>NC_044335.1:27071209-29571209 GCF_007399415.2 Gopherus evgoodei | reverse complement strand
GGCACAGAAAAGGAACTTTTGGTTGTAAAACTCAAGAACATGAGGAGGAAGGCACTGCCCCGTGCACTCTGGGGTGGGCGTCCTGCTCATGGTTTTATTATAATGAATCCTGCTTGTGGCATTTTCCCTAATTAACGCTGGGTGACTTCCCTCCTTTCATTAAAAGTTTATTTTCTACACTCAGACTCTGTGCTTGTGAGTGGGGAAGTTTTGCCTCTCAGAGGCGCCCGAGGTGGTGTGTAATTTTCCCAGATTTCTGGGTGGGGGCTAGAGCACATTCTGTGTTGTATTGTTGAAGAGGAACCCCTAGATATTGAACATGGTCCCTGGTTCTTGCTGGCTCCACCGCGCAGAAGGGTTACACCAGGGGTAGGCAAGGGTTATACCAAAGGCGCACATGAGCTGATTTTCAGTGGCACTCACACTGCCCAGGTCCTGGCCACCGGTCCGGGGGGCTCTGCATTTTAATTTAATTTTAAATGAAGCTTCTTAAACATTTTAAAAACCTTATTTACTTTACATCCAACAATAGTTTATTTATATATTTTAGACATATTATAGACATCTTAACTGATCACTCTTGTTATAGTGTGTATGATAACATCGATTGTTTCATGTTCTCTGTGTGTGTATATATATCTTCCTACTGTATTTTCCACTGCATGCATCCAATGAAGTGAGTTTTAGCCCACTAAAGGCTTATGCTCAGATACATTCGTTAGTTTCTAAGGTGCCACAAGTACTCCTGTTCTTTTTGCAGATACAGACTAACACGGCTGCTACTCTGAAACCTGTCTTAAACTCAAGTTTCCAGTGAAAATATTCACGTGTACTAGCTCCAGATTCACTTTCAATGAATGTTCTCCAGAGCCATTTGAAATTCATGACTGTCCCAGGAACTCCTTCCCCGGGAGCTCATTCAAGAGAATATTCCTGGAAAGTAGACGATGGGGATGCAAACAAAGTTGAAGCAAATTCATATTACAATTCAGATGAATATTCATATTACACACATGCAGTGTTCATCCAACTCTGCTTTTGTTACCTTGCAAACAAAGGTGAACTGTGCAACCAGCAGAATTTCTATCCAATACAAGACATCCTTCCCTAGCCATTGCACTGAGCTGTGTGCCAAGGGTGGGACCCCAACCAACAAGACTTCTGTGGGTTGATGTGTGGCCAGCTTGTGATAAAAGTGACCCAGTTAATGGAGTCCTGCCCTGCAACCTGTCTGTCTGTGAACTATTTTTGTTCTCTGTTTGTATATATATCTCCTCACTATATGTTCCATTCTATGCGTCCGATGAAGTGAGCTGTAGCCCACAAAAGCTTATGCTTAAATAAATTTGTTAGTCTCTAAAGGTATGTCTACACTACGGGATTAGTCCGATTTTACATAAACCGGTTTTATAAAACAGATTGTATAAAGTCGAGTGCACGCGGCCACACTAAGCACATTAATTCGGCGGTGTGCGTCCATGGTCCGAGGCTAGCGTCGATTTCCGGAGCGTTGCACTGTGGGTAGCTATTCTGTAGCTATCCCATAGTTCCTGCAGTCTCCCCCACCCCTTGGAATTCTGGGTTGAGAGCCCAGTGCCTGATGGGGCAAAAATCATTGTCGTGGGTGGTTCTGGGTAAATATCATCACTCATTCCTTCCTCCGGGAAAACAACGGCGGACAATCATTTCACGCCCTTTTTCCCTGGATTGCCCTGGCCATAGCACGGCAACCATGGAGCCCGTTCAGCTTTTTTTTTACTGTCACCGTATGTGTACTGGATGCCGCTAACAGAGGCGTTACTGCAGCGCTACACAGCAGCATTCATTTGCTTTTGCATAATAGTAGAGATGGTTATCAGTTGTTCTGTACCATCTGCTGCTATTGTAAATTGGTAGTAAGATGATGGTTATCTGTCATTCTGTACTATCTGTTGCTATTATGGGTGCCCCCAACTGAGGTTGGCTGGGGGCACAAAGGCAAAACTGGGAATGACTCCCTGAGTCAATCTCTCCTTTATGGTTTCTAAAAATAGAGTCAGTCCTGCCTAGAATATGGGGCAAGTGTACTAGAGAACCAGTGTGTCAGAGAGCACAGCTGCTCTGTGTTAGATTCTGCAGAAATGATGAGCTATATGCTATTCTAGGGGGTGCCCCTGCAACAACCCCACCTGTTGCTTCCCTTCTCCCTGAACCTTCCTGGACTACCGTGGCAGTGTCCCCCACATTTGTGTCATGAAGTTATAAAGAATGCAGGAATAAGAAACAGTGACTTGTTAGTGAGATAAAATAAGGGGGAGGTAGCCTCCCGGTGCTATGACAGTCCAGGCAGTACAGAATCTTTTCTTTACACAGGAAAGGAAGGATGGTTACCAACCATTCTGTACTATCTACTGGGAATGACCAGGAATCATTCCTATTTTTACCCAGGTGCCCCCAGCCAGCCTCACCTGAGACCAGCCAGGAGCACTCACAGGTTGATGGTGACAACAGATAGCAGTTATATTATACTGTCTGCCACTGGGAAGGGGAGAAGAGCAGATACTGCTCTTCACTGCTGCAGCATCGCGTCTACCACCAGCATTCAGTAGACATAGGGTGACATTGAAAAAAGTCAAGAAACGATTTCTTTCCCTTTTCTTTCACGTGATGGGAGGAGGGAGTAAATTGATGAGCTATACCCTGAACCACGCTGGACAATGTGTTTGAACCTACAGGCACTGGGAGCTCAGCCAAGAATGCAAATACTTTTCGGAGACTGCTGTGGACTGTGGGATAGCTGGAGTCCTCAGTACCCCCTCCCTCCATGAGTGTCCATTTGATTCTTGGCTTTCCGTTATGCTTGTCACGCAGCACTGTGTAGCCTGGAGATATTTTTCAAATGCTTTGGCATTTTGTTTTCTGTAACGGAGCTCTGATAGAACAGATTTGTCTCCCCATACAGCAATCAGATCCAGTATCTCTCATATGGGCCATGCTGGAGCTCTTTTTGGGTTTGGGACTGCATGGCCACCTGTGCTGATCAGAGCTCCACGCTGGGCAAACAGGAAATGTAATTCAAAAGTTTGCGGGGCTTTTCCTGTTTACTGGCCACTGCATCCGAGTTCAGATTGCTGTCCAGAGTGGTCACAGTGGTGCACTGTGGGATACCGCCCGGAGGCCAATACCATCGATTTGCTGCCACACTAACCCTAATCCGATATGATAATACTGATTTTAGCGCTACTCCTCTCGGGGAGGAGTACAGAAACCGATTTAAAGAGCCCTTTATATCGCTATAAAGGGCCTCATAGTGTGGATGGGTGCGCCGTTAAATCGGTTTAACGCTGCTAAAATCGGTTTAAACGCGTAGTGTAGCCAGGCCTAAGGTGCCACAAGTTCTCCTGTATAGGTAAGGTCATGGATGGGCCTGTAATCGGGCAGCTGCCCCCTCCCAGCACTGTGGACACATTGCTGTGTTTATCACGCTAGCTCAATTACTGCTAATATGGGTGGAATTTACCCCTTCTGGCTCTAGTGTAGACATACCCTGAGTGTCAACATGAAAGCTACTCAATTGGACAAACAGTTAAAAGTAGTTTCAAATTGTGCCAATGACCCTGAGTCTGCTAGATAAGAGGTGGTTTCAAGTGACGTTTTTCATAGCTTTTAAATGTGTTTTCTCTGTTTCTCATAGACTCATAAACTCATAGACTTTAAGGTCAGACTCAGAAGGGACCACTAGGATCATCTAGTCTGACTTGCACAACACAGAACCAGTAGCAAAATGGTTGCAATAGAACCCTATACAGGGGATACATGCAGCTGCCTGTATGCAAAGTGCTGGCGAATGCACACAGGAATGACTACGGAAGAACAGAGAATGTTTCCTGTCATTGTTTTCAGTTGCAGGATTTGCAGGAGTCACTTGTACCAACAGGGGGGAAATGTCAAATGTCAGTGTGATTTTTAAGTAGACAATACCCCTTTAATTGATCCTCACAGCTTCCCAGTGATGTGGCCTCATTTGGATTAGGAAGCTGAGGAAGCTAAGGCATGGACAGGTGAAGTGACTTGCGCATCTCTAAGTCAGCCTGTGAGAGCTAGAACTATGAAGAGAACTCACAGCTCCTCCTAACTTCCCATGCTGTGCTCTCACCACAGGGAAATTCTTCCTTCTCACTCCACTAGCCTCTAGGCTGGGGGAGAGTTTACTGAGCAATTACAAATTCACTCCACACAAGCCATTAAAACGGTTGATTGTTGCCTAGGCCTGAGAGAAACAGCCAATCTAGGAAACAGAGCATTTCCAGTCAAGGAGAACAATGTTCTGAAATGGCTATTCCTGTCGCTTGGCGGTGTGACTCTGTACCTGAACACACCATGATGTTGTTTTCTTTCTACTTTCATGGGTCTAGATTGTGTCTCTCTTTCTCCCGCTGGCGGTCTGTTCCTCACACATGCAATCCCACTGAAATGAATGGGACCACTTCTGCAAGGACCTTCTGGCTAATGACAATTGGAATGATAGCATTTATGGTCTCTATGCACTGGTGCTGTCTTTTGATGTTCTTCTGCTGGTTGCCTTCCCTGTTCTATTCCCTCGTGCCCAGCAGAACAGAATATGTGCTGAAAAGGAGTTAGACTTTGCCTGCATGAGGGGTTAATTTGCACTGAGTTTTTGCACAATAACTGGTCCTTCTTCTCCCTTTGGAGTCCATAGGAGTTGAAGGAGCCCAGGCTCTTGCATGTTAGGCCACTATATTCTTTTGGGGATCTGGAAGTGCTCAGCCCTCTATTAAACAGGATCAGCTTCTCAGCACACAGTGAAATCCTTCAGCAAACGATAGTGGCCAGTATTTACAGGGTCCTGGAGATGAGGTATCAGCAGATTTGCTGCAGTCTTGACCCATTCCTTGCATCCCTGCTTTTCTTTCCCCCATTTTTCTTTCATTCCATATGTCTCTGTTTCATGTGGGCCATGGCCCTACTCGCAACATAGAAACTCCTTCCCAGTAAGGGCTCCAAGGAACTATGAACCCAGCCAGACTTATCCCTACCACACAGACAGAACCTGGAGTGTTGCTCTTTTGAGGTTTGAAAAAGTTTGGCTATCTTAAAATCACTACATTTGCTGTTGCCAGCTCTTATGATTCAGTGATGAGTCTTGCAATATTTGGTGTTGTTCCTAAAGTCCCTGCTCCAGGAGTCATGTGATTTCATGAGAATCCAATTTTCATTAATGATCCCATGAGAATCCGGTATCCCTTTTGGTTTCAGAGAAAAGCTTGAAAACGTGAATGCTAAAGGTTCAAAAACTAGAAGGTTAATAGAAAGAACCTAGCTTCATTATTTTTAAAATCTCATGATTTTAAAGCCAGTCTCATGATTTGGGGGCTGGGGCTGAGTCATGCTTTTTGAATGATTGGGTTTGGTAATTCTCCTTTCTGCTTCAGAATTCCCATTGGCACCATCCATGGAAATCCAGAAATACCCATGAAAGGCTGATTCTTGCTTATCTCCAGCCTGAGCAAAAACCAGGGCCAGAAATCTCATGGAAGAGCCTGTTCTTGTAAGATTCCCAGCAAAACTTGCAGCTCCAAGGGCCCTGATTCTCCTCTCGCTTACACTGGTGTAAATCAGGTGTAACTGCATTAAAGTTCATGGAATTACACCACTATGAAACTGATGGAAGTGACAGGAAAAGCAGACTCAAGAAGTTCAGCCAATATCTGGGGAAACATCTGGACTATTGGCCCTTGGGAACTTCACCCATTGCAGCATCTCCATCTCTGCCCTGAGCTCAGCTTGAATTCTATAGTCAGGCTGTCAGGGCTATTTTGTCTGCTGGTCACTCAACTTGTCATTTGTTGAAAAGGGCCATAAAACAAATGAACATCAGCCTGAATGGTGTGTAATATACTGCTGAGCCTAGGTGTGCTGGGAAGATAAGGGAGGCTGTCCCTGTGCCCTCTGATGCCAGGCAGCAGAACTCAAGACGGCCACAAGTTCTGAAAATAAACACACTAATAAGCAGAAACTGGGCACTTGGTGTTTCTCATAATGATCAAGTGGGAGTTTCCCTTTTGCAGCAGAGACTCACTCTGCTGAGAAAATGATCCCCAGCAAGCTGATGGCTGGTTTTGTGGTTGGGTGAAAAAAAGCAATGAGCTTTGCAATGACGCAGTAGGGACTTTGTGGGGTGTGATCCTTGCTTTTAGCAGAGTGGTTTCAGTCGTCTGTGGGGCAGAAGGAGCAAAGAAGAGACTGAGGTGGGCAGGGGGAGCACTCACATTGGATGGAGTGAATCCTACCTCTTGGGAGAAAATCTTTGTGCTCAGCTAAATAAATGCTGCCTGGAGGGAGACAGAGACAACACTTCTGGTGTTTGCCCTGCCAGTCCACCATGACCACTTCCTCTCCCAGCCTTCCAGCCATCTACACCTTCCCCTGTTCTCATCCTGTCTTCCCTGGTCCCCATTGCGTGCTGCCCTATGTCTTCCTTCCACTTCCCATGCTGCTCTGGCTTCTGCTCCTCTTTCTCTCGTTCATGCCACTCCTGGTGCTCCTCCCTGGCCGCAGTTCCTTGCGCTGTCCCATTGTCCTCTGCCTTAGCAGTGGTGTCTGCTGGCTCCTCTCTGATCTCATTGATAGCTGCTCTTCTTGGTGGCAATGCTTTGCCCCTCCACCTTCTTATTTTGAGGCAGTAACTGCTAGTGGACAGTCCTCGGCAGGCTCTGTCTCCTAGAAGGCCTTTGTGCTATGCGTCCCACATGTCTCATCTGACCTGCCAAGCACTGTTTGCACCACTGAGGCTCTAAGGTGTGATCTGAAGGAGCACTGAACAAGGTTATTAGACTGGAGAAGGGGCCATCAGCCCTGACTGGTGGCTCGTCCGGTGTCCTTCATAGCCATTGCTACATGGCTTTCCATTCTGAATACCAGTTAATAAAACAGTCCAGCAGGAGGCACTCAGATGTGTCAAGTCTGCTTCCCTTTGTGTTCACCCTAAGGCAGTTTTTGAAGCTGGTAGCTAAGCTTGGAGGTTTTCATGCTAACCCCCATATTTTGGACGCTAAGGTCCAGATCTGGGAATAAAGCACCTCCCTCTTATTCATTATTCTTACAATCCCCCCAGCAGAGCTTCAGGGGTGCAAAGTGTCAACTACGGTTTCACGCAAAGAAACTCTGTAGAAGTATAGGGTGGGCTTTTCAACACCACCTGCATAAGTTCGGAGCACCAGTCAGTGATCCTTGACTTTCAGTGGCTACATCTGTCTACACTGCAGCTAGGGTGAGAATTTCTGGCTGGGATAGACATGCCCATACTAGCTCTGATTGCGCTAAAAATAGGCAGTGGCTTGGGCTAGCCACCCGAGTGCAACTCTGCCCGACCACCTGGGTATGTACTCAGGCAGCTAGCTGTGGTGACACTGTCATTTTTAGCACTCTAGCTCGATCACAGCTAGTGCAGCTGCATCTACCTGAGCCCAAAATGTCATCCCCAGCTGCAGTGCAGACATACCCAAGGTGAGTTGTGTTCCTAACTCAGGCGTTGTTGAAAATCCTACCCATTAAGACCAACTAACTGTTCGTATCACCTAAGAGTGAGCAGCTTTCACTCTTTCCCCCTACAAGTCATACCAGCTTGATAGGAGGAGCTATGCTGAGCCTGAGGGCTAGATGGGAGGAGCTGGTGGAAGTAGTAGGTCTCCCTAATGTAGCAGCTGGAAGACTTCAGCTGAACTGGAATTTGATTGTATGATGTTTGGGAAAATGTGCATGTGCCATGGAACCGCCATCCTGGCTGGAGCCATTGTAGTATAAATGCCACCTAAAGAAATAATAACTGAACAGTTCAGTAGGGCATGATGGCAATAAACTCTTTGATCACCCAGTGCTGGTGCTTGGACTCCGGTGCCAGAATGTTACCTTGAGCCGAGCGACTGCACCCACCATCTTCTGCCTATTAGCAGTGGCTTCCAAGGTCCATGGAAGTGCGTAGAGTGACTGTGTCTTTCGTACAGTTGACAACGTCTTTGAACAATCAGACCTCATAAGGCCTGTCTGAAGCCTGCATTAATGGAGGAACTTGTTTCCATCCAGACCAGGCTATAGACTGTAACTTTATTTGTGTTGCCAATTTTATATTCTTGGCTGCAGTTCCACCAGCAGCAGGGATTTTGCAGAGGATCATCAAACTGGCAGTTATTACAATCAAAAATGTCATTTTAAAATTATTTTTTAATTTATTCCTTTCTCTGTGCAACAACTATGCTCAGACAGGCATTGAACTGCTTTTATTGCATTGCTCTGGAGTACATGCCTGCTTCCCTTCCAGCAGCAATGGAAAAGCCCATGTGAAATGGTAAAAAAAACACAAATATCACTCTTAGACCCTGCTCACAGCCCTAGAACTACTGAATGTGGCACTGGTTCTGGGGCCTTACAGGGAACAGGGAATGCACCTCTGCTCCCAGGCAGCAGACCCAGAAAATGCACCCTAACTCCCACCTAGATCCCGCACCCCCACTTGCACTCCACCCCCTTGCCCCAGCCCTGAGCACCCTCCTGCACCCTTAACCCCTCATTTCTGGCCCTACCCTGGATCCTAGGGAAAGCCCCAACCCTCCGCCCTCTCCCCCACGGGACTCTGTGTGGCCCACAACTGATTTTTTTCTGTGGGTCAAAGGCCCCTGATAGAAAAAAGGTTCCCCACCCCTGATCTAGTCTGACCTCTGCACATCACAGGCCACTGAACCTCACTCACCCCCTCCTGCAATAGACCCCTAACCTCTGGCTGAGTTACTGAAGTCCTCAAATCATGGGTAAAAGACTTCAAGCAATGGAGAATCCATCCTCCCTCAAACCTCATCCAGCTCTAACCATGCCCTTAGCCCATCTCTGTTTATTAGAGGAATCTGCTGCAGACAATAACATCTAAATTTAGATCCTAATCTCAATCCATACCCTGAGATACATGGACAAAATTCACCCTTGCGGAAAGACTGAAGTCTCACTGGGGATTACATGGTACCTAAACCTTATTCTGGTCATCTACCCAGGGAGAATTTCACCGAGGCTGGTAGCACAATAGTCAGAATCATCAGCCCACAATGTATGAAGAAAGTGAGTAGAGGCAGGGAACGAAATCACATCAGACAAGCGACGTGACTGCCAACCGCATGTTCATAGAAACACTTCCTCATGTTGCCCTGTGCATAGAGATATACTCATCAGAAAAATGTTTCATAAAAAGAGGAGGAGTCACGAAGAGCATCCTCAGACCATGAATCAGGGGAACCAGACCTTATCAACAGCTCTGCATTCCAGGTGATGTGACTACCCTCCCTTATTCCTGCCACAGGGTCATCTTCCAAGTCCAGCCTTCAGGAAGGTGCTGCCCAGTTAGAATTTGATGGTGACACCATAAATAACAGGGGTATATCTAATTTCCTGCTGAGCAACTGTGTGCTAAATTCTCTCTCCCTAGGAATGCCCTCTGTCACTACAGCACCTCGCAAACTTGGAGGAATTCATCCTCAGAACACTTCTGCGGGGTAGGGAAGTATCATTACCCCCTTTTCACAGTCAGGGCACAGAGAGATCATGTGATTTGCCCAAGGTCTGTAGCACAGCCAGGAATTGACCCTGGATTTCCTGAGCCCCAATCCAGTGCCTTATCCCCAAGGCACTGTCCTATCTTGACAGCACTCATCTTCACTGGAGGTAAATGAAAGCAGAATGTGGCTCTGTGAGTTTTGCTGGATGAAATGAACAAACAATCCCCCTATTTGCCATCACACAAAGGAAATCAAACCAGCCCAACCCCAGTCTCTGCTCTGGTTTTGTAAACCTGATGTTTGTGCAGTCCTGGTTTCTGCATCCTGAGCTGTGCTGCACGTGAACGATCTGGAAGCACAAGGACCCTTCTGTTCACAGAATGTTCTCTTGCGTTATGAACAAAACGTGCTCCCTTTCATCCATGGAAGAAAATGAAATGATTCATCTTTGACATCATTCTAACGACGTCTTTGCTCAATTACCAGCTCCATTGGAGCTACCTGCCATAGGGCCAGGAACAGAAAATACCTTTGCTGCAGAGCGGGGATGGACAGGGATCTGCATTCACCTACTGGGTTTGTTCCAACCCCTGGGAGAGGGAGGAAAATTCTGCTGCAAAGGGCACGGGACCCCATGATCCTTTCTGGATGGTCGAGATGGAATCATCATGCTCTGGGGCTCTTTTGTGCCTTCTTTGGGGGGTTTGTTCTTGGGAGCTGTGTCTAGCCCTCACAAATATCCAACAGGTCCTTTGATAAACACCAGCAGGTATCAAAGGCCTCTTTGAAGCTTACACTGAGCGAGACTGGGAAGGAGGGGCCTGCTTCTCTGAAGGCCTGTCTGAAGCCTATCTGAAGAGAGGGCAAGAAGGAGGGGTCTGCTTCCCGCACGGACAAAACCCAAATGAGTGGAGCTGTAGCTGAAGGTGTCCCCCCCCTCCCAAGGCTGCCAGATCTGACCCCAAAGATTTAAATTTCATTGGGTCATTTGGAAGCATCTTGGATCGTCTGTGTCAGTCCCTTCCTGCCATCAGACAGGAGGATTCCCTGCTACAGGTTCCACAGACACTGAAAAGGAACCACTTCACTTCTCACTCTGATGGCAGCTTGCATGGCTGATATGTTGAGCCCAGAGAACTGATGCTGCTTCTCATGAGGAGCTTAGCCAGAGGTGGGATCGGCGCTTCTTCAAGAGATGACTGCGCTTATCCTCACTTAATCTGAATAACTCAAATTAGAACGGAGGAGACCTACTAGGTCCCATGCAGCCTATTAGCCTGAGACCAGTGCAGGATTGTTCCCTGTAGCCAGTGGTTCCCAAACTGGGGTTCGTGAAATGTCACAGGGGGTTCTCAGGAAAAAATTCCCTAATGGCGGACAGAGCTTTCCCTAGAGACCCCGAGCAGCACGGGGGTAGCAGCCCAGAGCGCCTGCACTCCCCAGAGCTAAGCGGATCAAAGCAAGCAGATCTATCAAACTTCAAGACTCCTTATAAGAAATGGAAAGGGAGATGGATATTTTTTGCTGTTTTTAAAATTAAATAAGCAGCTAGTCTTGTTTTAAAAATTATTAAGAAAAACAAGTTTAAGGTTTGTTGTAATGTGCAGTGTTTGCCTGGACTGCTTAAGACCTGAATGTTTGTGCAGGAGGAACTCTTTGAGTTGGCTTCTTAAATACGTTCATGCTGTTTCACATCTGATACTCCTTGATGAAACATAGGCGCTTTGTCTTATGACAGGCTTATTCAAAGTGATACAGGCTATGAAAGTGAGATCTTGGAAGAGTGTTGTTGTTTTCATAATGTAATAAAAACACTGTAATGATAAATAATAATTAATAATAAATAGTGTGTAATAAGCAAGTCATAAAAACAAATTTTATATTTCCAAGATCACTGTTTTTATAATTTATACTCAGGTAAAGGAGAAAATCCCTGGAAATATTCATTTTTAGGAGGGGGTTCATGAGACTTGACATTTTAGTGAAAGGGGTTCACAGGTGGTTAGTTTGGGAACCACTGCTGTAGGCCATTTCTGACTGCTTCAGCCAGTCCACTTTTAAATGCCCCAAGCCATGGGGCTTATGCCACCACTGATTTATCGCCCATGGCAAATTCTATTTACCCAGGGCATTCAGTGCAGAGAAATATTTTGTTAGCTTTTCCAGGGCTATGAGCTGGAGACTGATTTATAACATTGATGCTTCTGTAACGCCCTGTGTCCGGCTGTAGGGGATGAGTCACATCAGCTAGTTCCATCCCCCAGCTCCTGTCATGCTTTTGTATTCATTTCTAAAGGCTTCCAGCAGGTGCAGCCTTCCATCCGCTCTGATGAAGAGACAGCTTCTGGAACCCCAGCCCCCTGTAGATAGGTTGACCCAGCACAGCGGATGGCAGGGACAGGCTCCAAAGTGCTTTTGGCAGGGACGGAATACCTCTGTCTGAGGGAGTTCCAGATGCTGTCTCCCTGTTAATCTGTTCACTCGCAGGCCAGTCCTACAAGGTGCAGCGTACCCTCAATGTCTGCTAAAGCCAGCTGAAGTTGAGAGCACTCAGCACCATGCAAAGGTTGGAGAACTCTGGGTGCTTATCTTTGCTTCCTGGGAGCGTTTGCTTCTGCAAATGAAACAAACACACTCATCTGACTCATACCAAGAGCTAACCTATTAAACTGAAACCACAGGCAGAAATATGTGCAGCTGTAAGTTTAGCAGGCACTTCTGAATTAACAAAGACTATAAAGGTGGACTTCCAAAGGTTGGGTTCTAAGCTGTCTGACCCGGAGGCCGTCGTGCCTGCACACACATGGGGATCTCCTGGAGCTGGAGGGTTTGCAAACAACTTTGAGTGTATTGTCAGGTGCCCCAGGTTTAAGTTTGGCTAATTTTAAAACAAGGAGCTAGATTCCCAGGCCTAATGGGGCAGCTGAGGCTTTGCACTGAACCAGAGATTCCTCGTGTGGTGCATGGCTGTGAGATAGCATGCAGTTGGTAGCATGCCTGGGAGAAACTTTAAAAATAATCCCACGTTCCCTTGGATGCTGTAAACAAACCCTAAATCAATCAGTGGTAGGCAGAAGTATTAGCCAAGCTGCTCTCAAGACTTGTTACACAATGCAAAGAAGGAGAATGTCAGGGAGTGGACATGCTGGGGTGGATTCTTGGCCAGAGCAGCAGACCCTCTGGACTGCTGCAGGCAGCGTACCTTAGAGCAGCCCTTATGTTTTCCCTAAATTACGGTGGGAACCATTTTAGCCCTGGCCAGCCCAGAATCAGTGGAGTAGAAGCATGAGCATAAACTTGTCAACACAGTTGGAGATGTGGACCCACGTTTTCTTAACTATAGGGAAACTGCACTCTGAAATAGGGACGAGTGACACACTCCCCCACGCCCTGGAGCTCAGCCGGCACAAGTGGCTGCTCTGTGCTATCTAGATTTCATTACTCTCTCAGTTGTAATTTTCTCTCTCCCTGTCTGTTCTTTCCCTGTCTCCCCCAAGCAGCACATCAGCTCAGTAATGTGCAAGTCTGTGTGAAATTGCAGATCCCAGAATTTTAGAGTGGGTTTGAAATTAGACCAAACAAGTTCCTCTTGGATCTGGCAACTTTTTGGCAGTAGATAAAGTATGGCAGTGGCCACCACTGGACCCAGATGGGTTTTCAAAAGCCACCACTTGGAGGATAGAAGACTTGGCTGCAGGTGCAGGGGAAACTATTATTGATTTCTATTTCACTGCCCCACCGTCATGGCATACCAGACTGGGAGGAGCCCTGGACAAGTCTGCTGGTCTCACTCATGCATGCAAACAGCAAGTGAAGCCACACACACACGATTCCCAATCAGGGGCAGGAGACAGAGACCACAGTCGCCTTGTCCTTGCTGTCTTTGCCTAGAGATGGGGGCCCTTTCCCACACCAGGCAAGAAGGGCTTCAGCCTGCTGTATGGGGCAGACGTGCTCCATGGGGCAGCCAGCCTTTCTTGCAGTATTTTGTGTGGTGCTTTCCATCCTGGCTGGATTAGGAACTGCAATGGCAGGGCAAAATTAAAAACCAATATCAAAAAAGTTCATTAAAAACTGAACACACCATTTTTGAAACTCATCATAGATTCTGGTTCATTTCACTCTCTGTGCAAATGGCAACTGAATCTCTTTCTAAAAGAGATGCTGCAGCTCAAACAGACATTATGGGCTTGAGGCAGAACTTCCCAGAGGAAGTTCTCTCACCTCTGTTATGCAGGAGATTGGGCTAGATCAGGGGTGGCAAACCTGAGCCTGAGAAGAAGCCAGAATTTACCAATGTACATTGCCAAAGAGCCACAGTAATATGTCAGCAGCCCCATATCAGCTCCTGCCCCCCCACCCCGCTCCCAGCGCCTCCTGCCCACTGGCAGCCCCGCCGATCAGTGCCTCCTCCTCCCTTCCCACCTCCCAATCAGCTGTTTCGTGGTGTGCAGGAGGCTTGGAGGGGGAGGGGGAAGAGTGAGGGCATGGCAGGCTCAGGGGAGGGGGCGGGAAGGGGAGGAGGGGGGGCTGGGCCTGTGGCAGAGTCAGGGGTTGAGCAGTGTGCACCTCCCAGCACACTGGAAAGTTGGCACCTCTAGCTCCAGCCCCGCAGTCGGTGCCTATACAAGGAGCCACATATTAACTTCTGAAGAGCCGCATGTGGCTCCGAAACCACAGGTTGGCCACCCCTGGGCTAGATGATCCTAATGATCCCCACTGGCCTTAAAACCTACGAATGTATGAAACTCAGGTGGGTTTGCATTTTCCTTGAATGAGTTCACCCACCCTACAAGTGACCAGGGCTCCAGGAGCAGATCAGTTCAAACAGCAATTGCTTACACTTTTCTTCTTTACTATGCCCTCAACAGGACAAAATTCTGTGCTGCCAGAGATTTCCACAGAGTTTCACCTGTGGATGCCAGGACTAAACGTTGCTCTGCTTATGTGTATGTTTCCTTCTGGCAACTTGCTGTCTCTATTGCACTCCTTCCTACAGGATGGGCACAAGTTCCCTGTTTCAAAGTGTGAATGTGACGGCTGGTGTAGTACTGAATTTTTATTCTGAGCATAAGCATGTTTTGCTTATGGCACAGGATGAGTAAAACAGTCACTGGACATTTGAAAAGCCTTTTGTTCTCCTTTTGGTGGAAACAGAGACAAAATTCGCTCCTGTCTCTTGATGGGCAAAACTCTCCATGGAGATCCCCTGAATACTACCATCACCTCTGAGAAGGGAGAGGGTCATTGCGCTAGTCTCCCATAAGTAGACTCCTTTTGGCGCTCGAAGAGAAGGCCAGCAGAGTTCTTGCGATTGAGCTTAATAACTGCTCAAAGAAACAAGTTGTTTTGCTCCTAGGGGCTGAGCCTGATCTCATCCACACTGGTGTCAATCAGGAGTTGCTCTGTTGAGAGCAGAATCAGTCCATCTAAGTGCAGGTCTCTCTCACTGCACTGATCAATGTCTCACAGAGTGGAAGGGCAGTTCAGTTGTTACAATGTTAGCCTGGGACTTCAGAAATGCAGGGTTGATTCCCTGATCTGAGGCAGGTTTCCTGTCTGACATTGAGTAAGTTACTAGTCTCCTACTGCCCCATCTGTAAAATGTGGATACTTGTATTCTCCTATCTACAGGGGTGATGAGGCTAAATACATTGAAGATTGTAAACATTAGGTAGATAAAAGCAGCAAAGGATCCTGTGGCACTTTATAGACTAACAGATGTTTTGGAGCATGAGCTTTCGTGGGTGAATACCCTCTTCGTCGGAGCTCATGCTCCAAAACGTTTGTTAGTCTATGAGGTGCCACAGGATTCTTTGCTGCTGTTACAGATCCAGACTAACACCGCTACCCCTCTGATATTAGGTAGATAGAAACCCAGGGCAAGTTGCTCACCTGTTTCTCAGTGATTCACATTTTAAAGCGATCAGCCTCACGGGAGGTTTGGAATGGAGTTTGAAGAACACGGGGCACTTTCTGGGAGGTAGTGGGCCTATTTTCTATAATGAATATAATATTTGTTGGATTAATAATGTTTTCCCAGAGGTCTGCACCTAATGGATCTCAAGGAGTCCTGAGCTCTCTGCTGATGGCTCACAAAGAAAGAAGCTTGACTGTTCAACAATTGGAGGAACAAGACTAGAGGATTAATAAAGGCATATTTCCAATGTACAAAAGTTAATGAATTTGAACAGTATCCTGGCTACGAGATGCATTAATTTAGACAGGCAGCACTCAAAGCCTTAAGAGCAGGCACTGCAGAAGATGGACAGAATGAAAGCAAGAGAGAGTAAACAGGAGATTTCTGAAAGCAGGTGACATTTGTGCAAATACTTTATTTTGATCAGCTTAAGGGAAATATAAAGCTGGGGTCACTCGTAGGAAAGGAAACAAAATTGAAAAACAACTAATGTTCTGATTGCAATTAAACTGAATTTGAGACGCCACTGTCCTCTCCAGAGAGGCCCTAAACATTGCTACTTCAAGGCTTTTCCTTTGGTTTTTTTTTTTCAAATATCATCCCATTACGACTGGCATGTGAATTAGAGAAGCTGCTGATACAAAATAAGGAATTTAAGTTTTAATATTTACGGTGCAGTAGTGCCCAAAGACCCTGATCCAGATCAGGGACCTATTTTGCTAGGTGCTGTGCATACATACAGTGCAACACAGCCCCTGCCCCAAAGAGTTTAAAAATCTAAAGAGAGGAGACAAACAAACAGAAATAGACGCACACAAATGTCAATGGTACATTTGAGAAGGTTTCACATGGGAGGCATAACATAGAACAAAAAGTGATCAAACTTTTTACATATATACAGCACCTTTCACCTGAGTACCTCAAAGCACTTTGGGGGCATTAATTGTCTCAAACTATGTCTGGGGGTAGGTGAGTCGATTACACCCATTTGAGAGATTGATAAACAGGGTGTTGTTGTTACTATGGTGATGGGAGCCTTAGAAAAAGATGGAGAGCCTGAATTAGAGTAGTTCACTATGGCACAGAGAAGGTAGCCCAGCATCCCAGAGCCAGGTCTGTAATTGTTATAGCCCGGGCAAGTGGTACCTCAAGACATGACCCTTTGCAGCAGTCCCAAATGGTCAGAATTCTGTGGCTCAGAAGAATTGTGTCTAATTAGGCCACAGAGCAGTTATTCTGCTTGGCATATGTCTGAGCCTTAGGGTATGTTTATATACTGTATTCATGGAGGGTGATGAAACTCAGGTAAATATACCCAAGAGACCTTTAATCTAGGCACCTTGGCTACCAGAGCAGGGAAGCTGTGGCAGCACACCCTACCACACAGGCTGAACAAGGCCACCAGGAACCCTGGTAATTACTCGCAGAGCTAGCCTGTGCTGCCCGGGCTTCACTGTTCAGTCCAGCTCACTAGATTAAAGCTAGCTCAGGAATGTCTACTCGAGCGGCAATCACACCCGGCGACTATAGTATAGACATACCTTAAGTGGTAGTATTTCATCTGGATTGTCGGCGGAAACAGCATTAACCTGCAATTGGTGCTGTGCTGCTATCTTCTCTTTAGGGGCAAAGGTAAGAAAGCTAGCATGGCATAGGCAGCCAAAGGCAGAGAAACCTCCCAGGGATTTTAAATCTCGATTTCCAGATGGAAGGAAAGCTGCCAAGTCGTTTTATGGCCATTCCTCCCCTCTGCAAAAGTGGTAGGGGGGAGGGGGTTGTAAAACCTCATGTGATTAGAAATTTCTCTGAAACCAAAATTCACTAAAGCCAGTTTCTGGCATGGTTTGTACACTTCCTGGCCAAAACACAGGGCTCCTGTGCTAGTATCTGAGAAACAGGAAGAGAAACTGATTAGAAAGTGACTCCAAACAAAGGGGAAGAGCCGCAGTCAGTTTTTACCGCCCGAGATGAGCAAAATGTCAAAAATAAATAAATAAAATAATCAGAGCACCAGGGGCAACGATTGGCAGAAATTATTCATCAAAACTGTTTTTCGGTATAAAATTTTGTTTTCGACAAAACAAGAAATGTTCATGGAAGGTGTTTTCCTTCCATGGTAATGTTCGACTTTTTGTTGGAAAACTTTTGATCTCTGGTATTTTGTTTTTTTGATGCAAAGTCAACGTTTTCTGTGGAGATGGCAGGAAACATTTCCTGACCAGCTGTAGTAAGACACAAATGGGACCTTTTAATAAAATCCATTCGTTTTGATTATGTAAAGTGTTTTTTTGCATATATGATTTTTCATCTTGGCACTGTCTCCTTTAACAATTACATACATTTTCATCTATCTATTGTGACAAAGTTCCTCCTCTACCTTGGTGAGTCCTGCACTTATTGGCGGATTTGCTTGACTCACAGATTCACCCTGTGGGTCAGGAAACAGCCCAGAGACCTTCCTCTCTGGTAGAAGCCACAGTTCAGCTCAATTCCTCCTATGTTTGATCAGGAGCTGGGAGGTTTGGGGGGGAACCCAGGCCCACCCTCTACTCCGGTTTCCAGCCCAGGGCCCTGTGGACTGCAGCTGTCTAGAGTGCCTCCTGGTACAGTTGCACAGCAGGTACAACTCCCTGGGCTACTTCCCCATGGCCTCCTCCAAACACCTTCTTTGTCCTCGCCACCAAGCCTTCCTCCTGATGTCTGATAACACTTGTACTTCTCAGTCCTCCAACAGTATGCCTACTCACTCTCAGTTCTTGCACACCCCTTGTTCCCAGTTCCTCACACACACTTCCACTCCTCTGGCCTGACTGGAGTGAACCCTTTTATAGCATCAGAGAGGCCTTAATTAGAGTCAGGTGCTTAACAACCTCACCTGACTCTTAGCAGGTTAACTGAAGTCAAGTGTTCTCATTAGCCTGGAGCAGCCCCTGCTCTGGTCACTCAGGGAACAGACACCTGCTTCTCCAGCGGCCAGTATATCTCCCTTCTCCTACTCTGCTGTTCCCAACTGGCCTGGATCTATTACACTCTCTCTCTCTCTCTCTCTCTCTCGTTAAATTGTCCTGCAGAGTCCTTTTTATTAGTCCTTTACATTTAACTCAAGTGGGTGCCATTTTCATACATATATTTGAAAATGTGAAATTGGCATGTTCATGGGATAAAGGACTAATATAAATGGCTCTTTGGAGGACAAATTGACTAATAATTCCTTGATTCCTTTTTACCTGATCTTTAGTGCAAGCAGTGTAATATGCATAATTCAGTCTTTGCAATACTATTTAACCTCCTTATTCCGTTGTTTGCTTGCTTTTCTGTTGTTGGCTTTATAAGTGTTTGAACTGATACTGTGACCAGAAAGAGATTCCCCTAGAAAATATTCTGTCACTTATGCTTTATTTGTAGTCATCCAGGGCCAAGTCTGGAATTCCATCATGGGAATATTCTTGTTCCATCAAAGGAAGTAAAGGTTGCAAAAAATGAAAACCTTCCAAAAAAAACAAGGGTCAAGTCTGATTTTTCCTAGCTGCTTTAGGTAAGTGGTGCATTTTCATCCTTAAGTTACACAGGAAAATATGAATTTATGTGTCAGTAGAAATGAAAACACAAACACATGAGCCAAAGCAAATGTGGTTTCAGGTAGTGGTGGGAAATCTACCCACAGAAGTGATTTTCTCAAACAGCAGTGACTTTCTCAGCGCATTTGTATGTTTCCTGGAATTTCTCCATTCCGTGCTGTACATGTATTAGCAGCAGTAAATCTAGATGAAATGTTAGAACAATCCATGCAATATTGATGTCTAAACTTGAAAATCATTTTGGTACAAAATGACATGTAACCCTGACCCCTCAAACACAGAGTCGGTGGCGTGCAGGGTACTGCTAGGAGCTCTAGCTTAGCCACTTCAGCAAGTCTTTGCACAACACTAAAATAAAATCAAAGACAAGGATTGTTTCTGGTTTGTAATACACAGAACCAAATGAAAGTAGTCTTATGTCACTGGTGCATCATTTCATTCTGGACCTGCACTTGGGTCCCAAATAGGAACACAGCCCTTTTGGAGACAGCAGCGAATCCCATTGCTTAAAAAATCCCATCAAAGTCAATTGTGCATGTACAGTTTTGTGAGTATATGTGTGCCTGTGAGTGTTTGTGTGCATATGCCTATGGGCACATTGTGGGTGTACACAGGTGTTCATAGAGAAATGTGTGTGTGCTTATCTGTAGAACCTCCCAGCCTTCTCATGCAGATATAAGACCTGTGGCCTGTTCCTTTCTGTTAGAACAACCAGTTAGCTCCAGTTTACATCTGAACATTCTCCAGGCTTCCTGAAAAGGCTAGAAAATTCCCCCAGTTTTTAAAAAAAATGACTCATTATATTCTCCTTCATGGAGCCAAAGGCCGGCGGGGTCACTGAGCTGCTCACACAAGCCCTCTTCAGCTTACAATGCTCTTTGCCCAGGCCAGCTCCCCTTGTGCCTGAGGAGGGAGTGAGTAATGGGTACACGCCGCACGTTGGGGGTTTAGGACCGGACTATTTCAGGAGCATTAGAAAAACATGATAAAAGGGCTCAATGCTGCATTCAGTGACACTGGTGTCAATTTAGACAAATGCCAGGGTTTCAGGTTTACACACGTGGCAGTGGGAGCAGAAAGTCTGTCTTTCTTTCTACCTGGTGTCAGATAAAATATTTCACCCTTCAAAGAGAAACCGTGAAAGTCTCCTGCATGCTTTTCATAATCAGTGAGTGTGCAAGCTTCTGCAGCATGAGGGATTGCTGAGCCAGAGTTTGGATCCTCCCTGCTGCCTAAGCTCTCTCTCTTGCAATGCCTAGCCAAAGCCATCTTGAGTGCATTGGCTAGGGAGGTGGGGGGGGGAGGAAGTGTGTGTGTGAATATGAATATGATTGTGAGGTACAAACAAATGTTTTTTGTCAGCTGTCATTTATAATTTACTTCATGAACTAACTCTCCCAAACTGCAGCAGAGTCATTAGGAGAAAGATATGATCATCTTCAATTTCTTTTAAGTTAGTTTGGGAGCAAACTGCAAGATATGAAACTTTGAATCATTTGCAAAGACTACTCTGAAAAAATCAAATTAGCAGAATATTTGCTGATAATGTGTGACACAGTTTTGAAAACACAACAGCTCCCCCTACAGCACAGAGTGAAAACTGCCTAAAAGGGAACCGCTGTATCCTCAGTTGGAATAGCTTGCAGGCCAGAATATCATTTTGAGTTACTTTGGGCTTGTCTACATGCAGAGATGTGCTGATGTAATTCAAAGTGTGATTTTAAACCAGTTTAGCTGAACCAATTCGAAAGATTGTGTGGACACTCTTCTTTTGCTTTAAACCAGGCTTACTTCAGTTTAGTTCAAGTTGCTTGGAAGCGGGTTTAAGAGAAACCAAAGTAGGTCACTCTTAACTGAAATAATGGTGTCTATCTAGGGGTTTGCACAGGTTAAATCAGTTTAATTCAGCCAGTGCAGATTTGTGTGTACACAAGGCCTTATTCTATCTAACCAGCTATCTGATCCCCCTCACCATCTCTCAGACCCAAACTTCAGCTTTTTTTTTTTTAACCTTTTTTACATTGTACAGAACCTTCCAGTATTTTATAAACATAATACAGCTGGGCCAAATCTCCAATTCCTTCCTCAGGCAAAACTCCCATTGGTTTCAGAGCATTTGGCTTGGAATTGTGTCTATAGGATAGGATGGTTTGGGGAAATATAAAGAGTTCTATTGGCAAGAGTGTGCTGGTCAGCCCAACCCATGACAATAAAACCCTCACACCACACCACAGCACCATGTTCTCTTGCCATGCTCCATGTTTTATTGAAAAAAAATATTTTTAGAAAGATTTCAGAAAACTTTAAAAAAATGGATTGGTGTTATTTCTGCTGCCTATAAACCCTTGTTTCCATAAGGCCAATTTTTCAGGTGTCGGAAGGAAAGAAGAAAAACAAAGACATTTTTAGAACCCCTGAAACCAGCATTTTTATATACACAGTAACAATAGTCCCACTTTAAGGTCCAATATCCATCAAGTCACTAGGGTTACATAAGGACCTATGAAGGGCCATACCGGGTCAGACCAAAGGTCCATTTAGCCCAGTATCCTGTCTTCCAACAGTGGCCAATGCCAGATGCCCCAAAGGGAATGAGCAGAACAAGTGATCATCAAGTGATCCATCCCCTGATCCCCATTCCCAGCTTCTGTCAAAACTGAGGCTAGGGATACTATTCCTGGCTAATAGCCATTGATGGACCTATCCTCCATGAGCTTATCTAGTTCTATTTTGAATCCTGTTATAGTCTTGGCCTTCACAACATCCTCTGGCAAAGTGTTCCACAGGTTGCTTGTGGGTTGTGTGAAGAAATATTCCCTTTTGTTTGTTTTAAACTAGGGTTGTCGATTAATCACAGGTAACTCACACGATTAACTCAAAAATATTAATTGTGATTTAAAAAAAATCATCGTGATTACTCATGGTCTTAATCGTACTATTAAACAATAGAATACCAATTGAAATTTATTAAATATTTTTGGATTTTTTTTACATTTTCAAATATATTGATTTCAGTTACAACACAGAATAGAAAGTGTACAGTGGTCACTTCATTATTTTTTAATAAACATTTGCACTGTAAAATAATAAACAAAATAAATAGTATTTTCAATTCAGCACAGACAAATACTGTAGTGTGATCCCTTTAGCATAAGAACATATATAAGATCATAAAAGTATATGAAAGTACATGAAAAGTATCATGAAAGTGCAACTTACAAATGTAGATTTTTTTTTGTTACATAACTGCACTCAAAAACAAAACAATGTAAAACTTTAGAACCTACAAATCCGCTCGGTCCTATTTCTTGTTCATCCAATCACTAAGAGAAACATGTTTGTTTACATTTACCGGAGATAATGCTGCCTGCTGCTTCTTTACAGTGTCTCCTGAAAGTGAGAACAGGAGTTTGCATGGTACTTTTGTAGCCAGCATTCCAAGGTATTTACGCTCCAGATATGCTAAACATTCGTATGGCCCTTCATGCTTCAGCCACCATTCCAGAGGACGTGCTTTCATGCTAGTGATGCTCATTAAAAAAATAATGCACTAATTAAATTTGTGACTGAACTCCTTGGGGGGAGAATTGTATGTCTCCTGTTCTGTTTTATAGGCATTCTGCTATATATTTAGCAGTCTTGGATGATGACCCAGCACATGTTGTTCATTTTAAGAAACTTTCACACTAGATTTGATAAAACTCAAAGAAGGTACCTGTGATGGGATCCCTGGGGTGCATCTTGGGACTATGGGACTGCTGTGCCTCGCTGAACTCTCTCTCGCCTGGGCTGTCCCTCTAATGCTTTGCTAGTAACAAGCAGCAAGCCCCTCCAAGTGCTGTGATCACTCAGCACAACAGCATGTGGAGCCCCACATACCCTAGATTGCATGAATGCTCTCAAAGCCACTCATGAATCACACAGAGAAAGGCACCAGAACCAAATCCCCCCATCACCCAGCACTGTATGCCAGGAATATACCATTTTGCATTGCTCAGGATGGGCAGTGCAAATTAATAAATTGGTTCACCATTTCATCAATGGAAAGTAGACATACATCAGCCTTTGCAAAACCTTAGCAGATTTGCCACACACTTCATACAAACTCACAGATAAAGATAAAGAATTAAAACAAATGTATTGATTACAAAAGATAGATTTTAAGTGATAGGCAAAAAGTCAGAGTTAGTTACCAAAAGAAATAAAATATAAGCACATAATCTAAACTCTCAAACCCTATTAGACAGAACAACAACTAGACTACGCGGTTTTTCTCACCCCACTGGATACTGCAATCCATAGTACACGGATTTCACCCTTGAAATCTGGGCTAGTCCCCTCAGTTGGAGTCTTCAAAGTGTCCTTGTTGCTTGCAGCATAGGTGGGTGACAGAGAAAGGCCCACATGGGCCCCCTGTGTTCGGTTTTATACCCTCAGTCCATGTGTTTGAAAAACACAAGTCCAGGCATGCCTAGGGGGCATTGCTGAGTCTCTCGACAAGGTGGAGCAATTCCCCTGGTGTGGCCTCATGCAGGTGAGTCATTGCATTGTAGCTGGACAATAGTTGTTGGGTTGATCGACACCCCGCCTGGGTGTTGGTTACTTTCTTTGCTGTTGCCTCTGAGGGCTGATTCCCCAACTTACAGCATGTTTTAGTGACAACCATACAACACAATTCTCATAACTTCATATGCAGTAATGATATACGTATATGTATAGAAAAATGGCTTTCAGCATATCATAACCTTTCCCCTGGTACCTTACAAGGTATACTTTATATGTAATATCACAATTATATAAAGATGAGGAATACAGAGGGTTACAGTGTGCTCCCCCAGAGTACAGAATGTCACAGTACCAATGTGAGATTTCTAAAATAGCTACAGCACTCAACCCAAGGTTTAAGAATCTGAAGTGCTTTCCTAAATCTGAGCGGGACAAGGTGTGGCACATGCTGTCAGAAGTCTTAAAAGAGTAAAACTCTGATGTCAAAACTACAGAATCTGAACCACTAAAAAAGAACAGCAACCTTCTGCTGGTGGCATCTGATTCAGATGATGAAAATGAACATGTGTCAGTTCGCACTGCTTTGGATTGTTATTGAGCAGAACCCGTCATGAGCATGGACGCATATCACCTGGAACGGTGGTTGAAGCATGAAGGGACAAATGAATCATTAGCGCATCTGGCAAGTAAATATCTAGCAACACTGACCACAATAATGCCATGAGAACGCCTGTTCTCACTTTCAGGTGACATTGTAAATAAGAAGCAGGCAGCATTATCTCCTGCAAACATAAACAAACTTGTTTGTCTGAGCGATTGGCTGAACAAGAAGTAGGACTGAGTGGACATGTAGGCTCTAAAATTTTACATTGTTTTGGTTTTGAGTGCCTTTTTTTTTTTTTGGTACATAATCCTATGTTTGTAAGTTCAACTTCCATGATAAAGAGATTCCACTACAATACTTATATTAGGCAAATTGAAAAATACTATTTCTTTTGTTTTTTACAATGCAAATATTTATAATAAAAATAAATATAAAGTGAGCACTATACACTGTATTCTGTGTTGTAATTGAAATCTATACATTTGAAAATGTAGAAAGCATCCAAAAATATTTAAATAAATGGTATTCTGTTATTAACAGCGTGGTTAATTGCACGATTAATCATGATTAATTTTATTAATAATTTGACAGCCCTATTTTAAACCTGCAGCCTATTAATTTCATTTGGCAACCCCTAGTTCTTGTTTTATGAGGAGTAAATAACACTTTCTTATTTACTTTTTCCACACCGTTTATGATTTAATAGACCTCTATCATATCCCCGCTTAGTCGTCTCTTTTCCAAGCTGAAAAGTCCCAGTCTCTTTTACCTCTCCTCAGATGGGTTCTAAGCTCTCCTCATACAGGTTTTGAAATACTAGCTTGGGTGCTGGTACTAGGAGTCCTGGGGGGTGCTGCCACACCCCTGCCTTGAAGTGGTTTCCATCAAGTATGCTGTTTACACTTTTGTTCAATGGCTCTTAGCACCCCCACTATACTAATTGTTCCAACTCCACTGAATACTAGGCCTTAAACCTGTGCCTGGTCCAAGAATGAATATTACCCATGTCGGCCATCAGCCCAGGGTAATTTGGGAGGTACATTCAGCACCTGGAGGAAAAAGAGGAACTAGTTTGCTGGCAGTTTGTTTGTTAGAAGCTATTCTGAGCTTTGAATCATTACAGCAAACTCCAGAGGAAAAGAGTTAGAGAAGCAGAGTACAAATCCCAGATCTGCTCACACAAGTGAGGATTTATGCACTGGGGTGCGGGGGTGGGGGAGAGTTACTGCAAGTCACCAAGTAGGGTTCAGGGGTGCACCTGCATATTTAACAAACAAACTGCGAAGCTCACATTTGGAAATTTGATCTCAACTATTTCTCATATCACAGCCAAAAGCACTGGGAAGAAAATGCATTCAACTCTGCGCTGATCTTCAGATTCAATGGCCATGCAGCCCCAGGAGTTGGGGGACTGGACATAGTACCCAGTGAAGATGCACAGGACATCTGGGCACAGCCCAGGGCCATCTTGTGTCTGTTGGTTTGAGGGGCCAGGACCCCTGATATGTGTGTGTGACAGCATATGCAAATGCTGGCAAGACAACAGCATAAGTGCAGCCTTGTGGGGTTTCCTGTCCCCTGTGATAAATGCAGGAGATACTATACTGGTCCTCAGATGGATTCGAATGGAGTAGCTCTGCCACAGGCCTATCAGGGAATCTTTGCTGCTCTTGCTTCCCTGCTAGACATGAAGGTTATTAGAATTACCATTCACTCATATTTCAGTCTCCTGAGTTAAGATAATGTCCTTGGGATTATGAAGTGTTATTGGATCGTGGCGCTAAAATAGAATGCTATAATCCTGCTAGTCTGTTGCATTTATTTATGGATTCTCAAGAGCATGCTCTTGCTTAGCGATCTCTATACAGATGACTTCTCTGTAGTACAAGGACACCAGGTGAGAGTTTTGTCTGGTCAACAGATTCACTGGGTCTCATGGCTGATGTGATTATTAAAACTCAGTTAAAGGTAGGGTTGGCAACTTTCTCTTACAAAACTGAACACCCTTACCCCACTCCATGCCCTGCTCCTTCTCCGAGGCCCTGCCCAGGCCCTGTCCCTTCTCCGAGGCCCCGCCCCCACTCACTCCATCCCCCCCTCCCTCCGTTGCACGCTCTTCCCCACCCTCACTCACTTTCACTGGGCTGGGGCAGGTGTTTGGGGTGCAGGATGGGGTGAGGGCTCTGGCTGGGGCCAAGGTGCTTGGAGTGTGGGATGGAGCTCAGGGCTGGGGCAGGGGGTTTGGGCATGGGAGGGGTTGCGGGCACCGGCTTGGGGGTTGGGCTTTGGGATGGGGCTGAGACTGAGGGATTCAGAGTGTGGGAGGGGGCTCTGCACTGGGGCAGGGGTTGGGGTGTGGAGTGTGGGCTCTGGGAGGGAGTTTGGGTGCAGGAGGGGGCTCGGGGCTGGGGTTGGGGTGTGGGGTGCTGGCTCTGGGAGGGAGTTTGGGCACTGGAGGGGGCTCAGGGCTGGAGTAGAGGATTGGGGGTGCAGTAGGGGGCTGGGGATATGGGATCTGGCTGGGTGGTGCTTACCTTCAGGCTGCTGCCAGAAGCAGCCATCATATCCAGCTCCTAGGAGGAGGGCCAGGAGGCTCTGCATGCTGCTCCCAGAGGTGCCACCCCTGCAGCTCCCGTTGGCTCTGGATCCCGGCCAATGGGAGCTGCAGAGCCGGCGCTTGGGGTGGGGACAATGTGTGGAGCCCCCCTGGCCGCCCCTGCACCTAGGAGCTGGCATGCCAGCTACTTCCAGAAGCCAGGTGGAGCTATGGCATGCAGGAAGCTTGCCTTAGTCCCACTGCACCGCCGACTGGACTTTTAACAGCCTGGTCAGCAATGCTGACCGAAGCCACCAGGGTCACTTTTAGACCAGGTGTCCCAGTCGAAAACCAGACGCCTGGCCAGGACCGTCCCTAGGCATACGCAGAATATGCAGCTGCACAGGGCACCATGAAATTTGGGGCACCAAATTGCCCCAAATCTCATGGTGCCCTAGGCAAATGTTTGCTGCATACATGGCAGCACTAGCTCCAGCAACCAGCCCTATACCTCAGCCACCCCCCGCCCCCCACAAAGGCTGCGCCCACTGCAAGGGGCAGGGCCATCCCTACGGGGGGTGTGGGGCCCCAGACAATTCCCTCCACCTACCACTTACCCTCCCCCCCCGCTCTGCCCCCAGCCTGCCTCATTCCACCTCTTCCCCCAACAACCCTGCACTCACTGGTGGCAGGAAGCGTAGCGATGCAGCCCCAGCCCACTCTACTTCCCTTGCCCCGTCCCCACCCATGTCACTCGGGTGGGAGGTGGGGGTGGGGAAAGGACCAACCCCCGCACTCACTGGCAGAGGTAAGTGGAGCACCGCAGATGGGAACTGGTGGAGTAGAGTGGGCTGGAGCTGGATTGCTCCTTTTCTTGCTGCTGCTGGTGAGTGGGGGGGGGGGGGGGGCCTTCCCCAAACCCCTCCCCTGAGCAACACAGCTGGGACTAGGGTGAGGGAAGTGGACTAGGCTGCTCCCGGCCCCGCGCTAATCTCCTGGGCCACTCTGGGCCTGTGGGGCCCCCCAAAGTGCCCCCCCAGCTCCTGCCTCCCATGCCCTGCAGGCCTTGAGTGCAGACCAGATCCTGGAGGGGTTGGGGGGATCAGGTGCTGTGTAGGGCACCCAATTGGCTAGGGATGACCCTGCACCTGGCAACACTAGTTAAAGGGGACACACTGTTGAGATGGAAATGTCTGTTTTGTTCCGCTCCCTCAGCAAAAGGGGAGCAAAGTACAAGAAACCCCGTCTCAGAGGAGTTTTCTTGCTCACTTTGTTGATGGAGATTCAGAAACGTTTCTGTGTGTTTTCCCAGGTGAGATTTCCCAGTATAAATACTCTGCAGCAACCCTATGTGGGTGTGGAAATGAAAGGGAAGGCTCATGTTTCACCACATTTAGTGAAAGGCAGTAGGACAAAGAGGTGGGAGAAGTAGTAATTAAAGCAAACTCAAAATTCTGCCTGAATCTCTGCAGTCAGTGAAGTTACACTAGGGATAATTACGCCTACTATCTTTTCTGACACCTAGGTGATCAGCTTTTGTTCTCAGCCATTGCTGAATATTTAGCATATCCCTAGCTGTGCCTGTGTTATTCTCAATGACTGTTATCAATTATTATTTGTATTGCAATAACATCCAGAGGCCTGATGTACAAATGTAGATGAGGAAACAGCCCTTGCCCTGAAGCTCTTAAAGGCAAAGAGACTAGTGCACTGTGACGGGTGTAGGGAGCGGGGCATAGGTGGATATATAGTTTTGACAGATAGAAATGCATTTGCAAATGCAGAATATTGTGCTCGTTCTGAATAGATGAAGACTAATGATGAGCCGAGCTCAAGGGCAGGTTGGAATTCTGCTTGGTGACAGGACCTTGATTTTTCTGTCTTAGAGATCGGCTGCAATTTCTTATTGAGATCCCAAGTGCACTATGCTTAAGGGGTCTTGTCCTTTGTCCCCATTTGTGCACCTCATAAAACCTCTCCAGCTTTGGGATAACTGGCCGTCTGCACTCAGACAGGAGCAGCACCAGAGTTTCTGGTGATCTAGGCAGAATTTGGGGGGGCGGCATTTTGTGCGCTCCCCACAGGGCACGTGGGAGCTTCCGGTTCCACTCCCATTGTGCCGCCGAAGAAGGACCCTCCGCCGAAATGCCGCAGATGACAGCGGCAGTCATTGAGCTGCTCAATTGCCTGCTGCTGTTTTCCACAGCACTTCGGCAGAAGGTGCTTCTTCGGCAACGCGACGGGAGCGGAACCGGAAGCACCCATGCGCCCTGTGGGGAGTGCACAAAATGCCACCTCCCGAATTCTGGTGCCCTAGGCAACCGCCTAGGGTCGCCTAATGGAAGCGCCGGCCCTGCACTCAGGAATGGAATACCAGGGCATGGCATGTTTGAGGTGCATTAGCAGAGCCATGCGAGGGGCTGAGGGTGGGATGGAGGTGCATTGGCAGAGATGTTTGTGTGGCGTTTGCCTGCACTATGGCTGGCTTAGTCCAATGGTTAGTTTCTCAGCACTAACCTCCTGTTTAGGATGGAGTTTGTTTTTTGAGGTATGACAGGATTTGAGGTGCCTGGTTTGACCTGACAGTGAATGAACTCTGATGGGTCCTGGTGGCTTTTCCCCTGGATAGTTAACAGTATTTGCTCTCACTATGATACTTGCATCCAAAGATTTCAGTGCACTTCAGCCTGACAACACCCCTGAGATGTAGCTAATGCACAACCCGAGCATGTAGGATGTGTCCCAGGGGCTCTGCCCTGGCTTGTCATGTAACCTTAGGCAGCTCACTTAGCATCTCTCAGCCTCAGTTTCTCCCTTCGTACAGTGCTGCAGGATCTGTGAGTGACTAGAGCTATGTCACATCTAAGTAGTACGGTTTGAGAAAAATGCAGCTGTGAGAGAGGAAATCCTTTGTTTAGAAGACACTCGGTGCTGATGCTATGGGACTTGACAGAGTGAGAAAGTTGCGCAAATAAGTATGTAGCATAAAAGGCTCTCGCTACTAGATCAGTGTGTGAAAGGTGTAAACTTCTGCACAGGGACTCTGCAAGAGTATTTGTAAACAGCTCATCTTTCTGCATTACCAATGTAAATGTCCTTTTTTTATACAGGGAAACATTTAAAAACAAAATATACTAATCTCTCTAACCAAAACCTGTTACCAAAAGCTTAGCACGAGCAGCTGACCCAGAATAAGTTAAATTCTGCTCTCAAGTGACCCCACTGTAGTCAGTGGGGCTACATGGGTGTAACTGAGAGCTGTATTTAGCCCCATTTGTTGTAAGTTTCTAACTTGTTTCACTAAGATCATCTTAGATCAGCGGTTCTCAAACTTCATTGCACCGTGACCCCCTTCTGACAACAAAAATTACTACCCCAGGAGGGGGACTGAAGCCCAAACCCTGCTGCCCTGGGTGTGGGTGGGCAAAGCTGTCCTAGGGCTTCTGCACTGGGCGGGGGGCATGTAATCTTAGCCCCCTGCTCAGGGCTGAAGCCCTTGGGCTTCTCTTCGCTCCCGGGCGGTGGAGCTCATGCATCAGTTTCGGCCCTGGGCCCCAGCAAGACCAAGACCAGCCTTGGTGATCCCATTAAGCAGCCCCGACCCACAATTTGAGAATCTCTTCTTAGATTATTCAACACTGTGTCTTGCAAGCCTCCTGTTCATCAGCTGATGCCCCACCACAGTCAATGGGACATTCATACACAGGGCTGCAAAAGAGCTCAGGGCCAGATTGCCAGTTGCGCAGCACCCACAGTTGGGATTCAGATGTTCAGTCCTGCACAGATCCCAGCCGCAGCCCACCATTGTGACACTTCTGGGCTGATTTTCGAAAGAGCTCAGTCAGCACCAGCATGTCCCTGGTGAGCTGAGCTTTTCTGCAAGTCTGGCCCAGGGGGATTTTAGGGTTCCAGAAGTCATAGACGGCTATCACTTTTCATTAGCTGTTTTTAACATTTCAGTGGGTTTCTCTGTCTCAGGAGCGATTTGAGTCTGTTCGCTCGCACTTTCTTTTTACACTCTGTAGAGCTGAGTGACAGAGAACAGTGAAAATGCCAGTGGACATTTTTGTGATGGAGACTAGCAGATAGATAAGGCTAACTAGCCAAGTGGGCAAATAGTTTAGGTGGAAACGAAGGATTTGATGGAATGTTTTCTCACTTTAATTTTTTAATCCATATTCACATGCTTTTTTCTTTAAGCTTGGGAAACTCCAGCAGCTTGTTAATGGATTCTTAATTCTGTAATATAGAAACATCACACCAAGTATTTCACTTCCTGGTAAAAGGAGTCAGTGGGATTCACAGACCATCGGGGCTTTTGCTTTAGTGGCTGTACTCAATTTTGTTCAAAGAGGCCTGATCTTGCAGGTTATTGAGCACCTTCAACCCGCCCTTCCTCCCATGCCTGTGCGATCCTGGTGGGACCCGGTCGGTCCTATTGATATTTCAGTCTCTAGTGAGTAGCTCCAAGCATCAGAGAATGTCCCTTTGTGAGTCTCCTTTCAGTGAGTCTCCTGGACAAGGCTCAGAACAGGCGGGCTAAGAAGCCCAAGAGGGCGGTGCTTGTATTTGTTAAACTTGCCATTTGTATTGATTTGTAGAAGCTTGTTGGGGTGATAAAACAATTAGGCATGAAATGAGCTCAATGAGCGGCATCTACAATACTACAGTGATGATGGCTCTGGTCTGTAAGAACCTGAGGAGACTAGAAAGCCAAGATCTGAGGGTTTGCTGGTCAGGTTAGCCTCACTAATGCAGTACTGCAGCCCTTAAATCAATTAACTAGAATGAATCTGGATCAGCTTAGTACCCTATACAATAGAATCTCCTCTGAGATGCTCCAGTGCTGGGCATTACAACTACCGAACTTGCCTTTAAATGCCTCATGCTCCTTTCAGTGCAAGTGTGGGGCATTATCACCCCCATTTCCAGCAAAGTGTTCTGATAGCTAAGTTATTGCAATAAGAAAGCAGTAGACTCAGCCAGTTCCCAGAACTCACATCCCTCATGCTCCTACATTATAAAGTATTGAGCATTATTGTTGGCTGAGTAGTTTTATTTGGATGCAATCAATGTAGAGCAAAGCATAGCTTAGGAAAGAGCCAAGGGAAGCCAGCCCTGCCTATTGAATCAGCCTGAATGGGAACAGTACTGGGCAAGCTGGTCATACATACAAACTGCAGGGCAGTCAGATATCTTTATTCTACTGCTGCCATGGCACCTTTCCCACCAGGTCCCAATGTCGGGCATGCGCAAGCATGTTCATACAGACACACACACACCCTTACCTAAGTGTTTCCACTGGGAGACTCAGTCTCTTTCCTAATGAAGAGTTGTGCACAGCACAGACATTGTCACTCTTGCCAACACAGGTGCAATTTATTACAGGCTCAGCTGACAGACCAAGGATCTGATGGGGCCTGGAGACTGAAACCCCACAACCCCCAGACAAAACATGCTTCTGTGACAGGTTGGGTCACAGAAAACCCCTTGGGAACTGCCAACTGATGTGCTGAGACTACCCCTGACCCTGTTTCCCCTGGAAGCTTGGGACTTCAGTGTCCTGCCTGGTTTGAGCCAGACACGCTAGCTGCTGCAAACCCAAACCCAGGTCTGAACCACTTCCCCTAAAAGCTGCAAGTTTAACCAAAAACAGCTTAAGAAGTGTTCCTGTCTCCAACACTCAGGTACCCTGCTCCCAATGGGGTCCAAACCCTAAATAAATCTATTTATCATAAATTGTTCGCCCTCGTAACACTGACAGGGAGATATGCACAGCTGTCCCACCCCCTGCAGGTGTTAATGCCTACTCTGGGTTAATTAATAAGCAAAAAGTGATTTTATTAAATACAAAAAGTAGGATTTAAGAGTTTCCAAGTAATAACAGACAGAACAAAGTGAATCACCAAGCAAAATAAAATAAAACATGCAAGTTAAACCTAATACAGTAAGAAAGTGATTACAGATGAAATCTCACCCTCAGAGATGTTCTAGTAAGCTTCTTTAACAGACTAGCCTCCTTCTAGTCTGGGTCCAGCAATAACTCACACCCCTGTGGTTACTATCCTTTGTTCCAGTTTCTTTTAGGTATCCTTTGGGGGTGGAGAGGCTCTCTCTTGAGCCGGCTGAAGACAAAATGGAGGGGGTCTCCCAGGGGCTTAAATAGACTTTCTTTTGTGGGTGGAGACCCCATCCTCTCTCCTATGCAAAGTCCAGCTCCAAGATGGAGTTTTGGAGTCAGATGGGCAAGTCACATATCCATGCATGACTCAGTTTTTACAGGCAGCAGCCGTTGCCCACAGACTATCTTGAATGTCTCCAGAAAGGCTCCTTATGTGGATTGGAGTCTTCCAAGATCCATTGTCAGTTAAGTGTTTCTTGACTGGGCACTTAATTTGCACATTACTTTCTCAAGAAGCTGAGCAAATGCTTTACTAAGGCTACTTAAACTCAAAAAAAGTACACAGACAATATTCATAACTTCGAATATAAACATTACACATGCATATAAACGGGATGAGTGTATTCAGTAGATCAGAACCTTTACAGAGATATGTTACATGGCATATGTAGCATAAAACACTCATAAGCATATTTCCATAAAGAATTATGGAGTGCAATGTCACAGCTTCCTCCTGGGCAGAGCTGAGACACACTGGGGACACTTGCACTGCTGGTGCTGGTGCTGTCCCCATTCAGGGTATAGAGGCCATCGCTCTCCAGTGCTGCCAGCCCAGCAGGAGAGGATTGCCCAGAGACTGAGTGTGCGAGGGGGAATTCAAGAGGCAGAGCGGGGGAAGCATGCCAGGGTAAAGGGAAGAGAACGAAGGTGGTGTTTCTGTGGGACAGGAGACTGGGAGGCTGGAGGGAGAAAGCAGCAATGTGTGTGTGACTGGGAGAGGGAGGGTTGAGTCACTGAGGCTGGGGAGAGAAGGATGCATGGTGAATGAGTGATGGGGGGGCAAGGGGGCTGGCTAGAGGAGAGGGCACCATTATCACTAGAGACTGCATTGCCAGCTATCACGAGAGACCTCGAGGAGCTGGTCAATAGCCTGGCAGCTGCTGCCTCTGTCACCTCTCCTGGAGCTCACTGAAGAGATGCTGCTAGTTACGGACTCTAGTAATGTACAGTTGGACTGAAAGCCAGTGAACCAAACCGCCAGCGAATGAGCTGCCCCGGGGTGGAGGGGGAGAGGGCAGGGAAGATGATGGGAAACACCAGGGTGAGGGAAGGGAAGGAGAACTAGCTGAAGGGGGGGTGGGAAATTTGCATCTTGTCTCAGGAGTCAGAATCCCTGACTGTGGTCCAGGGGATTCGCCCAAAGCAGGGGTGGCCAACCTGTCACTCCAGAGCCACATGCGGCTCAGAAGTTATTATGCAGCTTCTTGTATAGGCACCAACTCTGGGGCTGGAGCTACAGGCGCCAACTTTCCAATGTGCTGGGGGGTGCTTACTGATCAACCCCTGGCTCTGCCACAGGCCCTGCCCCCACACCCCTTCCCACTCCCTCCCTGAGCCTGCCGTGCCCTCACTCCTCCCTGCCCCAGAGCCTCCTGCACGCCACGAAACACGATCGGGAGGTGCAGGGAGGGAGGAGCGGGGCTGCCAGTGGGTCGGAGGCACTGGGAGCTGGGTGGCGGGGAGCTGATGAGGGGCTGCTCACGTATTACTGTGACTCTTTGGCAATGTACATTGGTAAATTCTGGCTCCTTCTCAGGCTCAGGTTGGCCACCCTTGGCCCAAAGGATCCTGAGCCAGGGATCTAAGATTACTCACATCCAACAAGCCATTCCAGTCTGTAGAGCAGGGGCGAAGGATCTCCACCAAGGACACCCAATCTAGGCACCCAGCTACCTCTCTTAGGTAGAGACCCACATCTCTCTCCATCATGACTGGGTTTTTTTTCCAGGCAGCGCAGTTCCCTGCTTACACCATGATATTCCTAGCAAGCCAGACGGCCTAACCAGGCCAGCATCTGTGCTTTGCTTTCTCTCTTCAGAGGCTAGAAATGACATAACTGCACCAGTGATAAGGTACCTCACAGCTCTTTCTAGTCAAGTACATTTATTTTTGAGGTGAAAGCAAGGCAGAGAAAACTTATTAAAAAGAACAAAGAACCTACACACATGCCAATGCTCTCACCGGAGATCATCCCTGACTCCAGCAGGGGCTCTGCAGGAGTCGCTCCTGTCTGCGGTTATAAGCTCATAACAGCTCTAGCTGAGACCCCCACTATGCCCCCATCTATAGGTCAGTCTCTCCAGGATGCAGCTCACGCCTTTGATCTTCAGATTGCAGGAACAGGTAATGAGCATACAATAGGACCCATCTCCATTCATCTCCCGTGAGAGAGCTCCAGGCAAACCACTTGACACAGTTGGTACAAAAGTCCATTCCTGTCTGGTCCATTGTTCAATATAGTGCTCTGAAACTCATAACACTTCCCAGGCTCACCTCTGCAGTTAATACCATGACCTCCAAAGAGAGAAAAACTGAATTCAATGCCATTTATGAAGGCAGTTACAGGAAACGGACATCTCTGTCACACACACACACACACACACACACACACACACACACACACACACACACACACACACACACACACACATATACTTGTTGTGAATAGACCCACATAAGATAAACATTGTAGCTGTCCAACTTTTCTGCCTCCAGTCAACCTGGTGACACTCTTGTGGCTTCCCCAGTCTCTGCTCTTGTACCTGCTGGCCATCTGGAGCACATGTAGGTGGGAGGAGTTGACTTGTGAAAAGAGCTTTTTCCTACCAGACGTTTCAAGCTGCAGGATTTGTGTGAAGCCACGGCAGTCATTAGCATCCTGAGGCTCTAATCTGTCTGTGAAAGGCAGCGAACAGCGGGCAGCAGTGTGCTAGCTGCATGATCTCCTTGTGTTTATTACTCTTCCAGACTCTGCCAAACAAGGGAATTATTCAACAAGGCTTCGGGGTGTCACTGGAGCAGCAAATACTGCTGTGTGGCAGGTGCCCCACAATGGTGCAGCATTAGCAACAGGTATCCAAGGGTCAGATACATTCCCAGTTTTTCACTGAATGGTTTGGGATCAACCTTATCCCCAATTTCATTTCATTTCTGCTGCTGCTTCTTTCCTCCTTGATTCTAGCTGAGATCAGACATGCCAGATATTTCAGATCTGACTTGCTCCAGGAATTTCTCAAGCAAGCCTCTTCCCCCTCAGCTGGACAGCTCACCATGGCATCCATGGTTTGGGGTCATACCCAAACTCTTGGGAAGAGAGAGCAACTTGCTAGCTTCAGTCACCGACCTAAGTACACATATGGCCCCTTGGTGTCATCACATCTTCCAGATCACAATGGTTAATGGATTGATACTCACAGCACCACTGTGAGGTCAGGAAGTATTATCCCAATTTTACAGATGGGAACAGAGGCACAGAGCAGATTAAGGGTAATATTTTAGAACGCACCCAAGTTAATGGGACTTTTGTAAAGTCTGTGGCTCAGTCAAGAATTGAACTTGGGTCTCCTAAACCCCAGCCAGTGCTCTACCCATTAGACCAGCCTTTCTTCTCAGGTTAGGAGCTGAAGTTCTCAATGAATCATGGCCTACATGAACAATGGTGTGGGGAACCCTTTAGTGCATTAGGGTCTGCAGTCACCTTGGGCAAACACAATAGTTCTGTACATGAGTCCCCATCCTTAGCACATTCCCCAGGGACAGACACAGAGCTGTGAGTCATAGAATATCAGGGCTGGAAGGAACCTCAGGAGGTCATCTAGTCCAACCCCCTGCTCAAAGCAGGACCAATTCCCCAGACAGATTTTTACCCAAGTTCCCTAAATGGCCCCCTCAAAGATTGAACTCATAAGCCTGGGTTTAGCAGGCCAATGCTCAAATCACTGAGCTATTCCTCCCCCCCTTAGAGTCTATTACTAACACACTAGCACACTGACATACCCAGCAAGTGCTGAGAAGAAGCTTCTTAACAGTGGAAAATCAGGCATTCAAACTGAAGGCCCCTGAGGGTTACAAGTGCACAGGGGTAAAACAACAGGCGAGCAGACCCCAGGCACATACCAGTGTCCAGCTACAGTGTCACAGGCCTTCAGCAGCCTCAGAGCCTTCCTTATCAGCGAGTAGCCTTTACTACAGAGGGGTCTTTTGGGTCTTTCTATTTCTAGTCATATTGTGGACTCTGCTAGCACTTACTGTACCTACCCGCCCACCCAGAGGGTCCCCAGCCTATTCTTGCTCCTACACCACATCCAAAATAGACTTGCAAGCTGTCCTTGCCGTCCCTCACAAGTGAGGTACCAAATGGCACAGTGTCCTAATGGCATCTCCAAACCTTCAGGAAGCATTCGTCCTGCTCAGGTACTGACTGCAAACAGATGCAGGGGTGACATGCTGGAACATTTTGCAGTGTTGCAGGGGAGCTCTGGTTACTTCCTGAGGCCCTGCTGGTTTTACAAAACGAACCCAGCTTTCTTTTGTGTGCTTTAAATTGTTATATGGTAGCCTACTGAATCAAACTCCAGTAAAGCGCCTTCAAGGAGCAGTGCAGGGTTTTCCTCATAGAGTTGTAATTTTTTTATTCAGATCACTTTCAATATTAGAAACCATCCCTTCTGTTTCTTTTCAGATCTATCTTTGTGTGGGGGGAGGGGGGCATGGGGTGAGTAGATGTGTACAGATATGTGTGTGTATGTGGATGTTTGTCCGTCCACTATGGGATCTGAGACCCAGACCCTCACAGGTATTTAGGTGCCTAACTCCTATTGATTTAAATTTATTGCAGTGAGCGTTAAGGTGCCAGAACACATTTGAGGAACTGGACCTGAGTGTTTTATACCTGCTACAGTGCACACTAGGATCCCTCAACATTGTATATTTCCCCCCTACGCACACACACACTTGCTATTATGTCATTTTATCACTGTCAATTCATTACACTAATGTGGCTGGTTGGCTCAATGGAATACTTGGGTGAGAACGAAGCGGGACAGGCCTGGCTTCTTTTCCATTAAGAAGGAAGGAAGTTAACATCCTGCTGAAACCTTAAACAGGTGTGCAGGGCAGAGTTACAAGGCAGGGACTTCTTAGATTGTAATTGCTTCAGGATAGGGACGTGTCTACCTCTGTCTGCCCAGCACGCTGGGCCCTTCAGCACCCCTGTAATACAAGGGAGTGCTGCTCTATCCTTGCTGCACCAGGCCAGCAGCATAGTGCACACCAGGCGCCCTAGGATCTTCAGTGGCAGGAATGGATCCTCACTTAGACAGACCTTCCTCATGCAACCTTCAGGTGCCCAAAATACCTACACGGGGAGGATGCCGCATGCTAAAAGTGCCTAGAGAAATTACAAGTTTGCCACTGCCAGGACTGGACTCTGGTTTGCAGGAAAGCTAGCTTTCAAATCTGGTCTTAAAGCACCAGGCCATCCCCTCCCCACTTCCTACCCACATGCAGGGCCGGTGCAACCATTTAGGCAAACTAGGCGGCCACCTAGGGCACCTAGTGGTTGGGGGCGCCTAAAAGTCCCCTCAGGCTAGGAGATGGAGTGGAGGTGAGCTGGGGGGGGCACGCGGGGAGGGCTGCCCGCAGTAACGGGGGGGCACACAGGGGAACAGCTCCCTGACCCAGCTTACCTCCACTCTGCCTCCTCCGCTGAGCAGACAGCCCAGCTCTAAGTCGCCTGCAATCAGCGCCACAAGCCTGGGTGGGGAGGAGAGTTAGAGCAGTGCCGGCGTGCACAGTGGAGGAGGCGGAGCCAAGGTGAGCTGGGGTGGGCTACCCAGGCAGGGTTAGCTGCCGTGACGGGGGGGGAGGAGAGGTGGGAAGTCTCCCCAGGCAGGATTAGCTGCCGTGGTGGGGGGGGAGGAGAGGTGGGAAGTCTCCCCAGGCAGGGTTAGCTGCCGTGGCGGGGGGAGTCTCCCTGGGTGGGGTTAGTTGCCATGGGGGGATGAGGGGGGGAGAGGGGTTAGCTGTCACAGTGGGGGGGGGTAGCTGCTGCGGGGGGGCTCCCTGGATCGGATGCTGAGTTAGCTGCCTTGGGGGCGGTGTTTAGCTGGGTGGGGATGCAAGGTGGAAGTTTCACCTAGGGCACGAAAATTCCTTGCACCGGCCCTGCCCACACGCTGCTCTGTAGCTTAAAGCTAAAGCTACTATTGTTTTCTTGTATCTTTCAGTGCAAGTGATTTTCAAACACCAGGGCACGGGCAGGCTCCTCAGCGAGGAGTTCTGGATGAGGCACTTGGTGGCAGCAGTTTGAGCTGCTGTGTTCAGTTTCCAGGGGCCTGTCCCTCTGGGTCTGTGCTCTGAGAGTGCTCCTGAAGCAGCACTCACTATCCCTGTGTGGGGAGTAAATGTGCCCCTCCCGACACCCACTGCTCCTGAGGGACAGTGGAGAATTTTCAAAGGCAGTTCTGTGGGGGTGGTGTTAATGAGTGGGCTGGGGAAATAATGGAGACACTGCAGGGAATAAGTGGAGCATCTACGTCCCAGTTCCCCTGTTGCGTGATCCCTCTAATTTCACCATATAACACCACAGGGTTAAATTTGCAGGCCAGGATTGTTGTAGTGCTCACAAAGGGGCCTGTGGTGCTGACATTCCAGCAAACTAGCTCCTGCCTTTCGTGGGATGGGAGTGCTCATGGGGTTTCTGGATTGGCCTCAGCACATCTGAAGAGCTCTGTGAACACAGTGTGGGAGGGGTCCAGTGCCATCTTTGGGAATGTTGAATTCTAGCTTTCAGAGTGTAACAGTTAAAAACTGCACATTCAAAAGAGAGATGGGTGGAACGTCGGGAGGGAGAGAGAAGAGAATGTGTGGGAGGCAGAGAGAGGCTGTCTCCTACTTTGGCCCAGATCCTCAAAAGTATTTAGGTACCTAACTTCTATTGAAATCAATGGAGATTAGGCGCTATGACACAGGGCCAGAACGCGTTACACAACTAACAGGTTAACTGACCCAGATTCAACCTTTAGAGACAAATTAGTAGATAATAGTTGTCATTTTTGTGTGTTTACATATATATTGTTAGAGGTTGGCAATGTAACTAAGCAGTATCCATCTATCTGTTAATTCAGAGATCAAAAGAAGATGTTAACATTTAAATGAGCTGCAAATGTAGTGATATCACTGTCTTAACGTCTCTTAGAAGTTCGTGGTACATCACCTGCAAACAGTGGGAGATAGATAGGCAATTGCCTTATGTTAATCCATGTAGTTACTTTTCCAATGATGCTTAGGACATAGGTTTACTTCAGTGCTAGAATAATTCCTGTTGTTGACCCAAGGACTGCATGCTGTCAAGAAGCTATCAGATCCTGCCAGTAATCTCTCTAAAAAACTCTTGGGACCTGATCCTTTCATCTCAAATCTGTTCATGCTTCACTGGGGGAAGCTTGAGCTACAAGATAGAGGTCTCCAGCTCCATTCTGGATCACCCTGATATTGGACATTGGACTGAACCTATGGACTAATTCTGAGGGGACTGTTTGCAACTCTAAAGCTCACCATCTCTACAATGAAACTGACCTAAGAACTCTATCCATGTCTGTATGTATAATGCTCTTTTAACCAAGACGCTCTCTCTCTCTTTTCTTTTTTTTAATAAATTTTAGTTTAGTTAATAAGAATTGGCTATAAGTGTGTATTTGGGTAAGATCTGAAACATTCATCAAACGGGGAGGTAATGTGTCTGATCCTTTGGGATTAGTAGAACTTTTTATATGATGAATAAAATTTTCAGTAATCCTCACCATATTTAACTTAGCTGTCTGGGAGGGAGCCCAAGGCTGGGTTGCTTTAAGGGAACTGTGTTCTTGGCTTCTGGGTAACCAGTAAGGCATTGTGGAAGCTGTTTTGTTGCTGGCTTGGTGAAACTACGTATTGGAATAAACACCAGTTTTGGGGATTGGCTGCCCCATTCTTTGCAGTTTGCCCTAGCGGAGCAATCTCAGCATAGCCCCCCTGGGACCCTGATCACAGGTGCCTAAATACTATGTGTTTATCCAGTGCCTAGCACAGTGATTGGAGGCTTTTAATCATATTATAATACAAATATTCAATAATGTTAATATTTAATAATAACTAATGAGAAAGAGAGAGACAGAGACTGCAAACCCAGGATGTGTCTCTGAGGAAAATCTAAATTCCAGGGGCCCAATTAGATATGATGGTTTCATAATCAATCAGGACTCAAGATTTCAGAAAAGGGTCCAAATCGCCTGCTTGAGCCTCACTGATTTTAATTTTGTATGTATGAAGGCAGGATTCAGCTCAACATGCTTAAAATTTTAGGTAAACTCCTGTTTTCTTGCCAATGTCTTGTTTTTTTGCTAGAAGATTGGTTGTGCTAAAAGCAGTGAAGTGGAGAAAGAGAGCTAGAGAGTGAGATGTGATGTGAAAAATAACTTTTCATTCACCATAAATTACATATAAAACACACCAACAAAGCATTGTAAACAAATATTAAATATTATTCCTTATAATGTTCCTACAGAAAGGAGTAAATAAAGAGAAACCCACCCCAAGCAAGCATTACATTTGGATCAGAAAGGCATCTCCATCACCAAGTTCACCCAGGAACTAAACACTGGCTCAATCCCAAAAAGTTTCTAACTTTGTAAACAGATAGGCATAGTCACCCCTACCAAAGATTTTCTCCTGGTTCTCTTTAAATGAACCCCATACTCAGATTTAAAAGTTTGCTGGCTGTAAAAAACCACATGAATTAAAAACCAGTTATCAAAAATAGACTAGATAGTGTGAGGAGGCCTCTGTAGCTTGGTGATTCAGGCACTCACCTGAAAAGTAGGAGAGATGGAGTAAAATTTTCTCCCTACCTGATTCCGAGGAGGGATGTGACTTCATGTCTCCTACTTCCCTCTCTTTGACCCAATGACTAGTTAAGTATTTACACAAAGTGGAACAGCTTCAAGAGAAGCAATTAAGAGCACCCCCCCGTTTCCTGCCAATGGCTGGGTGACTATGACACTTACCTGGGAAAGCAGAGTGGAATCTGAGCTCAAGTCCCTGCTCTAGAGTGGGATTTCAAATGTTGGTCTTCCCACCTTTCTGGCGATTGTCGTGACCAGTGAGCTAGGCCAGGCATATGTGGTTTTCTGGTGCTGGCTGAAACTCATCAGCTCAGATTCACAAATACTTTGGGGCCAACTGAAGTGACACTTTTCAGCAAATAAACCATTCCCCTGAAATACGTTGCCCGGCTCGCTCTCAAAGAGGTCATTGTCCTCTCCTACACCCCGCTCAGACTCTAGCAGCTCAGGAGAACATCGGACTCCTGCTGCAGCATCCCTATTCCTTCTGAGGGCGACCGCTGGGTGAGCATCCAGCACATTGATCCCCACTGACCTCTCAGGAGCCAGGGGCAGGGCAGCCTTGGGCTGAGACTCAGTGTCACTACCCCTGGGAGAAACAGGGCACCACTGGAAGCCCCAAGCATGGTGCCACCACCTGGCATGGTACAATCCTGTTCTCCAGAGCCCTGTGTGTCTCCAGCCTCAGTCACAGTTGGCAGCTCAGGGGCCTCCAGCATCTTGGACCTTTTAAGAACAGTCCCAGGTAGATCCAGCTCCAGCGTCTGTCTCCACCTGCTCCACAAGGAGGACCAGGACTTGCTTCTGTCCAATCACAGGTGATGGGGTCACAACAGAGGGGTGCTCTGCGGGAGCTGACCCCTGAACAACAGAAGCGCAGCTAGGGTGAGGTAGGGGGACACAGATCCCAGCAGTTCAGATATGGATACTATCTGCTACTGGTCCCATGATGTCCCAGCCCCAGCCCCTCTATCCTTTGGCCCTGTATTCTTACCATGGTCCTCTGATTCAGCAATGCATGGGCAAGATCCCTTCAGGTGACCCAGCTCAACACCCAAGAATGATTCCATACCCTCCATGGTGGCAAACACTGTATAATCCATCTCATCTATATGGTGCTTCAGAACCCGATTCAAGGGCTGCTCAGCATTATTTAAAAACCACATAAACCTGTCATCAGACGAGCCTCATGCTTAGGCTCTTACGGCCCAGGTGGGTCATCCTACTGGCAGAACCCGCCTACCCACAGGAGGAGAGACCAGAGTTCAGAGTCATATGACAAATGAAGGGAAGGGGGATGGGGACTGGGAAAAACAACTTTAGGGGCAGGAGAAAACTGGAGCAAAATTTTGACCCAGAACCCTCCTGAACCAGTGAATCACAAACTGCTTCTGGGCCAGGAATATCACTCGAGATTTTCTCCTGCAAAAGGCATAGTATATATTAATACAGCCAATACCCTGATCTATACTCAGCTACATATTCTCCACTGAGCAGGGGACAGCAGGCATACACTGACCCCACAGTCTGAACTCTTTTAAATTGCACCCCAGGGTGACCACCACTTCTTGCTAGGACAAAGCAGGAATGGGAAACACCACCATCCAGGACTATGGACCATCACAAACCTCACTGCTTCCACTCCAAGTGCAAAGCACATTTCACTAACCTAGATTTTCTAACACAAATACATCACAGCATGGATATATTTTTAAAAACCCACCAACAGTAGACACTCCACTATGCATGCTTCTCCCCATGATTAGAGGATGAGAGAACAAACAACACGTAACAGCTGTTAGTCACGTCATTCAGTGCATGACTGGGAAGGGCTCAGATACAATGGTGATGAGTGTGGTATGAGAACCTACACAGAACAGAACATTAACAAAGCAAACCAACTGCAAGCTGAGGGTCAGCTACTGCACACACCAAATATAGCCTCACCCTCAGAAAGTCCCACTATCCCCAGAGAGAGTGAGCACTCCTGAGCATAACAGAGCCATTGGGCATGTCAGCTGCACATTTACTTATGGGAAACTATTGCTAAACTTCTCAGATTATATGCTGCATTTATCACTCTCCAGCCAGCTCCTGGCTTTACTGGAGTTGAATGGCTGGTCACAAGGAGGGCAGAGAGAGACACTGGCAATAAATGCACAGTGTACATTCTTATTGTATTCACAGATTACATAGAGCCATAGACTCCAAGCCCAGAAGGGACTATTGTGTTCATCTAGTCTGATCTTCTACACAAGTCAGAGAACTGCCTCAAAATCATTCTCAGAGCAGATATTTTAGAAGAAGCATCCAATCTTGATTTTAAAATAGTCAATGATGGAGAATCTACCATGACCCTTGGTACATAGCTCCAGTGGTTAATTACCCACACTGTTAAAAATGTCTGCCTTGTTTCCAGTCTGTGTTTCCAGTCTAGCTTCAACTTCTAGCCAGAGGAGCGTTTTATACCTTTTTCTGCTAGACTTAAGTCCATTAGCAAATATTTGTTCCCCAAGTAGGTACTTACAGACTGTGATCAAGTCACCCCCTCCCCAACCTTTTTGTTAAGCTAAACAGATTGAGCATCTTGAGGCTATCACTATAAGGAATCTTTTCTAAACCTGTAATTGGTCTCATGGCACTTCTCTGAACGCTCATCAATTTATTAATATTCTTAAATTGTGGAATACCAGAACCCGACACAACTTTCGAGCAAGGATTGCACCAGTGCTAAATACGAAGGTTAAATAATCTCTCCACTCCTACTCAAGATTCCCCTGTTTATGCGTCCAAGGATAACATAAGCTAGGGTGAAAGAGGGTCACATCCCAGTTATATTTTAAAACTGAAATATAACAAACTAGATTTGCCAATTGGATAAGTGTTAGCCAATATTAGAATGGAATCTAATAAAATAATCCCTTTTGATTGAATCCAGGGTCTGTTAGTTCACCAATTTTATCGCTCCATTCTTTTTAGGTCAACTGTTAACTTGAGCAGTATTTCTCAAATCAGGACACTTGGTGAGTCTTACCTAATAAACAATGTATTGGTTCACCCAGAAGCCCATCAGTATACAACCAACTGTTCTTTAATCTAGTGTAAGACACAAACATAGTTCTAGGTATGACTGAACACACAATACAGGCTTGCAAGCAGTTGTCACAGACTGCACCAAGCTATATGAAGAACATTGCAAATCACCAAGATTTCTTATTACATTTATTATGACGCCATGTAACTAATTTTTAGTACCCAACACACTGTTCACACTTCCAAGCATGCACTTGTCTTTAAGGCACTTTTAAGAGGATGATCCCTACAATTGGAATGGATTAGTCCAAAAGGGACAAGTTTAGAATCTCGAAAGCAATTGCTGAAAGTTATTATTTTAAAACTCTCTTAGGCCAGTTTGCTTGGACCTATACATTAATGTATTAATTTGGCTAAGATCTAAAAAGGGTTATTTTCTGCATGACTAGTGAGTGGAGACTTAACCAGTCTCTTATGTTAAAGAAAAGACAGGGAAATGCAACGTTTCAGATGACATCTGTTGCGATGGCGTATGCAAATATTTTCAATCCTTTTTCTTGTCAGAGGCTTTTGATGTTTGATTTATTTCAAGGACTATATTTCAATATTAGCCCACATTATTCATTGTAATTTCCCCCTTTTTAAGCAATTTATTTTAATAATCCAAAACTACATCCTTGTTTATATCTTTCAAGATGCTTTCTTCCATGTACCATACAATTTTAGTACTTTTAGAATGCCACAATTATTTACAATGAAAACCAACAAAATCTCTTATAATCTTCTAAATCTGATGTACATACTTCAGACATTCTTTGATTATACTTAGGCATTTCATGTTATTTGGGGTTTGCAACAGAACAAGAAACACTAGCCATATATAGAGAGATGTAGATTTGAGTCACAAGGCAAGCAATTGTGCAGCTTCTAATTTTTGGTGGAAGACATATTGATGGGGGCAAAACAGATTATCAATGATATATTTGATTTTTCAAGACAAGCTAATGTATAGTTTATAAATTAGGGTGAATACATGTGGTTTGGATTTCTTGGGGTAATGGGCAGTTCACCCTAATTGATTTTCAGTCTCACAGCAAGTTATATCTAGTTTGATAGACTTGCAGGTTCCCCACCCTGTCTCTTGATCCACTCACAATGTGCAATGGGCCACTTTGCTTAGGAAAGCAGAGCATTATCCTTAATTCGTAATTTTTTTGAGCTCTGTTTTAGCTATGATGGGACAGAGAAAGGGGATTTATGCATATGCAAATTATAAGCGATTCTTGCCTAGGTGATTAACAATAATCTTATTTAGTCATTGTAATTTCTATTCTTGTAGAGACGAACTCCTAACCTTGGCTGATCTGTTAGTCTTCAGACAATGTGTCTCATGTGATACGAACTCTTTTCTTATTGTCTTTAGTTGGATGCTGTTTTGGGATAAACGGAGGTGGAGCACTTTTCTAATTGTTTTGAGGGCCAGGAGAGATTAACAGTTATTAATTATGCAAAGCAGAGCTGTTCTCTATCCCCATTACAGCCCTTTGGCCTCAGCATCACACAGGGAGCCTTTGTTCCACCACAACCCCCAAACCTTTTTCAGAGTCACTGCTCCCAGGATTTCCCACTACAAATTTCAGCTTCGTTGCAAGGACATGTTTTCTGAAGAAAGAGGCTTTTCTATCTCCTCTGCAGCCATGGCAATAAGCACTCAGCTCTCGGCTTACATATCCTCATCATGGTCTGTTTCTACCATTAGTGGCAGGAGCTGCATAAGAACAGAGTCCGGCTTTATGCCACGCCCTGTGATAAATTACTTGGGACTGCAGGGGGCATATGCAACCTTCAGAGCCTTAGGAGGACTCAGTATTGGCAGCCCTGAACCCCTTCCACAACATGTGGTATTCCCCAAACCCAGCTCAGCTGCAGGGCTTGAGGTCAGGTCTCATCACCCCACCCATGTTGGGTGGTTGTTGCTGCTGCGGCCAGCAGTGCCTACCTGGAGCAATCCTGGCAGTGATTTGCCCAGCCCTCTCCCCATTCTTTCACACTCTTTGTGGGCCAAGCACTGTCTGGTCCAAGTACGGGACAACAAGGGGTTAAACGAGACTGGTCTCTGGGTTTTAGCCGCAGGCCCATCCTCATCATCTCCACCGATGTGGCCATCCTTGATTCCATTTTAAACATCCCCAGCAGCCTCTGAAGCAACAAATTCCCCCTCTGCACCTGTTCCAGTTTGAAGGATGGCTGGGCTTGCTTTCCTGCCCCCTCCCTAGCATTCTCCAGCCCGCTGCCTATATTTGATCAAACACCTCAGCCAAATGTATATTTCCCTTTTAAGAGCTCCCCTCGAATAATATATTTTTTTATTATTGTGACAGTGAGGCCACCTGTCGCCATGGTTACGTGCCCTTCGCTGGAGCAAGAGCTTTCTGGATGTTTTAAAGTCTGCCATTTTTTGTGATCTGTGGGGTTGTTTTTCTTTTAAATTTGGTATTTATTGGTGTTATCATCATTGGAAACAAGTCATTTATTATATTGTGCATGGACACATCATCGCTACAGCAATATCCTGTTGCTTTTAGAAGGAGTTTTTAGAAGTCAGCCATGCAGCACTGAAAGTGTGAAAGGGTCTCATCTCTATCTCTTCATATTATACATCATATTTCATCTTTGGGTTTCAGAACTTTTCAATGAGTGTTATAAAACAAATCCCAATTTTATGTGGTTTGCATAGTCTTACTGCAGAGTAAACCTCTCTCTCTTCTGGTTGTTAATTCAGCTGTCCTCCATTCCAGAGCCTCTTTAAACCAAATCTCTTTTAAACCACACAGAGAGAAATTAAATGGATATATTTATTTCATTTTATTTTATTTATTTATATTAGCATTTCTACAGAGCCTTCTTCTGGAGCAACAAGGTGCTAATTTACACATGTAAAACACACATGCATACACAATACACAATAGAAAGTTATCCAAAATAATAAATTAAAATAGCTATAATAATATGTTTCACTTATGCAGCACCAGAATTCGTAGCCCAAAAGAACATTGCAAAGGAAGTTCAGTAGGATTATGCCCATTTTATAGATGGGGAAACTGAGGCACAGAGCGAGGCAGGGACTTGTCCAAGGTCACCCAGTTAGTGAGTGGCAGAACTTGGCACAGAGGCCAGGTTTCTCAATTCTCTGTCTAGCACTTTATCCACTGCACCATGGACGGTTTTAACAAGAAAACACTACCCTAGTGCCAGAAATAACAACAAACACATAATAAAAATCAGACAGAGCCTGAATTAAATGAAAACCACTTACATTGTAATAAGCAGCTTACTAGACTAAGCACCATGCCTATGATGAGCCTACTCCTAATGTGGGCTTCAGACAACTGAGGCAGCCCACACAGGCTGAGATTTTTCAAGCCAGCTAAGAGTTTTAGACATTCACTTTCCACTAAAATGAATGGGATCCAGACATCCAAATCCCCTAGAAATCTCAGCTGGAGAGTTTAACCACAGTGACAGACATCCCAACTGCTTGTCATTGCCATGGCGGGTGTAGAGCGAGAGGTGTTTCTCTGGTTACATCTCATTTGAGGGCTTAAAGCTTCACACCAGCATCCAGAAACAAAGTGAATTATAGTGGCTATGTGCTCACAACAACAATCTGCACAGTGCCTGGGATGGCCAGCTGTATTCTGCATCCACAGGAGACTTGGGTTAACACCAAGGCCAGTCCCGGGGAAAGAATGTGTGTTCTGTTTGAACCAGCATGCGCCTGTTCTGTGGAGGAGCACTAATCCAAAAGGTGCCTCTAGGTGGCCTGAATCTCTGCCAAGGCAAAGTCGACAGTAAATAGAGCAGGAGGGGCATGGGGAATTAGCAGGGAGTTGGAGAACTTTGCAATGCTTAATACTGGGTGGATTTTTGCCCCAGCAATGTTAGTGAGGGAGATGTCTCTACATGGCTTCTCTCTGCACCCCAGTGATGGGGCCTGGTTGGACCTCTCCACCTCTGGGTCCACTTATTCCAAGCAGGAGCTGCAGAGAGTCAAGCAATGGATCACCCTGTGCCCCCAGGTAAGGAGCTGGGGAGTCTGTGCATTGCACCCCTCTGGAGGAACCTGGGAGCTGCCAGTTAGGAACCAGAAACCCATGTGAGGATTTTCCATGCAGGTCGAGAGGCAAGACTGAGGCTCTAGTTGCCAGCCTGACACTTAATCCAGCAGAGATGCTGCTCCTCTCAGCGTCCACAGGCTGGCTAGCTCATCATGGCAACTGATAAAGTGGCCTTGCTTGTGAAGACAGTGAAGGGCTGGCCAGCATCTGTACATTGCTAGCATTCGTAGTTGCTAAAGCACCTGAGATGTGAATGGGCCTGTCAGTAAGTGAGGTTAATGACTAAGTCTGCAGGGGACACTTGGAGCCAGTCCTGTCCGGAAGGCTGCCTCCATGGGAAGAGCAGCCACAGGTGCTTAGGAGAAAGGTGCATTACTACAGAGAAATTATAGGACCTCGTGGCCCCACTGAAGTAATGGCCAGTGGCCCAGGGTTTTATTTGGGCCACTGTGGCTTTTTTCCAAGCTTGCCCAGCACCTCCTTGGATCACATGAGTTCCCTGCAAAGAAAAGCATCCTGGAAACTGAGACACCAAAAGCAAGGACACAGCTCTCTGGTTCATGACAACATTATATCTGCAAAGGATCAGGTTTCCTTCCACTCACCTGGAGACCTCAGACTCTGATTTCTCCATTGGAAACTGAATTCCTTTTCTTGTGACTTGAGCATACAACATTAAGTGTCATTTACCAGGATGTTGGTCTAGTCCACTATCTCTTCTTTGTGGGGTTAATTTTGTTAAGACGACCCTACAGTCTGTTAGTCCACTGTCAGCATCTTCCCTGTGCAGCATTAGAAGAAATGTAATACGAGTCTGTCCCTGTTTACCAGCAGCTGCTGAGCAAAAACAGGGACTATCTGATAACACATGCGCTGATTATTCTGCTAGTGCCTAATCCAGTGGAATGACCCCTGCCACCAGTATGACTGTAGCATAGTTGCATGCCATTATTTCTGTGTCCCTTGGCTAAGGAAGGGCAGTACCCATGCATATGATATGCTTTGAACATTTTTACAAAGCAGTTTTACTGCTATAGTTTCTTTAGACTTTCCCATATGTAAGACCCTTGTTTCTGGAAGAGTGATACTGTTATGTTCAGGGCATACATGCCAAGAAGTTAGATAAAAATCTAAAATACTCTTGCTGGGAGGTTGCAGTGTAACACTACTTTACCTCTTAGAATTCAGAATGATAACACACTTGAGAACACCAGAGCAGGTAGAGAAAAAACAGGCTGCTCCCTAAGGCAAAGAGACACATCTCACTCCACCTCATTCTAAGATGGCTATTTGCAGACTGATTGCCAGAGACCCAGATCATGTGCTTCCCTACAGAGCCCCCTAGTCTACAAGAAGGAACAGCAAACCCTTTACAAATTAAAGTGATAGCCTATAATTTTAACACCATTCTCAGTACACCACAGATACCAAATCTCCCAGCTTTTGTCTGAATTTACTGATTGCTGTTTTTTTAATGAACTGCAGTCTTTCTTAGAGCTATTTTTAGTTATGTCCATATCAGTTGCATCTTTATTTTCTGTCAAGTAAGATGGGATAGTCTTTATCCTCTGGTAAAGGAGTTTGAAGAAAAGCTAGCCAAAAACTCAAACGGTAATAACAAAATGTTTTTTAAGTACATCAGAAGCAGGAACCCTGCTAAACAACCAGTGACAATCAAGATACAAAAGGAGCACTTAAAGACAATAAAGTCACTGCAGAGAAACTAAATGAATTCTTTGCTTCAGTCTTCACAGCTGAGGATGTTTGGAGATTCCCAAACCTGAGTCATCCTTTGTAGGTGACAAATCTGAGGAATTGTCACAGATTGAAGCATCATTAGAGGAGGTTTTGGAATTAATTGATAAACTTAACAGTAACAAGTCACCGGGACCAGATGGCATTCACCTAAGAGTTCTGCAACAATTCAAATGTGAAATTGCAGAACTATTAACTATGGTTTGTAACCTGTCCTTTAAATCAGCTTCTGTACCCAATGACTGGAAGATAGCTAATGTAACGCCAATATTTAAAAAGGGCTCTAGAGGTGATCCTGGCAATTACAGACTAACCTCAGTACTGGGCAAATTAGTTGAAACAATAGTAAAGAATAAAATTGTCAGACACATAGAAGAACATAAATTGTTGGGCAATAGTCAACATGGTTTCTGTAAAGGGAAATCATGTCTTACTAATATATTAGAGTTCTTTGAAGGGGTCAACAAACGTGGACAAGGGGGATCCAGTGGACATAGTGTACTTAGATTTCCAGAAACCCTTTGACAAGGTCCTTCACCAAAAGCTCTTACATAAATTAAGTTGCCATGGGATAAGAGGGAAGGTCCTTTCATGGACTGAGAACTGGTTAAAAGACAGGGAACAAAGGGTAGGAATAAATGGTAAATTTTCAGAATGGAGAGGAGCAACTAGTGGTGTTCCCCAAGGGTCGGTCCTAAGACCAATCCTATTTAACTTATTCATAAATGATCTGGAGAAACAGGTAAACAGTGAGGTGGCAAAGTTTGCAGATGATACTAAACTCCTCAAGATAGTTAAGACCAAAGCAGACTGTGAAGAATTTCAAAAGGATCACAAAACTAAGTGATTGGGCAACAAAATGGCAAATGAAATTCAATGTGCATAAATGTAAAGTAATGCACCTTGGAAAAAATAACTCCAACTATACATACAGTATGATGGGGACTAATTTAGCTACAACTAGTCGGGAAAGAGATCTTGGAGTCATCGTGAATAGTTCTCTGAAGACGTCCACACAGTGTGCAGCGGCAGTCAAAAAAGCAAACAGGATATTAGGAATCATTAAGAAAAGGATAGAGAATAAGACAGAGAATATCTTATTGCCCTTATATAAATCCATGTTACGTCCATATCTTGAATACTGCGTACAGATGTGGTCTCCTCATCTCAAAAAAATATATACTGGCTTTAGAAAAGGTTCAGAGAAGGGCAACTAAAATGATTAGGAGGTTGGAATGGGTCTCATATGAGGAGAGATTAAAGAGGCTGGGACTTTTCAGTTTGGAAAAGAGGAGACTAAGGGGGGATATGATAGAGGTATATAAAATCATGAGTGGTATGGAGAAAGTGAATAAGGAAAAGTTATTTACTTGTTCCCATAATATAAGAACTAGGGGCCACCAAATGAAATTAATGGGCAGCAGGTTTAAAATAAATAAAAGGAAGTTCTTCTTCACGCACAGTCAACCTGTGGAACTCCTTGCCTGGGGAGGTTGTGAAGGCTAGGACTATACAGGGTTTAAAAGAAAACTGGATAAATTCATGGGGGTTAAGTCCATTAATGGCTATTAGCCAGGATGGGTAAGGAATGGTGTCCTTAGCCTCTGTTTGTCAGAGGGTGGAGATGGATGGCAGGAGAGAGATCACTTGATCATTGCCTGTTAGGTTCACTCCCTCTGGGTCACCTGACATTGGTCTCTGGATATTTGGCTGGATGGACCTTTGGTCTGACCCAGTATGGCTGGTCTTATGTTCATTTCCATAGAGTCCAGTCTGGGTCAGATAGTCTGGCTTATTACTTGCCATATTCTTTAGATGGGTATTTCTTCCATTGATTTGCTTGTCTTTTAATTGGAAATAGGTGCAAGTATGAAATCAGTTAAAGTGGAATAATACAGAAAGGTCCCAAAATTTTCAAAAGAACACAGAAGATACAAATATACAATACCCACATTAAAGAAAAAATGACCAACAGTGAAAAAAAAATGAAAAAAGAGAACAGTGTGCAATTATACCGGTGAGGTGTAAAATTGAGTGATTTAATGGCTTATATAAAAGCTGTTTATGTAATGAAAACTGGTATCCATTTAAGATAGTCAGTGGAGAGGAGATACAATGATTTATTAAACTATTTATTAATAGTGATGTTGCTGGTAGATTTCCACTCAGGATCTATAATCACTCTGGTATCAAATAATACATGTTGTAAAAGGTGGGAAAGAGCATTTTCATTACTTCAGAAAACCCAATCCTGGTGTTAGATTGAATTGGAATTGTACCTTTTCACTGTGAAACAAAAGCAGGACGTATGGTCAAAGGCCCAGATTCTCAAAGGTATTTAGGCACCTAAATTTGAAATCTCTCTGGGGATCTGGAGCAAAACCTCCAGTTCTACTTCATTCTCTCCAGCAGAAGTCCATGGTTAGGCAATTTAAACTTCGATTCAGTTTAACAAAGAGAAGGTTAACCGGTGACTTGTGTAAGCACCTACATGAGGAACAAATATTTAATAATTGGCTCTTCAGTCTAGCAGAGAAAGGTCTAACACAGTGCAGTGGCTACATGCTGAAGCTAGACAAATTCAGATTGGAAATAAGGTGTACATTTTTAACAGTAAGAGTCGTCGGCAATCCCTCGAGGTCGAGGATAATCTCTTTCATAGGTTTTATTTTGTATGAGTCCTTTAGTGACTGAGGAGCCAATCCTTGAGCTGCAGGCTTGTGGGCAGACATTGCAGGTGGTGTTGGAAGTCAGGGCTGGACCACAATTACTACATGACAGTCATCTGTCCATTCTTTTCTGCCATTTTTCTGTGACCAGGGCAAGGCGATTTTCCTCCTTCTCTAAAATGTCTTCACCAGTTATACCTGTCCTGGACTGCTATCTCCCAGAGTGTGGTGTCAATGCCACATCTCTTTATATTTTTCTTGAGGATGTCTTTAAAGTGTTTCTTTTGGCCTCCCCATTTCCTTTTTCTGTTAGTGAGTTGAGCATACAGCAGTTGTTTTGGTAAGCATACATCAGGCATGGGCACATAGTGCCCGCTCCACCTCAGCTAGTGCTGGATAATCAGGGCCTCAACACTGAAGATGCTGGCCTCTGTGAGGACGCTGATATTAGTGCAATGATCCTCCCACTTTATGTTGAGGATCTTCTGAAGAAAGTGCAGGTGCTGGCGTTCCAGATTTTTCAGGTGTTTTCTATAGGTCACCCAAATCTCACAGCCATAGAGGAGAGTTGGGATTATCACCGCTTTATAAACTAAGTCTAGTGTGTGTTCTGATGTCGTAATTATTGAACACCCGGCGAGATAGTCTGCCAAACGCAAGGCTGGCACAGTGGATTCTGTGTTGAATCTCGACGTCTGTGTCTGCCCTCTGTGAGAGATGGCTGCCAAGGCAGGCAAAGTGTTCTACATTTTCCAGGTCTTCTCTGTCAATGTAAATCTTCCTTGCTGGATCTGATGATTGACCGGGAGCTGGCTGGTGGAGAACTTTTGTTTTGCTGATGTTCAGAGTTAGCCGTAGACTTTTGTAAGCTTCAGATAAGCAATTAAGGGCTGTTTGTAGATCCTCCTTTCAGTGTGCAACTACAGCGCAGTCATCTGCTTACTAGAGTTTGGTTATTGTTGCTGATATTACTTTAGATCTGGCACGGAGACAAGAAGGGTTGAAGATGTTACCATCAGTCTGATATTGGATGCCAATGCCCTGAGGTAGATGGGCTTGGGTTAATGTTTTCATAGCTGCTAAGAAAATGCAGAAAAGGGTGGGTGCCAGTACACAGCCTTGTTTTATGCCAGTTTGGATGACAGAGGGCTCAGAGGTAGAGCCACTGCATAGGATGGACACAGTCATCTGGTCATGGAGGAGTCTGACATTGGTGATAAATTTGCTTGGGCAGCCAAACTTTGACAGGATTTTCCACAGAGCCTCACAGTTGACAGAGTCAAAGGCTTTGGTCACATTGATAAAGGCCCTATACAGTTCCTGGTGTTGTTATTGACATTTTTTCTGGATCTGCCTGGCTGCAAAAATCATGTTGGTGGTGTCATGTCATGGTCTGAAGCTGCAGTGGGACTCTGGAAGTAGTTCCTCTGCAAGAGGGAGTAGGCAATTCAGTAAGATTCCAGCAAGAGTCTTTCCAGCGATGGAAAGGAGGGCAATGTCTCGATAGTTGCCACAGTTGGCCCTGTCTCCTTATTTGAAAATGGTAACAATATTAGCACTACGTAAGTCAGTGAGGATTTCTTTGGTGCACCAGATTTTGAGGAGCAACAAATGAAGCTTGTTAGTCAGTGTTTCTCTCCCCTACTTTCCGTACTTTGGCTGGTATGCCATCGGGACATGGTGCTTTATTGTTCTTCATTTGTTTAATTGCTTTGCGAACCTCCTCAGGTGTTGGGGGTTGGCAAGCGTTTCCCAGATTGGGTGCTTAGGGATGGAGTCGATGGTGTCGTCAGTCACAGTCGATTCTTGATTTAGAAGCTTTTGGTTGTGTTCCTTCCAGTGCTCTTTGGTGGATTCGTTATCTCTAAGAAGGGTACTACCATCTTTGGATCTCAGAAGTGTGAGGCCACATGAGCTTGGTCCATACAGGGTCTTTGTCTCACAAAATAAAGCTCTGCATATCACGTCTGTCAGTGAATGCTTGGATTTTTTTTGCTTTGTCCTCCTACCATTTGTTTTTGATTTCTCGGATCCTCCTTCGAACCTCATCTTTGAGCTGATGGAAAGAGCTCTGCTTCTGACTGGATGATAGATGGCTTTGCCAGTCATAGAAATCCTTTCTCTTCTGATCCAAAAGGGCTGCAATCTCAGTGTTGCTGTTGTCAAACCAGTCCTGATGGCAGTGGATAGCAAGGCAGATGGTTTCCTCACAAGCCTCATGGATGGTCTGTTTTAGGGCTTCCCAGTCTTCTTCGACACTTGTGTTGTCATTTCCAGGTGTGCATACGGCGAGTTTTTCACTAAGGAGTGCTTGGAAGTTCTCTTGGTGCACTGAGGATTGCAGTCTTTGGATGTTGTATTGCCGTCTGTGTGATTTGGATTGCTTTCTATGTTTCACTGCAACCCTGATGGACATGACTGACCTCACCGGGGTGGTCTGTCTAGCAATCGTTGGCTCCTCTCATGACACGGGTGATTTGGACATCTCAAGAGTCTGTGTTCTTACAATGACAGTCTAGGAGGTGCCTTTGTTTTGAATGGGGGTGTTGCCAAGTTGTTTTGTACTTGTTGCTTTGTCTGAAGACTGTGTTTGTGATTACAAGGTCATCCTCTGGCATTTGCTGAGTAGAAGGATGCCACTGGAATTGGTCTTGCCCACTCCTTCCTTTCCAATGGTGCTACTCTATACTTTGGAATCTCGGTAATTAACTATTGGAAATATTTACCAAACGTCATGATGGGTTCTCCAGCACTGGCAATTTTAAAATCAATATTGGCTATTTTCCTAAAAGATCTAGGAATTATTTTGAGGGAGTTCTCCGGCCTGTGTTCTACAGGAGGTCAGACTAGATGATCACAGTAGTACTTTCTGGCCTTGGAATCTATGAATTTATGAAAACATAAAAAGCAAACTTAGCGTTACATATGTAAAACTCATATTCTGTGTAAAAATCTGATATTGCATTACAAGGCAGGATGTAATTTTCCAGTGTTATAGGCTCTGATGAAGCAAGGCCACTTGAACACATCCATAAATATAAGCATTTGAGTAGTCCCACTGATTTCAATGGGATTTTTCATATCCTTACGCATAAGCATGTGTTTAAGAGTTTTGCTGCATCAGGGTCTTAATCTCTGTGGATCCCATATATGATCATGTGAGGCTAAGGAACCTGAAAGACACAGAATGGACAAATGTTTGTGCTATATTTTCAGAGACAGTATGCCAGACTATAATGTCTCTCCCTTTAAGACTTTCAGCCCTTTAAACCTCCCAGAGATTAGGACCATTCCTTCTCAGAAAGGAGAGGAACAATGCAGTGCGGGATTGCGAAGGCGCTCTTGGTAGCTTGGCCACAGGAGCAACTGAGGAAATTCCACATATGCACCATTGCATTCTCAGTGTCCTTGAATTGCCTCCCCACTGGTTTCCCGGGAAGATACCCACCTGGATTTCACAACTGCTACTGCATTGAGTTTCCTGCAGGCTCCCACTGGCACCAGTCTGATACCCCTGTGTCCAGGGGTGGTGAGAAGAAGGTGAACAGTAAGTCCAGCCCTTGTATGTGTGATGGCCACCACCATAGGCACCAACTTCTTCTGGCGCCGGTGGGTGCTCAACCCCTCTTTCCCCTTGGCCCTGCCCCGACTCCACCCCTGCCCTGCTCCCTCCCATCCCCATTCCAACCCTTCCCCAAAGTCCCTGCCCCAACTCCGCCCTCTCCCTGCCCCTATTCTGACCCCTTCCGCAAAGTCCCCGCCATGGCCCTGCCTCTTTCCCGCCTCCTCCCCTAAGTGTGCCACATTCCTGCTCCTCCTCTTCCCTCCTGGAGCTTGCTCCAGCTGTTTGGCAGCAAGCTCTGGGAGGTAGGCAGAGGAGTGGGATTGCGGTGCACTCAGGGGAGGAGACAGAGGAGGAGATGAGGCGGGGCGGGGAGCTTGGCTGCTGGTGGGTGCAAAGCACCCACTAATTTTTCCTCATGGGTGCTCCGGCTCTGGAGCCCCCAAGGAGTCGGTGCCTATGGCCACCACCGTGGCCATTAAACCAGGGACCTGCAAGGGTAAAAGCATGAACAGCTACAGCTGAGCTGAAAAGCTAAGGCTGCCTAGCTAACATTGCAACAGACTCATACCCTGGTGGATAAGGCCCTGAAAGGGACCAGTCCTGAAGGGGACCAGTGACACACACTCACCAGGGGGCTGCATATGCAGAAGAGATCGCTTCATAATTCAGTGTCACTGTTGCCCTTCCAGCTGCCATAAATATACCTCTGGGTTTCCAGGACATCCCAATTAGTGCAGGATGGATGGTAAAAGCTATTTCTCAAGGTCTGCGTTCCATGGGGGGAAATCAAGGGTCAAGGAATCTGTGGGGAACCTTTGGGCAGTGTGAGGGCATCACCCATTCCTTGACTATGAATGGGAAATAGGTCACCCGAAGGAGCTGCCTCAAGCCCATAATAGTAATAGCTGTCTCTTACATAGCACTTTTAAAGCAGCAGATCTCAAACTGCTGCACAATCCTGAATGTGTTTATCCTCACACTGCCCCCTGGAGGGGCGGGGGCAGTGCTATTATTGCCATTTACGAATGGGAACTGAGGCCCCATGATCACACAGGATGTCTGTGGTACAGCAAGGAATCAAACCTGGTGCTCCTAAATCCTAGGCTCACGTCCTAACCACTGGAGTAGCCTCCCTCTCGATGAGGCTTTTGAGTAGCTGTGTGAACACTCAGACTACTCCACATGTCACCCCTGTACATCAGGAGGCTGTTCTCTCCCTTCCTTCCCCCTCTTTACACAGTGCAGAGAGCAGGACACCAGAACTGGGACCTTCTCCCCAGAGGTCTGAAGTGGGGGGCTGACACACAAAAATCTTCTTCCTCCCCACCCAATGGAGGCCAAAAGAAGGGACTGCAGGGGAGCTGTCATAAACAGATAGTTAAGGGTTAATGTCTCTTTTACCTGTAAAGGGTTAACAAACAGGGAACCAAAAAAACACCTGACCAGAGGACTAATCAGGAAACAAGATACTTTCAAATCTCGGTGGAGGGAAGCCTTTGTTTGTAGTTTTGGGTTTTGCTTTGTTCTCTCTAGGCTCTGAGAGTGACCACACATACCTACAGGCTCTCTAATCTTCTGTTCCAATTTTGTAAGTACAAAAGTAGAAAGACAGTTTAGTCTTTTTAATTGTTTTTCTGTATTTGCAACTGTGTATCTGGCTGGTAGAGTTTTAATGGGTATTTGGGTGAAAGTATTTTAAATTGTATTTCTGCTGGAGAAAGCTTTCTTTCTATTGTCTATAAGCTGAAAGACCCTGTAATATTTACCATCTAAATTACAAAGATAACTTGTACTTTTTTTCCCCTTCTTTTTATTAAAAGTTTTGCTTTTTAAGACTTGTTTGATTTTTTCCCCAGTTGAGGCTCAAGGGAATTGAGTCTGTACTCACCAGGGAATTGGTGGAGAGAAGGGAAGGATAAATTTCCTCTTTGTGTTAGATTCACAGAGCTTGAATCTGTCTCTCTCTCCTAGTATACCCAGGGTGGGAAGAGCTGGGAGGAAGAAAGGAGGGGGAAGGGAAATGGTTTATTCCCCTTTGTTGTGAGACTCAAGGAATCTGGGTCTTGGGGTCCCCAGGGAAGGTTTTGGGGGAGACCAGAGTCTATCAGGTGCTCTACCTAAATCCTGATTGGTGGCAGCATATCAGATCTAAGCTGGTAATTAAGCTTAGGGAAATTCATGCTAGTGCTCATATTTTGGACGCTAAGGTTCAGATCTGGGAATTATACTATGACAGGAGCTTACCCTCTTCCCAGAGGATGATCAGCTGTGATCTCCTCACCCCACATTCTGGAGGCCAGGGGAAGAGGCTCTTCCTTCTGTCTCCCTGGGGACCAAAGGAAGAAGGTTGTGGGGTGCCAGCCATGTGGCATAAATGCCTCCACTTCTTGCAGGCAGATTTGTATTAGGCGTGCACTGACCAGCGGTCTGCCTGCTTTGCTGGATTGAGGCTCCAGGAGGCTCAGCAGAGCTAATATGGCTCCCCAAGCACAGTGAGCCCAAAATATTTTCCTAAAAACTGTGAGTATATTGGGGAAGTTCAGGATATTCATCCAAACCTTTGGGAACAAATGCTGCATGCTCCACACCTCCCTAGGTGGGTTTGCTCTACTGGGGAAGGCTTCTGGAGGGATGGGGATCAGGAGAAGGGCCTGACTACCTTGCTGGAAACTGCATAATTAGAAATGGGCCTGAACCATAAGAGTTAGCTACAGCTCTGCCATTCCCCCTAAAGTTCAGGGCTGCTCAGATCCAGGATTTAGGTTCAACTTGTTATAGAGAGAATGATAACACACCAAAGTCTGGAGACGTTTTCCGCTCACAATGGGAACAGAATTGTACGGTGCTTAACAAACAGCTCATTCATCTTCTCAGCCAGCAGCGCTGTGAGGCGTGCCAACACTATGTCCTCCATGGACAGAGGAGGAAACTGAGGCACGGCCAGTCAGTGAAAGAGCCGGGAGTAAAACCCAGAAATCCTGATTCCCAGTCCCCGACTCTGACCACTAGACCCTATTCCCGTCGATATGAAAATTGGTTTTATTTCGATTCCAAACAAAAGGCGCACCCCCAGCAGCTGATTCACCAGGAAGTCTCTATTATATGCACAGTGCTAGACTGTATCACAATCTCCTTGACAATGTCACATATTAAAACATATTTCACCAAAAATTTGATTTGCCTTTAATATAGAGGGGAGAAAAGGGTTATTCATGACTCATTTCTTGTGTTACTCATGCAATTTCACATCACAATCTGTTGCCATGGAGATGTCACACACATGAGATGGAAGCTAGGAGTCTAATACATCAGCAGACAGGCCCAATAAGGAGAAGGCGAAAGAAAGGAAACATATTTGTCATAAACAGAGGAAGGAGGAGGAAAATATAGGCAAGTGACAATCAAAAAATTAATTAATTGGCTGTAGTAGCTAAGTTCACTGCAATAACTGAGGCATTTTGTACTCTCAGTATCGGAAATACTCCATGTATTGCGCTGTGGGGATGTTTTTCAATGGCACCTAGTTTGTGTTGGATTTTGTTTTATGCAACTTTCCCTTAGCGTTGCAAACAATTCCAGGCAGGGGTGGTCAATTCTAGAGTGAGCTTGAGTTTGCAGATGCTCCTAAATTGATAAGTCTAGTTTCACGTGAGAGCTCTCCCTTTTTTGGGTGCAATTTATACCAGTAAACGGACTGTGAGTGCAAAATATGAAAACTTGCGCTTTTAACTACCTGTTTGCACCTAAAGACACTCAGGTGGGAGAGCTGTACCCACATGTGCGCCCTTGGCCCCTTTTGTAGGTTCAAACTTTGTGGGAACATTACTACAAACTGTCAAGCCATGGCACAACCCTGTTTCATAGCTGTACATACACATTTTAATGTTTCAGTCTTCTTCATACTCATATTTTTATAAATCCTGGCCTTTTGTTCCACCACAAACAATCCTAAAAAGCAATGCAACCACACCAATTCGAGACTATAGGAATATTACTCAGACAGCAATTTTATCCCTCTGAGCAAAATAATTCCATGTACCTCTACTTAGGAAAATGCTGCTAGCCACAAAACTGCTGCATGAACAAATGCTAATCCTAACTCATATGCAAGATCGTAAAATTATGTCCCTTACATTAGAACAGCAATAGTTAGTGCTGTAAATGACCATCACACTTACTAATAATACAGAGCAAATATGGATATAACAACTGCTGCCAGAAGTCACATTTTCTATTCCCCAGGTTTTAAATATAGAAATGTACTCATTGCTCCAAATTTAACATTACAAAGGCTGTGTAGGCAGAGTAAAGATTACGCAAAGGGCGATCAGTGAAAATGTTGCTGTTAAAAGCTCATTGTGTGAACTGGGTGTTACAGATGTTGTTAGAACTGAGTGTAATCTCAGCTTTCAATTGATTTTTTCTTTTTTAACGTTACTGTGTGCAATGTGGTAACATAGTATATGTAATGGCAAGGGGTAATTTGTTTTCACTTGTTCTTTGCAGCTTTAAATTAACAAAGTTTGTGCGTGGAAATTTCAAGTTTAGCACACAAGATCCTCTTTTTCTGCTATTGAAATGCAGCCGCCTCTGGGGTAAGAGAGTTTTGGCTGAAACTCAACTATGCACAGCAACACAATGCAACATTTTAGGACAGGAAGTGAAGCAGACTCCTGTATCCAACTGAAGTGCTGATGGAACCAGTAGACGCAGAATGTGATTACTGACTTGGAATTTCTATGCAATATTTTATTCCGACTATGACCTTCTATTATGCCCATCACCACACATCTGAGTAGCTCCCAAGAAACCAGCATAAACACACCTATTCCTTTCAAAATTGCGATGGTGCCGTTAGTGTCCATGAGCAGACTGGAGCAATTTTATGATATGCTCTATGTAAAGGCTGACATTTTCAGCAGTCCTGTGCTCAGCAGCCTACTGGTTAGGGTTGGGTACCTGGGCTCTGGAAACCAGGGCTCAAGGCTTCTCTGCCATAGCCATCTTGTGTGACCTTGGACAAGTCACACAGGGCAGGCTTGTAAAACTGTTTAGGTATCTAAAGATACAGCTAGGCATCCAGTGGGATTTTCAAAAGCATCTAGGGAACTAACTCTCCTTGGAATCAATGGTAGTTGTTAGGTGCCTAAATGAAACCCCACTAGTCACCAATCTGCATCTTCAGGTACCAAAATACCTTTTTAAAATCTGGCCCTGGTCTCCCTGTGCCTCAGTTTCTCATCTGTGAAATAAGGATAATAGCACCTCCCTACTTGCCAGGATGAATGCAAGTAATGTGCATAGGCTTGCAACTGAAACTGATATAGTGTGAGGATCAATGCGTTAATGATTACATATTAATAATATAGCTACTTGTGCTATCAATGTGTGGGGTTCAAACTCACTCTATACTGAATCAGAAAGAACGTTACTGCTGCTAAATCAAGCCTTTTGTGTTTAACAAAACTTTTTCTCTAGTCACTGGCACAATGCTATCTCCTTGATAATATCAGCTGTGCTTCACTTTAATCAAATGCCAAATACAGTTTCCGTGTACACAAAATAGGAAATTTCTCTGGGATCTCAGATACCTCTGTGCAGTAGTAACTCCAGAAGAATATTGACTTTTTAATGACAACCACTATAGTACAAATACCAGCTGATATTATTCAGTCAGATCCCAATGGCTGAATAGGGCTGACACATGTGTTATTCAGCAAATGAATTATTTGATTCATCTGTCCCCACAGCATGCTATCTGCCTAGAAATTTTCATTTGGTCTCTCTAACTTGAGAACCAATTGTAAATGTCAAACCTAAATGCTCAGATTTAAGTGTTAGGTTGTCTTGTTTGATTATGGAAGTAAAAGGTCACAAATGACTAATGAAAAGTACAAGTGATATTGCTAGGGAAATATCATTCTGCCAAGAGTAAGCAAACAGCTTGGCACAATGTTATCAGTCTTTTCATTGTCTCTCTCTCTCTCTCTCTCTTCATTTCTGATCCTTTTTTATTCACTGGTTCGTTCCTTTGGGGCTATTTGCAGGGTCACCATATTTTGAAGGGATGGCTGTTTTTATGCCCTCTCTGGTCATAATTTTGTGGGATGGAACACAACAACCTTGCAACTTGAAACTGACTCTTGATAGATCACTAAATAAACCACTAAATACCCAGAACTGGGGGCTGGTCCCTGAATCTTTGCAGCTGCACCTGGGATATCCACAGCCCAAACACTTTGTTTGGATTTAACGCTGTACAACTATGTGCAAAAAACCTCATCAAAGTCACTGCAAGATGAGGTTCCCAGCACATGGTTTTACTGCTGCAGCACCAGCTGTCATAGCAGTGATAAGCCCTTGAGAGTGATTAGCCCCTCTGAGTCCCACTGCTCCCCACTATCGGCTCTGGGAACCACTTCTTCATTTGCCACAGGTTGGCTTCTCTAGGGCCTGGCAGCCAGCTGCACAGATGCGGCTCTTCAGAGTAGGAGGAGGTGACACACACTAGCTGTCTCTAGCTAGTGTCTATACCACACAGAGGATAGGAGCCTGCTGTTGCCAGTGGCACTGTTTGTCCTGGGGGGGCGAGGCCTGCAAAGCTCAGTTCCAGGGCCCCTACTTGTACAGCTGGAGTGGGCAGAGCTGGGACTGGGAGGAAGATGAGTGCAGTGGGGGAGCTGGGAGAGACCCAGTGAAGCAAGGAATGAATCCATCCAGAGTCCGTCCTGTCCCTGCCTCCCCTTGCCCATGCCTGGTTCCTGCTCCCATGTAGGAGCTTCACTGTCCAGCCCTACTACTCTGCTCTGGCTTCTTTCCCACCAGGGTTCCCAGTAGCTGCGGCCCCTGAGCTCCCCTGCACAGACCTGGGCTGCAGCTTCCCTGCGCTGGCCTTCCTCTGAGCACCCCCACCTGGGGCCGGCACCAGCACCTGCTGGCTCAGAGGATGCTTTATAGGGGAAGGAAAAGGGCCACCAAGCAGGTGAGCACAGGGGCCCGAGACTACTGGTGAGATCCTTCCATTTGTCCTGCTGAGCATCAGCTGTTCCCTCCTGCTCCCACCTGGGGCCTTGCCTGTAAAGGCGGCCCCGCTACCTGCCTCACGCTGGCCCCAAGATCCTGGCTGCTCCAGCCCTTGTGCTCTCTGACTGCCAGGCATCCCTCCTTTCCCTCATGGCCGCAGAGCACCTGCTGAGCCGGTGATAAGGTGCTGCTCATGGGTCAGTGTGGGAATATTGCAGTCGGCACTGGGCAGGGGAGCACAGGTGCTGAAGCCTCTGGAAGCCCAGGATGAAGCTGGATATGCGGAGTGGGGCCATTCTTGCAGCAGAGCCTCCAGCAGGGAGCAGGACAGAGATGATGCCATCCAGCAGGCTGAACAGAAGATCCTTCAAGCCAGATCTGGCTTTCAGGGCCCCCTCAGGGCCTCCTGTAATTGCATAGATTTCAGGTGCCTAACACTGGCTACTGCTACCAGCTAACAGAGATGCTCCTTTAGCTCAAGAGCTGGGGGTGGCCTGTGCTTCTGGTGACAATGGTTCCAGGCTCAACACGCACTCATAAGCCTTGGTGGCAGCCATCACAGCCATAAGGTAAGCTCTATGGGGCAGGAACCCCATTTTGTTCAGTGTGGGTACAGTGCCTTGCACAATGAGGTCCTGTTGCATGATTAGGGCTCTTAGGTGCTGTGGTAATAATAATGATATTAATAATTTATATTAGAAAAATGGGGGCCAATCTGCTGCAATATAAATGTGAAATAACATTATTAATACCTGCACTTGCTCCTCCGCACAGCGTTCAGTACTGGAAGGCTTTCTATTGGTGTCAATAGGGTTATTCATGGGAGTAAACACAACAGTGGCAGGAAGTATTTGGAGGATTGGGCTCTTTTTTGCATAATGTCTGTTATCTAAAGCATGCTCCTGTAATGATCTTGGGGTTCATTATGTAAAGCAGGGAATGAGAAGGGAATAAAACTTTAATAAAACGAACAGGAGCGGTCTCTAGGGAAATGTTGCACACAGGCATGCGGTGTTGCCAAACCTCACCTCAAGGGCAGGTCTCCAAATTCCTACACTCATGACGCAGTCCCTTATGTGGGAGAGTCTCCAAATCACAGTCTTTCATAAACATCTCTCTATAACTCAGTGTTTCTCAAACTGGGGTCGCCGCTTGTGTAGGGAAAGCCCCTGGCAGGCCGGGCCAGTTTGTTTACCTGACCTCTCTGCAGGTCTGGCCGATCGTGGCTCCCACTGGCCACAGTTGGCTGCTCCAGGCCAATGGGAGCTGCTGGAAGCGGCGCGGGCCGAGGGACTTACTGGCCACCAGTTCCAGCAGCCCTCATTGGCCCAGAGCAGCAGTGAACTGTGGCCAGTGGGAGCTACGATTGGCCAGATCTGCAGACGGGGCAGGTAAACAAACCAGCCCAGCCCGCCAGGGGCTTTCCCTATACAAGCGGTGACCCCAGTTTGAGAAACACTGCTATAACTCCAGCACTCAAACCAGTGACAGGACTCTGGTGAAATGGTGGAAGGACAGCCGAGGAAGGAAGGGAGAGAGGGAGGGCAGCTTTTCACTCACCTGTAGCTGGAGAGTGAACAAGGCAGAGAGGCATAGGCCGTTTCTCCTGCCTGGCAGGAGCTGCATGAATAAACTCACTCTCAGCCATGATGGCACAATTATAAGCAGGGTCAGTAAGCAACTAGCACTGGAGGCTGAGCCTAAGCCCACAGCAACCAATGGGAAGCCGTCCAAGCCCTCTACAAGGCCACGCCTCTAGGTAAGCTGAGGGAGTAGTCACTGGGTTACAGACATAACGAAAGATGCCTTAAGATCAAATCTTCCTTTGGTCTTCCCGTGCGTTTGGGGTAACATTCACCCTGTGCCAGACCCAGGAGAAACCTATGGGCTTCAGCAACACATGGGTTTGTGCTGGCTCTCTACACAGATGGGAACTGCACCCTCCATCCCTCCACTCTGGATCTCAGCACCTCCAGGCTTTGGCAAAGTGTAGCCCCAGATCTGGACTCTGCAGCCTGGGGCCCTCTCTAGTACCAGCTGGTTCCCTGCCCTGCTCTCATTCTTATCACGGTAGAATATCAATTAGCAGCCTAGGACCTAGGCCTCCTCACACTCAACCCACCAATGCTGTGTGTCAGTTCCAATCACATATTTGAAAAGAAACAAAATTCAAGGGCAGAGCCCCAGGGTTTGAGTTTTGGTGACTTTCCCTCAATCCAGTTCTACTAGCGCAGGAGGGAGAGCACAGGTAGCTGGTACTGTGACTGGGCTATTCACCATCCTGTACAGAAGTCTCTGTATACACACAACTTTGGCCATTATTAAGTATTTGGGTGGAAGCTTGGCAGCTCCTCCATTTAAGTCACCATTAGGACCTGTTATTGCCGAGTTCCTATGGGGATCTGCATACGTTGCAGGATCTGGTCCTTATTCTCGTTCCCTCCCATCTGCTAACATTCCTTCTCACACAGCCTGTAAAATCCATTTTATCTGAGCTTGCTATTCACTGCGGCCAAATAAAATTACAAATGCACTGAATGGACTTGATTTAGGAAACCTGTTTTTGATTCAGAGCCCATTACCACTATTGCAGTTATACAAGCCAAGTTGGTCATATTTATTTTAAAGTTGCTTTTAAAAAAATTATGACTAGTGCCATAAAAGTGGTCCCAGTGAGCAAGTATTCCTACTTGCCTCCCAAACAGCTGCACTGTGAAGTCACTAAATGGGATTATAACCATTTCCAGAGGTTACTCTGTACTGGTGCCATCACACAGCTGTGCCCAATTTATGCATCCAACTATGTGATGTCATTTCAGGGCACCTGCAGGCTCTAAAAAGGGTCTGTTCTTTGGAAAGGAGGAAATGGACTAAGCTGTCAAAACTGCTGAGTATAATTCTCTGGAAAGCCTGCCATGGATTGTGCTGGATGCACCGCCTGATTCTTGCCCACGTGAAAGGAGAAGGGAGAGTATTTGGGCTCTTGGAAGCTGCTGACATCTGCAAAAGAGGATACCTTCATTAATGATCTTGAGGATGGCATTGACTGCACTCTCAGCAAGTTTGCAGATGACACTAAACTGGGAGGAGTGGTAGATACACTGAAGGGTAGGGATAGCATACAGAGGGACCTAGACAAATTAGAGGATTGGGCAAAAAGAAACGTGAAACCTGATGAGGTTCAACAAGGACAAGTGCAGAGTCCTGCATTTAGGACGGAAGAATCCCATGCACTGCTACAGACTAGGGACCGAATGGCTAGGCAGCAGTGCTGCAGAAAAGGACCTAGGGCTTACAGTGGATGAAAAGCTGGATATGAGTCGACAGTGTGCCCTTGTTGCCAAGAAGGCTAACGGCATTTTGGGCTGTATAAGTAGGGGCATTGCCAGCAGATCGAGGGATGTGATCATTCCCCTCTATTCGACATTAGTGAGGCCTCATCTGGAGTACTGTGTCCAGTTTTGGGCCCCATACTACAAGAAAGATGTGGCAAAATTGGAAAGAGTCCAGCGGAGGGCAACAAAAATGATTAGGGGGCTGGAGCACATGACTTATGAAGAGAGGCTGAAGGAACTGGGATTGTTTAGTCTGCAGAAGAGAAGAATGAGGGGGGATTTGATAGCTGCTTTCAACTATCTGAAAGGGGGTTCTAAAGAGGACGGATCTAGACTGTTCTAGTGGTTCTCAGTGGTACCAGATGACAGAACAAGGATGGTCTCAAGTTGAAATGGGAGAGGTCTAGGTTGGATATTAAGAAAAACTTTTTCACTAGGTGGGTGGTGAAGCACTGGAATGGGTTACCTAGGGAGGTGGTGGAATCTCCTTCCTTAGAGGTTTTTAAGGTCAGGCTTGACAAAGCCCTGGCTGGGATGATTTAATTGGGAATTGGTCCTGCTTTGAGCAGGAGGTTGGACTAGATGACCTCCTGAGGTCCCTTCCAACCCTTATATTCTATGATTCTATTCTATGATTCTATGTGAGCTCAGAGCTGATTTCGAGCTTGCAGGTAAAGATCAGAGCATTAGTGATAGAGAGGTCTGGCCTAGGCTGCCCCCAAAACATTTCAGGATGTTTGATGAAAATCCCACAGTACAGGAATAAAATCTGGAATCTCTTGAATGATACAGGGTGTTGTTGAGATTAAGATACTGTCCTGAAAGATAAGTACTATCCTGAAAAAGTCCTAACCCAACACCACCTTCAAATTGAAAGAATCACCATGAGCTCAGTTTACACCTGGGACCATATGTGATCTCCCTGTAGGATAAGAAATAATTGAACAATTACCCCCTTTGAAGAGTATGAGGATATGTGCATTGTTTTGTTTTGTTTTTTGATTGTAGCTAAAGTGAACAGGAAAGGGGCAAGGGAAGGTTTGAGGCAGAAGAAGATCTGCTATGAAGCAGGGCCAGAGACAGAACTGCTTTAGGAATAACAGTTTCCCTTGTTTCCAGTGAAGTTCCTTGTTTGCTGTTAGAAGAAACCAACTCTGTGATATGTTCCCATTGTCACGTGGTTGGAACTTTTGTAATGGACATGGACAGCACACAGAACTCATTGGGTTTTGTTACAACATGGAACTCAGGCTGGGGTCAAAAAAACAATTTCAGTGAGGTTCCTGGAAATAAGAAAAGTTAAACTCTCAAACGTAGCTGCATTCTAAGGCCTTGTGTGCACAGGAAAGTGTTTCTAGTATAAGCTAAGATGTGCGTTTAAACTGATATCATCGTATCAGTATAACCTCTGTAAGGCCACTCTTATTCCAGTAGAAAAGTGCATTTTAACTGATGTCACTTAGGAAGGTGTTTAAGCTAACCTGAAAAAAGTCATGCTTATGCTGGAATAAGAATGCTCACAGTGGGGGCTACCCCTTTATAACTATACTGGTATGACTGGTATAACTGGTAAAACGTACCCATGCAGACAAGGCCTAACAGCCAAATCAGGGACTGTATCCAAAAGCCAGCACAGCATGGGCTGTTATGTGCACTCAGGGCTTGTCGACACGGCAAATTACCGCACTGTGAGCCAGAGCGAGCTGTAGAGTCACACCCTGGCTGTCGGTGCAGTAACTCACTGTATAGACAAGCCCTACGATTCACTCAGCGGCATAGCCACTGCATGAGGAGATCCCACCATTGAATGGCAGCAATCCATGCAGCTGTTGTTGAGGAACCAACATGGAAGAAAATCCCATGTAACGGATTAAAAGAATAAATCTGCCTGCTTTTAAAAATTAGCATTATTTCAGGCTCTCGATATATCACAGGCAAAGCTGCCATATTTCTCAGGACAGTTGGAATTACCAACCAATGTTATCATTTTTTTAAAGTACTTTTCATTCTTTTACATAAGAATATAAGAACAGCCATACAGGGTCAGAGCAAAGGCCCATCCAGCCCAGTATCCTGTCTACCAACAGTGGCCAATGCCAAGTGCCCCAGAGGGAGTGAACCTAACAGGTAATGATCAAGGGATCTCTCTCGTGCCATCCATCTTCAACCTCTGACAAACAGAGGCTAGGGACACCATTTCTTACCCATCCTGGCTAGTAGCCATTAATGGACTTAACCTCCATGAATTTATCTAGTTCTCTTTTAAACCCTATTATAGTCCAAGCCTTCACAACCTCCTCAGGCAAGGAGTTCCACAGGTTGACTGTGCGCTGTGTGAAGAAGAACTTCCTTTTATTTGTTTTAAACCTGCTGCCCATTTTCCATTCATATTATTGCCCCAGTCTCAGAAAAGCCAGTCAGCTCAAGCTAAAGGGATGGAGAAGGTCAAGCAGAGGCTGCACTTGCTGTATTACAAGCTCTGTCATTCAGTCAATTTGCTGCTGCAGCTTGTTTCTGTGAGAAACCTGCCAATCTCTTTGTGCAGCATCCCAGGGCTGGTCCAGGTGGTGTGTTATGCCAACATTTCTCCTGCAGTGATGACTGAGGGTCAAGCTGTGGGGAGGTGAATCAGAAATTAGCAGGTGGCACAGGTGCTGTCAGGTTCTGGCTGTGAGCCCTCTGCCGGTGGTGTCTCCACCAGGGGGTGCATTACAGGGAGCCGGGAGGGGGGGGGATTATTTCATTTCGAAAGCAAACCCAATGGGTTAATTCATCCACTAAAGTGTGAGTGGTGCTCGAAGAGAACTGAGAGAACCTCAGGCAATGGAAACAGACCAGGGCATGTGTTCAGTCTCTGTGCTAAAGTCCTGCGGTTCTGGCTGAGCAGGTGAGAATAAAGGGAATGTGCAGCCACAGATCTTTGCATACAAATAGGTCTCAGGAAACTATCCTGCTCTGGCACACCCGACGGTGCCAGCCTGGCTAACGTGAGGCAATGCATACTGTCATCACAAGGTTTGCGCACAATCCAGCAGCACGTAGCCAAAGCAGGAGCTAGCTGACACATTAACCATGAGAACATTGCTCCAGCAGTGCTAAATAAAGCATCAGTGTATTGTCCGTCTGCTACAGAGAAATACCAGCATAGACTTAGTACAAGACGGACAGTCACCCTGAGATCACTGGTGTTTCCAGTCTCTTAAAGAGTTAATTCAACATGAAGTTTGTGATTTAACCCCATTAAAATAATAGTTACAGTTCCTATTGCTTCCTTAGTGGAGTTCCTCACATGTATAAACACATCGATAATGCTAATCATAAGCACTTAGCTTTTCATCCATAGCTCTCCAAGCACCTTACACAGACGGGCTGTTGGCCAGCCCAAGGGAGCAGGACCATTCATGGCAGTGTGGGGATGGATTGTTAAGGCACAGGACTGGGAGTCAGGAGATCTGAATTCTATTGCTGCCTCTGCTAAAGAGTTACTGTCAGATCTTGGGCAATTCAAGTAGAGGCAAATGCAGAGATTGCTCCTGATGGGGCAGGACTAGGGCAGTTCCCCTGTGCAAGGTTGGGGTTGGATGTGGGGAAGGAGGCTGACTGCAAGGGGCAGGCGCTGGTGGATGTCCGTCCTTCATAGCTTCCATTTCCATGCAAGTTAATTAACACAACGAAGGGCCTAGAAACTTTCTAATGTTTTAAAGAAATAAGAAGAGGCCAATGTGACTGTCCAATTTACAGCACCCTTTCAAGATGCACTTGTGCACAAAGCACCCTATAAAACACTGGATGTCAAAGCAAGGATGGCGGCTGTAAATCGCATCCAAAGCATCAAAACCAACATTTTTAAAAGACACCCTTAAAATAAAATGAGAAGATGCAATGGGAAAAGAATTTAAAAAATAAAATAAAATAAAATCATCCTACATGTGATACCAAAAAAGCAAATATCCTCTCTCCACAAAACTGACCTGTCTTTCCCATGGCCTGGAATCTCTGATTGAGCCTGCATTCACTTTCGTAGGCACATGTCAGGAAGCCTCTGCCACCTAGGCTATGTCTACACTGCAGCTGGGACTTGTGATTCCCAGCTCAGATAGCAGTGCACATGCCTAGTTCTGCTCAAGCTAAAACTAGCAGTGTGGCCATGGCGACACAGGTGATGGCTTGGCCTAGCTGCCTGAGGGTCTCGGCCAGGATTGTGCTTGGTGGCTCACCCAAACTGCCACACCACCAGGCACACGCTGCTATTTGTAGCATGGTAGCTTGAACCCCGCTAGTGCATATACATCTACCCTGTGCCTGTGAACGTGTGCAACTTGTGGTCTCAAAGAAGAATAGGAAATCTGCTCTGAATTGGGAGTGGTTCCATCTTTTATTGAAATAAAATCTAAAGCGTAATGGCAGTCAGACTGTAATGGGAAGCCAAATTATAGTAATCATATTTTTCCTTGTGCAGACATCCTTCTGACCACAAAAAAATACACCATGTTTCTAAATTACTTCTTGTATTGATTTGACAGTAACTTTTTTTTTTCTGTAAATCCATATTGCAGGACTTCCTGGAAATCTGAAAGACACGGTGGGTGAGGTAATATCTTTTATTGGGCCTACTTCTATTTGTGAGAGATACAAGCTTTCGCACCACTCAGAGCTCTTCTTCAGGTCTGGGAAGCATACGCAGAATGTCACAACTAAATACAGGGTGGAACTGTTTGTTTAACAGAAATAGTTAACAACAAGGAGTCTGGTGGCACCTTAAAGACTAACAGATTTATTTAGGCATAAGCTTTTGTGGGTAAAAAACCCATTTCTTCAGATGCATGGAGTGAAAATTACAGATTCAGGCGTAAATATAGAGACACATGAAGAGAAGAGAGTTACCTTACAAGTGGAGAACCAACATTGACAGGGCTAATTCAATCAGAGTGGATGTGGTCCACTCCCAATAATTGATGAGGAGGTGTGTGTGTCAGTATATTTATGCCTGCATCTGTCATTTTCACTCCACACATCTGAAGAAGTGGGTTTTTTACCCACGAAAGCTTATGCCCAGATAAATTTGTTAGTTTTTAGGGTGCCACTGAACTCCTTGTTGTTTTTGTGGATACAGACTAACAGGGCTACCCCTCTGATAAATACACCTCTAACCCAATATAACATGACCCGATATAACACGGATTCGGATATAACATGGTAAAGCAGTGCTCTGGGAGGTGGGCTGCACACTTTGGTGGATCAAAGCAAGTTCAATATAACGTGGTTTCACTTATAACGTGGTAAGATTTTTTTGGCTCCCGAGGACAGCGTTATATCGAGGTAGAGGTGTAGTTAACACATATATCAAGGGACCATTCAAGGTGAAGTGGCCGATTAACACCTCTCCAGTCATGGGGGAAAGGAAGGGAGGGGGGAAATTTGACATTTATTTGTAATAAAATGAAGGGTCTTATTCATCATGAAATAAGATTGCCACTGCTGCTGTAAGTCGTGGAGGCTCGATAGGCTGGCAGGACTAACACCCTCTCAAGGGCCATGTCCAGTGTATTCACTTCTCAAATGCCATCTTGTCTTTGGGTTTCTCTTTGTAGGCCTTAAAGCCTGACATGCAGAAGCATGAAAAACCAACTCACGCTGATGGCTGTAGATAACATTCACTTCTCAGCCTTTTGGCTAAGATCAAGTGTACTCACTTCCTTCCCTGACGAACCAAGGGACGCACCCCACCCATGTACTTATTTGTGACACTGATACTGACTTGGACTCTTTATACATTCCACAGGTGGCGTACCTGAGCCCACTTATCCACTGATGCTTTAAAAAACCCCGCACCCCATCTCGATCTATGCTGGTTATGTGCTATGTATATATCTCACGATCCTTGTAACTGATACCTGTAATCCCTCATAACTCAAGCCGAACCCCAGATGTACAGTACTTTCCCTCTTAACTTGTCTATATTTAATTTTAAACATTAACTTTAATACATTTTTAAAATCTATTCTATAGACAGCAATTTGGAGCCATTGGGCCAAATTTACCCTTGGAGTAACTTCACAGAATTTAATGTAGTTATATCAGGAATTGGGCTGTTCACAGAGCTTCGTTGTCTCTGGTAATGGTACAAAGGGGTGCCACTCAGGGAAATGAGACTGTGGTGTATGTCGCTATAACGCACCATTATCTTTTGTTTTCTGTGTCTATTTCTAAGAGACTTGTCCAAAGTTCAGCAGCCATTCTGCACTCAGAGTTGATGCAGACTGAAAGGAGATCCCACTATGCTGTTTCCTGGAGACCTTACTTTTGTTCTGTTTTCCTTGTGGTAAAAAATAACGGTTGTTCTGACTGAAAAAATGTTTGCATTTTGAGTATGGAGAAAATTAATAGCTGAAATGGAGTTAATGAACATTTAAGAGGAGTATTAAGGAAAAATCTTAACAATTAGATTTATTCAAGTAAACAGTAATTTCCCAAGGAACATGGTAAAATCCTCACAACCACTGCATACACTTAAAACTTCACAGGACCTGCTTTCATTATTTAATTATGTATGGCACATAGGGTGTTAGCTAGTGACTGTTATATCCAGGATGATTGTTAAGGGATCTGTCACAGATACTGGTTACCTAGGAAGAGCTAAGATGGTCTTATGACTAAAGAACAGGCCCTGGGATCTGGAGAGCTGCATTCTATTCTCATCTCTTCTACCGATTTCCTGTGTGACTTTGAGGAATTCACAATCTCTCAGTTTAAGTTCCTTCATCTGTAAAATGGGCACAATAACACTGACATGTGGATTTTAAAGGCTGGAGGTCTCTTGAAAAATCAAGCTAAACAAAGCCTTTGCTAACCTTTTGAAAAGTAGGATCCAGAGCAGCTTGTCTAAAGGAAAGTCCACCTTGATTAGAGTTTGCGGTGCTAAGCCCAGGCAGAGGACTCTGTACTCCACCCACACAGCACATGAGACTGTATTTTTATTCCTGCCCACTGAACAGCAATAAATTTGAAGGTCCTATCATATCATACCACAATGCACAAAGGCGGCTCACACTTCACATTGAAATCTTTACCAGGCTGCTGGCTATAGGTGACGGCACAGATTCATTCAAACAGAGGTATTGTCAGCTAGGGGGTTAACAGACTGTGCTAGTCAAAGGTTGTGCAGTGCCCTACTAACCTTACTGGTCAGGTATTCTAGCTGTTACCTCTTCTAGTAGAAGGGCTCAGCCTGGTGAGTTATCTTTTCTCTTGCAAACTGCTGGGGTTTGAATTACAGCTTTGCAGGCTGCTCACCAAAGAAGACTTAGCTGGATGTTGAAGGGAAACATTTAGATGTTTGCTCTAGCTGGATTCTGTGCTTAATGAGGTGAGAGTGTGTGTGCTGTGCTGCTTGTATTTAGTGTTTTCAGGTGCTAGGCATGGCAGGAGGTAAGTGGCAGCTACCTGGAGAACCAGGGCTGTCTGCTTCTCTTCTTCTTCTGGTTTGGGGCTCAGGCCTCCCCTCACAATCTGTTCTGAATCTGAGTAGCTTCCCCTTTTGGACAGCATCACTGGCAAAGATTACTTACCATGTAAGTGGAGTTCTTTGAGCTGTGTGGTCCCTATGGGTATTCACTGAGGGTGTGCAGTCACTCCATGCGTCCAGGCTGGAAGATTTCTCAATAGCTGTGCCCGTTGGCCTGCGCCTCCACCTACCTCCTCCTCAGGCTCTGACTCCAGGGTATAAGGAGTGGGGTGGACCAACTGCCTCTCTAGTTCCTGCTCTACTGAAAATCAAGAGGTGATCTGAGCAGGATCTCTGAACTGAAGGAAGCAAACCCAACAGAAGCCTGAATTAGGGCATAATGCCCAGTGGGAGTGTGAATGGAACTCCAAGATGCTGCCTTACAAATCTCCAAGAGGGGAATTTTTTGTAGAGAAGCCACTGAGGCTGCTTGAACTCTGGTTGAATGAGCCCTGACCGTCTGAGGAGGAGGGGTTTCCATACGTCTGTAACAAAGGAGGATGCAGCTGGAAATCCATTTAAAGAGTCTTTGGGAAGAGATTGCTTCCTCATTCATCCTTTTAGAGATAGAGATGACTAACCTTGGAGACTTCCAAAAGAGTCTTGTCTGGTGCAAATTGAATGGGCTAGAGCCCTTTGTACATCCAATGAGTGGAGCTTTCTGTTCTCTCTGTTATGGTGAGGCTTTGGGCATCTCACTGAAAAAACATGTGACTCTTCCATAAGGGTCCGAGTTCACCCACTCTCCTAGTGGAGGTGATAGCTGTCAGGAAGGCCACCTTCACAGATAGGTTTAAGAGGGAGCAGGAAGCCAAGGGCTCGAATGGTGGGTTCATAAGTGTCCAAAGGACAAGGTTCAGATACCAGGTAGGAACAGGTTTAGATACCAGAGGGAATGTCTTGATAATGACCTTTAAGAACATCACAGTGGTGTGATGAGTGAACACTGAGCAGTTCTCCATGGGGGGATGAAAGGCATTGATAGCTGGCAAATGTACCCATAGGGGACTGAGGGATGAATGTAATGTCTTCAAGGAGAAAAGATAGTCCAGGAGAAAAGGGGTTGCAGGCTCCATGGGAAGTAACTGGCACTGCTGACCCCACATAGAGATTCGATTCCACGTCTTTGTAGAGAGTCTCCTGCTATTGTTCAGGATGGCTTGGACATACTCTGAGCATGATCTTTCTCAGCTCATTGTCCACCCAAAAAATCCACACCACATGTAGGGATGCTGGGTTGGGGTGGTTGATCCTGCCCCTGTTCTGAGACATTTTTCCACAAATGGTTTTAGGTGAATGGATGGGATAGCGGTGAATCAAATTTGTTTTGGCCACTATGAAACTATCAGGATCACTGTGACCCTGTGCAGCTTGATTTTTCTGATGATACGAGGTAGCAGAGGAATGGGAGGGAAGATGTACGTCAGTGGGTCCGACCATTGCACTAGGAAGGTGTTCCTTGGAGTTGAGGCCCTGGGTTATTCAAGACCAATAGGTCACTTCTTGTTTCCCTAGGTTGTGGAGCGGTCCCAGGATGGGAAGCCCCATTGATGAGAGATGTACTGCAGTACTGAAGAATGGAGCTCCCACTCATGATCCAGGTGGAAATGCATGCTGTCCACTCGGGATTTCATTACTCCTGGAATATATACCGACAAGAGGGTAATCTCATGCTGGATGCACTGGTTCCAGAGCTGGATTGCTTCCTTGAAGAGTGGCATGGATCTTGCTCTTCCATTTGTTTATGTAATAGACAATAATCATATTCCAATCTGACCAGGACATACATGGACAAAATAAGGAGTAGGAATATCTTGCTTGATTTGTGGACTGCCTGAAGCTCAAGAAGATTGATATGCAGCTTGGACTTCTGTGGGGACCAAGAACCCTGAGCAGTCTGGTCATCTAGGTACGCTCCCTGTCCCAGCAAGGAGACATCAGTAATGAGTGACTTTGTAGGTGGGGGAACAAAGGGAACCCCACACAGACTTTCTCTCTGGTCTGCCACCAGGTGAACTATGTCAGGACGTTCTGGGAAGCAAGACTCATTTATCCAGGGAGTCCCTGCTAGGGGCACAGACTGTCTGCAGCCAGGCTTGGAGCACCAAAGATGAAGCATTGTGGAGGGGGTTACATAGGTGAACACGGCCCTGTGACCAAGTAGGACCAAGCAGTACTGGACTGCCATCTGAAGGCTGAATTGAAGCTGGGTTAGAAGGTCTGTCATGGCAAGGAATCTGTCCTGAGATAAGTAGGCTCTTGCCTTGATCAAACTCCGATTCATCCAATAAATTCTACAACTTCTTAAAGTGGATTCTTCTGAATTTACCTAAGACCCAAAGCATGAAAGAGGTCAAGGAAGGAGGTGACTGCTGCTTGTATTTCCTGATATGACTGTCCTATGAGCAGCCAGATATCTAGGCAGGGAACTACGGGGCTCCCCTCTCTGTGGAGATACACTGCTACCACTGACAGTACTGTACCTTTGTGATGGGCCATTGAGAGGCCAAAGGGGAGCATGCTCTATTGAAAGTGCTCTGGGCCCACTGTGAAGTACAGAAATCTCATGTGTACTGGGTGAATGACTTTATGGAAATAAGCAACTTTCAAATTGAGGGGTGCGAACCTGTCATCTTCATTCAGGGAGGGGATTACTGAGACTGGGGTGGTCAACCTGAATCTTGAATGACACAAAGACATTTAGCTGTGTAAGGTCCAGACTAGCTCTCTAGCCCATCTTCTTCTTGGGGATGAGGAAATATTTGGAGTAAAAGCCCAAATACAGAGGGGTTACATGCTCTATTGCCCCAACCTGGAGTAGGGAGCCCAACTCTTTTATGAGAATCCTCTCACGAGAAGATCCTGGAAGAGAGATGGGAAGAATGGTCTGGGAGAGGGGGCTGAAGGGGCACTACCTGGAGGCTCAGACTGAGTAGCTGGGGAATGGGAGGGCCCAGGGCTCAAATGGGGCCTCTTCGAGAGCTTCATTAAGTTTCGACAGAGTCTGAACTCCTGAGACTGTCTGGTAAGCGGGGGAAAGGAGCAGAAGAAGATGTCACACTACAAAGGGATGTGCATTTCTCTGAGGGAGCAAAGGCAGCTCTTATGAGGGTCAGTCACTGGGAAGACCCAGGGGCAGGGCAGACAGGTCTTGAAGCCTGGAACTTTGGCCATGCTAGGTGCCCTAAACAGTGTGGGGTCTGGGGGGGGGGAACAACACCCCAAATCAGCTCTCTAAAAATAACTATTTACAAATTATTTACATAGCTGAAGATCAAGCGGGAACCCTGGAAAGTCTACAGACACAGAAGGGTTCTGTCCCAGACTGTAACTGGTAGAAAGGACCTGGAGAGGTGGTTGGTCCATGCCACCTTTTATCCCCTCGGTTCACAACACGAGGAGGGAAAGAGTGCTGGCACAGACCGATGGACACTGCTATTGAAAAATCTTCCCTTTCCAAATGCATGGAGCACATGCGCACCCACAGTGACTACACATAGAGTCCAGCACTTGAAAAAGAACCAACAGGAATTAATGAACAACACTTGAATGTCCAAATTAGGTTCTTAAGGTGTCGAGGTGTCTTTGGGACTGATTCACTGGTGCCCTGCAGCCACTCTGCACTGAAGAGGGCTAAGAGGGGCCTTTATGAGATTCTAGTGAATAACTCACAAGTTTTGCTGCTCTGGGGCATTGTTTGTAACTATCAAAGGCATTAACACAGTCCTGGCTCTTTTACTGGGTCTCTGTTGGGTGTTTGCTGACCCACCAACCTCTCCTCACCCTTATATAACAAAGACTCCTTGCACTGACCCTTTTCGCATCTCAGCCTTATTTTCTGCCTGATTTATATGGTGTGTACTGATGTATCTAAAACCCAACCCCTCCAGAACCTCTCTAGATCTCAGATTCAACAACAGTTCCATGAACAAAGGGCTCTCCAGAATGACCAGCACCTCTTCCTGTAGCATACTGAGCCTTCCTTAGGAGTCTTCCATTTACCAGGCCCAACCTTAGCTTAGCTTGGGAGATAGATCACTACCCATGGTGAATTTCAAGCTCTCCCAGGCAGAATGACAGATTAATCTAATGATAGACATTAGGGGGAAACTGACACTCTTCCAGACCAATACTTACCTGAGTATAGTAATATCAGGCTACATGTCTGGAAAGAAAATGATTTTGTTGGTGAAAATGTCTTTCATAGTGTATATATTAAAGTCAATGCACAGCGCAGGCATTCTAAAAGTGCAGAGCGCCGATCATTTTTGGATACACTTTGTAAACAGAAAAAACAATACCATGGGTTGTTATTCTTATTATTCTGTTTAGAGGGATGCTGCAAAATCAACATCATCTAATAGTTTTTCCAAGCACAGAAATGGTATTGCCATGACAACCACTAACCAAAGGGTTTGCATCAGTCAAGGGGAAAGAGCATACATTGTTGAAGGAGCAGAATCAATTTCCTACTGCTCCTCAGGAGCACCCTTCCTTATTTATTTAGGATACTTGGCACTTAACAAAATAAAACCATCTCTGAATTACCCATTTGCACAGTTGAGTTGGAACTCTCCCCATTTCCCCTTTCTCCCTCCAGTAATGGAAATCTCCATCTTGGTACCCTGCCATCTGTCCCTTCATGGACGTTGACAGGGAATGTGGGCGGGAGGCCAGTGGAAATGCACACTGTGGCATTTTGCCCTATATTTTTCATAGTAATATTATTATATGAGTATGGCATAACTATGTATTTTGTGAAAGATAGGGTATGTGAGATGTCATTGGAAAGGTTATGATTTACTGTATATGATTATCCTACTTGTATGCATGTATCATTTTAGTATCTGAAGTTAGGAATATTATCTATGCATCTATTACAAATTTGTTTACATCTGGGGAACGATCACGAGACAGAATGCAATCAGTCTAGATGGCAAGCTGAAAAGGGCCATTAGGGAGAACAGTAGGTCTTAGAAGATGCTAATCTCTCACTGGAGAGCCTTCCTGGGGATGCTGCAAACAGCCTCTGGGCCTGGCTTTGGTGGTCCTATAGGGACATGTGACCAAGTCACCTGGTACCAGACTCCATCATAATACTAGTGTTTTTCCACTGACCAAGTGTGGGAATCAGACTAGGAGCAAAGGGTTCCCAGCACATGCTAAAGCTATTTAAGGCAGGAGAGTGACATCAGCACGGTTCATTCTTCATGACTCCCTGCCCAAGAAGATGGCTGGAAAACACCTGAGAAACAAAATATTGAACTAGGGGAGAAAGGCTGAACCTAGGCTAGAAGGTTTTCTAGCCTGCAGAAGGAATAACTGGAGTTTTAAGCTGCAAGCAAGTGTAGCTTGCCCTCAAGAATCTCTGCAAACTGCTTAAAACAACATTTTGAGTGAGAATTTTCTACTTCTAACCAATTTATGTATGTAGTTGCAGCTGGTTGTATGTACGTATGTGTGCTGTTAATGTGCAGTCTGGAGCCTGGGGAAGGGCTTGGCAGGCTCGCCTCAGCTGTACAGTATAAAGGGAGTCCAGACTGGTGGGTCAGGCGGGCTGAATGGTACCCCAGTTCCAAGTGGCACCGGGGGGGGAGGGGTAACCTGTCACACACACTTCAAAATACCCACTTGTTTCTCCTCTAATTTGCTGCTAGGCTGCTACCTCAAAATGATGAGGGCACACAACATAAGACAAGTGCAGTGTTCCTTACATGCTGGCGATCCTAAAGCATTAGCAGGGTCCATGTGCAGAAACATCCCAAACCCATTTCGAGTTTGAAACCAATTCTCTGAACATTGGTTTCTTTTAACTACTGGCCACATTGTGAGTTCAAAAGCTGGAACTTACACACTGGTCAGACACATGGTCTATCTCATTCAGTAACTTAACAGTGACCAGGGCACAAGAATCTCCCTGGCTACAAACACACACATAAATCCTTTTTTAAAAACCCTGAAAGCCTTTGCCCCACTACAGTCATGTGGCAGTGAGTCCCCCAGGTCTATTAGTCATTGTGTAGAAAAACTGTTTCCTCTCTTCAGCTTTAATTGTGCTGCCTTTCAATTTTATTGTGTGTCCCCTCATTCTTGTGTTATGAGAAGATTAATAGGAACAATTGATTGACATTTACTGCACTGTTCACTGTTTTATATTCCTCTATCATCTCCCCTCTTATTCACCAACTTTCTAAACTATATAGTCTTAACCTTCTTAATCTTACTACTTATGGATTCTTTTTACTTTCAAATCATTTTTATTGCCTTCCTTGGGACCTCTTTTGATTCTGATATAGCCTTTTTGAGATGGAGGTGACCAGAACTTTACAGCTTATTCAGGTGTGCAAGTACCATTAGTGGGTAGGGTAGTATTCGGATGTTTCCAATGTGGTTCTCTGTAGATGAGTCAACTCACTGCTGGTGTGCCATCTTGTGGCTGGGCATGGCATAGCAGCTCTTTTCTCATGAGAGCACCCAATGAGGGCTGGTCTACACTACGGGGGAAAATCGATCTTAGATACACAACTTCAGCTACATGAATAACGTAGCTGAAGTCGAAGTATCTAAGATCGAATTACTCACCGTCCTCACGGCGCGGGATCGATGTCCACGGCTCCCCCTGTCGATTCCACAACTCCGTTTGGGTTGGTGGAGTTACGGAATCAATATAAGCACATTCAGGGATCGATATATCGCGTCTAGATGAGACACGATATATCGATCCCCGAGCAATCGATTGCTACCCGCCGATACGGCGGGTAGTGAAGACGTACCCTTAGGGTTGCTCCAATCCCAAGGTGGTTTGCCTCTTCCTGTGGCTCGCCCTCCAGCCAGATCACATTTTAGTTCCACCCCTTCCAGGGTAACTGACAGTCCAACACGACTGAAGTCTAATGTCCTTACATCAGGTCTTCATCTTCACCCTGTGGTCCTCAGAACCTTCGCTCAGGGCTTTCAGTCATCCTTATCCCCTTCTCATGCAACCTCCCCCAGCAGCCACTAGGGGAACACATGTCCTTTTACTGCAGTTCCAAGTCCAGGGATCCTATAACCAGCTGCTCTGTCAGCTTCCTTATGGCTGCCTTCTTGGCCTTCTTCCTACCATAGCCTGTCAGCAGGCATCTCCCACAGCCTCCCTAAATTAACCCTTTTTTCAGGGCTGGGACACGCAGGGCTCACACAAATCCCAAACCAAAACTATAAACTTTCATCAACATCTGCCATCCTCGGGCTTGACCTTTCTATCCGGGCTCCAGTCCTCACCCCTGGAGTCTGGTCCATCCCCTGGCATCCTGTCAGACTTCTCTACTCAGGCGACTCTAGTCTGGGCTTCCCCCTTGACGCTGCCAGTCTCTCCCCTCCCTACCACCAAGACGGGGGGCAGCTGAGTTCTGCCTTCTCTCCCTGCAGCCCCCTTCTGCTCCAAACATCCCCCCTCCCAGCTCCTCCCAGATGGGCTTCAGCATCAGTTGGGCCTGGCCCACCCTCCAGCTGCAATCAGGTGGGTTAATTGGCCCCTCAGGCCCATGTTAACCCTTTCATGACCTGTGTGGGGCAAATACTCCCAGGCATAATTCTTTCTACGCAAGAGCCAACGTAGGGCCATGAGGCATGATGCTGTACAAAGCCCTCCCCTCTACAGAAACACTCTGATTGGCTGGGGCAGGTCCCTCCTGGTTTCCCTCTAGCCCATCTACCACTGGGGGGATATGGCATCAGCAGATGGGCTGCAGATCACCTGACCCCCAAAATGGGGAGGAGAATCTCTCCAAACCAGAATAAGAGATCGGGGGCTGCCCACTTGATTTCCATTAGCAGGGCAGAATGTCACTCTAGAATAGAGAGAGAGGATTGGCTGGTTGGCTCTGGGTCAAGGACCTGCACGGGGCAAGGCTGCAAAGGAGAGCAGTTGGCTTTGTGGGGTGTGTGGCTGGAGTGGCAGCACAACTGGGGTCCACAGCTGAGATGCTGACCCAGGGGGAAGCCTGGACCCAGCTGAGATGTCCAAGTTAGCCCAGCACCATAGGGACCAGAGCCCATGCACACATCAGGAACAAGGACTCATCACTCCAGGAGCAGAGGGGTTGGGACAGGACAAGACCTTTGTCTGGGACTCAGACACTGGGGGTTGCTTTGACTCTTAGTCAGGTTAGAGAGCATTTGCTCATAGCTGTGGGGACTGGGTACATTATATTATTGCTGTGAAGGGTGTATGTTTCACCACCTCATGGGAGTCCCTTCCTTTGACTCATCCCTGAGAATCCCCAAGGGCTGGCCCCTGCTCAACTTTACTGTTAAATTTAGCATTTGTTCCAAGGCAGTAACTCCTGCTCTTCAAGGAGAATTGGTACTTAGTCCTACTAATTTTCAGTAGAGCGAAGCAAAATTTTTTGGATGAATCATTTATTCAATGAAAATGCAGTTACAGTTGAATCAAAACTATTTGTCACTTTGACATTTTGGCCAGTCACAAAATGGCTGGAGGAGGTAGAGTGGTGCTCGTGCCAGTGCTGCATCTTCATGACCTGTTAGCCCAGTGGTGAGGGCACTCACCTAGAATGTAGGGGAGTAGGTCAGTTTCCCACTCTGGAACAGGCCAAACAGAATTTTTTTTCAATGCACTGAATATTCCAAAAAATGGCAGATTTGGTTCAACCTGAATCAAATGATTTTATTTTTCCAAATTAGTATTATTTCACTTTTCAGAACTGGCATCCAGCTGAAAAAAAATCAGTTATTAACCCAGCTCTACTCTGGATACCTCCATGTGGCAGAGACAAACAAAATTCTATGAGAGACATTTCCCAAACTCAGGGAATCGCCTCCTCTTTAGCATGCTTCTCTTTTTCTCCATCCCTTCTCCTCTGGAAGAGTCTCTTTTTTTTGCCTGAATTTCATGACAGAGTTTGAGATTCTGGGTTGGATATGTGTTTGTGCTGTGACCGTATATTATTCAGGGAGAGGTGTTCGTGTGGCATTTCTACATTGTCAGGTTTGTCTGGTCTTTCAGGGCAGACAGTGTCTTTTTCTCATGGCCTGGAAGGTCTCTCTCTTCTTAGAGCTTGGCTACACTTGCGAGTTACAGCGCAATAAAGGAGCCTTGGGCGCATTAGCTCACTACTCAAACACACTGGCAAGGCATGTCGAGCACTCTGACTCCGTGGCTACAGCGCGGTTGGTACTCCACTTCAGTGAGAGGAATAACATTTGCTGTGCCCCCGTTGGAGCACCACGGCGCCAGTGTGGATGAGGTTTTGCATTACTGCGCTCTGATCAGCCACTGGAAACGTCCCATAAGCCCCTTAAGTCAAGTGGCCACTCTTCTCATTGTTTTGAACTCTCTGTAGGAATGTGGGTATGCCGTTTGACAGCTGGCTGCTTATCTGCTCCGAGACAGATTAGTGTGGAATGCCGTGTGTGAGAGAAAGACGCGGGGTGGGGAGGTGTCTTCTGTTGTCTGAACTTACAAGACAGCATGCTGACACGCTCTCAGCCCCCCCAAAACCCACTCTCTCTCCCTCCACATACACATAACACACTCTCTGTCACACTCCACCCCACCCCACCCCCATTTGAAAAGCATATTGCAGTCACTTGCATGCTGGGATAGCTGCCCATAATGCACTGCTCCCAATGCCATTGCAAGTGCTGCAAATATGGCCACACCAGTGCACAAGCAGCTGTCAGTGTGGATAGACTGCTTCGCTTTCCCTAGTGCGCTCTCCGAAGGCAGGTTTAACTCACAGCGCTCTACATCTTGCAAGTGTAGCCATGCCCTTAGTCTTGTGTTCCGAATACTGGATTTGTGGGATGTTCCTCTGCTATACCTTCTGAAAGCATTGAAAATGCCATAAAATATAAGTTAAAACAAAGAGGACATGGTTCCATGGCCAGCTTACTGGAAAGCAAAATCATATTCATTTTCTTGCTTAAGCTGCCTGAAAAAAGTGCTATTACTTGTCTACATATGGCACAATAATCTGTTCTGCCCAGGAAACCTATGACCTTGACTTTAAGGGATAGAATTTATAATTCCTATATAGTTTGCATTTTTACTACTTTAGTTTTTCATCTTATGCATCCCTCCTTCAGGTTTGTCTTGGTCACTCAAGATTACTTTGCCTCTGGACAGTTTGTTCTCTGAGAAGTGACGGTTCCAGTTTTCTGTTGTGAAGAATGAATCATCTTTAGTTGCTTTAGGCAAATACCTCTTGTTGATTGTAACACAGTACCAATGAGACATGGGACTGAATCCCTCTTGATCCAACTCCTTCCCTCTCCCAGTGTCAGCCATTTTTCAGATTTAGATCCTGATCTGAATGAACTTTGTCGTTAAAACTAACACTGTAATAACCCCAAAGCAGCTCCTTAAAGCTGAACTCACAGTGAACTTTAGGAAAGGTTGGGTTCAGGTCCCACTTCTGAACTCTGGACTTTTCCTAGTAACAAAACACATCATGGACTCCAACCTACAATTGCACAACTGCTAAAGATGTGAGTTCCACCCAAGCTGGAAAAGTTACAGGTGCACATGGTCAGATTTACACCCACAGTTCAACTCTGTTTTGAGATTTGATGTAACTAGATCATCTCGTAACAGCAGAAACCCCTGCATCTAACAGCTGTATTGTCCCATAATGCCACCTCAGGTTAAGGAGCCATAGAATCATACAGATTAAGGCCAGAAGGGCCCATTAGATCATAGTCTGTCCTCTTGTATATCACAGGCCATCAACAGCACCAGCCAACTGCACATGAAACCTAACAACCAAAATGAAACCAAAGGAAACTAGATTGTTCTGTGCTACAGGCAGAGACTAGGCGGGATTGAGGTGCACCAGTGTTTGAGGCCCCCACAACTGCAGGGAATTGATAAGTGAGATATGCCCAGATACTTCTGGCAAGCAACCCATGCCCTCACTACAGAGGAAGGCGAAAAACACCCAAGGCCATTGTCATTCTGACTTGGAGGAAAATTCCTTTCCAACCCCACATATGGCAATCAGGTAGACCCTGAGTGTGTGAACAAGAACCCCCCAGCCAAGTACCTGAGAGTGAGAATGCTTGGTGCCACCTCAGAGCCATTGCCTACACCACTCAGTGTCCCATCTCCAGCTGTGGCCATCCCTGATGCTTCAGAGGAAAGAGATTAAGAAACCCTCTCAGAATGCGTTGGGGGAGAAAAATCCCTTCATGACCGCTGCTGGTGGCCAGCTGAAGCTGTGAAACATGAGCTTTAGGAACATAAGTGTAACCCTTCTGCCTCTCCAAGTTGGCAGCAACAAGGGATGAGTTCAGTATCTAGGGGTTCCATTTCAATAACGCAATGCAAAACTGGCTGGAGCCCCCAAACCAGTGACCTGGGACAATTACATACCACCGGATGCCTCTAGGAGGCAATACTTCCCCTCTCGCAAGCACAGAGTCTGAGTGTAGCAAAATCCTTTTAATAAAGGAGGGAAACAATGCGGTGTTATGTTGGGGAAATACCACAAACAGGATTCGTAACCAGAGGCGTAGCAAGCGCCCTCCGTACCCTTCGACCGGAGGGGGCCCCGCAAGGAAGGGGCCCCCTAAAAGTGGCAAAAAAAATGTAAGGTATAACTAGATAAGTGACATTTATTGACGCTATTGCACAATCCATGACAAAACCGTGAAGTCATTATGATACATCATAATGCTACTGGCTACATCAGTTGTCTGTCGGTCAGTTTCGAATTTTAGTTGGACCCATTCAAAGAATGTGTATTTGCGTTCATAATGGCGGTTGGCGGATAAATGTTATTAATTTAGTTGTTTAGTTTTTTATTGTTTCCAATGCAGAAGCATGCTTTGTGATGTCTAAGAGAATGTATAAGAGCAGAGCTAGTAAACGAAAGGCAGCAAAAGATGCCGAGAAGGAACTTGAGAAAATTCCAAAGTTGTCAACGTATTTTGTGCTGCAATCCAACGTACAGGTACAGGCACATGAAACGGACAGCGCTAGGAGCGACAAATCATATCCAGAAGTATCCAGAAGTGCTTCAAGTGAGGTCGAAGGTGAAGCCAGTTGTTCTATCAAACAAACTGTGACAGATATTCCAGCTGCTGCCGGGAAAGAAGTATCTGAATCTGAACCACTGACCGATGATCCAGGAGATTGGCCATCTATAATATTGGACAGGCAAGTGTGTGACATTGTTGCACGTGGCCCACCACAGCAGAATGAAAGTTACGAATTTCCATTTAATGAGGAAAGACGGAGGTTCACAAGTACTCATTTCTATCGAACCATGGCAAATGGCAAGAAAATAAGACGTTCATGGTTAATGTACTCAGTTCAGAAAGATGCCATTTTTTGTTTTTGTTGTAAATTATTTGGCACTGGCGACATACCGCTACGTCGTGGAACATCTGCTTGGAAAGCACTGTCAAAAAGACTTCAGCAGCATGAAACAGGCAAAGGTCATCGAGACTGTATGGTGAAATGGTTTGACCTTCGGTCAGGCATAGTAAACCGTACATCTATTGACCAACTCGAATTGCAGGCTTTTCTGAAAGAAAGAGATTTCTGGAGAAACGTTGTCAAATGCATGGTTGATGTCGTTATTTTCTTGTCTGAAAGAAACTTGGCATTTCGAGGAAGTAATGAAAAGCTCGGCGATCCTTCGAATGGCAACTTTTTGGGACTGTTTGAATTGCTTGCAAAGTATGATACTGTCCTCAGTGAACTTTTACAGAGGATTAAGAAGGCAGAAACACATGTTCAGTACCTCAGTCCACAGATCCAAAACGAGCTGATTCAACTTGTTGCCAGTAACATTCAAGAGGCCAACATAGCGCAGCTTAAAAAAGCAAAATATTATTCAGTATTTTGGACTGTACTTCCGACGTGTCACATGAAGAACAGATGTCTGTGATGTTACGCTTTGTTGAATGCAACGGTGAAGATAGTGTCAATATCCGTGAAGCATTTGTTGGTTTTCTTAATGTTCATGATACAACTGGTGAGGGCTTATTGGAAGCATTTCTTGAAAAGGCAAACAACTTAGGAATAGACATTGCTGACATGAGAGGCCAAGCTTATGATAACGGCGCAAAGATGAGAGGAAAGAATAAAGGAGTTCAAGCCCGCATGCTAGAAATAAATGACCATGCCTTGTACGTACCATGTGGAGCTCACACTTGGAATCTTGTGATCTCAGATGCAGCAAAGTCATCGAAATATGCCGTTGACTTTTTCGGTCTGATTAACAGAATATACGGTATCTTTTCTTCTTCACCTTCACGTTGGGATATACTTCAAGAACATATGCCAATATCTGTTAAAGGGTTATCGGACACTCGTTGGGAGTCGAGAATTGATGCTGTGAAGCCATTGCATTATCACCTTGAAGAATTGTGCAATGCTTTGTCATCTTTGCGAGAATATGCACTCGAAAAGAAAGATGGCAATACAGCAACAGAAGCCGGTGCACTTTTAGACCATGTTACTGCATGGCCTTTTGTTCTGACTGTGTACACGTGGTACGATATACTATTTCACTGTCAATAAAACCTGCAAATTAATTCAGTCACCAGATGTGTCAATTGATGTACTGCAGGCAGAAGCTGGTGCTACAATGAAGTTTTTGGAAGACTATCGAAATATAGGATATAACTCTGTGGTCACAAATGCACGTGAAATAGCAGAGCATATGGGTATTGAGCAGGTGTTTCCAGAAACCAGGGTGTGACATAAGAAGAGAATGTTTGATTACGAATGTGCTGATAATTCGAGTCGTCTTTCTGCTGAAGAAAAATTCAAATCGCAGTTCTTTCTTGTTCTCACTGATCAGGCCGTATCTTCTGTTTCGTTGCGATTTGACCAACTCAGTGGAGTGGTATAAGTTGTTTAGATTTCTGTACAATGCTAACAGCCTGAAGCAGTGTCACAGAGAAAATGAACTGGAGAATCACAGCAAAAATTTTGAAAGAAAAATGGGAGACATTGATGCCAACGAATTCATAATGGAATTGAATCGTTTTATTTATGTCATCGAGAAAGAGAGAGGACTTGTCACTGCAAACAATTTTTTAACGTACATATACAAGAACAGCCTTCAGGAGATATATTCGACTCTTTGCATTTGCATCAGAATTCTTCTGACCGCACCAGTTACTGTCACTGGTGCAGAAAGGAGCTTCAGTAGAATGAAACTGATCAAGAATATCCTGCGCTCAACCATGACAGATGACAGGCTTTCTGCGCTTGCAGTTATCTCAATCGAAAACAAGATTGCCAGATCTCTGGATATGACGCATTGATTAACCAATTTGTGGAGAACAAGGCTCGAAAGAAGCGCTTTCCGTAAATACGGAATACATGTACACTGTAGGCCTATGTATACATAATATGAACCCTGTATATTGTATAAAATAAATACTGCATTCCAGTTTCTGCATTGTAAGGGGCCCCGGACATATGTTCGGAGGGGGCCACGTTCTTTGTTGCTACGGCCCTGTTCATAACACAAACCATGAGCAAAAGACCCACCCCCAAGTAAGTTTGGCAGTATCCTTTTCCCCTCAGGGTCTTAAGTTCAAGCACCCAAAAGATCACCCCAAAGTCTCAAAAGTCTCTTGAGTCCAGCAAACCAAAAATTACCCAAAAGTCCAACAACCCAAAAGTCTCTATCTCTGGTCAGTACAGCCCCGGAGTTCAAAAGTTTATCTGAAGAGTTTTACCTCCCCATCCTGGGTGGCAATGGGGGGGAGGAAGAGGGGACACACAGGGTGTTAAGAGGTACCTTACATGGTCTGAGGCCAACTGCCTCGCCTCTCTGTGCGATTCTGCTGCAGCCTTCACCACGAACTGCTCAGCTCTACCAGCCACTCCGCTCCACTCCACCAGCTGTCCATGAGCCGCTCCACCTGTCCCCGCAAACCGCTCTGCTCGCTGTTCCAGGGCCACTCCAACCATCCCACAAACTGCTCCACTCTGCCAGCCACTTAGCAATACATCTTCAGGCTCCCACATTAGTTAAAACAGCTCTCAGTGATCTCAGCTCTTAGTAATTTTAGCTCTTCATGATCTCTGCTTGTAGTAGGAGAGGCCCAGTGCTGAGGAACTATTGGCCTAAAGTGAATTCAGCACAGCAGCCTGTAACTAGATTCTTAATAGAATCAAAATTAGTTCTGCTACTCAACAGTGGAGAAAGCACAATTAGTGTTTCAGGCCCTTAAGATAGGCTTAAGCCACCAGGTATACATACCTCTCCCCAGCCTCTCTCAATTCACTGCAGGGTTTGGAACCCATGTCCCTTGTCTAGCGAGTGCTACATAGTTGATGGTGAGACCCTGTCATAAAACAGTTTCATTGTCCTTGATTCACATAATCAAGGTAATAACATTTTATTCCTTCTGCCCCAATAACAGAGAATCTGGGGATTCCACAGCAGCCAAAGTGACCATTTTGGGCTGCTGTGGGCTCATGCTAGGCAGGATGGGTGTGCCTATGCAAATAAGATCACCCCCTGAAGTTCTTTTCTACACTTGCCACAATTCACCACCAGATGTCAGGGTAGAGCTCCTCCTGACTGCTTACATAAGATATAAACCAGAAGTGAATCCCAGGACTGTTGAGCCCTGTCTCCACCATCAGCAAGCAACCCTGTTATATAATCACACTCAAATGTGTTCAGTTCTCTCATCCTTCTTTTTGCAAGTCTAAACAAGCCAGGCTCTTCCAGTCTCCTCTCATAAGACAGGCCCTCCATTCCCCTGATCATCCTAGTTACTTGTTGCTGCACCTGTTCCAGTTTAAATTCATCTTGGTTGAACATGCATGACTAGAATTGCACATAGCATTCCAAACGAGGTCTTACCAGTGCCTTATCCAAAGACATTAGTACTTCTCTATCTCTACTGGAAATGCCTCACCTACCATATCCTTGGATCACATTTGCCTTTTTCACAGCTGCATCACATTGGTGGTTCATAATTACCCTATGATTGATCCACACGCCCAGGTCTCGCTCCTCCTCTGTCGCTTCCAACTGATGAGCCCCCACGTTGTAGCATAAATTCTTGTTATTGTATCCTAAGTGCAAGTCCTTTCACTTCGTACTATTGAATTCCATCCCCATTACTCTAGTCTTCAAGGTCATCCAGATTTTCTTGTATAATATTCCAGTCCTCCTCTGTATTCATGATACCTCACAGTTTTGTATCATCAGCAAATTTCATTAGCACATTCCTTCTTTTTGTGCCAAAGTCATTAATACAAATATTGAATAAGATTTCTCCCAAAAGTAATCGTTGAGGAACTCCACTAGTAACCTCCCTCCAGTCCAATAACTCACCTTTCAGGGCAACCTGTTACCTTCTTACCCAGACAGAAGCAATTCTATGGCCAGTAATGCTACCTCAGGTTGATGAGCATGTGCAATACTGACAAGACCCTGATCATCAGCCAGCAGGATTGAACCTGAGACCTCTGGAGTTTAGTGCATGAGCCTCAAGCCATATGGCTAGCATGCACTCTCTCCCCACCCCCTTGGTGTCACTAGATGGGACAGAACACCACACCCAGGATTGTGTGGGTTACACATGCAAACAGAAACATTTTGCTTGTACAAATGATTTGGGAAAACAGGCATTTAATTTTAGAACTAAACTTCTAAAATATTTGAGCATATTGTGGGTTAGACAATGATCCTAATGATCCTGTTGTGATGTGTTAGTGCCACTGCATCAATTTGTATCACATTGTGGCAGGTTTAATACAACATAATGGGAAACATGAGCTGCTACCATGGAAATTAAAAACAAAAAAATATAATTATGACTTCTTTATTAATTAACTGCTATGCAAGGATTAGTCAGTCTGCAGCCAGAATATTAGTATTCTAGACTTAACCAGTTATGTCTTTCTAGAAGATTCAGTCCCTACACTCATGTGCACGGCATTAACCTCATTTATATTAAAGCTAGGGGAACGAGGCATAGACATGCCATTAAGTATCAATAAGACAATGGACACTTCTACATTACCATGCATGCCCTTGTGTTTGTAATTTGAGTGTTTGTGAAACACTTTCAGATCCTTGAATGGATGGTGGCCTGCCCAAAGCATCAATGTTTCATATTAAGCAGCATTATCATTATTATTATTTAAAGCTATACTTTATATAAAGAATCAGCTTGCTTCTGTCAGGGTCAACAGGAATGGTGAAAAAGCTTCACTAACACTTCTCTGTCGGAGAAGTCAGTTCATAGTCTAGCTTTAGCAAATGCGGAGCAACTGACTTTTCTCCTCCATCACGTCACAATGGGCCAAGTCCTGATGTTCTAGGTACTTAAAAGGTAAAAATCCTAACCTTTTTTACATCCCAGAAATGGTAGGTGAGAAGGAAAGAACCCAGCTTGATTTTCAGATCCCAGGTTGAATTTGTAGGGTTGGCATTTAAACTCTCCCCTCAAACATCTTCTGACGTGTCAACTGGGGACATCTGATCAAGAAATTGAGATGCAGTAAACAACCCAGGATGCCATTTGAACAGCATCACCTTCCAGAAAAGAATCACAGTTTAAAGGCTTGTCTGGATGAACAATTAGTTCACGGAAAGCTGGGTTGTGAAATCTACCTTGCACTAGCGTGCACTAAAAGGTCCTTAGTACTCTTTTATCTACACCAGTGTCAAGGCCTACTTTGGAGTCCAGCTTCCTTGGCATTTCTAAGTTATCCAGTTTAACATCTGTGCATCTAGGAAAACATTTAGGTTAGAGCTGGTTGAAATTCTTCAGCTGAAATTTTCTTTAGCTGAAAAGTGCCCTTTTTAAAAAAGAAATTTTGCTTTCTAAAGTTTGGGGGGATTGATGAAAAATCAAAATTTAAAAAAATCAGTTTTCAAAACCAAAAATTACCAAATCCTCCCTGCCACAGACATTTTAAAAATAAAAAATTAAACACTTTTCCCCTCTGATTTTTTTTTAAACTAGAAGCAGAACTTTTCCTTCCTGCAATAACTTGTTTTTCTCCTTGCCTCCACCCCATATAGGTCAGGTTCCTGTCTCCCTTTCTCCTGAGCCAGAGACGTTGTAAGGGTTAGGCACCATCTCTTCAGTGCAGGTCAGCTACCTGTCTTTGACTCTGCCATTCTCACTAACATGCCCTGAGTACCCTGTGATGGAAAAGGGATTGGACAGGTGGTCCAATACCCTTGTATTTTATTAGGAGTTACAAGACATTCTAAGTGTAACCACAGAGAATATAATAGAAATTCCAGGAAACTGCAGAAATGTACAAATGTTTGTTTACTTTGTTTAATGTAACTACTGAGATCAATGTGTCAGCAATTTTGTCTTGTCTTTGGAATTACTGGGTTATTAACCTTTAGCTGCCTTCCCACACAAAGAGTGATTTCATAATTCAGCATTTGTGCCCCACAACATGCTTTTCATTCTTCATTAGATTATTGAGAAAGAGGAAAAAATAGTTACAAGGACAAAGTACAGGCCCTGGGTCTCCATCCTGCCCTTCAGAGGGAGTGTTCTGTATCTGGGAATAGAGGTAAGAGAATGGGACACAGGACTCGTGGCCCCAGCTGACCGTTTGACACTGAGAAAGTCGCTTCATCTCCTGGGGCCTCAGTTTGCAGCTATAAAATGGGTGTAATAATGTATCATAATTAGCCCATGAAACTCATTGCCACAAAATAGCTGCAGCACCAGAACAACATGGGCAGAAGCAATGCAAGCGTCTCCCACTCTTGGTGTCACCTAATAATAATAATGCTTTTGGTGAAAGGACAGTTCAGTCTCCTGGGTACATCCATTTGCTGGCTTCTCTGTTGCCACTGCTTACCAATGAGCCTGTTAGTGCCAACTATGGTTGTGTCTACTAGGAACTTGACTCATTCCACCACATCCATCCACTTGGGATAACCAACTGGATATCATCTGACAGCAATAACACTAGTTGCTACTGACTGGCATGTAGTTGACCTGGCAGTCTGGAGGTAAGAGCATTTATATGTCCCATTACCCCTTTTAAACATTAAGTGTAACTATATGGGTTTTTCCCACCAGGGAAGACTAGCTCATGCTATGTCAGTATGACCTTGTGGCAGGGCAGTCAAGAAGCTTGGGACGTTGCCAGGGTTTGTCTTGGTTGCTTCATTTCTGCTTTTCCCTCAAGGTTCACCAGACAGCTTTGGGCCCAAAGACGTGACTCTGGAAGCCAGCAGCTGGTCCTAAGGGCCATTAACTAGTGGGAGGTAGGCGAGGCTCAGCTGCAGTGAGTTAGCACTTTAAGGTAACAGGTAACTGAGTAATTGGATAAAAAGGAGACCAAAAATCAATGAAGAGGTAGGAGGTAAGTAAGTACGTACATATGGTTGTGGAGCTGGCTAGTCTAGCTATAAATGCTGATAACTAGATCTGGTCAGAAACCAGAATTTCTGTTCCATGGGAAATTCCAATATTTTGAAAAATTCATTCCAAGTCCAAATGAAAAGTCCAAATTTCCCATGAAACAAAAATTCTGAAAAACGTCTGTCTGGAACCCTGAAGATGTTTCCTGTTGATAATGTTGAGTTGTTACATTTCAGTTATATCCAAATGTTTTGCTAATGTTCAAGGGTTTCATTTTGACCATCATTTTGATTAATTTTGTTTTGACTTTTATATTATATTAACATATTAAATGTATGCACCGTTAAATCTAATATAAAAATATAATTAAAATTTGATTTTCATATAATCTCAAAGTTGAAATGACATGAATTGCAAAGACATCAACATGAAACATTTTTACTTTCTCTAAATGAAAGATCTTGACGTTAAAACGAGAAAGTTGAAAGATCCTCAACTTTTTCCCATTTAAAATTTTGCCAGCATTGACATGTTCCCACAAAATGTTTCAGTTTCAACTAAACTGCATTTTCCAGTGGAAAACTGTTCCGTTAAAAAAATGTAATGAGCTCCACTGACCATAGGCGGCAAGTTACATATGTTTGTGGTGCTCGGGCTCCAGGAATATTCAGGGCCGGGTGCCCTGCTCCAGCGATATTTGGAGCTGGGTCTCTCTCCCGGTCCTGCCTGGATCGGGCCCCGGCCCCCGCAGGTGTCTCCACCCCCCGCCCCGCTGCATCCCTGCCACCTCCCCCCGCAGCCGCGTCCCTGCCTGACAGATATCAGCGCGGGTCTCTCCCCTGCCTGCTTGCGCTGCCAGGGATCGGCTCCCTGCAGAACTGCTGTCTGCTGCCCCAGGGTCCTAGTGCCTGCCATCCGCTATTGGCAAGGCAGGCTGCCCTTACCCTGCCCTAGCCCTGAGCCTCCCCAATGCCCCAAACCCTCATCCTCAGCCCCAACCCTCATCCCCCTGCACCCTGATCCTCTTCCCCAGCCCTGAGCCACCCCACATCTCAGTCCTCTGCCCTAGCCCTGAGCCCCCCGCATCATGAACCCAACCTCAGCCCCAACCCTCATCCCCCTGCACCCTGATCCTCTGCCCCAGCCCTGAGCCCCCCTGCATCATGAACCCCTCATCCTCACAGCCCTCACCCCACACCCCAACCCTCTGCCCCAGCCCTGAGCCCCCTCCTGCATCATGAATCCCTCATCCTCAGCCCCACAGCCCTCACCCCTGCATGCCCTATCCCCAAACTCCCTCCCAGAGTGTGTGCTCCCTCCCAGAGCATGCACCACCTCCTCCTTCCTAAACCCCCACCCCCAGCCCAGAGCCTGCACCCAAACTCCGTTCCAAAGCCTGCACCCCTCACCCCCTCCTGCACACCCAACCCCTTCCCCAGCCTGGGGCCTGCATCCAGCACCCAAACTCCCTCCCAGAGCCTGCACCCCTCACCCCTTCCTACACCCCCACCCCCAGCCCAGAGCCTGCACTCAAACTCCATCCCAAAGCCTGCACCCTAATCCCCAGCCCAGGACCTGCACCCCATACCTCCCCCCAAAACCCTGCCCAGAGCCTTAGGCTGGTGGGGGCAGAGTTGGGGGGGCGGGTTCTGGGCACCACCAAATTTCTACAAACTTGCCACCCATGCCACTGACAACTAGAACTGGTTCGAAAACGGGCTTCCCAGCCCCTGGAACATTTTGACTCTCAGACAGAAGAGCAGCAGCTGCTTTCCATCACCATTTTGGCTTTGTTGAAAACTGAAGTTTCTGTTAAAAAAAAAGTTTTGATGGAAAATTATTCTGGCCCTTCTCCATGAAACTGGGGAAGAGCAGAATAAATAAGGGGACTTTAATCTTTACCTGACTGCCTAATGCACCGTGTGTGATACTTACAAGCCCACCTGTCCCCTGATGGTGATATCAGCACGGGTCTCTCCCCTGCATGCTGCACTGAGGCAGGTGAGTGGGTGGTAAGGGCTGAGGAATTGGGCGCATGGAACAATGTAATTGCTTTACTTTTCAAGTGTTTTTTTTAAATGGCAAAATCAAGCCAGCAGACTATGGACCTGCCTGAACATCTAGCAGGTCACCCATCATGTTGACCTGCCAGCAGAGAAAGCTTATTGGTGGAGCCAATATCTGGCCTCCCCGCTACCTTGAGAATAGCAGAACCCCAAAAGGAAGGGCTAGTGCTGAACCTTTACAAAGCATGAGATGAGGGGGTTGTTCCATTCTGCAGAGGGGAGCTAGGGTGACCAGATGTTCCGATTTTATAGGGACAGTCCCAATTTTGGGGTCTTTTTCTTATATAGGCTCCTATTATCTCCTCACCCCCTCTCCTGATTTTTCACACTTGCTGTCTGGTCACCCTAAGGGGAGCCAGACTGAACTTTGAGGTCTATATGTCTCCAAAGATCAGGGACATTTGGAGCTGGGGGTTGGTTTTGGCCCATCATATGAGCACTACGTGGTGGTATCTTCTGCACATCAGTCAGGACACCCTTTGTCCCGATATTGGGGACCGCTCCGGCACTGCATGTCCCTGAAGTCCCGGGGCTGGCGGCGTTTCCGGGGGCAGCACCTGGCACCGACCCGCTGGCAGGATCCTGCAGTGCGGCCCCTAGGCACAGAGGTGGAGGGGGTCTCCGCATGCTGCACTGGCTCCTTCCTGCTCAATCAGAGCTGTGGGGGCAGGGCTTGCAGGTGCCAGCAGTGGGCAGAGAGCCCTTCGCACCCCCTCACCCGCCCGACTTGACCCGACCCTAGGAGCCAGAGGGACCTCCCGGATGCTTCCCGGGAGCTGCCCCAGGTAAGCAACACCAGGACTCCCCACCTCACCCCCCAGCAGGTCCCTCTGGCTGTTAGGGATGGGATGGGGGCAAGGGGCTCTCTGTGTGCTGCCAGCGCCTGCAAGCCCTGCTCCGGCAGCTCTCATTGGTGCTTCTACCGGTCAATGGGAGCCATGGCGCTCACGCTTGTGGCAGGTGCAGCACGTGGAGACCCCTCGACCGCCCCTGATCCTAGGAGCCAGAGGGACCTGCCAGATTCTTCCCAGCAGCCACCCCAAGTAGGCACCGCCAGGACCCCTTACCCTTGGTAGTTCCCTCCAGCTGTTAGGGTCGGGGGATAGGGGGCTTTGCGGGCTGTTCCCACCTGCAAGCCCCGCTCCACAGCTCTGGCAGCTCCCATTGGCGCTTTTCCCAGTCAATGGGAGCCATGGTGCTCATGCTTGTGGCAGGCCCAGCATGTGGAGAGTCTTGAGACCCCCCCTTACCGCTCTGACCCTTGGAGCCGGAGACCTCCCAGCAGGGCTGGTGAGTGCAGGGAAGGGGGCAAGGTGATGGAGTGAGTGTCTGGGAGCCATGTGTGGGGTGCTGGGCTGTGAGGGTGTAGAGGGTTCTGGGCAGCAGACAGTGGTTTGTGTGTTTTGAGGTGCTAGGCAGTGGGGGCCTGTTGGGGGGTGCTGGGCAGTGGGGAAGATCTGTGTGTGTCAGGGCACTGGGCAGTGGGGGTCTGTGTGGGGCATTGTTTAGTTCTAGTGGTGGGGCTGTGGGGAAGGGCACTGTGAGGGAGGGAGGAGAAATCTGTGTGTATTGGGAAACTAGTGAGTGAGGGGCTCTGTGTGGGGTGCTGGGCAGTTGTGGTGGGGCTGTGGGTGGGGGGGTGCTGGGCAGGGGTGGTGGTGTGCACAGCACTGTGCATTTGTGGTGGAAGTGTGGGGAGGCTATGGGGGGCTCTGGGCATAGTGGGTTCAGGGGGTTCCAGGCATAGTGGATCCAGGGGGCTCTGGGTGGGGGAGCTGTGTGGCGCAGCATGGGCCCACCCACAACAGGAAGGGGCATGCTGGTAGCACAGGGCCAGGCGGACCAGTGTACCCCATTGCCCCTGGCTGGCCCCACCCTTCCCACTGCTCAGCTTCTCAACTGAAAGCAGGAGTAAGAGGTGCAGGGGTGGGTCCTGGCAGTGCTTACCTGGAATGGCTCCTGGGAAGCAGCCGGCAGGTCCCCAAGGTGAGTGTCAGCTGGGCTGAGCCAGCAGTGTGGCCCGTGCTGCCCCCAGCAGAGTGTGTGCAGACCGGTCCACCTAGCTCATGGCTGAGCCAAGGAAAGGAGGCACCTGCCTCTGCACATGCTGATTTCACCCAGGGCAGGCTGGGGCTGAGCACTGCTAAGCTGCTGCCCAGTTCACTTACCCACATTGGCAAGCAGGGATTGCACCTGGCCGGCGTACATCTCCTTGATGTACAATCAGGAAGCCATTTGTCCCGATATTCAGGTAAAATTTTAAATTTGGTAGTGAAATAGAAAATTAGTCAATTGGGAATGTCCCATTAAACCTGACTGCACTCTGTGTTATCTACTGGCAATTTTGGTTTTCAGGTTGTTTTCAGGTGTAATGCAATTTACAGTAGGGATATGTCATTTACAGTTCTGAACCACAGTGCATACCGTAGGACAAATTACAATGGGCACGTAATAACACGTAAGAAGCACAGAGACTGCGCGGTTCTTTTCAGTAGTTAGCTAGCTAGCTAATGGTCTTCAGACGAAAACCCCACCCAAAATGGCAACTGCAAGGGAGGAGCCAACTAGCAAAACAAAATAGACAGTGCAGATACAGGAGAGAATGGGAAGCCACTTACGCCTGGATTTGGAAATCCTACAAGTATGATTCAAAAGCCTTTTGTAAAGCATGCAGGAAGGAATTTCGCATTTGCCATGGCGGTGAGTCTGATGTTAAGCATCATGCTGATTCCAAAAATCATGAACAAAACACCAAGACTCACAAGAGCAATACCCTGGTCTCACATTTTTTCAGCAGGCCAAATTAATCCTTCAACAACAAGGTTATCGCTGTTGAGCTAACTCAAGTTTACCACACAGTAGTCCATCAACACTCCTATCGCTCGTGTGACTGTGAACTTAAACTGGTGCCTATCTTGTATTTAGATTCAACGATTGCGAAGCATGTCAGCTGTGGCCGGACTAAAGCAGAGGCATTGATCAAAAATGTACTGTCACCACTCTCAACAGAATTTTTAAAAAACCTCAGCAAGCCAGATGGTCCCTATTTCTCACTTGCCACAGATGCATCTAACAAGGGCAATATGAAAACTTTCACCTTATCGCTGAGATACTGGACACCCGAATATGGGGTCCAAGATAAACTGTTAGACTTCTATGAGCAAAGTGAAGAGACTGCAGAGGCAATAAGCAACACATTACTTGAAAAACCTGCGACATACAAACTAGACCTAAACAAAGTGTCTTTCTACTGTGCTGATAATGCAAATGTGAATTATGGAAAGTGACAATCAGTGTACCAGTATGTAAAAAACCAAAACTAAAATATCTTGCTTGCAAAGTGTCCTGCCCATGTTGTGCACAATGCCGTGAAACATGCTAGCAATACCCTACAAGTTGACGTTGAGACTCTGGTGATTAAGATGTTCAATCATTTCAGCAGTTCTGCTAAGAGAGTAGCAGCATTGAAGGATATGTTTGACTTTGTGGATATGGAGTATGCCACTTTTCTGCGCCATGTTCTGACACGCTGGTTGAGTCTTTTCCCAGCTGTAAACAGGCTTGTAAATATGTGGCAGGCTGTTAAGTGCTACTTTGTTTCTCTGGGCAATGAGAAGTGTCCAAAATCTCTGCGGATGCTGTTCTCAGACATGGCAAACGGTGAACAAGGTGAGGTTCATCTGTTTTTCCTCCAGAATGTCCTGAAAATCTTCAATGATACTGTGCTCTGTTTGGAAAATGAGAGTATGACAGCATGTGAAGTATATGCCATAATGAATACTCTGAGAATTAAACTTCAGCAACAGAAGAATGACAAATTCTTTGGTTCCAGAGTTAAAAATGCATTAACTGAGATGCTGCCTCTCACTGCTGCATGTCTCCAGAAAGACTTCATGAAATTTTATGATGTGTCGATTCTATATTTGGAGAAATGGTTTGATTTTTCAGCAACTGGCTACTTGTTCAATACCCAGTGCTTGAACATCAAAGTCAATAGGGCATTCGAATACAAGGATCTGTCTGCGGCCGTGATAGCTGTAAACCTCCAGAAAAGAGTGCATCTTGATCAGCTCTATGATGAGTACTGTGTCATCAAAGACATCGACTCCAAGTTGGAGCCTAGAAACTACTCAGCTGGGGAACTTTGGTCTCAAGTGCTGAGAAACAAGGACGGTAGCACTGAATTCCTGAACATGACAAAGCTGGTGTCATACGTGCTCAGTATACCAGTAAGCAACGTGTACACAGAACGTGTATTTTCATCATGAAAGGTGCATGGACTGATGTCCGAAATAGAAGCAGCATCGATTGGAGCGGAGTGAAACCCTTGTCAAAATGAATTTCTGGATGAGTTGCAAGGACTTCTACAGCTTTGTGATTGCCCAGAAGCAAGTCATGACTATGACAAAGTCATCCAAGAAGTGCTAGACTCCTGGCATGTCTTAGAGATCTGCAAATTGGGAAGTTGATTTATTGACTGAATAAAACACCTTTACGCCTGTTGTTTGTTTAGTGTACAAATAAATCTGTATGTTTAAATATGGATTACAACTAAGTCTAATTTAGTCAGGGGGGCCATGACACTCACTGGTTCCAGACCTCTGTGACTTAGTTTGCTTCAGCTGCCAGTGGCTGAAGGCAGGTCTGTGGGCCACCCCTCTGTGACTGCAGCTGGGCTGGAGCCAGGGCTAGAACCAGGACACTTTGCTCCCCTGCCCTGTAACTGGGTCTGACTTTGCAACCAGGATCCTGTGCCCCTGTCCTGTGACTACAGCTAGGGGCTGGAGCTGGAGCCCTTGCTCAGACCACTAGACACCACTTCCTCCAAACAGGTTGTTCACACTGACATTAAGGGCATCCACAGAACTGAAGCTCAGAGCACAAAAACCCCTGTGCTGGAAATGGGCAGGGAGAAAACTCCCCTTCTGGTCCTTAAGGGAACCTCATAGATCCTTCTTCTGCACAGCTGGAGGCAGGAAGAGGGCAACAACCCTTGCCAAAAAATGCCTCCCTCTCCAAAGCAGGGTGGGAGCCAGCATGATGGAGAGCCCTGAAGCGGCACTCACTGCTCAGACCCTGCCTGGCAGCCTTGTCTCTCCTTTGTGGCTGCGTGTACTGAAACCCCCACCAGGGCTGGGGCACTGTGCTGTGAAAGGAGTTCCCTGCTTTCAGCATTAGGGTGGTTTTGAGCCAAGCATTAAGCTGCGGGCTTCTATCAATCAAGGTGGGTATTACTGGAAGATAAAGTTCAGCACATGAGCCTCGCAACAGCTGATTGGGATTGTTCTCGATCCTTTCACTGCAGATGGCCAGTCAGGATCCTGGAGCCCTTCCTCAGCAACGAAGACAGGAGCCAATCAACAACAGCCCCTTGAAAACAAGCTTAAGTTAGGAGGGCTGATCATCCCCCCACCTCTCCAGCTGCTGGAATGGTTAGATAAAGACAACGCGCCCAGGGGCCTCATGGGCCTTCAGCCAGTCTGGCTGCATGTCAAAACAGGACCAGATGCTGCTTCTGCCTGAGCAAGGCTGTGGCCCTCGGACTCAGTACAAAACTAAATGTCTAAGGCCCAGGTCTAAAGACTTGAGATATAATCCTTCCGGACTGTGTTTTTAAAGTCAACCTCTGATTCTGTGTGTGCAAAGACTGGTACTGAGGTAGCTCGGTGCCTGATTGTGCCCATAGATCAGCCACTCCATTATTTTAAACGACGCCAATATCATAGAATCATAGAATCATAGATTATTAGGGTTGGAAGGGACCTCAGGAGATCATCTAGTCCAACCCCCTGCTCTGCCCCTAAGTTGACAGTAAGGGCAAAATTACTGGCACAGAACTGATTGAAGCCTCTTTTAAATACGCGGCTTGTAAATCTGGGGCTGCCAGCTCAATGGCCTGGTTATGGGCCCATGAGCCATTGTAGAAGGTGGATGGCTTGATGGCAACAGATGCATGTCAGTGACAAGGTTCAGCAGCAGCAGCATTGTAGTGATTAGACAGTGATCGAGCACCCTATACAGAGCACATCTGAATAACAGAGGCAGCTGATAAAGCTTGTCAAGGCAGCACAGCTGTAGAGCATTGGCTGGGAGATGCTGGAAATCAAGTGCAACCCAGAATTGTGAGAGAGCAAAGTGACCTGTCCTGAATTGGGATGAAACGGCAAAATCGTGAAAGTTTTTACCAACAAATAAATCCAAAATAAAAAATTCACTTTGGCTCAGTTTGAAATGTTTCATTTTGATTTCAAACTTTCACATTTTTAGTACAAATTAAGTTGAATTTCAAAATGAAAAAAAGTCACTTTGAACCAAAACACTGAAAAATTTCATTTTGAAAATGTGAAATGGGATGCTGACAGTTTTTAAACTTTTGAGTAGGGAGATCTGTTGACACCAAGCCCTTCCCACAAAGTTTTGGTTTTGACAAATTGGAATTGTTCAGTGGAAAAAAATGTTCCATTGAAAAATCCTGATCAGCTGTCATTCTGACCCAGTGTCATTTGTTTTTTGCGGAGTGGACATGATTTACTAAAAGTTCAGGTTAATGTTAGACTGAAAAGTTTACTGTTTTAGAGGTTTTTGCCCTAAGGAGCAGCATGCCCAAGTGACTACAGCATAGGCTGAGGACACAGAAAACCACGGCTCTATTCCTGACACTAACCTGTGTGTAACTTTGGGTGGGTCACTTCCCCACTGTGTATCTCAGCCTCAGCCTCTGGCATTGGAATTATAATGCTACTTTGCAAAACAATGTGAGATCCATCACTGCCTTGTTTGACCTTTACAGATCAGAGACTGAAAAAGTAGAAGGTCTAGGATTGCAAAGTGGAGGGGATAATGTTTACTGCACTTTTGGAGGCCATCTGCACGTATGGACCAGAACTCCACAGCTCCTTCCTGATGCCTTTGCTCACAAAAGCATTAAAATAAACAACCACCCAAGTGGTTTTTTTCCTAGAAGGATTTCAAAGCATCTTATGAATCAAGGAAGCATCACAATTCTAATTCTCATTTTACAAATTGGGAAAGAAGAGCATGATGGGGTACACTCACCTTGAGTGCCTCCTAGTGGCTGGGTGAAGTACTGCAAGCTTTTCTCCACTCTTTTCACCCCCCTGTAAGTTGCTGACCTCACTTGGCAGCTGTTCAATGACTCAACCCTCCAACCAAGTCACACAGTCAGAACAAACCCCTTCCAGTGTAGTAAAGAGTTCACCAAACTGCCTACCCTCCCCAGGGTCTTCAGCCCCATCTCTGGGCCCTTTAGATCCCGCCATTTTCTTGGGCTTCTAAACATGCCTGGTCCTCTTCTCAGGGTTAGGCCACTCAGACAGTGGGGGAGCCCAGCTTGCAAATGCTCCGGGCTCCCTGTAATCCTCTGCTGCTGCTTTTGGGGCCTCTGCCTACCTGCCCCTTTTATCTTCACCCCTTAGCCTTAAAGTTTTCAGGTCCCCAGTCTCCCAGCAAAAGTAAATGCAGTGGAGTGGGTGGGGGCTGGGTGGGGGGGACAGGGCAGGCACCCATCCTCACCCTGCTGGTCCCAGCCAGAAACTGACCTGCTCAGCCCTGCAGCTCCTTTCATCTGAGCCTGCTGGGCTCTGATTGGCTGCTTCCATGCAGCCTCTCTAGGCAGGCCTGGAGGACCCACTTTCCCTGCTCCTTTCTTGGGGCGGGGTGTAAAAGGACCACAGGGCCTTGAGCAGGGGCCATTAACGGTCAGGTGCACCCTGTCACACAGAGGTTATGTGAATTGACCTGCGTCAAACAGCAGATCAGAGGCAGAGCAGGAATGCAATCCAGAGACCCTGGCTCCCAGTCCCTCTGCACCACAAGATGTGCTATCTCTGCCTCTGTGACATACGTGATAGCTGTAATTAACCATAAAGCACTGGGACTGCTTTGAGGGTCAGTGCTACCATCAGCATCAGTGGCAACAGGGCCAGTGCTGGTGGAGTGCCCTCTCTTTCCACATAGATAATCATCATAGTTGGCAATAAATAATGAAGGGAACAAAGGCAGGCACTAGCTGAGAAAGAAGCTGAATTAGTTCTAGAATCTGAAATTAATAACAAAAAATGAATTCAATACTTAAATGCAATGTCCAATCTGGGATGGGATGTTCGGTGAATCTACTGCTGCACATGCGGTGTGGAGATAGTTTACATTTCAAAGCAGGTTGTGGCCTGAAATGTTGTTCCGGAGTGCTATGTAAAGGAGAGAGAGAGAGAGAGGTGTGCGTCTGTGTGTGTAAAACACAACCGTCTCTGGAGCAAAACAGTGCTGTTTAACAGCACGTGGTGATACACAGCTTAAGGTAGGAAGACGCTCTTCCCCTTTTTGGTCAGGTGAACCACTTCTCTTGTCACAGGCAACAGACAATGCCTCCAGCACACCCAAACACTATGATGAGCCACTGGTTCAGAGACAAGGACATCATGTAAAGAGTCACTAACAGCACCTGGGTGCTCTCCAGGGTTCTTCCATCCAAGGACAGCCACGTCTGACACTGCTTGGCTTGGCAGGCTGGACAAGAAGTCTGCCCAAAATAGAAGAGCTGCAGCTATTAATTACAAAACCCACATTTGCCCATAAAGAAAAGGTCTGGGCAAGGTCCAGGGGGCCAAAACCTGAGAGAAAGATTTGCAGAGCGCAGCACTTATAATACAATCAGAGCAACTAATCCTTCTTCCCAAATCCTAAATAGCACCGGTAATGTTAAAATCGGAAATGTCCCTTCTGCTGACATTTCTCTTCCTATCAGATCTAGAACAAGCTGAAACGTTTTGAATTTCGATGAACGTTGCTAGAATTTCAAAGTCTGATCCCCCCAAATAGAAAAAAGTCAATGACATTATTGCAGAACTTTCTCCTATTGTTTCGATCCTCTCCAGGCAGAACCTCAGAGTCCTTCTGGCTCCCTTTCACACCAGCCTTTGGCAAAATTAAATCAAAGCATCAGACCACTTGTGACTTGAAATACAGAATTGCTACTACTCAGCATAAATCAGGAAACAAATATCGTCTGGCATTGTTTGTGATGTTTATTTCACAAAAGAAAAAAAAGATTTTCATGCATGAACTTTTGGTTCATAAAACAAATTGTTTTCCTGCTCCCTACCTGACAGCCCCTCCGCCGCAAAAAATTAAACCAAAAAATAAAATTATCAAGGGGCTGGGAGTTAGCAAAAGAAAAATAACCATCCAAATCTAATGAATAAAAAGGGGGGTTAAATTATGGCTCTTCTAACTAGTTACAGAGTTGAATAAATCAGCAAATATACTTCATACTCTCTAGTTCACATCGGTCAAAAGAATACAAAGTTGGCTCAGGTCTCCAGACCAGTTGTTTCCAAAATGGGTCTCTGGGGAACAGAGATTTTTGTTTAAGTATCTAATCTACAGCTTCTTTTTATGATAAAGGGAGTTTAAAATATGGGGATCCTTTAGAACTGAGCTATATAAATATAAAACATTGATACAAACTGATTCTTTGTACAGAAAATATCATCTCACAAGGCACTAGAGTGAGTGTATCTGGGGAGGTGTTTTGTCTTGCCTGGGTATTTTTCAAGCTTGTTTCGAGTGCTGTTGTCAAAGTGGGAATGTCATTAGTTCTTGAGCGACGCTGCAGAGAACGCCCACTACAAGCGGGCGGGGAGCAGAGCCTTCTGTCTCGTTGCTGGCAGGAGGCAGACCTGGCAGTGGCAGGGATTATGTCGGGTGTCCTGGACATTGAGTGGTTTTCCTTGGCTGTGGCTGTGTTACCCAGTCATTCGCATCTTGTCTGAATGGCTTTCGTTTGGCATTGGCCAGGAGGGAATCACCATAGTGCATAGATCTTGTGGGGTTCGAATTCTCTCTCTGGATCCTTCTCAGGCCCCTATGCCAGCAGCCCGAGCCGGGTCACTTTGGCAGATAGGAATGAGTGGATAATGAACACGATGGTTTTGGGGCAGGAGTGAAGATCCAGTTGCTGTAATAAAGGGGAATATTTGCAATGGTCAGTGCTCTGCTCAGCCCTCTCAGCCTCTGCTTTGCAGGTGGGGGCTGAGGGTGAAATGTGCCATGAAGTCACATTGGCGGGGCGAGAGCCCAGGAGCGGGGATTCCTCTTTAGCTGCTTCACCACCCTCCCCAGACGCTGTCTCCCAGGGGAGAGGAGAGCTCAGACTCAGTAGCATAGCTAGCGGGGTGCAGGGGAAGCAGCCGCTTTCATTCAGCACATTTTCCAAATGAAGTGACTGCCAGGCCGGCGCTGGGTGCAGCACGGCCAGAGGAGCCATGGGGGAGGGGGCGGCAGGCGCGGCCGGAGGAGCGAGGGGGCCGGCTCCTCAGCCATCGTGCCCGACACTCAGCGCGGCCCCAACATCGCTGCAGCCACCTCCTGCAGTGGCTCAGGTCTCGGCAGCCAAGCGCTCCCCGCCTCTTGCTACTGCAGCAGCAGCAGCATATCCTGGTAGTGGCTCGTGGCCCAGTGAAATATTCCACAGCCCCTGCATCCCATCGCGGTGGGCAGGGGGAGGCGAAAGGGCCCCTGTGCCTTTAAGGCCGCCTGGCTGGTGAGCCCCGCGTTGAATGCACTGAGCACTGGGAGTGGGGCGAGCTTGTGGATCCGGGCTGGCGTTTACACCGGACAGCAACGGGAAGGTCAAGGCCCAACCCGACCTGGCCAAGCAGCGCCATGGAGCAAGGCTCAGCCAGCGACTCACGAGCCAGAGCCGGAGCCAGGATCTGCCCGTGGCGCAGGGCTAGGATCAGCTGGGGAGAGGTGGTGGCGCAGGATGGAAGGTGAGCGGCGGGTGTCCAGTGCCTTGCACTGGAGGATCCGGGAGAGGGGCTCCCTGGGGCTGGGCCTGCAGGGCAGGGGCGCAGGCCGTGCTGTCTGGATGGGGGGCCCTGGCGCGGCAAGGAGACTGGAGCCCAGGGCAGGGGGGAGGGAACAGGACCCTGCGGGTGAGGCCAGGCGGCGTAGCCCGGCGGGAGACACCTGCAGACTGGGCTGGGGAGGAGAGACTATCCCAGGACCGCAGGGGGACGGGGGTATCCGCACCCCCGGGAAGCCTGCAAGAGTCCTGAGCCAGGCTCTGGGGTTAATCTAGGGGGAAAACAGGAGGAGCCAAGGGGGGCGTGGCCAGAGGAGGAGCCAAGGGGAGCACCTTTTTTTATGTTTGCTCGCCCACACATAGAACCTGGCTATGCCACTGCTAAGACTCACTGCAATTAAAAACTCGTGGCCAGCCCATGCAAGCTGACCCGGGCTCGCAAGTCTTGGGCTGCAGGGCTGTTTAACTGGGGTGCAGACGTAGGCCTATCCCGGGACCCTCCTACCTCACAAAGCCTGGCCTCCAGCCTGAGCATCTACACTGCAATGAGACAGCCCCTTAGCCCAAGCCCCATGAGCAGGATGCAGGTTTTTAATTCCAGCGTAGACATACCCATCGAAGCATCTGGGTGAGACTGTGAACAGGGCTGGCTGGTGCCATTTGCTATTGGCTATTAATGTGGGGTGGGAGGAAAGGGTCTGAAATCAGTGTGGGTACATCTACACTGGAGCTGGAGGTGTGATTTCCAGCTGAGGTATGAGTGAGCTGGAGTGTAGCTGCAGCATCAGGGTGGGGAGCCCCCCGAGTGCGTGCATGGGGTCACCGACAGGATGACACTTGGGCTAGCGAACCTGGCCTGCCATGGCTACATGACCACGGTTAGCATGCCACCTCACTTGAAGCGCGCATGTCTACAGCCAGCAGGGCTAGAAATGACACTGCCTGCCTTGTTTCACAGCAACAAACCCAGGCATGGGGAGCCAAAGCCTATGGGGGTATCTGGCAGCAGCCTGCTTGCTGTCCCAGCACCACTCCTCTAAGCCGCATGCTGCCCTAACCTGCTGCCCTGCCTGACAGGACATGCCCCCATCAGAACCCACACAGAGCAACATTTTAAAGGAACAAAACTCCAGCCCAGGATCCATTCCTCATTTCTTTCATCTCTTTCTAGCCATAACACGGGTCTGACCACCCATCCCTCTGCCCGAACCCACCCAGTATCTGCTCCCCATGCTGCACTCTGTGCCTGGTGGAGGCACTGACAGCCCTGAATGCTACCAGCCTGGTTTATCTTTTCTTCAAAGGGTGCAAGGATCTCGCATTGCCCATTGCCTGAGCAGCGCCTGCCTTCTGAGATGGAGTCACATTCCCATGACTCCTTGTCAGAGGACCCACACTCCGCCCACCCCACCCTCCTCCTCCTGGGGGTCCCAGAGGGAGCATGCATTAGGCAATCTCAGCAAGTGAGCAAAGCACCAAGCCAACGCACAATCTCTCCCTCTGCGCTGCCGAAGTCCAGGTAGAGCATCTTGGCCCCATCATCAGAGGACATCTGCAGCTTCTCGAAGGGCTGCTGCAGCAGGATGGTCCTGCTGATGCCGGGCTCCGTGGTGAAGATGGTGAAGCCCTTGTCAATGTGGATGGACAAGGTGCAGTCCCGACCATTCCATGTGCAGGCTGAAAGAGACCAGGGCAGAATGGCATCACCCAGGCTCAGTGCCCTTTCCCCCGATGTCTCCTCTGCTCCTGCAGCCCTCTGGGTGCAGGGCCTGGAGCTGCTACTCATTACAGGGCACTTTGGGGCAGCTGGGATTGGAACCTCACTCAGTGGTGAGAGCCAAGTGAAACGCAGCCCTGAAGGGTACATGGGACATTGTCTCTCATTGGCTTCCCGCTGGACAAACTGCCCCCAAAGCTCACATCAAAGTGAAGCTGATATCACTTAATATCCCCTGATGTGGGGTGAAACCAAGAGCCTCCGCTGCTGGGGAGTGGCACAGCTCCATTGCCCTGTGTGGAGCCAGGAGGCAGACATGGCCCACCACGTGTTGCAAAGTTACAACTCCATCAGCGGGAGCCAACTCTGAAATGTGCCTGCCCCAGCCAGCTTCCTCCTCAGGGCTCTCTCTTGCCTCTGTTCCGAGCGCTGCTTTGCCACCCTGTCAGCTGGACACTTTCACATGCCATCTTCTTCCCCCAGCAAATCCCACTTGGGCAGGGCTGTGGCTGGATTCAGCCTGGGGCAGTCTTGCCTGCGCTTGATTCTCTCAGAGACCAGGGGGCCTGGAGGAATTGTCTGCACATATCTGATTAGACCTGGGCAGGGCAGGCAGCAAGCTGCCCTGTGGTTCGCCATGGATGCCCACATAGGGCTGAGTGCTTGCTGCACAGTGCCCAGCTCCTGAGCTGAAACTGGCAGGCTCTTCCCAGCCTGGTCATCGAATATACTCTGTGTTATAGCACCAGACCTTGGCATTCCCTGAGGAGTGTTACTCCCACCCCTGTGTCCCTCCCTTCAAATCCCCCCACTTGCTCCCTGCCAGGTAACCATTGCCATGTATACCACTGCCCACTGCCGATGCCCCTTGTGATATTGTATTTGGCACTCCCTTCACCCCACAGAATATCACTATTCATGACACCAACAATTCCCAATGAGAGGAGGCCAGTGCCCCATGCTACTCACTCAGGAGACTCTGACACTCTGAGCCCCAGCAGCTGGCGAGGACAGAATCCTTGTGAGAATGGGCAGAGTGCTGCCTTTGGGGGGTCTGGCCTCCCTCCCTCCACTGCCTGACCCTTGCAGGCAAGTATCTGCCTTCCTCCCTCCTCCTGACACTCGCCTCCCACGGCCTCCCCAGTTCCTGACCCGCTGAGACTTCCTGCGTGAACTCAGCCGCACTGTGACAGCCATCCACTAGCATTCGCGTCCACATCGCCAGGTCCCGGTGTGTCTCCACGCTGAACAGGTGTGTCTCCACCCCTTTCTTGGTTCCCGTCCGCAAGGCGAAAGAGAGTTCCGAGTCATAGAGGTGGGAGCCCTTGGATGGGCCAGAGTGCACAAGCCTACAGAAGGCGAGCAGAAGACTGGTCAGCATGAAATGCAATTGTACAGAGAACCCCCAGCACCACTGTCCAATAGTGCAATGGAGAGAGCACCACCACCTGTCCAGGAAGCATGGCCTAGAGGTTAGAACGCTAGCCTCAGTTGCAGGAGATTTTTTCTGCCACTGCTTACTGGGCAAGTCACTTAATCTCTCTTGTCCAGATCCTCACAGGTGTTCAGGTGCCTAACTTCCATGGATTCCCAAGGGAGTTAGGATCTGGGCCACGCTGCTTGATTCCCCATTGGTAAATGTGAGGGGGGCCCATGTGACTGACTGGCAGGTGCTCGGACACTGCGCTCATGGGGGCCAGAAGTACAGACACTCTTGGTAAGGTGGCAGGGCTCTTCCACCCTTCAGGCTGGTGGTTTCTTTGCTCTGCTTCACACCAGATGGAATCTGAAAGGTAACCTGGATTTGCTCATGACAGTTCACGATGCCCTGTCCTTCTCTAGCACCTTCCACCTAGGATTTCAAAGCACTTCACACATGGCAATGTACACCCCCTCCTATTGCCCTCTGGGAAGGGACAGGACAGGGTGTCTGGGGCAGAGCCTGGGAGGAAATGCAGGTGTCCTGACTACCAGCCCAGCAGCTGAGCTCCAGTCCCGCTGGCCCCTGCTGGAGCTGGCGTCAGTGTTTCCATACCCTGGTTCCATCCAGCACCAGCCCGGGTTAGCTGAGGTTTGTATGGTGAAGGAATGAAATACGATTCACATGCGAGTGGGTTTGCAAAAGGCAAGAGGCCTAGAATCTCTTGGGAGTAGAGGGGACCTTCAGCCCCTTCTATTCCACACTGGAAACTTGTCTGTAACAATACCTGGCAGCTCTCCGCTGGGAGAGCGAAGGGGGCGTGATGTGCACACAGGCTCTGTCTCCCTGGGATGCAGTGGGGCACCGGCACTGTAACTCTACACAAACAGAGCCCTTCAAGCACATGCTCCAGGCTCGCTCCGGTTTGGGGCTCCCCTTTCAAATGGTCTCAGATTCCACCCATTTTCATTGTCCCTGCAATATGAGACATTTGCCAGCAGAGGCCACTGCAGCACCATGTACGTCTCTTTCCACACCAGACCCCGTTGCTAGAGTATTGCTGAGATACACAGAAGCTGACTTCTCCTGGCCCCTGGTACCCCATGAGTGCTCCTCTCTGGGGGGCACTTGCCTCTGTCCCACCCAGACACCCTCACAGTCACTCCATCTGGCTGCATTTCAGAAATGTGGAATCATGAACTGAAATTCCAGGAACTTTTATGGTCAAGTGGCAACCCTCAGCAATGGCTTAAGCCCCAGATGCAGAATCCCTAATAAAGAGCGAGGGTTTCACGAACCTTAAAATGAGCAGCACTTTCAACAAATGTCAGAGATGTGCTTTGATTTTTTTTACATGTAAGTGGTCTGACTGGCCAAGGGGGCGTGTTCAGTTTCTGAGAATCAGGCCCCTTTGACTTGGCAAAAGTTGGACAGTTAAATCACTAGTCCCCTTTCAAAACTCTGGCCCGCCTTAATTCCCTGGCTGCGTTCCCAAACAGCAGCCATGCTGCGAATGCCTGAGAGCAACACTGACTAGATATAGACAGGGACAGTGACAGGTCTAGTCTCACTGCAAAACGTGCAAGCAACAGCATCAATGGTGGAAAGTGAAAAAGGAAATAAGCTTGTCGGTCTATCAAATTTCATAGTCGAAGGTGTTCTTAGTAACCAGGGGAAAGTTTTGCCTACACACGAGTGAGCCTGACCCACTGTTCTGTATTCCCCTGGCCTTTTGCAGTGGGGAATCCAGGATAATAGCAGTCCAAACAGCCCTGAACTCAAGAAGGTGACGGAAGCATTAAGAGATAAATCTAACTCTGAATTCTTCACTCTCAGGCTCGTCTCCAGCATACAGACCACAGAGTACATGCGCCAGGGTCTATGAAGGTCTTCTGCCGTCAGCATCACATTGGAATGGCTGCATTACTCAGTGAAACCATGCGTGAGTGTGAGTTCGATGGGCTGTTCCTGCTGGTGGGAGGAGGTGAAACAGCCACTTACTTCATAGAGAAGCCATCTAGGAATGTTTTACGGGGCAAGTGTAGAAAACAGGTCACTGTCCCCACTGTGTCTGGCACTTCTCTGCTTGTATAAAGCCAGGTTACCCTTGTAGTTGTGAGTTCTCCTGCACAATCCTCACTGGGAGAGGAACACAACTCCTCTTACATGTCATACACCGCTCCAAACAAGCGGAAGTAGCTTGTCGAGAAGTCACGTGATGCACATTTCATGCCTGCCATCTCATCTACTGGGCTCAGAACCAAGGCCTGGATCCTTCTGCACAGGGGAATTCCTCTCTCTCCACTGGGAGACAGCTCTAGTGGCACAGGAGATACTGGACTGTAACCTTCTCACTAGCCCATGAGGGAATGAATGTCACCTGCTGAGACTGGGGAGGAAATTCCACATTTGGGAGGAAACATTTTTTGTGGCAGGTACACTAACTCCCCACTTAATGTTCTCTCGCTTAACGTTGTGTCGATGTTACGTCCCTGCTCCATTACAGAACATGCTCATTTAAAGCTGTGCAATGCTCCCCATAATGTTGATTGGCAGCCTGCTTTGTCCACAGCTTGCAGGATTCTGCAGAAGAGCAGTGACTGTATAAGACACATTGCACAACTTGTATCAGGGTGGGCTGGCAGCCCCCCTATCAGCTCCGCTGCACACACACCCTCAGTGCCCCCTGGCCGCCGGTGGACTAGCGCCTTCCCCCTCCCTCCCCTGCCTCCTGCCCGCAGCAATCAGCTGGTTTGCGGTGTTCAGGAGGCTGGGGGTGGGGGGGCGGGAAGGAGGGGAGGAGTGAGGACATGGTGTGCAGAGTAAAGGGGGAGAAGAGTCGGGTTAAGGGTGGAGGCCTGGGGGAAGGGGTAGAGTGGGTGGACCAAGGCTTGAGCCCCCCCGCCCCTGGCAAAGTCGGTATCTGTATTAAATTGCTTGTTAAAATTGTTTAAAATGGACATAATGCCTTTTGTCTGGCAAAAAAAAAATTCCCTGGAACCTAACTCCCTCATTTACATTAATCCTTATAGGGAAATTAGATTCGCTTAACATCGTTTTGCTTAAAGTCACATTTTTCAGGAACAGAACTACAACGTTAAGTGTGGAGTTACTGTAGTTAAAAAAAAAGGCAGGTGCGCTGAGGTCGATGTTACTGAGTGTAGACCAGGAGAAGAGGTCTAAGATGCACCGTTTCTCATGGCTGTCCCTCTGGTACCATTTCCTGCTCCTAACCCTGCTGGGTTTGTTCTATCCCCTGTTCCAAGCCCTGAGTCCCCCATTACACGGTCACTCGGGGGGACGGGGGGACGGGACACTTTGCTTCTCTCCCTCGGGGTCCAATAATGATTTTCTGTTCTCTTTTCTCAATCCAAGACACTCAAGCCCAGGGTCACTCTGGTACCCCTCCCCTTCCACCTCCAAGTGCCCAGGCTGGGAATGTTTTAGGCAGGAAGTGAAGATTTGTTTGTGGCTCCCTAGGCCAGGGGTTCTCAAACTCGGGGTCAAGATCTCTCAGGGCGTCGCAAGGTTATTCCAGGGGCGGTCGCAAGCTGTCAGCCTCCACCTCAAACACCGCTTTGCCTCCAGCATTTATAATGGTGTTAAATATATAAAAAGTGTTTTTAATTTATAAGGGGGGGTCACACTCAGAGGCTTGCTATGTGAAAAGGGTCACCAGTACAAAAGTTAGAGAACCACTGCCCTAGGTTAACAGCCCCTGGAGGGAGAACATGGCTCCCGGTAGAAACGATTCTCACTCATTTTGGCAGCACCAAGGAGACTCCGCACACAGCGGACTGCAGAGCGTTACCAAGGCCTTGCCGTGCTCTGTGCTTTAGCTCATTTCGGCGATACCATATCTGCAGGGAAGGACTCGCGCTAGCAGGGAGCCGTTATCCTGGGAGCTGACTCGGGGGGTTGAGAGACTGCATCATTTTACTCTAGGGAGAATGGCCCAGATCCTCAAAGGTATTTAGGCTCCTAACTTTCACTGATATCAATGGATCTGGGCCAATATTCCTGCTTAGGAAAGTTTCCATTGGCCTGTAAACCTGTGCTCTCCTTGCCAGTGTTTTCAGTCCCTGGCCAGCAGGGAGCAGCATAACCTTGGGAAAGTGGTGTCAGGCAAACCCACTGCACCGGGGGTGAGGGCAGATTTTGGAGCGCTGGCTGCAAGTCACATGGATCTTGTTGCCCACTGGGCTCTGGAACCCTGTAGAGATGTTCCTGCAATGCCATGTGGGTGCTGCTGCGCAGGCATGCGGGCTCCTAGCTGGCGAATGCCCCGTGCGGCTGCACAGAGGAATGTGGAGCCGGCTGGTGGGTTGAAGGTTACGCAGAGACCTTTCCCAAGGGTCCAGCTGAGGCTTCCTGGCTGTGAGGGAGTAAGAAGTGATGCCACCTACAGAGGAGGCAGTGTCTGGAGTCGTGCTCAAATGAGCCCCACTAGCTGCTCCCAGCCCTCCTCTGCAGGGGGGAGAGAGGGGAGATCCCAGGGGGCGTGTGGGGGATGCAGGGATCCCAAAGCAGGACAGTGACTTTTGCTGCCTGGTCTCCCAGCTGCCTAAGCCCTGGTGTGCTCTCTGGCATAGAAGGGATCAGCTGGTAATCCAAGCTGTCACGCTGCACCATCCTGCTCCGAGTGCCTCCTGAGGAACTGATCTGCCACCAGCAAAGTGTCAGACATTGACAGCTGCCCCAGCCTGCACACAGCTGCCAGAAACATGAGGTCAGTGCTAAACACTATGAAGATCTGACCACCTACCTCCAACACACACATCTGGGGAAGGTCCCCCTAGATTCACAACGGCGCTAGTTAACTCTGCTTCATTGGAACTAACCAGTTCTTGCATGGCCCATTACTGGCCACAGCCTGAGTTACCCCTTGCTGGTTTCACACCAAACCCAAACCCAGGTCTCTGCTCCACTTTGCTTTGCTGTTCAGGCCTTGTCTGAATCTGGACCTTCAAGCAAGACCTGACCAGTCCCATAGACTGTGGCCATTCAGACTGATCCATGACACAGCGCCCAAGGATCACGGCTCCAGAGCTCCATGGCCAGATCCACTGGCCATGCCTGAAGCCCCCATGAACACACTTGGCCCATCCCCAAACTCACTCCTTCCAGCGTTGAGCCACTCCAGGCCTAACTGGCTGTGGTGTTGCCATGGAGACAACCAACCCTTTTGCTGCTGACAAATCTGTCACCTATGTGGGGCAATATAGCTCCAGTGATGGACCAGGTGAGGAGCAGAAGTGGTGGTTCTGCCACTGGCCAGCTGCATGACCTTGGCAAGTCACTTCACCACTTTCTGCCTCGGTTTCCCCATCTGGAAAATGGGACTAATAGCACTGCCTGAGTGTAGGGATCTAGTGATGAAAGGTGCTAGACGAAAGCAAGGGCCTGCTGGCTGGTGGCTGCCTGGGGCTTTGTCCCAGCACACATTGCTTGGCTAGCACCAATGCACTACAGCGCGAGGCAGTGCAGCCAGCTGGCTCACGGCACCTGGTGGCGATGAGAGGGTAGCTGTGGGTTGGCTTATTCAGGGCATCCCTGGTCTGTGGAAGGCTGCTGTAGAACAGAAGATCCTTCTCCGTGAGGATGGTGAGGATGTTCTTCGTCCCATCACCAGGGAGCTGGAAAACAGAGGGCATGTGATTAAATGGGCCCCAGAGCAGAGGGCATCTTCAGAGGAGAGCTCCCTTCCCCCTCACCAGAGGGACCCCTGTTGTGAGTGGGGCGAGGCTGTACAGAGTGGGCACAGGGGAATTGAAGGGAGGGAGCCCACTGGTCAAGGAGTGCTGGGAGGGGGGGCAGGTATGAGGGGATAGGCTGTTTCCCACAATTCCCCACTGAAGGGGCAGTGCTCCAAGCCAGGGCTAGGTGGCTAGTGTTAAGTGAGTGGAAAGGGCATTTCTCAGAGCCAGGACGGGGGCAGGGAAGCGTCAGAACCGATGAGGCGAGAGGTCAGCAAATGCCTCTATCCCGCCGCGCTGCCTGAGCCAAGCAAGGAACATGAGACCAAACTGGAACCCAGCAAACCTCCCTCCAAGCAGGGAGTGCAGCCATGATGGTGGTGTCTGTCAGGCTTGCGGGGCTGGGGACTGGCAGGCCAGAGAAGCCAAACTCTCTCCGGACCCATAGGAGTCCTAGAGCGTGGGCTTTCCTGCCAAGCTACCTGAGCGTTGGCCTGCTCTGGCTCCAGGGCCTGGCCATTGCTTGGCTTCTCTCCCTGAGACACCTAATGTGGTCCCAGTCGGACCCACGGTTGCAGTGGTCTTGGTGATGTGAACATGTCCCTCTGCCAGGGCACAGACGGAGAGGCACCAGCTCACTTACGCCACCGCGTGATGTCTGCTGGTGCCACCCTATACCAGCCCCTGCAGCAGATGTGCCCCCTCCACTGGGGACTGGGCCTCGCAGTGGATCCAGCTGCAACAGGGCTCTTCTCCACCCCCTCTCCTGCAATGAGCACCAGGCCGGCTCCTCCCTGCCTCACACCCCAGAACGACTGGGTTCACATTAAACTCCTGCAGCAGCACGAGAACCACCTCCTCTCCCTCCCTCCCCGCGCCGGCCTCGGGCGAGCACCCAGCGGGGTGACGAGGATCCGGCTCAGCAGCCTCCCCGCCCAGGCGTTCAAACAACAATGAACCTTGTGTTAGAAAACGGGATTCGGTGTAAACTCGGCAGATCCTGGCCAGCATGAAGGCTACACGGCCCCTCCCCGATCAAAAGCAGCCAGAGGTGCAGCTCCTGAAGAGCAGGGAATAACAACTCCTGAGAGGCACGGGCCAGTCTGACCTTATGGTGGGCAGCTTTCCAGGGCAGCATGGGGCCTCCAAGAGGCAGCATGGCCTGAAGGACCAAGCCCTGGACGCCTGTGACCTTGGACAAGGTATTTCATCTCGACTCTCGCTTCCCCCACCTGCCAAACAAGGCCAATCACTTACCTGCTGCAAGGGGGAAGTGCTCTGTGGCTCACTCTGCAGAGCCTGGGATAGGTGCTGGATAGAGGAGTCATGCCTGCCTCCGCCCAGTGTAACTGAGATTAGAGTCTGGCCCTCCACTCACCTTTCTGGTCTCAAAACTGAAGTGCAAAGACTTGCCCAGGATTACATGGTGACTCTGTGGCACAGCCAGAAAGAGAACCCAGGAATTCGGGCTCCCAGCCGTTGCTAGGCAATGCTGTTCCCACCATGGCCCCCCGCAGGACCGCTCTGGAGAGAACCACAATCTGTATGCAGTGAACTGAGCCCCTTGGCATAGCAGAGCTGTAGGAGGTGCCGTTCCAGAACAGGCCATTAGTGCCTCCACTCTGATACCCACTTCCTGCCAGACCTGCCTCCTGCCAGACCCCCTGCCATCACAAACCATCCCCTCTGGCTTAGTGCCATTGAGCACATCCTGCTAGTCCAATATCCTGCAGACAGCCACCCCGGATTACACCACTGATGCATGAAGCCTGTCACTGGGCATGATCCCTCCTGCCATCCAATACCACTGAACTCAGTGGCACTGGCTGGCACAAGCCTTGTCTCCCGCACTCACAAGATGCTACGAGGAAAGCAGCCACAATCCCCAAATGCATCTGACTACCTGTGCAGTGCCCTAGGAGTGGAATAACAGGGCATGTGGCAAGCCAGGACTGGGTGCATCAGCAGAGCATTGTAGAGGACCCTTTACTGAAGTAACAGGACAGTACTGCAATACCAGGATGGCAGGTTAGAAGTGAGGGACATTGGCAGGGCTGTGAAGGGCCTGGGACTGGACTAGCAGGGGGCTGTGGGTCGAGAGTGAGGGACATCAGCAGAGCAGTGAGGGGCCTGTGACTGGAATAGGAAGAGCTGTGGGTTGGGAGTGAGGGGCACTGGCAGAGCTGGCAGAGCTGTGAGGGGACTGGGACTGGAATAGCAGGGGGCTGCAGGTTGGGAGTGAAGGGCATCTTCAGAGCTGTGAGGGGCCCAGGGCTGGAATAACAGGGGAGGGGGCTGCAGGTCAGGACTGCAGTTCACTGGCAGAGCTGTGGGAGAACAATGAGAAGCGCTAGTGACAAGGGCTGAGCTGCCTGGCCAGAGCTGTGAGGCAAAGCGTGTGCAATCTCTTATCAGCAGTACAATTCAGCACCGAAGGACCATACACACCGAAAGGCCGGGCTACCTGCTCAGTGAGCCAGCCGATGTGCTTGATCTCTTTGCTCCCTGCAACGCCGGCTGCCGCCAGCAGGGCTCTCAGCTCCTCTTTGACTCTGGGCACCAGGGCGTTGACATTGGTGTGAATGGTGTTGAACCAGGACTGGGCAGTCACTTCATCTTTCGCTCTTAGGAAGAGGGGAATCCGCCCATCTGCCGAACAGACTTCCAGGTACCTGTGAAGAAGGAGCCTCCGGTAGGGCCAGTTTGTGGCCAGGATCCATGCAGCGAGATGGAGCACAGGTAGCTGGTGCAGCAGGAGGCAACTGGGCTTGCTCCAGTTCACGCTTTCCCGGCAGAGTCCAGGGCTTCAGCCTGTGCCTTCAGTTACCTGAAGTGCTGGGGTGTCTAGCTGGGCTGCACTGAGGCAGGAATACATGCAAACTGCAGACCAGTCAGCCACCCCATTCTACTGCCGCCCACACGCCTTCAGCGTCAGGCAGCAACGCAGCACACAGGGGTCCTGAGCAATCAGTCTAAACCTGTACCAGACACAGGCCTAGGAATCCTCCCAGGGCCACTTTCCCAGTCAAAAGGGACTGGCGTTAGCACGGACTGTATTCGCTCAGATGGCAAGTGAATTCAGAAGCCACTTGGAGCTGGCTCTGACTGGCGGGCTCACATTCTTTGTCACACTCTGGGGATGATGCGGGGTGCTGGGACACCGCCCAGGAACGTGAGCCTGAAGGGGCTCATTGCTTGGAGTTGTTTTTCTGCTCACTAAGTCAATCAGAGAGGAGACTCAACATGCCACGGCTGATGTGACCAATCACTCCTCTGTGTAACACAGGGGAAGGACCCCCCTGGCAAACGGCCCCAGCTGACAGGGCTGGGTCAGGCTGTTCAGCCAGGGCAGGGCAGGGAGACAATTGGGTCACATTTGATGAAAATGTTGACCAATAAAAGGGCAAAAATGCTGAATTTTCTCCTACATTCCCACTGGCTCCTTGTCCAGCAGGAATAAACCCCTGGGAGTAACCAGCCCAGCCCAGAGACTCAAGCCCTGATCCTAGCGCTCGGCTGGGCCAGATGGGCTAATGGAACACTCCCAACAGGCAGCTCTTCTCCTCAGCACCAGCCTCACCCCCAGCCATCGGGAAGTGACGGCTCCGGCTGCTTCCTACCCATAACGAACATCCAAGAACTCAACAGTTAGGGCAATGGCAGCTGCTTGAAGCTAAAGCCCAGTGTGAAAGGCCCCTGAGTCGTAGACTGTCTGTCCCATGTACTTGCAGAGCCCCTGTCACCAGAGCACCTCACGGTCAGACAGGAACTAAGGCACGCGTGACTGGGATTTACCCAACGAGTCTGTGGCAGAGGCTTGCACTGAACCTTGGTCTGCCAAGTGCGAGGCCACCAGCTCAACCACTGGGCCACCTACCCGCTCACTAGTGAGATCCCAGGGTTCCTGTGAGCCCCCTGGCCCTGGGCAGGCGGGGTGCTCCAAGGGGGGTTGGGACAGTTTATTAGTGCTCTTTGATTTTTCTTTGCAGTCTGGAACAAGCCCAGCAGATGCAGGGCCACAATACCCTTGGCTTGCCCATGCTAATGACATTCCCTCTGCTGTGCATTTGTGTGCCATGTAATGGCAGCAGCACATTCATTCTCCTGGATTGAATCCTGTGTAAGGGTGTCCCCGCTCAGGCGTTACCCAGAGAGACCCCAGACCTACACATGCCAGTCTCTGCCCATTAGCCGAGCAGACAGAAAAGCATCTGCTAGGGGTTCTTGTAACAAATTGTTTGGTGGCCTCAGAGTACGGCCACCAACTCTTGCTGGAGGCCGCGCTGACCATTTTTCTAAGCGGGAGCCCCACTGCCCCAGGCTGAGCCTAAAGCCTGCCCTCAGAGCCTCTCAGCCCCCATGAAGGTGAGTTGGAAACACACCAGCTGCCTGCAGAGTTGAAGGTTCCTCCCCCTGCAAGCACACACACCAGTCCCACAAGTCAGCAGAGGCGCTGCCTGGAGCCTCCAGGAGGCTGCCCAGTACGTGGTGCTGATCCCCTGCTGGTGGCACCAGCAACACCAAGGCAGCACATCCAGGAGCAACAGGGGGACTCTGCAGGAAGGGGCAACTGCTTTGCCCTCCCCCACATCTCTGCCCAGGAGGCTGTCATGCCCACAGAAAAATCCCTTGACGGCCACATATGGCCATGGTGGCTGCATTTTAGAAATGAAAATATAGAGCCTAGAGCACAGCAACACTTGGGTCTCTGTCCAAGACAAACCAAGGGTCAAAGGCACAGTCCCGCTTGAGTGCAATCCCTGGGATCTCCCTCAGATCGGATCTACACCAGCCTGGCTCCACTGACTTCACAGGAGTGACTCTGGATTTACAGTGACGTCAGTGGGATCCTCGCCAGCTGTGTGCCAGGGCGGCTGTCTAGCACAGCACACTGAAGTGCTGGGTGAAGCAGAGGCCAGAACCACTGGCTGTATAGGCCCTGCATGGCAAGGGACAGGACTCACTGGGAACTGCACATGCAGCCTGGCCACACTGGCCCATGTTGGGCTGCCAGGAGAACAGCCCAAGATCTGCAGTCATCAAGTGTGTGTGTATGGGGACGATCTGTCCACTCCCTCAGCTCCTCCTTAGCTGTTCCTGAGACTGTCTAAACAAGGGCCAAGTTTGCCAATCCCTACTCCGGCCAGGGGCGGTCCCCTGCCATGGGTTCGAGTGAGACACAGTCCCCTGGGCAGAGAGCACCAAGGGTCTGCGGGTTCGTGCTGTGAATGGGGGCACGGGCTGGGTTACCTGTTCTCTGGGTCATTGGGGAGACATTTCCTTGACACGTAGCACATTTTCAGGGGCATGTTCTTCCCTTCCTTGAGATCTCGCAGGGAGAGGATGGGGGAGGCTTGCTTCTGAAGGGAGATAGCCGGCGAGGGGTCCCAGCTGACAGTCGCCCCGGACGAGGAGTTCTTGAAATACGGTGAGATCTCCTTCATGTATTTCACTGGAATGCAGAGAGACACACACGGGCCAATGGAACAAATCCCTCCCAATTCAGTGCACTTCCCTTCACTGACCCCCTCCAGGGCTTCCCCAGCACATGCACTGCGCAGAATCAAGCAGCCTGAACAGCTGCCTCAGAACCCCTGTAGACGCAGGACAGCAGATACAACATCCCCAGGCACTCAGAGCACCCCGGGGCTGTGCACGCCAGACCTTGCAATCCCATCAGCCACACCCTGTCCCACAGCCACCCACCGACAAAGACGCCTTTGTAATGAAGGGTGTTGGCCTCTGTGATCACACTCTGTTGTTCCAGCTGCTGGTTCAGCACCAAAGCAAACGCAATGCACGCAGGGGCAGGTCTGCAGATCCCCAGCACATTGCCACATTATCAGAAACCATTCCAAATGAAGTGGCCGATTAACACCTCTGCAGTCCCAGGATAAAGGAGAGTTAGCGGGTGACATGGTGTAATGAGACACAAAACCAGCATCTCTGCTGAGTCCATGGGTTTGAGGCCTAGCAGAATTATGATTTTAAACTCCCAGGCTCCTCGGTCGAAGGTACTGGGCGGGTTTCCTTTGTGGATGAGGACTGAGAGGTCACATATGGAGTGGCAGTACACCCCTTCAATGAGGAGGCTGGCTGGCAGCAGGAGTCCAGCGGTGGGGCTCATCCTCAGCCACCCCCAGTCTGCCCCCATCAGTCTGGGCTCCTGGGGACAGAGCTAACCCCTCCGGGCACCATGTGCGCTCCCTTTTGTCCATGTGGGGGAGGAGGGAGGTGTCATTTGCGTCTGCCATCAGTGGGCTCTGGCTATTGATTGGACACACAGATAGCTAATGTGCCTCTTTATGTTAGAGGAACAGCAAAATAGGACACTGGCCTGTGACTAGGTACACCCACGGCTATAACAACACCACTCACAGTGCTGGTGCAGTGAAACATATGCTGTGGCTGCTGGTCTGTTTCATTTTTTCCTTCCCCTGACCTCCCTCCCCCCCACACCCAAAGAAACAAACTGTATTTTCTTTGGCTTAGGGAAGAATCCTGAGCCCTGCACTTGGCCCCATCTGACCATCAGAGCAGGGCAGCATGTGCCTCACCTATCCAAGCAAGCCCCAAATGTCCTTTCGGAGGGATTATACGCATCCAGCAAATGAGCCATGAATCTGGAACTGCTTTGGGACAGGCAGCCCTAGAGACCCAGGATGGGTTTCACCGAGGAGGGAAAGTTATCATTTGTTTGGAGTTTTTTCAGATTGTCTTATTTTCTCCTTAAAGAACCAGCAGCATAGAATCATAGAAGATTAGGGTTGGAAAAGACATCAGGAGGTCATCTAGTCCAACCCCCTGCTCAAAGCTGGACCAACCCCAACTAAGTCATCCCAGCCAGGGCTCTGTCAAGCTGGGCCTTAAAAACCTCTCAGAATGGAGATTCCATCACCTCCCTAGGTAACCCATTCCAGTGCTTCACCACCCTCCTAGTGAAATAGTTTTTCCTAATATCCAGCCTAGGCCTCCCCCACTGCAACTTCAGACCACTGCTCCTTGTTCTGCCATCTGTCACCACTGACAACAGCCAAGCTCCATCCTCTTTGGAACCCCCCTTTCAGGTAGTTGAAGGCTGTTATCAAATCCCGCCTCACTCTTCTCTTCTGCAGGCTAAATAAGCCCAGTTCCCTCAGCCTCTCCTCATATGTCCTGTGCCCCAGCCCCCTAATAATTTTCATTGTCCTCTGCTCGACTCTCTCCAATTTGTCCATATCCTTTCTGTAGTGGGGGGCCCAAAATGGACGAGTATTCCAGATGTGGCCTCACCAGTGTCAAATAGAGGGGAATAATCACTTTTCTCAATATGCTGGCTATGCTCCTACTAATGCAGCCCAATATGCCGTTAGCCTTCTTGGCAATAAGGGCACACTGCTGACTCATATCCAGCTTCTCATCCACTGTAATCCCCAGGTCCTTTCCTGCAGAAAGCGGTACATGGGATTCTTCCATCCTATCCCATCATCCAGATCATTAATAAAGAAGGTGAACAAAACCGGCCCCGGGACCGACCCCTAGGGCACTCTGCTTGAAACCGGCTGCCAACTAGACATGGAGCTGTTGGTCATTACCTGTTGAGCCCAATGATCTAGACAGCTTTCTATCCACCTTACAGTCCATTCATCCAATCCATACTTTTTTTCCTTGCTGGGAAGAATACCGTGGGAGACAGTCAGTATCAAAAGCTTTGCTAAAGTCAAGTTAAGTCAAGCATGAGCAACCACATCACAGAGGGCAGGACAAACAAAGCCACGTGTGGCATAGAGGATGCCTCATGTGTCCCCTGCTGTAATGTGTGTGCAACGGTCCACATGCAATGCTCTGGAGCTGCGTGTCCAAGGAAATCTGCCCATCCTTGTGTCTCCAATGGGTAATGCTGGTGACTGGTTGCAGGAATTGCCTAATGCTGCTCGGATCAGGCCAGGGTGAGCCAGGGGAGAAGACCTAGCAGCCTGTGCTCACTAGTTCTCCCACTTCTGGCCAGCATCAGTGTTATGGCTATCATGGGAGAAAGTCACAAACCATTCAGCACAGGCGTACATTTCTGCAGTGTCTCTTGCTGCTCCAAAGCCCATGGGAGTTAGCTCCCACCCTGGCTGCAGTGCGTCTCTGTGCACAGATGGAGTATGCAGAGGAGGTGAGTTAGGTACTGAACCTGTTCACAAACTTTTCCCCTGTAGGATTCACTTTTTAAACAGCCCTAAGGCAGTCTGCTCCAAGCAGTTTAGCTGGTACAAGCAGGGATCAGCTGGGTTTATTTTTCCCATTTGAATTCCTCTCCTTGCCCTGATCTCCCAGTCTCTCCTAGGCCGCCCGCTGCTCCCACACAAGAAGCATTTCAAAGCCGTGACAGTCGAGTGGCCAGACCTTAGCCAAAAGGGGCTCGCCTGTCTCTTGCCAGCAGCCCATGTAAGTAGCACCTTTGTGTGTTAGCCAGGGTGTGCTTGTGCCTGGATACAGCTTGCGTGCAGCATGCCGGTTTGACGCCTGTGTGTGAGTCTCAGCACGGTGTGTGTGCCCACGTTCCCAACTGCTGCCTGTGCGGCAGGACGCTGTGATGCCTGTGAGATTGGAGGAGACATGCTGGGCTTCTGCAGCCTTGGGGGTGGGGGGAGAAACACGATACAAGCCGAGTGGAAACTATTTCAAACCAAGATGCAGCCCTGTTTCGCCAGGAGACAGGACTTGTAACCTTCCCTCACCGCCTCTGTGATCCTGGAGCCGCTGAACCGGTTCAAAGCTAGGCTGAGAAGGAGAACACTCAGGAAGTGGGGCCGGCGTCTGGCACACCGGTAACTCAGCTATTGCTGACACTCATTCCCAATATGTTTGATTAATGTTCTCACCTACGCAGGCTGTTCTCAGACCACCAGCCAACAGGCAGTTCAAAGGCACTGGGATGCCAGCCAAGATTGTTCCAAGTACGGCCCAGCCAAGCCTCTCAAACCCTCCGATTGACTGGCCTGGCTGAGACGCAGGAAGAAGAACAGCTTGTGGATGCAAAGCAGTACACCTGTATTCGATTTCACTGAGAAAGATGTTAGCCGGGAGGGCAAGAAATTGGGCGGGGGGTTTGCATGTTCAGCAATTGGAATAGATCGGGGAGCTATTTCAAAAAGCTAAGGGGATTTTCATGGGCTGGCACATTATAATCATGTCAAAAGAAGTCATCGTGGTTAATAGCATCAAATACCGCCCCCAAGCCAGGTGGAATGCTGAGCCGCTCATTGGGCATGCGTGTCTAGTGGTTACAGCAGTGAACTAGGACTCCGCATACTTGGTCTACGGTACCCTTCCTGCCACTGACTTGCTGCGTGACCTTGGACAACTCACTTCACCTCTTGATGGCTCTGCGTCCCCATTCCCAAAACGACGAGAATAATACTGTGAGACTTCCTTCAAGCATGTTTGCAAGGGGCTTGGAGAACCTAGCCTGGAAGGCTCTACAGAAGGGCAAAGAATGATTTTCATGCAAATTCAAGGACAATAACAGAAGGGTATCAGAGGCTTTTAGGGCAAGAAGACAAACTAAATGACAATAGGCAATAGTGACATTAATAATGCTCCCAAAGAACAGCTCTGCTCTTCGGATGATACAATAGGTTTTCTGATCAGTAACTCTTCAGGTTGAACTCCGCAGGAGAGGAGTTCTGGGATCACCTTCCCACCTAGCCTCAGCCCCACCTTTTGCCAGAGTCTGGGAATGGGTGACAGGGGATGGATCACTTGATGATTACCAGTTCTATTCATTCCCTCTGTGGCACCTGGCATTGGCCACTATCAGAAGACAGGATGCTGGGCTAAATGGACCTTTGGTCTGATCCAGTATGGCCATTTGTATGTTCTCACAACTCCCGTAACATCATTATCCCTGTCTGCTCCCTGCTTCATGTGAGAAACAACCCCTCTCCCTCCCAATTCCCAATGCTCCCCCTGTGTCTGGAAGCTCTTGTACCCTTCACCCCTGATATCAGTTCCTCTGGGCACTGCCTTCCTGCAGAGCTGAGACAAGACTTTTCTTCAAAGTCCATCCTTGGTGCCTGAAACTCTGTCTCCAGTCCCAGCAATGGAGATCTGAGGGTGAACACAGAGCTAACCATGAACTCCAGTGATTTAGCTACTCTATGGAGCTGGTCCTGATAAAAACACCATGTCACTCTTTCAGGGTAACTGCACCTGTATCCTCCCTCTCACCCCAGGTGCCAACTCCAGAAGGGCCCAGTCAGGTCTCAGGTCTCCAGCCAGCACCTGTCTCTGGGCAGGGACCCTTATCTGACTCCCTTCTGACTGGGAGGTTTGAAGGCTGCACAGAAAGCCTATCTTTTTGAAGACTGAGAAAGAAGGTTCTGAGTTAGTTTGAATCCAGCCTTTTTTCAGATCCAGCAAACAGACAGGACCTTCTCTCCAAGCAGGCCCCCAACCTTGCAGAAGGGCTGGAAAGCCTTGGCCTATGAGGGCTCCATAACACTGATGCATATGGGATCTTTTACTGCTTTGTATGTGTTTTCTCTGTGAGGATTTTACCTTATGGATAAAAGTGCTTGTAACCTTGTAACTGCGAGCGATACACTCTGAAGAGAAAGCAACACGCAGGTGCTGGCCTTTAGGCAGACTGCCTTGCTGTGGCTATCACAGTGAAAGGCAGGGAGCTGGGCAGCCTTAAAACCCCAGTCACGGGGGGGGAGGCAGCTCTCTGGGAGCCAGAAACCTCAAGTGGGTGCCCTCAAGGGATCACGGTGGGGGAATTCAGGTGCAGTAACCCTGAAGTGGGACAGCCCCCAGTAGAGGAGCAGGGAGGGCACCCTGCCCATCCTGGCATAAACTCCAGCATACTGCCGGTGTGGGCACACAGTGCCAACCAGTAAAGTGCTGCCTTCATGGGTCAGTTGTTGGCAGGGTTGGACAGGCCACTGAGAGGACGAAGAGATAGCAAGAGCTCATTAGTTAGCTGGGAACAATGGAGTTCTGAAAGAGCGATACCTACAGAACGATCGACTGCCTTAAGAATCTGGGCACACAGTCTAAGGGAGACATTCTGCTCTCACACCAGTTGGCGTGACTCCCTTGCCTCCTGTGGAGTTACTTCAGATTTACTCCAGTCTGGTGGAGAGACGAATCAGACCCATCGCCTGTCAGACTTCACACATTACACTGAGCTGCTTGCAGCACCTGCCTATGGTGGATCATTAACTAAACTATAAAGAGCAGCCTGGGAAAGAGAGGGAGCAGAAACTCCTCAAGAATGACGGACTGATCAGAGCAGAGATGTCATCGCTGAGAAAGTTTGCAGATGACACAAAAATTGGGGGAAAGGTAACTAGCGACAAGGACAGGAGATCGCTTGGTAAACTGGGTGGGAGCAAACAATGCACATTTTAACAGGGTAAATGTAAACTCAGATCTAGATACAATTCAGCTGTGGCCTCACTGGCGGGTTTTCTTTGCTTGATAGGAAGCATGACCCAGGAGAAGCACCAAAGCAGTGGGGCTCAGTAGACCTTGACTCTTACTATTCAAAGACGAAAGAATTGAGTAGAGTCATGAATCTACAACCCAGAGGGTGGAGGTGGTTGTATTTTTTATTTATTTATTGGTAGCGATATGGTTTGCCCGTGAATCTGGATGCTGGAGAGATTTCAGTGGTAAACCATTGCAGCAGCCACGTGTCACACCGGATCTGAGTTCATTCACCCGCATAATAATGGACTGTTTGAAATATTGGGGATTAGGTGGCTGATTCAGGCTCTTCTGAGGTTACATGGCTTATCTAATTCCACCGGAAATCCCCCTCCAATGTGTTTTTAATAGGGAGCAGCAGAGCTGCCATCTCGCTGATGGGAAGGGAGAGGAGTGGGGCTGAAAACAGCTTAATTGCAAAGAGCTGCTGTTGGCACGTACTGTTGAGACATGCCCACTGGAAGCCATGTTCCCAGCCTCTCTCTCCCCTCATGCCCACTGCTCATTTGATTTAGTCCTTGTCTAAGGGCTTAGACAGCTGTAGCACTTCGGTGTAGACACTATCTACGCTTCTGTTCGCATATCTAATCCACCTCCCCAAGAATTCTTCTGTCGACCTAGCGCTGTCTACATGGGGGTTAGATCGGCCTAACTACATCACTCAGAGGGGCGGATTTTTCACACCCCTGAAAGAGGTACCTGGATTGACCTAACTTTTACTCTAGACCAGGCCATGCTCAGCTCCGGTGCAGTGCAGGTGCTACATACAGAGGACATCAGAAGAATGCTGAGACCTCAGCCCTCACTTCAGAGGACACCCCTTTTCCTCTTTACCTTCCACATGAATTCAGTGCTGGTGAAAGGTGCCAGCCTATTTAATTCCTGGGACTGGTGGGCAGAGCCCGATGAAGGGACGCAAGGCCCTGCTACCTCGGATGAGGCCCAGAGCTCAGGACCTAAATAAGCACAGGAGACAAAAAATGAACAAACAGGGATGAGGGTGCAGGCCAAAGGGTCAAAACAAGGGGCCCAGGAGGGAATGCCAGTCAGAGAACCCTGGACAATGCCCACTCGGAGAGGGAGGTCCAGGAGTCAGTGAATGCCGCACAGAGGAACTCTGCCCAGCTATGTGCATGGACATGGGAATGAGAAAAGGCCCAGCCATCACAGAGATGCCCCTGTCCAGTTCTCTCCTCCTGGACTGATGGATGGCTGTCTTGGCCAATGCCAAGAGGAGGTCTCGGGACTTTGCGGGGCCACAGTGAAAGACTGTCTGACTTTCATCCACAGTGCAAGCAGAGCACAGGCAGCAAGAGGCACTAGCCCCTGTCCGGCAGGACGCCTGTAGGGGAGAGAAAATGGCTCAGGCTCCGTGACCATTCACCCCTTCTGCTTTCTGATTAGACTACAGACCAGGGTGCAGGGTTCGGCAGTGACATGGCTACCTGGCCACGGGCCCCATATCATTTCATACAGGCCACCAATGTGTGCATGTGGGGCCCCAGATGGCATTTTTAGAATCCCATGTAGCAGCCAGTCCTGGAGAACCCAAACACCCCACGCACTCTCTTATCGCACAGTAGCTTGATTTTGGCGTGCTCTGCAGGCAGGGAGCAGCAGTGGCAGAATCATGCTCCCCCCCACCCACCCACCGGCCGGTTTGTAAACTCCCTGAAGCTGCATCCAGAGGCTTCTTTTGCTCTCTCTCTCTCTAGACAGGCACAGTGTAACACCAACAGACCCCAGCTGTTGGCAAGTAAGATTGAACCTGGAGCTAAATGCATGAGCCTCTACTGCATGAGCTAAAAGCCACCTGGCCCTTAGTTAAAGCTGTAGAGCAGACTCATTAATCTCTATCTAAGTAGTCTCGGTGCCATTGGATGGGACAGAACAGCACTCCCAGAAGGTGAATGGGTTACAACAGCGCACCAAAAATGCTGTGCTGTGGCTGCACCTGGCGTTTGAGCCGTGAAAGCCGGACCCCGATGTGTTCTCCAGCAATCCCAATGGGCTGAGCCAGTGGCACCGTATGCCAGCAACTCTCACCCTGCTGTGGTCCACGGGCCGCAAAATGGATGAAAAATTCATGCTGTGCCTTACCATAGCCCACAATCCTTGGGCCACCAAGACTGGGATTTGGATCCTGGGGAGTTTTGGGGTGCTGCATGGGGGTGCTGCTGCATCAGGGGATTCTGCTGGAGGCACACAGCTACTTCCAGAGGCTCCAGAGCCGGTTTCACAACACCCCCAGGAGGCTGTCTCCGCTCCCCAACAGCCAAGCGTAGTGCGGACAGGGAGACGGGGGCTGAGAAGCTGCTCAGTGCTGGGGTGGGAGGGAGCAGAGCAAGAGCAGCAACCAGGGAGGCAGCTGCTCCCACGGCACCCAAGGATTTGGCTGTTTTCAGGCAGTAGTGTGCCCCTTTGCGACTTCAACACTTGCGATTTTACACTGAAAACTGAAATGGACCTGACCTCCTCTGTGAGGCCATTGGGTTTGGTTTTTAAGGAAATCCACAGGGAGGCTGTTGGTCTTTTTATGTTTTTCTTAGTTTTAGAAAAACAAGAGAAGCGGAAGTGAATCCTACCAATCAATTCGCCCCTCTCTCCAAACTAAACAACTCCAAGACACACCCAGGTGGGTCCCACACCCAGCACAGCAGCAGGGCTTGGGTATCAGAGTGGCTGTGGGGCTAAAGTCTTTGGGGAGCTCAGCTCTGCACCCAAGCCTCACGGGAGTGGGAGGAATCCCAGGCTGGGGGCATTTTTCCTGTTAATTTTCCTTAACTTCCCCGATTCGATTTCTGCCAGGCACCAACCCTGAGCAGGGGCCTATGAGAACTGCCGCCCAGCAGCTTGCAGAGCCCTTCAAATTGGTGCTGAAAAAAACAACACAAGTTAGCTTAAAAAATATAAAACACAAACAATAAAAAGTTTGACCACACACCAGCCAGCTCCCTCCAAAACCTGATGTCCTGGCCTCAGTGCCACCTGCTGGCATGAACTTGGCATCTCTGGCACAGCTGGGGCCAGAATTAGCTGAACGGAAGCAGTGCTCACCAATGGCGCTGAGCAAAACTGTTCGTCTGAAACATTTTTTCAACGAAAAATGCAGATTTGGGGCGACTGGAACATTTTGTGATGAATTCATGTCGATTTCAGCAAGTTCATTGGTCAAAACACAAAAAAGAAAAAATTAGAAATGTGGAAACCAATTGTTTGCTTGAATTAAAACATTTTGTAGCCTTTTGACAGTATCGAAACCCAGGGCTGGCTTTAGGCCTATTCCACCAATTCCCCCGAATCGGGCCTCACGCCTAAGAGGGCCCCGCGCCCAGTGAGAATCCCTTCCCTGGCTAGAGGTGCCTTTTTAATTTTTGCTCACCTGGCGGCACTCCGGGTTTTCAGCGGCACTTCAGCGGCGGGTCCTTCAGTGCTGCCGAAGACCTGGAGCAAGTGAAGGACCCGCCACCAAAGTGCCGCCGAAGACTCGGACCACCGCCCGGTGAGTACAAGCCCCACGTGTTTTTTTACGTGTTTTTTTTTTTAAGTCATCCCTGCCGGGGCCCCGTCGAAACTCTTCGAATTGGGCCCCACATTTCCTAAAGCCGGCCCTGTCGAAACCAAACACTCTGATTTTTTGGGCTAGTCACAAGGAGATTTAGGCACCACTCTCAAAATCATGGAGGAGAAGGTGAAGGTGCTAATGCTCAATAGCCCTGTGCAAGGGCACTCCCCAAGGATAAGGGAGAGGCAGGTTTGAATCCCTGCTCAAGATTTTTTAATTATTGAGGTCTTGGCCTGTCCTCCAGCCCCCCACCTCAAGACTTTGTTTAAATCTCCTCTCACAACACCTTTAAGGCTTTGGCTATATGGGGAAATAAATTGTTACAATATTCCGGCATAGCTCTGTGTGTGCACACTCCGTTCTGGAATGAAAGTGACTTTAATAAGTGACAGAATAATTACTCCACTCACATCTGTACTGGACTCGAGCGTGCACATTCTGGAATAGCTAAATTACACCGGAATAGTTATTCTGGAAGAGCTATGCTGGTCAATTTCCCCTGTGTAGACATGCTCTAGGATCCAGCCCTCCTGCTCCGTCTTCACAGCCGAAACTCTCGTCATCTCACATCTTCACCATCCATCCAGGAACATGTATGGCCCTTCTTATCACAGTAGCTCAGCTCTCCCAGACTACTGCAAGCTCCACTCTGGTTTTATTACTATTCATTTACAGGGGTCTCAGCTTAGACCAGGGCCACATTTTGCAGGGCACTGCACAGACCCCTGGGCCTGGGGCTCATCTGCTGACCTTGTTCCCCTCAAACCCATTCAGAAAGCTGCTGTTCAGGAGCAACGTGCTCCTGTCCACCGCTATGACAAATTTCCCTCTCTGCTCCCCTCCACTGGTTCCCCCTTCCTCGACTGCACCATGCACAAACTACTGGTCATTGTCTTTCAGCCCCCGCACAGCCTAGCCCAGCCCTACTTATCTGTGGTACCTACCGAACTGCGGCCCCTTCCTCTGCTCTGCCGACGAGACCAGCCAGCCAGTGCTGTGCTTCCGTCTCATTCCCCCCCACATGCACCTTTGCACTTCTGCCTATACTGCCCCCACATGTGCAGATGGGGCTGCCCATAACAATCCACTCGGGGGAGACGTTGTCCTGCAAATCCCTCCCTACTGCTCACCTCCGCTCTGCTACGTACAACTCCTGGGCAGCGCTGGCCAGTGGGACATGCCAGCGCTGCCCGCATCATGTTGCTCAGGATCGGTCACTGGTTACTTCATCCTCTTCCGCTCCCTATTCGTTTGTTGTTTCTCTGTTGTCTCTCAGCACATGCATCGACTAGAAACGCTGTGGGGTGAGCGCCTTTAATTCTATCTGTGTGCACCGGGCCTAGCACAATAGGGCCTGGATCCTCGATCATGGCCACTAGACCCCACTGTCCCAGCAGCACAGCCGGCCCAGGAAACTCCCAATGGGTCACCTTGGGTTACTGCTCTCTGGGAGAATCTCTGGCTAAAGAGCAAGCGAGGCCATGGAGGGCACACTGCCCTTTTCTCATTTAAACCAGGGCAAGTTGTTCCCCATGTGATGCAGACATTCCCAGCAAGGCATGTGTGCCAGGCACGGCACCTTTGGGAACGACACGTCCAGCCTGAAACCCCCCCACACACAGCCAGAGACAGGGACAAGCTATAAATGGATAGCATCCCAACCAAGCTGGTGGATCGAGTTACACAAACCTAGCATCAAGTCCCACTGCCTCAGGGGGAGGAGGTGACCAGGATGGGATCCTCATGTTCTGTGCCTCCTGCTATAAATAGTAGGCTCCCTCGTTCAGACATTTGAGCTGTTCTCCGATTTCTTCCTGAGTCATTAGTCTCAGCAGAGACTACCTGCCAACAATTATAGTGCCTAGGAACTAAGTGGGTTTCAAAAAGATAGTACCGATTCCGAAATGCAGGCTGGATTTCTGAGTCTGCTCCCAAGAACGGCTTGGCTTCTGAGGAAATACAGTGCTTCATTCTGCCTTATGCTGCCATAAATCAGGAGTCGCTCCTCTGAGGCCAACAGGGGTACTTTGGTGTGAGACTAGAATCAGGCTCCCAGACAGGAAAACAAAGGACAAGACCTAGTTATTGGGATATGATTTTCCTAACTGTGTGCTGCTGTTTCATATGCAAATATGCCAGCACCACTGCCTACATCCATTCACATATGCAAATACTACAGCTGAATGTGCCAATAGCCATTTGTGCAGCTATTTGAGCAGGCAGGTGTTGTAAGTACATGTGCAAATTAGGTGAACTACTAAAGGCACAGAGAGCGGCACTGAGGGTGGCACAGACTGGGTAGATGGTCACATAGACAGAGAGTCGTTTTGGAAATAGGCCCCTTTTGTGTTTCCCGTTTTAGCCTAAGAACAGGAAGCATCCTGCGAGTGAAGGATAGTTTTCAGGTTTACCATTAACCAGCTCATCACTGTCCTCTGCTTCATGGTGTCCCCGTCCTCAGGAGGACTGAGGACTCGCTATTTTCTAGCGCTCTTTATGGCTTCCATTACTGGTACTCGCAAAAAGCGCTCTCTGAAATCCACAATAAAGTTGAGGGTGACAAACAGGACTGTAAAAATGGGACCTCACTGCAGCTGGCTCATTGTGTGTTTTCATGTCAGAGCTGCTGGGTCTGGCTTTATGGACACAAGCATGTTAGCTCTGCAGAGCAACAGGCAAGGGGCCTGACATCTGTTCTGGGTCACAGAGGTCTGGCAGACTCTGTTGGGCCAAGCCGGAGGTTCCAGCATTGCTGGGCTAGGGTGCTGAGTTTAAAATATTAGCTGAACCTGTCAGAAGACGCATCTGAGGAACATTCAAATCTTCAGTGCTACTGGTTGCTGCAGGACACCCGCTTACACACAAATTCCACCTAGGTGCTCCTTACTATTTGATCAGCACGTGCCAGAGTCTGCTGCACCTTTCAACAGCTCATTGTAAAGCAGGTTAGAAAACGCACGAGCAACAGATCTCTAATAAACGATTCCCCAACCAGCACACGGAGAGCGCGTTGTCACCGGGAACGGCAACTGCTGATGTAGTTCAATCAATGCATGGGCCTCTTGAATGCAAGCTGTTAATAATTGAAAGCAGCTTATAAAGTGCCATGTAGTTTAACAAATAATCAACTAGTGGAAGCCTCATCGACGTTAGTCATCCACGTCCAATAGTGAGGAACACGGACCAAGGGCCGCAGTGAAAGCTGCATTCATTTCCCAGTGCAGAGTCACTGCAAGGAGACAGTGGGATGGCAAAGACCCCTAGAACACCTGATATGTGCCCCACACCCAATTCTGCAGGGTCCAGGGGCTGGTACTCCAGCCTCCTCCCTGCCCTTAGAGAACAGACTATGCTGGGCCCCCACGGGGCTCCTGGTATCTGCAGGGCCGCCCGGGGGGGCAAGTGGGGCAATTTGCCCCAGTCCCCAGGCCGCGCAGGGGCCCTCACGAGAGTTTTTTGGGGCTCCTGGAGCGGGGTCCTTCACTTGCTCCGGGGGCCCCGGAAAACTCTTGCAGGTGGAAGGACCTCCCACTGCCAATTTACCACCGAAGCTGGACCTGCCACCAAAGTGCCAGGTCTTTGGCGGTAATTCGGCAATGAGGGGCCCCCGCTGCGGGTCTTCAGGGCACTTCAGCAATGGGTCCCGGAGCAGAAGGACCTCCCCACTTCCGAATTACCGCCGAAGCTGGGGCCCTCCGCCGCCGAAGACCCCAGGCCCCCTGAATCCTCTGGGCAGCCCTGGGTATCTGTCCGGGCCCATTCTAACCTGCACTGGAGATGGAGAGCTCACCTGGCAGGCCTGGCTTGGAGAATGCTCACTCCACTGGAGGGAAAGGGGGCATGAGCTAGCAGTGCCCCCACCAGGCACAGCGAGGGATGCTGAGCAAACCAGGAGGAAAGGGAGAGACCCTCCCCGCCCCCAGTGAGAGAGCGAGAGCCAAACCAGGAGGGGGAGGGCAGATACCTGAGCATAGGGGAGGGGTTCAAGGACAAAGCCGAAGAATGGGTCTGTGCAGTGTGATTGCTTTGGCTTCCCCTGCCTGTTGTCTTGGGAACAGCCCCCCCACCATGAGCTGCCTGAGTCTGGCTGCATGCACACCCCTTGCTCAACCCCCATCCCTCCCTCAGAGTGTTCAGGAGAGCACCGAAAGCCAGGACACCGGACCCCAGGCCAGAGCAGGGGCAGACCCCAGATGAGGGCCCCTGGCAGCAGGATCTCATCATGAAGGGGCAGCATGAGGCACCCACGTCCTCCCCTCTGCCAGGGGGCTCCCAGCTGCCGGGCTAATGGGCAGGGGTGGCTGACAAGGGGGCATGACACTGGTTTTGCACCTGTTTTCTGCAGCTCCTAGAGATGACCAGGGGACATTCACACTGCTCCCTTCTTGGGGAAACCCCAGGAGGGGGTCATGATGGAAACATGACCTGCCCCAGTGGGGTGCATCACCACTGGGTGCAATCACTGATCCCCTTGGTACCAACATAGTCAGGAAAAAGCTGATTTCCAAAGCGTTTCTTGGTAAGTTTTATCTGAGCTGGCACACTGAGGGCTCCCACCCCTAGCCTGGCTCCCATGACCCATCTGCAGAGACGTGTGTTACAGTGAAATCTGTCTGATGGTTTTGGGAGAGGTGGAAGCACACGTAGCAGGGGCAGACCGAGTCACTTAGTGTTGCTTTCCCTTTGATTCCCCAGTTTTCCCTCAGGCGGAGATTTCTGCTTCCTGTTTGCCCTGAACATGTGGAGGCTGAGTGAGCTCTGCTGCTGGGAGTTTGTCATTTACACAGCCTAGTTCAAAGGAAACTATAGAAGTCATGTGGGGCTGTTGTGAACTGACCCAGCAAAACTGGCCTCCTGCTCTGAAAACCCCCACACTTGGCTTGGGACTCTGCCCAGCTTTCGAGTTGGGGGGGCTGCGTATCTGCAAAACAGCCCCCCCTGAGAAACCGCCAGGAGTGCATCCTGGGATGCTGCAGCCTGGACACGAAGCTGGGAACACTGGCTGCTCGGACGTGCAGTCCCAGAGGCATTTCTGGCTGCCTCAATGCTAAGGCCTCCAGAGCCAGCTGCTGCACCCCTCTCATGCTTTATAGCCCTTACCACAGCCTCAGCAACTTGCTCACGATCATACAGGGGCAGCGAAGCAGCGCTGAAACCAGAACCAAGCTCTCCTGGCTCCTAGCCCTATGCCTCCATCACCGCCCTCCCTCCTGAGAGTAATAGGTACTGTATCAAAGCGATGCTCAGAGGGCAACCCCTAACCTCCATTCTGCTGAAGGCAGCTCCCCCAGTCCATGCAGCATGGGGCTCTGTGATTTGACAGAGAGCCTTCTGCAGGCACAATCCCAGCAGCAAGGACCCATCTCAGATCACGCAAACACAGAGCTTCTCGTGAACCCTCAGCAGCAGGCTGAGAATGCAATGGCCAAAATGTGTTTCCTGGCCTTCGGCATCTCCGTAGCAACGAGGGCTGCATGGAAATCCTTGCCCAATAGACTGTTATTTGTTAGCAAGCACCCTGGGTCGATGCGTCTCACTGGGACACATGCTAAGATGAAGTGACGTGAGGAATAGCCTCTCTCCACACTGAACGTGTTTGCGCAATATTGTACTGTCACGGAGTCACCGGGCGATGCTCTGGAACTGCTCCCCACCAAGCCAGTTAGGACTTTGGGGAGCCTCCTCTCCCTTGGAGCAGACTTGTTCAGGCAAGAAGCTCACACAGCTTCACCTCCTGGGTCTCTCCTTGGAGCATTCAGCATCCTCTGCCCCTCCGTGCGCTTCCCACAGCGAGTCCACCCCAACGGGGTCCTGGGGAAGCCACTGGGTTCTGCACCCCCACTTTGCAGTCAGACGTGACTCTCAGCCAGCCAGTAAAACAGAGGTTTATTCGATGACAGGAACAGGGTTTAAAACAGAGCTTGTAGATACAGCGAACCGGACCCCTCGGCTGGGTCCATTCTGGGGGGCAGTGAGCCAGACCCCCAGGTCTGCCCTCCACCCTTGACCCCAGCCAGCTCCAGACTAACAACCCCTCCCAGCCCCTCCTCTCTTCTCAGCCCCTTTCCCGGGCCAGGAGGTCACCTGATCCCTTTGTCTCCAACACCTTCAGCTGGCACCTTTGCAGGGGAGGGGCCCAGGCCATCAGTTGCTAGGAGACAGAGTGTCAGGCATTTAGGTGCACTGGCCAGATACTTAAGAACTGCCATGGGGACACTGAGGCACCAATACAGTATTCAGAGAAAACATTAAGAACTTTCCCAGTTCGTCACATGTACATTGCCAGAAATGCCACTGCTACAATGTGGGAATGTAGCCACTTGCCACACTGCCACTCTGGGAAGCAGGGGCTGGGGCTGTCTCTCGTTTGCTCTCTCTGTTACAAGACAGCTTACCCCGATCTGATTCCTGCCTCACTTTTCCTTCGGTTGAAATACAAACTTCTGGAACTGTGCTGAATTCTAAAGAATCAGAATTAAGTCGATTACTGGGCTACTTGTAGTCCTCTCTCATAAAACATACATATCATGCACAAAGATTTGCTTCTGTCTCTCACCCCAAGCACAGTCTGGTGTACAATGCCCTAGCGCTGTTATATAACAGGGTTGTCCCTTCCAAGCGACAAGCCAAAAGCTCTGTTAGAATACAGGTGCCTCGGATGCTGTTAGAATATACACTGGCCCCAGACTTATACCACAGAGGGGCCCCAGCTCCGTCATGTCCCAGATTGCCTTAAGTCTGAAAAGTGCTATGGAAAACCATTACCTCCTCCGGCCAATATTCTCCCTCGTTCTCGGGCTCAGAGCTAGCCAATCTGTGTGGTTGCACCTCTCCGCTCTCAGCTGTTTCTCTTCGCTAAATCTGTTGTGAGATCCCAGGCTGGCTTTGGGCTAAGGGCTAATCCGTCTCCCCAAAGCCTTTGAACATGTGGGCTCTGCAGTGGTTGGAGGAGGAAGCCAAATACCCCTCCCCAGACTGTGCAGCGCCTGACCACTCTGCAGTTACTACTAACCAGATAAACTCAACTGTTTTTAGTAGAATTAAAAAATGACTGCAATGGGGTTGGCACAATATAACCGGATTTCAGTAAAGGATTTGATACAGTGTCTCATGAAATTATCATTGAAAAAGGCTTACCTAGGGAAACTGTCATGTGGGCCACAGACAGTGCACAGAGCACTATTTCCAGGGGTTAGCGGTGGGACCCAGGGACCAGCACTAGGTCTAGATTTATTTAGCAGCTTCATCAATGAGATGGTGTGAAATGAATGGCAGTGGCAGGGGAGCATGAGCAGCACAGGGTGACGTGTACCAATGCTATGAAGTTGAGAGGAGTGGTGAACAGCAGGGTGGACAGAAAGGCAATGCAGGACATGTTTACACTGCATGTGACGCCTGAGGTCTGACTCAGGTTTGAGTCCAAGACCCCTTTCACCTCCACACAAATCAGACTGACTTGGAGCAGCAAGCACTCAGGGCCCGGGGAGTGGGTCAGAGCCTTGGCCCCGCTGGGCCTCGTGTCCAAGCCCTGTTGTTTCACAGCGTGGACACAGGTCGAGCCGCAGATGCGCGTCAGAAAGTCTGCACAGCCGTACGGACAAGTGAGCATGGCTGAGAGACCTGGGACCAGCAACTGTAAACCCAGGTGTGGATGCCCAAGCACAGTTGGAGACGCTGTGTCCACATGCCGAGGTCCCACAGACCCAGTTTATAGGGCAGGGCAGCCACACCTCCAGACTGGAAACCCAGGGCTCCATCCATTACTGGACTCAATGGGACTTTTTGCCATTATTCTAAATGGGAGCAGGAGCAGACACAGTCTGTGAACTTGAACCTACCGTGGAAGGGGAGGAATTATTTAATGTGGTCCAGCGGGTACAGCTAAGAGCCTTGGGATGAAATGGAGAAAGGAAAAACGACATGGGCTGATGAGTCGGAATACCCCCTGGGGTGTGAGATTAAGCTGTGGGAAAGTCTCCCAGGGCAAGTGGTGAAGACCCCGCCGCTTGGGGTATTTCACACTAGCATGGATAAAGCCTTAGAAAGCCTTAGAAAACTAGGGAGTGACCCGACCCCCGCCTCCATCGGCAGAGAGGAGCTAATCCTTCCTCCCAGCTCTCACTTGCATGATTCTGCAGCAGCTAAAGCCCCTTCTGCAAGAAGCTTTGTCAAAGGGAACTGTGTCACCATGAATCCATAGGGCACAGCTCTAGCCCACCCCTAGACTCCTCTGTGGAGATGTGGCTGGACTGCAGAGCCCTCCAGCGTGGGGGCTGGGGGGGCCCACTGTGTAGAAACATACCCCATGTGGAGGGAACCCCAGTACGTTGTGCACATTTGCGATGGTGCGAGTGGGGGTTGCAAGGAGAAGTGCAAACCTGCCCACAGGGCAGAGCCTGCCCGCTGGCAATTGCCAACATATGGAGGGAATATTTGGCATGTTTTCAGTGATAATTCTGCACCTCTCCTGGGGATTTATTCACAGTATATCATAGTAGGGAATGAAGAAGTATTTGCAGGTGTCCGAATTTAGCCTGAGATTACAGACACCACCACAGCGCAGAGCTCGCTCAAGACGATTCGGCGAAAGGCCTACACAGCCCAGCCCTTGTTTTCCTATATAAAATACTAGAGAATGTCACACATCATGTTTCTGTTTTGCAGCAGATTAATTTAAGCTTCTGCCAGTCCTTTTTTCTCCACTGAAATTGTCCGTTATTGAACGGATTAATTAATTACACACATCTCATTAAAACAAACAACTCCAACTACATTATGCAGCATCCTTGCTACCGGCAACTCTAATTCTTAAACTGGAGGGTTTTTAATGACAACTGTAGAACGCTTGGATTCTTCGGGGCAGACCTGGGCTCCGGCTCGTCAGTAACACTCACAGATCATGCAGCAGAAATAGCTCATCTGTGCTCTTGACTGAAGGTCTAATCAAGCAGAACGAAGCCTTCTCTGTGGCTGCTGGCCCAAAGCTTGGCAGTCGTGGGAGCTCCGGCGCATGCCTCCTATTCCGAGGAAATACCTCCTCCATGGCAGCAGTGTTGGAAGACCAAACGCGGCCTTCCCTACCTGCTTGGGCTCATCCCCTGCTCATGGGTGGAGCGTGTTGCTCCACCCCAGCCAGCCAGCCAGGTTCAGGGGAATAACTGGCCCCCAAACAAATGAAAGATTTGGGGTGGGATGTTAATTTTAAAAGGATCCATCTGTCTCTGCTCTTGGGGTCACAGACAAGGGTTGGGCATTTGGGCAGCTCCAGGCCAATATCAATTGCAGCGGGAGGATAAGGAAGGGAGGAGATGGACAGAGCAGAGAGTTGTCATATCCTTCCTATCCTCCTAGCTGCAAAACTCCCCGCATGAAGAGATGGGGGAGCTGTTCTCTCACTCCACCCCCTTTCTGGCCTTCTACAACATGGCAATCTGTCCCACAGGTAGGGCAGCCAGCCACAATGCCTGTGGTACAAGCCATCCAGAGCATGTGCAGCTCACAAAGCTGCAAACCTTTCCCACTGAACGTGGCCTGTTTGTAGTGACCCACTCCTCGCCCTGCTGTCATGGTGGAGTAGCTAAGAATTTAACACTTTTCTATGGTGCAGTGGGTCTCCTCCAGCCAGATATATCCATAGCCTCTTGTGGCACAAATGCCCTGCAGGCCAGGCATGAGGGCTGAGCACTGGGCCGAGATACTCTGGCTGGCTCTCTAAATACAAATCTCTGGAGGTGGCTGCGAGCGGAAGAGACTAGTAGTGCCTATTCAATTTCCTCATTGTAATCGGGTCCCATACCAGAGGGTTGGAGCATCATGCAGGAGATTCATCATGCAATGCAGCGATCTGGCATTCTGAGTTACAGTATCATTAATGGTTACAGCTAGTCAGGCTAACTGAGTTACGAATTATTTGGAGGAAATAAGACGGCTACATCTTTAATCCAATGTAAAAGAGTATGCAGCCGATGTTTGGAAAATGAACGGCTTGCCACTGAAACAAATGTCTCCTTTCCAACTGCGTTCTCCAATTCCCCAGCCTCGGCTGCTGAGCAGCCGCCGATTCACAACGCTGGTGTGACAAATTGGGGGGGGAGCCCTCTTTAATAGTGATCAGTAATGTAGTGTCACTAGTGTGGTGTTTCTGTACCACACACAGGGATAGATATTTCAGCTGACGAGTCTGAGTGACAGCAGAGACGGTCTGCCCACCTAGGGAAAAGGGAGGAGGCCCTTGGTAAGAGTCTTCTAACAATTTACAAGTCACGGTTGTTAGAGGACAATGCCACAGTGTAGGCTCAGTGGCTCTACCCCAGTGGTGGGCAGCTTGTGGTATGCAGGCTGCATGTGGCCCGTCACGGTAATCCGCTGGAGGGCCATGAGACAGTTTGTTTACATTGACCGTCCTCAGGCACAGCCGCCCAGAGCTCCCTGTGGCCACAGTTCACCATTCCCAGTCAATGGGAGCTGCAGGAAGTGGCGGCCAGCACGTCCCGGCGGTCTGTGCCACTTCCTGCAGCTCCCATTGGCCGGGACCGGCGAACTGTGATCAGTGGGAGCTGTAGGAAGCCGTGCCTCCAGCTGGTCAATGTAAACCAAGTGTCTTGCAGCCTGCCAGCAGATGACCCTAATGGGCCGCATGTGGCCCGCAGGCACAGGTTGCCCATCACTGCTCTACCCGCCCTCCCTGTGAAGAGCCCAAACCGTTTTGAACAGGGCGGGTCAGACAGAGTTCCAGGGTATGTCTGCACTGTCCCAGAGACTGTGGCTGTGTCTACACTTAAAATGCTAGAGTGGCACAGTTGCAGTGCTGCAGCAGGTGTATCGCTGTCGCACATCAGCGCAGACACTATCTACACTGACGGAGGCGCTGGCCTGTCCCTGTAATTAAGCTACCTCCCTACGAGGCAGTAGCTATGCCGGACAGAATTCTTCCGTCACCTAGCGCTGTGTACACTGGGGGTTCGGTCAACATAGCTAGGTCTCTTAGGGGTATGGAATTTTCACACCTGAAGCAATGTAGCTGGGTCAACCTAACTTTTTACTCTAGACCAGGGGTCGGCAACCTCTGCCACATCTGCAGGTTCGGTCCATCACGGCTCCCACTGGCTGCAGTTCGCCACTCCAGGCTAACGGGGGCGGCGGGAAGTGGCGTGGGCCGAGGGATGTGCTGGCTGCGGCTTCCTGCCATCCCCATTGGCCTGGAGTGGCAAACCACGACCAGTGGGAGCCGCAATTGGCTGAACCTGAGGACGTGGCAGGTAAACAAACCAGCCAAGCCCGCCAGGGTGCTTACCCTGGCGAGCCGTGTGCCAGAGGTTGCTGACCCGATATAGCTGCACAGTTACATTGGCATTGCTAAGCCGGTAGTGCAGACGCAGCCCACAGCAACAGAAGGGCTTTTTCCATTGGTGCAGGAACACTGCCTCTCTGAATGATGGTAGCTAGGTTGAAGGCAGTATCCTTCTATCAACATAGCTGTGTCTGTGCCGCGGGTTAGGTCGGCAGTGGGTTTTACAGACCCCTGACCGATGCAGCTCTGCAGACATCACTTTGAAGAGTAGACCAAGCCCCACAGACACACAGGTGCTAGGCTGGCTAGGAGAAAGTCAGCTAGTTCTGGTCCCATCCTATAGATTAAGAACTCTGTCTAACTTTAGGCATGTCTACACTACAGCTGCATAGCTACAGCGCCTCACAGCGCAGACGCTTCCTACCCTGACGGAAGGTGACAGTGTTGTTAATCCAGCTCTCCGAGATGGGGCAGTTAAGTCGACTACAGCACTGGTTACAGGCTCCCAGAGGTGGCTGAGACCCAGCGGACCTGCAGGGTGATAAGTAGTGGCTATAAAGCAGCGTATTCGGGTCCCAGTCTGAGAGTGGAATAATCGCAAGATTCCTTCCTGAGACAGATACGAGCACGAGGCCCAAGAGCTGAAAAAGGGACACGGGCTGTGGATTAGCGAGCCCCGCGACTGTGAGAGCAGCTCTTGCCATAAAATAGGTTTGTTGTCCCAGAATTTGAAGATGTTCTGTATAAATCCCATCATGACTCTCTACATGAATCAACACAAGTGGAGCCTGCAATGCTATTTCCTACCCATCTGACTTACATAAGGGTTTGTTTTCATTCTCAGTTCCTTAGAGAAGACCTGGAAAGGGGTCCAAGATCACCCTGCATATTGTACTTGAAACCAAATACCATAAAACTAGCACAAACGAAGGGCACAATGCCCCAGAAAATCCGGTGTATGGTTAATGCGGCATCCGGTCACCTAAATAAATAAATGCTCGTAGTTATATGCTGGCACTGGCTTTGTGCCATAGTGATCTTTATCATCAAAACCAGCAGGCGTGTCACAGTCAGGAAGGGCAGTGAGACAACTTCAAAGACCGTCTCTTTGCCTGAGTTTCGAACATCAGTCCCGTTTCCTGCTCTCCACCTCTTCCCCTATCCTCCCCACAACCAGTGCCAGGCTATTCTCCCAGCCCATGGAAACCTAGGGCTGTTTGTCTGAGTGCCTCTCCCAAGCTCAGCCTCTCCAGTATCAGGGAGAACAGAGCTAGCCGCAAGGCAGCCAGGACCCCAGTCAGTTAGGGTTTGTTAGGCTCTACAGAGGGCCATTTTATTTTAGATTATGGGAGAACAACGAAACAGGGAAGGACTTAGGGCATCTTTTGTCACTGGCTGCATGTGAACTGAACACGGCAGCTCCATCCGGCAGAGAGCTCACGACAAGGCATTTAAAGGTACCGCACACACACAAAAATCAGACCTGTTGTATAGTTATGTATGCATCCTTGCTGTAGCCGTGACAGTCCCAGGGTACTCGAGACACCAGGTGAGTGAGGTAACAGCTTTTATTGGACCTTTCGAGCTACACAGCTCATCTCTCTCACCAACAGAAGTTGGTCCCATAAAAGCTATTACCTCCCCTACCTGGTTTCTCTAATATAGCGATGTACACCATACAGACCAACAGTGAATTGCACCTGGAAATGAGCTGTGAGCCAGCTCACGCTGCAGACTGGTCGTTATAGTACATCAAAGGGCTTAGATTTGTCTTGCCTATTGCACTGCAGGAATCATGTTTTCCCTCTGTGTTCCAGAAAAAGGAGCCAGAGAACACTAACATTCCGTTGGTGTTGCCAGTTAACGTCTCTCTGCTAATCAACCCTTTGTAAGGATATAAACACAAAAGACTCTTCTCTTCTCCCCTCTCTCTGCGAGAGGGAAGTGGCTGAGATGGGCGAAGGGTGTCTCATGGAACAGAGTTGAGCATTTCCTGGTCAGGAAAGAACCTGGATGAGCAATTCTGTGGGGCCCGAGAACATTTGGAGGCTTGGGTTTAACAGCGTCTGTTTCCAGGCCCCATGGCTGCACTTCCTGTTTCCAGCCAAATTCCCAGAGCCACAATTCTCTTTCAGCCCCCCTGCCCTGGCTGCAGCTGGCCTGGGAGCTCCTGTCAGGGAATACCCATGATTATGCTCCCGTTCAGGATTCTCGGCTGCATGGCGAACCCTGATCCATTGTTGGGGGTTTGGGGCTCGGGAGGGAGGCATAGACACTGCAGCAGTGCTGTATGTATAGACATGGTGTAAGTCTCTTAGGGACTTCTGAAAATGCCACCTCTCAACTACAGTAAAACTACCCATATCACAATGCTAGACACTCCTGTCGCAGGCCGGCAGTGGATAAACAGATTTAGGGGTTGTCATAAACAGATAAGTAAGAGTTAATAGAACAGAAGTACTTCATATCTCTTTTGCCTGTAAAGGGTTAAGTTCAGTGAGCCTGGCTGTCACCTGACCAGAGGACCAATCAGGGGACAGGATACTTTCAAATCTTGAAGGAGGGAAGTTTTTGTGTGTGCTGTTAGATTTTGGTTGTTGTTCTCTCTGGGTTCTGACAGTGACCAGATGAGCAACTAGGTTTCTCTCCAATCTCTCTGATACAGTCTCTTATATGTCCAGAATAGTAAGTACTAGGTAGATAAAGCGAGTTAGGCTTATGGTTGTTTTCTTTATTTGCAAATGTGTATTTGGCTGGAAGGAGTTTAAATTTGTATTTTGCTAAAAGGATTTTAATTTGTACTTGTATACTTAGGCTGGGAGGGTATTCCCAGTGTCTATAGCTGAAAGACCCTGTAACATATTCCATCTTAAATTTACAAAGATAATTTTTACTGTTTTTTCTTTCTTTAATTAAAACCTTTTCTTGTTTAAGAACCTGATTGTTTTTTTAATTCTGGTGAGACCCCAGGGGACTGGGTCTGGATCCACCAGGGAATTGGTGGGGAGAAAGGAGGGAAGGGGGAGAGAAAGGTTAATTTCTCTCTGTGTTAGGATTACTTTCTCTCTCGGGGGAGTCTGGGAGGGGGGAGAGGGAAGGAGGGGGGAAGGTGAATTTTCCTCTCTGTTTTAAGATTCAAGGAGTTTGAATCACAGTGATCTTCCAGGGTAACCCCGGGAGGGGAAGCCTGGGAGAGGCAATGGTGAGGGAAAGGGTTTACTTTCCTTGTGTTAAGATCCAGAGGGTCTGGGTCTTGGGGTTCCCCGGGCAAGGTCTTGGGGGGACCAGAGTGTACCAGGCACTGGAATTCCTGGTTGGTGGCAGCGCTACAGGTTCTAAGCTGGTAATCAAGCTTAGAGGAATTCATGCTGGTACCCCATCTTTTGGACGCTAAGGTTCAGAGTGGGGAATTATACCATGACAGGGATGAATGATGTGCCATAGACACATTTTTTAATGAAAGGAAGAACTTTGGAGCAGTTGGGGAGACTCAGCCCATGTCAGCTCGTAGGGCTGTGTGTTTTGGAGTGCCTGCTTTTCTCTTCCCTTGGCAGTAAAACCTATTAACAGAGCAGTCTGCCTCTGTGACTAAAGCCCTCGTGGCCCAAAATGCCAGCACCTAGTGAAACAAAGTAACCACAGGACTCCCTTAAATCTTCTTTAATGGCTTACTTAGCAGTTAAGACAAGTCTACAAAATAAACACTGCTAGGCTGCTAACAGGTGAGTCTAAGAAGCCCTTTGGATGAGCTGAGGTACCTTTACGTAACACTTGTCATGCAGGGAACACATCTAAACTCAATAATTAATCAATGATCAATGGAAAACAATCTTCTTAACCGACAGATGAGAGCCGTTATACCCCGAAACAGCGACACCTGTAAATCATTCTACAAGTGCCTGCACCTGTTACAGGGCACTACGCAGACATGCTCACCGTAATGCAGCTTATCATTACTGAGCCATAAAGAAAGCGCTGTTAATCTGGTTGATGAATTATTCATAACGTACATAGCAATATGGCCTACAGGGGTTTCCAAATAACCCACATGCTTGGTCAGGTGAGCAAGAATCCAGCTGTCAGATGAATATAAAAAGCCCAAAGCTCCGATGTTCAAAGCAGGGGGTATTTCTCCTGGGCTGGACTGCTGCAGACAGACCCCAGACTCCTTTGGCCTAACACAATGCTGACCACATCCCCAGTGGGATGTGCTTCTCTCTACTAGAGCTAGAGGAAAAGAGTGGCTGGGTGGCAGTCACCCTCTATTGCACCAGTACAAGAACCTGGGTTCAAATCCTGTCTCAGGCTATCAGCAGAAGTGAGCTTGGTAGGTCTCATACAGACCCACAAAAGCACCTTGGGGAAAGCACAGGGCTGTTTCTCTGCCCCTGAATACAAACCAAGGTTCAGGGCTGTAGAGTGACTTTGCATAGCACAGGCCTGGGGGTGCTGGGGAGGGGAGCACTGCCCACTAGGGTTCCCAACTTTATACTCACACAAAACTGAACACCCCTTGCTTTGCCCCTGCCCCTGCTCACTCCATTCCCCTCCCTCTGTCACTCACTCTCCCCACCATCAATCACTCACTCATACATTTTCACCCCACTAGCTCAGACAGTTGGGGTTCAGGAAGGGCTTCTGGGCTGGGGCGGAGGGGTTCAGCAAGTGGGAGGGGCTGGGACCAAGGGGTTCAGAGGGAAAGAGGGGAATCAGGGCTGCAGCAGATTGTTTGGGCGCAGGGGAGGTGAGAGCTCCAGCTGAGGGTGCGGGTTCTGGGGTGGGGCTGGGGATGAGGAGTTTGGGGTGCAGGAGGGGGCTCTGGGCTGGGACTAAAGGTTCGGAGCGTAGGGGGGGATCCAGGCTGAGGCAGGGCACTGGGGTGCGGTGGGGGGTAAGAGTCCGGCTGGGGGTGCAGGCCCTGGGGTGAGGCTGGGGATGAGGAGTTTTAGGGTGCAGGAGGGTGCTTCAGACTGGGACCGAGGGGTTTGGAGGGCAGGAGGGTGATCAGGGCTGGGGCAGGGTGTTGGGGCACGGGAGGGGGTGAGAAGTGCAAGTTCTGGGCAGCGCTTACTTCAGGCAGCTCCTGGAAGCAGCAGCATGTCTCCCCTTTGGCTCCTATGCAGAGAAAAATCAAGGATCTACGCCTAGGAGTTGAAGCGGGGACACTGCTTCGGGAGCCGCGCAGAGTCACGGCTGGCAGGAAGCCTGCCTTATCCCCGCTGTGCCGCTAACCAGACCTTTAACAACTCTAGCACCATAGTGTAGACATGTGCTACCATCATGGAAGGGGCCTTTCCGGTGCTGTGGTTAACCCACCTCTTGACAGGCAGTAGCTAGATTGATGGAGGAATTCTTCTGTCACCCTCATGGTGTCAACACCGGGGCTTAGGTCGGCTTAACTGCACGTCTCCGGTGAGTAAATTTCTCATACCCCAGGCCAGGTAGCTGGGTCGACCAGGCCCCATGTCCTGCAATCACTAGGCACAGCGAGAGGAGTGAAACAAAGACTCAGTGCCACATTCACCTGCTGTGGGTGGGTCAGGCCTGGCAACTGAACTCTATTACCTCTGTTTGCCTGTCAGGTGCTGTAGGATTTCACACATCTGAGTACACATTAAAAACCTCTGATGCTCCCCAGGGGCTGGGCCCTGCATTGAGAGGGATCCCGCTGAGCTGCTTCCTATTTGGAGATGGAGAGTTTGCTGTTTAAGCCAGGCCAGGACCTAGTCTGAACACCCTAGTTTCAACCCAGTCACAGTTTATTCGGGGACTCAATCTTTGCGTGGATTTGGGGGATGCAGGGGACCAGCTGGCAAAAGCTCACACGTTCACCCAGGCTTGCAAAACTCACAGACTGCTCCTTCCACTTTACGGGCCAGATTTTCAAAGGTATTTTGGCACATTGAGGCATTTTCGAAAGCATCTAGACACCTAACATCCATTGATTTCTGCCCCAGAACTTGGAAGAACCGAAGAGGAGATTGTGCCAAAACATCCACCCAAAGGTTTTATGCTATGCCCAGTGCATGCTGGGCCAGAACTTGGGCACTGCTGGCGCAACACTCACACTGTTCCTTTTGAAAATTTGAGCTATGATTCGGGGGTGCCTCTGTTTTTGTCCCTCACCCTTGGACAACGAGGTCCCTTTCAGGTGTCTGACATTGGGCACTTCAAATCACCAGTCACTTTCAAAGTGTTGGCCTTGATCAACATGGCGTGTGGAGTAAGAACTCACCCTCCCATCTCTGTGTTTTGATGTAAAAGCCTCCAACCACCTGGGATAGAAGATGCAGCAAAAACTGCCCTGGAAGTGTCCCTGGTTAACTTCTTCATTCCAAGTAAACAAGCTCCCCTGTGCGGATGTAAGTAATGAAGTGCAGTGTTTGCAGCTGGTGTGGATGTTCACAGGCATGGAAAAACTCAGCCGCACATCGGCACAAACAGCCCTTGCTCCTCTGCCGGGAAAATACAGTTCAGCTTTGACTCAAAACCGAACTGACTGCAGGGAGTGAGCCCTTCCCGGGACGAGGCTCCCAGGGACAGGTGCATGCCGCCTTGTGGAAAGGGGCGCGCAGGCTGTCTCGGGGGAGAGGATGGAGCCGTGACTGTTGCAGCAGGGGCAGCCCCTCCATTCCTCAGCAGCTATAATGAGGGGGTGCAGGCAGCCGGGAGTGCAGACTTTAACCCATTCACGAGGCGGCTGCTTGCGCTCTGATTAACAGGGCTTCTCCCAGGCTGGCAGGGGCACACAACCTAGAGGGGAAACGTAGGTCACACTTCGGGAAGTGACAAAGGAAGAATGCTACAGACATTAACCCTTCCCATGCTGTGCCTTGCCAGGCTGCCAGCCAGAAGGGCACTGAGGAGACGGACAGTGAAGCTGAGTCCCTAGATAGGCAGCAGCCAGGGCCTCCCGCAGCACCATCAATGCCACAGTGTGCAGCAGCAACACAACAGGGGAAGGACCAACTTGTGCTGGTGACAGAGACAAGCTTTCATGGCTCTGTGCAGTGTCTTTCACCAGCAGAACTTGATCCAATCAAAGCTATTCCCTCACATGCCTTGTCTCTCAAATAGCCTGGGACTGACACGGCTGTGACTGTGCAGCAGCGTTACTCAGCCTGTGGTTCTCCCCATGGGCACCACATGCAGCTGAGTGATGTATGAGTCTCTATGGAGCTTCTTATTGCTCTGCATGTGGCACAACACTGACTGCAGGAATAGGGCCAGTGTGTCGCTGCCCAATACACCTGCTGTGACATCAGAAACCTTCACTGTTTCACCAAGCAGCCAGGGAGGGAGGGAAGGGAGAAAGGAGAAACCTCCCTGCCCCTAGCAGCTGGATAGGGGGACAAAGAGAGAGTCACTTGTTCAGTGTTCAAAGAAAGTAACTCATTCTGTGATTCTTTACCAGCTTCACATGACCCCACTCCCACCCCTGCTGCCTGGCACAGATGCCAGGACTAGGCAGCCATCCCGGAGAGGAGGGAGAGATCCTGACATGGATCAAAGGGGAACAATCTTACCTTCAGTGCTAGAATATATTAACATAGGATAAAGTATAAAAAATCAACAATCTAGGAAATCCCCACTCAACAACTTTGTTACAAGTTGTCGAGGCTGAAAGGTGTTAACATTTAGAGCTAATGCTCAGCTGCATAGTTTTAAACCTCCCTATCTCACATATACAAGTCTGAAGGTGCTAAGTAAGGAACTCACCAGCCGAAATCCTACTTTCAGTTACTATTACCAACTTAATCCCAACACCCCTTCAGCCTTAGCTCCGTGCCTGGGTTTGGTAGTTTAACGGAGCAATGGTGTTGGCCGCATAGAAGAGAATACGTGTGCTGGCTGTAAAATGCATACTGTAGGTTTTCAAAAATAGGGTCTCAGAACCCAACCCTTCTCCCAATCATGTCAGTGGCAAAAATCTCAATGACATCCGTAGAAGCAGAAGCAGGCCCTTGGCGTTCAGTATTGACATGAGTTTCATTACCCAGTGATGTGCCACTAGAGGGGAAGGAAATTCCTGCAGGAGTGAAATCAGAGTATTTAATTTGATCTTCACATTACTCCATTTGGATTGTATCATGTCCCTGGTGTGATAACGTAAGTACTGGGTCACAATGGATTGTGTCTCATCAACATGTTACACTGACAATGTATTCATGGCAGTGTTAAGGTGCAGCTGCATTTTATCCTGTGGAAGTTTCCATCACCAAAAACTTTGCTGGCTTAGAACTAAGGTTGCTTAGGTAAATCCCTGAAAAAACAAGGATCTGCCCAGTTTTGGGAGTCTTCCTTTTAATCACCACAGACTGCATTAACTGCTCTCCTGAGGAAGATCCCTTGCAATTCCACTGGATACAAACACACAGTGCACATACCAAACTCCTGGAATGCCAGCACAAAGCCTGGTCTCCTAGCCAGCAGCTAGCTGTACCATGTCTCTGCTGTGGGTGCACCTGCACTGCTTAGGGATCCGAAGGGTCGCATGAACCCAGGGAAGGTTGAGGTCAGAGTTTGGAGTCTGCATTAGAGTGTGGCTGTATTTGCTGGAGGAACAGATAGCACATCCCTTTCAACCTTAACCATCTTCTAAATAAGACTTAGGTGTGGAGATTTTAATGACTCTCCTGTCTCCTAGCTTCAAAGGGGAGAAGGGAAGGGGCTCAACCTCTTCTCTCATGGCCTGGAGATTCTCAGAAGCCCTAGGAGCAGCCAGAAAGGAACCAATCCAAGGGAAGAAGGCAGCGCACATGGAACATAAACCAAATCTCTGTCTATAGCAACACAACAGTGTGCCTGAAAGGGCCGGGGGTGGGGGATATTGGGTATGGGCTGGGCCAGGACAGCTCCACTTAGGAGCAGTGCAGAGGATTTCCCCTGGGTGAGCGACATCTGCAACGTGGCACCTGACAGCAGCCCTCACTCACAGGAAAGCGGGTGCTTCAGGCCTCACCACGGACATTCTGCTCTATCTTAGGGCATGTTCCTTTGCTCGATGAGCTGGGACAAACGGAGTCCCCTTTCCAAATGGCTGCCCAGCTTGCCAGAGCAACAACAGGCATATATGAGCTCTTCTCTGGATCAGAGATCAGTACTCCAGAGCAACCCTACCCTCCCGACTCCCTTCCCTGGCCTCGTGGCCCCTCACACTCAAGTGACTCGGCAGAGAAAGGAACATGTGCTGGACTCTGTATAAACAGCACTCTTCGTTCAATGGCCAGTGCCCCCCTTTCTCTCCTAGCCATGATGGTCGACTCTTCCTTACAAGGAAAAATACCAGAAGAATGTAACATTTCCTTATTACTACATTAAATTACAAGGGAGAACAAATCACTGAGCAGAAATTATTAATAAACAGAAGAATTAACAATCACACAGGAAGCAGCTAACTTCAGAGTCCAATGCTGGAGTTCAGCCATAGCCTGGCACCTCAGCATTGGAAGACGTGTGAGTGTAGCCCATAGAGATAGCTTTAGCATTTATTTTACTTAGCAGTAACGCAAAGTACTTCCAGGCCTGTCTCCTGTAAGATACTGGCTGCAGCAGTTAGCATAAGGCTTGATGCCTATGAACTTTGGCATAGATAAATGGATCAACAGTTATCCCTGTGTTCTGGGGTCCCGGGAACAGTGTTTTAGGGGGAAGTCTGTTCATAACAACACCAGCCAGCCACAGCAACATGAGCTAACACCAGCTTTTGGATATTTTAGGATAGGAACATCTGCAGTTGTCTGACCACAAGAGTGCCATGGCAACAAATTGACGCATATGGTAATAAGTTGAGATCATTAATATACTAGCCTATAAGAGAAGGGCTCCCCAACGTTAGTAGGGTGAAGAAATAAAAATAAAGAAGAGAGGAGAACCCCCTACTGAATACGTATTTGGCACAGTGGTGTCAGCGTCACATATTATAAAAGTTGCATCCCAGCCGGTGTGTGGGAGGAGAGAGAGGTGTAGCGTTCAGGAGGTGCCAGGGAGACGGCTATTGGTGATGACGAGGAAGTTGGTGGTGATGAGGAAGATAACGGGTAAGACTCTGCAAGGGGTGAGTATAGGGATGTTCAGATGTATGTTCTGTGTTATCTCAACCTACCTTGCAGGGTTACAGGGTTTGTGACTTTGCTAAATGTATTAACAAACTACTGTAAATACAGTCGGGTAACTATGCACATCAGGGTTCCCAACTGAACAGTAATTTTAATCATACTGGATCTGATCTTGGGACAAGAACCTATCAACCCTCAGAGTGATAACTGGGAATTCTTAAGTATCAATATAATTAATACATAATCTATAGATCAGGCTACAAGAGGTGGAAAGTTTCAGAGCGGAAGTACGATAAATGCCCCGTTTCATTTGGGTTTTTTTAAACATGGGGTTTACTTTCCTGACAGCCACTTTGAGGACCAAATTTTCCAAGGCAGAGGCCTGAGGTCCGCACACAAATAATTAGCATACACAATGCACCTGCTATTGTGCAGACAGCTACTAAAATCGGCAAACTAGCTAGACACCTGCACTTACATTTGTAACTGTGCATGTCTTTACAGGTGTGTTATTCTGAGCACATGCGTACGTGTTCAGAACCTGGACCTCTACCCCATGACTCATGGAACACGGTCTGAAAAACTTCTGTATTCTGTTGGCAAGTCGCACGTTGGGATTGCTCAGGTCCCGCTCTTGGACCATTGGTTCATTCACCAGCTGCGTAGCCAGACAGCTGTCTGCACTCTGGACATGTCATGCTTTCTGATTGCTCTTAGTGTGTAGGTAGTTATCTGATTGCTGCACTCACTTCACCTCTACTACAATACATCTCCATGGTCCTCTTACTGTTCCCTGGCATGAATACCGATCCCAGGAATACAGAGCCACAGCTCCCTCTCCCACGGAAACGCCTTTCTACGCTTGGGCTGCAGCCGCTCCACCCACCCGCCACCTCACCTGTACAAGGCCAGGAGCATGCTGAGCCTGCCTGATACCCAGCGAGTACATCTGCAGGTAAATCAGCACAAGCTGACCTTCCGTGTCTTGGACAGCAAGTCCTTCAGGGCCAGGGATGCCCCCCCCCCACCAGCACTTCTGCCAGCATCCTCTCACTTTCTGGGGGGCTCCCATGAGGAGGCCACTGCCCCTGGGAGGCCCAGGAGAGCCAGAGACTCCCCACTGCTGGCAACTTGGAGAGAGATGAGGTGTCAGAGACCGAGGAAGTGACCATGCAGCCAGGGCACAGTGTGGGGCAGGGGGAACTGGACACCAGGGCAGGAGGGAAGCTCTGAGAAGTGGCCTCGGTGCCACTGGCAGGGCCCCACTGGGGGAGTTGGAACAGGCACATGGAGCAGTCAGAGCAGCGTGCACAAAATGCACCAGGCAGGGAGGTGGCTCTGTGCTTCAGCCAGGGGGTGCTGACCTCCATGGTGCCCACGATCCTGGCTGCTGCAGCCCCTAGCAGCAGATATGCTTGTTGTGGAGGACGGATTCTGCCCAGCTTGCCCCCTGCAGGGGAGCCACACTGAGAGGAGGTGAGACCTGGGCCTGATCCTGGACCTCCTTGCGCAAGGGATGAGGTGCTCTTCCCCTCCAGGGGATTCAAGCCCCGATCCAGGCCAAGAGCAGAGCGATCCGGGTTCAGGTGACCTCCAGCCTCTTTGAACAGGAGTGATGTATTGGGCGGGGCAGAATTTTAACACACTCACTCCTCACATTGAGAGAGCAATGGGAATGGGGTGGTTGGGAGGCAGCACTGCTCTCCTGTGTCCCCTGCCCCATTTAGAAACCAAAACAACAGCAAATTGCGCAGAGTGTGGGGCTATGTTTGGGGTGGGTGTTTGTGATGGACTGTAGGTTGGGGGATGCATGGGGAGAGGCAGGGTTGGGTGTATGGGTGTGTGGGACAGGGGGTGCATCAGTGCTTAATTTGTGCCAGGGCTGAGCCCTGGCACTTATTTCATTACAAATTAAGCCCCACCTGAACCCACTTCTGAACTTGATGTCTGGCACATATAATGGGCTGATCAAATGGGATTCAACACTGGGGCGGTTCAGTGATGAAACCCCTCCAAGTAAATAAATCAATCCTCATTGGAGCTGAGGGATGGATTTTTCAATTCAGAGCTCAAGCCAAAACATCCAGGGGGAAAAATTGTTGTTTCAAACCAAAACGGATTTTTTTTTATTTTACTCATCAAAACAAGACCCAAAACATTGTTCAGCTTGATTTGCATTGACATTTCTGAAATGAAATGGTTCATTTTGAAAATGTCAAAACAAAACATTTTGGCTTTTTCTACATTTTTTTCCTCATTTTTTATTCTGCTGAAACTATTCGCCAAATTCTACCCAAATGCACCAAGGGCTTCGGTCGCCCTGAAACTGCCATTTTGATGGATTTACAATTTCCTGGAAACTATTCACCCAGCTCTAATCCTCATCTGGAGTGGATCTTTGAGGTTATGATAAAGCATTTGTACATGGAACTCCGTACACTCCTCTGAAATGTCTCAGTGCAACAGAAGGCAGGAAAGCAGGCGTAGCTGCTTCACCCTGAAATCTCCGGGCTCCTCTTGGTTTAAGTCACACCTTATTGTTCCTCGCAATGAAATCTGTATTCAATGCATATTTTAAATTTAAAGACACATTCCCCTCTTTTGTCCATGAAACCTGGGATCCCCAACCCCACTCCAGTCAGCCAGGCAGAGCCGAGTAACCTGAGAGATTTGCACTCTCACCCACGCTTTGAACTTTTGACCAGCTAGCACTTGGTGGAGACAGTCACCAAAACCTGTGAGCAATCACATGGAAACCTGAGTACGCGAGAGCTGTGTTGCTGCAGCACATTTACAACAAATAGATCCTGTGAGAGGGACATTGAGAGCCCCCGTTTCACAAATAGACACAGATATTGGCAACAAAGAGCATGCAGTTGCTATACACCTCCAGAGATCTGTGCCTGCACGTGGCTGATTGCACCGCAAGACACAAACACCCCTCCTGTGAGCAGTTACACAGTCTGCACAGATCTCACGAGCACGACTCAAACACCCATCTTCGAAAAATTGCTCCTTAAATTTATTCCACATTCAGTGCAGTTTAGAGGCGTGTCTCCGAGCCCTTCCAATGCTGCTAAGGCTTTTTGGGCACAATGCAAGACACTACAAACACGGCAAAAGATGAAGTAAAATGATGCAAAACCAAAAGGAAACAAACCTCTCTGAGAGCAGCAGGAAGGCAATTTGCACCTCCAGAACAGCTAAAGGCCCAGTTTCCCTCTCAGACAGTGGGCACCCTAAAAACACAAGTGTAGTCACGATGGTAGGAGCAGCAGGAGGGGCCAGTCACCCGAGTATGTACCTAGGGTCTCCGATAGGATCCCTGCTGGGATGGCTGCCTCCCATCCCTGCTCTTGTGCCATATGCTGCTGTCTTTAGCACTTTAGTTCGATCAGAGCTAGTGCAGGTATGTCTACCTGAGCTGGAAATTACACCTCCAGCTCCAGTGTAGACACACTCACAACATTTTTGGCAGGGGAGGGGGAGAAGTAACGTTTATACACACACACACACACGCACACACACACACACACGCACACACATACGCTCACACATACGCTCACACATATCTCAAGAATGGCTTGGCCTAAAAAGTTGAAGTCTGAAGCTGAATTCGACAGTCTAGGTCAGGAGGAGGTCTAGTGCACAAGGATGTTGCTGGTAAGATTAGGTGTAAAATTTGGTATTTATTTTGAACCTTTAATTGACCCAATGGGCCTCAGTCTCACCCTAGGCCCAACTTATTTCATTGATTTAAGGCTGTGCCAGGAGTTCGCAAACAGGACAGCTACGTGGCTCGGGTTCACATGGATTGTGCACTCTGCTGACTCACTCAGGGCCAAATTCCATGAGCGAAGCACCTGATTTGAATATTTTGTGGTCTTGTGTTTCATAGAATGTAGGTTGTCTTTTGATAGACCTAAATACGTAATCTCCACATCAGAAGAGACAATCATCTGTTGTTACCTCTTGAAAAGATATTCACACAAAAGCTAACAAAATTCTTCAAGAAACAACTTTGCTAAGACAGAATCAAGGCAGAAAATAGACATTGGTTAAATTAAAACATTATTAAAACGTTGTAGTTATTAAAAAAATGGAAAGTCCAAAAATCTACAGCTAAAGTTTCACAAATCACCTTAACTCTGCCCCCATACCAATGCTCATCATCTGCCAATCTGCTATTAACCCATTATACCCAATCACGAGGCTTTGGAGCTGTGCCTTGGCTCCGCTCCAGCTCCAGGCAAAAACCTGCAGCTCCACTGCTCCAGAGCTGCTCTGCGCTCCAGCTCCGGGCTCCGCTACAAAGCCCTGCCCAATCACCATTCCTCATCCACGCTTCTAGTATGGACTACTGCAAACCTTTAATTATCACACATACAACAAAACCAGCAAGAACCAAGAGAGAGATTGCCACAATGTCGGTTATGGTTACCTCAGGCTGGAAAGACCATCATCTATAGCACACTGTAAATACAAACCTCCAAATCCACCCACTCCCAGACATAGAGGCCACTGCCCTGGACACCCCTACTTCATTGCCCTGGACACCCCTACTTCATCTCTGCCACCGTGGATAGCAAGGAACACAAACATCTCACCTTTCACCCCTCCCCATGCCTAGACACAACGTTGTCTAATAGCCACTTTGTGTCCCTACCTAATGTGCTTCATCCACAACCCAAAATATACACAGGCCAGAACTCTCCACGTTGCTGCACTCTCCAAACGTGATGCAAACAGAGAACACAAGTCAGGGAGGCAGTGGGCAGACACATGGGATCAGAATTAAGATTGTTCGTGGAAATATATCTGTGAATGTCCTACATTTCCTCCAAACACCTTTTTAAAAATATATGACGGCAGTGTTCTAAGACCGTTATATTTACCTATCACCTTAGCTCACTCAGAATAAAGTTTTCTACCTGGAAAAATCATGCCTTATCGTATGACTGCACTCAGAGAGAGAAGGTCTATGCTGCAAGCACATGTACACTCTGTCTCTTTAATGGCAGGGAGGCTGGTCCTGAGCAGGGAGGCAGCGTGGTTCCTTAGCGGTCAGGCTCCCTGGTGTGTGTGCTGACATGATTATAAATTGCAGAGAGCTGATTCAGCCTTATTTTTGCCTTGGTGCATATCATTATGGAGACACTGTGGTCTTGGATGCCTATGGAAAATTTTCAAAGCTAACTGAAAAAACATGGGGTTGGCACAGGAGCAGCACAGTGTGCTGGAGAGGGGGGTTGGGAGTGTCCACTTGGAGCTAAAGAGGTGTGGAAGCTGGAGGCACACAGTAGGAGAAATTACTGCAAGAGCAGTCACCTGTTAAAAACAAACAGAGCAGCCTCTTCAAAGCAGCTACCTGAAATGTTAACACCTAGACCAACTCCATGGCCACCGCAGGTAACTCACAGTTCCTGACCCAGAGCCACAAGCCAAGAGGGCTGCCCAAGAGAATCCTGGCCCCACTTGAAAGGTACCAGAAGAATCAGGTAATTGGCCTTACTGTCTAGACAAGAGGCTGTACAAAGAGCCGCTCCCAGAAGAGTCAATGTCATTGTGGTTCCTGTTGTCTCCGCCAGGCGAGAGTCGCCCCTACAGGCTCTGGTTTCCCTCTCAGCTGTGGTGACGTGGAAGGTGCCCAGTGCCCACACAGCAGATCTGGGTACAAAAAGAGGTATGCCATTTTCCAACTGGCTAAAATCCACGTCAGTGTCTGGCCCCCAGTGAGGAGCAGTAAATGAGAGCTCAGGATGTGATGAAACCCACTGCTGGTCGGTGCACGGCAGTGCCCAATCCACAGAAGATATGTGTCTGTCAGCCCCAGCTAGCGGGACCCGGCTCCTCAGTTCAACCTGTAGCAGCTCACACACTTAGCTCTGGAGTCCCTGAGGTCACCCCAGATGGTGGCGTCACAATGACACTGGCAGTTTTTGTATCACTTGATAATCAAGGCTCACAGAAATCGCTCCATAGGACATCTGCAGTATTTGTAAGGATGGAATAAGAGTGAAACAGCCAGGTCCTGAGCAGTTCTACCATGGCAGAGAGGACATCTGCCCCACCAGTTCACTGGCTGGTATAGGACGCGCCCTGATACTGGAGGAGAATTAAAACTGCTGGCGCAAGCAATGAGGGGCCAAAGTGGTAGAGAATGACTATTGCAAACCTAACAGAGCCCCTGACCCAGGGCCAGGGGCGGCTCTAGGTATTTTGCCGCCCCAAGCATGGCAGGCAGGCTGCCTTCGGGAGGTCCCCGGTCCTGCTGATTCAGTGGCACACCTGTGGGAGGTCCGCTGAAGCCGCGGGACCAGCAGACCCTTCACAGGCATGCCGCCGAAGGCAACCTGCCTGCCGCGACCAGCAAAGCACCCCCTGTGGCTTGCCGCCCCAGGCACGCGCTTGGCATGCTGGTGCTTGGAGCTGCACCTGCCCAGGGCAGGGAAACAGCTCTGAGACAACAACCCTTTGCTCAGATCTCAAAGGGAAACATTTCCGAGGTTCCAAAGAGTCTGGTTAATTTTTATTTCTGCACAGCCCTGACCTAGGGAGAAGCGGCACAAGAACGGCTCTCCCAGCAGCGCTGCCAGCCCACTCTGGAACATGGATACCCAGAAATTTCCTCTCCTGCAGTTCCCAGCCCACAGATTTCACAGGCCGATTAGTCTGAATGAGGCATGGATCGGAGACAGACCTGAGCCAGGAAGCAGGCGCCCAGAGCCCATCTGCCCCAGAGTTCAGAGCCATGTTTGGATCTAGCGTGGAGAACTGTGACACATCGTGGCTCCCCTCAGCCATTCTCCTGTTCCATCCCCTAGACTGTTGCTGCAGCCTGTTTCTATTCACACCCTGTGCGGGGAGCAGGGGGGGTGGGGCGGAAGGAGGGGATTGGTCAGCTCACAGCAGCAGTTCTGCCCTGGGCTGGTTTGTGATTTAGTTCTACCCTCCAACATCCACTTGTTTAAGCAAGTTCAGCCCTGCGGTTAAATTGAACCCCAGCCTTCTCGCCCCATCCCCTTCTGCCCGCTCTCAGCATTTGCAGTAATCTGAGCATTCACGGCCATGGCCAGCCCTTCTGTGCTCCGTGAGTCCAGGCTGAGCAGGATTCCTGGCAGAGTTGACTGATTCAGCAGCTTTCCCTCTACTCCCTCTTGAGAGCAGCAGACAGCACTCTGAACTCTGCCTCTGCACAAAGCGAGCCTCTGAGAAGGCTGCCAGCTCCCAGCTGTGAGGCTATGGCTGAGGGTGGCTTGGAGGACCGAAAGCACTTGCGTGATATTAACCTCACTGTAACTTCTCTTTGGGCCTTGGAACGAATACAGGTCACAGCTGTACAACCAGAATCCTCCCTGCTTCAACCCTCGTCTGTCCACTGCTGCTCACCAGCCCTTGTGACAGCCATTTGAGCCAGTCTAGCTCACTGCCTCCGCTCTGGGGGTCCCTCCCCCGCACACAGCCTGGCATGTTGCAGTTGGAAAAGGGGGCTACTTTATGGCACAGGCCTGACCAGCCCAGGCACACTTCTGAGGCACGGCCAGCGACACCACCAGAGGCAGAACTTCACCTTCAGCGGGGTGGAGAGAAGCTGCTGGCCTAGCTCTCGGCTCTGCCTACAAAGCACAGCCCATGCTGCAGCCCGTGCGGCTGGGCTTCCCTGCTCTGACACCCGAGCGAGCCAGACTGGAGCTAGCTCAGGTATGTCTGCTCACCCTGCAATCCCACCCCACATCCCAGGGTAGCCAGACAATGGATTGGTATTTTTGTGAAATGCTCCAAGTCAGGGTTCCAAGTGGCCTGCAAAACAAATCACATCTGGAAAAGAAAATGAGAACTAAGCTGGAACCCAGGCTTGTCAGAGGAGAGAACCCCCAAAAAGCTGAGGAATCAGAGAGACCCAAGATGGGAAACCTGCAGCTCACCCCGTTGTTGATGCTGGATGCCTCCCAAGAGTGCTGTTGAGTGCAGCTGGAGCACTCCAGCCCCCCAGCTGCTCAGCTGGATGATTCAGGCCCTTTCTCAGGGGACCTGCTCTTCAGCAAGAGCCAGAATGCCCCCCACCTCCCCAGTCTTTAAGGGCCAGTGGAACAAAGATACAGAGGAGAGTTTAAAAAACAACCCCACCTTCTTTGCTTAACAAGGTTCTGTCTGCAGCCACATAAGCTCAGGCTGCAATCAGCTAAGCAGGGCTTCGCTGTGCTACAGCGTAGCTAGGAGAGCCTGGAGCACTGCAGGTGAGGAAAGGCACATCCTGACTCTCGCCTCTCTGCCACCTCCCCCCATGCCATCATCACTGCTCAGAGGGGAACAGAACTGCACGAAGGCTAGGTCCCATCTCAACCCCAAAACCTGGGAGCAAGACATGTTTGTTCAGTGAACTCATAGTGCTGGAGCTGTCACGTCTTGCCTTGGTATCTCAGCAATGGAAACAGCCAAGGAAATGAGCATGTGCCGAGCTAGGACATCTAATTCCTTTCAGTTTGGCCCAGACACCTGAACTGGCTCTCCTGCAATGAAGCGAACAGTGTCCTGCCACACCTGAGTGAGGTTACCTGCACCCAGCCACACTGAGCGATGGGAAGCCAGTACCTTCTGCTGCTTAGTCCCTGTGAGGCTGCAAAGGAATTAAACGAAGACGACAAGTCCCTGAACACAGGAGCACAGGAGCAGTTTACCTGCTGGGATTTTTAATTTATTAAAGAAGCCTGCTGGGTCTCATCTGAGCCCCAGCAAACTACAGCAAAGCCCTCTCTGCAGATCCATCTTCTCAGTACAGCTGTCTTAGCAGCAGGTCAAGTAAACAGTTCAGGCTGGGGACGAGGGGCTTCCTCTGATTTCTCTCCCTAGACACAAGGCAGCTCATCCCAGCCTCATCCAGAATCTTTAGGAGAAAAGGAAACAACCCCAGGCCAAAGTAAAGAGAGAAAAACAAGCCAGAGAGCAAGAGGTTTGAGGAAGGAATTTCACAGGCCTGGCGAGAAAGGAGTTCTCGCATTTCTCTTTGGTTAAAAAGATCAACTTCCAGCAACTGTGCAGAGAAGCACATTCCACAGGATGATATGTGGCTTCGGAGAGAGGAGGAATCAAGCCACAGAAAGGGCTGAGCAAAGCTAAAAAGAGTTGAGAGACAATGCAGTTTGGGGCAGGGGGTGGGGGAGGGAAATCCCTCCAGATCCAAATAAGAAGGCAAGGAAGCATGTGGAGCCAAAGAGAACAGCTCTCCTGTTCACACAGACCAAGTCTGGAGGGCCAGAGTACTCCACGGATCTGGGCTCGGTGATTAGCAGAGCTGAATGGGAGGGAGAGCTTAGCTGTGCCTGGGGAAAGGCCCCTCCCTCCCTCCTCACAGCTGGGGTAGTTGCTGCTCTGCACTAGTAGCCCTAGGGCTCATGGGACACAGCAATGGAAACGACGGAGTTTAGTTTATTGTTAGTGGATTGAGAATCTGCAAGACAATGGCTCCTCCCTCCTACAGACCCCTTAGGAAAGACATTATAAAATTGCCCTTTACTCCCCCTCCGCAAGGTCTCCAGCCCTTCCCTGACCGCTGTGATGTTAGACACACTAACTCCACTGCCTGTCGACCCACTCGACAGAAACCAATTCTCAGTTATGTCATTTGTGTGCTAAGGTGTTAGGACTCCTGGCCTCTATTTCCAGCCCTGCCACTGAGTCATTGCACAACGCTGGGCAAATCACCTCTGTGCCTCCAAACAATACAGCAGAGATAGAAAAGGCACAAGGAAGTGTTGGAGAAGTAGTGGAAGGCCTGGCAAGACTCAATGCAAAGACAGATTTAAATGGTTAGGACCATTACTTAAGGGAGGAGAAAAATATGAGAGCGGGAGATAGTGCACTGTATAAATAATGTAAATCAGGGGTTCCTAGTAACCCCTTCTGAGTATACAAGAACAAGGGCGACACAATAAAATCAAACAGAAATCGTTCTTTTACACAACACAATTAGTCAGTGGAACTCTCTGCCACAAGCTATTGCTCAGGCAAAGAGTTTAGTAAGGAAGATTCAGAAAGGGACTGGACACACACATGAATAATAATAATAATAATAATAATAATAATACCCACAGTTCCACAAGCTAGGATTAAAAAGGTATCAGAGATATCAGCCTCCATGGTTAAGGACAGAAATCAAAGACTAGATACCCAGGGTTAGGGAGAGACTGCCTTGAAGGCCAGTCATTGTCCGATTGTCCTTTATAGAGGCACAAAATGGAGGGGATGAGGTTACACCATCTGCTGAAGCAACTGGTGCTGGCCACTGCCAGAGTCAAGGTGCCAGCCTGGATGGAAGTTAGAAGTTATTATTAAACAGCCTCATGCTCCCAGCTTGTCCCTGCTCCTGTGACACCTTGCAGGGTAGGGGTTTTGTTTCTGAGCATGACCAAGTCTGCTGCCACTTAAGGCAGCCCTACCTGAGCCAATGTCAGAGAGGCCTACATTCCTGGAGCCATGTCTGCAGCCCCTGGATTCATTATACCTAGACCTGGCCTTTCGCCCTGTCCCAATAGCCCCAGAAACGCTCTCCCCATCCCCGATCCCTGCAGGAGCCAAAAAGGGCAAAAGAAAAAGGCTGCTCCTAAAGGCATTTAACACTGACAGAGTGCCCTGTCAGGATGCACATAGGGAGAATCCATGCCTAGATTCTCCCCTCTGCCTGCGTGGAAGTGAGGAGTGTCCCTGCTGCATCCCTCGGAGTGCTCTCCAGTGGGCAGGACTCCCTGCAATGGCAGGAGGTGCACAATGCATTGTTTCCTCTGGAAAGCAGAGGGAAATCTTGGCAGAAGGCTGCACTGGCTCTGGCTCCAGGACCTTCTGTCTGTGCCATTAAACCTGCTTCCACGGAGAGACACTCCTCCAACGGGACGCCCCAGGCTCTGATGGATCCCTGGGGACCCACCGGATCTTGGCTGTGACCCGTCTGCCTGAACCACCCTTTGAAGGAATGATCTAGTAGGAAACTCCACGAGGCTGCCCCCTGCGTGGGCCCTCCTAGCTGGGAGACAGCCTGGTCCCTCAGGACTAGCCATTGTTCTACAGGCTAAATGGAGGGTTGGTCTCAGCCCAGGACCTAGCAAACTGGTGCGCAGGCCACAAAAACCTACACAAAACAACTTGTTCCCTTCCCTACAGGGCCCCAGCAGAGAGGCCAAGGCCTGTACTTGTCAGTGGGGCTTGGGAGCGGAGGAGAGCAGTCTGCTGTCACCCTGGAAGGGGGCAAAAAAGAACAAGGTAAGTCCATGAAGGACAGCTCCATTGCTAGCTTAGCTAAAATGCTCTGGGTGTCCTAACTCCAACTGCCAGAAGCTGGGACTGGCGGGCAGGAGATAGATCACTTGATAACTGCCCTGGTCTGTTCATTCCCTCGGAAGCATCTGGCACCAGCCACGATTGGAAGACAGGATACTGGGCTAAGTGAACCATTGGTCTGACCCAGTCTGACCCTTCTGGTGTTCTCCTGTCTCTGAAGCATGCTGGCGGGAGGCAGCAGGGGGGACCTGCTACTGCCCAGCTGTGCTTCCGTCTCATGGGATGTCAACTCAGCACCTCTCACCAGCACTAAATTCAGCCCGAGGAATGCAGGATGTGTCTAGCTAAGGGAGAGCATTAGGATTTACACCCAGGGCCAGGCCTCAGCTCTGCTCAGTGACTCAGAAAGCAACAGGGTATGCGGCTATCCACCAGCTGAGGCTCTGCCCTGGCTTTCAAGCAAAACACTGGGGAGATGCTAAACCATTTGCCATTGACCGACTGATGAGAGAGGCTTCTTTGGGGGTAGGGACAGAACCCAGGGGGATCCCGGGCTGGTTCTTTCGTTCTTGTGGCTGTTCTGGTAAAAGGGGGAGGAGGAGACAGGTCACAACTAGGATGTTTGCACTCCCCACTAAAACTTGATGTTAACTCTCCAGCAGTCTACCCTTCTTGTGCCAGTCCACCTCCACTCCACCCGGGGTTGAGAGGCTGGCAGGGCTTGCTCGGGTGAAGCAGGGACTCGGGCAGCTGAGCGCAATGTCAGATTCTCCCGCTTGTTGGACATGCAGGCCAGGCTAATTGATTCAGAGCACAGACACCGCTAATCTCCATTAGCTCATCTCTCTCAGCCCAGTCACTGCAACTCTCTCCTTTGGCCAGTTACAGGTTCTCCTTCAGTACAGCACGACTGGCGTCTCCACTTCGCAGGGGACGTAGGAGTTCTCTCACAACAGAGCAGACAGGCCACATCTGACATGAGCCTCTCGCCAGTGACTGCAGGGTCAATCTTTCCCAGTGCCCAGCAGTTCAGTCTGCTGGCTCAGATGCAAGGCAGCGTGAGAGTCTCCTCCCAGGTGTCTGGATTGAGTAGGTCTCCTGAAACCTTCCAACACCCGCAGCCCTTCACTGCCAGCTATATCTCTTCATCTCTCCTATAACTCTGAGATGTGCCAGGCAATTTAAAATTAACATCCTCCAAAAACATCAGATCAGCATTCCCAGATCTCCCCTCTCACTGGGACCTGGGTGATGGGATTTTTTTAAATGGTCATTATTTTTTTCAGGCACTAAATCAAGTCTGTTCATGCTGCTGTGGGTGAGGATGAGTCCAGGAAGAAAGTTGCTGCATAAGTACTAGGCTACTCTGACTTCCATTCATAAACTTTGGCTTTCAAGGGTTTAGAACTTTACATATTTACACCCTATGCCCCAGAGGCTCAGGATTACACAGAACAAATTGTCCACATTGTCTAACTGCAAGCCAGATTCCAGCCCCTGCTACGGCCTCTTTATGCTATTTTAGTAGTTTACATGGGCCAAAAAAGGGGGCAAATCATCCCATAGGGGAGTTGCCCCTCCTGTGAACAGGGGAGGAGGTTCTCAGCAGGACAGGGGTGGGAAGAAATGTGACCAAAACACTCTGTGCTCTGGCTAGCCTGAGCTTCCACTGGAATTTCAAACACAAAACAAATAACATTACAGCTTAAAATCTCTCTGTTAGTGCTTAGAACAGGGAGCTGAACGGATTTCCCAGCTCACTGGAGTCTCATCTTTGAATACCTGGGTTCAAATCTCAGCAAGACACACATGAAGATTAATACGATGGTCTCAGCTAACCCTGGGTTTAACCTTTGTTACCTGTTGGAAATTATTTTCCTAATACGTTTATTAAGGTTTCCCTGCACTCAGTTACGTTTATTTGTCCCAAAGGGCCACTTGGTGCTGGTTGCATCCCAAACACCAATATAACCATATACACTCTTGTATTTTATACACTAGCAGCAACACAGTTATAAGCATTGGCCAAAAAACTTGCAACAAGTTCAGGCCCAGGAGACACCTTCCCATCTTAGCACGGCTCCTGAGGTGGGGAAAAGCTCTGTCCAAGAGCCCTAGAAATCCTGGCTCTTCACACTCAGCAGCAAACAAGGGATATTGTTGCCGGTTAATGGACTTCAGCCAAAGACAAAAAAAGGCGTTTTAGGGCTAAAGCCTGAACCTGATGCCCAGGTAACCCTGTTTTCTATGTTTCTATTACTTCAGCCCAGACGTTCAATCACGTAACACTGGTATTTCCAGGGTCACTACAAATACAACACAAACAACTCTTTTCTTGCATGATCTTATTGGCTTGGTCCATGCTTTGAGCACATGGCTCCTGCTAAGATCCAAATTCAGTCTAAAACCAGAGATCAACCAGGTCTAACATGGGCCTACGTTTCTACACTCTGACACTGACTCCCTCTTTAAGCCAGCCAGCTTTAAGCCAATTTCCCTGTGCCTTAGGCATCTTTTTTACTTTTTCATTTTTTTTTACTCACCCAGTGGCAGGGGGCGGAGGGGTCCGCTCTGGGTCTTTGGCAGCAGGGGGTCCTTCGGTGCCGCAGAAGACCCGGAGCGGACCCCTCCCCTACCAAAGTGCCGCCGAAGCCCCAGACTGCCGCCGGGTATTCGAATTAGGCCTCACCGTTCATAAAGCCGGCCCTGCCTCTGAGACCTTGGACAAGTCATCCCCACTCTGCCTCAGTGCATCTGGGGGTGAAATGGAGAGCACAGTCAGAGCCTAGCTCCCAGGGCCCTCCAGCAGAGGTATCAGTGCATGTCTGTAAAGCATCTGAAGCTGAAATGCGATATCATCACTCCCCACATTTATCTCTATCAGAAAACTCCAGCCGCACTCGGTTAACAGAGTCTGATCAGACCAGGTCCTTCACTATAGTACTAGGGGTGCTGTAGGCCAGGACTGAGCCATGGGGGAGACTCAAGCATGGAGCTGAAGGGGAAACACAAGTGAGGATTGTGGTGAAGACGGCGGCAGAGCCCATGGGGGAGGAAGCCTGCACTGCACCTACGCCAGATCTAGCCAGTAGCATCAGCACTGTGATCCCCAGAATGTGAAGTAATGTACACTAAGATCTGGGGTGAGCCGGGCAACGCAGAACTGAACTGAAATGCCACATTTAACCCAGAGTGCAGCCCCAAGGTGGCTCAGAGTCCTGCCCCACAGCCACCTTGGAGACTGAGCTGAACAAGCAGTTTCTGTCCATCTATTCAAGAAGATCCCAGCAGCTATTTCCCACTCTCAGAATGAGTGGATAGAATGGTTTGTGCATATTTTGTTTTTAATTAAAAACGGTATGTAAATGTATATGCAGATTTGGATCTCAGGCTCCTGGCGAACTGCCAGTGCAGCCCTCGCTATTGCAAAGAGCAGGCACCACGGATGCCTCCATATTGCAGCCCATCTGGCATGTAAAATCCCTTGCTGGTCAGACTGGCTCCCACGGGCACCCCCCAGCAGGGAGCCTCAGCCCGGGCCCTCATGGCTTTGGCAAGGCTAAGCAGAACCCCCAAAGGGTTCGGGATGGCAAAGGTGGCATGTGAACTTTCATCAGCATTAAGAGTTTCCGAATGGAAACTTCCTTCGCCATGGTCCATCATTTGGTCACTCTGCCTTTGTTACCTGATTCAGGCATGGCCCAGCTGAGCCCCACATGCCCTGCATTTTGGACACTTCTGGCCCTTTCCAGAGCATTGGGGGGGAGCCCCCAGAGAACCCTCCGTGGTACCTCCCAACACTGAACCTAGATGCACTCTGCAGAAATAAAAATAAACAGCAAATGCCATTTGGTAGCAGAATGGCCATGTTAGAAGCCCAGCAGCACCTCTGGGGCGAGGGAATGGGGTTTGTATCTCAGCCATGGGGAAAGCACACACAGTCTTATTGGCAATGTTCACCACATTCATACACAGGTCTGCGCTGACACTTACCCTCCAAGACCACCTCCTTGCCAGTTTTCTTCAGTGCCTGGACTGCCTCATCGTGCGTCGCCTCCGAAAGGTCAGCCCCATTGACGGAGAGGATAGCATCTCCTACATACAGCGCCTCTGTCTGATCTGCAGCCAGCCCCTTAAAGATCTTGGAAATCAAGATAGGCATCTTATTCTCTCGGCCGCCTGAAAAGAAAAGGAAAAAGGAAGTGGTTAGATACTATTTATATACAGAAGGCGGAAGGTACTACTTAGATAGCATCCTGCTTAAACAAATCTGAGTGCCAATATATCAAGATTTAGCTCATTTTCCCCAGTAATGCATCAGATTCACAACTGCTTGTGTCATTTTTGGGTAGAAAATCATTTTCATTACTTTTATCATCGTGCAGAGGAGCATGAATCAGAGAAGGTAAGCCTCTGACCCCGCTTCCGCCCAGCGATCCTAGCAACTGTCCTTTTCTTGCTTGAATCTCAGAATATACATTCTGCCACATAGCTCTTGGAAGAGAGATGTCCAGACACTGGCTCTCTTCTTGGAAATATGAGATTCCTCAATTTCAGTTTCAGCCAGTTGCTACATGTATGATTGATAGAGATGGCTCTTAGTCTTAGCTCTGTGCAGCAGCAGTAGGACAGAGCAGCTCCTGCCACATGGATGAAGCATCTGTTAGTCTCCTGGGAGTGATATTTGCTGTTTATGTCACCCCAGTCCAGGCCTGTCTGAGAGTTTCTAGAGGCTCTTCTGACTAGACATCAATAAAGTGAAATGCAAAAGAAAGGAAGCATAGATCTGCTCCCTACACGGCTGTCTCACATCCGGCACTCATCAGAGTCTCTCTAGCAGAAATTCCACTGCTACCACATCTGTGGATGAAACCAAAATAAGAAGTTTAACAAACACACAGGTGGCCTGGGTCAAACTGGGAAATGACTGAGAAAGTTTAGAGTGCAGATGGCTGCAGGCATCGAAGAGCGACCCTGCTGGACTGCAAGAGACTGCGTCTTGGACATAGCTCTCAATCCCCAAGAGCCATGGGCTGAGCTCTTCCACCGTGAGCAAAAGCCCAGCAGGAGCTGGAGGGGAAAAGAGGTTACAGTGCTAGCCTGATACTTGAGACCCTGGGTTCAACTCCCAACTCTGCAACAGGCTGTGTGACCTTGGTCAAGTCATCTAGTTTCTCTGAGCCTTAGCTCCCCACCTGTATAATGGGGATAACAGTACCTCACAATGGGGTTGGGAAGGGAAAGACATTTCAATTTGTGAGGCACTCCAGCACTGCAATAAGGGAGACTAATACAGGGGGAGGAGGGGATTCAAAAGGGGCATTTCTGTGTTTGTTTGGTAAAACTTTTAAGGCACTCAAATCAACAGGATTAACTCAAAGTCAATGGGAGTTAGGTACCTACCTAACTTGGAGAATGTGGGCCTCGGCTCCTCTGGTGAGAAGTGTGGCAACAGTACGTAGCCAGATGGCGTAATAGTCTCCAGCTTTCTGCTCTCCGAGCTGGGAGGAGAGGGGCTCAGGAAGCGTCACTGTCTTAGGAAGTAGTATTCAGCATGAAAAAGTGTGAGAACCACTGGGAAAAACCTAGGTGTGCGCCTCCGGGGAGGCTGCTGGAGTTCCATTTGTTTCCTTGGAGAAACGGAAGCTGCCTAGAGATTCCTGTCAGTGTTCATTTTTTTGGTAGGAAAGTCTGACGTTAAAATATGACATTTATTGCATTTGAATGGAAAAGTGTCACTTTGCAGTGCCTTCCCGCCATCCCCTCTCCACCCTCCAAGGCACTGAGGGTCACCTTCACATCTGCATGGCCAGCTGCACCGGTTTATGTCTCCCAGTCTGGATTGTTATTACATTACTTTTGCATGTGTCATTGCAAAAATGAAGCATCAACTGAACGGAGTAACATTTTCCCTAGGAAGGAGCACCTTAGTGCTGATGAGAGCTGGGTGCGAATTTTTAGACAGAATTTTTTTTCCTGGAAAGTATGTATTCATTGATACCGAATTGATTTGCAGATACCCTCAGTTTCAACAAAAAGGTTTCTCAGGTCCAAGATGAAAGAGAGCCAGTGAAACCCACCCCAGAATAGCCAAAGAGCTAACATTCACTCAAAATTCAGACAAGACACAGAAAAGGGAACAGAGAAATGGTGGGACTGGAATAGAGGAAGGGAGGACAAAGGTTATAAAAACCAGGCCATGTTGATGCTCAGGATTTACAAAAATGTACATCTTGAAAGTTTTAGTGGCTTTTTTATTATGATTATTAACTATCCCTAGCTCTTAAATAGCACATATATACTTCATCAGTAGATTGAAGGCAAAAGAGGAGTCCAATGTCTGGGCAACATAAAGGGATCAGAGCACGTTTCTGTGCAACACACGGTCTTTGCACAGTATGCCTCCATAAAGAAGCCCCTCCAGCAGTGGGGAAAGCATGAAGAAGGCACAGAAGAAACAATTAGATCAGCCTCGTCACGCTAAACAGATGTTGGTTATGCTACCGCTCCAGCAGCCACATTTTCCAAAGAGCTCATCTCCCATCTGGCAGCCAAATGAACTCTTGAGTATCTGGATCTAGATATCCACATTTTTTGCCACTAATAGCATGAATAGGAACATTTCAGCAAGGGCTCAGCCAAGACAGAACAGGGGCAGAGCTCTAGACTTCACTGAACCACACTGAGCTCTTAGTTTTGTGACTATATTGAAAGAAGTTATGGTTTTGCTCTGCTGTACGGACTTTACTGAACAAGGGCTTGTGGGATGCATAGAAAAAGAGTCCTCCCTCAAGAGACTGAACTCACAATGTGGGCCCAGTTCCATATTTCTATAATGAGGAATAAGGAATCTCCTCCCTAGCATCCCCCCACACCACCAACATTAAAGATCTGTAATTGGAAAAAATCAATATATGGTAACAGCTCTCTAAGCCTGGAGCCATCTCAACTGCAAAACAGAGAGAGGGAGAGGGGGATGTGAATTAAGAGCAAAACAGACATAAAAGAATCAGATTATTATTAGATGTACAGACCACTTAAGTTAAAAACTTCTCTAAAGAAGGAAATAGGGGGAATGGTTCATTTGGGCTAGTTGCTCGCTTTTTTCTGCTTTATTCAGCTCCTAGATGTGCCCGGTCCTTTCCTCTTCCCCCTCTCACATAAATTCCAGAGGCAAGAACACCAACTCTTTAACATTTGAAAGAGGTGGATCTGGCTCCTGTATTGGCTTTAATTCAGTGGAAATGTGAACCACACCCAGTATGTATTAATGGGCCGAAGCCAGCCTGGCAATAGATCAGTTTTCCAACATCTCCTCCTGTCAACCCTCTCTGAGTTCACCCAGATTCCCCACAAGGTGCATTATCTCTGTCTTGGATTTTGAAGGTCAAAGCTGCCTGTCTGCCAGGTGTGGCTTGTGAAGCATCAACTGTCAAAATAAACAACTGGGCCCTACAGCTGCAAGAAAATTATACCTTCACAGTCCCGTTCATTTTGTGCTAAAGCTGTCTATTCCTCAAAGCTTTTTCTAGCCACTGTGCTGACTTCCTCTGGGCAGCAAAGTTGCACAAATGAGGTCGTTTGAGTTGTGCTGATCATGAGGATAGCAATGCTTTTACAGTGCAGCCTTCACTGAGATTAATTCAATAAGTGCAGTGGACTGCGGATTTTTATTTAGATATATTCTGGGAGGGGTGATGGTATTTTGGAACAGAACTCTGTTGCAGGCTGCAGGCCAATGTGCAGGAATGCCAATAAAAAAACAGGTAAACACCCTTTCACATCAGCGACAGGACAATACAAATGCAATGCCAGAACCTAGCCTGTGGGCAGATGCAAACAACCACCAGCATTCACAGTTAAAAGACACCAAATATGACATGAACTGAATTATGTGGGACATAAGGGGAGAACAATTCTCAGCTCTTTTTACACTTCCATGGAGTAATTTATTATAGAATAACCCTCCTCCCCCATCCAGTTTAACCTTTCTGTTCAACACCATCCAACCCTGCCTAGACACATTAGATCCACTCACTTTTTCTCAAAAACAACGAGGAGTCCAGTGGCGCCTTAAAGACTAACATTTATTTGGGCATAAGCTTTCGTGAGTAAAAAAAAACCACTTCTTCAGAGGCATCACTTTTTCTGTATGCTCAGGCTAACCTAAGGTTAGGTAGACACAGTGCAAGTGATGGGCCATTTCAGGTTCACAAACTGATCTCACATGAAGAACAGAAGTACTTGTGGCACCTTAGAGACTAACAAATTTATCTGGGCATAAGCTTTCGTGGGCTAAAACCCACTTCATCGGATGCATGCAGTGGAAAATATAGTAGGAAGATATTGCATTCTAGATTTACAGCATGCACACACAGCACATGTAAATCTGCCAGCATACAACCCACATAAAAAAGCACTTTAAAGAAACCATGGCTCCAGTCCTGCAAAGGTTTATGCACGTGTTTAACTTTATGCACCCTGAGCAGTCCACACTGAGTATGGAGTACTATGTAAGTCTTTGCAGGAGCAGTGCCAAGTTATATTTGTACGTAAAGGTAACACTTTAACTGGGAGCTGATGCAGCCTGTGTAACTGATATAACAGACCTAAAAATACACTGCTAGAAGGCTGCAACTTTGGACCACCGCAAATGACAGCGCTCCGTAAAATCAAGACATTTGGAGTTTAGAAATTAAGGAGCAGAACCTGTCACTCCTCTGCATGAGTTACATTCCTAAGGCCCAACCCTGAAAACGCCCACGGGAGCGACTTCACTCTGCTCCTCCGGGCAAGTGCAGGATGGGGGCCCCTTGGATTCGTTTGTCCATTTCCAACTTCCCCGACAGCCACAAGCGGCAGTGACAGGTTTCTTCCCCGCAGCTCAGCCGGAGCCGTGCTAAGCGCCCCTCCAGCTCAAGGCGAGCGGGTGATGGGGGCCTGGGGCCGTGACCACCCCCAGGGCATCCTCCCCAGCCGCTTGAGCAAACACGGAGTTGGCACCCGGCCGCGCGCAGAAGTTGGTCAGGCACCAGCCAACTCCCCGAGGTGCCACAGGGCACGGGCCGCCTCCAGGGGCGCCTCGGCGCTGGGCGCTGCAAGGTGCCCACCAGGGAGAGTTGGGGCGGTGGCGGGGCAGGACCTTGGAGCCACGCGGCAGGTTCAGCCCACGGGGAAGGGACCTTGCTCTCTGGCCAGTGCCCGAGGCCAGCAGCGGGGCGAGCCCTCGCCCTCTGCGACGCCCCTCACCTTTGATGCTGATCCCGAGCCCCCCCACGTCCTGCTTCACGATCCGCACCGTGCGCTTCACGTTGGTGAGCGACTCGGGCACCTGGGCGCACGGCTCCCCGCCGTTCAGCTGCGCCGGGGCGGGCGGCGGCTCCTCGGCCCCCGCGCCCTTGCCGGGGCTCACGGTCAGGAAGTCCTCGGCCAGAGTGACCAGGACCCGCAGCCACTGCTCGCCCGGGGCTCGCAGCTCCAGCAGCCCGCTCTTCGGGGCTCTCCTGGCGGCCGCCATCTTCAGCGCATTCCTGGGATAGCTGCTGCTGCGCCGCCTCCCGCCTGCCAGGGGCCGGGGCGCACGGCGCGGAGCGGGGGCACCGGGCACCGAGCCACCCCCAGGGCGCCGCCCCCGGGAGGGACAGCGGGCTGCCGGGCACATGGGCAGCGAGCCGCCGCCCCGCCCAGGGAGCCGCCTCCCGACACGCCTCTCCTCTCCCCGGGGCGCACGGGGCTGCGGCGGACACATGGGCACTGCCCGGACCATCCCCTCGGAGCCGCCTCTCAGCGCCCGCGGGCATCAGGGCAGGGCCCTGCCCGGGAGCCGGGCGCAGGGATGGGGGCGCCAGCTGCGGAGCCGGGCCAGGAGCAGCCTTCGGTTCGCGGCAGAAGGGACAGAGCTCCTAGGCGGGCCAGTGCCGGCCGGGCCCCAGGCTGGGGCCCTTGCAGACTTTGGGGGTCGCTTCCCGGGCTAGGAACAGCGGGGTTCATCCCTGATCCAAGGCAAGAGGTCCAGCTACTTCCCTTTCCCCAGCACAGCAGATACACTTCCCCCATCTTCCCTCTCCCCATCTTCCCTTCCCATCAGCATGTGGCCACTAGGGCTAGAAGAAGAAATACCCAGTCCAGCTTGTCCAAATGTTGCAAATCACTTAAGCAGACAAAGGGTTGCCAGCTCTTCAGGGAGAGGGGGAGTCAGAGTAGGGGGCTGGGAATTAGGATTCCAAGGAGCTCATGCCTGGTCTGCTCCAAGCTCACAGTCCAACCTTGGGCCAGTCACTTCAACACAGATCCTTTAAACACTATCCACTCCCACTGATTTCAGGGGGCCTTGGGTTCTGTTGTCATAATTTGGCCATCAAATTTACCTTAACTGGAAACTCAAATGTAAATAGGAAGTGAAAGTTGATGTAAAGTATCAGACAGGTAGCCATATTAGTCTGTATCCACAAAAACAAGTCCAGTGGCATCTTAAAGACAAATAGATTTATTTGGGCATAAGCTTTCGTGGGTAAAAAACCCCACTTCTTCGGATGCATCTAAGAAATGGGGGAGGTTACCCACGAAAGCTTAGGCCCAAATAAATCTGTTAGTCTTCAAGGTGCCACCGGACTCCTTGTTGTTTTTGTGAACGTTGATGGAGTGTCACAGTAACCTACAGCAATAAATTTCAGTGGGAAAAGTTGCAAAGGGGAGACAAGTATCAGAGGGGTAACCATGTTAGTCTGTATCCACAAAAACAACAAGGAGTCTGGTGACACCTTAAAGACTAACAAGATTTATTTGGGCATAAGAAAAAACTCAGTACAAACCAAAAGGCCAACTAATATAGCTCGAGGACTGTGTTCAACTCATGCCTAGTAAATAAGACAATGTCAGACCAAAAAGCAATAAGCCAAAATTGGTGAACAAAATAATACAAGAATGGGCTCTCCACCCCGCGCTCCCTTGGGGGGCTTTTAAAAACAGATTTTGGGGAAACAATACAAACAGATGGAGGCTGTCACAATGGTGACAGATTGAGAGATGAGAGAAAGGCAAAAAGTGAGCTTCTCCACCGTGGCTGCCACCCCCCTCGGTCACCTGGGACCCAGAACTTCTTCGTCCTAGTCCTGAAGGTTGTCCTGACCAGATGGGGCCAGGGAGAGGAACCCAGTCCCAGAGGACACCACCACCTCCAGCTGAATCCCAGCCAACACCTGGATTGGGAGACTTTGTCTCTCTTGCCCTCCCCCCTGAGTCTTTTTCCTTCTGCCACCTTATTTCTTCTCTTTCCTGTCCCCCTCTTTTTTGCCTTCTATCAAATAAGGGTCTGGCTTCGCTGTAAGCCTGGGACCAAAAACAGGCACCTAAAAGCAATGAGCTAAACAGCCCGATGCGGGTGCAAGTTTGCCAGGCCTCGGAGTGGCTAATAAGATTGTGTGCTCTCCAGCAGCAAGGTTGCAAGTGAAAGTCAACACTAGAGTCAGAAGCTGTATTTTCTATCTTGGCTGTCCTTTTCTCGTCCCTTTTGTGTGTGTTTGTCTGGTTTTGTCTGTTATGAAATGGAATTGGACTTTAACAACAGCTGCAGTCTGTCTTCACTAAGTTCTTCTCTGTTCCCACCAAGGACATTTATTGCCATTTTTAACGCCATCTAAAAAACTCTGACACAAAGAGGATTTCACTTCTACGAATTCTCCACAGATAAAAAAGAAAAAACAAAAACAAAATGGTTAAAATAAAAGCCTTACTTTATATTTCAAATACTTTACCTGGTTTTCTTTTTTTCTGTATCTCTAATAAAAGGTTTAAAAAGGGTTTACTGGTGTGTTTGCCAGGGTAGGAAGCAGGCTAAGGTCTGTGTATATCAAACCCCAAACCTTGTCTGAAACTGTTTAATGTTGGACAGTAACTGGGTAACACTTTGGCCTGTATATTCCATCTAAATTAATACAACAGTGCCTAAATACCTTTGAGGACCTGGGCTTTCCCCAATTTGTGTAGTAGTTTCTCCATCTGTAAAATTAGGTTGATAATCACCTACCTCACTGGGATGTTAGGGTTAATGCATTCATGTGTGTTCAGTGCTTTGAGATCCTTGGACAGGAAGCCATGTGGGATCAACCTTGTATTTAGAAAAATGCCATGTGCATGTGTTGCTCTGGCCATTTCTCCATGCCTGTCCCCAAGGTGTCTGCGCATTGGAGGCCTGCCCCAAAGCATGGAGAGAGAAGAGAACCAGACGTGGAGAAGCAGAGCTTTCCCTCTTCTTTGGATGCGAATAATTCTTGGCTCCACAGGAGAATCTGCAGGAATCATGAACTATGCCTGAACACAAACAGGAATATCAGTAGGATCCTACTGCTGCAAACTATCCTCTCTGCCCCCTCAGCAGATCCATTTAACTGGAAAGCAAAGAAGAATAAACTTGGGAAGGAGGAAGCCCAGGGTGTGACTGTATCTGGCTTTTGTGTCTTCCATACAACTATGTGAGAACTGGAGAAATCTCTGGACAAGAATCCCACAGAGACTGTATAAACTCAGGATGCATTTAAAGCCAACCACCTTTGCAAAAAGTGCAGTGAACATGTCGGGGGGAAATGATTCTGAGAGAGCCAAAGCGATAACCTCAAGTGGTCTTGCCAAACAGCCCTAGTTCCCTGCCTTAGTGCTCCTCATCAGGTGTTCTCTGAACATCTAACCCTAATCAGGCCAGGACCCACTTGCTGCAGTGAGCAGTGTGATGGCACATGTACTTTTAACAAAGAGCAGTAGCAGGTGTGACTTCTGGGTGGGACAGACGGTAGGTAACTGATTTCCCTTCCCGTGCCACCAGGTAGAAAACCACTCCCAGTCAGGGCTCAGGGTCCACGGATGAATAAAATATCAGAAAGGAGAGGGAGTCACCTGGTAAGAGACAATTCCATACCATGGGCCATATTTTCAAACAGTTCAGCTCCCATTTAGGCACCAAAGTGACCAGATTTTTATTTTAAAGGGTGCAGCTTGGGTGCTGAGCTCTTTTGAAAATCTGGCTGTTATGCAGGTGCCCAAATAGGAATACCCCCCTCACCCCACCTGCATCGGGTAAGACGGGGATGCCCCCATATAGGACTTTTCCCAAGTACATTGTTGCATGTAGTGTCTAGATCAGCAGTTCTCAAACTGTGGGTCGGGACCCTGTTTTAATAGGGTTGTCAGGGCTGGCATTAGACTTGCTGAGGCCCAGGGCTGAAGCCCAAGCCCCACTACCCAGCCCCGGGTGGCGGGCAGGCTCAGGCTTTGGTCCCCCATCATGTGGGTCATATAGTAATTTTTGTTGTCAGAAGGGGGTTGTAGTACAATGAAGTTTGAGAACCCCTGGTCTAGATTTACTCTATTTCAACCATTAACTATGGATATGGGGAAAGTGATATATCTTGACTTTAGCTAAGCTTTTGAAACAGTCGCTCACAGTATTCTTGCCACCAAGTTAAAGAAGTATGGATTGGATGAATGGACTATAAGGTGGATAGAAAGCTGGCTAGATTGTCAGGCTCAACAGGTAGTGATCAATGGCTCAATATCTAGTTGGCAGCCAGTATCAAGCGGAGTGCCCCAGGGGTCAATCCTGGGGCCGGTTTTATTCACCATCTTTATTAATGATCTGGATGACGGGATAGGACGGAAGAATCCCATGTACCACTACAGGCTGGGGACTGACTGGCTTAGCAGCAGTTCTGCAGGAAAGGACCTGGGGATTACAGTGGATGAGAAGATGGATATGAGTCAGCAGTGTGCCCTTGTTGCCAAGAAGGCTAACAGCATATTGGGCTGCTTTAGTAGAAGCATTGTTGGCAGATCAAGGGAAGTGATTTTTCCCCTCTATTCAGTGAGGCCACCTCTGGAGTATTGCGTCCAGTTTGGGCCCCCCCACCCCCCCCCAGAAAGGATGCGGACAAATTGGAGAGAGTCCAGCAGAGGTCAATGAAAATGCTTAGGGGGCTGGGGCACATGACTTATGAGGAGAGGCTGAGGAAATTGGACTTGTTTAGTCTGCAGAAGAGAAGAGTGAGAGGGAATTTGATAGCAGCCTTCAACTACTTGAAGGGGGGTTCCAAAGAGGATAGAGCTCGGCTGTTCTCAGTGGTAGCAGATGACAGAACAAGGAACAATGGTCTCAAGTTGCAGTGGGGGAGGTCTAGGTTGGATATTAGGAAACACTTTTTCACTAGGAGGGTGGTGAAGCACTGGAATGGATTATCTAGGGAGGTGGTGGAATCTCCTTCCTTAGAGGTTTTTAAGGCCTGGCTTGACAAAGCCCTGGCTGGGATGATTTAGTTGGGGTTGGTTCTGCTTTGAGCAGGAGGTTGGACTAGATGAACTCCTGAGGTCTCTTCAACCCCTAATCTTCTATGATCAATGCAGGAATGACTGGGTGAAATTTATTGGCCCATGTTATGCAGGGGGTATCCTAGATAATCACAGTGGTCCCTTCCAGCCTTAAAATTGATGACTCTATAAATGATGTTATATCAGAACAAAAGACAAGTGTGGAAGTGTGAGTATAAATTCATGAAGTCTCATTAGTCTGTTTTATGATTTGTTTATACAGAAAAAATATTCTATGGAGATCTTATTCTTCATGTCCATTCATGAAAAAAAAAACCAGTGCTGTGAAGTGTTGCCAGGACGGAATGACCACTATGCTTCACCCTAGAGGTGGCTGCATTTCAGTGACCAGTTTTAAATCTGAACATTAAAATGTGAACAAGGAAGCCCATTTTTAATTAAATGTTATTGGCCCTGATCCTGCAATGGGAGCCATGCTGGTGAGCCTCTAAGCCCCTGCAGAGCCCCGTTGATTTCAACAGGCAGACACGCAGTAGTCTAGGTCTCTCTGCATGGATCCAGTTGTAGAATCAAGTCCTTATTATGTGCCAGTTTTCTCTGTAATGACTTTGGGATGGACATCTCTGAATAATGCCAGGAAGAACCCCTGGGACTGTGTGTAACTTTGCTCCTATCAGAGGCAGGATAAAATAAAGAAGAATGTCTTAGAGAAATTCAAGGATTTCTCTTGCTGATTGGCTTGATATAAGGTCTCTGAAGAGACACAATGTGTTGTTATCTCTGATGATTTTCCTCTTAATTGTGTTTTGCTGAGATCTGTGAGTGACAGCAATTAGAAAATACTCTTAGCTTATCCACTGCATTTCCTGTCTATGCAAGGAAAAAAATGTTTGTATTTTCCACCAAAAATTTTGAAAGAAATGAGAAAAAAGCTTCAAAACTTTTTGTGAAAAATGTTTCAGGTTTTTGAAGAAAAACAGAAAATCCAAAAACAGATGATTTAATTGAAGAAAACTGGAAAGTTAAAAATGAAACAAGATTTTCATTTAGATAAAACAGAAATTTTTTTTTTTAAAGTTTTGATGGAAATTTTCTACAGCTTTACTAGCAACTTAGGTTATAAGTTCCTTGGGACAGGGACAGGGTTTGTGTGTGTGTGTGTGTGTGTGTGTGTGTGTGTGTGTGTGTGTGTGTGTGTGTGTGTGTGTGTGTGTGTGTGTGTGTGTGTGTGTGTGTGTGTATATATAGCACGGGGCACAATGTAGTCCTGGTTCACAGCTAGGGCTCCTACAAGCTGTGTAATATAAATAATAATGGACTCTTCTTTGTGATTAGATATAGTGATTAGAAAATCTTTTCACATTAGTTTTGTTCCTCTTTACCACTGATTTGTCTTATAAACATATCTCATATTTATACTGAGTGGGGCAAATCCATCCCTGGTGAATTAAAATCAGTGGGTAGGTTTACCCTGCACTGTAAACCCAGGTCTGTGGTCCCCACACATGTGGATGTCAAACTGGGAGGGAGGCCACTCTGCCTCACTGTGTCAGACAGCAGCACTCGGGCTCCGGTCCCCTCCCGGCTAAGGCAGCCAGCAAACACAGTCTATCAGAGCTCTGGCCAGCTGGGCAGGGCTGAGCAGGGAGCAGTTTAGGGAGCTCAGGCACTCAGGCAGGGTGGAGCACTGAACAGTCTATTGATCTAGCTCTGGCAGATGGCAGACAAACACAGGCCTCTTGGCCTAAGGTGGGGAGGCTGCCACCCCAGGGTCAGGTTGGCAGTAGGGGGACCCAGGCTCACCCTACTCCACTGAGTCCCAGCCCAGAATCCAAACAGCGGTGGAGGGTTCCACCACTAGGTCAGCCGGGATCCAGTCACAATACACTGACTTGGGTTCTGATAGCAAAACTGAACCAAAGTCTGGGCTACTTCATACCAGTGTCCCGGTGAGAGGTTCTGGAGTCCATGGGTCCTCTGTCTCCTCAGGATACATGGCAGATGGCAGTCCTGGTACCTCCTCTCCAGGGCTGATCTCCTTTGGGGGCAGGGCATTGCATGGTGCAGGTTCAGCTCCAGAGTTCGGCAGCGGGCTGGAGACATCCATCTCCTTCCCTGGCTCCCACTCAACTGAGCTGCAGGGCCCTCCCTTTATACTTTCTGTCCCATCCCGGTACCTCTGGCGAGGGGAACAGTGTGGGTTTGTCTCCACCCACCAGGGGTAGTGTAATGGTCCCTCACTCTCAAGTCCAGAGGGAGGCCACTCCATCTCACGATAGTGGACATAGCGTTTCCAAGCTGCACTTGAGCATCCACACTGCATTGTCAACCTGAGTTTACAATTGCTGGAGCCAGGCCTCAAAACCTGTGTTAACATGTTCATTCTGAACTATGCAGGTCTTCTGATTCAGGTCTGTGGCTTGAGCTTTGTCAACACTGCAAAGTAACGGGGCTTGGATCTAAGTCACAGAGACACAGGCACAGATCCCTTCCACTTCTGGGTGAGTCCTAGGATCTGGGTCCTGTTGCTTACGCGAATCAGACAGATTTGTGTTAGGGTTGCCAATTTTGGTTGGATGTATTCCTGGAGAACATAAGAACGGACATATTGGGTCAGATCAAAGGTCCATCTAGCCCAGTATCCTGTCTTCTGACAGTGACCAATACCAGGTGTTTCAGAAGGAATGAACAGAGCAGGTAATCAGCAAGTGATCCATCCTTTGTCGCCCATTCCCAACTTCTGGCAAATAGAGGCTCGGGACACCATCTCTGCCATGTGAAGGTTTCATCACATGATATAATCTTTAATTTAAGATTAATCTTTAATTCCTGGAGACTCCAGGACAATGCTGGGGAGTTGGCAATCCTAATTTGTGTGTGGATGGTAGGGGAGTTTGGTCTCAGACCTGAGTCTGAGCCCAGGTTTACAATGCATTGTAGTCATACCAAGTGGGATTGTGTCTGTTTACATGGGGGCTGAATTTGGCCTTTTTGTCCAAAAGCTCAGGCAGGGATTTTTTCCCCTTTAATTTATGTCCCAGTTGTGCTGTTAGCATTTAAAATATTCACTCTTTTAGCCAGCTGGCTAGGACTGGTGGCTTGAATTAATTATTTCATTCCTTCCCATAGCTGTTCTCATTTTCAAGACCACATCCAAGCAGCTGTTTCACTCTTTTGGGGACAGTGCTGCTGCCTCAAACAGGAGGAGTCATAAGCACCTCTTTGCTGTTGCATAATGTCATGAGGAGTTCTTTCCCCTGCTTTCTTTGCCTTTCCTTTGCCTGACAGCAGAGATGCTAGCGTTAAAGGACTAATTGGGACTCTTGCAGCACCACAAGGGCAAAATCTGGCTCTCTTTTCCCTCTCTCTAACACTCAGGTGGATAAGGCAGCAGCTGCTATCAGTGCTAGCATCAGGGCATATCCCAGTTTGGCTGGGAATTTGCACCCCATGGAATAACTGCCACTGCTGTCTTTCTACAAACACACAAGAGTTTTGACAGGCTCATATGCAGCTATAAGCCATGCTGCCCCCCTCCCCCCAGCAGCAGCTTGCTTCTAATCAAAAGAAGGATTTATTCACCTGGAGTAATGACGTTTTCATAAACTCCACAGAGACAAACATGGAGCTGTTCTGCCCTCAGATGAGATTGCTCCATGTCTGCAGACATTGTCGTGCTCTGTTCCCATCACTCCCCGCCTCCATCATTAAATCTTTCCCAGACTCTAGCTCAGTTAGGTTTTAGTAAATTTTTGCACATCTGTGTTAGCAATTAAATATTTACTCGTCCGAGGATATGCAAGACCCATGGCACACATGACACTTCGTTGCATAAGCCATGCTCACAGAATTACAGTGGCTGCAGGTGGAAAAGACCTGTTACTGCATCTGGCCCATTCCTTGCCCAATGCAGCATTGTTCCCAAGAGGGAACTTATCATCGTGTGGCCCTCATATGGGTAGAAAGATTGTCTCATGGAAACCTGCCCTCCCACTCACGATCACATGCACCACCCTTTCTCCCATTTGCAATAACGTAACAACCCTGTGGCAACTGTACCAATTGTTTGTGTGGGAAAGTAACATAAGGAAAGTTTCCCAGGTGAGTTAGTTTCTTCTAATGCAAATTAGGAGCTGGTAACAAGAGCTCCAATTCAGCAAAGTGCTTAAACAAACACACACCTTGCAGTGCAGGCTTGAGTGGGGGAGTTGAAAAAGGGCTGATAATAGAAACTACCATTGATATGACACCATTTGTCCAACAATTCCAAAGCACTCACTGTACAAAGCATATGTCAAGGATCGCTTCACCCTTTCACTAAAATGCACCACTTCTGGGGTGGAAGGTAGCAGCTGCTTGTCAGTGAACAGCAACATTATACAGTAGCTCAGGTCAGAAAATGAAGAGCACTTGCCTCCCGTTGATAATGGAATTTTTAGAGGCAGAGTTTAATTACCTAATTGGACCTCAAGAGTCAGAAGTGGGATGCTTGCCGAAAGTGCTGATGAATTTTTAATGGTCACATGTGACCAGGGCTAAACCCTGCACCGATATGACCTAGAACAAGATACAGAAGGGTAGATGGGAGCTCGACAGACAGCGAGTAAAGTCATCCTGCCTCTGCTGCTGTACAGTCATTGCTAGAGTCTCTGGATTTTGCCGGCAAAGTAACACCAAGACAACATTTTTACAATTGCCTCTCACTGGCTACCAGGGTAGTACAGTGTAACAGCAGCTCCGTCTCATTACTGATGGAGGAGACAGCGAAGGGACAGGGAGAGACCAGTCCCAGGTCAGTGAGGCCTTGCTGTGGAAATCCGTTTTTCAGATTCAAGCAGCTGCTGCGTGCTAACAGCTAACTCTAGCTCATGGGGCAGCAGGGGCATGCACTGTATTGGTGCTGAGGGTTCTGGGCTGCGTCCCCACCGGTGTTTGGCTTCTGCTAGGGATGAAGCCTCGGTCATACAATCATAGAATATTAGGGTTGGAAGGGATCTCAGGAGGTCATCTAGTCCAACCCCCTGCTTAAAGCAGGGCCAATTCCAAACTAAATCATCCCAGCCAGGGCTTTGTCAAGCCTGACCTTAAAAACCTTTAAGGAAGGAGATTCCACCACCTCCCTAGGTAACCCATTCCAGGGCTTCACCACGCTCCTAGTGAAAAAGTTTTTCCTAATATCCAACCTAAACCTCTCCCACTGCAACTTGAGACCATTACTCCTTGTTCTGTCATCTAGTACCACTGCGAACAGTCTAGATCCATCATCTTTGGAATCCCCTTTCAGGTAGTTGAAAGCAGCTATCAAATCCCCCCTCACCCTTCTCTTCTGCAAACTAAACAATCCCAGTTCCCTCAACCAATCCTCATAAGTCATGTGCTCCAATTCTTTCTAATTTAGCTAGGTCCCTCTGTATGCTATCCCTACCCTCCAGCGTATCTATCACTCCTCCCAGTTTAGTGTCATCTGCAAACTTGCTGAGAGTGCAATCCACGCCATCCTCCAGATCATTAATGAAGATATTGAACAAAACCGGCCCCAGGACTGACCCTTGGGGCACTCCACTTGATACCGTCTGCCAATTAGACATGGAGCCATTGATTACTATCCGTTGAGCCCAACGATTTAACCAGATTTCTATCCACCTTATAGAACATTCATCCAGCCCATACTTCTTTAACTTGCTGGCAAGAATACTGTGGGACACCGTATCAAAAGCTTTACTAAAGTCAAGGAATAACACATCCACTGCTTTCCCCTCATCCACATCCACAGACCCAGTTATCTCCTCACAGAAGGCAATTAGGTTAGTCAGGCATGACTTGCCCTTGATGAATCCATGCTGACTGTTCCTGATCACTTTCCTCTCCTCTAAGTGCTTCAGAATTGATTCCTTGAGGACCAAAGGGAGTTAGGTGCCCAGCTCCCTCTGAGAATGTAGGCTGAAGAGCCCAGTCTCTCTGAGGCTGAGCTGCCATTGGAAAAGCCCTGTGTGCAAAAAGCTCCTCCTAGCAGCAGCCACGCCAGTGTTCTGGGTAAGCACAACTGTGCTGTCAAGAGTCCCAGAGACTCCTTTCAAGGCTTATTTTCCTCCCCAGTGTGAGTCTGGGCTGACATATCCTCTCCCTGTCACTACTAGATAATGTCATTGTAAACAAGGCCTTATCACCCCTGCCCCGCCCCCCTCCAACTTCACCTCCTAGCAGATATTATTAGACTCAGCTCATTGCGGGGCTCTTGGCATGGAGAGGAGCTGTAGCGAAGCCCAGGGGTCTATTTATAGAGGTGTGATTAGACGTTTTGTTCAAGTTGAATTAATTAAATTAATCACCACCAAAGCAAAATAAGAGCCTGACAAAGCTTGTGCTCAGAGAGTGGAATAACATTCCCTATCTGCGGGGATTCAGATAACAATATACAGGACTTTGTGCACGCAGAGTATAATTCATCCTCAGAATACAGCTGAGCGTTCCGGGGCCCTCCTGTCTGCCCCAAGCAAATGCACTGGAATCCGAGAGGCCCAGATAAGCACAAGAGAATGGAGTCTGTTACTGGAAGCCCAGGATGGAGGTGATTAGTATGAGGAGGATGCAGAGACGGATTCACGTCCGCAGGTCTGTGGGTTTGGCTCCAGGGTTCAGCCCCAGTACTGCCTGGGTGTAGCAAACCACAGGATCTACTACTAAGCACACTAAACAGCGTGCCCGTCTCGGCTTGGTCTTAAACAGGAAGCAAGCAGCTCCTGGCTATCAGGTGATGGGTGAGATGCTGACACCCTCTCTCTCATCGTGACCCCAGCTTGACCTTGGCTCCACTTTATGGTCTGCACCAGTGCGGCCAGTGCGATTGCTAAGCCAGGGCTATTCCTGAGCACAGGCAGGCCTGCGGGCTGATTGCAGGATGTGCTTACCTCTTCCAGCAAAGGGGACTATGGCTCTGACCCTCCTGCCACTAAAGCCAGTGACAATATTCCCATTAACACCAGTGGTGCAGTATCAAGCCATGTAAAAATGCTGACCTGGATGGCTAGGAAAATAGACAAAGTGATTTAGAATTTCAATAAACATTCAACTGACTTAGGGTTACCAATTTCATGTTCCCAGATAGAGGACGCTGCCGGAGGGAGGGGGAGTGGAAGGGGAGGGATACAGTTTCTACTGTACAGTTTCTTTCTTCTTTGAATATCTAACATTTATAAATAATGAGTGTAATGGCCTCAAAAATATATATATAAATCAAATTTAAATGTATCTTCTTACATGCCATCAGTCCTTTCCTACTGTGCTTCTTTCTGCTGTTTGTGTCCATGCATATTTCTCTGTAGAGCGTATCTTTCTCAGCAGTGGTTGATCGCTCATTAAGTAGCCACGAAAGTCTTTTCAAGATGTGTGCCTAAAGTTGTACAGTACAAGCAGGATCCCTTTTAGCGACTCAACAGTCAATACCAGGACACCCTGACTTCGGCTCTGCTGCTGATGGCGGTGCTGCCTTCAGAGTTGGGCGCCCAGCCAACAGGCGCCGCCAACAGCAGCACAGAGGTAATTGTGGCAAACCAGTAAATACACACACCGCTATTAGGCCACACCAGGAATTGCAATTGTAGGAAAATCAATGTTGGAAAAAGGACAAGCAAGGAAAAATCACAGACATCTGTTCCTATTTCAAAGATCCGCCTGGATGGAGATTGGAGGACCAAAAGAGAGGTTATGTTTGGGAAAACCCAGACATGTGGAGGGCCAGTTTTATTAACTGAGGGGCCCAATTGGAATACCTGGTGGCGGTCTACGGCTTCGGTGGCACTTCAGCGGTGGGGGGTCTGCTCCGGGTCTTCCATGGCACCAAAGGACCCCCTGCCGCCGAAATGCTGCCGAAGACCCCTGGAGCAGACCCCTCGCCACCAAAATGCTGCCAAAGAGCCCGGAGCGGACCGCTGCTGGGTGAGTAAAAAAAATAATTAAAAAGGCGCCTAAGGCACGGGGCCCTGGAGCGGGGCCCTCTTAGACATGGAGCCTGATTTCAGGGAATCAGGCAAATCGGCCTAAAGCCAACCCTGGACATATGGTAACCCTAAACTGATTGCTTGGTTCATCCTGTGTTATACAGGAAGTCAGACTAGATGGCCCCTTCAGGCCTTAAATTTGATTACACCTATAAAACTATTAATTTGCACAGAACTTGGTTTCCTTTTGAGGATAACTGTGCTTGTAAAGAGTTTTCTCCCTCCCGAACTAGTTTCTCCTTTTACTGGATGCTGCAGTGAAGTCATTGATGTCACCAGGTATGTCTACACTACGAAATTACTTCGATTTAATAGAAGTTGATTTTTTAGAAATTGATTTGATACAGTTGTTTGTGTGTGTCCCCACTAAACGCATTAAGTTGGCAGTGTGTGTCCACAGTACAGAGGCTAGCGTCGACTTTCAGAGTGGTGCACTGTGGGTAGCTATCCCACAGTTCCCGCAGTCTCCACCCCCTATCGGAATTCTGGGTTGCGCACCCAGTGCCTGATGGGGCAAAAACATTGTCGCGGGTCGTTCTGGGTACATGTCATCAGCCTCCCCCCCACCCTCCCTGTGAAAGCAACAGGAAAAAATCATTTCTTACCTTTTTTCCTGGGTTACCCGTGCAGACGACATACCATGGCAAACATGGAGCCCACTCAGCTCACTGTCACTGTAGGTCTCCTGGGTGCTGCTGACAGACGCGGTACTGCAGTGATACACAGCAGCAGCAGCTCCTTGCCTTTGCAAGTTGGCAAAGATGATTGCCAGTCATACTGTACCGTCTGCTGCTTTGCAAGTTGGCAAAGATGATTGCCAGTCATACTGTACCGTCTGCTGCTGTCATGGGTGCTCCTGCCTGGCCTTGGTGAGGTTGGTCAGGGATGCTTGGGCAGACATGAGTGCTCCTGGCCGGCCTCGGTGAGGTTGGTTGGGGCGCCTGGACAAAAATGGGAATGACTCCCCAGGTCATTCTCTTCTTTAAGTTTTGTCTAATGGAGGAATCAGTCCTGCCCAGAATATCAGGCAAGCCTACTAAAGAACCACAGGTGCAAATGGCCACTCCGGGCCAGAGCCCCAGACATCCCGCAGAAATGATGAGCTGCATGCCATTCCAGGGGGTGCCCCTACAACAAACCCACCTGTTGCTTCCTTCCTCCCCCACCCCTCCTGGGCTACCTTGGCAGTTATCCCCTCATTTGTGTGATGAAGTAATAAAGAATGCATGAAGTTGAAACAACATTGACTTTATTGCCTCTACAAGCAGAGATCAAAGGAGGGAGGGGAGGGCGGTTGGCTTACAGGGAAGTAGAGTGAACCATCATTCTGCACTTGCTCAGCCTATAGTTGGACTGCTCCTTACTACTGTTCAGGCTTCATGAGCCATGGAAGCAAGGGGTAGGCTGGGGTTGGTGCGACCGTGCAGTGCTGCTGACTGGGAGAGCAGCCTGAGGCAGAAGCCTCCAGCTGGCATGATATTCCAGGCAGGACTGAATCTCCATTACACAAAACTTAAAGAGAGAATGACCTGAAGTCATTCCAATTTTTGTCCAGGTGCCCCAGATCGACCTCACCAAAGCCAGCCAGGTGCACCCCCGGGACGACGATGATGGCTGCTAGTCGTACTGTATCATCTGCCATCTGCAAGGCAAGGCAAGGCAATGATGCTGTGCAGTGCTGCAGTACCGCGTCTGCCAGCAGCATCCAGTAGACATACGGTGACAGTGAAAAAAGGTGAGAAACGATTTTTTCCCGTTGCTTTCATGGGGGGGGCGCTAACTACATGTACCCAGAAGACAACATGATAGCGTAATGATTCATGCTTGAATAATAAGAGTATAATAGTAGGAGTATACTACTGACCACTAACCAGGATGGTGATGGTGTCTGTGAAATACTCAGGGAGATTAGAGAGGCTGCAAAACAGAAAACCCAGTTATAACAGGGTATTACAACTATACCCATATTGACTGGGTACATGTCACCTCAGGACAGGATGCAGAGATAAAATTTCTAGACACTAAGTGCTGCTTCTTGGAAAAGCTAGTCCTGGAACCCACAAGGGAAGAGGCAATTCTTGATTTAGTCTAACTGGAGTACAGGATCTGGTCTAAGAGGTGAATATAGCTGAACCACTTGGTAAAAGCAACCACAATGTAATTAAATTTAACATGTTTGTATGGGGAAAATACCAAAGAAACCCACCGCAGTAGCCTTTTAATTTCAAAAAGGGAACTACACAAAAATGAGGAAGTTAGTTAAACGGAAATTAAAAGGAACAGTCACAAGAGTGAAATGCGTTGAAGCTGCATGGAAACTTTTTTACAACATCATAATAGAGGCTCAAACTAAATGTATTCCCAAAATAATAAAAAATAGCAAGAGGACCACACAAAAAAATGCCACCATGGCTAAACAGCAGAGTAAAAGAGGCAGTTAGAGACAAAGACATCCTTTAAAAACTAGAAGTAAAATCTGATGAAAATAGAAAGGAGAATAAACTCTGGCCAATCAAATGTAAAAGTATAATTAGGAAGGCCAAAAAAGAATTTGATGAGCAACTAGCAAAAGAAACAAAAAACTAACAGAAAAAAAAATTTTTTTAGTACATCAGAAGCAGGCAGCCTGGCAAACAAACAATGGGGCCATTGGACAAGATGTGAAAGGAGCACTTGAGGAAAAGGCCATTGCGGAAAAGCTACATGAATTCTTTGCATCGGTTTTTATTGAATAGGATATTAGGAAAATACCCTCTTTTTAGGTGACAAATATGAGGAACTCTCCCAGATTAAGCTGTAAGCAGAGATTCTTTTGGAACAATTTACAAATTAAACAAAAAATAAATCACCAGCATCAGATGGTATTCACCCAAGGGTTCTGAAGGAACTCAGACATGAGATTGCAGAACTATTAACTGTAGTCTGTAACCTATCATTTAAATCAGCCTCTGTACCAAGTGATTGTAAAATAGCTAATATAACTGATTTTTAAAAAAGGCTCCAGAGGTGATCCTGACAATTACAGGCCAGTAAATCAAATTTTAGTACCAGGCAAATTGGTTGACACTATAGTAAAGGACAGATTTATCAGATGCATTGATGAACACAATATGTTGGGGAAGAGTCAACATAGCTTTTGTAGAGGGAAATCATGCCTCACCAATCTATTGGAATTCTCTGAGGGTGTCAACAAGCATGTGGATGAGAGTGATCCAGTGGGTATAGTGTACTTGTACTTTCAGAAAGCCTTTGACAAGGTCCCATGCTAAAGGCTCTTAAGCAGAGTAAGCAGTCATGGGATAAGAGGGAAGGTCCTCTTATGTACAGTAAAAGATAGGAAACAAAGGGTACGAATAAATGATCAATTTTCATAATGGAAAGACATAAATAGCAGGGTACCCCAAGGATCTGTACTGTTCAACATATTCATACATGATCTGGAATAAGGTGTAAACAGTGAGGTGGCAAAATTTGCAGATGATATAAAATTACTAAAGATAGTTAAGTCCAAAGCTGATTGCAAAGAGTTACAAAGGGATCTCACAAAATTGGGTGACTGGATAACAACGTGGGAGATGAAATTCAGTGTCGATAAATGCAAAGTAATGCACATTGGAAAACATAATCCCAACTATACATATAAAATGATGGGGTTTAAATTAGCTATTACCACACAAGAAAGAGATCTCGGAGTTGTGGATAGTTCTCTGAAAACATCTGCTCAGTGGGCAATCAAAAAAGCTAACAGAATGTTAGGAACCATTAGGAAAGGGATACAAAATGAGACAGAAAATATCATATTGCCTCTATATCAATCCATGGTCCACCCACATCTTGAATACTGTGTGCAGAGGCAGTCACCCAATCTCAAAAAAAGATGTATTGGAATTGGAAAAAGTACAGAGAAGGGCATCAAAAATGGGGAGGGTAATGGAACAGTTTCTGCATGAGGAGAGATTAATAAAACTGGGCCGTTCAACTTAGAAAAGAGATGACTAATGGGAGATATGCTAGAGATCTATAAAATAATGGTGTGGAAAAAGTGAATAAGGAAGTGTTATTTACCCCTTCACATAACACAAGGACCAGGGGTCATCCATAATACGTAGCAGGTTTAAAACTAACATTAGGAAGTTGTAAGCTGGCACAGCCAGCCCTCCATGTCTGCATCTGAGGGAGGCCATGCCTCCTAGCAGTTTGATCTTCTAGAGTCTTCTCCACACAAATTAAAAAAAGAGGGGGAATTAGTGGTTCTCAGTGAGCTCCGGCCTTCAAGCGGGGCAGGGCCGTAAACAGTCTGGGCTCTGGCCTGTAACCAGGTAGAGTTGTAGCAGTTTATTCACCCAGCTGTTAAGCAGGGTAGGGCAGCAAACAGTCAAGGCTCTGGCCTGCAGTCAGACAGAGCTGTAGCACCAGCCCAGTCTGTGGGACTCCGGCAGGGGTGAGCGCCATGCACAGTCCATGGGGCTCAGGTAGGGATGCCTGAGGAGCATAGGTGTCCTGGCCTAAGGAGGAGGAGTACAGTCACCCCAGGGGTAGGGTGGCATGGGGTTGTGGGCCTACCCAACTTCACCATATGCCTTCTATGATGAGATAACTGGCTCTGTGGATGAGGGGAAAGCAGTGGATGTGTTATTCCTTGACTTTAGCAAAGCTTTTGATACGGTCTCCCACAGTATTCTTGCCAGCAAGTTAAAGAAGTATGGGCTGGATGAATGGACTATAAGATGGATAGAAATCTCACTAGATTGTTGAGCTCAACAGGTAGTGTCTAGTTGGCAGCCGGTATCAAGCAGAGTGCCCAAAGGGTTGGTCCTGGGGCCAGTTTTGTTCAATATCTTCATTAATGATCTGGAGGATGGCATGGACTGTACCCTCAGCAAGTTTAAGATGACACTAAACTGGGAAGAGTGTTACATACACTGGAGGGTAGGGATAGGATACAGAGGGACCTAGACAAATTAGAGGATTGGGCCAAAAGAAATCTGATGAGGTTCAACAAGGACAAGTGTAGAGTCCTGCATTTAGGACAGAAGAATCCCATTCACTCTTACAGGCTAGGGACTGAGTGGCTAGGCAGCAGTGTTGCAGAAAAGGACCTAGGGTTATAGTGAACGAGAAGCTGGATATGAGCCTTTGTCGTCAAGAAGGCTAACGGCATTTTGGGCTGCACAAGTAGGGGCATTGCCAGCAGATTAAGAGACGTGATCATTCCCCTCTATTCAACACTGGTGAGGCCTCATCTGGAGTACTGTGTCCAGTTTGGACTCCACACTACAAGAAGGATGTGGAAAAATTGGAAAGAGTCCAGCGGAGGGCAACAAAAATGATTAGGGGGCTGGAGCACATGACTTATGAGGATTGGCTGAGGGAACTGGGATTGTTTAGTTTGCAGAAGAGAAGAATGAGGGGGGATTTGATAGCTGCTTTCAACTACCTGAAAGGGAGTTCCAAAGAGGATGGATCTAGACTGTTCTCAGTGGCAGCAGATGACAGAACAAGGAGTAATGGTCTCAAGTTGCAGTGGGGGAGGTTTAGGTTGGATATTAGGAAAAACTTTTTCATTAGGAGGGTGGCGAAGCCCTGGAATGGGTTACCTAGGGAGGTGGTGGAATCTCCTTCCTTAAAGGTTTTTAAGGTCAGGCTTGACAAAGCCCTGGCTGGGATGATTTAGTTGGGAACTGGTCCTGCTTTGAGCAGGGGGTTGGACTAGATGACCTCCTGAGATCCCTTCCAACCCTGATATTCTATGATTCTATTATATTCCAGCCCAGAGCCCTAATAGTGCCTCAACATGCTAACCTTGTTTCAGGCCATTCTCAACAAGACTGTTACCTGGTTTCCAAGAGCTGCTTCCTACTCTCCCCCTCAGGTGTACCTGCATCCAGGGTCATCCTCTGTCTCCCCGGCATTCTCTGCCAAGCAGGGCCGGCTCTAGCCATTTCGCTGCCCCAAGCACGGCAGCACGCTGTGGGGGGCACTCTGCCACTCGCCGGTCCCGCGGCTCCAGTGGACCTCCCGCAGGCATGCCTGCAGATGCTCCACCGGAGCCGCAGGACCAGCGGACCCTCTGCAGGCACGCCTGTGGGAGGTCCACCGGAGCCACCTGCCGCCCTCCCAGCAACCAGCAGAGCGCCCCCCGTGGCATGCCACCTCAAACATGTGCTTGGTGCGCTGGGGCCTGGAGCCAGCGCTGCTGCCAAGGTAGCAGCTCCTCAGCATCGCCAGTTTCAGGGCTCTCTGGAAGCTCAGGCTGGTTTCCAGGGCAGCAACAGTTCTCTATAGCATCCCACTCCAGTGGCGGGGAAGAAGCATCTGTCTCCTTCAGCAGCTCCCTCCCAACTGAGCTGCTGGGCCGGCATTTTATACCTCCTCTTCCTGTTCTGCCCCTCTGCTTCCGGCGTGCTGGGCATGGCCCTCCTGGCTCCGCCCACCAGGTGGCTTGTGGTGCTCCCTCCACGTCTGCATCTGAGGGAGGCCACACCCCCTCGCTACAGAAGTAGTTCCCACAACGCACAGTCTATCTGTGGAATTCGTTGCCAGGGGATGTTGTGATGGCCAAAAATATAACTGTTCCAGAAATAATTAGAGAACTTCATGGAGGCTAGGTCCATTAATGGCTACTAGCCAAGATGGTCAGGGATGCAACCCCATGCTATGGCTGTCCCTAAGCCTCTGACTGCCAGATGTTGGGACTGGATGACAGGGGCTGGATGACTCAATAATTGCCCTGTTCTGCTTATTCCCGCTGAAGCATCTGGCACCAGCCATTGTCAGAAGACAGGCTGGTGGACTAGTTGGACCACTGGTCTGACCCAGTATGGCCATTCTTACAATAAACAGTAGGAATGTCGGAGGAGCGGATGAGGATGGAACGCTGAACTGTGCTAGGTGGCACTGTGTTTAAAATACTGCATTAAAACCAACTATAGCCATGCTTGGCACAGCATAAAGGATCTTATGGTGGGCAATGCTAGTGTCTCTCTCTCTGAGGAGTGAGCTCTGTCCATATCAGATACAGCAGCCTGACCTGCTGGTAGTAGCCCTGCAACCTACCATGCACAAAGAGTATATGACACCCACTGCCCGTCCCTGCCCTACAGTGATCTCAAGGGACCAGTACTGCTCCACCACCCTCCCCACTCTGGCTGGAGCAGTGAGATCCCCCGCTTCTGCTTCAATCTACTTTAACCAATGCACTAATCCTTGTACCCCTCCCAACCCCCCCCCCATGAGACAGGGCAGGATCATCCAAGGAGCCTTTAACTATCTGCATCTTCAAGCCTCTAACTAGCTTTAAAATCCAGCCCCCAAGTGACTTGACTGAGTCTGCACAGTGAGTCAGTGGCAGAGACTGGGAACAGACCTTGCACTTGTCGTGAGCCCCCTTCCTCTGGGGCCATGGCTGGGGAGGCCATTCTGCTGCTGCATAGGTGATCACACACAGGAAACATATTTCCCATTTTCCCAGAAGAAGGGAGGGTCTATAAGCCCCATTTGGAGCCTCAACAATCACCTCTTGTTCAATGTATTTATTTAGAGGCTTTTTACTGGCTCCCATCACTGTGGAATCAGACAGTCATTAACAAAGGTAGCCTCACAACACCTCTGTGAAACAGGCAAGTGTCAACCCCTGTTTCATACCTGGGGACACCAAGGCACAGTTTCCTCAAACACAAAGCAAGGCTAGATGTTGCCCTTAGTACAGTCCATTGGCCAGAAGAGGCTTGTACAGCGTTGGTGAAAGGGGATCCCTGTGTGTGCAGCATTCACCACCATCCCAGCTCCATCGTGCTCTGTTTCTCTATACACACAAAGGGCAATCATGCACATTCAGTGGAAATTCATTATTTTAGCTTAAGGAACAGACCAAGAAAGCACAAAAGCAAAGTCTCTCAAGGAGAGCACAGTGTAGCCCTTTTGTAGCAAGCTGCAGCAACTCTGAGAACAATAGGGCTGCTGTTTCTTCTCCAAAGGCATCCTGTCTGCAATGCTAAGGTGCAGGGCTCAGAAAAGCAGAGACCCCGCAGGTTGACAGCTGCATCTAGCCCTCGTGGGCCAGCACTGAGTTTGTGGTCTGGACTCATGGATCCCAGTTAGATCAGCAGCTATAATTATGGACACATCAGGCTGTGTGGAGCTAGAAATTCTGCACCTGGGATATGACAGGTCTGCATGCTCACAGGAGAGTGCAGGCAGAGACTCACCCAGGCTACTTCTTTAAGGCTCACTTTAAAATCCTCATCGTCCAAAGTTCATTTTTAACAAGTTCCATAAATACCCACCTCCACACTGGATCCTGGGCATTACTTGGAGATATTTCCATGACAGGTGACAAGTCAAATTCTGCCTTTGGGAAATGAACCCATTCCAACTTTCTCCAAACCTAACAAGAAAGGAACAGAAGGAGGAATGAAACTCTCCCCGCTCTTTAACTCCCACTCCCAGTGGCAGTGTTCCCAAAGCAGACAGCTGGGAAAGGGAAATAGTGGCCGAGCCCCACAAACCCATTTAAAAATACTTAAGGGAGAAAACTGTTAAATTAGAAGCGAAATATTTTCAGGTGGCCTGCCTGGGAGTGTTCAGCAACCCTACTGTCCCATTTTCATTGTAGCTCTGAGGCTCCCTCTGCTGGCTGAGAGTTGGCAGTGCATTATTTCAGGAGAGCCGCCGGGGCTATGAAATTCCCCTAACAATACTTTGGTTTGTTCTGCACCTGTGTTTTTCAGCAGAGCAAGTGACAATAGTGGCTCCTACAGTTAAAGTTATGAACCAGCTTCCTTTACAATCCCTTTGTTCATATGCTTATGCCCTTTCTGGGGCCAGAATTTCTCACGTTATATTGTGACGAACTGGGAATGTTCTTAATGTTTTCTCTGAATACTGTGTTGGTGCCTCAGTGTTCCCATGGCAGTTCTTAAGTATCTGGCAGAGCAAGGGCCAGTGCACCTAAATGCCTGGCACTCTGTCTCCTAGCAACTGATGGCCTGGGCCCCTCCCCTTCAAAGGTGCCAGCTGAAGGTGTTGGAGACAAAGGGATCAGGTGACCTCCTGGCCCGGGAAAGGAGCTGAGCAGAGAGGAGGGGCTGGGAGGGATTGTTAGTCTGGAGCTGGCTGAGGGCACTGGCTCACTGACCCCCAGAATGGACCCGGCAGAGGGGTCCGGTTCGCTGTACCTACAAGCTCTGTTTTAGACCCTGTTCCTGTCATCGAATAAACCTCTGTTTTACTGGCTGGCTGAGAGTCATGTCTGACTGCGAAGTGGGGGTGCAGGACCCTGTGGCTTCCCCAGGACCCCAATGAGGCGGGCTCGCTGTGGGAAGCACACGGAGGGGCAGAGGATGCTGAATACTCCAAGGAGAGACCCAGGAGGTGAAGCCGTGTGAGCTTCTTGCCCTGAACAAGTCTGCTCCAAGTGAGAGGAGGCTCTCCCAAGTCCTGACTGGCTTGGTGGGGAGCAGTTCCAGAGCATAGCCTGGTGACTCCGTGACATATATCTCTGCCTGAAGGCAGAAAGTTTCAGCTAAAACCTCTCTATGGTTTTGGAGTTCACAAGACTGGGGAGCATCAGACAGACTTCACACCCTGAAATCTAAGGTTTTTGTTTTTTTTTTTAACAAAGCTGACTGATGCTCGAGATGTGCTGTCTGGCATCGCCCCAGACCCTGATTCTGCAAAGGTTTCCTGTGGACCATAGCCCTATTGCCTTAAAAAGAACTACACCACTACCACTACACCCAGCAGAACGTACTTATTTTGTATAGCAAGTATGAGTGGTGCTAAGTTTGGCTGCAGTTTACCAAAGCTAGCAGCATCTGCTGATTGCACAGTGAGAACATGGAGTGGGTATATTCCTCAGTTAAATGTACTTTTGAAAGCAAGTTATGAGGCAGGATTTGGGCTTTGCCCAACTATTGCTCTTCTACCTTCACCCCCCCGTGCCGCCTGGCCATTTGGGTTTTCCATCTGCAAAGAGCAAATAGCCCTTCAGTTAGAATGGCGTGTATGAATTAAGGAAAAAACAGAGCAAGAAAGAACAAAAATAAGGTCTCCATAAGAGACCACAGCATGCAGGGGCATCTCTTCTAAACCATCTGCACTGAACTGAATACAAAATCATGCAATCATAGGAATGTAGGGCTGGAAGGGACCTCAAGACGTCATCTAATCAGGGCCCCACACTGACATAGGACCAAGTATCCCTAGACCAGTGGTTCTCAACCCACACTCTGCGGGCCACTTGCGACCCAATCAGCACATGGCTGAAGATCATGTGACATCCTCATATCCATACAGGTAGTATATATATTGTGTGGATTCAGCCCACATAACACATAGAGAGTTGCATATGCAGCCCACAATGGTAAATAGGTTGAGAACCACTGTCCTAGACCATCCCCCTGACAGATGTCTTTAAAACCTCCAATGACAGGGATTCCACAGCCTCCCCAGGTAACCTATTCCTTATACTTCAAAAGATTTTCCTAATATCCAACCTAAATCTCCCTGGTGACTGCCTCCAGCAGACTCCTAGAAATGTAGAGTCCAGGGCTCAGAGAACACTGCCGTAACTATTACAGAGCTATTTCTGTGACACTGGTCCAGCCCTCTAACCTCCCTCTCTCAAGTGTTTTGCCCTGGCTGTCCTACAGAGTGCATTGGGCCAGGGCACCATGTTACAGTGTGGTGTGGCCTTGCCTGTGTGAATGGCACCAAACGGTGTTGTTATAACTATGCTGAAGCCCTGTAAACACTTCATTAAGGTACTGTAAAGAAATCCATTCCCTGACACCTTACGTTGTAGCTATGCAGCCTCACTGGTGCATGGAGGACAGGTCAAGATGTTTAGGGATGCAATCCCATGCCTGGGTGTCCCTAAGCCTCTGACTACCAGAAGCTGGGAGTGGACGACAGAGGATGGATCACTCAATGATTGCATGTTCAGTTCATTCCCTCTGAAGCACCCTGCACTGGCTGCTGTCAGAAGACAGGACACTGTGCTAAATGGAACATTGGCCTGAGCCAATATGGCCATTCTTATGTTCTTATTCACATGGTGGTGTTTTGTATTTAAACATCCTGTTTCACTGGTGTCAAAGCAAGACCCGGTTTTCCGGTTTGGTTGCAAGTGTGTGAAAGCCTGTTTGCTTCCTGCCCTTTTTGCTTGGATTGGACACCAGGGGAAACATCAGCCATTCCTTGTCAGAACCTGCCTTGTGGCTCATGGTCACTGGTTCTTTTTGACTCGTCCAACTGCACCTCATTCCTAGGATAAATATTGCATCTTTCACCTGCTGCCTTGTCTGGGAAAAGGCAAATGCAAGAGAAAAAAGGCTCTTTCAAGTGGTGCCTAGGTCTCATTGACATTAGCTGCAGCATCATAGAATTGCAGTGTTACAGCAATCAGCTGTGAATGGCTGCCTGCTCCCCTGGGGGAAAGCTTTTCATTCCCAGGGCAGAACAAGGAATTTCAGGGAGAAAACAACCAGAGGAGCAGGCTGGAGCTACCAGTATGCCTTGGAAGAAGGCTTCATATGGACCCAAAGTGAAGCGAGACCTATCACCACAGATGTGTGCGATATGAAGGATTTCCATGTGCTCAGACTCCGGGGAGAGCAGGGAAGGTGCATCCCCCCACCGAGGCAGGCCCACTGCAAGTCAGTGTACACCAGAGCCATAACCAGCAGGTGGGGGGCATTTAGGGAGCCTGGCACACAAGGGCTCTCTTCATGGCTGGGTGGAGTTGCACCACCAGGTGCCCATGGCAAGTGAGAGGTCCCTTTAGCATCACTTGTCTGTTACTCCATAAGATTTGAGCTCCTCATCCTGACCTAGCAGGATTTACAAGGCTATGCTTCCAAGTTCCTGCCCTGTTCCCTAACCTCCCTCCAGGCTGTCCCCAGGACTCCTCTCCCATGTGTAGCTCCAGGCCTTCTGCCACACTGCCCCCAGTCCTGGAACGCTCTCCCTGTCCAATCTCCTCCTCCAAACCCCTCTTAGACGCATCCCCTCAAGCAGACCCTGCTCTCTCCTTTCCATCAGTGACCCCCACACCTTCCTCTCCTGAACTATGGTCATGAGACCCAACTCACCTTGGGCCAGAATCTGCTCCCCTTGCTTCCCTTGAGCAACAGCTTCCTTCTCATCTAGCCCGACTGAAAATCTCACCCTCAGATCTCAGGTAATGAGAGCAGGAAACATTTGCTGTGGAGCCCCCTCCACCCCCCAAACTCAGTATCCACTCACAGGGAGCAAAAATCCAGGTTTCTGGCATTTCAGAGCATGGTCAAACAGGTGCTGGAGCATGTGTTTATTCTGGGTCTCTGGGGTGGATACAGGATGGGGCATCTGGCTGCTTGTTGTCTCCTTGCGTGTGTTTATGTGGAATCTGATTTATGACAGGAGCCTAGACGCTGCAGTGATAAGTGCATGAAAAACTCCATTAAATAGCTCTGCAAAGCCTTGAAACAGAGAAGTGGCAACACGGCGCACCCTCACTCTGCTGTTCAGACCTTGGCTAATGTCTGTTTGGATTCATTTATAAAGTTAATTACACACTTTTAGCTGGTGTGTTCTACTTTCAGACAAGCGCACTGCTTATGTCGGGGGGGTGGAGAGTGGGAGAGGGGAGGAGGAACTGTTGGGCATAATTACCCTGAACTGCAGCCAGCCAGCGAGCTGGGATTCGTCATGGGCTAGAATCGCTTGGACTTCACATGGAATTTTCATCTAGGTGATTAAATTAGCAGGCCTGGTTGTTATGCCCTGGTTGGCTTGGATCCTGGTTCTGATCCATTTCCTGTTGCTCAGAACCAGCTTACCCCTCTGGGGCTCACATCTCATTCCCCACTGTGCAGAACAAGGAGCAGCTCGTAGCAGAATGATTTATGTTGGGGATTTTTAAAGACACTCCCTGGTCCTTTCCTCCAGCACACAAATAGACCCAGGCTGGACTTCCTTCCCCCAGTGCCCACCAGGATTCATAAATAACGACCAGTGCTGGCCCCAGCGTAACCTGGGCCCCTTCTCAAGAGCCAGGCAGGCCAAATGGGCATTGGGCAGGTCAGACCATGGGGTGAGGCATGTTTCAGAGCAGACAGTCCCTCACCAGCCTTCCCCTAGTTAAAACAGGAGACCACTACCTGGAGCATCTCTGCTGAGCTCCCCTGGGGAGAAGGGTCTCTCTGGCAGACAGGCCGAGCGCAGGACCAATAGCATTTAGGGCTTTAGAGGTTAAAACACTGTCCACTGCACCTGTAAGTGAACTGGAAGGCAGTGCCGAGCCCAGAAGCTGCCTGCTGGAAGGGCCACTAAGACCTTGTCTGCATGGTGATGTAGCCTTGATTCCAGCCACTGGTGCAGCCCCTCATGTGGGCAGGGTACACAGCCATTTATACTCCAGAGCTGCCCTGCAGGAGCGAGTTGCTCTGGTGCAGATGCTGGCTTTGCCTGCCTGCACTAGGATCGCCCTCAGGGCAGCTGCCCAGCTGTCTGAATTTGGAGTCAGTTACCCATGTATACAGTATGGCCTCGGGAATCTGCATTACCTGGAGTTTCAAACAGATCATTACTGTAGACCCACACAGAGCTCTTTGCACTGAGCCAGCCTCAAGGCGCCAAGCCATAGACAACTGTGCTGGGGCCAGGATCTGTACGAAATGGCTTTTGTGCAAGTGTAGATGGGACAAGCCATTGGCACGACCGGGGCAGAAGTGGTATGGAATCTAATAAGATCCATCATAAGTCTCTGAGTCTGGGGAATGAGCAGGGCAGTTGTCCCTGAATTTGTATTTCAGGAGGCATATCAGCCAGAGCCTGAAGCAATGAGAAAAGTGTGTGGACTGGGCTCTGCATGTTGGTTTGTTATTGTAGGGTTGCTCCTGGGTGTTGGGGTACATGCAGTGGTTTGTTACTGTAGGGTTGCTCCTAGGAGATGGCTGCTGACATTTATTGCAGTAAAGCAGCCACTAAAGTGTTCTGGATGGACTATTGCAAACCACTCTGCCTCCCTGCCACAGCAAGCCAAAGGATGAGTCCTACAATTTTAAAGTTAAACAAAACGCCTGGCCCGTATAATCTCTGGCAATGTCCAGGAGATGTCCTGCCACAGGCTACAGATGACAGAAGCTCCAGGAATCCTGCACTTGCTCTCTCTGTGTTAGCAGGCAAAGGACAATCCAGCTACATGTATTCATTATTGATCTACTATGGAAAAGCAAATGCATAATTTAAAGCTGACAGCAGGTGCCAGCAAAGGGCTGTTCTGTGGTGAACAGAATGCCTGGCGTTTGCATTGGAGTGTTTGTTACCCTGTATCAGAGGGGTAGCCGTGTTAGTCTGGATCTGTAAAAGCAGCAAAGAATCCTGTGACATCTTATAGACTAACAGACGTTTTGGAGCATGAGCTTTCGTGGGTGAATACCCACTTCATCAGATGCATGTAGTGGAAATTTCCAGGGGCAGGTATATATATGCAGGCAAGCTAGAGATAATGAGGTTAGTTCAATCAGGAAGGATGAGGCCCTGTTCTAGCAGTTGAGGTGCAAAAACCAAGGGAGGAGAAACTGATTTTGTAGTTGGCAAGCCATTCACAGTCTTTGTTTAATCCTGAGCTGATGGTGTCAAATTTGCAGATGAACTGAAGCTCAGCAGTTTCTCTTTGAAGTCTGGTCCTGAGTTTTTTTTGCTGCAGGATGGCCACCTTAAGGTCTGCTATAGTGTGGCCAGGGAGGTTGAAGTTTTCTCCTACAGGTTTTTGTATATTGCTATTCCTAATATCTGATTTGTGTCCGTTTATCCTTTTCCGTAGCGACTGTCCAATTTGGCCGATGTACATAGCAGAGGGGCATTGCTGGCATATATTACACTGGTGGACATGCAGGTGAATGAACCGGTGATGGTGTGGCTGATCTGGTTAGGTCCTGTGATGGTGTCGCTGGTGTAGATATGTGGGCAGAGTTGGCATCGAGGTTTGTTGCATGGATTGGTTCCTGAGCTAGAGTTACTATGGTGTAGTGTGCAGTTACTGGTGAGAATGTGTTTCAGGTTGGCAGGTTGCCTGTGGGCGAGGACTGGCCTGTGAAAGTGTGAGATCGTTGTCCAGGATGGGTTGTAGATCCCTGATGATGTGTTGGAGGGGTTTTAGCTGGGGACTGTATGTGAGGGCCAGTAAAGTCCTGTTGGTTTCTTTCTTGGGTTTGTCTTGCAGTAGGAGGCTTCTGGGTACATGTCTGGCTCTGTTGATCTGTTTCCTTATTTTCTCGTGCGGGTATTGTAGTTTTGAGAATGCTTGGTGGAGATTTTGTAGGTGTTGGTTTCTGTCTGAGGGGTTAGAGCAGATGCGATTGTACCTCTGTGCTTGGCTGTAGTCAATGGATCGTGTGATGTGCCCGGGATGGAAGCTGGAGGCATGAAGGTAGGCATAGCGGTCGGTAGGTTTTCGGTATAGGGGGGTGTTAATGTGACCATCGCTTATTTGCACCGTGGTGTCCAAGAAGTGGACCTCCCATGTAGATTGGTCCAGGCTGAGGTTGATGGTGGGGTGGAAGCTGTTGAAATCGTGGTGGAATTTTTCCAGAGTCTCCTTCCCATGGGTCCAGATGATGAAGATGTCATCAATGTAGCGTAGGTAGAGAAGGGGCGTGAGTGGATGAGAGCTGAGGAAGCGTTGTTCCAGGTCGGCCATAAAAATATTGGCATATTGTGGGGCCATGCAGGTGCCCATAGCGGTGCCACTGATCTGGAGGTATATATTGTCATCAAATTTGAAATAGTTGTGTGTGAGGATAAAGGCACAGAGCTCAGCAACCAGTTGTGCTGTGGCATCATCAGGGATACTGTTCCTGACAGCTTGTATTCCATCTGTGTGTGGGATGTTCGTGTAGAGAGCCTCTACGTCCATGGTGGCTAGGATGGTGTCAGGATATTAAAAATGCCCTCAGCTAATTTGCATTGGCAGTGACTGGGCTAGCCTGTGCAATGGTAGCTGTGCACACTCACATTCCCCGTCGGTTGTGCTGCTCTGTGGGGGGACGTTTCTGCCAGTGAAGCACACAATTCAACTAGTCCTTTTTGCTGCAGTCTCACTTGGCAAACTCCCACTCTCCCGCTCGGTCTCTAACAGCTGTGCTGCCCAGGTTTCTTCCTGCCACCAAATAGGCTTGTCTCCGCTCATATCTCCCCTGATGCATCAGGTTTCATTTTCCTGATCCCTTTGGACGCTGTCTGTCCTCACAGGTGGTTGCCTCTCCTTTCAATTTATATCATCTGAGAAGTTCTAACATGCTCTTCACTTCCTCCTCACTAACAAGGATGCTCCACATGACCAGACCTAACACGCTGTACCCCTTTAGGCATACCCCCCTTCCCCAAATCCCCAACTCTTTTGATGCTCATTCACATTGCCATTAGTTTAGGTCTTCCTGTTATTTTTCAGTCTACAGGAGTGTTCTTACCAAGCCCCTCTGAATTGTTTTCAAGAAACACTTTGCTACACAATATCAAATGCTTTGCTGAAATCCAAATCAATCACATCTGTTGCATCCCCATTCATCTGTTCATTTTGCAATATTATCAAACAAAGCTGTCAAACATCCACTGGTAGGATCTATTCCTTATCAACCCATACCACTCACTGCTCAGGAAGTCATTATCCTTTAGCCAGCTAGCGATTTTATTCTTCTCCTGGTACAGTATTTATTCCATTATTTTATGTTAGGGACAGAAATTTGAGACAAAATTTTCAAAGGAGTTGGGTGGCCACTTCCACTGAAATTCCCAGGATCTGAGTACCTAACTACATTCGACTCCTTTGAAAAGCCTAGCCTATGAAATAGTCATTACCAGGATCAATCTTATTTCCTGCTTTGAAATTCAGCAGCATGGCACACGTGCATTTCTCTGTTCTCCCAGTACAGCCACAGTTCTCCATGGCTGTCCAGGAACAGTTGCCAATGGTGCAGTTAAGTTTCTTAGCCAATTCACTTAGTAACAATTTGTGATGCAGATCATGCACACCAGGTGAGTTATTCATGGTCACATCACTTCTTCTCTGCAGAAGGAGCTATTTCTACTGGGTTTTCCTTATGCCTCAGTTGGACATACTTTTCCCCTCCTTGTAAGAGGTCAGGCTCTCAGCCATTTCAGAGTCATATTCATTTCAGCCACCTCCACACTTCTCTCCTCCCTGCTATTACAGCATGAAAGGCCTGCTGATCCCCACTGCCTAACAGAACACATTCTGGCTTTCTGCTGCCCTTGGGCCAGATTCTGTTCTTATTTAAAGCCAGGCAGCTCCATTGACTTTGCAGGTACACGTGTACCTCACTAGTCAGTGTGTGCACAAGTTCCCCTCTGTGCCAATCCCCAGAGAACATGAGTGATTACAGCTCCTAGCTACAGGGTTTGGCTCTTTAGCTCTGGAGGTGCCTGGTCCAAAGTCACATCAGCAAGAGCAGAAGGCACCTACTTATCTTTTCTCTGTGAGCCTGGCCTGATTCTTTTGTACTCTTAATTGGGTGCTTCCCGTTTTCCCTTCTAGTGCAGTTTGTGAACCTCTGGTCTCTGAGCAGTCTGGCACTGGTGGATTTCATGATGCCTGCTCATTACTCCCTGCCGGCTCCATTGCGCCATTAGGCACTGGCTGTCTTTGGGGACCACCTTGTCCCAGGAGTGCAGCTGCTGTTACAGATACTTGGAGCGCACATCGGGTCTGTCTCATAGCTACAGTGGGTGCAAGGACAGAGACTGTGGCCAGCAGAGAGATGCAATCTGGGATCCCCTTGTGCCCTCAGAGTCACCTTGTGTCCCTACTCAGGAGCCAGGCACAACCTAACCCTGGTATTTTTAATCCCTCAAATCCCCAGAGCTAATCTCCTTATGCTGCTGCATGCCAAGCTCCCATTCCTTACTCTGCTGTGTTCTAGCTCATTGGTTCCCAGTTTCTGTTCCAAGGCTCCTGCTCCCTGTTGGTTCCTCCCTGCCAGTACAGAGCAGATCTGGGCAGGCTCCTCCTAACAGTGAGTTGTATCTTGTGGCTCACAATGTTGTCTCCTGATGTCCCTCACTCTGCTTGTCTAGCTCAGGTCCATCCTGCAGCATTATGGGTGCTCTCCCCTCTCCCAGCATTGCTTGTATCTGTTGCTGCAGCATGGGCATCTTCCAGACACAAATGCAGACATGACCCCTGCCCTAAGGAACTTACAAGCTAGATGCACTCAACTACCACAGGGATGGGTGGTACAAAGTTAGAGACCAGGAGCCCCTGGATCGTCTCTCCTTTGGCAGGTCCCTTCAATGCCATTGTTTTGCTGTGGCCAGGGAACTGCAAACAATCCTAAGTGTATTTGTAGGCATCTGTTTCTAAAAATTGCTTATTTGTGCTTTACAAGGAAGGTAAAAATCTGTGCTATGACAGGTAAGAAATGAGCCTTGGCAGGAGTCATGAAACTGATAAAGCAGCCAAAGGACAATTAAAATACGTGCCCCCCTCAGAGTTTGAACTGGGGGGACATGCAGTGGCACAGCACACTATCACCTCTTAAATCGCCAGCTCATTCGCCAGAAGCTCAGATGCCACCTCTAGCCTTTATGGTTGCAGAGAAAACCCTGAAAGCGTGACCTTGGTGCCACTGACACCATTACACCTGCCTGAGTCTGCAGACAGCATGAAAGAGTAGATCTGAGAGGTGTGAACTGCCTTATTCATTTCAGTGAGGTGCCCAGTGATGGCAATTTAAATGGCAACATTGTTAACTATTTCACTGCTGATTCAAAGCACATAAGATAGGGGAGGAAGTATTACATCACAGAAGATCTGCACAAACTTTTCTGCCGGACTGCTCATTTCGGTATCATTAGTGGGCGGCCCTTGAGAGACTCCACCACTTATTTCCTTCCCCCAGTCAAAGAAGAGGCAAATCCAAGGAGTTTAGCAAGGCCCCACATGGTATTTGAGCCCCATTAAGGAGAACTGCAGAGCCCAAGGATGTACGTGAACCTAGTGAAGGGGAGCCATGACTAAGGCACCAAGGAGTCCAAACACCACATGTGGCCATGTTTTGAATGTCTGCTCAGTGCACTATGCATACTGGGAATGCCAAGTGGGTGGAGTTGTACAAATATGACTGCCCTTTCTTATCTGTTCTAAAACAAGGCTGCGTCATCACCAAGCCCTGGGGACAAAGCAGCAGCAGTAGACCCAGGGAAGAAGATCTTGGCCTCCAACTTTCAAAAACCCTTTATTCCACTATCTCCAAATTCCTCTGTGAATACTGTCAGTTCCTCGTTGGGCTGTGAGATGTGATGGACAGTCAGGAGAGGGACCACAAAAGCCGAAGGATCCCATGCTCCAAGTGTTTGAGAGTTGATGCAAATCTCCTAGAGTCTGAACTAGATCACCAGGAAACAACCTTCACACTGGATGCCAACGACAGCCACCGAGGCAGGAGAATTTTATGGGAGGCTTGAGGAACATCCTTTACAAAGATGTGCCTGGGGCTTAACAGCAGCATGTTCTGGCAGGAACACTGTGAGCTGTTCAATAGTTAATGAGACTGAGGTCTGTGCTCCGTTCCTTAAGATGATTGTTTGCAGCTCCTGGAAATCAGTTTCAGATGAGAGTTTAAGTTAATGCCATCCTGCAATTTTTAGCAGTGCTGCTTGGCTTCTTCCCAGAGTCAGTCTTATACTTGGGACACTGTTCCTTTAGCTGGGAAGCACCCACCAAGGCCGCAGCCTCCCAAACAGACGGCAGTCAGAGGTCTGTCTCATAAGGCTCCAGCTAGTCCTCTGTAACCCTAGCCCAGGCACTAAAGACCAAGGCCAGTGGTCCTAGGGTCAATCGCTGCTGCCTACAACACACCCAGGGGCATGGTGCTACCCATTTCTTGTATGGAGCAGATTTAAGGAGATTTGTGTCATCCAGGACAGATCCCTCGGGCGGTGCCGCTCCCGGCTTGAGGCCTGGCAGTGGAGGCATGAGTCTACTACAGCCTCATTGCTGATGAGGTCATGGATGGCCTGAGACTTGCGGGCAACAACTTCAGCATTGATGCACGTCTGCTGGATTATCTGGTGAGCAGACTCTGTTGCGTTAGGAGTTGTGGCTCTGCGCTGCCGTTCCCTGAGAGCATTCTCTACAGGACACATATGGGCACTTGAACTGCTTGGGAATTTTCTCAACAAAATGGTTCTTGGCCAGAAAGTGCCAGTTCTTTCAAACCAAAACCGTGTACGGGAAAGGGTGGGTTTTGACAACGCTTTCAGCAGGAAGGTTTCTCTGACCAGGAGGGAATTTCTGCTCAAAATGAGAGAGACTCCAGAATAGCCAAGAGCCCAGCGGTTAGAAACATGGCTTCAAGGCCCAGCTCTGCCCGAATCAGAGCAACTGGCTATTCTGGAGTCACTCTTTTCTCAAAAAAAAAAAAAAATAAAAAAATATGAAAAGGGCTTGGTTTCAGCTGAGTGCAGAAGGGGAACATTTTTGAAATCTCAGAACGTTTCATGGGATCAGAAACCCACCATGCCCTAAGCACAACATAGGGCCATGTGTTTGAAGCGTTTTGGTAGGCAAGTGCACATTTGCTCCCTTGTGTGTGTGTGTGTGTGTGTGTGTGTGTGTGTGTGTGTGTGTGTGCGCGCGCGCGCGCGGGGGAGTGGGTGTCATAAACAGATAGCTAAGGGTTAATGTCTTTCACCTGAAAAAAAGTAACCTGAAACACCTGACCAGAGGACCAATCAGGAAACCAGACTTTTTCAGGTCTGAGTGGAGGGAAGTTTGTGTCTGAGTTCTTTGTCTTCTGCCTGTACTCCCTCTCGGCTTTGGGAAGGATTTCTCTATTTCCTGCTTTCTAATCTTCTGTTTCCAAGTTGTAAGTACAAATATAGTAAGGCAGTAAGGTTTCTATTGTTTTTCTTTTGTACTTACATGGGTGTAGTGGCTGAAGTGTTTTGAATTGTATTCTTTTTGAATAAGGCTGTTTATTCATATTTCTTTTAAGCAAATGACCCTGTATTTGTCACCTTAATACAGAGAGACCCATTTTTATGTATTTTTTTTCTTTTTACATAAAGCTCTCTCTTTAAGACCTGTTGGAGTTTTTCTTTAGTGGGGGACTCCAGGGAATTGAGTCTGTGCTCACCAGGGAATTGGTGGGAGGAAGAAGTCAGGGGGAAATCTGTGTGTGTTAGATTTACTAGCCTGACTTTGCATACCCTCTGGGTGAAGAGGGAAGTAATTCTGTTTTCCAGGACTGGGAACGGGGAGGGTAGAGTCCTTCTGTTTAGATTCACGGAGCTTGCTTCTGTCTCTCTCTCCAGGAACCTAGGGAGGGAACACCTGGAAGGGAGAAGGGGGGAGAAATGGTTTATTCCCCTTTGTTAGAAGACTCAAGGAATTTGGGTCTTGGGGTCCCCAGGGAAGGTTGTTGGGGGGACCAGAGTGCCCCAAAACACTAATTTTTTGGGTGGTGGCACCTTTACCAGGTTCAAGCTGGTAACTAAGCTTGGAGGTTTTCATGCTACCCCCCATATTTTGGACGCTAAGGTCCAAATCTGGGACTAGGTTATGATAGTGGGCATGCCCCAAAGTGCAGAGGAGGCAGTTGGAAAGTCTGGCCCTTGATGTGAAAGCTGTGCAAGGGGGAGAGGCCTAAGCCAACTCTCTGAAACGATAGCCTGGTGGATTCTGTTACAGTGTGTGCCACGTTTACAGAAACAAGGAATGGGCACCTCCCAGCACAGAGCCCTGGCACTGTGAACCTACATCCCAAATAAGTGAGCACTGAATCAGGCCCATATCTTCCCAGGAAGCCGGGCTGGGCACAGCGTGGACACAGCACCGTTGACCCATCAAGCCTCATAAAAAACACACAATCAAAGATAGCTTTTTGGTACTGTCTAATCAGGCAGTTTACTCTGCCCTCCAGCTTGCTAAATCTCATCCAGGACCAGCACAATTCCCATTCCCCCAAATCACAGCGATTACCTCATTATTTGATATGAACAGAATTCATATGGTACAGAGAAGCCAAGTGTACTGTAGGGTACATACCCTAGGTGTCTATTCACCTTAGCAGTGCTAGCTGGGCATGCAGGGTCTGTACTCTGCATGCTGCCCTAACTCTGCTAACCAAGTACAAGCAAGGCCATGAGGTTTAGCTCTGGAGAACGTACAGCATAAGGGCTGAGTTAACTTTGCAGTTCCCTCTTGAGAATGCAAGTTGCTCAGTGTGGGGTCAAGATACCGTTTTAAAGGTGAACAGTCATGGACTAATAACATCACCTGCTTGGATTTTCTGCCATGCAGCAGCTTTAGTTCTTAAATCTTATGTTTGGCTCATTAAATTCAATTGCAGGCTGAAAACCCGGGTTTCTTTTCTTGCCTATAATGTTGAGTTAGGAGACACTTGAGCTGCTGAAGAGGAGACAGAAAATGAAGGCTCTGGCTACTTGCGACCAGTAAGGATCTCACAGCTCCAAGGATGCTAACCCCGCGGTCCTAGCTAAATTCCATTTGGGTGATTACATTTTAACCCCCCTAAATTCTCCTGAATTGACTACGGTATCCTCCACTGCCTGGCCTGAGCCGCCATTAGGGTGACCAGACAGCAAGTATGAAAAATCAGGACAGGGAGTAGGGGGTTATAGGAGCCTATATGAGAAAAAGACCCAAAAATCAGGACTGTCCCTATAAAATTGGGACATCTGGTCACTCTAGCCACCATTTAGTGTAGGACTGCTCTGTCCAACAGAATGGGTGCTCCACCCAGAGGCAGCTCCACTTCACTCCTACGCAAAGGGATTCCTACATGTAGTCTGTAACTCCACTGACAGTGTTTGTAAAGCGCTTGGGGATCCTCCTGTATGGAAGGGTCTATAATAAACAAGAGGCTGTTGTAGTCACAACAAATAGTTCGACAAGCGTGAACATTAGCCAATTAGCTTAGTCTTTTTTTTTTCCCGTTCATGAATCAATCCTGACTTCTGCAAACCTCTTTGTTAAACATGAATATTGGACAAACCTCTTGGACAAGCAATTTTCAATCTCCAGTGTGTCTGAAGCTTCCTCTTAGCCACTGGCAACTTGTGGCATGCGACTAGCCACCGGAATCACATGGTATCATCTCTGTTCCCTGACTTGATGACAGAAAACTTTTGGACAAGAGAACTACAAATGAAGAACAACGAACAGGACAGCTGTGCAGGAACCATCTGCTTTGTGGACAATTTGGTGACACTGTTTAGTGTGTTCGTCCCATGCTGGAATAAAGAGTTGGCATGGTGATATTTTCCATAAACATGGAATCTTCCACACAAAAAAATTTCCTTCTGGGAAGAAAAAAAAAGAAGGAAAACTTCAAAAAAAATTCAGGGCAGCTGGAAACCAGCAAGCTGACTGGGCAGCCCCCATCTCCGCTTGCCAAGCAAGCAGCCACTGGAGCCAGTCAGCTAGACTTGCTTCCTTCAGAGTTCTGATGGAGTCAATGTGTTCCCACAGATTCCATCAAATCAGCATTTTCCCAGTGGTGACTCCAGGCACCAGTGTGCCAAGAGCATGCCTGGGGCAGCAAGCCGTGGGGGGCGCCCTGCCAGTCCCTGCAAGGGTGGCAGTCAGGCTGCCTTCAGTGGCTTGCCTGCAGGAGGCCCACCGGTCCCACGGATTCGGCGGCAATTCGGAGGCAGATACATTGAATCCATGGGACCGGGGACCTCCTGCAGGCAAGCTGCCGAAGGCTGCCTGACTGCTGTGCTTGGGGCAGCAAAAAGGCTAGAGCCGCCCCTGCATTTTCCAATAGATAAATGGAAGAGTTTCAACCCACTCTGGTGGCTCACCTGCACATCTGGGTGCAAAGTATTTGTGCAAACAGAACCTGGCCAGGAGGGAACATTCATGAAATGGGACTCTAAAGGGCCAGACCAAAGAGCTGGTTGGTACTGGAACCAATGTCCTTGAACCTTGGTGTCTAGAGCATTCAACCTGCTATAGTTATTTAGGGCTAGATTGCAGCCCATCCTGCACACACCTGCAGGGGAGTCAAGGTATATAAGGTGCCTCATTATTCCTCTGCACTCACAGCTTCTGTGAGGTTGCCACCCGCACTCCCATGCCAGTAGGTGGGCAGGGGCAACCACTTGGCTGAGTCAGTCTCTGTCCATTCACAGTGTGCCCATACTGCAGCAGTACTGGCATGCCGGGGAAGTAATCTGTGCCTGAGACAGGTCTGGAGCCAGCTACCCCCTCCTAGGGCTAGGGGAGAGCCAGGAACCCGATTGCACTTGGAGGCCCGGTCCACTTCTGCATCAGGATGCTGCCCATTGCTCAGGACAAGTGGCAAAGCCAGTCTCCTGGTAATTCCTGTCCCTATTACCATCCTGCCTGTGAGTGGCAGTCATTCCATGGTACTAGGCACTGAACAAACGCAGCACAGAACTACGGTCCCGGCCCATCGATGGTGCGTAACAGGCCTGGCTGGAGTTTATTCATTTGTTTTCTTCAAAATCTCACTGAATTGTACCTAATTTTACCATGAGCTTGAAGGAGAACAGCAGAGTCTAATGTCCCCATCTCATCCCTCTCTTCCCTGCCCCCACAGATCCTACCTTGGGGGGAGACTGCCTGTGCCCTGCATTATGCATGTGACCGTTATTTAATGGCGGTTGTGTCCCAGGGTGCTGGCCAGCCGCGGCTGCACACCGCTGGTGCCTGTTTGCACAATGGGGCGGATTCGGTCCTTTCACCAAAAATTATTCATTATCTGCAAAAACCACAGAGGCAGTCTGTGCACTGAATGGGATTTCCCAGATGATCCTGCGCCCCCAGAGGCTGTCTGCTCCCCTTTTCAGGGGTTAGATTGAATCCACTCACCCCTGCCACTCGCCTGCATTCCTAGGTGTAAGCAGAGTATTGTGATTCAACTCCAGCCCCACCTGCTCTCTAGTCAGATGGAAAATGACCTATGAGACAAAGCCCAAAGCTATCCCCCCACTCTAGTGCTTTGCCCCGACACGTGTCTCTTTAACCTCTGCCTTGTGGCCAGCTGCTACGAGGGGCGCCTCCTTTGTGGTGATTAATAGGCCCTAGATCACATGATTAAACAGACAAGTCTCCCCATCTGGTCAACAATCCCTTGTCTGTTAGAGACCCCGTGCCCTTGGTGATAATGATATTAACCTCCCCGGCATTCTGCAAATGGCCCCCTTCAAAGGGCCCTGTCAATTGTCAGCCGGCCTGAGGCTGAGAGAGACGTTTGTCCTAGCAGGCCCCACTTTGCTAGTGACTTGATCAAAGTTCATGGCGATCTCCCTGCCAAGGCAGAGAGAGATTTACAATCGCCACTTAACATGGGTTTATGAAGCCAGCTAAACCCCTGCCACGCTGCGAGCCCAGCCGCCTGTGTGGCTGTCCCAGGAGGAATGTATGCCGTCGCCACACTCCTTTCCTTAAGGAATCATCTATTTAATTCACCTCACTGCAGTGACCCCCTATCCACAGCAACAAGGGACAGTTCTGCAAGGGGACGTGAGGCCACTAGCCGCTGGAGCGTGGTGCATGCTGCTGCTGCTTTTTCACACTTGTGCAGTGGAACTGCTTTCCAGACACTGATGACTCTGTGCCCCACCTGGGGAGGGGCTCCCCATGTCACAGCTGGGGGCGCTGCTGCAGGGAGCAGATTTTCCAAGGAGACAAGCTCCCATGGTTGTGGCTTCTCAGCCCTGCTGAGGCCCAGGCCATAAAGAGTTTGGCTGAGGGCCCAGCAGGAGAGCTGGGAGGACACTGGCATCGCTGGCTCTCCCTGCCCTGCTTAGCTCACTAGACTATGCTGCCTCCGAGTTCAGTTGCACCCTGGTGGCCAGAGGCTGTTCAGCATAAGAACCAGCTCCACAGCAGGCAGGCAGCTGGCAGGAAGCCTGTGGCGGCCTCATCGTGCCATCACTTACTGCAGCCAGAGCAGCACTGCCTGCCACATTATAATCAATCATCCTGGAGTCTTTCCCCAGAACTGAGCCCCCATCAGTCCCACAGGCCAACCCAAGCAGCTGTGGGGCTGTCTATACATCTGCCATCCTTGCAGACAGGAGCCGCTCGCAAGCAAGTCTCAGAGGCAAGTCTCCAAGGGGAGCCTGCAATGAGATGAGCTAGACACCATGGGACAGATCCTGAGCTGGTGGAGGCTGGCCTGGCTCCCCTGGAGTTAATGGAGCTGTGCTGATTTACACCAGCCAGCGAGCTGGCTGTGGTGTGTAGTGAGGGAAGCAGCTGAGTGCCCGGAGATGCAGCATGGTTTAGTGATGGAAGCATGGAACAGAGAGTCCTGCATTCTAACCTCAGCTCTCAGGCTGCCTCTCTCTGATATTATCAAGTTACTTATGCTTTCTGCCTTAGCTGTCCCCATGAGGGAGCAATAGCTGTTCAGGAGGAACAGAGCTATACAGAACTAGTAAGTTCAGCGTACCCTATGGCACCTCCTCCAGGCTATGCTTAGGTAGCAGGCTATAGCTCTCTAGCACCTCCTTGGGGAGACAGCAGGCATGACTCATCTCAGAGGCCCCTCCCTGGGCCAGAGGCCAGAGCATTGCCTGGGGGTGTCCCAGCATCCTGAGTGCAGCCCTCCTGTTTAAAAATCTGCCTCCTTACCAGAGTCCATATGAAGACATCAGGATGATTCCACAGGCCACAAATAGCAGAATCCAGACTCTTCAGAAAACACAAGGGGGAAACAGGGGCAAGAGAGAAGAGGACCTGGGCAGCCAGGGCTTTCAAGCAGCACCCCATCATCAGCTGGGGCTGGGTAGCTCAGAGTTTCAGCTCTGCTCCTGCAGCGCAGCCTGCCACCCTAAACTGAGCTGGGATCCTGCCTTTTAAGGACTCGCCCCCTCTGGGCCTGGCAAGCCTCAGGTGTGCAGAGTTGGGCTGATTGTGCCGAGGTCTTTAACCTCTTCTTAACTGGGCTGGGGATGTGGCCTACCACATCCTGTAAATGTCACTTGGACAAGATTTAACAGGCGAACACCAAGGATGAATTACAGACACCGTAACAGATGAGCAGCCTCGGCAGGGTTTATTCCCATAGGTGATTCCAGAACGAGGTGTTGATTTTTGTGGTCTGTTTCAATAAATGACACACTCTGCTGATTGAGACTCTGAAGTCTCATCCAGGGCTCTTTGCAGAATGGACAAGGACCCTATTTCATGCCAGGTGCTGAGAAACTCTGGAGGCTTTTTAAGCCTTGGCTTTTGCTGAATCTTGCATTGGGATTTTGGGTTTGTTCAGACCATGGAACATACCATGGAAGTTTGGGTTTGGAACAGAAAACAAAGTTTGTACAAATTCTGGCAAAACAAAGGCACTGGGTTTTGCACATCTCCGGTCCTAACCCCAGACCCCTGCTCGGACCACTACCCCACTTGAGCCTGTTTATAGCCAAAAGCCCCGGAGTCCCCTATGGAGGAATCTTTCCTGCCGAATCACAGGTTGCTGAAGAAGGGTTTCAGGGGAATGCAGACTCCAGGCACCTAGGTAGTCCAGGGGATTCTTGTTGTAGTGAAACAGATCAAACCCACCCCACACTCTCTAGGAGCTGGGGCCCCTCAGCTGCCAGGGCTGTAATGTGGAAGGATCAGCAGAACGGAGCACGTGGCTGAGGCCAGCTTTGCCGGAGAACCCTCATCATAGGCAGGAAAGAAAGGCTTGAAGCAGCAGTGGCAGACACCCAGTGAGGTTGTCACAGAGCCCATGACAGACTGAGACAGCAGCGCCAGTGGCACCAAACAGACTTGTCCTAACTTGTAGAGCCTGCAGGGAACCCCTGTGACTGAGCAGCACCTGGAAAGGCCTTGCCAAAGGGCAGAGAGGAAAGAGTCAGCAGGAGTCCACAAGGAGAGCTCAAACCAGAAGCACATCCATCACAAGCCTGTGGGCTCCCAAGGCCAGGGAATGGGTGACCCCAGACTCTGGTCTGTGGTGCCCACGCCAGGCATCCATTTCTGAGCAGGGTCCTATCTCCTGCTAATGCTTTGCAGCACACACACAGATGCTTGTGGGCTTGGCAAGGTACTCAGGAACTGCATTTGCTCCAAATGGATTCTATCACAGAACACCGGAGAGTTTTCAAAGCAAGTCATGTCCCCAGACCCAATGAAAGCCAGCCCACCTCCTCTTGCAGCACCTTCTCCATGACTCAACAAGTCATGGAGCCCAGCCTGACAATCATTCAGAGTCAGACCTTCTCCCAGGACGAGGCGTCTGCGAGTCTGCATGTGGTGTGGGGAATCCTTCCCCTGCTGCTTAAAGGCAGCCACCTCTGGGGTGGGACACAGCTATCCTGTGGCAGCAACACAAAACAGGTAATAATATCTGCCTTGTTAACCCTGGTCTGGCTGTTTGCTGTGACATTCTCTGCTGGGGCAGCCTCATCTACACTGGCCTGTTTCTTAAACACTCCCACGTCACAGTTACAGTGGGGAGGAGTGTAGTGTAGACCAGCTGCCAGCATTGGGCCATCGTGTGCAGAGGAGCTGTTGGGAGTGGGTTAGATGGCCTGATGGCAGGAACGGGACAGAACCGAGAAATCACCACTTCGCTCCTTCTTGGCTTCCCTGTCCGAGGGGGAAGGTGATGTGGCTCCCACAAGCCTTGCAGCCTGAGACCACAGATGGGGCAAGGGCACAGCCCTCCAGGGGACTTCTGTGGCAATATGCTGCCAAGATCCCAGCTCAGAGATGTAGCAGGGACAACCGGGTTGCTCTCTTCCGCAGCACGTGGCTGCTGAGCCAGGCGCTGGACAAAGCCGGTCCTTTGGAAGTGCCCTGCCAGTGCTGCCACAGCTGAAGAGAACTTCAGGAAAGTGAAGGAAACTCCTGGGGTGGGCGTGGCCCGGGCAGCTGAGGGGGTGCACATTTCAGCCCTGCCTGTGGGAAACCCCCTCTGATTTTCCACCCTCCCCACTCCCCCACTTCCTGGGATGTAAGCAGCCAATCAGGCAGCGCCCTCCCTTTCCCCTGAGGCCCAGCAGTCTTCTCAGAGGAGGGGGAGCTAACGAACCCAGGGCAGCTCTGCCCCCCACCCCCGTCCTTTGAGCAACCCCCCCCTTGCTGCAGCACTCCTTGGGCAGGGGGAGAACCACCCCTGGAGCTGGAGCAGGGCAGATGGGGAGGACAGAAGTGATGGGAGGTAGGGGATGGGCAGAAGCCAGGGGTGAGTGGGTTCAGGCAGAAGCCAGGTGGGAGGTAGGGTTGCTAACTTTCTACTAGCACAAAATTGAACACCCTTTCCCCACCCTCACCTCTGGGGCCGGGGCAGGGATTTGGGGTGCAGGGGGGTGAGCGCTACAGCTGGGGGTGCAGGCTCTGGGGCGTGGCTGGGGATGAGGGGTTTGGGGTGTAAGAGGGTCTTCGGGCTGGGGCCGAGGGGTTCAGAGGACCAGAGGGGGATCAGGGCTGGGGCAGGGAGTTGAGGCACGTGAGGGGAATCAGGGATGGGGCAGGGGGGGTCAGGGGTGCAGGCTCCAGATGGCGCTTAACTCAGGCAGCTCCCAGAAGCAGCAGGATGTCGCCCCTCTAACTCCTACGAAGACGCGCAGCCAGACGACTCTGCGCGCTGTTCCATCCACAGGTGCCGCCCCACAGCTCCCATTGGCTGCAGTTCCTGGACAGTGGGAGCTGTGGAGGTGGCACTTGGGGCAGGGAGAGCATGCGGAGCCCTCTGACTGCCCCTACGCCTAGAAGCCAGAACAGAGACATGCTGCTGGTTCCAGGAGCTGTGCAAAGCTACATAGGTAGGGAGCCTGCCTTAGCAGTGCTGACCGGAGCCATCAGGGTCCTTTTTCAACTGGGCGTTCTGGTCAAAAACCGGACACCTGGCGATCCTAGTGGGAGGTCAGACAAACGGGGCAGGGAGAATGGGCAGAAATAGGGCAGGGAATGGGCAGAAGTAGGGCAGGAGATGGGCAGAAGTGGGGTGGGAGATGGGCAGAAGTGGGGTCGGGGGAGAGGCAGAAGTGATGTCACATTCATTTCTGTAGGAAATGATTGACATCCCCCCACATGCACATTCTTTTTTGGACCCCTTTGAGGCTGGGCAGTGCAGCCCCTGGACCCTGCAGAGGGGTCTGCCAAAAGCCTAGTCCCTTTGCTGTTTGGGGTTGAGGCCCTGCTGGACTCCCCAAGGGGAAAGGATGAGGGCAGGTGATGGCCCTTCTGCAACAGCAAGTGTTGCTGAGTGAGCCCAGCAGGGAGGAGTGCGCTTTGCACACTGCCAGAAGCACAGCAGCAGTTGCTGTGGGCTGTGCCCATCATCCCCACCCCCCGAGCACTCTGCGAGGTTCTGGAGGAGCCAGCTAACGGATCTCCAGCCCTGCTACTGCTGCACAGTGCCGAGAATGGGCTGCAGCTCAGACACCACAACGCAGCCGAAACCCCACATGTGGAAACTAAGAGCAGCCCATTTGGATCGAGCACATTTACTAAGCCCTTTGCATTCATTTAAATAAGTCATTCCCAGGCCCCGAGAATACCCCAAACATGGGGGCAGACTCTCATTTTTGCAGCGCCCCTTAACATTAGACTGGCAGTGAAAAGGGGCCTTCCAGTTGGGCATAAATGGCAGTTTAAAGGGGCTGTTAAGTGACCTTGAAAATGTTTATTCCTATTTGAAGTCCTCCTTTCTACTGAGGGCCTTACTGTCAATAAGATTTGGGCCCACAGTCTGTTTGATTTATTTAGCTGGTGGTAAGTTTTGTTGTTGGAAATGCACTTGAGCTCTAGCGAGGCAGCCCACTGGTTTTAAAGAGATTTATAAGCAAAGGACCTTCAAAAATAAACCTTTGTAAAAGGACACATTCCCAAGCCTGGTGGATCCTAGCTGTCAAAAGAGAAAGCTTGTAGGGAAAAAAAGATGTTTCTTTGGACTAGCAAGACTTTTGATTCTGTTCCCAGGCCAGGGCTGCCCACAGCAGTAAGGTATCGCTGCAGGATCCTGGAGAAGGGTGTCAGGAAGAGTGGTAAGCAAGAGCATCTGAAATAACAGCCAAGTATCAACCACGTGGAAATTTCATTTTGTAGAGGCGTCCTTGCTTTGTGAATTGCTTCAGCTCAGAATCCCACAGTTGAGAACCGTCTGGAGCTGTGGTTTTGCTGGGGTCGGTTGTCTGCGACTAGCAACGGGCGCCGTGCATTTCCTCCAGCTGACTCAGGTCTCTGAGAGTTACCCTAAAAGGCAGAGTGCCCTCTCCCCCTCCCTCAATACACCCACACAGCGACGTAGCCCTGCTCCATCTGCCCAAGACAGCCAGCCTGGAAAGTCTGATTCTGACACATCTTACAGGGAAGCTGCTGCCAAAACAAATCTGGAATCTACATATATTTGTGGATTACTCACATCTGGACCCAATTTCATAACAAAGGCATTTCCACAGCTCTGCGGCAGGAAATGTAGGTCTTGAACCTTCTGCACAAGGATTCAAAGGAAAAGAGAAGATCGGGGCTAGATGGATAGTTCAGAAGGACAATTCTGTCCTGGCTTGAAGAGCCACTGATGCCCATGACCCCAGCTTTAGATTCTGCAGACGTGTCATACTGCATTATCGGTATTACCCTTCCTCTTTCTGGGTTACTAGGCCCTTTGCATGACATCAGAACCTTTCCTATTTAAAAGCTAACCTATTTTGGTTGCTTTTACCCCACCTGAATGGCCAGTATCCTGTTTGCGACAACATAATTGTTTCCACAGCAGCCGATTGTGATGTCATAGATAAAAGATTTCGGTTTTAGCTGGACAATGAGCAGCAGGAGAAGACAAACGCATGGGACAGCAGGATCCTGATGTTCCCTATGGAAATGTTTCTATAAATGATGAATGAGAAAAAGAGGGGTGCAGAGTTTGGGTGATAAAGGAAAAGGGTTGTTTCTTGGCATAGATTTTTCAGATCTTCCCAAGTTACACTTGAATGTCTGTCCTGGATGCTCAGGACATGAGCAGGGAATGATGGGAAGCTATTTTAAATAATAAAATGGTAATAATGCTGACATTTTTCTTTTCCATCAGGAAGCTGACAGTATTATGTGCACATGTGCATGTGTATGCATCTGTTTGTTTAAAAATTAATTGCTTAATCAAAATTGTGTGTTCAAATCAAGACAGGGTTTTTTTAAGTTGCGTGGTCAACTGCATGCCTCATTTTGCATGTGCAATTACCATGAGCATGAATGCGGACTGCGCAACCCTCCACACAGATGACCATCATTGTTACAATCAGAGCTGGTTGAAATATTTTCAGCAAAAGTTTGTTCTGTCGAAAAATGCCATTTAATCAAAACTGAAATGTTTTGTGGACACATCTTGATTTCAACAACTGTTTCACTGGGAAGTTTTCAAGACAAAAAAGAGACTCTGACTTGTTATAGCCCAGTGGGGAGGTTCTAACTAATAAAATAGTAATGAGGGAGAGTAGAAAGTGATCATAAATCATCAAACAGCATTTTTTAAAAGCCAGTTAGTGGCCTCAAAACACCTTCCGCTCATGCTACTGAAACTGCAACATTGCAGCTTAGATGTCTATGTCAAGAAAGGGACTGAGATGTATGTAGCTGAGTTCTTATCCAGAGCAACCTTGCAGCATGAAAATACCGCGGCTGAACAAGAATATGAGACCTTCACCCTGCTAGAACTATAGATACCACAGAAAAACATAGAAAGCATCGCCCGAGCCAGTTATGTGGCAGTTTAAAGGCAGGATCTGGAAAGCATCTGAGAACAAATCATACAAGATAAAAACTGACAAGTGCTCACATCCATCATACTGTCAGGATGGCCAGACACCAGAGCAGTCCCACCTGCCTCTCAAGAATATCCGTCTTACAGAGATAGGTTCATATGTAAAGACCATTGATACATAACACGTTGATCACTGAGTACAGAAATTCTCTTATGAATCCATCACAGCCATTTGTATCTGGAAAGGCAGAGACATGACATCCTGGCCAAACATGAAATATCTGAGACCTGGTGAGTTCTGATACATGTGGGGAAATGCAGGCCAAGCAGCAGAAAGAGACAATGAAAATATACACTATTCCCACCAGACCCAGAAGCGGAGCAGGAATGGACCTTGTCACTGAAAACCGCACAAACGATTATTGCCGAAAGACTTCTGGGAACTATCTGAATGAGACACAACAGCAGTGACCATCACAGAGAAAGCAATGCCACATTGGGGTTGGCACCCTTAAGACAACAGACCTCTGTTTACTTACATTTAGTGTGTACTAGTTACTTAGGAATGGGAATTCAGGCAGAGCCTATCCCCGCCATACCACAGCCAGTCAAATGGCAAAGCTGAGCAGGCAGGTAACATTGTTAAGGCTCTATTAAAGATAGCTCGCAAAGAGCAAGGTGAATAGATGGCAGAATGGAGAAACACTCCCACAGGAGGCCTTAATAGCAGCCTAGTACAAAGCTCAATGTCTAAATGCACAGCCCTGGGTGCCTACAGCCGCAGGATTACTCTAATCAGCAGCACTGGAAGGAGTAAGACAAAAAGCGAGAGAGACAAGTAAAGGCCAAAGCCTATTATGACCGACAAGCTAACAACCTCCCAGCACGACAACTGGGAGACCCTTGCAGAATCAAGTGGTTCCTCGAGACAAATCATGCCCTTGGAAGCAAGCTACGTGTGTTGAAGAGAGAAATCCTCATTCATATCATGTGGCGGCGAGGGGGCATATATTTCACCAAAAGTGTGAACACATTCACCCCTTTGGAACACATGCATGTGGAGGATGGTGAAATCTTGCCCTCTAATTGGACCAGATGCACAAAACACTCCCCAACCACAAGAACCAAGCACCAGGCAGTCTTCTGTCGCTACAAGAAAGACTAGCACACACTGCAACATCAAATTGCCCACAAGGTATATACAAGACTTTGTCCAATACGAAGGCATGAAAGAACAACCCTCCTAAACCCAGAGGAAAATACCTTAGCTCCTAAGCAAGTTAATTCTAGTTAGTTTTTTTAAAGGGAATTGGTGTTAAGTGGTATATCTGACTTGACGGGGTATAACAGAACGTTCAGGTTGTGGGATTCATGTTTCGTTTGGCTATCAGATAAATGTGACAAACGGGATTGTACAATAGGTAGCTTCCCAGTAGGGTGCACTGTAGTATGTGCTGTGACCGTCACACCTGGCAGCTCTGGGAAGGTGACTGAAGGCAGGTATATTAGCCTTAGAATGATTAAAGCCCTATTCCCTGTGAACTGACAGAACTTACCTCAGGTTAATTATGGACAGCTGAGTCTAATTAAGGGCAGCTGGTGACCTTTAAACACCTCTTCCGGAGAGAGGACTGAGAGAGGAGGGATGAGAAGCAAGCTGCAGCAAGGTTGTGTGCAACAAGGGGAAAAGGCTTCTCTTAGGTGAAGAGCTGTTCTTCCCTAGAAGGGGAAATTTTGTGTTTGTCTGTTTGGGGAGGGGGCCTCCATAGCTGGGCCCTGTGTGGGTTAGAGAGAGTGGCTAGCGATTGGTAGCCAGCATGAGAAGAGGCAGTACTCCAGTGGGAGTTAGGAAATGTAATTTTTTTGGTTTTATTTATAGAAGCTCTCAGGCCAACCCAGAGGCCTCCCCTGTAAATATCGTGAGCATTAAACCTCTGGAGTGGGACAGATTTGCCCCCAGCCTCCTCAATGCCAGAGGGAGAAACTCTGAGCCCTGACATGATGGAAAAGGTGCATTGTCACAATGCCAATAGGTATAGTATAGGTACTTTGAGAACTCTGCTTGCAGAAAGTGCTTGATAGGAGAAAACAGAGTATGTGGAGGAAGGAATAAAGTCAGAACATTGCACTATTGTGTGTGTCTCTCTCTTTACACTCAGACACAGAACAATAATTAGCCACTCGCATGGGCAGTTACCTGATGTGCAAAACAAGTAGTGACAATTCCTTAGAGTGAGCCCAATTTACAAAAACAAAATCAATTTCCTGAGACTTTGCTCCATGCTGTGGGAAAATCTGTACGGCAACACGAATTCTTTGGGGTCAGATCAATTTGGAGGACATCTGGACCCCATTAAAAAGATTTTTGCCAAATATTTTGATTAGTGTATTCTTGGTGAGAATGGCTTCCTGACACCAGCATGGTCATCCTGACAGTGGGATCAAAGTGAGGGCCGTGTCTCTTCTTTGCCAGTGGTGCCAACACCTGCCATTTCCATTTTTTCATTTTTGCAGTGTTTCAGCAGGAAGACAGGAAGCTGGCCCTGCTAGCATTCTGCTGCATGCACCTGAATCACCTCTTGATCTCCAGCATGTAAAGCTAATAAACACTGATTGGGTTATAATGCTAAAGGAACTCAAATATGAAGTTGCAGAACTACTAACTGTGGTATGTAACCTATTGCTTAAATCAGCCTCTGTACCAGATGACTGTAAAATAGCTAATGCAACACCGATTTTTAAAGAAGGCTCCAGAGGTGATCCTGGCAATTATAGGCCCATAAACCTAACTTCAGTACCAGGCAGATTGGCTGAAACTATAATACAGAACAGAATTATCAGACACATAAATGAACATGATTTGTTAGGGAAGAGTCAACATGGCTTTTGTAAAAGGAAATCATGCCTCACCAATCTACTAGAATTCTTTGAGGGGGGTCAACAGACATGTGGACAAGGGTGATCCAGTGGATACAGTGTACTTAGGTTTTCAAAAAGCCTTTGCAAGGTCCCTCACCAAATTCTCTGGAGCAAAGTAAGCTGTCATGGGATAACAGGGAAGGTCCTCTCATGGATTGGTAACTGGTTAAAAGACTGGAAAGGGCAGAATAAAATGGTGAATTTTCAGAATGGATAGGGCAGGATCCCCCAGTGCTGTTCAACATATTCATTTATGATCTGGAAAAAGGGGTAACGAAAGAGGTGGCAAAGTTTGCACACTACAGAATTTCATAGATTCATACATTCTAGGGTCAGAAGGGACCAATGTGATCATCTAGTCCGACCCCCTGCACAAAGCAGGCCACAGAACCCTACCCATCCACTTCTATAACAAACCCCTAACCTATGCCTGAGTTATTGAAGTCTTCAAATTGTGGTTTGAAGACCTCAAGCTGCAGAGAATCCACCAGCAAGTGACCCATGCCCCACGCTGCAGGGGAAGGCGAAAAACCTCCAGGGCCTCTGCCAATCTGCCCTGGAGGAAAATTCCATCCCGACCCCAAATATGGCGATCAGCTAAACCCTGAGCATGTGGGCAAGACTCACCAGCCAGCACTCAGAAAAGAATTCCCTGCAGTAACTCAGATCCCATCTCATCCAACATCCCATCACCAACTACTGGGCATACTTATCTGGCGATAATCAAAGATCAATTGCCAAAATTAGGCTCTCCCATCATACCATCCCTTCCATAAACTTATCAAGCTTAATCTTAAAGCCAGATAAGTCTTTTGCCCCATAGCTCCCCTTGGAAGGCTGTTCCAGAACTTCACTCCTCTAATGGTTAGAAACCTTTGTCTAATTTCAAGTCTAAACTTCCTAGTGTCCAGTTTATACCCATTCGTTCTTGTATCCACATTGGTACTAAGCTTAAATAATTCCTCTCCCTCCCTCATATTAATCCCTCTGATATATTTATAAAGAGCAAGCATATCCCCCCTCAGCCTTCTTTTGGCTAGACTAAACAAGCCAAGCTCTTTAAGTCTCCTTTCATATGACAGGTTTTCCATTCCTCGGATCATCCTAGTAGCCCGTCTCTGAACCTGTTCCAGTTTGAATTCATCCTTCTTAAACATGGGAGACCAGAACTGCACACAGTATTCCAGGTGGGGTCTCACCAGCGCCTTATATAACGGTACTAACACCGTTAGTACTAACGGTACTCACGGTACTAATTTCTCAAGATACACAGAGAAAGAGAGGCCTGTGAGAAAGAGATTCAGACAGTGTGTCTGTCCTATATATACACATTAAAAACATTCTCAAAAAGTAAAAGAAATGGACTCAAAAATTAATAAGGCTGGTTGACAATCCTAATTTGGAAACTCTTGTTCCATATGGCATGCTTGAATAGCTGCAGTTGTGTTAGGATGGAGCCGACCAGCTGGGGAGTTACTGGGGGTTGTTTGTAATTGTAATAATGGAGATCAGATGGCTGGTGTGGAGAACAGACAAGAAGCTGCACTGTTTGTCAGGAGATCATTTCTGATTTGGCCTTTGCCAAATGAAAACACTGCGCAGCTTTATCCCTGTTTGCTCTGTTCTTGTAAACATGTTTTGCAGATACCACAGGTAGGATGTTCTGTTTACAGTGTTTTCACTCTGTCCCATTCAGTGTACAGTGGGTCAAACAGTTAGCCAAAGCTGCCCTGCCAGATACAAACATAACTGACCAAACCGTAGAGTGAATCTCAGACCACACCTGAGGTGACCCTTTGCCCAGCCATGAACCAGGCTGCCATGAGAGAGGCTATTCTCATGGTATTCCTTACTGCTGGGGTTAGGAAGGGGGAAACCGGTGCTCTGATCACCCTCTGGGATTGCCAGGCTCACTTCCCCTCCCAGGAGGGGCCGAGATATTGCAGACAAGCAGCTAAAATATCAGGTGCTTCCCAAAACAGAGGGTTTCCCCCAGGCTTGCTGGACGATAGCAGTCTGTGCTGCCCATGATATGCTTGGAGTAGTTCCTGCAGGGCCAAATTGAAGAAGGTGCAAGGAAAGTGGTGGTCTCTGGCCATTTCCCAGGGGAGGCATTTCCACATCGCAAACACCCCGCTCCCACAATGGGCAATGCTTGGCTTTCTATCCTGCCTGGCACCCGGTGCCTTCTATCCCCCCCGGTACCTTGTGTCCTCTATCCTGCCTAGTACCCTGTGCCTTCTATCCCCCCTGGTACCCTGTGTCCTCTATCCTGCCTAGTACCCTGTGCCTTCTATCCTACATGGCATCCTGAGCCCTCTATCCCCCTTGGTATTCTGTGCCTTCTATCCCCTCTGGTACCCTGTTCCTTCTATCCTGCCTAGTACCCTGTGTCCTTTATCTCCCCAGCACCCTGTGCCTTCTATCCTACATGGCATCTTGTTCCCTTTATCCCTCCCAGTACCCTGTGCCCTCTATCCTGGCTGGCACCCTGTGCTCTTTATCCCATGTGGCATCCTATGTCTTGGCAAGTGCTGTCATCCTTCATAGCTTGAATTTTGATGACATTTTAACTGCCTGCTGAGATCAAGACAGGAGCTCCCCTTGCCTGCTTGCTGGACCCAAGGTTTAGTTCAGCTGGTGCCTTTGGGGTATTTATGCTCTGCTCTGGCCTTGTAACCTGGGGATATTTCTCCAGGTAGATGTTTATTTGCTCACATGTGGTGTGTGGCTTCCGTTTGGCAGGCGCGGGCAGCGGCACACAGCAAGTGCTGAGTGTCCCCTTTGGAATGGCAGGGAAGTAGAACAGAGCCAATCTTCCTCAGCTGGCAGGAGCAGCTGGCCTGACATCAGGCTTTTGAGAATGGTGGGGGCATGGCAGGTTGTGCAGAGTACAGGGAATGACGAGCCCACACCAAAGCAATGGCAAGTATATGCTTGGTCTGCGAGGAGGCGGTGGCTGTAACTATGCAGAGACAGCACCTGCCTCCAGAACAATGATTCAGAGGTCACAGGCATATTCTGCATCTACAGCGCCTTCTCACTGAGCACGAAGAATGTGCTGCACAGCCAATACCAACAAGTGAATGATCCCTGGGAGGCAGCTCAGTAGCATTATCGGCCTTGCCTGGGCTGGGAAGACCAAGCACAACGAGGGGCAGTCAGCTGTCCAGAGCACAGAGCTGGGAACAAAACCCTGCTGTTGAGATTTGCACTCCCGTGACCTCGCAGCAGCCTGAGACCAGGCGCTCTGACAACCCTCTGAATAAAGGTATGCTGGGTTTGTACAGCCTCCTTAGGACAGCAATCTACTCCCTCCATGGCAGCAGCTTGGTTATTCTGTGCAGGTGACAGCCTGAGACCCCCTGTGCTGTGAAGCTGGACACTGTCAGGAGACAGAGGGGAGCTGCAGTATCTATTTGTCTAGTTGGTGGCAGACAGCACGTCCGGTCCAGAGGAAATGGCTGGAAAAGCCATGGAGTCAGCGCCACTTCTAAGCAGGATCTGTTTTGTAGCAGAAACCACGAGAAGCTGGTGTCATACTGGAGCCTTTTCCATCTTTCTCAAGCTGATGTAAGGAGAGCTGCTCCTGTGATTAAACATGTGTTGGGATATAATCAAGGACCTCTTAGAAGGAAGTTAGAACTTATCCTAACAATGCAGCTGGATGTAACAGGCTTCCTGAAGCTAGTAAAAATAATCTCTAGATAAGTAAATTACTATCGATTTGATATTTAAACAGAGGGAGGATGGTTATTTACATAGTATTCTACTACTCTAGCTCCTGACTCACACACAGACCGATACCCTGTGGGGGGCTGGGGGGAGGATAGGGTGGGATGGAGGGTTCACTCACACAGCTCTGAATGTGGGATCACTCAGGCCTTACTGCAGGCCATACTTGAAATAATGGATGCTGCGTGCCCTCAGCTCCTTCCCATGGACTTCAGTGGAAGTTGGGGACCCTCAGCAGCTCGCAGGATCAGACACAAGATCTGTAAGTCTTTTGAGTGCATCTCCTGATGTGTTTTGCCCCTTTTTACTCTCCTAATAAAGCAGAGGTTTGTCAGATCAGCTGAATGGGGCGGCAGGGGGAACATCAAAGGTTTATTGAGACTGAGGACTGCTCACAGAGCATTGTTCTTTCCCGGTTGTTTGGCTTTTCTTTTTCTGTGAATGTTCGTGTTTCTAAAAATTATAACTAAAATGAAACAAACACACAGAACATAGACACATGCACACATCTCCCTTCCCAGGCCCCTCAAAAAGGAGGGTGGAAACTGAGAGAACATTTCAGCAAATCCAAGGCTCTGCAATTCTTTGCAGGTAGAATTTTGAAATATACAAGAATTCTGCTCTCCAAAGCACCCAGAGAGATGAAGGGTATGTCTACACTACGGGATTATTCCGATTTTACAGAAACCGTTTTTTAAAACATTGTATAAAGTCGAGTGCACGCGGCCACATTAAGCATGTTAATTCAGCGGTGTGCGTCCGTGTACCGAGGCTAGAGTCGATTACCTGAGTGTTGCACTGTGGGTAGCTATCCCATAGCTATCCCATAATTCCCACAGTCTCCCCTGCCCTTGGAATTCTGGGTTGAGATCCCAATGCCTGATGGGGCAAAAAACATTGTCGCGGGTGGTTCTGGGTACAGCCTCACCCCTTCCTCCGTGAAAGCAGCAGCAGCCAACCGTTTCACGCCTTTTTTCCAGGGTGAACTGTGCAAACGCCATAGCACAGCAAGCATGGACCCTGCTGAGCTCAAGACAGCAATGATGGACGTTTTAAAGACCTCGTGCATTCTTGTGCAGTCAATGCTGAACCGGGACCTGCAAAGCCAGGCGAGGAGGAGGCAGCTACGGCAGAGCGGCGACGAGAGTGATGAGGACATGGACACAGAATTCTCTCACACTGCTGGCCCCTGCGCTTTGGAGATCCTGCTGGTAATGGGGCAGGTTCTAGCCATTGAACGCCGATTTGGGGCCCAGGAAACAAGCACAAACTGGTGGGACCGCATAGTGTTGCAGTAGTGCGACGATTCCCAGTGGCTGCGAAGCTTTCACATGCATAAGGGCACTTTTATGGAACTTTGTGACTTGCTTTCCCCTGCCCTGAAATGCCAGAATACCAAGAGTAGAGCAGCCCTCACAGTTGAGAAGCGAGTGGCAATAGCCCTCTGGAAGTTTGCAATGCCAGACAGCTACTGGTCAGTCAGGAATCAATTTGGAGTGGGCAAATCTACTGTGGAGGCAGCTGTGATGCAAGTAGCCAAAGCAATCACTAAGCTGCTGCTACGAAAGGTTGTGACTCTGGAAAATGTGCAGGTCATAGTGGATGGCTTTGCTGCAATGGGATTCCCTAACTGTGGTGGGGCGATAGATGGAACCCATATCCCTATCTTGGCACCGGAGCACCAGGGCACCCACTACATAAACCGCAAGGGTACTTTTCCATGGTGCTGCAAGCACTGGTGGATCACAAGGGACATTTCACCAACATCCATGTGGGATGGCCGGGAAGGGTTCATGATGCTCCTGTCTTCAGGAACACTACTCTGTTTAAATGGCTGCAGCAAGGGAATTACTTCCCAGACCAGAAAATAACAGTTGGGGATGTTGAAATGCCTGTCGTTATCCTGGGGGACCCAGCCTACCCCTTGATACCATGGCTCATGAAGCCATACACAGGCAGCCTGGACAGTAGTCAGGAGCTGTTCAACTACAGGCTGAGCAAGTGCAGGATGGTGGTAGAATGTGCATTTGGCCGTTTAAAGGCGCGCTGGCGCACATTACTGACTCGCTCAGACCTCAGCCAAACCAATGTCCCCATTGTTATTGCTGCTTGCTGTGTGCGCCACAATCTCTGTGAGAGTAAGGGGGAGACCTTTATGGCGGGGTGGGAGGCTGAGGCAAATCACCTGGCCGCTGATTACACACAGCCAGACACCAGGGCGATTAGAAGAGCACACCAGGAAGCGGTGCGCATTAGAGAAGCTATGAAAACCAGTTTCATCACTGGCCAGGGTACAGAGTGACTGTTGTGTTTGTTTCTCCTTGATGACCCCCCCCCCGACTGACTCATTCCCTGTAAGCTACCCCCCCCTTCGATCACAGCTTGCTTTGTAAGGAAATAAAGTCACTCTCGTTTAAAAATCATGTATTCTTTATTACTTAATTATAAAAAGAGAGAGAGAACTGACAAGGTAGCCCGGGTGGGGTTTGGGAGGAGAATAGTAGGGAAGAAAAAGGCCACTAAAAAAATTTCATAATAATGAGCACCTTTTGGTTGGGCTGTCCACTGGAGTGAAGTGGGTGGGTGCATGGACCCTACCCCCACGAGTTCTTACTCGTCTAGTGGGTGAGGAGGCTAAGGAACATGGTGAAGGGGGAGGATGGTTATACAGAGGCTGCAGCGGCACTCTGTGATCCTGCTGCCATTCCTGAAGCTCCACCATATGCCGGAGCATGTCAGTTTGATCACACAGCAGCCCCAGAATTGCATCCTGCCACCGCTGATCTTCCAGCTGCCACCTCTCATCTTGAGCATTTCTGCTCTCATCTCAAGCGTCTCTCCTGTCCTCACGTTTGTCCCTCCTGTCCTCACATTAGTCCCTCCTGTCCTCACGGTCACTGACATCTTTCCTGTACTTTGCTACCACGTCCTTCCACTCATTCAGATGAGCTCTTTCATTGTGGGTCACTTCCATGATTTCCGAAAACATTTCTTCTCGCATCTTTTTTTTCTGCCGCCTTATCTGAGACAGCCTTCGGGATGGAGTACGGAGGATTGAAAAATTTGCAGTTGCATGAGGGAGGGAAAAAAGGGAGAGAAGTATTTAAAAAGATACATTCGAGAGAACAATGATCATACTCTTTCACGGTGAATTACACTATTCACCTTACATAGCACATATGTTTTCACTACAAGGTCGCATTTTGCATCTTAATATTGAGTGCCTGTGGCTTTGGAGTTACAGATCACAGACGCAGGTCCAGGCAGCAGAATTCGGCTTGCATGCGGCCACGGTAAGCCATTGTCTTTCGTCTTCTGCAGACTTAATCTATTCAGCACCCTCCTTTCCCAAATAGCAAGAAAAGCCCATTGAGTGCTGCTTCTTTCCTGTTAACGTACAGCAGCAGAAACCACCCCGTGGCTGGTATCATGGAAGATCATTGCTAAACACCCCCTTCTCCCCCCTAACCACGTGGCTGGTAGCAGGAAAGATCCCTGCTACCCAAAAGCAGAAAAGCTCAGCGCCAATTGCGCCCCGCCGCTTCCCTCCATTTGGCTACCTGCAGGGAAAGATTTCTTTTAAGCCACAGGCAAACAGCCCAGTAGGAATGGCCATCTCTGTCCCCTTACTTAAATTCCTGAATTTCAACCAGGTTACCATGAACGATATCACTCTCCCGAGGATAACACAGCAAGATAAAGAATGGATGTTGCTTGAATGCCAGCAATCACTGGGACCATACGCAGCTAGGCTTTGTCATGCAATGATATCAGATTACTTGTTACATGCATGGCATGGTCAAGTGTCCTACCGTGGAGGACAGAATAAAGCAGCACTGCCCAGAAACCTTCTGCAAATGCTTTTGGAGTATCTCCAGGAGAGCTTCATGGAGATGTCCCTGGAGAATTTCCGCTCCATCCCCAGACATGTTAACGGACTTTTACAGTAACTGTACTGGCCACGAATGCATCCCAAGTACTCAGGGCAAATTAATCATTAAAAAACGCTTGCTTTTAAACCAAATCTTATATTTACAAGGTACACTCACCAGAGGTCCCTTCCATGGCTTCATTGTCTGGGACAGTTGCTTGGGAGGGCTGGAGGGTAATTCCCTCAGGGTGAGAAAAAGCTCCTGGCTGTTGGGGAGAACGGAGTGCTGTGTGCTCTCTACAAGCTCGTCCTCCTCTTCCTGCTCATCTTCTCCATCTGCAGAATCCTCAGCCATGGCTGCGATTACCAACCCCACCTCGGAATCCACGGACAGGGGTGGGGTTGCGGTGGCGGACCCCCTAGAATTGCATGCAGCTCAGTGTAGAAGTGGCATGTTTTCGGCCCTGCACTGGACCTTCCGTTTGCTTCTTTGGTTTTCTGGTAGGCTTGTCTGAGCTCCTTAACTTTCACACGGCACTGTACTGAGTCCCTGGTGTGGCCTCTCTGCATCATGGCCTTGGAAATTTTTTCAAATGTTTTTTCATTTTGTCTTTTGGAACCGAGTTCTGTTAGCGCAGAATTCTCTCCCCATATAGCGATCACATCCAGTACTTCCTGTGCGGTCCATGCTGGAGCTCTTTTTCTATTCTCAGGAGACTGCATTGTTACCTTTGCTGATGAGCTCTGTGTGGTCACCTGTGCTGGTGAGCTCTCCATGCTGGCCAAACAGGAAATGAAATTCAAAAGTTCGCAGGGCTTTTCCTGTCTACCTGGCCAGTGCATCTGAGTTCAGATTGCTTTCCAGAGCAGTCACAATGGTGCACTTTGGGATACCGCCCAGAGGCCAATACTGTCGATTTGCAGCCACACTAACCCTAATCCGACATGGCAACACCGATTTCAGCGCTACTCCTCTCGTTGGTTTAATACTGCTAAATTCAGTTTAAACGCATAGTGTAGACCAGGCCGAAGATTCTGCATGTTTCAATTCTCAGCTTGCTCCAAGAATGAAGGAAGACAGGCAACATGGACAATGGACACATGTTGTGTCACACACACACACACACACACACACACACACACACACACCCCTGCAAAGCCAAACACAGCTGGTAGCTTGGACAGATCTAACTTTAAACTCAGCCACACTGGCACTGAAGGGGAAGATGCCCTTATGAACAAAACGTTACATTTTCCCTTTGCAGAGTCACATTGTTTTCAGTGTCCAAGCTCGGGGGCGCAGGACATGCAGTGCATATCCAAAGGCCCTTCGTTATTATCCTGCCACGTGCCAGAGGGAACTTTCTAGAAAAGTGCTCCCCACAGATTGGAAGCTAGCCACCCAGAGTACGTACCCATCCGAGACACTAGGCATGGACTTGAGTAGCCAGCCCCTCCCATTGCTTTCACCAATGCGGGTGCCCTTTATTTTTGGCATGGCATCGATCAGCGCTAGTACGGGCATGTTTCCTTGAGCTAAAGTTTATGTCTCCAGCCTGACATGTAGACATACCCATAAATATGTGCTCCATTGGTGCTTCCTGGGTGCACAGACTGCTTGTGCCTGGGCCACATGCAGCACCAGGACAGGATGAGGGGAGGATGCAATGGAAAGAAGGGTCCTTGTGCCATCTTCACCACCCCTCCCCACCCAGCGTGCAGGGGCCAGGCGCTCCGAAGCTTGCCTTTACCTCTCAATCGCTCATTACTGCTAACTCAGGGGACCGATGGATTTGTGACCACGGGAACCTGGTTCTAGCTCTGCCACTGACTCTGTGACCTGGGGCAAGTCACTTTGCTTCGTTTCCCACCTACACAATGGGAGGACAATCCTTACCTGCCAACGGGGTGCTGTGGAACTTCATTCCCGGATGCTTGTAAAGTGCACTGAGACCCCCAACTAGAAGGCAGAGCTTGGTTGTTTTGTTACAGGGCATGCTCAGAACGGCTGAGGATGGGTTAAAACAGCCACCTTTCCTGTCTCCCTGCGTGTGTGTGTCTTTCCAGGGGGTGGCCTGGGCTCGTGTGTTTTGTGGGAGGTGGTTGGAAAGGGTCAGGATATTTGTCTAAAGGGCTGCCCCATTCAGTTTAGTTGACTCTGGATCCAGTCCAGCACCCAGTTCTTGCCCAGGGTTCTAACAACTTCCATTGCATGGTGGCAGCCACACCCCAGGCAATGGGCTGCGTGAGATGAAAGCAGCTGGCTCGTGTATTCCCAAGAGAGACGGGAAAGTATGGCTTCCAGGGCACACAGGCTGTCTTGGCTGAGATGGCAGAATGTTGTCAAACAATACCAAAGGGTGAGTCACAGTGACTCACCGGTGCACACGTTAGAGCCAAGGCCCTGTAACCAGCAGGCAGTGCAGTCTAGTGGCTAGAGCACAGTCCTTGCTCTGCTGGTGGATGACCTCCGGCAAGTCACTTACTTCTCCATGCTCTAGTTTAACTATCCAGAAAATAGGTGTTGTGATATCCACTTGCTGTGTAGAGCGCTTTGAGGGCTGCTGATGAAAAGAGCTAGGTGCTGCTGTTATTCGCTGTGCTGGTGGTGGGTTCCTGTGCAGCAGGCAATCTGTAGCAGACTGAGGAATTCAGGAGTGGAGGTTTTCACTGTCTGTCCAGGGGTAGCTCGTGTCACTCCAAACTCTGCTGGTTTTATGTTGTTTGGTTCTCACATCCGGCAGACGTTCGCCCTGGCTCTGCCTCGCGGTGCTGCGGACCCTGGTGGGGGGAAGCTGAAGGCTCTGGCAGCAGGCACTTGGTGCCCAGGGAGCACTGAGGTTTGCGACGTTGGAGCGGGGCTGCTGTTGATCTTTCCCTCCCCATTTCAGGCAGACTTGGAGGTGATTGTGTGGCTGAAGGCTTATGGCACAACTCTGTTCTTATGCTGGTGAACCCCCATCGCTGTGTTGGAGCGGGGCAGGCATTCCCACCTTACACGCTGCTGCTGGATAGAATGACAGATGGGGATTCCCAGGCTATAGTCCTGGCTTTGCCATTTGCTTACTGTGTAGCTGTAAGCGCAACTCACCACCTCCATGCCTCAGTTTCCCCAACTGTAAACTGCAATTAAAGCCACAGGTGCAGCTGGCCGTGCTCAATTGACCAGGGCTTGTGGGGCTCAGACTCATGAGGCTAAAAATTGCAGTGTAGACATTCGGGCTGGAAGCTAGGCTCTGTAACCCTGCGGCTGGGGGAGGGGGAATCAGAGTCCAGGCTCCAGCCCAAGCCCAAATGTCTACACTGCAATTGTATAGCCCTGCAGCCCAAGCCCCACAAACCTGAACCAATTGATCTGGGCTCTGACACTTGGTGCCATGGGTTTTTTGTTGCAGTGTAGACATACCCTTAGAGTCTTTGCCTGTTTCACAGGGCAGCATAGGGCTTAACAAACCCTTGGAACCAGAAAACTGTGGCAAGGAGGACAAGGAGGAGGGTGACTGATTTTATCCTAACAATAAGAATAAGAAGCCTCTGCTGAGGACTAGCAGCCAGGACTCAGTTCTCAGTCCCATCCCCGCTGCCCCCTTCCCACAGTCAGAGACCAGCCCCTTTATGAGCCTACTCGTGGTCCTAGCAGAATGGCTCCTGGAGGTGCAACACCAATACTTTAGGGTTAGCTGGTAGGTTACTGCAAGCTTTTAAAGCACTTGGGGGTCCGTAGTGTATATACAGAACATTCAGAAAGCAGTGCCTGGTGTTGCAGAACCAGAGCTGCCCCCTTGACTAGGAAACTCTGTTGTCCCAGGGACTGCAGTATGGTAAAATCATTTTAGAAATAACCAGCAGCAAGTTTTGCTCGTTTTGGACCCACTGGTGGGTGTATACGAATCTCCAGTCAGTAACAACAGTGGGCATCTCGCAGGGCAACTCTGCTTCTTTGGTTCCTGTGTCTATCTTTCTAAAGGAGAACGGCTCTGGAGCGGCAGCACTGCTTTAGAAGCTAGAGTGGACATGAATACAGACTAGCCTGGGGGAGAAGGAGGATGAATGACAGGTTTTGCTGAAGAAATGAAAGTGGGCTTAACCTTCCTCCCTCCTGCTTTGGGAGGGTCACTCAGCATGAATGGTTGAGCAGGTGACTGCGCTCCCAGAGTCACATGGGTCAGGCACAGACTTGCTCCTCTCTGCCCTTTCATCCATCATGAGCCACGGAGCTTGCGAGAGGACTTTCTGCAGCCCTGCTGTCCGCTGTGGTGTTAGGGGCAACGGAGCCATCTGCAGGCAGCTGCTCCCAGGGACAGACGGAGCTTTCAGAGTGCGACAGCAGCTTCCCAGAGCAGATGTGGGCTATCTCTGGCCATATGATCACAAAAGGCAATTGCTGCACAGAATGCTATGAACTCTGGAACATAGATAGGTAGATATTAGATTAGATAAGATGATATCTATAGCAGGGTAGCAGGCCTGGACTCTAATTTACTCTCATATATATATAAAAGAATTCCGGTGCAGCCCTACTATAGACACAGGGGAGTACTGCTTATTATGTACGGTCTGTGGTGACTATTTATTACTGTATTGCAGTAGGCCCAGAGGCCCTGGTCCCGTTGTGCTGGGCATTGCACAAATATATAACCCAAAGACTGACCTTGTCCTCAACCCTTAGCAACGCAGTAAGGTTTGCTCCCTTGAGATTGCAGCACTGGACACCTTAGCACCACCTACTAATTAAGCTGTTTCCATTCAGTTATTTGCAGAGCTCATTAATATCGAAGAAGGGAATGGCTACTATCCTACAGTACCCAGGTGAGAACTATTTAAGGGACCCAGGATTATACAGACTCCCAGAGACATGGCTGTCATCATTACCTTCCTCAGTGGTGTCCAGACCTTCAGTCTGAGGCACAAACATCGTGTCCCAGGAAGGTCCGAGCCATGCTCAGACCTTTGGGGAAGATTCCCTGCTTTGTTCCACTCAGTACAAAGGGAGCAGAAACCAGCTGCAAATCCGCAGGTGTCAGGAGAGGCCTGTGCCTAAACACTGGATTGCCGTAAGCCAGCCCAGGGCTCAGGGAACGTGTCTATGATTCATTCTCAAGTAAAAAATTTTTTCTCACCACAACTACCTTGGAAGTCTTCAGTCGGGGCAGCTCCAGGCATCAGCACGCCAAGCGCATGTTTGAGGCGGCAAGCCACTGGGGGCGCTCTGCCGGTCGCTGCGAGGGCGGCAGGCAGGCAGGCAGGCAGGCAGGCTGCCTTTGGCGGCACGCCTGCAGGAGGTCCGCCGAAGCCGCGGGACCAGCGGACCCTCTGCAGGCAAGCCGCCGAAGGCAGCCTGCCTGCTGTGCTTAGGGCGGTAAAAGGCCTAGAGCCGCCCCGACTTCAGTTTATCACACTGAGGCTTAAGCGGAAGACGACAGGTTTATATAGTGCTGGCTTGCAACATGCTTTGGAGCAGTAAGGGTTGTATCCGTTTAAGGGCTTGACCCAAGGTCCAGTGGAAAGAGTCCCACTGATTTCATTGGGCTTTCAAATGGGCCTTAAAGGCCAATTTCTGCAACCTCTTTCTTCCAGTCCCCACAAACATGCCCCTGACCTCACAAGGCTGCTCTGGGGAACAAGGATTCCCTGAATCAGTCCCTTCTGCTCACAGACATGCTGGGAATTTTGTAGTTGCAAAAACCAAATTGCCGATCTGGAAGTGAGGGAGGGAATTCAGAGTCAAGGTTAGAAGCAAGGGGCTTGTAAGTCAGGAAAGCAGGAGATGGTTTGGTAGCTCAAACACCAAAACAGCAGGAAGTGTGGAAATACTCAGCTAAGGTTTCATCATCAACCTTAACTCTGCCCCCTCACACTCACTCATATTCTTCACAGGAAAAGACCCCCACTACTTGCCCCATGAAAGAAACATAAATGCTGCCAGCTGTGTATATGCATAGCAAGGTCTTCTATTGTGCAGTGCTGTAACCTGCAGTCTCCTTTCTATGCAGTAGCATGGCCTAGTGGTGAAAGCAGGAGCCTGGATTCTGTTGCCAGCTCTACTGTTATATTTACCCACCTTTATAAGGTGCTCTGATGACAAGTGCTTTGTGTGCACAAAATATATCATTCATTACTCTTTACTGCATCAGCTCCTGGGGATCTCAGGTCCATCTCGCGAGAGCGCGCTGCGTGCTGCAGGACCGTGCCCTGTAAGTGAAGGGTAGACCTGGCTGCAGCCTGTGTCGAGGGGGCAGGCTCTGACCAGCCCCAGGAGGATGACCTGGTAGAGCAGGCTGTTCAGCTCTCGAGGGCATGGTGGCATGCCACCCTCCTGCCCGCTTCACATCAAAAGCGGGCTTATTGTGTTTACCTTTAAGGCCCTCTGTTGCCCAGCCTCATCCAACCTAGCTGAGCATGTAACCTCCTGAGACACCAATGCCACCAGCATTCCCAGCCTTTGCCATCCACCGGTCAGCTCCTTCCATGCACCCTCCGTGCTTCCTGCTGCACTGGCCCCCTGCTTGGAGAATGCTCTCCGATGTAATCCAAACAGCCACCACCTTGCCCTGTCTCAAACCCTCCTTCAGATTGCCCTCGTCCAGCCTGAGGACCACAGCGAGGTGTGACTAGCGGTGACTGTCCCTTACCCTTCTGTCCTTTCCAGCCACCTTCCTCTATCCCCAGTTTCAAATAACAAACCCAGCAGTACAACTCTTGGGTGCAGCAGAGCTGGGTCAGTTCCTCCCCAGTTCGTTTGCCAGTGTTCTGTATCCACATCCTCTGCCCTTGTGTCTTTAGCTCGTCAGCCCTTCAGGGCAGAGTACCCGGTTTGCCACTCATTGCTAGTGCGCCGCCTTGTGGCTAGGTCAGGGAACGTAGCTCTCGCTGTGTCAGGCGCCCCACACTGATGGTTGTGCACTGTGCAATGGTCTGTTTTCTGGTAACTTGGCACTCCAGCCAGGTCACCGTTTAGTCCACCCCTTCCAGAGTTACAAAGTCCAACAGGACAACTGCCCAACGCTGCTTCCAGACAGCGTTCAGCCCTGCCCCAGACTCTTGAGTCACTATACCAGTATCTGGCAGGGGAACCTGTCCCATCCCCTGCACCAGGTTCCAGCCCAGGTACCTTATAACTGGCAATCCAGGTCCTAAGTCCCCATCCCTGTCACTGTTTCCCTGGACTCCTTCCTACCAAGACTTCCTATCTTCTCTCTCCTGGTTCTGGGTTTACCACTGGAGCCTTCTGTACTCCCCATGGCTACCTCATCTCTCCTAGCCTCTTGCCAGCCCCCTTACTACAGGACAAGCTCTCTCGGCTTACTGTCCCTGCACTCCTCCTTGTTTCTGGAGGCCTCACTCTCCTCAGAGAGCAGCTGCAGAATCCTTCCCCTGAAGCCCTTTCTTTCTTTCTTTCTTTCTTTCTTTCTTTCTTTCTTTCTTTCTTTCTTTCTTTCTTTCTTTTACTGTTGCTTAATGGCACAGCAGCCTCAGCAGTAGTGACTCTGACCCCACCACCACCTACCCTAGTTTTCACATACGCAAAAATCTATCTCCTCTCTCCCAGTCGTATATCTTTAAAACAGCTTTTTTATGCTACCCTGCTTCCTGGTACTCTCCCCGGTCCCTTCAGAGTGTGTTCTTTCACCTTCAGGCATCTCAGTTCTTCATCAAGAATCTTTCCTTCTGTGCCATTCTCCCTGCCTTGCCATAGCAGATGCTCCACTGTTTCTTGGACTTTCCACATGTCACAAAACCCGTCTTTATGCTTGTTTAGTCAATATAAATCACCATTCAGGTAACAATGACTGGTGGTACACTGAAGATAGGTACCTTGCTTCTATCATAGTTATTAAGTATGCCACTATCCTCAAATTTAGGACATATTTCATCGTCATCCTTTTTTCTAGTTTGGCCCCTAGTTCACGCCATTCCTTAAGTTCTCCCTTAATCAAACTTTCGAAGTCCGATTTCCTCAGAGGGATCTTTATACTAGTCTCCTTATTTTAAAGGCATTTTTCGCTACTCTATCTGCCATTTCATTGCCCAGTATCCCGACGTGCTGAAAGCAACGCTATTACTACATGTATACCTAATTGTACTAGCCCTGGAGTTACGAACAATATTTAGTTGATTAAGTCATTCCTGCTTTCCAAGTCTCCCTTTTTGATTACTATTATAGCTGATAAAAAGTCAGATAGGATACCAATCATAATTGGGTGTATACCCCTTCTCCAGGTCAGTGCCAACAGTATGTCCATCAACTCAGCCATCATAATGGCCACAACGTTGGATAGCCTTATGGATCTCTTCATTCCAAATCCAGAGATGCAAAAGGCCATTCTCACTCCACTGGGTTTGTCATCTCTAGAGCCGTCAGTATAGATCTGGTAATGCTGGCCCATTTGCCTGTATAAACTCATAAATCTTAGGTGTCATTTTTAATGGTCCTTTTCTTCCCTTTGTTTTATTGTATAATTCTAAATCCACAACTGGAGAGACAATCGTCCAGCTATTGTTTGATTTCCCATGACTACAGATTTTCATTTCTTCCAGTCCTTCCTTTTCAACCAGGTCTTCTACTCACCTTTTGATGCCGTTAGTTTGTGCTGAGTTTGTGGCACTCAGTTACATCTTATCCACTTAATCCCCGTAGCCCTGGTATATTTGCGTAGGCCTCTTATCTCCACTGTCTCCATTAACCTTAGCCCAAGAGGTTAAATCTAACAATTCCATCCTTCAGTTTATAGGCATTTCTCTGGTCGCTACCTGCAGCACACACAAGTGTCTCAATACTCACATCATGTGTGACTGTCAGAGCTTGGGCGTGGGTCGGCTCTAATTATTTACATGTTGATTTAGAAGGCTTGGCATCCACAGTCTATAACTGTTCTTATTAGAGCCTTATACAGCATCAGCAACTGTTCTTATCTGCACCCCAAGTCCCCTTCTGCTTTCAGCCTCTTGGCTTTCTAGTGCTGCTGGCCCAGCCTCTCCCCAGCCGGGCTTCACTCTCAACTCACCCTCACCTGCCTTCTCTCTGGTGATGCCAGATGACCTAACTGGCCTCTCAGGCCCTTGTTAACCCTATCAGGGTTGGTGTGGGGCAAATACCCCATCACAGGCAGGGATGGTCTCTTGTCTTTGTTTGTACAGAACTCTGCACAATGAGGCTCTGATCCAAGCTGGAACCTTTAGGGGACCCAAATATAACCATTTAATAATAATAAATAATAATAATAATGTGCACCAATGTCTCACTACAGATTCCATCTGTAGAAATGAAAGCTAGGAAAAATGACTATAGGCATTTGTATCCTAGCAGCCATAAACCCCAGGGCAATGCCTGGCGCTTGTGAAATTGTTGCACTCCCACTGTGGCATCCACATCCTATACAGGGAGTGTGTGTTTTCACAAAGGTGACCTGCAAGTGGCAAAGACCTGACTTTGTGCTCTTATAGAAGGATGGCTCAGAAGGGTACCTTTCCCTGCCCCTCCAGTTTCTTTTTCTGTTTTTTTTTCCCACCCACAAAAATATCCAGAAGGGGAAATCTCACCTTCCTTGTTTGGGGTGGAGGTCTCTTTGGAAGACCTGATCTAGAGAACTCCATTAGGACCTTTCTCAGCCTTTAATTGAAAGGGGGAGAGGGTGTTTAGTCTTTAGCAAAGACCGCTTTCCTTCCAACTATTTGTTGGCATTGAGTTACCAAAACAAAAGTGTTTTAAACAGTCTGACTAGAGATTGCTTCCCCCTCCATTCACCGGGTTTCATTTCCCTGATCCTTTTGATGTCACAATCATGCTAATTCTCCAACCACCCAGAGAGTTCTCCAGGAATAACAGGGCAGACAAGACAAGAGTTGATGTAGGAAGCAGAAAAAAAAAATGGAATAAAAACCAACCTCTTCCAGGCCTTGTCACGCAGGCATCATAAAAGGTATGAATCCACCATTTATTTGCTTTGGGGGTTAGCCGCACATGCTGGAGTTACTGCTGAGTTCTGGCACCCCAATACTGTGCCCCATACCTCCCTAGGGAGGGACACCGTGAATTTTAGGCCCAAAGATTCCAACATTCTCCCTTGCTTTTATTGTTGAAAATGATTTACCTGAGAAATTAACAATTAGGGAACTGAAGCTGTAGAACTGGCCGGCTGTGTGGGCACTAGGGCTGGTCAGTGCAGTGTCCAGTCTGACAGTGGCAGACCTTCCACGAGCCCCAGGTTTCACAGGACAGTCCTGCTCTGACCTCCACATATCCCAGTTAAAGCAGCTCCCATCCCTGGGTGGGCTCAGCTCCCTGCTCCAGGCACTGTGACCTGGCCCCTTGCACACAGGATTGTAACACCACTCATGCAAATTTGGCCCAGCCAGCCCCATAGGAAAGGAGCAATAGAAGCCATCATTACAGGGTGAGTGTGGGGCAGGCTCACTCTACAGCTCCCTCTCCCTGAGCTTCCCACTGCCTGGGGGGCAGCACCCAACCCACACATCCAGAACTCCCACCTCCCCTCCCGGGACAGGACCTGTCCCATGTTAGCCACTTGAAATGGTGGGAGGTATGCAGTGGTACTATTCTCTGGTCAATTATGCAGGGATCTTACCAGACAACAGACTGTGTTCAGCTGGAGAGTGAGTTCCCATGGTTTAAAGCTGAGACTCTGTACACGAACACTGCATTTAGCACAAAATAACCATTTAAAAAAAAAGCCAGGAAGCTAGAGTTCAAGTTAAATTAACACAAAACCAAATGTTTAACCCAAAAATGTCCCTGTGAAAATGCAGGATTCACAGTCGAGGCACCTAGATAACCTTAACTTTGCCCTAGGAGCAACAACCTGGGAACATCAGAAAATCACATTGGAGAAGCTCTTACGGGATCTTGAAAAAGCTCTTCAGCCTCCTGCAAGGCTTGTCCTGTGCTGATGAGGCACTTAAGTAAGACCAAACATTTTGTCTGCACAGACATTGCACCTGTTTAAAAAGTGACACACTCATATCGGTTTCCAGTGGAATTACATTGGTTTGGCTCTAAGAGAAGTGGGTGTACACAGGGGTTTGTCCCAGTGGAGAAAGCCTTAGACCTTGGGGAGGGAGAATAAGGAGGCTTTACAGAACCGAAGACTGTCGGGCCCCTGCAGGGGATGGAGGAGGGCAGGCAAGCTGCCCACAATTCCCTTGGTGTGAGAAGTACTAGAGAGCCTCCTCCCCATCTCCCCACAGAGCTCCTAAGGCTGCAGAAGTGGAGTGTCCTCAGAAAGTGTGCAGAGTGGGGGAAAGGGGATGCATTCCCCCTCCATGCCTCTCCACTCCTTCACCTCAACAGTATTGCTAGCTCTCATGCTGTTTTTTCTTAAAGCCCCTGCTCCTGGAGTCATGTGAAAATGTGAGACTCTCAGCTTCCCTTTTTTTTAAAAAAGGCTGTTTCTAAGCCTCGTGGTTGTTTCAAACAGCTCAAAGCACAAACCGTAAAGGCTCAGAAACCAGACAGCAAATATAAGAACCTGCATTCATATTTTTTAAATCTCATGATTTCGAAGCCAGTTTCATTAATTTTGACTCACTGTATTTGAATGCTCGAGGTTGTGAATCCAGCCTCTGGCTCTGTAAGAGATCTGGGGTGTTTCTGTCTCCCTGCTCTGTCTCTGCAGGCAGACGTGGCACAAAGACAAACTTCCAGGTCCTAATGATGTTAATATTTAATATGCTAATAACACTGAAAATTAAAGTCTTAATAACAAAGTTTTTTGTCCTGTGACTAGAGCTTGATTTCATGAGTCCAGGAGACAAAATCTGAGCTAAAAGAACAGGAGTACTTGTGGCACCTTAGAGACTAACAAATTTATTTGAGCATAAGCTTTCGTGGGCTACAGCCCACTTCATCGGATGCTACTCTAAAATTTGAGCTGTTTCCTTTCTCAAATAAACAAACATAAACAAGTTAGAAACTCTTTTGGATTCTGGCAAGTCCTCTGTTTTTAAAGTGTCTTAAATCAGGAACCAACATCCTATTTCCTTAGAAGTCAGAAGGCATCCATTCTACTTCCTCCACAGATGTCACCTACCAATTTTCAGGCAGCTATTCCTTTGGTTGTTGATTTTACTGGGGACGATAAAAAATATCAGGCTCACCATGGATGCCATTTACAAGCTTAGTTCTGGAGCAGTCCCTTGGCTCCATAATCACAGGGTGGAAGGAAGTTACTCCCTGATGCTTAGAGCCCTGTAGCATGACAGACAACAAACCCTGCAATTTCTTTGCCTGACTTGCTTATGTTGTAGTCACATATGTAAACACCTAGTGTCTCTCTAAAGGTTTTGAGAAGCAGTTTTCTCAGCACCTTTACCAGTTGGTTCTTGAATCAGGTAATTCTGGAGCACACAAGGGACCACTAATGGACAGACACTAGATGGACTGAGCTGATGTGGCAATTCCAGCCGTCCCAACTCTGCAACCTGCTGATTTCCTGTGGCAGAAAGTTTTCCCCTTGGCAAAGTGCTGCCTTTCGGCTTCTTTCACAGCCCCCTGGTTCTTGTCCAGATTAGTCAGCCGTTATGGCTACGCTCAGAGATCTTACAGCTGTACCAATGCAGCTGCACCGCTGTACGCTCTCTCGTGTAGCCAATGGGAGAGAGCTCTCCTGTCCACTTAACTAACCCACAACCAATGAGCAGCGGTAGCTATGCTGGCAGGAGAAGCTCATAGAACTGTCCACACCAGTGGTTAGGTCAGTGTAACTGTCACTCAGGGGGTGGCTTATTCATACCCCATAGCAACATAACTTACACCGATGTCAGTGATAGTGTAGAGATAGCAAGAGACAAGCTGTCCTTCCTTTTAACAGCACAATGGAAGCCAAAAGAGCTTCACAGAAAACATGGGCCCTTCCTCCCACTGTGATGAGTTTCCCAGTTTGTCTGGCCAGACAATCTCCAGCCAGAGACCTCACAGCATCCCCCTCTCCAGCCAGGGGTGGATCCTGATGTGCTGCGTCAGGGCACTCAGTAGCACAATCCAGTGCAGTGACCCATGGAGAGCACCATTGTTTTACCAGCTGAACATCCTAACCAGAGCAGAACTAACAAGATGGCTGGCGTTAGCGCGGGTAGAAGGGACATGTTCCCAACAGACCTGCGCCCATCCTGTTCCTTGTTAAGGGATATGCGTGTATATCATTCCTCTCTTTGGCATTTGTCTCTTTACACTGCTGACCTAGGTAAACAGCTCCAGGCTGCCATGTGCCTTTTTACAGTAAGCAATTGAGTCTGCCCACCTCCTGGCTGCCTCCCATTTCCTCCCAGGCGACACAGTGGCTTGGGTTAATGGGTTTACTTTGTCATGCCTAGTAGGGAATGGCCTCTGAAAGTGGGTGTTAATTTGTTATTCTAAGCCGGCAGCTGTGTGGTGGGATTGAGAGAGCAGGTGGCAGCCCAGCAGCCATGGGCAAACAGGAGGGAGGAGGAGGGAGGGCAGGGCTTCTGTCAGAGGAGGAGGTTAGTCATGAGATCACTATGTCCTGTATCAATGGATTAAGCATCATGTGATGCCAGCTCTTGGAATTATGCCAATTATATTATTCCACCAAGAGGCAGACTCTTTCCTGGGACCACCATGCTCTGCTCTATGCCCACCACTGCCGCATTTGATGCTTAATTGCATCATAACATTCTTTTGTCCCATTCTTTCTTTCTTTAACTTAAAAAAAGAACCCCGAGAATCTGACGCCAAGAGTTGAAAATTGCCAATTACACGCCGGAATCTGCTTGGTAAAGCCTGGAGTCCCAGACCAGCACCAGGGTGTTCTGATTGGTCAGGAAACTTGACCAGGGGGTGAGAAAATTCATTCCAAAAAATTAACAATGAGATGCATGTAGGAGTCCTGCCTGAATTGCATGATGGGAGCTAGTCTGAGGAAGTGGACGGGAAGGGATCTATTTCTGTGGTTGCCAGTTCCATGCTAGTCCATCAGGACTCACTTGGCAAGTTGAAAGACAGATGAAGGAAGGCTTCGTTCTCTGGGGCTGGTGCTACATTAGCATTTTCTACCTAAAAATTTGCAGCGGTTCTAGCACCAGCAGCTCCAGAGCTAATGGCAATGCTAGAAACGCTAGTGCTGATAACGTGCTGGTCTATCTCCACTTGGAGCACATCTAAGGCCTGATCTACACCTAAAATTTAGGTCAACATAGCTACTTTGCTCAGGGATAGAGAGATGCAGTTAAGCCAACCTAAGCCCCTGGGTGTTCCGTCGACATAATGACCGCTTCTTGTGGGGGTGGATTATTAACCGCAGTGACAGAAAACACCCTTCCATTGCTGTAGCACACTTATACCCTATGGCACTACAGCAGCACAGCTGCAATGCTATAACTGTGCCAATGTCACATCTGTAGTGTAAACAAGCCCTAAATTAAACAGCAGTTGAGTTTACAGTGGCCTCCCGTGCCTTGTCCATACTAGCTTTCCAACCATCGCTATTGCAGGTGAACTGCCTGGCTGGTAGCAACTGGGAAATTTTAGGGAGGAAAAGCTAATGTAGATGAGGCCTCTGGTCACTGCTGGATGGAGCTGGCTGAAGAGTGGAAAAGGGCTATTACAGCTAAAGCAGGATATTATGGCTAAAGGATGGCTCACGGTAATGGGCTAAACACCAAGTAGGCAGTATCAGAGGGGGAGCCGTGTTAGTCTGGATCTGTAAAAGCAGCAAAGAGCCCTGTGGCACCTTCTAGACTAACAGACGTATTGGAGCATGAGCTTTTGTGGGTGAATACCCACTTCGTCAGATGCAAAGAGGGAGTGAGCTAAGGAGGTACAGTTAGGGGCTATGGCTGGAATTAGGTAGAGGAAAATGTAGGTTGATTATGATGAATGTTTCCTAGCAGTGGAGTGGAATAGATTGGGAAAAGAGCTCTCCCTGAAGGTTATGAAAACCCATTTGTTTGGGTCATGGGGACAGAGTTCTCAAGATGATGGCTTTAAGGAACAATTCTGCAGGGATGCACTATGACTGTGACGTAATAACTTCTTTCCATCTCTGCATCCCTGACAGGATTGTTCCTTACAGCAGCATCTTGACATATTTCTTTACTCAAATATGAATAGTCCGTTTCTCCTGCCTACTCCTCTGTCTGTCCTGTCTATTTAGATCACAAGCTCTGTGGGGCAGCAGCTGTCTCTTGCTAAGTGTCTGTGTGTTGTCTAACACAGTGGGGCCCTGATCTTGGCCAGATTAATGGAATACAAATAATGAATAATAGCATAAAATTAACCTGTGAAATTCACTGCTGCAGGTTAATAGGGAAAATAACTTAGCAAGATTTGAGAGAGGATTAGACTTGAATTTATCTGACTAGAACAGCATCTACTGTTCTATTATTTAGTGTAAACATGTCAAGGATTTTTAGTGTTCAGATCCCTTCCCTCCACCGCCCCCCCCCTCCAAATACTGCACAATTGTCCCAGTGAACTGCAGGAATTTTGGTCTCAATACTTAGCATTTACCGGCCTTTATACCTTCAAGGTACTTTACAACCATGAACTAAGAAACTCTCATAACATATCTGTTAGACGAAGAACTGTTATACCCATTTTACCAATGAGGAAAGTGAGGACGAGCTGTTATGTGCCTTGGCCAAAGCTAGAGAGTCACTAGCAGAGGTTGGATTTGAACTCAGGAGGTCTTGGCGCCTAGGCCAGAGCTCAGGCCACACTTGTTCCTCAACAAGAAGAGAAAACAATACAACCAAAATGTTGATGGCTGGTGGCATCCCAGCCAGGGAGGGCAAAACAGGTTCCCATGGCCTGAACTCCCCAGTACCACTCCCCTAACTCTCACAGATTGTGCCTACCATGGGACAGCATCACACATGCTGCTCCAGAACTGCAGGCCCCTTCACTGCCTGTCTGCTGCAGGCACATTGGGAGGCACAATGACAGCTGGTCAGAGGGGAGATTGACCAGCAGGATAAGCAGGACCATGCCCAGGGGCAGAAGTGCAGAGGGAAAACCTGAAGGGCCTAAAATGTTCTGGTATGGGGGAGGGGCAAAAGAGGGAGAAGGGAGTGCAGCAAGCAGGAAGGGGTGGTACATTGCATGGGGCAAAGAGAGGAGATGGAGGAAAGGAAAACGGTCAGGCAGGAAGGGAGTGGAGCTACTGGAGAAGGGGACAGGAGCAGAGGACGCAGGAGACAACTCGGAAGGAAGTAGAGGAGGGCTGGGAACTGGCCAAGAGAGAAGAGAACCTCAGAGTGCCAGGCAGGACAGCTACCTCCACTACTGGGCAGGGTGGAGCTTCAGGGAAGAGGCAGAGCCCCTGGTCAAGAGGAGAATGGGGTGGGGGGAATATTCAAAAGGACACAGGAAAAAAGCCCACGTTCCTTCCAGCTTTCAAATTTCAGCCCTGAGCAAAATCCCCTGCCCTTCCCCCACCTACATTTCTATTTGCCAGCTGTGTTCCTCCACTAGCACCCCGCTTTCCCCCACCCCGGCACTGAACCAGCTGCGTTGCCAGCCTGCACCTCTCTGCCAAGGCATTGCTGCTGGAACCCCTTTGAGCTATCAGCAGCTTCCTGCCCCTGTCACTGCTATTTCAAACCCTGCCATAGCAGAGTGCCGGGATCACTGTGCCAGTGCACGTGTTCTTGGCAATCCCAGGGCCTTTCCAGATTGATGTTCTCCGTCTGGTTTTTCACCTGTCCGTTTGCCTGAGGACAGACAGACTCCTACAGCCCCTTGCCCGGCCAGAGGAGATGAGTGACACACAGACAGGGTGCTCTCTGCAAACACCTGTTTCCTTATCCACTCTGGCCTCCTCAGTCAGAGAGCAGCTTAACGTTCCCCTCTCACCTTTTCTTACCCCAGCTTGTTCCTCACAGGGAAATGGCTTTAAATAAAAATTTCAGCCAAAGCAGCAGAAATGCCAGGCAGGTTTCTGAGAGCCGCTAAGCTCCTCTTGGGCTTGACTTATTAAAGGCACCCTGCCTTGTTTACACTCGGCTGCTAACCCAAGTTAGTTAACACCTTCTAAATCCTAGCCTAGACAAGGCCTGCTTGCTACAGCACCTCAGCCTCCCACAGCAAGCCCCTGCACACAGGGGCGGCTCCAGGCCCCAGCACGCCAAACGCATGCTTGGGGCGGCAAGCTGCAGGGGGTGCTCTGCCAGTCCACACGAGGGCGGCAGGCAGGCTGCCTTCGGCGGCTTGCCTGCGGAGGGTCCACTGGTCCCACGGCTTCGGCGGACCTCCCGCAGGCTGCCGCCGAATCCGCAGGACAGGGGACCTCCTGCAGGCAAGCCACTGAAGGCAGCCTGCCTGCCATGCTTGGGGCGGCAAAATGCCTAGAGCCGCCCCTGCCTGCACACACTCTGGCCACAGGAGTTCCATCCTCACTGGATACCACGGACAGACAACAAAGCACGGATGGGTATCCAGTGGGCACTGCAGTATAGCATGGTTGGGTATTATTAATAATGGGTCTAGCTCTTATCAGTAGAATGAATTATACAAATGAAGGCAGTATCATTATCCCCAGTTTATTGATGGGAAAACAGAGGCAGAGAGCAAGGCAGTGACTTGCCCAGGATAACCCAGCAGTTGAGCTAGGAATAGAAGCCAGGTCTCCTACGTTCCAGGCCAATGCTCTATTCACTAGGCCAAACTGCCTCCCAAATAGCCTGTCCATTCCAAGTCCGCACGTCACTGGTCTCCCTTCCCACACCATTAAGATTAAAAAGCTTCTGACACTCGAATGACAACTCAAATGGCCTGAGGATGGGGCTTGTCTTTGAATAATTCTGACTCATAGGCCTGCTGGGCCAACTATCACTTTAATCTTTGCTCACTGGCTGAAACTTTAGAACTGCTCCCCCACGCACAGCCAGTGAGCAGAGATTAATACAATGACTGAGAATTTGTCAGCTTGCAAAGAGACTGTCTCTGAACCCCAGACTGGAGAGTGGCGGGAGTTTACCCTCCCTTGGGCCATCAAGGAAATTCACCCCCCAGTACAGAGCTGTTGTTCCTGGCATCTGCTAGGCAGAAAGATCATCAGATGCCCCAAATATCGGTTTACTTTAAAAAGCAAATATTCACTTCAGGATGCTGTTTACGTAACAAGTCTCGTACAGCTTTAAGTCATTGCCTTTTGCTAGTTGTCAAATGCTATTATTGTGGATTTAATATTTATTTAACTCTGCATGTTGTGCCTATGGCAGATGGCAGGCAGTCTGTTAGGCTAGCCACTGAGACAGATTGGTGCCACATCGAAACTAAAACATTGGATGGTTTGAGGAGCAGCAAACTCAACTGCTTCAGAGATCAGAGCTGTACATCTACACATTGGAACTTTCTTATTATCACAGATGTCTAAATGTTGCAGATTTGTGTGTTGCTGTTGGGCCTGGCTTTACGCTGGAGAACACCCCTACCCTGGAATCCAAGTGCCACAGGGATGACTTCTGAGCACAGGCACAGCCCAACGGCTTCAGCCTTTGCTATTGGGCTGACCTCTGAGGCTTAGCTTGCGTTTCTGCATTAGGATGAACAATGGGAGCTAATCTCCTTAGCCCTAATAAAAAGCCTCAGCCAGCTTGCCTGAGGTCTAGAGAAAGCCAAGTTCCAGGGAAAGAAAGAGACTTAAATGGCAAAGGGTCTAATAACCTACTCCACTTGCTGAGACACAAAATTAGAAGGGCTCTCGTGCCTTAGGCACGGGCTGATCATCAGTCAGGTCCAGGAAGTGATTTTCTTCCCTGTAAGGGTGTAATATTGCATAAAATCACAATGGGGCTTCCTCTGAAGCAAGATGAGACAGAACCAAGATGCCAGAGCAGGCAGACCAATGATCTGTTTCATTGTGGCCATTCCTACGTGTCTAGCAGCACAAAACATTCAGCATGATGCCATCTAAAGGAGAGGAAATCGTGTAGTCAGATCACAGGGTCTTTCACTAGTGACATGCAGGGCTGACAGGAAATTACACCGTAAGCTCCTCTGTTTAAAGTGCCAGCTCCAGAAGTAATCCAACATTTCAGTCTGAACATGAATGGAGATTCCTTCCAGTCCATGACTGCTGTTGACAGTCCCCTCCATCATCTGCGCCCCCAGAGGGGGTCTTGGCATCATGGTGGCCAATGTAAATAGCACTCCTGCACACCAAGCACAAGTGTTGGCAGGACAAGCTGCGCTCTTCAATGGATGGAAAGCTGAGAGGCTCAGCACAGCGAGCAACTCCCCATCCCTAACAAAAATAAACTAAAAACCAGAGGAAGAGGAACAACTTGGGGTCACAGGATTTCCTATGGGTTAATTACCATATCAAGTCTCTTTTAACAACCAATATATAAGAGCATAAGAATGGCCATACAGGGTCAGACCAAAGGTCCATCTAGCCAAGTGTCCTGTCTTCCGACAGTGGCCATAGCCAGGTGCCCCAAAGGGAATAAACGTCTTTCAGTCTTTCCAGCTGATCATTATACCCCAAGTCACAGCCCTCCTCCCTGCTGGTTGTTGCTTAAACCCCATGGGTGCTACTTTCCACTTATGAGGCCTCATCCGATGAGGTTTTAGCTCCATTGACTTAACTCAACTACTTGTGGGATGAGGGCCATACAGTGCCTGTAATCCGAGGATCACAGAGCACTTCACAAAATTAGCAAATCCTCTTCTCCTGTTAGAAAGGAACTGATGCACAATTGACTGCAGTTTGGATGCACCAGTCAGGAATCTCTTCAGCGAGAGCTGCAACTGATGGTCACGGGAACATTAAGAGCAAAATCGCTTTGATTTACGAGCACGCTTCCATGATGCTTTTCTTCCACCCCCTTTACTGTAGCTCAGCCATGCTGTAATCCAGGAGCAACAAATGGCTTGTCCACTTTTCCCTGAGATCCATTCTGATTACGAACGTTTTCTTCACCCCAGCAAAGGGTAGAGAAAGAAACATACACACTCAATGAGAAGTCGGGACTCAGGGAGTAGATTTTCCCTTATAGCTTTTCCAGTCACACACTGGCCAAGTGCAGAGCATTTCCTTAGGCCAGGTCTACACTACAGAATTACTTGGGTATGATGTTGTTCGGGGTGTGAAGAAGCAACAGAGTTCTACTGACCTTAAAGCCCCCGTGCAGACAGCACTATGTTGACAGAGAGCTTCTCCTGTCGACATAGTTATTACCTCTCAGGGAGGTGGATTAACTACACCGATGGGATAAGCTCTCCCATTGGCGAAATAGCATCTTCACTGAAGCCTAAGCCCCAAGTCAGAAAGCACTTCCAGTGCCACTGGCTCTTTGAGTAGCCAACAAACAGCTAGATGGGGTTAGGGTTAGCAGCAGCACTGAGGAAGCATTCACTGCAGGGGAAACTGCAGTGCTGTGGTGATCCATCCTGCGCAGGGAAGCGGAGATGGCACACACCGCATGGGGAAGCCATAACACAGAGATCACACACACCGCACGGCAATGCCGTAGCACAGAGATCACACACACCGCACAGGGATGCCGTAGCACAGAGAACACACGCACCACACGGGGAAGCCGTAGCACAGAGATCACACACACCGCACGGGGAAGCCGTAGCACAGAGATCACACACACCGTACGGGGAAGCCGTAGCACAGAGATCACACACACCGCACGGGGAAGCCGTAGCACAGAGATCACACACACTGCACGGGGAAGCCGTAGCACAGAGATCACACACACCATACGGGGAAGCCGTAGCACAGAGATCACACACACTGCACGGGGAAGCCGTAGCACAGAGATCACACACACCACACGGGGAAGCCGTAGCACAGAGATCACACACACCGCACAGGGATGCCGTAGCACAGAGATCACACGCAGCGCATGGGGAAGCCGTAGCACAGAGATCACATGCAGTGCACGGGGATGCCGTAGCACAGAGATCACACGCACCGCACGGGGATGCCGTAGCACAGAGATCACACGCACCGCACGGGGATGCCGTGGCACAGAGATCACACACACCGCACGGGGAAGCCGTAGCACAGAGATCACATGCACCGCAAGGGAATGCCATAGCACAGAGATCACACACACCGCATGGGGAAGCCATAGCACAGAGATCACACGCAGCGCACAGGGATGCCATAGCACAGAGATCACACACACCGCACGGGGAAGCCGTAGCACAGAGATCACACGTACCGCACGGGGAAGCCGTAGCACAGAGATCACACACACCGCACAGGGAAGCCACAGCACAGAGATCACACACACCGCACAGGGATGCCACAGCACAGAGATCACACATACCGCACGGGGAAGCCGTAGCACAGAGATCACACGCACCGCACGGGGATGCCTTGGCACAGAGATCACACACACCGCACGGGGAAGCCGTGGCACAAAGATCACACACACCGCACGAGGAAGCCGTAACACAGAGATCACACACACCACACGAGGAAGCCGTAGCACAGAGATCACACACACCACACGGGGAAGCCGTAGCACAGAGATCACACACACCGCACAGCGATGCCGTAGCACAGAGATCACACACACCACATGGGGAAGCCGTAGCACAGAGATCACACACACCGCACGGGGATGCCGTAGCACAGAGATCACACACACCACACGGGGAAGCCGTAGCACAGAGATCACACACACCGCACGGGGATGCCATAGCACAGAGATCACACACACCGCACGGGGAAGCCGTAGCACAGAGAACACACGCACCACACGGGGATGCCATAGCACAGAGATCACACACACCGCACGGGGAAGCCGTAGCAGAGATCACACAGACCGCACGGGGATGCCATAGCACAGAGATCACACACACCGCACGGGGAAGCCGTAGCACAGAGAACACACGCACCACACGGGGATGCCATAGCACAGAGATCACACACACCGCACGGGGAAGCTGTAGCACAGAGATCACACACACCGCACGGGGAAGCTGTAGCACAGAGATCACACACACCGCACATTAGTCTTGCTTATACCATCCATATCCCACATTATAAAGTAATATGTGAGCCTAGGTATTGTAAGCCTCTGTAACTAGGTAAATCACCAGACAGGATGGAGACATTAAATAGTGCCAAATGTTGAGCTGCAATCAAAGGTGCTACACCCTGCCTCACAGGGAAGGTCAAGGAACACCAGACTGACTATTGTGGAGCATTAAAGAGGACAAAATACTTTGTTGCTCTGCTCTCCCTCTTCTGCCCCCATGAAGATAAGTCGTGCAAGTGGATTCCTTCCATCAGCTGAGTTTGCAGCTCAGCACACGTGACAGGAGGGGGATAACAACCCCTCACAAGAAGTAACTGTATCTCTATGTGGCTTGGACTCTGGAGGGCAAGGTTTTCTAGACATAAGCAAGAGGTCCTCCGTTGTTTAGCCCTAAAGGACATATAGAGCTTCTATTACCTTTGAATTTTGTAACTCATTTGGGTATCTCTCTTAGATTTACCTGCTTTAACTTTATGTTTGCGGGGACAGCGGGAGCGGTTCATGGGATGGCTGGTGGAGTGGACTGGTTGGCAGAGCTGAGCAGTTTGTGGGACGGTTGGAGAGGCCCATGGAACAGTGAGCAGAGCAGAGTGGAGCAGTTTGTCGGGATGGCTGGAGCAGCTCACGGGACGGCTGGTGGAGCGGAGCGGCTGGTGGAGTGAAGCCGTTCATGGTGAAGGCTGCAGAACTCCATGGAGAGGTGGGGCAGTTGGCCTCGGACCACGTAAGGTGCCCCTTAATACTCCGTGTGCCCCCCACAATTCCACCCATGCTGGATAAACTTTTGAACTCTGGGGCTGTACTGACCAGGGACAGAGACTTTTGGGTTGTTGGACTTTGGGGTGATTGGACTTAAGACCCTGAGGGGCAAAGGACACTGCCAAAATTTACTTAGAGGTGGGTCTTTTGCTCATGGTTTGTATTATGTTGGAGAAACACCACAAACAAACAGAATTCATAACACCACATTGTTTCCCTCCTTTATTAAAAGGATTTTGCTACACTCAGACTCTGTGCTTGCGAGAGGGGAAGTATTGCCTCCTAGAGGCACCCAGGGGTAGTATGTAATTGTCCCAGGGGGCTCGAGCTGGTTTTGCATTGCGTTATTGAAATGAAACCGCTGGATACTGAACCCAGCCCTTGTTGCTGCCAATTCAGAGGGGCTGAAGGGTTATACTTATACATAACTCTCATTTTCTTTTCCTATTAATAAATCTGTATATATTTTATTATAGGATTGGCTACAAACATGGTCTTTGGTGTGAGATCTAAGGTCCTTTGGGACTGAGATTAATCTGACTATTGCTGTGATTTACAGTGTAAGGGACCATCTATCACACAGGCAGGTTTATCTGGGTGGCAAGACAGAAAATCCAAGGGGACTGTATGTAACTCCATGTTAAGGCTGTTATAGTACCTGAGGAGTTCACACTTAATAAGTGGTGGGTGAAATCTAAGTATAGAACTCATCATAACCAGTTTGGGGTTTGGACCTTTGTTCTTAACAGTGTGCCCTGAGGCCGGTACTCACAGTGCAGGCAGCTTGACAAGGCCACTAATAATTGTCTTCAGAGCAGGCTTTGAATAGTATATTGTAAATAAGGCCTGGTGGCATCCATTGAACAAGGAGGAGAAACATAGTAATGTAATAGCTGCTTACTCAGAGTGCACTGGTTTCAGAGTAGCAGCCATGTTAGTCTGTATCCGCAAAAAGAACAAGAGTACTTGTGGCACCTTAGAGACTAACAAATTTATTTCAGCATGAGCTCACGAAAGCTCATGCTGAAATAAATTTGTTAGTCTCTAAGGTGCCACAAGTACTCTTGTTCTTTCAGAGTGCGCTGTCCTTCCTGTGCACTGAATGACACAGAGGTCTAGTGGAAAAAATAGAATGTGATCGTATCATTAAACAACATACCACAATACATACTCACACGCTTGACAGGCAGCCTTAATTCTGGCATTTCCTGACTTCTGAGTGCTAGACTTTACAACCTGACTAATATGCTTTCCCTGTTGTCTGTGCAGTTATACACACAACACTCACAGAATACAGATTGCATTTTTATACTCCAAAGTGTATTTAAGAACAGCATTTTTTAATGATAAAAATGAAGATAGGGCCCAGTTCCATGTATCCATAAATCTCCCTAATTTATGCAGTTATTTAAAATGTATAGAACAGAAGGACATATACTAGAAAACATCAGGGAAACAGACGGGTGCTGCTCAGTTGCACACAGAACATAAATACGTAGGCATAGGAAAAGGTCTTTTTTTTGTAGTGCAGCAAATAAAAACTGCTCCATTTATTGGACTGGGCTAAGATGGCAATTAACCCCCATGGGCGACTGTTACACAGGTTATATACTGTACTTGACTGCTACACCTCAACACAGCAAGCTGCAAGTCACTTCTGGATCATTATGGGGTTTGCAAAAGGATTCATAATCCTAACACTCAAGGCAAGCGGGTTATTGGGTGAATGATTGCTCTCTGGGGCAAGCCAAGAGGCAAAAGGGGAGGAGCTGATCTCTGTTGACACAAAATGTCACATAAGTGCTGAGGTGAAAGGGTTGTTACCAATCCCACTGCGAACTGGGGGGGCCTGCTGTGCTATTTGTTTCTTTCAGTGCTAGAAGAGCACATCTGTTCAGAGTCACTAGGAGGAGGGAAGATAGATTGCTGACAAAAATAAAACCATATAGAAACATTTCCACAGCTCTTTGTCATAAACAGATAGCTAAGGGTTAATGTCTCTTTCACCTGAAACACCTGACCAGAGAACCAATCAGGAAACCGGATTTTTCAACCTTGGGTGGAGGGAAGTGTGTCTCTGAGTCTTTTGTCTGTCTGCCTGTTTTCCTCTGAGCTTTGGAGAAGTAGTTCTATTTTCTAGTCTTCTGTTTCTAAGTGTAAGGACAAAGAGATCAGATAGTAAGTTCTATGGTTTCTTTTCTTTGGTATTTGCATGAATATAAGTGCTGGAATGCTTTGATTTGTATTCTTTTTGAATAAGGCTGTTTATTCAATATTCTTTTAAGCAATTGACCCTGTGTTGTATCATCTTAATACAGAGAGAACATTTGTATTTTTTCTTTCTTTTTATATAAAGCTTTCTTTTAAGACCTGTTGGAGTTTTTCTTTACTTCAGGAAAATTGAGTCTGTACTCACCAGGGAATTGGTGGGAGGAAGAAATCAAGGGGAGAGCTGTGTGTTGGATTGCTAGCCTGATTTGGCATTTCCTCTGGGTGAAGAGGAAAGTGCTTTTGTTCCAGGATTGGGAACGGAGAGGGGGAATCACTCTGTGTAGTTTCACAGAGCTTGTGTCTGTGCATCTCTCCAGGAGCACCTGGAGGGGGGAATCACTCTGCGTAGTTTCACAGAGCTTGTGTCTGTGTATCTCTCCAGGAGCATCTGGAGGGGGGAAGGGAAAAAGGATTATTTCCCTTTGTTGTGAGACTCAAGGGATTTGGGTCTTGGGTCCCCAGGGAAGGTTTTTCAGTGGGACCAGAGTGCCCCCAAACACTCTAATTTTTTGGGTGGTGGCAGCAGTACCAGGTCCAAGCTGGTAACTAAGCTTGGAGGTTTTCATGCTAACCCCCATATTTTGGACGCTAAGGTCCAGAATCTGGGAATAAGGTTATAACATGGTGTGGCAGCGGCGGGATATAGACAGAATCCAGAAGCCAGTAGGAATATTATATTTTTCTTTTCTCTGCTAAGGGCTTTTTAGCAGAGAGAAACAGTTTGGTTTTAAAAGGGAACCAGAGAGAATTTTTTTTTCTGCTCTCTCTAGCAGTTTGTGGTTTGCATGTTAAGCGAGAAGACTGTTAAGGGTCTTTTGTCATGCAATAGCCCTCCCATTAGGAGGCAAGTAGCAGCACTTATATGCATGCAAATAAAGTGGTTTTTCTGGTTTCCCTTCATTGAACATTAGCTAGAGAGAGAAAAGGAAAAAAGCACTGTTGCTAGGCAGACTTCAGGAGGCAACAGAGAGCCTGCAGTTCAGAAGATAAACATCGGAGGGCACCCCAACACAAGAAAACAGGAACCATGACTTCTAAGGCAAGGATTGACGCCGAAGAACAAATCAAAGACGCTGAACACAGGCGACAGATGGAGATGAAAGAAAAGGAAGAAAGCCTCAAACTGGCAGCCTTCCAAAGAGAACAGGCAGCCCAAGAGGCAGCACACAAAAGAAAACTAGAAGAAGAAGAGGTGGCCCACCGCCGAGAAATGGAAAAGCACCAAAAAGAAATGGAAAAACAACAAAAAGAAATGGAAAAACAACAAAAGAGAATGAAGAGAAGGAAAAACAGAGAAAACATGAACTGGAGATGGCAAAAGCTGGGCTGCATGTGCCAGCCAACCCTAACAACCCGGCGCCAATTATTGCTCCACAGCACAGGAAATTTCCCACCTACAAGGCAGGTGATGACACCGAGGCCTTCTTGGAAAATTTTGAAAGAGCCTGTCTTGGGTACAGCATCCCCGAAGACCAGTACATGGTAGAATTAAGGCCACACCTCAGTGGACCTTTAGCAGAGGTGGCAGCTGAAATGCCCAAGCCGCAAATGAATGACTATAAACTTTTTCAAACCAAGGCCAGATACAGGATGGGGATAACCCCAGATCATGCCCGTCGGCGCTTCAGAACCCAAAAATGGAAACCAGAGGTGTCATTTCCCAAACACGCCTACTACATTGCAAAAAACTATGAGGCCTGGTTAACAGGAAACAACATTCAAACCTTGGAAGAAGTGAACCTCCTCATACAAATGGAGCAGTTCTTGAATGGTGTTCCTGAAGACATCACACGGTACATACAAGATAGAAATCCCAAAACTATCGCTGAGGCGGGGGAGATTGGAGCCAAATGGATGGAACTGGCAGAAAGCAAAAAAGCTACTGTCAAGGGGAACGATTACCCCAGGGGGCACACAGACCATAAACCCTACAACCGAGGACAGCCAAAGACCCTCCATACCACCCAAGTAAAGCCACAGATACCCTACTCTTCAACCTCACCAGTCTCCAGTAACTCACCTCGGCCCAGTGACCCATCAGATGGAAGATGCTTTAAGTGTAATGAACTGGGACATATCAAGGCCAACTGTCCCAAGAACACCATGCGAGTGCAATTCATTACACCACCATCACCCCAAAGATCCCCAGGCCCAGATGCCTCTCAAATACCCTTGGAGCGAAGGGAAAATTTGAGAGTGGGCGGAAAGAAGGTTACTGCGTGGAGAGACACGGGGGCACAAGTGTCAGCTATCCACCAATCCTTCGTTGACCCCAAATTCATCAACCCAAAGGCCAAAGTTACCATTTACCCCTTCATGTCACAAGCTGTAGACTTGCCTACAGCTGAACTGCCTGTCCAGTACAAAGGCTGGTCAGGAATGTGGACTTTTGCAGTCTATGACAATTATCCTATCCCCATGCTACTGGGGGAAGACTTGGCCAACCAAGTGAAGCGGGCCAAGAGAGTGGGAATGGTTACCCGTAGCCAAACCAGGCAAGCTTCCAGACCCATTCCTGTTCCTGAGCCGTCCACAGACGCCCCGTCTGTGTTACCAGAGACCCAGACAGAGGTAGTGGACCCGGATTCCATGCCTACCACTGAAACAGCCACAGCATCTCCAGTACCAGGCCCGCAACTGGAACAGCAACCAGCACCAGCAAGTGCAACCACATCTTCAAACTCAACGCCAGAGGGCGCCAGCGTGCCAAAACTGGCAGAAGCACACGACAGCCGTACCCAAAAGGCTCAGCCAGAGCCTGAAATACCCTCAGGTGCACCAGCGGAGAGCGGTTCACCAGCAACGGAAACAACCCCATCACCTACATCGCTTCCAGCGGGACCAAGCCCAAGTCCACAGTCTGAGGAAGAACTGGTGACCCCAGCCTCAAGGGAACAGTTCCAGGCTGAGCAGGAAGCAGATGACAGCCTTCAGAAAGCGTGGGCGGCGGCACGGAGCACCCCACCGCCTCTCAGCTCTTCTAATCGATCCCGGTTTGTTATAGACCAAGGACTTTTATACAAGGAAATTCTTTCTGGTGGACACCGGGAAGAATGGCAGCCGCAAAAACAGTTGGTGGTCCCAACTAAGTACCGGGAGAAGCTCTTAAGCTTAGCCCATGATCATCCCAGTGGCCATGCTGGGGTGAACAGAACCAAGGACCGGTTGGGGAAGTCCTTCCACTGGGAGGGGATGGGCAAGGATGTTGCCAAGTATGTCCGGTCTTGTGAGGTATGCCAAAGAGTAGGTAAGCCTCAAGACCAGGTCAAGGCCCCTCTCCAGCCACTCCCCATAATTGAGGTCCCATTTCAGCGAGTAGCTGTGGATATTCTGGGCCCTTTCCCAAAAAAGACGCCCAGAGGAAAGCAGTACGTACTGACTTTAGTGGACTTTGCTACCCGATGGCCAGAAGCAGTAGCTCTAGGCAACACCAGGGCTAACACTGCGTGCCTGGCCCTAACAGACATCTTTGCCAGGGTAGGTTGGCCCTCTGACATCCTTACAGATTCAGGGTCTAATTTCCTGGCAGGGACCATGGAAAAACTGTGGGAAACTCATGGGGTGAATCACTTGGTTGCCACCCCGTACCACCATCAAACCAATGGCCTGGTGGAAAGGTTCAATGGAACTTTGGGGGCCATGATAAGAAAATTCATCAACGAATTCTCCAATAATTGGGACCTAGTGTTGCAGCAGTTGCTGTTTGCCTACAGGGCTGTACCACATCCCAGTTTAGGGTTTTCACCATTTGAACTTGTGTATGGTCACGAGGTTAAGGGGCCATTACAGTTGGTGAAGCAGCAATGGGAGGGGTTTACGCCTTCTCCAGGAACTAACATTCTGGACTTTGTAAGCAACCTACAAAGCACCCTCCGACACTCTTTAGCCCTTGCTAGAGAGAACCTAAAGGATGCTCAAGAAGAGCAAAAGGCCTGGTATGACAGACATGCCAGAGAACGTTCCTTCAAGGTAGGAGACCAGGTTATGGTCTTGAAGGCGCAACACGCCCATAAGATGGAAGCATCATGGGAAGGGCCATTCACGGTCCAAGAGCGCCTGGGAGCTGTAAACTACCTCATAGCATTTCCCAATTCCTCACTAAAGCCTAAAGTGTACCATGTTAATTCTCTCAAGCCTTTCTATTCCAGAAACTTACAGGTTTGTCAGTTTACAGTCCAAGGAGATGATGCTGAGTGGCCTGACGGTGTCTACTACGATGGAAAAAAAGACGGTGGCGTGGAAGAGGTAAACCTCTCAACCACCCTGGAACGTCTGCAGCGGCAACAAATCAAGGAGCTGTGCACTAGCTTCGCCCCATTGTTCTCAGCCACCCCAGGACGGACTGAACGGGCATACCACTCCATTGATACAGGTAATGCTCACCCAATCAGAACCCCACCCTACCGGGTGTCTCCTCATGCCCAAGCTGCTATAGAACGGGAGATCCAGAACATGCTACAGATGGGTATAATCCGCCCATCTACCAGTGCATGGGCATCTCCAGTGGTTCTGGTACCCAAACCAGATGGGGAAATACGCTTTTGCGTGGACTACCGTAAGCTAAATGCTGTAACTCGTCCGGACAACTATCCGATGCCACGTACTAATAAGCTATTGGAAAAGTTGGGACGTGCCCAGTTCATCTCTACAATAGACTTAACCAAGGGGTACTGGCAAGTACCGCTAGATGAACCTGCCAAGAAAAGGTCAGCATTCGTCACCCATGCGGGGGTGTATGAATTCAATGTCCTTCCTTTCGGCCTTCCAAATGCACCTGCCACCTTCCAGAGGCTGGTAGATGGTCTACTAGCTGGACTGGGAGAATTTGCAGTTGCCTACCTCGATGATGTGGCCATTTTTTCAGACTCCTGGCCCGAACACCTACTCCACCTGGAAAAGGTCTTTGAGCGCATCAGGCAGGCAGGACTAACTGTTAAGGCCAAAAAGTGTCAAATAGGCCAAAACAGAGTAACTTACCTGGGGCACCAGGTGGGTCGAGGAACCATAAACCCCCTACAGGCCAAGGTGGATGCTATCCAAAAGTGGCCTGTCCCAAGGTCAAAGAAACAGGTCCAATCCTTCTTAGGCTTGGCCGGATACTACAGGCGATTTGTACCACACTACAGCCAAATCGCTGCCCCATTAACCGACCTAACCAAAAAGACCCAGCCAAATGCCGTTAAGCGGACTAATGAGTGTCAAGAGGCCTTTACCCAGCTTAAGGCGATGCTCATGTCTGACCCTGTGCTCAGGGCCCCGGACTTTAACAAGCCATTCCTAGTAACCACAGATGCATCTGAGCGTGGTATAGGAGCAGTGCTCATGCAGGAAGCAACAGATCACAACTTCCATCCTGTCGTGTTTCTCAGCAAGAAACTGTCTGAGAGGGAAAGTCACTGGTCAGTCAGTGAAAAGGAATGCTATGCCATTGTGTACGCCCTGGAAAAGCTACGCCCATATGTTTGGGGACGGCGGTTCCAACTACAAACTGACCATGCTGCACTAAAGTGGCTTCATACTGCCAAGGGGAACAACAAGAAACTTCTTCGGTGGAGTTTAGCTCTCCAAGATTTTGATTTTGAAATTCAACACATCACAGGAGCTTCTAACAAAGTTGCTGATGCACTCTCCCGTGAGAGTTTCCCAGAATCCAGTAGTTAAAAAGTGTTCTTAAAATGTAAAAGTCTGTTAGTTATATACTTAGTAGTATATGTAAAGGTGCATGTGTTGTATTAATCTGTTTATTTTCAAGTTCTAGAAGGAAATTGCCGCCAGTGAGCTTCCCCACTGTCTGCAATTTGGGGGGCGTGTCATAAACAGATAGCTAAGGGTTAATGTCTCTTTCACCTGAAACACCTGACCAGAGAACCAATCAGGAAACCGGATTTTTCAACCTTGGGTGGAGGGAAGTGTGTCTCTGAGTCTTTTGTCTGTCTGCCTGTTTTCCTCTGAGCTTTGGAGAAGTAGTTCTATTTTCTAGTCTTCTGTTTCTAAGTGTAAGGACAAAGAGATCAGATAGTAAGTTCTATGGTTTCTTTTCTTTGGTATTTGCATGAATATAAGTGCTGGAATGCTTTGATTTGTATTCTTTTTGAATAAGGCTGTTTATTCAATATTCTTTTAAGCAATTGACCCTGTGTTGTATCATCTTAATACAGAGAGAACATTTGTATTTTTTCTTTCTTTTTATATAAAGCTTTCTTTTAAGACCTGTTGGAGTTTTTCTTTACTTCAGGAAAATTGAGTCTGTACTCACCAGGGAATTGGTGGGAGGAAGAAATCAAGGGGAGAGCTGTGTGTTGGATTGCTAGCCTGATTTGGCATTTCCTCTGGGTGAAGAGGAAAGTGCTTTTGTTCCAGGATTGGGAACGGAGAGGGGGAATCACTCTGTGTAGTTTCACAGAGCTTGTGTCTGTGCATCTCTCCAGGAGCACCTGGAGGGGGGAATCACTCTGCGTAGTTTCACAGAGCTTGTGTCTGTGTATCTCTCCAGGAGCATCTGGAGGGGGGAAGGGAAAAAGGATTATTTCCCTTTGTTGTGAGACTCAAGGGATTTGGGTCTTGGGTCCCCAGGGAAGGTTTTTCAGTGGGACCAGAGTGCCCCCAAACACTCTAATTTTTTGGGTGGTGGCAGCAGTACCAGGTCCAAGCTGGTAACTAAGCTTGGAGGTTTTCATGCTAACCCCCATATTTTGGACGCTAAGGTCCAGAATCTGGGAATAAGGTTATAACACTCTTCAAATAAACACACAGGCACACGCTATTATTAAGATTTATATAGCAACCAGAGTGGCTGGAGCAAGAAAATATAGTTCAGCCTCTTACCGGCACTCCTCTGTATGCGGGTGTCATCCTTTGTACAGAAGGCACTGGCGTTGCCCAGCTGTCACTAAGGATGCAATTTTTATTATTATTCCTGAGGGTGCATGGGAGGGATTGAACCCAGCTTGACTTGCAGATCCCAAAGTGTCAACAAGGCTGGCAGAAAGGAAAAAACTCTCTTTTAAACTGTAAAGAGAGTATGTTCAATACGCCCAGGTCACATTGGCTGGGAGGGATGCTGGGTTGCTTTGCAGCATTGAGTGTGGTGCGCTTGCTAGGATCCTGTGGGCATCTCATCTAAACAATTCTCTTCCATTGTAAGGACCTCAGGCTTTGCTGGCACCTCGGTATCGCCTGTTCTCTGCCTGTGGACACAGCAGTTTAGTCTCTTGAGGACTAAAATGTGTTAGTCTAACTAAAAGTCATTGAGCTCAGGATAGGGGTGTCCAGGTGAATCTGAATGGTCTGTGTTATACAGGAGGTCAGATGAGATTCTAATGGTCCCTTCTGGCCTTCAACTCTAGGGAAAGCCTCTGAAAGAGAACAGACACGGAAAACCCATGATGCTTTTCAGAACTGAACTGCACTTTACCGCGGTCTAAACAATGGAGGACACAAGCTCACTCCATCCACACCCACACAGCATTGCATGGGCCTCAGGACAGATAGTCTCATCCAGCATTTCCCCATCTCACAGACGTTCCCTTCGGGATTCTATTTCGTGACAATGGTGTCTGTCTTCTGTAGGATTGATGGACTCAGCCTCTACTTCTCTTCTCAGAAAGCTCTGAGTTGCAGGTCGCCAAACACAAGTCCCCCACAACCCATCTCATGTGCCATAATAACTAATCCAGTATAAGTGTCCAGTAGCCTGTCTCCAGCTCATGTGTCCCTATCTGTGTAAAAACCCGATAGAATCCCCAAGCTGCATGCTGGCAGATTATTGGGTCAAAAATGTGATCTTATTTGTGTCACACAGTTTAATGTGTCATGGGTCCCAAACCTATTGTCTTAATGCTCTTCTATCTCCCATTGGCTTCTCCCTATATGTACCCTAAACTGATAGTAACACTTCAACCTCATTGCCTTCCTCTGTAGGGTTACCCCTTTGATCCATTTCACCTCTGGAAATATAAAATAGGAAACAAGCTCTAACAGTTCTGATGCGGGAGTGGCACTACTTTCTCTTAGGGCAGCACTGCAAGCAGTTTAAGAGGAAGGGACTAGAGGGATATTTTGCTGTAGATGTATCAGCAAAGATAAAGAAAGAGCAAAGGGGAGATAAAACCTCCCTATCTGTTTGGAAAATAAGCAGTTACTGGGATAGAGACATGGCAAAAGCCTGGGTTTCTGGAGTACTTTCCGCTGCATTTTGGTGACAGTGGTGTTGGGGAATGATTCAGCTCCTTCCAGGTCTCCTTTTTAGTGGGGATCTTGATTATTCCAGCAGCATCTAGAGCCACCAACTGAGATCAGGGACCCACTGTGCTAGGAGCTGTACATACACAGAAAGTGACGGGTCTTGTCCCAAAGACTTTCCCTTACTTTTTAATGGAAATAACGTTGGTATTTCACTAATCTGTTTAGCTTTTGCAGCCCTCTTGTCCTTCCTTTCCAGAGCAGGCATGCCTTCTAAAACAGAGCACCATGCTGCAAGGTCAGGCTGCACAGAGAAGAATGAAATACCATTGACCCTGTGAGGAGCAGCAGCAGCAGAAATTGCCAGCACAGCTGTTGCCATACCGTTTGAGTGCTGTGGCATATGGAGAACTCCAAGGTCGGATAGCACTCTTTGGGGAAACAGTCTGCCTCAGCTTCGGTGGTTCTCTGACTGGTCTGTGGAGCATTTCCAGATGGTCAGTAGAGCTGCTTCTATAACAATGGTGCAGCATCTGTCAGTGTTCAAACAGGGATGCTCCCTGGGAGCTGGAGTCATGTCCGTGTCTCTTTCAGGGTTTTCAGAGTCTTTTGTGACCAGCTAAACTCAAAACCCAAGTCCTTGTCAGCACTGCACCACATCTCTCTGGTCCCATTAGCGTAAACTCAGCCACAATCACGTCTGCAGATGACATTGAAATTGGAGTGGTGGAAGACAGAACTAAATTGCAAAGTAACCTGGGGAGAGACAAAAGCACTGAGGGTATGGCTACACTTACATTTCTGCAGCGCTGGGAGTTACAGCTGTGTTCGTACAGCTGTGTAGGGCCAGCGCTGCAGTGTGGCCACACGGACAGCTACCAGCACTGCAGTTTGGCCACATCTGCAGCATTTGCAGCGCTGTTGGGAGTGGTGCATTGTGGGCAGCTATCCCACAGAGCACCTCGTCCCATTTTGGCGCTGTGGCTTGTGGGAAGGGGATGGAAGGGTGCGCGTCTTTCCGCTTCCTGTTCCAACGCCCTGTGGTGCTTTGCTACACATTCCAAGCAGTTTGGCGCCATTGTGAGTCTGCAGCGCAATTTCTGTTACAAATGGAGCCCGAGCTGCTGAGAACCTTGCTGATCAATGTTGCCAGCACATCACGTTTGGCAGTGGAGCTATTCCTTCAGCTCCAAAGTGACAGTGAGGAGTTAGACGATATTGATTTGCCTGACGCGCAAGACACTAAATTGCTTGTGGCAGTAACGGACGTGCTCAGCACTGTGGAACGCCACCTTTGGGCTCGGGAAACGAGCACTGAGTGGTGGGATCACATCGTCCTGCAAGCCTGGGATGACGAGCAGTAGCTGCAGAACTTTTGGATGAGTAAAGCCACTTTCATGGGACTGTGTGCTGAGCTCGCCCCTACCCTGCGGCACAGGGACACGAGATTGAGAGCTGCCCTGCCAGTGGAGAAGCGGCTGGCTATTGCAATCTAGAAGCTGGCAACTCCAGACAGCTACCGATCGGTTGCGAACCAGTTTGGAGTGGGAAAGTCGACCGTTGGAATAGTGTTGATGCAAGTTTGCACGGCCATTAATCGCACCCTGCTAAGAAGAACCGTGACTCTGGGGAACGTGCAGGACATTGTGGATGGTTTTGCACAAATGGGTTTCCCTAACTGTGGAGGGGCAATAGATGGAACGCATATTCCTATTCTGGCACCACCCCACCTGGCATCCGAGTACATTAATTGCAAGGGGTATTTCTCTGTGGTTCTCCAAGCACTTGTGGATCACCGTGGGCATTTCATTGACATTTACTCAGGATGGCCTGGAAAGGTGCATGTTGTACGCATCTTTCGGAACAGTGCCCTGTTCAGGAAGCTGCTGGCCGGGACTTTTTTCCCAGACAGCAAAATCACAGTAGGGGACGTCGAAATGCCCATTGTGATCCTTGGAAACCCCGCTTACCCCTTAATGCCATGGCTCATGAAACTGTATACAGGGAAGCTTGACAGGAGCAAGGACCAGTTCAACTACAGGCTGAGCCGGTGCAGAATGACTGTGGAGTGTGCTTTTGGCCGTTTAAAGGGTCGCTGGAGGGGGAAAGCAGCAGCTCCGCTGTTATATCCGCGTGCTGTACCCTCCATAATATTTGTGAAGGGAAGGGTGAAACATTCAGTGAGGAATGGACCTCCGAGGTTCGATGCCTAGAGGCTGAATTTGCACAGCCAGAGAGCAGGGCTACTAGAGAGGCCCAGCAAAGGGCTTCAAGGATTAGGGATGCCTTAAGGGAGCAATCTGAGGCTGAAAGCCAACAGTAATGTTTGGTGCCTTTGCTGTGCCCGTTTTTCCCTTGGGGTACAGTATTTCTCACTTTCTGCAATATTAAAAAATGTTTTAAAAGCCAAGAAATCATTTATTCAAAATACAGTACATAAAAGGGCAGGGGGGTAGGGTGGTGGACTGTACAGTCAGAGGTTTGAATATGTCCTGCTTGGATTGCTGTTCAATGCCTGCTGCACTTCAGGATTAATATGCTGCATCGTGATGGGGGTTGAGTGCATAGGGCAAGAGTTGTAGTTCTCAGGGCTGGAAGGTGAACGTATAGGTGTTGGGGGCAGCTGGTGGTGGTAAGAACCAGGCTGCTGGAGAAAGGTGTTTTGTGCAAACACTGGGGAACAAGGGAGAGAGCTTTGGGAGGGGTGGGGATTACCACGGTACTGATCTGCCTGCCTGGCTACGAGAGACTGCATACAGTCTGTTTGGCGAGCCAGGAGGCTTATCAGCTGCTTTGTGCTTTTCTTGGTAGCCAATTCCTTTCTCCTGCTTTGTGTTTGCCTCCATTCATGCATTTTCTCTCTCCAGTCCTGCAGCCTCTTGACTGTGTCTGGCGTACTGATTCATAACTGCTTTGATCAAATCTTCTTTTGATTTCCTATAATTTCTCCTCAAGTTCTGCAGTCTTCGTGCAGGTGGTGATAGAGCTGGAGGATTCAAGGACACTTAAAATAACAGAAATAGAAACATTTAATACAGAGGCTACATTGTTATTATCACAGTGAAGGAGGTTGTAGACTATTTGTAGCATCATGTACACATACCAAACATAGCACAGAGAGGCCACGGCAGCGAAGACATGGCGAGTAATGGGGTGAGTGTTTCTGCCGCGACTTCACCTGGGAAGGGGAACTGCCTCAGGGCTCACTGGGGTTTCTGTGCATTGGGGAAAACAGAGAGCAGCTGGGGCGGACCTGCACTGAACAACCCCCCCAATTGCCACAGCAGTTACTCCTCTGGGAAGGGGAACTGCCTCAGGGCTCACTGGGGTTTCTGTACATTGGGGAAAGCAGAGAGCAGCTGGTGGGGACCTGCACTGAACAGTATCCCTACATTTTCAACAGGATTTTCTACTGCCAGATATATCACTGCTGTGTGTTACCTGGGAAGAGAGGGAGGGTCTTCTACAGCAATGTGGATTCCACCCTGGTCCCTATGCAGTTTGCCTGTGTGCAGCAATGGTCCCCCCACTCCTCGCGGCACAGTGGTGCGGACGAGTTAGCCTGACTGGGACAAGGACCACGGTGGCTCTCCCTTTTTGCGCAAGCACATTGCCCACGCTCTGTCTGCAACTTTTGAAGAGATTACCGAGGCCGATTACAGAGATGTGATAGACCAAATCAATGGGCTATTCCACATTTAGGCATGCATGCAGGCAGCCATAACCCTCACCCTCCTCTCCCAAAACATTTCCATCCTAAAAATAAAATCTGCTTACCGGGAACCCGCTCCTCTGCTTCTTCTTCACCAACAAGTTCCAGCTGCTGCGACTGGCTAGCCTCCTCCTGGCTTGAGAAGAGCTCCTGGCTGCATGCCTCCTGGGACTCCGGGGTGTCTCCCTCCACCCCAGTAGCCTCACTCTCGGCTTCCTCTACACCCTCCCCCACTTCTCCCTGCTCTGAACTCTCCATCATGCTCCTCAGATTGGCAGTGGGGTCACACCCAAGTATGGCATCCAGCTCCTTGTAAAAACGGCAGGTCGTGGGGGCAGCTCCTGAGCGGTGATTTCCCTCACGGGCTTTGCAATAGGCACTGCGCAGCTCCTTTACTTTTACCCTGCACTGCAACGCGTCCCGTTCATGGCCCCTTAGCAGCAAGGACTTTGATATCTGCCCATAGGTATCATAATTTCTACAGCTGGAGCGCAGCTGTGATTGCACAGCTTCCTCATCCCAAACACTGTGAGATCCTGCAACTTGCAAGTGTTCCATGCTGGGGCTCATTTGGGGCGTGGAGGCATGGTCACTGATTGATTGATTGATTGCACTCCACACCTGGCTGAGCAAACAGGAAGGGGATTTTTAAAATTAAAAGGGCAGGTCACCTGAGCCCAGGGCAGTGGAGTGTGAAACGATGAGCAGAGTGGCTGAAAAGGTATGCTGGGATACCTCCTAATACCCTGGAGGCCAATAAAAGCGCTTTTGGTGTCCACACTTGATGACCAGAGCTGCATCACCAGCGCTGGAATAGCTAAGCCCCAGGCAGACCAGGTGTACAGCCAGCGCTGCAACCAGGGAGTTGCAGCGCTGACCGTGCTTTGCAAGTGTGGACACAGAGTGAGTTGCAGCGCTGTAACCCCATCACCAGCGCTGCAACTCTCCAGTGTAGCCATGCCCTGAGAGGGTTTTGTGGGGAGGAGAGGAGAAAGGGATAAGAGGCTATGAAGAGAGGTTTGGTCCTGAAAATAAATGTTAAATCCAGCATACAGGAAAAGGAAACAATCAGTGAGATAAGACTAGACTGCCACACAGACTGCGTTCAAAGGGAGTTAATTTTTATTGTCTTCCTTTAAAGCTGTCCCAAGTGATAGGACTTCTTCATGTGAAGAAATTCTGCTGTTGTGTAGGGAAGGTATGGAACCAGAACTGGGAGGACAGGTGGGTCCATGAGAGGATCTCTGCCTAAGGAATGGCCAGTTATATGAAAAAGTGAGATTTATTGCAAATTCTTTAAGGTAAGGCAGGGGTTCTCAAATGGAGAAACATGACCCTTGAGGAGGTCAGAAGGTTATTACAGGGAGGGGTCACAAGCTGTCAGCCTCCCCCCACAACCTTGCTTCGCCTCCAGCATTTATAAAAGTGTTAAATATAAAAAAAGTCTAACTCCATATGTTTAGTTTTAGTTTATAAAGGGGTGGGGGTCGCACTCAGAGGCTTGTTGTGTGAAAGTATCACCAGTGCAAAAGTTTGAGAACCACTGAAGTACAGGCTGTCTAGAAACTTTCCTTTAATATAACAAGAACTGAGCCATTAGCTGCAGTCACATCTGGTAAAGAGCCCATTTTTTTCTCCTGCGCTGTTCAACAGCATGCATGTTGCAACCAGACCATGTTTTCAATGATCTGAGCAGCACAGCTCCAGAGGGGACATAGTCTGCCTTTCCTACAGGGGATCTGGCCATCTAACCCAGACACTGGACAATCAGCCTTTTGTATTTTAAGGGTAATGGTGGTGGGATAATGCTCTTTCTACAGAAAGCCTGTCTAACGTGCCTCCTCCTCTCCAGACATCTGCCTGCAGCTGGTGTAAGTAGCAAACACAAACTGAAATCTGTCCGCCAAATATATCCAGCTGTACACTAGCTACTGCAGATCCAACCACAGCAAAGCACAGCATGGGATTCTACAACGGATGGACCGAGGAACCCATCTCTCTCAAACCCCTCCACCCCTTATACTCCCTGTTCAATCCGTCAGTCCCCCAACTGGTATTAAAAATAGCATGTGCTTATGGAAGACTTTTCTGAGCTCCTTGCAGTATTGGGGTCTATTATATTATAAAGCTTTTTTTATAGTATACCCGAGTAACTCTCGTACAAAATTCCTCAAAGATACGAAAAGACATGTCTCTTCAGAAAGGCCAACAACTCAAAGCAAAAAGGGAGTTTCTAGCCCAAATCCTTCTTGAGACTATATGAGCCAAACAAGATTTTGGCATTTAATTCGTCTTTGACTACTAGCAGTAAATATGCCCAATGGCTTGTGATGGGATGTTAGATGGGGTGGGAGCTGAGTTACTACAGAGAATTCTTTTCTGAGTGCTGGCTGGTGAGTCTTGCCCACATGTTCAGGGTTTAGCTGATGGCCATATTTGGGGTCAGGAAGGAATTTTCCTCCAGGGCAGATTGGCAGAGGCCCTGGGAGTTTTCACCTTCCTCTGCAGTGTGGGGCACGGGTCACTTGCTAGAAGGTTCTCTGCACCCTGAAGTCTTTAAACCATGATTTGAGGACTTCAATGGCTCAGACACAGATTTGATACAGGAGTGGGTGGGTGAGTCTGTGGCCTGCATTGTGCAGGAGCTCAGACTAGATGATCATAATGGTCCCTTCTGACCTTATAGTCAATGATTCTATGAATTCCAGATGTTTTTTTCAAGACACCCTAACGGTGAAGTCCTTTTCTGAATTTTATCCCAGAGAACTATCTGAGGATGAGCTGTGGCATATGGAAGTTAGTTTATTTTGTTAAGTCAGGCTGTCACAAGGTGCTTTACTCATCACTGAGTTGGCGCCTCCTTCTAGCAATTCTGGAGCTTTGCTCTGCCCAGTTCAGCACCCCCTTTCCGGTCTTCCAAAGTGCAGTTCTCCTCCCGCTCACGAAGTCACAGTGCAACTACTTCATTACTTGGCCCTTTTGGCCAGGTCACCCTGAGATTTGCCCTTCTGGGGGAGTGTAGCGAGGTAATGACTCACCAGTGCAGCGACCTCCTGCTGGCCATCTGGGAATTAGCTCTTTTCCAGCATACAGCACACCCTCTCCTGGCTGGTGGCTCACCTCCTTCAGGCCATGTCCCTCCCAGATCCCAGTGCCCCTTCCCTCAGGGTTCTGCCTCCAGCAGTATCCCCTTACTCTGGGGTTCCCCTCCCAAAGGAACACCCAATCCTCTAAACCCACCTGGCTTCAGTGGCTACTGCCAGTCCTCATCCAGCCTCCACTCACTGGAGCAGACTGCAGTCTGTAATCGCCACTCATCATTGGCATGGGGTTAGGACCTGCTGCCTTTGCCTATTCTCAGGCTGTATCTCTGTAGCCCCAGTACCTTTGTAGGCCTTCACCAAGGCCTGCAGCCTGGGAGTTTACCAGGCTGGAGCTCCCCAGCTCCCTTGCCCTATTTCCCAGTGCTGCTTCACCTCAGGTACCTTGCACCAGGCAGCTAGCCCTTCCCACTCCAGTGCTAGAGTGAGACTCCTCTTTCAGCTCTTGGCCCACAGCCCTTTTATCAGGGCCAGCTGGGCCCTAACTGAACTGGCCACAGCTGTGGCTGCTTTCCAATTCAGCCTAACTTGGCTGCTTTTAACCCCTGCCTATCAAAGTGGGGCAGCTGCCCCACTACAAGGAGTCTTTCAAAGTCCCTCTGTACTAGCGGCATGAGGCAGTCCTCATATCCACTGCCTTGACTATGTCACTCCTGCCATGACTCAGGCAGTTGGCTCATTCACTGCCCCAGCAATTCCACTACGCAGTGGAGGGCAATGGAACCCAGGCCGGCCTTCTGCTTTAGGTTCTGTCCAAGGCACTACAGTGAGCACTTAAAGTCTGTGGTTATAGCTACCATACCACTCTTGCCCCTGTACTACTTCCTACAATGCTTCCCCAAGCTTTTCATTCTCCAGCCTTCCTAGTCAGACCCCCTCTCTTAGGGCTGAAGGTAAACTCTTTCTCGGAGTGAGTGGTTGGTTCTTCCCTTCCCTCAGGGAGCAAGACTACAGCCTTCTTCCCTGCATCCTTATGCTTCAGACAGTCTTTGCAGAACCCTATCTGTTCTTCTCTTCATTTTCATTGTGTCTGCAGGGGTGATAAAGTAGAAACTAAACCTGAAGAACTGCTCCATATTTGTCCAGACATTATGCACGGTCATTCAAAACTCCCTTTCACTCCTGCAGCATTTCCAGGGGGACCATCTTGGTTAATAACTTCACAGAGAACCTTGTTGGTCTGCCCTTCGCCTTTTTTGAATACGGCCATGTTTTGCCTCCCAGTCACCTGCCTCAGGGTAATGTCATCAAATGCAGGACAACCTAAAGGTACCTAGAGGGGGCTATTACCCAGCTTGCCCCCAGATACCACCCACTAACCCCCTGACATCATATAAGAACCTTCCAGGCATAGCAAAACTGCAAAGCCAGACCTGAAACATAAATTTCCAACCAGTGGTTTCCTCAGGAATTGAAATTGCGGGGGTGGGGGTGTTCAAATATACAGTGTGTGTGTGTGTGTGTGTGTGTGTGTGTGTGTGTGTGTGTGTGTGTGTGTGTGTGTGTGTGTGTCAGGGCCAATGAGGGGTGAGACTGTGAGGGGGAAGGTGGGCTGTATGGCACCATAGTGAAAACTGAAAAATGTTTCATGACCATTTTATTAGATTTAACTCATGTTTTAAAATCATCACACAAATTAAAGTTGGCTACTCAAGCCTCCTATGAAGCACAACGTCTACGTCCTTCTTGGTTTCGTGTTATAATTTTGCACAACTCTGTCAATGAACTTCTTGAATGCAATGCGTTTATCTTTGGTGGCTTCACATGTGTCCAGTACTTCCATTCCTTCAATTAATACGCTCATTAGTTCATTCACATGATTAGACAGAAGGCAACTTTTTTCAGAACACAAAATTATATTCAATGATGAAAAAGAACGCTCAACTGTAACTGTTGTGACTGGGGGTAGCAAGAGGTGAATTCCTACTTCTTTCACCTAAGGAAACAGAACACAAAATTGGGTCGAGCCACTAGTGATGATAAAAAAGAAGTTGAAATCAAATCTTCATTCATCGTAGGATATTCCACTCTGTGTTCAAATCCTCTATTCTGTCCTGATCACATGGCAGCCCCATTGCTGGTAGTGCCTCACTCCACTCAACTGTTGGTGTTTTATAGGACAGGCATCTGAAAAAGCTATGTAGAGGTTGAGTAGAATCTAGAAGTCACTGTTGTCGATTGTTAAGAACCAAGTGTGTGTACTTTTTCAGTTGTCTTAACAAACATTTCTTGTCTTCTTCACTTAAGGATTCAACATAAATGCCTTCATTGGTCAAATTCTGGACTGAAGTCTTTGCTTCTTCTAGTACTTTTTCAATGGATAGCTTTCTGACTGATCCAAATGTAGCTTCTATTGCTGAACAAAGATCTACTACTGTTGTAGCAGATGCCTGGATGGCAATGTTTAATGACCCAAGTGGTTTCAACAGTAGACTTATGAGCTAGAGTGAATGGCAATAGTCTTCTCTGAACGTAGTAGCAAAAGTAATCTACAAGCCTCACTACTTAGATCCATCCAATCTTGGTAGATACTTTTCAAAGCCAGTAATAATGGCTGGAGTAATTTTAAGACAACTGCCAGGGATCACTCATGAGAAAGCCAGCAGGTTTTCCCAGGTTGGACTAATTTGAACTTCAGTCTCAGTGTATCTTCTATATTTTCCAAGATATTCAGTCTTTTTGGACTCTTGCTGAAAAAAGAATATAATGAAGACATTACATTTATAGCTTTTAAATATCTTTTGTAGATTCTGCAGCTCATACTAGTGCTAGTTGGAGTAGATGGCCTCTGCAGTGTGTATAGGAGAGACTAGGGTTACACTTTTCTCTGAGCAAAGCTTGTACTCCACCATGTCTTCCAGAGAAGTTTGCAGCTCCATCAAATGCACAAGCAGCCATCTGTTTGAGGTCCAATTGATAAGCATTTAACTCTTCTAAGATGTGGTTTGTCACAGATGCAGCCGATGTGTCTTCTATAACTTGAACATCTAGAAATGCATCTACTGGCCTACCACTGACATCAAGATAATGTACACAATGACTTAATACTTAATGCCCATTTGCATCAGTGCATTCATCAGCCATGTATGCAAATGTTTTGAATGTGGTGAGAGAGTTCTTCACTTTTTCAACTGTTGAGTCTTTCACTGTTGCACCGCATGCTTCTAGCCAGTCAGTTGAGTTTCTTGCAGAAAGATAGTGAGCATTTGCTGGTCTTGTTCAGAACCAGAGTTCAACTTCAGGATGAACATGTGACAATGCACTTAACATTGGCCTCTAGTTTGTAGTGTGTGGTACCTCTTGCTTAAATAGAAGTAGGATGCCACAGCCATGTTTGTTCAGTAGACCTGTACTTAGTCTGAGCCAATCAGCACAGGATAAGTACAGTTCTACTGCCCTTTACTCATACAGTAAGAACAACAACATTTCATTCCCCCCCCACACACACATTCAAGTGATTTGTAGTCCGACCCCAGCCAAAATCCATCACTTGGGCAACACAGCTCTGTTTGCTGGATACCTAGGTAGATTAGGTGTGAATGTAAATACAATCTGGTCCTGAAGCCTTCCCCCCACCCCAGCCCTAGCTCATCACTAGCTGTTAGGGAGAGCTCATTTAGACTTTGTTTACAAATCATCACTTGAAATTATTAAGTTGGCCAACATCACCAAAATGAATGCACTGACATTGTCATAAAAAACAACAGCTGTATAAGGAAGCTGGTCTATGTTCATACTTTTCAAATTCGTTATACTTTTTCAGATACACGTATTTTATCATACACTGTATATGCTTTTAAAGTGTGTATTAATGTTTCAGTTTCAATTTAAATTTTCAAACAGTCACTAAATTGGCATGTAACTAGTTCACAAAACTGGTGGGGAGGGGTGTTGGGGAAATTTGGGGGGATGTAGGGAAAAATCACTGTTTCCAACCTCCTACCTCACCACCACCACCTTTGCTTTCATGGCCAAATGGCCAAGCCAAACAGCACATACAACAGACAAAAATCCCTACGTGGCCCTCTTCACATACACACCACTTACTATCTATGAGGTCCCCCGAGACTGGGATTCTTCCCAGGGAAGGACAGGCAGAAATGTGTATTGAAGTGGCTGTCACAATATCTCTGAAATATGAACAATAATCACTTGTGGAGGTTTTGCGCTCACACAACCACAGTCCCTGCTCCAGCCAGACCCTCTAGGACAGGGCCTTTACCAACAGCCAAGCGACTGGCCAACCTGACTCATGTTGACATGTTCATGGCTCTCAGTGCTGAGTCTCATAAACCCCAGAAAGCAGCAGAGAGGTGGAGGCAGTACTGGAGGATGCAGAGCAAAACCAACAGGGAGGTTTCCAGAGAGAGTGGCCAAGGACAGCATTGCCATGACAAAGTCAGTAATGAAAAAGACTGGAAGATGCGGAGGCAGCTCCTGGAGCCAATACACAGCCACAAGGCCCTGCTGTGGTGTACATACTATTAGGGGAGTAGGCAATGCAGTGCAAACCAACCCTCCGTCATGTTATGCAGCCCCTGGACAATACCAGCTACTGGAAACAGCAGCAACTCCTCCCCACTGTACTCTGCAGCACTACTCCCAGGGGCCACTTCCTTCCCAGACACTAGCTCAAAGAACTGAGAACAGCTGTGCCTGGGAGCCTGGCTCTTTTGAGCCCTGGCTCTTTTGAGCCCTGGGGAACTTTGAGCCTCAACACCAGAATAGTCATGAACAAGAAAAGGCAGAGAGGAAAGCATGTTCGCCGGTGACATTAAACCTCTCCCGCTGCGTTCTGCCCCATTTCATTCAAGGATTCTTTGTAGTTGCTGCATAAGATTGTTGTTTAATAATAAAAACCGGTTGTTTCATTATCGTTTCAGGTATATGTTTCTTTGTTTGTTACATAATACATTGCTGTTTAATAATAACAACCTTGAAAGCATAAGGAGTCCACAATGCATTTTACACAGAAAATTGTTACCTTTGAAATAATTCATAGGGTTTTGCAAAACTATCTAGGGAAAGACACAAGGCAAAATAAGAGTTGCCACAATGTTACATGTTCACTGTCCAAAACAGCACTGAACTGCTCACAGTCCTTCCCTGCCCCGCCCTCCCCTCCCAGGTTAACAGCTGGATGCACAGCTGCACAATTTCAGGCCTGAAAGTCAAAACAAGAGCAATAGACATCCCTGGCAATATTGCCCTGGCCGTTTCCATTTTCTGTGAGACACACTGCTCGTTGCTGAAACCACTGAGTAAGTCTCTGCATCTCAGCCTCCCACGCACAGTTCAGGACTTCTCACTCACTCATATATATTACGCAAAACACAATATGCTGCTATAACACTGCTCTACAGTCAAAATGCTTCTGAAATAAATGTAGTCCAACTTTACTAATTCTGGGTCACTGAGAACGAAAATGATGCTTAAAATTGTTGATTGGCTCGAGTTTTCAAGCTATGCTATTGGGTCAGTATATACGAACCTTGACTTGGGAATGGCGGAGGATAAGTGAGCTATAAAGGGAAGGGGTCTCAATTTAAACCAGAAATGACTAAAATACATCTTTGACTGGATCTATAAATAAATCTATGACTGGGTTTGGACAGTACTTGCTTTTTAGGCAAAACAATGAATGATGCAATCTGAAGCTGGTACTGCATCATACATGATATGAATTGCATCATGTTATTCCTAGAAGTCATGGATGATGCAATCATAAGGAAGCTTACATCACTCTGCTGAACAAATTGCCCTATATCAGCTCTAGAAATCATACAGTGTCATGCTCTCTTATTTGTCAGTGTTTGATTTTGCAAAGGGACACATTTCTGTTTAGCCAAAGTGAGCAGAGATGTCTTGTACTTGTGTGAACAGTGCAGATAACTTCTGCTATGTTTGTGGTGAAGTGACTTTTGCATCATAAAAGCGCAGTATAAGCACTATGGTTAAGAAAGCCTATCACCTTTATTTTGGCTGCAAAATTGGAGACCAGGACAAGAGGTGGGCCCCACACATATGCTGCAACACTTGTGCAACAAATCTTCGCCAGTGGTTGAACAGGAAAAGGAAATCTATGCCTTTTGCAGTGCCAATGATTTGGAGAGAGCCAACAGATCATCCCGCAATTGTTACTTCTGCATGGTGCCTCCAGTTGGGAAAGGTGTGTCAAAGAAGAAAAAGTGGACTGTGCATTATCCAAACATTCCATCAGCTATATGCCCAGTACCCCACGGAGAAGGACTGCCAGTTCCTGATGCACCAGAATCGTCCTCACTTGAGTCAGACGAGGAAGAGGAAGAGAATGAAACTTCTGGTCCTGAACCATCAATTTCACAGGACCCACATTTTCTCCCATCCTCCTCCTCTGAACCACACCTCATAACACAAGGTGAACGGAATGACCTTCTCAGGGATTTGGAACTACCCAAGAGTAAGGCAGAGGTGTTGGGCTCCAGACTACAGCAGTGGAATCTCCTGGCAGGCTATCAGGGCAAACGGAGCCCATCAATGCTTGCAGACTATTGCTGGACAGTGACAAGAGATGCTCCATTTAATGAATACAAGAGACAACCCAAGAAGCGCCAAGTAGACACTGAATAGGACTAAACTATGTACATAATAGTTTTTTTTGCCTTTTGTTTCATAATAAATTTTATTTATATAACCCTTTTGCTGATTTTTAAAGTGTTACATAAACAGGACAGGTGAACTATCATCATGTAAAGCAACCATAAACACATGAAAAGACCTAGGTTTACAATTTATGATTAAAACTCTACTATCTACACAATATACATAAACATAAAATGTAAAAACATAAATATCTTAGAAACAGTAGCCAATCAGTTGTTTTAATTGTCATATTTGAATTCAGCACATCAAAATACATAATAAATATCACATTTTATCTCTGAAGCAGACGACTTCTCAAAAATTGTAGACCAGTGTAATCTTTGGCACCCTTTTTTCCTGCTGTTTCCAACCTATTCCACAAACATGCCACTTTCCTTTCCAGTAGCCAGACACACTCTCCACTGCCATTCTGCAGCTTCTGAGGCGATAGTTAAACAGTTCCTTCCTTCTGCCCCGTCGGCCTGTGAATGGCTTCATTAACCAGGTAAGCCGGGTCTCCCAGGATAACTGGAGCAGTGTCCCACCATTAATGTACATAGCAATCCTGGGGCCAAATAGTCCTTTCTCCATTAAGGTAACAGAGCTGAATTCTGAGAGATCTTAGAATCGTGGACCTTCCAGGCCACTCACCATTTATGTCTGTAAACCTGCCACAGTGGACAACCAGCCCTGGAAGCCCCATGGAGAAACAGCTCTTTCTGTCTATAAATTCTGAGCCCTGCTGGGAGGGACAAATAATTGGCACATGGGGCCCTATCAGTTGCTCCAGAAGAGTCTGGGAACCCCACATGTGCAAAGCCATCAGTGATCTCCTAGCCTTTACCAAATTTTATAAGGTGGTGCAACAGTGCCTTTATCGGGGCACCACACACCTGCATGACAAGGGCCCCAACAGTCAATCCCCTCCCCACCCCAACCAAACTGGCTGACTATGGACTGATAGAATTCAGAGTGACCAGCATCCAGATGGCAATGGCGACCCACTTCTCAATGGGTGTGGGGTACCACATTTGTACACTGCAGCTCCAGGATTAGGTTAGTATAGATCTCAAGAAAGGCTGCCTTCGGCATGCTGAAATTCCTTCACCATTGCTAGTCATCCCAAGTCTGCAGACCAAGCCCTTCCTCCCACTCCAGGCTGGTTTCCTGCACCCAGAAATGGCACTGCACAGCATGAAGTTCCTCCAGGAGCTGCTCCTGTACTATCAGTTGCTCAGTGTCCTCCTTCTCCCTTCTCTTCCTTGTCCTCATCCCACGTCCTCTGCACTCAAGCTCTTTCTGCTGGTACATCATCTGCTCAGTGGTGCAGCGAGTGGAGTCCAAATCTGAATTCATCTAGCTTTGCATGCTGAAATACCGCCCAAGTATCCTCTGTGTCATCGCGGCTGCCAGCATAGCGGTGAAGAGCATTGTTGGGTCTATGCTGGCTGACAGAAATGGTGCTGCCCCCCCTGGCCAGAAAGGAAGCATGCGGCCAAGGCAGCAGAAACATGAAATTTAAAAAAAAACTGAACTCACCTGGCTTCTGCTATGCATCCCACAATGCCCAGGGAGAAAAATTCCTGTCGGCACATTTCTCAGCAGCAAAGCAAAAGACCATGGGATACCCTCCAAGAATGCCAAATGTTTAGTATGCAATAAGCCACTGCCAAGTGTGCATGATGCACAGTGAAAGAGGGCCAAGGTATCTCATGTGCACTATTAGTGCAGCTTGTGTATTGCACGTTACCTGACATGCATAAAAAAGCTGCGTAGTAAACTGCCTGTGTAGACAAGCCCTAAGACAGCAGCTAGTTAGTTCTGGTGTTGAATAAAGAAGCTCAAGGTTAGATCAGTACTGAAATGCACTCAAGAACTGCCAACTGATTTCAAGTACATGCAACTGATGGTAGCCCACGCCAGGCAGGACTCAAAGTAGACAACTGCCTTGTTATAGGAACGGAATAATATACTAAAGGAGCTCGGGCCATGGTGGAGGGTCCACATGCTGGCTGAGCAGCTGTTTGAGGGCCAAGAGGGTGTAACTGCTTCATGCCCAGATCCACCTGATTACAGAGCCCCCATTGGTTCCCATTTCTCAACCAGGCCATTTGCATTTCTTCTCCTCTTCAAGGCCCTGCAGAGCTCAGCCCCCTACCATAGGAACACAGAGAATGCCGTCCCAGAGCAGATCAAAGGTCCATCTAGATTGTTATTATGTTTGTATTTATTTTCTCTGGAGTCTGGACCTTGACCAAGAAATTTGGACCTTGGCAAAAAATAACTGACTCCCCCTGTTTTAATCAGTCTTGTGGCTCTTCTCTGAACCCTCTCTCCAATTTATCAATTATGGACATTAGAACTGGTCACACTATTCCAGCACAGGTCGCAGCAGTGCCAAATACAGAGGTAAATTAACCTCTCTGCTCCTCCTCAAGATTCCCTTCTATGCATCTAAGGATTGCATTAGCCCCTTTGGCCACAACACAGCACAGCTGATTACCCACCATGACCCCCCATCTTTTTCAGTTGTACCCTCTTTCTTCCCAGGATAGAGTCCCCATCCTGTAAGCATGACCTTCATGCTTTGTTCCTAGATGTATACAGATAGCCAGATTAAAATGCTTTACTTCACTTGCACCCAGCTTATCAAGTGATCCAGATCACCCTGAATCAGTGACCTGACCTGTTCATTATTTACCACTCCGCCAATTTTTGCCATCTGGCATCCTGAGTCCAATGTTAGCAAGTACCAGATGCTTAAAGGATGGTACAACCCCCCGCATTACTATGGAATATGCTACCCATCAAAGTTTTTCTACCCTCCTACCCAACTACACTCACCAGTCAAATCTCTCAAGTCCTACTTCTTCTACAATGCCTACAAAAAGTGAGGCAGAAACTATTACATATAGAACTCAACTGAACCACCAAGCTGTGCATATACCTACTAACTAATCATTAGTAACCCTCACTTCTCCCTTACCCCATTCCCTCCCTGTTTGCTACTCCCATGCACTGTGACATGTCAAAAATGAGATAGGAAAGTCTTCAAAACAGAGGCTATGCCCATAAATATTTATTATGTAAAGCATTTAGTCCATTTCTGGGAGCTGTAACAATAACGATGGAGGCAACTCTCTTGAGGACGCAGGAGGTGAAGAGATGAGTGCAGGCATACAGGAATGGTGAGTGGCAACAACAAAAATGTAAATATCGAAATGCACATAAAAGGGCCACAGGGAAAACGTTAAGGAAGTGTACAAAGGAATAGGCAAGAAAATGCCAGAAGTATTGCCAACCACACAGAAGCTGCTATCACAAAGGCTCAGACTTGATGGCTGGCAGAAATAACAAATCTTGCCAGCATAAATCTAATCTAAAGGCAGAACAAAGTAAATGGGAAGAAAGAACATGAAACAATTGCATCCTAAGAAGCAGAATTGATGTTTACCAAAGCTAATGGAAAACGAAAGAAAAATCACTTTAAAAAGAACGAGACTGCTAAGAAACTGCTCTAAACATTGAAGAAGAATTGCAACGGGAGTCTGAAAAGCACAATTCTAGCCTTTTTCTGAAGATTCATACAAGGGGTCAAAAGATCCATGAGATTCTAAAGGAAGCTAAAGCAAAGGCTGCTTGTCTTGAAGCAATCAGAAGTTACAGAGGAAAAGGAAATGTGACTGGAGGTCAAAATCTAATTTGAGGCCTTTACTACATGGTGACCTAGCATTAGTAATAGAGAGCTCATCCATGTTTCACAACCTGCATATTTTATAGTACATTCATTTATCTGTTTAATAAAACAAAGTGGAATACAAAGTATTAAATATGTATAGGCTTGGAAGGATTAGACTTATCAGTAAATGTCAGTAAACACCAATTTCACTGTACACAAAAAAATCATAAAACTAGTTCCACTGATAAAAATCAAAATTTACGTATATGCGAAGTAAGAACAATGTTTCTTGAAAACTTATTGGAGTCAAAATTCAGTGATTTTGATTTTTGAATGAAGCTTGTTACAAATCGACTAGTGGATGAACAGTAAAACAGATCTGATTTGTTGATGTAAGGATATTTACTTTGTATATTTTGACAATTGGTGTTTTAACACTTTATAAAGCTTTGACTTTTGAATCTGAGTCTAATGTCATTAGATAATTGTCATCCCACCAATAACTTCCTGCAACTCTGAAGATTTAAATAGATAAAAATTTAGAAACATGTTTAAACATTAATATCTGTCCAAATTATTACAAAAAAGTCAAATGCTAAGCTTAAATATGTACAATAGGGTGCTGGTCCACGATTAGGACTCTTAGGTGTTATGATAATACAAATACAGTAACAAATAATACAGCCAGTGCCATTTTGCTTTGAAAAATTATAAAAAACCCATGATTTACACAACAGATCTGCTCTCTGTGTAATCACAGTCCTATTTCCCTCCCCTCTCGCCCCTGCTTTTTGCTACTGTTAATGCTGCAGAGCTAAAACAGGTAAAAAAGTGAGCCCGATTTGATTCCCATTTGCGTAGTCTGAATAGAATTATTAAATACATTCCACTCACAATACCAAATTCAGTCACTCAGCCTACACTGGAATTGTACACATGCATAAGAGCAGAATAGGTGTAACTGAAGGTAAATTGAAAGTAATAGGATTATGCAGTTATAACTGGGGACAGAATTTAATCTACAGACCACTTGTCATAATGCATGAGAAATAAGAGCCCAACTCGATTTTTAGGATGCATCCATACTACTGGCAGTTAGATTTTTATTTTAATTAGTAAAATGAACACATTTCATTTGGAATCACTGATACAATAACCAAACACGGAACCATGTCACATTGCGGAGTAGAATCACATTTTAATGTTACAAATGGAATCTTACCTGTTGCATTTTCCTTTTTAAATTTTAACAGCAGATGCTTACTGTTGCATTGATTATTATTGTTTGTAATGCAGTAGCCCAGTGAATAGGGATTGGGGTGTCGTTGTAGACATTGTAAAACCAGGTAGTAAAATGACGGTTCCTGCCCTAAAGACCTTGGTCTTGGTTTATGACAATGCATAGCAGGTGGATAAAGGAGGCAAACATTAGTAACAACACGATTTTACAAAGATTAGCTCTATGCACAATTTAAAATTCTTTCTGAAGGGTTATTATATACCTGTCATTACAGCTGGAGCCCTAGCAGCACTCTGAGTTAAGGCTGCCAAGTCTTTCCATTCTAAGTCCCTGTTTTTCCTTATTCATAGCTTTCTAATACATTCACCGTCCAAGACAAAATTGTCCAGGCCTGCTTTCTGTACTGGGGTGAATTTTTAAATAGACTGGCATTGGAGCGAGCTATGTAAAACCCCAAGGAAAGTGTGAGTGAGAAAAGGGAGCAAAGAGGGAATTTCTTTCGCATTAATACCCCCCCACCTTTTTAAACAGCTCTAGCTCCTGTGTGTTTTGGGACAGGAAACGGAAATTCAGGGCAAAGAAGCTCCAGGGGTGAGGGATGTTAAGTACTGGAGTCTGGAGAGAATCTGCTTTGACTTGGCACACAGAGAAAATGTGGGAAGATTGCAGTGGGCTCGTGCTGACAGTGGCAGCTCTTGCAGTGACTGGATCCCACCAACCCAGAGCTCACCCCCACTGGATTCCAAATGATGCCACGTCGCTGCCCATACAAATCCCCAGCTCCTCCCGCCCCCTGAGCCTCCAGCATCCCCAGCTCCTCCCCCACCCGAAACCCCAGCGCCCCCGCCCCCTGAGCCTCCAGTATCCCCCGCCCCAGCATCCCCCGCTCCTCCCCCACCCGAAACCCCAGCGCCCCCCGCCCCCTGAGCCTCCAGCATCCGCCGCCCTTGCCCCCCAGACGCTCAGCACCCGGACCCCTCGCGCCACTCACAACCAAACGGCTCCCCCACGCTGCCCACGGGGACCAATCAGGGCTTGCAAAGGAGAGGCAACGAGCTTCGCTCCGTGCGCGCTGACGGAAGCGCTCCGATAGGGGCGGGGCTCGAGACTCCGGGGGCGGGGCCAGCTCGGAGGGGCGGGGCCTGCGCGGGGCCTGCCTAGCGCGGCGCTGGCTGCCTGGAGTAGCCGCCAGTCTCCTGTGCCGTCCCGGTGTCCGGCGCGGCCGCCTCGCAGCCGGAACAAAGAGCGGCCCGGCCATGGTGGGGATCCCGGGAGCCTTCCAGTGTAAGAGCCGCTTCCTGGGCTGGGCTGGGCAGGCGCCGGGTCCGCTCTCCTCCCTAACAGCGTCCCCCGACCCCATCGCGGCCCCCGCCGCCCCGGCCCCTCTCCCACCCCGCGGTCCTGTCCCGCCGCCCTGTCCCACCCCTGCCCTGCCCCCATCCCCCGCCCCTAGCTCCCCGATCCCTGCGTACATCCCCGTCCGTATCCCACCGCCCTGTCCCCATGGCCCCGATCCCTGCGCCCCTCACCCATCCCCCGCCCCTAGCTCCCCGATCCCTGCGCCCCTCACCCATCCCCCGCCCCTAACTCCCCGATCCCTGCGCCCCTCACCCATCCCCCGCCCCTAGCTCCCCGATCCCTGCGCTCATCCCCGTCCGTATCCCACCGCCCTGTCCCCATGGCCCTGATCCCCTCACCCATCCCTCGCTCCCCGATCCCTGCACCCATCCCCGTCCGAATCCCACCGCCCTGCTCCCATGGCCCCGATCCCTGAGCCCCTCACCCATCTCCCGCCCCTAGCTCCCCGGTCCCTGCGCTCATCCCCGTCCGTATCCCACCGCCCTGTCCCCATCGCCCCTCTCCCACCCCTGACTCCATCCCCCGCCCCTAGCTCCCCGATCCCTGCGCACATCCCCGTCCGTATCCCACCGCCCTGTCCCCATCGCCCCTCTCCCACCCCTGACTCCATCCCCCGCCCCTAGCTCCCCGATCCCTGCTCCCCTCACCCATCCCCCTTCCCTAGCTCCCCGATCCCTGCGCACATCCCCGTCCGTATCCTACCGCCTTGTCCCCATGGCCCCTATGGCCCTGATCCCCTCACCCATCCCTCGCTCCCCGATCCCTGCGCTCATCCCCGTCCGTATCCCACTGCCCTGCTCCCATGGCCCCGATCCCTGAGCCCCTCACTCATCCCCTGCCCCTAGCTCCCCCATCCCTGCGCTCATCCCCATCCGTATCCCATCGCCCTGTCCCCATGGCCCCGATCCCTGAGCCCCTCACCCATCCCCCGCCCCTAGCTCCCCGATCCTTGTGCTCATCCTCCATCTGTATCCCACCACTCTGTCCCCAGGGCCTCGATCCCTGAGCCCCTCACCCATTCCCCTGCCCCATCTTGCCACCCTGCTCCTAGCTTGTCTCTGATCCCTGCCCCCATCCATATCCCACCGCCTTGCCCCCATGGCCCCGATCTCTGAGTCCCTCACCCATCCTGTAGCCATATCCTGCCCCCAGGGCCCCAGTCCCTGTTCCTCTCACAGCATTTCCTCATTCCTGATCTCTCTGAACTCTTATCCCAGATCCTTGTGCCCTCACCTCACCTATTTCTTTTCATGCTTCGCTTCCCTTCCCCTGATCCCTCACCTACATCCCCATTCCGTGATCCATTCCCACCACCTTCCCTGTGCTTCTCACCAGCATTCCCCTTCCCCCTTGGTCCCCATCCCCTGCTCCCCTCATTAATTCTGATCCCCATCCTCCTGTCTTGCCTACCCCCGGGCCCACTTCTTCCCACTGCCCCTTCCATTGGGATCCGTGAATTGATGTTTGAGAACAATCTAGTCAATGCCTGCCCATTTCACTCCCCTCTCTCTCTCTCTCTGTGTGTGTGGGGGCAAAGGGGGTGCTAGAGAATGAGCTGCTGTTGGAAGCAGCCCTTAAAGCTGTGCGCCAATGTACAGTTCGCCATGGTTGGAAGGTGGATCTGGATCCATTCTACCTTGGGCTTGTTTAGTGTCAGCCCCCTGGGTTGCCCTTAATAACCACACTGGCTGGGCAGCTGGTGCTTGCTTTGTTGAGAAGGAATGGCAGCAGAAAACAGTGTGTAAATTAATGTTACTCCTCACTGCGTTTACAGTTTGTTCATTTTTGCAGGGAGATGGGAAAGGAAGTGCATTTGCTGCAGGGCTGCCTGCTTCAACAAGGTCTGGGAGATTGTGTTATGGGAGTAGATATTGGTCTGAAGCCTGAGCAGGTTGGGCACTCCAAGATGTGGTGGATGTGGGATGCACTCTTCCTCTGGAGTCAGTGTACCTTAGCATTAGGTGTGATCAAGGTGTATTGGAAACTGGGTGATGGCAGCTGTGAATGCTTTTGCTAAGCATCTCTGCCACATCCCCTCCAGATGTCCAAACCCGCTTTCTCCATCACCCTGGCTAGTGTTCTTCTGTTCTGTCATTGATCTCATCTAACTTCTATTTGTGCACCAAATCTCTTCAAAAATATCAAATTCCATTGCCTTTATTGTGGGTTAAATCCTTGGAAAACTTGAAAGCCCCAAAGTCTTAATTTTTTCCTTCAAAGGATATTTTAAAAAAACAAAAACACTAAAAACCTCAGTGCATTCAGTTTTGTGGAAACTTAAAAAGAAACTACTTCTTGGCTCAGACTAGCATGAGAAGCATTAATCTCCAAAGCAGCATTTTTGAGAGAGATCTGAGGGAACGAGTGCGGGCTTGGAATGGGCCTCTTTTTGTCGTGGTTGCAGTCGATGGCTGTTAGTCTGGCCTGGAGAAAGGAAGTCTGCAACTCAGATATCTCAGGATATTTTGGGGCCAATTCTTGTTCCCATTGAAGTCAGTGGCAAGATTTCCATTTACTTCAGTGAGGGCAGGATCGGCCCATAGGGTAAAATTCACCTCTGGACAGTGAACAAGTGCAAGGGTTTAATTGGCGTTTTCCACTGGGGTATATTTCACCCCTTGTGAGACCACGATGATTTCAAGTGTTGTTAAGATAGCATGCTCATCATTCTGGGTTCAGTCTAGCTTTTGGCCATGTGCAGGAGACCATTACATCCATGTGGAGTTATTGACTTCAGTGAGGCTTTTGTAGACATATGGGTTCACCCAGAAGGCATTAGGTGCAGGATTGGGCCCATTGGTCTTAAAAAGCTTGATTCTCTCTACTTGCCTTCAGAACTTACAAAAGTATATTCTTAATTTTTAGCAAAATCTTTTCAGTTCTTTTTTGAAAGGAAATGTTTTATGGATACCTGAAGATTGTACAGTTTTTGTCTGGGACATTGTTTTCATAACAAATGTAAGTTTTTCTGCAACTCAGCTAGATCTTACTCCAAGAAATTGAGCAATGTCATATTAACCTCATTTAAAAATTAATATGACTAAACGTGTTCGCTTGTGAATGAAGCTGTCAAATGCTTAGGGCTGTCTAGACTAGAAAAGTACCACTATAATATGTTGGTTGGGAGGGTGATTTTTTTTGACTGTTATACCAGTATAGTTAAGCTGATATAGCTATACTGGAATAACTTCTCATGTGGACACTCTGATTCCAGAATAAGACTGTCTACATGTGGTGTGCCATATATTAGTGTAGCTTATTCCACTTCTGAGCCAAAATAAGCTATACTGGTATAACTCTGTCCATACTAGTACTGTTGTACTGCTTTAACTATACTGGTATAGTTAAAATGACAAAACTTTCTAGTGTAGTTAGGCCCTGTATGAAGTACTTCCCATTTTCAAAGTTCAGTAAATATTAACTAATCCTTTAGAACCCTCTTATGAATTACTTCAGGTATCCTTCCCTTTTCACAGATGGGGAAATAGAGACAAGGGTTGTCACCAATGCCTGGCTGCAGAGGAAGTCAGTATCAGAGTAGCATCTTGTGCTTGGATCACTAGACCACACCTATCTCCGCTAGCCCACGCATCTTCATTACACTGCATGAGTTTAGAGGGAATGTTAAAACGTGAAACTACTTATCTTAAGCTGGTCAGGGTGGTTGCTTTAACCCTGTATTAAATGACATTTTAAACTGAAAAGTGGTAATTGTCCCCATAAAGCAACATTTTTTATCTGTAGCAACTTGGTATTATTCTGTAGTTTGTAAATACTCCATGATCAAGTACTCTCTGTTGTTGGGTGCAAATGTGTTTTACATCTCTCTGGGCTGGTAAAGCAACTGTATATCTGTGTAAAATGAATTGAACAGAATAGAACTGGATTGCAGATCAAAGTGAAAGGTCAGAATGTAGGAGTCTTTGTTTTGCACTCTGACAGTAATAGTTCTTCACCGCAAAATCCTGGTAAACCTACTAACTGGCACGTTTACACATTCCTATCAGACATACAGCCAGATGAACTAGAAACAGAATCATGTGTGTGTAACGGAGCACTCCAGTGTTGCTGTATAGCAGCCTACAGAGTGCTCCATTGGGGATATGAAGGTGATTAACTTGAGCTCCATTTTAACAAACTTTACCGAAACAGGAGGTCTCCTTCTAGGAAGAGTTGGAATCCTTTTCTTTGAAAGCTGTAAAGTTGGCAGGGCTGCAGGGAAGTACATTACTGCTGCCAATGAGTGGAATAGATGGTTAATGTGTGTGTATAGCCATAATAGCCTCCCATTCATTCCTCTCATCTTTTCTTACATGTGCAGCATTTGTTAATTTATGGATAAACCTGTGTGTTCAGAATTGATTTCAAGCAACAGTGGGCTGAGTAGTAAGGTGCAGGAAGAGAGAGAGATCACATAGTGATGCCTTTGTGTAACTATGGAATAGGATTGGTATTTGCTAAATTCACTGTGGCCTGAGTGTGTCTGTGTTGACATGTTGAGTTCAGTGAAGCAAGGCAACCGGTGAAAGTGCATCCCAAGGCTCAAAGAAAATGAGAGAGCATTTTAAAATGAAATGTGTTGGCCTGAAAGGGAATCCAACATAGACAGATGCTAGCAGTAATGTAGAAACAGCCAGAAGAGCTGTATGCCTGGTTACTGAAGGAATTGCCAAATGAAAGAAACTACAGAGGATGGATAAATCCTTGTTGTGTGGTGGAAAAATGTACTGAGATGTGGTAGGAGTGAGAGTATTATGCAATCAACCCAGTTAAAAATATTTTCGTGTCAAACCGTGCACACTCAACACACCATATTGCCAAGATGGCTGCTGAGAGAAGTAAACTCTAGTAGAGAGGTCATGTTATAATAACATGAGTTAGATCATATAGTTACATGTCACACACATTTGCAGGATATGAAAAAGTGCTCTTCAGCTTGGATGCGTCTTGCAAAAATAACTTGCAAAAAGTTCCATTGTGACCTGTTTGTGGTGCAGAATGACTCTGCAGTCAGTGATGCAGGCACTGACAGGAATCCATACTGGTACAGGACCAAGCACCAGGTGAAAAGACAATCTCTTAATACCCTACTCAGAAAAGCTATTCAAGCGGGGAGGGAAGGATGGTTCCTGTGGTTAATGCACTAGTGTGGGACTCTGGAGACCTGCGTTCAACTTCTGCCTCTGCTACAAATTTTCTGTGTGACCTTGGTAAGTCACTTAGGCTTGGATCCTCAAAGGTATGTAAACACCTGACTCCCATTGAAATCAGGCTTTGATCCAGCAGAGCATGTAGGTAACTTCAAGCGTGAGAGTAGCCACTTTGATGTCAATGGGTAAATGCTTGACTGGATCAGAGCCTTTTGGGTACTTCTAGGCTACACTGCAATCAGGAGATCAAAGCTAGGTCTAGCAGCAGTAGCAGTGAAGCTGCAGCAGCACAGCCAGTGGTAGCATGGCCATGAGCCATTCAAGTTTGTACCCAGTATCCTGGGCAGGGTTGTACTCAGGAGGTTAGCCCCTGCTGCTGTCGCAGCTACACTGCCGTTGTTACTAGAAGTAGCAATGATCTGGATGATCAAACCTAGCTCAGCTATGTCTACACAAGCAGCAATTAAATCTCTGGATTGCTGTGTAGACATACCTTTTGCCTCTTCATGCCTTGGTTCCCCATCCATAAAATAGGAAGAGTAATGGTCACCTATTTCTCGGAGGTTCTGTTAGGATAGAAGTACCAATTTTTGTGAGGTGCTCAGATATTATGATGATGGAGACCATGTAAGTAGATAAAAAGCAGGCAAAAAAAATCGTGTGGGGTATCAGTTATTGTTAACCATATGGGCAGCAGCTGAACACAAAGGAGCTTGATGCCAACGCTTACTGCACAGTGAAGTATAGTGTTTGTCCAAGGACCTTTGCATTTTGTCTTTGATATTTAGAAAGCAAGTCAACAGGAGTGGGCATATAATGTCAGTAATTCCAAATATATACATTGACTTGGTTATTTGGCTAATGTTTTCATTACGTTAATGAACAAATTTGCTGGCTGCATTGATAAAGTACTGTGGAGGAATCCTTAAATGTTCTCTATGAAGCTGATAGTTCAGAATACAAGTGGGAATGCAGGTGACCCCGGGTGTTTGAAATAGGGAAAATTTCAGATTACTTTAAAATAGATACTCGCCTTCACTTGCATATTCCTTTCTGGTATGATAGTGAGGACAGCTCTGATGCTCAGAAATTAAAACTTATCTTTTAGGGACTTGACCTTGCTATTACCCTGGGGTAAATTCATTGGCTTTAGTAGAGTTACTCTTCCCTTATACCAGAGTAGGTAAGATCAGAAGTGGGCCCTGAATCTTTTGAACTGGCTGAACAAGAGAAGCATTTTCTTGAGTATGGTGTGTGACTTTTCCGAGCAGCGGATGGAAAACAGCACATATATGAGGTAGAACTCATGAACTGATTCGCTTTGGAGCAATGTTGAAATGAAAAGTCACTGAACTTGAGACCCCCGTTATTATTTTAACCAAGTCTCACAACTAGCTCAGTTTTTACACTAAGTCTCTAAAATTAAAAAAAGAAGGAAAAAAGGCGTTCTGCTTTCACTTCTGCTGGTGTAAATCAGGAATGAGTCCATCTGTGGAGTTAGCATGGCATAAAACTGCTGTAAGTGAAAAGGAAATCTGGCGCCACGAATCCTCTGGTACGGAAAGTTATGGATCCAGTGCTTCAACCCAGATAAGTGATTCACCTGAAACTCTTCCAGGCAGTTTAAAACTATTTTTCCAAGGTTTGTCCTTATCTCCTGTGGAAAGTATCAATGAAAGAGAGTCTGTGGCAGAAAATTGTCCCTATTTCTGTCTTCTCTTCCCCACACCTGAAGCCTGTCTAATTAAACACGGAAGATACCATCTGATATCTGTTCTGTTGTCTATATAAACATCAGTCTGCAGGATTGTCAAGGCTGCACCTTTCATTAGTGCTAAAATTCCCCCTCCTCCTCCCCAGTAAAAAGCCCATCCATATGGAAAGAGAAGCACTAACTGCTACAAGTAATGATTTATTCTTCAGCTGAACTTTGTTCTATAAATCAGCCTTTAAGTTACAAGCAGAGACACGAGATCAGTGGGCAGAGAACCCTGCATCCTTTGGGGGTTCAGAGTCTTCATGCAGCTTTTCCCTTGAATGTACAGCATTCTGGAAAATTTGAGACTTCATTTGAAAATAGCCCTCACCCTTCTGGTTGTAAGGATGCTTTAAATCATGTGCTGCTGGCCTGACTGGAGCTGAACAAGGACATAATAACACTGTTTGAAACATCTCATTCCACCCAAAAAATAATCTAATTGGGGTGCCAGGTTTCAAAACTAGCTGGCAATTTAAAATGTTAATATTAGCCATTTTTCTATTGATCATCTCAGAAGGAACTGTATCAAGCAGATATGTACCTGATGTTCCATTAATTTAAAACAGTGCTGTAGATAAATCCTGCTGCCGCTTTTAAAGACCATCTAAGCTGGTCTTTGTTAAATCAATAAAAACCCCCAATAAAGGGCTAGTTCTACTGTCTCTAATGTCTCCCCTTCTCCTGGTATCTGGGGACTCTGTTGCTGTAATAGCAAGTGCCTCCAAATATATTACCTGGGGCCAGTGTGGCTCTTGTATGTGTTTGCCCAGCCATTTCTAATGCACTCATTACTATAACATCTAGGTGCAGATCTTGAGGTGGATCTCACCCTGCTGTCCCCCATGTACAGCAGTAGCAGGGCCTGGGATGCTGAGCAGGACATTCTGGGATAATCTACGCTCCCAGCTAGACAATGGACAACTTCATAATATGACACTTTTCTGCAGCCTTTTCTGCCCTCCTCCACCCCGCCCAAAATGTTGCCATCTCTGATGTGGGGCCTGCTTGTTGTTGGGGTAGGGGAAGAGACTGATCTCAGGGCTCTGGAACTCTTGTGATGGAAAGAGGAATGGTCCTGTGAGGAAAGTGACATTGGGAGAGCCTCTGCTCCCCACACCATGTGATTCCCTGTAATGAGCCACATGAAACATTTATTGCTATTCCTATTGATGCTTTAACAGCATGCTTCCATCATGATGTAACAACAAGTTTTATAGAGCACCTCATCCAACAGTGGACACTTTACAGGAGTCTTGGGAGGCAACTGGTGGCTTTTTTTCTCCTTAGGTCATCTTCTGGGGGTAGCCAACTGGCCTTCCTCCCCATGCCAGATCTTTAGGTTACCAAAGGGGCCCTGAGCTCCCCTCTTGTCAAGCTCAAAGCAGGCTGTATAATTTTCAGAGGCAGAGCTGCTGCATGACTAAAGGTTGAGGTGTGGCTAGCGTGCTGAGCTGGCAGAACTCCAGTCCCACCTTCCAGAGTCTGGGCCCAGGCACTACCACCGCACCATGCTCGTACACAGTCCTATCAGATACGAAATGCTGGATTCCTGCATTGCAGCCTTGGAGAAGCTGTGGGTTTTCCATAGAGCTTGTTCCAACAGCAATGAGTGCGTTACTGTATTTCTTAAGATATTCAGTGATCCATATCTTATGTTATCTGGTATTAAGACGTAATTTAAGAAACAATACGTATTTCCTAGATTTAGGACTCTGACCCCACTGACTCTTGTTGCCAAAATTCCTCAGAGATATCAGCCTCTTGGTTAGATACTGTTCAAAGACAGAGATGCTTAAAAGACATGTGGGCTCTTCTTTCCCTGAGGCCATACCTCTTTAATGCTAATAAAGGTTACACGGACCTTTCAAGGAGAATGTACTCCAATGGCTGTTTCTTGATACCAAATCTTCAGTAGTCTTTGTGGCTACACTGCAAACTAGATTATCCGATACGCTTATACAGAACTTCTTGTTGTCTTAAAGCAGTCGTGGCTTCAGATATAAGGAGTTTCAATAAAGCAATGTCTGAGTAAATTGTGTGTGCGCACACTCGTGTGAGGAGCCCAAGAGCCAGGGTGTGGAGTGATTTAGCTGATTCTGAATGCTAAAACACCATGGAGCCCAGTGGGTCCCAGGATTTCCACCACCATCCTGGCTCCTCTGTTCTAGGAATCCAGCCAGCAGCCTTTCAAGTCTGCAGCCAGGATCTTCCCTCCCACTTACCCATAGCTTTGTGGGGGACCAAGAGACTGTTGGATATTCGGGACTCTATAGGGTTTTTGTTAGGGGATGGAAAAAGTGTTCAAGGTGTTTGGCTCCCTGATTGGCCATACTCAGGCAGGGGACTGGGTTTATCTTGTGACATCACTCCGATGTATGACATTTCTAGCTCAGAAACAATAACTTGTGCTAAGCTTGTCTTATCTGTGGACATATTTTTTTAATTAAAGACAAAGCTCAGTAAATATTTTTTAAATGATTGAATTGCCGAAATATGAAAAACACATGTTGGGAGGCAGACACACTGAATACCATGTGCGATTTCCCATAGCCCTCCATTCGAGAAGGTTAGTGTGATACAGATCTCAGAACTGGCTGACAGGTTTATCTGGGATGATTGGCAAAGATTTATAAACTAAGAGGGGATTTACTTAACACACACCTCTCGCCTTCTCTCCGGTTCCACCCTGTCTCAGAAATAGGAAATTGGGATCACATTAAAGTCTTAATTGGTTTGGCTCCAGCAAAGGTTTGGTGGCTGCCAAATAGTTAATTTATTGTGTGAGAATTTGGCCATGTGTTGAGAGGCAAATTTGCTTTAAGCAAAGGATCTTTTGTAAACTGAACATCTATTCATTCAGCAGGCTCTGTTTACAAGCAAGCTCTGAGCGGGCCCCAGGAGAAACAGGGACCTGTTTTACATAACAATCAGAACACAACAGGGCCCATGGACTCCAAAACAGCAGGGGAAGGGAAGAGAGAAGGTTTGGGTTTTTCGAGCCCTGCTTTCTCTTTGCTATGAGCTGAATCAATGGCTGCAGGATTTGTCCTCTTTTCCCCTGTCAAAAAGCTTTGGAAATACTTGGACAAAACAGTTTAAAGGGGTTTTTAGTCTGATATTAATTTTAAGTCTCCAAAATGTTTGTAGTGGTGAAGGTGGGGGAAGCTCTGAGGAGAAAGTTTTGGAAAGAGAAGCAGCCCTTATGCTGTCACCTCTAGCACAACCAGATGGGGAGACCCACAGGGTGGTTAGTTTTCTTTTCCTGTATGTTATGAGGAAGGGTAAATTGGAATGCACTTTTATCTGGCTGGCTTTCTGTAGCCCTGCAGGACCTTGCTTTGTTCTTGATCCTGGTACTCTGTGAGATCACTCTTGCTGGTGATAATTTTTCATGTTATATTTGTTATCTCTGGCTGTTTTCTCTTGGGTCTGGTGAATCTAGTAAGATTTCACTCGTGTGAACTTGAATGGGAAACAGGCTCAGGCTGTCTCAGGCTCTCATGTTGGCTTTAACTATAAACTGCTCTTATTTAGACTATCATCTTTGGTATTATTGAAATGGAAGTTGCATGTAGTGGACAGGATATTGCAGACTGAGATGCAGTATCTTATTCCTAGCATGGCTCTGGACTTGGCATATGGTTTGAAGAAGCTGATAGGGACTAAATCATGGCTGTAAATAACTAACTTTGTGTTAGGGACCTGCTTCCAGCTAAGAGGAAACAATGGTATTACTGCGGTGCCCAATGGCACCCTTATTGTCAATTGTCATTTCCATTACAAAATTGGTGTCTTAAGGCTCAATATTTTGGACATTTAATTTTCAGCTGCAAAATGTTCTATGCATGCTAACTAAAAGGCAGGAGCTCAAAGGGGGATTTCAGGTGCTTAACCCCCAGAAGGAATTTGTTCTTGTGCCTTCAGATATTTCAAAGTGCTGAGTGTTAGGAGAAATTGGTAAGTGGTTGCAACACACTCTCAGCAATACTTTTCCTTCTGTAACTTTCATCTGCTCCTCAAGCAACTTCCTTAGCTGTGATAAAATCCATTAAGTCCTATATATGATCCAAAGCCAAATACAATACAACTATTGATTTGTGTAAATGTAACCTTTCTCCTGATAATTGTAATATTTCTGAAGACACCTAATGGTAATACAAAGTCAGTAAAGGTGTATTTTGTGTATGTATCAAACATTTCCAGTGGAAACATTATGATAATCATAACTGAATGTTAATCAATTTGTGTGTGCTGGAAGTGGGGAGTTGCAGAGGCATCAGTTCAACAAACAGATTTAGATCAAGCTGAACCTCTTTGTACCAAAGCTGCTTCTGCCTGAGGCTGCCACATGCTATTCTGACACACAGACTAACACATTCAGCATGTGCCACCCTCCCGTTTGCCAGTTTTAGTGTTGAGATGATGGCAGTTTCAGGCAGCATTAACTGCTTTGTACAGACAAGCTGCGGGGGTCTTGGAGCAAACAATAAGGATTGTTTTATAGAGCATCTTTTCATCCAAAAGGATCCTAAAGAGTGTAAGCTCTTGTCCGGGAAACTCTTCTGCACCCACCACTAAATTTGAAATCCAGCCACCTCTGGGGTTAATTACAGTAATTGTTTCATAGCACACAACACTACATAACAGTTTAGGCAGGAAGCAAAGAGGAATACTCTGTCCAGAACAAAATAGAATTAATATCAGGATTTGCCTCAAATGGCAGAACCATCTTCATTCCAGCTTAGTCCAAGTTGGATGAAAGTCTTATCTCCATTTTCTTTTCTTTGCTTTAAAGAACATCTTACTTTAATCAAGTCCTTCTTAATGTAATGGTTTAAAGTAGCAAATTTTAGCCAGAAATTCTTATGAGCTCCTGCCACCCGCCATGTTTGCCATTCAGATTACTTTACCTGTGAGAGCTGTTGACCTTCCGACACCATCCTTTACTCTTTAAGCTGGTTAACTGTCTAGTTTGTGTTCCACAATGTGCTCAAAACCTCCACCACCTTCATGAAACTGTTACATTCTCACTTTCAGAGATGCATGGAGCAGGAACCATTAAAAAGCAGTTAAACCTAGCTTGGGGTCATGTGCCTCAGTGAAAACACCTGCCTCCTGTTTGTCACTGGGGACATGGCTAAGGAAAGTAGCAATGGCTGGAAGGTGAGTGTGGATCTGTGAAGAGGAATATATAATATACAGAGTCTTTTTTAGAAGTAGCCTATTTATCAGTAACTGCAATGCTCCATCGTAGGGTAACTATTGGAAGTAAACAGTGGCTGGGATGATTAGGATATGGAACCGCCTTTCTGTCTTCATGAGCTTAGCATGCCAGTATTTTGAATCTACATACCAGAACTTTCCAACTGGCTACATTTACCAGGATGACTGCACCATCCGCAAATGGGGTGCATCAGTGCTTTTTGCACCTGTTTTATAACAGAGCAGTACAATATGCAGGGCATCCAAGTAGCTTATACCCCAGCAAACACATCCTGGCATTGGGAACATGAGTTTCCATCTCATTAAGCTGCTGGCAAAGCCTTGGTAATTCCAGTCACTGGTACAGCACAGGAATTATCCCCCCAACACTGCTTGTTCTGTCAGCCCAGAAAACCACTGTTTATTCTCACCAGTTGTGTGTTTACGTTTGAAGGAAGGAGCGATTGTGCTGAGACCATTGTGAACTGTTGCTTCAGTGTGGTCTGCTTTAGTGTTCTTGTTATAAGAACAAAGGGTTTTTTAAATACATATATATTGAGTGGATTTATATCCATTGAATATAGCACAGGGGTTACAAAGTTAAATTTGTTGAAATCTATGGCTTTTAAATGCAACAGACTGCTCGGCTATCAAAGCTTACAGAGGCTAGATTGCTTAGCAGTTTAGCAATGGTGTATGGTGCCTTTCTCGATTGACTGCAGCCCAGGTTGGCATTAACAAAGTTATTACCATCTGACAGCTGTTTGTTGGCCTGTGTGAAATGAGTTGTTGGTTTCAGTCCATCCCTAGCAGACAGGTGTCCGTATCACAGTTGGTCCCTTTTTGGCAGACTCAGCAGAGATGCCAGAGATTAAATAGACCATGGAGACTGGGCTCTCAGGCTACTAGAAGTGAGCCTCTCCAAGTAAGAGGTGAGGCATATTGATGGAAGAGTGATATGCATGTGTTGTGTTGTTGTTTTTGTGGTGGAGGATGCAAGGGAAGTTTGCGCTGCTTGTGATTTTACAGGCTTCAAAATATTTTGTATACAGAGAAGAGAATCATGTACCTTTGGCCCTGTGTTTCATTACATAACTCGTAATAGTCTTATACAAAATACACTCTGGAGGTTTGTATTGCAGCCTTAGTGAGAAAGGGCCATAAAGGAGAGGTCTTGCAGGTCTTTCATGAAAATCTCTGCACTTCATGAAATTCTCTGCTATTTCTTCATTAAAACAGGATTATCCAGTTGAGATTATCCATTTCACGTGGGTTGGGCAAGCAGCACTCTTCCATTTTCATGATAAAATCCTCTAGGCTACTGAGACCCATTGTAAATCGGCTTAGGTAAGGGAGAGGTTTTAGTATCCAGGAGGCTGAGCAGTGCAGAGTTTTGGAAATGTGACTCGAGTTGAGCGGAGCTTTTATAAGTATCAGTTCAATTATGTTTGACTTTTGGACCCATGGAACAGATTTGTGGGTTGTCTCTGCAAATGGCATCTCCAGCAATTATCATCATTCAGGAGTCCCTTCTCAGAGATTCCTTCTGGCCTTCACTAATCACTTTTTGAAATCTAAACCTTAGGGAAAGAGTTCAGAGTTTTTCTAGACATGACAGCAAGCAAATCAGCCAGGCAAATAGCTTTCATTTGCATAGAGATCTTCTGTATGATGACCCCTCAAGCTTCTTTTGAAATGATATTCTCTGCCAGAATATCATGGTTGTCCTCTTTACACCTAAACATAGCATTGGCCACCGCAAAACTTTATCCCACTTATAATGTAAGTTTATTGCATCTGATCTGGTTTCATAAAACTTAAATTCAAGTAAAGGTTCATCTCACTTGGGAAATGCCCTTCAGCTCATCTTTTCCACATTTGGGTTGGGCAGGCTGAGAGAACTCATCCCTGTATATATGTGCGCAGTGTCTTTTCACTGCACATTCTTCACCATGTCTGCAGTCGTAGTATGAACATCCCACTTGCTTCTGTGGAAACGTACGGGGAGTGGTCATGGTGGTGGTGATGGTAGAAGTAGCAATACATGTGGCAATCAGATTTATTGGACAGTGTTTTTGTTGTAATAAGAATTTGGACTGTTTAGGTTCTTTTTGAACTATTTTATTATCTAGGCTGCAAGACCAAATTGTACCCGGGCGTAATTGCCCAACATATGAAATAATGAAAATGGCAGTACTCCTTTGTTACAGTGGACAGACCTTTGACATTTTCTCTAGATTTATAAACAAATTAAACAAGCCTATCCAAGGCTTTAGGTGCCTCTGCCATAAATTACAAAAACAAATAAAATGTAAATCACCAAAACTCCCCTCCTTTCTGCACATCTACCCCCAGTCAAAACCCATCCTGTTTTGTCGCGCGTCTCACAATGTGCGCTGAAGGCTAGCAGTCCTGGGCTATTTTAGGCCATGTCTACATCTAAAATTTTGCAGCGCTGGTTGTTACAGCTGTATTAGTACAGCTGTATAGGGCCAGCGCTGCAGAGTGGCCACACTTACAGCAACCAGCGCTGCAAGTGGTGTTAGATGTGGCCACACTGCAGCGCTGTTGGGCGGCTTCAAGGGGGGTTCGGGGAACGCGAGAGCAAACTGGGAAAGGAGACCAGCTTCGCCGTGGTTTGCTCTCGCGTTCCCCGAACCACCCTGCAAACCGCAGGGAAGGAGACCTGCTTGCTCGGGGTTCGGGGAACGAGAGAGCAAACCGGGGAAGGAGACCAGCTTCGCCGCGGTTTGCTCTCGCGTTCCCCGAACCCCCCTGCAAACCGCAGGGAAGGAGACCTGCTTGCTCGGGGGTTCGGGGAACGAGAGAGCAAACCGGGGAAGGAGACCAGCTTCGCCGCGGTTTGCTCTCGCGTTCCCCGAACCACCCTGCAAACCGCAGGGAAGGAGACCTGCTTGTTCGGGGAACGCGATAGCAAACCGGGGAAGGAGACCAGCTTCGCCGCGGTTTGCTCTCGCGTTCCCGGAACCACCCTGCAAACCGTAGGGAAGGAGACCTGCTTGTTCGAGGAACGCGATAGCAAACCGGGGAAGGAGACCAGCTTCGCCGCGGTTTGCTCTCGCGTTCCCGGAACCACCCAGCAAACCTCAGGGAAGGAGACCTGCTTGCTCGGGGTTCGGGGAACGCGAGAGCAAGCTGGGGAAGGAGACCAGCTTGATTACCAGAGGCTTCCTCAGGTATGCTGGGATACCTGCTTATTCCACGGAGGTCAAGAAAAGCGCTGGTAAGTGTCTATACTTGATTACCAGCGCTGGATCACCAGCGCTGGATCCTCTACACCCGAGACAAAACGGGAGTACGGCCAGCGCTGCAAACAGGGAGTTGCAGCGCTGGTGGTGCCCTGCAGATGTGTACACCTCCTAAGTTGCAGTGCTGTAACTCCCTCACCAGCGCTGCAACTTTCTGATGTAGACAAGCCCTTAGACACAGGGGAGCTTTTTCCAGAACTGAGGGCCCCTTTGAAGAATGCTCTAATGCCAGACTCATCTCTTTTAAGTTATTGGGGTCCAGCTGTTGTGCCTCTGCTGATTTGCATGTGGCAGTATAGCTGGAGGAGAGAGCCATTTAGGGCTTTATTGATCAAAACTAACACTTCATCTTCAGTCTGAGAACTAACTGGCAGCCAGTGCAGATCATGGAGTGTCATGCACTGTCACCTGGAAGCATCACTTAATAGGCTGGCTGCTGCTTTCTGCACTAGCTTAAGTTTCTGGATTGATTTAAAGTGTTAACTCCAGGTAGCAATTCTGAGGTGACAAAGACAAGGGTAACAGTGGCAGATCCACATCCAAAAGAAGCATTTACAATCATCTAGCCAGATGCAGGTGGTAAAATGCCTTCCTGGACATTGCTGCTGTATGATCATTTGTGTACCAACCCAACCTCCAGATTACACACATGCGTCACAAATGATGGCGTCTCACCCTCAATCAAAGATAGTGAAAATACGCTTGCTGTCTCTTCCAGTTGCTTCCAACATTAACTCAGTCTCATCTGGACTGAGTTTCAACCTGTTTCTTCTCCTCTATGCTCACCTGACACTCAACAGCTGTCCAGGTCAAGAACATTTTTTTTATGTCTGACTTTCAAATTTAATATGTTGGCCATTTAGAAACATTTTCTTATTGATGATTAATGGATCTTGGTACATTACATTTGTGTATTTTTTTTTTTAATTTAAAGTTTGGGGTTGGCAAAAAAAACCCGACCACGTGAGACTCCAAGGACTTCATTGTTTTTGTTGAACTGTCAGTCAAAAGCTAAGCAAATGTAAGTGACCCTTGTTCAGTATAAAAATCTATGTGCCAAATTTCAGATCAGTGGTGTTTGAAATGGCCAACATTTTAAGTGCCCAAGTAGGATTCACAGTCAAAATGCTGATATGGCTTTAACGAGGTCAGTGGTGTGGGGAGCTGTTGTAACTCTAATCTTCTTTTAAAGCACAAGGTATGGATATGAAAGGCCAGGTGTTTGCCTTTAACTGCAGCTGCACCATCTGTGGAAACAGGTGGAGATGCTCAGGGTAGTCAGAAAAACACAGCTGGTAAAAGTTAAGAAAAGACATCTAATGTGCTATTTTACCTGGGTAAAATGGACCCCAAGTGGAATCACATGCAATTAAACACAGCTTCATCTTAGCGTAGGTGTCGGCTGGACACAAGATTAATAAAATGAACAAAAAATAAATGTATGTTTCAGCTGTGTTTATTCTGGTTGGGCAGCAAAGCTGTCAGATCAAACCAGCCATTTCAAAAACTGTTTGTGGGTCACTGAATATAGGACAGATATGCCTACTTCACAGGACTCTTAATGACAGACCCTGCATGTTACTGAGAATGTTGTACTTTAGAATTTACTTTTTTTTGCTGTCTTCCTTGGCCAATTCTGATTTATTTAACTTAATGATTACATTGAAAAAGACTGCATTTTTTAAATGGTTGTTTTGTGAATTGGCCTATTGGAATCTGCCATGAAACTGTGTTGTAGGCAAACCCTGATTAACTTGAATCCCTGCACAAACTTTTGACAGACTGTTTAAACTAAACATAAAGCCTCAGTAGACGTCCTCTGATCTACAGTAGTGTGATGTTGTAATTCAGCAATTTTTTTTTTAAATGTAAATGAACATTCTACTCTCTGAATGGTCCTCTTAAAGGCCTGTTTGTGTATTATTTATTGGTATTGCAGTAGTACCTGCAGGCCATGGTCTGAGCCCTACTGGCTGAGGCACTATGCAGACAGATAACAATAAGCATTTACAGTCTAAACACTTGAAATCAGAATGACTGTTCTCAGTGTGTGAAAAGAAGCATGTACATACATCTTTGCAGGCTTAGGAGCCAATAATTTAATCTGAGGGGAATCCAACTGAGAGAGGTACTTGTACCTAAAAGAATAAAAACATATGAAAACTGCAGGTCACAATTCAAACAATCTTGTTTGAAGATACAGGATAATTCATGATTTGTGGGGGTTTTTTTGTTAGTTTATTTGTCAAACTGAGGATATGTCTACATCTACAATTTTGCAGCGCTGGTTGTTACAGCTGTATTAGTACAGCTGTATAGGGCCAGCGCTGCAGAGTGGTCACACTTACAGCAACCAGCGCTGCAAGTGGTGTTAGATGTGGCCACACTGCAGCGCTGTTGGGCGGCTTCAAGGGGGGTTAGGGTAACGCGAGAGCAAACCACGGGAAGCAGGTCTCCTTCCCCGCTGTTTGCTCCAGTGTTCCCCGAACACCCCCCCTCCCAAGCAGGTCTCCTTCCCCGCGGTTTGTTCTCACGTTCCCCGAACCCCCGTGCAAGCAGGTCTCCTTCCCAGCGGTTTGCTCCGGTGTTCCCCGAACTCCCCTGCAAGCAGGTCTCCTTCCCTGTGTTTTGCTCCGGTGTTTTTTGAACCCCCGTGCAAGCAGATCTCCTTCCCCGCGGTGTGCTGTCGCGTTCCCCGAACCCCCCTGCAAACCGCAGGGAAGGAGATCTGCTTGCACGGGGGTTAGGGGAACGCGAGAGCAAACCGCGGGGAAGGAGACCTGCTTCCCTGCGGTTTGCTCTCGCGTTCCCCGAACCCCCCTGCAAACCGCGGGGAAGGAGACCTGCTTGATTACCAGAGAGGCTTCCTCTGGTATGCTGGGATACCTGTTTATTCCACGGAGGTCAAGAAAAACGCTGGTGAGTGTTTACACCTGATGACCAGCGCTGGATCACCAGCGCTGGATCCTCTACACCCGAGTTTCAACGGGTGTACGGCCAGCGCTGCAAACAGGCAGTTGCAGCTCTGATGATGCCCTGCAGATGTGTACACCTCCTAAGTTGCAGCGCTATAACTCCCTCACCAGCGCTGCAACTTTGTGGTGTAGACAAGGCCTAACATCCTCTTGAGCACTATATTTACATTTCTGTAGGAAGCTTTCAGTCAAGCAGTGCTGGGTGGGAGCAGTCCACTTTGGCTTCTTTTAAAAAAATATAGGGGCTGATGAGTCTAGTCACCTTGTATTATGATGTTAAAGTAAGTTACTAATTAGTTCTTCATTGTAATGTTGAGTATAAAACCCTGTGCTTTTCATTAGAAAACATGCATTTCTGTGATGGACATATTCATGGCAGTGGGGGCAGTGAGGTATTTTTGATGGAAAGTAACTTTTAAAGGCTTTGAGTATGATTGATTTATTCCTTTATATTTACTGATAACTCCTAGGGAGTCACTATTTATTTGATGTGGCTAGGTGCTCAGCGACCAGGGTGGTGGGCAGCAGTATAAAACTCTAAAATAGATAGGTCAGTTTAATCCACTGTCAGGAATAAGCAAAGCCAAAACACACAGATTTACACTGAAAAATGCCAGGGTTGGGGCTTTGCTGATGCTCACTGCACTTCGCTATTTGAACTGGATCCAGGCTTTTTAGGTAGCTATTGATTGTTAGCATTGGTATAGTTCAGGGGTCGGCAACCTTTCAGAAGTGCTGTGCTGAGTCTTCATTTATTCACTCTAATTTAAGGTTTCATGTGCCACTAATACATTTTAACATTTTTAGAAGGTCTCTTTCTATAAGTCTATAATATATAACTAAACTATTGTTGTATGTAAAGTAAATAAGGTTTTAAAAAATGTTTAAGATTAAAATTAAATTAAAATGCAAAGCGCCCTGGACCAGTGGCCAGGACCCGAGCAGTGTGAGTGCCACTGAAAATCAGCTTGCGTGCCACCTTTGGCATGCGAGCGATAGGTTGCCTACCCCTGGTGTAGTTCTTACGTTTGTAACGGAAGGTGGGTTGGTGTGTTCTGTCAGCTTACACTTGATTTCAGATGTTTCTCCAATGACACTGGCTTAATATTAGTTTTTGAGACCTAACATAACATGTAAGGGAAATTACAGTGCATAATATGTTTGTTCAATGCAATAAATACAGTAGCACTATTCACTGTGAATTTAAGGTGTTAACTTAAGTTGCAATTTTACTCTGAAAAGTTATCTATAAAAATGGCCCCATGCTGCATAGCAGATCTACCATTGTGTGAGTGTTCAGTCATATCTGCTTACTTTAGTGACTTAAATAGTTCTTTTTTTTCTGCTTTTTCCTCCTATTCACAGCTGAGGGAGTGAGCTGGAGTTGATATCTTTCTTGTGTCTCCTCAACAGAATTGTTTATTAAATTCTAGAGGCAAAGGTGGGGGAGGTAATATCTTTTATTGGACCAGCTTCTGTTAGAGTGAGAGACAAACTTGCCATCTTACACAGAACTCTTCAGATGATCGTCAGTCCCATCATAACAGTTTTTTATCTGTGAATTTTAAAAGAGTGTAGACTCTTTTCGCTCAGCATAGCAATCCAAGAGCTCCCCTGGGAGAAGCACTTCTCACCAAACTTGTAGGAATGCTAACATTGTTCCTAGAAACTTGTAATCGTGACCCTCCTCTTGACATATGTCATGGTGCTGGAAGAAAGCTTCATTTGTGACAAAAGATGAAGGTCAAGATTTTCAAACCCATTGGCCTGGAAGTTGGGCTCCTAAATCCATATTTAGGGGTTTACAAATTTCAGTGGCCCAATTTTCAGAGGTACTAAGCAAAGTGAAGGGCTGCTGCTGCTGCTTGGGGCACCTTTGCAAAATCAGGCTGTCTTTTCTTTAGTTTCCTAAGTATGGATTTTGGAGCCTAACTTTAGGTCCTTAGGCTTGGCATACATTTTGTCCTGAGGTGAGTTTATCCATGATAGAATAATAATACCACGTTTTTCTTTAGCAGATGGTAAAGTGCTTGACAAAGGAAGTCAGTGTCATTACTGACATTTTACAGATGGGGAAACTCAGGCACAGAGTGAGGCAATGACTTGCACAAGGTCAGCCAGCAGGTCAGTGCCAGAGCTGAGAGGAGAAACCAGGTCTCTCAAATCCCAGTCCGATGCTCTCTCTACTAGACCACATTGTCTCCTAAAACAGTACGGAATCAGGAAAAAATAACTTTGCTGGGCAGGATTTAGAACATCAGAGTGGCCACACTGGGTCAGACCAAAGGTCCATCTAGCCCAGTATCCTGTCTTCCAACAGAGACCAATGCCAGGTGCCCCAGAGGGAACAAACAGAACAGGTAATCATCAAGTGATCCATCCCCTGTTGCCCATTCCCAGCTTCTGGCAAACAGAGGCTAGGGACACCCTGGCTAATAGCCGTTGATGGACCTATCCTCCATGAACTTATGTAGCTCTTTTTTTGAATCATGTTATAGTCTTGGCCTTCACAGCATCCCCTGGCAAGGAGTTCCACAGGTTGTGCGTTGTGTGCAAAACGATTCTTTGCTGTGTTTGCAACCCAAACACTGAAGCTAGTGGGTAGTGAGAGCCAGACTGGATCTGAGCTGACTGCCAAGATACAAGTACCATATATACTTGTTCATAAGCCGAATTTTTTTAGTTGAAAAGGGAAGCACCGGAGAAGAGAGTCGACTTGTGAATGGGTATAGAGAGGGAGAGGTGGGACACAGCCCGTCCCCCCAGCAGAGGGAGCAAGGAGAGGCAGCACAGCCAGCAGAGCCAGAAGGGAAGAGGTGGGCCACGCTGCTCTTGCCCCAGCCTCCGAAGCAGCTGCAGCTCCAGGGCTGGTAGGCTGCAGCCGTGCCACTTGGCCCTGCCCCCCAGAGCAGGCTGTGGCCATGCCTCCCAGCCCACTGGAACATGCTGCAGCCGAGCCACCTGGTCTGGCCCATTGGAGCAGGCTGTGGCTGTGCTGCCCAGTCTGCCGGAGCAGCTCCAGCCAGGCCAGAGACATCCTCCCCAGATAAGGTGGGAAGGGATGGGATGGGGAGAGTGGGGCTGTCCTGGGCTGGGGTGGGGTCATGTGGGGAGTGATCACAGGGGTTATTCCCCTGACTCTGTTTCTCTCCCACAAAAAATTTCCCAACCAGTTGCTGTCCTGGCCTGTCAGGGTAAGCAGCTGGTGTGATGGGACACTTCATTTACTTAGGTTTACCTCCGTGCCTGCAGACGCTTAAGGTAAACAAACCATCTCCGCCCACCAGCAGCTTATTCTAATGGCCCGGGAACCAAAGTTTGCTGACCCCTGAATTATAGGGTCGGCTTATGAACGGGTTATAATAATTTTCCATTTTTACTTATCCCATCTTGAGGGGGCCGGGTGGGAGAGGTTGGCTTATAAACGAACCGGCTTATGATCTATACGATAGTTGCTCTTGAAGATCCCACTAGGTGCTTATCTGCATTTTTAGGTTCCTAAATACCTTTAAAAATTGGCCTTTTGTACTTATAGAGCCGCCTGTGGCTCCTGGTTACGTTTGCTCTGAGCCATGACGCCCGGGTCACTGCTGCATCACTAGCCCAAGCAGTGCTGCCCAAAAGCTGTTGACTCTTCATGGCGCAGCCCGACATTGTCCGAGAAGGAGCAATGATGCGGGCTGCCACTGCCTATCAGTAATGGCTCTGTTTGAACAAGCAAGCAGTCAGCCATACTTTTCCCCAGTTCCTTCCTTTTCCCACTCTTTCTTCATGCTCCCCCACAAAGATTCGAGCAGGCTGGGCTGGCAGGCTGCAGAGGAACAGCCTCATGGGTCCCTCCCTCCCTCCTTTGGTTTATTGATTGAGGTGTATGCTTTTGGAGATGCAATGAGTGTTTGAGGCAGGGAGTGAAGGGTACTGGGAGGTAGCTGAACTTGGCGTAAATGTGTCGAGGATGAAGGGAGTAGAATGAACTTATTTTGGGATGGGGTTCTGTATGTCTAAGGAATAGCCGGGGAGTTGAGGGTAGAATTTACGGTGATGATGAAACATGGGGAAGGAAGAGAAGAACTTCACAAAGGAGAGAAACAGGATGGAAAAGGAAGGAAAGAGAACAGATCCTGAAAATGTGCAGGAGAGACACCAAGAAGGAAGGAAAATTAGGAGTGAAGGGCAGTGTGAAGGGAAGAACAAATGAAGGAGATGCTGGAATTTACATCTTAAGTTACTAGTTGGTGGGAGGTAAACACTTCCGATAAGTTGTGCATCAACTACTATCTTTGCAGGTTCCAACACTACAGCATGGCTGAAATCCGGCCATTCTTTGTCTGACCTCCACTCTTCTCTCCCCTGGCCATTCTGGTTTTTGATTGGCTTCCTGTACTAAGTGAAACCACAACCTTTCAAACTCCTCCAGGCAGAATGAAAGGCACATGGCATCAGTGTAAGAGGAGCCCCTTGCAGTCTACTGTGCTTGGGTGGGCGTGCTGGTTCTTTCGTAAACTAATAGCTCCCAGCAGTGCTGCTAAATCAGACTTCATGGAGCCAAGAGCTGAAAGCTTGGAATACCACTGCAGGCACAAAAGGTCTGTCTCTTTTCCAACTGCCACCATTTGTTATGAGGCTAATGATCCAGAGACCCAATTGACAACAAGAGCAGGCTGCCAAAGATTGCCTTTGGGAGGAAAAAGTTCACATTTAGATAAAAACAAAACTGAAAGTTAAGTCACCCCTTTTTTATTTTTTGTCTGTGATCGGGGAGGGAAGTGAGAGAATTCCATTCAGCATTACATCTGCAAAACTAACAAAAGTTTGGCAACAATCAGCATTCTAATTTATATTACTTCATTGGAAAGTGCTACTTCAAATCCATTAGTTGGTGGTTTGCAGTACAGTGTTGGTCACAGTTTTACAGCTTCTGGGTGCACTGCAAAATAGTCTTTTAAAGAGAGGTTGTGGTTTGGATTAGAAACCTGGGTTTTAAAACCCAAGTTATCAGGTTAGTGACTGCTGTAGTCTGCCATGAAAGCAAACCTGGACTAAATGACCTATTGAGGTCCCTTCCAGCCCTACATTTCTATGATTTCCTTCTGTGCCTCTCCAGTACCATAACATATTTAGGCACTATAATCATGCAGAGGTAGTAAGGTACATGGGGAAGCAGCCACTTGGGATTTTGTTTTAGTGCAATTTCAAAAGAAAACCAACAATATTATTTCTATGTAATGCTTGTGAATAAGAAATAGAAACCTGTGTTGAGGGGTTAAAAACCTCCTCTATTAAAATAGAGATGTGATAACAAAGAAACAAAACACGCTATTGGCTGGGTTGGGAAAAGTCAGCAGCCTTTAAGGAATAAAGTAATAATAGAGGGATGTACAATATGGGGCACTATGTTTCACAATGTACTTGAGGTGTTTGGGATCCATCACATTCATTTTATCGTGAACGTTATTCCTACAACGAGAGAATTCAGCAAATCACAGCATTGAACGTTCCTGCTTCAATAGGTTTTTAACAGTCTCTGCTACTGTTTTCCTGGATCTTCCTCTTTTTTTGTGGGGGGGTGGGGGTGGGGAGGGTGAGGGGCAAGGCTGAGGTTTGAATAATTGTTTGGGGCAGGGTTCAAAGTGAATTGAGGAGTGCTGCTAACAAGTCCTGGGTATCCCAGGGATGTGCGAAAGAACAGTGATGTGACTCAACATGGAAACAGGCTTTCAGAGCTCTCTAAGGCCATGGCTACACTGGCGCTTTACCGCGCTGCAACTTTCGCACTCGGGTGTGAAAAAAACACCCCCCTGAGCGCTGCAAGATACAGCGCTGTACAGCCTCAATGTAAACAGTGCCGCAGCGCTGGGAGCGCGGCTCCCAGTGCTGCAAGCTACACCCGTAGAGGATGTGGAGTACGTGCAGCGCTGGAAGAGAGCGCCTCGGCAGCGTTTTGAAGTGCAAGTGTAGCCATACCCTGAATATGAATGCACAGTCATTTTAACCTGGGATACAGGACTTGTGGGCACAAAGGGACACAAAAGATTGAAGCCCTTTAATTATGTAGCCCAAAATGTCAAAGATTTTCAGTGCGGTTTATAACAGAATAATGCTTGAGGGGTTTTGAAGTGACTGAATATCGTGACTGAGTTTGCCAGAAAAAGATGTCAACCAGTTTACGTTCCAAAGCTGGTAAGTATTCTGATCATCCTGACTGAGATAGCTCGTTAAGAAAGATAAGAGTTGCAGAAATTGGAGTTATGAGGATATATATCTTTTTAACGAACATCTGAAGACGAATGAATCCAGAATTTTGTATCTTTTCATCCTGCCATTTGGAAAACATTGTTGTTACAGAGCTATTGAACTAGCTGTTTAAATTTAATCCTCTGCGGGCTGGGTTTTACTCTTTCCAAATAGGATTACTCATATTTTCCGTATTTCAGTGTTTGGTTTAAATACCCATGACGGCTTCAGGGACTTGGATTTCTGGTCAGGGCAAGGGTGTTAAATTTAGAAAAAGTTCCGTTTGTTGGAAGGGATACAAAATTCTCAGGTATTTTTTTCTTCACTTGTGAGGTCGAGTGGCAACAATGAACAGGTAACCTTTCCTTCCATTTTTCTCATGTGGCAAACATTTTCTGTACAAATTCAGTAGACTGCATTGTACTAAGTGTCTGTCTGCTTAATTCATTGCTCTTGAACTTTCATTCCCAACCCCTTGTTAGCCTCCCTTGCTGTTAAATGAAATTCCTTGCACCCCCAGTTCAAACACTGAAATAAGCTGACACCACCTCATTCTGTGTGTGTGAGTGTGTGTGTGTGTGTATTTACTTTAAGGTGTGGAAACTCACTCATTTTAATTATATCCGACATAGTACAGGGGTGGCCAAATTATGGCTCTTTTACCATTGAAGTGTGGCTTGAGGGCCCCCACCACCCCCAATTCTCCACCTACCAGACTGCACGGAGAGGTGGTGGAAGGGGGATCTTGGGAACTTGTGGTGGGGTAGGAGCTTCTTCCCAGTGAGGAGAGAGGTCTCAGGCCTTCAGCTCCACAGGGCACACCTGCCAGGGCTTTGGGCTTCAGCAGGAGTGGGGCTGAAGCCCCAACAGGCGCACCCTGGCCTCAAACTTCTGAAGATTGTTGTATGCAGCTCAGAGGATCAGTAAGTTTTTGGTCACTCCTGACATAGTAAATGGTCCGAATGGTAAAACCCTGGCTGCTTAGTCCATGTAAATAATCAACATATATTGCACTGATACCAACAGGAGGCCAGCCTGTTACAGTAGACAAGCCTGTTAACAGAATCGGCCATGTGCTGGGTTAAACAATGAACTTGTTGAAACAGGTATGTTTGTGAAATGACTGAATTTACTCCGCACTAAGAGATCTAATCTCCAGTCAGTGCACCCGAGAGGGTGGCTTCCGTGCAGCACTGTTGCTAACCTGAATGAGCATTATCCACGTTTCCCCCCAGACAGCGAGCGATATGCAGTGAGCTTCCCCTGAACCTTCAGAAGCATCCAAGTCTGTTGTCCCTTCCTGGGTCTAGCGACTTTTATATAAGGAATAAAGGGAGCAACCAAACATTTGACTTTCCTGCCAAACCTGGAGACTAGAAGAGGAGGAGTATTCCAATTGGTTTCCATTGCATTCCGTTTAACATGAATTTACAGTTTCCATTTACCCTGACAAATGACTTTGGCTGCCCTGGTACTTTTGGATTTATTTTCTGTGCAGTGGAAAGTGGGGAGCTTAAAAGGGTAAATGCTTTCCATGGTTGCCGTGAAAAAATCTGAGGCGTCTTTCCAAGATAGGAGCTCAGAAAGCAAAAAATAAAGCCACGGTGCATCATGAAATATGTGAAGAATTTAATAGAAGTCAAAGCAAGTTCAGATTTTCTCTGTTTGCTGGGGAAATGGACTGTGATAGGCATAAAAATTCCACTGGAAACTGGAAAAATTCTTCAGATTTCTCTGCTTTCCCAGAAACCACAGCTAGCAGCATATATCAATAGTCTGCAGTGTTCAAGCTTTGTTTTCATAGTTCTTTCCATAGAACGTTCCCATGTGAAGAAAGTAGGACCAGATTAATGCACAGAGACAGGGAGAGCAATTTTCCTAGCCGCTGGATGCAGTATTAGTTCTTTCCATGGTGGTGTCCGTGCACAGTATCAACATCTGGGTTGCAGAATCCTTAGCGATGGCTGCTATCAGAGCAAACTAGCTAGTTGCCTTTTTAACTAGGAATCCGGCTCAATGTCTGTCAGTTTATGTGGTTTATTTTTTCTTGTTGGTAGGTCTTGTCTTTACATTTTTTTCCTTCTGATGGCAAAGGCGCAGGGAGTGGACGGGTTAGCTTAGCAGAAAATGTATTTCAAGAGATCTGCTTCAGAGAAAAATTTTTAGTAAAGTAAATGTTTAAAATGAAATATACACAGGTTGAGGGAAGGTACTGTACATCTGGGGTCAGGCTTGGGTTATGGGGGTTACAGATATCGTTTACAAGGATGAAAAAATACCTATATATATCGCATAACCGGCATAGACTCAGATTGGAGTGTAAAGGTTTTTAAAGTGTCAGTGGATAAGTGGGCTCGGGTATGCCACCATAGTTGAAGGAGTTGCATTGTTTCTCAGTTGCTGAGTTTTTGTAGTGAGGGGTCACCGATAACTTATTTTGAAATACTTTCCTCTATAAAGAAAAGTAAAGGCTAGAACGCCATTCCCTTTTGGTCTAGTGAATGGAATACTGAGATGGGTTGCATTGATGCGCTATGTAACCATGGCAAGTCACGTAAGACTTGATCCAAAGCCCATGGAAGTCAGTGGAAAGACTCCTGTTGACTTCAGCAGGCTTTTTAGGAGGCCCCTAATCAAGGTTCCCTCGCCTTTTGTAAAGTGATTGATAGCAACAGATTAAAAAACATCCATATAAGTGCATATTTTTCTTCATTACGGTGATGCCCTTTCTGTCTAAACTGCAAATAAAAACCATGGCTGGCATGTGCCAGATGACTCGGGTCCCAGAGCTTGGGATGCAGGGCTGTTTCATTGCAGTGTAGGCTTCTGGGTTTGGGCTGCAGCCTGAGCCCTGGGACCCTTCCACCTCACAGAGTCCTAGAAACCAGGCTCCATCCCAAGCCCAGAGGTCAACACAGCAGTGAAACAGCCCCACAGGTTGAGTCCAACGAGCCCGAGTCAGCTGGCATAGGCCAGCCTCGGGTGTCTAGTTACTGTGTAGATGGAACCTATGAGGCTACTCAGTGCAGTGCATTTCTGTTTGCCTTGATGAGAAGTGGGTATATCTCTTCTCTTGTTTTGACACAGGCAAGTAAAGTAACATTTTAAGTTCTCAGTCGGTTTGGTACAGAGTGGGCACATTTTGCTAATTTGTCTGTAACACTGAATTAATATAACTGCAAACTGCTTTTAACATCCTTGATATGTCTGATTTTTCTCCACTTAAAAACTATTTTCAGGGTTGTGAAAATAAGGGGAAAGATTTGTTTGCCCCTGAGTGACAATTGACTGCTACAACAAAAGTTAGCGCTCTCAAAGGCATTCTTGCAGTTAATAACTTGAAATTAAATTTTGTAAGCCATTGGGGTTGGGGGGGGGGGAGTTTCTTTAAAAATACCTGAGAATGTGTTGTTTAAGGGGAGGGGAGTCCTCAACAAGCTCACGTGCTTGTTAACAGAGTGGTTTTCTTCTGATGGCTCCTCAGAAGCTTTCTGCCATTGGTGGTATCATGAAGTGCCCTTGCCATACGAGCAGCTTTCTGTCATTTTAATAACACTGGTATGACACATCCAGTTAAATCCACTCATACAAGAAGGATTTGGAAAACTTCTGTGTGCTGCAGTGTGCCTCTTTGCACAGAGTATGGATATGGTCCCAATCACACACCTCAAGGCATGGGTTTCTTAGTCGCATGGTTATACTCTGAAAAGTGGCTCTCTTAAAATGGCACAGTGGGGCTTCATATTTGTATCCAAATGACTCGAGCAAATTTGGTCAAGTTATAAGAAAAAAGATGTTTGACCAGATCCATCTGGGCAGTGTGTCCACATTGCACTGCACTATGTGGGGAGTCTGATGGTAGCGCTGATGTAATTGGCCCTGGGAGGATCACTCCACCACATGAGGGACTTCTACTGGCATAGAGCCTCCTCTGCTACACCCTCACCCTACTGGCAGCATATGGGGTTGACTAGAGGAAAGGCGATGTGGCTGGGACTTCCGTCTGCTGTGTCCGTTCCTGACTGCAGTTTTGGCCTCGCCCTCTTGGGGCCGTTTGCAGCCAGAGTTAAAGCAGTCATTGCCTGTCTTTTATGCTTGGGAACTAGCCATATGTACAGCAGAGCTGGGTGGAAATCAAGAGCAAGCTCTATGCCACCTTTTTGTATTCTCTGCCTCCCTCCCCTCTGCCCCTTAAACTGTGCCCCTTAGCAGTAGCTGACAATAGTCTGGCCTGTTTCTTTTAATGATATATCCTGCAAACTCACTTTGAGTTCTGGAAACTGAGATGGGTTCTTTGGCTTATGCACAATAACCAACAACAAGGGATTTTGCAGATGGAACCTAGCTGACAAAGCAAAAAATAAAAAATAAAATTCAGTTCTCTCTCCCAGAGCTGGGCTAGCTAACGGGAGTTAAAGGAAAAAACTTTTTTGTCACAAAACAAAGATATGAATCTGAACCACAGAACAGATCCATTAAGTCAGGAGCCATTCTTATACAGTCACGCTTCTGACTGTATAAGCATGGTGCGATGCCGCCAGGGCTTCTGAATTTGTGGGAATACATTTTCACCTCAACAATAATAAAACAATATTGAAAATTTTTTTTGTGAAACTGCTGCATTAATATTTTATCAGTTTCCCTGATTGTGTTGTTTAGTCCTTGGACTTAACTAGCTGTCCGCAGCTGTTGCGAATTGACTTTTCCCCTGGCAGTGTTTGGGACTGCAGGCCAAAACATGAGGAAAATAGTTCTTTAAAACTTAAGTTTTGGTTTTTTTCACTTTTTTAAACTTGTTTGTGTCTGCATAACTAAGATGCACTTTTTCTGTCTTGTTTTGTGAAATATTGACAGCCTCAGTTTTTTGCTTGTGCTTTGTAAAAGGTGGTAAACACACCCCAAACCCTAACTTTTTCAAATAAAACATCTCTTGAACAGATCAGAACTTCACCTGCTTTAATCTCCCCTGATACAAATTATTTACAGAACAGTTGCATACCTGTAGGAGACTGATTGCAAATGTAAACTCAGGTTCAACTTCTTTGGGGTAGAAAGGCTAAATGTGTCAGCTCTCCAAGTGACACCCTCCCCATGTCATTGGAATGAATCATGTCATTCATATGTACTGTATACTAGTAAAAAGCTAGATGGAATTGAACTCTCGTGCAAAGAGGAACTATTGTAAAGGGACATTTAGGTTTATTCATTTCGTTTGAACTCTTTTTCTTCTCAAGGAAGCTGAAATTTTAACATAATTTTTTTATAGCTAACTTTCTTATTGGTGCACTGACATCTTGGTTGTCACTTCTTGGGACAGAGAGATCTGAAATAGTCTTAAACTAGTTCCCCCTCTGCTGGCTGGTTGGCTGACTAGAGCACAAGTAAATAGAGGCATTGGGGATGTTTGAATAGACCTTTTTTTTAGTTAAATCTAGAAAATAATCCTTTGTGAGCAGACACCTCATTAGCATGCTGTGACAGAGTGCTGCCCGAAAGGAAGGATGGCCCACGCATTCGGCACACCTCTGAAGCATTTCTTGAGTCCTGTAAATCCTGATTGGGGCGCTGTGGGCTGAAACGCCAGAGTTGAAGACAGAAGCATATGTGAGCCCAGAGTGCTGCTATTACTGAGTTGGCAGGGGGCACACTCAAGTGACTAGAGTTCTTTCCCTCAGTACCTCTAACCCCACCCTTGCTCCTTAGGAAGGACTAGCTCCCACTCCCACAGAGCACAGTTTTAACCTTTACTTTGAAAGCTCCTCCTCTCTGTCACTATCCCCTTCTATTCCTCCCTCCCAAGAGAAATGAGGGGTTCTTAACCTGACTTGGGAATGAAGAGAAATAGAGCAATTTGGGGATGAAGAGGGAGATGAGACACTCAAGTGGCCATGTCTGTTGAGAGCCTAGGGCTGTGGGTTTCTGGGGACCAGTAACCAAACAAAGCACTGGGAATTTAATAACTGAGAACCACCTTTACCAGTTTTGGGTCTGTAATTGGCCAGTATCCCTGGCTTCTAATTGGCTGAGTTCATTCAATTTCTGTATAACTTCCAGTAGCCTGGGGCCTGTTCCTGCAAGTATTTATGACCATGCATAGTACTCTCTGCTTGGAGTTGCCTCATTGCACGCTTGGCCCTTAGATATCATTGTGCTAGAATCATGCAATAAAATTCTCAGGGAAGCTGAATAACTATCTGCCATCCATCATCAGACACCTCTGCCATTCTTGTGCCAAAGCTCTCCAGAGAATCAGCGTCTTAATCAGGATTTCCACTTTCCCTCTCCTCCCCACTTAAAGTCAGCATTTGGTAGTCTTGGCAGTGTTGGGCTTTACATTGTTATTAGGTGCTGGGAGTTTTGTTGAGCTGTCTAGCTTTCAGACAAATATATGGGAAACTTCAGTGTTGCCCACGTGATTTTCTAAAGGGTCATGTTACATGTTTGAACCTGCACAGCTCAAGGAAGTCCCCAGTGGTGGTGTGGTGGTGCTGTCACCTCTTTCCTTCTTCAAGGAGCAGAAGCAGTGTGAAATTCGAGCAGGGGCCCTTGTATGTGTGGCACTGGCTGTGGATGTGAACTGTGCAACCCCTAGGTCCTAGCATCTGGCTCCATGTGTGAAGCACTGGTGCAGTGTGATCAGTGTAGTTGCTGCCAGCCAAGCTCTGTTGTTGTCCAAGGTGTGTGTTGGTGAGTGGCTACAACAAAGTGAGAATCCTGGCAGAGGTGCTTACGTGTTGCAGAGCTACCATGTCTAAGGCTATGCCTATGCTTAACGATAGAGCAGCACAGCTGTAGTGGCCAGGTCCACATTACAGCGTTAAATCGATTTAAACAGCGTTAAATCGATTTAACGCTGTAACCGTCCACACTACAAGGCACTTAAAATCGATTTTAAGGGGTCTTAAAATCGATTTCTGTACTCCAGCTAAACGAAAGGAGTAACCCTAAAATCGATATTACTAAATCGATTTAGGGTTAGTGTGGATGGATATCGAAGTTATTTGTCCTATTCTTTTACTGAGCTACCCAGAGTGCACCGCTCCGGAAATCGATGGTACCCTGGGACCATGGACGCACACCACCGAAGTAATGTGCCCTAGTGTGGACGCGTAAAATCGATTTTATAAAACCTGTTTTATAAAATCGATTTTACTAATATCAATTTAAAGCTGTAGTGTGGTCGTAGGCAGTGGGTCAGTGTAGAAACCTACTGCAGTTATGGAGGGGGTCCCATAAGAATTCTTCCTTTGAACAAATGCTATCTACACTGGGGGGTTAGGTCAGCTTGGGGTGTGGATTTTTCACACGCCTGAGCGATGTAGCTGGGTCAATCTAATTTTCTAGTGTAGACCAGCCCAAAATACTTTATGGAAACACTCCAAGTTGGTTGTGTCCAATGGCTTTCTTCTATGAGCTTCCTCAGTGACTGCTAAGAAAAGATTTATCCCATGAATCCACTATACATATCATTAAACAATAAGGCATGTTTTTCTTTAACAGTTCCCCTCCTCTGTGATTAGAATGTTACGTATTTAATCACTCTTCCTCTGAGTTTTCCAGCCCTAGTTTGAGATCCTTGCACCATCAGAACAGTATCTTCTTATTGCTTCAAATTGTTAACACATGCCAGTTTTGCAATTTTGCAAACTGGGACTGAAATTTGAAGGCAGTTTACATGAAAGATTTACGTGCACTAGAAAACCTTCAGAAAATTAGTTTGTTTACCAAACAGCTTATCCAAATCCAGTTTCTAAAACCGAGTGCTAAAATTATACTCTCTTCAGCACTACAGGCTACCTACTAGAGTGATTTACCACAGGCGTTCTCTACAAACAAGAGCTGTATAAACATGAAGGCATAAAGGATTTTGAAAGGGTCAGTCCAGTTGAACGTCCAATAGTGTCATCCTTTGAAGCCCCTCTTCACGGGGAGCTAGCATGGATCGTTGTAGTGCAGGATCAGTGTTGTTGTCAGCCATAAACAAATTATGGGTATTTAACAAGTTAATGTCAAAGTGGCTGAGAGTCACTGATAGGTGTGTGCTTAGTGACATCAGCTGGCAAGGAGCCCTGGTAACAGAGAGAACGGGAGGGGGGAGAGAGAGAGAAAGGAGGGTGTGTGTGTCTATATCTGGATATTCTGGCGAGGTAAAGAGCTGGTTTGTTTGGCTGGACCTTCCCATCTGGGATCCATCTGTGTTTCCCTGGGATCGGACAGGCGGCTCTAGTCAGTGAGAAATCGCAGATGTGAGAGAGCTGACACATGTCCAGCTAATGAAAGAAGGAAGGCTGGTCTGAGGCTGTGCTCGAAGATTAAGAGCAAAAAAAGAAGAGCATTTTATGTATATGTCGAAGAAATTAGGTGAATTCTACAGCAGCTGGATTGTTGTAACCTGCGTATTTCGGGTAAGCAATATGTTTAAATTAGATTATTTTTTAAAAATGTTCAGAGGTTTATTTGTGTTTTTTTGTTTTTGTTTCGCTGTTTTGCTGTGTGCTAATTTTTTAAGAGCAGAAATATTTTTCTGTTCTGCAGATCAGTTGAACCTTGAGCTCAGAGAGTAGGAGAGGGTGTATATCTGTGCATGTGAACCCTCACATATGCAGTGCTTTGCAGTGTCGCCCTCCCCTCTCTAACCATCTCATTTAGACTGCAGTGGTTCTGCTGGTAAAAACTTCAATAGATGAGCTGACTTGGTGCGTGGATTATGCAGCTAAAAAAATAGTAAACTGTTTCTCTAAGGAGGGCTGCGTTAGCTTTCTGTCCTTTACGTTGCTATGGAAGGTTTGGTTTTCCTGGGGCGAGGGCTGGCATTCAGCGTTTCCTAGTCTAATGGGAAATGGAAAAGTGAGAGGATTTTTTAATGTAATGTGTTTTTCATTGTGGCAAGCTTTATTCTCAGTTTTGCAAAACAATATTTTATAAACTGAGATGTATAATATAGGAGTAAATGTATAGGGTTAAGTCTTCTCCATCAGCTCCCAAATGTTCATAATTTTAATACTCCTCCAACACATTTTTTCTCTGCACTGTGTGAGAGAATGCTACCTTTTTGTCTTTATACTCTCAAAGCTGGTACTGATGCTATCAATATTTAAATATCTCAGTTCAGTTTTGTGATGCAGTAACATCTCTTTGCTGTTAAAATTTATATTGCAAGGCTACTGTACATTGGATTCCATTTTATTCTAGGAATTCCCAATCTAACATATATATTTTAAACCTGCTTTTTGTTTTCCTCTTTTTCCAAAGGTTCAGCAGTTTCAAAATGTTCCGCTGATCCCTCAGGGCATACTACTGTAAAAATTATAGCACTGAACACCCGGTGAGCTATTGGCGCTGGGGCTGAATGTTTGTGTATGCCACTAAAAAATATTGGCACTCTTTTTTGCATCACTAAACTCCAGAGCTGCTGCATTTATAATCCATTGTGTTCCCCTTATGCTCATCCATGAAATGCTGCCCAGTTGCACCAAATATACCAGAATCCACCCTAAAGTTCTGAAGGCTAAAAGTGAGGATGGGAAACCTTGCTACAGAATCAGAGGTGGAAAATATTTGTTGGGTTATCTACTACATCTCCCTGCCAGTGCAGGACTATTCCCTATTGTACACTTACTAGTGCTTTGTCCAGGCTAGTTTTTAAACCTGCCAAGTGTCAGGGCTTCCCTTGGGAGACTGTTCCACAGCCTGATAGAGCTCCCTGGCAGCAAGTTTATCCCGCTGTTCAGGCTAAATGTCCCTATTCTTAGTCTCGTTTCATTATTCTTACCTATGCGCTCTTATCTTAAACAATTCTCTTTCTCTTGGAGTTTGCAAACATTCACTGGGTGTAGGCCATTTCCGTACGCTTTGCAAGCCAGCACCTTGGTTAATGAAAGTGACTCTGCACATGGACACCTAAACCTTGCTGTTTGTCTCTTGAGTTCCAACACCTAGAAAGTAGCATACTGGGCAATGCTGTGCAAATTAACATCCCAGAACATGCTGGAATGAAGGAAGAATGTCACAAACCATACAAGCATGTGCCAGTTCCTAACAGTGAATTTTTCTGTTATGTTTTATTTGCATCAGTGCATGAGCTATTTCTCGTGCAGTTGGGTAGCTTCTGCTTTGATGGTGTTGAAGACCTGCAGAATTTGCCAGTGTTAATGCTGTTGTTCATTGAAATTACTTTGCTCCATTTAAGACTTGATCCTGCAGTCACTATGCAGGCAAACTCCCAGTTAAGTGATCAGGAGTTTTGCCCACGTTTGGACTGCATAATTGGGCTATTAGTCTTTATTTTAAACAGCTAGCCTGCCAAATTCACGTTCGAGTTCTGCAGAAGACTGAGTCCTGAGGAAGAGGAGAAGAGATTAGAAGAGAGGGGGGCAAACTACAGCCCTTGGGCCACATCCGGCCTGCAGGACCCTTCCTTCTGGTCCCCGAGCTCCTGCCAGGGAGCTGGGTCAGGACAGGCTTGTGGAGGAGCCGGCCCAACTCCCTGGCAGTGCGGTGAACGGGGTGGAGGCTAGCCCTTGGCCCCTCCGCTTCTGCTCCCTTCCCTCCCTGCCTCTCTCGCAGTCACAGTTCCCCCAGTGCCTGGGCAGTGTGGCTGCAGCTCTGGCCAGGCAGGACGGCTATAGCACTGCCAGACCTGGTGCACAGGGGGTGGGGAGCAGGGAGAGTTCCGGGAAGGTTCCAGGGGGGTATTCAGGGGGCCTGGGCCCTGCTGCCGGGGACAGGGGCAGAGCAAGCCAGGGTCCCCCTCCACCCCCAGCGTGTGTGGCCCCTGTCCCCAGCAGCCAAGCCCAGACAGGGAGCAAACCCCGCCCGACTGCCAGGGAGAGCAGCCAAACGAGCAGGGGAAACACACAGGGAAAGGACTGAGCTCCCGTTTCCCCCAACCCACAGGTAACGTGAGACAGGGGGAGCTGGGAGGGTTGGATGGGGGCAGGGGGGGCCCTGAGGGCAGTCAGGGTTGAGAAGCAGGGGGGATTGGATGGGGGACAGGCATCCCAGGGGGCAGAGAGCAGAGGTGTTTGGATAGGATGTGGGAGTCCTGGGAAGCAGTCAGGGGTGGGGAACATGGAGGGTTGGATGGGGGTTGGGGTTCTGGAGGGTTGGATAGGGGGTGGGGACCAGGCCATGCCTCGCTCTTTGGGGAGGTGTAGCCTTCCCCAGCCTTCCCTACCTGACCCTCTCTACAATTTCTGTACCTGACGTGGCCCTAGGGCCAAAAAGTTTGCCTACGCCTGGATTAGAACAACACTGCAGGATGTTCAGGGAACACTGGGGGAAAAATGCTTGGAACAGAGAGGTAAATTCTAGCTATGTTTTTTTGGTTTAACACCTGCATGTTATCCAGAATTGCATGGATAATCATTATAGATACGTAGGAATGGGAGAGTGCATAGATAAAAAAAGGATCTGATCAAACTGTTCAGTGGTTCAAAAGAAGTGAAAGCTCATGACTTTTTATTAGTCCGCTTAGGACCTCATTCTGCCGCCCTCAAGAAGAAGCATCATCTCACTATTTCCACAACTGCTAAGGATGCATTCTGCCACACTAACTCACAATTAGTTATTTTGGAAGCAGTGGTGATGTAGCAGCATCAGTCCCAGGATATTAGAGGGAAAAGGTGGGTGAGGTATAATATCTTTTATTGGACCAAATTCTGTTGGTGAGAGAGAGAAACTTTTGAGCTTACACACAGTCCTGTTGGAATCAGTAGTAGCTATGGTTTTTCTGAACACCTCTATACTGAAAGACATCAGCAAATTGGAGGTGAAATTAGAAAATGATGCAAAATTAAGGATCTTGAAAGGCTGATTTGCGGGAGAAGGTTAAGAGAACTAAGCATATGTACCATGACTGGTTGATGACTAAGGGAAATATAACCAAAACCAAGTATTAGAAGGCTGTAACCACAGAAAGGGGAAGGAATTGCTCAGAGTGGGCCAGTGGCGTATTGCTAAGAGTAAGATTAATCAGAGCACAGAGAAGCTTAAATTGACTACTGGGGTAAATTCCTGATCTGAGGAGTATTCCTAGATTGGAATAGTCTTCCTAGGGGAATGATGGAAGCACTATCACGTGAGTCATTTAAAACCGGAAAAGACAAATTCAAGTGCAGTTTTACTATGAGTAGTGAGTATGGAAAAGTGTTATCTTCTTGCTTCACATACCTGCTTGGTGTATTTGAATTGTATCCGCTAATAGCACTGAGGGCCTGATCCAGTGCCCACTGAAGTCAGTGAAAAACTCCCGTCTATTTCAATGAGTTTTAGATTAAGCTCTAATATTACAGTGTCACTTCTCAGGCCTACAGCACCAACATCACCGAGGTTCTGTCTGCACTGCAATTAAATACCTGTGCCAGCTGTCTTGGTTTGCAGGGTTCAGGCTGAGGGGGATGTTTAATTGTGGTGTAGATGCTCAGGCTAGAGCCCGGGCTCTAAGACTGTGTGAGGTGGGAGAGTCCCAGAACACAGGCTGCAACTTGAGCCCAAATGTCTATACCGCAGTTAAATAGCCCCTTATCTCGAGCCCCCCAAGTCTGAGTCATCTGGCACTGGCCAGCTGCAGGTGTCTAATTGCAGTGTAGATATACCCTGAGAGAGATCTGGATTCGATTTCTTCTAGGGCTTCATCAACATAATTGTTTACCAAGTCCCAATTGGTTTACCTTTGCATACCCACTTGAAGGCAAAGGGGTTGCTCACATGTCATTGAGGGCATAATTTGGCCTGCAGTACTTTTTAGTCATGATGCTAATACACAAGAAGGAAAGAACAGTGCCTGACTTCTGGATTCCAGCTTGAGTTTGCAAGGCGGGCAGTTCCAGATCCAGTATTTTGTATAACTAATTGGACTGTAAATGTGGAAACTCCCAATGCCATGTTTAGTTATTCTTAGTAGAAAATACCATGGTTCACAACCCTGATTTGGTATGGGGAGAACTAAATGGCCTATTGGCTTTCCCATTTCTAGTTTTTATGATTTGGAGAAAAAAATCTCTAATTTGATTGGTACCCAGACACAGTTTCCATTATATTACCAGATCGCTGAGTACAATGCAACAGAATATGAAGAGATTTCTGTGAAATGTGTGGAGGGAGATATTTGTTAAAAGGCTTACAGGCAGCATTAGGTAACATGTTTTTAAATTTGAACTGAAGAGAAAAAGAGTCACTTAGTGTCACCTACTCTTTTTTTACATGCTAGAACAGCTGACTTTTCTGTACTCTCTCTGAGTTAGATGGTAAACCTTCCTTGACCAAACCTAGTGGCTAGCTAATATTTACATACTCCATTATTTTTCAGAGATTAGATATAAAATTGTGTTCGAACAAAAATTTGACAATGGTCATTGGGAAAGCCATATTGTACCCTTCACAAAGGCTAATTAAACTTTATTTCTGAGATGTTCTTTTACTTCATTTGTACAAAGATTTGGAGACGGTTCCTGAAGCGAATCAGAAAATACCCATATTTCTGCTTACATTTGATACCAGGGTCCTTAAAGTGCAGGGGAGAGATGGTCCTGTAGTTAAAAGTATGGAACTAGGAGTCAGACTTGAGTTCCATTGTTGGATCTGCTAGATATTTTCTGTGTGACCAGGGGCATGTAATTTCTTTGTGCCTCACTTGCATAGACTCTTAAGGCCAGACAGAAGCACTGTGAACTTCTAGTCTGACCTATATACATAGGCTATAGGCTTTCTTTCCTCATAAACTGGATTTCCACATGAGTAAAACAGTCATCATCCGCTCAGTATTAAGAGTCTTAACTCATTGTAAAAGCAGCAAAGAATCCTGTGGCACCTTATAGACTAACAGACGTTTTGGAGCATGAGCTTTCGTGGGTGAATACCCACTTCCTCAGATCATGTAATGGAAATATCCAGGGGCAGGTATATATATGTGTGCTAGCAAGCAAGCTAGAGATAACGAGGTCAGTTCAATCAGGGAGGATGAGGCCCTGTTCTAGCAGTTGAGGTGTGAAAACCAAGAGAGGAGAAACTGGTTCTGTAATTGGCAAGCCATTCACAGTCTTTGTTCAATCCTGAGCTGATGGTGTCAAATTTGCAGATGAACTGAAGCTATATATATATACCTGCCCCTGGATATTTCCATTACATGCATCTGAGGAAGTGGGTATTCACCCATGAAAGCTCATGCTCCAAAACGTCTGTTAGTCTATAAGGTGCCACAGGATTCTTTGCTGCTTTTACAGATCCAGACTAACACGGCTACCCTCTGATACTTAACTCATTGTGTTCTTAGAGCACTTTACAAACCAAGTAATTAACATTGTTTTTAACAGCTTTGGGCAATGGCACTTTAAAACCAACCCTGAGTTTTTAAAACAATGCTTAATGAGTTTCATTGTTCCAAGTCCTCTGCTCAGATGCAGCATTTCCTCCTTTCTTGGTTGTGGCAGAGTCTCTAATGCAATTCAGGTCAGGTGGGTGGACTTTCGGACAGAAGAACATTGTTAGCAGCTGGAACTCTTCAGTGTCACTGTTACTCTTCAGTGCCACAAAAACTGCATGACGAAAAGCCAAAAATCTATCAGTTGGCCCACAAATCAGATGACTTCCTTCCAGTCTGGCCATGTAACTTAAATAGCCATCCATGTATTGACAGCTGTCTGTTATTTAACTAAATCTAAATGAGGACGGAAAGGGAGTGTGCAGAGAATGCTGCTGCTTTGAAAGAACTCAAACCTGTTGCAGTGCTGCAAGCTGTGAATGTTTAAAGACCTCGTATTACTTACCATGCTGGAGGAGCGGGAAGGGAGAATGGGGGGGGGGGGCGTGTTATTGTGAGGGTAACAGATGTGCCCTATGCTGTTGACGCGTGCCGGCTCTGTTCCTTTGCTCTTAACACCAGGTGCAGCTATTGTTCTGGCTGGTCTCTATTCATCCAGCCTCGTCTGTTACTCTGCTCTTTCTAGCTCATTGTTTCTGAAGAAAATTAGCATTAAAAACCCATCTGAAACCCCCATGTCCCTCAACTGCAGGTGACTGTTATTGGCTCCAGCTGCCACCCTTGCGCTTGATTACTTCCATATGGGGTTGTGGTAAGAAGTAATATCCACTTACTGATCCCCTCCTCCCCCCATACTTTATTACCCACAAAGAACAATACCCTGAAATCTATTAGACCCCCCAATAGGCTCCACATTCTACTCTGGTGATGAACATTTTACAAGGGAAGCTAATTATTCCCTCCCACCCTTCTCTTCCTTCCTCCCTCTCCTCCTCTGTAAAAGTGAAATAACCAAGGGCCAATGGGTAGTAAATTAAATCTTTGAAATATCCAGAGATGAGGCGTCTTGCTAACAGGAAAATTCTGCTAGTTTTTGGATGATCTTTAATGGAAACTATTTAGCCATCATCTTTTATATCCTGTTGTGCCACACCTATGAACCAGATGAGCAAATCACATTTCAGGGAACCACAAGAGAATAGATGCTGCTATTTTTACAAGTTGATTGTTAATTTCATAAGTTTAGACAGACGAAGGGAGGGGCGGCGGAGACAGTTTTTTAAAAAAATGTGGATGATCTAGTTAGGAGCAGAGCACTCTTCGTTTTTTAATATAATACATCTCAGGAATGGTGTGTTTTGTGTTTGTTTTAAATCTAAACCATTTAATGTGTGTTTTTTACTGTAAAACATAGCACTTCGGAGCTTCCTGTTTCTCCTTATGACCCCAGGTTAAATGTGCTTAGATTATAAAGGGGGAAAAAACATTTCTGTCAGCCCTGCACCTCAGCCTAGGATCTGAAAGCAAGCTGCATGCTTTCTGGCTTGTGCATCATCACCAGGAAAAAACCTTTCTCTGTTACACCTGGGCAGCCCTGTTGAGCACCTATCCTATTTATTATGATGCTTGAACCAGATGAGAATCAAACTCTCTCCCTTTTCCTCCCATAGCTGTGTTGACCTTGCAGAATTAGTAGGAATCAAAACAAAACCTTTTGTCGTCACCAAAGTCAGCCAGTAAAACTATGAGGGAGCAGATGTATGGAATAAAAGGGTAATTTTTTTGGTTTACATTGTCCCTTTTTAGAGCAGAACTGAACCTTGAAAGGCATTTAGGAAGCTAGAACAGTGTCAGTACAGATAACTATGGCCAGTGCTATAATTCCATGTGGGACAGAGCAACTTTTATACTTTTGAACAAGGATTAGGAAACTACTTTCATAGAGAACTGGATGAAAGGATAATGCAAGATTTTGAATATACTTACAGTAGTTTTCCAGATGGAAATACATCCACTTGAACTGTGGCATTGTAATTCACTGGGTTCTGAAGAGGTTACTTCTGGGTGACCAACTAATTTCAGTTGCCCTGTTCTCCAGAGCACTGAGTGGTGGAGCTGTACCTTGGGTAGCAGGCTGCTGTGGGGAAGATTGACACCAGTCATTGAATGGTTCAAACACAGATGCTTTTTCCATTGGTGCTGACTGAAGGAGGAAGCCTATTAGGCTCATGTAAACCCCAGCCATTATATATTATGAGACCAATTTTCAAAAGACCTTGTCTAAATTGCACATACAAATCCTGCATTTTCACACACACAGTGGCACTTAGCCGCCACTTACCTGTGTGCACCTAAATGCTTGTTATGCAATTTAGGTGACTACTTATGAAAACTGGGCAATTTGTGTTATGAACACACATTCTGCCACTATATTAAGGTAACAGAGTGGGCTGGTAGTTAACAGCTGACTGGGAGAGGGGCTCCTGTGTTCTATTCCTGGCTCTGCCACTGACTTGTGTGACCTTGGGAAAGCTAACCTGTCAAGTGCTGTGTTTACCTCTCCTGTAAAATGCTGATAAGACTTCCCTACCTCCTAGGGATGTTAGAATTCCTGGTTTTATTCCCCACTGGTGTCCAGCAGCCTAAACAACTGGTTATCCTTCTCCTTAGCACTTGGAGAGAGGTCAGACCTTTGCAGTGCAGGGGCTAGAGACTGCCCTGCTGGAGAATAGCCCAGCATTCTCTGCCTCAAAAGAAGCCCTAGTAGCAGATTAGTGTCTTTTTAGCAAGTTTTCCTTTATTTATTTTCTTCTCTCTCTCTTTTTTTTTTTAAAAGATAAATTAACTTTATCCTCAGCTTGGTCCCCTACCAAATTCTGACATTGGAACCAAATTCAGTGGGAGCTGAGCTTTCTGGGACACTGTGGCTGTTGTTTCCCTCCCCTGCCTTCCTGTCAGAATGGACAAAATGGCGAAGCAAGGGAAGAGGGCTGGGCAGAGTTGAGATGGAAAAGCTCTGGCATGCAGGGGATGGGGCAGGTAGATCTCTCTGCGGTGCTTTAAGAGGAACAGGTCCAACCCCGCAGTTGGTGTTCAGGCCAGACAAGTTTCTAGCTGTAGAAGCAGCCATCCAGCTCAGACGCTTTTCTGCTCCCCAACTCTTCTCAAGAGATTTAGCAGTATAATAGCAGGCAGCAGTGGTGCCTTTGCCAGTTCAGGAGACCGTGCAGCCAACATCTCAGTTCTCAGCAGCAGCTGCAGTGGGGAAGGGTTGCAAAGCAGTTCCCCACTGAGGCCTCTGCTCTCTCTAGTGGGCTTTGCAGAGGAGTAGCCTCATGGAATCAATTCTCCCTTTAGGGTTTCAAGTCTCCTGGCAGGGCAAGTGGGCTGTTCCAGCCCTTCCACCTTAGTTTAAATGCTTGGCCCCTCTCTCCGTTACAGTCAGCTACACATTCTCCAGGAGGTTATGAAGAAGGTCTCTCTTTCTCTTGGGTGGCAGCAATGCATGGGTGCTGGAACAACGAGTGCTGGGGGTGCTGCAGCAGCCCCTGGCTTGAAGTGGTTTCCATCATATACAGAGTTTACAGTTTAGTTCAATGGCTCTCAGCACCCCCACTATACAAATTGTTGCAGCACCCCTGCAGCAATGTATGTGACATCCTACCCCACATGCCCTTATTTCCAGCTATTGCAACTTGCTATCATTCCTTTGCCTTTCCCTGCGGTGGATACCTGTGGGTCTCCGTCAAACCACTTAAATATTCACGTGTGGGAGGAAACCAGCCAACCTGCTCTGGTTTCCACTATGAGCAAACAGCCTCCAAAGACTGAACTGATTGCCTTAGAGCCCCTAAAATGCTTGTCTAAAGTGAAATTCCTCTGTTTGACTCACTGGTAAAGAGAAACCGGAAGTCAAGGAGGACTCCCATTAACACAAGTCAAAAAAATCCAGACGTTCTAAAAAAGGTCATAGAGCTTCATAGCCTTCCATCTTCTCTCAAGACATAGGAAAGCTGTCCAGATCTGATCAGAAGGACGGAGCTCTGAATAGACTATTCCCCTCATCCCCAGTTGTTTGAGGCGAGGTTCAGCAAGTTCCTGCCTATGCTTGGGATCCAACCTCCATTGGCAGAGGGATCCAGAACAGAGTGGTAGGGCTGGCCAAGTCACCAGAAGTGCTTTCTTTCCAAATCCAAGGAGATTTGCATTCCCCTTCATCGCTTGCTGGATGATCTTATCAAAGGAGTAGGATAATGCCCAGCTAAGGTAAAGGGGCTGGATAGACTGTTCTCTTTGATTAAAAAAATGAGATTTTGTTACTATTGCAGCATCTGCCTTCAGAATTGTATCTGTGTTCAATGCTACAGTGATCCCTATGGAAGGGGTGATTTCTGCCCAAGGAACCACCAGATAAGAGAGTAGACTCATCTGATGAAATTATGAGGCCTCAGAATCAGTCCTTAAGGCACTTATCACACGTACCTGCTTCTCCAGGGCCATTCTAGCATTGGCAGATGAGCTGAGAAGTGCAGTTCCTTAAAAGGATAGGAAGTGGCCCATGATCCTCCAGAAGACATCTCTGACAGCTTTGTTTGTCTCCAATTCTTCCTTGGATTCTTTTTGAGATTTGCTGTCTAATCCAGGGCCTCAAAAATTGTATGATAAAGATGTCTCTGTCTCTGGAAGGTGGGAATACAGGCTGAGCATTTCAGTGTTGTACACAGTTGGTTTTGCATTTACGATGGGGCAGCTTCTTTGGAGTTTGACAGTAGTAGATGTTCTGCAAGGGAGGATTGGATCGTTATAGATAAATTGGAGGTTAGAAAATGTGTCAGAAACATCTGAGGTTGGTAAATATCCCCAGCAGCTTTCTTCAGACTTTTATTAAACCTACAAAGTCAAATCCCAAATTTAAGGGGTTTCTTCTCCCCAATTAAATGATCAGACCATATGGTGTTTACTGAAAGTGCCTGTGATATGGAAGGAGCCTACCTACTATATCACTCTCTTTCAAAAGAAGCTGCTTTACCTAATGTTACTATCCTGAAAACCTGCAGATTCTTTTCAGCAGCAGATGAGCTGGGGATTATTCCAGTGACCTTCTCCCTGCTGTTGGTATAACCTTCTGATTCTGCTGCTATGGTGCTGCTTAATCTTATGTGCATTTAGCAGTCTCCCCTGTCTTTCACTCCTATAACTAATGTGTCTTTTTTTCTCCCAGGGACTCTACCCAGATCACTGTCTTACACTCCCCTTAAAAAAAATTACTGGCTTAAGATCCTTGGGATGAGAAGGTTGGAGCAGCATCTCTGTTTTCTGAAAATTACTATTTACTGTCATTAGTAAAATAGATCACCTCTTCAGGGGGAAGTGTGTGCACCAGGAAATAGTAACACCCTGACTTTTTTTTTTTAAATGTATTGTAAAAAGCTGTTATCAAAGACAGCACATGGAAAGAATTTTCACATGACTTCTGAAGAGAGATTAATTAGTAATGGCAGGGAAGGAGGGAGGAAATCAGGCAACTGTTTTTCTACTCGAACTTTGCATTTAAGGGAATGGAAAAGTGGTAAAGTAATCCCTAAATAAGCAGGAGGCACCAAGGACTGAAAGTGTCCAGAATTGGGGCAGAGGCCTTGGTGTCCATTTATGAGTTAGCCCCGGCTTAGAAAATTAACTTCTAGTCCCTTTAATATAATTGTTGGGCTTGAATGTAGCTTGTAGTGAGTTCTCGCTTGTCTTGCCAGTATATAAATTAATATGGTGACATATTACTCGAGTCTGTTTGATGTAAATTCACTGCTCATGGCATAGTTACAAGAGATTGAGCGAATATGATTCTTTCCTCCTCCCTTCTGGCCCCTCGCCCTCCCACTCCCACAGTTTGTGCTCCAGCATCAAAGCTTCTAGAATCAAAATCCATGCGTAGGTCACCAAAAAGCTGCCACATCAGTGTGCTTATTACTTAATGTGTAGTATGCTTGAACTGTGGCTCTTCTCTGAAGAATGTTGCTGAAAATAGCAGCAGGGGGCACTGTGTTATCTCAGTGGTTTCTAGAGCAAGTGTTCTCAGTTGACAAGGTTTGCAAATGTTGTCTGGGGGTATGTCTTCTGACCAATGTTAAAGCTGCAGCAGTGCTTTAATGTGGCTGTAAAACCCCACCCCCACGAGGGGAGTAGCTACCAATGCTGGGAGCCCAGCTACCAGTGCTGGTACACTGTCTCCACTGCCACTTTACAGCGCTGAAACTTGCATCACTCAGAGGGATGTTTTTTCGTGCCCTTAAGCGAGAAAGTTTCAGTGCTGTAAAGTGGCAGTGTAGACAAGGCCTAAGTTTTGAGGGTTGAGCTGGGTTATTTCCACTTTGCACATAATCACCAGTAATAAAGCTGCTGAGGGTTTAATGATCTCTTCAGCAGCACCCAAGCAAGCCCGTTGTCTTCTAATTTATGCCCTCAGTGGCACTTGTGCAGTCCCAGTCCCTTCAGTAAGTTTGCACAGATGTAACTCATTAGAATATAATAAATAATTTTGTTGATAGACACAAGAAGGAACAGAATCGGTGGCTTGTTCAGTCTGAGCTGGGATGGGTCTTTGGGTAAAAGGAGTAAAATCAAGTAGTTAGAATCTGCTCAAGTTCCTTTTGAAAAGTAATACCTTAAGCCAGGAGTTGGCAACCTTTCAGAAGTGGTGTGCTGAGTCTTCATTTATTCACTCTAATTTAAGGTTTCCCGTGCCAGTAATACATTTTAACGTTTTTCGAAGGTCTCTTTCTATAAATCTATAATATATAACTAAATGATTGTTGTCTGTAAAGTAAATAAGGTTTTAAAAATGTTTAAGAAGCTTCATTTAAAATTAAATTAAAATGCAGAGCCCTCCAGACCAGTGGCCAGGACCCGGGCAGTGTGAGTGCCACTGAAAATCAGCTCGCGTGCCGACTTTGGCACACATGCCACAGGTTGCCTACCCCTGCCTTAAGCCAATGTCAGGTGTGTTGTGAGAAAGAAACTAATCTTGAAGGGGTACCCCCCACAGAGGTGCCTGTTTTTTTAGTGGAGATGGATCGAGTGACGTAAGACCTGTTTGTATGGCTTGTAATTCTGTACCACACTTGGACTCAAGTCTTTTAAAATACACATACTACACAGCAAACAAAATCTAAAGAATGTTATCCTCAAATGTAGCCTCACTGTGAATATCAAGAGGACTCTGCATCTCTATCCAAAGTACCAGTAGTCAGCATAATTCATGAGCTTATTAATCTGTTTTTCTTTAGGGTCTCTTTCTTGTTGTTTTAGTTACTATCTCATGTGCAAATCTAATTTGCCTAATTGCCTGGTGAATGTAATTGAAAGGCACTCTGCACTTACTTGATTGTGGAAAGTCTCACTCGGGCTCACACACAGATAAGACTCTGCCTCTGCTGAGAGGAAATCTATGGGCACCGCTTGGTAGACTGTGCTGTGGCTGGAGAAGGAAATGTCATTTGAAACACACTTGGCTTTTACACATGTGGTTAAGAACATAAGAACAGCCTTAACGGGTCAGACCAAAGGTCCATCTAGCCCAGTATCTGTCTACCGACAGTGGCCAATGCCAGGTGCCCCAGAGGGAGTGAACCTAACAGGCAATGATCAAGTGATCTCTCTCCTGCCATCCATCTCTATTCTCTGATGAACGGAGCTAGGGACACCATTCTTTACTCTTCCTGGCTAATAGCCATTTATGGACTTAGCCACCATGAATTTATCCATTTCCCTTTTAAACATTGTTATAGTCCCAGCCTTCACAACCTCCTCAGGTAAGGAGTTCCATAAGTTGACTGTGCACTGTGTAAAGAAGAACTTCCTTTTATTTGTTTTAAACCTGCTACCTCTTAATTTCATTTGGTGACCCCTAGTTCTTGTATTATGGGAATAAGTAAATAACTTTTCCTTATCCACTTTCTCAACATCACTCATGATTTTATATACCTCTATCATATCCCCCCTTAGTCTCCTCTTTTCCAAGCTGAAGAGGCCTAGCCTCTTTAATCTTTCCTCATATGGGACCCTCTCCAAACCTCTAATCATTTTAGTTGCCCTTTTCTGAACCTTTTCTAATGCTAGAATATCTTTTTTGAGGTGAGGAGACTACATCTGTACACAGTATTCGAGATATGGGCGTACCATGGATTTCTATAAGGGCAATAATATATTCTCAGTCTTATTCTCTGTCACCTTTTTAATGATTCCTAACATCTTGTTTGCTTTTTTGACCGCCTCTGTACACTGCGTGGACATCTTCAGAGAACTATCCAAGATGACTCCAAGATCTTTTTCCTGACTCGTTGTAGCTAAATTAGCTCCCAACATATTGTATGTATAGTTGGGGTTATTTTTTCCAAATGTACATCACTTTACATTTATTCACATTAAATTTCATTTGCCATTTTGTTGCCCAGTCACTTAGTTTTGTGAGATCTTTTTGAAGTTCTTCACAATCTGCTTTGGTCTTAACTATCTTGAGTAGTTTAGTATCATCTGCAAACTTTGCCGCCTCACTGTTTACGCCTTTCTCCAGATCATTTATGAATAAATTGAATAGGATTGGTCCTAGGACTGACCCTTGGGGAACACTACTAGTTACCCCTCTCCATTCTGAGAATTTACCATTAAATCCTACCCTTGGTTCCCTATCTTTTAGCCAGTTCTCAGTCCATGAAAGGACCTTCCCTTTTATCCCATGACAGCTTAATTTACGTAACAGCCTTTGGTGAGGGACCTTGTCAAAGGCTTACTGGAAATCTAAGTACACTATGTCCACTGGATCCCCCTTGTCCACATGTTTGTTGACCCCTTCAAAGAACTCTAATAGATTAGTAAGACATGATTTCCCTTTACAGAAACCATGTTGATTATTGCTCAACAGTTTGTTTTTCTATGTGTCTGACAATTTTATTCTTAACTATTGTTTTGACTAATTTGCCCGGTACCGATGTTAGACTTACTGGTCTGTAATTGCCGGGATCACGTCTACAGCCCTTTTTAAATATTGGCGTTACATTAGCTAACTTCCAGTCATTGGGTACCAAAGCCGATTTAAAGGACAGGTTACAGACCTTAGTTAATAGTTCCACAACTTCATATTTGAGTTCTTTCAGAACTCTTGGGTGAATGCCATCTGGTCCCAGTGACTTGTTAATGTTGAGTTTATCAATTAATTCCAAAACCTCCTCTAGTGTCACTTCAGTCTGTGACAGTTCCTCAGATTTGTCACCTACAAAAGCCAGTTCAGGTTTGGGAATCTCCTTAACATCCTCAGCCGTGAAGACTGAAGCAAAGAATCCATTTATTCTTCTTCGAGTGCTTGCTCATATCCATTCCAGTTAAGTGTGCGCACGCTGCATGCACGTTCATCGGAAGATTTTTACCCTAGCAACACTCGGTGGGTTGGCTGGGCGCCCCCTGGAGTGGCGCCGCTATGGCGCCGGATATATACCCCAGCCAACCCAGCCACCCTTCAGTTCCTTCTTACTGCCCGTGTCGGTCGTTGGAACAGTGGAGCGCGGCTTACCTGTCCTCCACTTCCCTAGGACTCGTAGTTCTTGTGTATATAGTTATATAGTTATAATCCTTTTATACACCCAGTGCCGGAGCCCATGCCCGGCTCACTGGGTTTTAAACTGTGCTCAGCCTGCCACAAGCCGATGCCAACAGGAGATCCGCACGACTCCTGTTTGAGGTGCCTCGGGGAATTGCACTTCACAGCTAAGTGCCCCATTTGCAAGGCTTTTAAGCCAAGAACAAAATGGAGTGGGACTTTCTCTTACCCCTCCACCTTCGGCACCGAGCACTGGTCAATTGGCGGACAGAAGTGCCTCCCCGGCACCGGACCCTGCCGGCACTGCCAAGGCCTCTCGGCACCAGCCGTCGCCGGCACCGAAGTCAACTCAGCATCGCTCCCTCTCTCCGAGGTCGAGAAAGCCCATGACTCCTCCTGCCAGTGCCTGACAGCTCCCCGGCATGCGCCATGGTTGAGCTCCCTGCTCCTGCTGCTTCCATGCCAACTGCACCGCAGCCAGAGAGCTCGTGTAAGTCGGATTGCCTGGCACCGACACCGGCAGAGGCACCGATGACGTCAGCACAGTCGATTCCGGTCGCACGGGGCCGTCAAATCCAGTGCCTGACAGCTCCCCGGCGCGCGCCATGGTTGAGCTCCCTGCTCCTGCTGCTTCCGTGCCAACTGCACCGCAGCCAGAGAGCTCGTGTAAGTCGGATTGCCTGGCACCGACACCGGCAGAGGCACCGATGACGTCAGCACAGTCGATTCCGGTCGCACGGGGCCGTCAAATCCAGTGCCTGACAGCTCACCGTGGTTGAGCTCCCTGCTCCTGCTGCTTCTGTGCCAACTGTGCCGCAGCCAGAGAGCTCGTCCACATCGGATCGCCTGGCACCAACACCTGCTGAGGCACCTATGACGTCAGCAACATTGATTCCTGTCCCGCAAGGGCTGTCGAATCCAGTGCCTGACTGCTCCCCGGCGTGTGCCATGGTTGAGCTTACTGCTCCTGCTGCTTCCATGCCAACTGCACCGCAGCCAGAGCGCCTGTCTAAGTTGGATCGCCTGGTACCGACACCTGCCGAGTCACTGATGACGTCGGCACTGTCGATCCCGGTCCCACGAGCACCATTGAATCCGGTGCCTGACAGCTCCCAGGTATGCGCTGTAGTTGAGCTTACTGTTCCCTCCACACCGGAGACATTCCCAGAGGCGAGGGATCTCATTGCCATGACAGAGTAGATGCTGCCTCAATCCCCGGCACCGCCGATGCGGGTAATAGTCTCTTGGCAAGCCTTCCTTGATACGACCATCCTCTGTCGGCACAGCAGAGCTGCACCGTTCATGATCACGGTCCCGCAGACGCTCCAGGTCCTGTCGGCACTCCCCCTCCCGATGCCACTTGCAGTCCCGATGCTGTTCTCGTCCTCGGTACCGGTCGCATTGCCGCACCGGTCGGTGTCCCGTTCGCCGACCCGCTACTCTCAGCACCGTTCCAGCAACAGGCACCGTGACTCCCATAGCCGCTCCCGACATCGAGCCTCAAGATCTCGGTCGACCTCCCGGCACCGCTCTGGTTGCAGGTCCAGATCTTGTTCCAGGTACCGGTACGCCTCCCAGTACCGGTCCCCGGTGCCGAGTTGGGCAAGGTCCGGTAGAGTCAGAGACTCTGACTACGATTTTTCAGCACCTCCATGGCCATCCGGACACGCATCAGTGTCATCCCATGCGGACAGCTCTTATGCTCAGGACCACGATTCTGATGTGCCCACCAACAACCTGAGAGCCCATCAGGACCTCCTAAGGAGGGTAGCACTCTATATGAACATCCAGGTGGAGGAGGTCCTGGAGGTAGGGGACCCGGTAGTGGACATTCTATCGGCGGTTGCCCCACTAGAGGGGCCCTGCCCGTTTATTCGGACCATCCAGGCTAATGTCGATACTCTGTGGGGGGTACGACTACTTGTACGTCCGTCCTCCTCCCTGCTCACTAGTCGTTCAGTCTGTTAAGGAAAGGGAATGGATGGCCAGCAGGCGCCATCCCCGAAATCAAAGGAGGCTAGGCGAATGACCCTACTCAGCTGCAAGGTGTACTCTGCAGGGGCCTTATAGCTCTGCGTGGCAAATCAACAAGCCTTGCTTAGCCCATATCATTATAACACCTGGGTGACGGTGGATAAGTTTATGGAGCTTCTCCCTCAAGACTCCCGCCAAGAGTTCACTGCCCTCTTGGAGGAAGGAAAAAAGGTGGCCAGAGCTTCCCTCCAGGCCTCGCTGGATGCAGCAGACTCAGCAGCCAGGGCTCTGACATCGGGTGTTACCATGAGGAGCATCTCATGGCTTCAGGTTTCAAACCTCTGGCCGGAGCGGCAGTATACCATTCACGACTTACCATTTGATGGTAAAGGCCTCTTCGCAGCGAAGACAACCCCAGGCTGGAAAGCCTGAAGGACAACAGGGTCCTAATGCGCTCTCTCAGCGTGCATACGCCGACTACCTAACGCAGGCCTTTCCGTCCCCAGCCACACCGCCGTACTCTGTGCCTAGCCACAGACAGGACTTTGGCAGACGGTGCAGCCGAGGTGGTCGCAAACAACTGTCAGGACCCCTAGAGGGCTAAAATCGAGGTCCCTCGCAATCACCACCGGGACCAAAGACGAACTTGCGAAGGTGCGCCCGAGAGCGGCGTACCAGTTACAGGCGGGATCCCACTCCTACTTCCTCTTGGCATGGTCCCAGTTAACTTCAGATCGCTGGCTCCTACACATGGTGGAGTATGGGTGCCACCTTCAATTTGTTCCAGTCCTGTCCGTCTTCAGGGACCCCTCTCAAGAGCAATTCATCTTACAAGAGGTGCAGACGCCGATGGATGAAAGGGGCAAGGGGTTTTACTCCCATTATTCCCTAATCCCCAACTCGTACGGAGGTCTCAGATCTATCCTAGACCTGCGAGGACTCAATCAGTTTATGATAAGGTTGAAGTTCCGCATGATATCCCTGGGAACCATTATCCCGTCCTTGGATCCTGGAGACTGGTATGCTGCCCTCGATATGAAGGACACGTACTTTCACATCGGCATCTTCCCTCCGCACAGGAGATACCTCCGCTTCTAGCCAACCGTCAGTACTTCCAGTTTACGGTCCTGCTGTTTGACCTTTCTGCAGCCCCACAGGTATTAACCAAATGTATGGCTGTAGTCGCCACCCACCTCCACCAATGTCGGATATACGTTTTCCATATCTGGACGATTGGCTTATCCGAGGAGACTCCGAGACACAAGTCACTCAGCATGTGGGCATCGTCAATGACCTATTCACACATCTAGGCCTGATGATAACTATAGAAACATCCACTCTGGTTCCCACGCAGAGGTTAGACTTCCTAGGAGCTATCCTGGACTCCGACCTAGCCGGAGCCTGCTTACCACAGCTGCGGTTTCAGGCGATGGCAACAGTCATCTGAGGTCTGCAGACTTTCCCAACGACCTCGGCTTGCACTTGTCTCGGTCTCCTGGGTCCCATGGCTGCCTGCAAGTTTGTAACCAAACACGCCAAGCTCCGCCTCTGTCCTCTCCAATTTTGACTCAAATCGGCGTACCGCCTGGACAGGGACCCAATGGTCACAATAGTCACCATTCCCTCGAGTATCCTAGGCTCCCTAGAATGGTGGCTAACTCCCTCCCTGGTGTGGGCAGGGATGCCATTCCATCCGCCCCAGCCCTCACTGTCCCTGACGACAGATGCGTCATCTCTCGGCTCGGGTGCTCACCTTCGTCACCTTTGAGCTTAAGGCCTTTGGTCTTCTCAGGAGCTGGCGTTCCACATCAATGTCCAAAAATAAGAGCAGTCAGCCTGGCGTGCCAGGGGTTCCAGCAGCAGCTGCGAGGCCGTGGTGTCTCAGTGTTTACAGCCAACACAACGGCCATGATCTACATAAACAACCAGGGAGGGACATGGTCCTCCTCCTTTTGTCAGGAGGCCATCCATCTCTGGGACTTTGGCATAGCCCACTCGATAAATCTGGTAGCGTCCCTTCTCCCAGACGTTCGGAACGCCTTGGCGCTTCGACTCAGCAGGTCTTTCCTGTCTCACGAGTAGTCACTCTGCCCCGATGTGATGCATTCTGTTGCCAGAAGTGGGGATTTTTCCCCACATAGACCTGTTCGCTTACCGCGAGAACAGGAAATGTCCGAGGTTCTGCTCCTTCCAAGGTCTCTCCCCGGGATCGATCTCGGACGCTTTCCTCATGTCGTGGAAGGGCCAACTCCTTTATGCCTTCCCACCGTTCACCCTGGCTTATTGGGTCCTGCTCAAACTTTGCAGGGGCAGGGCGCGCATCATCATGATCACTCCAGCGTGGTCCAGGCAGCACTGATACACCATGTTGCTCGACCTGTCAATAGCCAACCCAATTGCCCTGCCACTCCACCCAGACCTCATAACTCAGGACCACGGCAGGCTTCGCCACCCAGACCTGCAGTCTCTTCACCTTACGGTGTGGCTGCTGCGTGACTAAACCGGGGTAGCAGGAAGCCTTCCACCTGGTCAACGTACCTGGCCGAGTCATAGCGTTTCTCCTACAGGTGCGAACCTCTTGATCTTACTCCTACTGAGGTCTCCATCCCCTCTATTTTGGACTACCCTCTGGCCTACAACAGCAGGGCCTAGCGGTGTCATCGCTGAGGGTACACTTGGCAGTCATCTCTACCTTCCACCCAGGCTAAGGTGGTCGTTCCGTGTTCTCACACTCTATGATTTCGAGGTTCCTCAAGGGCTTGGAGTGCTTACACCTTCAAGTACGCCACCCAGCCCCAACCTGGGACCTCAGCCTGGTTTTAACCAGACTTATGTCTCCCCCATTCGAGCAGCTAGCAACCTGCTCGCTGCTATACCTGTCTTGGAAGACAGCTTTCCTCGTAGCCATTACATCGGCCAGACGAGTCTCCGAGCTCAGGGCTCTTACGGTGGTTCCGCCGTACACTATGTTCACAAAGACAAGGTGCAGTTACGACCACACCCGGCTTTCCTCCCTAAGGTGGTTTCGGCCTTTCATGTTAACCACACTCAACACAATGGGGGCAACAATTGCACTCCCTGGACGTCTGTAGAGCGCTCGCATTTATATTGAGCGGACAAAACCATTTCATAAAACGCCCCAACTCTTGGTCGCAGTAGCAGACCGAAGGAAAGGCCTACCTGTTTCCTCTCAGATGATCTCATCTTGGGTGATGACGTGCACCCGCACTTGTTATGATTTGGCTCACATTTCCCCAAGCCACATCACCGTGCATTCTACCAGGACTCAGGCTTCATCTGCCGCCTTGCTGGCTCGTGTACCTACCCACGAGATCTATCGCGCAGCTCCATGGTCCTCGGTCCATACTCTTGCATCGCATTATGCTCTGGTTCAACAGTCAAGAGATGCTGCAGCCTCTGGCTCAGCAGTTTACATTCTGCCACATTTCACTCCGACCCCACCACCTACATAAGGCTTGGGAATCACCTAACTGGAATGGATATGAGCAAGCACTCGAAGAAGAAAAGACGGTTACTCACCTTTGTAACTGTTGTCCTTCGAGATGTGTTGCTCATATCCATTCCAAACCCACCCTCCTTCCCCTCTGTCGGAGTAGCCGGCAAGAAGGAACTGAAGGGTGGCTGGGTCGGCAGGGGTATATATCCGGCGCCATAGCGGCGCCACTCCAGGGGGTGCCCAGCCAACCCACCGAGTGTTGCTAGGGTAAAAATCTTCCGACGAACGTGCATGCGGCACGCGCACACCTAACTGGAATGGATATGAGCAACACATCTCGAAGAACAACAGTTACAAAGGTGAGTAACTGTCTTGTTCTCCGCAATGACTTTATCGTCTTTAAGTGCACCTTTTGTATTTTGATCATAAAGGGGCCCCACTGGTTGTTTAGCAGGCTTCCTGCTTCTGATGTACTTTAAAAACATTTTGTTATTACCTCTGGAGTTTTTGGCTAGTCGTCCTTCAAACTCCTCTTTGGCTTTTCTTAATACACTCTTGCACTTAAGCTGGCAGTGTTTGTGCTCCTTTCTATTTGCCTCACTAGGATTTGACTTCCACTTTTTAAAGGAAGTCTTTTTGTCTCTCACTGCTTCTTTTACATGGTTGTTAAGCCACAGTGGCTCTTTTTTAGTTCTTTTACTCTGTTTCTTAATTTGGAGTATACATTGAAGTTGGGCCTCTATTATGGTGTCTTTAAAAAGGGCCCATGCAACTTGCAGGGATTTCACTTTAGTCACTGTACCTTTTAACTTTTGTTTAACTAACCCCCTCATTTTTGTATAGTTCCCCCTTTTGAAATTAAATGCCACAGTATTGGGCTGTGGAGGTGTTCTTCCCCCCACAGGAATGTTGAATGTTATTGTATTATGGTCACTATTTCCAGGCGATCCTGCTATAGTTACCTCTTGGACCAGCTCCTGCACTCCACTCAGGATTAAATCTAGAGTTGCTTCTCCCCTTGTGGGTTCCTGTACCAGCTGCTCCATGAAGCAGTCATTTAAAGTATCGAGAAATGTCATCTCTGCATTTTGTCCTGAAGTGAAATGTTCCCAATCAATATGGGGATAATTGAAATCCCCCACTATTATTGGGTTCTTTTGATAGCCTCTCTAATTTCCCTTAGCATTTCATCGTCACTACTACTGTCCTGGTCAGGTGGTCGATAATAGATCCCTAATGTTATATTTTTGTTAGAGCATGACATTTCTATCCATAGCGATTCTATGGAACATGTGGATTCGCTTAAGATTTTTACTTCATTTGAATTTGCATTTTCTTTCACATATAGTGCCACTCCTCCCCCTGCATGACCTGTTCTGTCCTTCCGATATATTTTGTACCCCAGAATGATTGTGTCCCATTGATTGCTCTCAGTCCACCAGGTTTCTGTGATGCCTATTATATCAATATCCTCCTTTATCAGTTGCAGTTTTTGAAAACACACTTTCTGATTCTGATTTCTCTAATGCTAAAGCTGAAACCTTCCTTTGCTGGCGCGTGAGAGCCAGTCAGGGCTGGTGTACTTAAGTGCATAGCAACATTCCAGTGACTCCTGAGAGGGAATGGCATCTGTTAGCTATGCTACATTGTAGACAAGACACTTCCAGTTTTTTAAAAACAAATGCAGTGACCAATGCTATTCATTATGTTAGCAAGCTACATTCATAAAGCTACCGTAGCAGCTTAACATGCATTAAGATACACTAGACCAGATTCTTTGGGCTGCCAAGTTCACTTTGCATCACTCACACAGCACTAAATGAACTTAAAGCATCCAGTGGCTGCCCCTGGATAATTCCCTCCCATCGAGGAATATTAGGTAGGCAGCAGTTATGAGGTCCAGAGTGTACAAGGCACTCTCTCCAAAGAGAACTAACATGAATTATGACTAGATTAGTCTGCCTTAGATACATGAGTAAATTGACAGGGTAGCAAGTGTGGGGCTAAAGAAAGTAGCACAAATGGAATGTAATTTATGATTACAACAGCCAAACCACAGTTGGTTATGATGTGAGGGACACTAATATGTCACGTAGTGCTGGATTCTGATGCCTGGACCTTATAGGAAATTGTGGCTATTAGAAGTGGAAAAGACCTGCTACACCATCACTAGAACTAGATCTGTCAGGGTCATGACTGACAGTGTGGCCTACATGTTCTATATCAATTGGCAGGGAAGACTGAGACCCCCTTTCTCTGCATCGAAGTGATAAGGTTATGGAACTGGTGCATAAAACATTGCATAGGAGTAATGTATCTTCCCGGCAGACAAACTGTTTGACGGCCAATGATCTCAGCAGGTATTTTCCCCCAAGACTACATATGGGAACTGAACCCCCATGTCCTGGTCAGCATTTTTTAGATTTGGGGATTTCCAAATGTGGACCTCTTTGCAACTGCTACGAGCTAAAAAGGCCAACTGTTTCGTTCAATGGGCAGTTTAGGTCCCAGTTCCCCTTCTTACTCCCTTGGATGGGGAAGCTGTTTTATGTGTTTTCCCCCAATGCCTTTGATCCTCAGTGTTGAACAAAATCAACCAGGAGCAGAATCATTCTAATAACCCCAGTGTAGTCAAGGCAAGCGTGGTTTCCTTATCTGTTGCTCCTAGCTCTTTGTCCACTGATAAATCTTCCAGTCACTTCTTAAATCCTCTCTCAGGATGCCAGTCTATTGGTACATCCCAATTTAAGTGTTGTTTGCCTCAAGACCTGGCTCCTCGATGAGTCGCAGAATACAGTCTTCCTGTTCCCCAGACATATGGCACTTATTCTTAAAGAATAGAAAGATTCTACCAGAAATACTTACCTTTAGAAGTGGAGAAGATTTAGTCACTGGTGTGAACTCCAAGACACTGTCCCACAGTCTGCCCCACTTCAGCTCGTTCTGGAATATCCGGTGCAGCTAAAGAAAACATGGCTGTCACTTAATTCTCTCAAGGTTCCTCTGACAGCCATAACAGCATTTCGTACCACTATTGAGGGGTTCTCCCTGTTTGCTGCATCTGCTGGGTTCATGAAAGGTCTGGGAAATTTCTTTCCACCAGTGCAAGTCCCTATCCCTGTTTGGGACTTTAATCTGGTTCTCAAAAGTCTCATGAAAATTCCTTGAACTGATGGTAACCTGCTCCTTATCGAATTTATCTGTCAATAACAGCCTTCCTAGTGGTTATTAGCTCAGCCTGCAGAGGCGGAGAGATCGGCACTTTAATGGTGGACCCTCCTTTCAGTTTTTTACAAAGGATAAGGTTTCCTTAGATCTGCATCCCCAGTTCCTTTCTAAAGTGTCTTCTAAGTTTCATGTGAATCGGATCAGTTACCTGGTAGTTTTTGTTCAGAAACCACCATGTTCAGTGTGCAGATTGCACTCCATACTCTAGATGTCAGAAGGATGTTATCTTTCTGTCTACGTAGGATTAAACCATTTCATAAATCCCCTACACGGTTTGTTCCATTTGCAGACAGATCAAAAGGCTCTGCTATTTCTACCCAGAGGCTATCAAAATGGATTTCTGGATGTATCTCAACTTGTACGGTCAACATCTCCTGCTGCTGGCGTGTCAGCTCACTCTGTGAGGTCACAGTGTACATCTGTAGATCTACTTAAAAATGCCCTAGTTGCTGAGATTTGCAGAGCTGCTACATGATCTTCAGTATGTGCCTTCTCCAAATACTATGCTTTAGATGACGATGCCTCCAGATCTGATGTGGCAGTTGACGATGCAGTTCTTTCCTCTGTAATGGACTCAACTCTGAAGCTCCCCCGTCTTGATGGGCTACTGCTCGGGAGTCACCTGATGTGGAGCACCATAGGGTGCTACTTGAAAGAGAGAGTACTCACCCTGTGCAGTAACTGTAGTTCTTCGAGAGGTGTATCCCTGTGGGTGCTCCTTTACCCTCCCTGGTTCTCTTCTGCTTCGGAGTTTCCTTCTGAGACTCCGCAATGGAGAAGGAACTGATGGCAGTTCACCTGCGCAGCTTGGTATAGTGGCAGCATGGGGCACGAGGATATCCACAGCGCATGCGTGGGCTGAACAGACACTGCTAATGAAAATCTCCTATTGAAAGTGCATGCGGACAGAGGGGAGGGTTCACATGTTTCTGAAATGGAGCATCCATCGGGATGCATTTTCAAGAACTACAGTTACTGCACTGGGTGAATAACCTCCTCTTTTCCTGGTCTTCATCCTCATTCAGGGAAATAGGATTGCCTGTTGGCCCTGCCTTCTGTTTTGAGGAAAACTTCAATATTAATTTTCGTTCCTGGGGACAGTGCACATGGTGGTTTGTTTGTTTGTTTTGTTCTGGTCATTATTTTATTGTTAATTGTCTTTGTGTTAGTGGTGTGACTCTGCTGGTTCTTGTTTGGCTTGTACCTGATTTTTCATCGAAGCCAGCAGTTATGACTTATCAATTCCTGCACTGTCACTGCTTTGATTTAATGAAACCTGACTTCTTCAGTGCTTCCGTGCTCGTTATTTGAGAGTTTTGATAAGAGTGTACTTCTGAGATGGCACCCTTGGTTCCATCTTGCTAGTAGGAATCCTCTAGATGGTCCTATATTTATTCATCTTCTGTGTTCAGGTAACTAACTGATTTTTCTTTTCAATGCTCCCTGCTCCTTTTTTTAATTACTAAGACAGTGCTATTCACGACGCTGTTTAGTAATTATTCATGATACTTGGGCTGTTGATGGGGACATTTCCAGCCATACATTTGACACTATTTTATCTGCAGTCTGTTCAGGGCTGCCCAGAGGATTCAGGGGGCCTGGGGAAAAGCAACTTCAGGGGCCCCTTCCATTAAAAAAAACAACAACAAAAACTTGCAATACTAGAGAATACTATATTCTCGTGGGGGCCCCTGCAGGGACCGGGGCCTGGGGCAAATTGCCCCACTTGCGCCCCCCTCTGGGCAGCCCTGAGTCTGTTCTGCTCTGTGTTCCTGGGTTACCTGTTTTGGTGATTGACACTCATTGGATACACTTATGTCTTTTGTCACTGGGGATTAGGACCCATCCCTCATAACCTTGTTTGTCCTCAGGGATCTGTGCACTCGACACCTCCCTCGTTGCTGGAGGTAATCCAGGCTTGCCTGAGGTTTGGCTGCTTTTCAGCAATGTTTTCAGCTTAGCTGATAATGACTGCTTGGGTTCTACCAAGCAGCAGGGATTTTTAAATTTTTCTTTTGACTACTCTGATATCTAATATCCTTTCCCTGTTTTCTACTGAGGTTAAAGTTTCTTCTTTCAGGCCTTTTGGTGGTTTGCTAGAGGGCCTGTATGATGAATTTGCTGCATCTGTTCTTAAAAGAAAGAGAGAATATTTTCTTCTCTAATAATTTTCAGGTTGTTTTCCTCTTGTCTTATATTTTTTACCTTCTTTGGTCTCGAAGGAAGATTGTGTCTATTGCTGAGGTCAGACAATAACACTCTGCAGTATGTAAAACCATACGTGCAGATCTAGTTTGTCTTTCTTCCAACCTGGATGGTTCAAGGACTAAGAATTTTGCCAAGGCTGGGAGATGGAAAAATCTAGCTATGGCAAAATGAACATGCTGCTGGCAGGTTAGGAAGAATCACCTCAAGGCTATGATATGGGGGTCAAGGGTGCCTGGTTCCATTACTAATGGGGTTTTTATCCACTTTTTGTGAAGGAAGCTTGTGGTTTAGATTTACTCTTGAACTCTACAGCTACTCCTGGATTCTCTTGGAGGCAACAGGGGCCAAAAAAGTCTTTGTATCTGGTGTGAGAGTTTCTCAGATGTGGCCCTTACCACAATTATGCACACCTTGGTGACCTCTAGAGAGTTACTGCAAAATGCTTTGCTTGGGGCCACCTAGAAGGCACAGCTTATGCAGAGCCATGCCTCACTGTGTCAGCAGCTGGGAGTACCTCATGGCTGTGCCAGCTCCTGTGCCTGTTGAGTGAAATTCAGAATAGGCAGAGTGATAAAGCCCTGCGTGGGTACTGGCTGTCTGAGAATCATCTCTGTGTGACATGAACACAGCTGAGATCAGATGGGGGCATTTAAAGTAAGGGTGCTTAGAGTTGAATGGTGCAGGGCATTCTTAGGAGAGAGCCCCCAGTGAGCTGGCAAATCATCTGAATACCTCAAAATGCTTATAAACATTAAAGAATTGGGCCTCTTTCATGCACATACACAAGCTAGATACTTTATTAACTCAGTGTCACAGATGAGGAAACGTGTGGTGACTTGTCCAAAGTCACACAGCAGATCTGCAAGGAAATGCTGGGGCCAGATGTAGGAGCCACAGGTTCTGACTTCTAGCTATTATCTTCAGCCATCACTGGCTTCATTTTAAACTTAATTTCTGAGAACCCTAAAAGTTCTTGAAAGGAAGATTTGCAGTGCGCTCTGAGCTATATGTACAGACCACACACTACCACACATGCATTATGGGGAACAGTGAGTCTAGAGGGCCTTTCTCCTTCAATTTAGAAATAGGTTCCTCTCCTGGGGCCACACCCCTCAGGTACCCAGGCTGTCTGGTTCTCAAGTTTCTTTGCTGGGGTGTCTGCAGTCCGTGCTGGATCATCCTTCCAGTGCTACAGGGTTCAGCAAAGCCTGGTCCTGTTGAAGCTGGCTTGTGCAGCTTCTCTCTCCTGGTTTACCTCAGCTGCCCCTCTGTGAATCTCCTTACTCCAAGAAGGATGCCATAGAGAGACAGCCTTTCCCCTCCTTGACCTTACTCCATCCCTACCAGGGGCCCTCTGGTGGAGACAAGCAGGTTACATGAGGGAAGCTCCCTAGTTACCTCTGCTCCCTAATGTGTACAGATGCCATCCAGAGGTTGGAATGAGGCGACAATCAGCGGGAAACCCAGGCTGCATAACTATTTGTGCTGTTAAATAAACCACAGTGGCTCTGGAGCAAAGAGCTAATACTCTCTGTTCTGAACTGGAGTAGCATCTGCTGGCATGGTGCTTTGTCTCTATAGTCTATATCAGCTCTTATAAAACTAGAGTTGAGAAAGGACACTGGCTGGAAAAATTCCCTTCATTCCTCACAGCTTCTTTTTCCTGCCAAATTCAAGAACTAGGGAATAAAACAATGGCTGGCGAGAATGAAGAGTGAGCAACTCAGTAGTCTGACAGCTAAGAACATCCCATCATAAAGTGCTGCGGCCCTCAGGGAAGCAGGCTTCGAGTCAAGCACCACAGAAAGAAGTCCACAGTGCCAGGTGAAAATTGGTTTGACAAATGTGTGACCTGTTTTATTCTGTTTACAGAGCCAGTTAAGGCTGGGGCTAGCTGGGTATTTGTAAAAGACATTTTGCTTCCGTGGAAAAATCCAGGAAGAGGTTGACTTGCAGATGTTCGTCCTTGCTTTTTGCTGCAGCCCTGTACGGAGGCGGGTGGATGCGTCTTTAGTAAGTATTGATGCAGCATTGTAGCAGTGATTGTATTGTTCAGTGGTGAATTCTCTTCAGCTCAGTCGATTAGAAACATAACGAATGCACCACAAGGTCACTATTCCCGGTGTCACAGAAATGCTTTTCAAAGCCTCCCATCATTGAACTAGTCAGATAAAGAATGACTAAAAAAAAATTTGAAAGGTGGATGAGACTGGGAAGAGAAAGTGTTTCAGACTGGGTTAAATGGAGCCCAATTTGGTGCTCATTTGGGATTTTTAAGGGGTTTTGTTAGTTTGTTTTTAACTGCTCCACTTGTTAGACTTTGGTGTGTTACCTTTTAAAAATATCTCCACAGCTTAAGTCTTTAAGTCTCTTCCATGGTAAACACTGCAGAAAAGTAGGGCAATAGTCAGTGTCCTCCAGGAATATTCCCCATTAAACATATTTTAGCAGTTAGACCTGAAATCTGACCTACTTTAAGCATGTAGCCTCACCAGGAATGCCTGCTAGCTTCTAAATATTGTTTTATTTCAAACATGCTAGTGTGATTAAGAAACTAAAAGGAACATCATTACCATGGCCCCAATTCTGCAGCATGATTCACTAGCGTGGGCCTCTGCAACTGCACAGGGTCCCACTGACTATAGTGGACTCCCCATAGACCCACAGGTCTGCTCCATCAGGCCCTGATCCTCCATTGCGATCATTATTTTGATCTTTACTATAAGCCTGATCCAAAGCCCAGTGAAGTCAGTGGAAAGACTCCCAACTGCATTGTGCTTTGGATCAGGCTCCTTTCCTGACTTTTAAGAACACCACATGTTCACTGCTGCTTCAGAGCTATTTGGGACTAGGCCTGCAGGATGAAATGCTGTTCCCAGCACTGCGCTGGCAACTTTTTATTGCTGTAGCAACAACAGTAGAATTTAACAGAATGGAGCTTAACTTTCTTGGCAGAAGCGGGAGAGAGGTGAGGATGTTTATTAAAAGGGACAAGATCAGACTTCAAGATGTCAAGTGTATAACAGGAATTAAAAAATGCTAAATAAAAATAAACACTAGATACTGTCCCCAAAAAACACTGTGAAGGTAGAAAACAGTGCCAGTAGCTAGAGTTTTTCACCAATACACTTGCACATATATCTGCGCCAAAGCCATGATCTACTACAGAAAATTACCTTTACAGAATCTAAAGTTATTGCTTTATACACTGCTTTAACTGCAAGCAGGGCAAAAAATCTCCCACAGAAATCATAGTTCTTAGGGAAGCGGTAAACAGCTGCGTGTCCTTCCACCTAACCTTTGGCTTTTTAATACGACAAATGAAATGTCCTTACTAGCACCTCAGCAAATCCTTACATGGATTTTGTTTAAATTCAGTTGTGATGAATGGAAATTTGGAAAAAAAAAAAAATCAGATGTGGCTTCTGAATCTGTCATTTTTAAAAATGATTTGTCATGCTCCTGATTAGTCTTAGAGACAAACAAGCAGGATAATAGCATGCTGTTTAACAGGTGACGTTGTCTGGAAAAGGCACTCAAGATAAAAGCTGGTTAAAGCTAGTGAGCGACTGACCATTTTTTTGTTTTGTTTTGTTTCAGAAACTCAGGCCTTGGCTACACTGGCGCTTTACAGCGCTGCAACTTTTTCGCTCAGGGGTATGAAAAAACACCCCCCCGAGCACAGCAAATTACAGCGCTGTAAAGCGCCAGTGTAAACAGTGCCCCAGCACTGGGAGCGCGGCTCCCAGCGCTGTAAGCTAATCCTCTGAGGGGGGTGTAGTACCTGCAGCGCTGGGAGAGCTCTCTCCCAGAGCTGGCACCGCAACCACACTTGCACTTCAAAGCGCTGTCGCGGGAGCGCTCCCGTGACAGCGCTTTGGAGTTTGAAGTGTAGCCAAGCCCTTAGTTACTAAATAGAAAACAAGTTTTAAATTAGTACCTCCAAAACCAGAGAATAACACTGAGGAACTCCAGGGTACTAAGAGCCAGAATGGTTATGACTTACTCAAGACCACACAGAGCAAACAGGAAGTCAAGGGGACTACTCATGCTTAAGCACCTTGCTGAAATGGGGCCTAAATGAACAGATTCTGTCCACATTACATGATATTTAAAGTAGGGCTGGATTTACATAGGTATTTAAGGTGCCTAAATATGGTGCAAATGCTTTGTAAATGTGACCCATACGCTTTAAAAAAACCGTGGCAGAGATTTAAGGAATGAAACGGTAAGCGCAGCAGAGACTTGGATGGTAATATTTTGAAGGAATTACTTTCCCAAAGTGTCTCTGAATGGCATCTCCTGTGCACCATCTCCATATTTATCACGTCAAGGAACTCAAGGGAGAGTTTCTACATTTGTAACTTTGCATGTAGTAGAAACACATTTGCTGGATTGTGCAGTGAATAATTTCAGAACATTTGGAAGCTTAACTGCTTAAAAGTAACTTTTTTTTATTTTGAAGTCAGATAATCGGACTTCCTCCACACATCTCTCAAATTAGCACATACAGTGAAGGTGTGTATAGACCACAAATAGGGTGATTATCATAATGTTAATATTCATATGAAGTTTTTGCTTCTGTTGTACACAATGTTTCATGTAAACGTTATCACTGGATTCTGTTTTCCATGTACAGTTTTTATGTGCATACACTTCACACACATACATGCAGGGAAATTACCCTGAAATTGTCTTTGATTCAGTGTTGGTGATGGCTCAACAATAGAAACTGCTGCTCTTAGTGTTCTTAGGTTGTATCCCAGCTGTACTTGTTATGTCTGGTCTCGGTTGGACTTGAATTAATTAATCTTCCTCATGTTTTCGCCAGTAAGGCAAATACAAGACAGATGTCCACATCTGGAAGGTTAGTTCCAGCCATCATTATTGCACTCAAATAGTTTAAATTACAGTAAGACTATTTGGAGAGCAATGAAGCACGAGGAGATTTTTAAGAACTCTGAATATGTTATTTTGGTATTCATTAAAAATGTTTAGCAGCTGGAATTTTTCATTCGAAATGCTGTTAACCTAGTGAATAAATATTGCAGAGGATTAAATATCTGTGTTACATTAGAAATGGATTTTCAACTTATTTTGTACCCCTGTGTGCAGTGGTAAACAAACGAAATGTTACCAAAATATTTATAACTAATTTAACTAATTAACGAGGATATTTTGCTTTGCTTGACCATGGTTGGCTATCCAATGCCTGGGCATTGTATTTCTGGTTACAGTATTGGACAGCTAGATCATGATGGTGAATGGGGTTTTGCTTTTTGTGGAAGGAAGCAAATTTCTCTGACGAAGGGGTTCAGAGGTGTTTCATCATTCTGTCACTGCAGAATGCCAGGCGCAAAGTCTAGACAGGTTTATTGGCTACTTTTAACAGTTCAGAAAGGGAAAAGATGGATTCCTGATGGAACAACTGCACTAACTTTATTCTTGCACTTCTTACTGTAAGTTGTGTCTTCAGGGTATATTTTCATAACAGAAAAGTTTATCAGGATGTGCATTAGGTTCCTCTTGATTCCCACGTCGATTGCATTGTGTGACAGATGGCCAAAAGTCACATGCCTACAGCTGAGGGAGAAGAGCCCCAGTAACTGTCTAATGCACACTTTGACAGAGCAGGCAGTATTGCTCACTAACCCTAATTTTTCTCCAGAACTCGTGGAGTCTCATGCAAGGTGTCCTGTTGTGGAAAATATTGCGTAGCAGAAGAACAAGCGGAAATTATTTTTTCTAACCTCTGCCTTTATTTTACAAATAGTCCCTGAATGTTCTGGAGCCCTTCTCCCTTTACCTGGGCCCAGCATCCCTTTTTATTATAAAATCTAAATGGTGACCACTGAAGAGCTCATCATTTGGCATTTCCAATACAAAGTGAGTATAAGGGGTCCGGAACTATGAACCGCTTCCAGGGCAGCTTGGCATTTTGGGATCAGGACAGTTTAAAATGTGACCTGCTTTCCCTCCCTTCAGCTGCCTCCCTGCAGTTCTTCCACCTCCTCCCCCAGGCCACTCTGCTAAGTTCACCCCCACACCACATACTCCATTTAATATAATGGATGACAACGGGGGTTTCGTTCTGCAGTGATTCCATCCGAGCCATGTCCCATGGAGAACTGGTACAAAGCTGTAGAATGATCAAAAACCCAGTCAGCTTCTGTCAGTGTGTCCAGCCATGTTCCCTCGTGTCTATTAGGGACTAGGCTGAGACTGCTAAATATATTTCAGTTGGACTCGAGGTGAAAGTCAAAGCTGTTAACTGTTTTGCCATCTAGCTCCATAATAAGTCTGTTGAATGAGCAGAAAGAAACTGTATACCAAGCGATGCTCCTCAGACCGTTTTAGAGAATCAGTCCTCTATGATGCAAATCAGTCATCAGCAAACTTCTGTTGGCAGAGATTCATTTGTGTCTGTGAAATTAGAGAAGTGATTTCTTGCATACCCTGGCTATGTATTTAGAGATTCTCATTTATCTGGACCCAAGCTACGTGTGTCATTAGGTTGTGGACCAAATTTTTGTGGCAGTTTCATCTGCTGAGCGCTAAATTTGCTGTGGGTCTGTAAACCAGAACTGAGCCATAGACTCTGTGTAATCTTGAGCCAGTTGCATGTCATGGCTGGTACTGCGCTGTTTATGCAGGAGGAAAGGAAGATCCAGTTGAAATGATAATGCTGAAATTAAATATGTGACAACAAAATAGGAAGAATTACTATAAAACTGAGCAAATGCTGATAACTTCATACTGCCAAACACATTAATAGGTTTTCATAAAAATCACTGAAGGATAAGACAGAGAAGGCTCAGCAATCAGCCTTAAAGAAAAGAAATGATTAATCTTATTTTCCTTATTAACTGCTCTCTTGACTGGTTGCAAATGATAACATGTTCTGCTATTTCAATTTCTTATAGCTAAGTTCCACATAACTGAGCTTGAAAGTGAAACAGCTGTGTGTGGGAGATGGAGAGATGGCAATGGAGATGCATGCATTTATTTTTGATTTGTGAAATGCCTATTCCAAACTCTAGGGGCTTAGTCCTGCAAGGTGCTAAGCACTGCTGTGAGGTGCTGAGTCCCCTCCACTCCCACAGTATCTTGCAGGATCAAAGCCTCTGGTGCTTTGTAAACTGAAATATACATAAAAAAATGGATTGATCACATTCAGTGAAGTACCCAGGCAGGAACCTTATACCCACCCATCAGAATAGGACCCATAGTAGCCCCTTATAAAACTGTCCATGCATAAAAGAGAATGCATTGGGCGTCAGTAGATCTGGGCTCACCCAGATTGGCCACTGACTTATTGTGTGACCTTGAGCATATTACTCAACCTCTGTGTACCTCAGTTTTTTTAACTGTAAAATGGAGTACTGTAGCAACATTTGCCATCTTTGCGAAGAAGCTAGACAAATTTGGACTGGAAGTAAGGCAAAGTTTTAATGGTAAGAGTAATTACCCATTGGAACAATTTACCATTGGAACAATTCTCCATCACTGACTATTTTTCAGTCAAGATTGGGGTTTTTCTGAAAGATTTGCTCTAGGAATTATTGGGAGGAAGTTCTTTGGCCTGTGTTTTATATACAGGAACTTGGCCTAGATGATCACAATGGTTCCTTCTGGTCATAGAATGTATGAACGCACTTTGAGGCCACCTGGAAACTCTCTATATGGAAACATAAAATCTTTACCCTGTACGTTTTATGACGTTTTCCCTCTTCCCTGCTCCAGTTGGGTATTTTGTAACAAAATACAATTCACCCTTCCCTTCTCTTAAGGCTGCTTTTATTCATTGTCTTTATACTGCTGCTCTCATTAATGCTTTGTGTATCTAATCCTTTCCTCTTTCCCCACCTTTTTATGTAATTATATTGCCAAACGATAAAAGATTTGCTGTTTTCTAGGCAAACTGATTTTCATTTGAGCTTGGGAGACACTGCCAGGTATCTGACTGTAGGTTGATATATTGCTGAGCTATTCACACAGGGTTGTAGAGACTGACTAATAACAAATGCTTTGCATTCATATAGCTCCTCTCATCTGAGTATCTCAAAGCACTGTGCAAAGGTGGAAAGCTCTTTATAAATGGCTTGAAGCAGTCAAGGGGGGGAAGACAAGACATCGTCAAAGAGCAAAGCAAAGATGTTAAAAATAAAATTTAAATGTGATTCTTCCCATTTCTCAGTTCCTAATGTGAAAAATTATTAGCTTGGTGGAGACTGAAAACAGATGGTGAGCAGTTGGAGCAGATAAGCACGTTATTCAAAATAAACATTCGCTGAAGCTGGGAAGGTGGCAAGCTATATTTCACTCCACCCTATTTACATTATCAGGTCAAGTTACACTGATGGAGCTTTTAGGCTGCATTAAAATTAACAACAGGATCTCCTGGAAAGCAAGGAAATAGCAATGTGTCCTTTTAATCATGGACTCATTTGGGCTGGAATGGATATCTAATAAGCCACTTGGTCTGCCCCTCACCTTCAGGGCAGTATTGATTTAATTATCCTAAACCATCCCTAGTAGATTATCAGCAGGATCTAGTTAACTACTGAATAGCCCCCAGAGATGATAACTCTATCCCCTCCTTGCCCTCTTGTTCCTTTTCTGACCCATGTTTCTCCGAACGTTCAAACTGAGGGTTTGTCTACTTGGGATGTGGGACACGGCAAGCCAGGGAGTGAATCTGCAGCAGGCTAGCTTGCTGCGCAGTAACATCCTGTCTGGACCGTTCTACAGCACGCTAAAAGTTCTAAAATACATAACTTTGCTTTCTCGTCTATCCTGTTAAACTATGAGAGTCCACAAAGCAGCCTGAAGGGATGTCTTAAGTGTTCTGAGCCTCCACTTTGAAGTATTATGATTTTATGTAACTTCAGGTTCATGACCCTGCAGGATCATCTCAATCTTTTTTACTTACTTGGCAGATAAATGAGTTCCATGCATTTTGCTTTTTTTTCGGGATGGTGGTTCTTTAGGATGAAAGACAGGCCTGTCTGCTCTGCAGGGATCTCAACGATCCCTGGGCACTTACTGTATGAGTAGAGTTTTGCCCTGCTGTCCGAGCTAAAATGTTCCCTTTCTCTATGGCTATGTTATACGCTGCTCCTACCCTTTCTCTCAAGAGGCTGCGTTTCAGTGGGAACGTATGCAGAATCCTTCACTCCAGAAGGCCTCATGTAAAAACAAAATATGGCTACTTTATAGACATCAGAATCCAATCATCTGGTGGCAAGTGCCTTGCTGACTCTGATCACTCCAACTGTGATGAAAAGCGGGTAGAGAGGGTATCTTTGGATATATGGTAGGTCTTACTGTAAACAAACCTGTGAACATTCATTTACTTTGAATGGAGATGATTTCCTGTCTTGCTGCTTCTAACGTTTTTGGTTTTTAATATAAAATAGAGAAATCAGTTTAATAGCAAAGTTGGTTGAACCCAGCAAACAGTTTTGTGTGTTGCAGGACAGACTCTGCTGGTTTGTAGTTAGGACCTACAAACTAAGGGCTTGTCTACACTTGAAATACTACAGACGCACAACTGCAGCTGTGCTGCTATAGTGCTTCAGAGTAGAAACTACTAACGTGGACGGAAGAGGTTCTCCCACTGGAGTAGGTAACTCACTTCCCAGAGAGGTGGTAAAAAGTCTTCTGTCAACCTAGTGCTGTCTATACCAGGAGTTAGGTCGGCTTAATTATGTCGCAAGGGTGTGGATTTTCTACATCCGAGTGACATAGCTGGGTCAATCTACCCTTTCAGAGTAGACCAGGTCTAAATTCAGATTCAACATGTACTTCCTTAATTGAATTAACTTTTCCAGCACTGAATCAATAAAATACTTGTACAAATCAGAATAGCCTTATAATCTTGAGCTGGTTAATATATAAAAGGCAATTACATTGTCTACATATCATATTAGCCTTTGTTCCATTCTTCCCGGCACTGTATACTTGCCTGAAAACTCACTGCTCTGGCTATTGTACCAGGATCAACATTTACTCTTCCACTTCTGCCATTTCTAGCTTAATGCTGGCAGCCAGTTTTGTCACTGGGAAACTGCTTGTGCTCACCTTTTTAAAACTAGATTATTCCTCATTGTGCATTGACCGGGCGATGGATGCTCCTATCCCAACATTCTGATTCCTTTCATAGTAATTCAGCCTTTCTGTCCAGCTACCCCCAAGCAGTACTGCTTAGCATTGTGAGGTCAGTGGCACAGCATCCTCCCACCATTGGTCCCACTTTGCTTCTAGTTGAACCTTCTGTTTCCTAGATCACTTCCAATTTTTCCCAGCAACACCTATCTTTGTCTGTTGGGATGTGTTTAGCTTTCTTCTGTCCCACTCCAGCACTGTACAGTTCTCAAATATGCCAGGATGCCAACTTTTAAATATTGAAGCTTAATGTTGTTATTTAACAGGTTCACAAACCACATTTTATTAGCACATGTAAATCGCACATCCTGATATTATCCTATCAGCCTTTTGGAGTCATCTAGTCCTTCCACTGGCCATGGTTATTTCACATTGAATTCTCATGGTAGCTGCTTATCTAGCTTTTGTCCTGCAGTCCTTTATTTCTCCTGGCTCTCGGTTTCTTTCTTCATTTCCAAAGACTTTAAGATAGAAATTAAATTTCTAGAGTCTTTTAGACACTCCCTAGCCACCCAGCTATTGTGATTGTTTTTTTTATCTTTTTCAAAACCGTATGAATGCAAAGGATTATTAAACCAGACTTTTCTTTTTATCGTTTAGCCAAATTCTACTTAAACTGTATTCTTCTGAGGTCACCCATCATAGCAACACTCCTTTTATTAAGTGCAATAGCAGGAAGGTTTACTTAAAGACAGTAAATGTCTTGAAAACCTGTCTTGGCTGGTGTTTAAACTGTTGAGTTGAAAAAGTGTGTATATTGTGGACACAATAGGGCATGTTTAACGCTCAGCTGTTGCTGGAGAGCTGAGGGGAAGAACTTCTCTGATTTGTGAGTGAAGGCAAAGATGGTCTGATAGCTTCCTCCAGAACCTGTTCTAACGAATTGTTCATTCTGGGACTTGATCCTCAACTAGAACTTAGCCTGCGCTTGTTAAATGAGAAGTTGATCAGCAGTGCTACTCTTAACTGTTGTTGTTCTTTGTCTGCTACATGAAGACAAGAGTTGGGAAGCAAAATAAAATACAATGCAACTAGCAGAGAAAATCTAGTCAAAACAATTACTGGAGTGCCATGCAGTTTATTTTTCAGTTGGGTGGGTGTCATGGGCCACACTCATCGCTGGTGGCACCTGATGTTGGGCATCCTGGGGATTAGTTCTGAAAGGTACTGTGTTCTCCTCCAGTGGTGTCTCTCCCACTGTCTTCTCGTTCTGAGGCCTGCTTGTGCCAGGAACTGCAGCCTCCTTTTCGTGATTCAGCCCTCTGGCCAGATCACAACATGGTTCCCCCTTCTGGGAGGCGGCAGAGGTGGTGTAACAAAGTCTTTCCTGGACCAAATCATCACAGGCAGTCCACTGTCCTCTGCCTGGTATTTGCCATGTCCCTAGTGGCTGGTAGGGAAACCGGGTCCCACCCTCTACTCTGGGTTCCAGCTCAGGGGCCCTCAAGTTAGCCAAGGCCTGCACTGCTGTCCCTTGCTATTTCTCCTACCTTCCTGGCTTTCCACCTCTTTGGGTTCACCAGGGAGTAAATGTGAACTACCCTCTATAGTCCCAACGCACCTCTCTCCTCCCAGGGAGTGACTGCAGCCTGCCTTCCTGCAGTCCCTTTCTGTTGCCAGCTTCCTGGCTTATATAGGCGCTGTCTGTCCCTGCCCAGTTGAGCCTTGTCTAATTAATCCCTGGTCCCTGGCTTCTCCTCCAGGTGCATCCTGGACAGTTAATTGGGCCTGATTTACCCTCTCAGGGCCAGTGAGTATACCCCATCACAATAGGATACAGTACAGCTTTGTGATCAGCAGTTCCTTGAGTGGGCACAAAATCAATCCAACCTCATGAATGCATGGATCAGCATTCATGTGACACCCCCAGTCAGTGCCCAGCCTAAGCCGGGGAAGCTAATGATCCAACCAGCAGACCAAATTCAGTGATGAATCCAGGTCATGTGCCACCTGAGGCATGTTGCGCATACGCTACGAAGAAGAATGCATTGAAATGCCCCATCCTTTTTGCCACAAGGACGTCCCTAGTGGTACCCCCAAACCAAACAGCTTCCTACCTCCAGGCCATCCAATATACAAAATCAGATGAATAACGTGGATATCAGCTGAAATCTGTATTGATTAATCATTGTAAAATCTGGTTTTCAACCCCCGTGTCCCTGTTGCATTTCTCCATCAAATTTGAGAGAATGGAGACACTAACAGTTGTCAAGTAAAGAATAAAACAGAATGTCAGTGGCCAGGATTCTTTTAAATAAAGTGAATCTTATTCCCTGGTAACACTTCAGATTGTTTCAGGTTAGTTCAGTATAGTTTTTGTCTCATCTTGGCACTGGCAGGAATATTCTTTTGTTCGTTCAGTGCGTCTTCATTAACCAGTCAACATTTGCTATCTCTGGATGTGAAGTCAGCACAAGTCGTCATAAAATTATGATGTTTGGCAGCTTGATGGCAAAAACCATGTGCTATAAACATGTTCAATCTGTGTCCTACAGGCAGTGTTTGGAAAATAGCGACACAGAATTCATAAACGTTTCTAAAATAGATCCAATCAGCGCTGTCAGACCAAACCATGTCAGCTAACATTCCCCCACAAGACATGGAACAAGAAGTTTAATAGCTTTGTAGAGGAGCAGGAAGTAGCACTGTAGTTTGTCTGGAATTTTGGAAGGAAGCCTGTTTGAAGTTGTCATAAACAGATAGCTAAGGGTTAACGTCTCTTTCACCTGGAAATAAGTATCTGAAGCACCTGACCAAAGGATCAATCAGGAAACAGGATTTTTTCAACTCTGGGTGGAGGGAAGTTTGTGTGTGAGTCCCTTGTTCTTGGGTCTTCTGCCTGTACTCTCTCGGCTATGAGGAGTGATTTTTTCTATTTCCTGCTTTCTAATCTTCTGTTTCCAAGTTGTGAGTACAAAGACGGTTTGTTGTTTTGTATTTACATGTCTATAGTTGCTGGAGTGCTTTGAATTGTATTCTTTTGAATAAGGCTGTTTATTCAATATTCTTTTAAGCAAATGACCCTGTATTTGTCATCTTAATACAGAGAGACCATTTTTATGTATTTTTCTTTCTTTTTTATATAAAGCTTTCTTTTAAGACCTGTTGGAGTTTTTCTTTAGTGGGGAACTCCAGGGAATTGAGTCTGCAGCTCACCAAGGAACTGGTGGGAGGAAGAAGTCAGGGGGAAATCTGTGTGTGTTAGATTTACTAGCCTGACTTTGCATTCCCTCTGGGTAAAGAGGGAAGTGCTTGTGTTTCCAGGACTGGAAATAGAGAGGGTGGACTCCCTCTGTTTAGATTCACGGAGTTTGCTTCTGTGTGTCTCTCCAGGAACACCTGGAGGGGGGAAGGGAAAAGGTTTATTTCCCTTTGTTGTGAGACTCAGGGGATTTGGGTCTTGGGGTCCCCAGGGAAGGTTTTTGGGGGGACCAGAGTGCCCCAAAACACTCTAATTTTTTGGGTGGTGGCAGCTTTACCAGGTCCAAGCTGGTAACTAGGCTTGGAGGTTTTCATGCTAACCCCCATATTTTGGACGCTAAGGTCCAAATCTGGGGCTAGGTTTATGACAGAAGTGTAACAGATTAAGATGTCCAATTTAGGAAGTGATGATAAACTGACATTCTGAGTAGTCAAGCTATCAAATGCAACTGCTCTTCTTAGAGAGAGGCTGCAGGGACAAATGCAGGTTTGGAAGAAGGAGTTTGGTTTGCCAGTGTTGTCTTGTTTGGTGCTTCTTATGAACCTTGTATGTCAGGGAGCTGAAAAGCATCCTAACTTGGATGTGCATTTAGACTGAACTCATGTTCCACTTCCTGCCTCCAAACAGTTAACATTGCACTTGATTCTATTCAACATGATTTCAGATAACTGGGAAATTTTATGGCTTGCACACAGTTTGAACAGCCGCTGGGTGTCCCTTCTCCCTAACCACAGCTGGAGATCAGCAGCTGGAGACTGAATAAAAATCCTGTCATTGATTAACCAGCAAACCTTCCTAAACAGTTCAGTGTGAGAAGAAAGCAATGTTCCTTCAGCCCTTGATGGGAGAGCTGACCTCCTCCAGCAGTGTCTGCATTGCCCCGTTTTAGCTCATTTTTCTCTGTGTGAAGCTGAGTAAAAACCGATATTATTCCCATTAAAGGGATATATAAAATCAGAATGTTTAGAAGACAGATATGTCTTTATCTTGGTTACAACCACAACAATCCAGTAATAGAAAGCTTGTGAAATCTAACAGCGCTGCTTGCTTTTTGTATTTCGCTCATGGTGAGCCATGAAAACAAGCCACTTGATTTCTTGTGAGTTTGGGCTTTCAGGTTCTCATGCACTGCGACAGAGCAATGCAGTGTTTTTCAAGTTATTACAAGTGCATGGGATTGTTTATTGAGCATGGAGGGGGTGGGAATTCCGTTGAACTTTCGTTATAGCTGACAATGGCAATATTTCTGCTTGGACTTTATTAAAAAAAAATAAAAAAACACTTTATTTTTAAAAATGTGCCCTTGGTAGTAGTGTTTTGACAGTATGTTTAATGTGTCCTGCAAATGGTTTGGAAAGAGAGATCATCAAAATCAAGATTCCATTCCGTGCTCTAGGGAGATCGTATGTCTCATGTCATTTTCCCCATATGTAGTTGTGGGAACAGGTTTCGCAGGAAAGGGATGAAAAAAACGGAGTATGAAAGGGGTACCGTGCATATCTTTGCATGTGAGCTGTCTCGTTGGAGGTAAAGGCAGGAGAGACTATTGAATTTTGTAAAGCTAGAATAGGAAGAACAATTTACAGTGAATGACATTTATTAAATGTTGTAGAAATTTCTTTTCTGTTTGTGAATTATCTGACAATTGATTATAATTTCCATGAGTTAGCTCACTGTTTGCATTTACTCAAATGATTTGTGCAAACATATTTCAGTCACTGAGTATCTCACAAATTATGGAGCAAAGTATTGGATATTTACAGTTAGAACTGTTTTGACTAAACGCTGTCGATCCCAGGGTGTGTTTCTGTTCCCTGAACAGATGAGTGCAACTCTTAGCATGAAGTTTCTGGTGTGAATACTTTTGATTGCAAATTTAAAATTTGTTTCTGTGAATATTTGCTAGAGTATTTGCAGGAAGTGTACAAACAGGAAGGATGGACACATTCAGTATGAATTAATGTAAAAGCGTGAATGAACACTTGCATACAGAAGTGTACAGTATATGGCCAGTGTCTTGAATAATCTCTCTGGTCGCTTTCTTAGTGGATGGGAAGCTGAGATTTGAACAGAAAATTACTGATGTGAAACCGGGTTTATATAAACTAAAAGACACACCTGCTGCCATATAAATACTTTAGGACTGCAGATTTGATTTGATTTTTAATTGTGAGCATTGAAATGGAGAGAGTTTCTTAATTGCTTGAGAATGGGGGGTTTACTGTAAATCATCTCTGCTCACACTGCCAGTGTCACCTCTCTAATCTCACAGAGAGGAAGATTGTCGGAGTGCAAGATCCATTTGTTACCTTGCTGACCTTAAGGATGATTTTCCACAAGGAGAATAAATGAGATACCTGTGGCCTGGTGTATGCAGGAAAAACAGGAGTGTGTGACTTGCATAAGGGATTTCAGACCATGGGCAATAGTGCCAAGTGCTTGGTGCAGAAGGGCTCTGGCGCCAGGTTGTTCCTTCTATGCTTTCACAAACCAGCGCCTTTACTGAGGAGAACAAATTGCTGCCAGAAATTGCGAAGCAGCAGGTTTTGTGATTATAATTAAGTGAAAAACTTCTCATTTCAATCAGTTTCCTTTTAAAAAAAATAGGATTGTTCCACTCAGAGTTTAAGCCCTGGTACAACTGTGTTCTTTAGTGCTGATTGATAACTTGCAAAAATTACATCGTTATGTAGTATTTATATATTTAAAAAGCACCTAAAGTGTGTTAAACTCAGCTCTCAGTGGGCGGTTCCTTATAAAGTCCCTTTCAATAGCTTCCAACTCCAGTCTAGAGAGGTTGGGTTGGACACAGATCTGGGAGCCAGGAATTTCTTAGTTCTAATTCAGAACTGGAAATTGATTCCTTCCAGGGCTTTAGAAAAATCACTTCACCTCTGTTAGTTTTTTCCAGTTGTAAAAATGTGGATGCTTCTTACCTCTACTGATGGTTAATGCTTTGAAGATGAGAAGGGCTGTTCTAGCTCTTAAGAAGTATTATTTGATGTTTCTAATCAGCCCCAGAGGTCTAGCTGGGTCCTTCCTGCCTATTAAATCCGCGCTAGTAATACAGATTATGCTATCAGAAGCTTTTTGACAATTCTCTTGGTGCTGCACATGGCAGAATGGAGTCCAGCTTGCTCTGCAGTGCTAATAGAAGTTAGATTTGTTCTTTGGCAGTGAAGGAGCTGTGAGTAGCAATTTACTGTTTTTCTGAAGGGCCTTCCTAACATAAATATGCTCTGAACTTTTTGGTGGGCTTGTTAGACAGGAAAATGCTTCATTATATATAAACAAAAAACTGCCCAGCCCTCCTTCATGATAAGGGAAATGCCCTGTGTGCCTTCTCACCTTTCAAAGTTCCAGAATGCTTTTTCCTTTGCCCACAGCCAATCAGCATTGAAGGCAATTAGTTTCAGCTGCTATAAAAGTATCCAAGCAGCTGAGGTGTTTTTATTTTGCACTAGAAAGAATCCAAACTTTTCAGTCAACGCCTCAGTAGGCATTTCAGTGCGCTGCTTGTAGGCTGTGTTGAATTCCAGCTTATGCCAAGTGGCGAAGGTTGAAACATGTCTAACTGTTAAGCTCTCCTCCAGGCCTTTGGCAGCCTTGCTGAAAAAGCAGGTGGTCTGCAATGATAGTTCCCTTTGGGTTCTCACACACTGCACACAACACATAGAAGTGAAAGACAACTGTCACTTCCTTCCTTCCCTTGCTCCCTCCCCTCACCTCCCCCTCCCTGCAAAAAATAAAAAAAATTTAAAAAGTGCCAAGGCCCAGATGGATGTGCTGGAAATCTTTCAACGTTTTTTATGAAGGGCATGCTACAACATAGTCACAACACGTGGGCTTTATCTTTTGCTGCAGGCAAGTGGAGAGCTATCTCAATGTCAAATCCTAGTGGAAACAAGACACAGATAGTTTTTATTGATGTAACTAGTTGAGCTCAACCCTAGAGCACTCCACCTGGGATTGATCTCGACTAGCTATATTGAGATTAAAAACTACGGTGCCATGTCTCCACTAGGATTTAACAATGAGTTAGCTGTCACACCTCTTTTGTAATGAAGTCATGGCCTTAAAGGTGAAGTGGAATGATGTTTTATAAAAACGAATAGTTTTAAGAACCCAAATCTTTAGGAGAATACTGTACTGTATATGCATCCATAGGTTTTATAGTCTTGATTTTCAGTGCCCACATAAGTGCTCATCTATTCAGATGTATTTATCTGAATGCTCACACGTCCTTCCTTTTGTGTGTGCTCGGGTAGCCCTGTATTTCTGCAGGGGTGCACAACCCGTGCTGTTCACAGAAGGGAGGCGTGCATTTGACACCTGCAAACACACACCTGCTGGAGCACTGAATATCAAACCTTGAAACAAAAGAGCTTTACAAATGTCTCCTTTACTTACCTGTCAAAGCCTGAGTTTCCTTCCACCAGCCACCTGATGGCATCACACGCGCCTTGTAAAGAATGTAACTCTGCCTTGTGTTGTGTGATGATGATTCCCCAGAGCTATGTGCCTGACCTCAGGTTTTAATGAGGGACGGAGATGTGGAAGTCTTTCATTTTCAGCTGCCTCCTTTAAAACTATCGGTGTGATTTTCAAAAGAGTCTAAGGGACTTAGCAGCATAAATCATACAGACTTTCAATGGGACCTGTGTTCGTGAGTCATTTCTCAAAATCCCACCCATGTATGTACAGTGTGCTGGCAGGAGTAGGCTGGTGCTGCCAGGCAGGTTTGTTACTTTTGAAAAGATTTAACAAATAACCAAATAAAAAACTTGGACCAGTGTGTGTTTAATGCGTGCGCTCGTGATCAGTCCAGCCTGTAGTGTGCTCCATATCCGTATCCTGCCTGCAGAGGTTTTAACCTATTTATTCAGGTTCTTATACTGCCCTCATCACTTCAAAATATGAGCACCTTGCTTTCTCTCCTACTGCCCCCAGCGTTGTGAGTTCAGAGGAGTGATTTGGTTTGGGACAGAGTGTATGTGTGCTGCTTTGACCTTCAGTGAGCGTTAAACTCTTTTTCCTCTCTTAACAGTTGCTAGTGAGAAGAGGGTGCCAGTGATGCCTGGATCACCTGTGGAAGTGAAGATACAGTCAAGATCTTCTCCTCCAAGCATGCCACCACTGCCACCTGTGAACCCAGGCGGACCCCGGCCACTGTCATTCACTCCTACAGCATGTAAGGCTTGTCTGTACCTCGGTCTGATCTGATGTTAGGAAGCTGCTTTTCCCCTTGAATTTTCAACAGGATTCTTAATTTCGATGTGGAGGAAACATTCCATTTTTTAAAAGTGGTTGCCAATATTGCAGCTCTTTTGTGTATTGATACCCAGAACAGAGATTCGTGAAGCATTATAGCATGCACTTCACAGTAGCGAAGAACTGGGATCGGGGATTGAAGCTATCCTACCAGGTAGTTTATCCAGTGCCTCTCCCTACTGGTGCAGAATTGTTCACTTGGTACATTGACTCAAATACAGAAGTGCTTTTTCTAGTTTAGTTTTAAGTAAGACAAGTGCAGGTGCTCGCGCTGCTTCCCTTGGGAGATTAGTCCATGTGTTGATGTATCTTGCTGCCAGGCAGGTCTCGTTGCTCCTTATTATTCCTCCTTCTCCGCTCAAATTATCTCTCTCCATTTCAATTATTTATACCCTTCCAATAAGGTTGGACTATCATTGTCCCTCCTAGTCATAATTCAGTCCCTCCGTACCCCTGCTCTGTTTGGTTGCTGTTCCAACTACTCCCTCTAGTTTTTCTTTCTGGTAGTGTGATGCCTAGAAATAACACTCTCCTACCTGCAATAGCACCAGCACCGTACAGAGGGGTATTTCCCTCTCTGCTCCCTCATGCCGCACTGATGCAGTTCAAAGGAACTTGGACTTTTTTTGATCCCATTATGACGTTGCAAATTCGTATCCAATGTACCATCTGCTATCTCCCCAAAGCCTTTATCAGCATTACAGCTTTCCACTTTTCTTCCTTCCATGCAACAGCTGAGTTAAGGATTATCTTTCCCCAAATGCACTAGGTGCATATTTTAAAAAAGTTAATTCTCACTGTTCTTCTTCGAGTGATTGCTCATATCCATTCCAGTTAGGTGTGCGCGCTGTGCATGCACGTTCATCGGAAGATTTTTATCCTAGCAACTCTGGTGGATCGGCAGGTGGCTCCCTGGAGTGGCGCCGCTATGGCGCCTGATATATACCCCTGCTGGCCCGTCCGCTCCTCAGTTCCTTCTTGCCACCGTGTCGGTCGTTGGAACTGTGGAGCGCGGCATAGCTGTCCTTCACGTACCTAGCTTCTCCTTGTTCACTCGTTGTATATAGTTATCGTTAGTGTATAGAGTAATTAGTTCATAGTTGTCAATCAGTTATTGTGTATAGTTTAGTGGGTTCGGGCTCTAGCCCTTCCCCGCATCCGGTGCCTGGGCTCATGCCCGGTTCGCCGGGATTCAAGCCGTGCTCGGCCTGTAAGAAGCCGATGCCCACGAGCGATCACTACGATGCCTGTCTAAAGTGCCTGGGGGAATTGCACATATCTGAGAAATGCCGCATTTGTAAGGCCTTCAGGCCGCGGACCAACAAGGAGAGAGACCATTGTTTAAAGACTCTCCTTATGGAGGCAGCTCTTAACCCTCCTTCCTCGGCACCGAGTGCCGACACCACTCCGGCACCGGACCGCCCCGGCACCACGAAGACGCCTCGGCACCGGCTTTCCCCGGCGCAGGGTCCCGACGGCAGAACATCGACTTCCTCTACTCCTGCGAAGCAGGCTCGTGCGGACCGCCCGGCACCGACTCCTGCCGCAGCCCTGACGCCAGTCATACCGTTGACTCTGGCCCCGAGAGGTCCATCGACTCCGGTCTTGGAGAGCTCCCCGGTGAGACCCGTGGTCAAGCTGATGGTCCCCTCTACTCCAGAAACATTCTCCTCGGCCAGGGACCTTATCGCAATGACCGAGTCTGCTCTACCTCAACCCCCGGCACCGCCGGTGTGGGTTCTTCAGTCTAGAGGCAAGCCTGCAGCCATGAGACCTCCGTCCCTGGAGTCTGCAGGCCGGCACCGATCTCCACCTAGGTCCCAGCACTGCTCCAGGTCCCGTGGAAGGTCTCGATCGAGGCGCTGCTCGCAGTCCCGGCACCGCTCACCACGGTGGTACCGATCGTACTCGCGGTGCAGATCCATCTCCTCATATTCTCGGCATCGCTCCAGTTCTAGTCATCACTACCGGCCCGGAGACTCCTGCAGCCACTCGCTCCGTCGGCGTTCGCGGTCCCGGTCAACCTCCCGGCACCGAGCTGGTGGCAGGTCCCAGTCGCGATTTCGGCACCGTTATAATTCCCGGTACTGGTCTCCAGCACCGAGGAGGTCTCCACCAACGGGGGCTAGGGACCCATACCAGCCTCGTTCGGCGCCCCACTGGCCGTCCCACCAGCCGTCTGTGTCCTCTCAGGTGGATAGTCTATATGCCTTGGACACAGACGTACCTGCTACCTTGTTCCACGAGCCCCAGCCTCAAGAGCATGGACCGCAGCAGTGGGGGTTCTGAATGCCTTGGCCATACCATCAAGCCCAACGCCTTCAGCTGGGTCCCTCACGTTCCAATGTCTCGGAGCACAGGGTTCCTGAGGCCACGGTTTCCCGTCCTTCTCCCCCTCCTGCGGAGGAAAGGTTGTCCCAGCCTTAGGACCCCGAACCCCCTGCGGAGTCGGATGCAGTTCTTCAGGCAGAGCCCTCCGCAGACCTGCTCCTCCCAGGTCTCTCCTCTTCATCCTCCCCAGACGAGGCTGTGGCTGGAACATCATCTACCAGCCCGCCTCCACTTGACCTTAGGGTGCACCAGGACCTCCTCAGGCGTGTTGCACAGAACGTGAACCTGCAGGCCGAGGAGGTCTCGGAGATACAAGATCCAGTGGTGGACATATTGTCAGCGGATGCCCCCACTAGGGTTGCCCTTCCGTTTATTAAAACCATTCAAGCTAACGCCACTACCATCTGGCAGTCTCCGGCTTCTGTTCCCCCCGCTGCGCGAGGGGTGGAACGTAAATACATGGACCCCTCAAAGGGGTATGAATACTTGTATGTCCACCCTCCTCCTTGTTCCCTCGTCGTCCAATCTGTGAACGAGAGGGAGTGACATGGTCAGCAGGCCCCAGCCCCAAAATCCAAGGAGGCGAGACGCATGGACTTACTCGGCCGAAAGGTCTGCTCTGCGGAGGCCCTCCAGCTCCACATCTCCAATCAGCAGGCCCTCCTTAGCTGCTACAACTATAACACCTGGGCCGCAGAGGACAAATTTGAAGCATGTCAGGAGTTCGCGATCCTCGAAGAGGGCAAAAAGGTCACGAGAACTTCCCTGCAGGCTTCCCTAGACGCCGTGGACTCAGTTGCACATACTCTGGCATCTGGCATTACTATGCGCCGTATTTCCTGGTTGCAGGTCTCTGGCCTCCCCCTGGAACTGCAGTATAACATTCAAGACCTCCCATTTGAAGGCCAAGGCCTGTTTTCCGACAAAACTGACCCTAGGCTGCAAAGCCTAAAAGACAATAGGGTCATTATGCGCTCCTTAGGGATGCATACACCCGTAACCCAGCGCAGACCCTTCCAACCACAGCAGCAACACCAGCCTTACCCCCAGCCCCGGCAGAGGCAAGACTTCGCCAGACGGCGAGGCAGGAATGGTCGCCGCAGACAATCCGACAACCAAGGAGGCCAGAACCAGAACCCCTCCAAGCCTTCTTCCGGGCCGAAACCTTCCTTTTGAAGGTGCGCCCGAGGGCATTGTACCAGTTTCATTGATGGATCCGTCCCCTCCCTTTTCCAACCGTCTTTCCCTTTCCTCCCTGCGTGGTCCCAGCTAACATCGGACCGCTGGGTCTTATGCACGCTGGAACTGGGATAGCACCTGCAATTTGTTTCAAACCCTCCCTCGTCCCTCTTCAGGGACCCCTCTCACGAGCAACTCCTCCTACAGGAGGTGCGAGCGCTCCTCGCCAACGGAGCCATAGAGGAGGTTCCCGAGCTCGAGCGGTGTCAAAACCTAGTCCCAGATTTGGACCTTAGCATCCAAAATGTGGGGGTTAGCATGAAAACCTCCAAGCTTAGTTACCAGCTTGGACCTGGTAAGCTGCCACCACCCAAAAAATTAGAGTGTTTTGGGGCACTCCGGTCCCCCCAAAAACCTTCCCTGGGGACCCCAAGACCCAAATCCCTTGAGTCTCACAACAAAGGGAAATAAATCTTTTCCCTTCCCCCCTCCAGGTGCTCCTGGAGAGATACACAGAAGCAACCTCCGTGAATCTAAGCAGAGGGAGTCCACCCTCTCTAATTCCAGTCCTGGAAACAAAAGCACTTCCCTCTTCACCCAGAGGGAATGCAAAGTCAGGCTAGTAAATCTAACACACACAGATCTCCCCCTGACTTCTTCCTCCCACCAGTTCCCTGGTGAGCTGCAGACTCAATTCCCTGGAGTTCCTCACTAAAGAAAAACTCCCAACAGGTCTTAAAAAGAAAGCTTTATAAAAAAAGAAAGAAAAATACATACAAATGGTCTCTCTGTATTAAGGTGACAAATACAGGGTCAATGGCTTAAAAGAAATATGAATAAACAGCCTTATTCAAAAAGAATACAATTCAAAGCACTCCAGCAACTATATCCATGTAAATACAAAGAAAACAATAGAAATCTTACTGTCTTACTATATTTGTACTCACAACTTGGAAACAGAAGATTAGAAAGCAGGAAACAGAAATCCCCTCATAGCTGAGAGAGCATACAGGCAGACAGAAGACAAAGAACAAAAAACTGACGCACAAACTTCCCTCCACCCAGAGTTGAAAAAATCCTGTTTCCTGATTGGTCCTCTGGTCAGGTGCTTCAGGTTACTTTTTTTTCAGGTGAAAGAGACATTAACCCTTAGCTATCTGTTTATGACAAGCGGGGCAAGGGGTTTTATTCCCGCTACTTTCTAATCCCCAAGGCGAAGGGAAGTCTCAGACCTATTCTCGATCTGAGAGAACTCAACAGATACCTAGTAATGTTGAAGTTCCATATGGTATCCCTGGGGACCATTATCCCATCCCTGGATCCTGGAGACTGGTACGCCGCCCTCGATGTGCAAGATGCCTACTTCTATATAGCCATCTTCCCACCCCACAGGAGGTTCCTCCGGTTTGTGGTCAACCGGCAACATTTCCAATTCGCAGTCCTCCCGTTTGGCCTATCTACAGCTCCAAGAGTGTTCACCAAGTGTATGGCTGTAGTCGTCACCCACCTTCGCCGCAGTCATATACACGTATTCCCGACTGGCTTATCCGGGGGACTTCCAAGGCGCAAGTCCTCAGTCACGTCCGCATCGTCAAGAACCTTTTCTTAAGCCTACGTCTAATGATCAGTGTGGAGAAATCGACGCTAATCCCCACGCAGAGGATAGAGTTTATCGGCGCCACCCTGGACTCCACTCTTACCAAAGCCTCTCTGCCTCTGTCGAGGTTCCAAACTATGGCAGCCATCATACGGAGATTGCAAGCAGCGCCCCTGACCTGGGTGCGCACCTGCCTTACCCTCCTGGGCCACATGGCGGCCTGCACGTTCGTAACGAACTGTGCAAGACTCCACCTAAGACCCCTCTAGTCCTGGCTCAACGCACAATACTGTCCGACCAGAGATTCTGTCGACATGGTTGTCACCATTCCCCAGGACGTCTTAGACTCCCTCCAGTGGTGGCTGGACCCTTCCGTGGTGTGTGCGGGGCTCCCGTTCCATCCGCCCCAATCCTTGGTGTCCATGACAACAGATGCCTCCTCCCTAGGTTGGAGGGCTCACCTCGGGCTCCTGCAGACCCAAGGCCTGTGGTCACCTCGCGAGCTAGCCCTCCACATCAACGTCCGGGAGTTGAGAGCGGTCCGCCTTGCTTGTCAGGCGTTCCGTCAACATCTGCAGGGCCGTTGTTACTCGATATTCACCGACAACACGACGACCATGTATTATATAAACAAGCAGGGCGGCACGAGATCCTCTCCCATGTGTCAAGAGACCTTACAGCTCTGGGACTTCTGTATAGCCCATTCTATTCACCTCATCGCATCCGTTCTCCTGAGGGTTCGGAACACGCTGACGGATCATCTCAGCAGGTCCTTCCTTTCCCATGGTCCCTTCGCCTGGACATTGCTCTTTCGCTCTTCCGGAGGTGGGGGTTTCCCCGAATGGACCTTTTCGCATCCCGCAGGAACAGGAAATGCCAGATGTTCTGCTCCTTTCAAGGCCTCTCACCGGGTTCGGTGGCGGACGCCTTCCTTGTTCCGTGGATGGCACACCTGCTCTATGCCTTTCCACCGTTTCCGCTCGTCCACAAGGTCCTATTGAAAGTGCGCAGGGACAAGGCCCGCTTGATCATGATAGCTCCAGTGTGGCCCCGGCAGCACTAGTACTCCATGCTGCTGGACCTTTCCATAGCTGATCCTGTCCCTCTGCCCCTTCATGTGGACCTGATCACTCAGGACCACGGCAAGCTGCATCACCCGGACCTTCAATCGCACCACCTCACGGCATGGCTCCTGAGTGGCTGACCCTGTCTGAGCTCCGTTGCTCTACCCCAGTGCGTCAGGTGCTCCTGGGCAGCAGGAAGCCTTCCACTAGAGCGACCTATTTGGCCAAATGGAAGCGTTTCACCTGCTGGTGCGCGGAACGGATCTTCCTTCCCAACGAGGTCTCCGTTGCTAATATCTTAGACTACATCTGGTCCCTCAAGCAACAGGGCCTAGCGATATCATCTCCCCGGGTTCACCTGGCGGCCATCTCCACCTTTCACCCGGGGGGGATGGCTGCTTGGTGTTCTCTCACCCTATGGTGACTAGATTCCTTAAGGTTTTGGAGCGTCTCTACCCCCAGGTTCGCTGCCCTGCCCCTACCTGGGACCTTAACCTGGTTCTGACCCGGCTCATGTCCCCTCCATTTCAACCATTAGCGACTTGCTCCCTTCTCTACCTCTCATGGAAAACCGCTTTCCTGGTGGCCATCACATCAGCGAGACGAGTCTCGGAGCTTCGGGCCCTCATGGTAGATCCCCCATATACTGTGTTCCACCCGGACAAGGTGCAGCTGAAACCGCACCCAGCCTTTCTCCCCATGGTGTTATCGGTTTTCCATGTTAACCAGGAGATCTTCCTACCTATCTTCTTCCCAAAACCCCATTTGACTCGCAGGGAGCAGCAGCTACACTCACTGGACGTCCGTAGGATGCTCGCATTTTACATAGAGCGAACCAAGCCATTACGCAAAACCCCCCAACTCTTTGTTGCGGTGGCTGAACGTGTCAAGAGGTTACCCGTCTCCTCACAGAGGATTTCCTCGTGGGTAACGTCCTGCATCCGCGCCTGTTACGACTTGGCGCACGCCCCCCCGGGCCACGTGACTGCGCACTCCGCCAGGGCTCAAGTCTCATCGGCTGCTTTTCTTGCTCACGTGCCCATTCAGGAAATCTGCCGGGCAGCAACCTGGTCTTCTGTCCATACCTTCGCTTCCCACTACGCCCTGGTTCAGCAATCTAGGGATGACGCAGCCTTTGGCTCCGCTGTGGTGCACTCTGCGACATCTCTATCCGACCCCACCGCCTAGGTAAGGCTTGGGAATCACCTAACTGGAATGGATATGAGCAAGCACTCAAAGAAGAAAAGACGGTTACTCACCTTTGTAACTGTTGTTCTTCGAGATGTGTTGCTCATATCCATTCCACACCCGCCCTCCTTCCCCACTGTCGGAGTAGCCAGCAAGAAGGAACTGAGGAGCGGACGGGCCGGCAGGGGTATATATCAGGCGCCATAGCGGCTCCACTCCAGGGGGCGACCTGCCGACCCACTGGAGTTGCTAGGATAAAAATCTTCCGATGAACGTGCACACACAGCGCACACACCTAACTGGAATGGATATGAGCAACACATCTCGAAGAACAACAGTTACAAAGGTGAGTAACTGTCTTTTTTCTGCCCATACGTCTCATCTTTCTAGCTACCTGTGTATTATTTTACTGCCCTCACTGATGTTTGCAACACCTCACAATTTAGTGTCATCTGTGAGTTTCACTTACCGCTTAAGCTCTCTGCCAGAATAGAATAATTAGATATTCTGTAATACTTATCACTGGGCTACCACATCAAACTTTCCCTCTCCTTCATCTTTGATACACTGGTTTTTTTTTAATGACATCCTACTTTATGGTTATTCAGTCTTATCTAAACCATTTTTTAATTAATTTTTCAAGTAAGGTTATATATCACACAGTCTCAGATGCTTTCCTAAAATCCTACTGGGGTCTGGTCGTTTGCTAACTTAGGTTTTACTAGCATTGCAGTGAAGTAGGTCTGGTGAGGATTAGTCTCATTATTTATATTCCAGTAGTGCTTAAAGGCCCCAGCCAAAGTCAAGCCCCTCTGAGCATGGCTCTGTACATAATAACCTGTCCCAAAGAACTGATGATCTAAACTGAACAGGCAGACAAAAGATCCTGTGGGAAAAACTTGTCTGACTTCACCCAGCAGGTCAGTAACAAGGCTAGGAATAGAACATGGATTTCCCATTCCAGTGTCCTAGCCAGTACTCAATGCTACCCCCCTTGCTTATTACTTATGGTAGTTTTATCTAATGGTTAGTTATTGCATTTTTTTTCCTTTTATTTTACTATGAATAGATGTTAATTATGAGAAAATAATTGCCGGGATCCTCCTCCTTGAAATTCATTATGACATTTGCTTTTATCCAGTCTTCTAGCACTGTCCCAAATCCTTCTCTTGGATGCATCATGCATGCTAATATCATAGAATGCCCATCATCTAGTTTGGCTTCTTTGAACGTGTTTAAATGTTCCATAGATTCCTTTACTTTTTATTTTTTAAATAGAAAAATACATTTAAAAAAAACACATTCAGATCTTCCTTACCCATAATAATGAAACACACAACTCATAAGCCATTTTTTATTTTTCTTTGCAGGTCACCTTTAAAACAAGAGCTCAGCATGTTGTCGTTAATTTCATTCCCTCTCCCTATGTTAATGGACCTACCTTCTACCTAGCAGTACTTTCCCTCCGTAGCAGCCTTTTCACCCCATTCATCATGAACATGAGCAAGCTTTGATATTTTTTTTCTGTCCTTATCTTTCCTGTGAATCGGTAACTGTCTCTGGTTATTCTTCTTTGGTTGTCTCCCAGCTTCTCCTCTGCCATGCCAGGTGTGTGGTGCTTTTATAACCTCAGATCTCTGAGCAGCCCTTGAGCGGTTTAACTGCCCTAATCCTACCCTTCCCGTAATTTGAAAAGGTCTCACTTGTTTAATCGTTTGAAGTTGAAAGGCTCTCATTTTAGAAGGACACAATAATTTTATATAATTTTTATTAATTTACCATAGTTTGCACTATACTGAGCTTATAAATAATTTGTCCAGGCTGTTTCTCATGGTCCAATTTGGTAAGTATTGCTGGATTTTCCTGTTCTTTCAATGAAGATGAAGTGGTCATATCTGTTTTTCTTGAACAGCCATGTCAACTCTGCTTCTCTCTCTGCGTGCATGTGTACATGTGTGTGTGCATCAGCATCCCAAAAAGACAGCGCAGTCCTAGGAATCCTTTCTGCAGTGCTGCTCCAAACAGTGCCCCTTAAAAGAGGAGCAGTAATGTTTTTATACTCTTTGGGGCCTGATCCTGTATTACTTCCTCAGCCAAAACTCCCAGTGACTATGATGGGTGTTGGTGTACAAGGAGTCCAGAATTGGGACTGTAATTTTGAAACAGTGGATTAACTTAAAATATGTTTTGAATCTGATGTACTTTTCCACTTTGCAATTCATGGTTTAGATCGCATTTGGACCTGAATCTGATGCCTGCTTTCAGCGTTTCCCAGACAGGACCTCAGATTGCACAAGAACTGTATCGGGATCTGAACAATTTTTCAAATCCCTCTTGATGCCCCTAAACATCAGCAACTTAGTCTAGTTTAGTCAGAAAGCATGTTGAAATAGACTAACAAGGTCACCGACATTATCAGATCAAAAACAGCAGACACTTGCAAAACTGAGGCAGATGTAAATTCCCTGGGTAGCAGCATGGCCCTGATCCTGCAGCGGGATCCACCTGGATGGACCTTTGCACCACAACAAAGGCTTCTTAATATCAGCAGTGCTGCATGTGAGTGCAAACATCTGTGCTGTCATATGCTTGGCAGGACTCCGGACTAAATGAACAAAATTGATTTACCTTGAATTTGTCAATTTTTAAGACCAGAAGGGACCATTGCAATCATTTAATGCAGGCCAGAGAACGTCACCCAGAAATTCTGGTGTGCAGCCTATAATTTCTGGGTGAGTTAAAGCATATCTAAGCCTGTGAGCTATATGTGAGACACTATTCTGCCTTACACTGTTAAACTTTATGAAGCTCAGCTCCTCGAGAGCTATCGCAACCATAGGTATTTATTTAGAAAGCATTTCTTTTTAACCCTAATGGTTAGTATTTATTTCATGTCTTTGGAAGTTAAGCTAGGCCTTGGGAGTCTATTAGAATCCAGGCTCTTAATTTCAATAGGATTCAGATGAGAAAAACATTTTAAAAAACAGCTGTCCCGTAGATTTAAAAAAGAAACTACGGGACAGCTGATCTGGCCTGCAGACTGCTACAGCTGGTCTACAAGAGGCTGAATATTTAAACTTCCGTATTGGAACAGAGCCAGAAGTGGAAAGGTTAGAGTGCTGAAAAGTAATGGATATAAATGCCATTCCACAAAGCTGTGTCTGCATCCTTGTGTTTGAGTACATCAGCAGGAAATGTCCTGTGTTTTCATGAGCACTTAGAGAAACAAGTACGGGGTGGAGGAAATAGACCCATTGTGGCCATTTTAATATTGTATTTTTGCTTTAATCCACAATTCAGGGGTGCTCTGCTCTATTTCTAGTGAGTTTTATTTTCTGTCTCTCTCGAACTGGCATGCAATTGTTGTGTGCCCCTTTTGAGTATTTCTACAACATGTTGCAGCAGTGGTCAGTGGTGCTTATATTTTGGTTTGGTTCTGCATTTCAGTGCCCAATGGGATTAACCATTCTCCTCCCACGCTGAATGGGGCACCCTCTCCACCCCAAAGATTCAGCAATGGTCCTGCCTCATCATCTTCATCCTCACTGACCAATCAGCAACTCCCAGCAACCTGTGGGGCCCGGCAGCTCAGCAAACTCAAGCGCTTCCTTACCACCCTTCAGCAGTTTGGCAATGACATTTCACCAGAGATCGGGGAGAAGGTCCGGACCCTCGTCCTAGCACTAGTGGTAAGCACTATCAAATGGAGTCCTGGAAGCCGCTCAAACCCAAAGCCTCTCAAATGGCCATTGGGGCTTTTCTGGTGGGCCAGAGTTCTGCTAGTGATGGGAATCTGGCAGCCGATGTGTATCTATTGCACAACACTATGCATTTGTGGCTTATGGGAAAGTTATTTACCAAGTTTACTAAACTTTTTAATAATGTTTACCCTGTCTCATAACTTTTCTGTTTTTCATCATCTTCATTTGGCTTCAATAAGCTGTGGAATCTCATCTGTATTTCTCTTCAGCTACTAGCTGGACACCACTAAGCTCCATGAAATCCAGAGGGGTTTGGGCTAAAATTCCTACCTTACAAATCACAGGCCTGGTGTGTGTTTTATTCTCACTGAAAGTAGAGTAGCAGGTTTGATTTTTTTCAAAACAGTAATTTCCTATGATGTAAATCATCTGCTAAAGGGTCCCGAACATACTCTCCTCAGCCTCCTCTTGCAGATAGAGCTTCCTTGCAACTGAGAAGTGCATGTTATTTTTTGCTAGATAAACAGTCTCCTGCTTGTGTCTTTTTGTAACCCTCTGGAACACAAAGAATTCCTAATTTTCCTGACTCTGGCTGCTGATGGATTTTGCTCTAATCTGCTTCCAAATGAAGGAAATGCCAGTTTGACACACCATTTGTTAAATACTGTCATGGCTTCAGTGTGCTCAAAATTAGTATTTCCTTGCTGCATGAGGCAATGCGGTCTGAAGGAATGTGCAGAGGGAATAGAGTCAGGAACTCACAAGTTCAGGCTCTGCCACTGACTTGCTGTGTGGCCTTGGGGAAAACTGATAATGTTTCCCTGCTTCGCGGGCGGGCCTGTGGTGAGAACGGGTTGATGTTTGATGCGGTGCTCTGAAAAAGTGGTGGTGTAAGTGCTAAGTTTGATCTATACAGGCCACCATGGTATTTTCTGTAACTGTTCAGTATGTGGCTGACTGGTTGAATGCATATGCTCCTAAAGATAAGGAAGAAGATCTCTGGCAAATCCTGGGGTCTTCTGGCTACCACTGTACAGGGATAGCTGCTGTAAATTCACTGATTCAGTCACTGTTTTAGAAAAAGGTAAATTCTAAGCCTCCAGTGAGCGGAGAGCCTCATGACACACAAAATGCTTCTGATGGGATACGTAGCAGAACACATGATGTGTATTAATGGCTATTTGCTCTTAATGCCAGGTTTGGGCTGCTCCATATAATTTAATTAGATACACTAGGAGAGCAAATGAAAATAGTGCTAAACTCTCATAAGTGTTGAAAATTAGCCTTAGCAAATGAAGGCTGAACTTTCAGTGTCCTTCGTGTTCACGTATGTGCATGTACTTGCATGCACTATACAAATTTGTCAACACCTGTGCAGACTCTTTCAATGGTCTTAACACCTGCGTAAGTATTAGAATACAGTGCTGGTGCAAAACCCATGGCTTGCTCGATACACACCTGCGTGTGCATTAGGATTTGTATTTGTGCAAGTGTTAGAAATGATTATAGTGCATGCAGGCATTTTTACCTACAGAGTAGAAGGGATTGGTACCCAATCAGTGTTTCCAACCAATTATTTAAAGCCATGTTTGAAATCACTATGGTGCTTCCACAGAACTCAAGCAATTTCTATTGTCCTTTGGGTTGTGGAGTACGTTTCATGGATTTGAGAAGTCTTTCAGTCATCCTCTGCTCAATGGACTGGTAGGCCAGTTAGGAGATAAGGTGCTGCTGACTAAAATCTGGTGCAAACATTATTGATCCCACGTGCCAAATGGAAAGGCTAACTTCAAGTTTCACTGGTTTCCTTCTTCACACAGAATTTATTTTAAGGATTAAACTATGCAGAAGATGGAGTTTCATTTTGCTTCTTTTTACAGAACTCTACAGTGACAATTGAGGAATTCCACTGCAAGCTCCAAGAGGCCACCAACTTCCCTCTTCGTCCCTTTGTGATTCCATTTCTGAAGGTGATGGTGAAACTGCAGAGTCTCGCTAACATGTTGTTTGGCAGCTCTGCAATTGCTGGGAACCAGTAAACAGGAAACTCATCAGAGCAATTACACTTACAGTTGCAGGAAGACAGACCACAATATTATACAGTCATGTTGACCTAATATGACCAGCTCAGAGGGAAAGTGTGACTTTGTCATGGACATCATTAAAGATCCTGTATTGTCCATTTCCCCTGGGCTGATTGCATCTGAAGGAGATGACTGAATTTCCTGACACATTTCTTAGCATAATCTCATTTTTCCACACATTCTCTTTAACTCCAAGTATCACAATTTATTTCTTGTTTACTCCATAACTAATTTCAGCAGATCAGCTGGGCCTGTATTGAACAGAGAAAATACAAATGCTTAGAGAAGGGAGTTTCTGAGGCTTCAGAGAAATTATGCACTCCACCAAAACAAATCAGTAATTGATATGTAATGTTGAATGTTGTCATCTTTTCATTAGAGATGCACTAAAGGCATAAAACGTATGTTCTAAATGTTTGTTTATACAGCAATCTAGGATAGCCCTAACAGCGTATTAAGGCCTATCCTATCTGTGTGTCAGAAAAATAAAACAGAACTAAATTCAGCAGTGATCTAATCAGGCCTTGCTTTCAGATTTGCAAGGCCCTGAAATAGTCAAGATGCTGGAATCACAAGGAAGGTTATTGTGTAACGTTTTGTTTCCTAACGCAACTCGTTTCAGGCCCTCGCTGCTTGAGAGAACAATTTTTTCACATTCGCACGTGTCACATATACAAACATCATACAGTGCCTTTTTAATGCACAGCAAGTCTATAGCACAGACACTGTTAATTTTAAACTGTGGACGCTAGTCGTGCCATTTTGACAGATAATTAGAGTCAAGTAGACAGATGGAATCGACACTGCTGTCAGACTTTACAAACTAAAACTGCAATGCAGTGCAACCTGTTTTCCAGGCCAACCTTCCCTTGCTGCAGAGGGAGCTGCTGCACTGCGCCCGGGCTGCCAAGCAAACGCCTTCCCAGTACCTGGCCCAGCATGAGCACATCCTGCTGAACACAAACACCACGTCCCCAGCCGACTCCTCTGAGCTGCTGATGGAGGTGAATGGAAATGGGAAGAGACATAGTCCAGACAGGTAAAGGGAACTGCATGTTCAGTTCAGTTTTTAGGTAGTGGCCCTGTTCCTGGAGCAGTTAAGTCAAAGTGAAATCTAATGCCCCGGGAGGATGTTGTTCTTGCCCTGTGTTAAGCCATATGGCCTGTTCAAACTCTCATTCACAGTTAATGACACCTCTAATTCACTCTCACTTCTGTGTCCAACATGGCTCCATAAAAATACTCCAAGAGAATGGTGTGCTTATGAGGACTCTATGCTGGTCTTCACAGGGTTTTCTTCAGGCACTGATACGCTATCAAGCGGTCTGCCTGAGAGTGCCTCGCTGGCTAGAAGCTAGCATGTCGTCTTCTGTCTGGCCTAAAATGCAAGAGGTGGCTGTTCCCTGAGGCTTTCCCTGGGGGAGTGGAGTGCGTAGGGAACAAGAGGCTGTTCTGGAGGTGATACAGGGGTCAGGGATGGGTATGTTTTGGAAGTCTATTTTAAGCTTTGCTAATTGCATTTTGGATAAAGTTTTGTGTGTAATTACATAGGATGGGCCTGGAGTTTAGAGAAGAGCAACTGGAAATAATTTAAATTAACATCCTCTCAGCTCTCTCCCCCACCCGCCAATGGCAGTGTGTCCTGTAGTTGTGTTTTGGGTTTTTTCAAGTGTAATACATTTGTTTTGCCTTCCCAGCTTGTTCCTGCTAAGTGCTGCTGCCCAGAGTCCTGGTCTGAAATCTGTTTCTCTCTCTCTGGACGGCTGAGTTCTTCTCTTTCCCTTTCTGAATATGTTCTTAGTGCTGACAGAAATTCACCTCTTTTGGCTTCTTTGCAGAAGAGAAGAAAATAGTTTTGAGAGAGACCCGCTCCCATCGGAGCCGCCGGCCAAGAGAGTGTGCACCATTAGTCCAGCTCCGCGGCACAGCCCTGCCCTGGCTCTCCCTCTCATGAATCCTGCTGGGCAGTTCCATCCAACCCCACCTCCGCTCCAGCACTACACCTTGGAAGACATCGCAACTTCCCACCTGTACAGAGACCCCAACAAGCTCTTGGAACAGAGGGATATGCGCGACAGACATAGCAATCTTGGTAAGAGAGCCATGGCCCCGTCTCTGTCCCATACGTCATCTTGCCGAATCTGTCATACTAGCACTTCTATGGAATGGTCCAGTACACAGCCGGGCAGCATGCTGAGGAGATCTGCCAATAAAATGCATATTGCCGGAAATCGTTTTCTGTAGGCAGATGAACCTGTGGGGGGCGGGACAGCTGTATCTTAGCAGCCAGTTGCAGGAGCTCTTTAGAATACTGTGTAAGTGGAGCTATCTGTTGTCGTCCGAGTGGTCCCTCTTGCTGTAGGCAATAGAGGGTACGTCCTGCACTGCAATGGGGAGTGTGCCTCCCAGCATTGATAGACAGACTTGTCTTAACTCTGCGCAAGCTACCGCACTGAAGTAGCAGTGTTTACACTGTAGCTTGGGCTAGCCACCAAAGCTTACCCCCAGATGGTCTGATGGGCTTGGACTCAGGTGACTATCTGCAGTGTAGCCATGTTCCCAGAGACTAGTTTCATAGGAAGTACGTGCGTTTGGGATTAAAGGGAAAAAATACTTGTTCAAATCAAGGTTTTTCTCTTTTCCACGCCACTGCTCTTCACTATTGAAACATACATTTTTTTCAGTTTAACGAGCCTTATTTGTTATCTGCTGGCTGGAGCTAGCAAACCACAATTTGAAAGTGTGGTAAAGTCTAATGGAAGAAATCATCCTGTCCGGTCCTAATTTTGGGTGTAATTCATAACAGGTTTAAATGGAGGCTATCAGGATGAGCTCGTGGACCATCGCTTAACAGAGAGAGAGTGGGCTGATGAGTGGAAGCATCTCGATCACGTAAGGAACCTAAAAAAAAAAAAAAATCTTTTGAAGGCCCAGCAACCAAACTGCCAGCTGCTTCATTTTACATGACTGGGTCATAGGTGGTGCCAAATCAGCATTTTCTGAGTGGCCTGGTTTAGTGTGCACTAAAAATGTTTTAAAACTGCTGCCGAATTTTCCGTAACAAGTCTATAATCTCCTGTGATAATCTGGGTTTTGGCTAAGATGGAGTAAATGTCTTTGTGCTGTGAAGGCAGTCGAAGGGGCGCAGAGCACCCTGCAGGTAAGGAAACGGCAGGAGGCAATATATTTTCATGGAAATTGCAGTGTAATGTAAAGACATTGTAATTGCTATTGCTAGTTAAAGAAGAACAAAGACTTTCTTTTAGCTGCTGTTGATAATGCAATGTTAAGTAGAGCGGGGGCATTGCTATCTTCTTGGGTGTGTTTGGAAACGAAGGGCTGCTTGTGACATGGACAAGTGGCACAAAGTTGTGTCTTTGTGACAGCTGTCATCTTGCTTGGCATTGTGGGGATTGAACATGGGAGCTCCAGAGCTACTGCAGCTTGAGCAAAAGTTTGGTAGCTGAGTCTGTAACAGTCTCATACCCTCTGTGGGTCAGGCACAGGGGAATCTATAACATACATTCACCTGGGGGTTAATCTGCATTTTGCAGGCACAAATGTCTGTGAATACTTGTTTATGACCTTTAAATAAGCTAATGCCTCTGTGAGCTCAATTAGTAACCATAGCACCTGCAAAACCAATTGGACCCAGTACTACCGCTTGCATGCACGTACAGGTACAAGACTATTTCGAGTCTACGTACAAATATTAGCATTTTAACAGGTGTTTTCATCTACAAAGTGCTGACCAAATTGTGGGATAATTTTACATGTGCACAAGTGGAGGCTGGACAGAGGCCTGGCTGGAAGTTTACCCCAAAATACTGTTCATTCTTCTGATTCTAATCCTGAATTCTGGGACTCCATGAAGTCAACAAAAACTACTAAAGGCTTTTCAAATTGATCCTTGGATATAACAGAATTGTGATAAAATTGTGTTGTGAGAGGAGAGATGATATCAAAGTTAAAGCATTTCCTAAATCCTACACGGCTGGGATATGGCTAGCTACTGACAGCAGGGATCATAGAAATCCATTTGCTGCAGAAAAATGCATAATTTGCGTTTTTACAGAGAATCTTTAGTTTTTACATTTTGTGAAAAAATAAAAACATATATTAACTATTCACTACATTTTACTAAAAGTAGCAGTGTCACTTATTCCAGAAGTTCTCAAACTGAGGGTATGCCCATTGGCGGGAGGGGGGCATGGAATATATTCTGGGGTTGTGTGAGAAGCTGCTGGCAGCCGGAGAGCAATTCTGTTAATTTATTTTATTATAATGATTGATGACGCTTGTAGGTTTAGAACTTTGCTTAAAAATTGTAAATAAAACATTGTGTTCAACTGATAACTTATGTATTGTGGTTAGGGAGACTAAAGTTCAATGTTTCATTTTAATCACAGAAAAACGTGGATTTTTATGTTTGTTTGTTTGTTTTATCGGAGAACTTTGCAGTTTTTTATCATGGGAAAACTAGGATCCCTGCTGACAACTGTCTTTCTCCCTAAGGCAAAGTCAATCTAACTGGCTGATGGAGAATCACTGAGTACACATTGCATTCCCCTCTGTTTTCTGTGCAGCTCCAGATGATGGGAGTTGGATAGAAATTTAGAATACAGTATGCTCTTTGTTAACCTTTTCAGGAAGAGTGTCAGATTTCAGCCCTCTTTCACATGGCTGATGTGAAAGAGCCAGAAATTGTGTTGAAATTTCACTTCTGTAAATCAGTGACTTGATTAGAGCTGCAGACCAATAAAGGGAAATTTCTCATTAATTCTGTCCCACACTATTTCAAAATGGCGCTCTCCATCAAATGTCAGGGGAATGAATAAAAGCTATTTTTGAACAATAATTGTGGGAGAGTAGCTGATATTATTTCTTTTTCCCGGCCCTCTGAACATATCAAATACCTTCCAGTGGTTGAAATTGTGCCAATAATTGGTCTAAACAGGGAGAGGTCCCTAGTCTTACCTGTAGATATATAGTAAAGAATAAGGAGTCAAATAGGAACCTGCTATCATGGATCTGATCATGCTAAAGCAGGACTCATTTGAATAATACTTTAACAAGAAAAATCTAAGCTGTTGACAGAACGTTCTGCTTTATGTCACCGGGACTTTGAATGTCTCTGATTTCCCCATGCGTTCAAATGATTCTGCGTTCTTTGGTCTACATAAGCAGGCTGGGCCTGTTGTTGTGAAGTATGCTCTCAAATTGGCATCTTCCACTAAGAAACCATTCTCTGCCCTAGAGAATGCCAAAGAAACAGGCATCGGAAACTAGTTCTGAAAATGCACCTTTCCCCCCTGACAGGCTTTGAATTGCATCATGGAAATGGTGGAGAAGACTAGGCGCTCCATGGCTGTTCTGCGGCGCTGTCAGGAGGCTGACCGGGAGGAGCTCAACTACTGGAAGAGGCGGTGCAGCGAAAGTGCAGAGACAAGGAAGGGAGGGAGTGAATTCATCTCGAGGCAGCACAGTCCCGGGAGCTCTGACTCCATCAGCAGTGGTAGGAGAGGGAGCCAACTGCTGCCACGTTGTTGCAGGGCGGCTTACCTGAGGCTGTGGTTCCACAGCAGTGTCCTCCAGATTTGAGGGAGACTTAAACCTAGAGACTTAGAAACAGGGCCCTTTGGTTCATCTAATGTATCAGATCTAAAAGCAGCGGAATGTGAAATGTTTCATGGCAACATCTGGTTGGATCAAGTGCTCTGAAACTTACATGATCAGTGAGTGACTGGAGGATGAATAAGTTGTTCTTACGGTCTGAGACTGAAAGGGTTTCTCCAGACTAGCCGTTGCCCTACTTTGAGAGTATCACATAGATCTGAAACTTGAAAACCACGTTGATGTTGCGTTTCAGGTGGACCCCAAAAATAGTGAATGCTCTTTTTAAAAAATTGTTCTTGGAAGCATGGTGAACTTGTAGCTGCCTGTAGTTCTGAAATGACTTTAGCAGCTTCCCCCAAACTTTGCAAAAATTAAAATTTCTCTATACAAGTTTCTCTTTGGAAATATTTTGGGGGCAAGAGGACCAAGAATGGTTGCAGCCATAATTATAAAATCAGTACTAATTGGCACCATGATAGCTCTGAAGGTGTCAAGGAACTGTAGGCTTTGTTTTAGAAGCAGGTTTTCTTTAGGAAGAAATCATTGTCATTCAATCCATTTAAAGTCATGAGGAAAGTATGCCCTATGAATGGCCCCTCTTAGTACATTGGAAGTACAGTCTTTAATGGTATGCCAGGAATTATTATTCTGCTCTGTTCTACTCGACCCTGAAAAATAGCACTGTGGAGTTCTGTTTGTCACTCAAATTCCAGATCACAGGCACTTACATTACAAGTTAAAACGTGTGTTGTTTTTTGTTTTCTCTACCTGCCTGCCCTACAGACTTACCTGGGGCTCTGAGAGTCAAGCTGGACTCATTCATTCATTTCTTTGCCATAGGTAATAAAGATGCTGCAGGACAAATGATTCCCTCAGGGACACCTGTGCAACCCTGTTGCCTTCAGTTGAGTTTTTACAGCTTTAATCAACTAGAACCTAGCAAACAATTCTGTTGACCTCACAAAAGAGACAGAACTCAGCTCCCTCTGTCTTATCCATGTTGATTCTAATGGAGCAATAAAGTGGTAAAAAGTCACTGGAGTCAGCAGATGGTAATGAATACACTCAGGGAGCAGATCTGTTCGGTACAGGGAGTACCATTGAACGTCGTTGCTTCTCAGAACACAACAGCCTTTTAAAGCTGCTCAAGAGTAAGGTCGTAGCTACAGCACCAAGGTGTTAAAAATGACTTAAAAGAGCAGGAATCTTGTGGAGTTCTCCTTTAATAGGATGTAATATCAAGGACTGTGATACCAGTAGTTTTAAGCTAGAGGGTGCAGTTAGATCAAAAACCTCCAAGTCAGTGTAATAGCTGGTGTGTACATTGCATAGTTTTGTAAGAACCTATAGAACAACAAACACTGATATTTCTGCCTCTTCCATTACCCTTTGACTTAGTTTAGTTTAATTTTTCTGAAGTCATGTGAACCTTTAGAAAAACATATTAAAAAAAAAAAATACCAGAAAAGATTGTGTAAAAGCCATACTACTGGATTTCTAAAACCTTTCCAATGGAAATATATTTTAAACGGCTGAGATCACATGATACCAAATAGAGATACCATTTACCAGCATCTGTCACATTTGATCTCACTGAGCTTATGTAGTATTGGGCGTATTGTCTGTACACCTATAGCTTTAAGAGATGCACAGTTTGTATTTCAGTTTTAGTCTGTGAGTTAACTGTCTTTGGGATATTTGAAAATGAAAAGCGCTGTATTTAATGTAATACATGGTTAGTATAGATTGATCTTCACAATCATTGCACATAGCAGATGTTTGATGAGGTATATTTATAACTATAGCCTGTGATTATAAAGTATCAGAAGATGGAAGTGGATTACACTGCAATAAATCATGCAGGACGCTAATTAAAAGTTCATTTATCATCTTGCCATTTGATGAATGGTCTTAGCTGCAGAAATCACTTGCTTGGGTTTTAGCTATTAAGCCTATCGTCGTCCCTTGGTGCTTTAGCTAAGTTTATAGACACTGGCTGCAGGTTCTCATAGCTTTCCTACAGGGTTTGGAATGGCGTTTAAGCAAAATAATTCAGGGAGAGGAGACACTGCTGATCCGTCAGTGCATTCCTTGTTTCCACAGATTCCCAGCGGGACTTCAGCAGCAGGTCAGGGACGGGCTATGTTACTGAAGAGATATGGAAAAAAGCTGGTAAGTATTTGTAGATGGTCACTGGACAGAGTTACCACAAGCTTAAGATAAATGCAGATGGGACACAGGGCCAGATGCAAAGTCATGCTTGTAAAAAAGCATCTTGAATGTGCTGTTCCTTCCCTGGCTGGCTGGTTATACGCTGACCTAGATTTGCAAAGATGCATGCACCTGAGTTGAGCGCATGCTTGATGTGTGTGCGCAGTTTGGGAGTTGGCATGCCACATTCAGTGCATGCCCAGCCCAGAAGTACACATGCCTGGGGAGACAGTCTGGGAAGCTGTTGGAGACGCACTTGGGAAAATGTAGGTCTGAACTTGATCCACCCAACGGTCGAGTGTAGAGGTTTGGAGTTAATACATTGGGGAAACAAATCCCACTGCAATGTAACCCAGCACCATTTCATCTAAACTAATCTGGGTCCCTCCGTTTCTTGGGCCTTCAATCTGCAGGTTGTTTTTAGCCCTTTTTTTTTTTTTGGCCTAGTCTTAATCTACTCCTGCCTGGATTTCCAATACTCTTGGTTTTCAGTGACTGCGGGTTGATAGGCTAATGACCAGATGCAGTTGGCATCAGGACTGATCAGAAGGCTGTGTAGAACCAGATGGTGGATTTAGATCGGTTCCCAGTAGGTAGGCTTATCTTAGTAAGCATCATGACAGTTGGCACTAAGTAGGCACCCTTGTTGTCGGCCTCAGCAGAGTGGCCATGGATTGACTTGCCTGTGGCTACTGGACTCCCCTCTCTCCCTAGAGGTTGTCTCTTCAGCTCAGGGGTGAGGCTCATTGGCACGAGCAATGTTCTTATCTGCCTATTGTCTCTTTAGTGTATCCACCCTAACATTGAATAGTGCTGCCCAAGGGGGATTTTCCTTCCCAATCTCACTCGGTCATCTTTGTTCGAGGCTTGTTCTGCCTGCGAGGCTGGTTGATGAGGCTGTTGTTTTCTTCCAGAAGAAGCCGTGAATGAGGTGAAGCGCCAGGCCATGTCTGAGGTGCAGAAAGCTGTGGCCGAGGCAGAGCAGAAGGCATTTGAAATGATTGCATCCGAGAGGGCCCGCATGGAACAAACCATTGCAGACGCAAAGCGCCAAGCTACTGAGGATGCTTTCCTCGTAATCAATGAGCAGGAAGAGTCTACAGAGGTAAGAACCCAGCGCCGTATCCCTGCAGTCTGGGCTGGGAGAACAAAGGGCAGTGTTCTAGGGTGAGATATGGTGCTCAGTTCTCATTGACTTGCAATGGGCATTGGGCTCTAAACTCCCGTTTTGTTTCTTTGACAGCAGGATCAATTGAGAAATGATTCCATTGGGCATGCTGTGAAACCTGTGTAAGAGGCTACCTTGTGTACGTGAAAATAGTGTTGAAGGGCCAGTATGTATGGGGATCCTGACTCGGAGCAGCGCCACAGTAGCTACACCAGATTTATCGCAGTACAAGAGAAAAATCAGAGCTGCTGGATACAGTTCTGTTTCACTTTCCTCTGAGTACAGCCACCCTTTAGCAACAGATTTTGTAGTAGGCCCTGGAGAGATTTTAAAAAAAAGTTGCCTTGTTTTTCTTAATGACTTTAAAATAATAATAATAAGTAATACCTAGCTCTTATCTAGTACTTTTCATCCGTAGTTCTCAAAACACTTCACAAAGGAGATCAGGGTTGTTACTAGGGTGATCAGATGTTCCAATATTATTAGGACTGTCCTGATATTAGGGGCTTTGCCTTACATAGGCAACTATCTCGCCCCATCTCTCCCTCCCAAAAAAAGTAAGTGTCCCTACTTTTTCATACTATCTGGTCATCTTAATCATTACCCACATTTTACAGATGGGGAAATGAAAGCACTGAGAGGGGAAGTGACTTGTCCATTGTCACTCAACAGAGTAGTGGCGGAGCCAGGAATAGAACCCATATCTCCTGAGTCTCAGCCCTGGTATCCTACTCACTAGGCCACACTGCTACCCGAAAGACAGGCAACATCCAAGTTTGATTCCTCACTTAATTCCAGATGGGCATTCAGAAATTTACATGGCTCATTATATAGCAGTCTGTAAGTGTGTGTCCATCTGTCTGTGCAGACCAGCATAGTGAATATCATCTTGGATATTTTGAGGTTTGTGTTATCTTACAAAACATGTGCTGCATAACAGAATCATTTTGAGATAAACACTTAACTGCACCCCACATATACCCCCAGTATTTTTCTCATTCAGGAAAACTCATAAAACCTAGTGGAGCATGAAGAATCGTGAGCAGATCAGTGCAAAATTTTAATTTGATCTTTCCAGGACTAAAAAAACCTACAAAATATACCCAACAGGGTATTTGCATGTTTTCTAGACAGTGATGTTTGATTCCTTCATAATTAGTGGGCATTGACAGGTAAAGATTGATTTTTATGAACATGAATTATAACCTTCCTCATTAATAATGCCTAACATTATTACAGTGGAAATTTAGTTTATTTACCTTTTCAATTCCCCTCGTCTTGAGCAAAGAAAATAACTTGGTCCGTTCTTTTTCTCACAATGCTTCAATATTAAGATTGAATCTGTTGTAGGGGGATATTTAAATACAGTGCTAACACTGTTTTCGCTGGTCTCTTTCCATCACTGGCAACAACGCTGCTATCCTCTCCATCATTCAGTGGCTCAGCTTTGGGGTTATCTTGGACTCCTCTCTCTTTCTGGCCTTGTCGCATCCAGACTCTTGCCAAATGACATTCCACCATTTTCCCCCTGATGCTGATTTACTTAACCCTGTCCTTCCCCTCATTAATGGGCCCCTTGAAGTGTGTTGTGCATGGTGAGTAAGGTCAAGGGGTTCTGTATGCATCTGTATGGAGCTAATTTAGAAGGGAAACTAATTTAACACATGGAGGAAAAAAAATTGGGAAGGGGAAATCCCAAAGACACTTGGAGTTTTTTTTTTTTGAGAGGAATCTTAAGATTCTCAGCACTAACCTAAGAATATAAGAATGGTCATACTGAGTCAGACCAATGGTCTATGTAGCCCAGTCTCCTGTCTCTGACCGTGGCTAGTGCCAGAGCTACAGTGGGAGTGTACAGAACGTGGTAATTTTAAAGAGATCCACTCCAGTTTTCCCCTCCCAGCTTCTGGGAGGTTTAGGGTCACTTTGAGCATGAGGTTGCATCTCTGACCATTTTGCCTAAGAGCGGTTGATATACCTATCTTCCATGAGCTTATCTCGTTCTTTTTTTGAACCCAGTTATATGTTTGGTCTTCACAACATCCCCTGGCAATGAGTTCCACAGATTTGTTGTGTGAAAAAGTTCTTCCTCTTGTTAATATTAAATTTGTTATTAATTCATTCATCAGGTGACTCCTGGTTTTTGTATTGTGTGAAAGGGTAAATAACACTTCTCTATTCACTTTTTCCACACCATTCATGATTTTGTAGACCTCTGTCATATCCTCCTTGCCACTTTCCTAGCTCTAAGCTGAACAGCCATAATCTTTTTGTCTCCTTGTGTCAAAGCCGTTCCATACCCTTCATCATCTTTGTTGCCTTTCTCTGAACCTTTTCCAGTTCCCCTATATCCTTTTTGAGATGGGGTGACTGAAACTAGACACACTATTGAAGGTGTGGGCACACCATGGATTTTATACAATGGCATTATATTTTGTGTCTTATTTTCCATTCCTTTCCTAATAGTTCCAAACATTTTGTTAGCCTTTTTGACTTCTCCTATAGCTCTTGTTATTCCAAAGGATTCCAAAGCACTTTGCAAACTCTGGAATGAACATGTTTTGTCTGCTGATCTGTCTTTGCTTTTTTCCTACCCTTGTTCGCCCTGCCACAGTTGCATTTCTGGAGCATCGCTGTCTGGGTTTGTTTTGGACCTGTAGTTTCTAGGCAAGGGTCTGGTGAGCATATGGAGTTTGTGGTGTTGTGAATTGTGGAGGCCAGCAGTAGCCCCCTTGCTCTCATTGTTTGGCAGGTTTGTGTGGTATCATGACTGTCTGAGCTTGGGAGGGAATGAGAGAGACAAGGCAGGTGATGCAATAGCTTTTATTGGACCAATTTCTGGGAGGAAATAGCATTGCCCTCCCCATCTCCTTGTTCAGGTCTCGGGCATCAAGAAACAAGAGTTCCCATTCCAAAGCACAGAAACGCTGGTCTCTCTTGTGATCATGGTGTCTTCCATTGGTGTCAATGGAATATGGCTCTGCATGGGGTGATTATATGGTTTGTGAGGATACTGAGTTAGCAGCCTCAAAGAGGCCTGTTCGGGCAACTCTCCATTGGGAGGCAAGCCTCACAGATGGCACCAGCCACCTCATTCTGGGATCGTGCAGAAAATCCTCATGGTCTCACTGAAAAATATTGATGTGGCCCAAACCGGACAAGGTAACTCAGATTCCTCCTCCAGGAATGTCTCAGTAATGTCCAATCTGCTGTGAATAAAGTTATCACTACTTCATGGAGGGTCACACAGTTCTACCAATCGCTGAGCCATGATTGGATGGTACTGCATGCCCAGATCCAACACAGCTGGCTCCAGCCAGTACACAGGCATCCTTTGGGATGAAAGGAGCTATATGTTTTACATATTATGACAGGAGACAAAAAGAAATTTAATATAGTTATCTATTTCTTGGCTAAACATCTAAGGGGAAGATGTAGCAGTCACTAAGCGTTGAAGGGTGCTGGTATCAAGGAGCAGGAGGAATTGGTTACCATGATACAGAAGTTACAAGATAGAATTAAGTAAAGGAATGATTTGTAGGCTAAATATCAGGGCAAACTTTTTGCTAATGAGATCTGTTTGAGTGATGCAGTGTTCACCCAAGGGAAGTGATGGAAGCACCACCATATGATACAGTTAAAACTGGATTCCTGAAACGGGAGTGGAGCATAGAGCCGCAGGAAAACCCTGGACTGTCCAGCTACTAGATCTTTTTGTCACTAACCTCGGTGATTCTTCTGTGGAATGCATTATTCTTCAGCCACCACATTAAGAAACTGTGTCATTATTCCAGGATATCTTGTAATCCATAAAATATGGCTAGAAACAAACTGTTTTAGGCAGGAGTGTCAGTAGCTTTCAAGCTGTGACTCAGTTTCTCAGGCTTCACATGCCAATGGAGTATTTTTCCACATTCTTCTTCTGGAAGATTGACTGGTCTCCTGTGGGTGTTGACCCTAGAGCAGTTCCGCTACCAATCAACTGAGTTAGGCTCTTTGCTACAAGCTAGTAAATTATTGCCAGGAGCAATGGTTTTCGGTGCAGAACTACTGAGCTGTGAGATGCTAACACGCATCTTGCCAAGCTTCACAGCAAGAGCGACGCGCCACCAGAGAAACTCTCGGGGCTGCTTCCTTTTCCTGCTCTCTTCGCAGCTTTTTGTTGGCGTTGCAGAAGCGCGGTGGCTCGTGAAATACGTCTTGTGGGGTGGGAGTAAAGGGGTACAAGTGGAATCTGGGGAAAGCTGGTTTTTCACAGCGGACGTTGCTCTCCCTGTATGTTTTTGCTAATGCACAAGTCCAGCTTCAGAAAGCTAATCCTCCAGTTCTGCTTCTGTGACCAACTGCAGTCGCAGCTTCTGGTTTTGGCCTTTTTGCCCTTGATCCCCTTACAAACCAGTCACGCGTTGTAAGCCCGCCAGCTGACACATCCTCCAGAGTCCAGAGAGGCTTTGCTCAGCTTCCAGATTGAGTCTCATCCCTGGGAAAGGTTTCACCTGGCGGATGAGCTTTTAAATTAGCTTTTTCTTTTCCAGATTAGCCCATTGAAACCTCTTGTGCGGAGGTCCCAGGCAAATGTTGACTCTGTGGTAGTGTTGTAATCTCTGTGAAGAGCCCTTGGATAGTAAAATAGAGCTGATTAAAACAGGAAATGAAAAGAACGTGTAGCACCTGTGCTCTGATTTCCGGGGTGATGTTGCCTGCCCTTGGAGGAGGCTGTCAGTTGGGTACAGTCTGGCAGGTTGTTCTAGTTCTAGCACAGAGGTGTGGTCTGTTCCTGGGCTAGAGTGTGTGTGAAATGGCTAGAAGTGGTGGATTTTTTTACATTTTCTTTCTTCTGGGACAAAGCAGTGCCTGCAATAGGGTGACCAGACAGCAAGTGTGAAAAATCGGGAGAGGGGTGGCGGGTAATAGGAGCCTATATAAGAAAAAGACCCAAAAATCGTGACTGTCCCTATAAAATTGGGACATCTGGTCACCCTAGCCTGCAAATCCTGCAAATGCCGAGTAAGCCCTGTCTTGCTGCCCTCCAAACTATATAAACGTCCTCTGGAAATATATTTTTAAGTCAGGTGTTTTCTGTCTTGCAGAGCTGTTGGAACTGCGGTCGCAAAGCCAGTGAGACGTGCAGCGGATGCAACATTGCCCGGTACTGTGGCTCTTTCTGCCAGCACAAAGACTGGGAGCGACATCATCGGATCTGCGGACAAGGGTTACACAGCCAGGCCAAGCCGCTTTCCCTGCCAGCAGGGCGATTGGCAGCCGCCGCCGCCAAGCCAGCCGATGGGGTTCCAAGTCCCGCCCTAGAGAAGACCTCTGCAACGACCTCTCGATCCTCTACCCCAGCTTCCGTGACAGCAATAGACACTAATGGACTCTAAATCCAGTATCCTGTTTTTAAACCTAAAAAACACTTACGCTCCACAGAAGGTTGTAAAAACTCCACCGGCTACTCTAGAGCCCCGACGCTCTGGCTAATCTTTGTGAGGCTTTTTCCGTTTCATTATAATCCATCAGCAGTTGTTAGGAACCACATGCCAGCCTTGCCAAGGGGAGCTCAACGCTGCTCGCTTTTAAGTCTTGGCACCAGAGAGCATGTCACTTGGACCTTCAGGACTGTGGCCTCTTCTGCTTTGTTTTAATTGAACTTCTTTGGGAAGGAGCTCCCGGGTCCTGCCTTGACATGCAAGAGAATCCAGGCAAGCAGCACTCAGTATCCAAGGATGAAGTATGGTGTTCTCCTTTCTGCTGGATGGCCAGGCTGCCTGAACAGCCTCCCCATATAACTCGCTGCACCTCCTCTTTCATGAGATACATATTTTTCTTCTTCCCAGATGGCTCTGTACTTGTTAACTCTCTGCAATGAACTGTCCACCTGAACTGATTTTCCTCAGTGGGAGAACTTCTCAATCTCCAGTGTAATGAGAAATAAGCAGTTTCTTGGTTACAGATGTCTGCTTTTCCCCAGGACTCAGCTAGGTAGTGACTCACAGGGATTACAGGGGTTGGGCATTCCCTGGAGGAGAGGAGAATTGTGTTCTATTGAGGAGGGAAGCTAAACAAATCTCTGTGCTGAGAGGGAACAGGTGATCTCTTTTATATGGCCCATTTTTAATCCTTTTCTCTAACTGGACCGTCCATTGTTTATCAATCAGCTTGGTTAGGAGCCTCCACTCTCCTTGTGTGCTGAATGTTTCAGACCAAATCTCAACCTGTCATCATGGCCCCTTGCCCCAGAGGCTGGGTTGGGTTACTTTGCCGTGCAGGAAAGATTTTTCCACTGCATGGGAAGTATTAGTTTTAGATTTAATGTCTTTGTTTTCACCCTGTGAATCTTCTCCACACGATTGCAATGGATCATTTACAGCCTGTTCTTTCCAAGCATGTTGGCACAACGATTTTAAAAAAAGTTTCCGAATTTTGCAATTAATGTCAATTTTTTAAATGTCCAAGCCTAAATGGGGTTACCAGAGCTCTGTTGTGTGCTGAACTTGTGGTTCCAGACCTATATTCCATGCAGAGAAGGGCAAACCTATCAAAGCACCTGATTGCACTGCTCTAGCTGGCAGAATTCACTAGCGATGCATTTATAAGCCAATGTATATCACCTTGTCCATCATTTTAAAGCCTGCTCTAGAGATGACCGCTCAGAAGGGTGCAATCTGGTTGGGTTGTGGCATGCTGAACTGGCTGTTACTAGGCTGGCTGGGCCTGAAGGCAATGTTCTAATCTGGTGCCGGGGGGAAGACTGGTTTGGTGTATGCAGAAAAACAGAGTTTGCCTAGAAGAACTTATTTTATGAGTCCCTTAGGAGCTTGTTATATGTGCAGCTAATGCAACAGGACTCGGCGCATGCTCGCTTTGGGAGTCCCACTGACTTCTCATGCTGCACACGAATAAGGGCTGGAGAGTATTGACCCTTCATTGACCCTTCATTCTGAGACTGTGTTCTTCTGTGATCTTTGGATTGGAGCCAAACAAGACACATAATTCCTAACTTATATTTGGTCACTTTTTAAAATGCCAGCTGATAATGGAGATGTCATTTACTGTTCCTCAGGCTAGCAATGAGAACAGGTGTGCTGTCGACTGGATGTTATTGATATGCCATGGTAACAAGAGCAGGTTAGCTAATTGGTTGGGTTGTGGTCCTTGGAAACTCCAGTCTCTAGTAATGAAGTGGTTAACTCGCATGTCTTAAAAGTTTTCATTCACAGGCAAAAATCTTCTCATTGCCGAAATTCCGTGTTAAGAATCTCTAGTTTTTGTCCTGTGAGAGCTGTTACTATCACAGTTCGGAGCCTGGACTCAGTCATGGCCTGTAGATACAGACAGCAGGTAGATGAAAGAGCTGCTTCTCTGGTACAGACTCTTCTGCTTCTTAAAGGAAGAACAGACCGGGATTGCCGGGTGCAGGGATAATTGTTGGCAGTATTCCTTACTTGTCTGAAGTCCTCCTCCATGGATGTGTGCATACCTGCCTCAGGTACAAGAGCTGGGGCCGTCTCTGGGGGTGAGGCTGTTCCATAGCCATCTAATATTAACCTCAAGGAACAGCTGATGCCTCCTGGATAATGGAAACCTATTTGCAAACAATTCCTACTCTGTGTAAGGTTCTCATCTCTGTTCCCTTCATTCGCTAGTGCTATTAGGATATTTCTGCAGAAACAGCATCTCAGGTGTGAAATCCCTCCAAAGTCCTGTTCTTCTCTTAAACTATCAGACCTTTCCAGTGATGATCCAGTACCCATCAGCATTGTACTGGGTTGATAAGGACCAGAGAGAAGCCACAGATTATGTGGTTTTCATGAAAATACCCTTCGTGATAGAGGACGGGATTCTGCAGTCCTTACTCAGTCAATGCGCCCAGTGGAAGCTTTGATTAAGGACCCTCTTGGTACAGTGGTAACCCTGAAAACTTTTTCAGTTGCTTCCGGTAACTAAATAACATTGCCTCAATGTTTGTAGTATCCTCTGTATTTAGCTACAAATACTGAAGTGATGATACTAGTTAGTTGCCTAAGGGTAACCCCTAAGATCAGACCCCAAAAAGGATGAGAGCAATGCAGTGCTCTAAGGAATTATTTATAAATAGACAGTCTTCCATAGTTTTCACACAACTTCAATGGCTCTCTGTGTATTAAAATAAAAATTAACCCCAATGTAAATAAATGAAATACTAACAGTCATGATTTAGAATGATTTTTTTAAACATGGAATGATAAATGTGAAATTCTGGTATGGGAAGACTTGTTGGATTGAGTTTTCTATATTTTTTTGTCATTTAATTCTGTAATAGGAATTTGTTACTTAATTCCTGTGCATAACTTATTTAATGTACTGTATAAAGGAACCCAAACTGTTACAGATGTATTTAGTTTGTTCTACTCAAAGTAGTCAATAAAAAGACTATATTCATCTTACCACTCCTCCTTCACCTTGCAAAGGGAATAGCAGTTTATCATGATACATGCAACAGGCTTAGATTCCTTAAGGTTTCTGTAGGAACAGTGCCACACTGTCATGATAAAGTCATGGCTAATAAGGGTTGTCGGACATGAAAGCAATATATCCACTTCAAAACTGAGAAACCAAGGCAGCCATGCCAGTCTTCTGGCACATGCATGGAGCCCAAAATGAATCCCCAAAATCAAATACAAATGCAGAATTCCAACCTGAGTCATGCACAGAGGTTTTCTAAAAGTGGTTTAATTTTGGTACTCAGGCCAAGATGTTTATCGCAAAGAATATTCTCTACCCCCCAAATTCCAGTGAGAGATATACATATACAGTACCAGAATATGAAATCCCCCCCCCCTCCCCCCAAGATTTACTGGCATATTCCACCTGCTGAAGTCTCAGTGTTGAGGGGGAGCAGCTAACATTTAGAGACAAGAATCACTGCTTCAAGCGTGGCACAAATTGGGATTGGCTTCTCTGGGACAAATAACATTTTCAGTCACTTTAGTTTCACAGTCTGACATTTCTCTTGTAAGGAGTTAGCAAAAAGCGAGGATGCCAGATTTCTGCTGGGATGGAGATCGTTACCTAAAAGAAGGGAGTGGCAAGTCACTTCATCCTCACCTTTGACTGCAGTGAGATGCTGCAGAGAACTTTGCAAAGAGGTGCTTCTTTGGTATGATTCTTGCTTTGGGTGCAAGAGATCCTGGGTTCCAATCCCAGATGAGCCCAGTTAACCACTGGAACAATTTACCAAGATGTGTGGTGCATTCTCCATCACTTTTTCAATCAAGATTGGATGTTTTTCTAAAAGATCTGCTCTGTGGATTATTTGGGGCTGTTCTCTGGCCTGTGCTATACAGGAGGTCAGTAGATGATCACAGTGGTCCCTTCTGGCCTCAGAATCTGTGACTTTTGCTTGTATGTGGCATCTTCTTTTCTCCCATGGTTTGACTGCCTTGTCTATTTAGAATATAAACCCTTGAGGGCAAGGAATGTCTCTTGCTGTGTATATACAGTGCTCTGCATGCTGGAGCACTGATGGTTGGGATGTCTAGAAGATACTGTAAATAATTACAATAAGTACCTGCATTTCAGAATAGGTTGTGGTTGCAAGGTGATGGGACATTTCAGGTAAGTAATTCCTTACATTACAGTCTTTTGCAGTCAGAAAATCTGGTCCCCATGGACTACTGCAGATGGAGTATATCAGTCCTGAAATATGATTGTCTCTGGGGTGGAACACATCTAACAGTGCACACCTAATGATGGCGTGCTGCTGTTTAAGACAGGAAGTGAACAATAACTTCTCTATCTGATATTACAGGAGAGGATTTGGGAGGCCACAATCATCACCTTTGCATGCTCTCCGTCTTGGCACATGTTCCTGCCATGGCGGAGGCTCAGTCTGAAGGAGATTTGGATAGTTGTCTCTTCTGTTCTTACGTGCTACATAATCCCAGGATTTCAGCCTCCAGGGCTCTGTCGGACAGTTTTTACAAACACTTAATTCATTTGTTTAAATAAAATTCTAAACGTGGAGAAAAACATGCATTTATATTTGGCAGCCAGTGTTTTACCCTGCTGGGCGGACGGCATTTTAATGTATTATTCACAACGGTAAAAATCTTAGACCATAATTTGCTCTAATCACTGATTCTCAGTGTGAATTTGCGTCTATTCTTGGGTTAAGTCTGAATGTTAAGCTGTCGCGTTCTCTAGAATGCATGCAGTGCTCATTCCTGCTGTAGTCCCACTCGCTTGCTATCTCTTTGTGAGGCCACCCAAATTGTCCAAAGAGCAAATAAGCCTGCTGTCCAACAGGAAACCTCTGGCCAGCCTGCTGTACCTCCTCTCACTCTGGCATGTGGTCCGTGACCCACATTTCTTCTATGCATTCAGCAGAAAGGCACTGGCTACGCTGTGAACGGTTCTTCTGCGAGTCTTGCTCATGTCCATTCCGTGCTAAGTGCGTGTGCACCACGTGCACTGTTGCCAGAGACTTTTCCCTTAGTAGTATCCACTGGGCAGGCTCTAGCACCCTCTGGAGCTGTGCGCTTATGCGCTGGTATAAGGTGCACTGCTGGCCCCGCAGCATCTCAGTTCTTACCCGCTTCTGAGGGTTGCTAGGACACCCCTTCCTTCGGCAGGGCTTCTTCCTAGTGGCTTTTGGACTTTTTCTACATTTGCAGTGATCATAGTGTAGTGTATAGTTAGTGTAAATAGTTCCTGTCATAGAGAGACTTTGCCCCAGGGGATGGGCATGCTCTGGGCTTCAAGTCTTGTGCCTCCTGGGGCAAGCCTCTGCTTGTGAATGACCTGCACTCCAGCAGCTTTAAGTGTCTGGGCAAAACTCACATGAAGCACAAGTGCGAGATTTGTCAGGACTTCAGACTGTGCACCAAAAAAGACAGGGATGTCAGGCTGATGGCTGTCTGCATGCAGGCCGCTCTCAGACCTGTCTCAGAGCCAAACCCTCTGATTCGGCACTGAGTTCGTGGGCACTGGTGTGAAGCTTTTCCCTGGCACTGTTCTCTGTCTCCGAGGAAGAAGCATTAGAAGCAGCACATGGAGGGAGAACACTCACCAGTCCAGATGAGAGACAAGCAGGGAGAAGGCAGGTTAGCGAGACCCATGCTGGGCTGCTCTTCCCAGACCTGCATCAGCAACATCAACTCCACCAAGGGAATTGATCCTGGTGCAAGACCATCTGCTGACACCAGGAAGCCTGCACTGCTGTGCCAGCAGACATGCTACCATCGACCCTGGAGGCTTTTCAGGTGGCTAGGGACCTTCTCTCTCTTCTGGTCCCGCCAACCCCAGTGGGGCATCTATGAGCTCCAGAAGCAGGAGGGAACAGGGTGTGTTGGGCGCCTGGCACCATCTAGGGGCAAGCTCCACCTCATCCCAACGTCTCGATCTCCAGCACACCACTGGTTCCCGGAACCCCGGCACCGTATGGAGGCGGAAGCAGGTACCGCTCCACCATGGTTGCTGAGAGAATACCCTTTGGCATTGAAGGGGGAACCTTATGTGTCGTCAAAAGCCCACCGTCAGTACCTAGCCTATGCTGCACAGAGCTTCAGTGCTGGAGCTCTGGCAGGCTCCTGGCCAGCAGGTTGCTGGCCAATGCTGCCACCCAGAGTGATCCCTATCTAAGTTCTGAAAGTGATCTGGCTGGATATTCAGTTTGTTCATTGCTGGCAAACTTTATCACGACACCAAAGCTTTTGGCAACCATGTTATCACTGGCCATGTAGCAGCATTCCTTGGTAAACATCCTTGTAATTTGTTGGTCTTCCATCCTAATATATCCATACCAAGAAAACTGACAAAACCAAACCAGTGCTGATGGAGGTAGTTACGAGGTTCTGCTACAAATATCCTCAGTGCTGAGTGTGTCCTTCCACTTGATGTGGAGTAGCTGACACAGACTTATGAGAATCAAAAATGTCAATCAGCCACTCTTCGGCCTTTCTCAGTGCCCACGTTTCATTGCTTGCAATAAAGAGAGTTGGCATAATTGTGGTTCTGTAGAGCTGCAGTTTTGTAGCAAGCCTGATGTCACAGCGTCTTCACAGAGGCTGCTGAAGGACTGGAAACATGGCAGCTGCTGCTGCTATCTGACTATCCACATCTTTGGAGGCTCTTCCAGTGCAGAATAACACTCATGTAATAAAAGGTTCTTGGATCCATTTCCACAGGGAACTTCTTGACCCACTGCAAATATAATTCACTCCTCCATTTGCCCACCCTCCCACTTTCAGGTGTGAAAGTTACACTGGCCTCCTGCCTGTCAGATTTCAAGCTACAGAGGTGCAAACCTGGCCAGGTCTCACATGGGATCCTACCTTAATTCTCATCTGCCTACAGGCTTCCTCTTTTTCAGCTAACGTACCCAAGTCCTGCCATTCCTGGGCCTTAAAGACGAGTTCAGTCTCCTTTACATGTTTGGTCCTTGGTCTCTGCAGACATACCCCAAAGATGACAGGTGCAGTGATGGTTTGGTAAGGTGCCTGCTAGGTGCTGGGTTCACCAACAGTGTGATGTTGTTTGGGACCAGAATTGCGCACTCGCTTACCTAGACCTGCAGAAGAGCTTTATGTGGCTTGAAAGCTGGTCTCTTTCACCATCAGGTTGGTCCAATGAAAGACATCACCTCGCCCACCTTGTGTCCCTAATTAGCATAAGCATGTTAGCGAGCCCTGCAATTGTGCACAGCTCTGAATATATGGCCCTAAATAGCTCCTGAGCTGGGCCTGATTGGACCAGCACCCATCTCCCCATCTTAATCCCCGGATCTAGCCAGCATGATAAAGTTTTCCTAGTAGCCATTGTACTCAGACTATAACTGCCTTTCATCTGGCTTGTATCCTATCTCCTTTTGACTGGGCCCATAGAAATCCCATTGCAAATCGTTTTTGGCCTTAGCCCCACCCGCAGAGAAAGGGTGGACCTGTGGTTTGGGCACTGGATTGGGGCACAGCCGTTCTGGGTTTTGTTCCTGACCCTGGTGCCAACTTCCTGGTGACCTAAGGAAATTCACTTAACTGCTCTGTGCCCCAGTGTCCCCATAGACAGAATGGGAAAAATATTGCTTCTTTGGTCTGTCTTGCTTATTTATATTGTAAGCTCTCTGGGGCAGAAACTGCCTTTGATTGTGTGTGTGGACAGCACCACTCAGGGCATCAAGGGAGTACAGTAAGGATTGTCCAGCAGTTAGGGTGGCAGTGGATGTCGGAGACCTGCGTTCAGGTCTGTCACAGACTTTGTGCGTAACTTCTGGGCCTCAGTTCTCCATCTGTACAATGGGGGTCATTGTACTTCCCTACCTCAAGGGGGTGCTGTGGGGATAAAACTATTAAAGATTCATAGATGATGAGGCCAGAAACGTCCACTGCGGCCCCTAGCCTGACCTCTTGTATAACACAGGCCAGAGACCATCCTGAGATCACTCCTGTGCAAGGTGCACGGCGTCAGCACCTTAGATAGAAAATACAAGTAATTCACAATAAGCAGTAAGGACTACGGCTCAGTGATGGCCCCACCAGCTATTTCTGAGGCAAATATATCATTAGAAATAATGTGTGTAATATGTGTTGAGAGAGCCAGGGTGGCAGTTGGTTCAAACAAGTTCTGCATGTTCATTACCAAGCTGATCTCTTGAGTAATCCCAGAGCTTTGTTAATGATACGTGTTGTGTACGCCATTCGTCAAAGCAGCCGTTCTCTCTCTGCTTTAATGAGGCTGCCTGCTTTCCAGAGTGAAACCCTGTGGAGTTGAAGTTCTCAAATACAGCAGCTTATGCAAAGGGAAAGTTTTTTAATTTTGGAAAGTACCTGTAATTAATGCAGCCAAGTCACTGCTCTGGCCTCTTGGAGCGCCTTCCATTTGATATGGCACTTCTGCTTGTGATTGCAGACAAGATCAACAGCAACTGCCTTGAATTTTCAGCCCTTTCCTTCCATCCTCTCTGCTCAGAAAGTCGCTAGTGCCCGATTGTTCCCCGGCGGCTCATTCAGCCAAACCTGGAAGGTTCCTCTGTCTGTTGGCCAAGGCCCCGCTCATTACCTTCTTCTGGACAAACAATATACATCTCTTCCAGTGATCTGCCCCTCGGGGAGAGAGGCTGCTAGACAAATGGTGACAATGGCGCCTGAGTTGCTGAAGCAGTGACGGAGAGAGATGATTGAAGAGGTGTGTGAGTTGGTCACTTCCTCACAGAGTCAGACTAATGTCAGCATGAGCTTTTTACTGCCTGCGCACCAGCATAACGAGATGCTGTCTGAACACTACAGGTCAGGAGACTGGGGGACATTAGCTGTGGAGAATTGCTTGAATATAGTATGAATTTTGCTTTGCCAGTTCATACCCGCCCCCAGCACCTTTAAAGTGCCACTGCTTGAGAATCCACTCAAACCAGCTCCAAACTGTGCCGTAGATTGGGATGTAAAATTCTCAGTGGGCACAAGATGGATTAGTTACATATGTTAGCCAATCGGGGAACAGAAGCGGTGCCACATGACAGGAATTCTGGATGTTCACCTGGAACTGTTCACAGGTGGCTTGCAGAGGAAGACTCGCTGGCTGAAGAAATGTGCAGATAGTTTTAGATAATGGCTATTTCCAGGACTTTGGCAATTTGTTTACGAGCAATTGTCCAGCAGCAAAGTAGGGGAAGTTCCTGGCATAAATGATTAGTTGTGTATTGTAGCTCTAACAAATATCAATCTAGATTAGACAGGGTAGAATTGGGGTAAAACTTTAACCCCCAAGGAAGCTGCTGTCTCACATCATCATCAGGGTTTTGTTGTTTCTAATTAATGTTTATCATGTGCATGTGACTAGAGATCAGCCAGGCTGGCCCCCACTGTCCCAGGCACTGCATAAGCATAGAGGACATGTGCCTGGCCCAAGGAGCTTACAGTGTAGGGGACAAGACCTAGGAGCTGGATGAGACAGACAAGGGGGCACAGTGGGGCTCATGGGGCAATAAAATAGGGTGTGAGCAATTCTTAGCCAAGCAGGGCAATGTTCACAGTTCACCCTTGTCTGCTGTGGGTCCACACATAACTTCAGCAGGGATGGAGTTAATGTTTAATGCATAACTGACACTAGAGACTGTCCTCATCTTCCAGCTGGGCTCAAAACAGCTCATACAATGCAACTGGGTTTGCCCACTTGCATTATTGCCCAGCACTGCTGAGGTGACGGGCCGTGGGGCAATCCTGACAGCAAATGTGTCTTCCCCCTTCCCTCCATCTAGAACAGGGATTCTCAGACTTTTGTACTACTGACCCCTTTCACAAAGCAAGCCTCTGAGGGCGACCCCGCTTATATATTAAAACACTTTTTAATATATTTAACACCATTATAAATGCCGGAGGTGAAGCAGGGTTTGGGGTGGAGGCTGACAGCTCACAACCCCCAAGTAATAACCTCGCAACCTCCTGAGAGGTCCCGACCCCCAGTTTGAGAACCCCTGACCTAGCAGCACGCACTCCCCAATCACTGCAAATCCCAGGGTCTGAAGCCTGCTGTCTCCTGTTCTCCCAACCTGCCAGATTTGGACTGGATCTGTATAAAGCATCAGCTTCCCTAACTCCCATGCAGCACATTACAGCCTCTGAAGTGACAATCACTTAATATCAACATAATTAGGTAAATCTTGAATCAGCTGCTGGAAGATTGGTCCCATGGTGCACAAAGGGATCAGACTGAGCTTGTGAGTTTTCCTACAGGGGTTTTGCATTTCCATTTGCCTCAGTTCCTGCAGAGGGATTGCACTTTTACCAGCATTGTCTAAGCAGAGAGTTGTCGAAAGCTGCTGACATTTCACTTGGTAAATAAAAGGAACGGAGCTTCTTCCCTTGTTTATCCTTATGTCGTGTCTCTAGCGAGTCAGCCTGTTCCCTTCCTTATCTCTGACAGCCGCAGTAATAACGTTTTCCATTTCCATGGCGCACTCCGCCCAAAGGATGCTTTGCAAAGTATAAATGAGATTCCACATCATCCCCTGTCATAATGCAGCCACCTCTTGTGTGAAACGCAGTGTCACTGCAACAATGACTTAGGACAGTAAAAGGAGAATAGTGTATCCAATGAAAAAGACGAGGACACTTCAGGTTGGTGATATGCAATTAGCCCCCCAGGAATCTGGGGTTTGACTCATCTATTTTTAAAGTACCCTGATCTCACTGATAACCAGCAGTGGGGCAGGGCCTCAGTGTTAGGGCTCAGCTGAGCAGGAGGCCCTCACTAACACAGTGCTGGAGCCGCGGTTTATTACTGACTCAAAGGGCTGAGCCAGGTGGGGGCAATCTCTTCGCTATATAATAAAGTTGCTGAAAAATGCATTTTGGAGGCAGTAAAACTAGTCACCGGCTCAGGTCGGATTCAGCAAGTGGCTTCAGCTTAAAAAACCTGAAAAAACCAATCTGGAAATATTTCAAAAGGAAACATTTGGACTCTGTTTCCAAGGGCGCTTTGGTTAGAAATGAGGCTAATTTTTAAAAACAAAAAGGGTGACAAACACCTGGAAAATGACCGAAAACTAAACAGAAAAACCACCACCAAAATCTGCATCTCATTCCAAGCGAACCAAAACAAATCTGTTCTGATTTGAACCACAAGGACTTTTTCAGTTTGGCCCCTGCCCTGAAAACGCCATTGTTCTCCCAGCGCGAGACAGCGCCCCCTAGTGCCTCACCAGCACCATCTCCTCCAGCACCTGTCCTGGCCAGGCCCAGCGCTGCTGGGTTTAGGGGTGGGTGCCTCTGGCATGGGCCCAGGAATAACACAAGCCTGCAGCCCAGACTGGAAATGAAGCTTGATGATCTCTGGAGACCGTCCCTGGCCCAGCTCCATTGGGAATGGTGAGATGCTCACGGACTCCTGGGGTCGGAATTTGCTCTCGAGAGGGCAGGGCCTGACAGTTAACAGAGGGCTCCAGGCATGTTGCACCCAGGGACTCCTTTGTTCATTGTGTCTCCAGGGGGCGAGTCTGGAGGTTCCCAGACTCTGGTATCAGATGGTCAGGTTTATGGCCCCTGCCTACGTGACAGGCAGCCAGGCTCTGCCGCAGGGTCCATTCACTAGGTCAGGGCTTCTCAAACCTCATTGCACTGTGACCCCCTTCTTGCAAAACTCGGGCTTCAGCTTCAGCCCTGGGCGGTGGGGCTCATACCTCTGCTTCAGCCCCAGCCCCCAGCAAGTCTGACGCCAGCCCTGGCAACCCCATTAAAACAGGGTTGCCACGCACTTTGAGGTCCTGACCCCCAGTTTGAGAACCGCTGAACTAGGTGAACGCTGCCCCACTTCAGCACTGTACGTTGCCGAAGGCCATAGGGTCAGCAGGGCCTCTCTGACCTCAGACAGTGCACCATTCACTTGCTTGCATGTCCTGGGAGCCTTTTGCAACCTTCTTCCTGCTCCGCTGCGTCCCACGCAGATTCCTGTGGGTTTATCTCAAGGTCAGCAGGAGCCAGGCAAATGCCTGGGCTTGTAACAAGCCTCCCTCCCCTTGGGAAGCCTGTATGGCAGGACTGCAGCCGCCTGGCTCTGTGCTAATTAATTCCTTTCCCAGCCCAGCTGTTCATTTCCATTTGTTCTGCCTCCTGCTGCAGCCCTGGTGGGATGGGAGGGGTGCTAAGAAGGCAGCTGTAGGGAATCACCCAGGGTACACCCAGCCTGCACTGCTTCCCAAGCTGGCTCTGCAGCTCACAGCAGCATCTGGCAGGCCAGCTGTGGCTCACTGAGGTTGGCACCTGACATACCAGCCTCTCCAGAGGCCAGCGCTGCCCCTCTCTGAGCACCATTGGTATGAACCTTGATACACGCCAGAACAGAGAGGTGTCCTGTCCTGCCGTGTCTGGGGTGCTGGGCAGTAGTTCAGCTTTTCAGGCAGTAGCATGCGGACTTCCCCCTGGTAAGGACAGGTGGTGTCTGCCCTCTCCCAGCCTGGCTGAGCCTGGGATTGTAGATGAGCAAGGTAGGTGTGACGCTAGGGAAAAGAGCTGGAGGGTATGGCAGGGGGGCTCCCGCTGCTTGTCATGGATTCAAGAGGCTTTGCACATCAAGGGATCACCTGGTAGCCTTGCCTGCTCTTGGAGACTCCAGCGGTGTCTGACCAAGAGCACCCCTCTTCTTTCAGTACCCCATGGTACCTGCCTGTCTTACCGACCAAGGGCTCACCAAGGCATTTGTCAAGTAGACCTAAGCTAGTGGGTGCTGGTCTTTTCCAGGCTAGACTGAGGGTGAGGTGTGTGAGCCCACCCACCCCTGCCCCTGCTGTAGCTACCTGCTCTGTGGATCATTCGCATTTTTCGCCAGTGCTGAGTCCACCAGAGAAGGAGCTCCCAGCTGCTGAGACAGCTGGGGCTTGGCTTTCAAGGTTTGCCAGCTTAGCCTTCAAAGCCGACCCTTCCCAGCAGCCACCCAGGGAGCATCACACCATTGGCTGCTAAATATTGTAATTTATACAGTGATTCCATCTGAGCCTGGCCCCATCATGCCTGGGCCTGACCTCAGTTAATGATCTCTGACACCACAGCAGCTGGGAGCAGGGCTAATTGACTGCCTCTCTCAGTCCTTCACAGGGCAGGAGGCGGGTGTGCGATGGGAATGAATACAAATCACTCAATCCATGGAAGGCGATGGCTGGCACTAAGAGTAAAGCATCTGCCACCTGAGGGCCTTGTGATCAGAGCAGACCAGGGCCCTGGGGCAGGTCTGTCACCCCCTGAGCCTGCAGGAGATACGGTAGCCCTCACTGCTCCCAGGGGGCTGAGAGCACCTGGGAACTCCAACCAGGTCACAGTACAGCTGCTCCCTTGCTTAGGTGGATTTCTGGCACCTGTGCTCTGGAGCCTGGCTTCCAGTGTGTTCCTGCAAGCGATGCAAGGAGGTGTTTTTCTTGGTTTTCCAGAGCCCTGCCTGGGTTCCCATCCATGAACTGGGAGCAGCCAGGAAGCTCTCGCTACCAGCCCCCATGTTTGCACCCTGGAGGGTTGTGGGCAGGGGGTGCTCACTGGGGGCCTCTCAGGTCTGCTCCCCAATCCCAGTTTGTGGCTGCAGATTCTGCCTGGTTAGCTGGGAGCTCTCTGAACAGGCTGAGCAAGCTGCTTCTGAAGCGTTCCCGGAGCTGAGTCCGGTTGTTCTGTTTCAGGAGGGTGGTAAATGCAGCCTGGGGACAGGGCTTCCCAGATCAATACCCATAAACCAGTGCCACCACTGCAACGCACTGGCCCGTCTTGGAGCTGGGGTGATGGGGGGCTTACCCAGAAGATGGCTGGCCTGCTAGTTCCAAGGACAAGGGGATCCCCTTGGAACTGCCTCCTGCCACCCTAGAACCAACCACCCTGCCAGGTGATAATGTGACACTTTATCAAACACATCCTGCCACATAGGGTGACCTGGGGAGCAGGAAACTCTCCTCTGCTCCCTGGGCTTCCTGCAGGTAACTGGATCTGTGAGATGTGTTTATTTAGGCCAGGGCCCGGAGCTGCTGTCTGCCCTCCCCTGGGGGTTGGCTCAGGGAACAGAAGGGAAGAGTTTTACCTGTGGAATATGATCATTCACATAAAGGGAAACAACAATTAGGGGCAAATGGCTTTATTAGCTGTGGTGAGATCCCAGACTGTGGAATGCTCTCCAAAGAGAGAAAGCATTGGAGAATATCCATGGGGAACAGGCCTGCACCTGACCCCAAGGGGAGGAATGACTGTGACCTAACAGCACCCGTGGAGTGAGCTGAATTGTCTGGATTCACTCGCCCACACACCTGCTCCATTGTGATGTACAGTAATTCAGGTCGCTGGACTCTCAGCTGCCTTGCCTTAGATTACACCGGGAACCGATGGACTGGGACTCACCTTGGTGGTTTGCACTGCTCAGCAGCATCACCTGGTCACTGGATCAGTTGTAGGTCATCTTGTGACCTAGCATGGTGTGATGCAGTAGGGACTGTCTGTGTGGGGAGTGGGAGAGCAGGGGAGGACTTTAGGGGATGGACGATGCCAGGGCCTGTAACCTGAACTAGGTAAGGGAGGGGAAAGGTCAACACCTTTGCCCGGGAAGGGGAACAAAGGAATGGAGTGGCAGGAGGGAAGCAGTTTGAGTTTGGGCTTGGGCCTGTGTGGGCGGAATTCAGGGTATCCTAGCTAGGATCCAAGCACCCTGAAAGCCCAGAAGGACTCGGTGGAGGGGTCCTGACTGTGCCTGCAAGCTCTGCTGTAACCGGTGTTCCTGTTGTCCAATAAACCTTCTGTTTTACTGGCTGGCTAAGAGTCACTGTGGGTCCCAGGAAGAGGGGTGCAGGGCCGGACTCCCCACACTCCGTGACACATGGCATCACAATGGCACCCCAGTGAGTCACAGCACAGCGTGCCTTTGCAATCAGGTGCCGTGTCATAGAACACTGGGAGAGGTCACTCCTCGGAGGGAGATGTGGCCTAGTGCCCTGGGACGAGCCAGCAGGAAGTCTGGGTTATAATGCTGACTCTGGCCTGGGGAAAGGCCCTTGGGGCTGGATTCTTCAATGTTATCCCTGTGCATTTGCACTTCCCTAACCTCTATGCCCCAATACTCAGTGGGCAAAGGGAACTCGCGCTGCCAGAGGGAACTGAGCTGCACTTAGAGCGGGGTCAGCACCACAGCCTGTGATTCCCATTCTGGTGAAGCTGTTGGAAGAGTTTCTTCCGGGCATCCTTCCAAACCCCCTCAGACTTAAAGGCTCATAATTCAAACCCCATGATTGGCCGGTTGGCACAACAAAATGGCGCTGAGGTGGGAGTCTCCCACTAACCGATGGCTATGTAGCTACTGGCACCGAGGCAGGGTGTGAGGAGCAGCAGTGAAACAGGTGGAAGGAAGATGTGCAGAAGCTGCCAAACTGGTTCCCCTCATCCAAGCTACGAAAGACAGAAAACAGGATGCACTGTTGGGATTGAACCAATATGCATGTCCCCTAGGAAAGGGCTTCTGGAGTCCTCAGAGACCAGCATAAAGGGGAGGGGAAAATCTCAGCCTTTTCAATTTGGAGATGAAGCTCTTGGTACAGTGAGTTGGCTATGTCTGTGAACCAAACCAGGCATTTGTCAAGGGACTGCTCTACTACCATGCTGGGGTGTGAACCCCACAGCAACCTGGAAGGGGTTAATGAGGCTGAGAAGGGGCCAATTCACCAGCTAGGCCCCAGCTGAGGGGAATTAGGTCGCCCAGTTAATCCCCTGAGTGATGACAGTGCCCAGCAGAGAAAGAACAGGTGGGGCAGGATAAAGCCAGGAAGCTGGTAGCAGAAGGGAACTGCAGTGAGGGCACCTGTTGCTGCTCTCTGGATATCAGAGAGGGAAGGAAGGAATCCTAGGGCAAAGGGTGTAGGAAAAGGCTCAGGAAGATGATGCAGGCCTTGGCTGCACAGTAGAGGGTGGGCCTGGGTTCCCCTACCAGTCACCGGGGACATGGCACCGTCTGGGCAGTAAATGGGAGATTGCCAAAGACAATTTGTATGGAAAGATTGGAACCCTGGAAGGGAGAAAACACCTAGAGGCTGGGCTGGAGGGCCAAGCTTCGAAGGTAGGGCACCTTCTCAGAGAGTGAGAGACAGACTGCAGGGAATGTAACAAGCGGCAGAAGGGGGCATCAGACCTGGAAAGAGCTAATCCCTGGAGCAACCAGGAGGAGGCGCCCTTGCGGTGAGTGTACCCCATGACAGCAGCCTTCTCTCTGTAGAGGGCAGCCTTTAGGGGCCTGTCAGCTCCCCCAGCTGCGCTGATCAGCCTCTAACAGCATGCACAAAATGCCTTCCCATGGCACATGAAAGCTCTGCAGTATTTTGGTACAACACAACTACCTCCTCCTAATGGCCCTTTCCATCCAAACCTAGAGGAATCACACTGTGGTGATGGAGGGTCTCCCATCTCCAGGTTATCCCCATCCACAGCCTCCCAGTGAAAAGGACAATGGCACTAAATTGCATCTGCGGCTAAGGCAATAAGGACTGATGACTCGAGAACAAGCTGATGAAAAGCAGGTCAGGCTTCGTACTAGGGGATTCGGGTGGCTAGAGCTTTGTAGCTGCTGTGCAATTACAGCCCAAACATTTCCTGGGTCTGCAATAGGATAAGGTCTGTTCTTAGCATCACTGGATACACCTGGATGGTGGTCTAAACCCCCTCCCAAGCCTGAAAACCAGGCTGGGCTTCTCCTGGTAATTCCCCTCTTCTGCTCCTGCTCGGGCAGGAGCCTGGAAGTGCTGGGGCATGGGGAACATGAAAAATGAGGAAACTTTGGCCAGATGGTTTATGAACCTCCATAAGGGCTTGGCTGGGGAACCAGGAAGGACTCCTCACTGCCCCTAAATGGCTCCCCCCTCCCCACACATTACCAACTGAGTCTCTGCTGAGACAACTTGCATTAGAGAGGGAGAACCTGCCTGTCACCAGCAGCTAAGGCCCTGTCCACCCCACAAATACCACGGTGGTTTTTAACCAGTTCTCATCTGACTTGTGCACAACAAACATGGCTGAGTTGTGTACATGCAGCCACTTCAGTCCCAAGCTGTTTTTCTGAGTTCCCACTCAGCCCGATGCTGGAATCGGTTTGCACCAGGGCATTGTGGGAAGAGTCTGGGCAGCTATCCCACAGCACCTCAGCAGGAGACGCACAGAGAGTGGTGCCAGCAGCACGTGGGACAGTGCATTCTGGGATGTCCTGCAGGACAGGGAGCTGAGAGTGAGTGGCACTAGCCATGCCGGGCCCTGGGGACATTGCAAAGGAAGACTGGTGAAGCCTGTACCCAGACTGCAGCCCCTTGCCAGCCTCAGCCTTGGGCAGGGGTGAGCAGCAGAAGCATTAGCTAAACACTGAGCAGGTGGGGACAGCCAGCCTGATACAAACTCAGTTGGAAGCTGTTGTGCCCACCAATAGCTAGGCATGTAGCAAGGTGAGTAACATTTATTAGTGGAGAGAATTAGCAATAAGGTCTCCCTGGGGCAAGGTTGCCTTGCAGCCCAGTTCAGTGGACACCTGCTGTGGAAAGAAGCCACCTCCCCCTCCTGCCTTCTGGAGGCCTCCAAAGACAGAGCAGCAGGACTGCAGCTCTGGCCGGGGAGCGACGCTCTCTCTTCCCTTACTAAAGACAAGCCAACAGTGTGGCAGTGTTCCCAAGCACTGGTGCCAAACGCACCAGCTCATGACATCCCTGCTGCCGGGTATGCATGGACTGCTGCCCCAAACTGGGGGGTTGTCTTTTAAACAGCACACGAGAGTTTACGTGGCTTCTAAAGGGACCTTGGCTGATTGCATCTGGTTCTGAATTAAGCATTTCCAAGTGCTGAGCAGTTGCTAACCATTTAATGCGCTTCAGCCCACTGGTTCCACTTCTGTGCTGGCTCCCCAGGCTGCAAAGACATTTCTGACAACAGCAGCACCACAAACCAAGCACATCCTGTAGGATCATCCTGAGTGGAATCCGCTGGTCGCGTCCATCCCAGCAAAGCAAATCTCCTCTCTGCAGGACCCAGGAGAAGTGAACGAGGGGCAAGTTGCTCTTCGTATTCTCTCAAGCTGTGTGGGACCATGAACAGGGGCACTCAACCATTGTCTAGCCCAGGACCACGTGGATAGCCTACCCAGAGCTTGAGGGCTGCAGCCTTCCAGGAAAGCACATTGCAGTTCTCTTCCTGTTTAATGTGGAGGTGCAGCTCACAGAGATGACAGGTCATGTGTGAAGCCCCATCTTGGTTGAGCATCCACCCCCCTGGATCAAGATGGAGCATCCTGACCTGGACCTGTCACCTTGTGGGCTGGACCTCTCTCAGCCTGCATTAAAAATGGGGTTAGCCGCAAGCTGCCCTGGAGAACTCCATGGGCTGCAGGTCCCCTCTGGCTTAGCAGCACTCGGCAAAGCTGAAAAACAGCCAGTCCCACCTGGCTGTAGCCTAGATCCCTCCCTCCACAGGAGGAAACCAGATTAGCAAAGGGACTGGCCATTGGAAAGTCCTCTGTAGAGTGTGCCACTGGTGAATGACAGTAGCCAAGGGCGTGGTGAGCGTGCTGGCTGTTACATGGGATCGCTGTGGTACTTGTCTTTCTCCAGGGACAGTACCCAAGCCAGCCCTGGTTCCTGAGGCTCCAGCGTGCGTTCTGCTCCCCCTGCCGAATGACAGTGGCAGTGTTGTGTTGGCAGGGGCACTGACGCAGGCTGCAGGGTGATGGCCCCAGATGAAAGCATTTTGCTTGTCTCAAGGGAAAGTGCAAATGCAAAACTGAGCCACTTGCAGGCGGCTGGGCTGGTAAACGTACTGGCCTGCCTCACACCAGCCGGATTTCTGCAGTACGGGCACCTCCTGGTAAAAGGGCTCGCTCTGCACAGACCTGTCCTCCTGCCTGTCTACCAGGCAGCCCTCACACAAGCAGTAGGCTTCCAGCACCCTCCGGGGGTACCGGCGCAGGTCTTCGTTGACCCTGTTGGAACAAAGCGGATTAATGAGGTCACCTAATAAAATCAAGCGCTGGCCAATGCACTCCAGCTAGGGATGGACTGAGCTGTTCAGAAAGGGTTAATAAGCTAATTCTCCCACACCTGCTGTGTAAGGTGCTGCACCAACATTCAGGAGCTGATTGGTGGTGGTTGGGCAGCGTTAGATTGAGCTCACTGGGAGGAAACTGAGGCACAGAGTGAGACAAATGCCACAGACAGAACTAGCTTAGTGCCTGCAGTGCACGGCAGTTCTATCCCTGCTGCGCTGCGATAAGAAAATGCCCCTGTGAGCCTGAGCCAGCTGCTGCTGGGTGGAGCCTCCAGCGAGGGGGATGTGGCTGCTGGCGGGGCTCATATATATTGGTTTGTTTCCTTCTGCACGGGGTGGCTGACTGCGGAATGGAGAGTGCCCCAGGCATGTGTCGAAAGAGGGACACGTTCTAGAAGTGTCCAGGAGAGTAACAATTACCCCTGCAGAACCAGCCATCCACCATCTCCAGGGCACGAGGAGGACGTAGTTCGACTCAGGAAATGCAGCTCCACACCTGAGACAGATGGGGGTGGGGGGGTTCCAAGCTCTGGATCCCAGTGGCAGTGCCTGAACCCAGAGGTGACATTTGCTGAGATGCCCTTCACTCCTCTGCCTGCGGCTTACCTGTATGACCACGGGGAGGCGCTCCTGTCCTGGAGGCGGGACGAGGTCTGGCTGACATTCACAGGGCATGACTTCAGGTCCTGGTCAGGTAAAACGTCCTTCATTGGAGCCAATAAACTAACTCCAGGAGCAAGATGGCGGCTGAGCATGGACTCCAGCTCTGCATCGGAGGGCTCACGGCAGGGAATGTGGGCACCGAACGTCTGACAAAAGGCAAAACCCAGCAGAACTTGGGCAGCTGCTTCTACCTGCGGAAAAAACACAGGGGGAAAGTGAGAAGAAGCTCGGAGAAGCTCCCAGGGATCTGGGGGGGCTGAACAGATAGGAGGTGTCTATTGTACCATCTGAAGGAGCTTTCCATTGCTCGCTGTTCAAGAGCCTTGGAGGAGCTAGGCCGTCATGCTGAGTGAGTTCAGTACCTAAGTAATGGGGGCTCTTGCTCCTAAGCCACTTAGGCACTTTTGAAAGCATTACCCCTATGAGCTGCAGTGAAGAGGCCTGGGGGGCAGGAAGGAGTGGGTTGCCCTGGCCAGGTCTCTGCTAAGATGGGGCACGCTCTTCTGACCTGGCAGAGAGGGAAGTGGGCGTTCTTTGCCTCCACGCTGCCATCTGCAAATGTGGCCCATAGTCCTTCTCAGACCATTGTTTAACACATTTAACAGCCCGGGTCCCCGTGCAGAACCTGGAGGCGCTCGCTCACAACTTTGGGCCACGCTGACCGCTGGCTGGGTAGTCCTGTGCTGGGCTCAGTCCCCGTTGCTGACGTCGGGGTGGCTTTATGCAAGGTAGCTAACTCATGGTAGCTGGCGTGATAGTTTTTACTTTTCGTGACCTTTCCTCATGGCATTTCATTTGCCTAATGAAACCAGGCAGGTTTCACTTGGTGTCAGGTTTGGTTCCGGAAGCTCTGCCCGGCGCTGGCCGTTCTGACCCGACTTGGCAAGTTACAGGCCTGGGCAGTGTCGGCTGGGAGAGAACCCTTGCAGAAAGGGGACCTAACCACGCCAAGGTACTGACCAAAATAAAATGTAATTGGGGGAGCAAGGGGTGAACCCGTTTTACTGAAACCTTAAACAAGTACCAGGGGGGTGGTTAGGCAAAGATCCCCACATGGGCTGGGCACTGTGTGGTGACTATCAGCCGTACGAGAGCTTGTGTGACACCACCGTCTAGATCAGCGTGCCCTTTCCAGTGCGAATGTCACAAGTAGCAATAAAGGAGGGCAGATGCACAGATGAGCTGTTCTAGGGAGCGGGAGTATCCTGAGCTAAATACGAATGTCTCAGCCTTTTGTGGCATGAGTGTGTCTTTAAGGCAGGGTAGGGGATGGGTAGAGTCTCGGGAGAGGCCCCTTTGCCTGAGCACAGAAGGGGGTTTCCTCCTTTAATGCAGGCCCGGAGAGCAGATCAGATAGTGCTCACAGGGGAGTTGCTGCAAGGCATTTCCTTATTGCAGTGCAGTGGGCTGGTCCAGCTCTGAATGGAATTTGCATGTTCAAAGTGTGTTTCCTGGAGTGGGAACAGGTTGCACCTGGCTGGGCAGTTGCATCAATTTCTCTAACCCTGCCCTCTGGCTCCAGTCTTGCTCTCTGTTCAAGCCAGTGTGAGATTTGCATTGACGTCTATTGGAGCAGGATTGGGCACGTCAGTTTTTACAGGCTGGGGGGCAGGAGGCAAATGGACACTTGATTTGGCTAGTGCCCAAGCGATATTGAGGATGTAACTTGTAGCAGTTCAAGGGCTGCAGTAGGGGCTGGCCCTGGGTGGAGGATGAAAGGGAGGGAGGGTCGGTGCATCCTCCCACATCTGAGCTAGTTGCAAGTTGCCCCTCCAATAAGAAGCAGTGTGGTCCAGTAGCGAGGGGACGAGGTCTTAGGAGATGTAGGTTCTAGTCCTGGCTTTGCCAGTGGCCTGCTGGGGGACCTTGGGCAAGTCCCTTCCATGCCCCAGGTCTCCGGGGGCTGTTGATCCTGCCCTCCTTTGAGAGCTCCAGGGCTCTGCAGAGCGAGGTATTATGAACAGGGCATTAGCCCCAGTGCCTGCGCTGTTTGGGAAGCTGAAGGAGGAGCTGCGTCCCATCTTCCTTCCTCTCAGTGCAGGATCTCCACGGGGCTCTGTTCTCTTCTGGACAAGCTGTCCATTGACACTAGCAGGAGACACACGCTTGCAGAGAGCACAGGAGCCCTGTCTGTAATTCCCAGCCTTCTCTGGCTGGGCTGGCCCTTCATCGCAAGTCATCAGATGCTGAAGCTGGCACGTGTCACTGCCGCAGAAAGACGTGGCTGTTTTCTCAGCGGTCTTTGCAGTGAGATCCGAGGTTGCAGAGCTGAGCTGGGCCCGACAGTGCTTTCTGTGCCCACTTCACTGAGAAAGAAGCGTGCTAGGTCTTCCTTGGGTCTGCCTGCCTCTTAGCCAACTGGGTGGCAGCCCAGCCCTGTGCAGTCTGCATCGGTTAGCAGGGGAGGTTTCCCACTCCACTCCCTGAGCCCAGAGGGTCACATTGGCTGAATTCACTCCGCAGCTTGCATTCCGATCTCGCACACTTCATCAGCTGGGCTGCACATGCCTGCTGGTGAATTCCCCTGGGCTTTGCCCTCTCGGGCCTCGTTTCATTGCTCAAGAAGGCTGTGTAATGGGCTGGATCACCCTCTTCATTTATGAATCACAGTTGTGCAGCATTTGCTGAGTCATCTGTCTGTTTGCCCTGGGGCCTAGGGAGTGGTGGGCTCATGGCTCAGGCCAGGATTTTGGCTTGTAACCATAACCACCCCTGCACCAAGCCCTATGCCATGCTGGGGGAAGGGGTGCACTGCTAGCACTTCTGCCTTTCAGACTTACGCACAGTGATGACTTCCCACCAAAGGGCAGCTGGCTCTAGCAGAGCAATTAGCTTGTACTCATTTAAAACTGCAGGACACAGAAAACAAAGCTGCCACAGTTGCACAGCTCCATCCGCCCAGAGAAACAGCCCTAGTGTTTGGTAGCTACTTTAACTGTTTTTTCATAAGCCCCCGTCCATAACTACACAAGCAACCAGCAAGGTAGTGCGGCCCCAGCTCCATGCAGTGAATGCTGCTTTGGGGTGGGTGACTTACTAAGTCCCTAGGCTGCATTGTTTCACCAGCTGATTGCTAATGATCTCATTTATCAGCTGAGGCGACCAGGATCCAGCAGCTGAGTGGGAGGGGATCCCTCTGGAGAGACAGTTCCTAGGAGCCAGCCTTTTAGGCTGACGTTTCAAAGCAGCCTAAGAGAGTCAGGCACCCAAATCCTGTTGAACGTCAGTGGGAGTTGGGTGACCGAGTCCCATACAGCCCCTCTGAAAACCTCAACTTTAAAGAATGATTCTGTTTGCAGTTGCTGGGTTGTTCTACGTCCACTCGCCTCCACACATTTCACCCAGTGGGCTAGTTCACACCCACTCCATTTACTCTGTTCTCTGCTTCCCACCCTGTGCTCACCCTGTGCGCTCTTTCACGTACGCCGTGTCCCACTTTCAGTACATACTGATCCTGTGAACTGCCTGTTTGCACTCAGACGTAGGCAGATGAGCAACAGAGAGTGGTGTGTACTGGTGTAAAAGTTGCAAACAAAACCACACATATCTACTTGTCATCCTGTCGTGTTTGAGCTCCACTAGGATTAGAATTAACAGAGCTCTAGTTCACAATCCAGACCCCCCCGGGAATCCCAGCAATCTGCTCTCCCTTAGCCCAGGGGGAAAGGGACTGGTCACAGAACTGGGATGAAATGGACACATGACAGATGTTCAGGACACAAAGCCAGTATCTGGAATGAATGTGAGATCTTCCATGCTGAGAGATCACAAAAGGCATTGCAAATCTGTACATGGCTCCCTTTGCCGCCTCGTCTTTGGGGTGAAATGCAGCAGAATCGCTCATTGCTCTTCATTTCACCAGCAGGTGGGTCAGGGCACTACAGCAATGGCCAAATGACACCATCATTGAGGAAAGAAAGTGAAGAAGAACGAGAAATCCCAGGGGAAAGGCCAAGGGTGGCTTAGGTCAGAACGTAACTATCCCCAGTCGGCACTAAACAACCTACCAGGGCGTAAGTCTCCACCTAGCGCCAGCCTCTGCTCCCCTCCTGCACATTGAGTAGCGTCGTGTCTCAGCACAGTCAGTGGGCCACTCCTGTGCTAAGTCCTGCTCCTCATGATTAAGGGGGTCAGAGCCTGGCTTTTAGGAACTGCCTGATGAGTCTTCCTAGCCTTTACACCTACTACCTGACACAGACACTCACTCCATGGACCCTGACCTCTGCTGATAGCGATTCCCCAAAGAGAAAACTTCTGGCCTGCAAAGTCAGGGGAGTTTCCCTCTTTCTGGTCTTCCCTAGGGGCAGCTTCACTCTCTAGTGCACCTTTTAAGGCTGGATGATTAATAGTAAAACAGCGCCAGAGCCCCTGGCATGGGAGAGAACGGAGGGCCCAGGACTGAGTGGAGGAGAATATGGGAGTTATGGGGACACACACAGAGCCCCTGTGTGGGGGAGAGAACTGGGGACCTTGGAATGGGTGGAAGAGGAAAGAGGGGAATGAGGGCAAAGACAGAGCCCCTGACACTAGGTGGAGCGGAGGAATAGGGGATTCTGGGATGGGGGAAGGGGGCCACACATAGCCTCAGCAGAGGGGAGGGGGCGAACGTGGAAATGTGGGAAGGGGAGACACTCTTATTCCTAAACACTTACCCCGTCCCCTTTGGAGCTGAGTTTTAGGGGGTGGGGGAACATCAGTGTAATTTACAAAGATGCTACAGGGGACCCCAGCTACTCACCTTTAGCTGCATGGTTGTTTCCCCCGTAGTCTATTTCACATGGGAGTGGGGAAGGTTTCTTCTGTCCCTCTGAGAGAAAAGCGGCTGGTAAACAACAGACCAGGAGCACCAGGCCTTTGTGAAGGTGACCCTGCCGGGCTAGCCTGGAATGGGAGGTTCAGAAGACGACGAGGCTGGGAAGAAAATCTCTTGCGTCCTTCCCCTCAGGAACCCTGCCCTCAAACAGGTTGTCACTGCACAGGGAAGCATCGGACACGCCTCCCTCTCCCAGATACCTGGCACTGCAACCTGGAAGCAGCCATTCGTCAGTGACTCACTGATGGGGAATGTGTGCAGATGCCATGGGGCAAAGGTTTAGGCCCAGTCTAAGCAGTTGTTGTCCTGGTATAACCATGTAAGTTAGAGGCATGTTTTATGTATTTATTTATTTTTTACCAAAGCAGTTATACCACTACAGCCCCCTATACCACTATAGCCTCCAGTGAGGATGTGGTTATACTGGTACAAAGGTGCCTTATACTGGTATGGTTATTCCTAAGGTGGCCACTCATGAGTTCCTGGAATCGCAGACAGTCTAGCACTTCTGGGAACAGCGTGGGCCTGCCTCCGCCCGTGTGACTCAGCCCCCAATAACATGACCTCACTCACATGCAGTGTGAGGTCACGCTGGTGGGGGCGAAGCGGTGCTCTCTTCCAAAGGGTGCTCCCTGTCTGATACCGGAGAAAACCAAGGCTGGTTTTGTCCCAGAACTGGACTGTAAACAAACCAGACAAAAAGAGGACCGTCCGGTGTAAAACCAGACAAGTGACCTCCTTGGCGATTCTCCGTCCAATTTGGATGTACCTGGGAGAACTGAGGGTACATCTACCCTACAAATAAAATCTGCAGTAGCACACCTCAAAGCCCAGGTCAGCTGACTTGGGCTTGTGGGTAGGGTTGCTAGGTGTCCAGTTTTCGACCAGAAAGCCCACTCAAAAAGGGACGCTGGCAGCTCTGGTCAGCCCTGGTGACCAAGCCATTAAAAGTGTGGTTGGCCGCCCACAGCAGGGCTGGCAGGCTCCCTACCTGTGGGGGAGCTCTGTGCACTGCCCCCACCCCAAGCGCCAGCTCCACATCTCCCATTGGCTAGGAATCGCGGCCAATGGGACCTGCAGGGGCAGTGCCTGGCTGCCTCTGTACGTAGGAGCTGAGGGACATATTGCAGCTTCTAGGAAGTCCACTGAGGTAAGTCCCACTCTGAGCCCATTCCCTGCACCCCCCTCCCACAGCTCAATCCCCTGCCTCAGCCCTGAGCCCCCTCCAGCACCCAAACTCCCTCCCAGAGGCCACACCCTGAAGTCCCTCCTGCTTCCCAACCCTCTGCCCCAGCCCTGAACTCTCTCTTGCACCCAAACTCCATCCTGGAGCTTACACCCTGCACACCTCCACCCCCACAACCTCCTGTCTCAGCCTGGAGCCCCCTCCTTCACTCTGAACCCTTCACCCCCAGCTGGGAACCCCCTCCTGCACTCCAAACTCCTCATTCATGGCCTCACCCCAGAGCCTGCACCCCAACCTCCTGCCCCAGCCCAGAGCCCTGAACCTCTCATTTCTGGCCCCACTCTGGAGCCCGGACCCCCAGCCGGAGTCCTTACCCCCTCCTACACCCCCAACCACCTGCCCCAGCCCAGTGAAAATAAGTGGGTGAGTGAGGGTGGGGGAGAGCGAGTGACAGAGGGAGGGTGGGATGGAGTGAGTGGAAGGGGGGGGCCTCGGAGAAGGAGCGGGGCAGGGGCGGGCCTCAGGACGGGCTGGGCAAGGATGTTTGGTTTTGTGTGATTGGAAAGTTGGCAACCCTACTTACGGGGCTCACACTAAAATACAAGTATAGATATTCCTGCTCGGCCTGGAGTGCCGGCTCTGATGCCCTAGGGTTCCTTATTTTAAGGAACGTCCCTTGGCCCTTTGAAGCATTTCATTGCACTGAACACTTGAGGGCAGTAGAAATGTACACTTGATAGAAAAATACGTGCTATGCTCAGGGAAGTGTTTCCCTCAAAGCAAAGTATCGTCCCTTATTTTTAATTCGGGTTTCCCTCGTTTCCATCCATTCCTCACCCTTGCCAGATCTCAGATCCCAGACTCCAGCCTGAGTGGGAGCATCTACACTGCTGTTTTTAGCCCCATAGCATGAGCCTGAGTCAGCTGACTGCGGCTCTGAGATTCACTGCTGTGGGGTGTGTTTTGCAATGGCCACCACTGCTATAGCTCAGGAATCCATATCCTCGAAGGAAGGACTGAAGAGGGAGGAAACAGTCTTGTCATTCAGGCACTCAGCTAGGAATCAGGAGATCTGCATTCAATTCCCAGCTCTAATCAAAACATCCTGTGTGACCGTTGGCAAGTCACTGGCCTTCTCTGTGCCTCAGTTACCTTGTGGGGAGAATAATGCTTCCTTGTGCCTAGTCTTTGTCTATAGAGACCATAAGATCTCGGGGCAGGGTCTGTTTCACATTATGGGGCCCTGATCTCACTGGAGGCTCTAGGTCAGTGGTTCTCAGCCCGTGGGCTGCTTGTGGCCCAATCAGCACACAGATGCAGCTCATGTGACATCCTCAGGGCCAAACAGGCGGTATTGTGTTGATGCAGCCCACGTAACACACAGAGAGCTGCATATGCGGCCCACAGTGATAAATAGGTTGAGAACGACAGCTCTAGGTGCTTCTGTAACAGAGATAAGTAATACTGTTAACTCTTTACCCCACTCGGCATTCTTCGGCCTCCAGAAACACGCTTTCCACTTAGCCAACCCTGCTCAGCCTTTTCAGTCTGGAGGTTTTCACAGCGTGTGAATGTGTCCTCTCAGCACATGCCCCAGGCTGGGATAGAAATAGTTTCTGCTGGATCCATGAAATGAAAATCAGTCAAGCGGAACACCCAGGGAGTCAGCCCGATGCCGATTAGAAACGAAAGGCAATGCAGAAGGAAAAGAGCATCAAACCTGTCATGAGAGAGGTGCTTCCTTTGAGCACCTGTCAAAGCAAAGTGTCAGTGTGATGATTCCTTGGTAAGACGGAGTTACTGGGCCAGAGTCTTCTTCGCCTCGCACTTTTTACACCTGTGCAGAAGGGGGGTCAATCCGTGTCATTCTGCTTCAGTCGCATTTTACAGGGCATCAGAGCAGCTGTCTCAGACTAACTTGTATTCCTTCAACTCTTCCTTCCCGCAGAGCAGCAGTGCTGTCCGTAGTTAGCACACCTTTGGGTCGAGCATTGTGAATGGAATGGGGAGCATGAAATCCAGTCCTGAGTCTGAGTCAGTGGACTGCAATGAGTTTTTGAGGTGATCGGTATATTTGTGTGGCAGACCCTGAAATGTATCCACAGTTGGCTCTGCCCATTCCTAGATCCCAAAGCCAGAAGGGACCGTTGTGACCATCTAGTCGGACCTCTTGCGTAACACAGGCCAGAGAATGGCCCCACGATAATTCCCAGAGCAGAGTTTTTAGAAAAACATCCAATCTTGATTTTAAAATTGCCAATGCAGGAGAATCCACCACAATCCTTGTTCCGGTGCTTAACTATTCTCACCGTTAAAAACGTGTGCCTTATTTCCAAGATATCTCTCCTGCGTGTGCTGCGTTGTGACATCTCCCTACGTCAGGATGGAGTCTAACAAACCCAGTCTGTAAACCTCCAGAGCTTGGGATTTCAAACCAACAGCCCATTGTGTATGAAAGGGCTGTAATGTACTGGAGTTGGCCCTTAGCAAAACTGCCCTTGTATCAGCTACTTAGGATCAGAGCGGAAAGGAGAAAACAAAATGTTTAGTGTGCGACAGTGATCAGACGCCAAGGGCAGCAGCGTTCTTGGGCTGCTGAAGCAAGGAACCAAGTTGTCATGTTTCCCTAACTTGGTTTTAGTTTCAGGGAACTTTATGCCTAGTGCAGTTTTCAAGCACAAAACCGGACATTTAGAGAGAGAATTTTCAAAAGACCTCAGCCCATCTAGTGCATGTTGGATACTGAGACCTTTTGAAAATCGGGCTCTAGTAGAGAACGGCTGAGAGGGCACTGTGGACAGTGGAGATTCCATTTCACAAAGGGTTTGTGAATTTTGAAATATGTCTTCATTCCAAATCAGAAAACCAAAAATTTTGAAATTCTTCATGAAGGGAAATTTGGAGGGGGAGAGGAAGGGGGGGGACAAAGGAGGGGGAAATTGCTTTGGATCACTTAAAATGTTTCATTTTGACAAAATCTAAATGTTTTGTTTCATCTTTATTTTGTCTTTTTTAAAATGTTGCATTATATCACAATATATAATTAGATATAAACAATATAGTTAACAAGACAAAATGAAAAGTTATTTTAAAACAAAAAAGTGGAAACATTTTGTGCTGAAAATGTCTAAATGGGACATTTTGATGTTGTCGGAACTTTTAAGAAAATGTCCTAATCGAAATTCCAGAAAAATCAACCCAATTTCAAGAAGCTTTCTGATGAATGTGGGTCTGTCAAACTTTGTCCACTCTGGTTTAGTGTTGATCACTTGGAAATCTGGTTCTGAGTTCTCTGGGAAACCTGGCTTTCAAGGACAACATTTTCAAACCATGGGGCTTAAGCTATGCCCTTAAATGATACCTGTGAGCAGGTCACCCAATGGACCTGTTCCTATAATGCCTTGCGCCCAGCCTGGAGGTGTGTGTATGTTGGGACCTGGGAAGGAACTGGCTTAGAGGTAGAGCAGGTGATAAATAGAGGGGTGTGTGTGTGTACATTGTGTATAAGAAGCACTGCGTTGCCCTCTAGTGGACGGATTCAGAACTGCTCAGATCTATAAGCTCCCTAGGGCAGTGGTTCTCTACCTTTCCAGACTACTGTACCCCTTTCAGGAGTCTGATTTGTCTTGCCTACCCTCAAGTTTCACCACTTAAAAACGACTTGCTTACAAAATCAGACATAAAGATACAGAAGTGTCTCAGCACACTGTTACTGAAACATTGCTCACTTCCTCATTTTTACCATCTAATTATAGAATAAATCAATTGGAATATAAATATTGTGTTGTACTTACATTTCAGTGTATACGTCATAGAACAGTATAAGCAAGTCATTGTATGAAATTTTAGTTTTTACCAATTTCGCTAGTGCTTTTTATGCCTGTTAAACGAGGCAGATATTGAGATGAGTTGATGTACTCCCTGGAACACTTCTGCGTACCCCCAGGGGTACACGTCCCCCTGGTTGAGAACATGAAGACAAGGAATGTTTCTGTTCCATGGTCCCAGCTGGGCTGACGCTAAGTGTCCATTTTGAGATGCAAGCAAAAACGTGATGTATTTGAATCAGCTGCTTAGCTTGCAAATCAAGAATCTTTTACTACTCAGCCACCTCTGCCAATGGCGCCCCTGGGCCGTCCTGTCTCGCCATGCAGAACTGAGTGTTAGTCCGTGTGGAGGGGATGGTAGTGCATTCTTTCCTTTGTGAATTCACCCTGGTGGGTTCAAAATGCAACAGCAGCAGCTGATTTTGCCGAGCTTTCCTGGACAGCGAAGGGCTGTAGTTAGGATGACATGCCCATCAGCTGCTGAGGTTACTGCACCTCTGACCTCTGGGCCTCCTCGGGGGCCCCCCCTGGGGTCTCAGGCCTCTGGCTGTCACCTTCCTTGTGGCGGGGTCCCATGACTCGTGCTTTAGACTGGGGATTTAGTCTGCCATTCACTATGGTCCTTTCTGCAGATCTGACTTCTGTTCAGCACCTGCCATCCTGGTCTTTCAGTGACAGAGTTCACCAGGGGCCAGCCAGCCTTCAGATAGCAGAGCATTGGTTACTCAGAACAAAGGCACTACAGAGAAAACAGATCCTGAAAACACTGCACAGTTCATAGGCATGCCCAGCTTCCCCGTCATCACCCATCCTCCACCTTGAGAGCCTGGCAGGTTTCCAAGCACTCCAGGGCCTGTTCATCTGGTCACAGTCACATGTCAGTCAGTTTTTGTGGGCATGACCTCCCTTCCTCCCCCGCCAAGCTGATGACTTTATACCAGTGATGGACAACCTGCAGCCCATGGGCCACACGCAGCTGCTATCATGTGGGCTGGTGTAAACCTGGCTTTATTTTTCACACCAGTACAAAACCCAAAGTTTCAAACCAAAGTTATTTCCAACTTGTGAATAAAGTGTGCACAGAGGACTGCAACGGGAGTGTCCGGAGCCCACACTGCTACTGAGGGTATTTTTGTGAATCATGTGCCACATGAAGTAGAAGTCAAATATCTGTTTCTTCATGTGATAAGAATAGATCTTGATCTACAACTCCATCTGAATTGACCATGTGAGCAACTGAGGCCATCCTCGAATCTGTTTCTGATTTGAGCCAAGTAAATTATCTGCCATATGGAACTATGAATCTGACAAAAAACGTTACCAGATGTGCTTTATTCTTGGAGTTTCCCTTTAACGTACTCCTCTGTGTTGGGACAGATGCTTTGGGATCATGGATTTTGACTTCATTGCTTTATGAGTATTGCCTTTGTGCATGTTCAAAAGCTTTAATTGCATGTCTGGCATATCGATCAGATATCTACTCTTCCACAGCTCTCCGAACTCTGTAGAGGCTGCCATACTATTCTGAAGCCCGTTCAGCAAGTTCTGCAAAGGTAGTTGTACCTACTTGCCCGACTATTTGTATAACAGCCATGCCATCCACTGTCCCAGCTGTTGGCATGTTGGATGCTAGCAGCTGATGCACTGACTGTTTTTCTAATTAAGGCAATATCTCACTCTTTGCAGTTTTATTCAGGGTGCCATCAGAACATGCTAGAGCACATAGAACTACGGGAAGCTCATGTGTGAAAACTTCCTTTAGATCAACCTCTCTTGTTCATGCAGCCACTACAAGACAGCTGAACAACTCCCTGTCTGCATTGACAGTCACTGTCTTATCTCTACTGACTTTTGATTTGATCTTCTTGCTTAGAGACGCAAATGTCTTGATGTTGCACTTGGGATCAAAGAATCCCAAGTATTTTAATTTAATGTCTTCCACAGATCGTTTCGTTGCTTTGATTCCTGCTTCATTCGCAGTAATAGGCTTGGTGGCAATCTCTGCAGGTGCAACAACACCATTTTCAATATTGGTGACTGCTACCAAGTCAGCATTCAAATCAAAGGAGTCGGTGATGGCGAGAACAACCTTATTTACATCACCTACTTCATGCTGCTTGCGACGTAGTGCAGCCTCCTTGTCTATGCCATGTGAGTTTACCAGATCACACGTGCCCTTCATGGAAGTTGTGATAGCTGAGCGCTTCTGAGCAGCGAAGAACCATCTAGACAAGGTTCTTGGTTTCAAAGTGAAACCCACCATATCTCCTTTTCCTTTACTATCACTATTCATCGTTTGATCGTGTGCCACATCTGTCCAGACTTGGCTGAATAGTTCTGGACCAAGCCACAGGGTGATTTCCTTTGCACAAGCTGCTCATGAATAAGGTTAAGATTTTGTCACGGTTATTCTTAGTAAAAGCCAGGGACAGGTCACAGGCAATAAACAAAAATTCACAGAAGCCCTTGACCTGTCCCTGACTTTTACTAAAAATAACTGTGACAAAACGGGGCTGACGGGGGATGAATGCCTGAGCCCTGCTGTGAGAGGGGACGGGAGGTCCCATGGAATGTGTGCAATACATCCCATACATTCTTGAAGGCATCGCTGAGCTGGGAAAGTGTTGCTGTTAGACTGGTGGTCCCATTGTTTGATAATCACATTTTAACATTCCTGGAGCTTGCCTTGGGAGAGGCCTACATCACAGTCAATCTCTTTGTCGTGTACCCATTTACAAAATGCCTGGCACCGCAGTCTGGACAGAGCCTCTGTTACAAGCTTGTGGGCCTTCACTCCATGATTGTATGATTCGCTTTTAAGTTGCTTGCTTGCAGTTACCTGAGATTCCATGAGACTCTCTTCCAGACCACTCTAGTCATATTTCTTTCTACTTTCAGCCACAAATGTCTCTGCTATGTGGACACCGTCCATTCTCAAGACAATTTTCAGAAGTTCCTCTGGGCCCCTCCACTGAATCTCATTAGCCTTGCAATATATAGCCCCATCAAATGTCCAGACACTTCAATCTTGGTCAAGTGTCTTAGACATCTTGCTGGCATTCTTCAATACAGTGAAAACTGTGCTCCATTCAGCCGGTGATGCTGGCAGCACTGGACAGTAACTAGTTGGTGTTACTGTTGGTATGGTAGGTGAAATCATTGCATTAAAAGCCATTCCTCCTGCTATGTGCTGAACATTCGCCTTTTTAAACTCCACCTCAATGGCTTGATTGGGCAGCATCTTAGCATTAGCCATTGCAGATCCAGGTTGGTGGCTTGTGGGCAAGCCTTAACATCAGATACCAGTTGCAGGTTTGCAGGGTGTGGGGGGGAAGGGTTATAGGGTGTGCATGTGCATGCATGTTGGGTATATTTGTGTCCAGGTATGTGTGTGGCATGAGCTGCAGGGGAGGATCTGGCTGTGCAAGCATATAGGTTGCATTTGTGTCTCAGACATATGTGCGCGTGTTCATGGGGGCGCTGGAATTGTGTGGCTAGGTGCAGGTATCTGAGGGCAGGGGGAGTGAGAAGGGCTCAGCTGCATAAAGGGGATTATTGGAAGGTTTATGGGCTGTGCCTATCCATCAGGGTTGGCACTGGGTGAGAAATGCATTTGTCTCTCTTTGGCACTGTCACGAGATTCAAGTTCAGCTGTCCCTTCGACTCCCAGTTCAGCCAGGCTTTTACCTGGGCGTTTTGTCATCAGTGCACGGAGCTGCTGAATTTGTGTAAGTCATGGGCTGGGGTTCTCCGCTGCAAAGGGGGCAAAATTAGGCCAGCACTGAAAGCATCTGAAACTTTCTCCCAGCTACCCTGCCAATGACAGTATCATATGGCCCAGCAGTGCGGGTGTTTCCAGGCCACAGCTGGTTTGAATCCCAGTTCTCATTCCACATTTCTTCTGCTGTTCCAATGGTGTCCATTTGGAGGCCATTATTGTTTTTACTTTATATTTATGCTATTCCTCAGAATATTACTAGCCAGATTAGGCAGTTTGTGCGGAGTTGTGCATGTTACAGAGTGTGGCATTCAGAGCAGGTACATTAAAATTTGATTAAAAGATTTGTCAGTGATGTCTGGACAGCAAGGAGAAGAAACAGAATTGGAGGCCAGTTCTGACTTTCAAATCAATCATTGGGGTTTAACCTGAGCATAAATTCCTGGCAGGGGTTGATTTACAGGGGAATAATCCCCCTCAGTTATGTATCAGCTGGGCCACTAGGATGATTTTTTTAAATTAAGTGTCCAAACTGCTCACTCAGAAGCTTGAGGCCTGGCCATAGCTCCCTTTAATTCAACCTATTTTGGGAAATGCTCTGGGGCTTAGGGGCTCCTGTAACTCAGGTGCCGGGAGCCGTGCAGGGGCCAGCTGCTACACCTGGCTCCAGCTGAGAGTCCAGTGTTAGAATGGGCAGCTCACGGCGAGTCTGCCCTATGCAAAGGATGGAGCCTGGAGACCATGGTGCACTTCCCCAGATGTTGCCATACCTGCCTCCCTTTGCCACCTTGGGCTCTCAGCAGGTCAGTGCCTTGCCCTCAGGTACCACAGGGGGATGGAACAATTTGTATAGTAGGGGGTGCTGAGAGCCATTGAATCAAACTGTAAACCCTGTGTATGATGGACACCACTTCAAGCCAGGGGGTGCGGCAGCACCCCCAGCATCCCTAGTTCCAGCACCTATGTGGTACAGAATGTGTTGCAGGGCTGCAGTTACGAGTAGGGATATCTTGGCCTATGGTTCTTATTTCTTCTGCGGTGGGCTCCAGAGGAAGCCATTCCTTGTGCTCTAGGTCTGCTGCTGATGTCACGGGTGGGAGAAATGAGAAGGGTAAAGTCACTGGACGCATGTTGAAGATTTGGGCCTTGCTTGAACCTGACACCCGCCATCTGGAGGCAGGAGTTCAGTGATTTGGGATTGACACTCCTGGGGCTCTAGGGGAACCACCTAAGGGTCCCCAGGCTGCTGTACCAGGTGGATGGTGCCCTGGGATATATTTAGCTGATGACAGAGCAAACTCTCAGAAAGGTTTAGAGAGAGACGGTGACAATCTCTGGAGGGGAAATCACTGAGTATTTAGATTCAGGCAGTGAATGGGAAAGAATTTGGGCTAGGAAAGAATTCCCATTTGCTGCCTGAATCTAAATGGGAAAGAATTCCCCAACTTCCCTCCTAAAAAGCATCTGGAGGGCACTCCAGCACACCGACAGCCCAGCCCCCTTGCCCACACCGCACCGAGCGGGAATTGAACATATACCATCTCTACGTGCGGGACAGGTTGGCTCAGCGCTAAGGCCTCAATGGAGAGAGTTTGCTGCACTTTAGGTTTCCATAGAAACCAGTGGGGAGTTCATACCTCTTATCCGTCCCACCAATGGCTGTGGAGCATGGATCAGCTCAGAAAGCTGCGAGGAGAGGCACCAGCGGGCTGGGCATTTGTTACCATGGATTTCATACTGCAGCAACTGAGACTGGGGGCTGCTGTCCATCCCAGGTACCCCTTGAGAGGGTGGAGCCAGGGCCTTCTCTTCCTACAGCTGTGGAATGGCTCCCCCTTCTTAAGGCCAGATAGCCAGGAGCTGAGCCCTTCTGAAAATGGGGTCCTGATCATGGGTGCCAACCCCCATATTAGCCAGGCCATGGCAGTAGCATCACAGTGCTGGGATGGTTATTGGGTGCTCCAGGTCGGGTGCAGGAGGGTGGGATGCCCAAGATGTGGCGCTTGTGTGCATCTTGTCTCAGCTCCCCCTGGATATTCCGTACTCCCCTTATGATAAACTGTCTCCTAAGATAATCTCCTAAAATACAGCATAGTTTGAGGACTTGGTTGAGTTCAAGTTCCAAAGATGCCGCTGCCCTGATTCTGAGAGAAGGAAACATATGGACATGAACTCTAGCATAGAGCATGGGGAAGGTGAGTGGCCAGGGGAAGGAGCTGTTCCCCTCAGCAGCTCTCTCTGGGCTGGCAGGATGCTGCAGCCCTAGGGACACTGGCTGGATACACCTGTTTATCTGGTGTGGCTGGGTTCTTTTTCTGCAGCTTTAATATAGTCCAAGCTTCATCCCCTTTGGCTCTATCAGTGTACGTTCCAGAATCCAGCACTGGCTGTGCTGTTCTGGAGGGATCTCCTTGAGCCTATGGTTCTTGGCACTAAACCTGAGCCCTGGTTTCCTAGTGGGGATGCAGTTTCTCGGCATTTCTCGCCATAAGTGCATTGTTGTTCTGGAATTCCTCTTCGCTCTGAGTCGCTTCACTCCGCAGAGGAAGCATTGCCATTCCCTAGAGTATTGGGTAGGGACCAGCACCCCCTATCTGAGATCAGGCCTCCCTCGTGCTGGGTGCTGCACAAACACAGAGGGAGAGACAGCCTGTGCCCCAGAGAGCGCACAAGCTCCATGGAGACACACACGGCATGAGGAAGGAAGCTGGCGCAGAGCAGTGGAGTGACTCACCGAGGTGGCAGAGCACATCAGTGGCACAAAGGGGTTTAGAACCCAGGAGTCCTGGGCTAATCCCTTAGCCACCCAACCTCAACACCTCCTGTAAAGAGCAGAGCTTTTGATTTCTATTGACCACACTGACATTAAACCCACTCATCTGAGACCCATCAGGAGGCACTGAAGTCCCAGCTACATTCAATGCACTGAGTCTGTAACTCATTTCCAGAGATGGAGGCCAAGCTACAACCCATGGAGCTGAATTTCACAAAGGCCAGGGATGTTTGGATCCTGGGGCTTTGGCCCAGGCTTCTTTCTGGTGATGGCGACACTCGCTGAATTACACCTCCCCCCGTTCTAGACCCAGCCCCTCAGCAGCTGGGTGGGGGATATTCTCCTGCCAGCCAGGAACGGTCAGAGCAGACAGACACAGGGGGAACGCATGGCATTGTGGCAGGACCGGAGCCGGTGGTAGGTGGAAGTGGGGAATCCAGCATAAACTCAGAAACACCAGCGAGAGGGGAGCAGGGCCTAAGGTTTCAGGAACAGAGAAAACCAAAGTTAATGGTTTCTGAAGTGCTGAGGGGCCTGGTACCTGAAGTCTCCCCTCCCTCTGTGTCTGGTCCTTGGCTAGTTCATCGCCACAGCTCTTGAGATATGTCTCCTCACAATGCCCCATTGGAGATCGGGAAATGCTGTCCCCATTTCACAGCTAAGGCACAAGGTGGATTAGTCTATGGAGCGTGGCTGTGGCAAAGCAGGGCTTGAAGCTGGCACTCGAGAAGCCACAGCCTTAACAACAAAGCCATCCAGTCTGCCTGGGCTATTCTCTGTCCCCAGCATGGGCAGGGGCCTCACATTGCCCCACTGGTGTGCCTTATCCTTCCCCAGAAGAGGTCATTGCATGGCCCATGGCCTGCTGAGGCTGCCAACAAGGGGAGCTGCTAGTTCCAGTCAGGGTACAAAGGGGATCCTGAGAGCCATTGAACCAAACTGTAAACCATGGATATGATGGAAACCACTTCAAGCCAGGGGCTGCGGTAGCGCCCCTAGTTCAAGTACCTGTGGTGCCAGCTGCATGAGAGTGATCTAGTCTTGAAGCAAATGGACTCAGCAAGGCACTGCGCCAGGGCTAATGTAGGCAGATGAATCCAAGTGTCTGGCTGTCCCAAAACACAGGGATGTTGGACCGCGGGGACTGATCTGGGGGCCAGCTCTCTCTCTCCCACCCCCCTTCTTACAGGACAGGTACCAGGCCTGTGATATCCCTGAGCAGCTTGTGCGACTGAGGGTCACTCCTGGGAGTGAGGGCTGCAGGATGCTGATTGTGTCTGTCTGGGCTAGGGCTGATCAGTGCTGCCATCTGTGGAGCAAAGTCACACTGCCCTTTGCTAGGTACAGCCTTTGGCCCTGGCGTGCCAGCCGGCCTTCCCCTACCTGTTCACCAGCTAGGCAAAACTAGGGGCACCCCCTACCCTTCCCCGAGATAGCTGGGGGCCACAGGGGGGACCTGGTGAGTAGATGGCCCTGTGTCTGCCAAAAAGCCCTGCTGCTGTTGGAAGGCTGAGGGCCGGCCACTGCAGCGCACCATCACGAGCCGAGCTCTGAGCTTTGGCTGCTCCTGCTGTTGCTGATCATGGGATGCCTCCTGCCCAGTATCCCATACATGGCACCACATTGGGGCCGCAGTACAAAAACCCAGCTCCACTCCTGGGTCACCATTCCCCAGAGCTGCCTCCATTTCGGGGGCCCCATTGGGTCATGGGGCTGATGAACCCGAGGGGATGAGCTGACCAGGTGTGATCTGTTGTGCTTTTCGCTAGTGTGGCTTGGTGATTTCCATGTGACTGACAAAGCCTGTCCCATCCACCAGCCCCACAGGGAGGGTGAGCTCCAAGGCAGTTGAGCTCTGAGCCATCAGACTGCATCTTCTTACAGGCTGGGTCAAGCCCATCAATCCACTGGTGCAGCTTTTTGCCCTCAGAAGAGGCTGGCCTTCAGAGCACTGCATTCTGGGTACTGCCTTTCTTGGGACCTCCTGTCATAAATTGCCCTTGGTGAGATCACAGGATGGGTGAAGGCACTTTGAAAGGGGAGCAGGCCATCCAGTTGCCTCAGAGGGATGCCACCTTATTTGTGAAGAGCCTCCCCACCATAGGTCCCTTCCCTCTGGCCCACTGGCCTTATCAGGGCAAAGACCCAGAAGCCTGTGAAATCAGATCCTGAGAGCAGCATGTTGCACTGCCCCAAGAGACAGGATTGCAGTCCCTGTTCCCAGACAGAGGTGGGATCAGGGAGAAAACAGGTGTGGATTGCAAACCCCCTGTGTTCAGGGAGATCTGGATCAGGGGGTTTGAGCTGGCCTGGAGATAAGGTCCAGATCCAGACCCAGCTCCGGACAGAGACCAGCTGTTCAGCTGGGGGCGTTAAGCTGTGGCTTGGGGCCAGGCCTACCTGCATTTGAACATGGTCACAGCTGGAACCTGCCTAAGCTCAGGAGGAGCTAGCATGAGCTGCGGCTCCACCTCACCGAGGCAAAAGCCTGCTCCTCTGCTCATCAGTCCTTGCCCTCTGCTGAGCTAATCACCACAGGTGCCATGTGGGAGCCGGGTTTGGATGCACACACACCAGTTCACTAGAGCTGAACCTCGGCCTCCGTTCACAGAGACCCGCAAGCAGCAAGCAGCTCTCACCAGCCCAGCTCAGATATGCAGCACTGACTATCTCACTGCGAGTTCGCAGAGCCTGCCAGCCCCAGGGAATTTCCTCCCTGATTACTCATGCCAAGTGCCTTGCACACAGCTCCTGTGCTGGCATTTTGCCCTCGTGGTGCTCAGGCTGGCTGTCACTCCCGGGCTGGAGGATCTTCCGCTGTGCTTCAGGGGGCACAGCCGCAGGACTCTGACAGCGCAGCAGTGCCCGCTCATGCCAAAGATGCCCTGCAGCCCTGGCTCGCGTGACTTCCCTGACACTGACACCCTGTCTGCAAGCTGTGACATGCCTGGAGCAGTGACAGGTGCTTGGCAGGACTGTGTTCCCTTGCTGTGCCCTCTCCGCTCGCTGGTGCCAGGAGCAGCTGTGCAGTCAGTCATAAGGACGTGCTATTGATATACCCCTGGCTGAGCTCGTGGGCACCCTTGTGTGGGGCAAGGGCAGGCCAGAGAGCAGGGAGGCCCTGCCATGGCTGGTTGCGAGGTGGCCACACCACCAGCTGGGAGGTATGGAAGTGATTTCTCCAACCTGATACACACACGCCACTACCAGCAAAGGGGACTTACGCTGCTGTCAGTGTTCTAGCACGATCCTGCTCCCACTGAAATCAAGGGGCCATTGGCAGCAGCAGCAGCAGGCTCTGGCCCTGCTTTTCACTCCCACTGAAGTCGACAGGAGCTCAGCATGTCTCAGGATTGGGTTCAAACGCGGGCCATGTCATTAGAATGAAACACAGAGGACAGCCCCGGGAGCCATACACAGACCCTGCCAGCCGGCGCGCCCTCCATGCAGACATGACCACACCTTCCTGGGCTGCGCTTCGAGAGCCTCATTCCAGCCTCATTCTAATGGGATTGAGCGCTGCTGACCGAGCCAGCTGGCCTTGCCCGCCTAGGAAGAAGTTGTATCAATGGGGGCTGTGCCACTGACCTTATGGGGGCAGGATTTCGTTCTGCAGGGCTCAGTCTGCACTACACGCTGCGGGGAACATTTCCCACACCTGCCACTAACCCTGGCAGGAACACTGGTGTAGACAGGAGCGGCGCCAGGGTTTCTGACGCCCTAGGCGGACGGCCATTTCGCCATCCCCCGCAGCCCCAGTGGACCTACCGCAGTCATGCCGGCGGACAGTTCGCTGCTGGAAAGGCTCCAGTGGAGCTGCTGCAGTGATGCCGGCAGGCAGTCCGCTGGTTTAAACGCTCCGGTGGACCTGCCGTAGGCATGACTGCGGTAGGTCCGCCGGAGCCTTTAGACCAGCGCATTGTCTGCCGAAATGACTGCGGCAGCTCCACCGGAGCCTTTCCAGCAGCGGACCGTCCGCCGGCATGACTGCGGTAGGTCCACCGGTCCCGCGTGCTGCCTCCCCGGCAAAATAGCGCCCCCCCCAAATTCTGGCGCCCAAGGCCATTGCCTAGGTCGCCTAAATGGTAACGCCGGCCCTGGGTGTAGATCAGCGGCTGGCATTGGAACTGTTGTGCCAGCTGACCCTGCTCAGGCCTAGACAACATAGCACAGCAATCAGTGGCCTGTTTCCACTAGCCACTTCCATTTTGGCTGTCACTGACATGGCCACAGCAGCAGCAGCAAGAGTGGAACATTCTAAGAAGCAGGGCCTGTGCCGTAGCACCATCAACATCAACTGGAGCAGCAGCAGCTTTCCCCAGCTGCAGATCGGGCCCATTCCCTTCAGTGGTGTCAGACAGGCCTGACTCTCATGTACACAGCTCTGGCGCTGGGCTTAACTTGGCAGAGTATGGCACTGAGAGCCATGCAGAGGGACCATAGTGTAAATGAGAACAAGGCACTGGCGCCTCAGGCCCTGTGCCTGGCTGACTCCCGGCAGTATGGTTGGAAGGAAGATGCTGAAAGTGGAGCACTCGGATTTTCCCATTAGCAATTAGTAAACCATAGCTGAAGACATCAGGAAAAGAGATCGCTTGTGAGTCAGTGGGAGAATAATTCTCTTTAGCAACTGAATGTCTGTCCCTGCCAACGGTTACAGTCTTTCAGTGGGTTTGTCTGGATGCTGAACACCCCCAAAGCCAGAATCAGAACTACCAGCACTGATCTAGTTGGCAAGAGCAAACGGGACAAATGCCAACTTTTGCCAAAAAAGCTGGGCTAGCTAGGACAGGCTTTAAAAAAGGGACTGTCCGGGCCAAAATGGGACATATGGTCACCCTAAGTTCTGATGATGTTCTCAGAATCATGGCCTGGATTTCAGCCTTGACCTTGGGCTTTGTGCTGCTGAGACAACACAGGAAAATTCAGTGCCACTGATCCATTGCTTGCTGCAAGTGGGGATTTTTCAAGAGCTCTTCATTCTACTGCACTGTTATCAAGCCTGGCGGCAGAACGGCTGTGTGAATGAGTAGCAGCAGGGGAGTGCTAGAAGACACTGGCTAGTTAGACAGAGCAGCTCTTGGACAACAGGATGTAGGACGCGGCTGAAACATTGGATACTGGGCCCGCAGGCTGTTCCCTGGGAGGAGACAGTGCATCACCTAGGCCCATTCTCAATGGGATTTAAACCCAAGTCCTAGGGAAACAACGCCTGTTTGATGATGTGCTGTCTCGGTTTGCCTTTGGGCCAGGAAGCTGAGGGCTTAGGGGCTGCCTCTGGGCCAGTGTTGCCAACGCTCATGAATCTTGTGATAATTATTGGTTTCCTTAAAGCCCCAGCTCCTGGAGTCAGGGGGAAATGTGATGATTTCAGCCTTCATTCTTAAAGAAAAAGTAAGTTTCTGGTCCTTGTGGCTGTGAAGAAAACTTCAAAATGTGACCCCAGCACACCCTAAAGGCTCCCAAAGCAGAAGGCAACTAGAAAGTATCTATTGTGTTTACATGATCTCATGATTTGAAAGCCAATCTCGTGATTTTTGGTGCCCCTGATTCATGATTTTTGAACATTCGGGGTAGGCAATACTGCAGGGCTCAATCCCTGCTGGCAGCACAGCGGAGTGGGAAGGAGGGGCCTGCACCTTCTGGGGTGCCAGCTTAGAGAGGCGCTTTTAAACCATGGGCCCTCCAGCCCCCCAGTGCCCTTCTGTAAAGGAGGGAGGCCTAACCCCAGCAGCCTGGCTCAGCAGGGCTGGGTTTGCCTCCAGCGCTGCTGTGTGGCCAGTGTGGCAGTCGGCCCTTTACAGCTGGAGCCAAGACATCTGGAGCTAGTACTGTAACAACCAACCTGCCCTAACGCACTCACACCCACTAGGCAGCATAGCAGCATTTAGCGTTTAACCTTCTGAGTGCTGACAGCAGCTATAGAAATCAAGGGCTGCACCATTGTCCCCTTTTCTGTCACGTCACAGCAACTTGTGCATTTCCTTGGCACCGCTGGAAGGCGTTCTTGGCATCAGGCTTGTCACCAGCTAAGGAAGCATTGCTCTGCCTGGGTCAGCGAAGTTAACCCGCTCGTGCTGGAGAGCAGGCACCATGACTCCCCAGGAACTGGTTCTTTAAGACATTAGTGGTGTAAAGTTGGTTGAAGGGACTGGAAAGCAGGGCTGGATGGCAAGCACCCTCTTTCTGCTCTGTTCATGGTTTTCAGGGGGTGGGGCTATCTCCTAGCCAGCGCCATCTCCACTGTACTTAATGCTCATCTTATACCCCTAGAGCATGCCAGCTCCTATTTCTAATTCAGTGCCCTAGCAATGTCCTGCCCCAGACCTCTGTGTTCATTACCCACCCAATGTCCTACACACATGCGCCAAATCCTTGGCTAAAAAGACAATAGAAGGCTTCAAATTTATGCTCAGTAGAACACATTCCTTTTCATGTGCTGCCAAAGGTATTAGAACAATGAGCAGGACTTTGGAGTACATTGAGAAGGTTCCATCTGGTGAAACATATTCCTTCTGTGGCTGTTATTGAAATGAGGTACTTATAACAATGACTCATAAGAGACAGCTGAAAATCAACCCGCACCCATTAAATGCACCAGCACCAGGCGGCAGTGTGGAACTGTTTATTAACAGACAAGAGACTTGGCATACACAGCTACAGTGCAAGTCTGAATATTTAATACAGTTATAATCTTGTATATACAGAAAGAGAATTATAATTAACTAAACAGCCATGTGTAATAATTGATAAGGCTGTTATTCTGGCGACTTTTTCTTTTCTTTTTATAACTATGCTCTTCCTTTTTGCTTTAATGTTTTAAAACCCCAGATTCGCAATATAGAATAGCAAAGACACTGACCCCAGGACACCACCTCGTAGTTCAGAGACGCCATGCAGGGCCCTGGGAGGGCATTTCATTTTGATTTTAAAGTGCAAGGAATTTTGAAGGACAAAAATCAGCCCTGAAAGAAATGATACAATTTAGTTCAAAACGTAAGTTGGGAATCACCCCATTTCAGTCAGTTGTGTGTGTGTGGGGGGCCCACCAGCGGCATGAGGGGGGAGAAATGCTGCAGTGCTTTCATAGGCAGTGGAAGGTGCTGGATATGCATGGGGGGGTTACATTTTACATGCTATTGAGTTGTTGTATCCTCACCAGTCTGCTAGCAGACTCAGGGCAGGATCATTCTGCCAGGGACTGCCACAGAAGGCCACATGTTCTCTCAGCTCCACAGAAGGGCCCATGCCCTTCAGCTCTGATCGTTTGCCCACCCTTCAGAAACAGATCTCCCAGAAACTCCACTTTGAAAGTTGGCTTGGCTCCCCCAGAACTGCTATTCTGCTTCCCTTACAGGCTTCAAACGCCAAGCCTGGCCCAAGGGAAGAGGAGGAGACTCAAGATCTGCCTTGTGAAGCTGAGAGCAGAATTTTGCCTTTCGGACTCAATCCTGCTTCTGCTGAGCTCCCTCAACTCCCCTTGACATCCCAGAGAACCGATGATGCTCAGGACGTCACAGGCTCAGTACAAGCAGTATCTGGAGAGAGGAAGAGACTCCGGCAGCATGTAGTTCAGAACTGCTCCAGTTGGCGGAGGACTAGTGCTCTCAGACTATGCAAAACAGGAGTGGGAAAGCTAGAATAGGCCTGGGAAGCATGAATGAGGGGCAATGAGTAACGCACATCAGCTCCCATATTATTAAACATGGCAGAGAGGGGTACTAGGGCTGTTGGCAGGATTTTTGCTAGTATCCACTGCAGGCAAAGTCCTGTGGGTGTAGAATGCTGGGTAGGTAGTGTTTGGCACCCACGTTCTGCACCAGTGGATGACTGCAATGACGTGTGAAATGCCTTTACCTTCAGGCAGAAGAGTGTTCTGAGCTGGCTCCTAGGGAGATTTCCCATTCACACCAAGGGACTGGCCAGAAGATTCATCAAATAACTCTGGTAGGCTTCTCGCCATGGTAATGTCGATTTAAATTGCTCTGACCAGACATCGTGCAGTGGGGTGAGCGTAGATGGCTGGGTTTCATCTTCAGACATTTACAGGACCATGAGAGTGGACGTGCGGGAAAATACTTCCTAACTAGCAGTGGTGATAGGAGACAGATTGCCAGCCAGAGGCTGACGTCCTCCACGCAGCCCCATGTGTAGTTATAATATGGCTGGGGCAGTGCAAGCTGCCAAACACATCACCTTGCCCATGGCCTTGGATTTCAACCCAGTGGCATCCCTGCTAGAAGTGAGGGGGAGCTCAGGCACCAAGGACCATTCGGTTGGTCTAGACAGTATTTGGTCCTGCCATGAGGGCAGGGGACTGGACTCGATGACCTCTCGAGGTCCCTTCCAGTCCTAGAGTCTATGAGTCTATGAGTTGTTGGCTGCTCTGTGGGGACAGCCAGCAGGGAGGCTGACCAGTGCCCATTATGCTGTGGGGGTACCTACACGCAGGGGTTGTTTTGGGGCCATGGACACATGTCTTAATAGGAATTGCAGTGAGACCATCTGACTCCACGCTACAGAATCAGGCCAGTGAAGGCGGTTAGGCAGGGCCGGTGCTACCATTTAGGCAGCCTAGGCAATCGCCTAGGGCACCAGAATGGTGGGTGCCGTTTTGCCGGAGGGGGCGGCAGGCGGCTCTGGTGGAGCTGCCGCAGTGGTGCCTGCGGAGGCTCCATTGGTCCGCGGCTCCAGTGGAGCTGCCGCAGTCGTGCCTGCAGACGGTCGGCTGCTCGCACGGCTCCGGTGGACCTGATGCAGGCATGACTGCGGCAGCTCCACCGGAGCCACGGAGCACCGGAGCCTCCGCAGGCACCACTGCAGCAGCTCCAGTGGAGCTGCGGGACCCGCACTGGGCGGCGAAATTGCCGTCTGCCTAGGGCGCTCAAACCCCTAGCGCCGATCCTGCAGTTAGAGCAACTGCTCTAAGACTAAGATGAGTCCATTGCCAGCCACAGCCTTAAAGAGGCCATGCTGGAGCCGGGAGGTCTGAAATTAGAGCTCATGGATGTGGCTGGCAGGCATGGGTGCACGCTCTGCCCACCCTCTGTTCTCCCTGACTACTGTATTGCTATGCAGGGGCAGGGAGAGTGGAGCAAATGGCTTGTCTAGAGGTGTTGTGGGACCTTTGCAGAGATTTAGATCCAGCCATTCCGCTCTGATCCCCAGAGGATGTGTGTAGGTCCTGACTCCACTGAACCCGCTCAGAGCACAGAAGATCCCCCCATTTCCCCACACTGCCATCCTCCAAGGGGCCCGTATTGCAGGGGCTGGCCACAGCTCAATCCAGAGTCCCTCAATGCCTTGCCCTGAATTCAACACCAGGTGAGTGCCAGAGGACAATAAACGTCCCTTGTCCTCCATTCTCTGTTCCCCCCAACGCGGATCAGGCTTGGCACTGCTGTCTCTGCAGTGCTCCCAGCCCCACGGGTCAGGCCAACGTGAGTTCTGCCCCCTGCATGTCATCACGTGACACTGGACTTCAGGCTAGCCCCATAGCAAGTACCTTGGTAGCTGCTTCTTTATCCACTCACATGGGTGTGGTCGCGCTCCCCTCCCCATCATTCTTCGAAGATGGTACATTCAGGGGCGGAGTGCCTTAGCTGGAAAGGCTGATTGGCTGGCAGCAATGTGACATCACTGCGGAAAGTCACATTGTGAGGGGAGAGGGATAAAATACTCCCAGGAGGGACAGCCTGGTGCAGCCAGAGGAGGGAGCAGACAGGAATGTACAAGTGACGAAGAGGGGAGGCTGCAGACACACTGGGGCAGGAGAGCCAGGGATCTGAGAGTGAGGATTCCTCGTCCGTCCATGCGCCGGCTGCTTTTCGGAGCGCGCAGCAGGGGATCAATTATTGTTCACAATCCACCAGGAGGCTGGGAAAGCAAACAAGGAAAGAGCGTGAGCCACAAAGTGCTAAAGGGGGCTCTCATATATTGTTTAGTGCACAGGGGAAAGACAAGGAGAGCTGGGTTCTACACCAGAGACTTCCGCATGGCCCTGGGCAGGCGATTGACTCTGTCTGGACCTCAGTTCCCCTTCTGTAGAATGGGTATAAGACCCAGGGGTTGCAGGAATTGATTCACTAAGTGCTTTGAGAGCCTCAGGTGCTCAGTGCGGGGTAAGGTGGCTGTGGGGCAAGTGGGAGTCCCTCTGCTCACTCATCTCAGGACGAACTGCCCCCAGGCTCGCAGCCATGGGAATCTCATACCCCTCCCTGCCCTGGCCAGCACCAAGGCCACAGTCCGCCCTGAGTTTTCATGCTGGCTAAATGGCACAGAAGTCACCGTGAGTTTCGCCTGTGCAAGGAAGTGAGGATCTAGTCCAGCAGGATCTCCAACCTCCTGGGTTGTTCTCCCACCCCACTAAACAAGGGAGAAATACTGGGACTAAATGTACTTAATACCTTGATCTTAACACTCCAGCACCAGCTCTGAGCCCTGCCCAGCACAGGGGCCTCTTCAGTTCATTTTGCCTGGCTGTGACAGCTTGATACATGGGCAGGGCCCCTTTTAGCCAAGAACAGGAGATGTGCAAAAGGCAACCTGTCCCTCCAGAGCAGCGCTGGGTGCCCCCAGCTGAGCCAGCCAGCTAAGCCCCATGAGGAGCGGGCACCTGCTGCCATCCTCTCCTCTGGGTCAGTTCTGGTGATGGCCTTGCTGGACCGTTAGCTTCATGTTTTGCTGCTGACTCTTGCTAGGACAGCTTCTAATCACCGCTCAACTGTGCCTTCCCCATGGGTCAGCAGGACGCACTGTGGCAGCTAGTGCAAGGAGCAATGATATTGCACTCCAAATCCCAGCCCTTCATAGGGCAAATGGTTGGGATCAGGGGGCTGCATCAGCAGGACTGGAGCAAGGAGGAGGAACATGATAGCTGGGTAGAGAATATAGTCCAGATTAGCCACACCCTGAGCTCAGATTCCGATGGGGCTCTGGGGTGATGGTGGACCTGGGCTGGTTTTTGTTTTACCTGCCCCTGCTTAAGGCTAGCTGAGGTTCTCCCTCAGTGCCCATGCATTCAGGGAGACCACGTTTCCAGAAGGCCTGAGGCCTGGGCTCCCTGCTAAATCTGCATTAAAGTGCCTTACAATGAAATTTAGGCACAAATCTGAGCGCTTGTCCCTCTGCCGACCTGCCTCGTGCTCCTCACACAGAACTGGGGCAGGAAAATGTGATCACAATTTCTGTCCACATATGGAATAAGGCCTGAGCTACCCATTAGGGCCACATCTTGGAATATAGGGCAGGGCTGGGAGTTCAATGCAGCAATTAAAGACAAGAGCCAGGTTGCTTTCAGAAGGGTTTCGCACCCGCTTTGAGATTTGTGACCCAGGAAAGGCTGATAGGGTCATTGGAAAGCTGACCAAAAATACACCAGAGACGAAGGCAAACAGCATTGCAGCGTGTAGCATGCTTATCGCCTCTTGTAATAGTAACAGCTATTAATAAATCATATACATCACTGCGGTGGCTCTTTACACATTCATAGCTCTTTACAAGCCTTGACTAATTCATTAATCCTGCTTGTCTTTCTCTCTCTCTCGCCTGCTTCCTTACAGTTTACAGAATAAATGTTGCAAGAGCTGGAGTGTTAGCCTCAGTGTTCTGGCCAAACTCATATTTGAACAGTTACATTCTGTCTCCCTAAATTCCTGCTCCAGGTAAGTTTACATCCTTATGTCCTGTTCTTAACTGTTGCTACTGTTGGGTAGTGTTTCTCTGTGCTGTTAAACAGCTACTGTGTTCTGCCGCAGAGCGAATGGATTCCTACAATACTAGATGGGTGTATGCAGTATAGAATGACATCAGTAGGCGTTATTCCTGAGTAAAGGTGGCAGGATGGAATCCATAGTTTGCAATTCCCATTAGAGGTTCATCTCAATACGTTTGGGTGGAAGAGTACCCCACCTGGGAAGAGCATAGTGGTCACGAGCTCTGGAGACTCCAGGAAGTCAATGATGGCCCACTGGAACGTCTTGCTGCAGCTGGACTGCAAATGTCTGCAAAGCAATATGGAGAGTTAGGACAATGTCAAAGCCGGTATGATTGTGTCAGAACCAACCTGCACATTGCTATACAGAGGTGGGGCAGAGCTGTTGTGTGGGTGTGCAAGAGAGGAAGACCGTGCACGGACACTTGCCACCCCTGTGCACGCACTACTCTGTGGAAGTCCTTGCATTCCCCAGAGCAGAACACCTTCTGTCTCTAATGTGCTGATAGCTCACCCATCCACACATGATGGTGGTTAGCCCATCATTCACAATGCAAATGGCCCCTTGGGGTCATTGGACCCTGCTGCCCTGTGCAGATACAGTAGATGTAAATAACTAGACAGGTCAAATCAGGGAGACAGTAGCCACTGGCAGGTGCAGGAAGAAGTGAAGAAGGGTGAGCATCCTGAATAGAAATCCCATCTTATCTCTTTCACAAGAATTGAACCTGGATGCAGCCTTCCTCAGCCCGGGTACCTTCAGCAATGAATTGCAATTAGCCTCAAACCTTCTCCATGAAGTCACGTCCTGCCAGAACTCATAGAGAATGAAGCAGGCCTCGCTCGTCAGCTTGCGGGAAGACACGCTGCAGGGACAATAATGAATGCTCTCAGTATGGCAGCTTCTGGGATAAATGGGGCCATGCTGAGCAGCCAGCCTGGCTCCTGAGCCTTGGTGATTTATCTGCAGTGACTCACTGATGGGTTTTTTGTCTTGTATAGAAAAATAATATTCTTGTGAGCATCTTAAAGAGCAGCAGTAGCATCTAAATAAATACACAACTCTGCTGCAGCCTCATTAAAGGCAATCAGCATGGTTAGCACTGCATTCTGCAGGGGCTGCTACGTTCAGAGCCCTCTCCACCCAAGCCATGTGGAGTACTGGGCAAGCAATAGACTGATGTACACAGATGTGCAAAGAACCAGCACCTTTCAGCCTTCCATTGAGCAGTGTCAGCCCAACATGCTGGGGCATCACAGCTAGAGCAGGGCAGGAACTGGGTTTTCCAGCCTACAGACATTTTCAGGATACTTGGACAAAAAGTCAAAATCTCGACAATTGTCACAAATTGAAAATCAAGGGAAAAAAAAGTCAGTTTGGGTTTATGGAAATGTTTTAATGATTTCAAAAGGTTTTGTTTCACTTTTGACCTTTTTGTTTAAAAAAATTTTTTTTTACTGTAATTAACTTAAAATTTGAAAGGAAAAGTTGTTTAGAACGGGAAACCTGGAATTTTTCGTTCGGAAAATGTCAAAAAGGGACGTTTCAATTCTTTACAAACTTTTTTTTTTTCAAAAATATTTTGCATCAAGAGCTGAACACACTGGTGCAGGGAACTGGAACAGAAGAATTAACAACACTTAGGATACGTAGAGCATTTTACATGTTCAAAGCACTGTACGAACGCATTAACTCATTCATGCTCACAGTTATTGGTCCCATTTTACAGAGGAAGAAAGTGAGGCAGAAAGCTGGAGGGAGGTGTTCAAGGTCATACCGCAAGAGAGTAGCAGAGCCAAGATGAGACCTCAGGCCCCACTGTTTGCTCACTCCATGCTCATACCTCTAACCTACACCAGCTTCCAGAGCTGTAAGTGCCTGACATGTTCACGCTATGGGGGAGGGAACGAAGAGAGAGCCCGTACACATTGTGAAATGCCTAAAGGAGAATTTCCCATTCAACTGTCATGTAATTCTTTGGACTAAGAGAGGAGCATAGACCCAATCCCTCTAACTCACACCCTGTGGAGCAAAGGTAACAAATACTGCAATCAGAAGACCAAACCAAACAGCAGAATCCAAGAGAGTACAGTTAACTCCGAACTGTGCTGGAGCACATCACAGCTGCTGTGTTCACAGAGTTACTCACTCACTGGGCCCTCAGAAGGCACTTGGTGAAAGGCATCAGAGAAACTTTACTTCTAGGCTAATCTAACTCGAGCGGCTCACCATTTTTCATGCAGCCGGCCTTCCGGCAGAAAAACACGGTTTCGTTGAAACCAATCTTTTTCATGGGGAAATGACAATTCTGAGGAGAAATTACAACGTTCTTCCACAGCAAATCCCATATGTTTCATTTAAATCAAAAATCTGAAGTGACATTTTAAATGGACACAAAATGAAAATTTTCTATTTCCAACCAGTTCAAATCTTCCTGCAGGAAAACCGACATCTGTCAGCTAAGCCACATTTTCAGACTAGCCACAGACACCCCGGGGAACCTGGGGCAGAATCAAACACCGCCCTCAGCTCTGGGTCATTTCTGCCTTGTTTTTAGAATTCAGCCCTTTTTGACTGCTGGGGTGAGGGATGTGCCTTTGGTTCAGACAGAGGTCTTCAGTCTCAGGGGCTCTCAGCCAGACACTTTTCATCAGCACTACTGTCCCTTTAAAACCAAAGGGGAATGGTGGACACAGTACTGAAATGTGATTGATGTACCTCACCTCACCCTTCCTCCCGTTATCTCTCATCTCATGCTATGCCATTGCAACATAGCACGGTCGCTTACAGCCACACGCCACAGCTGTGATCAAAGCCAGGACTTTCAGCACCAAAACCACAGGCCTCCTTATCTAGGAGTAAGTAGTTGGCTGTTACAGTTGCTGGGAGCACCCACTAGAGGGAGACATGGTAAGAGTACGTTTACAATGCAATCGGAGGTGTGACTGCAGCTCGTGTGGGCATTCCTGTGCCAGCTTTAATCTAGCTAGTGCAGCTAAAAATAGCAGTGAAGACAGCGACGTGGACCCTGGCACAGGCTGCACAAGTGTGCACAGAGCCCAGGGGGATATACTCACATTGCTAGCTCATGCTAGGATCTGGCTATCACTTCTTCCCTGTTGTTCAGTGTCGTGCTAGCTAGACTAAAGCTTGCACAGGTAGGCAGTCACATCTCTGACTCAGGAGCGGCAGAAGCGCCCTGAAAGTAGTGGGGCTGCAGGTGCCTGAACTGAGGCCTGGCCCCCATGCCACGTCTTTCCCCGCGGCCCCGCCCCAATCCGCTCCTCTCTGCCCCCACTTTTAAAATGGGAGGGCCATGGCTCCCTGGCCCCCTCATTACGAAGCCCCTGCTCTGACTGCCATGTAGACAAACCCTCAGCCAAAATGTTATACCAGAATAACAACACTCCATCCTTCCACAGCTCCTGCCAGCTGAGGCTTTCAAAGATATTTGCAAATACTAGCGATCAGACTCCCCTGTGAGAGAGTGATTACTGTGATTATTTTACAGACAAGGACACTGCGAGGCAACCAGGTTAACTAACTTGCCTATGCAGCAAGTCAGTGACAGCGGAGAATCAGATTCAGGTCTCCCGAATCTCAACTCCCTGCTGTGACCACCAGGCCACGCTACCCATCATGCACATAGCTCTCCAGTCATACCTCTGTGGCATAGTCAATGAATTCATCACCTATATACTGTGCTCCATAAAAGACACTTCTTTCAGCTTTTGCATGAAGGGCCAGATTTTCAAAGTTATTGAGGTGCCTAAATGGGATTTTCAAAGATGTTTAAGCAGTTTCGATGCCTAGACCCAGGTCTGCAAAGGTATTTAGGTGCCTAACTTCTATTGACTTCAATGGGAATGCAATACCTCCCTTCCTTAGATGTTTTGTTAATCCCACTGATGGTGATCAGCATTTTAAGGTACCTAAACCCCTTTGAAAATCTGGCCCCAATTCCCCAATGTGAGCAGCTGTGGGGGGCACCTCCTTCCTTGCTTGGCAAAAGGGAAAAATGTACCCAATTTCTTCTTTCATGGGAAAAAAGAGAATTACAATATTGAGAGGAGGGGACTGAGTATCAAGATGTCTGGGTCTTTTTCAGCTCTGCCACTGACTTGTGTGGTAAGATTTTGGTCAAGTTACTTAGCTTCTCCATTTCCAGTCTGTAAGAGAGATAATAGTAATTCACAGCAATAACAGGAATCCTTCCCTATCTGACACAGGTATCTAATGTTGTAGCATTTCCCTACTTCTCAGCAGTGTTGCGAGGATGGATGAGTTAACGTCTGCATGGCGTCTCTGCAGTGCTGTACAGGTGCTAACCGTCATTATTTAGAGCACTTCCTTCATGTGTTGTGCGATTCCTGAATGCTTGGAATTTCAGGTGTAAGGTGTGAAGCATTGTGATCAATGACATTACGGACACCGATATTTCCTCCAGCCAAATATCTGACTCCACAGCTGCTCAGGAGACTTACTATAAGCAGTGGCTCTGACGAGCTGTGACCTCTGTGTAGGATTGAAGTGCCTGGTGGAATCCCTCTAAGCCACTCTCTGTCACTGACAGCTGTCTCTGAGCCACCAGGATGTGCTGCAGGGAGAGAAAGCACAGTCAGGACTCCAGGCCAAACCTGCTGGGCCTTGCTAGAGGCAAAGGTGCTGACTCATTGGGAGGGTCAGTACTCTTGCTCCAGGAGCTCGCTGGGGCTGCCCTTTGTACTACAGACTCGCTGCCCCCTCTGCTTCCCCCTGCCCATCACACTGCATGGTGGCTTATTAGGTCAGAGCCTCTCAGGGGGAGAGATAGTTCAGTGGTTTGAGCATTGGTCTGCTAAACCCAGCATTGTGAGTTCAGTCCTTGAGGGGGCCATTTAGGGATCTGGGGCAAAAATCTGTCTGGGAATTGGTCCTGCTTTGAGCAGGGGGTTGGACTAGATGACCTTCTGAGGTCCCTTCCAACCCTGGTATTCTGTGATTCTATAAGTGGTGTGTGCTGAGCACATCCAAGAGGTGCCACCTCCTCTGTTAACTGAACAGTAATGAACTGCTTCCAAGGTTGCAACTGCAACAGGCCACCCTGGGAGTAAGGAGGTGTAACATGTACCCTGCCTGATCAACAGGGAGCAGGACAACTACTGCCTCTCTCAGTCTCTGCAAGGCTAGGGGCATGGTGAATGAGTGCCCTTTCTTCACACATAGACCCATGGATGGAAACATGCTCTCCTCAGAGGAACCATTTAGTGGATGGAACTTATGCCCTAGGCTGCCCACCATTCTGGTTCCTTTTCCTGCCGATCTGGGGCACAAGAACATGAAACAATGACTCCAGCTTCAGAACAAAGCCAGGGGCTCTCCCTGGTGAGTTCAACCAGGAATGTACACATCTGTCTGCGCTCAGGCAGGTGTGCATATCTGTGTGTCAGTGCAGGGATGGGAGGCCTGTACCCATCTGCACCCACACGTATGTGGAGGTGAGTGTGAGACAGAGAGAATCTCTTTGTGTCTCTGTGCTACCAATCAGTGGAAAGCAGCAGGCCTAGAACTTACAGCATTTCTCCCTTTGCAAACAATTTCTTCTTTTAGAGGCTCCAGCCTTGGGCTCTGCATTTGTAGAAAAGAAAAACCATTACTAATACGAGAATTCAATTACAGGGGAAAACAAGGGTGAGGTCAGGGCCGGCCTTGGCTCCAGGCAGCTGGGGCAGCGGCCCAAGGCAGCCTGTCAGAGGGTGCTGTGTGCACGGTTTGCCTGAGTCCCACCTGACCCACCGAGAGCCAGCTGGACTGATGGAGGAGGCAGGCCAGCAGCAGTGTCTGGAGAGGGTGGAAGGGCCTGAGCTGCAGGAGGGCAGTTGCATGACCAGCCAGGTGACTCCTCCAGAGCAGGGGTGCCTCTCCATCGGGCCTTCAAGAGAATCCCCACTGGGTATTAACCCACTGGTCAAACCAACTTGGGACTTGACAGAGCAGCGATCTGCTCTGGAGAGGTTGGGGACTTTAAGAACAAGGGGGTTGGCACCTCAGCAGAGCTCAGGGAAGGTCGAGCGGTGAGTAGGAGGAGGGCCGATGGGTCAGGACTGAGCTGTCCCAGACCTGAAAGAACAAGGGGTGCTCAGGTCAGGAGTGGGCCCATTAGTGGAGCTGAGAGGGGGCCCAGAACCAGAACAGCAGGGAGTGCTGCAGGCCAGAACTGAGGCGAGTCAGAGGTGATGCTGCACTGGCTGAGATGCAGGGGTCCAGGCCCACACTTGGAGGGGGGCTGCGAGGTGGGGTTGAGCTGTATTACCATATGCGGAACAAGTATCCCCTCTGCCCACTCACCCTGCATTCCAGTTTGTCAATGAGCTGCTGTAGCCTGTTAATCTGAGCCACCCACTGGCTGTCAGCTTCGACACAAACCCCTAGATGGAATATTGACAGGGAGATGCCATTGTTAGCCAGGTTCACATAGGGATGGCTCAGTTCACCCACAGCTAGGCTGTGTGCCCCAGCTCTTTATATTGACTAGGTCCTCTGGCAGCAGGCACAACAGACTGAGAAAGTGGTGAACCTTTCTTGCTGCCTTTTAGCCCTTAGGGGACAGATTTATTTGGCATTTATTGGCTCTGGAAGGCAGACAGTATTTTACTCTCTTTCTGTCTAAATAATACACCCTTTCTTGAGACTGCAGGCAATGTCTGCAATGTCTGGATTTCACTGCCAGCGGGATGGGAGCCCTCTGGATTTCTTGTGATTTATGCAACTGCAATGAGCCGATCCTGGTCCCACTGATGTTAATGCCAAAGTACCAGCTGGGGTTCAGCTAAGCATCCAGACGTGCAGGTGCTGATCTGAACTATCTCCAGTGACTGCTGGATGGGTGGGGACAGGAGGGGAGCAGGAAGGCTGTGGGGTGGTATGGATTGGGTGGGGCAGGCAGGGCTTAGGATCATATGGATAAACTTCTGAACATTTGGATCTAAACCAGACCCAAACTCTAATCCTTACTCCGAAGGAGACTGAGAAGCTCCAACTAAGTACAGATAGGATGGTCCCCGGAACATCAGCACTGGCGTCCTTCCTGGCAGCGGGACTGCATACAGAACAATAGCCTGATCTGACTTTCTCCAGATATTTCCCCGTCCATCAAGCTATGCCAAATCACAGAAAGACATACGAGGCTTCCTTGAACTCGGGCATTATAACTCACATCCTGTCAGGAAAGCAGACTCAGAGCCGGTGTTCACACCCTGCCATGTTTCATTGCAACCCACACCGCTACCCTCCAAAGGCAGCAAGGTCCCAAGAGACAGGTGGCACAGTGGCAACGGCTTCTCCCTCATCCACTTGGCCCTGCCAATACCTGTACTAAGCATCCCGGAGTAGGGATCCGTTGGAGACACGCAGACGGTCTTCTGAGCTCTGCGCCCACATCTCCTGCCAGATCTTGGGCCAATGAAGACTTCAGATTTCTTCAAGTCTATCCTAAAAACAAAAAGGATGTACTCAGCGCAGCCCGCTGGCTACATCCTTCCCTGTGTCTGCCACCCCCAGCTTCACCGCAGGAATGGGGTGAGCAGGCACCACACAGAGGAAAGGAAACCAGTGAGACAATCATGTTTTCACTAATAAGATCTATTGGAGGCCGAATCCTGAATGTTAGATGATACCAGGAGGAAGAAATCAAGACCTCCTGGCTGAGCAGAAAGAGCTCACGTTCTAACGCAGGCATATGTGCTGCCCAAATGCTCAGACATGGCAGATTGGCACAGTCGCACCCATTTCTGGGTCTGCACATGAATGCTCAAATGGCAACGGAAAAACAGCTCAGTCACCCAAGTCCATCTCAGACCTGAACCAGAGCAGTGCTGACTGAGCGCTCAAGCCCCACTCACATCTTACTAGGTGCTTCTTCAAACAAACACCTATTCAAGTCAGCCAGTGGCTGGACTGGAGCAGCACCCCTACCAGGGACTGGCTGGCCCAGAGCGGGCAGGCTGGGCAGCGCAGCGCCTGTGCTGGGGACCAGATGAACTGAAGCAGTTGGGGCAGGCAGTGCCTGGGTTGTTTTTTCAGCGATCTGCACAATTCTCAGGGTACAGCAACACTGCACACTCCTTACAGCGGCATGCAGAGGGCAGACACTGCCTGCCCCTTTAACCCAGGAATAAATAGCAGTGCAGATGGCGGGATGCTGCTTAGGTGAGTAGAGCACAGATGTGCCAGGGCCTTTGGCTATGTACTTTACATGGCTTTCTGCATGCCCAAGCAGTGCCTCTCCCATGACACTGCCATGTTAGCAACATAGCATCCTGCTGCTTCCCCTTGTCAGAGCCCTTCCCAGACACAGTGAAAGGCTCTGGCAGGGGGGAAAGGCTCTGGCAGCTCCCTGTGCTGTGCAAAGGCTCTGGCAGTGGGGAAAGGCTCTGGCAGCTCCTTGGGGTGGGAAAAGGCTCTGGCAGGGGGGAAAGGCTCTTGCAGTGGGGAAAGGCTCCAACAGCAGGGAGAAGGCAATGGGGAAAGCAGCTCCCTGCTGCTGGAACCTTTCCCCACGGCCTCCCCTGGCCAGAGCCTTTCCCGGCCACATGCAGCCATGCAGTGCAGTGTGGACTCAGCCTGCCCTTCACTGCAGTGTGTAGCTACACATACACTACATGCCACCGCCAGTGACATGCAGTGTAGACACAGCCTCAGAGGAAGACCCAAAGGAGCATGTCAGAAGAACAGGTGTTCTATCCAGAGAGCACAGTAAGAGCGTGTCCAAGTGCCTCCAGCCTCTGGCCCTCGCTGGAGAGGTGTTTCCTCAGCTCTCTAGTAATGGGCCTGTTTGCTGGTAACTAAGGGGGCAAAGAGGATCATGGGGCTCAGGAACGAAGCCAACGAGGAGCAGAACATGCAGCATCACGTGGGAATGAGAGTTCCCCTAAGTCTGCGGGTCAGCTGTGTTAATACGCAGGCACTGGGAGTTGTGTTTTGTAGCATTAACACCCTGCTGCAAGAGGGGGTCTCTCGGGAAGCCATTCGCCCAAGCCACGTTGGGAACCAAGCACAAAAGAGTGGGTCTCAAATACACAGCTCACCATGGGCCATGCTCCCAACCTCCCATCGGTGCCGCTATAGGCTGCCCCACGCCAGCCGCCCCGGCATTACCTCTCCCACCCGGCCTGCTCTTCGATCGTGTCTGAGGCACATTCCAGCGAGGCCTGCAGGGTCTGCAACTGGGTCCTTGTCTCCCGTAGCAGGAAGCGGGTCACAAACTGCTCCATCTTGGAGGAACTCTCGTACTCCTGTGGGGAAGGAGAGAGAGGGAACCTCACACCTGCCGCCGGATCATGAGTGCTCCAAGAGAGCTCTTGCCTGGGCTGAAGCCACCTCTCCTGCAATGTCCCAGGCCTGTCTATCTCCCACCCAGCACCTCATTGAGACTTGGCACAATAATGGCGCTGCTGTCGAAAGAGCTCCAGGCACTGGACAACTATTCAGAGCGCCTCCTAAGCCCCCAGGCAGAGAGGTTAATGCATTCCCACTTATCAGGTGGGAAACTGAGGCACGAGCAGAGTGAGTTCATGCTTGGAGCAGGTGAATAAACATATAGAAATGTTGCAGACTTTAATACTGGGTTGGTTTTGCTTTCCTGTAAAGACCTTAGAGCCTTGAGATAAGTGCTGGGAACATCAAAATCTATAAATGCCTTGTCCAAGGTCACTGAGAAAGTCAGTGGCAGAGCCTGGGACAAGAACTTGGGAATCTCAGCTCCCAATCCTCTGCCCTAACTACTCGCTTGCACAGCTTCTTGTGCCCAGCAGAGCTGGATACAGGCAAGGCAGCTGGTAGCGCTTCACCTCCCCATTGAGCTGTGGTGTATTAAACGCTAGAGATGATCATGGGCCGTGGAGTGGAAGTGGGCAATTTAAAACAGAAATCAGATTAAAGGGAAACCACAGCTGGCCTCCTCTCGTCAGGCACAGTCAGCTCCAAATTGCAAGGAAGCTAATGGCATTTTCACAGGTCAAACTCTTCAGGAGTTCTCATTCCCAGGCTCTCAACAGTGCTGGATATTGAATGCACTGCTGTGGAAAAGGGAACCATTTGGCAAAAATCAGCGGCTCTCTAGTGCAGTGCAAAACTCAGTTACTAGCTGCAGAAGGGATCCCTGGGACAAACAGCGCAGCACAACGGGCATCGACGAGCCTCCCCACTAGCAGCTTCACGGAGGCCAAGAAGTCGGACTGAATGGGCCAGAAAGCCCAAACACCTTCCTCGAGCCCAGAGGCAGGTGGGGCACACGGCAGAGCATGCCCTGTTGCTATCCTGGCGTGCTTGTTGTGGGACCAACAAAAGGACAGTTCTCAACTGGGGATACACAAAGGTCTTTCGGGGGTACATCAACTCATCTCGATATTTGCCTAGTTTTATAGCAGGCTACATAAAAAGTTCTAGCAAAGTCAGCGCAAACTCAAATTCATAGACACTGATTTGTTTATACTGCTCTGTACACTATACATTGAAATGGAAACACAATATTTATATTCCAATTGATTATTGGAGCCATCGTTCAGTACTAGTGTGCTGGGACACTTTTGTACTTTTATGTCTGACTTTGTAAGTTTTAAAGTGAGGTGAAACTTGTGGGTACCCAAGACAATTGAGTCTTGAAAGGGGCACAGAAGTCTGGAAAGGTTGAGAACCACTGGACCAGAGTCCCCAGGGCAGCCCACCCAGCACCTCTCCCCATCGCCAAATCCACACCCACCTCCCGCAAAGAGAATCATTTGAAATTGTCATTGCATTGGCAAAGACTGGACTCGCAGTTTCTTTCCTCTCAGATTAAACTCAATACACAAATGCAACTAAAGAGCAGGTCAAATTTATCCTTGGTTTAATTCCACGGACTTCCAAGGAATGGCAGAAGGTGAGAATATGGCCCTCTATGTGCTGGACAATGCACAATATGAGAACCATTGAGCTCAGCCAGCAGCCGGGAGACCGGAGGAGTCTCTGTCTTCAAGGATACATAGCACTTCTGGCTTGAACTAACTCAGCCTGGACTCTGTGAACCAAATTCAGACATTCATCAGCCCCGTTGGTGACTTGGTGAGAGATCTCAGACCCAGGACAAGGCTTTGCCTCATAAGAGCTAAAGTTTCCAGTTGCAGTTCAAAGTGACACAAGCAAAAGTTTGAGAATAGGCTTTTTCTATAAAATCCATATAAAAATATCCCACTGTTACCATGTTATCTGGTCATCTGCCTGTGGAAGGAGGTGAGAGATGTCCTATATCCATAAGCCATTTCTTATGTTCTTATGTTCTGGGCATCCTGATGGCCAATGTAGGGGAGAATTCAAGGGATATTTTTTAAACAGAGATAAAATCATTTTTACTACTAAAACTGGAAACAAAATATACCCCAGCATTTACAGTGAAAATCAGAAACTGATAAATATCCTGTAACTATAACACAACAGAAATTCTCCTGATCGGTGTCCTGATTCAGTGATCCAGCCCTATTCAGCAAAACACCCTGGCACACGCTTAACTTTAGGTATTTGCTTAAATCATGTCAAGTCCAACGGAATTTGCACATATTCTTAAGTGCTTTGCTGAACTGAGGCCAAAGACCGAGCATTGTAGAGCAGGAGTGATCATGTTCCTTTGATAGACTGTTGTTATTCAGATTGTAAGCAGAGGTGAGCCACAAAATATATGGGGCATGCAGCTAACGCTCCTTATTGTGGAGAATAAAGCTGACGAGAAAGGCATGGGCACTTTAATAATATTATATGCTTCTCTAGCTCTTTTCCCAGGCATCTCAAAGTATTATGCCTCGCACCAGCCCATCTCCTGGGCAAATATTTACTACGCCCACTTAACAGTGTCATAGTATCACAGTCCATCTTACACAGGAGATGATTATTAACCAAAACTTCTACAACTAGAGTCACAGACTAACAGGCTTTCACCCAGCTTGAGTTCCAGCTTTCTTTCTCTTGTTTACCATCCTGTCTGGAATACTATACAGCACACAGAGACATCCAGCAGCTGAACTATATGCTGCAAATAAACGTACTATTATAAGCAGAGGGAGGATCTGAGATACTGAAAGTGACTTGCTGAAAGTCACACAGCAAATCAGTGGCAAGGCTGGGAAGAAATCCCAGGGATCCTGATGCCCAGTCATCCGCTCTAGCTGCTAGACACCACTTCTCCTACAGACACTGAGCTAAGGCCATCACCTCCTGCAGGACACTGATATGACAAAAGAGCTTACTTCACCACAGAAAGGTGAAATAAACATAACAGTTTCCCATGAAAGAACCCAGAGAATTGGGTGCAGACAGTGAAGGACAATATGACTGGAGCACTGGGAAGAATGGAGATAACCAGTGGAATTTAGAAAATGCTCCCTCAGGAAAATCACATGGCAGTACAAAGGGGAAGAGCTGGTACTGGGATTTAGCTTCCGTTCAGGTGACATTCCTGTGACGCTTCCCGCAGGTGCCCCATGTTGTGAGTCATCTTGCTACCACCTGCCCTTAGTGTAAGGAAGCCTTGTTTCTGCCTGCCACGGGTCAGCTCCCTACTCCACCAGCCATGGGCAACACAAACCAACCCCTTGAGGCCCTGCAGGCCCTACTGTCAGTCTGCAGGTCAGTGACTGGCCACTCCAGCCCTGCAGCCCTCCGAGCTTCTCCCTGCAATGCCCAGCCCTATGGCCACCAGACATCTGCAGCATTCACAGATTAGCTGCTTCCAAAGAAACAGCCCAGCCCAGCCCACCAGCTCCACCTCAGATCAACACACCCGCTCTAATCTATGCCTCAGTCATGCCTGACCCTGGTGCAGGGGCACAAGAGGGGGAAGGGTTGGGAGGAAGGGCCATCCATCCGCACACAGCAGCATGGCGGCAGCATACACAGAGTGTAGAAGGTGAGCACATAGCACGGGACGAGGCCACGCCAGCTCCAGACTCTCGAGGAGGCACTGATTTGCATGTACCCCTATGCACTGCAGGGTGTGGCTGAGACACACAACAGTCCTCACCCAGCGTTCCTTGTGAGGGAAATGGACCCAGCGCCATCACAAGAACACACTGGGGCAGGCTGGTGGGTTTTACTGGCCTGGGGAGCAGCTGGGGGCCTGGGGCTGCTCCTGTTCATCCCATTCATTCATCACTTTATCAATCCTGTTGGCATCTTCTTCCCTGCTGCTCCTGCACCAGGCGGGCACGATGGCAGAGTGCTGATGGCTGCCACGGGAGCCGGTTAGGGCCCCCTTTCTGAACTAAAGGGATGCATTGGGATGAATTTCACAGCATATGAAGAGGAGACGACTCAGCTCTTTGGAGACCACAAGCATGAATTCATCTTCCACATTTGTTTAGAAGGCAGCATGCAGGGGTAGGGCTAAAGTAAAGGTCAGAGGTCATTGAGGGAATCAGGGCAGGGAGTGAGGGGACTCTGAAGAGCGGGCTAGGTAGCCACACAGCCATTTTCCACGCTGTCCCACCACTTCTGTGGTGGTCAGGTTTGTTGGTGCTATTACACTGGGAATAAATTGATGCAACCAAGGGCAGAATCCAGCCCCTGAAACTCAGGTGATGCTTAGCTGAGAGATCAAGCTAGAGATTTCACAAGAGGAAGATTTTTGAGGCTTCTGGTGCAGGGAAGCAATTCCACTGGCTACCTGCAGCCCTTGTTAACAACCCGGGAGCACTAAAGGGAAGCTCTCCAAACATTCCCTTTCCCATATCTCACAGGTTTCAAGACCTCTGTGATCTTTTACATCCATGCCTGGCACTCTCCCTTTACTGTTCGTTCCTGGCTGACAGCCATCTGTTCCACGGGCCAGAGGAGGAAAGCTGTGGGGTATCTCAGCCTTGTAGCTCAAGTTTTCACTAGAAGGGCAAATTGAGAGTTGGGATGAGGAAGATATTCTCTTCACAGCACAGAATTGAAATAGTAAATGCCCTCAGGCATTTTATCTCTTCCTCTTTAGCATCAGGCACTAACCATTGTTAGAGACAGGACATCAGTCTACATGAGACCATGGGTCTGGTCTGGTCTTGACAATTCCTAAGATCCTAGACAGGTGGCACATACACCTCCAGATTGTCAGCCAGGAAGAGGTCACTCTCATTCTGCAGGCCATGGCCAACTCACATTCACCAGCTGACTTCATCACCTACTGCAGCTGGGGAAGAACGCAGAGTCCACGTCAGAATTATCTGGGGGATACCCTGGGCGGTCACTGTGACATCATGCTGAAGACTCTGCGAATCTGTTCTACAGATGGGGAGGCAAAGCCCCTAAGGCTTAAAGGAGAGAATCAGAATTAGCCCTTGCATGCTGCAGAGCAAAAGGAGATAATCAACACAGCTCCATGGTCCAAAAGCTGTGGAGGCCGTCTTCTGCTGGATCAGCCCTCTCCTGCTCAGCAGAACTTCTCCATATTCAGGCAGTTATGAGCTGAATTTCCTTCAAACTGTTAGAGAAAAAAAATCAACAGTTCCCAGACATGTCAGGCAACTTTCCCAGGTCCTTTCCATACTAAGACTGGCTGCACCACTCATTGCCTGCCACTGCCCATTCACTGGCGCAGTGGAACTTGGGCACTTGCAGATGAACTTGGAGTGAGGAGCAGTGCAAACACCATTCTGGACAGATCATGAACTGAACGGGATGTGGTAGTGGCAGGCACCGATATCCAACAAAAGCATTAAGGCAGAGATTAGGGCCCAGACCCAGAAAGGTATATAGGCTCCAGGCTTACATTGAAATCAATGGAAGTTAGGAGCCTAAACACCTTTGCTGTGGATCTGGGCACAGAAGCCTGAAGTGCTTCCAAAAGAGTCTGAAGTACTGGTAGTGATGCATGTGCCAAAAGCTGGGAACCCCAGGGATAAATACCCGCACAATGAAATTCTGCAGGTTGTTGCTGAATGTGCATACGTGTCATGAGCCTTGAGAGTCAGTCTGGCTGCTGGGCAGAACAAGGCTATTGCCACCAGCATTTCCAGAAGCAGACATTCATCAGTGACTGCTAATTACGGACCAAGACACTGCCAATTCAACAAGAACAAGTGCAGGGTCCTGCTCTTGGGATGGAAGAATCCCATGCACTGATACAGGATGGGGACTGACTGGCTAACTGGCAGTTCTGCAGAAAAGGACCTGGGATTACAGTGGACGAGAAGCTGTATATGAGTCAACAGTGTGTCCTTGTTGCCAAGAAGGCTAATGGCATATTGGGCTGCATTAGTAGGAGCATTGTCAGCAGATCAAGGGAAGCGATTATTCCCCTCTGTTCTTCACTGGTGAGGCCACATCTGGAGTATTGTGTCCAGTTTGGGGTCCCTCACTACAGAAAGGATGTGGACAAATTGGAGAGAGTCCAGTGGAGGGCAACAAAAATTATTAGGGGGCTGGGGCACATGACTTGAGAGGAGAGGCTGAGGGAACTGGGCTTATTTAGTCTGCAGAAGAGAGGAGGTGTGTGTGTGGGGTGGGATTGATAGCAGCCTTCAGCTACCTGAAGGGAGTTTCCAAAGAGGATGGAGCTCGGCTGTTCTCAGTGGTGGCAGATGACAGAACAAGGAGTAATGGTCTCAAGTTAGAGTGGGGGAGGTTTAGGTTGGATATTAGGAAAAACTATTTCACTAGGAGGGTGGTGAAGCACTGGAATGGGTTACCTAGGGAAGTGGTGGAATCTCCATCCTGAGAGGTTTTTAAGGCCTGGATTGACAAAGCCCAGGCTGGGATGATTTAGTTGGGATTGGTCCTGCTTTGAGCAAGGGGTTGGACTAGATGACCTCCTGAGATCTCTTCCAACCCTAATCTTCTATGATTCTATGAATGAGCAGAATCCAACATTAACACCAGCTACAGCAGCTTCCTGCCTGTTCGATTTCTCCTTATAAATATGCTAATAATCTATTTCTTCCACATTTTCCTCCTTTCAAAATGCCATGTGCCTGAGATGTAATAAACATGCTTTGTTCTGAGCTCTGTAACACTGTCCTCCAGAGGTGCCAATGCAGCAGAGTCAGGCTGCTGCCAGTGGCTCTGCATCTCCAAAGTGGCATTGGCAATTTGATGATCTCCTTTCCTAGTTAATGACCGTGCAGCAACACAGAGAGGGCTGGGAAGCCAGAGGACACAGGACCTATGGTGCTTGCAAGCTCAGCTCCTGACCCCAGTCAGTGTGGACACCTTCCCTTTGCAAGGAAATGCTTATGCAAGTTTGGTGATGATGGGTGTAGAACCTGGAGGTTGACCTAGAAGAGGGACAAACTGAAGGGAGATCAGAGGACAGCAGCTAAAATGTTTTGTCTGGAAGAACTGTCACACGAGGAACACCTAAGGCATGCATCACTACTTAGCCTGTATTCAGTGCTTTGCAATCAGTAATTAACCCTTGCAACATGCCTTGACACAGATGACTTTGCATCAAAGAGATTAGAGATGTTAGGAGATTTGCTCAGACCCATAATGTGAGTGGCAGAGGAGAGAATCACTGCCCTGTCCAGAACCTAATCCATTGCATCTGACTGCTGAGTGCAGACAGAAGAACAACCTACAAATATCTGGACAGTCTATCAATGGTTCCTGAGGAGGCAAGAGAATTTCTGGGGGCGGTGCAAGGGGACAGAACTAGAAGTAAAGGGAAGCATTTAAGACAAGGAACGTTTAGGCTAAATATCAGGGAAGAGTTCCTAATGGTAACATCTCTCAGCGTCCCAACCAAGTGGCGAATCAACCTCACAGGGGCATTTGCAACTGTGGACTATGTGCTCTTAAATATACTGGAGGCAACAATCCTGAGTCAACCAAGGAGATGGATTACGTGTGTCATAGCAAGTCTTCTCTGTCTTCTGGTTGCATAGCTAAAACTAGTCCAGGTTACTCCAAGGTTCTTTTTCATCCTTAGATCCATTTAAAAGAACAGTGCCTCGATTTCTCTCCTTCTCAGGTATTTTTTCCTTCTCGAGTTTTTTAGCTGCCTTTGTTTCCCTTAAAAAGCAGATGATGACTCTGGGAATGTCACAGAAAATATTATTCAGAACTAGAAGTTTACATGCTGGCCTGCCCTTCTGCATTCAGCATTTGGGAGTATCCGGTGACCTGGGGGCAGTTTTGCACTCTCAAGGTGTGTGGACTGAGCTGCTGTCAATCAGAGGTCTAACTAACTACCTGGCACGTGGCCACAACTGAGGGAGATAGCTACATAACATCAGACTGGTGGGGCTTTTGCATGAACGCAGCATTTCCCACCTGAAGCTATAAGCCTTTTTGCATCATCACATGTTTTCTCAGCTGAAAGATCAAAACCAAAGATCAGGGATCAAGTAGGAAGTGACAGGTTACCATTTGCCTGCAGCCAGAGCAGCTGGTGCTGTGATCCTATCAGCTAAGTAGCACTGGGACATGGCCTATACTTGGATGGGAGACCTGCAAGGGACATTGGGTACTGCAAGTAGTGATGCTGGTAGTTCACTAGGAGTGTTCTGCCTTCTGAGTCCATTTTGAATGTGGCACTAGGGGGCTGCTAGGGATGCTAAAGGGTTTCCCGATCACTGGTAGTTACAAAAGATCCCGTGTCAATTTTTGCAAGAGCAGGGATGTTAAACCAGCATCCTGGTCACTTTGCCTTCCTAAAATTCAACCATGTGCTTCACTGGATCCAGGACTTGTCTCTACTTTCTATCCCAAAGCGCTGGGCAGTGTGGCACGTTGTGTTCTGCTTCATTACACATAGGTGATCTTATCTCTAAAATAAAGGGCCAGATCCACATCACTTATGCCCTCTAAACAATACTTTAGTCTGAACTGTCTTTAATGAGACCACTCAGCAAAACTATATGATATGAGTGACTTGTACTGGGTCAGCTCATAATCAGGCAGGGATGAGGGAAGGAACGAGCTGCATGTGGCACAAACTGATTTGAGGGTCTCCTCAGCATCATTTGGATCCACCCAGTGCAATCTGCTCCCAGCGCTCCATGCCTTGAGGAGTTCACACACAGACACACACAGAGCCTGGCCTCTTTCTCTCAATGCCAAGGAAGGCCATCCAGGGGATAGGCAGCAGGACAATGGGACCCAGTGGGCCAGGCAGCCTCAGAGACACCTCATCCATTGTAAAGTCACATCTATGCTCACGGTTGACATCACAGAAGCTCCTTGACTTCTGACACAACTGGCTCAGTAGGGGCAGTACCAGCTGGCTCGGAAGGAATCACAAGATGGGCAATTACAACTCCAGAAAGAAGGCAAAAAAAGCAAAGCAAGAAAAGAAGGAGAAGTGCCCATATCTGGAGAAGGAAAAGGAGAAAGGGCAACTGGTTATCTATCTGAAAAAGAACAAGTCCACTGTAAGTGCCAGCTAGTGACTAGCCCGAGCTACAAGGTCATCCACACTAATGCTCTCCGACAGCTTCACACCCCATCTGGTCACACCCCTCGTCCCACACAACATGCACAGTCGCTGCCCCCATAACTGCCACAGACAGACACACGCCAGGCTCCACTCTCCTACCACTATCACAGCGTTCCATCTCTCCTGTAGAGTGACCAGGAAGAGGCTGACTGCTGTGTGGACTTGTGTTATAACCAAGTTTCAAAATTATAATAACTGGCCCTGGGCTAAGGCCCTTCTCTAGGTTTTTGCTAGCCCTGAGATGACTTTCTTTTTGGGGGAAGGGTGCATTACGCTGGTGGGTTGGGTCGGGGTGGTACATTTTGATACTGTTCACTGCATTGTATAGTGCCCAGGAATGCTGGTGACAAGAACCATCTTGAGTTCCTAATTGACAATGTATTTGTATTAATCCTTCTTGAATGATCGGAATTCGAGCCCCTCGGCCAGCCACTGTCTCTCGCTCTCGGGGAAACAGGAAACCAAAACCCTGGGCAGGGGGACTGGGGAACAGTCCCCTAAAACACATCCATAACCCAGGGAAAGTCCCCAAGGACCATCATCCACTTCGCCTAATAAGAAGCCTTGGAATTTCCCGTCAGCCAAATAGTAAACACCCTGCCCCTGGGGTGACTGTGAAGGGACCAGTGACACTATGAAGGCACTTTCTAGGAAGTAGCTCCAGTGTAGCTTCACTCTGTGGAACCGTTAGCAGCGTAACTGACCACGTCTGCTCTCCAGGAGCACCTGGTTGAGGCTGGAGAGCTGAAACGGGAGGTCCCGAGCACCAGGGGAGCAGCCCACGCCAATGTGACAGAATGCTTTGTTTGTTTCATTTATTCTACAGATCAAAGCGGTGCTGATTCCTCCTCTTGGAAATCTGTCCCACAGCCCAAAGACCCTCTCTCTGATCACCCTCCCTCCTGGTAGCAAAGTTAACATCTTTGGCAGATCGGAGCTAGGCAGCAAGAGGGGAGAGGTTCCCCGGCCACCACAGCTGTTCCCCTCATCAGCACGATTGGGAGCCGGAGATGGGGACATCCAGAAGATGAGGAGGATCCTGACCCTGTTTTTTTTGGTGGAGTCTGATAAGGCCAAGGAAGGGGATTCCCTGGGCTCCAAAAACAGAGTGATGTTCTGGTACACTGTACACCCAGGCACTGTGAGTGGATGGCCCAGGCTGTAAGCAGCCCAAGGAGTGTTGCTGTCTCCAGCAACAATATAGCGCACTCTGGAACCAAGGAACCCATGGAAGGGGGAAAATAAACCAAGCCGAGCATCTCAAATGACTGGCTGTGTTTAGTATGTGTTCTGGGGCATGGTAGGAAGGCAAGAAATATTAGAACTTTACACTAAGGGACTGGCACCAATGACCCCACCTGCAGTTCTTGACTGGAGAGAAGGCCTCCAGGAGACAGTGCAGGAGGTGGGGGATGGGGTGGGAGGTGAGAAAGAAATTGGCTTTGCAAAGTGAGTGCTGCCTAGCTAGCCCTGGAGACAGCTCCCTTAACAGCCTTTTGGGGGCTCTGAGGGGTGAGTTGACCAATGAGAAGGATGGTGAGTGAAAAGGCAAAATGCTTGGGAAGAAATTCCCATTGTATAAGGAGGGGACAGGAGCCTCCACTCTATCAGCTGAGAACTAAGAAAGTGTGGGTTCCTGGCTTTCCTGGTGGAATGGGAAGTGCTGGGCCAACTGCTTCCACGAGCAAATCTCCGGAATACGGACATACGGGGACGTCCATTCTGCACTGAGAGATGCTGTAGATCATTGTTAACCAGAGAAACTGGGGCTAAGAAATGCTGGCACCTGGTCAACACAGTGGACTGGAAATCAGTCAGAGATCAGGAGTTACAGTAGTGTATATAACAAGATGGGAGGCTTAGTGTTCCTATAACGTCCCTCTGTTGTGACTGATAGAAAGCAACAAAAGCATTGCTGAACCATTTAACATTGGCTTTTATTAGAAACTCATGCTGGAAAGTGCTTTCCTGTCTGCTAACAAACTACCCTTTGCTCTCTCTCCTTGTCAATCTGTGCTGCTAGTCACGCTCTGGAGTGGAGTTATATAATTGCGCAGAGCAGTCACACTGCGTGAACCAGGAGACAGCTCCAGCAGAAAGAGCTTTTGCAGAGTAAAAGCAATTTGGATGTTGCCACCCTCTTTCTCCCCAGGCTCTGGATCAGCGATCTTTAACTTCAGGAAGGAGCGACCCACAAAGTAGGTTTTTGGTGAATAAGAAAGCCACGTCCCAGAAGCTGGGAGAATCACAAAATAATAGAACTGTAGGGCTGGAAGGGGCCTCAAGAAGTCATCAAGTTCAGCCCCCTGTGCTGAGGCAGGACCAAGTAAATCTAGACCATCTCTGTCAGGTGTTTGTCCCACCTGCTCTTCAAAACCTCCAGTGATGGGGATTCCACAACCTCCCTTGGAAGCCTGTTCCAGAGCTTAACTGCCCTTAAAATTAGGAAGTTTTTCCTAATATCTAACCTAATTCTCCCTTGTTGCAGATTAGCTCATCACTTCTTGTCCTACTTTGTGTGAACATGGAGAACAATTGATCGCAGTCGTCTTTATAAACAGCCCTTAACATATTTGAAGATTGTTATCAGGTCCCCCTCAGTCTTCATTTCTCCAGACTAAACATACCCAGGTTTTTTAAACTTTCCTTATTGGTCAGGTTTTCTAAACCTTTCATCATTTTTTGTTGCTCTCCTCTGGACTCTCTCCAATTTGTCCACATCTTTCCTGAAGTGAAGTGCTCAGAATTGGACATAGAACTCCAGTTAAGGCCTCATCAGTGCCAAGCGGAGCAGGGCAATTACATGTGACTTGCCTACAACACTCTCGTTAATACACCCCAGAATGATTTTTGCCTTTTTGCAGCTGCATCACATTGTTGACTCATATTCAATTTGTGATCTACTATAACCCGCAGATCTTTGTCAGCGGTACTATTGCCTAGCCAGTTATTTCCCATTTTGTAGTTATGCATTTGATTTTTTTTATTCCTAATTGTAGCACTTTGCAATTCTCTTTAGTGAATTTCATCTTATTGAATTCAGTTCAATTCTCTAATTTTTCAGGCTCCTCATGAATTCTAATTCTGTCCTCCAAGTGCTTGCAACCCCTTCTAGCTGGGGTCCTCCACAAACTTTATGAGCATACTCTCCACTCCATTATCCAAGTCATTAATGAAAATATTGAATAGTACTGGACTCCAGACTGACCCATGCAGAACCCCGCTAGATACACCATCCCAGTTTGACAGCAAACCATTGATAACTACTCTTTGAGTGCAGTCATTCAACTCCTCATAGTAATGTCATCTATACCACATTTTTTTCTAGTTTGCTTATGAGAGTGTCATGTGGGACTGTGGCAAAAGCCTGACTAAAATCAAGATATATCACATCTACTACTTCTCCTCTAGCCATCCACTAGGCCAGTAACCTTGCCAAAGAAGTAAATTAAGCTGGCTTGGCATGATTTTTTCTTGACAAATCCATGTTGACTATTCATTATATCCTCAAGGGCTTACAAACCGATTGTTTAATAATTTGTTCCAATGTTTCCCAGGTATCAAAATGTGTCTGACTGGCCTATAATTCCCCAGGGTCCTCCTTGTTCCCCTTTTAAAGATATGTACTATGTTTTCTCCTCTGCAGTCTTCTGGGACCTCAGCCTTCCCCCAGGAGTTCTCAAAGATAATTATTCAAGATTCTGAGATTACTTCAGTTTAAGCACCAAATTTGAATTTAAATACATCTAGCATCTAAATATTCTTTAACCTGATCGTTCTCTATTTTGGCTTATGTTTTGTTCCTGCAGAAGTGTTTGCTCTGTGCAGATAACTCTCCATGGGCGGAGTCCTGCACTCCTTACTCGAAGCATGGCTCTGTCAGATACTGTGCTCTGCTGTGGTAGTGCTTATCATAACCTAGTCCCAGATTTGGACCTTAGCGTCCAAAATATGGGGGTTAGCATGAAAACCTCCAAGCTTAGTTACCAGCTTGGACCTGGTAAAGCTGCCACTACCCAAAAAATTAGAGTGTTTTGGGGCACTCCGGTCCCCCCAAAAACCTTCCCTGGGGACCCCAAGACCCAAATCCCTTGAGTCTCACAACAAAGGGAAATAAACCTTTTCCCTTCCCACTTCCAGGTGTTCCTGGAGAGATACACAGAAGCAAACTCCATGAATCTAAACAGAGGGAGTCCACCCTCTCTATTTCCAGTCCTGGAAACACAAGCACTTCCCTCTTCACCTAGAGGGAATGCAAAGTCAGGCTAGTAAATCTAACACACACAGATTTCCCCCTGACTTCTTCCTCCCACCAGTTCCCTGGTGAGCTGCAGACTCAGTTCCCTGGAGTTCCCCACTAAAGAAAAACTTCAACAGGTCTTAAAAGAAAGCTTTATATAAAAAGAAAGAAAAATACCTAAAAATGGTCTCTCTGTATTAAGGTGACAAATACAGGGTCATTTGCTTAAAAGAATATTGAATAAACAGCCTTATTCAAAAAGAATACAATTCAAAGCACTCCAGCAACTATAGACATGTAAATACAAAACAACAAACCATCTTTGTACTCACAACTTGGAAACAGAAGATTAGAAAGCAGGAAATAGAAAAATCCTTCCCATAGCTGAGAGGGACAGGCAGAAGACCAAGAACAAAGGACTCACACACAAAAAACCCTCCACCCAGATTTGAAAAAGTCTTGTTTCCTGATTGGTCCTCTGGTCAGGTGTTTCAGATTACTTCTTTCCAGGTGTAAGAGACATTAACCCTTAGCTATTTGTTTATGACAGTGCTAAGCACCAACTCTTACTGAAGTCAACAGGCGCTGAGGGTGTGCAGCACTTTGCAGGATTTGTCTCCAAATTAATATGCAGACAAAGCTCAGGTAAAGACAGAGAAAAGAACACCAGATTTGGCCCCATCTGCCCTCTCCATTTCCCTATCTCTAGGTGATGGACTCTGAATAGAATTCTAAATGGATACCATCAATTCTGTTCAGCTAATGGTCTTATCCAACTGGGATTGAGCTGTGTGTGGTGCTTAGCAAGAGATCTAGAACATAGCAAAAAAGAAACAAGCCCTGGACCCAAGAATAGGGGTGTGAAACGGTTTGCTGGGCAAATCTTGCTTCCCTACAATTCCTGTAGTTTCCTGTCTGTCCTCAACTGTTGCGTAGTTGCTATACATTCTTAAACAGCTCCTACATTCCACCACAGAAGTGGCAGCATTTCAGTGAGTGCGCTCAATCCTTGAGGGGAGCATATAGGGAACTGGGGTAAAAAGCTGTCTGGGGATTGGGCCTGCTTTGAGCAGGGGGTTGGACTAGATGACCTTCTGAGGTCACTTCCAACCCTAATCTTCTATGATTCTATGAAATGCTTCCTGTCAATAAATAATGTAAATAGCCTCTCTCATCCCAAAGGATCTTACAACAGAGTTTTACAAGCTGTCAGTGTAGGAATCACTTCACCCCTCCCTTTGGATGGAACACACAACGGCTGTTTAAGAGCACACAGCAACACGACAGAATTTAGGACAGTGGGCTGGGACCTTGCCAGGGTCTCAGCAGTGTCATCCCGACCTGTGGGAAGGGCTGCATTGGTCTGATGTCCAGGGCCAGCTCCAGGCACCAGCCCAGCAAGCTTGTACTTGGGGAGGCAGATTCTACAGGGCGGCTTCCACCCAAACCTAGGGCAGCACAACAGGTGTTTTTATTTTTGGTTCCCCGATCCGGCCACCCTGTAGGGAGCGGAGGAGGGGAGCGCCCTGCAGGAAACTCGGCAGGGGAGCCCGCGTCCTTCCTTCCCAGCCAACCGGAGTGGCGCGGAGCCCTTTCGGCAGGCGGTGCAGGAGTCGGGGCCACGGGGTGAGCGCCCCGCTGAAGTGCTGGCTGCCCCCCTTCTGTCTCTCCCCCCGCTCCCTTCCCCTCCCCCCCATTAGACCAGGCGCGCACTCTGCAGTACAGGGAGTCCCCCTGCACCCTGGCTCTGGCCGCCTTGCAGGGTTTTTTTGTTTTGGTTTTTTCCCTGCTTTGCTGGCTGTGCCGTTTCCCCCCCCTCCCCCGCTTGGCCGCTCCAACAACACAGTTTTTGGATTTTTTTTATTTTTTTCACAGCTGTTCTTCCGCTCCGGCCGTGCTGTGTTATTATTTATTTTTTCCCCCTGCTTTGCCAGCCCGGCTGTGCCACAGGTTTATTTATTTATTTCCTCCCCTGCTTTGCCACTCCGGCCGCCGCTCCCCTCCCTTTTTTTTTTGCTTGGGGCGGCAAAAAAGCCAGAGCTGGCCCTGCCGATGTCCATGAGGAGTCAGGGCTTTGGTATTACAATGCATTCTACTGTCATCACCAGTTCCAGCACACACACACATGTGGGCCTATGAGGTCATGGGAGCTAACAATCCCTTCCTAGGAACAGAAGCCACATGGGGGAGGGGAAGATTCCAGAACTCCCAGGACAGCGTCCTGCCACTGGAACCCCTCCTTCCTCACCAGCAGTTCCGGGCCACACCTGGGAACCCTAATGTCTATCCTAGGCCAGCTTCAAGAGGATCCAGGTGTCAGAGGGAAGAGGAGAGGAACACATGGAAATCATTAGGTGAGGGCGTCATACCATACATGATTCCACCCCAGCAGGGAGGGTATCAGAATCTGGGTCTGTGTGGGGCTGCAATCAGGAAGCAGTTCCAACACATCTCCTCCAGAGGAAAAGATGCTCTTTTAGAAAGGGGTGCCCTAAATGCAACATAAAGGCCCTTTTGGAGCCCTAGAACGCATCCAATGGCCACCCTCACCCTATGACAAAACTGAGCTGCAGGGTTTTATAGCTAGGGAATCTGAACTCCAGGAAGTTCCTAGGCCCAGTCAACAGGGCTGAGCACATTTGGATTGGAATTCAACAACGCATGAACATTTCTTTGACAAATGCCAAGCTGTCATGGGGAGCTCTCAGCAATGAGGCCACAGCTGCTAGCAACCCATTCATCTGGGGGCAGTGTAGGGTGAAGAAAGAAAACAGAAGAGACAAGTGAGAAGAGGATGGCACGGAGGAGACTGCAGAACATCGGATTTAACTATATGATCATGTTAGATAAGGTAACCCCAAATGGTGCCCGGAAAGTTCATCCGGCAAGGGCTGGGCAGAGAAATGTCACTCTATTTCAATGGAGGATTTCATCAGTTTGAAATCTTGTTTTGTTCCAATGGAGAATGAAAATCAAAAACTTCAAAATGCTTCACAAAGGGGAATGGAGCTTCAGCTGTGGGGCAGTCCACCTGGTGGGCTGCCCAGGACCCTGGATCCCTGACACCAAGGCAATCTGTCTGCATGGCTGTCCCAGAGCCACAGACCCTGGGAGCCTACATTTTCCAGGCTTTGCACCCCCTGCCACCTCCCTGGTGGGCTGCTGAGGAGCTGGGCGGGTAAGCTGACAGGAGAGTAGGCAAGTTTCTGACGGATCCTGCCCGGTTTCCGGAGGAATTTCATCATAATCAAACTGTTTCCTCAAAACGTTTTGATCTCAACAATCTGCAAAATCCAACGAAAAACATGTAGTTGGAATTTTTCCAACCAGCTCTACTCCCTACATCACCAGAACCCCCTTTGCCGTGCCTATATCCTGGGTAGTTCTGCACTATTTAACGTGGCCCAGTGTAGGGGGACAAACATTTTTAGGAGAGTTTCCCAACAGCAGCAAGTGACCTCGTATCAGTGTGTGCCATGGACAGCCCATTTCTCAGAGGGTTGCACCATAAAGTGGAGAAAGTCCTTCCGTTCCAAACCTCAATTATCAGCTGCTCACAATTTTCCTTAAACATTTCCTTTGGGAGCGAAATTTCACACCATAGTCCAAAGCTGGGGTGAGGGGCTTTATTTTTTAATTTGAACAAAATCCATTTGGTCCTTTCTGAGGTGCGTGTAAGGGGGGTAGGGGTGGGAAGGCTCTGTGACCATTTGGTAGGCTGAGACAAGTGATTAAAGGCCTGAACATTGATACCTCTAACGGATCCACAGCCCCCACGGAGGAATGCGCAAGTTTGCCAGGTTTGCACAGTTTTGATTTGGAAAGAACAGTAGAAAATGTCACACCGAGCAGACACAGAAAGTCATTTTTAGCACCATTAAAGATCGCCCTTCTCAATATGCATGCAGGTATCAGTTGATGAGGGGGGAAATGCAGTTTTCAGGGAGAACCAGCACAAGGTATAACCCGATTTTCTAGCCCTAGGTAGCCAAGCATCAGTGCATCTCTGGCCTCGTGCTCACTGTGCGTATTCATGGCTGCATGCATGGTGCACATTCTGCTTGGTACCTGCACAAGGCTAGACGGTTATCAAGCCACACTGCATCTGACATGCATCTGACGAAGTGGGTATTCACCCACGAAAGCTCATGCTCCAAAACGTCTGTTAGTCTATAAGGTGCCACAGGATTCTTTGCTGCTTTTACAGATCCAGACTAACACGGCTACCCCTCAGATACAAGCCACACTGACACACACGCTGGGAGCTGCCATTTGCATGTGGCAGTGCTAAGACAGAAATGCCCTACGACCATTCTGGGGTAGGAAAACCAGCCCCAGGCCATAGATAGTGCACTACAGCCAAGATTTAAAGTTAATGTGGTTGGGCATCTGCATCCCCTAGGCAGCTTTGAAAAAATCTCAGCCTAAGAGCACCTGAGCAGCAGTTTGGATTGTTATTCTTCCAGATCATTCCTTTGGGCTCTAGGAGCACTGTCTCATTGTGACGGGAGGCTGTTTCGATGCAACGTGCTGCTGAGCTGAAGTAGAAGCATGACTGTGTTTACATGCTATCATAACCTAGTCCCAGATTTGGACCTTAGCGTCCAAAATATGGGGGTTAGCATGAAAACCTCCAAGCTTAGTTACCAGCTTGGAGCTGGTAAAGCTGCCACCACCCAAAAAATTAGAGTGTTTTGGGGCACTCTGGTCCTCCCAAACCTTCCCTGGGGACCCCAAGACCCAAATCCCTTGAGTCTCACAACAAAGGGAAATAAACCTTTTCCCTTCCCCCCTCCAGGTGTTCCTGGAGAGATACACAGAAACAAGCTCCGTGAATCTAAACAGAGGGATTCCACCCTCCCCATTTCCAGCCTTGGAAAACAGAAGTACCGAGAGCTAATCTCTCTTTCCCCCTCACCCAGAAGGAATGCAAAGTCAGGCTAGTAAATCTAACACACACAGATTTCCCCCGACTTCTTCCTCCCACTAATTCCCTGGTGAGCACAGACTCAATCCCTGGAGTTCCCCACTAAAGAAAAACTCCAACAGGTCTTAAAAAGAAAGCTTTATGTAAAAAGAAAGAAAAATACATAAAAAATGGTCTCTCTGTATTAAGGTGACAAATACAGGGTCAATTGCTTAAAAGAAATATGAATAAACAGCCTTATTCAAAAAGAATACAATTCAAAACACTCCAGCAACTACATACATATAAATACAAAAAAACAAACCTATCTTTGTACTCACAACTTGGAAACAGAAGATTAGAAAGCAGGAAATAGAGAAATCCTTCCCATAGCTGAGAGAGAGATAGGCAGAAGACCAAAAAAACAAAGGACTCACACACAAACTTCCCTCCACCCAGATCTGAAAGAGTCTGGTTTCCTGATTGGTCCTCTGGTCAGGTGTTTCAGGTACTTCTTTCCAGGTGTAAGAGACATTAACCCTTAGCTATCTGTTTATGACACATGCGAAGGCACAATGAGACGGCCAGAAGTGTCCAAGCAGACCAGCTCCAGAAGGAGGTAACTCAATGGCACATCCAAGTCACTGCTGCCGAGCACTCCCCGGCTTGTGGGCATGTCCTGACTCTTGATCATTGTGTTTCTCAGCTGTAATCCTGTATTAACAATGGGTTTGTATTTAACTGGTAATCGAATAGAACTACATTATAGATAATCCATTTGTTTTGTTGCAGGATGAGGCAAGCTTTCCAGTTCCCTTCTTCCCTCTAATCCCTGACTGTGCGTCTCCTACATCCCAACGTCAGAGGTGGATAAAGCTCAGACAGTTTGGTGGTGCAGATAACACTATGGGAAAGGTCGCGGTTATCATCGACAATGGTAGTTGCTTCACTCGGGCCGGCTTTGCTGGAGAGGATAAGCCAAGGTCTGTGTTGAAGACCACGTCCATGCCTCCCACCTGCCCAGCTGTGATGCGGGAGACCCCATGCCATCTCACCCCCACTGGCTGTGGGACAGGCGGTGCCAGGGCATCCAAAACCCACCCGCTCAGGCACGGCATCATCACTGACTGGGAAGCCATGGAAAATCTATGGAGCCACCTTTTCTTCTGTGAGCTGAGACTGTCCCCTGAGGAGTGCCCGCTCCTTATGACAGACTCACCCTCTTGCCCCACAACCAATAGGGAGAAGGTGGCCGAGATGTTCTTTGAGGACTTTGGTGTTCCAGCCTTGTATGTGGCTAACACGGGGCTCCTCTCCCTCTGCTCCTGTGGCAGGGTCACTGGCCTGGCTGTAGAGACCGGGGCTGGGGTGTCCCATGTCACTTCCATCTGCGCTGGGCAGATCTGGAGGGAGGCCACCTATCGCCTGGACGTGGCTGGGTTTTTCCTTTCCAAGCACATGCATACCCTGCTGCTGAAGAGCTCCAATGACCCACAGCTGCTATGTACCTTGCAGAAGACGACAGTGACCCAGATGAAGAAGCAGTGCTGCTACGTGTCCATGGACTATGAAGGAGACCTCCAAGACAAAGCTCACCAGTTCCCAATGGGTTTTAAGACCCCTGATGGGCACTGGATAACTCTGGATAAGGAGCGGTTCTGCTGCCCAGAGCCACTCTTCCAACCAAAACTGCTAGACCAAAACTCTCCAGGCATCCACCTTTTAGCTTTCCAAAGCCTCCAGAAGGTGCCAGATGAGTGCAAGGGAGACATTATTGGTAATACTGTGTTATCAGGGGGCTCATCAATGTTTCCTGGCTTCTCTGAGAGGATGTGCTCAGAGCTGGATGCTTTGTCATATGGCAAAGGCTACCGGATTAAAATTCTGGCTGCCCCAAAGAGAAGCATGGCAGTCTGGGCTGGAGGGTCCATGGCAGCCTCGCTTAAATCCTTCCGGCATATGTGGATGAGAAAGGGTGAGTACCAGGAGTGCGGGGCAGCATATGTCCACAAAAAGTTCAATTAGTTTCTAATAAATAACCACTGTTTTGGCCCAAAATGGTATAATTCTGTCTATACAATTAAAGCCAAGGCAGGAATGCAAAGGTCTCTGTAACAAAGAAAAGTAATGCATCTGGCATCCCAGTTTCCTGTCCTCTCTCCAGGGGCAGAGTTAAGGGTATCATTATATGAGTGCATATTAGAGCATTGTTTGAGAAATACCACCTTACTCCTGTATCAGAGGGTAGCCGTGTTAGTCTGGGTCTGTAAAAGCAGCAAAGAATCCTGTGGCACCTTATAGACTAACAGACGTTTTGGAGCATGAGCTTTCGTGGGTGAATACCCACTTCCTCAGATGCATGCATCTGAGGAAGTGGGTATTCACCCACGAAAGCTCATGCTCCAAAACGTCTGTTAGTCTATAAGGTGCCACAGGATTCTTTGCCACCTTACTCCTGGATTTCCTGAGTTTCTATTTCTGGGGCTGTCGACACACAAACTGGAACCAAAGTAATTAAACTGCTTTTAATTCACACCTATGATTATTTCAATGGAAGTCTGTGTGTGGCCACTCTTAATCTGAAACAAGTGTGGCCACATATAGGCTTATACCAAAATAATTGAAGCTGGCATGAATGAAAACTGATTTAATTATTTTGGTTCCAGTTTGTGTATAGACAACTCTAAAATTCTAGTGCCCTGCAGGGATACAAAGCACCCACACTGATGTGTTGCTGCAACTTTAACTTCACCTTCAAGTTTTGTTGGAGAATTTCCTTATTTTTTTTAAGTCCCTGAATTTCAATAGAAAGGATCTTTGTCTTGCAGATTGTAGAAGAAATCCCCAATCAAGCTGTACTTATGAATGCCAGGAAGAGAAACACCCCATTTGTCTACTGGACCCACTCCAGCAGAACTCAGAAGAGCCAAATGGAGCAGGGCTGGGAGGAGAGTAGTGGCGCGGGTGATAGCATATATAGAAAACATTCTTTCCCCATGTTGCCATAGCAAGATTTCTAATACAAAGTTAATAATTCTGATTTTTACATTAAATCAGGTAAACTATGGTGGTGGACATCGGATCTTAGCTAGGGGAGGCTAGTTAGCTAAGTTTTTCTCTCTTGTTCGCTCGCATTTTCTTATAAAGTGACAAAAATTAAGAGACCTTTTCTGTTCTGAATACTATTTTTAGGTTGCCATAACTCAGGAAAATTCTACCTTGGACCCAGACCCAATCTGTCAGTTTTGAGGCTCAGGCAATTTTTGGTCTTGGATTTCAGGGACTTGGTGCATAATTGGCCTAATTCTGGACACTCAAGACCCAGTTCTCTGCAAGCGTTGCTCCTCTGAAGTTAATGGAGTTATGCCAGCATTCTTGGCTGACTCTAAGTTTGCCACTTTAGCTCTAGAAAGGCTGCTGCCCAGCAACATTCTGAGAAAGGGAAACATTATCACTGAATCCATAAGCAGAGTTTTCTTTGCAGATACTTCTTGATCGGAGGACAGTGCAATGGGGTTGTGTATCTCAGAAGTGGTTTAGGGATGGCCTCAAACTTAATTCAAAACTGCAGAATGAAATTTATTCCCAGTGCAACTATCCCCTCTACAGACTTTAATGCCACTCCAGCTCTTCATATCCACAGAGCAAGTGTCTGAGTCACACTCAGGGGCAAGTCTTGAAGTTACTGATTACTCGCTGCAAAACTACATCTTGATGACCTCACAGTAGGTGTTTGGTGGCTTTTACAACTAACCTATTAGGCAAAGGCATATCGCCCAAGAGGAGGGAGGCAGCAGAATTACCCTGACCACCGTCCCAAGGAAGAGTGGCCGTTACTGTAAGGAAGCCCCAGCTTGAGAAATTCTATCTCGAGAAAGACAATTGGAATGCCAAAGCAAGGGTAGGAGGAAAAGATCTGGAGAAGGAGGCAGTGTGATTCAAACACTGTTTTACAAGAAGAAATTGGTAAGTATCCACTGAGGATATACCCTCGTTACCGGGGTGTCATCATTAGGTTATTCATTGTTATTATTTGTCATTGTTTGCCAGTTTGCAGGGTGCTTTATGGATACGAAACCAGACAAAGGAGCTTACAACCATTAGCAAGAGGGATCAGTACACTAACCAAACACAAAAAGGAAGAGAGGAAAAAACACATAACAGTCACTTACCATTGACACAACTCATACCCTGCACACACAACATGCATACACTACATACTCTGCTGCCACAGCAGGGGAAAACAGAACACAGCATTTGGATTTGTCTACTAAGGTCCTTGGGGACTTTCCATTGGCCTCTGAGGGATATACTGACCCTGGCTATTCACCTGCTTAGCCCTCACACCAGTAAGGGAGAAGTAATGGGAAAATTTGTTACTTTCCAGACCAGCTCTGTGCATCCCAGCTCAAATAACCACCTCCCATCCCCACTGGACTGTGCCACCCCCTAGTGACGGCCATACACCAGGAATGGGAAATCCTGAGCTGGCAGACAATCCAGGCTTGCCACCAGCACCAGCCTCAGCCCTCTGGGGTGAAAGGAAAGGACACAAGGAGAAGGCAAAGCAGAGGTGTCACAACATAAGGAAAGCCATGGGCTCAGTCTTGCTTCTGGTGGTCATGGTTTTTGAACTGGATGAGGGGTGTTTCCTGGACCCCCTGATGGAGGGGGTCCCTTTCTGGTACAGACTGCACTCCCTGCTCCGTGGTGAGGAGCTCTCTCGCTACAGTCCATGGCGGAAGCATTGTCACCACTGAGGGGGCTCAGGAGGAAGGAAAATGAGCATCTCAAATGACTGACTGTGGCTAAAACAGAATCTATTATTCACTGACTTACTCCTAGGAGGTAGAATTGACTTTCTTTCTGTAGACGAGATGTCCAGTGCCCAAGCATTCTATTGGTGTCTACACAATAAACTCAGATAATAAAAGATGTGGAGAAATTGGAGAGGGTCCAGAGAAGAGCAACAAGAATGATTAAAGGTCTTGAGAACATGACCTATGAAGGAAGGCTGAAGGAATTGGGTTTGTTTAGTTTGGAAAAGAGAAGACTGAGAGGGGACATGATAGCAGTTTTCAGGTATCTAAAAGGGTGTCATCAGGAGGAGGGAGAAAACTTGTTCACCTTAGCCTCCAATGATAGAACAAGAAGCAATGGGCTTAAACTGCAGCAAGGGAGATTTAGGTTGGACATTAGGAAAAAGTTCCTAACTGTCAGGGTAGTTAAACACTGGAATAGATTGCCTAGGGAAGTTGTGGAATCTCCATCGCTGGAGATATTTAAGAGTAGGTTAGATAAATGTCTATCAGGGATGGTCTAGACAGTATTTGGTCCTGCCATGAGGGCAGGGGACTGGACTCGATGACCTCTCGAGGTCCCTTCCAGTCCTAGAGTCTATGAGTCTATGAGTCTATGAATACAGAGCGGTCTTTCCCTTTGCAGTTCTGCATGATTGGTGATATCATCCAGAAGGCAAAACACGGGCCGAGATCAGAAGGGCAATATTTCAAATGGTGTCACGCACTTCTCATGCCCCTTCCCACGCCTTCCAACATTTCCAATGGAACACAGTGACTGAGGAAACTGATATGTGATGGCTTGTCAAAGTTATGTAACATGAAATGCCTGTTTGTGTGTGTGAAGGCAGGTTTGTAGGAGTGTTCCCGCTGTCCCTGGACATGATTATCTGGGCTAGAATACTGCTTGTTGATCCCATTATCCTGAGACGACCATCTCCCAGCACTCTGCAGAAGGTCTTAACTCTAAACCACACATTGCAGGCCTGATTCTGAAACAATGTAGGGATGCAATTTTATACACAAAAAACACAGAACCAGTTGTGCGCCTAATTTGCATGCAAAATGACTGCAATTGCACAAGCAATTCAAATAAGGGCACCCTCCTAATAGCTAATAGCCAGGGCCGCCCAGAGGAGGCGGGCAAGTGGGGCAATTTGCCCCAGGCCCCGCAGGGGCCCCATGGGCCCTGGCCAAGAATCCCTTCCCTGGTGCGGGGGGGCGGCTAGAGGCTTCTCGGAGACACTGGTGGCTGCCGCGCAGAGCTGCGGGATATGCTGCCGGCACGGCCTGCAGCGCAGCCCTTTTCCAGGGGCTCGATTGGCTGAGCTGCCCGCAGAGCTGGACCCTGGTGCTCCGGACCCGGGCGGAGATAAGTGGGAGGGAGGTGCTGGCATGGGGCAGGCTGGTCCTGTCCCGCGCGGCGCTCAGCCATGCCCCAGGCTCTACGGGGAGGTGAGGATGGGCGCAGGGATGCCTGGGCTCTGTGCCAGCCCTGCCACAGACTCCCCGCTGGCAAGCAGCGCCACCTGGCCTCACCCCACGCGAGTGCTCCTGTTGGGCGTGCCGGGCACAGCGCAGGGGCTGGGACGGGGCAGCTTTGTGCCCACAGGAGAGCTAGGGGGCTCCCTGTGCTCTTGCAGCACCGCTAACGGGCAGCTGCTGGGGATGGGGTGGGAGGGGGTAGGTGCTCTGGCTGCGCTTGCAGGACGTCTCCCAGGCAGCGGCAGCTCTGGCTGGAAGGAACGCTGCGGGTGGCTGGCGAGAGTGCACAGAGCACGTCTGGTGGCTGTGGGTGACTCTGGCTGCAGGGGGCACATGGAGCTGGGGTGGCTGGAGAGGGCGCACAGAGCGTGTCTGGTGGCTGTGGGTGACTCTGGCTGCAGGGGGCACATGGAGCTGGGGTGGCTGGAGAGGGCGCACAGAGCACACCCAGTGGTTATGGGTGAGTGACTGGCTGCAGGGAGTGCGCAGAGCTGGGAGTGGAAGTTGGAGCAGTGATGGGGGCATTTAGGAGTATTCTCTGCAATGAGTTTGTCAGGCCTCAGCAAGGAAGGGCAAGCCAGTCATTTGGAAATAGTTCCCGCAGTGTCTGGACAATGCTGTGTCCTGATCAATACTTGTCTGGAAAACTTGGCTTGTAACTCAGCGTTGACTTTTGGAAGCAGAAATTCTCCCCCTCAAGAGGAAACAACCCCTTTGCATTTCTACAGTCCAAAACTCAGTCCGTTTTTTTCTTTAAATAGCCCTTAAAAATGTACTGTGGGGGTGAGAGCTTCCCTCTGACAGCCTACAGCTTGTGTATCCCAGCGATGTAACGACTGGAAACCAGGCTGATTTTAATGGAATCCAGGACAGTCTGCTGCCTGACAGACAGGAGACTTCACTGGCCTCCGCACCATGCTAACGGTCACACACGCACACTGTGTGGTACCCTAGCGCTGTGTGTGTGTATGTAGCTCTACGGTGAAAACCCAGTTGTGCTGTTAACTTGCAGGGCAATCATTTTCTGCCATAAACCTTAACTCCAGTCAATAATATGCCCTTTGGCATGTCTTTGCACTTGGGTTATATGTACTCAGCTGATTTACAGTAGTAAATACCACGTCCCCCCAAATGACACAGGATCAATAGTTCACATCAGGCAGTAACAGTCCGCTTATCCTCCTCATGCAAGTTCTGAGCTCAAACTGGGAGACCCGGTCATGGACAAAGGCCCATTGCATTAGGTGCTGTGCAAACACAGAAGAAAAAGATGGTTCCTCACATCTTCAAACAGTGGTTCTCAAGTTCACAGCCAGCTCTAATGCAAATGCAGAGTGTGACTGAAATGAACTAGCTGTCTGATTTCAAGAGCTGTGGGGCAAGATAGACTGATTTGAGTTTGAGATTTTGTTTAGTTTTTCATTTGCTTTCTTCCTAGCAAACACTGCTGTGTCTACCCAGGCAGGCCTGCTTTTAAGTGCTGTGGAGAAGTGCTCCAGCTGCCACAGCAAAGGGCCCTTTATAAATGCAGAACATAACAATCAGATCTATTACAATTACTACCAGGTGGCAGGGTTGCCCAGAGGGGGGAGCAAGTGGGGCAATTTGCCCCAGGCCCCCATGAGAATATAGTATTCTATAGTATTGCAACCTTTTTTTATGGAAGGGGCTCCCCAAATTGCTTTGCCCTAGGCCCCCTGAATCCTCTGGGCGGCCCTGGTGGCTAATCAGAAGTATTTGCATGTGCGATTACTAGGGCCGGCTCCAGGCACCAGCCGACCAAGCACGTGCTTGGGGTGGCACCTTGGAGCAGGGTGGGGCTCATTTTTGTTTGTTTTTTTGGTTCAGTGGGGCAGTGCTGTAGGGGTTTTTTGTTTGTTTTTGTTTCTGCCGGGTGGCGCTCAGAGGGGGGGCATGTTTCGGTGGTGCAGCATTCGGGGGGGCGGGGCTTGGGCGGCGCGGCATTCGGGGGGCAGGGGCTTGGGCAGCACAGTGCTCAGGGGCAGGGGCTTCAGGCAGTGCAGCGCTGGGGGGGGTTTGGCAGCGCAGCATTCGGGGGCATGGGGGCTTGCACAGTGCTTGGGGGGCAGGGCTTCTGGTGGTGCGGCGCTCGGGGGAGGGCAGGGCTTCGGGTAGCGTGGCACTCAGGGGGAGAAGCTTCAGGTGGCACTGTTCTCAAAGGGGTGGGAGCTTCAGGCGGCGTGGTGCTTGGGGGAGTGGGGGCTTCGGGCGGCGTGGCTCTTGGGGGGGTTGGCAGCACGGCGCTCGCAGGGGGGTGTTATGACAGGACAGCACTCTTTTTTTTTTGCTTGGGGTGGCAAAAAAGTTAGAGCAGGCCCTGGTGATTATCCACATTCTGCTTCTGATCTCCTATAAGTCAGTGTTCTGGGCTGGCACACACCTGAACACGATCAGACCACTCACCTCTGTGCTATTCGCTATGATGCCCAGAAGAGCAGACAGAGCTGTGGTTTCAGGGAGCAGTTCAAATAACATTTTCATAATGCATTGAAACTTTTCTTCAGACCAAGTTATTTATCTGTGCAATCCTTTTTCTACAATATCCCTTTAGAGGAGCTGGACTATTCTCCCCCAGGGCTGCCTTCACCAGCCTGCTCCTTTCCAGGGGTCTCTGCACCATCATCAATGTCATTCTTTCGTTAACCTTTGAATCCCTTCCCACAGGGTTACTCTGTCACTGGTCCCATTTGTTGTCCTTTTCCTCCCTTCATGGTTCACCCCATGGCTCCTCCATTTCCTTTGTTGCCTCGATGGTTGCTCTGCCCATTTCCCATCACCCCTCTCTTCACTGACCCCCGGCTGCAGGAAGTGGTCTCCCCACAGTCTCCTCACTCCAGGCAGCAGTTTTCTATCCCAGCAGACTGTCCCACACTCAGCCTCTATCAGCTGCAAGGCCAGTTCTGTAACACTTATATTGGGCAGCACTTACTTTGATGGGCCTGCTTATGACAGGCTAGGTCTACTCTTAAAACTTACAGCTGCATAGCAGCGTCGGACAGGGGTGTGTATAAATTCCACCCTAGCGGACACAGCTATGCCAACAAACCCCACAGTGTAGACACAGCTAGGTCGATGGATCAGTGCTCCTGCCAGCATAGACACTTTCTTTCCGGGAACTGGTGTTCTTACACCATCCAAAAAGCTCCTTCTGTCAGTGTGCACTGCGTGTACATGGACCCTATGGTCTCCCTTATGTTGTGTTTGCTTAATCCCTTTCACTTTCAGTTTAAACTGATTTTTACAGGAAAATTCCTGGGTTCTACAAAAAGGATTATTCATTTTCTGATTTTCACCCTACTTTACTATCATTCAAATTAGGGCTATCAAGCGATTAAAAAAATTAATTGTGATTAATCGCGCTCTTAATAACAGAATACCATTTATTTAAATGTTTTAGGATGTTTACTACATTTTCAAATACACTGATTTCAGTTACAACACAGAATACAAAGTATACCGTGCTCACTTAATAATTATTTTTTATCACAAATATTTCTACTGTAAAAAAAGATTTTTTCAGTTCACCTAGTACAAGTACTGTAGGGTAATCTCTTTATCATGAAAGTTGAACTTACAAATGTAGAAGAAATGTACAAAAATATGTACAAAAGTAACTGCATTCAAAAATAAAACAATGAAACCCTTTAGAGCCTACAAGTCCACTCAGTCCTATTTCTTGTTCAGCCAATAGCTCAGATAAACAAGTTTGTTTACATTTGCAGGAGATAATGCCATCTGCTTCTTGTTTACAATGTCACTTGAAAGTGAGAACAGGCGTTCTCACGGCACTGTTGTAGTCAGTGTTGCAAGATATTTAAGGGCCAGATGCGCTAAAGATTCATATGTCCCTTTGTGCTTCAATCACCATTCCTGAGATCATGCGTTCATGCTGATGACGGGGCTCTGCTCGATAACAAACCAAAGCAGTGCGGACTGATGCATGTTGATTTTCATCATCCGAGTCAGATGCCACAAGCAGAAGGTTGATTTTCTCTTTTGGTGGTTCGGGTTCTGTAGTTTCTGCATCGGAGTGTTGTTCTTTTAAGATTTCTGAAAACATGCTCCTCAGCTTGTCCCTCTCACATTTTGAAAGGCACTTCAGATTCTTAAACCTTGGGTCGAGTCCCACAGCTATCTTTAGAAATCTCACATCGGTACCTTTCCGTTTTGTCAAATCTGCAGTGAAAGTATTCTTAAAATGAACAACATGTGCTGGATTATCAGCTGAGACTGCTATAACATGAAATATATGCAGAATGCAGGTAAAACAGAGCAGGAGACGTACAATTCTCCCCCAAGGAGTTCAGTCACAAATGTAATTAACACTTTTTTTTTAAACAAGCATCATCAGCATGGAAGCATGTCCTCTGGAATGGTGGCCAAAGCATGAAGGAGCACACACATGTTTAGCATATTTGGCATGTAAATACCTTGCAATGCTGCCTACAAAAGTGTCATGTGAATGCCTGTTCTCACTTTCTGGTAACATTGTAAATAAGAAGACAGCATTATCACCTGTAAATGTAAACAAACTTGTTTGTTTTAGCAATTGGCTGAATAAGAAGTAGGACTGAGTGGACTTGCAGGCTCTAAAGTTTTACATTGTTTTGTTTTTGAGTGCAGGTATGTAATAAAAAAAATCGACATTTGTAAGTTGCACTTTCATGATAAAGAGATTGCACTACAGTACTTGTATGAGGTGAATTGAAAAATACTATTTCTTTTGTTTATAATTTTTACCGTGCAAATATTTGTAATCAAAAAGAGGTTAGCAGATAACGGGTTAAAGATCTCACATACTAAAATGGGAAGAAAACAAAGATCTGTATCAGATCCATTTCAGAGCACAAGGAAGTATTTGAAAGTTTTAAAACAACAAAAACATGAAAAGGATGAAGTTGAGTGTATGAGTCACAAATAGTGTGGCCCAATTATTAAATGTAAATATTTACAGGCTAATAGTCTACAACAGTAAACTGTTTATTCAAATGAAAAGTTTTATCTGGAGTTTAGAGATATATTGTTCTCTTAAATTCAGAGGAGGCATTGTGTTTTGAGTTCTGTTTTAGTTCTGCAGCAAACCACATTGATGAACAGAACTCAAAGCATTAATCTACGGGATACTTCCCCTTCCTCATGTTCTTCCATCCACCAAAATAAACTCCGGTATTTACCCAGAAAAATTATTAATAGTTTTTTGCACTGATTTTCATCTCTTTTTGTTGTTGTGGTGATAAACACTGATAAATTCCCAGGAAAAATTAAATAAAAAAACCCTGAAAACAAACGGCCCTGTCTAAGCTGTAGTGCTTCAGCGTAGACATGTACAGCAGTGAGGGAAGGAGTTCTCTCATTGCTATGCGTAATCAACCTCCATGAAAGGTGGGAGCTAGATCAGGGGTGGCCAACCTCTGGCTCCAGAGGTTAATATGTGGCTCCTTGCATAGGTGCTGGCTCTGAGTCTGGAGCTACAAGTGCCAACTTTACAATGTGCAGTAGGACGCTCATTACTTAACCCCCTGCTCTGCCCCAGGTCCTGCCACCACTTCACCCCTTCCCCAAGGCCCCTGCCCCTTCCCCCGAGCCTACGATACCTTCGCTTCTCCCCCCTCCCCACCAGAGTTTCGTGCGCACTGCAAAACAGCTGATTGTAGCAGGAGGGAGGCATGGGGAGGGAGGGGAGGTGCTGATTGGCAGGGCTGCTGGTAGGCAGGAGGCGTTGGGGGCTGGAGGGGGAAGTGGATGAGGGGCTGCTCACGTATTACTGTGACTCTTTGGCAATGTTCATTGTTAAATTCTGGCTCCTTCTCAGGCTCAGGCTGGCCACCCCTGAGCTAGATCAATGGAAGAATTCTTCTGTCGACTTAGTGGTGTCTATCTCAAGGCTTGGATCTTGGTCGGCTTAATTACATGGCTCAGAGTGTGACATTTTTCACAGTCCTGAGCAATGTAGTTCAGCTCACCTACATTTGTAGTGTAGATATAGCCTAAGTGCTACTCAAGTGGAGTAAGGGTAACAGACCTGAGCCCATATACTACTGCTGTGGTAGCATTGGACAAGGAGAAGAAGACCTCATCCCCTGGGCAGCTGGGGTGCATGCATGCTAGAGAGAGGAACATAAGTGAACTCAATAACTATTGCTTTTTCCCTAGTATCCTATCTGCAGTGAGTTACTGAGCTCCTTTCCGAGTCACTTCTAATTTCCAGCCCATTCAAACTTTCCAGGCTCAAATCAAATTACCAACAGAAGATCTGCTGTTTTCAAACACTGCTCAACCAGAACAAGAAGGGGAGAGGAACATCATGAAATGGTGAACCCCTTCAAATCACAGGTTCCCCGCTCAGTGTGAACTCTGGGTCACTCAGACTGGAGGAGAAATAAATTACCGAAAACATCAGAAGCCTCTCAGACTTTTCCCCTTGCTGGGTGTTGTGAATTTGCTCTCCAGAGCGTGTATGTCCAAAACAGATTCCCACAATATTGTCAAGATTGAATGTTTCCCATTCCTATTGCATCTCACTCTGACCCATGGAGAAGTTGAGGGCTCCATAATTTTGTAAGTCCCAAAAGAATGAACTTGAGTTTAACCCTGTCAATGCTGGCATTTCCGAGAGTGCTAGCAAAAAGTCTGTGGGGGAGGAAGGGGGCGAGCGTTATATATTATGAGGATCCAGGCTCACTCAAGCCTAACACTTCAGGGCTTGTTCAGTTCTGCTCATTGGGGCTGTAGATTTGGGAGAACCCACACCTAGGCTTTTATACACATCCACATGTTTGTGAACAGTTCCCATGTCAGACAAGCCTGCGCAGGAATGTCACAACAGACCGATGGTCTCTCCAGTCCAGGAGCCAGGACTAGGAGGCAGTGCAGATCAATGGATAGAGTTCTAACCTCAGCCCTGACACTGGCTTGTTGCAAGACCTTGGGCAAGTTACTGCCCCTTTCCTGTACCTCAGTTTCCCCAAATTAAAATGAGTGAATGTCCACAAAGTGAATAAAGCTTGCAAAATCAAAGATGTTGCATTTTGCTATACCTGGATTTCATCTTCCAGCTGGCACAGAATTCTTCTTTCCAAAGGGACTGGCACTTCCATCCCCTCCTCTGCTCTGGCTGATGAGAAGCTGCGGTTACCTCACAGCAGGGAGGTTTAGGGATGATTACCTTGTCTCCTGCTGTTGCTACAGCTGCTCCTCACTGGGAATGAACAGATGGCCTTCTGAGCCCCCGTAGTTACCAGTGCTCCGTGGAAGTGCCTGCCATCACTTGCTGAGGTGAAAGGGAAGGGATCTTTCACCAGACAAATTCTTAGTGAAACTCCACATACAGGCTGAAATTCACCCCCTGTGCAGTGGGTTAGCACAAGGCTCGCCCACCATTTTAGAGCAACTTGAGCCCCGAGACGGCTTTCACTTGTACTGGGGGCTGAAATGGCCTCCAACTTCCCCTGGGACTGGGGGATGGCAAGGATGGCATAAAGCCAGCTGTGCCCCCCTCACTGGGGTCCTGAGCTCCACTCCACTGATTGTTCCCAACAGCTTTGGTGAGGAAGGAGGGCCCAGTTGTTAGGGTGTTGGCTTGGAACCGAGAAGACCCAGATTCAGTTTCCTGCTTTGCCACAGATTTCCTGTCTGACCTTGAGCAAGTCACTCAGCCTCGCTGTACAGAGGGGGAACTGAGGCACAATGGAATTGACAACACTACCCTGGCCCTGTGGGAACATCTACACTGCACCTGGGAGTAAGGCTACCATCCTGGGCCCACAGACTTGTAGGTGGGGCTCATCCTAGAGTGCTAAAGAGAGCTACGTAGTCACTGGAGCTCAGGCTTTCAGGCATCCCCCTCAGGCTCGAGAGCCCAAGCCATGTCCACACAGCCATTTGTAACGTGCCTTGTGTATCCGGGCTGGGTGTTGTGGGGATAAATACATGACAGCCTGTGAAGTGCTTTGAGATCTACTGAGGAGAAATGCTATAGAATGGGGATTATTAACTAACATGCAGCTAATTGTACTATTACAAAGGTGGATTCTGAAAAGCTTGACATGCCCCACCTTAGCATCTTTGCTTCAAGACCCAGATGCCACCTTACAATAGCATCAGGATACAACAGCCCTCACGCATGGGGCTGCAATGCCACCCACTTCAATTTGGCCTGGCTGCTCCCCTGTCATGAGCACCTTCCAGTTGAGAGCCCCATACCACTGAGTTACTCTCCTTTGGGGTACCATACAACTGTCACAAAGCCTAGCTCTGCAGCAATAATCAGTAACATTCATTTCTAGAGTGATAGCAGATGCAACTCCTGTTGCACAGCCTGGACACAGTGTCTCACCAAAGAGAAGAGGGGTTTATGATTTAACTGCATCATTGGGAACGCTCACCCAAATCCACTGAATAACCCGGATTACATGGAGTGGGAAATATTTCTGTCAGGAGACAAAACCCCCAGAGGACACAGCCATTAATTGAGCTAGTGTTCCCATGGCTTCAAATGTTCAGAAGTGTCAGGCCAGAGCCAGCTCTCCTCTCAAACCTGAGCGGGAGGAGACAGCAGATATTAATATAGCTTCTCACCTCAGCCACTGGGAGAGCACTTGGCAGAGGCAACGTTACTGCAGGTGTACTTTCTTCTGTGTTTTAAATGAACCTCCTCATTTACCTGCCAGGCCATGAATAAGAACCTTCTAGAGATGCAATTAAATGGGCCCCGGACTTGGCTGCCTGGACAGGTCTCAGCTGTAGGTCAGCTCACCACAAAGCCGTTCAGGTGGTGACGGGAGCTCAGTGTGGGCCAGCCAGGAACTTCCCACGTGGCTGGAAGTGGGCCAGAAGCAGGAATTCTGGAGTCCAGTTCAGACTGAGCTCCCCCAGCATGTGGGGTGTTATTTGGAGTTCCGGGTCAGGGATTTGCAGCTGCACACCCAGGTACACACCCAGCCACCAGGCAGCCGAACATAAGGCAGAGAGTCTCAATCCAGGTTGGCTAAACCAAGAGCACGACAGCACAGCGACAGATACAAACCACTTATCCTCATGCAAAGGGGCTGCTCTACCTGGAGGCTGAGATTGCACGCACTACTTGAGCCATCAGGATGTCCAGATCCTGTTCAAATGAATCCAGCCCCCGGAGGCCACTTTGAAAATCTCTGGCTTGGTTTTATTATGGCAGCACCCAGGCCTATGCTCTCTGCCTCTCCAGTACTCGGCGTGTCTGATTATGAGCGGGGAGTGGCAGCAAGGGGGAGAGAATAGCTTTCCATCCTCTGATGAAACCATAGCTATGCAGTGTTCCCCACCAACTCCCCCGCCTCTCCTCCTTGGCTGGTGTGGCGAGAGCTCCCTCTGCTGTTTCAATCTCCTTTTGCCCCAGCTGTAAGGAAATCCAAATAAAGAGACTATTACAATGGGATCAGGGCGTCGGTTTGGGGGGAACCCGAATATAGGCTGGGGATTCCTGGAGAGACTCCATCTGTGCACAATCTCATTCTCTCTAGCTAAAGCTTTTGGCGCTGAAATCATTGCCATCATCATTTGTATTTGCTTGATTTGCACAAACTCAGACACTCTCTTCTGTTTACTGTAAAAGCCGTCTGGAACTAATTGCTAGACATGTGATATGAGACAATTGCCCATGGACCCACTCTAGCATCCGCTGAGGAGGAAAGGTACAGAATTCTAATTTGTTGGCTCCTGATGTAGCCTTTTCAAGGGACCCTTTATTCATCCACTACAGATTAAAACCTAGACAACTTTTGTTTTATTTTCTGCTTTATGTTGCCCTGTTTTCAAATTATTTATGACCACCTGTTTCTCCTGTGCATCCATTTGCTTGGGCGCAAAGATGAGAGAAGGGGCTTTTACTCATAGGAATGTGTGTGGAAGCAAAAGCACTGCAAATACTGGAGCAAAAATAAACATATCACAAGAATTTGCACTGGCAGTTCTCCCCGAGTCATTTAGAGAGTTTGGGGGAAGGGGGAATGAATGAGGCTGATGCAGAAGAGCAGTGCTGTGAAGTTAAGTGACCTGCCAAAGATCAAACAGCAAATAGGTGTCAAAGCTAGAACAAGACTCATGCCTTTTTAGAAGAGAGGCCTATGTCGGTCCCAGAACCCCAGTGCTGCCCAAGCAAGCCAGATGCTAATTCTGTGCCTTCATTTTTATTTTTGTAATAATCACTTCAGGGAAGGTAGCAGTCTAAATCTCTTTGAGGATATGAGCCCATGGGCTTTGAACATAGACAGCATTTTTGCATCCTCAGATCTCAAAATGCTGCGTCGAGGTAGGTAAGCATGAGAACCTCAGTTTTCCAGACAGGGACAATGAGGTCAAGAGAGGTTCAGTGATGTGATCAAGATCATGCAGCAAAAATGGCAGAGCCAGGATGTGAAGTGTTCCCCCACATCACAGCCTTGCTGTGTCTCAATTTTTCTACCTGTAAAACAGGCTTCAAGACACTGCTTTACATTTGCCCAGCGCCTTCCCCACCATAGACCTCAATGTATAGTAGAAAAGGAGGTGAACCTGAGTAATCCCATCCCAGTGCACATGCTGTGGATGGAAAGCAATCTGTGATCTAACAGCACATCAGAGAACTGGGATTCATTCCCAGCTCTGAACCCCACCTCCTTTGAGACCTTGGGCAAGTCCCTTATTCTCTCTGTGTGTCACTTACCCCACAGGTTAAACAGAAGCAATTTGCTTACCGGCTCGGGGAATGGGATGAAGTGTCATTAAATAAAGTTTGTGAAGTGCAAGAATTATGAAAGTCACTGGAGGACAGAAGGAGAGAATTCTGCATGCATTAGCTCCAAGCCCCTTCCTGTAGGCAAAGAGCATCATGAGGGGGAATGTGGGAACAGGAAGAGATCTTCCGTTTCTCTGAAATAGCTAGAAAGTGGCCCTTCAGAAGACACAGCTGTGTATTGCTCAGGTAAGTTAGCTTCACACACAAGTGTAACTCAGCCTTCTTTAGGTGTGCCACTAAATTGAAACCGATGGCCCATACCCTGTCTGGTGATTTTCAATTACCAATTCCCCCAGAACAAAGTCTTGCACTGCTCCTGCAGGATGGCTACATCCCTGCCAAATTGGAACTTAAAATCCACAGCCATTTTGACTTTAGGGCTGTTCAGAAGAAGAAGAAAAAAGCGATGAACAGACATTTTTTTTAATATCAGGAAAACTATTTTCTTCTTTATCCTCTAATTCCATGACACTTGGGCTGTTTTTCTTAACTTCCACCACCATCCCCCCAAATTCTCTTGGGACAGAGATCAAGTCTGGAAAACTTCAGCCCAGAAATTGAAAAATTCAAAAGTGACGGATGTATGAAACAGGAGGTTTGGATGGAAACAATTCGGGGGCCTTAACTCTGACAGGCTTTGGCCAGCACTCTGGGATAAGTAATAATCCCAATTACTTTCCATGGGAGCTGGGCCCCTTGGAAAATGCCAATCTGAGTGAAGAGGGAATGTGATTAAGACACAGGCGGGAAAGAGGCAACAGGGAAAATTTTCAAAAGTGTCTAAGTGACTTAGGAGCCTAAGTCTCACTGAAAATCACTGGTACTTAGGCTCCTGAGTCTCTTACTTGCTTTTGAAAATCCCTGATGTTTTTAGAGCTAGTTAATTATGTGTTGACTAATTTATTCTAATAGCTTAGCCTATGGGCACATCACATTAATAAGAAACCGGACTTCATCCCTTTGGCTATGGATAGTAAACCCTAACCTGACCCTCCTTACTTACAAATGTAGCCCCACTCAAGTCAATGTGACAATTACCATGAGTATAACAAGCAGGAGTTAGCTCTGAGCTACCTCCCTGATCCAACGCCCTAGGGGGAAACCCCCCCTCCATTGTCTCATATCACATGTCTAGCATTGAACCTGGAACTGCATTACATTTCCATACATTAAAATCTAGCATTTCAGCCTGGCCTTCTTGCTTCTGTTATCCACAGAAATGTCAGTGGATTGCATAGAATGCTGAGAGAGAATCTGCTCAAGCTGGAAGAGCTGAGTAAGAGGTGATAAAGAAAAGTGACAAATTCATTTAAGAAAATGAGTGCGCGAGGTGCCCGCTGAACAGGCCCATACAGCCATCTTTAACGTCCCAGTGAGCTTTATCATAATCAAACCAGTGACTTAAATGAACGACTAGATCATGTGAGTGCCACACTGTGAAGCAGGCGGTAATGGCACTGTCCTTTGTAGAAACACCTGAATACACAAAGAATTAACTCATTACAAAAGATACCGTCTAGAGAAACTTTCATCTTGCCCTGTACCTGTGTCTAATAAACCTTTACACACAGACCATGCTGAGAACAGAATCTATCCTGGAAACAAAAAACCACATGGGATGGGGCATATTTCTGCCTTTTGCTTCCTTTTTAATGAGGATATTGAATGGAGGTGATGGTGACATCTGAAATATGACAATTTTATTTACTGTTTGGGATACCTAAATAACCAGAGAATTGTGGGAATTGGAACCCCTATTTTCCTATTTATTTGATAAACAACTAATTCTTTCCTCCCAAATCTTGCTCTTGGGAACTGCTGAAACATTTTTGTTGAAATTTTCCAAAAGAATTCAGTCTGAGGCAGACACTCAACATGGAAAATTTAGTTTAAATGATTAAAGTCTGGCCAAGTTATAAGCAACTGAAAAGGGGGGGTTATAATGGGAAGCATTAGGCATCATTAACTCTAGGCATTGTTGCATCATGTGCCACCTATAATTGATGCGTCTGCAGTCACAGCACTGAGGATAAAAATTACAAAGACCCCTTGTCCTCACGGCACAAGCTGATCGCCTGCTGGGAGCAGGAAGGAATTTGCCCTGTCCCTTTATGGTGTTGTACTTTTTCACCATAGGAGGGCAACAGAAACTAGTGGGTCTCAGTCCTCCTCCTTCACCAGCCTCTTCTCCTTTTCCATGACTTGCTAGGTCTCTCTGTCCCGTTCCATGCACAAGGGGAGCGTGTGGTGCTACTCACTGAGCCATCCTCCCTTCCACCCAAATGGAAACAAACTCAAGACTTTCTGACTGACACCTATTGTGAATGATTCTCTCTCCCCCTAGAGATGAAGCAAATCTTGGCTGCCGTGACAGCCCCATGGTGTAACTGCCTGCTGTTCACATGTTCTTCTGATCCTGATTGCCTTGTTTATGCCAGTGAGTGGGTAGCAGGTGTCAGAATCTTTTCGTGCGCAGCCATATCCTGTATGCAGGGCTTCTATGAATGCAGGGATTTGCATATTTCTGCCTCTTGCTTTCCTTTTAATGAGGAGGTTGAAGGGAGCAATGGATGGCAGATGGAGCTGAGGTCTGGAATTCTGTGCAGCCATGCCATGTACTGCCTTGAATAGTTTTATTTCTGAGCAATAACTTTAAAGTTAACCATTTGCCTAATGGGAGGGAGTGTTGTCTCGTGGTTAAAGCCCATGACTGGGAGCCAGGGCTCCTGGGTTCCATTCCTGGCTTTGTCACTGTGTGATAGTGGGCAAGTCACTTAGGGCCTGATTTTCCAAAATGTACCTAAATTTGGATGACTCCATTTTGGGCATTAAACTCAATGTCCCTGGAGCCTAATTTTCGAGGGGGACGAACACCCGCGACACCAACCTTCCTTGGCTGGCAGAGCTGGGCAGTGGCCCTGCTCCCCTAGCTCCTATGCTTTTGAAGCATAACGACTTGGAAACACACATGTACACCTTCTCCATCTCTCACTCACTCACACACCTCTCCCTTCTGCCTCTCTCTCTGTCTCACACACACACACATTAATCTGCTGCACACCAAGTCTGAACTGCTTCATGTGAAATGGAAAGAAAGATCCCTGGGAATTCCATCCCACCCTGCAGCTGTGAATGAAATAAGCCCCTGAGTACAGACTCAAGCCAATTTACACACTTAAGATACAAAACGGGGCCGCTGATTCCCAGGGAGCGTTCCCATCCATTATTCACAGAGGCATTCTCACAGCTGTATTTAGCACGGAATGCTCTCTGCTGCAGACTCTCTGCTATACAACGCACAAGCCGGCAGGGCCTGGCCTGCCTGGCCTAGTTACGAGTCACAGATTTGCCTTCCAACCATGCAAAGGAAGCTTATAAAATAGAGCAAGAGGGAAAGCACATACAACTGGTCTAAGCAAGTGACTCCTAGCCAGGAATTCATCCAGTGAATTTAACCTCTTCTTCTGTTTGTGGATTGTACTGAGCCCTTCGTTATTTTCTCAAACCGAGTCATTATTTCTGGATACTTTCTGGGAATCAGGGCTGGATCTGCCCCTCATCCCATTCGACATTCAATACTCAAGCTGTGTTGGTTAGTTTTGAATGGACTCAGACCTCAGGTCACATGGTGTTGTCTCTACCCCGAGTGGACAAGGTAACTCTCAGAGTCAGATTTCAAGTGTGGAGATTTACGTTTACAAGTCTGAAATTCTTTCTACATTTTTTCCTACTATTCATTCAAAATTCCTTGCTTCTCTAAACGTTCCTGAGAGCAAACTGGCTGCTCAGGGCAGCCTGTTAAAGAGATTTAGGTGCCTAAAGATGCAGATAGGCACCTATTGGGATTCTCCAAAGCAAGGCACCTGTAGGTACCTAAATACCTTTAACAATCAGCCCGTGGTCTCTCTGTAGAAAGCAAACACATAAGGATCATGCACTTGGACGAAGCGTATTAACTTTAAAACTGGAACAAATACCTGTGACCATTCCTGGGCAGTATTCTTCCAGCTCTACCTATGATAACACCTTGACTAGATGTGTCTGTTCCACAAGCAGTGAGACAGCCACAGGCATGCGCATGGTGCGATTCCCTCTGTCAAGCCAGCCTTGTTCCTACTTGGGGTGACAGCAGAGCAGCAGCACCATGAGGTTATTACTCACGTTGGTTGAATATGGGGGGGTGATTTTGGCTGCAACTCTCAGGGAATCTACAGGATTCCATCAGTCCACTGTGATATCGCACTAGCCGGAGAGCCAGCTATGTGTGGATATATCCCACACAGCCGTCTAGACAGCTAGCGAGAGCAACTCAGGCCCCTGCAAGCTACAGACATGGAGACTTTTCTGCCTCCTAATGACTTGCACAGGAGCTGCTTTGCCAGAGGATCTCAAACAAAGAGCACATGTGATGGTAACGGTCCTGAACGAGCCAGGAAACACAGGGGGGCTTGGCAGGCTATTGGCACCGAGAATGGAGGGAAAACCTTAACAGGAAAAGCATGTGAACGTATAACGGGATCAAGAAAGGCAGTGGAGGGATGATTCATTGTCATGTACTGAGGGGCAGAGCTGGGCTAGAGGGAAAGGTGGGAGTCCCATCTAGGCTCAATCCAAGACCAGCTTGTCAAATGATTTTAGTTCCTGTCCTGTCTCTTGCAGAAAATGTTGGACAATGAGCTTCTGTCCTTCCCTCATAGATACCTGCAGGAAGGGTACAAACCTAGCTCGAGAATTACTGGCCATTGTCCCGGGCCACTCCAAGGCTAGTTAGTGGGAAGGCAGAGCTCCTCTTAGGAGCTGCAGTGAGCTGGAAATGCTTAGTGTCTAGTGTGTGCTCACTAGCTGGTGCACACATGCCCTGGTTTCATAAAAAGGCACATTTACCAGCACAAAAGATACATGAGTGTGTGCACACGCACGCACGCGCACGCACACACACACACACACACACACACAAAACTGAGGCCACGTTACCGCCTGTCCCTGCTGCAGGAACACTCAAGATTAAAAATCCAAACAAGTCTCCTCAGCACCCACAAGCCAGAGACACCATTAGCTAAATGCATGCTAGGGCCTGCCCTGCCTACTCTGCAGTCCCACGATGCCTCTGTGCTTTCCAAGCCCAGGCAGGTACCAGGGCATTTTGCTGTGACTTTAAAAAGCCACTCTTTTTTCTTACCAGAATACCTGCTGCCTGCCTGCATACTGAGGCAGGGAGCAGGGTTTGCTGCATCCACCCCATGCGCTACAGTCAGTTCAGCACTGCAATAGCCTGTTTTTCACATTGTGACAAGGCTGCAGCCTCCTTGGACACCCTGCTTGTTCCTGTGCTGTACATACCCCACCATCGCTCAGCATTTCATGGGGACAGCAGGGACAGAACTCAGAACTCTCTGCTCCAAACACACAACTCCTACCACTCGGGCTCAGTTAGAATCTGCATAGGCTGCTAGCAGTATAGGGCCCATGACATACAGCTGAAGAGTTTCAGTTCCATATACTAGCGGGCGGTGGTGCACATACATACTAACTGGTTAATTACATTATCATTTACACACTCATGCAAGGACTGACATTACCCCCAAGGGGTATTAAACAAGAATCTGAGGGCATGGAAACACTCATTACGAAGACCCAGGTTTCACTGCGGCAATGTGTTCTCTCCTCCGCACACTGTGGGTCCTGGATTTTGTAGGGCCCCATCCTTACCAGTTTGGTTTTGTCCATGGCAGCCAAGACAGCAGTGTTCAGTGCTTCCAGAGCAGAAAGCACATGTCTGTATTCTCCCAGGTGTTCCGAGAAATAATCTGGAGTGGGACAGAAGATCAAGGTTAGATTTCAAAGCAATTCCGTCAAGGCCTGTCTCCATTCTGCTATTTCCTAGGAAACCTGCTTCTGGGATATTATTTTGTTCTGTGCCCTCACCTGGAATGGCAGCTGGGGCTCATTGTCTACACAGAAGGCATTTGCAGTGCCAGACATAATGAAAGGAGGTCAAATTCTGCTCTCTGCTAACTCATGTTAATTGCACTGAAATCAGTGCAATGACTCCAGATTGACACCCATGGAATAGAGCAAAATGCCCTTTCCTTCCCAGGGATCAAAATGTCCAAACCAGGGCAAAGTCCCATGCTTTCCAACTTGCAGAGTTCCTGCAATATTATCCTGTCACAACTGGATGAGATGCATGTGACGAACTGTGCTCTGAATACTGTGTTGGTGCCTCAGTGTCCCCATGGCAGTTCTTAAGTATCTGGCAGAGCAAAGGGCCAGTGCACCTAAATGCCTGACACTCTGTCTCCTAGCAGCTGATGGCCTGGGCCCCTCCTCTGCAAAGGTGCCAGCTGAAGGTGTTGGAGACAAAGGGATCAGGTGACCTCCTGGCCCAGGAAAGGAGCTGAGGAGAGAGGAGGGGCTGGGAGGGGTTGTTAGTCTGGAGCTGGCTGGGGTCAAGGGTGGAGGGCAGACCTGGGGGTCTGGCTCACTGCCCCCCAGAATGGACCCAGCCGAGGGGTCCGGTTCGCTGTACCTACAAGCTCTGTTTTAGACCCTGTTCCTGTCATCGAATAAACCTCTGTTTTACTGGCTGGCTGAGAGTCACATCTGACTGCAAAGTGGGGGTGCAAAACCCGGTGGCTTTCCCAGGACCCTGCTGGGGTGGACTCGCTGTGGGAAGCGCACGGAGGGGCAGAGGATGCTGAATGCTCCAAGGAGAGACCCAGGAGGTGAAGCTGTGTAAGCTTCTTGCCCTGAACAAGTCTGCTCCAAGGGAGAGGAGGCTCCCCAAAGTCCTGAGTGGCTTGGTGGGGAGCAGTTCCAGAGCATCGCCCGGTGACTCTGTGACAACTGGTGGCAGCGGTGGGATGTACTGCACCCCGTGAATGGCGCTGCTTGCAGTAAGTGACTGGGGAGCAGTAAAACAAAGGAGGGATAATGAGGACCAGGCGTGCTGAAGGCTCAGAGTGGGACGGTTTCAGGGGGCAGTTAACCTCTGGGAGTGTGTGACCAGCGAGAAGGACTGTTGGAGTAACGGGGTCCCCCTGAGGACTGCAGCGAGCAGTCTCAGGGGCGGAGGAGCTTGCCGCTTGACCCTGGGAGAGAGAAGGATTTTGCAGTTGCAGGGTTCCCCGGGGGATTGCAGGAGCAGTCCCAGGGGCAGAGGAGTCTGCAGCTCGACCCTGGCAAAGAGGTGGTGATCACGAGAAGGGCTGGCACACCAGGGGTTCTTCCTGGAAACCATGGGGAAGCCAAGAGCACACAGGCCTGTGAGTCCAGAGCCACTTGGGAACGGTGAAGTGATGGCCTATCACCATCTCCTTGAGAAGGACATTGTGATCCTGTGCACAAAGAGAGGGTTACGCATGGGGAAATTCACCAAGGCACAGTTAATCGTGCAGTTGGAGGAGAAGCACCACTCTGAGGAGCAGATTCCTGGCCCAGATGGGGCTACTAGAGGATCTGAGAGCAGCTGGAGCATAAGCCAGGCATCCCCAGGAGTCTGGTCCCCAATCAGACGAGGGTCTTCACGATGGGATTCCCCCTCAGGAGATTGGAGACGGATGCGATGGGAGCAGAGCCTGAGAGAGCGAGAGGACCATGACAGAAAGGAAGAGCCCAAGGAAAAGCTGCAGGAGAAGCAGGAGCAGCGTGGATTGGTGATGGTGGAGCAGAGAAACATAGGGGGCTGCCCAGGGGTCAGTGGGGAAACACGCCTGCAGGGGCGAGACCCTGGGACAGAGAGAACTGTGGTGGTGCAGCCCCAGATGCTGAGGGACTGTGGAACCTGGGTGAAGTTCCCTGAGGTGAACCCCCTCGTCCTGCCTATGGCCCAGATCCCTGTGTAGACCCAGAAGGGGTCGGGCTGGCTGGTAGTTGGGGTTCTCCAGGATATCGGCTGGGAGGCCCTGTTGGGGGGTGACTGTCTCCCCATGGGACAGGATCCAGGCCCCGCTCCTGTAACGGCCGAGGGTTTGAATTCAAATCCAGGGAACCAATTGGCTAGGATGGAAATGGTCAGTGAAAATGCAAATAACCTGGCTGGCAGGGGGGAGGGGCTGCTGGGCTCAGGACACCTGCCTACCTGTAACCAGCCCCTGGGGCTGAGTGGGAGGGAGAGATGCTCCCTGCCCCCCTGCACACCGGAGACGGGTCTCACACTGGCTCTGATGCTGTGACCAGAGCAGAGAGCTCGCAGCCTGCCCCCACTGGGACAGCAAGGGCAGCGCTGAGCACGGGTGGAGCCGAGATCCCAGCTGAGTGGGGGGACACCTGGGCAGGGCAGGTCAGCTGCCAAACAGGTTTGCCTGGTCCAGACGTGCTGCTGGGAAGTGATTACACAGCAGGGAGGGAGCTACCAGGGACAGGGCTCAGGGGGGCTGTGACCCCAGGCCCAGCCAGCAAGAGGGAGCAGGTCCCACTCCCTGCCCCAGCTGCTGAATCCCAGACTGAGCTGCAGAGGGATCCCTCCTTGGAGAAGCTGAAAGAACTTGCTGGCCACAGTGCTGCAAACCCCCTTGGGGAAGTCTGCAGGGACAGAGTCCTGCAGGAGGAGGGATTCCTGTACCGGAAATGGGCCCCCCAAGGGGAAGTAGAACTGGGGGGAATCGGGAGACAGCTGGTGGTGCCCCAGGAATCCACAGGGTTCTTCCCTTTCGAGCTGCTGGATGGGAGGAGAGTGAGGGGACCCCTGAACCTGAAGAGGGAGGATTGGATGAAGAAGGGGGAAGACCCCCGGGGGGATCTCTTCCCTGAGGTGGGTGACAATCTCCCCATCAGGTGTTCCCCATTCAGAGTCACTGGGAAAGCAGCCCAGAACCTGGAGAGAGAGGTCAGGGACATGCTGGCTTTAGATGGGATCCAGCCATCTTACAGCCCATGGGCCTCACCCGTGGGGCTGATCCCCAAGCGAGACAGGATGATCTGGTTTTATGGGGGCTATCAGAAGCTTAAAGCCATCACAGTGTCCGATGCCAACCCCATGCCTAGGCCTGGGGAGATTCTAGACAAGCTGAGAGGGATGGAGAACTTGGCCCTGGCAGACACTGATAACATGTGCATCTTTAGCCAGACCTGGGAGGAACAGGTGTCCCAGGTGAAGAGGGGGCTGAGCTGCCTCAAGGAGGTGGGACTGACGGTAAAAGCTGGAAAGTGCAAGGGGGGGACGGCAGAAGTGTTGTGTCTGGGCCACAGAGTGGGAAGCAGCTGCCCAAGCCCAGAGCTGGCAAAGGCCAAGATGGGGGCTCTTAACCAAGGGAGCCCGAATCACAGACCAGAGTGCTGGGAAAAGACCCAATCCCAGCTTGAACCCCAGGGGTACTGAGGTGGCAAAGGGTGTGGGCTGCATAAACCTTCCCACATGCGGCCTGCAAGTGCCATGAAGCACACCCGACCTAAGGGAGGGCGTGAGACTGGACTGTCCTGGTGTAACTCACACCGAGGAATGGGAGAGATGCTGGGGCATCCATAGGAACGTTGGTGGGTTCGAACTTCCCCAGGTCACTGGCTGGAGTGACCTCGCTCAGTTCGGTCTCGAAGGGGGGAGAGATGTGACGAACTGTGCTCTGAATACTGTGTTGGTGCCTCAGTGTCCCCATGGCAGTTCTTAAGTATCTGGCAGAGCAAAGGGCCAGTGCACCTAAATGCCTGACACTCTGTCTCCTAGCAGCTGATGGCCTGGGCCCCTCCTCTGCAAAGGTGCCAGCTGAAGGTGTTGGAGACAAAGGGATCAGGAGACCTCCTGGCCCAGGAAAGGAGCTGAGGAGAGAGGAGGGGCTGGGAGAGGTTGTTAGTCTGGAGCTGGCTGGGGTCAAGGGTGGAGGGCAGACCTGGGGGTCTGGCTCACTGCCCCCCAGAATGGACCCAGCCGAGGGGTCCGGTTCGCTGTACCTACAAGCTCTGTTTTAGACCCTGTTCCTGTCATCGAATAAACCTCTGTTTTACTGGCTGGCTGAGAGTCACATCTGACTGCAAAGTGGGGGTGCAAAACCCGGTGGCTTCCCCAGGACCCTGCTGGGGTGGACTCGCTGTGGGAAGCGCACGGAGGGGCAGAGGATGCTGAATGCTCCAAGGAGAGACCCAGGAGGTGAAGCTGTGTGAGCTTCTTGCCCTGAACAAGTCTGCTCCAAGGGAGAGGAGGCTCCCCAAAGTCCTGAGTGGCTTGGTGGGGAGCAGTTCCAGAGCATCGCCCGGTGACTCTGTGACAATGCACAAATAGGAATGGCCAGACTGGCTCAGACCCGAGGTCCATCTAACCCAGTGTCCTGTTTCTGCCAGTGACTACTGTCAGATGCTGCAAAGCAAGAAACCTGGGCAATTCTGAAACAATCTCCTGGGACTAATTCATTTAGAGGTATCAAGCTGGTGGCCCTACTTACCACACAACTTCTCCGTCTCTAAGTTACTGCAAGAAACAGAAAAACAAACTCTCATTAGAGGATGGGCCATGTCTCAAGAGAAACAGCTGCTGCAAATGGCCATCTGAGAGCTGCTGACACAAAGCCCTAACGAACTTTCTAGTTCACGTACTGCTCATCAGCAAGGTTTTTAAAGTTCTATTAAAAAAACAGATGAGTTACACAAGTATTCAGCAGGGACCTGATTCTGAGAGAGGTTTGGCACCTGCTGCTCCCACCTACCTCCAAGGCAGCAACAGGGGCTCAGTAGCCATGGATCAGGTTGCAGTGTGTTCACTTTGTCCTGGTTTTCTGCGCAAGCCAATCGTTCTGGTTCTCAGGGTGAAATTTGGAATGGTAACCAGGAGGGTGGCGGGTTCAAAGGGCCAGGTTCTAACCTCTCCCACAGCACTGGGGAGTCGCATGCTTTGTTTCAAGAGGGCAGGGGCTTGCCAATAAGAGCAAAGCACTGCTTAGAATTTATTTTTAAAGCAAGATCATGCAGGGGCCATGTCACGTTCAAAAGTGTCCTTCCAGAGCCATCAGCAAATGAGCTCAGGCCCCTTCCTGTGTTGGAGGCAACATTCATCTTGACTAGACACTAGTGGAAAACCAGGCAACTGCACTAGACACATGGATGAGAACCTTAACCCTGACACAGGGAGTCACCGAGGGAGAAGCTGGTTTCTGGGCATGTGGCTTATCCAGGCATGGAAACACAGACCTTCATGGAAACTTGAGTGTGGCCTGTGGTCCCCATATTGGAACAGAGCTGCAGGATGGGGAGACAGAATGGGGGAGTGTCAAGGGTGCAGGGCCCCTTCTAGCCCATCTCAGGTGCACACCTCGGGTCACATGCCTGGTTTCTGCACCTCTCTCTGGGTGGAACACTATGGTCCAACCACTCCGGGACTGGATTGCTGGGCTGCAGCCCCCGCTTCCCAATTGTGTGAACAGGACAGGCCCACCCAGGTTTGGTGCCTGTAACCAGTGAGCCAATCAAAATGACTCCAGTACAGCTTCTTCAAAACAAAGCAGTATTCGTTCACCTGCTGGTACGTGGCACTCACAGCAAAGGATACCATAGGGTGAGAAGGGTCATCCGATCTAACCCCCTGGACAGTAAAGGTCTATACACCTATTTCCCCTTTCCGAACCCATAATCTTTCCTTGCAAGCCTTTAAGCTCCATTCAGCCCAGTTACCTCCATCTCTGGGATGTGAGACGCAGCCTGCGCTCCCTGTCTCTCTGGTGATGTCTACACCACACGCTAGGGGAGTGAGTCCCCCACTCACGTACATGCTGACTGTCTTAGTGGTAGGGTGACCAGATGTCCTGATTTTGTAGAGACAGTCCTGATTTTGAGGTCTGTTTCTTAAATAGGTTCCTATTACCTCCCACCCCCATCCAAATTTTTCACACTTGCTGTCTGGTCATCCTGTTTGCTAGCAGCATAGCCATGGTAGTGTTACACCAACAGACTCTGGTTGGCAGCCAGAATTGAACCTGAGACCTCTGGAGCTTAACGCATGAGCTTCTACTGCATAAGCTGAAAGACACATCTCATCGAGCCAAGGTTGTAGCAGGCTCATCACTCGCTGGTCCAGCTGCCACTAGAAGGGGACAGCACACCACACCGAATGGGTAGGGGTTACAGGGCTGAGCTGTGCTGAGTACAAACCCGCCTGAATCACACCCCAGCTTGTAGTGTAGACATAGCCTGTCAGAGACTCACCTCCAGCTGGCCCGTCCCCACCCTTTCCTGCCAAGGACAGCATCTCTCGGGTTTTAGTAGCCTCTTTGACCCTGTGTTCCGCCTGCAGGGGCGGCTCCAGGCCGCGAGGGCGACAGGCAGGTTGCCTTTGGTGGCTTGCCTGCGGAGGGTCCACTGGTCTCACGGCTTCGACAGACCTCCTGCAGGTGTGCCATCGAATCCGCGGGACCAGGGACCTCCCACAGGCAAGCCGCCGAAGGCAGCCTGCCTGCCTTGCTTGGGGCAACAAAATACCTAGAGCCGCCCTGTCATAAACAGATAGCTAAGGGTTAATGTCTCTTTCACCTATAAAGGGTTAACAAACAGTGACCTGCAAACACCTGACCAGAGGACCAATCAGGAGACAAGATACTTTCAAATCTCGTGGAGGGAAGCCTTTGTTTGTGGGTTTTGGGTTTGGCTTTGTTCTCTCTGGGTCCTGGATGGGGCTAGAGGTGCAACCAGGTTCTGCCAATCTCCCTGCTACAGTCTCTTATCTATTCAGAATTGTAAGTAAGAAAAGGCGGTCAGAGTCTTTTAATTTGTTTTTTTCCATTTGCATATGTGTACTTGCTGGAAGTGGCTTAAATTGTGTTTCTGCTGGAGAAAGTTTCTTTCTATTGTTTAATAGTTGAAAGACCCTGTAACTGTTTACCATCTAAATTGCAGAGAGAAAACTTTTACTTTTTTCTTTCTTTTTTTTATTAAAAGCTGTGCTTTAAGACCTGTTTGATTTTTTTCTCCTAGTTAAGGCTCAAAGGACTTGTGTCTGTGTACTCACCAGGGAACTGATGGGAGAAAGGAAAGGGAGGATGGAAGAAAAGCTTGCTCTCGGCGTTTATCTGTGTATCTCTCTCCGGGGAAGAAGGGAGGGGGGAGTGGTGATTCAAGGATTTGAATTACGGTGATCTCCTAGGGTACCCAGGATGGGAAAGATCTGGGAGGAGGTAAAGAGGGGGAAGGGAATGGTTTATTTCCCTTTGTTGTGAGACTCAAGGAATCTGGGTCTTGGGGGCCCCCAGGGAAGGGTTTGGGGACACTAGAGTCTATCAGGCGCTCTACTTAAGTCCTGATTGGTGGCAGCCTATCAGATCTAAGCTGGTAATTAAGCTTAGGGGAATTCATGCTAGTACCCATATTTTGGACGCTAAGGTCCAGATTTGGGAATTATACTATGACATGCCCCTGTCCGCCTGGGAGGAATACACTTCATTAGCCTAGCTGGAGCCATGCAGGGGGCATTCCCAAATTAACAGCTTCCCCACTGTTTCCCCAGGAGCCCTGGGCATGCATCTTCTCTTTGTCATTCCCTGCTGGTTTCCCCCTTACCACCTCTTTGATTTCACCCTGTGCGGCAGGCAAGGTGATATCATGCAGTGCATAGAAGTACACACAGCGTTTATAACAAAATCTTACTGTAGTCTGCTAGTTAACTCTTTGCCCATGGGGAGACAGGAGCTCATGGCCAGCCTGGGTCCTCCCATTCTGGCCCCTTCATCTCCCAGGCAGATATTGCCTCCTCCCCCCTGTTCTTCACAGAGGATCTATGCTGGCTGGGCACTAGCAGGGAAGCATTGAGAGCAGAGGGGTGACAGTCAACCCACTGCCTGCCCTCAGTGCCAGTGATACAGGGAGGAGTCACTGCAGAGGAAAATCCTGCTCGGTCCTGCATGCATGAAAGAGTCAGTAGTTGAAGCTGGAATAGGGGACTGTTGCAGGAAATTCAAGGCAACCCCTGGTATTTTCTTATTTTCAAGATTGCAAATAAATAAAACTAAGGCAAGAGCTTCCGTCCCCAGCCAGGCACTGTCCAGACCCCAGTGGGGGTGGGAGGGTAGACCCCATAGTTTGTGAGAGACAGCTGTAAAGAGGATCTAGAACCTGTGGGAAAGGTTCGAAAGTGGAATTGTGCACCCGTGTGTTTGCACATGCGCGTGTGTCTGTGTCTGAGTTGCAGGGAAAGAAAGGCACCTCCTTTCTCTACTGTCCATAAATGGGTGTTTTCTTTGTCTTATTTTCAATCTAGAGCAAATTTATGCTAAGAGACTTCTCCAGACCCCAAACCAAAGGAAGAGGAAAGCTGAGTGAAATGCTCCATAAAAAAAATTAGATTCGTGGAAATAATGAGACAAACACAGACTGGTTGGTTACATTTTCTGAGAATTAATTTCATGTCCGAATTCCTCTGCTGATTGCTGACTTCAGTGGTTTGTTTAAAGAGACAGACAGTCAGATGGTAACATTGCCATTAGATTACTTTTAGGAGCTACCATTGTGAGGCTAAACAAATAGAACAATAACCCTTTACTTTCTCCATCTCGTGGTGCAGGACATTTTCCAAAAGATCCAAAAGTACTTTGCAGGCTATTATATACAGGGCTGGTAGCACCACTTATTATTAAGATTGGCCAACACTACTGTCATAAACAGATAAGAAAAGTTAATAGCACAGAAGTACTTTATATCTCTTTGACTGTAAAGGGTTAACAAGTTCAGTAAGCCTGGCTGTCACCTGACCAGAGGACCAATCAGAGGACAGGATACTTTCAAATCTTAAGAGAGGGAAGTTTTTTGTGCTGTGCTGTTAGTTTTTGGTTGTTGTTCACTCTGGGGGCTCAGAGGGATCAGACGTGCAACCAGGTTTCTCTCCAATCTCTCCAATACAGGCTCTTATAAGTTCAGACTAGTGAGTACTAGGCAGATAAAGCGAGTTAGGCTTATAGTTGTTTTCTTTATTTGCAAATGTGTATTTGGTTGGAAGAAGGTCAAATGTGTATTTGGCTGGGAGGAGTTCAAATGTGTATTTTGCTAAAAAGATTTTAATTTATACTTGTATACTTAGGCTGGGAAGATAGTGCCAGTGTCTATAGCTGAAAGACCCTGTACCTATTCCATTTTAAATTTACAAAGATAATTTTTACTGTTTTTCTCTCTTTAATTAAAAGTTTCTTATTTAAGAACCTGATTGTTTTTTATTCTGGTGAGACCCCAGGGGACTGGGTCTGGATTCACCAGGGAATTGGTGGGGAGAAAGGAGGGAAGAGGGAGAGAGAGGCTGATTTCTCTCTGTGCCAGGATTACTTTCTCTCAGGAAGAGTCTGGGAGGGGGAAAGAGAAGGAGGGAGGAAGGTGAATTGTCCTCTCTGTTTTGTGATTCAAGGAGTTTGAATCACACAGTGATCTTTCAGGGTAACCCAGGGAGGGGAAGCCTGGGAGAGGCAATGGTGAGGAAAAGGGTTTATTTTCCTTGTGTTAAGATCCAGAGGGTCTGGGTCTTGGGGGTCCCCGGGCAAGGTTTTGTGGGGACCAGAGTGTACCAGGCACTGGAATTCCTGGTTGGTGGCAGCGCTACAGGTTCTAAGTTGGTAATTGAGCTTAGAGGAATTCATGCTGGGACCCCATCTTTTGGATGCAAAGGTTCAGAGTGGGGAATTGTACCATGACAACTACACTTTATAAAACCCTGTTTTCAGCTGCATATAACTTTGCCAAATTTTAACCATTTAGGCTGAACTATGTTGGGAAATTTCAGCTAAAATGATTCAGTCATTTCTGAGAACAAATGTAGGGAAAAATGCAGCTATGCTGGGGGTTGGGCGAAGCCTTGTTGAAGTTAGTGGAAGTAATGGCTGCCCTGCATTACGGGCAAATATAAAAAGCAATTGAGCTCCTTTCTGGAATAAATAGCTGAAACAGCAGCATCTCTTTCCAAAACACAGGCCATATGCAAGGCTGGAGTAGGAGCCAAATCTTACAGTCTGAGGAGGTTTTCCCAGGGGTCTGAATGCAAATGTATAGAAATACTACAGAAAGATACAGAGAAGGCAGAAAAAAGATGAGGACAATCAAAGACAGACTTGTAGCATGACCCTGAGGAAAAGCTAAGAGAGAAATCTTTTGGGCAGAGTGCTGGTAGAAGAGAGGCTTGGAACTGTGAGCAAAGAAACTGTTTCCTGCTGTTTGATTCCCACTGTGTTCAGGGAAACAGGACTTTATGTATGTTCATTGTAAATAAACACAATTGCACCAAAGAAACTTGACTCCATCAATTTCTCCTCTGAATGGAAACAACCTGCAAGATCCTGAATTTTGGTTAACAACTCAAGGGTAACAATATGTTGTTTTTTCACAAGTTAAAAAGTTCTGGTGACATTTTCTTTGAGGAGCTCTAATGCTCCCATGCTTTGAAGTAGGACTTGACATTTGACAGGGGTATGGCCTGTGTATGAGAAATGTTTCCTTTGCTATCCCTGTCCATAAAAAATCCTAAATATGACAAATGTATATGGCTTTAAAAAACTGCAGTTCACATAAGCCTAGAGATTTCCTTGCTTTTAGCAGCTAAATCCCCATATTGGGCAGGCTGAACAGGACTTTCCCTGCAACGCCAGTTCTAGGCTGCTGTGGGCCATTCTGGGTTCAGGCCCAGGCTCCTAAACTCTGAGCAGGAAGCCTGTCTCTCCCATGCCCTCAATGAGACACACACTGAAGCCCAGGCTCTATAGGGGAGGAAGCCACCTGATTTAAATGCAGAGGGGACAAATGCTGGATTTGTGGGGGGAAGGAGCATATTGTGACATGGAGCCAGTGGGATGGGGTGGAAACTGCTAGTGAAGATTGACAGTGGAGAGGAAAATTGAGATTAGGAGTTGGGAGAGACAGGAACTGCCTGGGCAGGGAGACTGGGAGTGGGAGCTGGGGAATGAAACGTCGGGGACTGGAAGCCAGTAGGTGGGGGGGGGGACTGAGAACCAGTAAGAAACTAGGGTTTGAATGGGGCAGGATGGGCAAGAACAAAGGGATTGAGAATTTGTAAGGTGGGGGGAAGGAGGTGAGGGAGGACGAGAGAAAGATCTGATGAGGAGCTGGGGTGTAGGTTGAGACCTGGAACAGGCTGGGCAAGGATACCATGGCAAGAAGCCACGTAGTGGGGATGGATACTGAGGTTGGATCAGGAGTCTGGGAGGGAGATTAGGGCTGGGACCCATTGGGTATGGGGAACATGAGTGTGTGTGTGGGGGGGGGTTGGATGCTGGGATGGGGAGAGAGACAGATCAGATGAGGATCCAGGACAGGGGGAACTGGGACTCACTGGGCAAGGAGGTTAAGGACAAGGAGCTGGCAGTGCGGTGAGAGGAACTGAGAATGGCTGGGCAAGGAGACTGGGAGTGGGATAAGAAGACTGAGGCTGAGGTTGGGACTAGGTGAGGAGAATGGGAGTGAGACAAAGAGCCAGGGGCAGGGAAGAGACAGGACTGGGACGCTGGGTAGCCAGGGCACTGAGTGCACTTGAGCCCCATCCCTGTGCATGTGTCCTGGGAAAGGGCATGTTGCAGAGTCTTTGTGTTGCAAACTGTGCTCCAGTTCACCTTCATTTCCCCTCTCAGCATGGAAACCCCCATCTCCGCCTATTTCATCCAGCTAATGCGACTGGTGGTCGCACAGTCAGAGAGGGCGGCTCTCTCCCTAACGCCCAGCCTGTCCGTAAGCCAACTGGCCATGAATGCACTCAGTGCTAGATGGAGCACCAGGAGAGAGAGGCACCGTGCACAGGGTCTTCTGCTGAGGTGAGCAGGACTCCAAACATCTTGGAGATGGTTGTCACTACTTCTATTGAGAACCATTCTCGCCTGCCATCCCAGGGCGCTCTTCTTCTCCCAGAGCGTGGTGCCTTGGATAGACTACAGAATGGAAAAGGGACGAGCTGTGCTGGCGCTCATTCAAGTTGCACTGAGGCTGGGGAGAAACCTGGTTTAGAGATGCTGCTGAATGGATGTGAGCATGGCGTTGGGGTTGCCGCTAAGTGGTGGGGATGTGGCGTGGAGTTGCTACTGGGTGGGTGACGTGGCATTGAAGTTGGGTGGCTGGGAGCATGGCACAGGTTGTTGTTGGAAAAGCATGAGTGTGGCATGGTGGTGCTGGTGGGTGTAGGGACCAGGGCACAGGTGGTCAGGGCCAGTGGTCAGAGTCAGAAGCCTGGAACCAGAGCCAGGGTCAGAGTCAGGTTCAAGCCAAAGGTCAGAGCCAGTGTCAGGGTAGGGCGTAGAAGCAGGGACCAGGAACAAGGCAGGAAAGAAGGAATCGGGAACAGACAGGAGTCTGGGATGAGGAGGACAGGAAGCAGGAACAGGTGGGAGGCAGGGCTCAAGAGTCAGGCAAGTTGGCAAGGTTCATAGTAGCAGCCAGCCAAGGATGCTGAGACAACTTCCTGTGCCTCTTTCTGGTTTCCCAGTAGAGCTGGACATCTCCCCCAGTCAGGAGCTTTGTGGGTGTGGTCCTTTGTGAACTAGGGCTTTGTTGGCCCCCACTCCACCATTCTGGTGAGCTGATGGGTGGGGCCAGAGTCTGCGCACTGCCTGGGAACCCAGGGGCCATGTTCAAGGCCTGAGATCCCTCACACTGGGTGAGCATGAGCATGGCCTGGGGAAGCAGCTGAAGGGTAAATTCAATTCAATGGGACATTCAGACACTCTGCCTGCTGCGGGACTGGGGGCTGGAAGATCACTGGGGAGCTTAGCCTCGGGATGTAGCTGAGTGATAACATTGCAGGGAGGAGGGGTTCAAACAACAAAGCAAGTTTCCCGTGCAGCCCTGTCGACATGCCTCAGCTCCGCTGGCCAGGAGCCATGAAGTGGGACGGGAGGTCAGCCTCTCTGGCCCATTCACGCCTGGGCTTCTCTGCTGAGGCTGCCATGGAGGGAGGCAGTGGGGATCAGCTGTGAATGTGGGTTTGGGATGAGTTCACTAGGAAGAGGGCTGAGGACCCCACCACTCATGTATCCTAGAACAGCGATCAGATGGAAACCCATCAGTCACCCATCAGGGGCACAGGACTCTGCATCTCACATTAAGCAGCATGCATGCCAGGGGAGGTGAGGTAGGTAAAGGGAGATGGCAGCAGGAGTCCGCTCTGCAGTGACATTTCAAACCAGACTTGATAAAACATTACTAAGCATGAAGTGGGGCACTGTCCTGCATGGGCCCTTGGGGGGGGTGCTGGTTGCTCTAACAGGACCTTTCCACCTGTGGAACTGAGCTTCTGGATCCTTGGAGGTTTTCCCGTGTCTGCTGTTGATGCTCCGGAGATTTCTCCACAACCTCAGTGTGTTTTGAATGAGATTATAGGTCTAATGTAAACTGCCAAGCAGCAGTTTCTTTTTCATCTTGTGAGACAGGAAATATTGAGTTAGATAGGGAGGAGAGACTGGGACTTCTGGAGGAAACCTGGCTCTTACACCTTTTGGAGAAATGAGGTTGGAAATCAGCTTGAATTCCTGGTTATACAGAGAGAGACAATATAAGACATTTTTTCTCTCTCTCTTGCACCCACACCTCTGGAAAGCAATGAAATCCTAGAAGATTTCTCATAAGAGATTATGGGTAATCTCAGGCAAAGGTCTCCAATTTTAAAGTTGGATGCAATTATGAAAAACTTCCCATCCGCTTTGCTGTATCTGATTGACATTTTCTCGCTCTGGATAATTTCCAGGTGTTTTCTGACAAAATCCCAATGGTGAAATAATGACAGTTCAAGGCTAATTAGGGTTAATTAGTTATTCATGAATAGTCCAAGTACAGCCCTGTAGAAGTGTGGAGACACTTGCTAAAGAATATTTAGTCCTCATCAAATCCTTCCCCAGACAACTCCAAGAGAAACTCTACAACCTCCTCCCCCATGAACCTGCTACATGCTTCCCAGATGCACAGACAGACCCATCATATCTGGCCCTGGCACTCTTACTGGTGGAATATTGGGACTAAGAAACCATCCTCAAGCCACTCACCACACAAAGAGGCAGCTTCCTCCAGGACAGAACTGACTTCCTCCAGAAACTCTGCAATGTTAACAACCTGCCTCAGAATACCATCCTTGCCACCATGGATGTCACCTCCCTATACACCTCCATCAATCCCAATGATGGCATCTCTGCCTGCCTCAAATATCTATAAGACAATGGACAATACTCAGATATTCATCCCAAACACATCGCTGAACTTGCCCATTTCATCCTCACCCATAGCTATTTTATAGAAGGATAGGGTGAGAAGGGACCACAAGGATTGTTTAATCTACCCCATCCTGACAAGATTGAGGATTTGTTGTGTCTAAACTATCCAACCTCCTTTTGAGAACTTTCAGTGAAGGAGCTTCCACAACCTCCCTAGGCAAGAGGAAGGCTAGTGCTCCAGGTGAGATCTGAACTCATAACCCCAGCATCACTCTACACCATACTGCTTTATAAGTACTGTGCACTAACCAGTTGTGCTACTGGAGCACATAGTTTAGCTTGACCTTGGGAACAGCCATGGGTTCTAGGATGGCTCCCCAATAAGCCAACCTGTTCATGGGAAACTTTGAGGAAGAATTTCTGGAAAAATGCACCACAAAACCAATGATATACCTTGATGGTATTTTCATAGTCTAAACTTCCTAATGGATTTCCACCACAGCTTCAGCCACCACCCATCACTCCATCAGATTCTTGCTAGAACTCTCCCACACTAGCATCAACTTCTTGGATACCACCACAAGCTTCGACAGTGGAACCCTACAGACAACAATAAACGCAAGATCAATACACTAACCTTCACAGATCCAGTTACTACCCCAAACACACCAAGAAATCTGTTACCTCCAGCCAGACACTCAGATACCACAGAATATGTTCTGAGGAGAAAGTCCGGGATATATACCTTAATACACTTAAAACTGCTTTCACCAGATAAGGACTTTCCACCAGAAAAGTAGATCTCATCATGGAATGGGCCACTCAAATACCCTGCTTCAATATGGAAAAAAAACCTCTCTGATGGCATAACCCTACTTGTAACCTACACCCTACTCTGAAACCCATATGGAATATCACTAAACAATTACAACCCATACTCGATGGGGACCACATATTGAAAGAAATCTTTCCTGAACCCACTCTTCTGGCCTTCAAACATCCCCCAGCCTTGACAAGCTCATCATCAGAAGCAAGCTCCCCACAGGCCAGGATACACCAACTCAAAGTGGCACCAGATCCTGCCATAAAAACAGAGGCAAAACATTTAGACATATCTGCTGTGATGATCAATACCTGCCCAGGACCACCACCCACAAGGATCCTGATGGAGGACAATGATTGGCCCCATTGATTGCCCCAACTATACTACTTACGCCAGAAGGAGGCATAGGAAGTTGTCTTAGCAGTCAGGAAGTCTCTCCGCTTGAATGGTGCGCTGGACCTGACTTTTTCTTGATCCCTGGTCCCTGATTCTAGCTCTGACCCCCAGCTTGGTTCCTGACTGTGACTCTGACTCCTGGCTTGGACTCTGACTTTGACCCCTAGACAAGACCATTCCTGTTCTGACCACTAGGTCCTGACAGTATGCCCTGTGCACACTGCATACTCCGGTTATTGGACACCTATTGCATGGTGGTGCCATTCACTATTCTAACTTTTCCCCCTTGAAGTGGTTGTATTTTAATGATGGGTGCAATTATTCAAAGACAGATTCACAGATCACAATCATAGATATAGAGATAAATGCAAAAATATTATGTTTAAAGAGCATTACCAAGGTCGCAAAGACAAACTCAAAACAGGAAACACCAGCGTTCAGGCTGCCTATGCAACCTTAGCTTGGCCCCCTGTGTATATGTATTATAATACAGTCTTTAATTACATGGCCACATGCTATTTTCCCACAGGTCCTCTGCATCACTCAGTGCCCAGAACGGACAGCGTTCACTGAATGAGCAGCTATTCAGTATTTTGTTTGTTCAGTGTTCAGTGTCTAGCCTCGTCCCTTATTCACTGCATACCATGCAAACCTTGCTCTGAAGACAGAAATATTGATTTCCTCAAGGGCATTTCTGCGGTGCTCATCACAACAGTATCGGAGTGCTTCACAAACACGAATACATTTATTTTCACACCACCCCTGTGAGGTGAGGGGATGGTATCCCCATTTTACAGGTGGGGATTTGAGGCACAGAGATGAAGGTTGAAAGTGTTCACTAATGTTGGGTGCCTGATCTGATACAGGTAGTATCTGATTTTTCAGAGTCCTTAGCATTATAGAACACGTTATCCATTCAAAGCACAACTCCCATTGTCATCAGCTGCAGCTGTAAGTGCTCAGAACTTCTGCCAGTCAGACCCCAGGGACTCAAGTTCAGCACCCAGAAAACGAGGGAAACACAGTTAGTGACTGCTTGTGAAAACTTGGGTTTAAGTGGTATGAATAGCATTACACAGGAACTCTGTGGCAGAGGCAGGAATAGAATCTAGTTCTCTAGGGTAGAAACAGTGGCAGCTCCAAGCACCAGTGCACCAGGCGTGTGCCTGAGGCAGCAAGCTGCAGGGGGCGCCCTGACAATCCCTGCAAGGATGGCAGTCAGGCAGCCTTTGGCCACGCACCTGCAGGAGGTCTGCCGGTCCCGCGGATTCGGCGGCGATTCGGCAGCGGGTACGCCGAAGCCGTGGAACTGGCGGACCTCCCGCAGGCAAACCGGCGCAGGCAGGCTGCTTGGGGTGGCAAAAAAGCTAGAGCCTCCCCTGGGTAGCATTCATCTGCTTTCGACCTCCCTTTCTCTTCCTGTCATCCCCTGCCTCATGCAGTTAGATCTTCTAACTTCTGTAACAAATGAGACAGGGATCTTACAGACAACAGTCTTCTTCACTACACAGCCCTGATTCACTGACTGAGGCAGGGGTCTAGTGAAAAAAAAATTATGTGATCATGTGATTAAAGACTGTACCATAGTGCATGTGCACAGTGTAGCTCAGTTAATGTTGCAAAGGACACCTTAATTCTGGCATTTCCTACCTTTGAGCGCTTGGCTTTGCAACCTTGACAGTGTTCTTTTAACATAGTGTTTTGGGTGTAATTTCCTACGTTTTTTAATAAGCGAACTCCCCAAAAGCCCAGAAATTCCCTCATACAGTATTACATTGAAACCCATGTGGGTCATTAGCTGGGTTGGAACCTTCTGACCAACACACCGACCTGCCCGTTGAGCTAATGGAGTAATTGATAGCAGAAGTAGGTTGTCATCCTGTGTGGGGGCCAGTGCTGGAGGCAAGTGAGACTCACTTTGCCAGTGGGTTTCACAGATATTAATGGACAGCCAAGGAACGGTGAGACTTGGGAATCATGTGATCCATTCCAGGCTCTGGAGGGAAGAGTGCTGCAGTGTGCACAGTCTCTTCTGCCCATTCTCGCCATGCGTGACCCCATCTGCCCTGTCTGGCTGCAGGCTGCGTTTACAGCTGGCACTGTTGGTTTGGAAAGCCCTCCTTGAGCCTCATACCAATGGCTATTTGCACTCAGACATTGCGTAGCCCTTAGTGGCATCCCCATTATGCCTGTGATCAGCAGGTGAAGAGGCCTGTGCTGAACAATTCTGTGCCTGCCATGGGAGAGGCCATGGCCCTCCTGCCCCATGAAATCCATGTCAGACCTCGCAGGTTTTTATAATCAGGTGGATTCCTCCTTTAGTACCTTCCCCCTTATTCACCGGACCCTGCCCCTTTTAATTAGCTGATCAAAAAGAGCTTGGTGGCTACTGAGCATTGCCTGAATTTCACCGAGGAGCCAGCTGGGAAAGTGGGCTTGGAAGCCAATACCTTTTGTGGAACAAACAATATGGAAAGTTCTGGTCTCCAGCCCACATGGAGCCCTGATGTCTGCTGAGAATGCAGCCACAGCTGTTTTCATCCCCTATCCCACCTGTATCTTCAAAGCATGAGGTCACACTGCTACCTGGTGACCTGAAATTGTGCAACTTGTGTATGGATAGAATCAAATAAATGTCAGGCTGGAAGGGCCCTTGAGGGGTCTTGTAATCCAGCCCCCTGCGCTAAGGCAGTATAAAGTCTACCTAGCCCATCCCTGACAGGTGTTTAATGCAGTGTGACCACAGGGTGGAGACGAGGGTACGTCTGCATGACCGCAGCTGGCCCAGGGTGTCTGACTCGGGCTCATGGGGCTTGGGATGGGAGGCTAAAAACTGCAGAGTTGATGTCTGAGCTCAAACCCAGGCTCTGAAACCCCATGAGAGGGGAGCCGGTCAGAGCCTGGGCTCCAGCCTGAGCCCGAACGTCTACACTGCAATTTTAAGCCCCACAAGCCCGAGTCAGTTGACCCAGGCTCTGCAACTTGGTGCTGTGGTTTTTTATTGCACTGTAGCCGTACCCACAGTGCCATCCCTCCACAGCACCATGTTCTGATCTTGTGCACCCTTGAATGAATTCTGGAGACTTGCATTGTTCTGCAAGCAGCTGTGGGTGAACCCAGCAAAAATCAGGACTACTTCATCCTTTTGAGGCTGGGCACGTCAGCTTAACTGAGAAACTTTTTCAATAGAGCTAGTCAGAACTTTCCCACGGAAAGTTTTCCCACCAAAACACAGACTTTTGCTGAAATTGAATCTCTTTTTTTGGTGAGAAAATGTACATTCTGACAAAAAAAAAATGATTTTCCTGCAGAAAATTTCCAAATACAAATGTTTGTTTGGAATCAACATTTTGAAATGAAACATTTTTTTCCCTTTTTGTTTCCATTTAAAATGTCATTTTGAGTTTTTGGTTTAAACAAACCTAAACAAAATGAAATTTTAAGTAAACGTTGATTTGAAACAAATTTTCATTCAGTTTCAGCTTAAAATGAGATTTTGCTTTGTTCTATTAAAAAAACATTTTAGGTGAAAATTAAATATTTTCATTCTGAATTCATTTGAAAGGCCTCATGGGAAAACAAAAATTTCTCAGAGTCATAGTGAAGTCTCCAGAAAAAGACAAGTTGGAACATGCTATGTGTTTTATTCCTTTAGATCTAATCTTTCTACTCTAGCTAGCTAAATTATGTTGCTCTCATCACCAGGAGCACCAGATACAAAGGAGGGAGAAAGAGTGACAAAGGGGGGAGAGAGCGCAAATGAGAGAGAGGACAATGGGGGCTGCCCAGAAGAAGAGCAAAATAATGCATGAGGGATCTAAAATATTCATCTTCCCAGATGTCAGTCCTGTTACCTAAGGGAGTAGAAGAGATCTGGTAGTGAGACAGGTGTGTATGGCAGAAGATGTGCAGGGATCATTCCATTACCCGGCCAAATTCCATGTTGTGCATAAAATTCTCCATCATCATCTCTCCTTGAGCCAAGCTGGCAATGAAAATGTAACCTGAATGCTTTGAACCAAAGCCAGAGGGAGGAGAAGCTGTCTTCTCCATTCCCACTGCCACATACTAGTGATACTTTCCATTCTGGAGTGACGGTGAGGGCTTCTGGGATCGGAGGCCTCCTGGAACACCATGCTGAAAAATGACATGATAAAAAGGAAGATTGAATTGATAGCTGAACCTGCTTATGATGGACTTAAAGTGGAACACCACTAATAGTGAGGCTGAGTGGATTAAAGATCCAAATGGCTTCAATTAGGGACATATGTGAAGTCCACACTTGTAGAGTTTGCGATTTGGGGAAACTTTTGATCCAATTTTTAGGTTCGTGAACTAGTTTTATTTGAAGAATCATAGAAATGGGCTGGAAGAGACCTTGAGAGGTCATCAAGCCGAGCCTGTTGCACTGAGGCAGGACCAAGTAAACCTTGACCATCCCTTACAGATGTTTGTCTCATCTCTTCTTAATCTTTCCCCCTCTAATTTAAACTTATGGGGCCAACTTCTATCCTCACCTCTAGGTCTCTGCCAGTGCCCATTACCAGAGCGTCAGAGTGCCTGTAACACACATGAAACTCTGCTGTGCTGTCCGAGTGTGACAGGGTTAGACTTTGGCCTGCAGTTCCACCCAAAGGGATGAGTCTGTTTACAAATCAGCATGTTTGTTTCTTGCTGTAGGTCAGCCTGTTTCTCCATACCTGATCCAAAAAAGCCCAGTGAGGTCACTGGAGAGATCCCCACAGTTTTCAAGGAGTTTGAGATCAGGCCCTATATGATAGAAACTCAGCTGGCACAAGCATGATCCTATACACACCATATCAACTGCATTTCTTCTTTTCATTTGAATAGTCTCTGTGCCTCTTGCTGCTTCTTTGTCTCCCAGTCTCTCTGGATTTGTTTTCACTCTCCCGTCTCTCTGCCCCAATTCCCATCAGGTTGCTTCGTTAGCTCGGCTCCCTTTCTGCACAGTCTTACCCAGCGAGGTGGGGACCCGATTCTGATCAAGACAATCTTACACAACCACAATGTTCAAGTGGGTTCAAATTCAGGCAAATCAAAGCTGGTCCAACCAAGCAGCAAAGTAAAAAGTGAATCTCCGAGCACAGACCGAGGGTGGGGAATGACATTTTCATGCAGACCAAAGTCCTTTGACTCAGACTTTGCACCATTGCCCAGCATTTGGCCCCATCTTATTTATACCATTCCCTTGGCTAATGAGATGGTGTAATAGCCACATCCTCTGTATATGTAAGAGCAGGAGCTGAGAAGAGTGCAGGGCAGCAGTGACCTAGATATGATCACACTTTGGAAAGACAGTCTGACTGCTTTGCAGGCGAAAATACATTCCCGAGGTGCATGCTTATTAAAATCAGAACTCACATTATCACCTACTGTCTGAGGAGCTCAACGTGCTTTGCAAACATGAATTGATTAGAGTTTGGGGCGAACCTGAAGCGACCTATGAGTGGCTCTCACCACCTAGAGTGCAGGTGATGGGGTTTAATGAGCATGCCCTTGGTGGGAACTCAGGGGGTATCCCCATCACAGCCTATCCCATCAGCCTGCTGTGGATCTGAGCCAACTGCTGGAGAGACCTGGCTTGCTTTAGGAAATGGGAAGTCACAAGGGAAGCAGAAGGGGTGACTGGTGCCAGTGAAAATGTTTCCCATAATTGAGTTGTGTCACTGAATGCAAATAATCCAATTGCTCCCCACTCCTGCTGGCTATTTCCCATGCAGTGCTGATTAGAGAGAGGGAGTGTGGCAGGGTATGTGATGCTCTGGGAGTTAAATCAGCAGAGGATGTTCTCTGGGATCCATTTAACCTCTGTGCCTGCCCTGAGAATGAAAAGGGTGAGAGAGAGTCCTGAGCACACAGTTGTACCCAGCGCATCTATGGCATGTGCACCAGGGTGCTGCACCTTTTCCGACCAGACCTGCTTCTTTCTTGTAATACGACTGACCAGTCTTGTGAGTTTCAGCTCAGAAGCTCTGATTTCAAAGAAAGAGGCTTCTTGTCTCTCAGTCACTCTTGGAAAAGCTATTCAAGGGCAATCACGTCCTCTGGCTTTTCCTGGGAAATTAGCTGTCTGCCTGCTCTCAGTCCACTCAGTGGGAATACACTTCCTTGCACAGGTACAATCCCTCTACCTCCTTTTCCCTGGAAGGCCTTCATTCCATTTGGCAAGCCAGCGAGCCAGCATGTGACATCTCCAGCCTGTGTTTGTCTCTGTACTTCATCTCCCAAGGCAATGGCTTGTTAAGCCAGTGGCAGGAACCATGCCCCCTCAGCACTGAGCAGATACGCAAATACATTACGATTTAACAAAACTCTTCCGAGTCCTTGTGCTTCTTCAGAGATTTTTCAAATGCTCAGTGGTCCTGTCAGTGATTCATGGGGATGAATGTGCTTCATACCTCACCACTCCTTCTGTGATTAGTGAGTTGCTCTCATCCCTCTTGATTCATAGTGTGTCACTTTCACTCCAACTTCTCTTTCCTACATTACTCCCCCCGCTGCTCTCACTTTCCATTTTCCAGGGCTTTCCCTTTGCAGTTTAGTCTTCCACTTCAAATAATCAAAGTCCATATTTCTGTCCAGGTCTGGAGTAGTTTATACTGAGCAGTGGAGTGAGAGCACTTGGGAGTGAGAGCACTGCTCACCCAGAAACATGAGAAAATAACAAAATCAGAGTAAAATAAATACACCTTCATCCCACTTCTAAGTGCAACTCACAGCTCACAGAATAGCACTTCTAGATACATGCAGGTGCACTGGACCAGTGGTTCTCAACCAGGGGTACGTGTACTGCTGGGGGTACACAGAGGTCTTCCAGGGGGTACATCAGCTCATCTAGATATTTACCTAGGTTTACAACAGGCTACATAAGAAACACTAGCCAAGTCAGTACAAACTAAAATTTCATACAATAATTTGTTTATACTGCTCTATATACTATACACTGAAATGTAAGTACACTATTTATATTCCAATTAATTTATTTTACAGTTATATGGTAAAAATGAGGAAGTCAGCACTTTTTCAGTAATAGTGCACTGGGACACTTTTGTATTTTTAGGTCTGATTCTGTAAGCAAGTCATTTCTAAGTGAAGTGAAACTTGGGGGTACACAAGAAAAACCAGACTCCTGAAAGGGGTACAGCGGTTTGGAAAGGTTAAGAGCCACTGCAGTGGACTGTAGAGCCATATCCTGGGCTGGCTCCAGGCACCAGCCCAGCAAGCAGCTGCTTGGGGCAGCCAATGGTGAGGAGCAGCACATTTGGGTCTTTGGCGGCAATTCGGCGGCAGATCACTCACTCCCTCTCGGAGCGAAGGACCAGCCGCTGAATTGCCACTGAAGACTGAAGCGGCAGCAGTAGAGCTGCAGATCGCAATTGCAGCTTTTTTTAAATTTCCTTTTTGCTGCTTGGGGTGGCAAAAACCCTGGAGCCGGCCCTGGCCATATCCCATCCGGTAAGAGGCTCCAAAGTAGCAGCAGCAAGAGGACTATAATGCACAAGTCTCACAGACAACGCGTTTCTCCCGCCAGTCCATAGTTCATTATCACATGTGCACGCTCCAGCAGGGCGCTCGGAATAGCAGCAGCACAGGCAGGGAGATGGCTCCACTAAACAGCTGGTCAACACTTCTGTGGTAGTGGGATCAGGCCTTTAATGAGCACATGCACATCCCAGAGCAAGTTACAGCACCCCTCGAATAACCGGTTGACCTAGCGTCGCCACAAGTGCCGAGTCAAGGGAAATCTAATTTGGCTAACACCAGACCCAACCCTGCACTAAGATCAATGGGCTGCCAGCAGGATATTTTTGTGAACTGATAAATAATTCAGCCTCATAAAATCCTGCACAGCCTGGGAACAGTAAGCTGCTTTGTTAGGTGGGTAAAATATCTTTAGTTTTTTCGTTATTTTCACTCACTGAAAAGCAGGCGAGTGGGATCTGTGCCTGAGCTGGTATCTGTTTAAGAGAATTTTGCTTGCTACCCCCTCACTCTCCACCCTCCCCCTGCTCCTCTCTCACTCACTTTCCCCAAATCTTTTCTCTAGCCACTCCCTCCTTGTATCTCTATTGCCTTCCAAAAGCTGCTGTTACATCCCCTGCTGCTCCCTGCCACACTTTCCCCTACTACCAGCCCCACTGCCAAATGCCCTCGTCTTTCCCATCGAGGCAGAACAGAAGGGGCACATTTATAAAACACATACAGTGAAACATGCCTGGAGGCCCCCACATTATGCGTCACTTCAGCAGACCACTGGGATGGTTTGGCACCAGCCCCCCATACACAGACCATGCCCAAGTCACACAGCACAAGTCCACAGCTTTCTGATGGCCTGAGGTGCGGTGCCAGCAAGGTGCAGACACAGAACGCTGCAGTGTATAGGGCTGGGGAGTGCCCCTTCAAATAGTTTGGATGCTTTCTCGTGGGCTTCCTTGTTTCCTGTTGCAGAACATTCTAGATCCTAACAGAGCAGCTGTGTGTAGCTAGGCTCGGTACGTGTGCATAGCTACCGTACACAGATATCTGGAGGGATCCAACTGCATCCATGTGGTTTCCTCATATTCTCAAAGTTGTGCAGAGATCAAAGGCACAGCAGTCACAGCCTGCTAATGCCCATCCCCAATGCAGGGCTGGAGCGACATGGTAACCTACTGACATAGCAACACAGCTGCACATGGAGCCTTACAGATCTCTAAGGGAGCAGATCCCTGCTTGTAACTGGGCTGGCTGCCTCTGGTGTGCCCCCTTGCAGCCTAGGCAGTCTGCCTCAGTTTCTCCTCTTGAACTGTTCAAATAAACTTCACTTCAGACTTTTTCGTAGTCAAAAAATGCCCCTCCTTGGGGACTGGGTTTATTAATATAAAATCAACTGTGAATAAAACACAACCCCCCAACCCAAGTCCATGCATAGGTCCACACAAGCCAAGGTTTCTCTTCCAACTTGCAGGCCTTCCTGCCTGGGGTCTTTGCAGTCGCTCCCCGGCCCTGCTGCCTGGAGAGCTTCCCTCACTCTCTGCAGACTGAGCTCTGCCCCTTTCATGGCTGCCTCCCGCAGCTCTTTATAGGGCAGACCCCCTGATCTCTCCCAGGTGGGGCACATTCTCTGATCAGAGCTGGCCTGTCACACTGCCCCAAAGGCCTTGCAATCTAAACAGAAAACACACCTGGAAGAGGGTAGGGAGCAGCCTTGACGTCAGTGGGTGCCACTCACCAGATTAAAGTTATGCATCTGCTCATGTACCTCCAGAATTGGGATCTAAACCCCTCCGTGCTCACTCTGCACCACAGAGGAAGGGCTGCTGTTTAAGCACCGGGACTGTTTGGGTGAATTCTTCTGTCGCTGAGCTGAATGCAGAGGGACTCCTCCAGCTGGGACAGGAACACTGACGGGAGTTCAGTTTACACAGTTTTCATTACCCAGAAGGCCGGGTTCCTTGTCCTTATCTCAAATGCTGTGCACAAACAGCAGCACTGAACAGTCCAAGTCAGTTAATGCTAATGGGCTGTATCTGGCTAATGGACTGTATCAGGAATGCTGACCTTGGAGTCGAGACACTCAATGATCTCAGATCCTCAGGTCTCTGCATCTTGTCACAGACACCAGCCAGTAACAGCTGGCCATGATGACACCATGGCTGGTGGGATTCAAAGGGAAAAGGAGAGCTGTTCTCATGCATCCCCTGAGCATCCGTCTGCCCCAGAGTTAGCTCCCCAGGCCGGCCTTCTTGGCAGCACGTCAGGCTGTGTACAGATGACAGCAGCATTGATTTTGTGGGCTGACGGTCTGATTCGCAATGCACTCTGCTCACTGCTGTGTGCCTTCTGGCCGTGCTGGGTCATCTGCTATGGATGCCGGGGTAAACCTGCCCTGTCAAGCAGTGGGTAAACTGAAGCCTTCTGCTGTGCTCTAAAGAACAGGGGGTAAAGGCAGCACTTCAGGCCTGGCTCTTTATAATTTGTGTTTTCAACACAAGGGCGAATGACTTGTATTAGGGAGGGCTCCAAGGTCACCCAGAAACTGGAGTGACAAGAAGGGAGAGAGAATTTATGAGAGTGTCTCACACCCACCGGTTTCAGCCTGGAGTATTTCTCAGAACGTCCAGTGGCACCTCCCAACTCTGGGCCCGATCCTGCGCTGAGCGTCTCCTGCAACACACTGCCCCATGGGAGCCGAGGATGCTCTGCACCTCACAGGAGCCAATTGTTCAATTTAACTCACCAGTCAATTCCCATTGAAGCCAGCAAGTTTCAGTCTAGCAAACACCCCAGAATCGGGCCCCCACTGATGGCGCCAATTTAATGTATATTTTTATTGGAAATATTTTTGGTTTTAGGCAGGACGTTCCCCTCTCGGACACAGACACGTCTAAGGTCAAGCATTATCATTGTTGTGTGGGGGTGAGGCAGTGACACTGCCCACTCAGGGTGTTGGCATGATGGCTGCCTTCCATTCAGGCTGCATGTGAGAACAATTACATGCCCCTGTCTTAGTGACAGCAGAAACAATGGACAACCAGAGCCCAAGGGCTAGACTGTGTGCAAACCTGGGCAATGTCTGGGCCATGTGGTCCAAGAGGTGGGCAGATAAATGCATGGGTGGGTGATTCATTTGATTTAGAAAGCCAAGGAGACAGCCAAAAGGCACTGTGGCCCTCAGAAAAAGCCTAGAGAGAGAGCTTTTGGGCTGAGTGCTGGCTGACAAGAGGTTTGGTAGTGTGAACAAAAAACTGTCTCCTGCCGTTTGATTCCTACCTTGTTCAGGGAAACAGAACTTTGTACATCTTTGTGAATAAACAGAATGGCACCAAAGAAATACCTGACTCCATCATCAAGTTCTCTTTTTAATAGAAATAACCAGCAAGCCCCAAATATTGGCGAACTGCTCATGTCAAAAGAGAGAACATAATTATTTATTATTTGTATTGTGGTCACCTAGAAGCCCCAGTCACGGACCAAGGCCCCAGCATAGCAGGCACTGTACAAAAACAGAACAATAACCCCTGCCCAAAAGTACTTACAATCTAAGTATAACCAAGTGCTCTCTGGAAAGAAACTCCCTGGGCAGCAGGAGCTGACCTAAAAGTCAAACGTTACATCAGAGTCAATGGAGACAAATGTGAGAATGACCCTCAGAGGCTACGTCTAGACTATGAATGAGGGGTGTGATTCCCCCGCTCATGTGCCCATACTCGTGGGAGCTCAATGAGAGCTAGCAGTGTTGTCAAGGTAGCATGGGGAGTGGCAGCTGGGTTTGTACTCAGCATGACTCAGCCTTGCCTCCACTGCTGCTGCTGCTGCGGCTACACTGCCGTTTCTACGCAAGCCAGGGCGAAGAGTATGTGCACAGGAATCACTCCTCTAGCATTCAGTGTGGACGTTGCATGAACGATACCAAGCAGGGCTAGCGGGCTCCAGCTCACACAGAGACGGAGACCTGCTCAATGGACAAAGAGTTGGAGCAGAGCTGCTTGAAATATTCTGAGCAACAATTTTTCTTTTACAGGGGGTGCGAAAGCAAACAAGCAAAACAGACAATTTGGTGGAAAATTTCATTCTGGTCAATTTTTTCCATTTTTCCAGTGATAAAACATCCCCATATTGATTTCCAAAAACTGTCTTTGAAAACCAGAAAAATGCTGGGGTTTGGTTTCTGTACGTCATGAAATAAAATACAATTTGCAGGGAATTCAGAAAAATATTGAACATTTTTCAAAATTTCCCCACAAAAAAATAACTGCTCTTTTTTGACCAGCTCTAGTCAGGAGCAGCCCTGAAGCAGCATCTGTCATAACATATTTCCCAGATTTGGACCTTAGCATCCAAAATATGGGTGTTAGCATGAAAACCTTTAAGCTTAGTTACCAGCTTGGACCTGGTAAAGCTGCCACCACTGCTAAAGGTCCACTGAGCTGTGGCCTCAATTCCACCATGTACTGGTCTTCAGGGATGCTGTACCCAAGACAGGCTCTTTCAAAATTTTCCAAGAAGGCCTCGGTGTCATCACCTGCCTTGTAGGTGGGAAATTTCTTGGGATGTGGAACCATAATTGGCGAAGGGTTGTTAGGATTGGCTGGAGCATGTTGCTTAGCCTTTTCTAATTCCATGGCCTGTCGGTGGGCTCCCTCTGTTTTTCCAACTCTCGTTGGTGGGCTGCATTGTTGGCTTCTTCTTGTTTTTGTAGCCTTTCCATCTCTTGTTTGTGAGTTGCCTCTTCCTATTCTTGTTTCCTTCTGTGAGCCACCTCTTCTTCTTCTTGTTTCCTTCTGTGGGCTACCTCTTCTTCTTCTAGTTTCCTTTTGTGGGCTGCCTCTTTGGCTGCTTGTTCTCTTTTGTAGGCTGCCAGTTAGATGTTTTCTTCCTTTTCTTTCAGCTCCACCTCTTTTTGTCTTTTTTTCAGTTGTTGCCTCTTTCACCTGGAAAGGAGTAACCTGAAACACCTGACCAGAGAGACCAATCAGGAAACAAGACTTTTTCAAATCTGGGTGGAGGGAAGTTTGTGTGGGAGTTCTTTGTTCTTTGTCTTGTGTCTGACCCTCTCGGCTATGAGAGTGATTTTTCTATCTCCAGCTTTCTAATCTTCTGTTTCCAAGTTGTAAGTACAAAGATAGGAAGACCATAGGTTTATATTGTTTTCTTTTGTATTTACATGTGTATAGTTGCTGGAATGTGTTAAATTGTATTCTTTGTGGATAAGGCTGTTTATTCATATTTCTTTTAAGCAATTGACCCTGTATTTGTCACCTTAATACAGAGAGATCATTTTTATGTATTTTTCTTTCTTCTTATAAAGCTTTCTTTTTTAGACCTGTTGGAGTTTTTCTTTAGTGGGAATTCCAGGGAATTAAGTCTGCAACTCACCAGGGAATTGGTGGGAGGAGGAAGTCAGGGGGAAAATCTCTTTGTGTTAGATTTACTAAGCCTGACTTTGCATATCCTCTGGGTGAAGAGGAAAGTACTTGTGTTTCCAGGACTGGAAACGGGGAGGGTGGAGTCCCTCTGTTTAGATTCACGGAGCTTGCTTCTGTGTATCTCTCCAGGAACCCAGGGAGGGAACACCTGGAAGGGAGAAGGGGGGTGAAAATGGTTTATTCCCCTTTGTTGTAAGACTCAAGGAATTTGGGTCTTTGGGGTCCCCAGGGAAGGTTTTTGGGGTGACCAGAGTGCCCCAAAACACTCTAATTTTTTGGGTGGTGGCAGCTTTACCAGGTCCAAGCTGGTAACTAAGCTTGGAGGTTTTCATGCTAACACCCATATTTTGGACGCTAAGGTCCAAAACTGGGAAAAATGTTATGACAGCATCACTCTGAAGTGTGGTTGGGAATTACTGAGAGGGCTGCATGGACAGAAGCAGTTCTGGGGCTGGGAGAAGCTGCACAGACGGGTGAACAAAGAACAGCAATGCCCAAGAGGCCTTTGCATAGCAGTGGGTGGGAAATAGACGATACAGGGTGAGGACCAGTAATGAAGAAGCCTTAGTTCCATGGGAAATGATCAATATGCATCTTGGCAAGGGGTTGGACTAGATGACCCTCGCTGTCCCTTCTAACCCTCTGATTCTGTAGACAGAGGGACAGAAGCAGTTCCAAGAGGTCAGGGTCTAAGATAATTTCACAGTAGGAGGTGTCCTCTATGTACAAAAGAATGCTCCCAGGACTCGCTAACTATTCCCAAGTTTATGAGCATGCTGAGCTATATTGGCCATGGACCTGGCAATAGCTTTCTGAGACTGGATCTGGACCTGAATCCAATGGCTCTGCCCTTGGATAACATCCCACAATAGGGGTAGATACTGGTAAAGGTCACATCTTTATTTTTCTGGTAACCATTTCTGATTTTTATGCCTCATTACTTGGAGTCACTTAAAATCTCTCTTTTTATAATTAATAAACGGTTTTACTATTTTATCTAATCCAGCATGCTTAAATTGAAGTGTCTGGGTAACTATTGAAGATAATAAGATGGGATGTTATCCCCATAAAGGAATAATGGGTTTAATATATTTGTACTGTGTCCAGGAGAGGGCTGGGCAGTGCAGGACATACATGTCTGGGGGAAGATCTAGGACTGGGGATATGTTGGGGTCATCCTGCAGTATAACCTAGGCTGGTGAGAGCCAAGGTATAGCTGGCAGGCTGCAGTTACACACAGACATTCAGGGTGTGACCTGCAGGCTGTTTGTGAGTGGCCCAGGTGGGAGCTAATTCATCAAGGCATGTGAAGTACCCAAGATTGCAGGGCAGGGGTGATACAGCCCCCTGCTGGTCTGGATTGTGCCCTGGTATGTCACACTATAATCTCCTTTGCTGAAGATTGAGCCCCAATGGACCTACCGAACAATTGATCACTGTCCTCTTTATAACAGCCCTTAACATATTTGAAGATTGTTATCAGGTCCCTCCTCAGCAGTCTTTTCTCAGGACTAAAAATGCCCAGTTTTCTTAACCTTTCCTCATCGGTCAGGTTTTCTAAACCTTTTATCATTTTTGTGGCTCTCCTCTGAACTGTCTGCAATTTGTCCATCTCTTTCCTAAAGTGTGGCACCAGTTATTGGACACAGTACTCCAGCAAAGGTCTCGCCAGTGCCAAGGAGAACAGGACAATTGCCTCCTAAGTCTTACATACAACACTCCTGTTAATACACCTCAGAATGATATTAGCCTTTTTCGCAGCTGAATCACATTGTTGGCCTCTACTCAATTTGTGATCCACTATAGCTCCCAGATCCTTTTCAGCTGGACTGCCACTCCTGGCTAGTTATTCCACACTCTGTGGCTGTGATTGTTCCTTTCTAAGTGCAGTGCTTTGCGTTTCTCTTTAGTAAATTTCATCTTCTTGATTTCAGACCAATTCTCCAACTTGTCAAGCTTGTTATGAATTCTAATCCTGTCTTCCAAAATTCTTGCTACTCCTCCCATCTTTCATATTTTCCACTCCATTATCCAAATCATTAATGCAAATATTGAATAGTACGGGACCCAAGACAGACCCCAACAGGACCCCGCTAGATACACCCTCCCAGTTTGACAGGAAACATTCATAACTACTCTAAGTATGGGGTTTTCAACCAGTTATGCACCCGTCTAATAGTAATTTCATGTAGCCCACATTTTCCTAGTTTGCTTATGAGAATGTAACATAGGACTCTGCCAAAAACTTTACTAAAATCAAGATGCAGTAAAAGTTGTGTTATCTGGCACTTTGCCAACCAGAAAGCTCTATAAACTGGCATTTCTGATCTTCAATAGGGACTGTTTGATGTGGGGCCGACAGGTTCCCTACCTGGTTCTGCATGGCTCCCCGGAAGCGGCAGTATGTCCCTGCTGCCCTAGGTGGTGGAACAGCCACGGGGGCTTGTGCACTGTCCTGCCCCACCCTGCCCTGGGCACTAGCTCCGCAGCTCCCATTGGCCAGGAACCATGGCCAATAGGAGCTATGGGGGTATGCCTGTGGGTGGAGGCAGCACGCAGAGTTACCTGGCCGTGCCTGCCTCTGCCTAGGAGTAGCAGGGACGTGTCGCCACTTCTGGGGAGCTACCCGAAGTGAGCACCGCCCAGATCCAGTACCCCGAAACTCCTCCCATGCCCCAGCTCCCTGCCCCGAGCCCCCTCCTGCACCCAAACTCCCTCCTAGAGCCTGCACCCCTATCATAACCTTAGTCCCAGATTTGGACCTTAGCGTCCAAAATATGGGGGTTAGCATGAAAACCTCCAAGCTTAGTCACCAGCTTGGACCTGGTACCTGCTGCCACCACTCAAAAAATTAGAGTGTTTTGGGCCACTCTGGTCCCACTGAAAAACCTTCCCTGGGGACCCCAAGACCCAAATCCCTTGAGTCTCACAACAAAGGGAAATAATCCTTTTTCCCTCCCCCCCTCCAGGTGCTCCTGGAGAGATACACAGACACAAGCTCTGTGAATCCAAACAGAGTGACTCCCCCTCTCCGTTCCTGGTCCTGGAACAAAAAGGACTTTCCTATTCCCCCAGAGGGAATGCAAAATCAGGCTAGCCAATTCAACACACACCGATCTCCCCTGATTTCTTCCTCCCACCAATTCCCTGGTGAGTACAGACTCAATTTCCCTGAAGTAAAGAAAAACTCCAACAGGTCTTAAAAGAAAGCTTTATATAAAAAAGAAAGAAAAAATACAAATGGTCTCTCTGTATTAAGATGACGAATACAGGGTCAATTGCTTAAAAGAATATTGAATAAACAGCCTTATTCAAAAGAATACAAATCAAAGCACTCCAGCACTTATATTCATGCAAATACCAAAGAAAAGAAACCATATAACTTACTATCTGATCTCTTGGTCCTTACACTTAGAAACAGAAGATTAGAAAACAGAACTACTTCTCCAAAGCTCAGAGAAAGCAGGCAGCCAGAAAACAAAGACCCCAGACACACAATTCCCTCCACCCAAAGTTGAAAAAATCCGGTTTCCTGATTGGTCCTCTGGTCAGGTGCTCCAGGTGAAAGAGACATTAACCCTTAGCTATCTGTTTATGACACGCCCCCCAAATTGCAGACAGTGGGGAAGCTCACTGGCGGCGATTTCCTTCTAGAACTTGAAAATAAACAGATTACTACAACACATGCACCTTTACATATACTACTAAGTATATAACTAACAGACTTTTACATTTTAAGAACACTTTTTAACTACTGGATTCTGGGAAACTCTCACGGGAGAGTGCATCAGCAACTTTGTTAGAAGCTCCTGTGATGTGTTGAATTGCAAAATCAAAATCTTGGAGAGCTAAACTCCAACGAAGAAGTTTCTTGTTGTTTCCCTTGGCAGTATGAAGCCACTTTAGTGCAGCATGGTCAGTTTGTAGTTGGAACCGCCGTCCCCAAACATATGGGCGTAGCTTTTCCAGGGCGTACACAATGGCATAGCATTCCTTTTCACTGACTGACCAGTGACTTTCCCTCTCAGACAGTTTCTTGCTGAGAAACACGACAGGATGGAAGTTGTGATCTGTTGCTTCCTGCATGAGCACTGCTCCTATACCACGCTCTGATGCATCCGTGGTTACTAGGAATGGCTTGTCAAAGTCCGGGGCCCTGAGTACAGGGTCAGACATGAGCGTTGCCTTAAGCTGGGTAAAGGCCTTTTGACACTCATCAGTCCACTTAACGGCATTTGGCTGGGTCTTTTTGGTCAGGTCGGTCAATGGGGCAGCGATTTGGCTGTAGTGTGGTACAAATCGCCTGTAGTATCCGGCCAAGCCTAAGAAGGATTGGACCTGCTTCTTGGACTGTGGGACAGGCCACTTTTGGATAGCATCCACCTTGGCCTGTAGGGGGTTTATGGTTCCTCGACCCACCTGGTGCCCCAGGTAAGTCACTCTGTTTTGGCCTATTTGACACTTTTTGGCCTTAACAGTTAGTCCTGCCTGCCTGATGCGCTCAAAGACCTTTTCCAGGTGGAGTAGGTGTTCGGGCCAGGAGTCTGAAAAAATGGCCACATCATCGAGGTAGGCAACTGCAAATTCTCCCAGTCCAGCTAGTAGACCATCTACCAGCCTCTGGAAGGTGGCGGGTGCATTTCGAAGGCCGAAAGGAAGAACATTGAATTCATACACCCCCGCATGGGTGACGAATGCTGACCTCTCCTTGGCAGGTTCATCTAGCGGTACTTGCCAGTACCCCTTGGTTAAGTCTATTGTAGAGATGAACTGGGCACGTCCCAACTTCTCCAATAGCTCATCGGTGCGTGGCATTGGATAGTTGTCCGGACGAGTTACCGCATTTAGCTTACGGTAGTCCACGCAAAAGCGTATTTCCCCATCTGGTTTGGGTACCAGAACCACTGGAGATGCCCAGGCACTGGTAGATGAGCGGATTATACCCATCTGTAGCATGTTCTGGATCTCCCGTTCTATAGCAGCTTGGGCATGAGGAGACACCCGGTAGGGTGGGGTTCTGATTGGGTGAGCATTACCTGTATCAATGGAGTGGTATGCCCGTTCAGTCCGTCCTGGGGTGGCTGAGAACAATGGGGCGAAGCTAGTGCACAGCTCCTTGATTTGTTGCCGCTGCAGACGTTCCAGGGTGGTTGAGAGGTTCACCTCTTCCACGCCACCGTCTTTTTTTCCGTCGTAGTAGACACCGTCAGGCCACTCAGCCTCATCTCCCTGGACTGTAAACTGACAAACCTGTAAGTATCTGGAATAGAAAGGCTTGAGAGAATTAACATGGTACACTTTAGGCTTTAGTGAGGAATTGGGAAATGCTATGAGGTAGTTTACAGCTCCCAGGCGCTCTTGGACCGTGAATGGCCCTTCCCATGATGCTTCCATCTTATGGGCCTGTTGCACCTTCAAGACCATAATCTGGTCTCCTACCTTGAAAGAACGTTCTCTGGCATGTCTGTCATACCAGGCCTTTTGCTCTTCCTGAGCATCCTTTAGGTTCTCTCTAGCAAGGGCTAAAGAGTGTCGGAGGGTGCTTTGTAGGTTGCTTACAAAGGCCAGAATGTTAGTTCCGGGAGAAGGCGTAAACCCCTCCCATTGCTGCTTCACCAACTGTAATGGCCCCTTAACCTCATGACCATACACAAGTTCAAATGGTGAAAACCCTAAACTGGGATGTGGTACAGCCCTGTAGGCAAACAGCAACTGCTGCAACACTAGGTCCCAATTATTGGAGAATTCGTTGATGAATTTTCGTATCATGGCCCCCAAAGTTCCATTGAACCTTTCCACCAGGCCATTGGTTTGATGGTGGTACGGGGTGGCAACCAAGTGATTCACCCCATGAGTTTCCCACAGTTTTTCCATGGTCCCTGCCAGGAAATTAGACCCTGAATCTGTAAGGATGTCAGAGGGCCAACCTACCCTGGCAAAGATGTCTGTTAGGGCCAGGCACACAGTGTTAGCCCTGGTGTTGCCTAGAGCTACTGCTTCTGGCCATCGGGTACCAAAGTCCACTAAAGTCAGTACGTACTGCTTTCCTCTGGGCGTCTTTTTTGGGAAAGGGCCCAGAATATCCACAGCTACTCACTGAAATGGGACCTCAATTATGGGGAGTGGCTGGAGAGGGGCCTTGACCTGGTCTTGAGGCTTTCCCACTCTTTGGCATACCTCACAAGACCGGACATACTTGGCAACATCCTTGCCCATCCCCTCCCAGTGGAAGGACTTCCCCAACCGGTCCTTGGTTCTGCTCACCCCAGCATGGCCACTGGGATGATCATGGGCTAAGCTTAAGAGCTTCCCCCGGTACTTAGTTGGAACCACCAACTGTTTTTGCGGCTGCCATTCTTCCCGGTGTCCACCAGAAAGAATTTCCTTGTATAAAAGTCCTTGGTCTATAACAAACCAGGATCGATTAGAAGAGCTGAGAGGCGGTGAGTGTTCCGTGCCGCCGCCCAAGCTTTCTGAAGGCTGTCATCTGCTTCCTGCTCAGTCTGGACCTGTTCCCTTGAGGCTGGGGTCACCAGTTCTTCCTCAGACTGTGGACTTGGGCTTGGTCCCTCTGGAAGCGATGTAGGTGATGGGGTTGTTTCCGTTGCTGGTGAACCGCTCTCCGTTGGTGCACCTGAGGGTATTTCAGGCTCTGGCTGAGCCTTTTGGGTATGGCTGTCTTTTGCTTCTGCCAGTTCTGGCTTGCTGGCGCCCTCTGGCGTTGAGTTTGAAGATGTGGTTGCACTTGCTGGTGCTGGTTGCTGTTCCAGTTCCGGGCCTGGGACTGGAGGTGCTGTGGCTGTTTCAGTGGTTGGCGTGGAATCTGGGTCCACTACCTCTGTCTGGGTCTCTGGTAACACAGACGGGGCGTCTGTGGAAAGCTCAGGAACAGGAATGGGTCTGGAAGCTTGCCTGGTTTGGCTACGTGTAACCATTCCCACTCTCTTGGCCCGCCTCACCTGGTTGGCCAAGTCTTCCCCCAGTAGCATGGGGATAGGATAATTGTCATAGACTGCAAAAGTCCACATTCCTGACCAGCCTTTGTACTGGACAGGCAGTTGAGCTGTAGGCAAGTCTACAGCTTGTGACATGAAGGGGTAAATTGTAACTTTGGCCTTTGGGTTGATGAATTTGGGGTCAACGAAGGATTGGTGGATAGCTGACACTTGTGCCCCCGTGTCTCTCCACGCAGTAACCTTCTTTCCGCCCACTCTCAACTTTTCCCTTCGCTCCAAGGGTATTTGAGAGGCATCTGGGCCTGGGGATCTTTGGTGTGATGGAGGTGTAATGAATTGCACTCGCATGGTGTTCTTGGGACAGTTGGCCTTGATAAACCTTCTTTCCGCCCACTCTCAACTTTTCCCTTTGCTCCAAGGGTATTTGAGAGGCATCTGGGCCTGGGGATCTTTGGTGTGATGGAGGTGTAATGAATTGCACTCGCATGGTGTTCTTGGGACAGTTGGCCTTGATATGTCCCAGTTCATTACACTTAAAGCATCTTCCATCTGATGGGTCACTGGGCCGAGGTGAGTTACTGGAGACTGGTGAGGTTGAAGGGTAGGGTATCTGTGGCTTTACTTGGGTCGTATGTGGGGTCTTTGGCTGTCCTCGGTTGTAGGATTTATGGTCTGTGTGCCCCCTGTGGTAATCGTTCCCCTTGACAGTAGCTTTCTTGCTTTCTGCCAGTTCCATCCATTTGGCTCCAATCTCCCCCGCCTCAGCGATATCTTTGGGATTTCCATCTTGTATGTACCGTGTGATGTCTTCAGGAACACCATCCAAGAACTGCTCCATTTGTATGAGGAGATTCAGTTCTTCCAAGGTTTGAATGTTGTTTCCTGTTATCCAGGCCTCATAGTTTTTTGCAATGTAGTAGGCGTGTTTGGGAAATGACACCTCTGATTTCCACTTTTGGGTTCTGAAGCGCCGACGGGCATGATCTGGGGTTATCCCCATCCTGTATCTGGCCTTGGTTTGAAAAAAGTTTATAGTCATTCATTTGCTGCTTAGGCATTTCAGCTGCCACTTCTGCTAAAGGTCCACTGAGCTGTGACCTCAATTCTACCATGTACTGGTCTTCGGGGATGTTGTACCCAAGACAGGCTCTTTCAAAATTTTCCAAGAAGGCCTCGGTGTCATCACCTGCCTTGTAGGTGGGAAATTTCCTGTGCTGTGGAGCAATAATTGGCACCGGGTTGTTAGGGTTGGCTGGCACATGCAGCCCAGCTTTTGCCAACTCCAGTTCATGTTTTCTCTGTTTTTCCTTCTCTTCATTCTCTTTTTGTTGTTTTTCCATTTCTTTTTGGTGTTTTTCCATGTCTCGGCGGTGGGCCGCCTCTTCTTCTGCTTGTTTCCTTCGGTAGGCCACCTCTTCTTCTTCTAGTTTTCTTTTGTGTGCTGGCTCTTGGGCTGCCTGTTCTCTTTGGAAGGCTGCCAGTTTGATGCTTTCTTCCTTTTCTTTCAGCTCCAGTTGTCGCCTGTGTTCAGCTTCTTTGAATTGCTCTTCGGCCTCAATTTTTGCCTTAGAAGTCATGATTCCAGTTTTCTTGTGTTGGGGTGCCCTCCGGTGTTTATCTTCTGAACTGCAGGCTCTGTTGCCTCCTGGAGTCTGCCTAGCAACAGTGCCTTTAGCTAATCTTCAATGTTAAGTAAACCTGAAAAACCACTTTATTTGCATTTATATAGTGCTGGTATGACTCTCAATGGGAGTGCTATTGTGTGACAAAAGACCCTTAACAGTCTGGTAATGGCTTCTTGCTTAACATGCAAGCCACAAACTGCCAGAGAGAGCAGAAAAAAAAATTCTCTCTGGTTCCCTTTTAAAACCAACTGTTTCTCTCTGCTAAAAAGCCTTTAGCAGAGAAAAGAAAAATATAATATTCCTACTGGCTTCTGGATTCTGTCTATATCCCACCCGCTGCTACACCATATCATAACCTTAGTCCCAGATTTGGACCTTAGCGTCCAAAATATGGGGGTTAGCATGAAAACCTTCAAGCTTAGTCACCAGCTTGGACCTGGTACCTGCTGCCACCACTCAAAAAATTAGAGTGTTTTGGGCCACTCTGGTCCCACTGAAAAACCTTCCCTGGGGACCCCAAGACCCAAATCCCTTGAGTCTCACAACAAAGGGAAATAATCCTTTTTCCCTCCCCCCCTCCAGGTGCTCCTGGAGAGATACACAGACACAAGCTCTGTGAATCCAAACAGAGTGACTCCCCCTCTCCGTTCCTGGTCCTGGAACAAAAAGGACTTTCCTATTCCCCCAGAGGGAATGCAAAATCAGGCTAGCCAATTCAACACACACCGATCTCCCCTGATTTCTTCCTCCCACCAATTCCCTGGTGAGTACAGACTCAATTTCCCTGAAGTAAAGAAAAACTCCAATAGGTCTTAAAAGAAAGCTTTATATAAAAAAAGAAAGAAAAAATACAAATGGTCTCTCTGTATTAAGATGACGAATACAGGGTCAATTGCTTAAAAGAATATTGAATAAACAGCCTTATTCAAAAGAATACAAATCAAAGCACTCCAGCACTTATATTCATGCAAATACCAAAGAAAAGAAACCATATAACTTACTATCTGATCTCTTGGTCCTTACACTTAGAAACAGAAGATTAGAAAACAGAACTACTTCTCCAAAGCTCAGAGAAAGCAGGCAGCCAGAAAACAAAGACCCCAGACACACAATTCCCTCCACCCAAAGTTGAAAAAATCTGGTTTCCTGATTGGTCCTCTGGTCAGGTGCTCCAGGTGAAAGAGACATTAACCCTTAGCTATCTGTTTATGACAACCCCACACTCCCTCCTGCGCCCCAACCCCCAGCCCTGTGACTCCCGCACCCAAACTCCCTCCCTCTTAGTTGACCAGAATTTTTTTTATTTACCGGCACCCCCTATTTTCCCCAATATGCCGAATAACTGCCTCCCTCCATCCACTAGTCCAGTAGCCTTGTCAAAGAAGTTAATTGGGTTGGCTTGGCATGATTTGTCCTTGACAAATCCATGCTGGCTATTCCTTATAACCCTATTATCCTCTAGGTGCCTACAAACTGATTGTTTAATTATTTGTTCCAGTATCTTTCCAGGCATCAAAGTTAGACTGACTAGTCTATAATTCCTCTTTCTTCCCCGTTTGAAGGACAGGTCCTATGTTTGCCCTTCTCCAGGCCTCTGGGACCTCACCCATCCTCCATGTAGAAGATAATCACTAATGGGCTGATGCTCTGCTCTGCCATAGGCTTCCTGTGTGTCGCTGGGCACATCAGTCAGTCTCTCTGCACCTGAGTTCCCCATCTGTACCAGGGAGATAACAGCCATGCACAGCCTGATGGGGATGTGCAAGCACAACATTAGAGACTGTGAGGTGTTCAGATACTGTGGCAGTGGGGGGTCATATAACGAACATAGAGAGAGATTCTTCTTCTGATCTTTTATTCCTTACCAATAAAATCAGCGTTCATTTATACTCTCGTGGCAAACTTCATTATGGTCAGCCATTTAAAACGCTCTTCATCCACTGGGCTGGCTCTGCAGTGCCTCACATGTGTGCTAAGTGGGTGTCAAACACCACCCGATCAGACTGCAAGCTGCACAGGATGCAGAGGGCACTGTCTTTGCAGCCTGTCAATTGTGTAAAATGGCTTAAGCAGGTGGAACCCCCCTTACTGTTTGCTTTGATAGCCACCAGTAGATAAGTGGGATCCATCCTTTCGCCTGAAGATCTCACTGAGAACCTGCTGATTCCATACCCGGGGAGTGTCAGGGAGACTGATTCAAATGCCAGAGCCCTGCAGGGTGCTAACCTGCCAGATAAGCTCAGACCAAGCCACCATCTCTATAGTTATTTCTAATCTCTGTGCTCTGGCAGTTCAACACATTCCAGATCCAAGCATCTGCACCAGAACAGGAACCATTTCACAAGTCATCCTGCCTGAGTGGTTCAGCCATGTTGTGTCTAAGCAAGGATGCAGCTTGTGGGCTGGTTGCTCACTTTAAGTTTCGCAATCTCACCTCCAAGACAAACAGGTCCAATGCAAAAGCTGTCATTTCCACCTGAAACCTGGCTAAGGGGAGAAAAGTCTGCTGGAGATGACAGAGCAGAGAACCAGCAATCAGGCTTCTGACAACAGAATCCCCCTTGGAGCTCACAAGTCTGTGCAGCTGCTAGGGAAAAATCTGAACAAACTCTAATCTCTGGTAATACAAACACGATGGTGGCAGCTGTCACCGCTCATGCTAAACCCTGTGTTCCATATGCTGGAGACCCTGCAGAATGGTGGAAATGGAAAGACAGCAGGCGCCCAGATCTTGCTACTACCATAACCCAGGGTGGCGGGGGAAGGGAGGTTGTCTGCCTCTGCAGCCCGAGGCATGGCCAGTTGCAGGTTTAAACTAGTTTAAATGGTGGATTCTCAGGAACTTGAAATCTTTAGACCCATGGTTTGAGGACTTGAGTTACTCAGCCAGAGGTTAGGGATCTATTACAGGAGTGGGTGAGTGAGGTTCTGTGGCCTGTGATGTGCAGGAGGTCAGATTAGATGATCATCATGGTCTCTGCTGACCTTAGAGTCTATAATTCGGTTAAGGTAAAAGAGACTTAGGTTTAGTTCCTGGCCTTGCAACAGACTTGGAGTTAGGTGCCTACTTACCTTTGAGGATCTGGCCTTCATCTTTCTGTGCCTCTGTTTCCTGTCTTACTGCAGGGAAAACAGCTTTAACTCAATGGGGAAGGGGAAAGTAATTAATGTTTGTGAGCTATTGAGATACCATGACAATGAAAGCGTTGGAAAGAGATGACAGATTTTCTGGCCTCTCTTCCCAGCAGTCTGAGACTCTGCTTGCTTATGCTGAGGATCTACTCAGCTCAGAGAGTCCGGCTGCTCTCAGATGGTGTAGAAAGCCTAAGGCCAAATTCCTCCCTGGTGCAACTCCGTTCATTTAAATGGATGTATGCCAGGGATAAAATTGGCCTCCATCATTTTAAAAAGTGCAATTTGTCCTTACTCTGGTTCAAACATTAAATACAGCACTTCCGCGCCATCTGGCTGTACGTTGCGTAGAATGATACACTAGGGCAGGCTTTGATCTCCGTAACAGTGGAATTCTGGAGTAACTCTACTGTTCCTCTCGGATATCTCCAGCCTATAGAAATCAGAATTCGACTCACTATTTACATTGAAAGTAGCCTCAATTCTCAGTCACTTTAAGTCCCACATGAAGGGCCCTTTATGCTGACAGGGTGGGGTAAAGCAGCCTTTATGTAAATGAGAGAACTGAGGTCCCATGTGTCACTAACGCCATATAATTGTCATTGTTTAGATCCCATTGCATGCGTCTATCTCGGCTCTAACACAGTTTTACAGTGGTGCATATTTCTGAAACAGATTTTTAAACTGCAAACCAATGTAACATAATTTTAAATGGATGTTGCTTGGAATGAATTCACATAGATCTGATAGTGATTGTCCCCAAATGTCTGACTCTGCAGCCACATTCATATCTGGTATTCAATGAATTTTAATATCTGACAATTCCACGATGCGGATTTATCTCATGCCTAATATTTACTGCAGAGGTTTATTTGGACCAATCTCCAAATGCCACCCTATCCACAAACAATGGAGTTTTAAATCCTGCTTCACATCCTCTTGTCTAGGACATTATAGTACTTACTCTGAATGATGCCTGTCAATTCCACTGAACAGCTCCCACAGCTCCTCTGAGCTTAAAATACCATCAGCAAAATAGTTCTTAAACTCTTCAAATGACAGCTTGCCATCATCTGCATGTAAATAAAAGGAGAGGAATAATTATACAGCTGCAAAGAGAAGTGAATCAGGCCATGGAAAGTCTATACAAGAAGTGTGGGCTGACTGGGAGTGTTCTGGATGGTCACAGACATTTCAATGGAACCACATTCCATCAAAATACACAGGGCTGTCAAAACAGAAATACGTGATGAAATCAAGTCGATTTCCCCAGAATTTTGTTTTGGAAGAGACGCAAGGAAAAAGAGCCCTGATACTGTCAAAACATCCCAGTGACATTTGGGGAAGGAAATGTTTTGATTTTGCATTTTGAAAGAACTTTTCATTTCCCGTTTGTTTACATTATAAGACAAACACATTTTTAAAGCTGAATTTTGTCAAAGCAAAACTTTTGAAGTGAACTGAAACAAAAATTAGGCCGGGGGAAACACTTCCTTCAGAGTGTTTCAAAATGTTCAGTTATCACCATACACTAAATTCACCAACCCAAATGAGACCAAAGTATTAAGCCCTCAGTTCTCTCTCCAATTCAGAATGAAGTCAGATTTTGCAATCTACAATCCTTCATCAAGCAGAACCTCTGTTCTCTGCACAGCTCTAATAATAAATAATAACAACAATACTTAGTCCTTCTATAGCTCGTTCCAGGCGAGGCCCACAAAGCATACCACAAGCATGCAGTAATTAAGCGTCCCAAAATGCCTGTAGTTCAGTATTATCATCTCATTTTAAGAAAGGAAAATCTAAGGACCAAATCCCTGACACTGAGATCTGCTGGGCTAGTGACAGTCTCCCAGAGGAAGCTGCTGAAGGCCCATCACCGACAGCATTTCAAACTAAGCTTGACAGCAAACTAGTGAAGATTTTCAAAAGGGACTGGTGATTACGCATGTCTGTCTTTAGCAGTCCAATGTGAGGAGCCTTAAAGGGGCCTGCTTTTCAGAGGACAAGGGCTCAGCATATCAGTTGTCTCACAGTGGGTTCCTAAGAACTGAAATTCCCCAAATCACTTGCCACAGGTGAAAATCTTGGGCTAACCAAACCAAAGGGAATAACCCTGCTCAGAAAGAGGAATTAGGAGGAGGGCTTAACAGGCTTTTGGCCTCTGAATTCTATGTCTTGATTCCCCTCTCACTCATACCACTGTAAAGCAACAGTAATGCCAAAGAAACCAGTGGGGTTACATCTGTGTAACGCTGGTGTAAGCGAGTGGCAATTCAGATGAAGAAATAGAGAAGTTACCATCGGTCAGTGGAAGTGCCAGGAACAGAACCCCGGGTGTCCTGGTACCCAGAACCCTGCTCTACCTACTAGTGGTCACAGGGAGCCAGCATATTATTATCCAAACTGGCGTTTAAGAAGGATGCCAGGGCTAACACCCAACTCTTACAAAAAGTGTCACGGGATGCATCAGGCACACAAGTGACTGTTATTCTCTGCCTTGATGCAGGGCTGCCCAGAGGGGGAAGCAAGTGGGGCAATTTGCCCCAGGTCCTGCAGGGGCCCTCACAAGAATATAGTATTCTATAGTATTGCAACTCTTTTTTTTATGGAAGAGGCCCCTGAAATTGCTTTGCCCCAGGCCCCTTGAATCCTCTGGGCGGCCCTGCCTTGCTGTGTAACGGTGGAAAAGAATAAAATACGGTTCTCCCCCTTCTATGCCAGCAAACACAGCAACCAGATGCTGCTTGGCAAGAGATCAGAGAAAGGAAACAGCCAGGAATCCAGTTGTGGGGGCAGGGGATCAGAGCACACAGCTCCCCTTTGAATGTGGCTCTGAACCCTTTGGCTGCTGTTGCTACAAAATGCATTTGTAAGGCAAGGTCTCCTTTCTCCACATTGTCAGGGCCACTCAGCAGAGAGATTCCTGGGAGGACACTTGACACTACAAGAAAGAGGAGTATTTATGGCACCTTAGAGACTAACAAATTTATTCGGGCATAAGCTTTCGTGGGCTAAAACCCACTTCATCGGATGCATGCAGTGGAAAATACAGTAGGAAGATACATATACACAGAGAACATGAAAAAATGGGTGTTGCCATACCAACAATTACAAGACTAATCAATTAAGGTTGGGCTCTTATCAGCAGGAGAAAAAAAAACTTTTGTAGTGATAAATCAGGATGCCCATTTCCAACAGTTGACAAGAAGGCGTGAATAACAGTAGGGGAAAAATTAGCATGGGGAAATAGTTTTTACTAAACCTTGACACTATGTGGTTAATCTCTTAAATACAGACATATTCCCATTGGAGTCCAGCCAACATAGCCAGCAGCTTCCAGCTGCAGGGGGTGGGGTGGGGTGGAGTGGGTGTGATATTGCACCCCATATTCGTCATAGTAATATTATTATAATATATTTATGATATAATTATGATGCATTTTGTACAAGATAAATCATGGAAAAGTTATGATTTGCTGAATATGATGATCCTATTTGTATGCATGTATCATTTTTGTATCTGAAGTTATAAATACTGACTATGTATCTGTACTTCAAATGTAGTTTACACCTGGGTAATGCCCACTAGACAAGATGCTTTCAGTCTAGATCAGGGATTGGCAACCTTTGGCACACGGTTCGCCAGGGTAAGCACATTGGCAGGCTGGGCCAATTTGTTTACCTACCATGTCTGCAGGTTCGGCCGATCACGGCTCCCACTGGCTACAGTTCGCCACTCCAGGCCAATGGGGGCTGCGGGAAGTGGCGTGGGCCGAGGGATGACACGGGAGGTAAACAAACCGGCCCAGCCTGCCAGGGAGATTACCATGGTGAGCCGCATGCCTAAGGTTGCGGATCCCTGGTCTAGATAGCTGGCTGGGAAGGGCCTGGTCAGGGCAATGAGCCATTAGGGAAAACAACAGGCCTTAGGAGAAGCTAATCTCCCACTTGGTGAGTTCCTGGGAACACTCCAGACAGCCTGTAAGTAATGGCTGCTATGACTCTACAAGGACATGTGACCAGACCACATAATTCTGGAGTCCATCTTGGGATGTCAGTATTTTTCCACAAACCAGTCTGGGAACCAAGTTTTGAAACAAAGGGTTCCCGCTATATGCTAAAGCTATATAAGGCAGGGAGTGACATCATCTGTTGTTTTTCACTCGCCACACAAGACAACTCCTAGAAACCCCTGAGGAAAAAAGACTGAACTGGGGGAAGTGCTGGACCCAGGCTAAAGGGATTTCTAGCCTGACTATGAAGACCTGAAAAACCCAAACTGTAAAGCTAATGCAGCTTGTGCCTTAAGAATCTACAAGTCTGCCTGTACCACCAGTTAGGGTGAGAATCTGCTATTCATATCCAACCTATCTAGTATATTAAGCTTAGTTTGCGTTTTCATATATCTGCTTTGATCTGTTTGCTATCACTTATAACCACTTAAAATCTATCCTTTGTAGTTAATAAATTTATTTTATGTTTTAATCTAAACCAGTGAGTTTGAAGTGAAGCGTGTGGGAATCTTAGCTCAGAGAGACTGTTGCATATTACTCTCCACATTGAGGGGGAGGCAAACTGGATAATAAATTCATATTGGTCGAGGTTTTGACTAGGGCAGGACATTACCACTCTGGGGTCCCAAACTTGAAAGCTAGTGGTTATTTTGGCTGTTAACTCCTTTTGTTGGTTCACATGCAGTGGTTGGTCAGAGAGCCTGCATGTAATTGCAGCTGAGTGTGTCCCTACCTGTGTGGATGCTGGTGGAAGTGTAAGACCAGGAGTGTGTCTGCAGCTTGTCACAGCAGCACAGTGTGACAAGGATCCCAGTCTGGTGGGTCAGAGGGCTCTACGGTACCCCAGTTCCAGGTGGCACCCCAGAGGGAACCAGTCACAGTGGCTTCTCCTTGCTGAATGGCTTCTTGTTCCTCTCTGGCTTTGGGACAAATCTTCTGCATTGCAGAGCTGGTAGGACAGTAACACATTGGGCTATGTGGCTTGTTATGTTCTATTTTCCCCCAGGGCAGATGGGCAAAGACCTGGGGGAGATGGGGGGTTCGCCTTCCCTGCAGCGGGTCACTTGCCAGGATTATCTGAGTAGATCTCACTTAAACATCTCCCTGACATTGCAGGGGTCTCAGGCACTGGGGCACCTCCACCCCTCCTGTTCTCTGCCACAGTCCAGTCTCCTGCGGGTGTCATTCACTTTGGTCTCATTTCGGTTGTTGGGTTTAGTGTGTAGGTGCTGGGTACTGTTGGTGACCCATGATATACAGGAGGTCAGACTGGATGGTCTAGTGGTCCCTTCTGGCCTTAAGCTCAATGACTATTAGCCAGTACAGGTGGGATTGCTAGAAGATTACTCCTCTCAAATTGTGTTTTCACCCATGGGTCCAGCACAATATTTCAAAGCCAATTTTTTTCTGTCAGGCACATTTACTGCAGGGTCTAGAACTAGGGAAAACAAGGATGGGCACAGCCCTCCACCCTGGGCTCTGTGGGACTGACAAGGACTTCACTGAAAAGGGACCCGTTGGTCCTAAAGGCTAACCAGGTTACTGTGTGGCTGTGGTCTGACTATATGAGTTCTTCCAGTAGCAGCTGAGTCATACAGTCCCACTGAAGTCTCATAATAGCCAAAGTCAATGCTCTGCAGGAAGCAGAACTCTTCTTTCTCCCCTGTTGTTTGCCTACAGTCTCATAGGTGCTGGTGGGTGTAGGGAGGAACTAGATCTGGCGCAAGTGAGCTGAGGAAGAGGCCCATAATGTGCATGTGTTGAAGTGTGCTTTGATTTCATTTTACTAGCCCTGGCCAATTGGAGGCCAGACACCAGCTCTGGGCTACATGGGGGTCTGTTCTTGCTTTCTCATAGGCTGTGAATTTGCTTTCAGCATGGGCCAGGGAGGATGCAACAACAGCCAAATTCAAGTGAAACCAGAAACAGCATCATGAAATGAACGTCAGGTTACAGGGAAAGAGCAAAGGCCTGGCCTGATATAGGGGTCAGCCTATAATGGAAACAAGCCCCGGTACGGGTGCTGCAGGCAGGGATTAGAACTGATTGTCAGGTTATAGAAAGGGATTAGCCATCTCTCCTACTCCTCTGCTGTAACAAACCCAGATGCCTAGGGTGTTAGGTATAGCACAGGGCTCATGAGCTGGGACAATTTGAATGAGAGATTGCACAAAGTTCTGTGTGAGATTGGAAGGGCTTGAAGTACCAAATATCCATTTATTTATCTCCCTAAATGCTTTCCCAGAGGCAGCAGAGGAAGGAGGATGGGAAGGTTCAGAGCTCTTTTCCTCACAGCCAATGAGATGTTTTTCTTTTCTTTGTCACTTTACTGGCAGACACCTCCACGGGGAAAGAACTAAATCTACTTTCCTACAGGCAGCTTGGGAACAGGGATAGGATACAGTGTCCTGAGTACTCACCGTTCTTGTCGGCTCGTCGAAAAACCTGAAAAGAAAAACAGAACGTGTTGTAACAATACTGGGGATAGAGAGCATCGTCTTTTCATTCCTGTGTGAGAGAGAAAAGCACCAATCCCTGCTTCAGAGCAAATGAGGACACTCAGTTTGCAGACTCCTAACAAGGTGCTAATCTACCCAAATTACTAGGGTTATGGCTACACAGCAGTGGCAAGGGCCGTGGCTCAGGCGAGCCACCTAAGTATGTGCTAGGAGTTGGCCAGGATTGTACCTGGGGTGGCTAGCTCAAGCCACAGCCCATGCCACTGCAGCCACAATGCTACTTTTAGAACACCAGCTGGAGCAGGGCTAGCATGTGTCTGCCTGCCCACATGGGAAGCAGCCTCCCTGCTGCTGTGTAGACACATCCTTGGAGTGTTAATTACCAATATTGGATGGGTTTGCTCAGAGGAGATTTTCCTTTGCAAACTATTTAAGCTGTTTCTCTCCTCCAATCTACAGAGCCCTGAGGATGCCCGTCTATGATTTAGCAAACTCCAGCATGTGCACAGAGCACCTTTTTGTTCCTCTGCTCTCTTTAGAGTAGCGAGCACGGAGGAATCCAAACCAGAAAAGACCAGATTGCAGCATGTGGCCTGCAACATGCAACAAGCACATGATCATGGTTGTTACTTCAAAGTCTTCAGTATTTCAGCTCCTTTAAACAAAATAATTATCATGATACCTAGCTCGTATAGAGGGATTTTCCCCCAGTAGATCTGAAAGTGTTTTACAAAGGAAGGCGTTATCATTGTGCCCATTTTACAGAGAGGGAAATTGAGGCATAAAGCAGTGATTCACCCATGGTCACTCAACCAGCTGTGGAGCCAGGAAGAGAACTCAGGTTTACTGAGGACCATTCCAATCCAGTGCACTCTCCACCAGGCCACACTTGCTTAAAAAGACAACAGCATTAAGCACTTAGTGCAGCACCTCCCGCCTTTCACTCATCAGAAAAATCTCTGAGTAACAGCACTAAGGAAATGGGACTTCCCTTCCCTATATGATCTTCCTTGACAGCAGCCCGCCCAGCAGCAAAAGTCCTCCCCCTCTGGTGAGGGCAGAGCAGTAGCTGATTCTGTGCCCACTACAACATGCATTTAAGAGTCATTCTGGGTATGATGAAGGAGCTGGCTACAGAAAGTCAGTTTTCTGGCTAAAGTAATTCTGGATAATGGGGTAATCTGTTTCTTTGTTTCAAGTCTGATACATTTTGTACTGATTTCTTTTGAGTCTGATGAAAGAATATGGATAATACTAGGCAGGAGGTGGAAAAGAAATTATCACTTGCTTTGATCTGCCACCCACATACCTCAAAAGCAGATGAGCTGAGCTAATGTTAAGGAGATCTCCCTCCATGCTTCATTCCTCTGGGATTGGCTGGTAATCAGCACACACTTGGCTGACTTCAGATGAATTTAGGAGGTTACAGTCTATCCTGTTCATTTGTAAGTCGCGCCAAAGATGCTGCAGTGTTATAATGTTCCAGGCTGTGAGTGCTCACAGCTGTATCGTGTTCGAAAGGTTATATCTGATCAAAACTTGTGTGACTTTTAGTCACATTATAATGAAAACGTAAAAAGAGAAATAACCTTACACTGAGAAGTACTCATTTCACAGGTTGTACTCCTCAGTAACGAAACAGTGTTAGAAGTCCTGCCCAAACAGAACAGACCTATGATCCATTCCATGTGATAGCCTATCATGGGCCATACACAACAGATCAATGACCCATCCTGTCAGCTAGCCCACCGTGGGCCATACTCAACAGATCAACGGCCCATTCTGTCAGCTAGCCCACTGTGGGCCATACACAACAGATCAATGGCCCATCCTGTCAGCTAACCCATCGTGGGCCATACACAACAGATCAATGGCCCATTCTATCTGCTAGCCAACTTTGGGCTACACCAGAGCACACCAATGACCCATTCCATCAGCTATCCCATGTTGGGCCATACCAGAGCAGACCAAGGACCCATTCCCTTGGCTAGCCCACCTTGGGACATACACAATGGATCAGTGACCCATTCTGTCAGCTAACCCACCTTGGGTGCGACCATACCAGACCAAAGACCCATTCTGTCAGCTATCCCACCTTGCGCCACACCAGAGCAGACCAATGATCTATCGAATTCACAACTCTGTGTCCATCAGTGGTCAGTTCCTGGTGCTCCAGAGGAAGATGTAAAAGCCACATAGCTCCCTCAGTTGGGCAATACCAGCCATGGGGAGAATTGTTACCAGGTGCTATCTAATTAATCATCCCCAACACCACTTCCTGCAGCACAGTCCCTGGGTGTCTTCTAGCCCTGCCCTCCTCATCTGATGGAATCCCATTACAAGGGGGCTGCTAGTCGGAAGCGAGCCAAAGAGAACTGAAAGTCAAAGGTGGGGAGACTAAAATCTGTAGATTTGTCCTGGAGGTTACTGAAGCCTCACAAAATACTGTCAAGGGAAATAGAGAGCAGAGAGGCAAGGTATAAAAACAGCTTGGTTACCTGGTGAAAGGAGTTATTCAAACCAAACAGCGATCAGTCTGAAAATGGAAATCCAGCTTCAGTGCAGCCAGTAGAAAGAAGCGTAAACTAGACCGTAAGTTCCTTGGGGCAGGGAACATTTTTTATTTAATGTGTGCACAGGACCTAGCACAATGGGGTCCTGGTCGAGGCTGGGCCTGCGAGGTGCTAACACAGTCCAAATAACTAGCGATGGACTGGGGACTCTCAAGGCTTTATGGTAAGTGTGATTTGGGGGGGTGTGTGTGTGACTGTGTGTGTTGTGCTGGGAGAATTGTGTTGATTTGTGCACAGCTTGTGCTATGCTATGAGATTCGTGCTGATTTGTGCAGGTGCAAATCAGGAGTGCGTGACATGAGGGACGATGTGTTTGTGGTATTGTGTGTGCTGGTTGTGTTGTTGTGTAGGTGGTTCTGAGGAACTGTGGCAGCTGGCCCATCTGTGCAGTCTCTCATACAACCTCTGATACCATCATGGTCTAGGACTCTTGGCATGGCAGAGACACATGCCTTGATGTTGCAGGGGTATAACGTGTAAAGTGAAAATGGCTGAGAACTTAAAATTGGACAGTAACAGGCCACAAAACCCAGTGATGGGGGAACCCGGTGATACTCTGAACAAAAAGAGCTCTCAGCCATGCTGGTAGCTGCTTCCATCACTTCACGCTGACTCAGACATTCCAGGCTTCGGAGTGACACACAGTAAGAAGCCCAGAATCTCATTGCAGAGACAATAATAATATTGAATAATGGCAGGTGAAAAGTCAAAGGGGAAGTAGGAACTGAGCTAAGAGGGAAGTTGAAATAAGTTTTCAAAAGCACCCAAGTGATTTCACTGCACAAGTCAGGTTGAAAGTCAATAGGTCTTGTGCTTCTAGTCACTTAATTGCTTTTGCAAATTTCACCCTCTGATATAAAAACAAATAGCAAGAAACCCATCAAGCACCTCAGAAACAGGAGGCCTGTGAAAGAATCAGGGGTCCGGCTGGGCTAACAAGAGATGAAAGAAGGAAACAAGGTTGCTTCAGAGAAGATAAATGATTTCTTTGCATTGCTTTTTCCCACCCAGGATGTTGGGAGTATACCTACCCCAGACCTACCTGTTTCTGGTAGTTGGTAGAGACAGAGGAGGTGGTGCTGAAACAAACTGATATAGCAAAGAGCAGCATGTCCCCAGGAACGGATGGTATCATCCCTGAGCTCAGACAGTACACAAGAATAAGCAGCTGAGTTGCTAACAAAAATGTGGAAACACAAAACTGCAAGGCTGACAGGGACCTCAAGAGGTCGTCTAGTCCAGCCCCCTGCGCTGAGGCAGGACTAAATAAACTCAGATCTTTCCTGAAAGGTGTTTGTTCAACCCGTTCTTAAAAATCTCCAGTGATGGGGATTCCACAATCTCTCTAGGCAGCTTTAACTATCCTTATAGTTAGAAAGTTCTTCCTGTTATCTAACCTAATTCTCCCTTGCTGCAGATTAAGCCCGTCACTTCTTGTCATACAGTCAGTGGACAAGGAGAACAATTGATCCCTGTCCTCATTATAACAGCCCTGTAGAGGGGAACACTCACCAGCAGTGTCACATTAGGGTCAGGTTGGGGTGTGGCAGGTTGCCTTCCTCCTGGGCATTCCCTTTTCTCACTATATATCTGCCACATGGAGGGCTGTCATTTCAGTCGCTCAGCCCCCTGGCTGGGTCACATATTCAATGCCATCCCTTTTGAGGTACACAGAGTCCAATGATGCAGATATCTTCAGAAGTGAGAAAGGGGCTTCAGGGCTTCCCCCCTTGGGTTGGGATTTTAGGGTCTGGACCCTTGCACCTTTAGGATCTTCCCCACTTAGCTTCTCAGCTGAGGGATAGACTTCTGTAGTTGTCCCCTCCTTAGGGGCTGGTAGGGAAGCCCAGGTACACCTTCTCCATCGGGCACCGACCCAGGGCCCAATGGTAGGCAATTAAGACCTGCACCTTGGGGTTCTACGTAGCTGTTTCCCTGGATCACTTCTGATCAGTGTCTCCTCTTCCCATAGGGAAAAATACAGAATTGACCACAAAATTAAAGTTCCTGGCGTTCAAAAGTCCCCAGTCCCTCCTTTGCAGGCTTGGTTGGGTCAGTATCTCCAAGCCTCGGGCACCATGAGTTCGTGGGGTGCTCCTCCCCCAGAGTTCAGAGCACAGGGCTGCTCTCTTCCCCTGTCTACCTGCTTCTCAGGTGCTCTGCCTCCCTTTTTAAGCTCCATCTCCAACATGTGCAGGCTTTCCAGGAGCGGCCCCGCAGTGTCATCTGGGCCCAGAGCTGATCCTTAACCCCTTCTTCTCCAGTGTGGTGTTCATTCACCCCAGCCCAAGCCCTCAACATATTTGGAGATTGTTAACAGGTCCCTCCTCAACACTAAACAAGTCCAGTGTTCTTAACCTTTCCCCATCGGTCAGGTTTTCTAAACCTCTTATCAGTTTTGAGGTTCTCCTCTGGCTCTCTCCAGTTAGTCCGCCTCTTTCTCAAAGTGCGGTGCCCAGAACTGGACCCAGAACTCCAGCTTCGGCCTCACCGGTGCTGAGTAAATGGAATAATTATCTTCTGTGTCTTACATATGACACCCCTGTTACTACAGCCAAAAATGACATTTGCCTTTTGAGCAACTGCATCACTTTGTTAATTCATATTCAACTTGTGATCCACTATAACCCCCAGATGCTTTTCACCAGTACAACCACCTAGCCAGTTATTCTCCATTTTCTATCTGTGCATTTGATTTTTCCTTCCTAAGTATAGTATTTTGCACTTCTCTTTTGTGAATTTCATCTTGTTGATTTCAGACCAATTCTCCAATTTATTAAAGTAATTTTGAATTCTAATCCTGTCCTCCAAAGGGCTTGCAACCCCTCCCAGCTTGATGTTATCGACAAACTTTATAAGCCTACTTTTCATGCAGTTACTCAAATCATTAATGAAAATATTGATTAGCTTTGGACCCAGGGTATATAACTACAGGATCCCACTAGATACATCTTCTCCCCCCTCCCGCACCAGTTTGACAGCAAACCATTGATAATCACTCTCTGAGTATGTTTTTTCAGCAAGTAGGACACCTACTTTATAGTAATTACAGTTAGACCACATTTCCCTACTTCGCTTATCAGACTACAAAAGTGTTACTAAAATCAAGATATATCGTATTATCATTTCCTCCCATTCACTAGACCAGTAATCCTGTCAAAGAAAGAAATTAGATTGGTTTGGCATGATTTGTTCTTGACAAATCCATGTTGGCTATTACTTACCACCCCAGTCATCCTCTAGCTTTAAACAAGCAATTTGTAAGATAATTTGTTCCAGTAGCTGTCCAGAACTCAAAGTTAGGCCGACTGGTCTATAATTTCCTGAGTTCTCTTTGTTCCCGTTTAGAAAGACAGGTACTATATTTGTCCTTCTCCAGTCTTCAGGGACCTCACCCATCCTCCATGAGTTCTCAGATATAATTGCTTCAGCTAGTTTTTTCAGTACCCTAGGGTGAATTTCATCAGCCCCTGATGACTTGAATATCCATCTATGTATTGTTTAATCTGTTCTTTCCTGTGTTCCTTCCCCTTTTTTGTTCCCATTTATTGTGCTGAGCATCTGGTCACCATTAACCTTTTTATGGAAGACTGAAGCAAAATAGGCATTAAACATCTTATCCTTTTTGATGTAATCTGTCATTAGCTCTCCTTCCCCATTAAGAAGTGGCCCTACACTTTATTTCATCTCTCTCTTGATTCTAATGTATTTATAGAACCAGGCCTGCTGACACCAATTCCAGGCCCCAGGGCAAAACAGTCAGTGGGCCCCCACGCATGCATAAGCTGCGTCCACACAGACGCAGTCCACCTGACATTTGGGCAGTGCTGCACCTGCGCTGGCTGGTGCCCGGTGAGCTGTCAGCTGCAATGTTAGGCATGCTCTTTCAGCATGGACAGGGCTTTCACATGCCCGCCCGGTAGGGTTGCCAATTGTCTAATCACACAAACCCAAAAACTCTTGCCACGCTCCCTGCTCCACCCCTTCCCTGAGACCACGCCCCATCCTGCACCTTCTCTGAAGCCCTGCCCCCTGCTCACTCCATCTTTCCTCCCTCCACTGCTCACTCTCCCCCACCCTCACTGGGATGGTTTACTACTGCGTTTTTGATATCGTCTCTTTGAGAAACTGCAAGCTCTCCTGAACTCCTTTTTCCCTTAGATTTTCTTTAAGAACATCAAAACAGCTATAACGGGTCAGACCAATGGTTCATCTAGCCCAATATCCTGTCTTCTGATAGTGGCCAATGCCACTACATGCACTGCTTCATGGCACTGCTTCGTGGCTGGATAACCATCTGTCTAGGATGGTTTAGATGCAAGAAATCCTGCATCTTGACAGAGGGCTGGACTAGATGACCTTTGCAGTCCCTTCTAACTCTATTATTCTACGATTCTAGGCGCTTTGGAGGTAATGAACAGAACAGGGAATCACTGAGTGATCCATCCTGTCATCCATTCTCAGCTTCTGGCAAACAGAGACTAGGGACATGCATGGGGTTGTGTCCCTGACCATCTCGGCTAATAGCCATTGAAGGAACTGTCCTCCATGAACTTATCTAATTTGTTTTTGAACCCCGTTATAGTTTAGGCTGTCACAACATCCCCTGCAAAGAGCTCCACTGTGTGTTGGGTGAAGCAGTAGACTCATAGACTCATAGACTTTGAGGTCAGAAGGGACCATTATGATCATCTAGTCTGACCTCCTGCACAATGCAGGCCACAGAATCTCATCCATCCACTTCTATAACAAACCCCTAACCTATGTCTGAGTTACTGTAGTCAAATTGTGGTTTGAAGACCTCGAGCTGCAGAGAATCCTCCAGCAAGTCACCCGTGCCCCATGCTGTAGAGGAAGGCGAAAAACCTCCAGGGCCTCTGCCAATCTGCCCTGGAGGAAAATTCCTTCCTGACCCCATATATGGCAATCAGTTAAACCCTGAGCATGTGGGCAAGATTCACCAGCCAGCACCCAGGAAAGAATTCTCTGTAGTAACTCAGATCCCAACCCATCACACACCACTGGGCATACTAACCTGCTGATAATGAAAGATCAATTGCCAAATTAATTGCCAAAATTAGGCTATCCCATCATACCATCCTCTCCATAAACTCATCAAGCTTAGTCTTAAAGCCATATATGTATTTTCCCACCACTACTCCCCTTGGAAGGCTGTTCCAGAATTTCACTCCTCTAATGGTTAGAAACCTTCGTCTAATTTCAAGTCTAAACTTCCTAGCATCCAGTTTATATCCATTTGTTCTTGTGTCCACATTGGTACTAAACTTAAATAATTCCTCTCTCTCCCTAATATTAATCCCTCTGATATATTTATAAAGAGCAATCATATCCCCCCTCAACCGTCTTTTGGTTAGGCTAAACAAGCCAAGCTCTTTGAGTCTGCTTTCATAAGACAGGTTTTCCATTCCTCGGATCATCTTAGTAGCCCGTCTCTGAACCTGTTCCAGTTTGAATTCATCCTTCTTAAACATAGAAGACCAGAACTGCACACAGTATTCCAGATGAGGTCTCACCAGTGCCTTATATAACGGTACTAACACCTCCTTATTTTTGCCAGAAATACCTCGCCTGACGCATCCTAAAACCGCATTACCTTTTTTAACGGCCATATCACATTGGCAGCTCATATTCATCCTGCGATCAAAAAATACTCCGAGGTCCTTCTCCTCCTCCGTTACTTCCAACTGATGCGTCCCCAATTTATAACTAAAATTCAAGTTATTAATCCTTAAATGCCTGATCTTGCACTTTTCACTATTAAATTTCATCCTATTACTATTACTCCAGTTTACAAGGTCATCCAGATCTTCCTGTATGATATCCCAGTCCTTCTATGTATTGGCAATACTTCCTAGCTTTGTGTCATCCGCAAACTTTATTAGCACATTCCCGCTTTTTGTGCCAAGGTCAGTAATAAAAAGGTTAAATAAGATTGGTCCCAAAACTGATCCCTGAGGAACTCCACTAGTAACCGCCTTCCAGCCAGGCAATTCATCTTTCAGAACAACCCGTTGTAGTCTCCCCTTTAACCAGTTCCTTATCCATCTTTCAATTTTCATATTGATCCCCTTCTTTTCCAATTTAACTAATAATTCCCCTTGTGGAACCATGTCAAATGCCTTACTGACATTGAGGTAAATTAGATCCACTGCATTTCCTTTGTCTAAAAAATCTGTTACCTTCTCAAAGAAGGAGATCAGGTTGGTTTGGCACGATCTACCTTTTGTAAAACCATGTTGTAGTTTATCCCAATTACCATTGACCTCAATGCCCTTAACTACTTTCTCCTTCAAAATTTTTTCCAAGACCTTACATACTACAGATGTCAAACTAACAGGCCTATAGTTACTCGGATCACTTTTTTCCCCTTTCTTAAAGATAGGAACTATGTTAGCAATTCTTCAGTCCTACGGTACAACCCCTGAGTTTACTGATTCATTAAAAATTCTTGCTAATGGGCTTGCAATTTCATGTGCCAGTTCCTTTAATATTCTTGGAGGAAGATTATCTGGGCCCTCCGATTTTGTCCCATTAAGCTGTTCACGTTTGGCTTCTGCCTCGGATGTGGGTAATATCTACCTTCATATCCTCTTTCCCATTTGTCATCCTTTCATTATCCCTAAGCTCCTCATTAGCCTTATTAAAGACTGAGGCAAAGTATTTATTTAGATACTGGGCCATGCGTAGATTATCTTTAACGTCCATTCCATCCTCAGTGTTTAGCAATCCCACTTCTTTCTTTGTTTTCTTCTTATTTATATGGCTATAGAACCTTTTACTATTGGTTTTAATTCCCTTTGCAAGGTCCAACTCTACATGGCTTTTAGCCTTTCTCACTTTGTCCCTACATGTTCTAACCTCAATAAGGTAGCTTTCCTTGCTAATCCCGCCCATCTTCAACTCCTTGTAGGCTTTCTGCTTTTTCTTAATCACCTCTCTCAGATGCTTGCTCATCCAGCTCGGTCTACAACTCCTGCCTATGAGTTTTTTCCCCTTTCTTGGGATGCAGGCTTCTGATAGTTTCTGCAACTTTGACTTGATGTAATTCCAGGCCTCCTCTGACTTTAGATCCACAAGTTCTTCAGTCCAATCCACTTCCCTAACTAATTTCCTTAATTCTTTAAAGTTAGCCCTTTTGAAATAAAAAACCCTAGTCCCAGAACTATTTTTGTTTATTCTTCCATTTAGTTTGCACTGAATTAGCTCATGATCACTCGAACCAAGGTTGTCCCCTACAACCATTTCTTCTATGAGGTCCTCACTACTCACCAAAATCAAATCTAAAATGGCATCCCCCCTTGTTGGTTCTTCAACTACTTTGTGAAGAAATCCATCAGCTATCACATCCAGAAAAATCTGAGCCCTATTATTATTACTAGCACTTGTCCTCTAGTCTATATCTGGGAAGTTAAAGTCTCCCATAATCCCACAATTCCCATTACTGTTTACTTCATTAAAAACATTAAAGAGGTCTCTATTCATATCCAAATCAGATCCTAGCAGTCTGTAGCACACCCCAAGTACTATCTCAGGGGAGGCTATAGTAGCTTTCTTTCCCAATGTAATTTTTACCCAGACAGATTCTGTCTTATCCATTCCATCACTTCTTATTTCTTTACAGTTAACCTCATCATTGATGTACAATGCTACTCCACCACCTTTGCCTTTATTTCTGTCGTTCCTAAACAACATATAGCCTTCAATACCTGTACACGTCATGACTACTATTCTACCATGTTTCTGTTATCCCTACAATATCCGGTTTCACCTCCTGCACCAGTAGCTCTAGTTCCTCCATTTTGTTACCTAGGCTCCTCACGTTAGTGTACAGACATCTTAATTTTTGCCATTTGGCTTCACTGACATTCTCTATCTGGATAGGCACAGACATTCTACCACCAGTATCACCTATTAGACTGGTATCTACACTACCCTTCCTCCTTATGTCCATTCTTCTGCCCATGGCTGTATCCTCTCTTACTTTGTTTTCTTCCCTCTTAATGTTAAATTCAGGTGTGGATATTACCTGGACATCTCCCAACCATCTCCCTCAAATTCCTAGTTTAAAGCTTTCTTAATCAGTTGGGTGAGCCTCCATCCTAGAAGTCTATTTCCCTCCGTACTCAGGTGAAGTCCATCCTGAGAGAACAGACCTCTGTCCATGAGTGCTTCCCAATGGCCATACATCCCAAAGACTTCCTTATAGCACCACTGCCTGAGCCATCTGTTGATCGCCATAATCTTGTCACACCTTTGTTGCCCTTCTCTAGGAACAGGCAGAATACCACTGAAGATCACCTGAGCCTTGATTTCCTTAAGTGTCTTCCCCAGCCTGGCATAGTCTCCCTTGATATGTTCCAGCGAGAATAGAGCCATATCATTCATTCCCACATGAAGGACAATCAACGGATTCTTTCCCGCTCCCGTTAGGATCATTTTCAGCCTCAGGCCACATCCCGTATCTTAGCACCCGGCAGACAGCACACCCTTCTGGTCTCCGGATCAGCTCTAGTTACGGCCTGTCTATTCTTCTCAGTAAGGAGTCTCCAATCACGTAACCTGCCTTTTCCTGATGACCGTGTTATTCTCCGGTCTATCCCCTGCTTCCACTGGCTGCAAGTCCTCTCGATTCCTAATCACCCTTGCAATCCTCTGCAACCCATCCCGTATCCTCCTGGGGCTCATATTTAGTGTTGTCTCCATTGACTCTTCCCCTCTTCCTGTAGGACTAGCTGCTCTTCTCTCTTCCCTTGCCCTCTCACCTTCAGCGACCACCTGCTGTGCCCCTTCTTCATTTTCCAACTCTGCAAACCTGTTCCTCAGCTCTATTTCTCCTTCACTGGCCCGTTTTTTCCTCTGCCTGGTTCTCGTAGTCACATGCTTCCACAGCCCACTTTCCTCATCCAGCAGTCGCCCCTCAGAGTTCTTTGGTCCTGCTTCCATCTGCAAGTCTGAGATTATCCCTTTAGCCTCCTCATGTCTTTGCTCCATCATCTGCTCGAACCCCCTTCTAAACTCAACCAGAGTTTCCACCTGCATCTCCAGTCCTCGGATCTTTTCTTCCATCAGCTCTATCAGGCAGCACTTCATGCAGACAAAACTCTTTTCAGGTACTCCCTCCAGGATCATATACATGCCGCAGCTTCCACATCCAGTCATCCTCATTGTGTCTTTCACTGCTGCCTCTGTATCGGTCATAGCCTTTCCACCTAAAACCTGTTAGCCCAAGAAACACAAACCAAAACAAACCCCCAACAGGCACCAGAACACTGGCAGACCACCACCCACTCCCTTCACTAGTCTGTCAGTTCCTCTGCCTAGGTCTCTAAGTTTCCCCTGCAAACTGCCCCAGTAAACTCCCAGTGAAATTCCTTTTGTTTGTCTTAAACCTGATGCTTATTAATTTCATTGGGTGACCCTTGGTTCTTGTGTTATGGGAAGGGGTAAATAACACTTCCTTATTCACTTTCTCCACACAATTCATGATTTTATAGACCTCTATCGTATCCCCCTTAGTTGTCTCTTTTCCAAATGAAAAGTCCTAGTATTTTTAATCTCTCTTCATATAGAAGCTGTTCCATATCCTTAGTCATTTTTTGTTGCCCTTAGCTGTACCTTTTCCAATTCTAATATATTTTTTTAAGATGAGGTGACAAGAACTGCATGCAGCATTCAAGGTGTGGGCATACCAGGGATTTATATAGTGGCATTGTGATTTTTTTTCCTCTTTCTTCTCTTTGATTCCCATCCGTCAGCTGAACAGCAATGACAGGGCCAAATGAAATCTTTCCATCACTTTCTATCGTGTACCAGCTTCACAGCTTCATTCTTCTATAAACTTTTTGGTTCCATGTCATTCTTCACCAGCTCTATCCAACACATCCTCGGTCTTCCTCTATTTCTAGTTCCTTGCACTCTGGCATGTATTGCCACAGATGGTAACCTTTCCAGGACCATTACTGACATATGTCCAAACCATCTTAGCCTCTTTCCTGAATCTTCTGTAACAGCGTTATTTGTCTGAGTTTGTTATAGTTTGCTTTTTCAGTGTTTATTATCTGTTGGTCTATGCGACTTCTTGTTAAAACCAGGTTCTGTATCAGAAGACTGGAGGCTAGCAGGTATTGTACCTGTGTTCAAAAAGTCTCTAGGAATGAACCTGGGAACTAGAGGCCAGTTATGAGTAGGAAGTGTGCTGGTCCCTTTCATACCCATCATTCTCTCTGTTGTTTGCATCCATGCATGAACTAGGCCTTTGCATCTGAATGCCCAGATTTTGTGGCTGTAACTCAGGTACCAGACAGAACATTTAGACGTCATAAGCCAAATTCTTGCTGGCGTAAATGGGTGAAGAGCTCCATTGGAGTCAGAATTTAGCCCTTTGAAATGTTTTTTCACTTCTCTAAATTCCCCTTCTTTTGGTGCAAACACTGTGTTACTGTGAAAGTTTCCTGCTTCCATATGCATTCTGGCCCTCTATACTAACGTCCTTTAGGAACCTCTGCAGCTTGTCCCCTAAGAAACACTTTGTTCTGTGGCTGGGGAGAGGGATTTTATTATGCTGGTCACACTCCCAAGCCTCTGGCTTTTACCCACCCTTCATCATATTTCCCCCTTAGGCCATGGCTACACTGGCACTTTACAGCGCTGCAACTTTTACGCTCAGGGGTGTGAAAAAAAACACACCCCGAGCGCTGCAAGATACAGCACGGTAAAGCCTCAGTGTAAACAGCACGGCTCCCAGCGCTGCAAGCTACACCCGTAGAGGATGCGGAGTACGTGCAGCGCTGGGAGAGCTCTCCCAGCACTGGTGCTGCGACCACACTCGAAACTTCAAAGCGCTGCCGCGGCAGCACTGCCATGGCAACGCTTTGAACTGCAAGTGTAGCCATACCCTAAGTGAGCATGCAGAGCAGCTAATGCCTCAGCAGAAGGATACTGTTTGCAGCAGAACATGCACCTCCCTCCTCCCCATCTTGCGCTGCTGCAGGGATATAAACTAGCCAAGATCCTGCCAGTGTTAGGTAATAGGTACCTATGGGATATAGGCTTAGAGTCAGGCCAGGCTGTTCTGCTCTGTGCTCTCTCAGAGCCCATTAGGACTGACTGATGCACTTTGGGCTTTCCAGCCTACCACTCAATAAGGAAACCTGCATTTTCCTCTACTGGGGATTTCTCTGGATTTTAGAACAAAGCCCTGCCCAAGTGGGGGATGGACGGGCTCTCTCCACTTTGCTTTCTTGAGTGTTGATCTTTTCTGATTTTGCATTCATGGTCTCAGGGATGATAGAATCACAAAGGCAACATGTAAATGCAAGGGCCAGTCCTGTTTGTCCCTGAGCATTGAACTCGCATTGACGTTTATGGGAGCTCAGGTGAGCAAAGAAGGCACCACCTTGTTCTGCACCTATTGAGTTCCCAGGGTGGGTGGGCACAAGCCCACTCATGTCTGAAAGGCCCCTCCCTCAGCATAAGGGGAGGAGCTACTGTGCCAAGAACGCAAATGAATTTGGGGGACAACAAATGATAAAGCAGGGACAGGAGCAGGGGCGGCTCCAGGCACCAGCACACCACGTGCGTGCCTGGGGCGGCAAGCCATGGGGGGCGCTCTGCTGATCGCCGCTAGGATGGCAGGCAGGTTGCCTTCGGCAGCATGCCTGAGGTGGGTCTGCTGGTCCCGCGGCTTTGGCGGACCTCCCGCAGACTGCCGCTGAATCTGCGGGACCAGGGACCTCCTGCAGGCAAAGGCAAGCAAGTTTGGGGTGGCAAAATACCTAGAGTCGCCCCTGGACAGGAGTGAGGGTTACAGGTTCAAAATCAGGGATCCTGAGGGGGACCTTGAGCAGAGAACCCTGGACAGTGCCCACTGCTCCTCAAAGGTGTCTAGGGAGCCAGCAGACGCAGGGGTGCTGGAACAATTTGTACAGTGGGGTGCTAAGAGCCATTGAACCAAACTGTAAACCCTGGATATGATGGAAACCACTTCAAGCCAGGAGATGGTACATCACCCCCACCACCCCTAGTTCTAGCACCTATGTGTGGATGTAGCCCAGAGGAACTCTGCCTGGATATGTGAACCAAGGGAGGAATGGAAATAGTCCCACAGTCGCAGAGCTCTTCCCTATTCATCCTCCTCCTCCTGGTTTTATAGACAACCACCTCGGCCAGCACCAGGAGGAGGCTGACGAGTAGGGCCACAGACAAGGTGAGCACAGATCAGGAGGTGCAGGGAAAAGTGCAACCAGAACCTGAGGAGAAGGTTCTGGGGGAGCTGGCAAAGGGGGGTAGACATGTGCCAGGGTCTCCCATACGCCACGGGCAGGGCAGATGTCAGGGAGGGGGATGAACCGAGCCAGGCACACACGCTCGTGCTCACAGCTCCATGAAGGAGCTGCCAGCTGATAGCCCCGGCAGGGACCAGGGTGGAGTACAGACTGGCCCACTGGGTTCCTCACCCTCCACAGGTGGTAGAAGGTCCTACCACTTGATGTCTTGGCTGGACACGAGGGTGAAGAAATGGAATGTGTGGAGCACAAAGGTGTACATCTGTTCCCCAGGCATGATTCAGAAACAAGCTGGCTGCAAGTCACGCAGCTGGCTCAGGTTATGCAAGGGGGGCTCATGTGGCAAGGGGCCTATAACAAGGTCTGGAGGGCCAGGGGTGACAGGAAGGGCCAAGAGGTGGGCAGTAAGGCGGCCCTCACCTCCTGGAGTAGGCTCCAGGGAGTATGAGGGATGGAGAGCCCCATGCGCTGACTGAGCATCAGGGGATTCACCCAGACCCCCCCGTCGTAGTCCAGGAGGTCTCCAATTCTGGTGGTTCTTGCCTCTGGCGCACCGAGAGGGACTCCACCACCTGTACACCAAGCTGGAGGTTGTGTACCAGCGGCTCCGCGAGGAAATCTCTCCTCTCGGCAGCCATAATGGACCTTGTTGCTGACACCAACTTCCAGGTCCAGAGGAGGTCCTGGTGGAAGACCGGCAGCTCAGAGAGGTCTCACTGAAGACCCCTTGGATGAAGATAAAAGAGCTGCCTGTCATATCGGAGTGGTGGAGGAAGGTGTATGCCAACATGCTCCATGCCAGACTACCTGCAAAATAAAGAAGTCTCTGCAGGGCTTGGAGGCGGAAGACATGGACCTGGCTGCAAAGGCTGAGCAGGCCCTGTCCCCACTCCTCCATGGGAAGACTCAAAACCCCTGCAGGGACCCAGTGCAGTCCTGGCCCAAAGCACTCCAGAGCTAACCTCTGGAGCCAGGCCAGGATCACCAGGGCCAGTGCCAGAGCATGGACAGAACTAGCTGGTTGAGCACCAGCACCCTCCCACCTTGCTCTGCAGGCACAGCAGCTGGGCAGTGTAGGGTCCTGGATTGGGGAGAAGGGGACACCCCTAAGTGCTGCAGTGACTCTGCAGGGGGCCCCTTTCCCTGAGTTAGTACCTCGTCTATGCCTCAGGAGAAGGCTCAGGGGTGCTGTGCTACAGGAGGTGCTGTCATTACAATGGCACAGAATGGCAACTCGAAGCTTGTGTTGTTAATGGAGAGCCATGTTGGGTGTCAGCTGCCATGTCCCAGCCACAGTCCAGTTTAGGTCATCACAGTCTGCCCGTGTTAAACCCTCCCCCTGTTGTGTGACTTGGACAGAGTTATCTTCTTGCCCTCCAAGCTTAGCCTGCTCAGCTATGTTGCTTCTTGATATTAAACATTTACCACACTCCAGCCCAGGGGAGCTGCAAGGCAGGGAGTGGCGAGGCAATCCCAGTCAGGTTCCCTGGAGAGCCATTGATATGGAAGATACTATAGAACTGTAAGTAACAAACCATTCCTATTTTACATCACATGCACAGGGCAGGTAAAGTGAGTTCTCACTCCAAACCAAACCAAACCAAAAGCTACAAACCGATCAGCATCAGCCTGAAAATGACTTTCATTTAAGACCAAATACAACAGAAAAAAACCTCTGAACTTCCGCAGTGTCAGCTTGGACAGCCCCCTCCCCAGACCTCCCAGTTAGTCTCCAGGCACAAACACAAGCCCCTTTAGGAAGCTTCACTCGGCCGTATGTGACGGAGCCAGGCATCCTACACTGTCGCCTGCAGCATCTGCATTGGCTTCCAGCTTGCTGACACTGCAAGGTGTATGCCTGCTGTTGGTTGTGTTCTGCAGTGCCCTCTGCAGCTAGGGCAGATGAGATACAGCCTCTCTCACTATACAGGCTGGTGAGAGCTGAATTCCCTGGAAGCAGTGTTGTCTAGTGGCTAGAGCACCAGCCTCGCACTCAGGAGAGTTGTGTTCTCCTCCTAGCTCTGCTGCTGGGTCACCTTGAACAAATCACATGCCTCAGTTTCCCTAGCTATACAGTGGCAATGATGTATACTCCTTTTCAGAGCACTTTGAGATCTACTGAAGGAAAGTGCTATTATTATGAGCAGTCGGAATAGTCCTGTTTTAATGAATCTTCCAATTATTATTTACTAGTAGAAGCCAATATGTACCTTGTGGTAGTGCCCAAAATACCCAGGCGGGATCAGGGCCTCGTTGTGCTGGGTGCTGCACACCCACAGGACTAAGTTAGACTCTACTTGGCTGGGCCCATGATCTAGATGATGTGAGAATCTGGGGGCAGCATGCAGGACATTCTCATCGGGGGGTCACTGAGGTCAGCAATTCAGACGAGCAGGTCTGGCAATGGCTAAATCTGCCGTTCTCCACCCTTTCCTAGCCATTCCCCAGCTCAGAGCTATTTTGCAGCCATGCCGATGTCTGTGATTAAGGAATGAGCATAAAGCTTCAACGTATCTCCCGGAGTTCACTGGGCTCATTCTTGTGTGCTGGGAAAGCCAGAACTACTGGAGACTTTCCCCGCATGACCTGTGTTCCTGAATCAGAGCGGTGTGAGAGTCAATACAAGGGAGGCTTTTAATACTGGGAAGCATTGGATTGAAGGGGGAACAAGAGGACGGCACAAATGCAGCTAACAATCTTCACAGCCACGTTTGATCTTTTCGAAGCAATTCCTCTTTTCAGGCTAACTCCTCCGATCCATCTGTGCTGAGGAGCCCTTGGTGTGGCCTCAGCAGCTCTGAGGTGCATAGCCGGGGGGTGGAACACTGGCCACTGTGGATCCGATCCTCATGCAGCTATTAAAGAAGGGTGTGGAGACTTGTGGCCCACAAAGCATTTCCCTCCCTGAGTAAATGTTTGGGCTTTATTTATTGCAGTCACAAAGGACACAACACAAGCCTGTTCCCTGGAGTGAAAGCAAAGTCTCCCCTGGATGCCAAAGCCACAGAGTGGGAGCAATGTGCACCCAGCCACTACTGTATCTTGCATTTGCAGCTTCCATTCTGCTGAGCTCAGCACATGGAGTTATTACACGCGCACACACACACACACACACACACACACGTTTAATTACATATGCATTTCAGGAGCAAGGCTCTGTGCCTTCCCACATAACCCATTTGTGCTAATCAATGAGCCTAACTGGGCATCTCTCCAAGCATTAGCTCCTCACTCATGCCCCTTCTTCATTGAGATGCCAGCGGTTTGCCACGGCTGTTACAGCACTGAGCAGAATGGGAAAATTAACCCCTGTGCAGTGGTATAGCAGCATGTGGTGCCCCATTCAACCTTCCTGCACTCACAGCCTCCCCCACATTCCCAGCCTCCCCCAGAACTCCCCGCCCAAGCCCCCACATTTCCAGCCTCTCCCAGAGCTCCCCACCCAGCCCCCCCACATTCCCAGCCTCTCCTGGTACTCCCCACCCAGCCCCCCACATTCCCAGCCTCCCCCACAGCTCCCCCCAGCCCCCCACATTCCCAACCTCCCCCACAGCTCCCCGCTAAGCCCCCCACGTTCCCAGCTTCCCCCAGAGCTCCCCACCCAGCCCCCCCCATTCCCAGCCTCTCCCAGAGCTCCCTGCCCAGCCCCTCACATTCCCACCTCTTTCCCATGAGTGCACCTGAGTAACTACCTAGACAACAGTACCGTCTGGTGGTATCACCTAACAAACTGCTGGCATCACCTTACCAATTGCTGTTTGTCCTTTGTGTTCGCAGCCTGATGCCCTCTTATTAAACAGACACTGGCTTGGCAACTGACTTCTCTTCTGATTTGCTTCCCTGCCGGGAGTGAGACTGGACTAGGAGCCTGACTGTGTGCAAAGAGCCAGGGCTTGCAGAGATGCATCCTGATCACACCACAGACTGTTCTGTGTCCACAGCACTTTGAGATGGGAAGGATCCTTATGGGGGAAAAAAGCAATAGGCATCAAATAGAGATCCCTTCTATAGACATTTCTCTAGAAGCCTATGAAATGGCTCTAAAACCCTGCGGAACTCGGTAGAGAATGAAATCCTTTCCATGGGTCATTATTAACCATCCCATAGAATTGCAGAGCAGGGGTCGATTTCTCTCCTCAGTTCTGTAAGGTGATGCAAAATAGCTATAGAAAATTGAAACCTTTCTCTGGGTGGTTTGATTCATCCTCCAGAAGGGGAACGTGGCCTACTGGTTACATGAGAGGACTGGGTGGTAGGACTCCTGGGCTCCACTACTGACCCACTGTGAGATCTGGACCAAGTCACCTTACCTTTCTGTGGTTCCATTTCTCTGTCTGTTAAACACGACTGATAAACCATATGTACAGCACCTCCCAGGGTGCTATGGTGAGATTTGCAGGGTGCCTGAAAACACTCCCAGTGCACACAAGCTGTATGTGCAAAGTCTTGTCTTATTAACTAGAGCTAGATCTGAGCCCTAACTAGCTCTAAGCAGGAAGGATGGTCTTGTGATTAGGATACCAGCCTACAACTTAGTTCAATTCCTGGCTGTTCTACTGACCCTCTCTGTGTTCTTGGGATCGTCACTTAATCGCTCTGTGGCTTGGTTTCCTCCTTCTACAAAGTGAGGATGTACTTCCCTATCACAGGGGTGCTGTGATGATAAACTCATTCGTGCTTGTGGGGCACTCAGACCCAGTGGCGCAGGAGGTACGAGAGTCCCCAGATAACTCTGCACCTGAACTTAGGGGAAGTTCAATTCCAGATCCAAATGCTCTAACTGGTCACTGACTCTATAATGAGTCAAACCTCCCCCCGGCATCCAAACTCTGCAAGATTCGATCTGTCTGGTGCAGGCCCATCTCTTTTATTACCCCTGCTCTCAGCACCTATCACATGTACATGTATCAGTTCTCTTCCACCTTTCAGCCACTAACCAGACCAGTTCCCCATCACCACCACCGCCACCCCTGGAACTCAGTCCAGTGCTAGGAATCCTTGAAATGAGACCTAAGTGATGCATGTCCCTTGTGCAGACTCTGAGCATTGGGGTGAATGTCACTTTGGAAGCAGGGTGGCTCTCCCATAGTCTTGCTGCTGCATTTACAATGATCCTGTCCTGCTCAGAACAGCTGCCGGTAGTTAGGGGAGGAAGGAAGGAGTTTGCCTTGTACAGCATATTTGGAATTCACATCAAGCCAGGACTATCTATGAGTTTAGGGCTAATCTGTGAATATCTGAGTCCCTAGAGAGCCCTGAGCAGGATTCAGAGCTCGGAGGCAAATGCCTATTTCTGATCTCCATATACTCCATAAACGGCACAGCTTTATTAAAGTCAATGGAGCAACACCAGCCTACACCAGTGGCGAATACAGCCCCTCCCTTTAAATTCATCCATCAGTGCTGACCTGGGGGATGATACAACAACAGGCGGATGAACTTCTTTTGCCTGTTTCCCCTTCTTCACCACTTCCCAAAAAGAAAGGTCAAGCAACAGCTTAAGAACCTCCAGAGGCAGCGATCCCGAGGCCTTTCGGGATGTTATGTGGGGCCTGTGCTTGCTAGGCATTCAACTCATGTATTGGTCAATAAAAACAATCAAACGCTGTCTCTCCTCGTAACCTGACAACTCTGTCAGAGTGCAGGCTGGGTGTGAGAAGCAAACTCAGCCCCCCACATGTGAAACATGAGGCCTTCCCAGCTGTGAGCCACTGCAGGGATGAAATCTGACAGGTGAAATGATAACCTGCCATCCTACCGCAGCTAGATTCCTTGAGAACAAAGCACACTAATAATAGGAACCCTAATTAGTGTTGTCTTGATGTCTTCAAATGGCCTAGAGAATGGCAATTACAATCCTCTCCACGCAGCCCAAATTAGCCCCTGGCGAGGCAGTTAGTGAGTGGGTTTTTTTTCCATTTTGTAAGGTTCTATTTTAAGTGCTGTGGGAGGGACCGTGTTGTTAAAGGAAGTTACTTTTTTTAATTAAATTCCGGAAACAGATATATTTTTCCCCTTTAAAAATAATGGTTTGGTTTGAATACTCAGCCCATTTCACCAATAGGGGCCTAATCCTCCACCTTTCCTCATGCAAGTTGGTGCCCTCACTTCATGTATGAGTAAGAGATGCTAACCTGAGTAAGACTTGCAGGACTGGGCCCTACCTGAGACCCAGGGAAAGACCCGGTGCCATGGAAGCTGCACTTCATTTGCAGGGCTGGTAATTACCTCAGCTCCTGGACTCTGAGTAATGTCACATATGACACATAACACGATGGGAAGCACTACTGGGCTGCTGTTTGCCCATCTGTAGAATGGGTATAAGGAGTCATGTGACATGCCAAAGGTCACACAGTGCATCAGGGGAAGAGCAGGAATAGAACCCCAACACCCGGATTTGTTACATGGCTGGACAAACCCAATGGCTCACCAGAGTGGCTCTGGGTCAGTGTTTCCCATCATTAGTCTGTTATGTCCCAGCCAGAGGCAGATTAAGATTTTGTGCGGCCTTGGGACAGAGCAAGTGGGGGGCCCCCTCCCAACTCTTTCCACTTGTAGTCCTGCGCCCGTTCCACCCCTTCTGCCTGTGGCCTCAACCATTCTGCCCCTTCCCCCCGTGGACCCACCCTCACTCATCTACAGTTTGCCACATTACTCCCCCTCCACTGTGGCCCCCACAACCGTTTGCTCCTTTCTCCCTCCCTCCCACTCAGGGTCGGTGCAAGGAAGTTTCGAGCCCTAGGCGAAACTTCCACCTTGCGCCCCCCGCCAGCCCTGCGGCAGCTCCCAGCCCCCCCTCCACCCTGAGGCGCCCCCACCCCCGCAGCAGCTCCCCCCCGCCCTGAGGCTTTCCCCCACCCGGGAGCCATGCAGCACCTCCCCACCCCAGCTCACCTCTGCTCCGCATCCTCCCCGAGCACACTGACCCCCTCTAATTCTCCTCCCAGGCTTGCGGCGCCAAACAGTTGATTGGCACTGCAAGCCTGGGAGGCAGGAGAAGTGGTGCAGTGACCGCGTGCTCGGGGAAGAACTGCTGTGAAAAATAAAATTGGGGGCACCGCTTTTTGGGGCCCCCAAATCTTGGCACCCTAGGCAACCGCCTAGTTCACCTTAATGGTAGCACCGGCCCCGCTCCCACTGCAGCCCCAAGACTGGAGAACCTCTGTGCCCCCACCATGGTCCTGGGGTCACAGCAGAGAGTGAGAGCTCCCCCAGCCCTGAGGCCGCAGCAGGGAGCTAGAGCTCATCCAGTGCTGGGGCTGCAGCTGGGGCCTGCGTGCTGGGGTTTGCCCCACCTACCTGCCCAACACTCCTGCCGGGGAGCGGGGTCAGGACACGGGGGACCCTCAATTGGCCTGCGATCCTGGGCACAGGGCCCATTGGCTAATCTGCCATTGGTTTCAGCTCCAGTCGCCAGTCAGTCCTTCCTAACCATTCAGTAGTGCAGGAGCAGTGCTCGCGGCTGCTCCAAATACTCCATCATTCGGAAGTTGGTAAGTGCAGGGTGGACATGGACCTGTGTTTTTCTCACTTGCTTGTCAATGAGTCTTTAGTTGCGTGCAGAAGGAAATAATTTTCTCATGTGCACATTGCCTTCTAACTATGCAATCCTTCCCAGAGGCTCCCTGGCGTACTGGTACAGGGTCGCCTAAGGACAGAATACCGGAGAACAAAATGCCTGTCCTGGACTCATGCTGACAGCAGGAGATGAGCTAGGTGGGACCTCTGAAGGCCTTCTCATCTCTAACTTCTCTGGTTCTCTGAAGGCATTTTTTAATCATTCCAATTGGCTCCTTGGATGGGAGGAACTGTAGACACACAATGATTTTTACTGTCACAAACCTCTGGCCACCCTTGTCAATGAGCAGCACAGAGCGACCGCTCCAAACTTTGGTGTCACCCCTCCAGCATGTTCTGTGGCAGCAGAGCTAAATGAGGGTCTCCACCAGCTGTGAGCAGTGTGGGGCTCATGATATACAGTGGACAGTTGTTGTTCCCACCCAGCACAGGGCAGTAATTTCCACATAAACAGTAAGATTACACACCCACGTACCCAGTACAAGCATAATTATTAATTTCTATTTTACAAGGTGCCTGTCCTAGACTGACATTCCCCATGTTTCAAATCCATGGATGAGCCCTCCTTTGCATATTGGAGAAACACCAGGACCACCTCCCTCATCTATTTTGGGACCTGTCAAAGGGCTAGGCCTGCCCTGTAGCACCCCACGCATGAGTCTGCACCACCCTTCTTCAGCTTAGCCTCTCCATGGCTCCTGAAATAAACACCACTAGTCCAGAGTCCTTAACACACTCCCCCTCTGGGCCTAATTTATTTATATAGAAATCAAAACAAACTCAGTCCTAGAGCTTCTCCCCTTCCCCGCCAAGAGGATCCTCCTCTCCCCTGGGCCACCCACCTGCAGTCTTTTTCCCCTGGGAAAGCTTATTGTGTTGGGCAAATGTTGTCTGCTTAATTCCCCACACTCCTCATATATTTGTCCAGTATTCCTACATGTGCTATTTCCCTTGACTCCCTTTGACAAAATGTCAGAGCTAACATTTTCATTCTTAAATTGACATGCGGTTCTCCAGTATCTACCTACTTTTTCACCTCCACTCCAGACAGAGAACTAAAAGCTTGACACCCATAATCTATGACTGCCCTTAATTATACTCTTTATAGCATCCTCAACTCCTTCGTATCTGCTCCCCAGTTAACCCCAGAAATACCTGTAAGTACATCCTACCTTTACATTTCTTGTAATAATTTCTCTTCCAGGTTCCAAGTTCATTATCGGACAGTACACTCAGAAATTTAAAACTGTTAACTAGTTCACCTGCTCTCCACAAAGATATCAGTTACACTCCTCGCTAATCGGTCTTCCAGTGAACAGCATTCTCTTTGTTTAAAGTGACTGAAAATGTAACTCCTCAAAGCAGCTCCCCATTCTGAGACCTCCCTGTGTGCTTCATTGATCCTCTCCCCAGCCACTTTAATTCTCCTGTGTTTAACCCACATCACACAATCATCCACAAAGTGATCCCTATTCATGTGGGGGAGAGCCCCAGATTGCTCTCCTCCTTCCCTCTTGGTATAGCCCAGCTGCTTTCCCTTAAGCCTAAGTGGGCACGTAACCAGTCACAGGTGCACTGAACCCCCCGTCCCCCTTAAAGAGCCCATCATCCTGTAATGCATTTTGACAGTCTCCCTTAGATGCTCTCGCTGCTGCCTTCCCTCAAAGCAGGTAATGCCGGGTCTCTCTCTGGCACTTTTCACCGCCAGCCACAGCCCTGGTCACTGCATTGAGAATCTGTCAACTGAATATGCTGAGGATGCTGAAGAGGAGAGAGCAAGTGCTGAAGCAACAGCTATTTCTTTGTTAAGCTCCCTTTGAATTGATTCAGTGCCTTGGGAGCTCCTCCACCTCCACAGGGCGAGATAATGACCTCAGCACCTGGACTCTCAGATGTGATCACTCCAGGGAATGAAAATAGGAACCCACATTACTGCAGAGCAACATCCCAGAGTCTGACCAAGAACCAGGGAGTCTGAGAGTGAGACTGAGAAGCACAGGAAGGAAAATCTCCCACTCAATCATAACAACAGAGAGGTCAGGGCCGATTCTGGGGGAGCAGATGGAAGATAAACCAGCCTTAAACATCCAGGTTTAGATCTGATGGACAATGAACAGAGGGGCAGGGAGAGAACAAGGAAAAGATTTCAAGGAAAGCAGCAGCCTCACCATAGCTTTGTTACAATGGCTGAGGAGCACAGCTCTACCCTCCCCATGGGGCCTGGGCTCATTAGTTTGTCTTCTGGTTGCAAAGTAGGCCTGGGAGAAGCACGAGGCAGGCACTACAGTGATTTTCTCTGAAGGGTCAGGAAAGTGACTAACCTGGCACAGTCTTGCTGAAGTGAACTGCTCCCCAAGTGCACTCAGAGTCAAGCGATCTGATGAATTAGTGAGGCAAGGAGGTTTTTAGTGCCTTCTGTTTCCTTCCTGCCCTGGGACAGCAAGCTCAATTCTATTCGTGCTCTCACATTTATCAGCAGAATTGCCCTGAATGCAGAACCATTCTCATTAACGACAACGCATGACGTCCGAGAGAACTCGGCTTGATTCTCAGATCCCAGGGCTGGAAGTCACAATACCCTATTTTCAACTTGTTAACTGGGGCGATTTCACACAGAGTCATAGTGCTGAAGCTCTGGAGTGCAGAAAAGTCTCCCCAGGCACTGGAGATGTTCAGAAGTGGAAATATACTGTAATAAAAACACTGTACTTCAAACTCAATCACTTCCTTTATCCAAAGATTGGAAAGCGCTTTCCAAAAATAAATAAAATTATCCTTGAAACCTCTCTGTAGGTCATATGCTTCAGTGCTGCCCATAATCAGGGAGGCAGGGGGAAGAGAAGTTCCCAACTCCCCACACTTGAAGAAAGGGAGAGAACAGAATTGCGAGCACACAGATCCTCTCCCCTCTCCTGTGGTGAGTTCATAGGCATAAAACTTCTGGCAAGGATTCACATGAGGCCAGGAAATGATCTTTAAGTTGGGTGCAATCTTCCAAAGTGCCCAAGTGCCTGAGGAAAGTCACTTCTAGGGGCTACTAAGGAGCTGTGGAAAATCCTGTCCATTGTGCAGAACACTGGGCATTCAAGAAACTAGAATTCAAAAGCAGTGAGGAAAACAGGCTGCTGCCTTAATGAATCTCCCTGTTGATGAGGGGGGCAGAGCATACTGAGGGAAGGGTCAAGGCTCATCTGGGAAAATTACAGAATAGGAAGAACAGGGAAAAGATTAGAAAAAGCCCTCCCTGACCATGCTGTATGGATGTCTCATCTGCTATTGTTGTGCACACTTCAAGTGGGGCATCTGTGCCACGGCACCAGCTGGAAGGTTCTACTGTCTTAGCATAAACATGCCAAACACTTCAAAGCCTACGGCCGCATTGAGAGAAAGGCTTTCTTCTGTCTTTTGGAGGCTAACAGCAAAAACTGAGCCTCCAGCAAAGAGCCACCTTTCACCTCTTTCCTAAGAAGACTTGGATTTCTCTGAACTACAAAGGGAATCTGAAGACTGACCTCAAGGTGTAGCGATGATCAAGAACAGTGATTCAGTAAAGATGGCTCGTTCCTGCATGGCTCTGCTCCCCTGTGGCATCTGAGGCTGATCTGCTCAGGCTATGGACAAAGAACCACCAACCATGTGCAGCAGCACATCTGGGCCGGGGGATCCTCCCTGTACAGGACAGCTCAGCTCCCACACAGGCTCCAAAATTAGTGAGCTGATTTTCCGAAAAGCAGAGAGGTAGGGGGCTGAACTCCTTTGGAAATCTGGCTCCAACTCTGAGTGCAGAGCTCCTGCAAATCTGGTCAGGGGTCTTGTGAAAACCTGGCCCATGGTCTGTAAAGGTTGTTGGGTATCTTGGAAACCACAGGGATCTGTGAAAGCCATGTCTATCCAGGTCAGGGTCACAGGATGGGAATGGGTCTTTCAGGACAGTGTGTTAGACACCATCTGTAACTAATCAGCTGCCTCTCAAGTGATGGGTCATGCCTGGGATAGTCTGCAGGCCACCTGGGTCCAGATCCTCAAAGATATTTAGGTGCCTCAATCAGACAGAACAGGGACTTGATCCCAAGTATCGCACAGCCCAGCTGTATACCCTAATCACTGGGCTACTGGCTATTCTAGGGTGAGGGGCTCTCCGTTTGCAAAAAAGGTCACAAGGTCTCAGTTTCATCTTGATGTGGAATAAAAACATTCTGAGTCCTCGCAATGTTTCATGAACTGAAATTCTTGGTTTCCAGCCAGCCCTATAAGGGAGCACCCAGCCTGGACTCCTTGCACTGGGGCAGTTGGGCAGGGTTCAGAAAAGGATTAGACGTTCATGGGGACAATAAGACCATTCCAAGTGACACCTGATAGGACACAAGGAACTCTCCTTTCCTCAATCCCCAGTGTAAGCATGGCCAGTCCCTGCTCCTGCCTAGTCATCCTAGAGCTGTCCAAGGGTAGGACCTGAGAGCGTGGTTCCCAGCTCAGATAGACATGGGCCAGCTCTGCTTGAGCTAGTGCGCTAAAAATAGTGTAGCTGGGGGTAGCTGCCTGCTTACAAGCCTGCCTGGACCTCCTGGCTACATGCCATCTAACCATGCTGGGAATCATGCTTCCATCTGCAGAGCAGACATACCCTAAAGGGGGCATGGTGAGACCAGGACAATGGACTTGCCTCTGCCTCTCTCTGCACTAGAGGGCAGAGGCTGAATCTAGAAGAGGAACCACTCTGCAAGGGTGGCAGGGGGCTTGCTTGGCTGACTCAGTCAGATCCTCTGGGGGGCTCCGGCCGCTGCTCAGCCCCCTGTCCACCCTTCCCAGGGTACAGGCCAGAATCCGGCCAGGTTGTGAGGATGCATTCATGTGAGACATGCTGCTGGGTCCAGGGGACAGAACGGAAATCTAGCCAGGCAGACTCTGGAATGACTCTAGCCTTTCTGCTGTGGGTACACTCTGCCTGCACAATGCTTCTGGGTTACGGGCTGGTGCAGGACCCCAGAGTACATCAGCCTTAGCAGCCCAGAGAGAGACCTGCCAGGATCACATTAAACGGGCCTGCTGCCTGTTTGCTTGCGTTCCTCACCTCAAGCTCAGCATGCTGTGCTAGAACGAGCGGGAGGATTTAGTGCTCCAATAGCCCACCCACAAACATGGAAATTTAGATCCAATTTAAACAATAAACCCCCTCTTCTTTTCCCTGTCTCTGGGCAGCCCCTGCTCCTTCTCCAGCCTCCCTCGCTATTGCATGGCGCCACCTACTGCCAATTCCCCCTACCAGCACTCAGCTGGCATCCTCTCCGGTGCCAGGAGTGGCCTGCTTTCTTCTCCCACACCCATCCCAGAATCGCTGGCCTTTAAACTCCCAGCTAGCTGCACGGATGACCTGGGCTTCCTGGGGGTATGAAGCCACCATGCTGCCAGCTCCGAGACAGCATGTCCTCAATTGAGCTCATGGATGGTTTGTCCTTGCCTTTTGTGTTGGACGTACCTGGCTCAACAGGAGAGGGAGCAAGCAGGGACACCTGGATTCCTGTCACTCTCCGACACACCTGTAGCATCAAGCAACTTCCTCCAGGCGGCTTCCTGATTGGAATAAACCAAGCAAATGGGAGAGGGTTTCTTACACTGCAAACCCCCTCAGGGCAGAAGCTATAACTACCTGCACATCTGTTCTGCTGCCTGGAGGGAGGAGACCCTGCTTTGCAGTGGGACCTCTGGGCGCCCCCGGGATGTGCTATTAAAGAACAGCAGCGGGGCTGCACTAACTGTGAGCTCTGGCTGTTACTGAGTCAGCTGGATAAAGCCAATGGGTGGCAAGCTGGCAGGAGGCTCTGGTGCCTAGCGTTCTGCACGACTGCCAAGGCCATTCGATGGACAAACGTCGGTGGGGAAGGCTATTTTGGTCATTTGTGTGGCCTGCGTGTCTCAGCTGATGGATAACGAGTGGTGAGGTAAGGAGTGTCTTATCTCTAAATCCTCTCTCCCTCCCTCCCCTGCCTTCCTTCCTCTTCCACTCCCTGTCTTTGACCCCTCTTTTCAAGTCTGCTCTCTCTTCTCCTCGCTCCTTTCTCCTCTCACCCACACAGGCCTTTACAGGGGAAAGCACAGAGGAGCCAGCCTAGCACACTGCACAAGCCCTGTGCTCTCTCCCTGTGCGTCTAAGGAATCCAATATCCTGGTGTGGCTCTTAGGACTCTGATGCTTCAGCAGACTCTCCATCCCCTATCCTCCCTCCACTGTCAGCCCCCCTTCGTCTGCCCACCCCTCACTTCTCTAACAGGCACCACCAGGCTCACAGCAAAATAGGAGCCTGCCAGATACACTGCAGGCTGCCAGTCGCTTGCTGAGGTGGCAGTTCCTCGCAAGGCCCCCCTGTGCTAGCCATGAACAGCAGACCTGGCCAAGGCTCCGGGCAGGCCAAAGCAGCTGGAGCCTTCTGCCGGCTGGCTTTCCGAAATCCTCTCTGCTTTCTCTGACCTCTGCCTCCGTCCTCCCCCAGCACGGCCTACGGGAAGGAGTGCCAGGTGTACCTGTCTTCAGCGGCACCTGAGCTAAGCCTGCCCTCCAGGCCTCAAGGTGCCTGCCCCAGAGAAATGATAAGAATTTTCACCCATGCAGGATGGAGCTCGGGGTCTCACTTCAAGGACAGACGGAGGGTGATGCCCTTTCAGTCCCAGAGGTAATAAAGGGAGGCTCTTTATTTTCAGTCTTCTAAAAGCACGGAGACTGATATGTCCAGTGACTAAGAACAAGTGAGCAGGAGGCAGACTCCACATTTTGTGTGTGTGTGTGTGTGTGTCTGTACTTTATTGAGTTCAAAGGTGCTGGGAAGCCTTGGAGACTAATGGCCTCTGTTTAAACCTGGTATAGTCTGCAGTGGAACAGGTTTCCACATGCTGCCTTTGCATGGGCCTCAGTCCTGACCTGAACTAACTAACCTATAGCTGATAGGACAATTCCTTCTCTATGGACCCATTCAGTACTCGTTGCCTCTGTTGAGACTGCATGCACAGAGGGTGTTAATTAGCACCAGAGGGAGCGGTGGGGTTTGTAACACAGAGAGGAGGAGACTACAATTTCTGGGTCCAACTCCAGACACAGCTAATGACTCTGGGCTGTCCTGTGCTAAACCAGGGTGTCCTTGGGCAAGTCATTTAAGGATCCATGTTCCAAGGCTATTCTCCACATGCACATTCATGCAGCCATACTTGGCAGGTGCAGACACCTCCTGTGTGCATTGCCAATCACTAGTCTAAGACCTCTGAGGGCACAGGTGTGTAGATCTGCACTAGAGGGGTCAGCCAACTGAAAGCATGTGCACACAGGTTAGAATTTTTATAGCATGCAGTTGCTTGCATGCAGACATGTGGGAACAAACAAGCAGAGACCCTTTATAAACGCACCCCTTAAAATCCCTGTGCATCGCTTTCCCCATCTGTAAAACAGGGGTAATTACAGTTATACTTGGCTATCCAGCACTGTCGTGTGTCTCAGTCTACCCCACGGATGGATCATGATGCTCATTCAACTGATGTTTGTACAAGTGCTTTAAGACGCACTATGAGAGGTGGCTCTAGGCTAGCAGTGTATTAACACACACCTCTCATGTTTAACACACTCTTGCTTATCATTCCAGATGTTGACATGTATTGATCTGCAAGGCGGGCGTGGACCTGTGGCAGTGGAGCAGCCATGGAAGGAAGTAGGCTGCTGCTCACAGCCAGGTCAGTGAAGCTGTTTGGGAGCTGTCCAGTTACTTAGTGCTGAAAGTGCAAGTATTAAAATCCTCCTACCTGACTCTGGGACTAACCTATGAGAAGAGAAACCAAACAGAAGGTCCAAGAGAAGCTGTGAGAACAAGGGCAGCCGTTGGATGCTTCTAGGATTGCTGATAACAAGATTGGTGCCTCGGGTGCTAATTGTGGTAATGGTACTCTGATTAACTGTTTGGTAATAAAGCAGCTGCCCAGAGGATTTCTGCTGGCATTCAGCATTCATCAGCCAGACCATGTTTTTCAAGTGAGGCTCTGTCTGCTCCGTCCAGCTGAACATTTTGTGTAGTCACTGACGCTGGCTCGACAGTCCTACAGACTGAAATCCTGCAATGATAGAATAGGTCCACATGCCTCACACCCCTCAACTGTGAGCTGAAAGAGTCAGGGGCAGAGAGGTCTTTGTTTTGCACAATGCATCATTAGCCTCCCCAATGAAACTGCGATTGGTATCAGTGTGGGCATCTTGAATGCCCAAGTCTGCTGAAAACTGGACTGTCTTGCAAACTCATGGCCCCTAAGCTCTTAAGAAGGCATGAAAAGCGAGTTACTGTGCTTGCCCCAGTTGGACAAGAGCTGGATTTAGCGGCAAGAAGTTCTTTGTCACATCATCACTTCCCTGAGCCCAGTTCCCCCTTTATTCCTTGGGCAGCTCCTCCAGCCAGAGCCAGGTCAGAGATGTGGCTCCAGCTTAGGTTAAGTACCTCAGGTTTCTGTATAATCTTCCCTTATTGGAAGCTCAGCTACAAATGCTCCAGCCCATCCGTAGGGCAGGAACGTACACAAGGTGCAGAAGAAGTTGGAAAGCAATGGGCCAAGCTACTGCACCAGCACTGGCTGAGATCTCTCGCTCTGATTCTAATCACACCAGCCCCCTCTGGGGCAAACAGATTGTTCTGAAATCAACATACAAGACAGTGCTCTGCCCTGATGCCCATGCAGGGAGGGAGAGCACAGGGGTGACCCACCCATCTCTCAGCTGCTTTAGAGATGAGGTGAAGAGGAAGCCACTGAGAGGGCTGAAAGCTGCAAAGCAAGGCGACTGGTGCTTGGGGAGTGCAGCTCCTGCTCTTTAAGGGGATGCTCTGTGCACTCTATCTAAGTAAAGCCCCCATTACTGGAGTAGCTGAGTGCCTCACAGTCCCCAACAGATCTATCCCCACAACAGCCCTTGAGGTAGGCAGGACTATTATTCCTATTATATGGAGGGGAAACTGAGGAACAGAGACTAAGTGATTTCATAGAATCATAGGGTTGGAAGGGACCTCAGGAGATCATCTAGTCCAACCCCTGCTCAAAGCAGGACCAATCCCCAGATTTTTCCCCCAGTTCCCCAAATGGCCCCCTCAAGGATTGAACTGACAATCCTGGGTTTAGCAGGCCAATGCTCAAACCACTGAGCTATCCCTCCCCCCTCATGGTCACATAGGCAGTCTGTGGCAGAGCTGGGAATTGAACCTACGTCTTGGCTAGAGCCCTAAGCACTGGAACCTCCTTCCTCTCCAAGGCACTGCAATAGGGGAGGGACAGCCACGACCCCTCCTTCTGCCTATCCTTTCTGGTGTAGTTAACATTTTACAGTCCTGTATTCAGGGGAGTGCAAGGACTGCAACTGCAGCCAGCCCCTGCCTGGGAGAAACAAGGGGGAAGCCATCACCTGCACAGGCACCAGGCACAACCTGGCCACTATTTAGCAAGTGCTAATACAAACCACAGCAAAATGGACAGAGAAGTGAAAAATACACTCTCAGGTGGGGAGTTATTGAATGCTCGCTGCTGGGGAGCATTGAGCAGAGAGGAATGGAACTCCCATGGCTTCCCCCTGCAAACATACCACTGCCTTGCGGTTATGCCTCAGATATTCCCCTCGCCCTTCCCCCCGTGACCATCCCCAGGACAGAAACTGCAAACACAGGCTCTCACAGCTGTAAAGTCAGGGGCCACTTACCAGCTGTGCAGCCTCCTCCCTGATTTTCTCAGCTCATTCTCATCTTGCTCTTTGAGGCACAGAGCCCAATTCCACCACGCTTACACGGGGTGCGTGGCCACTCACTACACAAGTAGCCCCAACGAAGCTGATGGTTGGCATAGGAAGCTGCCACTCAACGAAGACAGATGTGGCAGGATCTTATCTGCAGTGATGATGTATTTGAGATGAGCTGCCAGGCATGCTCAGGGCCTCTCCATAGATACTGGTGCTGGGCAGCCCGGCCCCTCTGACTCCTGACAAGCCAAATGCTGTGAAACTACCACATTCAGCAGCACAGCCCAGGAAGCGGAGCAGCCATGCAAGGATAGGGAATTCTGTGGGGGTTCTTCTCCCAGGAGCTTGGGGTGGGGGGGAGGAGGAGCCAAAGGAGAAGGGCACAGAGAGAGCGGGGGTGCAGTCTGCACAAACCCACTGGCCACAAACTCCCAATAGGGTTTCAATCGGGTTTAAATCCACATCCGGCACCCTGCCTGTGGGTGAAGGGAGGATGGCATCCCCCATGCCACCCAAGTTTACTTGTGCTTTGCACAGGAACTGTGGATTTTACCCTAAAAGCTGCCCAGATGTTCTTGGTCTAGCAAAGGATACCTAGACTTCAGTCTCGGAGGCGCACTTAAGTTTCTTCCCTCATAGACTACGCTTCCCAGTATGCAATGCTCCACCTTGAGCTGAGCACCCTTGCCACTGAGATCAAGATTGAGCACTGCATGCTGGAATCAGCCATGTCCATTACAGGACCTCTGTATTAAAGAGAGCCATGGATGGTATTCTAGAAGTCATTGGGCCACACCTGGTCTTTGAGGTGTCTGTCAGATACCCCTACCTGAGGAAATAGGATTGACTTCAACTGATCCATGACATGTTTAGAATAGGGTGTGTAATTCCAGCAGAGAAAACAGACAGCATGTAAAATATTTTAGCAGTTAGATTAGACAAGCACTTATGAGTATCACTTTTAAACAGTTGCACTTGACAATTCTCACAATTTTATCATGAGTCTCACACTATTTGGTGCTTTCCTTAAAGCCCCTGCTTCTGGAGTCATGTGAATACACAAGAATCTCAGCTCTTTTTAAAGTGAGGTTCTTGCCCATGTTGTTTCAGAGAAAAGCTTGAAAACATGATCCCTAATGTATCTGAAACCAGAATACAAACTAAAAATGACCCAATATTTATTATCTTATTTACATATGATATTTGGAGGCCTGACTTGTGATTATTTTTAAACACTTGGGAGTGGCGGGCCTGCTGTCTACTGCTCTCTGCCACTTTATTTCTCTCTAAAATAGGACCAGATTTTCAAAGTTCAGCATGGACAGTTACAAGCGGGTATTTGCATATGCTTAACTCATGTGATTCTATAAAGACTTTTACTCTGTGCTAATCTCAAAGGTACCTGAGCACCTACCTCCCCCATGTGTCACCTGACATGAGAATTTAGACACCTGCAAATATATGTGTGCAGCTGCAAACATCTAACATTGCAAATCAACTGCAAACTCTGGAATTGCAAAGAATCCTTGAGAATTGGGCACTCAGCTCCTGCTGACCTGAGATTTGGGTCCATTGCAAATCCCAGCCGAAATGTCTACTCCACTCTTAGCCAGAAACTTAGCTGGTCCTGTCACAACAGACATGCTGACACTCTTCCCAGTGTAATTACACATCCTCAGCCCTGTCTATCCTCAGCTTAGAGTTTTCAAAGCAAAATCCTGCAGATTTATTGATTGGTGCGAACAGGAACAATTTATTTGGTCAGACGTCACTAGTTCTGACTGAGCCATGCTGATTAGCTGTGCTCCAGCCCCAGCAGTGCTCCAAGGTCCTGCAAGTCATGCTCATTCTGTTGGACTCTGTCCTGGTGGTTACGTTGGCTATAAATTGTTCTAATCCTAAGGGAAGGGCCGAAGCTTCCATTTCATTTCCATCTGTCAGCATCAAAACCTTCCCCTAGCTACTGGGCCACCCCACTACCAGCTTGATTTCAGTCTTAGGAAGGGCACCTCACTTGCTTAGAGAGGGGAGGAGAAGAGAGGAGGCTTCTGCCTGAAACAGCAGTGACCAGCCCTTTGACAGCCAGATAACAAGCCAGGAGCTGAAATGCTGTTTGTTTGAAAATGAAAAAAAATCAAGCCACACCCATAATCAGGGCTGGTACTTCAGTTACATCTTCCAAATCAATGTCTCTTGTTGGTGACTCAGTTGCACAAAACCCAGAAGGGTGACCCTGTAGCCACAGGCAGAGGGCAGCAGGAGGCCACATTCTAAGAGTCAGCTGGGCACATTTGACTCGGGGGGTACCCTTCAGACCCTCTGGAGGAGACAGTGCCTTGGGCAGTGGTTTCCACAGCTCCAAGCTACTGTCTAAGTAGGAAGTAATTCCACAGCATACGCAATTTGAGAGAAAGGATTGAGGACTAAGATCCATGAGCCAAAAGAAACAATAGCCAATTGGCTGTGTGTTCCTAAGGCTTTCACTCTTGTGTGCAATAGAGGCTGAACTGGCAAAGCCTGGGTGTGAGGGTATGGAGACCTTTCACAGTGAGCCAGAGGCACCAACAGACACCAGCATCTGGCTTCATAAACATTTCATACAATTCACTTTTGTACAGTTAGCCACAGGGGTGTCCGTTAATGTCTCTCCGATACACTCAGGGAAGCAGAGCATCAAGCACAATGGGCTGTTTGCTTTTAATGTCAAGATGAAAGATATCAACAGAAAGTTCTCCAATGCACCTACAGCTGCAGGAAGCATGGGCAGCTGTTCTTAGCCAGCTCCTAGCACTGGAGGTCTGGAAGCCTTAAGTCAGATCATTACTTCAAAGCTGCTTTTAACTTTTGGTTTCTAAGAGAGAGGCAGTGAACACAATGATCAGGCAATACCCACAACTCTGCAGTAAATACAGCACATTACAAGCAAAGACGCTTTCAAATGTTTCCCAGTTGGCAGTCATCTTTGGAGCTGGACTAGAAAACCCTTCCCGGCTCACATTAAGTGTGTGACTGCCAGCTGCAATAAACCTTTGTTAACATAGATTTCCCAGCCGAGATTTTAAACCATGCTCGGATGACTTTTACCGCAGGAGAAGCTGTAGGTTTCTTACATTACATAATTCAGTTAGGGGCTTAAGCTTCCAAACTGGCCATGAAAAGTGACCAGCCCCAAAACCAAAATCTGCTTCCCTTCTCCCCAGGCTATTTATTGAAAAAGAAACATGTACTATTTTCCTTGCATGACAATGAAGAAAAACAAACCCCCAAAAGCTTGACCTCAAATGGATGAGTTAGTAGCATTTTGCGAAGTTGGGGGATGAAATAGGCGTGTGTATTGTTAGGGAACAGTGCTAGGAACTGCATATTGTTCCCTAGGAGAAAGCAAGGATTTTCCCATTCTTTCCCAGTCCAAGTGATGGCACTGCACATTATGGACAAATTTTCAACCCCGGGCACCTCGATCATGGATGCAAAACGTGGGGATGCAAAGGCACAATTCCCTGTCCTTAGTGCTCACACACCTGCTCTGATCACATCGCTGCCTGCTTGGGCCCCTAAAGGCAGATTTTGCAGGTGCCCCTGGGTCACAGATAGTTGACCGTGCGCATCATGGTGGGTGTGTGCGGACACCACACAAACACAAACACACACATACACACACACATCACAGCAGCTAAACCAGCATCTTTCCCCGCAGGGTGCAGCCCTGGCCAGAAGTCTCCATTACGGTGGGTTCTGCCTGCCTTGCGGGATCTCGCCAGCTCCCAGCCCAGCGCTCCCAACCGGCCGCCGGCTCCGGCTAGCCCGGGGTTGAGCCCCCTGCCCCTTGGAAGTGGGAGCCGCGGGAAGGGACCCCTGCGCTGCCCGCCGGCTGGCCGGCCCGGCTCCACGCACAGGGGGAACGCGCCCAGCGCCTACTTACATCGTGGAAGAGGGCGAGCCCCTGGCCGCGGGGCTGCGGGGGTTGCCCGGCGCAGGGGCTGGGGGCGGGCTTGGCAGCCAGCAGGCACATTGCTAGCATCTCCGCACAGCCCAGCATCTCCTCCAGCCGGTCCGGGGGGGGCAGGAAGGCGCCCGGGCCGGGATCTCCGGAGGCTGGCCCCGGGGCTGCCGCTTCCGAGCTGGGCTCAGCAACTCCCTCCGCTCCGACCGCTGCCAGCCTCCAGCGGGCAACTTTCCCCGCCCGCCTCCACGCCTGCCTGATTGGACGCCAGCCGGGATCGGTCACGCCAGCCAGCTGCTCCGCGGGGCGCAGCTACATACTCCGCGCCGCGGCGCGCCGTTCTCCTCTAGCCCGAGCCCCTGCCCCGCGGAACCTCCGCCTTCGGCGGGGAACCCGCCCTTCCCCGGAGTGCCGCGGGGGTGGCCCCAGCGTCAGAGGGGCTCGCCACGGAGCAGGCCCCGGCTAGTCACTGCCTTAGCACGGGCACTAAACACCCGGCCCGGGGGTGCGGGAACAGAAAACAACCGGCAGACTGGGCTGCAAGCTGGCCCGGCAAGGCCAGGACCCCCGCCCCAGCAGAGAAACCGTTTGCAGACTAAACAGGGCACCAGGGCCATCACAAGCAACTGGACAAGAGCAGCTAGGGGCGGGGGCAGTGCAGCAGGACCCCAAATCTTGTATTAAATACCTGAAACGTCTTTGACCAGATGCAACCAACTCCTATAGCTTCTGCAAAAGACCTGCGCCTTGGACCTGCCATCTCTCCTTCGGCCCCTTTGCTGGAATGATCCTAAGTTCCTCCTAAGATGTGAGCACTAGGCTGTTTTTGTAAAGGGGCATGGATTTGGCAGCTATGTATGTTGCACTAAATAATCATAGAATTATGGAATACCAGGGCTGGAGGGGATCTCAGGAGGTCATCTAGTCCAACCCCCTGCTCAAAGAAGGACCAATCCCCAACTAAATCATCCCAGCCAGGGCTTTGTCAAGCCTGACCTTAAAAACCTCTAAGGGTAAGTCTAAACTCCCCACCATATTGGCAGGTATTGATCGGTTTCTTGGGGATCGATATATTGCGTCTCATCTAGACGCGCTATTTCGATCCCCGAACGCGCTCCCGTCAGCTCCGGAACTCCACCAGCGCGAACGGCAGTAGTGGAGTCGACAGGGGGAGCCGTGGACATCGATCCCGCGCCATGAGGAGAGGTAAATCGATCTAAGATACTTCGACTTCAGCTACGCTATTCACGTAGCTGAAGTTGTGTATCTTAGACGGACCCTCTGCCCCCGCAGTGTAGACCAGCCCTAAGGAAGGAGATTCCACCACCTCCCTAGATAACCCATTCCAGGGCTTCACCAACCTCCTAGTGAAATCGTTTTTCCTAATATCCAACCTAGACCTCCCCCACTGCAACTTGAGACCATTGCTCCTTGTTCTGTCATCTGCCACCACTGAGAACAGCCGAGCTCCATCCTCTTTGGAATCCAGCTTTAGGTAGTTGAAGGCTACTATCAAATCCCTCCTCACTCTTCTCTTCTGCAGACTAAACAATCCCAGTTCCCACTTGGACTTATTTCAAAAAATCCTTCACTTTATTTCACTAAACATAGAAAAAAGCCTGCACAGAGTGAGGTTTCCAAAGGGCAGCCTAACCTGCAATCAGAGAGCCCCCTGCACCAGCCCCCCTTCAGCAGCAAACCCAAGCTCTAAGTCGACCTCCCAAATAAAAACCAAGTTTGAGAGAAAGGTGAGGTGGAAATAAGCCAACTCATTCCAAAGAGTGGTGTTCAAATGCCAAACAATTGGCAAATGGGAAAATGAACAGACAGTTAGTGGAAACCTGGACATCCGCCCCAGCCTTAACTGCCCCATCATTTGTGCTTCTCCTCTCCCTCACAGGGGCAGAGCCCCACAAGTCTCCATCTAGCTTGTATAAATGATTACACACCCCCAAAACATGAACTACTTTAAAAGAACATTATTAAGGTTGCAAAGTCAAGTACCCAAAAGGTAGGAAATTCCAGAATTAAGATTTTCCTGTGCAACCTTAATGAAGCCCTCCTGTGTGTATACACGACAAGCCAGCATTTAGTTACATGGTCCCAGGTTCTATTTTTCCACACTCAGTCCATGGGGTGAAAAGTGCTCCCTGAATGAGCTGCTATTCACTATTCTGTTATATCTTCATTGTTCAGTGTGTAACCCAAGGCCTTATTCACGGCGCACTGTTCAAACCCTGCTCTGCAGACAGTTGTTAATTTCTGCCTGGGTTTTCTGTGGTGCGCATCACTATATCATCTGAGACCTGGATCTATAAGGCACTGAGGTATCGTGATGCTGAGCATGACAACACCTACATTTTAGGCCCCTAGAAAAATCACAGGAACCTCACTGCAGGCCACAGAGCCTGAGTTAGGCGCCCAGGCTCCCTATACAATGAATGGGGAGAGGCACCTTAGAACACCACCCATAAAAGCCAGGGAGCCATCTCAGCTAGCAAACTGGAGATGCCAATGCCAGGGGTGAGTCGTAAATCCTGCTCCTCTCTTAGAGCTTGGGGCCTAAGTCAGGGATGCAGGGAGGGGCTGATCTCTGCTAGTGATCCGCAGCCAGGAGCCCTCACAGAGGCAGGCAGCTCAATACCTGTGTCACTCATTGGGAGAACAAGTTTGGCACCTGCCTCACTCCACACAAATCAGCAGCAGTTGCAGGCAGGTCTCAGTGGACAACATACTCATTGGGGATGTGGGAGACCCAGGCTCTATTCCCCCATTGTCTGAGGGTGAGAAAGGATTTGCAGAGGGATTTTCCACCTCTCAAGGGGCAGTGCTGTAGCCATGGAGCAGTGGGATAGTCCGATGCATGTATCTCCTGGTGATGCTGTACCACTAAGGATCAAAAAATGAAAGAATTAGGTGACCAGGGAGAGAAATCGAGAAAGAATACAGCTGTAGCAGGATGCCTGAGCAGTTGTCGGGTCCCCCTGCATCCCACCCTGCCTTGTTGCAATCTTTCTGGGAATGGACCCTTCTTAGGGAGAGATCCTGGACCTCCATTTTGCTCGAGGAGGAGACAACGACTCTGCAGCTCCAAGACTGAGTCTCTGATGGTCCCATCTGCACCCAAGCTCAGACCTCCTATCCCTGGCCCGGACCCACATCTGCCATGGGCCTCAGTGGATCTTCGGTACCTTTATAAAAGCCCTTCTGTAACCGCTGTAGACACTTTGCCCCTGTCCCACTGGCTCAGGTCTCCAGTGCTCCCCCTGAGGGGACCTAGCAGGGAGGAAGGGCCAATGCTTCTTCTCCCAGTGGTAACATACCCAGAGTTGCCCACATTCCCAGGCACCAGTGTCTGTCCCTCCCTCCTCAGGGCACCGAGGGGCCATTTCACAGCAGGGCTGCAGCTGTGATCGCCCCCTCATGGCACTCCTCCTTTGAGTTTTGTGCCTTTTTTTCCATGGTGCTGCTCTCGCTCCTGCTCCTCTCTCTGCTGCTGAAACAGCCACTGCGCTGACTCCTCCTGCTCTCTCTCACCTGCTCCCAGCACCACTGGCCTTCTCCTTTCTTGATCCCAAAGATTGGCACCTGCTGGTGCCAGTGCTCGAGCCCTAAGGTCTGGGGCCTCTCAGAGTCAGGGCTCCTCGGCTGTATTTCCAGCTCTGCCACTGACGCACGGGGTCACTCTCCTTTGCCGTGCCCTGGTTACAAATAACTAAAGATAAAAGATAACTCAGATTTTATCTGACCAGACCACAGCCAAATATCTTGACCATATTTCAGACAAGCTGTCATGTGCGGCAGGCAGAGAACAGGAGAGACGGTGGTGCCCTCAATGCCTGAAACCCCTGCAGTGGCAGGCAGCTGATTAGGTGGGACATCTGCAGCTAGTCCCAGCAGGTGATTCCCTGCTCCATGCTGCAGAGGAAGGAGAAAAAACCCAAGATCTCTGCCAATCTGACCCAGGGGAAATTCCTTTCCAACCCCAAATCTGGTGATCAGTTCGACCTTGAATATGTGAGCAAGACTCACCAGCTAAGCGTCTGGGAAGAGAGGATTCACTGTAACACCTCAGAGCTTTGGGTCATCTTCTCCAGTGTCCTGCCTTCAGCCGTGGCCAATACCAGATGCTTCAGAGCAGGGGCTGGGCAAAATATGGCCAGTGGGCCTGATCCAGCCCATCTAACATTTCTTTCTGCCCCGCCAGGCTCTTTGGCTGCCCCCTGGCGATCTCTGGGCCACTAAAAGTCTCATGGTGCAGCGGGATGCTCAGGCAGGCTGCCTGCCTGTCATGGCCCTATGTCACTTCCAGAAGCAGCCAGCTGCTGCTGGCATGTCTCTGCATGCCCCTGGCAGGAGGAGAGGCAGCTCCACATGAAACTGGCCAATGGGAGCAGAGCTTGTAGTCGCAGGCAGCACACAGAGATCTGCTGCCCTCCTGCCCCCAAGGGACACGCAGAGACATGCCAGCAGCAGCTGTCCGCTGCCGCTTAAGGGAGCAGCGTGGTGCCATGGCATGCAGGCAGCCTGCCTGAGCCCTGCTGTTCCACCAGCTGGGAGCCAACTGTGGTAAGTGCCTTCCAGCCAGAGCCTGCACCTTGCACCCCATCCTGCACCCCAACCTCCTGCCCTGGGTTAGAACCCCCTCCTGCATCCAAACTCCCTCCCAGACCCTGCACCCCATCCTGCACCCCAACACTCTGGGTGCAGAAGGGAGCTCTGGGCTGGGGCAGGGTATTGGGGTGCAGGATGAGGTGCAGGGTCTGGGAGGGAGTTTGGGTGCAGGAGGGAGCTCTGGGCTGGTGCAAACTCCCTCCCAGACCCTGCATCTCATCCTGCACCGCAATACCCTGCCCCAGCCCAGAGACATGTCCTGCATGAAACTCCCTCCCAGAGACCACACCCTTCACCCTCTCATGCACCCCAACACTCTGCACCAACCCAGAGCTCCCTCCTGCACCCAAACTCCCTCCCAGACCCCCAACCCCTCCATTAATATAGTAGAAATGCGCAGCCCATGACAACTTACCAAAATTCATGGAGTGGCCCCTCTGCAAAAATTATTGCCCACCCCTGCTTCAGAGAAAGGTGAAAAAAACCCATAATACATCTGGCCAACTCTGCATCAGGAGGCAAAAACTTCTTTCCTGACCCCTGCAAATGACTGGTGGAAGCCTTGAAGCATGAGACTGATTATAGTCATTGTCTTAATGCAGAGCTGCCAGCGTGATGAGCCTATTGATGGGAAAACACAGCTTCCTGTTCTCTCTATGCCTAGAAGGCAGGGAAACTGGCAAGTGGAAGGGAAAGGTTTGTGGTCTGCATGGCACTGAGTCAGGGTGCAGGTCAGGGGTGGGGTTAATATCAGACATGGGATTAATGCCGTTAACGTGCTGTGTGCTGACAACACAACTCCGACACATCCCCACACCAAACAGCTCACAGAGTGAATAAGGCAAGAAACACATGCAGGAAAATTCCATTTGTGCAAATCCACGTTGTGTGAGAACAAACCACGCTGCAGAGACAGCAATGGCCAGGTGGTGCCATCCCCAGTGGGCTATCCCAGAGCTGCCATGCCGACCTGCACACCCTGTTAGGACTGCTCCTGCTCAGGTACATTCCTGCACTTCTGCTGAACTCTCTCCTCAAGCCAAAAGGTCGAGCTCATCAGTCCAACAAAGTCGATCCGGATTTAGGCCTTGCCTTTCCATTTGCCCCATGTCTTCTCTTTCCACAACCGGAGTTTGCCAAAGTCATGGGATGGATTCAGGAACTCCTCACTGGATCATCTTATTATTCTTCGCAGGAAAAGTTTGGGCCGAGACACCTGAGGTACTGAAAAGGGAAAAATGGCCTCTGAATGGGAGGGTGAGTGGAACAAGGTACCCTCCACCCCTGGGGCTTTTCTTCATTGACATGTCTAGGTTTAGCTCCCTCTGTCCCTCCCCACCTCTCCCTTTTTCTCTCTCTACAAATAGCTAAACCAAAACCCCAGAGCAAACCCCCTCTCCCTTTGGGCTGTGAGAAATCTGAATGCAGATCTGAATTCTGCACCTCAGCCTCATCTCCGATAACACCCGCATCAAAGGGTGAGCCTAGGAGAGCCGCAGAATGGACAATTACCTCCATACCTCTTATCAGTCCAGTCCAGAGACTGTCTGCACTCACCAGTGAAAGGAGCTGTGCTTTGCCTATGGTCCCCATTCCTTGTCACTGTTTCTGTGTCCTTGCTGGCTGAGCCTCTCCCTGGGGCGGCCTGGAACGCTGAGCCTGAGGGGCAGGGATTGGTCCCAACAGAACCATGGAGAGATGAGAGCATCAGCATCGTGACCCCCATTGATCAGCCCACTGCTCTGAACAGCTGACCAACAGGGCCGCTGCATTTCCACGGACCTCACAATCACAGTCCAAGCCCCAGTCCCCGCTCCAGCTGGCTCAGTCCCCAGGGGCCTCAATCTGACATTACTGTTGTTACTACTGAACATTCATCTTGACGCGTTGCCTAAAGGCTAGAGGCAGGTTGGCCCCATTGTGCCAGGTTGTGAATTCCAGAATTCTTCCCAGGGAATGGGGCTTCTCACCCTGGAATCACAGTTCATTTGTTTCACTCCTTCAAGCTTCATCTCCCCATCACAATGGTGCAGTGTGTGCTAAGCTGTCTGTCTGGGACTGTGCCCTTCTCAGTAATAGGCCCTGTGTCTGCACTGTGCTCAAGGGGGGTGCCCCACAACTCCATGGGCTTCAGCACCTCTGCTTCTCACTGGGGCTCCTTCAACAGGTCCCTACCGGCTTGGACCCTGCTAGAGACTTCTCCTCTTGGGAGCAAACGTCTGCAGTGACACAAGACAGCCTGTTTCAAACAAGCCAGAACACAATGCTCCGGGACAGTGGGTGAAATGGTAAGGAAAAGCATAACACAGAACTCTCCCCTAATCTGTCAGCTTGCCCTGGTCTCTCTTTGCACTGGCCTGGAGGACAGAGAGCTGGCAGGCAATGCTGAGTGGGATCCCCTCTCGTGCTGGGAGAGCAAATGTTTTTTACACAAGCCTCTTCGTACCAGTGCTGAGTTCCTTCCCCTGGAATCACCACTCTTTGTTTTCTGTGCTGCATGCTGGATAATAACCCGGGAGGACTCCATGGCTTGAAAATAAAACTGGCTCTTTCTAAAGAGAACTATTTCCAGCTAGAGGTCAAGCCATGTGCACACAAACTGTCTTCCTGCTGCCTCCTCCCAGTTGTAACACGATCGAATTGAGTGTGCTTGCGCAGCATGTAAATGAGCTCAGAATTCAATCCACAGTGAACTTGGTCTGTTGTACACAATTCTGTAGTGTAATATGGAGGGAGATTCCTTCCTGACCCTGGGTGGTGGTCAGTTTATGCATGAAGATTAAGAGCCTTTGGGATTTTATTTTAGCTAGCGTGTCAGGTGCTAGTCTTATTTACACCCGCCCAGATCCTGAGCTAGAGTCAAGCTGGGCTTGTCACATTTCAGGAGTGGGGATGCAAATGTATCTATAATCCACCCTATTTGTCTGCCAGGCTAGTCCACTTCATAAATCAGAGCCACCTCAGGGCTGTTCTAAATAACATCAGCTATGTAGGAGACCAGGAGGCCATAGCTGTTGATTGATACCTAAAGGACACCATGACCACACACCCCTTTCTCGTGGCCACACCTCCTGCACCAGAGGCCAGGAAATGGAGTGGGTTAGGAAGTGCTGTGGTCAAGTATGGCTGGAAATTTATCTCTACAGCAGCTTTGTTCTTGTCTGTGAACCCAGGCACAGCTGAGCTGAGTTTACTCTAGTGACTGATGTGGGGCTTCCGCTATAGCTCAGAACTAATATGGCATCTTGGGTTGTATTATCCTCTTAGCAGCTTTCAGGAGCCTGTACAGAGTCAGGGACCAGAAAGGGAACTAAGATCCAGCCCCGGGTCCTCAGCTTTGGCTAGTGTTTGCAGTTGTGTTTTGCCATATAGCCATGCCAACAAATCAGAGCGCCACTTCCTTCTAAAGCAAGCAGTCTGCCATGCCATCCCTGAGGCAGTTCTGTCTCACCCCTATCACTGCAGAGTTTCTGCCTAGAAACTCCCTCTCCCCTCTACCTGCCTAGTTTCCTGCTATAGATTTAAGAAAACAGTGCACACATTCCCCCAGCTAGCACATATGCCATTTTCAATACTAATTCAGAAGAACCCATGGCTAAAACCCACAGTTAGCAATAGTTTGATTTCCAAGGGTATGTCCCACACTGCAATTCAAGGTGTTAGTGCAGCTCAGATGGACACACCCATGCTGGCTTTACCTGCGCTAGCATTACTGAAAGAAAGGACGTAGCTGTAACAGCACGGGCTTCAGTATGGGCTGTACAAGCCCACCAGGCCCCTGGGTATATAGGTGTGTTACTAGCTCACGTTGAAGCCCATGCTGCTGCGTCTACACTGTTACAGTTAGCAGTGCTAGCACGGGTGCATCTACTCATGCTACAATCTCACCCTGAAGTGCAGTGTAGACATACCCTGAGCATAGACAGGAATTCAAGGCACTGTCTCAGAGCTCCTTGTATTGTTAAGGAGCAGGCTTACCCAGTGGATTTTCATACTTTATTTTCAAGCATGCTGTCATGTGTTTAGCTGGAGAGGTAAAAACCCTCTGGAAGGACTTAATTAGCCCCAAGAGTTTAATTCAAGTACAAAGCAGTTGAAACTGGACAATGGTTTATGCCCAAACACGTCTAAGCTAATACTAGTCTAAGCCACCCCACCTTTGTTGTTACATGCCCCAAATTAGACCAGCAAAGATTTATATAACCCACACCAGGCCCATCTGGATTTTCACACAACTTCTTATCTGTGTGGTGCCTCCATCTTACGTATAGTACCCAATTCCATTGGAAGGTGAGCAGAGCGCTGCTCTCCTGACGCGTTACACCATGAGCAAGGAGCCTGTTGAACTGAAATGTCAAGATTTTAATCAGGATGATTGACAGTGACATACCTGCATGATTGCTCCTGGGGGAAATGTAATCATGGCTGGCTGAGTTGTGGCTGCTCCTGCTGTTGTCATAACAAAACCAATGCTTTAAGCTGAAAGGAGCAGAAAGCAGTTGCACAGCAGAGAAAGAATGGCCAGAGTCAATCTGTGCAGCTACTTAACTTTCCCAGGGGTGGCCTGAGGTGCAGCTGTAACACATGGTGATGTTCATTGGAGATGCATGAGGCCTGAAACCAGGTCACTGGAGAACAAAAGTCTTGACCTACAAATCCTTTGGCTCCAGCACATCCTTATTCCTTCCTCTTTGTGTCTCCACTTTTACACACTCAGTGAGTTTACAGAATGGACTTCCTAACCTCTGACCCCTACTACTGTGTGGCTCGCTGCTTCTCTCCCATTTTTGCTCCTAGGTGGGTGCTCATGTTGCTATTTGAATGTCAAACAGAACTCACATGCAGGGAACAATGCCCACCTTGAATATGCTCCTCATCCCAGTGCTGGGGTTTGTTGGATTCACAGCACCTGTTCCAGTTTTACCATTAGAAAGGTCTCCCCAGGCCACAGAGCAATGCAGGGAAAGCTCCAGCGTGGTCCATTCCACACCCCTCTTGTGCTGCAGCCTCCTAGACTTTCAGTTCCTCCCACTTCCTTCTCTCAAGATCTCCTGCCTGGGAACAGAGGACTCTTCCATCCCCATGACACTTTTCCTAGCTTGCACTGGAATTCCCCATCCCCTTCTCCTTGTTTTAAAGGCACAATACACATTAAGCCAGATGCTGCATCCCTGGTGTAGCTGCATGGACCCCAGAGGAGATACAACACAACACAACTGCATGAAAGAGGATAGATCTATTGTTCTCAGTGGTACCAGATGACAGAACAAGGAGCAATGGTCTCAAGTTGCAGTGGGAGAGGTTTAGGTTGGATATTAGGGAAAACTTTTTCACTAGGAGGGTGGTGAAGCCCTGGAATGGGTTACCTAGGGAGGTGGTGGAATCTCCTTCCTTAGAGGTTTTTAAGGTCAGGCTTGACAAAGCCCTGGCTGGGATGATTTAATTGGGGATTGGTCCTGCTTTGAGCAGGGGGTTGGACTAGATGATCTCCTGAGGTCCCTTCCAACCCTGATATTCTATGATTCTATGATTCTCACTCCCTCTCCTGAGTAGTTTCTTCTCTTGAGGAGACAGTTGGACCCTAGCCAAGCAGACAAGGCTGAAGTCTCCATTCGTTCACAGAGCCTCTCTCACGCCGTCACTGTTTAGTTCAGTCCATGGAATGGTGATTGGGGCTGTGGTGCAACTGTGGATAGGAAATATAACGATGGTGATAACAAAGGATCTGCCATTGCCACCTTCACTCCAGAGATGTGACACACGCACAAAGCTGGCTGAGGGCTGCATGTGATTGCTGAGGGACTGCCAGCCAGATCAGGCTGAAATCTCACTTGGTGCCCAAGGAACCTCTCAGGGCTCTTGGGTTTGTTTCCTTGGCCTGTGCTCATGTTACCCCAACAAAGCCAACTAGTGACTGGATCCTGTCTCCTTTCATCTGCCTCAGGCTCCTTTTAAAGGAATCTGGCCCACTGCCCGGCCCTAGACCAAAGGGCAGAGCCAAAGAGAGTGGAGTCTGAGCTGCCCCTGCTAAGGAGGGAGCTTATGCCTGATTAGACACATGCAGATGAGCACCTTTCCCTTGTCCCCCTCTCCCACTGATCCCAGAAGCAATGGGTAACATTTCAGTCCCATTCTATGAAGCTTAGATAGGGACTGATTTACCCCCCATATAATGAAATTAGCAAGTGTAGCAGGAAGATCTCATGATCAGCTGGCCTAGTGGTCAGGGTATGGCCTTATGGTTTCTGCTGGTTTAGTCATGCCAGAGGGGCCCCTGGCTGCAGCCTCAATCATCCTGCATGCCCTGAGCACTCCCCAGAGGTTCTGTCACTATGGAGGTGTAAGATAGGGAGACCCAGTCACCCCATCCCCACGGCCTCAAGGGTTTATCAAAGAATCCAGCCCAGTTACTGAGCTACTCCAAATTATGTTTTCCCCTGGGTCACTTCAGAGTGGGGCATGGTCACTGGCTCAGCAGACTCTCCTCATCTCTCGTGTCCTGGTCAGTCAGTCACACTCAGGGCTTTCAGCTCTGGGAGGGAGTGAGAGGAGGGAAACAAGTCTCCACTGCTAGAGCAGCCTGCACAAAGCTGTTGCCCCTCTTGACACAGCTGGCCATGTTAGCCTTGCTTCCCAGTGCCACATGCAGCTCATTCCCCTTTTTCCAGGGAATCACTGTCCTTTTAAACTGCTCCACCACTGGGACCATGTCCCGCCCCTGCTGAGGGGCTGGGCTTCCGTAGCCCAGTACGGCTCCACTCCCAGCCCTGGTTTAGTGTGGGGCCTGTAGACCCTATGTGTCAGGTTCTGCTTTCAGCTAATGATGGGTGTGTCAGTCCGCCAGGCTGCACAGGTGCAATGGAGAACAGAATCTGACCCAATATTTTTAACACACTGCTTGTAAGCTGGGCCTAAAATAATCAAGCAGTGTACTCAGCAGGGTGCGTTGGGGGTCAGGGAGTGTCTTGTGGGACAGCCAGAACTGGGAACCAGGATAAGTACATTCTAGTCCCAGCCCTACTACTGGGTGCTGGTGAGCAAGCTGCTTAATTTCCCATGCCTTGGTTTCCCCATCTTTAAAGGGGAGTGGGAGATGACACTCACCTCTGTAAAGCACACTGAGCTCTTTGGAAGAAGCATGTTATTCTGTTTCTCCAGCTGAGAGGGGACATTTTCCCTGCCCCCTAGAATTAGGGACCTAGACAGAACACTGTTTTCGTTACCAGTGAGTGAAGTGGAGCTGTCTACCAGTGAGGGAGGAAGGATTGGGTGCAAACAGTAGTGGCTTCCCAGGACAGGCAGGGAGGGCAGTACACACCTGGCATTTAATCACAATTCAGGTGCAAGGCCAGGAAGAATAATCCTCTGCACTGCAGGAATTAGTGGGTGAAATCTCTGACTGTGATCTGCAGGAGGTCAGATGAGAGGATCCCAATGGTCCCTTCTGGCCTTAGATATATGACTCAGATATACATTGATTTTTACCTGCTGCTAGGGACCAAACTGTCCCTCTCCTTTCCAATATGGGAAATAGTTAATAATTTTGGCATTTAAATTGACATCATTCCACTTCAGAGTCAACATCCCATTGAAACAAACTGGAGAAGTTCACATCTCTGAGAGCTATTGTTTCAGGCTGTCTGCAGACACAGGCAGATATCCCTGTATCAGTTTATGCTCAATTTGCATTTTCAAGGTTATTTTTGCAAGCATAAGCGCTAGAGACTTAAAAAAATTTTATTTACTTTTCAGTTGTGTTTATTGAAAGCTTTGATTCTGGCAGCAGCCAGAAAAGTTCCCATTTCGAAGAACCACTGTGGATTAATACAGTTCCAACCAGGCCTGTGGCTATAAATTAACTCTTTGAGCACCTTCATGTGTGTGGTTTGCCTATTCAGTTTCAGATATTTCCAGCCCCCACTGATTATAAGGTATTTTGGTGACTGCAGTGAGATCATTGGTGTTGATTGCAGCTTAGGAATTTGCCTCCCTTGGGCTTAAGTTTGGGTACCAAGCTATCATCCAGCTACAGACTACCGATCCCATAGGCATGACAACTTGGTGGCAGATAACTGATATGCATTTCCAGTCTCAAAGGATCTCGGGGGGAAACCACACCTGCATTAAGCCTGTGGAAAAAATCAAGATGAGTTTAGAACAGAGAGGATTAGAAGCAATGAAGAGATCAGCTCACACTCTGTCCACCTAGATATACTGATCACCAATGGGCAGGAGGTCTGGCCAGGGCATTTCTTCAGTGGCATCATAAATGCCAACTTGTGCCTAATGGCCCAGTGTGTGACAGGCACTCACGCGCAGGCAGCACTCTTCCTCCTAAAGGAGCCAGGAGCTAATTCCAGCCTTCCACAATGGATTTTAACAGGTTACACCAGGAATTACTGTGCCCAGCCTGGAGGCATTCGTCTCACCAGCAGGGATAGAGGAGGAGACATTAGCACCAGGCTGGGCGTGGGAAGATAGATTACTTGGCCCATGTTCCTACTGCTACTCCTAGCAGGTGGTAAAGAGGAGCCAGCCTCGTCATCACGCTCCTCTCTGGGTGTAGAGACTGGGGCTACACCCAGCTCCCAGGGCCTATCTGCCCTGGGGTCGCAGGCTCCATCCTGAAACTATTTACAGCCATTGTCAAGTATCAGAGGGGTAGCCATGTTAGTCTGGATCTGTAAAAGCAGCAAAGAATCCTGTGGCACCTTATAGACTAACAGACATTTTGGAGCATGAGCTTTCGTGGGTGAATACCCACTTCCTCAGATGCATGTAGTGGAAATTTCCAGGAGCAGGTATATATACGCTAGCAAGCAAGCTAGAGATAACGAGGTCAGTTCAATCAGGGAGGATGAGGCCCTGTTCTAGCAGTTGAGGTGTGAAAACCAAGAGAGGAGAAACTGGTTCTGTAGTTGGCAAGCCATTCACAGTCTTTGTTCAATCCTGAGCTGATGGTGTCAAATTTGCAGATGAACTGAAGCTCAGCAGTTTCTCTTTGAAGTCTGGTCCTGAAGTTTTTTTGCTGCAGGATGGCCACCTTAAGGTCTGCTATAGTGTGAGCAGGGAGGTTGAAGTGCTCTCCTACAGGTTTTTGTATATTGCCATTCCTAATATCTGATTTGTGTCCATTTATCCTTTTCTGTAGAGACTGTCCAGTTTGGCCGATGTACATAGCAGAGGGGCATTGCTGGCATATGATGGCGTATATTACATTGGTGGATGTGCAGGTGAATGAACCAGTGATGGTGTGGCTGATCTGGTTTCTTAGTGTATTCCTCAGGGGATCTGAGGGAAGTCGCCTATAGAATTTGGTATTGGAGAGTTGTCTGGCGGCCTCCTTTTGGTAGTCAGACCTGTTCATGATGACAACGGCACTTTCTTTATCAGCCTCTTTGATGATAATGTCAGGGTGGTTTCTGAGGCTGTGGATGGCATTGCGTTCTGCACGACTTAGGTTGTGAGGCAAGCGATGTTGTTGTTCCATGATTTCTGCCTGTGCACGCCAGCGGAAGCATTCAATGTATAGGTCCAGACTGTCATTTCAACCCTCAGGAGGAGTCCATGTGGAGTTCTTCTTCTTGTGCTGTTGGTGGGAGGGCACCTGTGTATCAGTGCACTGTTCAGTGTTGTCCTGGAAGTATTCTTTGAGTCGGAGACGGCGAAAGTAGGCTTCCAGATCGCCACAGAACTGTATCATGTTGATAGGGGTGGCAGGGCAGAAAGAGATTCCCTGAGATAGGACAAACTTTTCTTCTGGGCTGAGTGTGTAGTTGGATAGATTGACGATATTGCTGCATGGGTTAGGGGTACCACGGTTGTGGCCCCATGTGGCAGGTAGGAGTTTAGACAGCTTACAGTCCTTTTTCCTTTGTAGAGAGGTGAAGTGAGTAATGTAGATCTCCTGTCTTATTCTAGTAAAGTCCGTTTGTATAGAAGTTTGGTTATTAATGAGAGTCTCCAGGTTGGAGAGCTCTTTTTTGATGTTTTCCTGTTTGCTGTATAGGATGCTGATCAGGTGGTTCCTCAGTTTTTTTGATAGAGTATGGCATAATCTCTCACTGTGGTCTGTGTAGTATGTAGATAGCAGTGGACTTTTTACTTTAGTCCATTTGGTATGATGTCCATCCGTTTGCATTTGGAAAGGAAGATGATATCTGTCTGTATTTGTGCAAGTTGTGCAATTCAGCCATTGTGTGCGTCTGTGAGTGAAAGACACTGCTTCACCCCAAAGGGGCACCACTATGTTCCCCACCGCACTGCAACCTCACGTCTGGAGCATTGGGTGTCCCCAAGAGAGAATTGGGGTCATCACCATTCTCCACCTCTCCTGGGCCAGACACTGCATCTAGGATGGCTGGTGACATTTGGTACTAGCTCCCCTCTGCCACTGCAGAACTGCGCTCCGTCCCTACGTGCCCTGATCTCAGTGCAGGGGGAGCTCCAGCATCCCTCAGGAGCATTCTTGTGTCTCACGGAGCTTGGGGACACTCTCCCTGTGCATCCTCCTCTTATTCACTCATGGGACCATCGGATTCAATATCTGGCCCTCATGGATTTAACTGCCTGCTCCATCAGTCACTGAGCTGGAGAGGACTTCCCCCTAGTAGGGTGTTGCTATGCAGGTTAAGAACCCTGGCATGGGTGGATCTGGACAAGCCACTGCCGACATCAGCAAGATGCTTTAAGTGATGCTGACAGGTTTTCCCACTGATCCATTTGCCTGGGAGAAGCCAAGGCTCGAGCCATTGTGTTTAAGGCTCCATTGTGTGGGGTACCTCCTAACCCTACCCTGCCATACACCAAACTTCTGGACACTTGTGCTGGGTGTCAGATACAAATTCATCACCTCGCTGGGAAGTATTGCCTCAAGGTGGCTGATCGCAGCCTTCATTGCCAGGCCATTTGCTGGACTATCGGCTAGCACAGTCTCACTGTACTAATTCAGCATGACAAGGTTTGTTCATAGAAACTCCCGCTGTCCCCCAGGCCATTAGTGGCTGTTCAGAGGGACGTCTCTGGGTTGCCTGGCAATGACTCACAGTCAGATACAAGTTTCTCGGTGATGTGCAGCTAGCACTCAACATCACTAACATGCTGTGTAGATCACGCTCTTCCAGTGTGGCCTTGCTCCATCTGTGTCAATAGGGCAAGCTCAGGCCCGCGTGAGTCCTTGTAACTCCACAGATGCTGGCCCCTTAGTCTGTGTGCAGACTCTGGTATAACCAGCCAGCAGGTCACTACAGGAGATGGGGCACAGACAGGCGGTAGTGATACCGGATTCCCTTATTAGAAATTCAGGGAGCCTGACAGGCATATACTTTCTTCTATGAGCTCATACAAAGCAGAGGGTGTGCGTGAGTAATGAGCTGGTGGCCTCCATCCCATGCTTGTTAGCAAGGAGAGATAGGGAACAGAGGCACAGCCAGATTAAGTGATTTGGTCACGGTCATATGAGAAGTCTCTCGTAGAGGGAACAAAATTCAAGTCTTCTAAGCCTCCAACCTAGCATCTAAACCACTGGACCAGCCTTCCTCTCCACCCACCTGCGCTATGCTCTTAGGTGTGCAGAAGGTAAATTTGCATGGGTCTAATTATTATTTGGCTGTTTTGAAGTTTAATCAGCTCAAAGGAAGGGTTTGATTATCTGAGCACCATCTGCCATGGGCCTCCTGCAGACCCATTGATGTGACCGGCTGGGAGCATAGCCTCACTTCCAAAGCAACCAACATGCTGTCCCCACCACCACTCCACAGCTGAATGGAGAGCGAGAGTGCTCTGTCACAAAAGGGGTCCTTGTCCCTTGCCTTGCCTCTAGGGCTAAAAATATACATAGCTGAGAGCAACTAGGAAAACAGCATAGCTGGGGCCAGCCTGAAGCCAGGCTTTTCAAGTAGCGAATCAGCCACATGACCAAGCTTAGAGCACTGAAAACAATCTACAGGCTAGAGTGTGCAATGAAGAGAGCATGGTAAATGTGGTAAGAAAAACCTGACCTTTCTGAATAAGCAACCAGACCCCTAGTCTCTGGGAATCGAGGGAGCGCAGGGAGCTGGAGCAGGGACATCAGAGCAGGGTATTCTGGCCTTTCTAAGTGGGTTTTCTGCTGGAATTTCCAAGAGAAAGGGTTTTTTTGGGGCTGATTTTAAATTATTCTTTCAAATGATTTTCCATGAGCAAGAAACAAGCTTTGATTAATGAAACTTTGATGCAGAGCACGAACTCCGGAGCAGCCACCATCTGTAGCAGCTCTCCAAAAGTGATGTTTATTTACAGCAAAAGCCTGGGAGCTAGGCACAAGCTGAGGAAACAGGGACAGTCTGGCTAGCAGGTAAGGACCAGGTGATCTGGGCTCTGTCACTGGCTGTGTCACTGACTCACTGTGTGACTCGAACTCCTTGTACCTCTGCTTCCCCAGTTGTAAAATGGGGGCCATACTTCCCTGGCTCATGGCAGAGGGGCTAGCAGACTTAATTCTCTACTGTTCACAAAGTGTCCTGCACATTTCTAGCACCTTCTACCTGTGGATCTGAGTGTTGTTATAAGAGGGAGTAGCCTCAAATGAAAGGATCATTGTCCCTTGAATTCCAATGCGTTTGCAACTTTTCATTGGATTTAGCCACCTCATTGTCATGTGTTGTATCTCACACAACGCACAGTCAATCTGTGGAATTCCTTGCCAGGGGATGTTGTGAAGACTATAACTCGGCTCAAAAAAGAAGTAGATAGGTCCATGGAGGATAGCCAAGATGGTCAAGGACACATTATGCTCTGGGTGTCCTTAAGCCTCTGATTGCCAGATGCTGGTTCTGGGTGACAAAGAATGGATCACTCCATAATTGCCCTGTTTTGGTCATTCCCTCTGGAGCACCTGGCATCGGCCACAGTCGGAAGACAAGATACTGGGCTAGATGGACCATTGGTCTGACCCAGTCTGGCCATTTTCATGTGCTTATATAGATTTTAAGAACCATAAATGAATACCCTAAGGGATGCATTTTCAACAATAGCCTCTGCACTCTGGGGCCCTTACTCATTTGTGGACGCAAGTGTCAGAACAGAGTCATAGGTTCCTGTTCTGCAATTGCGAGGGCACAAGCGGGTGGCTGTACGGGGTATTCACGCAGAACCCTACTGACTTCAGTGCAACTTTGCACAGTTCCAACCATCTGCCTTGGCTGCAGGACTGGAGCCATTGGCAGGAAATGTCATCAGCACCCCCATCTCATGTGGGTCTCTGTAAATTCTATCCTGTGGGCTCACAGCTGGTTGACCCCAATTGTCTGCTCCTGCAAAAGTGCAGCTGCCAAGATTGAAGCGTGGGTTGACACCCCTCTGAAAATGTAGCAGGGATTCCAGTGAGAAGGGGGAGCTGCAAACAGGAGCTGGGTGCACTCCACAGCAGCTCTGCCAGCAAATGCTGAATCAGCACATCACCTGGGCTTTCTAGCCATTCACAACCCTTGCCCCTTGAGCAGCACACAGTTCAGGAGCTGGGCTGGTCACTCCCAGGCACCTCAGTACCATAGGGATTGCTAGTGCCTTGCCCTACTGCAGTTTACATCTTAAGGGACTTTGCCCCACTATCAGCCTTGGCTTAATGGAACCCAGGGCAGATCTAACCCATCATGTACTGACGGACGCAGCATGCAGCCCTGGACACAGCTGTTGCCTGGCAGCACCTGGCAGACGGAAGAGCCAGGAAGCAGAACCGGCTCTGAGTGAGGTTTTGAGACTAATCCTAACCTGTGATGGGGGAGCATTTTCCACAAACGAAGCAGGGATTCACACCCTGCAAAGACAATTCTGGGAGTCCAGCGACGTGGTGCACAGCTGACGGAAACAAGTCTCCTGAGGATTAAACAATCCAGAGCTACAGGCACGGTCAAGGCCCCACTTTGCCCAAACAGCAACAGTCAGGACAACTCCTGGAAAACAGCTACATCCCTTTAGGTCTCAGGCAATGGCCACCTGTGCACCAGCAGCTAGCCACAGAGCAGCAGCCCCTTCCACACAGCCCGCTACACAGGAACATATGTGTACCAGGAGGTAGAGTTTGGCCGATGCACTACAGCATTGGTGCTTGCACTGCAGCAGTCAGAGCCTGGGAGGGGCTGCTTGCCTGGACCCCCTGCTCTTGTACCCTGCAGTCTCTGAATGGCCATGTATCTGACCATATTATAGGGTTGCTGTGATTTGCCATAAACCCACTTGCCCTAAAAAAACAAAACAAAACCCCTTTTTCTTTCCTGAGAATCCCAGTGAAATTAAAGACCACTCCCCACCTGCACACATAAAGTGTGTATGCAATGCCACACCAGACCCACAGCATGCAATCCTCTTTGCAAGAGTGTTGGTCCCTCAGATACATTGTCCAAAGTGAAACTTCTGCAGTGCTGTGAAGAAGACCCAGAAACACAGTGACTGAGTCCTAAGCCAACTGACTAGTTAGGCTGATTACTGTTCTCCATGGACCTTTACATACCAACTCACCTTGACCAGCTTATTTGCTTTACCTGCATGTATTCTATTCTCTTCAGGTTCTTATCCTGCATCTTCCCATCATGCATTAAGCCCTCTCCAGGACAGTACATTTGTACATATTAAATTCATTTTCCTTTAAGGAAATATAATTATTATTTGAAATACAGTACCCCAGACACTCCAGTTTAAACACACTGGATTAGGTAAAACAAGTTTATGAATGACATAGGGAGATTTTAAATGAGTGCAAGTAATGAGGCATAAAAGTTAGAAATGGTTACAAGAAATATAAAGATAAAACGTTTACTAGGGCCTAACTTAACAAAGTTCCTCATCACGTGCCTCAGCAGACTACTGACCAAACTCTCAGGTCAGGACCGCTCACCAACAGAAGTTGGTCCAATAAAAGATATTACCTCATCCACCTTGTCTCACCAATGCCACCCATCATTCTCACTCACACTTAGCGCCCTTACCACGTAGGGAAGCAGGCAGCTGGGATATGAGTGGTGCCCAGTACATATGTATCAGAACAACCGACTATTACTGCTGCATTATAACCAGAGAACAGGCACTCTCTCCACTCCAGATCCAAAGAAGGGGACAAGGACAGAAGCAGACATGAATAAATGATACACCCACTTACAGACATTTCCATGAATAAATGATGCTGCACTTCACCTCCTTTATTTATTTTTTAAAGATACATTTATTTTCAAAATCTGAAATATTTATGCTTATCCCAACAGATAATAATGCTAACGGTAACACAGACAGCACTGCCTGGGTCTAGGTTGAGGATACAGAAATGCTGACCTGTCATGAGCTCTTCAGATGACTATGGATATACTGGCCCAGCTCCCAAGTTCAGATACACTAGTCTAAATCTGGCATCACCTCTTTGAAGATATTGTGGATTTACAGCATTGAAACTGGGACTAGACTCTAGCTCATTTCATGTATAAGAAAGACTCCGCATTCATAGCGGCTTTTAGATGATAATACTCAGAATTCTCACTGAAATGGAGAGTGAGGGTGTGATGTTCCATTCCATATTCCTTATGGAAATATGCTTATGATATGGATATGACATAACTGAGATGTACTTTATGCAAGATGGGTCTTGTAAGATATCATTGGAAAGGTTATAATTTACCGCATGCGTTTATACAATTTGTATGCATGTATCATGTTTGTATCTGAAGCTGAATATTGACCATGTCTCTGTATTTCAAATGTGCTACGTTGGATGAGGACAAACAATGTTAGTGGCTTACTGAGGAAATGCACACAAGCATACGGACTACCTCTCAGACATAGTGCTACACAATGGGAACTGTTTGACCCGGGTCACAGCAAAAAAGCTTTTAAGTGCGGAGAGCTTTAAAAGAGGGACAATGACAACAGGAGGGGACCTCACTTTCCCTACAACAACACACCTGGAAACACCTGAGAAACAGAGACTGAACTGTGGGAAGTGATGGTCCCAGGCTAGAAAGAAAGTAAGAAAACCAGGGAAAGTCAAGGCAACTTGTGCCTTAAGAATCTGCCAGTCTGTTTATCACTTAGGGTGAGAATTTTCTAATTTGTATAGTACTATCTAGTGTATTAAGCTCAGTTTGCAACTTTTGTTTATTTACTATGGTTATCTGCTTTGTTCGTTTGCTATCTCGTTACCCACTTAAAATCTACCTTTTGTAGTTAATAAATTTATTTTGTTTATTATTAAACCCAGTTTATGTAATTTCTAGCGGGGAGGGCAAGAAGTCATGCACATCTCTCTTCACACTGAGGAAGAGGGTGGATTTTTATGAGCTTGTGCTATGCAGCTTTTTCTATATAGTGCAAGATGGTATTATTTTGAGTTTATCTCCCAAAAGTGGTGTGCACATGAGTTCTGGGAGAGTCCTCTCACACAGAGCTGACATCAGTCTGTGGCAGCAGCTGGATATGGCCCTACCTGTGTGTGTGTGAGAGAGCCAGACAGCCAGCCAGACAGACAAGAGGCTGGAGAGCCTAATTCAGCAAAACAGGGAGTGGGAACCCAGGTTGGTGGAGCAGGAGAGGCTCAGTGAAATCCCAGTACATCAGTGGCATCCCTGAAGGGGGGTCCAACCTGTCACAGAGGGATTAAAAAAATAGATTTATCTATATTTGAAAAACACTGAGGAAAAAGTGTTTAGGAAAAAGATCTCTAAGCAATGCTGAAGTCCTGAGCCCTGGCAGGCGCACTCCAGCTTTCAAACTTCTGAAGATTGTCATATGTAGCTTGGAGAGTCAGTAAGTTTGGCTACCCTGGTGTAAGGGATTTCAAACATGAAAGCTACGGTATTGTTCAAAATATTAATTGCATGCCCAGCGCCAGACTTAAATACTAGTTTACAGAATAGAGCTGGAGAATAATGGATTTTTTGGTGTGCTGGCAATGCCAAAAGAATCACAAAAAATTAAGTTTTGGATCCAGCCAAAAAGTAATTAAAAAAAAAAGTCAGCTAATTGAAAAAGTCAAAAAAATTTCAAGTTGAGTCAAAACCAAACATTTCCTTTAATACAATCATAGAAATGTAGGACTGGAAGTGTCTTCAGTATGTCACCTTGTCCAGACCCCTGCACTCAAGGCAGGACTATGTAATAACTAGACCATTCCTGACAGATGTTTGTCTAACCTGTTCCTAAAAAACTCCAATGACGGAGATTCCACAACCTCCCTAGGTAATTTGTTCCAGTCCTTAACTACCCTGACAGTTAGAAAGTTTTTACTAATGCCCAACCTAAACCTCCCTTGCTGCAATTTTAAGCCCATTGCTTCTTGTCCTACCTTCAGAGGTTAACGAGAATAATTTTTTATCCTCCTTGTAACAAACTTTTATATATTTGAAAACTGTCATCATGTCCCCCTTCAGTCTTCTCTTCTTCAGACTAAACAAACCCAATTTTTTCAATCTTCCCTCATAGGTCATGTTTTCTAGACCTTTAATCATTTTTTTTTTGCTCTTTGGACTTTCTCCAATTTGTCCACGTCTTTCCTGAAATGCAGTGCTCAGAACTAGACACAATACTCCAGCTGAGCTCTTATCAGTGCTGAGTAAAGCAGAAGAATTACTTCTCATGTCGCTCTTACAACACTCCTCCTAATACATCCCAGGATGATGTTCACTTTTCTTGCAACAGTGTTACAACTGTTGACTCATATTTAGCTTGTGATCCACTAAACCCCTCAGATCCCTTTCTTCAGTACTCCTTCCTAGGCAGTCATTTCCCATTTTTTAGGTGTGCAGTTGATGGTCCCTTTCTGTTCTCTCATTCTAATCCTGCCCTCTAAAGTTCTTGCTGCTTCTCCCAGGTGAGTGTTATCCACACATTTCATAAGCACACTTTTCACTCCTTTAATGAAAATATTGAATATTACCAGATCCAGGATCCCATTAGATACATCCCACCAGTGTGACAGCAAACCATTGATAACTATCTTTGAGTACTGTCTTTCAATTAGTTTTGCACCCACCTTACTATAGTAATTTCATCTAGACCAGAGGTTCTCATCCTTTTTCTTTCTGAGGCTCTCCCAAAAATGCTATAAAAATTCCAAGGCTCAACTGTGCCACGACAACTGTTTTTCTGCATATCCAGTAGATTAAAAACTGTATTAAATGGATTTTTACATAGTTAAATACACACACGTATAAAATATTTAAAAAGGGATAATATAGGCACAAAAATAAACTGAATATTATTATTTTTATTTACTTAGTGTGAACTTCTTGTTGGTGCTGATCAACAATTCTGTCAAGACGTGGGGGTATCTTTGACAAGCACAAGCGTATGTCATGGTCAATGTTCATTCCGGTTCGGTACTTTGTTTTCATTGATGGCATTGCTGAAAATCCAGTTTCACATAAGTAGGTGGTTCTAAAGGGGATCAAACCTTTCAGTGCTGCAGAAGAAGCAGTGATGCATTTGTCAGAACACTCACACCAAATGTCTCCAGGGGCATTTCTTTGAACCTGGTTCTGAGGGAGCTGTCTGATGAAATGTCAAGGTGCCCCTCTAACAGTTTTGATGAGACACTGGATGGAAGTTTAGCTTCAATGTTCTCCCTAAAAGGGTTTGTAGTGCACATGTGTGTGTAGCAGCTTGTTCCATTGTGAGTTCAGGAAAGTAAGAATTACATTTGTTAAGCAGACCAGACAGCCGCACTGCTAGCCAAGGTTTATGTCAAAGTCCATGAATGAAAGAATGTAAGAGCTCAAACACATCAGTAGTTCCCCAACAGACATGAACTTTCCAGAGTTGTTTTCTTTTGAATGCCTCAATTCTTTCACGCTGGGCAATAAAATTAGTGTTCCTAACTTTTATTCAACGTATTCATTTCACTGAATAGGTCTGCGAGGTAACCCAGTTTTGCAAGCTGCACGTCATCTTTCAGCACTTCAGCAAGCAAGTTCAGTTTTCTTATCAACTAAGAAAGTACATAACTCTTCCTTGAGATTAAACATACAGGCAAGCATTCTGCTTCAAAATAGCCACCTTACCTCTGTATGCATGAGTGAAAAATGATGTTCTGTACCCACCTCCTCACAAAATGCAGCAAAACACCTGGAGTTTGTTGCTCTGGATTTAATAAAATTAATGAGCATTACTGCTGTGAAGACCTGGTGGAGTATCTTTTGCAGCAAGTGCTTCTCTGTGTAAAAAGCAGTGTGTTCAAATAGTGCGAGGTGCAATGGCTTTTATATTTTGCACAACACCAGAATGCTTTCTGGTCATTGCTGCAGCTCCATCAGTGCAGATCCCAATGCAATTAGTCCAGATGATTTCTGCTGAAATCATAAAATCATCTAACAGCTTGAAAATGTCATCTGACTTGGTTGTTGTCTTCAGCTCTTTGCAAAACAAAAGGTCTTCCTTTATGTCCTTATTCCACACATACTGAACACAGGCAAATAAATGGGACATTTTTGAAATGTCTGTGGATTCATCTAGCTGTATAGCAAAATCATTGTCACACAGTCGATCAATACACTGAGAAACTGTGTCTTCTGACATAGAAATGATCCATCATTTGACGTGGGTATTTTTGTCAGTGCCTTGGCATTCTCCTCTCCAAACACTTCCTTTGTTATTTCAATAACACGGCATTATCAAAATCTCAGCTATCGTATGTGATTTTTTTATTTTAGCAATTTTCTGCACCACTTTGTAAGATGACCTTAAAAGCTTATCTGCTGTAGTTGTGGATTTCATTATTGCTTTAGTACCAAGCCGCTCCTTTGCCTTATGCTCAAAAACAAACGAATGGTGTTTATCCTTATAGATGTTGGGCTTTGTAATTGGAGGGCTTCAAACATTCACTGGACAGTATTTGTGCACTAATTACACACTGCAGTTGAGGTATAGCTCCACTTCCAGAACAAATAAAACCAAAATTCAAATAGCTGTCTTCATATTTCCTAAATGTTGCAGGATTAATAACAGCTTTATGTTTCTTACTCACATCACCTCTTTGGTGTTCTTCATCCCTTACGGTGGTTGGACTTGTTGAAGGAAGTTGAGTATCGTTGCTCGGTGGGTTTTGTTGGTTTGAAGTTGATGTTTGAATTAAAAGTGTATCCATATCTGATATTTATTGTCTACGGTGACAAAATTTCCCCCTGTGCTGTGTAACTTGTCCTGCTCCTGTTGAAATAACGCCTTTACACTGGAGCTAGATCATCTGCAAGGCTCATGTCAGACTCACTGGGATGAGGGCAGAGACCAAGAAATGAGCCCTCGCATGCAAAGTCTCTTGTGCAGAGCCAGAGCTGAGCCAGAGGGTGTTGAGGCTGATCTACAGGCTTGGTGATCCCCACCCCAGGGGCAGACCCAGCAGTCTGAGCCCCACCTTCCAGGGATGAAGCCAAGGAATGGCTTCAGCCCACAAAGGCACCAGGGCTCTGGCCCCCAGCTCCTACTTTGCACTATGGCTTCCTGCTTTAGCCCCACAATGTCATTGGGTCTCGTGGCTCCAGGATTCAGTCCTGGCTCCCAGCGTTAGCCCTGCGGGGAAAACCAGACTCCCTGCTTCAGCCCCTCCACAGCACCAGCACTCAGGGCTTCAGTCTGCAGCTCCTGGCTTCAGCCCCGAGGCAGCACCAAGGCTTGGGGCTTCAGCCCATGGCAGCTCAGGGCTTTAGGCTGGTGCTCAGTGCTTCAGCCTCACAGAGGCAAAACCAGGACTCAGGGCTTTAGTCTGGGACTCAGGGTTGCAGCCCCACAAGTCCCAGCTTCAGCCCCGCGGTGGCACCAGGGCTGGGGGCTGCAGCCCCGCGGGTCCCAGTTTTAGCCCTGAGGGAGGCGTTGGGGCACCAGGCTTCAGATGCAGGGCCCCATGGACCCCCTGAAAGGGCTTGTGGATCCCCAGGGAGCCACGGACCCCTGGTTGAGAAACACTGATCTAGCCCACATTTCTCTGGTTTACTTGAGTCTGTCACGTGCAACTGTTAAAAGCCTTTCTGAAGCTCAAGGTATATCATGTCTACAGCTTCCCTCCTATGCACTAGGCCAGTAATCCTGTCAAAGAAAGGGATTAGATTGGTTTGGTGTGGTTTGCTCTTGACAAATCCATGTTGGCTATTCCTCATACTCCTGTTATCCGCTAACTGCTTACAAATTTATTGTTTAATCATTTGTTCTGGTATCTTTCCAGGTATCAGAGTTAGGCTGACTGATCAGTTGATAATTCCTCAAATCCCCTCTGTTCAAGATAGGTACAATCCAGCCCATTTTCAGTCCTCTAGGACCTCACCCACCCACCAGAAGTTCTCAAAGATAATTCCCAATTGCTTCCGCTGGTTCCTTAAGTACCTAGAGTGAGTTTCAACAGGTTCTGTTGACTTGAATACACCTAATTTATATAAATATTCTTTAATCTGTTCTTTCACAATTGCGGCTTGTGTTCCTTCCCCCTTGTGTAAAGCATCTGATCACAATTTACCTTTTTAGAAAAGACTGAAGCAAAATAGGAATTATAAAGCTCAGCCTTCTTGATATCATCTGTTATTAGCTCTCCTGTCCTTTGTCTTTCTGTTGCTTCTAATGTATTTATAGAACCTCTTCATCTTCTCCTTTATGTCTTTGGCTAGGTGTAACTGACCAAATTCTCAGGTCAGCACTGCTCACCTATATAACACAGATTGTTATCAATGGGAGTGCTGAACTGGAGAGAGTTGGGCCATTGGGAGCAGGCCATTGAAACAGGCCAACGACTGATTTAACCCAGTGTCATGTCTCCAATAGTGGCCATTTCTGGATGTTTGGGAGGGAATCTGAAGCCACCTTCATTACATACCTGTTTGTGCAATATTCTAGTACAGAGGAAATCTGCTGCTGCACCAGATGATCACCTGATGCCCTACAGTATGAAGAGTGAACGTTTTATGTAATTTATCCTAATTAACGTCACTCACTAGTCATAGGAATTTCTTCTTCATAAGAGCTTAAACATCTTTTAAAACTGTGCTCAATAATACAGTAATATGCAGCACTGCATTCTACAGGCTGAAGTATACACCGTATTATAATATTATTATCTTTTTTTGAATACTTCATGTTCCTGCAAATGGACCCCTGGGCAGATATTTTTCCATCATCCCATGGTGAGGGCAGATTCAAAGACATTTGTGTGTTTGGACTAAGACCCCAGAGTCGAGTTAAAAAAAGTCCCATGTTATGAAGAGAGTAAGAGATTAATTCAACTGAGATGAACTGAGACTGCAAGAGCAAAGGGAAGGAGACTGCAAGAACAAAAGGAAGGAGAGAGAAGGTTCCTCAGACTCCCTGGGATGTGACGCTGTGATTAGCTGCTTGCAGGAGAAGCCTTGTGCAAATGGACAATTCCATGGGTCCAGAACTCATTCAGTTTCACTGCAGTCTCCTTTTCCCCCTCACATGCCTCTTTTGCCCTGCAGTGATTTATGCGCTGCATGAAGTGTCCCTCCCCTTTTCTCCTGATGCGCTTACACAATGACTCCTTTGCTTATATTTCTTGCCCATTTGCTAGTCAGGCTTCCTCTTAGCCCAACTAATGTAGCACTGAGGAAAAAAAGCACTGAAAACTTTTTTGGGAGCGGGAAATGCAGATTTGGCAACACCTAAACGTTTTGCAAATTAGTGTCGGTTTCACCGAATTGTTTCAGTCCAAAAAACAAATAGAAAGGTTTCATTTTGACTTTTTTAAAAAAGCAAATGTTTTGACTCATTGAGCTCAAAATGACTCTTCATTCAAAAAATTCCATTACGTTTATTTTGAAAATCAAAAGTGTTTTAAAATGGTCAAGATCAAAATGAAACCCTAAAGATTTGGCCCCTAAAGATTTTTTTTTTAGAATTGCCAGTGAACGGAAAAATCTGTTGCTTGCACAGCTCTACACCACTGTCACTGGGGCTACCTGGCAGCATCAACCCTCCTCTGTCCTGCCCTGGGGCTGGTGGAGGAGCCACCTGGCCCCAGCAGGAGATACAGGACAGGGTTTTGTCTCAAGGAGGTGCAGTGCTCTCTGGCTAGGGTGACTGTATTTCTTAAGGTAAAAATGGGATGGCCCAGGGCTCACCTGAGCAGCTACCACACACAGGGCTCACCAGAGCCGCCCTCCCCATGCCGCTGGGACTGAGTGCCCGAGCCACATGCCGCCCACAGCTGGGGCTGGGGCTGATCTCTCAAGCTTGCACTGCATGAGGGGAAAGGGGGATCAGCTCTGAAAGCTGCTCTGCCTGCCAGCAGCAAATTTCTCCTCTCTCCTGCTGGCCAGCAGCAGCTGCCACTCTCAGCTCTCCTGCTGTATGATCCCCCTTCATGGCCAGCCAATGTCATTGGTTGATGCAGTGGGGTTTGGGCCATGCCCCCTCCCTGCCCCTTTGGGGTGGCCTGCACTCAAGGCAATGTAAGGACTGTCATTGTGGGGGTCTCGAGGACAAGGCTCCCTGTGCCCTCCCCCTGTGCACCCTGCTGGAGCAGGCTTAGGCGTCTGTAACACTTGTCCATTGACCTGTTTCAATGGCCTGCTCCCAATGGCCCAACTTCCTCCAGTTCAGGTCAGTGGAAGCATTCCCATTGATAACAATCTGATTTAGATCAGGCCTTGCATTTCCAAACATGACTTCACAAGGACATTCCCTAAGGCCAGGTTACAAATCGCAGATGTGATACCACTGGTCTTCAGCTTGCCCAAGGCATTGCTGCTGTCAAGCAACAGACTGACAGCAAGACAGCTCACATCCCAGTGGCACAGGTATAAGGCATTTACTACAGCTGCTGCCTAGAGGACAATATATCACTGATCCCTCTGTATTCGGCTGGCTGGGCTGGCTGCTGCTGGGAGGGTACTTGAACCATTTTTTCAAATCTGGAGATGAGAGGCTAGGCTGGAGAAGGCTCTGCAGTGAAATAGAGCAGCTTTAGGGATAATGTCATTTCTCTCACTGTAATAAAGTTCTTTGTTCCATGAGAGATGAGAGTGGCTCGTCTGGTGACTATTTACCATTGGCACAGGCTTGCCTTCCAGCCATCAAGAAGAGCTCCAGTCTGGGTGGCTCTCAGTTCTGGGCTCAGATCCTAACAAATACAGCAGCAGAAAACAGCGGGGCTTGTTAACCAGCACCATTGAGTTACCCTAAGGCCATTCCGTCCCCTCTGCGCCAGTCACCCCAAACACACAGAGCTTTAGCCACGAGGGCCAAAACATTCTGAGCATGGCAGCCATAGAGCGGTCAACATTTTTTGGCTGGCGCATTTTGTCCAAAGAAAAATGCCTTTTCAACCCAACCAAACATCCGCATGGAAAATGTTCATTATAGTCAAACATTTCCAACTTTGCGAACAAAAACTGAAAATGACAAAGTAGCAAATTTTTTTTTAGCAAAACCAAAACTTTTTAAATGAACTCTGTTTTTGAACCCCAGTGTGTTCAGTTTCTGTTGACAAAACTAATCATGGCATTGGAAATTTTGATTTTTTTAAAAAACAATTTCCCTGTAAAATTTAACTAAAAGCTCTAACAAAAAACCTGCATTACCTCCCCTGCCCCCACCACTACCACCAGACAAGACATCATAAATCAGTATTAGGTCAAAGGTGCTTTGATCATATAACATGCTGTGTATTGTTATTACTATTCTCCCTGTCTACAAGGATCTTTCAGTAGCCTCATCTCAGGCTTAACCCAGGCTCCTGCATCCATAGTCCAGCCTCCAAAAGAGCCCAGTATAAGCTTCTTTATAACATATCCTTCATTACAGCAACCAGAATGTGCCTCCTCATGCCATAAAAAAGGGCCACTTTTCAACTCTTCTCTCAATAGATTCATAGACTCTAGGACTGGAAGGGACCTCGAGAGGTCATCGAGTCCAGTCCCCTGCCCTCATGGCAGGTTCAAATACTGTCTAGACCATCCCTGATAGACATTTATCTAACCTACTCTTAAATATCTCCAGAGATGGAGATTCCACAACCTCCCTAGGCAATTTATTCCAGTGTTTAATTACCCTGACAGTTAGGAACTTTTTCCTAATGTCCAACCTAAATCTCCCTTGCTGCACTTTAAGCCCATTGCTTCTTGTTCTCTCATTAGAGGCTAAGGTGAACAAGTTTTCTCCCTCCTCCTGATGACACCCTTTTAGATATCTGAAGACTGCTATCATGTCCCCTCTCAGTCTTCTCTTTTCCAAACTAAATAAACCCAGTTGTTTCAGCCTTCCTTCATAGGTCATGTTCTCAAGACCTTTAATCATTCTCGTTGCTCTTCTCTGGACCCTCTCCAATTTCTCCTCATCTTTCTTGAAATGCGGTGCCCAGAACTGGACACAATACTCCAGTTGAGACTTAACCAGCGCAGAGTAGAGCGGAAGAATGACTTCTCGTGTCTTGTTTACAACACACCTGTTAATGCATCCCAGAATCACATTTGCTTTTTTGCAACAGTATTACATTGTTGACTCATATTTAGCTTGTGGTCCACTATGACCCCTAGATCTCTTTCTGCCATACTCCTTCCTAGATAGTCTCTTCCCATTCTGTATGTGTGAAACTGATTGCTCCTTCCTAAGTGGAGCACTTTGCATTTGTCTTTATTGAACTTCATCCGGTTTACCTCAGACCATTTCTCCAGTTGGTCCAGATCATTTTGAATTTTGACCCTGTCCTCCAAAGCAGTTGCAATTCCTCCCAGTTTGGTATCGTCTGCAAACTTAATAAGCGTACTTTCTATGCCAACATCTAAGTCATTGATGAAGATATTGAACAGAGCCAGTCCCAAAACAGACCCCTGTACCTTTGAAATAAACAGGATCCATGGTAGTGTTCACCTGAATCATTGTTGCCAAGTAAAAATAACACCCAGGCATGGTGCATAGGACTGAATAGAAAGAGAATTCAGTGTCATACTAATGTGGCTTAATAGTGCCTCTTTCTGTGACCCACCTTTGAGTAGTTACAGCCCTGACATTGTCATGCATCACTTATACCTGAGCAGCTCTGTGGTGAAGGATTTGTCACAGTTTCAAATAGATGGGATAGATCCCAGACCTTTATAAAGGAATATTCTGCACTCTGTCAATATGCAGGCTGCAGAGTGTCATAACAGCCATCTAGCATTGCCCCTTCGCTCCCAGCCCTGCACACACAAGCAAACAGATTTAAAGGAAATCCTGAAAACAGGAAAGTGTTTGTACATGGAATTGGCTCTCTGTGCGGGTCTTACCGTGAGAAGATGAGAGGGATCAAACCTGCATTACTGAATTGGCCACGTTAGGAGGCATTTAAGGTTATCTGCAGTCCTGTGGCACTTTATAGACTAACAGATTGGTTGGGGGGGGGGGGGGGTTGATGGATTTCCACTCCATACAGCTAAATGCAGTGCCTTGCATGGTGTCAAGTATCAAAGGGGTAGCCGTGTTAGTCTTTGTTGCTTTGCACAGATCCAGACTAACACGGCTTCTCCTCTGACACTTGACTGCAGCCAATAGTTCTTTTTAACAGACTTTAGTGAAGAAACTTGTGAGAGAGTGTAACAGACCGCAGCCAATGTCTGGGTGGCTCTTACCGCAAGAAGATGAGAGGGATCAAACCTGCATTACTGAATTGGCCACGTTAGGAGGCATTTAAGCTTATCTGCAGTCAACATCGACAAAGAGTCCTGTGGCACTTTATAGACTAACAGATTGGTTTGAGGGGGGGGGGGGGTTTGATGGATTTCCACTCCATACAGCTAAATGCAGTGCCTTGCATGGTGTCAAGTATCAAAGGGGTAGCCGTGTTAGTCTTTGTTGCTTTGCACAGATCCAGACTAACACGGCTACTCCTCTGACACTTGACTGCAGCCAATAGTTCTTTTTAACAGACTTTAGTGAAGAAACTTGTGAGAGAGTGTAACAGACCGCAGCCAATGTCTGGGCGGCTGCTATTAACTGCATTGCAATGGTGGCCTAGGGATAGAAATGAGTCCTGTTCAAAGATGTGACATGCAGCCATGCAACATAGGGTATGTCTACACTGTAGGATTATTCCGATTTTACAGCACTTCTTGCCAGTGAACAGGAGTAGGGCCATGGAAGGAGGAGGCTGAGTTCACGGGGTTGGTGTTTGTTCATGTAGAGTTCACTGATATTCATCTCCTAGGAGCAGGTTTGAAACAACGTTACCCCAAGTGTTTGAGGCAATGTTGACGTTACAGCGGGAGGATCAGTTCCAAGCAGGGCCAGTAGGGGAGCTGTCAATGGGGTTCCGGCCTGGCAGACCAGCAGCGCCACTATTAGGGAGTAAGGCATAGTTCCCATCCCTCTCTCAGAGATCAGGGCTAAGTCCAGGCAGGCACCTAGCTCTGTTTGCGATTCCCAGCCGGGAATGCACTTTAGCGTTGGGGTGCCTTTTGAGCATTCAGCCCTCACTGTACAGTTTCAATGAAAGTCGAGATTCTCTGTAATCACATGACTCCAGGAGCCAGGGCTGGAAGAAAAGCACCAGATATCATGAGACTTGCAAGAGCTGGCAACTCTGGGGAGAGCTAGAGGGGATTTTACCAATGGGCATGTGACAACTGCCAGCAAGAACCCTGCTGCTGGAGCAACTGACACAGCCACAAATACACACTGGGAACAAACTCACACACAGTTAGAATGAGCAATGGCACCTGCTTGGCCTTGCTAACAGTGAGGTCCCTTCACTAGCGCTGGCTTCTGGCTGGAGCCGAGGGCCCAACAATGCTCCTGGTTGTGCTGAGAACCCACTTGGTCTGAGCACCTGCACAAGGGTGGGACACTTAGCTGAATGGCACTGTGGGTAAGCCCTTACCCCAGTAAAGGCAATGGGAGTTTCACCGTTGATTTCAAAGGGAGCAGGATTTCACCCTATCACTCTAGTCCTTCTAGTAGGCAGGAGACTGGTGGTGTGCGCTGATGGGAGGGGTCATTGAAATATTGCTGGTGTGGAGGAGTAGGTACTAGTGTTAGGATGATACCATCAGAAGTCATCCTTCCCCTGTTGTCATTCGTCTTTCTTTCAGCAAGTGGCTTAAAAAAACCCAAACCCTCTGTGCCTCAGTTTCCCTCTTTGTAAAATGAGGATTATACTTCCATTCCTCAGGTGCCAGTTCAGCAATGTACTGAAGCACCTGCCTAATTCCCTTAAGTACCTGCCTGAATCGGGGCCCTTGAGTAGTGCCGAGGTTTACATCATGAACTGCTGCAGGGTGCTCTGATCCTGTTGGCATGGCTACCACAGACACGGCCGTGACAAAAGTGTCTCAGTGGAGTTTTCTTTCCTATTTCCTTTTGTATAGAAAATGCTTGCAGGTTGTTTATCTGCAGCAGACTGAGCAGGACCAGGCTTTATAGAGCTGTCATGATGGAAAAAGAAAAGGCAAAAGAACAGTAGCTCTAAAACAAACGAGTCTATAAGTTCTATGAACAAGTGGGGCTGTTTTAATGCGAGTTGAAATACACAAACTCCAATTCAAGCATTAGAAAACACCCTCTGATTGATTTAGAACGAAACACTATCCACCGGAAAAGGAGACTTGATTCCGTTTATTATTGACATCAGCACTGCTGCATCACCTTCAAGTGCAGGGAATTCAATTGTAAAACTTCTCTCAGGGCACTTGGAGCTAAAGCAACAATAGATCAGCAGTCAGCTAAATCCTTCCTGGCAGCTTGAGTGTTTAATGTATAGAAGAGGCTTGAGGGGAAAGCCACTCTCTCTTACAAGCTGTGTTTATAGCAATACAAGTTACTTGTTCTCCCATAAAAGTCTTTACATAAATCACTGTATGACCAGTGTCCTGTTCTCACTGCAGTGGGAGGGACACACATTTTTAAATACATCCCTCATACACACACCCCCCCATAGGATAGGAATAGTTCGTATTTGAACACACTTTAATGACATGTATTGGTCAACCTCAAATACAATGACATGTACATGCAGCACCTAATTTCACCATAAATTGACAATGTTACCCATGAAACTATATATGCAACATTATTCTCAAAAATCAGCAATGATATGTACATTACGAAAAAATTCTACTGTCAGTTGATCTATGTGTTAACTCAGGATATTCCCCACTGAAAAGTTGCACTTAAAAACATACTTCGATACCAAAATCAAAATAACAAAAATATATTGTGCTAAAAATCTAGAGGCCAGAGTTAAGGTGACTATGTTGTGATGAAAGATGCACTTCTTTGTACTTCATAGGTTGCGCTGAGATCTTATCGGGGCAGTGTAAGGTTTCTGATGCTCTTAACTATTTGTTTCCTTTCTTTTAAGTGCTTGGCTTTTGTAAATGATGTGACAGGTATGCATTCTTGTCACTTAACACCCTTCATGAAGTCATCAAACAATTTATTTTGGGGTGTGGAGAGGGAGTATGAAAATTGTAGTACCAAATTCTTTGTCCTTAAAGTTACAGTGATAAGGGCTATGGAGTCTAGCCATGGGTTAGGTTTCTAATTGTCATGAGTTCAAATCCCCTGCAAGCTGTCTCAGGGGAGGGTTTTTTTTTTTCCTCCTGGTCCATGTAAAGTATTTGATCAAATTCTTTGTTCATGAACCACATGCTGTTGGCCCCTGGTTTTCAATTCCAAAGAAGACACATCCCCCTACACTATTTTCTTCTTTTCATATCAGATTTCCTGTTCTCACTGGAGAATTCAGAGAGACAGATGTCTACATCTAAAATTTTGCAGCGCTGGTTGTTACAGCTGTATTAGTACAGCTGTATAGGGCCAGCGCTGCAGAGTGGCCACACTTACAGCAACCAGCGCTGCAAGTGGTGTTAGATGTGGCCACACTGCAGCGCTGTTGGGTGGCTTCAAGGGGGGTTCGGGGAACGCTAGAGCAAACCGGGGAAGGAGACCAGCTTCGCCGCGGTTTGCTCTCGCGTTCCCCGACCCCCCTGCAAACTGCAGGGAAGGAGACCTGCTTGCACGGGGGTTCGGGGAACGCGAGAGCAAACCGGGGAAGGAGACCAGCTTCGCCGCGGTTTGCTCTCGCGTTCCCCGAACCCCCCTGCAAACCGCAGGGAAGGAGACCCGCTTGCACGGAGGTTCGGGGAACGCGAGAGCAAACCGGGGAAGGAGACCAGCTTCGCCGCGGTTTGCTCTCGCGTTCCCCGAACCCCCCTGCAAACCGCAGGGAAGGAGACCTGCTTGATTACCAGACGCTTCCTCAGGTATGCTGGGATACCTGCTTATTCCACGGAGGTCAAGAAAAGCGCTGGTAAGTGTCTACACTTGATTACCACTGCTGGATCACCAGCGCTGGATCCTCTACACCCGAGACAAAACGGGAGTATGGCCAGCGCTGCAAACAGGGAGTTGCAGTGCTGGTGATGCCCTGCAGATGTGTACACCTCCTAAGTTGCAGCGCTGTAACCCCCCTCACCAGCGCTGCAACTTTGTGATGTAGACAAGCCCAGAGTATGTGCTTGCTGAAGCTCAACAAAATCCTGTTTCCCAAGGGATACAGAAGAATCCATTTGGAAGAATTCCAAGTCCTGTGAGTGCTGTTACTGGGTTTGGACTGTAGTTCTCTTTCCTTCTAACCAGGCTATTTGGGTGATCCTTATGAGCACCCAAATACATTCACCAAGAGATTTAATTTCTGCAAAGTGCGCATCCCCCCGCTCTCTCCTACACAATATTTTTCTCTCTCTCTAGAAATCTGGTTTCAAATGTGAATTTTACATTGTAAATTTCTATCCCAAAGGACCCCAAGGCACTTTGCAGATGCTATCCAGTAAACATTGCTGAAATGCAGCTACAGTAAAAGGTTTTCCAAGACACAGTGTGCTTGGCACAGAAAGTGCACCCTAAGCGTGCAAAGAGAGGTCAGGGCACTCGATCTGGGTTCACAAGCACAGCACGCACCAGTACTGAGCACTGATTGTGAAATGCACCCACTGACAAGCAAACAGCAGCATGGGTCCGTCTTTCATCTGACTGTGGGTTTGGCTACACTTGCAGCTGTACAGAGCTGGGAGTTAAAGCTGCCTTCGTACAGCTGTGTAGGGAAAGCACCACACTGACAGCTACCAGCGCTGCAGTGTGGCCACATTGGCAGCATTTGCAGCGGTGTTGGGAGTGGTGCATTATGGGCAGCTATCCCAGCGTTCAAGTGGCTGCAAAAGAGGGGGGTGGGGTGGAGTGTGACAGGGATCGTGGGGGAGAGAGAGAGAGGGGATTTTTGGAGCTGACACTGTGTCAGCTCCCTGCCTTGCAAGTTCTGACCCCTTCCCCCACCCCTCTCATTCACTAAATGCAAATAGCCCTCTTTGTTTTTTTCCTCACAGACCAGATAAGCAGCTGCTCCTATTGACCCCCCCCCCAACCCACCATGCTGCTTCTCTCCTCAAGCAAACACTAGCTGTGGACATTCCCTGCCTGCCTCTGCTTGAGCAAACAGTAGCTGTGTTTGTTTTTTAGATAAGCAGCTCCAGGAGCCCCGGTTCACAACAAAACAGAGAGGCATCACAAAAAAACAAAGTGTTATCGTTACTTAAAAGTATTTTGGGAAAATTCTGGAAGTCAGTTACAGTGTAGTAAGATTAATCACTGTTTCTCATTTCCCTCTGTCTAAATGCTTGGGGTTTGGCTACACTGGTATGTTTAGTGTGTGTTTAAATCTGTTTATGGTTTTCCTGCGTTTTCTCTGTGAGGCTTTTACCTTATGGATAAAAGGTGCTTGCTTAGAAAGAGCTGGATGGTTCCTTGTAACCATGAGCGATACACTCTGCCTAGCCCTAGGAGAGAAAGCAACTTGCAAGCACTGGCTGTTAGGAATGCTGGCTTGCTGGGGATATCACAGTGTAAGGCAGGCAGCTGGGCAGCCTTAAACACCCACCCCCCCACCATCAGAAGGGAGTGGGACAAGGGTTCCTGCCCCGAGACAGGTGATGACAGGAGTCCTGAGACCCAACCAGGCACTCCTGGGCAGAGGGATTCCAGTACAGCTACCCAGAAAATTTGCCCACTCCCTTTTTAGTAACCCCAGCAGAAAGGCCAAGATGACAGAGGAGGTCTCTGCAGGTAGGGCTAAAGCAGATTGAGGAGACAGCTTAGGGAAGCGTGTGCACTGCTTGGCTAGCTGCTAGACCTCGTTACTCAGGACTGCCAGGCTGGCATCTTCCACCAGCAGTAAACTCATTAAAAGAGCGTAATCTCCATTTTATCCAGCACATCAGCTACATATGACAGAGCCTAGCCAGTTTGCTTGGGGCCCAGATGTAATTAAAAAATAAAAAATAAAGTGATAAAATGGAATTCAAGCAACTTACTCTAAAGAACCAAGTTATCATGCTGCGAGGTAAGAGGACTCCTTATAGGTAACTGAATAAGGAGAGTGGGAGATGCAGCAAAGGCAAGAGGAAAAGAAACAGACTGAATTTTCCTCTGGATTTCCCAAGCAAGGGTCTTAGCTAGGGTGGAACATCTCATGCTGTTTCTAATGAGAGCAGGGTTCTCTTTACCACCTGTCTAACTCTGGGTTCACTGCTGTTTCCCTCCCTGCTCCTGTCTTCCCCCACCCTCCTCTTCTCCATTCTCAGGAAAGGAGTTACATTCGCTAGTGTGTGATCAGGCACTGCAGTGCTCTAACCCAGTGTTGGAGGGACACCGCTCTTCACCAAACAAGGATTATAGGAAGGGGCACATCTTCAAAAAGCAGGACAGACCCAGCATGACTTGGAGGAAGTTTGAAATGAGGTGGGCTCCCTTGCTTTAACACAAAGTGTTTCCTCTCACCTCAGCTCCCAGAGTCAGCATTTCTGTTGTCACCTATGTAATAAGCAATGCAAGCCTTGCTTGGACAGGAGAGAACTATGGGTCTGAAATAAGCACTGCGCCTTGGAACGAATAACAGCTGAGTGGGTGTGCCACAGGGATCTCTTGGTGCCAACTGGCAAAATGTTCACTGCTCTTTGCTGCCCAGCTCCCCCTGGGCTGGAGCCTACTCAGTCACTCTGTGGGGAGGGTGCAAGCACAGTCTAGTCAGCACTAGGAGCTGTGCGGGGCAGTGCAGGTGCATAGGGACCCATGCAGCCTGGGAGGCTCAAAATTTTATATCATTAAGGCAGCAGCTTTGTCATGGCATGAAAACAGTCACGGATAGCATGATTTCCTGCCCCCATCCATGACTTTTTTCTATGTCTGTGACTGGAATGGCTCCTCCCTGTCAGGTTCAGAGGGAGGCCACTCTGGGTCACTGTGGCAGGCCACCATAGCAGTCCATCTCTCACTCTGGCCCTCTAGGTCAGCAGAGTAACAGTCTATAGCCACAGCCCTTTGGCTAGGCAGACGGCCATTAACAGTCCACAGCTGCTGCCCCTCTGGGCACAGCAGCTCAGTAAGCAATCTGTAGTCTGAGCCTAGGCTGGAGCAGACAGCCGTCACCGTCTAGAGCCCTGGCCCTCTGGCCTGTGCAAGGAGCAGTCTTTAGCCCATGCCTCCTGGCTAGGGCCGACTACAGTGACAGTCTAGGGCTCTGACCCACTTCAGGCTGGAGCTGACAGCAAACACTGTCAGGGCCCATAGCCTTCTGGTTCAAGCAGAACAGGGAGCTGGCTATAGCCTATGCCTCCTGGCTAAGGCAGCCAACAAACAGTCTCGGGTCTCACAGCCTTATGGCTGGGGCAAGTCAAGAACACGGCACAGGCCTTCTGGTCAAGGGGAAGTATGCCACCACCCCAGTGGTGGGGTTGGCAGCAGGGGTAGGGGGACCCAGGCCCACACTACTTCACCAGGTCCCAGCCTAGAACCTCAACAGTGGCAGATGGTTCCACAACTGGATCAGTGGAGTTCCCACCAAAGCACACTGTCCTGGTCTCCAACTAATGTCTAGTTTCCCTGGGCTATTTCCTTCCACAGTCTGGGTGTAGGGTTTTATGGTCCAAAAGTCCTCTGTCTCCTCAGGGTACATGGCTGGTGGCAGTCCTGGCACCTCCTCTCCACAGTCTGTCTCCTCAGAAGGCAGGGTGCTGCACAGCACAGTTTGGGCTGCAGACATCACCACCTTCCCTAGCTGCCACCTATGTGAGCTAAACACCCTGCGTTTCATACTTCCTGTCCCATCCCCATGCTTCCAGTGCAAGGGGCATTCAGTGGTTCTTCCCTGCCAGGTTCAGAAGGAGGCCACTCTTCCTCATTAAGGTGACTCGCCCGGTAGTAGCAGCTCCAGTGTCTCCTGTATCCATGGGGCTAGGCATGGCACCCTGCTCCAGGCATTGCAATTTAGCACATGGGGTTGCAGCACCCATCAGGTGGCCTTGCTCTCCAGTCTTCTCACTGGCCCTCCCTTCCACACTAGGCCAAGATTAGGGTTGCAGTGCTGGGTGGGACAGGATGTTGCTGTGGGTGGTGCTGCATGGGAGGAGGCCCACAATTAAAACCTGCACTTGGACCCCTCTCTCTGTTCCTCCAGCCCCATGGAGCATGCTCAGTAAGGATGGACTCTTCAGTGAGTTTAGCTGTTAATCCCTAGCAAGTCTCTACTGAGCATGTGCTAACTGCAATCTTCCAAAGGCATACATATTGGCCACACTTGGGCAGATTTTCACAGGGACAGCAAAAGGCACATCTCTGCTAAATTTCAAGTCCCTGCTCCAAAGCCAGAGAGCACTAAAGCTATTCAAAGAAAAGGTCATCTGCATTTTTTAAGTACAGGTAAATCAGCATATTTTTCCCTAGCCTCCTTTTTGGAAACAGTAGAACCATTTTTGCTGCAGTTTTCCCAAAAAAATTCTGGCTGAGGCAGACACTCAGCATGGAAGAATCATTCTAGTAAGTATTTGCATCCAGTGAGCACTGTATAAATAAAAATCTCTGCTGACTATGTGCCCCAACACTGTGCCATAGGGATGCCATAACACTGTGGGGGTTTGTCCCAGACTCAGATAATCTGCCCCCATCTCCAACGGCACACTGTGCTATCCTAGAAGTGCTCTCTGCTGTTCTAACAGAGCCTCCCTATCATGCACCTGACATAATCAACACTAAAAATTGCCCATCTCTCCCTCACCACTCAGCAAAGGTTTAATAGCAGAGGCTGGAGTGAGGTCTCCTGTGCCCCAGGGCTTTACAAACTACAGTACATTTATTAGCAGACTAAAATAGGGACATAAATAATTAAACCGAAGCGACAGGGGAGATAATAAATAAGCAGAGCTCCCCTTTGTGATGTACTCTCCTTGCTTTTCCATCATGTGCATTCATTCATTCATGAGGAGACTGCACGCCTCAGCAAAGTTCTGCTTACCTAGGTGCTTACACTGCCCCTACCACCAGAGGATCTAGTGCCTGAACTGATCCTCACAGCACACCTAGGAGGCTCAGAAGTGTTACTAGGCCCACTTTACTAATGGGGAAACTGAGGCTCATGGGGCTAGTGACTCACCTACGAGTCTGGCAGAGCTAGTGAAAGAAGATGCCCTCCCACATCCCAGACTTGTGCCTTAACCTTCAGGCCACCCTTGCTTTTTGCTGCGTCTGACTCCTAGCGCCCAGTAAATCTCAGTGGTTTTCAGTGCAATCATTCACTGTGTTCTTTCTCCTGCAGCCTTTGTTTATGCAGCGCACAAGTGTTTTGAGCAATAAATGAGAAAATTGCTCTTCGCCTTCAGTGCCTGAAGCCCCGTGGACAAAGCAGGAGCATTTCCCAAGCTGACTTATTTTTTTCTGTTTCCATTTTTACCACAATTGCTGAGCCCCAGAACAACTCTTGTTAAGTACTGTTTAGTTCTGACTTCTGGAAACAGCACAGGTGATCTTAAATGTAATGCCGTATTTGGCAGATTCAGTAGGTTCTCTCTCTCTCCTCACTCAGGTGCCAATGGAACTATTCAATTTATACCTGGGTGCAAAGATTTAGATGAAAGAAGAGCCATTATTGCATCGCTCCAGTGGCTGAGAGCTGCTGAGGGTGCAGGGGGGAATTTGATCTTTGCCAAACAAACATCCTGCAGACGTGCATTGAGATTAAAAGCTTAACCCTCCCCTTGCCTAGGGCTCCAGCATGCAGCCAAGCTTACTTTAGAATATCAGGCTTAGAAAGGACCTCAGGAGGTCATCTAGTCCAACTCCCTGCTCAAAGCAGGACCAATCTCCAGACAGGTTTTTACCCCAGCTCCTTAAATGGCCCCTCAAGGATTGAGCTCACAACCCTAGGTTTAGTAGGCCAATGCTCAAACCACTGAGTTATCCTTCCCTTTCTCAGTGGAAAACTAGCCCCACACCTACCTTGAGCTTGTCACAGAAACAAAGGTGGGAAGGGGAAGTAACTAATGACTCCCCTCTTCTGGGGCCAGTGTGCCTCCCCTTGCCAGTTAGAGCAGCTGTGCTGGGGTGGGGACTGTTACTAGGGGGCTGTGTCTGTGCCAGCTGGGAAGTCTTCCTGCAGTTGGATAACCCTGGGTGGGGGTGAGAATCTAAATTCCCTCTAAGCTGTGTGGCTGTGTAGCAGGCAGGGCTGGTGCAAGGATGTTTTGCGCCCTAGGCGAAACTTCCACCTTGCACCTCCGCACCCCTGCCCTGAGGTGCCCCCCCACCCCAAATCACCCCTGCTCCACCTCCTCCCCGAGCACACCGTGGCTGCTTCACTTCTCCCGCCTCGCGGAGCCTAGGTACCACAAGCGAAGCAGCCACAGCGTGCTTGGGGAGGAGGCGGAGAGTTCCCCTGAATGCCACCCCACACACACTTAGAATCATAGATTATTAGGGTTGGAAGGGACCTCAAGAGATCATCTAGTCCAACCCCCTGCTGAGGACTCAGCAGATGGGCAGGGGTGCCGGAGGGTTTGTCAGCCAGGAGGATGCTGAGGCAAGGAGGTGCATGAGAGGATTCTTGGCTGGGAGGTGGGACAGGCCAGGTTGCTGCTGGGAGGGGCAGGTTAGGGACATTGCAGGGCTGGGGTGGGGTTCTTGGGGCTATGGCAAGAGCATTAAGCAGGTTGGAGGTGCTGTTCCGAGGGGTGGTCAGGGATAGTCCTCTCCAGCATTAGAAGGGTTACACTTCACTGAGGCTCAGCCAGCTAGAGAGCTTGGAAAGTGTTTTCTTTTTTTAAATTTCACGTGGCGCAAGCATTTGCCCCTGCTGCTAAGTGTCTGGAGCGGAGCAGGCTCTGACTGCCGGTGACAAGCAAGATCTCAGCACTACCCTGGCTGCCGGCTGGCACAGGCTGTCCCTGTGGGAGCTTCGGTGGCTTTGCTGGAGCAGTGGCACAGAGCTAATCACAAAAGTGGAGATGATTTTACCTCTTTGTTTCCACAAAGCCCTTGATTTGCTCTTCCCCTGCCTGCAGAAGCCCATGAGGCTGAGTGGCATCAAGAACTTGGGCTCAGCCATTGAACCTGCTGTTTGCAAGGCTGGGGAACACTAAGTCCAGCATGGAGCCACTTCTCCATCTCCGTCCCAGGGGATGAACGTGGTCTCTGCAGCTCCCTGGCCACGGCTGCTGGTCTGAACCTTGGCAGATACCTGCTAGCAATGCAAGGAGGGCTGGTGAGCCATTGCCAGGGGCGGCTTCAGGCCCCAGCACACCAAGCATGTGCTTGGGGCGGCATGCCACGGGGGGCACTCTGCCGGTTGCCGGGAGGGCGGCAAGCAGCTCCAGTGGACCTCCAGCAGGCATGCCTGCAGAGGGTCCGCTGGTCCCACGGCTCCGGTGGCTTGCGGGAGGTCCACCAAAGCCACGGGACCAGCGGACCACGGGATCAGTGGACCCTCCACAGGCAGGCCTGCAGGAGGTCCACCGGAGCCACCTGCCGCCCTCCCAGCAACCGACAGAGCGCCCCCTGTGGCATGCAGCCATGCTTGGGGCGGCGAAATGTCTAGAGCCGCCCCTGGCCATTGCACTCCCCATCGCGTGCGACTGACGCTGCTGGCTGCAGCTGCACCTTTCAGCTGCTGACATGCGCTGCGCAAAGGGAGGCCAGAGGCACAAGTTGTCCCGATCGTGGAAGGGGGCAGATGGGCCTTGGTGTCAGGGACCTGCCCTCGTTCTAGCTGCATCAAGCTACCTCCTGCAACACCAGTGTGGGGATAGCTGCTCAGACACATGACTCCTTTGCCCTAGGAAGAATGAATGAATTTTCTGGGCACCACTCCCCCTCCCGACTGCAATTCGTTCTCTCCTTTTGGGGAACATACAGCTCCTGAACTACAGCCCTACAGGTAGATGTGCCCTGTCTGTGGCCAGAGCAGGGACTGCACAGCCAGCACAGCCTCACCAATGTGATCCTGTCCCAGGGTGGGCAGGCAGAGAGGGCAGTGCAGTCACCACACTCCATTCTGTCCGTGGACGTTTTGTTTATCGATACATCAACCTACCTATGCAACCCAACAGCTATCCTAGGATCATAGAGCTGGAGGGCTGGAAGAGACCTTGAGAGGAGAAGTCAAGAGGAGTCAAAGCCATGGAGCTGTTAAAATGCAGTGCTCAGGGGTCTTGATCAGCTACAGGATCTAGCTTTACACTTGAAAACACAATTCAGCCTTACCAGTAGTCAGGCATTCAGCTAAGCTGCTTGGAACATGATAGCTCAGTGGTATGAACATTAGCTTATTAAACCCAGGAATGTGAGTTCAATCCTTGAGAGGCCATTTAGGGATCTGGGGCAAAAAATCCTTGTGGGGACTGGTCCTGCTTTGAGCAGGGGGTTGGGCTAGATGACCTCACAGACTTTAAGATCAGAAGGGACCATTACGATCGTCTAGTCTAGCCTCCTGCACAATGCAAGGCCACAGAATCTCACCTAGCCACTTCTATAACAAACCCCTAACCTATATCTGAGTTATTGAAGTCCTCAAATTGTGGTTTGAAGACCTCAAGCTGCAGAGAATCCTCCAGCAAGTGCCTCATGCTGTAGAGGAAGGCAAAAAACCTCCAGGGCCTCTGCCAATCTGCCCTGGAGGAAAATTCCTTCCCAACTTCAAATAGGGCAATCAGCTAAACCCTGAGCATGTGGGCAAGACTCACCAGCCAGCACCCAGGAAAGAATTCTCTGTAGTAACTCAGATCCCATCCCATAACAGACTGCTGGGCATACTAACCTGCTGATAATGAAAGATCAATTGCCAAAATGATGCTATCCCATCATATCATTCCCTCCATAAACTTATCAAGCTTAGTTTTGAAGCCAGATATGTCTTTTGCCCCCACTGCTCCCCTTGGAAGGCTGTTTCAGAACTTCACTCTAATGGTTAGAAACCTTTGTCTAATTTCAAGACTAAACTTCCTAGTGTCCAGTTTAAATCCATTTGTTTTTGTGTCCACATTGGTACTAAGCTTAAATAATTCCTCTCCCTCCCTAATATTAATCCTTCTGATATATTTATAAAGAGCAATCATATCCCCCCTGAACCTTCTTTTGGTTAGGCTAAACAAGCCAAGCTCTTTGAGTCTGTTTTCATAAGACAGGTTTTCCATTCCCTGGATCATCCTAGTAGCCTGTCTCTGAACCTGTTCCAGTTTTAATTCATCCTTCTTAAACATGGGAGACCAGAACTGCACACAGTATTCCAGATGAGGTCTCACCAGTGCCTTATATAATGGTACTAACACCTCCTTATCTTTGCTGGAAATACCTCGCCTGATGCATCCTAAAACCGCATTAGCTTTTTTAATGGCCACATCACATTGGCGGCTCATAGTCATCCTGCGATCAACCAATACTCTGAGGTCCTTCTCCTCCACCGTTACTTCCAACTGATGTGTCTCCAATTTACAACTAAAATTCTTATTAATCCCTAAATGCACGACCTTGCACTTTTCACTATTAAATTTCATCTTATTACTATTACTCCAGTTCACAAGGTCATCCAGATCTTCCTGTATGATATCCCGGTCCTTCTATGTATTGGCAATACCTTCCAGCTTTGTGTAATCTGCAGACTTTATTAGCACATTCCCACTTTTTGTGCCAAGGTCAGTAATAAAAAGTTCAAATAAGATTGGTCCCAAAACGGATCCCTGAGGAACTCCACTAGTAACTTCCATCCAGCCTGAAAGTTCACCTTTCAGTATGACCCCTTGTAGTCTCCCCTTTAACCAGTTCCTTATCCACCTTTCAATTTTCGTATTGATCCCTATCTTTTCCAATTTAGCTAATAATTCCCCATGTGGAACCGTATCAAATACCTTACTGAAATCAAGGTAAATTAGATTCACTGTGTGTCCTTTGTCTAAAAAATCTGTTACCTTCTCAAAGAAGAAGATCAGGTTGGTTTGGCACGATCTACCTTTTGTGAAACCATGTTGTATTTTGTCCCAATTACCACTTACCTCAATGTCCTTAACTATTTTCTCCTTCAAAATTTTTTCCAAGGCCTTACATACTACAAATATCAAACTAACAGGCCTGTCATTACCTGGATCACTTTTTTTTCCTTTCTTAAAAATAGGAACTATGTTAGCAATTCTCCAGTCGTATGGTACAACCCCTGAGTTTACCAATTCATTAAAAATACTTGTGAATGGGCTTGTAATTTCATGTGCCAGATCCTTTAATATTCTTGGATGAAGATTATCTGGGCCCTCCGATTTTGTCCCATTAAGCTGTTTGCGTTTGGCTTCTACCTCAGATGTCGTAATATCTACCTCCATATCCTCATTCCCATTTGACATCCTTCCATTATCTGTAAGTGTTTACTTCATAAAAACATTAAAGAGGTCTCTATCCATATCCAAATCAAATCCCGGTGGTCTGTAGCACACCCAAAGCACTATCTCAGGGGAGGCTCTAGTAGCTTTCTTTCCCAATGTAATTTTTGCCCAGATAGACTCTGTCTTATCCATTCCATCACTTCTTGTTTCTTTACAATCTACCTCATCATTGATATACAATGCTACTCCACCACCTTTGCCTTTATTTCTGTCGTTCCTAAACAGCACATAGCCTTCAATACCTGTACACCAGTCATGACTACTATTCCACCATGTTTTTGTTATCCCTATAATATCCGGTTTTACTTCCTGCACCAGTAGCTCTAGTTCCTCCATTTTGTTACCTAGGCTCCTCACGTTACTGTAAAGAAATCTTAATTTTTGCCATTTGGCTTCACTGACATTCTTTATCCAGTTAGGCACAGACATTCTACCACCAGTATCACCTGTTAGACTGTATCTACACTATCCTTCCTCCTTATGTCCATTCTTCTGTCCATGGCTGTATCCTCTCTTACTTTGTTTTCTTCCATCTCAATGTTAAATTCAGGCGTGGAGATTACCTGGACATCTCCCAACCATCTCCCCCAAATTCCTAGTTTAAAGCGCTCTTAATCAGTTGTGCCAGCCTCCATCCTAGAAGTCTATTTCCCTCCATACTCAGGTGAAGTCCATTCCCTGAGAACAGTCCTCTGTCCATGAATGCTTCCCAGTGGCCATACATCCCAAAGTCTTCCTTATAGCACCACAGCCTGAGCCATCTGTTGATTGCCATAATCTTGTCACACCTTTGTTGCCCTTCTCTAGGAACAGGCAGAATCCCACTGAAGATCACCTGAGCCTCGATTTCCTTAAGCATCTTCCCCAGTCTGGCATAGTCTCCCTTGATACGTTCCAGCGAGAATCTAGCCATATCATTCGTTCCCACATGAAGGACAATCAACGGATTCTTTCCCGCTCCCGTTAGGATCCTTTTCAGCCTCAGGTCCACATCCCATATCTTAGCACCTGGCAGACAGCACACCCTTCTGTTCTCCGGATCAGCTCTAGTTACAGGCCTGTCTATTCTTCTCAGTAAGGAGTCCCCAGTCAAGTAGACCTGCCTTTTCCTGGTGACAGTGTGATTTTCCGATCTATTCTCTGCTCCCACTGGCTGCAAGTCCTCTCGATTCCTATTCGCTCTTGCAATCCTCCGCAACCCATCCCGTATCCTCCTGGAGCTCATATTTGGTGTTGTCTCCATTGACTCCTCCCCTCCTCTTGTAGGACTATCAGCTCTTCTCTTTTTCCTTGCCTTCTCACCTTCAGCGACTACCTGCTGTGCCCCTTCTTCATTTTCCAACTCTGCAAACCTGTTCCTGAGCCCTATTTCTCCTTCACTGGCCCGTCTTTTCCTCTGCCTGGTTCTCTTAGTCAAATGCTTCCACCAACCACTTCCCTCACCCAGCAATCTCCTCTCAGAATTCTTTGGTCCTGCTTCCATCTGCAAGTCTGAGATTATCCCTTCAGCCTCCTCATGTCTTTGCTCCATCATCTGCTCGAACCCCCTTCTAAACTCAGCCAGAGTTTCCACCTGCATCTCCAGTCCTCGGATCTTTTCTTCCATCAGCTCTATCAGGCGGCACTTCATGCAGACAAAACTCTTTTCAGGTACCCCCTCCAGGATCATATACATGCTGCAGCTTCCACATCCAGTCATTCTCATTGTGTCTTTCACTGCGTTCTCTATCGGTCATAGCCTTCCCACCTAAAACCTGTTAGTCCAAGAAACACAAACCAAAACAAACCCCCAACAGGCACCAGAACACTGGCAGACCACCACCCACTCCCTTCACTAGTCTGTCAGTTCCTCTGCCTAGGTCTCTAAGTCTCCCCTACAAACTCCCAGTGAAACTCCTATGTGAAGGGCAGGGAGCTGGGCTACCATAGAGGAGGATCCTGTGTCTAAGAAACTAAACTAGGACACAAAGACATGGCTCCATTTCTTGCTTGGCTGCAGATTTCTGGTGTGACCTGGCCTAAGTCACTCCCTGGCCCTGTTGCCAATCTTTGAAATGAGGGAAGTAGAACATCAGCAATGCTGTGTGCATAAATATTTGGCTCTGTGGGGTGGTGCCAGGGCTGGAAGTGCAGAAACAACATTCACAGTCTGGCAGGGCAGGGAGCCGTCTGAGTGTTGCATTCAGGTGACCTGTAGCTGACCCCAGAGTGGCATTGAACTTGGCAGCCTCTGGGAGAAGTTGGTCCCTGTAACTAGAGGGAAGATTTGCTGTGATCTGGAGCCTTTGAGCATAAGGAAAGATGGGCAGGGGAGGGAAATGAGGAGGCTCAGAAGGCAAAGCCCCAATTTATTCCTATTCTCTCCTTGGGATTTTCTAGCCCTTTGTCCTCTCCAGTTTCCCCAGAAGATTAGTGCAGAGTAAACATGCACCTCTGAACTATTCAGGACTGCATGTCCCCTAGGCGCCAGCAGAGATATGATCAGACCAGAGCTCCTTGGAGTTTACAATAATGTGACTAATTGAGCTTGCCACAGGACATACAGGAGCTCTTGTCACTTGGACTCATTTAGGAGAAAACACTCCCTGGGTGACATTCAAATGGTGGCTTGAACAGATTGTTTTCTTTGCTGATTGAAAAGAGGACAGAGCTGTGACTACACTCCAGCTTTGTTCCTCTGCTTCCTTGACTTTCCAAGTGCTAATCAAAGCCTAGACTGGAACCTTGGTGAGCAGTTCCAGCAGCAGCCATGCAGAGAGCATCAATCTAGCTCTGACAAGTACTGGAGTGAAGGGAAAGGTCCTTCCTTTCGAGTACTTGCAACCTTGGCATCAGTGCACACAGCTTGGAGCAGAGCTGGCCTGCACCTTGCCTTTCTCTGGCCTCCTGAGGACCTCGGCACATCTCACAAGCTAGGTGAGTGTCAGCACCGGTCCGTGCTCTTCTCTCAGCATTAGAGGGCGCCATGCTCCTGGAGTTGCTCTCTTTCAGATAAAACTGAGACCCTGACCATTGAAGACCCCATTGCACTTTTAGTAAGAGAAAAGATGTGGTTTGAGCATTGGCTTGCTAAACCCAGGGTTGTGAGTTCAATCCTTGAGGGGGTCATTTAGGGATCTGGGGCAAAAATCTGTCTGGGGATTGGTCCTGCTTTGAGCAGGGGGTTGGATTAGATGATCTCCTAAGGTCCCTTCCAACCCTGATATTCTATGATTTGAGCCCTGGGGTGCAGGCACACTTTTAATTCACATGTATGGAGTGGTTATTGTTACAGTCAGCATTTGCTAATAGATGCCCCTACATTATTTCCTATCCTCAGTCCAGAGAAAAACTGTGCTATCTTAAACACCTCTACATGGTAACTGTTTGTAAAAGCTGGTGATTTTATGATGACCCTGCTCCTAATGACCTCTTCTAATGTCAATGACATTTGCTATTCTTCTTCACTTCCTGTCAGTGGCAGCTTCAGGCACCAAGCGCGTGCATGGGGCGGCAAGCCGTGGGGGGCAGCCTGCTGGTCCCTGCCAGGGTGGCAGTCAGGTAGCCTTTGGCAGCTTGCCTGCAGGAGGTCCGCCGGTCCTGCGGATTCAGTAGGAATTCGGCAGTGGATACACCAAAGCTGCAGGACCAGCAGACGTCCCGCAGGCAAGCTGCTGAATCCACAGGACCGGGAACCTCCCACAGGAGCATTGCCAAAGGCTGCCTGCCTGCCATGCTAGGGGTGGCAAAAAAGCTAGAGCCGCCTCTGCTTCCTGTGCTAAATGATTGCAGTTTTGCTGCGCACTTTTAAACAGCCACTTGGGCTTCCTCCCCAGAAGTGGCTGCATTCCAGAGTGGAGGGGAAGCACCTTCCGTATCTATAGAACCAGCTCTTCAACCAGTGTAAATAGGCCTAAGTCTGTGGACTTCAGTGGAGCTGTGCTGATTTGCATGAGGGGAGGGACTGGGAAGTGCTTTGGATTCCTTTGGGATATGCAGCACCCGTCCCTGTACTGGAGTTTAGATCCAAGCTCTCTGAGTATCCTGCTGAGACCCAGAATCTCCCTTTGTTCAGCCTGAAAGCTTTGTCTGCCCCTGTTGACACTGCAGCATCTTGAAGCTCTGTTGCCTGGTTCGCTGGGAGTCTGGATGGCCCGGGGTTTTCAGCTGCTTGTCAACTTCCAGTGGAACCTGCTCCAGCCAGATGAATCAGAAGTGACGTGTCCTGCAGCTCCCCAGCCTGAATTTTGGCAAGGATCCTGCTGTCTGTGTTAATTAACAGAACAGGTCTGCGACTACAGCAGAGGTTTGCTTGATTGCCTTGTTTAAGCAGAACTGAAATAATTGCTCCGTGCACTTGTAATCAGAGAGCTTCCCCTGTTCCCAAGCTCAGCCTCTCCGTGCTGAAGAGTGCATAGAAAGTGTCACTCAGAGCCTGGGCAGAGCTCGAGTTGTACAGACGTGGGGACTTGGTGGCTCAGGGGATTGGCAGGCAGGGACACTGCCTAACCTGTAGCTCCTGATCAGACTTGGCACTTGAACTGTTCAGCAGTGTACAGACTCAATTAATTTCCCCAACACCTGCATTGCTCATCTCTTGAAGGCCTGGAGAACTTATGCTTAACAAGTCACTTATTTTTATTTCAACATTACTGAGCACAACCAGAGCCTGCAGCCAACCCAGCCTGCTCTGCCCCCTGCAGTCCAGCACCTGCATTTCAAAAATGGAGCATGACCTTTGATGTCTGCAGCCACATCCCATCTACTCACACATCAACAGCAGCTGCTCCACACAAAGCCCTCAGATGGTCTCAGCATAAGTATCATCATCACTGCGATGGTTTTAGAAATGGATAACCAAATAAGGGCACCTGCATGAGATGAATCAGTCCCAGGCATGTTCAATTCCTGCTTCCCTAGTCACTCTCCTAGGCTGTGATGTTTCTCAGATCGGTCTGTCTGAATGCAGTGCAATACTGCTGCCATCATTAGCCCACCTGGAATGAGCTGATGAGCCTCAGTGCCCACATCACAAAGACAACCATCACAACTGGCACTAACCTGAACCCCAGTGTGCAGCCTCAGCAGATAAGCCAAGAACAGTTTAAGTCCTAGACAGAGCACCTACATATGGTCCTTTGGGAGCAGTGCTGATGCACCTTGCACTTTGGCATGCATGGCAGAGCAGAGGGGCAGCATCTCCCAGGCTGTCCCTGTAGCTAGAATGAGGACGTTGTTTTCCAGTGCTGTCAATCTGGTTCCTTTCACCAGGCTACTGTTCTCTTTAAATGAGAATGAATAAATGATGATGCCCAGCAGCCCGCCAAAGCTCAGCGCTAGGTGAGCAGGTGCTGTCTGCAGAGGAGCAGCGGAGGTGGGATTCAAATGAATTTCTAACTACACCAGTTTGGAGCATAAAGCTTTCTACCAAAGGTGAAATTCAGACTCTGACCCTTTTAAAAGCCTGAGACTCAAGTCTTTTAATGCAAAGACGAACTAACTAGTCCACGTGGCTCTCTTCCTGGTGGGGCAGAAACCCTGCCTTTGTATAGTCCCTGTTAGACCAGACTGAGAGGCAGCAAAGCAAGCCCAGGAGTGGCTCAGCCCTTGCTAAAATGTGGTGGTTTAGGTCCTCAGTAATATTTTCCTGTGCCTTTTACTTGTAAGTCACAGGTTCAAATCTGGCCCAGATGAGTAGTATCCACCATCTGGGGACTTGGTGGTGTCATCTACAAATCAAGTTGGTTGATTCAATTCTGGTGTCAACAGTTTAAGAAGGATGTTGATAAATTGGAGCGGGGTCAGAGAAGAGCCATGAGAATGATCATCTAAAGGATTAGAAAACAAGCCTCATAGTGAGAGAGTCAAGGAGCTAAATCTATTTATTTTAACAAAGAGAAGGTTGGGGGTGATTTGAACAGTCTTTAAATATCCACGTGAGGAATAGAAATTTGATAATAGAGAGCTCTTCAGCCTAGCAGAGAAATGTGCAGCAAGATCCAACGGCTGAAAGTTGAAACTAGACACATTCAGGATAAAAATAAGGTGCAAATATTTAACAGTGAGGGTAATTAATCATTGGAACCACTTACCAAGGTTTGTGGTGGATTGTCCATCATAGTAAATGTTTAAGCAGGATCTGATGTTTTTGTAGCTCAAACGGGAATTAATTCAGGGATGCCATATGGCCGCACTATAAGGAAGGTCCAACCAGATGATCACAGCCGTCCCTTTTGGCCTTAGACGCTAGGGGTCCTCCCCAGATAGCAGCCACATCACAGTGACCTTGCTGGCAATCTTGGCTGAGAGGCCACAGGCTGGGTGGGCCATGGAAACTCAGCTTCCTTCTGCTCCTTGGGATAGACCCTTCCCATCAGGACAGAGAAGTGTGTGGGTGAAGTTTCTGTTCTGTCCGTTAAACAAGGAAGGACTCCAGTCTCCAGGGCTGCCCCTCCCCCAGTGCTCCTGAACAGGCAGTAACCTTCCCTTTCTTTTTGCTAGTGTAGCCCTCCTCCTGTCTCTGCATGGCTTCCTGCTTGTTATTATTTAAATAGGCTGATAAATATTTCACTCTGAACTCCGTTATATAAGCCTCCTGGTAATGCTCTGGGATCTACATCTAACTGAAGCCCTAATTTTTAGCCTATTGTATGAGACCATTACACAGCCCTGCAGCCTCGCTGGGGCTCTGCTAGGGGGCAGAGACACAAGCACTGTTCAAAAGCCCACGTGAGTGAGGTCAGGGCAGCGGGATGAGTCCCTGCCCTGTGGTGCTGCAGGGAGAAAAATGGCTGGAAGTAATTCAGTGATTCTGGATCCATGAGGGGTGGGGTGGGGTGGGGTGGGGGCATCAGGTTCTTCAACACCCCTCTGGACATCCCATCTGCAGGAGCCATGGATGGGGAATTCCACAGAGATGCCCCAGATTTCATGTCTGCCTCCTTGCTCCTTGCAACAAGGGAGAGAGGTGGGGACCGGGGGCAGAGATGGGCTGCCTTAGTGGTTAGAAGTCATGAAAGGTGAATGAAGAATGATTTCAGAACTTCCATCTCTAGGGGAGCTGGGCTGAGTTCTGAAAGGAGAGTTTACCCATCCCTCCCCTTGCAAGAGTGTCTTCCACCCTGAAGCATCTGCAGCCTCTATGAACAGGATCACTTCTGTTACTGAAATGCAGCCACCTCAGCAGCGGAAAGGCTGCAGCTATTTTATACACACAGCACAAAGGACCAGCATCTCAGCCATTGATCTCAATGGTGCTCTGCTGATTCTCCCCTTGCTGGGGATCTGGTCCAAGATTTTGAGGTGATGAAAAGGAGAGAAGCTTTTCTAATCCATTCAGGGTGATAAAGAGCCACCATGTGAATAGCCAGGTTAGAACGTGACCAGGCCAGTGGGCCCAAGTCCCCTATCCCAGCAGAAGGTTCCATGGGGTTAGGAACAACCCCAAGCTGTTTGCATGGCATTGTTCATACACAAGGAGCTGTGCTGTATTTTTCAGTCCGAATGACTTCAGTGTTAGAGTAAGAGTAGTTTCCGCAAGGGAGAGAGCACAGTGTCTGTGTCTCCTCTATAACATACTGCATCTACTCTGCCTCTCAAAATGACAGCCGTCCCTACACAGAGCAGCAATTAATGACAATCACATACACCATCAGCAGGGCCACTGTTTCGTCTTCCATCTCTGAAAGAGTGATGGCTCCTCCATACATTTCCCCAGGCGCCCCTCTGGTGTAACTGAGTGGCCCTGTGTGTGTGATGCTGCCTTCTAGAAAGGACAAGTTTGACTCGCAGGGAGGATAAAAGATATACTATTGCTTCTAGCAAAAGGCAGGCTCACAGTCAAAGAAGCCTCTTGTTTGGAGCCAATGCTTTCGAATGCACAGGTGTGTAAGTGTGGTTTTTACTCACTACAGTCATTGAGTCTGCAGCACAGGAAATTACACTAGAAAACTAGCTCAGCATTGATTCTGTGGGCTGAGACTTGGCAATGCCTTACTGCAGTGCCTCCGCTTTGCATTTAGAGGATTCCCTTTGACACACAGACCAAGCCCAACCTTGCTTACCTTACGAGAGCTTCTAAGATCACCGCCAGCATGGAATGGCAGCAGGTGCTGGCAGCACCCTCCATTCTGCTTCATAACACTGACAGCATTCCAAGCTCTCCCTGCTGTGCTACACCAGCCCTGTCTTAGCCTTGCAGCTTAATAGTAGGAGCACCCCAGTACCCAAGTCCCTTTGAATTGTTCCCCTGTGGTATCTAGCCCCTGACACTGCCTGCTCACAGAAATCCCAGATCTTCTGCCCCCAAAGGAGCTGTGTGCCCCAGTTTTAACTTAAACCACAGCTCCTGTAAACCACACAGCACTTGTGAGCAAGTAAATAAAACAAAAGCAGATTTATTTAAGAAGGAATGGAGATCCAACTAGAAACAAGAGAGGGTGGTGGGAACAGAAGGGTACAATACAAACCAAAATCATAAAACATGAACTAGTTCCCTTTCCTAGCTAATGAAGTAAGTTTTCTCTCCAAAGTTCAGTCTGTTGCAGAGCTGGCTGTCTGCCCAGGAACCAAGATCCAAACATTCATGAAACACCTCTGCTTAATAAGATGTCTCCTCGGTGAATAGATGCGGAGAGTCTTTCCCTGCCCTGCCATATACTGAATCAGTCTTTTGGCTTTATTCCCAGCCACGGCAGTCCCCTTGCTGTTATAATGGTCCTTGGTACCTCCAAGTGGTTTCAATGGTTTGTTTGTCTTTGGTGGTTTTCCATTGACTATTCTGTGGGTTGCAGAGATGGACAACAGAGCAATGCATTATATAATGAGCTAGCCAGGAAGAGTTGTTAACTCCCTCCAGCTTGAATGGGCCATCACCACAACATATGATTCCCTGGTGACTCAGTTTCCCTCCAGTTCCTGTTAAATTATTCCTTAAATATCACCTGTACACCCATTTCACAATGATTACGAGTACTGTTAAGTTACAAGCTTTCAGCAGAAACCCTTATAGATACATACCAGAAAAGTGATGTATTGGTTTGCAGTGAGTGTGTCAGGTTTGAAACAGGAAATAGCTCCTGTGCCCTCAATGACTCCTCTGCTGGACCCAAGCAATGCAGAGGAGGAAGCTGCCTTATTTAAACGCAGAGGGGATAAGAGACAGACCGCGAGGGAAGTAGTGGGAGAAGAGTGTCAATTCATGGATGAGACAATAAAACCACCCCCTACACCATTAAGAACTGGGGAACCTTTGGGGACACGAGGAGCCTATACAAGGGATGGGCTCCACCAAAACCAAAATGGAACCAGACTGTTAGCATGTAAAATTTAAAAGGTTGAAGAGGATTTTTTTAAACTAAGAGCTTGAGGAAAGCTGACAGGTGAGGAGGAGAACATGGTTCAGGTGGAGACGTTTCTTAGAGATGAATTTATTAAAGGAGGAGCTCCATATCCTAGTAAAGAAGTTAGTAGAGTACAGGTAGGAACTGGTGAGGAACATCCAACCATAAAAGTTAAATATAGCACATGGAGGCAAGCAGCTGAATATTGACAAAGTGTACAAGTGCTTATGTACAAATGCTAGAAGTCTAAATACTAAGACGGGTGAATTAGAGTGCCTGGTATGAAATGAGGCTATTGATATAATAGGCACCATGGAAACAGAGTGGAATGAGAATGATCAAAGGGACCCAGTAAAACCAGGGTACAAAATATATAGGAATGACAGAGGAAGTCACACTGGGCTGGGAGTGACACTATATAGAATCATAGAACTGGAAGGAATCTTGCTTGAACAATAAGAGTATAGCAGTAGGGATATATTACCAACCACCTGACCAGGATGGTAACAGTGAATGTGAAATGCTCAGGGAGATAAGAGAAGCTACAAAGCCAGAAAACACAATAATAACAGGGGATTTCAAATACCCTCATATCAGCTAGGTACATGTCACCTCAGGAAGGGATGCAGAGATAAAATTTCTAGATACTATAAATTACTGCTTCTTTGAGAAGCTAGTCCCAGAACCTACAAGGGAAGAGGAAATTCTTGATTTAATCTTAAGTGAACCACAGAATCTGATCCAAGAGGTGAATATAACCAAACCAGTTGATAATAGCAACCATAAATATTAAATGTAATATTCCTTGTAGGGGGAAAATGCCAAAGAAACCACCACAGTAGCATTTCAGTTAAAAAGGGGAATTATCCAAAAATGAGAAAGCCAGTTAAACAGAAATTAAAAGGAACGGTCAAAAGCGTGAAATGTCTGCAAACTGCATGGAGACAATTTAAAAATATGGTAATAGAGACTCAAATCAAATATATATCCCAAATTAAAAAAAAACCCAGTAAGAGGGGAAAAATGCCACCATGGTAAACAGGGGAGTAAAAGAGGCAGTTAGAGGCAAAAAGCTTCCTTTAAAAACTAGAAGTCAGCTCCTAATGAGGAAAATAGAAAGATGCATAAACTCTGGCAAGTCAAGTGTAAAACTATAATTAGGCAGTCCAAGAAAGAAATTGAAGAGCAATTAGCTAAAGACACAAAGGCTAACATTATTTGTTTAAGTACATCAGAAGCAGGAAGCCTGCCAAACAATCAGTGGGGCCACTGGACGATCCAGGTGCTAATGGAGCACTCAAGGAAGACAAGGCCATTGTGGAGAAGCACAATGAATTCTCTGCATCGGTCTTCATGGCAGAAGATGTAGGGGAGATCCCCATATCCAAGTCATCCTTTTTAGGTGACAAATCTGTGGAACTTTTCCCAGATTGAGGTGTCAGTAGGGGAGGTTTTGGATCAAACTGACAAATTAACAGTAATAAGTCAGCAGGGCCAGATGGGATCCACCCAAGAGTTCTGACGGAACTCAAATATGATATTGCAGAACTACTAACTGTACTATGTAACCTATTACTTAAATCAGCCTCTGTACCAGATGACTGAAGGGACAGCTAGTGTAACACTGATTTTTTATAAAGGCCCCAGAGGTAATCCTGGCAATTACAGGCTGGTAAGTCTAACTTCAGTGCCAGGCAAACTGGTTGAAGCTATAGTAAAGAACAGAATTATCGGAGACATAGATAAGCATGATAGAGTTAACATAGCTTTTGTAAAGGAAAATCGTGCCTCACCAATCTATTAAATTATCTGAGGGTGTCAACAAGCACTTGGACAAGGGTGATCCAGTGGATATAGTATACTTGGACTTTCAGAAAGCCTTCAGCAAGATCTCTCACCAAGGATCTTAAGCAAACTAAGCAGTCATGGGTAAGAGGAAAGACCCTCTCATGGATTAGTAACTGGCTACAAGATAAGAAACAAAGGTTAGGAATAAATGGTCAATTTTCACAATGGACAGAGGTTAATAAGCAGGTTCCCCAAGGATCTGCACTGGGACCAGTGCTTTTCAAGGGGTAAAATTTGCAAATGATACTAAATTCCTCCAAATAGTTAAGTGCAAAGCTGACTGTGAAGAGTTTCAAAGGGATCTTATAAAACAGGGTTACTGGGCAACAAAATGGCAGATGAAATTCAGCATTGATAAGTGCCCAGTAATGCACACTGGAAAAAATAGACTCAACTACACATATATAACGATGGGGTCTAAATTAGCACTCAAGAAAGCGATTTCTGAGACACTGTGGATAGTTCTCAGAAAATTTCAGCTCAAAATGCAGCCGTGGTCAAAAAAGCTGACACAATGTTAGAAACTATTAGGAAAGGGCCAGAAAACAAAACTGAAAGTATCATAATGTATCATAAATCCATAGTGCGCCCCCACCATGAATACCATGTACAATTCTGGACACCAAATCTCAAAAAGGATATAATGGAACTGGAAAAAGTTCAGAGAAGGGCAACAATGATGATCAAGGGCATGGAATGGCTTCTGTATGAGGCGAGACTAGAAACACTAGGGCTGTTCAGCTTAGGAAAGAGATGACTAAAGGGGGATGTGATAGAGTCAATAAACTCATGAATGGCATGGAAAAAGTGAATAGAGAAATGTTACTTACCTCTTCACACAATGCAAGCACCAGGGTCACCCAATGAAATTAATAAACAGCAGGTTTAAAACAAACAAAAGTACTTCTCCGCACAACCCACAGCCAACCTGTGGAACTCAATGACAGGGGATGTTGTGAAGGCCAAATGTATAAATGGGTTCAAAACATAATTAGATAAGTTCATGGAGGATAGGTCCATCAATGGCTGTTAGTCAAGATGGTCAGGGTCACAACCTCATATTTCAGGTGTCCCTAACCCTCCAACTGCCAGAAGCTGGAACTGGATGACAGGGGAAAGATCACTCAGAATTGCCCTGATCTATTCATTCTCTCTGAAGCACCTGGCACTGGCCACTGTCAGAGACAAGATACTGGGCTAGATGGACCATTGGTCTTCACCCAGTTCTTATGTTCTTATGCTCCTACTGGGAGAAGTAGCCTGGTGGGGGGATTTCATAGATTCATAGATTCTAGGGCTAGAAGGAACCTCAAGAGGTCATCGAGTCCAGTCCCTTGCCCTCATGACAGGACCAAATACTGTCTAGACCATCCCTGATAGACATTTATCTAACCTACTCTTAAATATCTCCAGAGATGGAGATTCCACAACCTCCCTAGGAAGTTTATTCCAGTGTTTAACCACCCTGACAGTTAGGAACTTTTTCCTAATGTCCAACCTAAACCTCCCTTGCTGCAGTTTAAGCCCATTGCTTCTTGTTCTGTCCTTAGAGGCTAAGATGAACAAGTTTTCTCCCTCCTCCTTATGACACCCTTTTAGATACCTGAAAACTGCTATCATGCCCCCTCTCAGTCTTCTCTTTTCCAAACTGAACAAACCCATACTGGGTACTGGATCTGGAAGCTGGACGGGGGCTCAGGAAAAAGAAAAGAGGAGTTGACGTAGGAGAAGACTGGGACCGGCTGAGCAAGGTGACGAGGACTGGGACAGTGGTGTAGGGAGTGGGAGACAGATCTGATGAGGAGGTGGGGTGCATGGGGAGAACGAGGACTGACTGGCTAAAGAGACTGTGCCAAGGATCCAAATGGATGAGGACCCTGGGTGGGAGCCTGGGACTGGGATCCAATGGGGATGGGGAATGTGAGAGGTGGCAGCAAACGAAGGCTGGGGGTGGAAGACAGACAGATCAGATCAGGAACCAGGATAAGCGGAAGTGGGGCTGGGTGGGAAGGGGACTAGGACTTGGATGAGAAGCCTGAGGAGTGGATACTGGGACAGGCTAGGTGAAGAGCATGGGCCGAGGACCTGCAGGGTGAGAATGGTGTATGCACAGGGTACTGCATCCCAGGAGGGTCTAGTCTGACAGTCAGGGGATTGTGAAATTCCACCCAAGGAGAGGTGAAAGCACAAGGCCTGACTCCAGAGGGGGAGCACTCAGAGAGACCAGAAATGGGACAGAGGTGCCGCTCGCCCTGTAGCCCATGCTGGCATTTCCTACCTTCTGAATGCTTGACTTCACAACCTTCATAATGTTCTTTTAATGGAGCTTTGTATGTGAAAGTGTAATTATGTCACACTTCAACACAGCCACTTAAAGATCATTCCTACTCAGCGGAAAATTCCACAATTCCATCCCTTCTGTATGGCGCAGCAGGACACACCTGGAGATTCAAATCAAGAGCAATTTAATGACAGATGACAGACATGTTAGCAACGACATCATATGTGGGAGCCCCTGAGCTGGGCAACTCACTTTACTGATTGATCCTTAATAAGTCGTTGATGAGCTGTCCTTAGGTTAAAACCCTACAGGCTAAATCCTAACTCCAGCACAGGGCCTGGACAGCTGGTCTGGGCACTGAGCAGATGTATGGGGGATGGAGAAAGAATCCTTTCCCAGGCAGTGGAGCAGCTCCTTGAAGGCAACTGCATCCCAGTTGATGCCGTAGCCTCTCCAACTCAGGCTCAGGGGTGCAGGCTCTGAGCAGCACTTACCTCAAGCAGCTTCCTCTCCAGTTCCTACATGCAGGTGTGGCCAGGCGGCTCTGCTGCCAGCTGCCCCGTCTGCAGAAACCACCCCTGCAGCTCCCATTGGAGTGCCGGAGGGGGCCATTGGAGCGCGTAGGTGCCAGAGCAGGGCCATGCTTTGGCTTTTGGGAGCCATGTGGTGAGCCCCTGACCCTGCGCCCCAGCTGGAGCGCTGCAGTGGGGCCATGCCATGGCTTCCAGGAGCTGTGTGGTACAGCCCCCGACTCTGCACCCTGGCTAGAGCGCTGGAGTGGGCAAGCCCCAGACTCCGCTCCCCAGCGGGAGCTCACAGGCTGGCTTAAAACAGCTTGTGGGCTGGATCTGACCTGCGAGCTGTACTTTGCCCACCCTGGGGATAACAGAAGAGTGGGCACTGCCAGCAGCAGGAGACAGACACAGATGGGGAGCTGGCCTGGAGGGAGAGACAGTTAGCGTGTGTGAGAAGAACAGGGTCCTTCCTGACTAATTTTCAGCATCGATAACGTCCTGGCCAGGAGCTGTTGCCCAGCGCCTTGTGTTTGCCCTAGATCAGCGGTTCTCAACTAGGGGTCTGAGGCGAGCCAGTATCAGAGGGTCCATGAGGTCCAGCACCCCACAAGGCAGAAGCCCTGAGCTCCAGTGCCCCACAGGGCTAAAGCCCTGAGCCTCCTGAGAGCACAGTGGCTGAAGCCCGGAGTGATGCCCCACACCGTGCTTGAGCCCTGGAGTTTTTATAGCATGTTGAGGGGTGGGGGTTGGGACCCAGAAAGAAAATGGTTGAGAACCCCAACCTAGAGTATGAGTTCTCCAGGGCAAGGAAGATCTCAAGCACCTGGTAAACACGTGGTACCACAGAAGTGACTCTGCACGTGAAGAGCATCATCAGGGACGTGGAGCTGCCACGGACAGGAACCAGGCTGGAGCACAAGCTCCAGCAGAGCCCAAGAACAGCTGAGGGTGCAGATGGAAAGCCAGATGGAGGGAGGCACCTGGGCAGATCTGTACCAGGCCAGGGCCAGGCTTCTGTCTCGCTGCACAGAGGGCATGAAGAGCTGCAATCACCATGTGTTAAATAGAAGAATGAAGGAAGCTGCTGTCCCAACTCCTCTCTTTCTGTCAGAGCTGCAACTGTGTGTGAAGCATGGAGGAATGGAGCCCTGTGTATTCACCCACTGACTAGGCTGTTCTCCCCGATGGTAAGTTGTAGATTCTGATGAGGGGTGAACAGATGCAGAGGGCAGCACTCCTCGGTGTGGGGATAAGCCATGAATACTGCAGTAGGAGAAGCCCAAGTACCGACCCGTGTTAGTGACAGGATTCTAACCTGTCCACAGAGATCAGCTCTGCAAAATGCTGGTATTCTGGCTGGTAGCACCTAGGGACCTCTGTGGGCTCAGAGCCCCATTGTGCTATGTGTTGCAAAAGACATGGAAACAGTCCCTGTGCTGATATGCTCACAATGGAAAGAGACAAGAAACAGAGGTGCAATAATATGGTCACACAACAGTCTGCTTTATACCTCATTGACCTTACCCACTAGACCATGCAACTGCTTTTACATAGCAGTATAGTGGTTTGGGTCCTATATAATCAGGACTATTTCCACACTCCTTATTTTTCCCCTCTCATTTTTAAGGGAAAAAAGCTAATCTTAGAAAGTATTCCAGGGCTCTTTATCTCAAGCCTTGCATTAGCCATCTCTAGCTGTACGTTACCAAGGGACCTGATTAGCCTCTGCCAGCTTTCAGACAGCACAAATTTCTAGCTTCCCAAAGCCAGGCTCTGGAAGGGGCTTTCACTCTCTGCAAATGGATAGGAAAAAGGATATAGATTAGATCACAGTTGAGCCCAAATGTAATTAAAAGCAAGAGAGGGCTAATCGCAGCGTGGGGGTGACTCCACAGACTTCAGGGAGTTTATGCTAGGGATGCATTTGGCCCCAAAGTCATGCTAGAAATACATGTAAAGGTTGGGCAGAGCTGGGACCTTTCTGATGGGCACAGGCGTAACTGGGCTGTATTTCCTTTGAGATCTAAGTGGTTTCTGCTCTCAGGCAGCTGAGTTCTAATCAGAGCATTTATCACCACCTCATACAGAAGGTTCCCAGTGCTAGCCCCTGTGGCTATCGCTGCGGGTCATTCCCATAGGTGTCATTACGGGCCTGATGCAAACCCATGGAAGGCAGCAGGAGGACACCTGATCCCTACCTCAGGAGCTTGAGCAGACCCTGTGTTATCATGATCAATAAGCAATTGCTACATGGGATACCAGAACAGCCCCCTAGACCCCACCTTGGGCAGCAGCTCAGGCCTGGCGCTTCAGCTGAAGAGGAGACTCCCCTAATGCATCCAGCCGGAGGCACACTGCTGCAGATGGAGGAAGGGGAATATCTCCTTGGAACCCCTCTAGACATCAACTGTTGCCCCCAAACATGAGATTGCTGATTGCCATTATCTCTTAGCATGTGACACTACATGCAGGATCAACCATCCAGTTATTTCTTCACTAGAAGGGCCAATGCAGCCAATGCCCAGCGATCCGCCTCACTCCGGACTGGTAGCAGTGTGTCATGGTTATTGTTGACTATGGTGTCAGGTGGTGTGCAGTGCCTGCTGACTCGGATCCAGGGCTCCAAGGCCAGAAGGGACCATGTGACCATCTACTCTGACCCCCTGTAGAACAAAGGCCAGAGACCTGCCCCAGATAGCCCCTAAAGCTTTTAGAACATCCCATCTTGCGTTAAAAATGGCCAGCACTGGGGAATCCTCATGCCCTTTGGTGCCCTGTTCCAACGGAGGAGAAATAGCAGCTCGAGCTTGCACCCCAGAGGATCGGTGTCTTAGCCCCAGTGAGGAAGCACGGTTCAGTAGTTAAGATGTTTGCTAGGAAGCCATAAGACCTGTGTTCAATTCCCTGCTTTGCTACGGGCTTCCTCTTGCCTTAGGCAGGTCTCCTGGGCTAGGCTCACAAAAGGGACTTAAGCACAGCAATGCCTCACTACTAGGCACCCTGCTGCCCAGTGGGATTCGCAGCCAGAGATAGGTACCCAGCTTCTCTGTATAAAACCTAGAGAGCATTAGGTGCCTAAGGGTATGTCTATACTACCTGCCAGATCGATGAGTAGTGTTCGATGTATCGGGGATCGATTTATCTGCCTGGACGCAATAAATCGATCTGCTAATCGATGCCCATACTCCACCTCGGCAGGAGTATGCGGAGTCGACGAGGGAGCCGCAGCAGTCGACTCGCTGCGTGAGTCCAGCCAAGTAAGTTGAACTAAGATACTTCAACTTCAGCTATGCAAATAGCGTAGCTGAAGTTGCGTATCTTAGTTCAAACTCCCCTGCTAGTGTAGCCTAGGCCAAAGGATGGGATTCGCAAAGGCTACATAAGGTAGCTGATAAGAAATGCCAAGGAGAGGAGTGGGGCTCTGTCTGATTCAGAGCAGTGTCATAGGGTGAAAATGCGCTGCAGCCCCACAGGTAACAAGATCTTCTCACCTCCCCTGGTGGGAAAATTATTTTAGTCACATGACCAGGAAGGAAAAGGTCTCCCTTGGGCCAGGCCCGGGATGTGCAGAAGAGTGAGGGTGCCAGGCTGGACAGATGCAGGGGAAGCCGCAGCGGGATGCAGAATGCAAAAGGCTCCTGCAGGGAAGACCTGACTTAGCAGGAAGTTGCCCAAGCTAGGAAGGGCTGGGAGCAGCCTGCTAACACAGGGAACTGATTTGAACTGTGCAGACTTTATTTTGGGACTTCAGGTTATATTCTGAGTTTTCATGTTAATCAACCCAGATGTTACAGAGGGCTGTTTAAACAGGGAAGCCCTGGTGAGGCAAAACTGCGGTCAGGCTACTGCGTTGCAGAGCCACACCAGGCCACGAAGGAGCACTCAGGAGGCAGTGACTGGGTTACACTCAAGGACTGGAACCCAGGTTTCCGTCCCCTCAGATAGCAGGCCATTCATCTGATTTTAAGCCAGACCATTCTGTTTGTGTCTGGTTTGTCCCCTGCTTGGTACTGATATAAAACCAGACATGGTTTTGTCCTGTTTCATGCACAGAGGATGCTGTTTTGGAGACGGCGCCACTCCAACCGCACCAGTATGGACAGGGTCACACAGGAGGGGGCAGGGACAACCGAGGGGAGGTTGTCCTGTATTCTGGGGGTGTGTCCGTGGTCACTGTGATAAACTCAGGACAGACAGCTGCAAGGGAGGGGTAGGAATCAGTCCCAGAGGGTTAAAAGGCCTTCCTCCTTATCAACTGGGAGGCAACTACAGGTCAATCAAGTTCAACTGAGACAGGGTTACCAAGGTAGCAATTAGAATCAGCTGAGGGGGAGCTACCTGAGGTTAATTAGTATCAGCTGATTCCAACTTAGGGCTGTCTGAGACCTTTTTAAACCCTTCCCTCGGAGAAAGGAGGGGGGAGAGCAGAGAGAGAAGGAGCCCTGCTGCCAGGAGTGTAGGAGCAGCAAGACAGCAAGCCTCACCAGGAGGAGAGACAGTACTCTCTCCCACAAGGGAGTAAAAGAATACTCTAAATAGGACTGGTGGAGATACGGAGAGCAGACTTCTCCTGTGTCCCAAGGGGGACCGCATTGCCCAAGCCTGTCTCACCAGGGCTAAAAGCAGCAGAGGCTGGGGAGACTTAGAAGGTGCCTTGCCACACCACCCTACTCCAGAAGAGTGTCCAAACCACTGGGCTATTGGCTAGAATAAGCCGGGGTGGGGTAGGGTCTCTCAGTCTCTCCTCTGATGATGTCTGACTTCTGTCTCAGTGTTCTGAGGCAGAGAAGCTGGAGCACACGGCTCAGGACCGGCTTGCACATTCGTGGGCAGGAATCTCTTGACATCCCTGGCTGCCTGTGAAAGGGGGGATACTGTGGCAGGCAAGGAAAGGCCTCAGCCCGGATGGCAGGTTAGGCTGAAGCCTTCACATTATAAGGCCCCAAATCTGTCACCTTCAAGAAGCAAAGCTCCTGTTCTTACACACAACTACTGATCAAGAATGAGCTGAAGGAATTGCGGCAGATAGACACCATTAACGCAGACCAGACAGAGCAGCGCTGAGAAATCCCAGTGCAAGCTCTGCTGACACGCATGTTCTTATCAAGTACTGAGGCCCAGCCGCTGATTGCCTCATTGCATGCCCATTGCTTACATCTGGGGCTGAGCATCAGTCCTGGGAGACGGGAATCCCCTATGCTGCTCATTTAGCGAGGACACAGGCTGTGCAATGAGGCTGTGCCAAATATCGAAAGGCAACAATTCATGATGGCTGCTCATTAGCCACAGTTTATGCAGGAGAGCTGAAGAAGCGCTGCCAGCTCTAGGGATTTTAGCATGAGTCTCATGTTCTTTTCCATTACGGCCTCAGCTCCAGGAGTCATGTGATTATCTCAGCTCTCATCTAAAAATCAAAACATGTTTCTAGCCATCGTGACTGAAGGGAAAAGGCCTCACAACATGATCCCAAAGGCTCACAAGGTCCCCACATTTATTATTTTTTTAAGACTCATGATTTGGGGGGTTGGCACTGGCGATAGTAAGTTCCAGCCCGGCAGACTAATGAGACCCCTGGAGCCAAGTAATGATCACTAGAGAGTTCTCAGGTCATTTCTTTCCTGTCCCTTTTCTCTTTGCTATAGTATTCTTTACTGACTCGATTTCAGACATTTGTGCTATCACCCAGCACATCTCACTGTGGCGCTTCATACCACAGGCAGGCCCAAACTCCTCTCCCGAACTCCCACAAACTTGGGGGCAGTGGGGAGCAGTTTAGAATCTGAACACACATCTAGATCATGTGGCTGGCTCCTTCCTTCCAGCATCAAACCAAACCCGCAGATCTGAGCACCCCTGAAATGTAGGGGGATTAAGCCCAGATCATGCTTCAGGTCACTTGTAGTTCATGAGCAAAAAGCATATCAGTCAGAACTGCCTCCCACCCAGATCTCCTTATCCTCCTCAATGCATGATGCAAACCGCCCAGATTCATGAGTCTGTAAGAGAAATGACCTTGCTGTATGAATGAGTAGCAAAAGGAAGGCAGGCTTGGCCACTCCATTGCCTTAAAGCAGGGCTCACCTTGGGCTGGATGCCTCTCACAATGACTCCCTGTCTGTCTCTGTTACCTCGAGCCTTCTCTCTGTTCCGGTGCTCCTTGTAACTAAGAAACGGCTCGCAGCTGGCGTTGAACATGCCTGATGTATTCTGCGGTTTCTGGGGACATCAACTCTCTCCCTCTCTCCCTTCAAGCTACTGACCATTTTGTTTCTGTGACTTCTCCTACCAGAGGCTTCACAGACCCTGCAGTCGCCAGTCCAGGTTTAACCCACAGCTGCCTTGTCCGCTTCGCCCAGAAGGGGGCAGTGTGCAAATGGATCCCAAACGCTCAGGGTGACATGACCACGGCAGTCAATGAGGGCTGAGTCAGGCCAGTGGAGAAGGCGATGGAACCACTCCCTTAACAACCAAGGCAAGGTGAACGACACTTGCCACTTCCGCACAGCAATCACACGGCTTTCCCCTAGCAACGTGCAAAAGAAAGGCTCTTTTGGTTCCTTTCACTAGCTTATTGCCGGGAAGAACAAGTCAAGTAGACGGCACAAAGCGCAGCCAGAGGGAACGATCCTGCATTAGTGTCTACCAGATGGACTGCTCAGACCTAAGAGGACTTTTCCATCCTCATGAGTCTATGAGCTACTGGTTAACAGCTCCCTCTGATTTCCATGCAGCATGTGGCCAAGACTCCCTCAGAGCCACCTCAATATTCATTGCACTACGTGGGGTTGGTCTGTGCACTTCCAGGCAAGTCACTCAAGCCATCACCCACATCCTTCCAAAAGTGCCATGGGGTCTTTAATAGCCACAAGTGCCCAGAACCTCCAGTTCCGGTCTCCTCAGAAATAGGGCACCTTCCACAGCACAGCACCCCCTAGTGTTAGGCTGGGGCATTGTGTCTGCACAGGGGTGAAAGGGAGAGTGCCTGTTACTCAGTCACCATTGCCTGGAGAATCTGTAGAAATGTAACAGGCTTTTATCAGAATCACTTTTCAGTCCTGTATGGTACAATAGAAAATTCCAGCCTTGCCACAGGATTTTTGAAGCATCCTACAGAATTCCCTGTCATGGACAGCATTTGCTATCCAGTTCCAGCAACCAGCGAGGTAGCACTGCCGAGTGACTAGGGCAGGGACTGGGAGTCAGGAGACCCTTCTTCTATTCCCAGCTGGAGACCCTGGACAAGTCGCTTTTCCCTCCCTGGATCTTATGTCCGTCGTGTCTAGCTAGAGGTGAAGGTCTTTGGAGCAGAGCTGTCTCTTGTTATAGGTCTGTGCTCCAGCACACACCAGCCTAACACAGGAGCCCATCTAGGGCAACGGGCAACAACTGAGCAGCTGCCATTTGAATTCATTCCACAATGATGAGGCTTAATAGAAGGGACCAAGTTAAAAGCCAGGGCCTGCTTCAGTGGGTAGAAAGCCTCTGGTTTTACTGATGCTACACCACCATCCCCGCCAGATCTTCAGCACTTTACAACTAATAGGCTATTGAAGAGAAGGCCAGTCACATTAAAAACAAAAGAGGTGATGCTGAGTGATGAACAGCTTTAGGATGTGGTTAAAATCAATGGTGCTGCCTTTAGCAGGAGACACGTGGTCAGCTGAATCATTTAAAAGGCCACAAGGATGGTCCTGAGTTCACAGGGAATTGCAAATACCATTTAACTATTGTGATTTACTTCTCTGACAATCCCGACCCATACAGACTCTGACATGTTGGCTTGGCTTTGCACTGGGCTGCCCCCTGCTGGTACTGCATCCACTCTGCAGGGTTTATTTTCCCTCGCATTCCACAGATGTTGTCTGACTCTTTTGCTTTTCCATCGCTAGTCTGATCATTAGGGGCTGGGCTAAATCTGGTTCGGTACCAAAATTTCTGTTTTGCAGGAAATGGCATGATTTCAAATTTTGTTTCAATTCTGAATCTGGACAAAACGGCAGCTTCCCAGATTTCCTGCAAAATGAAATGGTTGGGAAAAAAATTCTTTTTGGGAGGGGGTCATTTAGACAAAATGGAAACATTTCATTTTGATGTAATCACCATGTTTAACTTCTAACCGGAATGTTTAAAACAAAGTTAAATAATATTTCATAATAAAATAAAAAGTGAAACTGAAAGTCACTGAGAAACAAAATGTCACATTTAGATTTTTTTGGTTCAAAAGAAAGTTTTGCTGAAATCAGCCCACACCTGTGGAACATTTTGATTTGGATGAACACGGATTTTCTGATGGAAACACCTTCTGTCAGAACATTTTCAACCAGCCCTACTAAGATTCAGCCCCCAGCAGCTGGTTAGTAGTACTGTTGTAGGGCGAAGCGTTCCACGGCTCTGGTAGAGTACAGCTAATTTCCCCCTAACTTCAAAACTACAGCCAGTCTCCCCAGCGCAGGGCCAAGAGGTTGAGAGCATTACCTGAGGCACCTAAAAATCAATGTTTGGGCCCAAATTCCTAACCTTTGCTTCTGTAGCCTCTCCATCCTTTCTGCCCATCTTTTAACAGTGCTCTGAATGGTACCAATGTTTGCGGAAGTCACTGACAGAAGGATCTGAACGTAGCTGGATCATCAGTGCATCAGCTCTTCCACAGAACCAATAGGGGAGCAACTAAGTGGCAACAAAAGTGCTTGCAACTGCCCAAGGCATCAACCTAATGTTCAGTTCTACAGACTAAGAGAGACCATGGTTACAAAACAGCCCTGGGAATGACAGTTTGACATTATCTAGCCAAGAAAAACAAACCATTTGCCTCCAAACCACTTCCCCACCATGGTCCTGGAGCCTGATAAAGTGACGGATGTCACTAGCTGTGACGTGGACTTTTAGCAGAGGGCAACCTAATAATAGTCCCATTATCAAACAGGCTGACTCACGGCACTGGCTGATGAAGATTGGGAGGAAACCCTGGATTATTACCTGGAATTGGTGCCACATTTACAGACCCAGAGACAATGGGCTCTGGCTTTTATAATTGCAGATGGAAAGCAGCTAAATCATCCTACTGAAAGAGCCACTTATAGTTTCCAAACCCTATAACCCCAGACATGCTGCATTTCATGACCCCAGGTGCAAGCCTACTAACAGCTGCCTTCTGAATTCAACCTTGGGGACCATATCTATGAAATGGAGACCCAGAATTTATATCCCCTACATAGCTCTGGCCAGCTCCTCGCTTTCTGTGTCAGCCTGGCTGTGCCTCGCCTCCTCCAGGAGCTGAGTCCTTCATCAAAATGCTGGGAAGCCAGTGTAACTTTAGCGCCTTCTTGGCCAAGATGGAGTCTGCTCTGCAGGCAGCTCTGGCCAAGAGAAGGCGGGCGCAGGAATGCAGCAGGAGAAATCCCTTCTACCCCAGAGGCACCTGTTCCAAACCCTCCAGAGTGAACACACACACCCACAGGAAAAGTACAATGGATATAACAAGGGAAATATTTATTTACAGAGGGATGAGAGGAGAAAAACAACAAGGAGAAATATAGGGCAGGGCCAGCTCCAGGCACCAGCTTATCAAGCAGGTGCGTGGGGCAGCAACATTAGGTATTCAGCGGCAATTCAGCGGAGGGTCCCTCACTCCCGCTCAGAGCAAAGGACCTCCCGCTGAATTGCCGCAGATTGCGGCTTTTTTTTTTATTTTTTTTTTTTGGCTGCTTGGGACAGCAAAACCCCTGGACCCGGCCCTGATATAGGGGGGGCAGTAAAACAGTGTTGCATCCAAGCCAAGGCACCACGGGCCCAGTGGTAGCACAGTCTGGAAGGGCAGACACTGAGCAGTGTGTCTGCACACAGAGTTCAGGAGGCCTGAGCAAAGTTCAGTCCAGTGCTGAGTCTTGGGTGCTCCTGGTCATCTTCGGCGCCAGTGAACTCTCCCCAGCAAATCCCTCCGGTGCCCTCTTCTGCCGCTCTCTGCAAAGCCCCACAGAGCGACCACCTCTCCACTTAACTAGCTACAGCCTCCCTCCTTGTTCCCAGTGCAGAGTCACAAGCCCCAGTACTCACAGCCCCACACAGCTCTGGGCAGCCGTGATACTGGTCCAGCTCCAGCCTGTCCTGCTCGGTCAATTCCTCCCTGGCACAGTGCTCCTCCTGGCTCCTTTCCTGGGCTGTCCCCGATCAGACCTGTCCTTCTCAGGCCTCAGGCAGGTTCTCCCTGCTTCACTTTTCCAGGGCCTGCTGACTGCCTCTCTTTCCCTGGGGCTCCCGTGCTGCCCCGGAGTTTCCCTCCTTTTTTCTTACTCTCCCCTCTCCCCTGGGAAGAAGATTTAAAAGGTCCATGCTCTCTAAACCCCAAAGGGGTTACACCAGGAAGCCACTAGCTGGAATCTGGTAGCCCATAAAACCCCAAAAGGATGTATGCTGCCTAGGTGTAAGAGGAGACTATCAGTCACTGACCATCTCGTCCAATAAGGAAGAATGCCCAGAGGTTTGTTGATGTAGCCATTCTTGTTATCAACCCGGGAGCTATGCCAGCAATTATATCCCACAGTGACAGACACCTTACAAACACTTAGCCAGATAGGAGCTCCTCCAAGGACTGCCATGACATGGTGCCACCTCTAGCAGCATGCCAAGAAGAACTGATGGAGTGGTTCAGTCTGTAACAAGACGGCATGTGCCAGCGGGGGACAGGAATCCTCCAACCACATGTTCCAAGCACTGATGGCAAACGGCCTCTTTGGAATGGACCAAAGGGCTGCATCTTATACCCTTTGTGCCACTTCCCTCTTCACACTCTCCATTGGATATGGTGCGGGAGAGAGGAAGTTTGCCTGACCTCTATTCACAAAGTGAAGTAAGTGAGGCAGGGGGAAGGGAGAATCAGCTGTGGAGATCTGGGAAGGTCTACATTACGAACTTACATTGGTATAACTGCGTCGCTATGGGGTGTGAAAAAGCCACACCCCTGAGTGATGTCATTATACTGACCAACCCCCGGTGTAGACAACGCTCTGTCGCTGGGTGAAACACTCCTGTTGACACAGTAGTGTCTTCACTAAAGTGCTACAGCCGTGCGGCTGCATTGGTGCAGCTTTGGGAGTGTAGCGCGGCCATTGGGTTAGCAGACAGTACAGGACCGCACAACCCAGGCAATATGACAGGCAAGGATAACCTCAAAAATAAGCCCCTGGGTTGGTGCAGGAGAAAGCAAAGGGTGCAAAATGAAGGGAGGCCTATTAGTTAATAGAGAATACTTTGAGTACTTAAAATACAAATAGCTACAAATACCTTCTCCTCCAACAGAAGTCCCACTCAAACCTAAAACTATCATTAAGAGTAATACAACAATATGTTATTTCTCAGACCATTGATACGGAAAAGATGCTGAGCCCTGATTAGGGGGCGGGGCTTCTCTGACTATGGGTCCTATAAAGGTAGCCAGTCAGTCAGGCAGCAGCACAGGCAGCTGCAGAGAAGCCAGCAAACAGAGCTGTAAACAGGGGAGTTTGAATGGGAGTTTACAGGGGCAGTTTTAGGGGAAGACTAGGAGAACGAGGCAGAGGAACAGACAGGCTAGTGAAGGGAGTGTGTGGTGTTCTGGCAGTATTTTGGTGCTCGTTGGGGATTTGTTTTGCTGCAGGTGGTGGTGGTGTGGTTTGGTTTGTGTTTCCCGGATTTACGGGATTTAGGTGGGAAGCCTGTGACAGATACAGAGGCAGCAGTGGTAGTGACCCAAGCTGTGGAAGACACAGTGAAGATGACTGGATGTGGAAGCTGTGGCATGTACATGATCCTGGAGGGGGTACCTGAAAAGAGTTTCGTCTGCATGAAGTGCCGCCTGATAGAGCTGATGGAAGAAAAGATCTGAGGATTGGAGATGCAGGTGGAAACTCTGGTTGAGTTTAGAAGGGGGTTCGAGCGGATGATGGAGCAAAGACATGAGGAGGCTGAAGGGAAAAGCTCAGACTTGCAGATGGAAGCAGGACCAAAAAACTCTGAGGGGAGACTGCTGGCTGAGGAAAGTGGACAGTGGAAGCATTCAACTGAGAGAACCAGGCAGAGGAAAAGATGGGGTAGTGAAGGAGAAAAAGACCTCAGGAACAGGTTTGCGGAGTTGGAAAATGAAGAAGGGGCACAGCAGGTGGTCACTGAAGGTGAGAGGGTAAGGAAGAAGAGAAGAGCAGCTAGTCCTATAGGAAAAGGGGAAGAGTCAATGGAGATAACACCAAATATGAGCCCCAGGAGGATACGGGATGGGTTGCAGAGGACTGCAAGGGAGAATAGGAATTGAGAAGACTTGCAGCCAGAGGGAACAGGGGATAGACCGGAGAATCACACGGTCATCAGGAAAAGGCAGGTCTACATGACTGAGGACTCCTTACTGAGAAGAATAGACAGGCTTGTAACCTGAGCTGATCCAGAGAACAGAAGGGTGTGCTGTCTCCGAGGTGCTAAGATACGGGATGTGAATCTGAGGCTGAAGAGGATCCTAATGGGACTGGGAAAGAATCCCCTGATTGTCCTTCATGTGGGAACAAATGATACGACTAGATTCTCGCTGGAACGTATCAAGGGAGACTATGCCAGGCTGGGGAAGACACTTAAGGAAATCGAGGCTCAGGTGATTTTCAGTGGGATTCTGCCTGTTCCCAGAGAAGGAAAAAAAGGTGTGACAAGATTATGATGATCAACAGATGGCTCAGGCAGTGGTACTATAAGGAAGGCTTTAGGATGTATGGCCACTGGGAAGCATTCATGGACAGAGGACTGTTCTCTTGGGATGGACTTCATCTGAGTAAGGAGGGAAATAGACTTCTAGGATGGAGGCTGGCACAAGTGATTAAGAGAGCTTTAAACTAGGAACTGGAGGGAGATGGTTGGGAGATATCCAGGTAATCTCCACACCAATTTTAACATTGAGAGGGAAGAAAATGAAGTAAGAAAGGATACAGCTGTGAGTAGGAGAATGGACAAAAGGAGGAAGGGTATGTAGATACAGTCTAATAGCTGATACTAGCGTTAGAATGTCTGGGCCTAATCAGGTAAAAAAATGTGAGCAAAGCCAAACAGCAAGAATTAAGATGTTTGTACACCAATGTGAGGAGCCTAGGTAACAAAATGAAGGAACTAGAGTTACTGGTGCAGGAAGTGAAAACAGATATTATAGGGATAACGGAATCATGGTGGAATAGTAGTCATGACTGGAGTACAGGTATTGAAGGCTATGTGCTGTTTAGGAAAGACAGAAATAAAGGCAAAGGTGGTGGAATAGCATTGTATATCAATGATGAGGTAGATTGTAAAGAAACAAGAAGTGATGGAATGGATAAGATAGAGTCTGTCTGGGCAAAAATCACATTGGGGAAGAAAGCTACTATAGCCTCCCCTGGGATAGTGCTTGGAGTGTGCTACAGACTGCTGGGATCTGATCTGGATATGGATAGAGACCTCCTTAGTATTTTTAATGAAGTAAACACGAATGGGAATTGTATGAACATGGGAGACTTTAACTTCCCAGATATAGACTGAAGGACAAGTGCTAATAATAATAGGGCTCAGATTTTCCTGGATGCGATAGCTGATGGATTCCTTCACCAAGTAGTTGCTGAACCAACAAGAGGGGATGCCATTTTAGATTTGGTTTTGGTGAGCAGTGAGGACCTCATAGAAGAAATGGTTGTAGGGGAGAACTTTGGTTTGAGCGATCTTGAGCTAATTCAGTTTAAACTAAATGGAAGGATAAACAAAAATAGATCTATGACTAGAGTTTTTTATTTCAAAAGGGCTACCTTAAAAAAATTAAGGAAATTAGTTAGGGAAGTGGATTGGACTGAAGAACTTGTGGATCTAAAGGCAGAGGAGGCCTGGAATTACTTCAAGTCAAAGTTGCAGAAACTATCAGAAGCCTGCATCCCAAGAAAGGGAAAAAAATTCATAGGCAGGAATTGTAGACCAAGCTGGATGAGCAAGCATCTCAGAGAGGTGATTAAGAAAAAGCAGAAAGCCTAGAAGGAGTGGAAGATGGGAGCGATCAGCAAGGAAAGCTACCTTATTGAGGTCACAACATGTAGGAATAAAGTGAGAAAGGCCAAAAGCCATATAGAGTTGAACCTTGCAAAGGGAATTTAACCCAATAGTAAAAGGTTCTATAGCCATATAAATAAGAAAAAAACAAAGAAAGAAGTGGGATCGCTAAACACTGAAAGTGGAGTGGAGGTTAAAGATAATCTAGGCATGGCCCAATATCGAAATAAATACTTTGCCTCAGTCTTTAATGAGGCTAATCAGGAGCTTAGGGATAATGGTAGGATGACAAATGGGAATGAGGATACAGAGGTAAATATTAGCACATCTGAGGTAGAAGCCAAACTCGAACAGCTTATTGGGACTAAACTGGGGAGGCCCAGATAATCTTCATCCAAAATATTAAAGGAACTGGCACATGAAATTGCAAGCCCATTAGCAAGAATCTTTAATGAATCTGTAAACTCAGGGGTTGTACCATATGACTGGAGAATGGCTAACATAGTTCCTATTTTTAAGAAAGAAAAAAAAAGTGATCCGGGTAATGACAGGCCTGTTAGTTTGATATCTGTAGTATGCAAGGTCTTGGAAAAAATTTTGAAGGAGAAAGTAGTTAAAGACATTGAGGCCAATGATAATTGGGACAAAATACAACATGGTTTCACAAAAGGTAGATCGTGCCAAACCAACCTGATCTTCTTTGAGAAGGTAAAAGATTTTTTAGACAAAGGACACACAGTGGATCTAATTTACCTTGATTTCAGTAAGGCATTTGATACTGTTCCACAGGGGAATTGTTAGCTAAATTGGAAAAGATGGGGATCAATACAAAAATTGAAAGGCGGATAAGGAACTGGTTAAAGGGGAGACTACAACGGGTCGTACTGAAAGGTGAACTGTCAAGCTGGAAGGAGGTTACTAGTGGAGTTCCTCAGGGATCCGTTTTGGGACCAATCTTATTTGAACTTTTTATTACTGACCTTGGCACAAAAAGTGGGAATGTGCTAATAAAGTTTGCAGATTACACAAAGCTGGGAGGTATTGCCAATACAGAGAAGGACCAGGATATCATACAGGAAGATCTGGATGACCTTGTAAACTGGAGTAATAGTAATAGGATGAAATTTAATAGTGAAAAGTGGAAGGTCATGCATTTAGGCATTAATTACAATTTTTGTTATAAGCTGGGGATGCATCAGTTGGAAGTAAAGGTGGAGGAGAAGGACCTCAGAGTATTGATTGATCACAGGATGACTATGAGCTGCCAATGTGAAATGGCCATGAAAAAAGCTAATGCGGTCTTGGGATTCATCAGGCGAGGTATTTCCAGTAGAGATAAGGAAGTGTTAGTACTGTTATACAAGGCACTTGTGACTCCTCATCTGGAATACTGTGTGTAGTTCTGCTCTTCCATGTTTAAGAAGGATGAATTCAAACTGGAATAGGTTCAGAGAAAGGCTACTAGGACGATCCGAGGAACGGAAAACCTGTCTTATGAAAGCAGACTCAAAGAGCTTGGCTTGTTGAGCCTAATCAAAAGAAGGCTGAGGGGAGATATGATTGCTCTCTATAAATATATCAGAGGAATAAATATCAGGGAAGAAAAGCAATTATTTAAGCTCAGTACCAATGTGGACACAAGAACAAATGCATACAAACTGGCTATCAGGAAGTTTAGACTTGAAATTAGATGAAGGTTTCTAACCATCAGAGTGAAGTTCTGGAACCAGGGACGGCTCCAGACCCCAGCATGCCAAGCGCGTGCTTAAGGCGGCATGCCATGGGGGGTGCTCTGCTGGTTGCTGGGAGGGTGGCAGGCGGCTCCGGTGGTCCTCCTGCAGGCTTGTCTGCGGAGGGTCCACTGGTCCCATGCAGCTTCGGTTGAGCCGCGGGACCAGCGGACCCTCTGCAGGTATGCCTGCGGGAGGTCCACCGGAGCCGCAGGACCGGCGATTGGCAGAGTGCCCCCCGCGGCATGCCGCCCTGCTTGGGATGGGGAAATGTCTAGAGCTGCCCCTGTCTGGAACAGCCTCCCAAGGGGAGCAGTGGGAGCAAAAGACATATCTGGCTTCAAGACTAAGCTTGATAAGTTTATGGAGGGGAAGGTATAATGGGATAGCCAAATTTTGGCAATTAATTGATCTTTGACTATTAGTGGTAAATATGCCCAATGGCCTGTGATGGAATGTTAGATGGGGTGGGATCTGGGTTACTACAGAGAATTCTTTCCTGGGTATCTGACTGGTGAGTCTTGCCCACATGTTCAGGGTTTAGCTGATCGCCATATTTGGGGTCAGGAAGGAATTTTCTTTCAGGGCAGATTGGCAGAGGCCCTGGGGGGGTTTCACCTTCCTCTGCAGCATGGGGCACCGGTCACTTGCTGGAGGATTCTTTGCATCTCAAAGTCTTTAAACCACCATTTGAGGACTTGAATAGCTCAGACATAGGTTGGGGTTTGATACAGAAGTGGGTGGGTGAGATTCTGTGGCCTGTGTTGTGCAGGGGGTCAGACTAGATGATCATAAAGTTCCCTTCTGACCTTCAAGTCTATGATTCTATAAGTTACAAGGTGGCTTTGTGAGGCGATGGTGTTGTGTCTGATGTCAGAGCAGAAGGCTGTGTGCTCAGATCATGCTAGGGTCCTGTGCTGCTGCTTTGTTAATTTTCCTTCCTCTCACCCCAGGAGGTTTGTGCTCTCTTCTCACCGTGTGTGTGGTGGGGTGGGGGGCACGAAGGAACCAATTTTCACATAGCTGGTCCATGCCAGGGTGATATCATCCTCTTTCATTGCTCCACTGAGCCAAAAGCGAGAGGGTTTGCTCCACTGGCATCCCTTAACCCTTGTATCAACTGGGGGGGATACACACCAATAAATGAATAACTACATCTGTCAGTCAGCAGACAACAAGCTAACCCCAAAGGCAGGCTGAGAGGGCAGGAGTGAAGGGAAAGAAAAACGGCCAGACAGGAATTGCACCTGCACTACGGGCAGATGCCTTACACACTGTGTCGCTGGCCTACCAGAAAGCCAGCCTCTCCTCTGCCAGATGGGCTCGTAGGATGGGAAGCCAGACTCTCCTTGCTCTCCCTGAATACAGTTCTTCAGTCAGCTAGGGCATTGGTGCCAAAAGCCAAGGCCTTCATCAGTGTTCCCTGCCGACAAGGTGACCATGGCTATTTTCCGAATCAGGAGCTGGAACAGTTTTGTGGGGACACAGCTTTAGGGGCTGAACTAGTTGCTGACTGGACGTTACACTTGGTTGAAAAAGGCGAGCATGTGTCACTGGCGGGAATTCCAACCAAACAGGGAGATGCAAAAGTGGAAAAGTGGAAGCTGATTTCCAAGAAAAAGTTTCTCCTGTTGCCCTCACCAGGGGTGGTTAGCGTTACCAAGATAATCAAGCAACTCTGCTAGCATGGTCTCAAGAGAATGTTTTCTTTTCTCCAAACACTGTTCAGCTGACTGAGCCCTCATTCCCCTGGACTGTTTGCTCCTGTGAAGATGGAGCAAATGCTACTCATTTCAGAATGTATGTGGCAGAGCCTTGTGAACAGCTGTGAAGGTTTGGATTACTGACATGACAACACATGACAGTTCAGGCATCCCAAATTCAGCTGCTGTGCCAATGGGACATGATCTGACTAGCTGTGAGTTTCAGTGAAGAAGCAGGACTTACGGGAGTTTGCCCCCATGAGGCATTGCAAACCCTTCCCAAAATACCCTGTGCTAGATGGTAGCAAGTTGCACAGTGGGATAGCTACTCCTGGCGCACTGCTCTCTGCATCATCGATGCAAGTGCTGCTAGTGAGGAAACAGGCTGCCGACAAAAGGAGCAGAGAGTGAACAGGCAAAAGCGATTTAATTACTACTGTACATTGACATAACTTAGGTTGATTTAGTTTTATAGTGTAGACTTGCCCCAAGTCGTGTGTCAAAAGGCTGTACTTTCCTGCCTGCATATAGCTGGAGCAAAGAGCCTTCTGCAGAGCCTATTGATGGGGTGATGTTGAACTTTCTCCCTCCTTTGCCTGTGGAGTGAAGGAGGCTGAGACTGGGTAAAGGTTTAGTGCAGTTTGGCTGCTGTATTAACCCTGTGGCTCAGTGTGTAATGTGGGATTTGGTTGAAGGCGCCAGGAATCCTCAAGTCATGGGCACCAAGCATGACCCTCTTTGCAATGAAGGGGGCACAAAGGGCTGCTTCTAATGGCGGTCAGTGTCTCTTCACACCCTCTCATGTTTTCTGTGATTGGGAAAGGGCTTTGCCTGACTTCTAGCCATAAAGGCTAATGGGGTCAGAGAGTACACGTTGGAGATTCTCTCCAGGAGAGCAGAGGCAAACTAGCAACATTAATGACCTTGTGGCACAATGGTAGCATGTCTCACTGCAGATCAGAAAGTTGTGTGTTTGAATCACACTAAGGTTGTGTGTTTTCTTCTGCTGCTTTGTTCTCTGGTTTTTAAAATTTCTCTGACTCCCGCCCCACCTTGGTGGTTCATGGTACCATCTCATAAAAACATAAGAACGGCCAACCTGGGTCAAACCAAAGGTCCATCTAGCCCAGTACCCTGTCTTCCAACAGTGGCCAATGCCAGGTGCCCTAGAGGGAATGAACAGAACAGATAATCATTAAGTGATTCATCCCCTGTCACCCATTCCCAGCTTCTGGCAAACAGAAGCTAGGGACACCATCCCTGCCCACTGTCTCACAGTGTTCATGAGGTGGGCAGGAGCACAAAGGGTGGGATGAAGGTACCAGTCTTCCAGGCTGTAAGCTGGGAAGTGAGGTCATCCTATCCCATCACCCCACTAAGCCAAAAGCAAGCACTTGTATCAGCTGGCTGGGAAATAATTCATAAATGAATAACTGCATATCTCCATCAGTAAATCCTAGGCTAACTCAAAAGATGGGCTGCTAGGGCAGGAGTGAAAGCCATCACAGGCATTTGGGACTCCAGCCAACACTCTTCAGAGCTAAGGAAGATCTCTGTGAAGCTCAAAACCTCCCATGCACCAACAGCTATTCCCTCACCCACCTTGCTTCTCTCCTCATTTACAATCAGATGGCTTCACCAGCAAGCTGTTAGCTCAGTCTCATTAGCGCAAAGGAAGAAACAGGTTGCAGACGTAAAAAGCCCTGAAAGCTTTAATTGCTGAAATGAAAGCACCTGAGTGTTCAGGGATCCTGACAGCAGTTCCTGGGTCACCAGAATGTGATCTGACAGGCTGCGACTTTCTGTTAAGAAGCGGCAAATGGTGCATTTAGCTCAAGAGCGAAGCAGGAAAGCTTTTTCCTGGTCTCAAACTAGGAACCTTTGGCATGCAAGGTAAAAGTGATAGTCACAACAATACAACCACAGGGCAGCTGCTGTGGGCTCAGAACTGCCCTCTGCTAGAAGGGAGGCATGCTGTTGTTTTGGTCTATTTCACCCTCTCATACCCCTAAATCCCCTTGTGATTCCACTAACTCACCAGCTTCCCTTGCCAAATAGACCCAGCATTAATGGCAACGCCTCGTTATGTGCCCAGCTTCCACTGACAAGCAGCAGGAGTTGGGAATGAAGTTGGTGTGAGGAGCTGAAATTGTGTGAGGGAGGGACACTCACTCCTTGGCCTCCTTCAGGTGGCGGCTGAAGGGTCCTGTGTAGAACATTGATGGCTCAGGGGTAGAAATCTCACTTGGCCAGCTCCGGTTCCTGGTCAGTACACTGGGCACTCCCAGCTCAGTGTTGACATCCCCAGTCTTCTCCAAGCTGTGCTGGTTTGAAGAAATGTTTGTGTTCTCCTCACTGCCATTGTGATGCTCTCTGCTTCTCCAGCTCTGCTCTCTCTGGACTGTGGCTTAGGGTTTGGGCAAAAAGCTGTACTTTCCTGGCATGTGGCTGGAGCAAAGATTGTCATGCACTAGTAAGCTGTGGTGTCTGGCTGCTTCTTCCTCCCTTGCTCTGTGGAGTTCAGAAGGCCAGGGAGGCTTCAGGTGGGTAAAAGTTTGTTTCAGTGTTAAGCCTCAGCCCTTCCTGTTGTTCAGTGCTTAATATGGCATTTACCAGCAGGGCCAGGAATCCCCTGGCCATGGACACCCAATGTCCATGGCAAAGACCAGCTTTGGAATGAAGATGGCACAAAGGGCTGCCTCCCAGGGCTACTGGGGCCGTGTCCCTCTCTGTACTCTCCATTGTATGTGGTGATGGGGGAACAGGCTTTGCCTGATTCCAGCTACAAAGGCAAAGTGGGGAGGGTGGGAGAGGGAGAATAAGCTGTAGTGATTTGCTTTGAGAGAGACAAGCTAACAAGTGACTTTGTGGTGCAATGATAATGCATCTGACTCCAGATCAGAAGGCTTTGTGTTCAAATCACACCAGGGTCACGTGTTTCCTTCTTTGACTTTTTAATATCCCACCCCACCTCTGGAGGTTTGTGATAGCTTCTTGCAGCCTGGGAAGGTATAGTGGGAGCTGTTGGAGATGGGTAGGAGTTCACAGACAGTCAGGACACAGTACAGCCAAGCCAAACCCAGCGTCCTCCTGGGTTTGGAAGATGATTGCGTAATGCGAGGTGAATGTGTGAACCAAAGACCATGTGGAAGCCCTACAAGTGTCTTGAATGGGGACATGGGCCAACAAGGTTTGCGCCCTGGTCGAGTGCACCCTCGCAATCGGCAGCAGGAGGACTCCTGCCAGGTCATAACAGGTACAATCCAGTTGGAGAGCCACTGAGTGGAGAGCGGCCAACCTCTCATGCATTTGGCTGAGGCGCTGAACAGCTGCGAGGACTTCCTAAACGGCTTTGTACGTTCCAGGTAAAAAGCTAGAGCCTGTCTCACATCCAGCATGTGGAGGTGGCACTTCTCACTGGACACATGGGGCTTGGGACAAAATGCAGGAAAAATGTCCTGACCCATATAGAGGCAGAGACTACCTTGGGGAGGAACGAAGAATGTGGTCAGAGCTGGACCTTGTCCTTATGGAACACCGTGTACAGGGGTTCAGAGCCCTGAGGTCTGAGACCCGTCTAGCAGGAAGGCTACCTTCCATGAAAGGTGCAACCAGGAGCATGTAGCTAGCAGTTCAAATGGGGAACCCATCAACCTCATCAGCACCAAGCTCCTGTGTCTTAGCCTTTTTGGAATGCCCGTGCACGGGGAGTGGTGCTAACTGATGGAAGGCACCAAAGAGTCGCTGCGCACTGATGCCACAATACCAACTTGGAGCAGTGTAATGGTGTAGGGGTCAAGGCCAACTCCATCAAAATGGCTCAGAGCTGAATGTCCCACTCCTCCTTGGTCCGAGGCTTGAAGGCTCTGCAAATCTTGCAGCAATCGCTGAGATAGTTTTCCCCCAGACAGCGTAAACAGTCCATGTGCGGATCACTCATGGACATTGGCCGCTTGCAAGTGTCACACGATTTAAAGCCTGGGGCACAGGGCATGCCCCAACCTGGGCACACTCAACTCTAAACTAAACTACCTTAACTACAGGTACTACTAACTCTGAAATAACAGAGTCCAAGAGGGAAGCTGCAGCCAACTGGAGCAGAGCAGTTCCAATGCACCTTCACTGTAAATGAGGGTGGGGGAAGCGCACAGCGCCCCTTTGTCATAACCTAATCCCAGATTTGGACCTTAGCGTCCAAAATATGGGGGTTAGCATGAAAACCTCCAAGCTTAGTTACCAGCTTGGACCTGGTACTGCTGTCACCACCCAATTAGAGTGTTTTGGGGCACTCTGGTCCCCCCAAAAACCTTCCCTGGGGACCCCCAGACCCAAATCCCTTGAGTCTCATAACAAAGGGAAATAATCCTTTTTCCCTTCCCCCCCTCCAAGTGCTCCTGGAGAGCTACACAGAAGCAACCTTCATGAATCTAAACAGAGGGATTTCACCCTCCCCGTTTTCAGCCTGGAGAACAGAATTACCGAGAGTTAATTTCTCTTCCCCCCTCACCCAGAGGGAATGCAAAGTTAGGCTAGTACATCTAACACACCCAGGTTCCCCCCTGACTTCTTCCTCCCACCAATTCCCTGGTGAGAACAGACTCAATTCCCTGGAGTTCCCCAGTAAAGAAAAACTCCAACAGGTCTTAAAAAGAAAGCTTTATATAAAAAGAAAGAAAAAAACATAAAAATGGTCTCTCTGTATTAAGGTGACAAATACAGGGTCAATTGCTTAAAAGAATATTGAATAAACAGCCTTATTCAAAAAGAATACAATTCAAAGCACTTTAGCAACTATAGACATGTAAATACAAAAGAAAAAACCCACTTTGTACTCACAACTTGGAAAGAGAAGATTAGAAAGCAGGAAATAGAAAAATCCTTCTTTAGCTGAGAGAGATTTAGGCAGAAGACCCAAGAACAAAAGACACACACACACACACACACACAACAAACCCTCCACCCAGATTTGAAAAAGTTTTGTTTCCTAATCGGTCCTCTGGTCAGGTGGTTCAGATTACTTCTTTCCAGGTGAAAGAAACATTAACCCTTAGCTATCTGTTTATAACACCCTTATACTATGCCATGGAGGCACCACTCCAAGGGTTGCTAGGATGCTCCCCTACGGGTACTGCTGGGGAAAAAACTTCCGGCACTGGTGCATATGGCGAGCATGCACACCTATTGTGGAATGCACATGAGTAATAACTCAAAGAAAAGACAGTTACCTTTTCCGTAACTGGTGTTTGAGATGTGTTGCTCATGTCCATTCCTCAAAGTACAGTGTCACTTTTGTCCTCTGGAAACTTTTGCTTTATGGTACGTTTGTATTCTTCATGGTAGGACTCAGATTCTTCCCCACCCAAAACAATCCACCGTTTACAAATCTCTCAGCCAGCGTTTGGTTTGAAAGCCTCCCATGCCAGGAAAACACACACACCAGATGCATTTTTAACAGCTGATGCAGTGACTTCAAGTGACCCTGATGTCAATAAGGTTTTCTCTAAGGACAGATCAGTCCCCACTTTGCTCATGTCTGTTAAGAGTGGCTGGCTGAGAAAGCTTTTATTTCTAAACTACCAGCCTCTCTTCCTATGGAAGTTAACTTACTCAATATTTGACTATTTTGAGCCTGAAGCCATGCTCAATTCTTTTCATAAACTAGATGCTATTGCTTTCAATAAAATAACCAACAGGCCCTGGAAATAGGGTCACAGTGGGAGAAAATGTTACAGCCATTACAAAAAAAGACAGTTTGAGAAAATATAGGGAAGCAATTAAACATGGAGTTCTTAAGGATTCTACTGCTTTGCATAGGCAAGCTTTAGTATTTCTTTCCACTAATTAAAGCTGCTATATATGTATGTTTGACTTTCTTGAAGGACTTAAGGGGGAGGAATGACCAAAATCCATCTCTCTATTTTTGCATTTTAAGAATGACTTTAATCTCCCCTTCATGTCTCTAAAGCATTGCCTATTTTAAATAAACATTCTTCACCTGCGTCATCTCCCACGCTGACACCATGTCCCATTTTTTAAAAACTTTATTAAAGCCAATGTTAAAAAATATAATACAGAGGTTGTGAAAAGAGTGTGTACACATCTGGGTATAGCACTTAGATTATTCACAAATACAAAGTTTGTTTTTAAAGTCATATGATACACAGTGCATAATCAGCAATAACCCAAATTTAGGTGACTAGATTTAACAATACATTTTAGATATTAGAATCCAAATACTCAGGTGCATCACACATGAAAAGTTGTACAGAGATTTGGTTGTGGAAAGCATAATGTCAATGAGTGGAGATTGTCCCTCAGTAATCGAGAACTAGATTAATTGTCCATTTAGAAAATACAATCCATGAGGAAAATACTTGTTACTTTCCTGACAGCACTTCTCATTGGTACTCCAGCTCATCCCTCCTGGTACTGCTGTTGTCCAGGAGGACAATGTAGATGTTCCTTGACCACTTGATGGTGTCTGACACCATGAGTTGCCACACCAGCTGAGCAGAGCATTGACCGATTCCGCATTCTCTCAGCACTTGCTCGTTACAGGGGTCCCATGTGCCTAGGGCTCTGATGATCAGTGCATGTGTCTGGACCTGGTAACCCCTAGCTCTCAAGGTTTCAGCCAGAGGGGCACATTTCTATATCTTTCGAGCCTGGGCATTGTGGAAGCCGGGGTCCTGTTCTCAAAGGGCACTGAGATGTCCACCATAATGATCTTCTTCTGGCCCTTGTTGATGACAATGTCCGGTCATAGTTGGCTGTCAGTTCCGGAGATGGTGGAGTTTACGTCAACCTTCCCCACAGGTGGTGGGATGGCTCTGGCCAGGCAATCTTGGATGGTGTTGTGTCACAGCTGCCAAGTTCTCGAACGGGGCTTGCAGCTAAACAGAATGTGGGGTAGCATCTCATTTTTACATTGACATGGTCATCTGATTGGGAAGACTTTTAGCTGGAAAAATAAAAGGGTCTTGTCAAGGCAAGTATGCTTCCCTACTGTTCCCAAAACTCCCAGATTCCTACTTTTTTTTTTGGGGGGGGGTCATTCAAATTTATTTCTTCAGGCTTTTTCTGTTCTTACAGCTTACCTAAGATCAGAAAAAAAAGAACACTACTGTGCCTTGGGCTTTGACGATGCTTGGGAACCTTTATCTTCTTTGATGCCTCTCAGGGGAGTGTAAAGTTCAGCTATAGAGCAAAAACCCTAATTCCTTGTGAGCAGCCTTTCAGGTGAGGCCTCATGTTTAATTATTTGGTTTGCTAACTAAAACTAAGTAAATTTTTGTAACTCCATGACTGCGTGTGCCTGTGTGCAACACAAACTTTTCTTTCACAATTCCCATGATGCTTGGATTTTTATTTTGTTAAGGCTTAGCTGTAATGGTTAGAATTGTTTGCCTGTAGTTAGTTCTGCATTTCAGGGCACCGTATAAGCCATTCGCTAATGAATGCCTTTGAAAGTGATCAGTAAGAGGAAAATAATTTCAGCAATATCTATTTGCCCGAAGTCAATGCAAAGAGCCGAACAGGGAGCCTGCCTGCAATGGTATTTTTATTACCATAGTGCTTAGGCTTCCTCATCACTGTACAGCACTTACCGCAAGGGGGTCCGGAGCAAGCACAGAACGAAGCTTCTTCATCTCCAAAGTGGCTATTTACTCATCCTCAGTACCCGACAGCGAGTGTGCTGCAGAAAATCAGTATAGCAAAGGGCATTAGGAGACCTGGTTCTTCTCCCGTGTGACTATGGACTGGTCACCTCATCAGTGCACCCAGCCGTATGATGGAGATAATGAAGCTGAATCCCCTTTGTAAAGCACTGTGAGGGCTACAGCTGAGAAGCACCAAGGTTACCTCAGAGGCAGCAGGTGGGCGTTCTAGAACAGCAGCCCAAGATCAAGTGCATGACTGCAGGCCAGGCACAGCCTAGCTGTGCCGAAGTCCCTGGGACTGAACGAAGCTGCCTGCATCCCCATAGGTACAACAGTTTTTCAGCAGGGGACAGATGGGCTCAGGCTGATAAATGCAGAGAGCTTGAGGCTCTCACAGGACACAGCACAAGTGCCAAAGGGCCATCCCCCTCTCCCTGTGGACTGCTGCTTCCCCAGCTCAGACCCCCAGGGACTGGGCACTAGAATTGTACAAAATGGGGAGTGGTCAGAGAAATGCTACAGCACTTTGGTGAGCCAGCCCGGCCAGGGCCCTCTCCAGCCCTTTGGCTTCTCAGAAGATGAGGATTTAGTCCAGTGACCTGCCATGCCCCCCAACAGATGAACAGACACTGGCCAGGAGTTCAGAGACTCCGTAGAAATGTTTATTAAAACACAAAGCACAACAGTACACAAAGCTCATTAAAAGGCAGTAGATGAAAATGCATTTCCACCTGTGGATTCGATTGTTCAAAGTTCAGGAACTGCAACAGTTCATAGGAGTCTGGGGATGCAACAGGAAAACCAGCTGCCCGAGCAGGAGAGGCAGCGCTGCTCAGGCACTTGAGATATGAGGGGGGAAACCCACTTTTGTTTTCTTCTGTCCTTTCTTCTCCCCCTCAAACATACATTTGGGTCTTTTCCCTCACCCTAGACCTCCTCTTCCCTGGTACCCCAATCTGCAACACTGAGATCTGTTCCAGTCCTATAAATCCCCTTCGGCAGAGAGGCCTGTGCCACCTCCCTCTGGCTGGGCACTGGAGCTGGAGGAACCCTTGTTCTGTTGTGCTTTCAGTTTTATTTACCACCACCACAAACTGTTCCCTGGCTAAGCCTGGAAAACTCCCTGATAGAGGGGAGCGAGGGCACCAGCACAGTTCTCCAGACATTTAGGCCAAAACACCATGGATTGCATCCTCTTCCCCCCACCCACCCCAAAAAAGAAAATCATCCTCTACAAGGTTTGGTCAGTTTCTGTTCCAGTGCATGTCAGGAATGTCAAAGCTAATTGCATTAGGTTTGCATTGGGATGGTCCTACAGCCCTCCACAACATCCAGGAAGGGGACAGGCTACTGGCGACAGTTCTGGCAGGATGAGATTTACCCAAGACCCACGTGGAAGCAGCTTGGAGATGCCAGCACACCCATTTTTCTGAGCCTTCATCTGTGCTTTGGTCTTGATCCCCAGCTCGAATCCTGTGGGTGGCTCTGCTCACAGTGCTCTAGAGAGCAGAAAGCACCTGGAAATCCCATAAGAACCCAAAACTGTGCATGCTTATCTGACCCCCCCGAGGGATCACCCATCCCTATACTAAATAGCCAGTGAGTCAGCATTACCATTCTGCCAACCCCATGAAAGCTTTGGTTCATGGCCTGTCCAACTTTGTCAGCAAAGGAGCTACCCCAGAACAGCCTTTGTATCGGCCCCACTCACTCTCAGAATCCACTGCAGGTTCTCATTTTTGAAGCAAGGGGGGAACCCCACCACAACAGTTACTTCAGCCAACAGGATGTGCTGCTCACTAGGGCTACTGGCAGGGTCAGCTGCAGTTCTCTGTGCTGGGAAGTGGATTATCTATCTTCCTGAGTTTGGGGTGGCTCTGGGACTCATGCAGCCAGGATGGGTCATACCTGGTTGTTAGTTGCTTAAGCTTTGGTGCAGCAGCCTCACAGCCCTACTAGAGTTTGTGCCAGGAAAACTAATCTCCTCTGCTCTACTCAGGCAGCTGACAGCAGTGTAGTAAAGGTACAGGAGAGAATGGGTGGCTGCTCTACATGGTAGAACCAGGTCCAGTTATGGCACTCCCAGCCTGCCTCCTTCATGCAGCCAGGACTAGCAAGAGTTTTGGGTGCTCATGACCAGCCACCAAATAAGCCACTCCCTCCAACCCTGCCAAGAGAGCAGGTGGGGGCCCTGCAATGGAAAGGGCCAGGTCTGTGCAGCCTCTCATCTGTATGAGACGTTAGGAGAATGAGCCCACGGCCTGGGCATGCTGATGCCAGCACGCAGTGTGAGGAAACAGAGGCAGATCAGAGCTTCCCCTACCCAAAGGATCCTTGTCTCTTTAAAAGTAAGAAAACCCCTGCCAGGCTAGGGCCTTGTCTGCCAGATTTCTCTGACAAGGGAGGCTCAGAGCCACACAGGAGCTGCACTGGCTGCCATCCCGCCTATGTCCAATGGACAGCTGGGCACGAAAGGGTCCAACTTGGTCACCACCACTCAGCATGGAACACAAAACCCTCCAAGGCTTCCCTGGAACCTGCTTCGCTTTTTCTTTTTATTACTTCTTCGCCCGCTTCCCTTCCATGACTAAGTTGCTTCCACTGCGCATTCTGGCATCTCCAGGCAGAGATTCCCTCCTGCCTCAGATTCACCTCATCTTTTCCCTCTATCAGAGGCATCTGCTACTCATTTCCTGTCTACAATAAATAGCCCGCACAGCCCACCAGCTCCCCTTCCAACCAGTCACATATTTTACCTCACAGAGATGCTACAATGCCCCCTGTTCCGGTCCAGTACCCCAGCTAGTGAGCTCCTACACTGTCCCTTCACCTACCAGCCGGCTTTGCAAGTGGTTTGTATGAAAGGAGCTCTGTGACTCTGTATTTAACAGCTGGCACTCTCTAGCTAACAGAACACAAAATGGCCTCCTTCCCACCCACAGTTCCTACTTCTGGCAGTCACCCTACTTGGGGGCACACACGTACACACGCACACACACAAGCAAACAGAGACCCTTTCCAGAAGCCTCACATGAACCTTCTAGACCATATAAATAATAAATAATAAACTGCACTTGCCATCTGGACATCTCACAGCACTTTGCCACAGACGGGGCAATCTCCCAGGCTCTGTTTGGCAGGGGGAGACAGAGGCACCGGGAGGTTAAGTGACATGCCCCAGCACATCTGTGGCAGAGCTGGAAATTGACTCCTAGCTTTGCATCAGGATCTCTAGACCACAGCTGCCTCCCTCTTCGAAACAAAATACCCTCAGTACTACAGCTCCGCCCTGGGAAAGCATCACACTATTTACCTCCTAGCAGAGTGCTAATTCCTACATAACACAGCTCAACCGCACACATTCCACCTGGGAAATCAGAGCTGTCCCCATGGGAACAAACACACAAAATAAATAAAATCAATCTACACAGGACTCTCCTTAAAGCTCTAACAAGGAACCTTTGAGAACCAAGAGCCAGTGTCATGCTGTATCTGGCCTTCCCACGCCCCGCCCCGCTTGGATCCAGAAGCCCCCAAGGCCAGTCTGGGAATTTCAGTTCTGCACATTTCCCATTTACATGGGGAGCCAGAAAGGGGGGCTTTGCCACAGCCAGCTGGCTGTTAAACAGACCCCACCCTTTTTTTTGAAGCATAAGCCAGACCCTGGTCACAGGCACTACCCAACGGGCAGACATACATACAGTGGTTCCCCTGTACCCCCACACCAGCCTGGTACTCCTCAGCAGGCCACCCTGTCACTACTATTTACATTCCTGAATGGGGGCAAGCCTTGCCAGACAGAGGCCAAGAGACAGCTTATCACCATGGAGGCAGCTCTGGCCTACAAGGAGATACCTAAGCAGCAGGGAATCGGTGCTAGGTTGCAGCTAAGCCAGAAGACACATGTCTCCTGCTGCCCATCCCACAGCCAAGTCAGGAGACTAGCAGAGTGAAGCCTCTTTGCCTCTGGTGCTCTAGAGGGGCTGCACCTCCAGGCCAGGTAGTCGCTCCTCAGTGGAAAGATCATCACTCACAATTATTAAGGCAAGTGGAGGGGAAATGGCTCCTGCGGCAGGAGGGACGTATCTGGCTCTGCAGCTCAAGAGAGGGGCCTGCCCACAACAACAGCTCTAAGGCAAGAGTCTGAGGTGGTTAGGGGAGAATAAGTTAAGTGGCCTTTGTTACTATGGCAGCAGCCGCATGGGCTATCCCCACAGGGGCATGGACCACAAAGTATAGCTCCCCGCAGGGGAACGGGCTTGTGGAGGAAAGGCACATGCGTGAGGAGACAGCGCTTCGCATTCCCAGGAAGGCGCGGAGCACGGCAGGGAGAGGCTGTGAGGTTTCCCACACCTTCCTCCCTTCCAGCAAACCCCACCCAGGCAGCCATTTACCAAAACACTCACTACCCACAAATCCCATTTGCTTCAGCCTCTTCAGCGTCTGCTCCCGAGTCCCAAGCCTCCTCCAGCCACAGAGCCGGAGTCAGCTGCAGCATCACATTCAGGCATCAGCACCCAGGAGGAGCGGCCCCACCCAGCTGTGCGCTTATGGCACAGCGGCTCCACAGGAGGCAGTCAGAAGTCCAAAGGCGCAAAGTCCCCGAAGTCACAGTCGAAGAGCTCACTGATGCCCTCGCCCTCCTCCAGGCCGAAGTGGTAATCCTGGGGCTGGGGCGGAGACAGGTTGATGAACTCGTCCGGGAGGAAGCTGGAGAAGTCATCCTTGCTCTGCTCTAGCAGAGCATCCACAGAGGCCAGTGGTGAGAGACTCACCTCATCGGCCATGCACTTCAGTGGCAGCGCATTCTCCCCAGGAAGGAGGGGCTCTGCAGAGACAGGCAATGGGTCACTGAGATTGGGTGTGCAGAGCTGAAGGACAGCACTTTAGAATAGCCCACCAGACTACCAACCCCACCCCAGAGGGCTGCTGCATTGTCCCAACCCATGAGGGCTACAGCATCTTCCCACTGGGCCATCAACCTTCCCATCCACCGCCTTGTGGCTGTTGCATTATCCCATCGGCAGTCCACCCCCTGCCCAGATGGGTCTGATCACTAGTTAAAGCCATGCTGTACAGACACACACAGACAGCTCTGCCCTGAAGAGCTCACTACCTACAAGCAGATCCAGAAGAGACATGATGGCAAGCAAAAGCCACCACTACAGACTTGTGAGTTTGTTTTCTCCCTGCACAGGAGACTGCACCTTGTTCCTGGGGGAATAACCTGGCCCAAGGGCCATGCTTGTGGGGTCTTCCAGGAACACAGGTTTGGTTTAAAATACATGAGGGAAGAACTAGCCTTCCACTGGCTGGAGCGAATGGCTAAGGAGGAAGTCTGGAAACCTTGACCGGTCCTATTCACTAGAAGGGCTAAAGAGTTGCATTCCTCAATTCACAGACAGACTTAACCCCAGCCAGGAGCCTGCTATGTAATTAATAGCAAATGTCTAATATTAGCACCTGTCAATGCTCCAGCAGAGTCATCAGTTCGCTTGCAGCAAGGTGATGGCTTTAATTAGAGAGGGGCTGGATCTGGCTTTGGGAGCTCAGGCCTGGGTTATCATTCCACAGCCAAAGTCCATTCCTAGTTTGAATTCTAGCAGCTCTGAAGCAGGATAGGTTACTGCTCTTCACATTGGATGTGTCAGTCCTAGCAGGGTAGCTTCCCTCTGCTGGGGGAAGGTTACAGAGAAACCTGTCGCACACGCTGGTTTGGCATTACCTAGAGCGGTAGGTGGAGCTGATTAAGCAGAGGTGCTGCCTCAGAGCTGGGCAGCTGCTCCTTCTGCCCCTCAGATGCTCTGGCGTGGAGCATCACAAGGATCCTCCACTGCTCCATGTGTGTGCAAAGGCCTGAAGGGAGGCAGCTGTGGCAGTTCCTTGGCTCTCCTAATAACCAGCTGAGACGGGGGCCCAGGCAAGGCTCCATCCAGGTAAAATGGAGGAGCTGCCAGTGGCCTGGGTGGCATCCAGAACAGATGTCAGCCCTGGCATTTGCCCCACCGAGGTTTCCACACCTTTCGTCGGGAAGGAGTCAAGTGTAGGGCCCACAACTGCTTTGAGAACACTGACTGAAAATGCCCTTTCCTGCAGCTGGCTGGGCAATCAGCATCCTTCCCTTCTGCATGCCAACCCCTGGCAGTGACCCAGCATAGCCATCTCCATGCTGGGCCATGGCCACCTGCTCAGCAGAGAGCAGGCAGATGCTGCAGGGCCCTGCCCTTGGAGCATGTTACAGCGCATGTTAGAGCATCTGCATCGCCTTCTCCTGTTTGCGGAGACAGCTCGAGGTGTTCCTTCAGATCGCATGCTCTGAATGGTCTCCTCCCTTCCCACCAAGCCACTGGGGATAATCAGAGCCCCCTTGTCATGGGCACTGGAATGGAGAGTAAAGACCCCCCCTCCCCCTGCATGTGGTTAAACAGCTTTGCTAACAAGGAGGAAATACACCTACCACTCCTCAGAGGAGCAGCACGAGTGCTCAGCCAGGGTGGGAGTGACAGCAGGGCTAAGGAAGCAAGCCTTCCCAGAGAGAGCAGGGTGGGGCCTTGCTCCCAGGGAGAAGCGCGCACACAGCCTGCACCTTGAAACCCAGGGGCCGGACAAAGGCTAGGGAGAGGGATGCTGATGCAGAAAGAGGGAATCTGAGGCTAGAACAGAGTCAGGAAATTGGCCCAGCACATTACCATCTCCCCACCCCCAAAATACTATCAGTGTTCTTAGCTAGTCTGGCTATGCCCCTCACTGCAGCCAGGCTCAGAGGACGGGGAGGCACGCACCCAGCCAGGCATGCCTCAGCCACTAGCACAGTTCTGGGGCCCAGCCCTCCACCAGTCTGTACCTGTGATAAGCACAGCTGTGATTTAGAGGGCAAGGCAGGTGAACTCCACCCAGGAGTGACTGTGGCCGAGGGCAAACCAGGGGAAAAAAACTACACGCACAAGGGGGGGCTCAGGCAGAGCCAAGCTGGGGAGCAGCTCCACTGCTACATACCCAGGCGTTGGGAAAGAGCATCATCATCAAGGGGGCTGGGTTTTCCCTCTGGGATCCCAATGTGCAAGCCGTGCTACAGCTAAGGCGACACTTTTATTCCAAGCCCCTACCAGGGCTGGAGCTTCCAGCCCAACAGGGAGTTTTCAGAGTTGACTTAGAAACCAGTCTCCTCCCAAGTCTGAGGAGCCATGATTTATAGTCCTGACTAAACCTGTTTGGCTGTTTGATTCATCCAAGTGGGTGGGTGAGGGTTGGGCCGCTTGCCAGGTCCTCTCCCTGAGCCATGGCAAGCCCACTAGCTGTGCTTTGGCCCTCCAGACACAGCCTACCAGTCATGGGAACCAGGCACCAGAGTCAGTCAAACTCTCCCTGCACCTGTGATATCACTACAGATACAGTACGCAATACCCATCTGCAACTGTCACCCCCATTGTGCAACGGGGACGGTATTTTCCCCCCATCCCCATTAATTCCCCGTATATTTACTACACTGCGTTTCCGGTCTGAGACACACACTGTGAAGCTGAGCATTGTTTTGCCTGGCCAGCAGAAGCGCGATTGGATTGTTCCAACCTTGCAGCTCCATCAGCAACCAGAACCAACCCACCCATCGCTGGGTCCCTTTGATCTGTGTCTAGTGCTGAGCCCGCCAAGCCCCTCCACATTCACATTGCACTTCCCCAACTGCGAAGCAGGCTCTGAAAGCCAGGGAAGATGCCCCGTTGCCATACACACCTTGCTCACTGGGCACCAATGGCAAGTTCACGTCCTGGGTGGGGTGCAGGAGCGGGGATGCTGCTGCCTCAGAAGAACCAGGGGATGATTCCTCAGCAGTTGCTTTGAAAGGACTCTTGACTGGGCTACAAACCCCGGAGCTGTCTTCTGGGCACAGGAACACGTCGATGGGGCCCTGGGTGCTTTTCAAGGCAACATGGAAAGCCTGGAAGAGAAGAACAAAAAGAACCACTATAGCAAGGGAATACACCCTTCATGGGCTTGCCGAGGGCAGACTGCTTATGTAGGCTGGATGCCCCACAGCCACGCCAGCTTGCGTAGATTCAGAGAGCAGAGCAAGGCATACAAGAAAGCACAGACCTGCCAGCTTCCATCGGCCCCCCAAAGGGGGAGTGAGCCACCAAGCAAACCCCATGGGTAATGGCCTGCTAAGTTCAGGAGACCACCCCTCGTAGGGAATTTAGGCCCCTGCCGGGAGTAGCAGCACGAACGCAGGCAGCGTGAAGTCACCCAGGCTGCCAAGGTTGAGGGGTTAGCGTCAGGTGAACAGTTCATGGGGCAGGAGGCTTTATTCCCCTGCTGATCCAGGCACTTACAAACAGGGAGCCCTGTGCGCAGCAAGGCGACAAGATGGGATAGCCAGCTGCAGAAGGACAGCCCCAGGCACTGCACCATGAAAAGCTGCAATGAGAAGGGGCATGGGGGGAGGAGTTACCTCTGCTGGGTCTGAAACTTGCAGCTGGGTCTCTGGAGGGGCTTTTATCACCATCACCATTTGCTCAGAGGGGTCTGCGATGCTGCGAAGATCTTGGCAGGTCACATAAGCAGAGGTGCGCTCAGTCAAGGAGTATTCACTGGAAGGCTGGTGGTTGTTCCCTTCCATACGGACCAGAGACAGCTTTACAAGTCGGATGCAATAGCTAGTGGGACTCAGGAGCTGGGGAACTGTCAGAGCCAAACCACAAGCAGCTGCCTAAGCATTCAACTCTCCAACACGCAGGCAGTGACTTACTCAAGGGCATGCAGTGACTGGGACAGAGGTACACTTCTGATGGTCAAAGCACTTGCGTTTCACAGTGCACTCAAGGCAGGAACATACTAACCTCTCCAGTGTTACAGAGATGTTCACGCGTGTCCATCCCACGCTCTACTCAGTGCTTACAGCTATCCACTGTGTAACTACAGCATCTCCACATACACATACATAGTATCTGAGCTGAAAGGGGACTTCGCCCCAGCCCTGTGGCCATGTCCAAAGCCTATAAACCCCTTTCCACAGTCATGCAAGAGACAGAAGTTGTCTGAATTATTTGTGCTGTGTGAGAGCGGCAGATGCCTGATACACCTGGTCGAGAAGCCACTCAAATCCTGAGCCCCCAGCCCCGATTTAGGGCAAGAGATAAGTGATTTAAGAATACTGGCATCCGCAGAGGCCTAGATGCAGCATTTGTGCATTGCAATTCCCAGGTTCAGTCATGAACTTGACAACGGCAGCACTTGGGCTGCACAGTAGAGGAAAAAACAGGTAGCAGAAGGGGATGGGGAATTAATGCACGTCTGCATGCTCACTGCTGGTTGCCTACAAAGGCTGAACTGAAGCAATCTTCCATTTGTCTCTGAACAGCTGATGCTTGCTAAGGACCTGGAGCAATGGCTTCACCACTCCTCCCATTCTTCACTAATAGGCACGACTTCACTGCATAGAAATAGCAGCCCACAGACCACTTACGACAAAAAAGCAACATGGCTCATGCAAAGCACGCAGGACACGTAACAGTTGTGAGTCGTTAAAGAGAAGAGCAGAAGTGGTATGTGGTTTGCAAGGGAGTATGCACACACACCAGCCGAGCCACAAACCTAAAGGAACTACACCCTGTCTGCAGACTGGCCAGCACATGGAAGGAATCCAGTCCCAGACGTTTTGGTTTACTATATGTTTTACAAAACCTCAACATGAACAGAAACATTTCCATGAAACTAAAAATTTAGATATAATCAATTCTGGCTTGAGGCAAACAACTTGACTCCCCCACAGTGTTCGCAGCCCAGACCTTGCTGAACCAGAAAGCAAAACTGAAAGGATTTGCCCATGCTGAGCAAAATGCCCAAGAGCTAATCAGTGGGATGAACCACGAGGAGTCCGAACTCTAAAGCCCTTCTCCACGTCTGGCACCAAGGGTCACAGTAACAGATGCGGACACCGAGACTTTTTAGCTTGCCCCCTTTAAGGATAAAGTTACCCATTCCCTTCAGGCTGGGAAACGGCTGGTATCTCCTGTACTGCGACAATAGGCAGCTCTGTATGGTTTGAACAAAATGGTCAGTGGAGACTACACTACGGTCAAAGCAATGACCTCACTCGCACTAGAGCGCATACTCGCAGCCACATGGAGCAAGGAACACAACTCCTTCGCAACACTGCTGCTCCTTAGGGAGATGGGCCCTGTAGCCCAGCCTGAGATCAACTGTCAAAACTATCTGTCAGGTACAGGGCTTTCCACCAGCTCAGAGGGAGGCAACAGAGACAAGATACCGCCCCTTGGCCTGACATGTTTAGCTCCTTGAGGCTACCCTGCAGATGGGTAGCTGTGAAGCTATTAGAACAGAGCCACGCAGAACAGGCATTGCAGCTCCCAGATCTCACTATGCAGTAAAGCGGCTCCCGCAGCTCCACTCAGACAAGGATATTGCTGATTCTCAGGGTCCTCAGTGAGGAGCTTGAGCTGGACAGTGCACATCTGGAGGAGGTCATCCAGCTGCTGCTCAGCCACCTGAAGGTCACGGATTTCCTTCTCCAGCACCTGGTACTTACTGGTGTTCCCCACAGCTGACTGGCTGCCCCTAGGAAACAGAACACTCAGGTCAGTCGTGTTCAGGTCAAGGCTGCCATTGCAGTTGCTATGTAACAGAGTGTTCTGCAGAGCAAGTGGAGGTGTGGGGATTACACCCATCAGTAGCCACCTGCCCCCTTACCACAGCCATGAGGTGTCCCCTCCCACGTGTAGACACTTGAGGCTGCATTCTCTGGCAACAATTGTTTTGTCAGTTGGCAAGCCAGGAAATGAAGTCATGAAATAGGGAAGGGTGAGGCAGGGAATTCCACCTCCACCGTGGCCATTTGGTGCCAGTCAGATAGGTCAAGGCAGAGGACTGGGGAAGGTGCTCTAGCTAGTCTGACCCCAAGGGCCATGACCACTATTTGTTTTCAGTAGCCCCCACGGTGATAAGCAACGCTCAACACAAGGGAAAGTGCAGCCCTGCACTAAAGCACAGGTCTACACTCCCTCCTGTATCAGTGTCGTTCCCCCTCCATGTACCCAAGTGCAGGGTCTCCCACACCCACCACTGCAAGCACCAGCCTTCCAAGGGGCAGCGGCTTTGCATTCTGAGAGGATGCACCACAGCCTCTTGGGTGATTCTCTCCTTCCCTGCCCAGCCCTGTGGTGGGGCGCTAGAGGCTATCCTCAATACAGCATTCACCCCAGGGGAGCAGGCGGAGCCTCCTCTCTTGCACGGCCCGCCACTAGGGGACACTCACCACGGACTCTACCCTGCTAGCCTTGTAGGCCTGACACCTCTGACCACATTAGCCTGAGAGGGGACAGGCTGGAGCTATCCTTGAAACTCAGATGCTGCAGGTGCAAATACAACAGCAACACATGACGTAGGCCAGTCAGTGCCCAGAATTGGGAACTGCCCACAGAGCTCCACCCAGGGCATTATTCAGGTGGACGCTTGGACGCCATTCTCCAGTGTCGTGGGGTGAGGGCTCAGGCCCCTGCACCCACTATTGTAAGCAACAGACTTTAGCCATCACTTTAAAATACAGACCAACCGGGTTCTCCCCAACATTCTTGGGGCAGGGTGAGGTAAGTTTATTCTTATTTTGGTTGAACGTCACCCATAGCCATTGGCTCATTTAGCTGACCGCGGTTAAAGCGTGTCAGAGTCAATAGTACACAAGGGAGTGATGCGATGTGGTCAGCTTCATGTTTGACCCCCCTTTGACTGCCCTAACCCAATGGATCAGGTTCCTGTTCAGCAGTTGGGTGAACTTTCAGTGTGGGACTGAGCAAGCCTCAAACCCAGGACCTTCACCATTATAATCAAGTGCCTTAACCACTCTGCCATTGCACTTGAATTTCTGATTTCATGCAAATTAGGATGCTTTTATTAAAGAGCATTTTAGGTAGGAAACTTTAGGGTTAAGGCACTGGACTGAAACTCAGAACTGGGTTTAATTCCCACTCTGGTCACAGACTCCCTGTGTGACCCTAGACAACTCACTTCCCTGTGCTTTGGTTTCCCCATCTGTAAAATGGGAATGATGCCGGCTCAGCTCCCAAGGAAGTCGCAAGGCTTGTTTGTGAAGCTCTTTGAGGACAGTAAAGGGTTGTTCATGGGTCAACAAAATGTAGAGTTATGTACAAAACCGGCCCCCTCTGAAGTCCAAATCCCCAGAGAGAAGTTCCCAGAGAACTCACTGGAGGAAAGGGGAAAAAAAAGACACTTTGGCATCCCAGTGGAAGCACTTTTAACACAGTAAGGGCAGTACACTTGGAGCATTTAAACGTACAGCCAAAACATGCAACCATAATCTAGCACCCTCTAGCCTCTGACTCAGCTCTAGAGGACTGCCCCAGTTGAGCTCACATAATGACCAGTGCCAGGGAATACCAAGTATGAAAGGCAACCTAAAGATATACACACGGCAAGCAGAAACCTGTGGCAATGAGCCTCAGAGCCCAGGGCTACAGCATGAGCCTGAGTCTGAATTGCTAAAAATAGCTATGTAGACATTCAGGCTGGAGCATGGGCTCTGAAGCCAAGCCCAACCCGCTCCTTAGGTTACAGAGTCTGAGCTCCAGCCTGAGCCCAAATGTCTACACATTTTAGTGCCATAGCTGCCATGGGTTCTGCTTGCCATGTAGATGTGCTCGAAAAGCCTCAACCAGTTACACTCATGCTGGCACAACAAAGAGCTTGGTACTCATACGTACAGCCACTGGATGTTGTTCTTGGATTTCTTGGTGATTAGCTGAATGCCCTCCAGGACATTGGTGATGTCGTAGATCCGCCTCTTCTGCACTTTCAGGACCTCTGCTGCCCAGTTGAGATCCACCACCCCATCTGGTGACTGGCTTAGCAGCTCCAAGAAACGCTTGGTGGTCAGGTTCAGAGAGGTTTCATAACGGGACTTCTCCCCAGGAGATTTCACACCTGCGAGCGATTAAAGTTGCTTGTTACGGATTTATATAGAAGTGACAACACAAAAACTCAGTGAGTGGAGTCTTCCTTCAGCACACCCACCTGGAACCCACTGGAAAGAGGCTCAGTGTGATGTCTTGGGGGCTCCCGTGTTTACTCACTCTAACATCAGGATTCACTGTGGTCCATTTACACAGCTTTTTTTTTTTTTTTTTTGGGGGGGGGGGAACAGCATCTGCAGATTTAACCCCTTTACTCCCTATGCATCTAGATCATTAATGAGGATCATTTCCACTTGATATCTGTGCACTGACCCCACTATACTGCAATCTCATTGCCTTTGTAATCCTTTCCTTACAATCCTTCAGCCAGTTTAAGACCCCTGTGACAATGTCCATAGGCAAATCAGTTACTGTTTTAACAACTGAAGCCCAGACATGTTCCATCAGCAACATTCCTGTCATCCCACTTGAGATGCAGCGTTGCATCTCTAGCCTCCATGTGCTGCACAACCATTGCCCCTCTGCAGGGCAGCCTGGCACAGATCTGGGTAGTTTGTCTGTCCAGGCAAGACTTGCGATCACAGGCTCTGTATAGTGTGTTAATTCTGGTGCCAGTGGGATAACATGATGGCATGAAACAAATGCTCCCATGAGGTTCCCAAGTACTCTAGCCTCAAGGGGCAGGCCAGAATGCGTGAAGCAGTCCGTCATCACCACCAGACAACTCAAGAGCCCAAGCCCAATTCCAGAGATATGTGAAGCACTGCTAAAAACCTACAGCTTGATTCCTGGACAGGCTACTGGAAAGCACAAGCCGGAACAGGCTGCAGAGGAACTCAGCTGCTGAGGGCATGCCTATTTATGCCCAAAGCAGTGAGAAAAGGGCAGGCAGAGCAGGACTTAACACCTAAGAGGCTTGAATTTACACCCACCACCCTTTAATAAAGTTGGGCCAGCTGAGGAAGTCCCAGAGCTGGCTCTGCACAGAGGGATGGAGCAGGTCAGAGGCTGCAGTGGGAGAAGGGGTAGATGCTGCAGCACTGAAGGCCCTTGATCTCCTCCAGAGGGCAACAGACTCCATGACCCACAGTCCCAACCATCATAGCTCAGCTTGGCTAGGGATTCAGCCCCATTAGGCCATTTGGAGGGGAGATACAGTGGCTGGTAAGGACTGCGTGAGTAGTAGCAGCAGAAAGTGGTACCTGTACCTTTGACAGGGTTTTTCGCTTTGCCCCGGGATGTCTGGATGCTCTCTGCTATGTACTGGTGATCGGTCTCCAGATCTAACTTCCTCTTCACCTGCAAAGAGAAGGAAGGCTTAGTGAAGGAGAAGAATGCCACAGATCACCTCCCCCTGCAGGTTACCACTGGAGCAGAGATAATGTGGCTGGTGCTACTGTACTTCCAACTGAAAGTCATGGCCATCGGTCAGCTACTGGGCTTTTGCAATATGAGTCTGGTCTCAGTCAAGTTCCCAGTGGGCAAGTGTCTACTGCAGAAGCCACCATCATGATCAGCAGCTGGGCTGGTGGGCTCAGCATAGACCAGAATGGCTTTGATGGCATTTAATGGCAAATGTTAACTGCAAAGTGTGACCAGACTTTGCATTCCAACCCTAATAATCTATGATTCTATGATTATGGGGCCAAACCACCACCCCAGTAGCAGTGAGAACAAAAGAAACATAAGCATGCCCATATTGGCTCAGACCAAAGGTCCATCTAGCCCAGTATCCTGTCTTCTGACAGCAGGACAATGCCAGGTGCCCAAGAGGGATAAACAGAACAGGGAATCAAGTGATCCAACCCCTGGGGCAGGACCAAAGGTTTTTAGATAAAGAGCCTTGAACTTCAGGCATTTAACCTTTCAGACAGGCAAAGCCAATCGAAGGGAAATCCCTCCAACTAGGCCAAAGAGTGGGGCAGGAGCAATACCTATGAGGGCAGGGACAGTACTGGAATCAGTCGCTAGCCTCGGTGCATTGAGACTCTGTTCTCCCAGGAAGGTCACTGCCTGCCATGTAATGGTTTGTTAACAGTTGTGTGGGTTATGCTGGAACGGTGTTCTAGCATTTCCTTTAAGAGCCAGAACAGCATTCCTGTACATCTACCTGTGCTGGGCCAGGCGGCTTCTTTCCCTCCCTGGCTGCAGAGCATCCTCCAAGCTAGCAGGAGCCAGGTCAGCACAGAGAGAGCCGGGGATGCTGCAGGGCGGACTGGGATGGGGAAGAGGAGGGACATGGGGCCAGAGCCGCCGAGTCCAGGGGAGAGCTGAAGCTGAGCAATGTTGGGAGTTGGTCAGCAGGGCTGACCAAACAGCTGGCCTCCCCATGGTGAACCAAAGCCAAGCAAGTAAGGATGGGATAGATCCTAAGGGGAGTCATTCCCTGCTCCCTCAGGCCTCCCCTACTGCCCCTCCCATCTTCTTCCAAGCTCCTCCCTTTCCCCCTCTCAGGGCCTCCCCCTGCCCTGGTTCTGGCACTCCTTTGTCAGGGCTCCAGCACTGTTTCTTAACTACGTGGCGCAAGCCTCCTTGCTGTAAGCTTCCACAGCTCATTCCACGCTCAAAAACTTAAGGCACCCTGGACACACAGGGTCACCTGACTCAGCAGCCTGTCTCTCTGGTGCTCAGCGCTGAGACATGAAAGCCCCCAGAGGGGCTGCGAGGATGCTTTTCTGCCTCCATGTGATCACCTCACAGCTTGATATCAGCCCTTAGAACAGTATGCTGGTTACATAGCCAGTAACAGGTATAGCTACAGCACCCATTATAGCACAGCACCCAAGTGCCATATGTGAACTGGGCATTTAGCAAACCTTCATCCCATCATCTCGACCATTTCTAGACTCCCTTTCCCCTTCCTCTGACACTCTGGTGATGGGCACTATTAAGTGTTTAATTTGTGCCAGGGCTTGCCAATGTTGAGCCCTGGAACCTCTAGGCTTGGCAGTTCATAACCCTAGTATCTCTGGGCTTCCAGCCAGCAGCCGCCCAGCTCTGAAGAAAGCACCACTGCCAGCAGCAGCACAGAAGAAAGTTGGCAATACCATACCATGCCACCCTTACTTCTGCACTGCTGCTGCTGGCAGCACTGCCATCAGGGCTGGGTGACTGGCCAGCAGCTGCTGTTTTCTGGCTGCCCAGCTTGAGCCCCAGCATCTCTTTCATTACAAATTAAGCACTGGCGCTATTAAAATACTTCATCATAAATCAGTCCTCCAGTTCAGTCTCAGGTTGCCTCTGATGAGAGTTCAATGCAGAACTGGCAGGCGGTTTGGGGTGAGGAGCTGCCCTTCTCGGTTGCCCTAGTTTTACGTTTTCAGTGCTGTGGGCTGTCTAAACAGATAAGTAAGAATTAATAGAACAGAAGTACTTCATATCTCTTTTGCCTGTAAAGGTTAACAAGATCAGTGAGCCTGGCTGTCACCTGACCAGAGGACCAATCAGGGGACAGGATACTTTCAAATCTTGAGGGAGGGAAGTTGTGTGTGTGTGTGTGCTGTTAGTGTTGGTTGTTGTTCACTCTGGGGGCTCAGAGGGACCAGACGTGCAACCAGGTTTCTCTCCAATCTCTTTGATACAGTCACTTATATGTCCAGAATAGTGAGTACTAGGTAGATACGGCGAGTTAGGCTTATGTTTGTTTTCTTTATTTGCAAATGTGTATTTGGCTGGAAGGATTTTAATTTGTACTTGAATACTTAAGCTGGGAGGGTATTCCCAGTGTCTATAGCTGAAAGACCCTGTAACATATTCCATCTTAAATTTACAAAGATAATTTTTACTGTTTTTTCTTTCTTTAATTAAAAGCTTTTCTTGTTTAAGAACCTGATTGTTCTTTTATTCTGGTGAGACCCCAGGAGACTGGGTCTGGATCCACCAGGGAATTGGTGGAGAGAAAGGAGGGAAGGGGGAGAGAAAGGTTATTTTCTCTCTGTGTTAGGATTACTTTCTCTCTCAGGGAGAGTCTGGGAGGGGGAAAGAGAAGAAGGGGGGGAAGGTGGATTTTCCTCTTTGTTTTAAGATTCAAGAAGTTTGAATCACAGTGATCTTCCAGGGTAACCCAGGGAGGGGAAGCCTGGGAGAGGCAACAGTGAGGGAAAGGGTTTACTTTCCTTGTGTTAAGATCCAGAGGGTCTGGGTCTTGGGGGTCCCTGGGCAAGGTTTTGGGGGGACCAGAGTGTACCAGGCACTGGAATTCCTGGTTGGTGGCAGCGCTACAAGTACTAAGCTGGTAATCGAGCTTAGAGGAATTCATGCTGGTACCCCATCTTTTGGATGCTAAGGTTCAGAGTGACAGGGGGAAACACCAAGCTAGAGACCAAAAGCATTTTCCGTGTGCTAGAGTTTAGAGGGATCCAATTAGAAAGACACAACGCTGCCTTCTAAGCACATCTGAAGGATGCACTATTCCTCCAATGCCTCAGGAAGCTGCTGAAGGATTCCTGCCATCAGCCATTTGGGAACACTTCAACGCCAAGGAATCCCTGCTAAGCAGATATGCCCCAGAAGAGGAAAAACAAAGTAGGACTGGGACACATTCACCCACTTGATTCATCTGAACAGCATTTATAACATTTTATAACTCATCATACGGCAAACGCCCAGTCTGAGTCACCCACCTTGCAGCTGACAACATTTTCTGCAATTCTGTCATAACACAATCCCTTTCCTTTCATGTAATTCATAAAGGTACAGACGCAAGACAGCATTATCTATGGGCCCTCATCTGCATGTATTTCATTGGGTGCCTTATTCAGGCCCTGCACCCAGTTACTAATGGGATGGGATTTGTTAGCGGAAGTAAGGAGCTTGGGTCTTTAACTGGTACCCAACTCACTTGCCACACACAAGGGTATAAGCTACAAACCAACTGGTGAAAAGGACCTGGAGATTACAGTGCACAAGAAGCTGGATATGAGACAACAGTGTGCCCTTGTTGCCAAGACACCTAATGGCATATTGGACTGCATTAGTGGGAGCACTGCCAGCAGATCGAGAAGTGATTATTCCCCTCTATTCGGCACTAGTGAGGCCACATCTGGAAAACTGCATCGAGTTTTGGGCCCTCCACTACAGAATGGATGTGAACAAATTGGAAAAAGTTCAGCGGAGGGCAACAAAAACAATTAGAGGTCTGGGGCATACGATTCATGAGGAGAGGCTGAGGGAACTGGGCTTATTTAGTCTGCAGAAGAGAAGAGTGAGGAGGGATTTGACAGCAGCCTTCAACTACCTGAAGGTGGGTTCCAAAGAGGATGGAGCTCGGCTGTTCTCAGTGACGGCAGATGACAGAACAAGGAGCAATGGTCTCAAGTTGCAGTGGGGGAGGCCTCGGTTGGCTATTACGAAAAAATATTTCACTAGGAGGACGGTGAAGCACTGGAATTGGTTACTTAGGAGGTGGTGGAATCTCCACCCTTAGAGGTTTTTAAGGCCCAGCTTGACAAAGCCCTGGCTGGGATGATTTAGTTGGGGTGGGTCCTGTTTTGAGCAGAGGGTTGAACTAGATGACCTCCTGAGGTCTCTTCCAACCCTGATATTCTATGATTCTACGAGGTCGAAGCTTTCCAGGGTAGCCCCAAGTGGAGCACCTGACTATCATCCAATTGTGCCAACAGGCAAAGCTCCAGCTCAGACCAGCGCTCCAGCTACCTGCCTGGGAGCACATGGGCAGTCAGGAGAAGTTGATGGTTCCAGAGAACTTTAAAACTTTGTACATTGTGACTGTATCCGCCTCTAGCCTCATTCAGCGCAAGATGATCTAGCTCATGAAGGAGCCATTTGGGAAGGAGACTCAGTAATTGAGGCCTATCTTATTACTAGAGGGGAACAGCCTGACAATACAGAAACAGATGGATTAGACAACTCCCTCCAACCCAAAGGCCTAGTGACACGTACGTGGTGGGAAGCATCTCAACTTAGGCGATCAGGGAGTGAGTGGTTACTCACTAACCTAGACAGCTAATGGTTAGGTTAAGATACCTAAATCCCAGTGCACTGCTGGGAAGCACCCATGAGAGCTGAAAACAAGAGTTCTGCCCGCTTTGGTCATGCACACTAGGGTGTTCAGAGTTTCACCACCCGCAGGCACCTGGCTGCAGCCCCACCAGAGCTGCTGGTGCAGAACAGCCTATGTGCACCAGGCTGCCGATTGCTTATTAAAGAATCAGAGACTGATTGGAGCTTCCTCTGAAACAAGCACTTTGCAAACAGCTGGGAGAAACGCAGCTCATGTTTTGGGGTTTCAAAAACAAGGATCCTCCTTGAAGCGGCAGTCCAACCACACAAACCAGCAACACTTCCAGCACAACAGTACAGAGAACCAATCACTCCTTTCCATCCCAACCACCCACTCCCCATAAGCAGGGAGACACCAGACAGGGAAAACTCATTATGGATTCCTGACCCAAACAGTTAAAACAAAGGATCAGCTGAAACGCTGCTGACCACTGCAAGCCCCTCAAAATACAGTGAGAAGCCTCTGGAAGATGGCATGTTTAACTAGCAAAGCATGTTGCAGTCTTCTCCTCCCTCACTCCCTCCAACCCCTCATCTCTACCGAACTAAAAGCATGGGAATTTTATGCTGGGACAGATCCACTCACTAGATATGGCCAATGCCAGATGATAGCTTAAAACTCCATCTTAAAATTGCACAAGTAAAGAAGGATCCCACACAATGATCTGCTTGATCATGCCCTGATAGAACTGCAAGCCCTTGTTGCTTTAGCCTCAGTCTAATTGCAGGTGCTAGTATGAGTCATTTAAGTGTCTAAATCAACCTTATGAAAACAATTCAGGAAACCATAAGAAAGGAAAGGCTCTGCTGGTTCACCCTTGCAGGTCTTGGTGCAAAAGCAGAGTCTAACAAGGCAAGGACAGATTCCTGTTTGGAGCACCATTGAAGACAATGGGTGTCTGCATGGGTCAGCCCTGCATATTTCACAGCACAGTCTGTATTTGTTACCTTAGAGTAGCATCCAGCGGCTCCAACAACAATGAAGGCCCTCTTGTGCTGATGCTGTAGAAGACAATGCCTGCTTGCCACTCTTATCCTAATGATTATTTAGAAGTTACATGCCTGACTGTGTATGTATACACTCCCACACTGGACAAGCATAATTTTTCAAGACTCTGGCTTTAATATCCTGAAGCAGGAAATCAAGCTCTGCATTTATAACACTGCGGACTGCTGCCACAGATATTAAAGGGTCATCACAACAAAGTGAGATCTGAGAACAATCTGAGACGTGTGTAGAGATAGAATCCACTCAATCGATTTAGTTCTGAAGTGGAGCTTTGAGACATTTTGATGACTGGTGTATGTCCACACTCACAGCACACCCTCTCCCAATTAATTTATTTGCATATTTTCATGAGCAGTTATCATTTCTCTTCACTGTACCAGGGTTTATCGCTCCTATATGCTAGCTAACAGCTAATATTTCAGAATCAGACTTCACTTATCCCATTTGGACCTTCCCATTTCAACTTGCTCCACCTCACTACTTAGCCCCGTCAACGATTAACAACAGAAATGCTGAATCAGGAACACACTCAGAATACTGTACAAGCAAACCAATCCCATGTCAGGCCTGACTCACATAGTAGTGCCGGTTCGGTTCTTCCCTCACTCGGGAGCTTTATCACATGAAGCCGGAAGACCAAGAGCAGCAGCCACACCAAGGCCAGCTATCTGCCTTATCTAGCCCCAGAGAGGGCTGTGCCTAGAAGAGCTGAATGCAAGAAGCGCCCTCTCACTGAAGCCCTGGCCACAGGTGGCCCACTACAGTCCCCAGGGAACTTTATTTTCATGAGGGGAGAGCCAATGACCACAGTATGGGGGAAAAGTAAGCTATTACATCTGCCTTCTTGGATTACCCTGCACTGACGCAAAGTCTCACTCCATTTCCTTTCTTTGTTTTATTTCCGGGGCTCTTTAGAGCACCATCAGGGGAGCCTCTGGCCTGTGCTGTGACAAAGCTGCCACGTTTCACCACACACACAAATTTAGCAGTGACGCGGAGGGCAATACACGCGTAGAAAGAACACGCGTGCTCCCCGGGGAGCAAAGGGCCTGATTTTCAGCCGACCGAGCCCGCCCAGCTCCGGGCTCCTGGAGATCCCCTGGGGGAAGGAGCGCTGCTACCGAGCTGCACACGAGAGCGCTAACGTGGCGTTACCGGTGGGCGTCCCAGCGCCGGTCTCTGCGCCGCCGGGCCCGGCCGGGGGGCCTGCGGGGTGGCGAAGAGCAGCAGCTCGGCCTCGCTCTCCGCTTCAGGCGTGGGGAGCGCGTCCGGCGTGGAGATGATCACAATCTGCTGCTCCATCACGTGGAGGCCCCCGGCGGCCCCCAGCAGAGCCTCGAAGTCGGCCACGCAGGCGCTGCCGTCCGAGGCCACCCCCAGGCCCTCCAGAGACATGGTCCGGGCGGCGGGCGCTCACATCCCCGGCGCTCGGCGGAGAGTGGGGGGACGCGCCCGGCCCTGCTCCCCTCCCCGCGCCGGCTCAGAGGGCCATGGCCCTGGGCCGCGGGGCGGCGGCGGCCCGCGGCAAGAGACGGGGCTGGCCCCGGGACGCGCGTCCCATGCTCAGGGAGGGCCGAGGCCCGAGGACGCGCAGCCAGCCGGGGCGGCGGCGGGGTCCGGAGCAAAGGGCACCAAGGCAGCACCCCAGAGCTTCAACCCTCGCCTAGGCCTAGGGCCGCCGCAGGGCACAGAGCGGAGCTGGCGCCGGGCCCGCTGCTCGCCCCGCTGGGGGTCCCTCGGCTGCCCGCGCGCCCCGGCCCGGCCCCGGGTATTGTCCCCAGCTGGTCCAGCCCCGCACGCCTTTGCGCGCCAAATCCTTTTTGCCGCGAAAGCGGCCGTAGCGGCGCATCCGCGCTCCCATTGGCTACGCCGGCGGCGAGCCGCCTCTCCATTGGCCGCAGTTCCCAGTTTGAGGCCCAGCTCCGCCTTCCCATTGGCTACGATCCGGATGGCCGTGAGGCGGTGCGGTGACGAAGAAAACGTTCTGACAGCCGCCCAATCGCAGCCGCTGCGCGGACGGGAGGGTCAGAGTGCGGCCAATCAGCGCGGAGCTGGGGGACGCTGCGCTGGGCAGCGGCGTGGCGAGAGGCAGTCGGTGCCGGCTGGTGGGAGTGGTGGCGCCGGCCCGGCTTGGAGAGGCTCTTCGGTGATGGTGTCTCACCCGCTCCCTGCGCCCCCGGAGCCGTTCCCCTCCCCGGGGGCTCCCCCTCGCCTTGTGTCCGCGCTGGTCCCCGCCCCTCATCGCACCCGTCTCCCCATCTGTCCCCATGGCGCTGCGCCCCCCCCGCCCCCCGCCGGCTGGCCGTGCAGAGCGGGGTCAAGCAGGGACAGACGGCCCAGGACGTCAAGTGCATTGATCCGCTCAGGACGTTTGTCCACAAATACTTATACGTAACTTTTTCCATTGCAAAAAGCTGAACAGCCTCGGCTGGCAACGAACTTTTATGAACATGAATCCGCCTTCCCAACGCCCGGGAGGTGGGGATTATCTCCACCTCATACACCTGCAGAGACGAAGGCCCAGCGAAGTGGTGTGGTTGCCCAACACAGATGGGTGGCTGAGCTGGGACTGTGGCCCTGCTGTCCCGACGACCAGCCCCTTGCTCTAATTCTGTCCCCCTGGTAAGTGTGTCTTGTGTCTCCACTCTGGGCCCAATTCAAAGAGAACGTGGGTTGTAGATAGTGTTCAACTTGAGAGCGTGGCAAGCTTTTAGCACTGGCAGTTCCTGGCTTAATGCATGATGTTGGCCGAGACAGAGCCCAGCACATAATCATGAGGCCACACTTCAGAATCTCCTTTCCGAAGGATCAATTGGTAAGAAAATCAGAGATACGTTGATTATTCTGTGCTTGTGCCTCCATGAAATATGTATTATACAGCAGGTGATGCACTAGAGTTGAAAAGGCCGAGTAGGAGAAAGATAACAGCAAACTCCTTTAATATCTGTAAATATGCACTGGGCTCTGGTGATACAACCATAAAACGTGGCACAGATAGCAACGTTCCCTCCGTGTGCCTGGCAATGTGTAGGGAGCTGATAAGCTGTTTAGCGAGAAAGCTAAATTCAAAAAGAAATTACTAGAAAGCATATTTATGAATTGTGGCTTCCTTGGAATTGCAATAACTTATAGAGACATAAAGGCTTATACATGAAAGAATCCCAAAGTGTTTTATAAAATGCAGGTCAGACTCACTTTAACCACTACTGGAACACGGTTTCCTCTGGTATGGAACATGGCAGCTATTTGTGCACAGCCACACTACATGAGAATTTAAGAGGAAAAGTGAAAAACTACTGTCTCTGACAGACTGCAAAGGCGATTTTAAGGAGGCAAAATGTAATAATCAGGATTGGAATATGACTAAAATAGGAGGGTTCACCCCCACTTCTGCAAAAAGCACCATGGGATCTTTACTGACCATCAGTGGTCAGACTCCCCATCTTCTCTCTCTCATCTGAAAGAGGAACCCACACACCATCAGCATAACGAGCCTCTGTCACCAGCTGGGGGTACTGGTTCATGGCTAACTCAGGAAGAGGAGGACGAAGGAAGCTGTAAAACTAGCTTGCCTAGTAGACAGAGATCTTAACTACAAGCTGAGCAAGATTGTACTTGAAACCTTAGGCATGCACTGAAGTGGGCTCTTGGCAGAGAGGCTTGTCCCTTGTTGGAGGCCTGAGTGCATTACAGAGCCCTGACAGCACTTTGGGAAGGCAGTGCCCTAGTTAATACAGTGACACCTGCACTAAAAACTACTCAGTACCAAGAACATGGGGTTGGAAAATGCAGAGATAAAGTAGGTTTCTAAACCTTGTAAGGACTGTGCTGTCACACAGCGAACAGTCAACTGCACCTGCTGCCTGATTGCAAACAAGGAAGGTTTTGATGCAAACACAAGAAAAGCCAGTTGGGTTAAAACAAAACCAGCCTTACCGCTGTGAGCTGGAGCCGTGCCCTATCTGCACAGAGAAGGGATCTGTGTTTGAAATCAGGCTCCTAACAAGTCAGCTGGCCAGGGTGGAGTCCAATCTAGGCTCAGACAGGTTCTAATTTAGCTAGGGCTCGTGCATGACAGCACGTTAAGCCATGTCACAATGTGCTTCAGGAGCTGTATTTGAACACTGCAGGCAGAGCGCCTTGCCACTTGCCCACTCACTCACTGACTACCAAGAAAGGCTTCAGTCTTGGCCCTTCGCTCCTGCCCGAGCCCTTAGGCTGGAGCCCTGCCTCTTTAACGCCAATCTTTTCCATGGCTAGGACGTGGGAGGCAGATGAGTTAATTCCTGGACTGCTGGTCTAGAATAGAGCCTATGCAATTCCACTGTTCTTGCATAACAGGCTTCATGCTTTAGGACTCTGCTCAGCACTTTCGTGGTGGGAATAATGCAATGGAAGGAGAGCTGGTGTTGTCTAATGAACTGAGCACAGAGCTGGGTCTTAGAGAGATTCTTAATCATAGCCATACCAGTGACTTACTCTGTGGCCTTTGACAAGTCGCTTAACCTCCCTTTGTCTCAATTACCTCAGCAATAAAGGAGGCATAGCAACACTTCCCTACCTCAAGGGGTGTGAGGCAGTTGAATTACAGTTTGCAATGTGCTATGTAAATGCTACAGGACAAATTCTCTGCAGATCTTGCAGGATTTGGCTACAGCAAAGAACAGGCAACAGTTAGACCAGATGTATGCACATTAATTAATGTTTTTTCCATATGGGAAAAACTAGGGCAAAGTGGAATGGCAAGAGTGCATCTCCTTTCCTGCAGGAGGCTCTGTAGCTTTCTTAGAGTGATCTGAATATGCAGTTTTCGGGCACAGCTGGTGCACCAGCTGTTGCTGCTAGTGCCACAAAAGATGTCATTTTCCCAGGCAGACAGATCCAGCAGCAGGAAGCTCAGAAACACCAAATGGAATTAAAAAGTTTATTTTCAAATCCATGTGGCAGTTCATTCAGGGTGAGCAGAGCCGCTTAACCTCTGGGACAGACAGAGTGGCAGACACAGGGAAATGGGGGCAGTGTCTTTTTAACAACGCACTGCCTTGTCATTGCACAAAGGGGGCTATAATTGTACATAAGAGGCAGCTGTGCAAGTTATCTGGGATTTTTATGGATTATAACATTGCAAAGAAAATCCACACTAATGAGTGAATGAATCCCAAACTGCAACTGCAGCAAAATCTGGCATGAAAATAGAGAGGGAGGAAGGAATAATTGTATATTCCTGTTCTCAGTCTTTAAGGTCACAGAGGGAAGATGAACCTGCCCCTTTCCTGTCTTCCTTGCACCACTGTGATGGATGGAAATGAATCCCATCTCTGCACCTCCTTTGTGTCTATATCAAGGCAAAATGAACCTCCTTCCTCTCCCTTTCCACACCACGGGGAGAAGATAAACTTGCCCCTTGATTCTGCAATTTGTAGCTTTTCAGGGTAAAATAAAACCATTAAATCTCATCTGTCGGGGCCTCAACAGATCACTTGCAGGACCACCCCCTTTTGCACCACAATTGGCTTTAGGCACTATCAGTTGTTGAGCTTCGTTTTGTTTGTCTGTGGGTTTTTTGTTTTCCTTTCCTCTGAAGCATCCGGCATTGGCTGTTACTGGAGGCTAACACTGGGCTAGATGCATGATCTGAAGTTACAGCTACTCTTTTGTTCTTAGATACTAACTGGAGGGATTCAGACCTACAAACACCAAAGAGCCCTGCTCACTGAATCAATCCATGGTACTAACCAGGCCCCATCACCACAGTACCAGAGTTCCTCTCAATATTTAATGCATTCATTTTCCCAGCACCCTTGCAAGCTAGAGCGCAGCTATTATGCCCATTTTATACGTGTGCAGTTGAGTCCCAGATCCACAAAGGGACTTTGGTGTCATTGGGGCAGAGAGAGAATGAATCTGTAGTTTGGGGGTTAGGGTGCCCCATGGGAGGAAGGTGGGATACCCAGGGCCCAGTCGCCCTGCTCCTACAATTAGTTAATTCTTTACCCAAAGTGGAATAGTTTCAACAGGAGAGATTGAGGCTTGGTCTACACTATGATTTTAGGTCGAATTTAGCAGCGTTACCTTGACTTAACCCTATACCTGTCCACACGACAAAGCCCTTGTTTTCAACTTAAAGGGCTCTTAAAATCTATTTCTTTACTCCACCTCCGACGAGGGAATTAGCACTGAAATCAGCCTTGCTGGGTCGAATTTGGGGTAGCGTGGACACAATTCAATGGTATTGGCCTCCGGGAGCTATCCCAAAGTGCTCCATTGTGACTGCTCTGGACAGCTCTCTCAACTCAGATGCACTGGCCAGGTAGACAGGAAAAGTCCCACGAACTTTTGAATTTCATTTCCTGTTTGGCCAACGTTGCGCACTGATCAGGACAGGTGACTATGCAGAGCTCATCAGCAGAGGTGACCATAGAGTCCCAGAATCGCAGAACAGCTCCAGCATGGACCGAACGGGAGGTTCGGGATCTGATCGCTGTATGGGGAGATGAATCCGTGCTAGCTGAACTCCGTTCCAGTAAACAAAATGCCAAAACATTTGAAAAAATCTCCAAGGGCATGAAGGACAGAGGCTATAACAAGGACTCGCAGCGGCGCCATGTGAAAATTAACGAGATCAGGCAAGCCTACCAAAAAAACAGAGAGGCAAACGGTCGCTCCGGGTCATAGCCCCAAACATGCCGCTTCTATGATGAGCTGCATGCCATTCTAGGGGGTGCAACCATCAGTACCCCAACCCTGTGCTTTGACTCCGTCAGTGGAATAGGACACAACATGGAAGCGGGTTTTGGTGACGAGGAAAATGATGAGGAGGAGGTTGAAGATAGCTCACAGAAAGGAAGCGGCTCGTCCTGCCCGGCACGTAAGCCCATGGCCGGGAGGCTAGCCCCCTCCCCTGCAGCCTCAGCTCACCGTGCCACCAGCGCTCTGGGCAGTAGGGCTGTGAGCTACTGCCAGGTAGCACGGCAGTGTGGCTGCCAGTCCTGCTGCTTTGAGTGGCATGGTAAGAGGGTGAGGAGTAGGGGGGTTGGATAAGGGGCAGGAGGTCCTGGGGGCAGTCAAGGAACAGGGAGCAGTTGGATGCGGTGGAGGTTCTGGGGGGCGGTGCAGTCAGAGGATGGGGAATGGGGGGGGTTGGATAGACGTGGGAATCCTGGGATACCTGTCGGGGTGGGAATGTGGATAGGGGGCGAGGCAGTCAGGACAAGGAGCGGGGGGGGGGGGGTTGATAGTGGGTGGGGTCCTGGGAGGGGTTGGTCAGGGGACAAGGAGTAGAGGCGGTTGGATGGGTGGGGGGCTCTGATGGGGGCAGTCGGGATGGGAAGGGGCAGATAGGGGGCAGGCTGTTTGGGGAGGCACAGCCTTTCCTATCCAGCCCTCCATATGGTTTCAAAACCCTGATGCGGCCCTCAGGCCAAAAAGTTTGCCCACCCCTGCTCTATGTGCTGCTGTGGCAATTTTGGGTGAATGGACAACTCCACAGGCAGGGCTGACTTAGCCACAGCTGACCTCCAGCAATTGCTCCTGGTTGCAGCCTACTGAAGACCAGGCCTGGCCATCTTCAAGATGCAGCACAAGACTGATTGAAAGCAGGTATTTCAAAGCTCCTCTTTGCTACTATTTCCAAAGCTAAGACTTACTGGACACAATGACACTTCCTAGTCTGTACTGATCACGCATAGCCCAGGAGAGCCCACCTCCTTCCCTAATGTTAGGCAAAGATGAATCACAGCAGCAGTTGGGCATGTTGCTGCCAACGTTCACAGCTGCTAAAATGTGAGAAGGTTCATGTTACCAAAAATACAGGTAAATTTTAACCCCAGCTCATCTCTGCAGCAAATGTCCTCCCACAGCCAGCCAGCCAACAATACCATTGTTATGAGTCAGGGAGGTTAACCTCTCCGACAATGTGGTCTAATTGGCACTGGCTACAGGACTGGGTAATGTGCAACACAAATGGCTCCAGGATTACACTTTTTTTGCATAGTGTATCTTTACGTAGCATTAAGGATACTCAGCAATTAAACTTCACCTAACTTAGAACCAATTCCAATCACTTAACACGAGAATTTAAAACAGAGGGACAATCATTTATTTATTTACTAAAGAATGCAAAACATTATCCTCTCCAAAGATGCATTATATAGAAACCATGCTCAAAAGAGGCAAACAGGATATCTGCATGGGACTGACATATTGTCCATAGGATGGAAAAGATGTTTTATGGCAGTTGAGGCAGATATGTCTACTAACTGCCATCTCTTTCTTTACTGCAATGCTATTGTTTTTCAAGCAAGACTTTCCCCTTAGCACTCTAACCAGTATAACTAAAATAAATCACCTGAGATTATGTGCTTAATGCATTCCGTATTACCAAAAAATTCACTAGGCTTTCAGTGTGTGACACTTTCCCATACAGTAATTGTAAATAAAAATACACGCAGATAGACTGAAAAGCATAAAAACAATTCTCTAGTTACAGCATCTATTGCACTTAGTGACTCCCTTTTGCCCATGTTACAAGGCAGACATACAAATGTAGAAAATGGACAGCAAAAGCCCCTCAAGCTACAGAACACTCATTTTAGTGATCAAACCCACATAATCGTGTGCACTGAAAATTCACAGCAAGTTCTGCTTTCTCCTGCCAGCTGTATTTCAAAGTCAATATTAGAAATAGCACAGACAGCAGCTTGAGGAAAAGGGCTTTTCAGATGGCAAATAGGAAACAGTTTACTGTTTGATATTAAAAGATCACATTTATATTGAGTCGGTACAAATGTGTTTGGAGAACAGACATTTCTTCTAATAGGAGGGAATTTCCACTAAGGGAGCTGACAGTAAGTGGACTTATGTCTACAGACAATGAGCCAAATCCTCAGAACTGAGGGGGCTTCTTTGCCTGCATTACCAGTGTAAGCCTCCCACGAGGGTGGCTTTCTTGGCCCAGAAGGATCACTTGAGTGTAGGGGTGATTCTCAGGCAGTGTAGAGTTGATGGAGGGCTGTGGCTGGAGAAAAGGGAACCTGGCTGCTGATTCTGGGCTCTGTTTTTGGCCTCTTGTGGCCACTGCAACGAGGCTCAAGTTTGTCAGAGCAGTTTGAGGTCTGCTCTAACCCAGACGGCTAGGGGATAGTCATACAGCGCTACAGTCATCAGGCCTCGTTTCCACACCACCCTCTGACCTGTGGTCTTTGGCCATTCCAGAAGATCCGGCCATCTAGGTATATATTTAGTATTTGGATAGATATGCTAGTTAGTATATCAACGTGCTATGCACACAGCGTGTTAGAACAATTGCAATGTTTGTAAGCACTTCTCAAAATTCTCTCTTGCCTCTAAAGTGGCAAGATCTAAAGTGACAACTGACAAGCATAGATTTTCCCCTTCAGAAATGCCCTTCTGCCATAGGTCAGTGGAATAAAGTCACTCAAATATCCTGAATCCATTTAGATTGCTCCCCTACTCGCATATGCAAACCCTGAAGACATCCCTCTGCAATATTAACGCCATGTCTACACTATGGGGTTATACTGGCATAACCCCAGGACTGTAATTATTCTGGTATAACCTCATAATGTAGACACAGCCTATACTAATGTGGAAGGGATTTTTCCCCATCGGTGTAGGAACACTACCTCCCCCTGCAACAGTAACAGGTCAATGGAAGCATTCTTCACAGAAATCATGTACTGTTAGGATATTTGGTTTTCCTGAGCATTTAAATGGCTCAGATGTTTAGTTTCCTTCATGGTTTGAACCAGTTTGGGGAAGAAGATTTGAGCCAACTTTGAAAAGCATTCAAGTATCACATTTAAAATGTCCTCTGGCTTCTGTCTCTTTGTTCTGCACACTGATATCCCAGAGATACACCAATCTGCTACTGCACAGCCTTGTTTGCAAGGGAGTTCTGGCAAACCAAGATCTCATCCCACACAGTGCTGAGCTTTCCCTGATGTCATGGTGAGTGAGGTGGTAAGTTCCTCACATAATTTTGCCCCTGGTTAAAAGCAACGATCCAACTTTGGGTTGTGATAAACATGAACTGTTTTCATGTGTTTTGATTTACAGAGATCAAGACTGGAAAAACAGGGTCTCCCTTTCTCATTTTTGGGTGGCTGGCTGTTTAGCAGATGGTTTCACAACTATCTCCTTATTTCTGTTTGGGTTTAATGCTAATAAAAGGAAGAACACAAACAGAAGACTGAATTCCCCAGACAATACATTGGGGGTGGGGGGGCAGGGAGGATGAATGTAACGTATGTATTCAGAAGTCTGCAACAGACAGACAAATTACTTCCAGTTCACTTCCCTATTACACACTGGTATTGTTCTATCACATCAGTGGCATAAGGGTTTCATCGCCATCTATCAGTCTTTAGTAAGAGTGACGTGTGCTGGTACCAATGAAGAATTGTTCCAATTACTTCCCTGGAAAAAGGAGAGACTTGCAGCCTAATATCCTACCCACACAGAACAGGAAAACAACTGTCTTTAAAAAGCACAGCTATTGGACACTGATTCACCACAGTAGCAAGTTCCACGTAATTCCAGTTTGGTTTCTGATGGCAGCAGCTGGCTCTGTGAATCGGAGCTGCAGATGGTTTGAGTCTCAGATATGATTTACCATGAAAGTGAAGTTAGTGATAGATTCCTAGGGAGAAGGGATTTTTGCAGGTAGTGCTGGGATGCCGCTAGAACTCTAGCTGACAGGAGTTTGGTTATACAGTCATGAAAGAGATGGAGATAATGCCAGAGCATAAAAATGACGAGCTGAACTGCAACAAGCAGTTCCCTGAACAGCTTAACACTCAACTACATGTGTCTGGCAGGTAACTAGGGAGCTTCAGATCTAATATAATTATCACCAAAAGAAATTTAGTTGGCTCACGTAGGTGGTTGGTCTTCATGTCTTGTTTTACAAGTGTATGTAATTAATGAGGTAACCAATGGTAATTTATAAACCGGAGAATTTTTTTCCGAAGATTTTGGTCAATTATACCATAGCTATCAGGTCATATATTTGGAAGAGATTTTCTGAAATCTCTTCAAAAATATCACACAAGGAGTTACCAAAACACGCAATCTTTTTTCTACACTACGAACTCTAAACATTATCAAAGACACTTGAATTCCAATTGAAGTGCAGTATTCTGCTGACAAAACATAAGCAAAGCAAAGATATCAGCCACCTATGTAGATGAAGATAGTGATTTTAAAGCAGCAAGAATTTGCCTGTAATTTGAGAAATTAAAAAAAAGTGAAATTGTGATTTTTATTTGTGTGATAGATTTTATACAGAAAAATATCAGAACTAGTCACTAATTCTTGCAAACCATAAATGCCTGAATCGTGAAATACTGATCACTGGTCCAACTCAAGTATTCAGTATATGATCTAGTAGTCTGAACAATTAAAGGAGTGTTTTTGACTAGGTCCAGTGTGAAATAACAATCTTTTGGCTAAGATCAATGGTAGCTTCAATTTACACTGATATATTCTCCTTCCAGGGGACAGGACAAGAAAGTAACACCATGGATTTGCACACAGTGGGCTCAACCTCTTTTAATCCCTCACTTGTAAAATCTTACTACAATGGATTTGGTTAGTTCTCTCTCTTGTATGCAATTCATAGTCCAAAGCACAGAAATAAAAAGATGCTGTAATTAAATAGGGGGAATAATTAACAAAACATCCTGCATTACATAATCCAAAAGGAAGACAAAGACTGATTATAAATAGTGATTCCAAGCATGACGTACCATGTCTGTCCCAAAGAAGCCCAATGCTTTTAAATGCGAACATCCTATTATCTACAGGGTGGCAAACTGCACAGAAAATTCACTGAAGAAACAGCTTGTTTAGTCTGGATTTCCTGTACTTCAGAGAAATCAGGACCTTCTTCTGACAGGACACAGCAGAAGACAGATAAATATATCAGCTCACAAAAGACCCAACATATAGAGAGGTATGGCTGGAAATCACTGCATTCCTTCCTCAGCTAAACACAGTGGTCGTGAGAGGCATTTCTAGCACATAAGCATTCCATTAGTTCCCTACTTCAGATTCTGTTTCAGTATCATATAAACTATATTCACAGTTTACTTTCGAGCTGTCAGTGTTTAAAATCAGTCCATTCTTTAAAAGTAATTAACTATTACAATGCAGGGAACATAAGGTCTCTCGTAGAAAAAAAGCCTTTTTGAAATCAAATTAATCCAGGAACATTTTGCGCTCGTTGTGGCACTGGGACAGGTTTCTATGGAGTCGCTGTGTGGCCAATAGAGAGCTAAGAAAAGATCATTAGGGTACTCACAACATTTTGGCCAAGAAACAAGTGGGAAATTTGTCTGTCAGATCCTAATAATAAAAAGTGCGTCAATCAAGGGCAGCAGAAAATCCGTTCCGCGTTGTTGCAGAAATGAGCCATTATTCAAAGATCACTGGGCATTAGCAAATTACTTTTGAGCATTGCTTTTGTTATAAATGAGGAAGTCCGAAATGTCATGCCATACATTACTGTCATCATACAGGTAAGTCATGGAAGACTGCAGAGAAGGTTGGAGAGTGTGCCGATGATATTCAAAGAGCCACAGAACAATCCCCCAAGTCACAGCAGCAAAGATCGGGAAAGGGTCCTGCTTGGGTTCTGGGATATAACCTTTCTCCACTGCCAGTCGGGACAAGCCAAACAGAAAACGAGACAGCAGGTACATGTTTATCTATATAAAGAGAAAACCCAAGGAATATTAGTCTAGTAACATGGCTATCAAATCTGACCAAATCAAGCAACTTGGAAGTTAAAGTCATAGGAAAGGTTAAATATCTGACCATAGTTTACTAGCTAATTGCCTTCAACATTGTAGTGTGTGTTTGTATCCTCCTAATGCTTTGTTCATTGGTACTCTAGTTCTGCTGAGCTATAGGTTTCATCTGGTACAACATCTATCACTTGGAAGATCAGTTGTATTAGCAGCAGATGCCACTGCTGCTAATACACTTCACAAGGTGGCGTGAAAGAGCTCAGTCAATTGGCTCCGCATTTTCATTTTAAAATCCAATTTAGATAAACTGCATGGGCACACTTATATCAGTTTCATACCGTTTATATTGGTATAACCTGAAACTGTACAGTTTACTACATTAGTTAAACAAATATAAGCCAGATTTAAATCAAATTAAGCGTGTCCAAAGAGAGTTCTGTGGCAGTTCAGCTATATCAGTTTCAAATCATAACTTCAGTTAAATCAGTGCAAGTTTGTGCGTGTCCAGTGAGACAGTGGCAGAACTGGGAATACAAGGCAAGTCACCTGGCTCCCAATGCTGTGTGCACTACCCACTGATGCAAACTGTTTTCCTCTAGGCTTTGACAGTAAGCGAGCTAAATATGAAGAGTGGCCATATCACATCACATTACAGCATCAGTCTTAATTTGTTTTTTAAATCAAACTAGCTGGTATACAACATGATGTTGTTTTTTTGGCAAGGTCAGAAATATCAAACTCCACAAATACATTTGTTTACCTGGCTGTTGATATGATTGTTTTCACCAAACACTAACCAGCCCCCAACACAGGCTGCCACGAAGGAGTGCAACTGGAAGTTCTTTCCCTGAAGTCGGGATTGCAGCGCCATCAGCCCCTTGTAAGTGAACACAAAATACGCCAGGTTTCGGGAATGAGTGTATGTGGCCTGAGCAATCGCTTTCAGTTTCTCTCTTAAACTGAGCAAAGAAACAAACAAACGTTAGTAAAGCAATAACGTGATCATCATATTGTTCACTCTGCTGATACTTTGTCTACTTAGACTAAGGTTTTTGAGTCAAGAACAACCTACCACTGTGTAATACTTTTCTTTTCTGAATGGGCTCAACAAAAACAAAGCTGTGAGGATGGCTCATTTCACTGCTAGGTCACTGATCAGAATCCAGTCTAGGTCTCTGTACATTGATGATTTACCATCATTCCAGAAATTGACAGCCAGCCATTGCAGCAGCTGCATTAGCAAAACCACCCAGTGGCTTTCCTTGTCTACACAATTTGCACTGCTGCAGTTTGACCCTGCTTGAAACAAGGTAAGCCCCACTGGGGCTAACGGCAGTTCTCCTTGTCTGCCCTAGTTGTACTGGTGACTGGTCCTCTGGAAAAAATCCCCAATACTGTATAACCAAGGCCTAGCTCAGCGCTGAGATATCAGCTTCCTGAACCTCTGAAACAACAGGCTGCATTCTGCTTGTCATTTGCATTTTTAAAAAGTCACATTGGGAGATTTTCCCATTTAGTTATGAAAACAAGTATTTGATTGGAACATGTCTGGTGTTTTAAAAGATGGATAGCTGTAGCATGCTCTCATCCTTACAGAGAATGCTAGAAAGGAAGAGCTGTCTGTACCTTCCACTCTTGAAGAGAAAGGTCATCACCAGAGCATGGGGGGCACGGATCTTTGCTCCATAACTGCAAGAGAAAAATTATTATATGCATACACGTTTTCAGAGAGCTTTTTATTACTGTAGGCCAACTATTGATCTTTTAATCCTTATATTATAGTGGAAATAAACCACAAGTCATTTGTTGATCAGCTTAAATCAATTTTAATACATCATCTGATAATTCAATCAATGGGTGGTAGCTTTATTTTTTATGTATACAGTATTTACAGCCAAACAGCCACAGGCTAAGAAACTGTACTTAAAAATAACGAAGGTAATTAGACATAACACATTCCAAATGGAAATAAAACCAACCCACCTCAACGGAAGTAAATAAAGAAATGCTAGCTCTGAGCACTTGAAAAAGGGCATTAGCGACTTTACCAAAAAATAAAAAAAAGTTATGAATGCATCCATACAGCCCGGCCCAGATATAAAATTTGTATCAGATCTGCAAAAAATGATCCGTGGATATCTGCAGATTTGCAGGGCTTTAGATAAAAACACTGGGATCCACATGCATCCGCGATCCGCGGAGGAGAGAGCGCCCCTCTCACAGATACAGCCCGGACGGGGAGGGGGACGGAGGCGGGAGAGTCGCCCCCCCACACACACAGACACAGCGCGGGCAGGGGGGGGGAGGGCCCCGCACCGTAGCACAGCAGTAGGCACAAGGGTGCCCCCCACTCCCCCGGCTTACACCGCTCCGTTCCGGAAGCCCTTGAGCACGGCCAGCGCCGCGCGGTATCTGCGCTGCTGCAGCAGGGAGTTGATGGTGTAAAGCAGGGTCTTGAGCATCGCCTGGACTCCCATTGCAGCGACGCTCCGACCGCGGGACCGCTTCGGTAGCGCACAGAGCCAATGGGAAACCCGGTAAACAGGGTCCGTGCGGAAAGCAGACGCCACCAAGGAGAGGTTCCACACCCGCGCTCAACCCATCACCCTCGCATAGGCTGCCTGAACTGTCTATCAAATCTCCTGACTAATGGGAGACTCTGCCCTGCCCCTTCAAGGCGGAGACATCGAAGGTGATCTTGCTATTGGGAAAAGGTCCCTATCTTGCAGCCAATCACAGACTGCCCCCTCCTCTGGCCAGGGCAGAAGCTACCCTCTTCCGAGGTGGGTTGCTGCTCTGGTTGGCTGGCTGGCTGGCAGCCCAGGGGGTGTCTCCTTTGCTGTCTTAGTGGGGCTGGAGGTGGGAGCCCGTGGCTCCATGCCTGGACCCTAAGGCGTGTCACAGCCACTGGGGTCCCTGTCCCATCCCACCAGCACCACACGCATGGCCGGGTAGGGTCGGGCTGCGGTGCCCCAGGCTCGTGCCCTGTGTCTGACCTGGCCAAGTACCAGTCGCTCAGGGGGCGACAGAGAAACCTTGTGCTGGGCATGAAGGGAATAACCTGTCCCAAGGGAAGTCTCTTCTTAACCTCTGCCACGTAGTGATGGGTTTCTGGCCTGACATAAAAGAGTTTAGTGTCCTTCTAAAAGAAAAGTATTCTCTCCAGTATAACCACTGATGGTCTCATTACATGTCTAGTCTTTTTTTGAATTCTCTGAAACACATTGGCTCAATGTTGCCCAGTGGCAGTGAGTTCCACAGGCTAATTGTGCATTGTGTTACATTCCCCTGGCCTACATCCCGAGATTGAAGGGCTACAAGGTGCAGATGGACGCCCTGATCATCGGAGCCCTGAGCGCCTGGAACCCCTGGAACAAGCGCGTGCTGTGGACCTGCGGGATCAGTTGATGCTATGCATGGCTCATGCGGCGCCTTGTGGTCTCAGACTCCATCCGATGGTCCAGGGACATCTACACTAAACACATCACCGGCCACCGACAGTACCAGGAGGCGTGAGCTGGAGTGATGTGCATTGACTACGAGAAAGGGACCGAGAGACTTTGTCTGTTGGACCCTATGAACTGGAAGCATAAACTCACTGAATGTTAAATCTCACCAAATGTGGGTCAACCCATCCTCATCATCATATCCACTCATTATACTCCACACCTGAACATAGCCATTATATGAACAACATACCCTCATCTCTCAATGTCTGTATTTTGAACCGTTAACCTTTTACTCCCAATCGGGGATATTGCAGATTATGTATTCCTTATGCCATTTGATCTTAAATTGAATTTCGCACCCTTTGATATTCTGTACGTTATTTCCTGATAACCAGAAACTTCTACACTTAAGCTCTGTACTCTTCACTTCTTTTTTTAAACATCATCTTAATACAAAAATTTAAACCTAAAAAGATTGTCTTTTAATCAGTTTTAAATATTCTTTCTCTCTAGGCTTGGCAGAATCTGATTTTTATTTTATTCTAATTTTGACAGATAATATCAATGTTTATTTTTAAGCATATTTTTAGATTAATTTTTTGTAGTTGTGTAGAATTATTGGTTTTAAGATTTTATTTTATCTATTTACATTTTCACAGTTGTAAGAAATTATGGAAGAGGCAGATAATGACAGTAAATGCTGAGATTCAAAAAGTTAAAGTTTTATAAACTCTTGAAAAAAATTGTTAACATCGCATGGCAAAATATAGAAAGTAAATATCTTTAAATCAGCTCTGATAATGTTGACATTAAAACATGTTTTATACACATTAACGTCGGACTCCACTAAGTTCTCAAGCAGCATTTTTCTTATTTTGCCTAACTGTAAATTTCTATTATTATCGATAGGAATATTTTTTCATCAGTTTGCGTGTGTACAGTGAAATCAATGTTTACCAACATTTACCAATAAAACTCTAATCCTAAAAGCCTAGTTTTATTGAATAACCTCTTATTCTTGTTTAGAGAAAAGTTTAATAGAAGCACTTCATTTACCTTCTTTATGCCTTGCGTTATTGTGTACTTTTTGTCATATGCCCTCTTATTCATGTCTTCTCTAAGCAGTTCAGTCTCTCTTCATATGGAAGTCTTTCCATACATCTAATAATTTTTGTTGCTCATCTCTTTACCCCTTCAGGTAAATCTACTGATAAAGGCCTGTTTAGAATTAGCCAATTTCCTCATTATGACCCTTACCAGCTCTACCAATTTTACTGGCATAAGTCTGGATCCATCTATTCTACCAAGAAGCCCCTATGATTGGTCAGTTACTATGTTGTTGTTATGTGTATTACCATAGCACCTAATCATGGTCCAGGACCCCATTGTGCCAGGTGCTGTATAAACACAGAATAATAATAAAATAATACCTAACTAAGTATATGGTGATATCAGTCAATTTCATCACTCTGGCTCTGTCTAGGTTTGGCCTGATTCTACCTCCAGCCAATTTCATGATGGGATCATTCAATTTAATTATCATCCTGAACTGTGGAATCAGCCAGTTTCACTGTTGCAGCCCTCAACAGGCTTAATGGATTTTGCGAACGTGTTCTGTCTATTGTATGAGAAAGTTTACATCATCATCTCATTGATTTGCTATGTTATGCTGTTATGACATAATCATCCCAGAACAACTATGTTTGGGAACGCAAACATCAAAAAGGTGGCAAACGCAACAGCAGAGGTCATGGCAGCACAAGCTTTCCTTCTCATATCAATGTGTCTTCTAGAGGAAGAATCCAGCACCTCACCCCCCATCAGATACAGTAATGCTGCCGCCATTCCCCCACTGGTTTCAAGTTACATTTTTCTGAGAGAACTCAAAGGTAGTTCTGGCCAATTGCTGTTTTGCCCAGAGGGCTCTCGCGTGCAAGGCTCTGAGTCTGAACCTTTCTGTCCTCTTATTGCATGTGTACATTAAGAGAGTTGGGAAAGAGTTATGGCCTGCATCGTCTTTAGAAAGACTTTTCTGATGTTGCTGAGGGATGGAGACAAAGTTGATTGCAGCAGTTCACAGGGGAGTGTCAGCAACTGTCACAATAGGAGCTCAGATTAAGGGCAGGGTTATAACTGATTATAACTTGTTTTGGTATTATCAACACAGGCAAGATCAAAATGTGTTATAACATGGTCAGGGCAATACCCCGTGTTTAGCAGTGATTAAAAGTGGCAACATCTATTGTGTAAATGGGGCCTAAATTAGGAACACCCAAAGTGCAGCCAGAGGGCCAAATATAATCATTTCAGGATTCTTAAAGGGATCATATTTAGCTCTCAGGTTGAACATTTGTCATCCTCTCTCTATAACTGCTGGTTTTTACTGCTTGAATTGAACCAACAAGCAGTTTCTATTCCACAGGGAAAATATATGCATCAGCAAGTGTTCTAGTCCTGGGTATCTATTTTTACTAGCAGTATATGTAGCTGATACTGTTCTTGAGCTCCTTGGAAGCCGTCACTGCATAACTTGTTGGTGCTTTGTTCGACATCCCTCCACTAAGGGCCAAATGCTGGTCCTATTAAGGCCACTGGGACTTTTATCAATGACTTCAACAGGACCAGCATTTGACTCTAAATGGTCAAGCTGTAGCCTGAAGGGTCGTTCCTGATGGCCAGCATACTGAAATATTTTGAGAAAGAAGCAGTGGAGGACAGGTGGTGGGAGGAAGCTGGTTTTTTCACACACTGGTCTGCAAAATGAAACAGTTTGAGATCTCCTATATCATTCACGGACAACAAACTATGTTAAAATAGAACCAAGGTTGAGAATTTATCTATTAGTTAAGAGTAAATAACATTACAGGGATGCTGTAATTATCCCAAAACCAAGCATTATAAATCTTAGCATTATTCACAATTAAAGTTAAACTTAAAAGAAACCCAAACGTGTTAAGATAAGAAATGCACAGTTAAGACACCCGCAAAACCTTAGCTCTTTGACATGATGCAGTAACCACAATTATGAGTAATACTCTTTGGTGGTTGTAGTTCCTTCATGTTATCACTAGAGGGCACAGTAATTATTATTTCAAGCACTGACACCCAAGCTAATATGAGTCTTAATCTACCAATGAGAACTTTTGACACACGTCCAGTCTCATTCAACTGAGTCATTACAACCAGTAGACCTGCTGAATGTCAATTAGCTGTAGAGGAGGGACGGTTAAACTATGTAGGCTATCACAGTGACTCCAATTAAAAACGACCTGAGCTGTTGTCTTGAGCTTCTCTGTAGCCAATACAATTATAGTAATTAGTTACAATTGCTAATCACTTAGGGTGGGATCTCTAGAATGGGGCTGCAGTGTGCATGCTTAGAGGCTGAAACATCTGCAGCCAGGGATTTTTACTATAAAAAACACAGGCACTGAGCAAATTAGGAACCTACAGGGTTAGAGAATGAGTGGGATTGCAGTGGTGTCTAACAGCAGGACTCAGGCATTTAAGTAAATTTGTGGATCCCACCCTTAGCCTATTTATATCCCAATTTCCTCAAATATAGCCTATGCACAAGATCTGTTATGTTTAACCATATGGGACCTGTAAAGTCTGTTATTCCATTTTTAAGACCATTCAAGACAAAGGACCTGTTTTTAAAAGGTAGTTTAGTTTCCTAAAGATGCAGACAGACATCTAGTGGGATTTTCAAATGTACCTGGGGTCTAACTCCCATTGATCTGGGGAGTTAGAGCTCTGGGTGCTTTTGAAAAAAATCCCACTAGATGCCTATCTGCATTTTTAGGCACCTAAATACCTTTAAAAAAAGAAAACACTGATGAGATGCTAAATTTCTTAAATGACCAAGTTTCTAATTAATTATAACTCAAATTCACAGGTTCCTATATATATTCTCAGCAAATTCATTCTTAAAAAGTGCTGTGAGTTTGAGGAGGAGAGATTCTTTGTTTTTACACACACAACACCTCTTGCTTTACTCAACTTTAACTATGGAGTTGTAACCCAGGCCTCCATCCATACTTAGACCAGTACACCAGCTATTGGTAAAATGAATAAACCAATTTCAACAAGTGAGGTTAGAATTCAGGCCTGCACTGCTAGCGTCGTATCCTTAGTCAAAAAATCTTAAATTAGGGGAGGCACCAACTTTGGCAGATGAGGAAATGGCCACAAGGTTATTTGCATTCCTGTGTGTGTATCTGGCTCCAGTTTTCATTCTATCAAGCAACTGTTTTTTAAAGGGCTACAATTCTGGAGCCTTTCAGTGCTCTAATGTGGATGTTCTCTATTGTAACCCCAAAAGCAATGCACCCCTCGGCGCTCACTCCCGCTCAGCGCTCTGCATTCTGACTCAGTGGTACTGAACAGTCCATGCTGATCACATGTAGGACGGTTCTGTGTCTGTGACTGTTCAATACCAATGACTTGTCCTTGCACCTGGCCAGCTCAGCTGTACTGTCGGTGTACTTACGTCCCTCCATGGGATATTTACCCATAAAGAGAGACTCTAGCACCCCCATAAGGGCTTTATTCCCTATAGACATCCCCATCCCCATAAGGCCTTTACCCCACTGGACATCCCATCTGGGCACCCCATTCCCCATAGGAGCTCTACCCCCTCATCTGGGCACCCTATTCCCCATAGGAGCTCTACCCCCCCATCTGGGCACCCCATTCCCCATAGGACCTCTACCCCCCCATCTGGGCACCCCATTCCCCATAGGAGCTCTACCCCCTCATCTGGGCACCCCATTCCCCATAGGAGCTCTACCCCCTCATCTGGGCACTCCATTCTCCATAGGAGCTCTACCCCCCCATCTGGGCACCCCATTCCCCATAGGAGCTCTACCCCCCCATCTGGGCACCCCATTCCCCATAGGAGCTCTACCCCCTCATCTGGGCACCCCATTCCCCATAGGAGCTCTACCCCCTCATCTGGGCACTCCATTCTCCATAGGAGCTCTACCCCCCCATCTGGGCACCCCATTCCCCATAGGAGCTCTACCCCCCCCATCTGGGCACCCCATTCCCCATAGGAGCTCTACCCCCTCATCTGGGCACCCTATTCCCCATAGGAGCTCTACCCCCTCATCTGGGCACCCCATTCCCCATAGGACCTCTACCCCCCCATCTGGGCACCCCATTCCCCATAGGAGCTCTACCCCCTCATCTGGGCACCCTATTCCCCATACGAGCTCTACCCCCCCATCTGGGCACCCCATTCCCCATAGGAGCTCTACCCCCCCATCTGGGCACCCCATTCTCCACAGGGACACCCCAGCTCCCCCACAGGGGCTTTACCCCCCATTTCATGCTCCACCGCCCGCCCCCTGCAGACCCCGGCGCGAGGCTCCCCCTGGCGGCCGGCTCGGCGCCTCCAATCCCTTCCCACAATGCCCGTTCAGGCGGCTCGGGCCCGGCCACCGCGGCTCCAAGATGGCGCAGACGATATTCGAGGCGCTGGAAGGTAGCGGGCTGCGGGGCCGGGTCGGGCGGGCTGCGGGGCCGACACGGCACCTCCCGGGGGCGTCGCAGCGCCAGGCACGGCCGCGGCTCTTCCGCGCCGGGCGCCTCCCCTCCCTCCGCTGCACTGGGGCTCGGCGGTCGCGGGGCCGCCCCAGGCAACCCGGCCGGCCGGGGGAGGGTTCCTGGAACAGCCGCGCACAGAGGCAGGAGGCTGCGCAATCCTCGCGCTGCAGCGGCCCGGAGCAGTGTCATCCTCGTCCCCGGGGGACCGTCCGGAGCAGTGCCCCCCCCCGACCCGGCCAGCCGGAGCAGTGCCCCCCCCCAGACCCGGCCAGCCGGAGCAGTGCCCCCCATCCCCGGGGGACCGTCCGGAGCAGTGCCCCCCCCCCGACCCGGCCAGCCGGAGCAGTGCCCCCCCCCAGACCCGGCCAGCCGGAGCAGTGCCCCCCCATCCCCGGGGGACCGTCGGGAGCAGTGCCCCCCCCGACCCGGCCAGCTGGAGCAGTGCCCCCCCCCCCGACCCGGCCAGCCGGAGCAGTGCCCCCCCATCCCCGGGGGACCGTCCGGAGCAGTGCCCCCCCCCAGACCCGGCCAGCCGGAGCAGTGCCCCCCCCAGACCCGGCCAGCCGGAGCGGTGCCCCCCCCATCCCCGGGGGACCGTCCGGAGTAGTGCCCCCCCCCCGGACCCGGCCAGCCGGAGCAGTGCCCCGCCCATCCCCAGGGGACCATCCAGAGCAGTGCCTCCCCACACCCCCCCCGGGGACCTGGCCAGCCGGAGCAGTGCCCCCCCCCCCGACCCAGCCAGCTGGAGCAGTGTCTCCCCATCCCCGGGAGACCGTCTGGAGCGGTGCGCCCCCCCAGACCCGGCCAGCCAGAGCAGTGCCCCCCTACCCTCGGAGGACCGTCCGGAGCGGTGCCCCCCCCCCCCCGAGACCCGGCCAGCCGGAGCAGTGCCTCCCCATCCCCCGGGGACTGTCCGGAGCAATGCCCTCCCTCGCCCCGGACCCGGCCAGCCGGAGCAGTGCCCCCTCATCCCCGGGGGACCATCCAGAGCAGTGCCCCTCCCCAGACCCGGCCAGCTGGAGCAGTGCCCCCCCCCATCCCCGGGACCGTCCGGAGCAGTGCCTCCCACCTAATACATGGCCAACTGGAGCGGTGCCTCCCCTATCGCTGGGGGGGCCATCCGGAGCAGTGCCTCCCCCATCGTTGCAGGGACCGTCCGGAGCAGTGCCCCCCCCCAGACCCGGCCAGCTGGAGCAGTGCCCCCCCATTGTTGGGGGGAGCCGTCTGGATCTGTGCCCCCCCCATCATTGGGGGGACCGTCTGGAGTAGTGCCCCCCCATTCCCGGGGGAGCTGTCCAGAGCAGTGTACACCCCCCACTGGCATAGACCCGGCCAGCCCGGAGCGGTGCCCCCCATCCCCAGCAGAGCTGTCTGGAGCAGTGCACCTCTACCTCTGTGGGAACCTGCCCCTGGCATCGACCCAGTCTGCCTGGAGCAGTGCCTCCCACCTCTGTGGCGACCCCCGCACCATAGACCCTGTTGGGATGGAGCAGTACCCCCTCATCCCCAGGAGAACCATCTGGAGCAGTGTCCCCCAACCTGGGGGAACCCCCCACAGAGACCCAGCCTACCCAGAGCAGTACCCCGCTCCCCTAGGGAAGCCCCCCTGAACCCAGCCTGCCCAGAGCAGAAGCCCCCCCATAGATCTGGCCTGCCTGGAGCAGTGCCCCTCCCCACTCATGGGGAACCCTCCCAGAGACCTGGCCTGCCTGGAGCAGTGCCCCCCCCCCAGGAGAACCCCTCCAAGACCTGGCTCACCTGGAGTACTGCCCCCCAACCCTGGGGACCCGCCCCCAGACTTGGTCCACCTTGGAAGACCTCCCACCCCCTGCATGTCCCCCTAGAGATCTGGCCTGGTACAGTGCCCACCCCCTGGAGATCCTCCATCAGAGACCCGGACTGTGTGGTGCAGTGCCCCCAGAACTGCTTAGGAGACCCAGCTTGCCTGGAGCAGTGCTACCCAGGGAGCCCCCCACCCTGGGAACCCCCCCAGAGAGACCCTGCCCACCTGGAACAATGCCTCTCTGGGAACTTCCCCTCACCCGTGTTCCCTGTTGGGAGACCCCAGGGCTAGGAAGACCCTTTCCTCTCCTGGGACAGCCCAGCCCTGAGGGCCAGGGAGACTCCATCCCCTTCTGGGAGACCCAGCCCGCAGGGAGATCCTGCTCCTGCTCCTGTATGCCCTAAGGAGACCCCCTATCTCCAAATTCCCCTTCCTGAGAGACCCAGCCTTCAGGACTCAGGGGATTCCTCGTGCCCCTCCTACTGATTAACCCAGTCTCCTCCTCTGGGGAGTTCCTGTCTCTAATGAGACCTCACCCCACCCTCTCTTCCTAAGAGAACCCCCCCAGGCTCAGGGAGCAGGACTTGCCCTCTGGAGATGCACCTTCCCTCTCCCTGTAGGGCTGGGAGCCCGCTCCCTTTCAAGCCCCTCAAAAATAAATGTGGATCTTTCATTCATCACTCTGTGACATTGGTGCATTATGTGCTGTAGGTGGCAGTGTGAATCAGGTTGGTAATGGATGAAAGGGGAAGCTAAGATTCATAGATTCAAGGCCGGAAGGGACCATTCTGATAATCTAGTCCAGTAGTTCTTAGCCAAGGGTACATGTGCCCCTGGGGGTACACAGAGGTCTTCCAGGGAGTACATCAGCTCATCTAGATATTTGCCTAGTTTTACAACAGGCTACATGAAAAGCACAAGAGCAGTCAGTACAAACTAAAATTTCATACAATGACTTATTTTGTACTGTTCCATGACCTATACACTGAAATGTATGTACAGCACAATATTTATATTCCAATTGATTTATTTTATAATTATAGGTAAAAATGAGAAAGTAAGCAATTTTTCTGTAATGTTTGCTGTGGCACTTCTGCAGTATGTCTGATTTTGTAAGCAAGTAGTTTTTAAAGTAAGGTAAAATGTGGGGTACGCAAGACAAATCAGACTCAGATGACACCAGCAGACAATTGATTTTCTTTTTTGGTGGTTCAGGTTCTATAGTTTCCGCATCAGAGTGTTGCTCTTTTAAGATTTCTGAAAGCATCCTCCACACCTCATCCCTCTCAGATTTTGGAAGGCACTTCATATTCTTAAATCTTGGATCGAGTGCTGTAGCTATCTTTAGAAATCTCACATTGGTAGTACCCTCTTTGCGTTTTGTCAAATCTGCAGTTAAAATGTTCTTAAACCGAACAACATGTGCTGGGTCATTTCCAAGACTGCTATAACATGAAATGTATGGCAGAATGCAGGTAAAACACAGAGCAGGAGACGTACAATTCTCTCCCAAGGAGTTGTCACAAATTTAATTAACACATTTTTTTAACAAGTGTCATCAGCATGGAAGCGTGTCCTCTGGAATGGTGGTTGAAGCCTGAAGGGGCATACAAATATTTAGCATATCTGGCATGTAAATAACTTGCAATGCCGGCTACAAAAGTGCCATGCAAACACCTGTTCTCACTTTCAGGTGAAGTAAATAAGGAGTGGGCAGCATTATCTCCTGTAAATGTAAAAAAAAACTTGTTTGTCTTAGCGATTGGTTGAACATGAAGTAGGACTGAGTGGACTTGTAGACCCTAAAGTTTTGCACTGTTATGTTTTTGAGTGCAGTTATGTAACAAAAAAAAATCTACATCGGTAAGTTGCACTTTCACAGTAAAGAAATCACACTACTGCACTTGAGGTGAATTGAAAAACATTTTTTATCATTTTTACAGTGCAAATATTTGTAATAAAATAATATAAAGTGAGCACTGTACACTTTGTATTCTGTGTTGTAATTGAAATTAATATATTTGAAAATTTAGAAAAACATCCAAAAATATTTAATGTCAATTGGTAGTCTATTGTTTGACAGTGCGATTAAAACAGCGATTAATTGCAATTAATTTTTTTAATCACTATTAATTTTTTGAGTTAATCATGTGAGTTAACAGCGATTAATTGACAGTCCTATTAAAAATGTAATCTGGCCCCCTCCCAGACTGAGCTTGGCATTCCTGGCATGAATATTAAGACAGAAATTAGGTTTTTAAAATTCTTGAGCTTCAGTAATTTTAGAGTGTTTTAATTATCAACATAAACTATTAAAATAGAATTCTAGGTGTCCAATTCTCTTCTTACTTTTCCTGCTTTTTGCTTATTTCCACATGGACATTGCAATAGACTTGTAAATTTCACACCCTGGTTCTGATGCACTAGCAGGAGTTCCTGCAGTGTTTCCCTTACAAATACTGCCGGGGAATAATTGTAAATATATGTGTGTATTTTAAAATATTGGTTTCTCTTGAAATTCAAAACAAAATAAAACACGCATGCTCCTGCAACGTTCAGTTTCCTACAGTATGGAAAGAAATGCATGGTGAATTTGTAAAGGAGCATGAATTGTATAACAGCTGCTTTCCCCTTGCTTCTCTGGAGCTGCAGAGCCATGCTGTTCTCAACAGTCTTCCCTCCTATATGAAACTGATAGAGGAAGGGAGTTTGCAGAATCTGCCACTGATGAGAAGAGGTGCAGCTGACATGATGACTTATAGATAAGGCTAAGATTTTGTCACGGATATTTTTAGTAAAAGTCAAGGCCAGGTCATGGGCAAAAAAGGAAAATTCAGGGAAGCTGTGACCTGTCTGTGACTTTTACTAAAAATGTCTAGGACAATATGGGGATCTGTGGATCCCCACACCGCCTGAAGCAGGGCAGCTGCACAGAGGCTAGGAGCTATCTGTAGCAGCTGGGGGCCGTGGGGCAACCCCATCCCCACAGTCTGCAGCTCCGAGGTCCTGTGGCGCCCAGGAGCTCGAGGGTTCCCCGCCACTCGGGAGCTTGGGAGTTCCCCCACTGCTCCCAGTTGCCACCTGCCAGCTCGGGAGTTCCTCTGCTGCCCCTAGCGGCTGGGAGCTCAGGAGTCCCTCCACGGCCTGGGATCTTGGGGGTTCCCCACAACAGCTGGGAGCTGCAGGGTACCCCACCTCCCACTGTGGGGTTGCCAGAGGCACTGGGGGTACCTACAGCTCTCAGCCCCGCAGGCGATGGGGAACCCTGCAACTCCACACTGCTGAAGTCACGGATTCCATGACTTCCGCAACCTCCATGACTAAATTGTAGCCTTACTTATAGATATGCTCCTAATTGGGGAGTGAGGGAGAGGAAGGCTCTCCACCCACCCTTCTCACCTTTATTCATAGGGATAGTTCTGAAGCAAATTGCCCAGCCTGCAGCTGGGCTGTCTGCCCAGCAGGTGTAGGAGATTCTTCACCCTGGGTTTCCCCTACACCTGTACAGCAACTGTATTGGGATTCTGGGGCATCCCATGCCACACCCTACAAGCTGCCTTCTTAGAAGGGAAATGAAGAAGAGAGACCATATCTCATTACACACAGAGAACTGTGGCAGAACTGGGACTATCCTGTCTGCTTCCTGATGGGAATCTGATGAATAAAACAGACCATGCCTCAAAATCAGTTTCTGGGGCAAGGGCTGCAAAATGGGTGATCTTATCTCTTATTTAACAGTTACAATAATTGTTTAGAGAGAACACCCCCAAGCTCCCATTAGGGGTTGGTATTAGATATATTGTTATTTGTTGCAGTGCTATGAAGTGTGATGGCTACTTTACACACACTAGTAAAGAAACAGCCGCTGCTCTGCAGAGCTTATGATATAAGGTCCCGGTCCTGCATGTGTCACTGAATGTAGTGCTTGGGACAATGAGTAATCCCACTGATGTCAATGGAGCTACCCCCAAGAGTGAGTACTGTGCTTGGCAGTAAATGTGTGTAAGATGGAGCCATAGGTTCAAATGAGACACATCTATTGGGTGTCTGGGAAGTGGGCGGGCAAAGCCCGCCCACTGCTAAAGGATCCTCCCCCAGCCTAAGGGGAGGAACCACAGGGCCACAGAACCCACTGAGTGCAGGGGACAACTAATAAAAGAACAGGGACAGGAGTGAGGTCAAAGGGTCAGAAGGAGGGAACCTAACGGGGACACCGAGCAGAGAACCCCGGACAGCGCCCACTGCTCCTCGAAGGCGTCAAGGGAGCCAGTGGACGCCGCCCAGAGGAACTCCGCCCGGATGCGTGATCGGACCATGGAGCGGAAGCAAGCCCCACAGTCACCGGAGTCTCCGTCGGCCAACCTCCCCTCCCTGGTCGCGTGGATGGCCTTTTTCGCCAGGGCGAGGAGGAGGTTGACCAGGAGGTCCCGGGACTTCGTGGGGCCACGGATAGGGAGTGCATACAGAAGGAGGTGAGGGGAAAAGTGTAACCAAAAACGCAAGAGGATGGCTGTGAGGAGCCGGTGTAGGGGCTGCAACCTGGCGCACTCTAAGTACACTTGCGCCAGGGTCTCCCTCACGCCGCAGAAGGGGCAGGTGTCCGGGACAGGGGTAAACCGCGCCAAGTACACGCCCGTGCTCACGGCCCCATGGAGGAGCCGCCAACTGATATCCCCAGTGGGCCGTGGGACCAGGGTGGAGTAGAGGCTGGCCCACCGGGGCTCCTCACCCTCCAGAGGTGGCAGGAGGTCCCGCCACTTCGTATCAGGGCGGGACACGAGGGTGAGGAGGTGAAGGGTGTGGAGCACGAGCGTGTAGAGCTGTTTCCTCGGCGCAGTTTGGAAACGTACCGGCTGCAGGTCGTGCAGCCGGCTTGCGGAGAAGGGACGGGGGGGGCGGCCGGGCCTACGGGGCAGGGGCCCGATGAAAAGGTCCGGAGGGCTTGGGGTGGGGGGTGGGCGGGGCGTGCCCTCCCGCAGGACCCGGTCGAGATAGGCCCGAGCAGCGGGCGGCAAAGCGGCTCAAATGAGACACAACAAGGAAGGTTAATAAACAAAAGGCAAGGAAGGGGGGAAATCGAACGGGTCACAGGCAGACTGATCAGGTTACTCAGTTAAGGCATAAGCAGCTCTTCTTGATGGTTCAGTTACTTGAGTATATTAACTAGCTCCATGTGGGTGATGCAGGAGTAGTGAGTTCTTAGCTAATCTTTAAAGTGATGTGTATGTGTGCAGTTGGTGAGAGTCCCTCTCTCTCCCTTGTGGAGGCTCCTTGGCACCTGGGTTGTCACCTTGGCAGTCCTGGAGAAGTAGATCCTGCAGATCTAAATACTCTCCTTGCCGTTTCTGTTGCACATTATATTCTTCACTTCCTGCCCTAAACCCTGGCATGGAGGGGACCTATAGGAGGAAAGCAGAGCAGCTTCTCTGTGATGTTTCCTTATGTCTTTGCAATCAGTTGCAGGATTTTCAAACATCTCCTCATGCTATTTACTAATTGGCTTCTCATCAGGATCTGCCTGTTAGCTGTACTATTTGAAAATGATTTTACCTTGTAAGATTATTTGCTCTTTTTGATTGTGGTGCAGTAACAGCATCACCATAGTTAAGACTGTGTTAAGGTTCAGTATTAAGAGGAGCTTTAAACCTTTAGTTTGTAAAAATCTCATTGAAATGGCAAAAAGCCAAAACACAGAATATAAACTGAGTGCTGTTTGAATTTGTCGTGGCTTGATGAAAAATGAATTGAATCACCCCTTTTGGGCAGTTTCTTCACCCCTTTTACAAGAAATCTAAATCGCTCTGGGAGCTGTCCTTTGGCTGCTTTTTGTCTCAGTTAATACATCTGTAGACAAACACTAATGAGTTTTTAAATAACATTGTAGCTGCAATGGAAAAAATATTTGTGCTAAGGTAAACGTGCCAATTTTTAATTGAATGGCAAATGTCCCTCAGTGTGAATGTCATCACTGGCTTCTGTGGGATGCTAAAATGGGAAAGACCCTAACTGAGGAATTCTTTACAAATGTTGCTCTAGCTTAAGGGAAAGTTCCTTGAACTGGGAAAGCAGAGACCAGGAGTTCAAATCTTACCTCTTCTAAGTGCTATTGCAATTCCCTACCCTTATTATTGACTCAAGCCATGAACTTTGGCCCAGAAGACAGGGAAGAACTGCTGAACATTCCTGCCCTTTTTAAAAATACCTTAGCAGAGAGTTTGTGCAAGCCCACTGCAGGCCCAGGTTAAGATCCCTGGATCTTAACTCAACAAACCCCAAGTCTCAGCCACTGCACTACATGGCTTGTGAGTAACTGTACCGGCCTGAGTTACCCTCTGTGTGACATGGTGACCTTAAACTAGTCTGAGCATAAAATCTATTAAATTCCAATGTTTCTGCACCTCCAAGTGGCAAGTGCCACTGATCAGACCCCCCTTCTGCAGCTAAAACTCTTTGCCTTCCCTGGGAATAGCTTCCCCAAAAACCAGCTCTCTCCTTCAGCTGCCAGATCTTCTTTTGCCTCTTCTTACCCACTCCTCCCATGACCATATAAAGAAAGATGAACTGGCTTTCTACTCTTAGGATCTCTTTTCTCTCTTAGGATAACTAGCACATAGAATAGGTGGCAGCGGGGTTGGGGTGGGGGTGGAACTCAGCTCCGTGAAGGAAGAAGAACTAAGCGGGAGACATAGGACCCCTGAGGGGGAGCCACTTTTCAGTGTTACTCTTTTAAGTTGTGTTTACTGTAGGATACATTCAGATGGTGCAGAGTGAGGTTTCAGACTCAGTGAACCAGCTCTTGTCCCAGAGGGCCTGCTTGGATGTTGCTGTTAACCCTTGCTTCTGTCTCTGTTTCAGGAATGGATAATCAGACAGTGCTGGCTGTTCAGTCCCTGCTGGATGGTCAGGGAGCAGTTACAGATCCATCTGGTCAAAATGTCAGCACCTCCACCACCATTCAGTCCATGGGTGAGCCCCTCTCTTCCTTGCATGTGCAAGCAGAAAGAGACTCTGGAGGGCTGCCTTTCCTGCCACACCCTCTGTCCCACTGACCATCAGAAATGGCTTGGCAAAACAGTTATCTGCAGACGGCTGGTGGAGAGTCACTGCTATGTGCTAATTCCTAAGGACTCATGGTCTGTTTAGCGAAAGAAGGCAGAACGTAAGGGGAGTGACGGACAATACAGAACATACTGTGTGGTGCCTGTCACAGACTTGGTGCGGTTGCCCAGAGGAAGAGAGAGTGGGTTGGGATTAGTCTCAGCAACAGGTCCAGGCCATGCACTTCAGGGAAAGCATGAAGGGAGGGGCACTTTCTGCATGTCACAAACACCTCTTGCTGCAATAAACGCTCAGGTTGCTCGATTATTTGGGGACAGATCATTGTGTAGCTAATTTAGGTGAACAGTCATGGTAGTTGCTGACTTAAATGCTTATGAAAGTCTGACTTTTCACTTCAGCCCTTTATCAGCAATACCAGGCTCCAGAGCTGCTCTCCCCAAAACTGGAAGGCGTAGGCCAGACAGTGTTTTATCAGGGCTCACTTGGAAGATGCAGAATTATTCTGTGACCTTTCCCCAAACACATGCAAGTGAACGCTGTGTAGTCAGCCTCTCCCTCCTCCATGCATTGCGGCTGATCTGTCTAAAGACAGTTCAGCCTGATCTATTGAGCCTTTTTGATGTACTCAGAAGGAGCAAGAGGAATGCAAAGTTCAATTACTTATTTCTCATCCTCAGTAGGACTTTCTGCAGCTAGAGCTCAGCTGACAAAATAGCTGAAGCTGCACAAGGCAGAATAGAATTCAGCTCACCCTCCCCTAGTTCTCACAGCTCTGTGGGGCTAACAGCAGGAAAGCACCAAATTGTATTGTCCCTTTTCTGACCCTAACTATAGTTGAGGTAGCTCCATAGTCTGAGGAGGAGAAGGATCCTGAAGCCAAATCAATGATCTGTTCCCTTCTGATTGCAGATGACGAGGACGTGTTCTTGTGTGGGAAGTGTAAGAAGCAGTTCAACTCGCTGCCGGTGTTCATGACCCACAAGAGGGAGCAATGCCAAGGAAACACCCCTTCACTGGCCACTGTCTCATTGGCTACCAACAGCGTGTACACTCCGTCCATCACATCCGTGCAGCAGGCTCAGAGTGCCAATCGGCAGGTAGCTACATGGCATGCTTGGAGGTCTCTGCGACACTGACTTTGGAAGGCAAAAGAATCCAGGGGTGAAGATTTACTGAATCCAGTTACACATACATAGTGAGAGGGTGCTGGATGTGGCATCCTCATCCCTGGATCTGTCTCCTGGTTCCTTCAGCACCCAGTCTCCACGCACGACTCCATATATCCCGGTGTGCCATGTCTGGGGAGAATTAAAAAAAAACAAAAATCTTCCCTCTACCCCAAACCTACCTTTCGCCAGAATTGAATCCATGCAGCTGTTCTTCTGCTTCAGTGCTCCTGTATCCCCTCATACACACAGCATACTTTCTGCTCCTCAAGTCAACCAAAAAGATGGAATTATCCAGGAATTTTAAAAAAAAAGTGTTTTCCCCCCACTTAAAGTGAATCTATCACTGGGGAAAGGCGCTGCCGACTCAGGAGGCATCAGTCCTCATCATAACCACAGAACAGGGACAGTGTGAGCAAAATCTTCCCCCATGCTATCACCCCCAATGTACCTCAATTGTGACCTTATGGGAGCACCTCTAGAGGTGAGAAGGAAGTACAGTCTTCCTGGCCATCTAGTCCCTGGCCTTCCTGAATTCACCACATCACCTGGTTAGTCAGAGCATTCCACTGAAGGTCTTCGTGCTCTTTGTTCCCCAGGTCACCTTTAAGAACCAACGTGGTTTGAACTGTAAATGCATAGCCAACTCCCCATCCCATCTCCAATCGCCTGATCCATCAGGTCTGCCAGGATTGATTCATTCATAGATTCTGAGGCCTGAAGATACCACTGTGATCATCTAGTCTGATCTTCTGTATAGCACAGGCCAGAGAACTGTCCCAAAATAATTCCTTTTGAACTAGAGCATTGGAAGGTCTAGCCCAGTGTGGTTCCCTGTTTGTTACAGGATGGCAGGATAGACCTGTAGGTGAAGATACAAACAGTAGCAACCAGTAGATCTCTAGTGTGGCCAGTCAAGTGAGGAGAGCTGGAGGTAGCAGAGACTCATCGGTTTAGTAAAGAGCACATCCTCATTCCTTCCCTGGGCATTTCAGAGATTATTTCTCTTGTTCTAGTGTTGAGCCCCAACACTTTTTTTTCCCCATTCTTTCAGCAAATTTCCACATACATCACGGTTCCTCCATCTCCGCTGATCCAGACGCTAGTGCAGGGGAATATCTTAGTCAGCGATGAGGTGCTGATGTCAGCCATGTCCGCATTTACATCCCTGGACCAACCAATGCCCACGGTGCAGCCCTCCGTGCAGGTAAGGGGAGTGCGCTTTCCAAACAGACGGAGTCCCCCCGCTGAATAGCGGAGGGATCCAAGAGTTCTGGCTGGCAGTGCCACCTGCACAGTTCAGAGAGCTGCTTTGATGTTGGTGCCTGGGCATCTTCTCAAAAACAACAGCAGAGGTCAGGTTGGAAACAAGAAGTGATGGGCCTATGCCAAGATCTGCTCACTCACACTGTCTCTCGCAGCAGATTGTGCCGCTCTTCATAATATGATCATCCTTGGTTCTTTCTTGTGTGCTATGATCCCCCATGAAATAAAGTGTATGTTACAGTGTAACCATCAGGAACCATCTTTGTAACGGCCACGGGGATCAATGGGACACCTCTTTCAGAGCTGTTGTTTAATGCTGTCTGCAGACTTTGGTAGGCGTCCTGTGCTGGTTACCCTCTTTGCATTTTGAGGGTTTTCCTTGTACTCAGCAGGGCTACAAAGAAAATGAAGCAAATGCTTGGATTCTAGAGCACAAGATGACCATCAGCAGGGAAAAGTGGCAGTATGAGCTGCTGCATATCCTCTCAATCTGACCCATGCGCGGTATATAGGTGGTTGTTCGATTGCTCATTGCTTCCTTAGAAACTAGATACTGTATTTAGTAAGGTGCCTACATCTGTGTTAAAAAGTGCATTTTGCCCAGAGTTTGCTTTGTCTGCCAATCTGACAGTGAATTATGAATTATGTCATGAGTGAGGCCTCTGTAACTCCAGCTGGAAGTTGCTTGACCTGTACTGCATTTTTAATGCCTTCTCTGTTTGTCTCTTGTTCCGGTTTTCAGAGCACCTTGAGTATGCACACGGGAGCTGGATACCTTTCCCAGCCCCCACCTCCTCCGCCACCCCCACCTCCTCCTCCACCTCAACCCCCACCTCCTCCCGCTCAGACACTGGGAGCACCGGGACAGCCTAGCACTGGTGGCAGCAGGGTGGTGGAAGTGTACAGCGCACCTGCTCCTATGGCAGGAAATGGCACAGTGGAGATACAGACGCTGGGGATGCAGCCCTATCCGCCCATAGAGGTAAAGCCGTGTCTCTGGCCTCGTATTGTGAGCTTGGCCATGGGTCATCCCTCAGATGCTGCTCTACTTTCTGACTGATTCATGACACTTAAGGCTCCCGCAAGCCCCATTTCACAAGTTGGGGAGAAAATGCTGCTCATGAGTTAGCTAGATTAGAAATGCAATTTGTCATAAAATTAGAGTCAGGGAAAGATGTGTTAGGTCGTCTTGTAATCAGTGAGTATTTCCTCTGTGGGAAAGTAATGAGCAGAAAGATGTCAACAAGCTGAAGGGAATTCGGAGAACATGAGAGTGATTAAGGGACTGGAGGGATTGATTGATGAGGAAAGATTAAAAGAGCCGAACACATGTAGATATGTTTAAGGGGTGGGATTTCCTATAACTGCCTGCGAGTATTGGAAAGGGTATCTGCTGGGAAGGCGGAGACATTGCAACGGGATTGAGCTAGGAGTAGTGGGCCGAAACTCAGCACAGGAAAGCTTAGTCTGAATATCAGAAAAAATATCCTGACAGTGAGATTCCTCAGGCAGTTAAATAGTCTCCCAGGGGAAGTGGTGGCAGCCATGTTACTTTTGACCTTGAAACAGGACTGGGGAGTATGCGGTAGGAGAGGACATGCCAAACTTCTCCAGATGCCCTTTTCAGAAAGGGCCTCAAACCGTGTTACTCCAGATTGATGACTTGGTCTACTTTGCTAACTACACCCTTCGCCTTCCCAATAATGTTGTCAGTTTGTTTAACTGGAATCTGCATAGCAGAACTTCCTCAGAAATCTTCCTGAGGTTGGTAACAGGGCCTTGAGCTTTTTTACTTTCAGGGTCACAGGTCTGAATCCAGACCCAGGCTGAGGGTGATCAGCTCTGGAGAACAGAGCTGCTAATCGGGGGCTAGCTAGCTCTTTGTTTTGAGAGTTTATACTTTGGTGTCCAGATCTTGCTAATACCTCCTGAAAACTTGGCAAGGTTCAGCCTGAGAGCTGCCCTTTGTGCATTGGTTTAGCCTCCCTTTGGTTAAAGAAACAGATTACTGGTTTGATCCAGTTAGGCAGGATCCTGGCTAATGATCTAGCATGGCAACTTCTCCACGGACTTAGCAAACGTATTTTCACTGGTGCATTATTCCAGGTGCCAAGCCAGTGTGTGGAAAGTCCTGTGTATCCCTCCCCTCCAGTGTACAGCCCAGGGAAGCAGGGCTTCAAATCCAAAAGCACTAACACTGCTGCTCCTTTGACCAATGCGGCTGGAGGAAACGTGGCCGGTTTTGATTCCACCTCGACCTCCAAAAATAGGCGTTCCAAAAATGACAGTGGGCTGCAAGAAGGTACGTCTCCTTATGGCCAGCCCCTGTTCTAACTCCTAGACCATCATGTCTCCATTACGTTGCACTTTTAGTTTGGAAGCTCTCGAGACTCTGTTAGCAAATGTACAACACAGTGTACTCTTACTATGCTATACAAAAAATAGAATTGGCACCTATTATTGTCCATGGGACAAACTCTTGTGTTGTGGCCATTCATATCCCATCAAATGTTCCTTGGTCCTGAATGCAACAGAATTGGAGTAGCTAATTCCCATTATGCACTCTTTCTATTTCAGGGAAACCTAAGTCCCCCAAACTGAAGTGCACTTATTGTGACAAGGCCTTCACCAAGAACTTTGACTTGCAGCAACACATCAGAAGGTAACAGTGAGATGCTAACCCAGATGCAGCAGGGATGGCCAAGTGGGGTGGGCTGTTGATTGCACAGGAGGCGTGAGCTGTAATTGCATCATCTACTTTTTGAGTATGAGCTGGTTTTGGAGTCCTCTTTGCTCACTAGCTGATGAGAACATCCACAGTTCCTGTGACCTGAAATGCCCGGCCACCTTCACCTCCAGAGCTGCCCCTTGGGAGCGAAAATTCAGAGCGATGCCTGAAGAGGAAGGATAAAAACTGTAGTCTCAGCTCTGAGCAAAGATGTAAAAGCTTGATGGGCAGTTAGCAGGAGTCATTTGAACTCCAAGCCCGTCCTGGGGCCCCTCACATGGTGACCACCAAGCATCAGAAGTGGCTTCTGGGCCTGTAACAGAAAGAGAGAGCAGAAAGATCTCCTTCCCTGTAATTTGGGGTGGGGGGAAGAGAGAGGGAAGAGGACAGGGTTTCCCTCTTCCTAGGCTAGAAGCAGAGTGAGGGGACAAGAAGAGATCCTCTAATGCTGGAGCAGAAGAAAGGGGTTTTATTCTAAACCAAGCAATGATGGTCAAGTGGCTTATTGGATCAGTGCAGAAAAACGTGATGACAAATGTTCCAACTCCATTGCAGAGCTCCTCCCCACCCCCAAACTACCCCTGGGCTGTAACTCTGTGTTCTGTATGTAAGGCCTGTTTCTCCTGCTCCACGCACAAAATCCATTGACACCAGTTGATCAGGTTCCCAGCCCTTTGCAGGGGATGCCCAGGAGTTAATCTGCCAAGCAGCTAGGTTCTCAGTTCACTCCTGGGACAGCTGCCCCCTGTGATCCATGCTTGCAGGCCACCACCTCCTGTCATGCATCTTCACTGATGTGCTTTGTTCTGCCCTGCAGCCACACAGGGGAGAAGCCGTTCCAGTGCATCGTGTGCGGCCGAGCCTTCGCGCAGAAGTCCAACGTGAAGAAGCACATGCAGACCCATAAAGTGTGGCCTCCGGGGCTCGGGTGCACCATCTCCCGCAACTCCATCACAGTGCAGGTCATGGCACTGAACCCCAACCAGCAGGAGGATGAGGAGAATGCAGGTGTGCTACCCTTAGAAATTTTCTGTTAGGAAGCAGAGTGACACTTCCAGGATCTCTGAACGCTCCTCATTCCCAAAGCTCCTTCCCACCAATTTCTTTCTCATGTTAGCTTCCTCTGGAGTTAAAGCCAGTGATGCCACCATCTGGAGACCAAGCATTTAGCAGCATCTATTAGCTAATCCACAGACCAAACACGTGGGCTAATGCAACCCTGTGTGCTCTGGCTTGCTGTTCTGCACTGCTCAGGGTGGTGAAGTCTCATCTAATGGGTCAGTTCAGAATTTGCTTGGTGTGGAGGAGCTCCCAGCTGGCATCCAGTGGTGTAGCCAATGTTTACACCAACCTCCCCCGAATGGTGGCATGGAGGATGGGGCAGAGCACGACTCAGCTCTGCTAGTTCTCAAGGGATATGTGGTCCTATCAGGCCATAGCCAGCTGGCATAAGTCACAAAAGTCTAGGGATTGCTCTGATGTACACCGAAGCTAGGCAGCTAGTGAATCAGGGATGCATAATTGGCTAGCTGATGCCTCTCGTCTCCTGCACTGAGCAAATCTTGGAGGAGGAGTGAATATGGCCTTAGATCGTCAGGGACCTGTTGAGCTCTCTTTTCTATGAGACAGCTGGCACATAGCTGGGAGCATGACAGGTAAGAATAGTGGGTCACAGAAGGGTAGCCAGAATAATCAGGGCCCTTGATAAGCTGTTGTAAAGGGGAGGTTAGGGGAATTGAATTGTCTCTCCCAAAGAATTGGCTCTTAGGAAGGGAGCAGGAGGCTGGCCCAGAGACCAAAGCTGAGTGTCACATGGCAATGCAGGACTGGGGCCTTGGTCAGTTTTCAAAGCTGTTAAAAAACTGATCTCAGGGATGCTTCAGTTTGTCTTTCTCTCTCTGCCTCTGCCCATTCCTCCAGGCTTAAGCCAGGCCTCCAGGAACTCTCCCCAGCAGCCTCAGGCCATGGCCCCCACAGAAGAGAGCGAGGTTGGCAAACTGGAAGCCAGGCAGGTTGTCCTGATCGATAGCTCTTACCAGTGCCAGTTCTGCCCCAGCAAGTTCAGCACCTACTTCCAGCTCAAATCACACATGACGCAGCACAAGAACGAACAGGTGGGTGACGCGTTGTGGACACTCATGCTTGTGGGGCCCGCATCAGTAATCAGACTGAGACGTTAGTTTCGCTCCAGTGGCCTTGGTCTAATTATCAGTGAGGGTCAGGTAGGCGTGGAATGAACATGGCAGGTTCTCCGCAGCACAAGCTGATGCCTGTCTTTATAGAGTTCTCGTGGCTCTGTTATAATTGAGTGCATTCAGGTCATAAAACCGGCGGCTGCAGTGCTGCATTGTGCTTTCTGGCTCTCCTTATGTGGATCTGGATTGGAAAAGAGCAGCTTCAAGCAGAGCCCCAGCCCTACTGTGTTGACTGGAAGAAATCAGCCAAGAGGTGGACTAGTTGGCAGCCGGGGAGAGCTAGAATAAGCAAATCCAGAACACTTTAAAATGGTCAGCAACCATCAAGTTGTGGAGTAGTTGTCTATGGAATCATGTGATCTCATTTCTATTACCCTTATCCTCCCTCCTCTGTCCTGTCCCACTCATTTGCTTTTGGTGTTTACAACACCCAGCTCGCAGGGGCCCCGATCCTGGCTGGGCAGCCTCTGAATGCCACAACAATAGAACTGATCATAAAAAGAGGTGGACTTAGCCCAGCTCAGTGGGAGGGAGGGCATTTGGGTTTATCTGTTGGGGCTGTTGCCTTGCTTGTGAGTCCCTGTTAGCCTCAGCTGTGGCAATGTTGAGGCTGCGTGTTCCCAGAGTCTTGGCTACCCGTTGGGAGAAGATGCTATCAGGGAAGAGCGTCCCAGCATTTGGCTACCAGCTGTGTGTGTCACTGACTAGCTCTAGTGCATTTGGGCTAACTGGTCTTGGAGACGGCTGGGTTGCCTACTCCGTCGGCACAGTGGGGCTGGAGCACCAACCCCATGAGTTACCCCTAGGGAAGAGTGAAATTAACTTTCACTCTTGTGCTACTTTCTGGTACGTGCTGTGAATTTCTTTAGACCTCAGATCTGACCCATAGTAACACTGGTACAGTGTGACTGTGACCATTATGTTGCAGAACTGTTTTATTTAAGATCTTCTGCTACCGTCTCCAAGAACGTCTGAACAGAAGGCCGTTAACACGTTTAACAATGGCATGTGCTCCTGCTGCTGGCACCGGGTGGGGGCTGCTTTTGGAGTGCTGCTCCTGTAACTGATGGTGCGTAAACAGTGACTGTGGCATGATGAGACACTCTGGGGACTGAAATTGCCGCTTTTGTTCATAAACACAGCCAGGCTAATTTAGTGCTATCCAAACTAGGGGAAAAACCAATGGTCCAGCAAGAGAGGAGGAAATTAGTAGCAATAATAATTTGACAGTGTGTAGTGTGGGGAAGATTTTCCAAGGTACGGAGGGAGGTAGGGCAACTAACGGCCAATGAAAGTCAGTGAGAACTGGGCACCTGACTGCTGTTTGTGATTTTGGAATCTCCCCCTGTATCTTTAATTAATGGATCTTCACAGTGATTTAATTAAACCCCCAATGAGCTGATAACTATTATCATCCCCCTGTAACACATGGAGAAAGTTGAGGTTAAAGGTGGGATTTTCAGAAGAACTTTGGTGACCTAGGCGCATGGTTCCTAGTAGCTGTTAGTGAAACTTGAGCTCCTAAGTCACTTAGACACTTAGGAAAATTGCCCGCTCAATGACTTGCTGAAGGAAGCAGTTTCAGAGCCTGCAAGAGCATACAGGAATCCGGAGTCCGAGTCTTACGCCCTCACCTTAGAGTATACCGCATCTGTTGGCAGAGGAGTCGCACTGTTTTTATTGCCAATGTGCATCACTCTAGTAGCTCTCCCTTCCTCCCATAAATCCCTACCTCTTCCTCCAGGTGTACAAGTGTGTGGTGAAAAGCTGCGCTCAGACATTCCAGAAGCTAGAGTCCTTTCTAGAGCACATCAAGAACCACCAAGAGGAGCTGAGCTATCGCTGCCACCTGTGCAGCAAGGACTTCCCCTCCCTATATGAACTGAGCGTCCACCAGTACTCCCACAGCCTGCTGCCCCAGCACAGCCCCAAGAAGGACGTGGCCGTGTACAAGTACGGTAGCAATCCGAACAGTGGTTACCAGGCGCGGTAGGAGAGAGTGACAGCTTCGCGCTTCAGGCCGAGGGTGTGTGCTCTCAGACCAAGCGCTGAAAGGACACGAGGGGAAGCATGTGGGACCTTGTTTTCAGCCTCTGGGATTATACTGGGCTCACACAGTGCATAGCTGAGTGCCCCGCTGCCTGGCGACTGTGGCCAAACACTGCGCACAGAATGTGAGTCTGAGGGCTTGGGTGCCACAGGTGCAGATGTGGCTGTTGGCATTCACATATGGAGGTGAACTGGCTACCTGGGTGAATTAATCACAATCAACATCTGCAGTAAAAGGTGTCACTTATGTACCAGTGCAGGGGGCATGGGAGCTGTGTCCAGGCAAACGTGGCCATTCCACAACAGTCTCATTCTCATTTTAAACCATAGCGGGCTTTGTTGACCTGAAAGCTGATAGATTGGTTGATGGAAGGAGCAAGTGAGACTCTTGTGCCTTGCTCTGTGTTTGGTGAACAGCACTTACAATGCTATGGAAATGCTGATGGGAAGATTGCAAGTAGATTGAAGAGCACAGTGACTTCCTGGATTGCATCTGGGAGCCTTATCTGGATCATATACCATTATATTATGTGACTGCTGCTCGTTAGAAAGGCTTGTAATTTCTAGTTGTCCTTGCACTTGTAGAGAGGCTGGGGTTCATCTTGCAGTGAGTTAAGAGACGAGTGATTTTCTAAGAGAGATGGGCTCTGTTTAGGTTTGATTTCTCCCCTTGCCCCTCCATTCTGTATTTCTTGTAATGGGATAGGGGAAGGATTCTTAAATTTGCAGAAGCCTTGAAGTGGAAATCTAGGTTTGCAAACTCCTGGGGTTGGGATAGGGGAGGAGGAGGTTATTTCTATTCTCCAAACACTTAGTGTTCTGTTACTGTTTTTAACTAAACATTGGGAAAACTGACTAGAGAAGGTACGTGGTTAATAACTGTCTGCAGAGGTAGGGTGTGGTATGGCTGCCGTGGCTGGTCCTTGCTCACATGCTCTCTTCTGTCTCTCCTCATTCAGGTGTGTCAAGTGTGTAAATAAATATTCCACCCCAGAAGCGCTGGAGCACCATCTGCAGACGGCAACGCACAACTTCCCCTGCTCTCACTGCCAGAAGGTGGGTGGGGCTTTTTGCACGAGATGGCCCTCGAGAGATGTTTGGCTTTCTGAGGGATTTTGTCTCCCTTTCCTCTCCCTTTCTACCTCAGTACAGATTGGCAGGTCCTCTAGGACTTCTCAAAATAGGAATGGGGTGTGTGTTCTTGCCCCCTTGTCTCTCTAGAGCAGAGTCCATTCCTCCCCCCAGTGCCAGCTTTTCTGCTGCACCCCATTCACAGATCAATGAACTTTTCTCCAATTTCCTGCCATCCCCTCAACCCTGCGTCATATTGAGCCTCAATCCTGCAAAAGGTTGAGTGCCCAGAGCCCCAAATACTCTATTGAAAGTGGAGGACGCTCAACACCTGACAGTATCTGACCCTTTTACTGTACTGGAACACTGGTTGTTACGCTGGCCTGCCTCACCTCCCAGAGTCAGGGATGGCTAGAGGAATGAGGCCGGCTTTAGTGTTGTTTCCGTGGTTTCTTGGCTTCTCCTTCAGCCCCCTCTGTGACCATTAGCCTGTTCCCTCATTGTACCACTAGGCACATCCTGCCTACAGGAGGAAGGATGTAGAGCCCCAGCTTGCTAACTCATCATTTGTCTCCCGTCCAAATAAACCTCTGTGTGCCCCTCCCACTGTTGCCCTCTCCTCTTTTGGATCAATGCTATGTGTCCTTGGAAAGGACAAGCCTGTCCTGATAGCGTGACAAGCTGGACACCCAGGCAGCCTTTGGCTGGAGATGTTCCGATCACCTCACCTCCGGGGGTGGAGGGGCAAAATTGTGGCTGTTGAATTCTAATACGCTTTGTTCGAAAATCTAGACTAAAATATGGACCCTTGCTCCTCTGTTTATAGCTAAGGAGGTGAAAATCCTGCAGTGGGGGCAGGAACAATCTCAGAGGAGTGACCACTTTGTACTGAGGTAGCTCAGGAAGGGGAAACGCACACCCGCCATGGTTAGTAACCCATCTTTCTTTATGTGTCGTCTTTTGTCCCCCAAGGAGACAGGTGCTCTCTGTACAAGGCTGTGGCCGTGTTAGGGTTAGCTTGCTGCTTTTCACATCTGCATGGAGGGCAGTCCATTCCCGCTCTCCCATTGATCCTTGGGGGACTTCACAACACGCAGGGACAGCAGCCTGAGACTCCTGCTCTTGGAAAGCCCTGTAGCTGGGCAAATTTTTTTGCCTCTAAGTTTGTGAGTTACTAAGATTGCATCTGTGTGGAGGGAGTGTAGTGTAGCAGCAGTGGGAGCTAGGAGTGCTGGGTTCTCCACCTAGCTCTCATGTGGACTGGTGGTATTGTCATCAGCAAATCATTGGACTGGTGTGTTTTAGTTTTCTCGTGTGTGAAATGAACTGTTAATAATATCGGCATGGCAGATGCCACCCGTTAATGGACAGGTGCTTTGGAACCCTGTGATGGGAGATGATTGGGGGGGTGCACGGTACTGTTAGTATAAAGTGCAACGGGTCTCTGCCACAGTTGGTCTCAGTACTGCCCCCACGAAGTGAGCAGAGTGAGTGCTTCTCAAATATGTCCCTCTTGTTATAAAAGCTGTTTGCAGGGGTTGCAGCCAGCACTGCTTTAGCATCTGAAGCTGTTTTAAAGCTGTTTTTGTGTTTTCCTCGTGGAGTTCTGCAGGCCTCCTCTAAGCTTCGCTCCTTGGGTTTTATCTAGGTAAAAATCCCTCACCCCTTGTGCTTGCTCCCACAGAGAGAGCTCCAGCCCCCTGTGGGGAGCAGACTCTGAGTCTGTGGGAGCTGCTGGCCCAGCCCCCCAGCCCAGGAGGGATTAGTGCTACGCCCAGTCTGGTCAGACCCTTTCTTCAGGACACCACTGATTGGTTGCACTGACAATCTTCAGCAAACCCCAATATTGACCCCTGGCAAACTACCAGCCCCAATGTATTTTTAATGGGGCTCTGCCACAGAACAGGGCTGGCTGGGCCCTAGGGTCCCTGGTTCTGACAGTGGCAGACTATCCTGTTACAGTCCCCTCTTTTTCTGTGCTCACAGGTGTTCCCCTGTGAGAGGTACCTGCGACGGCACCTCCCCACGCATGGAGGAGGGGGCAAATTCAAGTGCCAGATCTGTAAGAAATTCTTCCGCCGGGAGCACTACCTCAAGCTGCATGCCCATATTCACTCAGGTATGTGCTTCCTCATGCATGCTCTCCGCTGCGTCAGGCCTCCTTTGTCTCTCTGGGGAACCCCCCAAGGGGCAGAGCTGTCTGGATGGTATTTAGAGAGGATCAGTATTCAGTGTTTTTTTGATTCCGGAGTAAGTAGTGAAGTACACAACCTTTGGTTCCAGCTGCTTTTCAGAGTAATCCCGTGCTGTTGAGACAGGGTTAGCTGTTGAGTCAGCTTGGCGATCTCACCTCAGCACCAGCTGGTGGATGGAAGTGCAGCACACAGCCAGCCTCCTCCCTTCTCAGGCTTGCTGGGGCTAGCAGCGCTGGCTTGGAGGAGGAGCACTCAATGGGAAGTGTAACCATCCACCCATTGGCCAGAGGGAGCATTGCTGACCTGGGGCCTTTCAGGGAGGAACTACATCAGGAGTTCTCAAACTGGGGGTTGTGACCCCTTAGGGGGTCATGAGGTTATTATTTGGGGTGTCACGAGCTGTCAGCCTCCACCCCAAACTCGACTTCACTGCCATCATTTATAATTGTGTTAAATATAAAAAAGTGTTTTTAATTTATAAGGGGAGAGGGGTCACAATCAGAGGCTTGCTATGTGAAAGGGGTCACCAGTACAAAAGTTTGAGAACCACTGCACTACAGAGATAGGTATGGGAGTGGGAAGGAGTCACTTCTTTCTGCACTCATGATTCGGGCCTTCCTGCCCTACTTTGGAATCAGAGCACAGCCAAACACGCTTGGGCCTGATGGAGTAAGGGGGGGTTCTCTCTCTGGGGAACAGTGCTACATGAGGGTGGGCTGGAGGTGATTTGCCTCTGGAGTCTTACCTCTGTTTTTATTGGGATGGAAGATGATTCTTCTCCTGCCCTGTCATAGCATGGGGAGCAAGTGATGCTGGCAGGTTGGAAAAACTGCGCTGTCTTCAGAAAGTGGCAAAGGGACATGCCCTTTGGGGAGGGAAATGGAGATTTGTTATAGTCTCCTGTGTCCCCTACCCTGAGAGTTTTCACTTCGGCACCTTCAGGCTTTACACACAGCTGTCTCCCTGGAACCTGCTGTTAAAACCCTAGGGACTGGTCAGAGGTGATCTCCTGCAAACCCCTCGTCTGGGGCTGAGCAAATACACTTGGCTCCATAACCAGCAGGGCATCTGTAACTAGAGGAGAGGCCTTTGCACAGCATGGCTATCAAGTCTCTGTGCTAAAGTGGTGACCCAGCTTGCAGGGAAAGCAGGGGACATCACAGAGCAGGAAAGCAGAGGCTGATGCTGCTGCCCAAGTGGAGGGACTAAAGGGTTATTAGAACAACGATAAGCCCTGGAGCCCAGTGCAGCCTGTATGTCCCTGACTGTCTCTCTGTCCTGCGTAGGTGAAAAGCCCTTTAAGTGCTCTGTATGCGACGCAGCCTTCAACCGGAAAGATAAACTGAAGCGACACATGCTGATCCATGAGCCTTTCAAGAAGTACAAATGTCCCTTCTCGTACGTACCAAGTGACCCCTGGCAGCCAAGAGCAGAGCTGGCTTTGTTGTTCCTGAGATCACACTGTGCTTTGGGAAGGAAGGTTTCCCTCAGTCTGCACAATGAAAGGGCTGTTATAAGCTCTCAGAGTGTGTGGACAGCCCCTATCATGTGGCACCAAACAACCCACTGCTTCTTGGGGAGGCTCCATGCTCTAGTGATTTTGAGCAGGGAGCTGGGAACCAGCAAGTCCCAAGTTCCAACTTGCTTGGCGCACTCCCTTCATCTCTGCCTCAGTTTCTCCCTGTGTAAGATGGGGCTGATCCTACTGCCTCCTGGCGAGGTTGTGAGGTTTTATCACATCACACTGGTAGAGCACTTAAAAGTGCTAGATATTATCAAGGGGTTGCCTGAATGTGTGTAAATCCCATGCGCTCCGCCGTCAAACGTAGTGTTGCCTAATGCATGAGGCACTTGGGAAGGGTTCTTATTTCCACTTCAAAATGTCTTTAAAGCTTTGACCGAGAAATGCCCATCCTGCCCAGGGTTACATCATGTTGGCAGGACAGGGTGGGGAAGATGCCCCTTGCTCTGTGCGTGGATAGAGATCTTAAGGCACAGTCTGATGCCTTTCGCTGGCACTGTGTTCACTGAATGTGTCTTTGGTTTAAAAAATGTGGAGCCTCTCAATAACTGTCCATGGTCCCCAGGGGTGGGGGCGTCTGGCTTGGAACGTGGGAAATGGTTGCCCTCACTGCCTGGGCTGGCAGAGTCCCCTACCTTGAAGGGTAATTGAGAAAACATCAGTTATTATGACAAGAGACTGTACAGAGATACATCCTATCTCCTAGTTAATGTGGAGTAAGATGGCTTCAGAGCCTTGGTAATCCTGGGGCCATAACTCCAGCAATAGGCCCTTGCACATCCCAGCACCAATGGGTATGTTTCAGATACAAGAGAGAGGCCCCTGGCATAACATGGTCTTTCTTCGGTGGCCTCAGTTCACATGGCTTCTCCCCACTCCTCTCATCCCAGTCAGTTTGCAACACCTTTAACTCTGCTTCTGACTGCAGCTGCTTTGAATCACTATTAATACCTCTCTGTGAGGGTACCTCTGACGGGCACCGTGTGGCTTTCCAGTGGAAGCCATGTGCATCCACATTGCAGCACTCATCTTGTACCACAGTCGGGAGAATGAAATTGTGTGGTCCCTGTTGTAACACCTGGTGGATACACCCAGAGCTCTCCACGGCACATGGGTGGTGAGGGATGGTGTCTGAGAGCTAATGTATGTACTTCTTTCTGTCCTTACCACCCCCCCATCTGATTCAAGCTGGTTACTGGATTTTTTATTCTTACAGAAGCCACACAGGCTGTAATAAAGAGTTCAACAGGCCAGACAAGCTGAAAGCTCATATACTCTCCCATTCGGGTAAGTGGGACTGTAGCTCTCCCCCTGCTGCCCATAGCTGTGAATGAAAATGCTGCTTGAATTCAACTTAAGTGCTTAGAGAGCCTCTTAGGCAGGAGGCCAATGTGCACATCTCCTGGCTTTATTTTTCAACCAGAGTAGTAGTAGGGGTAAGTTGCCTACGAACTATCAAGCGAGTGGATTACTAGTGGATTATAGCAGTGAATAGTACAGGGTTTCTCAAATGGGTTGCCCCTTGTGTAGGGAAAGCCCCTGGCGGGCCGGGCCGTTATAATGATAATAATAGGAGATATACCTATCTCCTAGAAGTGGAAAGGACCTTGAAAGGTCATGGAGTCCAGCCCCCTGCCTTCACTAGCAGGACCAAGTACTGATTTTTGCCCCAGATCCCTAAGTGGTCCCCTCAAGGATTGAGCTCACAACCCTGGGTTTAGCAGGCCAATGCTCAAACCACTGAGCTATCCCTCCCTCCATGGCCAGTAAACCCCTCAGCCTGCACCACTTCCAGCAGCTCCCATTGGCCCGGAGCAGTGATCCACAGCCAGTGGGAGCCACAATCGGCTGAACCTGCAGATGGGGCAGGTAAACAAACCGGCCCGGCCCTCCAGGGGCTTTCCCTACACAAACGGTGACCCCTGTTTGAAAAACCCTGGAATAGTAGGACTCTTACTCTTCTCATCACTGTTGCTGGATAACACTAGTCTACATTGATTCCAACCACTAAGCACATTGTCCTAGAATTCAGAGAAGCAAGAGATGCCAAAGTCCTTATGAAATCAATCCGTTCCATTCCCCTGACAATGCAGGATTCTTCCCTGAAGGATACTCTCCTGCTTTGTCCAGCTATGACTTGAATGATGAGACGTTCACCACTTCCCATGGGAGATTTTCTGCAGTCTAATATAAGGAGTTTCCCATGCAGTAAAACTAACAGTGTCACTCACTGGCTCTGCAAACAGCCGCTGGCTTTGGGATTTCTACCTCTGCTACTGCAGGCCTACTTCAAGAGCCCTCGTTCAGTTTGCAGCTGTGTCTAAGAGCCATGCACGTTTGAGGCTATACAAATAATTAACTATGTGGCCAGCTTGGGATATAGGAATTCTGAAGCAGAGCCAGGATATTAGGTGTGCTCAATTGCATATTAATACCCAGAATGCTCTTTCGGCCCCATACCGAGTAATACCCCCATGTCAAAAGTAAATCTCTTGGGATTCAGATGAGCGTTTGTCTGAGTTCCACATCCACATGCCTAGAAACAAGTGAAGCTCCGCAATTCTTGTCTAACAAGTAGCACAACTGTAGATCTCTCCCTCTCCTGTCTCTGTCATGTCCAGAAACCTGAACAGAGCAGCTGGATGGAGTATGCACTGTAGATGCAACATCAGTTTGTTCCTCCAATGAAATTAAGCAGTTTCAAAAAATCAGTTCACTTTCTTTATGGTTCCTAAACCAGGAAAATCTTAAGTTTAAAAGCATGTGTTTCACTTTTCACTGTGTTCTCCTGAAATTGCTTCCATGGTATATTGCTCAGCTCCCTTTAGGGGCAGGAGCAATGCTGTCCTTACGATAAACTCTGAAACTAGGGTTCCAAATCACTTCAGGCTCCAACCTGCCATACGCATTCTCGGCTTACTTTTTTTTTTGTTAAATATAGAAAATGAAAAAATCTGATCTCTTTGGGGAGTGGAGGTGATTGTTTTAAGCAGTAAAGGAGCATCAAATAAAAGTTTTTTGGGAGCTTTGGGTGGGGATTTTTGTCTTGTTTTTGCAAGCAATAGTTAAAAAATTATTCAGCTTTGAAGAGCAGACACAACTATTGAGCCCCATTGCAGTGTGATTAACAGGTCCATCCACTGTAAGGAGGGTTCTGTAACAAAGCTCTTTCTCGTATTATGCTTGGCTTAGGAATGAAGATCCATAAGTGCCAGTACTGTAGCAAGTCCTTCAGTCGGCGGGCCCACATGGTGGAACATCAGCGCTCGCACACTGGAAACTACAAGTACCGCTGCCCCACCTGCAGCAAGGGCTTCACACGCCAGAAGTATATGAAGGACCACAAGTGCAGGCTGAACTCACCCATGGACAAAGAGCTTCAGATCAGGAAGGCCCAGAAGAAGCGGGGAGCTCGGCGGAAGGTGGGCCTTCCTCTTCCCAGCCAGCTGGCCCTGGCAGAGCTGAAGGACAGTGCAGAGGGGTTGAACCCCCGGGAGAGTGGCCCCAACAAAGAACAGTTTCCGGAATCAGACGCAGTCCTGTCCATTGTGGTTGGTGGGTCGACAGCTGCAGATTCGGACCTTGTAGTCCCTGGCCAGCCCAGCAGCATCGCGTCCAGTCTTGCCCTGGCAGAGTTGCAGACTGGCACAGATGTGCCGTGCGCCATGCTGGCTGTCCCTGTTTACATTCAGACTACGGACGGATAAAATTGTGACCTGTGTGTGCTTGGTGAGTGGTAGGGGATCTGCATTTTCTTCACCCACTGCTGGGGTTGCCAGACTCATGGTGAGATGGGATGAAGTGTCTGGATCACAGTGATACAGAGACCAAAACTCTTAGTGATGGAGATGGGTAGGGAAGACAATGACTTTCATCTCCACCTACCGAGGTACATGACTCCATAGAAGCCAGTGATGGCCAGCAGGTCCAGAGGGGAATGGTTACATTTTCTTGTCTCCGTTCAGCATGTGACGATGCGGGGGAGGGATGACAAGGAACCCTGAATCAGGGTGGGAAGAACGTTAGAGACCATGAGCAGAAAGCTTTGCAAAGCACTGTCTGCCCCATTCATGTTTTTATTGTAAAATCCGTATTATTGCCCCATATATGGGGAGAGGTGTGTCCTATTGCAAATACATGATCCTTCCTACTGGAAGCAAGTGCATCCTGATATCCTTTGGGAACATTGTTCATAAATACCCTAATAGACACTGCCCGTGTCTTTCTCATGTGTGTGTGTTAGCAGAAAGGCTGTATTATCTGTACTGTGTGTGGATATATGCGATGGGCCTGATGCTGCAGCTGTTCTGTGTGAAGTCAGGATGGCCGGCAGCTGTGGCATTGTGCCCACAGTTGTGTGTCTGAGTGCATATACGTGTGTGTTCTTCTCTTCTGTTTCAAGTTCTCACCAGGATGGTCACTGTATTTTAGCTCTTCTATGTCACTCTTTAGCCAAGGATCTCAAAATGCCTTAGACACTAATGAGTTAATCTTCACAACAGCTAAATACTCCTTCCGTTGTCCAGCGGGGAACCACAGCACAGCAGGTAAGTGAACTGTCCCAGCTCACACAGATTGCCTGACTCCCAGTCTGCTGGTCTGCGTACTACCCTGGGCTTCTCCACGCTTTCCCTCAGAAGTGCTGGAACTAGGGATGCTGGGGGTGCTGCTGCACCCCGTGACTTGAAGTGGTTTCTGTCATATACAGGGTTTAGACTGATTCAGTGGTTCTCAGCACCTCCACTGTACAAATTGTTCCAGCATCCCTGCTAGCTATTAGAATTGCAAGATTCACTGCTGTTACCAGACTGGCCAAACTTCATCTCCAAGTCATGGGCAGCTCCAGTGTGGAAGCTAGTGAACCCCTGGAGCAGGTGTGTCCTCTCAGTGCCTTATGTGACTGTGATTCAGCCTTCAGTCCAGCCCTTGGTCATTGACTGCATGAACAGTGGATCTTTCCCCACTGCCCTTCTTCCTCCCCTGCATGTGACTGGAATAATCCTGACTCGGTAAATATATTTCTCCCCCAAACCTTTACCCTGCAAAAAGTCAGGTGGTTGCTGGAGGAAAATCTCTCTCTAAAATGAGAGGAAAGTAGGGGCCATGGAACATGTGGTGAATGAATGAGCCCAGAAATCTTCCTCTTCCTGCTAAGATCTTGGCAGATGTGATTGTGGGCTGCTGTTTTGCATTAGTTTCACTGCTTTGAGCTGATGTGACAACATGTTGATGGAGATAGAAAGACAGAAGGTGTAAACTTCTGAGTAACATGAGGCCAGCCCTGTAGTTAGTACATGGGAGGGACCACATTCAGTTGTCTGCGCTGACTCCTGCTCCTTGCACCAGTGGAGCCCTTTGCTCCATGGAGCAAGAGAGCTTCTCCTGACCCTCTGTCGGGTGCTGTGATTATGGATTTGGACTGATGAGCACCAGAGAACTCCCCTGTCAATCCTTCCCTGACCCAGAGAAGCTCAGTGCAGGCAGGTGGAAAATTAATTTAAAATGAACTTCATTTAGTGCTGGTGAAAAGGGCCACATGGAGAGCACAGGAGACCAAAGTGCTGCCTCCACGGAGCAGGTAGGACATGGGCAGCAAGAGCTGTGACTCCTTCGCTCCCCTACCCGCTGGGATCCCCTTTGCAGATGAGTTTCCATTGCCCAGCCAGTCTTCAGCCTCCTTGTTCTGACAACATCAGAGCATGCCTGAAGCAAATACTTCACTCGCCACAGACAAGGCCCTGATCATTAGGAAGGGGAGCTTGAATGAGAGCACCCTCTTACCCTATCCTCTTTTGGGATTAGCTCCTACACCAGCTTCTCCATCGCTTTGTCTAATGCCATTTTAGATGACTACAGTGCTGGAGCTTCCTTCTTGGATATTTCTTCTGCGCTGGGCCCTGGATTCAGAGTAAAAGTCAATTGGACAACAGTCAGCATTTCCAGCGGTAATACTTGGCCTTGCTAGTGCTGCAGTATGCCCAAGAGCTTGAAAGCTTGCATTTCCTGTAGCTGCTCACTGTTACACAGTCTGTAGGAAGACTGTGGTGTTGTAGGCTCTCATTTTGGAGCTGTCCACTCTTCAGAAAAGCTCCTGGCAATGGTGTCTCCTTCTTCAGCCTCTTCCTTGTCTTATACATGAGAAGAGCTTGTAGAAAATCTGCTGAAATGGTGTATAAGTTTCTGACAACCAGAGCAGTGGTAATAATGTTACTGTGCAGTGGTCTTCTGGACTTGGCTGAACAGAAGCGTCCTGTCCTGTGCGCAGCAGCTTACTCACAGCAAGTAGTTCAGGGACGTCCTTCTTGTCTCTTGTGATGTACTATGCTAAACTAGAGGCAGTAATGCACAGACATCAGGGACAGAACACAGTTGTCTTGTCCATCCCAGGACAGCCTGTGTCAGATTGTTCCCTCACAGCACATGCTCTAGGGCTGAGTAATGGGATGATGCAACCTCTACCCCTTCCTTTGGGAGACTATTGCACAGTCTAATGCATCTCCTTTTAGGGTGTTTCCTGCTTCCCATCCTACAGGTTCCCTTTGCTCCCAGTGCCCATACCTTTTCAGTATTTCCTGCTGCTTTTGTCCAGCTGCCTTCAAGCATTTTGTATGAAGCTTCATCTGTTTCAGAGGCAAGATTTTATTTGCCTAAAATTTGTTTGAAATACCCAGCTTTCCAGACAGAAGAACTACCACCAGGAAATGGTTTGCTAAATATACTTCTCCTGCTTTCCCTCTCTATCTGCCCACATTGTAAGGCATAATTATGTGGCCACTAGCGTCTATTGCAGCATTACAATCATCCCTGGTTTGAGACTGGTATGGGGGTGTTTCATTCTTCCTGTGTATATTATGGCATTCCAGGGATGTGCTTCCATTCTAACCTCTGTTTTCAACCAGTTGTGATCATAGGGTAGCCAGTCAAATGTTCAGCGAGATGCTAAAAGCAATTTTGCCCAATCCGCCTGTATTGAAAGTAGACAATACAAACAGGGCTTCAAGTGACATGATTTTGAAAAGTCAGAGGCTGAGGGATTCTTCATAGTTTTTCACTTGTCTGTGTTTTGGAAAGCTGCCTTATTTTATTACCTTTACATCCAAAAAGTAGCACTGACTTCCAAGTACCAGCTCTCCACCCAGCTTGGCCAGCATGCTTGCTCTTCTAGAGGGAAAATCTAAATGCTGAACTAGAGAAAGGGGTTTATAGAGGTCTTGGAACAAGAGAGAAAACGAGCTGTATTTATTGATGGAGCATGTGTCTCGGAAGCTCTGAGCATGTGAATATCTTGCATGGCTAGTGGAGGCTGCGAAATCCAGTTACATCTCAGGAGAGCCAATGAGTGACTGCGTGTCAGAGCAGTAGGCTGTGCCATCTCTCAGGCTGCACAGTAGCAATCTAGACTGTGACAGCTGGTTCCACAAGCTGCTGTAATGTCCTGTTGAGACTCCCTCAAGAAATAGGTAGATATGGGTGAATCCTATTTCCTCCTGGTGTATAGGGATAGAAAGATGATTGATTTGTAATTTTTTTTAAAGACATTCTCATGAGCCTGCAGCTCTGCTGCCTGAAATTTAAACTCAGATGTAGAAAGAGACCACGGTTTACTTTAGAAAAAAAGTCTTTTAAAACGTGAGCTTTAATTGTCTTTAGTTTTAATAATTTTCTGCATATATGCAGAGGAGCAGCGAAGTGGGCACAGTGCAGTGTATTATAGCATTTTAAAGCCCTAGTCATGGCCAGAATCCCATTTTGCTAGACGCTGTACAAACTGAACAAGCTGGTCTCTGTCTCCAGGAGTTTACAATCTAAGTATAAGACAGGAGATAACAGATGGCTATGCGCAGAATGAAGGGGAAGTACAAGAAAACATATAGTATTGGTCAACATGCTACACACTGATCTCAGTTCCAGTTCCCTTTTATATGGTGTATGACCTTGCTCAAGTTACTTAAACTGAGCTTTCACACTTCCCTAGAGTTAGCAGGGATGAGCATGAACCATTTTGTCAACTTCCCATCTGCAAAATGGGGCTAATACTTACCTCGCAGGCGTAACATGAGGATCTGTTTAATGTCTGTATTGTAAGCACCAGGCACATTCTAACTTATTTATAATGTGCCTTTTGTCCCACACTATACAATGTGCAATGTTAATTCTACACAAGAATTGTGTCATCCGTCATTGAAATGCAGCTGCCTCTAGTGTGCAACATGGCCACTTTTAAGCAGTATAGTATAATTTAGGTAAGGCACTAAAAAGTATATACAATGAATGTTTCAGGGGAGTTGAAGGACCCCAAAATTGAAATTAGAACACACAACTTGTGCTAGTGCCCCTCCAGGAGAAGTGCCAGGGCACTGTAATGATTATACCTACTCAGGGCATCAGTGTTATGTCACAACTGAAGGATGGTCCCCTCCTATACCTCCAACACACCCTAGCACCATCTTTGGACATTAATTCAATAGTGATTCACAAAGATCATCTCTCAGGACCACTTTCTGTAGCACCTGCATTTTTCTGGGAAGTTTCTCATGGTATTATTGACTTGGCCCCAATTCTCAGGACAGCCAACATCACAGTTGAAGGTGGTCTAACTCTTGTATGTTTGCTATTACTATATTAGAATGAAAGCGGGAGCCTCTTTTTAAAGAATTAATTGCCTGCTCCCTCCCCACCTGAAGGATGAATTAATAACTAGGGGGTGAACTCCCAGAGGTGGTGATTTACCTCTCTCTCCTACCATTCAGTCTTTTCTGTTCTGCAGGGATAGGCTCCAGGCCTCTTTAGGGATAAGTCTGTGTCATAATAGTGTTGCAAGTTCAAGTCTATCCTTTCCTAATTCTTGTGGATTGGTTACTATGAAACAGGCCAGCATGGGTTGTCTAAACATAATGCTCTGCTTGTTTTGCTCCAGCCCAGGGCCGGTACAAGGATAGTTTGTGCCCTAGGTGAAACTTCCACCTTGCACCCCCTCCCATCCCGCCAGGCCAGCCAGGGATCAGCAAAGGAAGCAGGTGCCTGGGGCGGCCAATAAAAAGGGGCAGCACATCCGGGTCTTCAGCGGCGAGTCCTTCACTTCCTTTCTTCCTCTTCAGCGATAGCTCAATGGGTTTGTTTTTTTCCTTCGCCACTTGGGGTGACAAAAAAGCTGGAACCAGCCCTGCCCCCCCTTCTCTCATCCCCTCCAGCATTGCTTATTATAAACTTTCAAAAATGAATAGTGGAGTCACATCTTATGTGTGGGTTAGATTCATATCTATCAGTCAACACATATCATTCTATCAGTCAACACATAAGAAGAAAATTGCGTATAGTGAAAATTACCATAAAGTACATTATACACTAGAACAGGGGTCCTCAACCTACAAAGGTGGCACACGAGCCAAATTTTTTTTAATGGCAAGCTCTGGGTCCCAGCCGCCGCTGAGCCTGGGTTTCCATTCACTCAGCCAGCAGTGGACTGAGCGGGGCTGGTGGCCGGGACCCCAGACTGGCGGCAGGCTGAGCGGGCCGGTGGCCAGGACCCCAGACCGGCAGCGGGCTGAGTGGGGCTGGTGGCCAGGACCCCAAACCGGCAGTGGGCTGAGTGCGACCGGTGGCCGGGACCCCAGACCAGCAGCGGGCTGAGTGGGGCTGGTGGCCAGGACCCCAGATCAGCAGTGGGCTGAGTGCTGCCGGTGCCCGGGACCCCAGACCAGCAGCGGGCTGAGCGGGGCTGGTCTGGGGTTCCATCTGCCAGCTCCTGCCAGCTGGCATCCCGGCTGCTGGCCTGCTCTTATTCAAAGTGTCATTAAACCCACAAAGTTTAGTGCTATTCTGATTTACGGTTTGTATAACTATAGCTGTCAGGAGTCTGTGGCGTGCACCAAAGAATGGGCGTGGCAGGCGGAGGTCAGAAGAAATGTTAGAGATGTCCAGTTACTGGTTTGGAGAGGAGACCCCCCCGCAGTTACAGCGTAGCCAGGGTCTGGGCCGGGAGCCCCCAGCAGCTCTGCCAGGGAGCTGGTCCGCGCTGTAACACGTGTTAACCGGCCGCGAGAGGCCGCAGCCCAAGCCGCGGGTGTCGGAGCGGGCTCTGGTTGTCATGGATTCAGCGCCCCGACCCAACCCAGGGACCGAGGCTGGAGGTACCAGGCCCCGTTGGCCGGTTCCTCCTGCGGACCGCACCCTGCAAGCTGGGGGAGAGGGGAGGGCCGGAAGTATCGGTGCGGTCCCTACGGCTTTGCCTCTTACATCACCAAGTTTACTACGGTGGGTTCATCACATGATGATGATGTCATGGTGGATGAGGGGGGGTCAATGTGAACTTCAGCTCCCTCGTGGTAAAATGAGAGTCTGAGACTACAGCTCCCAGCATGCACTGCTGCCTCCGTGCGAGAGCCGAGGTGGGATTACAACTCCCAGCATGCACTGCTGCCCCAAAGCGAGAGCAAAAGTGGGGACTACAGCTCCCAGCATGCAACGCTGTCCCGACGGCCAGAGCGGAGCTGGGGACTACAGCTCCCAGCATCCCCTGCTCGGTTGGCTCCCCGGGCCCGGGGGCAGGGTGACGCGGTGGGGGCTGGGAGACGTGGCGTGGGCGGGGTGCCGCCGTTGCCGTGGTGCGGAGTGACGGCTGCGGGCTGGGCGGTGAGTCAGGCGGGTGCAGCCGAGGCTGAGGTGCGGGGGCCACTGTGTTCCGCGCGGCGCCGGGCGGGCGGGCAGCGGCTGTTGCGAGGTCTCGGCCGAGGGTCTCCCCGGTGTCCGTCTCCCTGTCCCGCCGGGTCTGTTCCGCTCTCTCCTCCTGCTCGCTGCGGCGCGGCGCGGCCCAGCCATGTCGGGAATGCTGGGGAAGCTGTTCGGGACGGGCGGCAAGGGCGCCGGGAAGGGCCCGACCCCGCAGGAGGCCATCCAGCGGCTCCGCGACACCGAGGAGATGCTCAGCAAGAAGCAGGAGTTCCTGGAGAAAAAGATCGAGCAGGAGCTGCTGGCGGCCCGCAAACACGGCACCAAGAACAAGCGGGGTGAGGGGCCGGGCTGAGGGGGGACCCGCGGGCCGGACCAGGCTGGAGGGGGACGGAGCCGCGGGGCCTGACCGGGCTGAGGGGGGACCCGCGGGGCCGGACCGGGCTGGAGGGGGACGGACCCGCGGGGCCGGACCGGGTTGGGGGGGGGAACCCGCGGGGCCGGACCGGGCTGGGGGGGGGAACCCGGGGGGCGGTGAGGGGCCGGGCTGAGGGGGGACCCGCGGGGCCGGACCAGGCTGGAGGGGGCCGGACCCGCGGGGCCGGACCGGGTTGGGGGGGGACGACCCGGGAGGCGGTGAGAGGCCGGACCGGGCTGGGGTGGGGTGGGGTGGGGGGCGCCCCGCGGGGACTGATGGCGGCTCGCAGCGCAGTGGGGTGGAGCCACCGGTCCGTGCCGGCTGGGCTGTCTCTGGCGATCCCTGCTCTGGGCCTTCAGCCCCGACCCGTGGCTGTGCTCTCCTTCAGCACCCAGGCTGGAGGGCCCGCGTGGCCGAGCCTTGGAGCAGGCTGGGCTGGGCTGGGGGTACCTTGGGGTCCCTGAGCACGGCATGAGAACCTGCCTAGAATATCACTTCCTTCTGGCCAAGGCTCAGCCCTCTGCTCTCTCAGCCCACACAGCTCTTGGCACAATTGGGACTGTTTTCTGATCTGCGCGGGGAGGGAAGGTGGCCACCAAAGTAGCTTTATATCTGTCCTACTGATATCTAGTCCTAATTTGAATATTGATCCCTTGAACAGTCTAGCTTGTTTGTGGGTTATAGGATGAAGTTCCATAAGCTATTGGCATTGGCTGCCATGTGAGGTGAACTGCAGGGTCATTTCTTTTTAGATACACTGAAGAGAGCCTATCAAATGGTGACTTGTAGGGGTTACTTTCCCAGGCCTTTGTTTTATAAAGCTTCAGTTTAAGTTCCATTTATGTTGGCTGACTTCCCTGCTATCAGTGCCTGGAGACAGAACAAAACATACCAGTTCTAACCTTGGTTCACTGGACCCATTCTGTATACACTGTATGAAGAAGTAAGTTAGTTATACATTCTTTACAGGAGAAACTCTAAATGTCTTTCTGTACAGCACCAAACACCATCAGCATTTAGTAAATTTTAACTAGCATTCTGTATGTGCATGAACATTAGGGAAATATTTAGGCTTATTCTCTGACAGTGGACCTGTTGCTGACAGTGGGTCTCCCTGCACTTGATTCTGCAAACATTATCCACTTGTGTGGATGAGACAAAATTGTCATCAGCTTCAGTGCGGTGGGACTTGCTGCTGATCGCCTAAAACTGGTCCATTTGAAAATGTAAGCATTCCTTTTTGATAGGGTAGGTGTAAAAATCCATTGGCAGTAGCATGATCTCATGGTTCCACCGTGGGATTGGTTTTCAGGTCTAGATTCTAGTCCTGATTCTGATTGTATCTTGCTGTGTGATCCTGAGCAGGTAACTTCTCCTCTTTTTGCTTTGGTTTCCTGTCTGGAAAATGGGGATAAAACCTAATAAGAGCATTGTGAAACTTAATTAACACTTGTGATTTGAGATCCTGTGATAGAAGGCACTATGTATGTCCTTGAGTATTTATTGATCACTTTGTTTTAATAACTGGGTAACTAGGAGCTTATAAAGTCTATGAGAGGGGGAAGTAAGTGGGGCTGCCATGGTTGTGCCTGATCCGGAATCTGAAAGTGGGAATCTGAAAGTGTAAAACATAAACTATATATTAACAAATTTTCATCTAGAATGGCAATTAGGGAAGGGCAGGTTTTTACGTTAGGAAGTTGTTCTAAAGTATACACTTTATCACATGATGATTATGTCATGATGAGTGAACGTGGCTCGTATAATGCCAACTTCTGTTTCCGTGTAGAAGATAGCCTATTGGAATGCCAGAAAGATAATGCAGAGTTTGAGCTTGGGTGTATTACTGGCAGTGTCTTACAGCTGGGAAACTTAACTTCAAGTAACCAGAAAAGTACAAAAGCTACCTAGTATAAAGGTCCCTGCTCGTTTAGAGCAGACTTAAAAAAATAACAGATTTAAATCAAAGAATTTGTAGATATCTGTACCAGGGTGGATTTGATTTAAATCAAATTGGTATAGATCAGGATTTAAATCACTTGTTAGGAAGACTCCATTTAATCATGGATTTCTACATAAAAGTGCATTCTTGTTGGTTGTTATAACTTCAATACATATTCTTCACAACTCAGAGATGTAGGTTTCATTTTTAGAAGGTACACATGATACATTTTAAAAATGATTTATTTTGAAAGCTTTTCAGATTAGTTTTACACCTATATCAGAAAATGAATGATTGTTTGGTTATTTCATTTACCAAAGGTAATTGAAGTGGATATTTATGAACTATCTCTAATTCAACAGGTTAATCATTAATATTTGGAAGATTTTCTTGCCATGCTGTATTAGAAGGAGAACATCACCAGACAGACATTTAAACTGTTTTATTTAACTTAAACAACAACCTTATGTATTCTGGATTTTTTTTCTTCAACAGCAAACACATAATTTAAGAAAACAAGCATATAAATTTTTATTTTAATTAAACATTGACTTTTTTAAAATCAGGTTTGTTTTTGTTAACATTGTTTTTAACAAAAATAGTTAAATGAAATATTTAAGAAGAAACCCAAAAATTAAATAGTCTGTCAGCCTGGTCAATATGAGAAATTTAAATATTGGCTTCTGCAGCTAATTCAGTCATCTTCACCTTCATTTTCCTGTTTGTTCATAATCTGGAAAAGAAAAACAGGCTTTCCTTCTTTTTCAGGTCCCAAACGATTTCTCAGTTTGGAATGAATTAGAATATTTTCTCTCTTTGGATTTTCTACATCAGCAGAAGAAGCTTACTGCTGTTAAAAGTGAGATGATCACTTCAACAGTCTCTGAATCCAAATGCTTAAGTGACTTCCACCAGTTCATTGGTGTGACTTCCTTTAAAACATCATCAGCAAACATATATATTTCATGAATGGTTCTTATTCCCAAACTGGGTCTTTTTTATGGCCTGCTGCCATTATAGGTTTTCCCTTCTAGTGAGAGAACGATATGGTAAAACTCAAATCAATGAAGGCTACACTCAAAAAGACCTCAAGACTTCTGGAATATGCTGCTCAAACAACTTCACTTTTGTTTCTACTGCCTGTCCCTCCCGTCTCACGTTTATCTTCAGACATCTTCTCCTTGTCTAGATCCAGTCCTCCCCCAACAACTTTCTATTCATTGAAGCTTTTGAAACTTTGCACTTTTAGAGAGAGGTAAGGGGTTGACTCTGTGTACACAAATTTGCAGAGGGACAATAGGGTTGAGGTCTGTTATTTCTCACCTCTATATATTATTGATTTATTTATTTATGTATTTAAAACATTTTTGCTGTTAACAAGCCTGTTATCTCTGGAGACACACATCCTCATTTGAGAACTGCAGAACTAAGCATCTCTGATGGTGACTAAGCACTGAGTCCCATTGGGTAGATAGAAAGAGTAGCCCCTGGAACCCCATAAGATTAAGGGCCTAATCCATGAACTATTGGAATTCATTTACAAAAATTTTCTTAAATGTTACATGAATATATTGTCTCATACTATAGAATTAGAATTTATAATCCCTATTCCATGATGAGATAGCTTTGAGCTATAATGTATCTTAGTTAAAACTATCTTTAGATAGTTTTTTCCTCAAAAAGTATTTTATAAAAAAAATGCAATTTAAATGAAAAGTAGGATTTTTTTTTTAAATCATTGATTTATATCCACCCTGATCTGTTCCTTCTTTTGGATTATCATTAAATTGTAACGGGAGATCGCATACAGTGCAATGCTGCTTTGCATTTAGGTGGCTATAAGTTGCTGTTAGCTAAGTGGGATTCCGTGTTCCTGGAGAGCTATAAATGTACAGATGTAACAGTATATAGTATAGTCAGTTTCTAGCTTAAGTGCTTTTATTGACAGTTTAAAGTGCCACCAGGAATATATATCTAAAATTTGTCTTAGTGAGATAAGATGAGTCGGGTAACATCTTTTATTGGTCCAACTTCTGTTGGTAAAAAAGTCAAGCTTCTGAGCTACACAGAGCTTTTCTTCAAGTTTGGGAAATGTACTCAGTCACAGCTAGATACAAGGTGGACATTGTTGAGCATAAGCAAACTCATATTTTAAGGGACCATTCAAGATGAAGTGGCCCATTAATCCTGCTGCAGTCCTAGGACAAAAAATGGGTGTTATAAGAAATCATAAATCCAGTATCTTTATTAATACCATGATTTTCAGTGTCTAGCAAAGTTGTGAATTTAAGCTCCCAGGCTCATCTTTTGAAGGTGGTGTTCAGATTTCCCTTGAGGATGAGGACTGAGAGTCAGATATGGGGTGGTCATTTTGTGAAGTGTTCCCTTGTGGGTGGCAGGGTGTTTTTCGTTATGTCATTTTTTTGTGCGAGTTTATTTGAAAACATGCGATACTCTGGTTTCACCCTCATAATTTTTGTTGGGGCGTTTATTGCACTGGATGAGGTACACCACATGTTGTGATAGGGATGTGTAGGACCCATGGATCTTTAAAGGTGTGTTGTGGGGGTAACGGACCACTTCACCTTGAATGGTCATTGGTCAAATTTTGAAATTAGACTAAGCAGCTATCTTAACATTGTCCTTAGAAAAGGGTTCTGCTTTGCTCTGTGGCTTTACTGCTACATAGTACATGTAATATAGGATACTGACAAACTGCTGTTGTGGATTGTTTTGCTAAAGCTTTGTAGACACAATGTTATGAGACAGGTAACCATTTAAGTGTTCACTTTATTGCAGCAGCATATGAAAATGTTTGTTCGGAAATATTTATTAAATCAAACAGGTAGGAAGTTTCACTTTTAGCCTGGGGACACCTAGTCTAGTTAATCCATATTTGAATGCTATGGATACAAAGCTTCCAGAATACACTTGTACTTGATCTTTTCTAGCAGCAACCCAAACCTGAAGTCCTGTCTCAGAATATGAAGGTTCCATGAATCCCCAGAGGTTACAATATGGTTACAGTATGGCTAGTAAAGTCTGGCACTTCTGCCTGTCCCTCCCTTCTCACGTTTTGGAGCACAGAGATATTTACTCTTTTGTTGAGCAGTACAGTAGAACCTTAGAGTTACGAACATCTTGGGAATGGAGGTTGTTCGTAACTCTAAATAAAACATTATGGTGGTTCTTTCAAAAGTTTTCAACTGAAAACTGATTTAATACAGCTTTGAAACTTTACTACACAGAAGAAAAATGCTGCTTTCCCTTTATTATTTTAGTGGTTTATGTTTACCATGATACTGTGTGCTGTATTTGCCTGCCTCCCTTTTTTGTCTCTGCTGCTGCCTGAATGTATACTTCCGGTTCCAAATGAGGTGTGCGGTTGACTGGTCAGTTTGTAACTCTGAGGTTCTTTTGTGTTTCTTGGATCCAAGAGAAATTGGTATAACTTATTCCCATCTGTCATCAGTTCTTACCTCTTTCTCTTACATGATTAACCTTTTGGTTATTCAGATGTTTATGGGCATTAAGTCAGGGTGAGTGTGTTGAATCCAGAGATGATGATGGCAAATATATGTAGGATCCTGTGAGGCTGTGGGATTTAATGGCTTTTCTATAGACCCTAATACACATGATGCATTTCCCACTATGAATTTCTGTAAACTAGCCTTTTCTCCTCTAGTCAAGGCAGGGATTCTTTTTTCTTCTAACTGAATCCAGTGTCAGTTTTTCAGCCCTGGAGACTGAAATTCTCTTTCCACAGAGTGGGTACAGAATGAAGACTCTGGATTTATGACTTATTACAACAATCTGTAGTCCACTAATACCCTCCCCTCTTCTTTCCCCCTAATGACTGCACCACTTCACCTTGAATGGTCCCTTAGATGCCCCATCAGTGTGGTTCAACCTTGACCTGAACTGAAAGAAGTGAGAGAGTAAGCTTTTTTCTTTGTGCAGCTGGGTGAGACAGTAGGATTATGGGAGGGAATCCATAGCAAATATATTGTACTTTGTTTGTGCTGTTTCTTGATAAACTTTAAATGTTCTAATCCTAAATTCAAGGTATTTTTGACACTTTAAAACACACTCCATTACAGGAACACAAATTCAGGTATACGACATTGGGGCTAGGTTCAGCAATGATCATGGAGCAGGAGCTAAGCAGAACAAGCTTTCTAGGGCTCCACACTCCAATTACTAGTCTTCCTGTTATATTGCTATTTGTTTTTATGATACACATATGAAATAATAAAAATAATACACTGAGTGACTAGTCTCTGCCCTTATCATTTTTTTAGTCTTAAATCCTAGACCCAATCTACACTACAGAGGTAGGTCGATGTAAGGTAGCTTATGTTGATCTAACTCTGTAAGTGTCAGCTCTACAATGGTACTCCTGCCAATGTAAGTTGCCCACTACATTACGTTAATAACTCCACCTCTGTGAGAGGTGTAGCATTTAGGTCAGTGTAGTTAGGGTGACACAATGTCTGTAGACCAGAGGTAGTCAATTATTTTTTGTCAAGGTTCAAACCCCACCCAGCTCCCCTCCCCTTACCCGCTGATTTCCCCCCAAACTCCCGGATTGTCTGCCAACTCCTTGCCCGTCCTGCCCCGGGTTGTTAGGTGACTTTATTTCCTTAAACTGAAAACAGGACACAAGGCTGGCTGGCGTTGCTGCTCACCCCTTCCAAATGTTCCTCCATGCCCCCTATTGAGCCAAGTAGCAGAGATGAGGCGGGGGGAAAGGAATGAGTATGGGCTGGGATCTAGGCAGCAAAATGGTGTGAATGTGTGAGAGTACTTTTGAGCTTGGAGTCAGGCAGTGAAACTGTTGGACTATGATCCAGCTAGCGGTGAGATGCCCCTTTTAGGGCTGGTATAGCAGAGGGGAAGGAAGGAGGGACCAGGGAGACTTCAGATAGCAGGCTGGGGAGATGCGGGGGAGGCTGGGATGTGGCAGAAGCAGGTGCCTGGAGGTGGACTGGGGTGGGAAGGAGGCTGGTTGGGGCAGGGGGATGGGCACTGGAGAGGACTCTGGGAACTGGACCCAAAGGACGGGGGATAGGAAGGATATGAGGCCAGGGTGGGGAGCTCTGGGGACCATTTGGGGGCGGGGGGCATGAGGCCGAGGTGGGAGGTTGGGCTCAGGGGTGGGGAGCACGGGATGAGGACTGCTTGGATCACAGACAAAGCTCTGCATGGCTCTAGCTCAGCTTCAGCCTGTTCACAGAGGCAACATGTAGCTGTGGCTAGCGGTGGGGGCATGTCCCATTTCTTGGGACAACCAGAAGCAAGAAGACAGAACTCCCCCTGGCAGCGGCACTCTCTTTGTGCCCGTGCAGCCTGAGAAGGGAGGAAGCAGCAGGGTGGCTGGCTGAGCTCCTCCTCCCCCACCCCCTTCGCTGCTGCTGCTGGAGTCCCATGCATTACCTCGGCTTCCATCCCCGACTCACCTCACTCAGTGGATGGTCTGCAAAGCAGGCAGCAGTGCTGGGACTCCAGTAGCAAGGGAGGTGAAGCAGCCTCTTGTGAGGGTTGGAGAAGGAATTCAACCAGCGGCCCTGCTCCCTCCTCGTGACAGGAGAGCACTGCCGCCAGGCCAGGCGGAGGTCCCTCCTCACTTCCCCCTTCAGAGGTGTCTGGAGAAATGGGGGTTGGGGGAGCATGTGACCCATGGATGTCCCATCCACGCATCCCCTCTGCCCCAATGGTCCACTGAAAAGCATCTGGCAGTCTGGTTTCAGACTGCAGTCTGCCTATTGGCTACCCCGATATAGAAACTGGGTTGCTTACATTGACTGTTGCCTGTTAGCCTGGTGCCGGGCTTACAGCTGGGCCCTTCTCTCACCCCAGCACTGACAACCTGAGCTCTTAACCAGTTAGTGGATGAAAATCCACAGAAAACCAACTTTTCATGTTGCGAACTGAGAACCCCTGTCCTATGAGGTGCCAAACACCTCCAGTTCTGGTTGGAGTCAGAAGCTGAGGGTGTTCTGCACCTTGCCAGGCTTAAGCCGTGTGTGAACTTCACTCTTGAACTTGTATCAGAGGGATAGCCGTGTTAGTCTGGATCTGTAAAAAGCGACAGAGGGTCCTGTGGTACCTTATAGATTAACAGACGTATTGGAGCATGAGCTTTCGTGGGTGAATACCCACTTTGGCAGGCGCACTCTTGTGCATGTTGATTTTTTTTTTGTTTAAATGGATTTGTAGATCTATATGGAATTCTGTTTTGTACACATGTAAAAGCAATATGTTAGCCAAGCAATGTGCATGGTTTTATTTAAGTTATTTGACATCATTCATCAAAAATAAAGCAACTTAAATGTATTTATAGGAATTGAACCAGCTATTTAAGAAAGGATGTGATCATATGGATAATTAGTGCTGTGACTGGTATGATTTAGAGAATGCTAAAATGTAAACATTTTGATAGAATTATATTCAATCATATCTGATGCATTAATAAGAATTATTGATTTTATTTTTTTTGTATTGCTAAATATGCTTTTAATACTGATATTTACTAAATTTTTTCCTTCCTCACCCTGAGTCCCCTTTTAGGCATGTACACCAGAAGTCTGTTCTGTGGCTTAAATTTTCGTTATAGCAGGTAATCATTTTTAGGATGTGAATTGGGACCGAGGAAGTCCTGACTTCTAAACTCAGCGGTAATCACTGACATAGCTGATGACCTGTCAAGGCACTTAACATCTGCCTCTGTCTGCATTTTCTTTATCTGTATAATGAGGATAATGCTCACTTTTCTTCACAAGGATATGAGGAGGTTTAATAAATTAATATTAGTATAGTGCTTTGGAGGTGTACAGAGTCACAGTGCTACACTTAGCTGATTGTTGGTACAGATCCAGCATGAATACGTTTGTTCTCATTTTTTTCCAATGTAGTAAAATTATTAAAATTTCTGTTGGCCCACTCACCAAACACAAATTCTCCAGGCTGGAGGTGTGTTTGAGACATAGGCTAGCTTTAACTCTTGTGTACAGACTTCCTCAAAACACAGCAATCAAATGTTTCTGTGTAATTACGTTCCCTTCCTTTCTCTGTTTTTTTTCTTTGTACATAAGAACGTTCACGTTCGTCTGTTCATTTCTCAAACAAAACTATCCCAGAGTTGATCTGGAGATGTTCCAATGGCAGACTGGATGAGAGGATTGACTTCATTTTAGAGTAAACAAGAGCTGAATTTTGATGCTGAAAGCTTCCCTCAGTGGTGAAAAATTCACATCCAGTGCCCTATAGGCAGCTAGCCGTAGTGGAAAAGGTGATTCAATTTACAAATTTTAGCTTTGTGATTATATTACACTTCGGGGTGCAAAATGGCCTGGGTGGGTTAGTCACCAAATGTGTCAGGAATGAATAATAGCTGAATAATCATAATTTGTAGCCTTCAGGAACAACCTTACTGTGCTTGCTATGGAAATTGGTGGTTCACTGCTTAGCAGGGTGTGATAAGGAGGTACAGTATGATTGTGTTTACAGCTGCCTTGGAGCTGAGCTAGGGGCTGTAAGCACCTGTTGAACTGACATCAGCTGAAGATTTAACACTTCATACAGGAAGTCCAGGGACTATTGATTGTTGTCACAAATGATGTCTGCTTAGCTTAGAGGCAGTTATTGATTTAGTCCTGAATGGAGCACAGGATCTGGTCCTGTAAGTGAATATAGCTGCATCACTTGGTAATAGTGACCATAACATAATAAAACGTAACATCCCTGGGGAGGCGGGGGACGAGACCCTACAGCAGCCCCACATGGTAGCATTTTATTTCAGAAAGAGGAACTACACAAAAATGAGGAAGTTTCTTGTCTGGCAGCATTTCTGCCTACCCATGCGTCCAAGCTTTGGTTCCTGTCACAGTACTTCATACATGTATTTTTATACTGCTTTGCTGTTTTTCCACAGATTTATAGACATTAAGGCCTGAAGGGACCTCCTACATAACACAGACCAAAGAACCTCACCCAGTAATTTCTGCATTTCACCCAGTAATTTCTGCATTAAGCCCATAACTTCTGTTTGGGCTGTAGCACTACTAAAGCAGTAGTATCTAGTAGTCATAACCAGGATTAGAACCCAGCTCTCCATTTCCCCAGCTCTGTGGTCTAATAGCCTCACTGTTTAAATGTGGACAAGTTACTTAACTTTGAAATGAGGACGTTGCCTACCTTACAAGGAAAGGTCTGCGGAAAATCTTATTAGGCTCTCTCTAGACAGAGGCATAAGTGAAAGATAAGTTGGGGCTCCATCACTGAATGCTATTAGCAGTTCCCTGGTGAAAGCGCAACACCTATACATAGCTGCAAGGCGGAGCAGGATCGGTGCTTGGATTCTTATCAAAATGTTGTCCATGGCTGGGGGGCTTTCTCATATATTAGCCTCTGCCTAGGGTGATAGATAAATAGAAGCCTATGCAGCTGGGAGGGACAGCTTTTTTTTCTCTCCCAGCCCCGATCCACTTGGCTGCTGTAAGGGAGTCTGGGCATCTACTGCTCTACTCCTCCCTAGCCTTTTGGGTGGTGGTCCCCTCTAAATAGCCTCAATGACAACCTCTGCTATTTTTCTGTGGTGGGGGTGAAATTGACATGATTCTAATCAGTAGTACTGTTACTAGGGAAACTGACCCAGACCACTGTTAATTTCACACTCCAGCTGCATCCCACAACTGGGAGCAACAGATGATGCTGGCTCGGCTTCTGCATACTCAGGAAAACACCACTTTGGCGTAGCTTCTGCATACTCAGGAAAACACCACTTTATCAGGTCACTTTTGGAATGGCTTCACACCTTTTTCAGCAGTTGTTGATGTCACCCCCTCGAAATTACCAGGGACAACTAGTAGATGAGTTTTTCTAGCTTTACACAAGAGCAGTTTTAGGCTTAATTAAATCAGTGGTTTGAAATGCTTTGCAGACCTCAATGGAAGGTATACAAATGCGAAGTATTAAAATTTTTGGCTTCAGTTTATGGTGCCTTTTGTTCTGATGAGAAGTTTTTATAGGACTCGTAAAAAAATTCTTTAACCGTATACAAGGACTTCTCTTTAACTTGTACAGTAATTAGCAGTGCACTCTGAGTTGGCAGTGGGGAAAGGAATATTTGTGTCTAGTATCATAGTTGAACAACCTGGTAATGTGGCTTTTTGGTGCTAGAGTTGTCTTCTGTATTGTTAGAATTTGTAGCTTTTTTTCTTATTGGAAACTGAAAGTTGATCAATCTGTATACTATTTAATTCAAATATCTGTATAGTAGTGTTAAACATGTTTGGTAGCTTTTAAAATGGAAACAGTCTTACTGTGTACTAGGCACAGTATGAAGCTTTTTGAGCTAGAAAAATCACTATATAAAAAAACAACGAGGTGTACTTGTGGCACCTTGGAGACTAACAAATTTATTCGGACATAAGCTTTTGTGGGCGAAGTGGGTCTTAGGCCACGAAAGCTTACGCCCAAATAAATGCGTTTGTCTCCAAGGTGCCACAAGTACACCTCAGTTGTTTTTACTGATACAGACTAACATGTCTACAACTCTGAAACCTGTTACTATATATAATTTAGCTTGGTGAATGATGCTTCAGAACTTCATCTGTTTGTCATTCTGAAACATTTGGGCTTGTTTGTATGTATCTGGAGTTCTGCACCTTGGTAAAGTGTTCATTTTTAGAGGAAAATCAGATTCTGTGTGTCCAGTATAAAGGTTTTAGTCGTTCAGCTTTATTTCTAAACCAGACTCTTCAACTTCAGATGCTTAAACCTGACTTTTGCTCCACCTCACTCTGGAATTTAAGTTTCAGTCAGTGACCAATCAGGAATCATATTGTCATAGTCTCTCTAACTCCTTCCTGGATTGCGCACCGTTCCTTTCCTTCTCCTCCTGCCAGTGTACGAATGGTCTTGTGCTTTTTCTCTTCTGTGCAGGAAGCAATTGTAACAACATTTCCTGAAAGCTTGTTTTTTATTCTTTACAATGTGGAAAACCACACACTTAAAATGGAAGGTAAGTACTCTGTCTACAGAAGTGCCCTGCAGCACTAGGCTCCAGGTGTTCAAAGATAACTTTTCAGTTACAAGTGTCTGTGAGAAGGAAAGTCTGCCTCAGTTATAACTATAATATAGCTGCTATTGTGCCGTAATCCACAGAAGAGTTAAGGTACTGGTGCTGCAAGGTTCCACCTATGTCCCAGAGGGACCAACTCACCTCTGGGACTGAGTGGGGAGTTGAGGTGCTGGCTCTTGTATCATGTAAGCAGACACTTGTTTAATCGAAACTGGAATTGGACCGAGATAAGCACTGCTTGGTACATGCCACTGAATGAGCAATTATGCAGAGGTGAATGTTCTGTATCTTTTACTTATCCCCTGAGCCATCTGGTGCCCTATAAAATCATATTTAAACAAGTATTGTGCTCAGTGGGTGAGATAAAATCAACCAGATTATTCAATCACTTTATCTATAACTTGTTGTTGTTGGGCTTTTATACTATTTTAGGGAAGTTCTACGGCCCGTGTTGAACAGGAGGTCAGGCTACATGATTACAGTGGTCCCCTCTGGCCTTGAAATCTATGCTTTGTTTTTAATCTATACATGTTGTGTTGGAGAGCATGTTAAGATTTGTTTTAATTAGTATCTCATCTCAAGAGTTTCTTGACGTGTTGAAGATAAATTGCTGGGTCTTGCTAGACTGAGATCCAGAATAGTTACCTGAGATATTAAAATATGCTCCAACACTGCCAAACCCCAAGTCTGAGACGCCCACTATTTGTTCTTGCTGCCTTTGAAATGGGATTCTGTTGATGATTCAGACTTTTGTCTGTGATGTGAGCACCAGGAATATGGATTCAAATGTGTATAGAACAGCTAAATTAATGAATGCTTTGTTTCAGTTGCTTAAGTTATCTTAAGTATCTGTGTAGAAGACAGTTGTGCAGTAGTAATCTATACATTTTTTTAGATATTTTTCAAGTATTAATTACTCTGGTCTTTAGGGTTATGTGGATTACAGAAAACAGTGGGATTTGTCCAGAAGAGACAGGCAAATAGGATAGATGGGTTTAATAAATTAGTCCATTTTATAGTCTTCCTGTATGGATGACAGTTGGTATACCCTTATTTTGAGTTTGCTTTTAGAGGGTTTTTTCCTTCCAAATCTATACATTTGCCTCCTTTGCTTGTTTTAGTGGGATGTCTGCTTCTGATAAGATACTTCCTCAAGTTGTCATACTTTCTAGAGTGAAGTAACAAGTAGGTTTAAGTTTAAATTTCTCCTCAGTCTTACTGACCAAAGGTGTTATACCTTGAGTTTCTGCTGGGCCATGTGTCTTTCAGTATTTTTGTATCAAGTATGTGATCCTGTTTTCAGTGGTAAAGAGTGATAGCTGCAGGACAACAGAGATGGAAGCTGTGTAAGTAGTAGGTAGATAAAATCATGAAGGTCAGGCTCGGGGAAATCCTGTAAATTCACTTATGTGCAGATCTTTACAGCATGTCTGTTCTGTATTAAGTAAAATAACAGAACTTTACTCCAGATTCTTCACAGTACTTTTTAATGCAGACAGTTCTTCCGTTTTCCCCAAACCTGACACATTTTCACTTCAGATACCAAATTGGATTTGTGGGTATATGAAACCCTATATATTCTTAGGTTCTTCAGTTTTTTTGGTAAATTCTAGTATATTACCATTAGGGGCATTTCATAAAATTCAAATAAGGTACTTTAAAACTGCTGTAAGCAAAAAATAAAATATTAAATGCTAAGGCCCCGAGTCAACAAGCACTAAAGCAGGTCCCTAATTTCACACACAGTGAACCTACTTAGTCACTTAAAGTACAGCATCTGCAGCTAAAATAGTATTTTTATTAAAATCTTTTTCCCTTGAATTGCTGAGGTATTTATAATGAAAATTTCAGACTTCTATTACATTAATAAAAAGCTGTTATGAACTTTTTTATACGCAGGTCAAAATTTTCAAACATGAATCTAAAATTCTATCTTTAAAGTGGGATTTTCAAAAGTACCTACATGACCTTGTTGCATTGACTTCAAACTCCAAACCATGGTAGAGGAGGTTAGCCTGACTGAAGCATTTCCTGTTTTCTTCCCTTGTGGAAGTTCGTGAATTGAAAGGTGGTGGTGGCTGCAGAGAGAGCACGCTATTTGGTTATCAATCTTGTCTTTTGAATCTGTGGTGTTAACACTTTAAGGTTGTTAATGAGGCCCTGGATTAATCTTTTTCATCATAGTGGAACATTTTAAGTGTGAAATTTTAGTAGAAATCCTCTGTAAAAACTGAAATTCTGCTAACAAGTGGGAAAATGAAGAACAAAAATGTACTATCCACTTTGCAGTTGAAGACTTGAAAAAGGAAAGAACTAGCAACATGCTAATAAGTCTGACTTTAAATTTAAAAACCTCCCTCTTTTAAAATTTCTTTTTTCATGCAATTGAACCTGACATTCAAATCTAGCTTCCTCTGATCCAGCTGTGTTTTATTGGTCTTGTCTTCCCTCTGGGAGAGCAGTAAAGAGGCCTTCGTGAATGAAAATGAGGCCCTAGGTCTACTTAGTTTGAAATGGTAACAGGATGACAGATCTATTAAAATAATGATATAGAGAAGTCAGTGCTCCTGTTTGCTGTGTCACATAATAAGAGCCCAGGACTAGCCAATCACATTAAAGGCAATGCATTTAAAACTAATACAAGGAAATGCTTTCTTTTACTGCAGATTAACTGATGGCACTTGCTGCCATAAAATTTGACTGAACCAAAGAACTTATTAAAATTCAAAATAATTAGATATGGATGACAAGAAGATTTAGTTGAATTCTATCCACCATTACATTATATAGGATAACTTTATAATGGACAGAAATCCTCCTGCTTCAGGTCATAAGCCAAACCACAAACTGCCAAAGGTTAGGAAGAAATATATCCTGTATGCATGTTGGTGCATAATGAATAGTGGAGGCTGTAAAACTTGTCTCTAGTATCTGCCACTGTCTGAAATAAGATATTGATCTAGATCAGAGGTGGGAAAACGATGGCCTGCGGGCCACATCTGTTCTGCCAGACGTCCTGCTTGGCCCTTGAGCTCCCAACCGGGGAGGCTAGCTCCAGGCCCCTTCCCCACTGTCCGCCTTCCCCCGCAGCCTCAGCGCTCTGGCCTGCTGCACTTGCTGGGCAGCGCGGCACTGTGGCTGGCTCTGGCCAGGCAGTGCGGCTGCGAGCTCCTGCTGCTTTGAGCAGCATGGTAAGGGGGCAGAGAGTGCGGGGGTTGGATAAGGAGCAGGGGATCTGGGGTGGGTAGTTGGGACAGGGAGTAGGGAGTGGTTGGATGGGGCGGAGATTCTGGGGGAGGTGTCGGGATGGGGGTGTGGATAATGGTCGGGGCAGCCAGGGGATAGGGAGCAGGGAGGGTTGGATAAGGGGTAGGGTCCTGGGAGGGCAGTTAGAGGCAAGGGTCCCGGGAGAGGGTGGTCAGGGGACAAAGAGCGGGGGGGGGGATGTTGGATGGGTCAGGGTTTCGGGGATGGGGGGTGGTCAGGGGGCAGGAAGTGGGAGGGGGTGGGTAGGGGGCAGGGGCCAGGCTGTTTGAGGAGGCATAGCCTTCCATACCAGGCCCTCCATACAGTTTCACAAGCCTGATGTGGCCCTTAGGCCACAAAGTTTGGACTGTTGGTATGGTCCTGTGTGATGGTACATTAGAATATATTTTTGCTGTTCTTTGGTTTAATTTTCTCAGTGAAGAGAGACCATCATGGTTTTGTGAATGCTCTAGTGATGAATCTTTGACTTCAGTTGGTGGTGGTTGTTTGTTTGTTTGTTTGTTTGTTTTTGTGTAAATGGCAAAATTCTAAACCCACTGTTAACCATCTCTTCTTGTATCAGCCCAGGCCTCTTTTTTCAGGAGGTGGATATGGAAATCTGTCAGCGCTTTCTACGTGATCCTGTTACAGTGAGCTAACAATCATTTAAAATGACCACTGAACCAACTCATGGTATAACATCTTTCTAAGCTTGTTCTCAGAGTCCTTCCATGTACAGAGTTTCTAGTGAAGTCAAGGGGAGCTCTGTATGCAGAGGGACTAAAGGATTGGGCTGTTAGTAAATGCAAATATCTATTTTCTTCAGAATTTTATTTGCACATAAGCAAAACCACTTTGGGTAATCCTGTAATAGACACACCCTCTGCCACAATATCTGCTTCCCAAAGCCAGCTGGATTTACAACCCTATTAAATATTGCAGCAATGTCTGCGGGCCCGGGTGCTAGGTGCTGTACTAACACAGTTATGCTCTCACAAGTATATACTGTGCATAACAATGTCTTTATTCCACATTCTCTAATCTCCAATGGAAATGTTAGTATTACCTATTTTTAATAAAACCTATGTGTACTAAGCAGTTCCCACAAAACACATCAAGTCCCTGCCCCAAAGAGCTTATCAAATATAGCCTTTTAATCTAAGAGTGAGCATGCTTGAAGAAATTGGTGCATTGACAAGAAAATTTAAATCTGTGTTCCCTTCAGGTAACTGTACTGATGGTTACTTTAGCATCAAATAATTTTTTGTCTTGTGTGGAACTTTGTCTGGTTAGTCTAAAGCAGGGATTGGCAACCTTTGGCACGCAGCCCATCAGGGAAATCTGCTGGCGGGCCGGGACGGTCTGTTTACCTGCAGCATCCGCAGGTTTGGCCGATTGCAGCTCCCACTGGCCACGGTTCGCCGTTCTATGCCAATGGGGGCTGTGGGAAGTGGCGTGGGCCGAGGAATGTACTGGCTCCTGCTTCCAGCCAATCCGTGGTCTAGAGAATAAACGTTTAAACATAATGTGTGGTTAGTTGTTTCTACTTAAGCAATTCCACAGTAAATTAAATTGGGCATTAGGTTAGGTTGTCCACTGCTGTAATTACTATCTTGGAAACAGTAAAGGCTTAATTAAATATGCAGATCCCAAGGGCTGACTCTTTCATGGATGCCTAATGTAATAGCAGTCTTCATAAAGAATGAAGATGGGCTGTATTTATATTTTGACTTCAAACATGCTTCTTTATTTTGTGTGTGCGCGAAATATTGATATGCTGGAGGAAAAATTCATAGGTGTCTTATACTTGTATGAAGTGATGGTAGTGGATTTGGGGGGAAGAGGAGCTGCTATTATTACTTCCTGATAAAAGGAAGTTTTTTAATACAATTATCTTATCTACCATGACAACACATCACAGCTTTATATAGATGGATGGATGGATAGAAAAAGATGGCAGAACTGCTCATCAGTTTTCAGAATTAAACATTGTAGTTGGTAAGTTCACATATAGAATTGCTGTAGATCAGAACAAAAACATCTTGAATATACACCTCAGAATAAATACTGTGGTGATCCTAAAGCATTGATTGCAATATATAAAAAGCCTGATACCACAACAATCGTTGCAGTAAAGACTATAATTAGTTTCCCATTTTAAGTTGAATTTTCCCCCCATGTTAACAGCATTTACCTCATTCCCTGCAGACTTCTTGGGTGTAGTGTTTGCCAGAGGATATTTTTTCACAATTTCTGGTTAGCCACCCAAGATTCTGGTAGATACAAGAGTGTGAGAAATTAGGTTTTTCGCTGTTGAACATTTCATATATTAAAATACTCCCATCTAAGACAGCTTATTCTTTTGATTTGAAGTATTGTTTTGTTCTCTGCTCATGTGAAATAGTGCATTAAAATAGGAAAGCAACTCTCTTATAACTTTGTTTTTAACTGAAGTGGCAGCTCTCTGCAGAGTTCATGAATTAGGACAAGCAGAATGTTTGGAGGACTTTTGGAAGCATGTGAGAACAGCTTAGAATCAGTCCTGCACACTTGAAGTTAAATGTGGCCTGTAAAAGGAAACACTTTATGGCTTTGTACCATTCTTTGTTTTGGATCATGTGTAAAGGAGGTCTGAAACATGGGCGCCAATTCCATGCGTGCTATGGGGTTGAAGCACCCACAGAGGAAAAAAAAAAATGGATGCTTAGCACCCACTGGCAGACCTGCCGATCAGCTCCTCCCCTCCCCCCCCAGCGCCTCCTGCCATGGATCAGCTGATCAGTGGCATGCAGGAGGCACTAGGGGAGGAGGAGGTGGAGTGGGGGTTGGAAGAGGCCGGGCAAGGGTGAGAGCTTGGGGGAAGGAGTGGAGTGGGGGCTGAGCATCACCCGGGATCTGAGTAAGACGACGCCTATGGTCTGAAAGGCTCCACCTCTCCTCTCTCCCCTTCTCCACCCCAAACGCAGACAAATACACCCATTTATTTTTACAGTAGAAAGACTGCCCAAAAGTTTTGCTAACTCGGGTATGAGGCACTGCCGTGCAGCCTTAACCATCCAGAACCTTGAGTGCATCTACACTGAAAACCTCTAAGAATCAGTCCTTAACAGAATGGGTGGAGTGTGGCCTCTCAGAACTTTGTTTGGCATTTAGTAGTAGTTTAAAAAAAAAAAGTTTTTAATCATCTGAATAAAAATAATTTACTCTTTCAGTCAGGTTTCACTTCTTTCTATCTGATGTCATAAACCCTAAACAAGAATTGAATTTTTGATATAAAGAAAAAGCAGGGGAATTTAAAACAAAACCTCCTCCCTACCCCACTTTTCAGGCCTCCTTTGTATATCACAGAAATCTTTTCAATTTTCATCCTTCAGTGGTCACCTTTAACACAGCTGTCCTCTCAGATCTAGTGTAGTCTATATATCTGGGTTCCAGTCCTGCAGTTGAATCGTTATGGTGGACCTTTGCTAATCTGCTATGCATCTGTTTGATAATCTTGGAGAAATACTGACCTTGTCATCATTATACACCAATTTACTTGTGGTAACAAGTGTATAAACTCATGGTGTGGTTTCTCCGTCCTTTCAGAGAGTGGCGATTTTCATACTTGTAAATGCTGCAATTTCTGAACCATGTAAAAAGTGAAAAAGAGGAGGAATTGTGGGGTATTAGGGCTAGATCCATGATGGGATTTAGGTGCCTAAATCTAAAACTTAAATCCTCAGAACCCATGCTCAGCTCCTGCTTAATCCTGTAGGCAGCTAAATACCCTGGGCACTTAAGTTTCCATTGGTAAAGTCTCCTAGTCACCAAAAAATCTGTCACTGCTTCAGTCTCGTTACTAACTTATGCCTGAGCTCCAGTGGAATCCTCAAACTAGGCATTCCCCCATCTAACCTGCAGAGCCCATGTATGGTCGGAGGCTGCCTAACAGATCAGGCTCCATACAAAGCAGTGCTGTCAGAAGAAGAGGTGGTGGTGCCCCCTTATAGCTTTTAGGCAGTGGTTAGAGAACTTGCCTGGGATGTGGGAGATCTGGGTTCAGTTCCTCCATCTGCCTGATGTGGAACAGGGATTTGAACCCACATCTCCCGAGAGTGCCCTGAACACTGGGTTCTGGGATATTCTGCAGTAGGGTGCTCGGTCCTTCCTTTGTAATTGTTCCATTTTGTATAGTTACTGGAACGGGGACTTGAACTTGGGCCTCACACTTCCCAGGTGAGTGCCATAATCACTGGACTAGAGAGCCATGCTCACGGTCTTTCTCTGGCCCCATGACTACTTATTCAGACAAAGTGGAGCAGTTTCAACAGGAGGGACAGAGTCCTGCCCCAGAGTATCCCATAGCCCAGCAGTTAGGGCATGTTGGGATAAAGAGCCAAAGAGTTAATGGCATTAACATGACTAACTGTCCAACATGAAACACTTTTAAACAAAGTTAGATATACAAAGACCTCAGACTGTTTAATACCATGGCAATGCATCTGGAAATTCATGCCAAAAATGTATTGATTGAAATACACAAAAGAAAAAGAGTACAAACAAGACAAGAATACTGAAACAGAAATTGAGTGATTATGCAAAACAAACGTAATCAAAACCTATGAAACCAGAACCCTTTTTAGAGAGGGTGAATGTTGGTTAAAGTCTTTTATTCTGTCAAACAGCCTTCGTTGGTGGTGAAGAAAGGGTTAGTTCTGTTCACTTTTTGAGTTGGGAACGCTGCTTTTTCTTCCGTTAGACAAGACAGACACCCAGAAGGGAGAGAAGAGGTAGAATAGTAAATGTGGGGGAAATGCAGCATTTGTTGTTTCTTTCAGGGTAGAGGGCAGTTAGTCAGTCACAGACAGTGGTTTGGACTCAGGCAGGCCAGCTATGATAGCTGCTGCTCTGGACCCCAGCTTGCCTCTCTATTCAGGGACATTATCTATTTGGTTTGGCCATGTCCCCCTCCATCATTGGTGGTACTTAGGCCTATCAGAGCTGGATGGGCCATTTCATCTTGTGCAGTGCAGTTGATTTCAGGATCAGGTGAAAAGCCAACAGAGTTAGATAGGACAGGAGGAAGACAGTGGGGGACAGAAAGGGACACATGAGAGACAGGAAGACAGAACAGGAGTTCATATGTACACCTCTGCTCTGCTCTAACGCAACCTGATATAATACAAATTCTGATATAACGTGGTAAAGCAGTCCTCCGGGGGCGCGGGGCTGCGCACTCCGCGGATCAAAGCAAGTTTGATATAACACGGTAAGATTTTTTGGCTCCCGAGGACAGCATTCTATCCAGGTAGAGGTATATATGTACGAAGTTACAATGACATGACTTAGCCAAGCAATTGTGGCCTCTTCTGTTGCCATAATCATTTGCTGTCTATCACTTCAGTTATTTCTGTTTACGATACGCAGGCTTCTGAATGGGTTCAGGGCACATGCTAGTGGATTTGATTGCAGGATAGAACTCTGTGTCTGGGAATTAGACTTAAGTTTTGACTGCCACTGAGTCTGGCCTATTAAAGCAGCCTGCAAACATCCCGACTGTACATTTTTTCAAGTGCAAAAAATTCATGTCTCACATGTATCTTGATGGTTATTTTATATGTTATAGGTCAAAAGTAAAAAGATCTAGATATAGATTAGAGTTAATAAGGATATTTTAATTCTATGTTAGGTACTGAACCAAAATTCAGATAAATACTGGGTGGACATGTCTGCTTGGAAGTCGTAATATTCTAATGTGAAAGATCTGGTGGGGATATTCTTGTGTAGCACACAATGTTCTCTTGTATTCACAGTCTAACTTCTGTGCCTTGGTTTATCTGTGAAAGCAAAGCCATGAAAAGGCAGAGCTGATTACCGCAAAAAAAGAAAAATCCTGAATGTGAAATGCATCCTATTGTAGGTGAATAAATGAATTAATAGAACTCACAGGAGAAAATGAATGTGAAATGACCCAAATTAGCTTGTCAGAGTTTCATAATCTCTCCAATTTAATAAAAGATTCCAGTTGTAATTGGTATGAATTCTAAATTGGATTAAAGCATAGTTGTGGAAATATAGCTGCTATTAAATGACCTCTAAATAAACTACAGGAAGGTGCATTTCTCTCAATTAGAAACATTTCAGTGTCTTGTTTGACCTTTCTAGTACATTTTTTTAATGCCAGGTGCAATGATATTTAACCAGTTGTATAATCTCTTTTCACTTCAAAAAAGTGCTTTGCCTCTAGATGTTAATTGACTACGTAAATATTACCCTGAATTGTCCAAGTGTTGAAAAGTGTGGTCCATGTGTATATGAGTAAGACAGCACAATATTTGCTCTTACATTCCTATTTGTATTCCTTCCCACCTCAACATTACTTAAACATAGAAGTCTTTTCTACCATTTTATCATAGCATAATCCTGCAGCAGACAAAATGGAAGGGACTGCGGAAAACTTGAGTAGTGAGATTTAAAAGCAAGGTCATAACCGCTACTGGGTATAAGGACATTCCTGCTGTTAGAAAAAAATGTTAGGGTATAACATGGGCAAGTAGGGCTAATGCTGGGGCATGGACTGTCCCAGATCAGGACACTACAGATTGACCGGAGAACCAGGTTGGAGAGAACTTAAGTGTCAACTAAAGCTTACCTGAGACATAATACAGACCTTTTCGTGTGCAGGAGCAGGAGCCTGACTTACTAAACCAGAGATTTACCACCAGACAAACAAAAAAGACAAGGGAAATTACAAAACAAAAAAATCTCAAATGATTTAAGATTAGTAAATGCAATTAGAGTGAAATACATTGAGCAGACACTCCTGGGGTGGGAAGGGTGGGTGAGAGAAGAAAATAGAAATAAATGGAATGGAAATAGAAAGATACGGTTAGAAAATTCTGGTTAATACCTGATACCTACTTCATACACACACCATTTAAAAACACACTCTCAATGTTTAGTGCCCATATAGCCTGAGTTCTGCCCTTGTAACAAAGTACTCCCAGTAAGTACAAAGTCTAAAAGAACCTTATGTATTTATCCCATAGCTTTCACTAAGAATTGTACATAAACTGTAATACTGTACTTTTGTTTATACAAAAGCTGTAAGAACTCTGGCCTTGCAGTCTACATATTCCACAAAATTAACAGTTCTGAGTATCCTACCTTTTGTTTCTCCGATTTCTCTCCAGTGCCATCACACTGAATACAGCACATCCAAATAGCAGGCTTTTCCTTCTGAGCAAGCTAATTTGATCATTCCAAAATTAAATTGTCTTTAGTCTGTTTATTATCATCTCTAATATTTGTTTAATGCATTGCACATAATTTTATGATATGGCATAAAGCAGGCACCAGTAGCATCCAGCATGATACTGCAGAGCAAATACTAGATCTTGTTATATGAAAGCCCAGTCAAACTCCCATTCATGTCAAAGGAAAGACTATTGCTATTGTCAATGGAATTTGGATTAGTCCTAAAATAGGGACACCAGTCAAGGGGGGAAGCAGGTCACAGAAATATTTATTTTTAGCAGTACGTGCAATTATTGTGCAAAGCTGGACTCAAAATGGGCGGTGTGGCCTTTGATTTTCATACTGGCTGTTTAGATTGTTTCAATAGATGTGATCAATGGTTCTTTTGATTTGTGTTTGGCAGCTTTAATTGTAACTGTACCTAGTTTTCTGTTTTGTAATGTGTTGCAGAGTAATGATAAAATAATCCGAGGGTTAGAAAATGAAAGGACTGTGTAGTGTGCAGCCACCCAGGAGCCTTATCTTGAGGGGCTAAAAAGGTGTGTGTTTTCAACTAAATACAATTGGATAACTCTCCTTTTACCCGTCAAGACAGGACCCAACAGTACATATGAGGCCCCTGTAAATGTACAGTCAGCTTCTAGGAGATCAGCCTGATCACCTGTGTTGCAGCCACTCATTTATCGTGTCAATTGAAACTGTCATTCTAGAAAAGGTGACAAGGAATTCTGTCCCTCTTCAGGAAGGCTATAATTTTGGGGTAGGGAATCTCTCCCACAATTCAATTCCAGCACTACAGCCAGGAAAGGCAAATTCTGAAATAGCATGTTTAGGGGATGGGTTTTAGAACTGGATTTTGGAAATTGTTTTTCTTCACTTCTAATGAACATGTGTAAACGACAAGTTTTCTGTCACAAACTGGCCCTCAACAGGATACTGTGTGTTATATATGTCTGAGACATCTCAATTATACATTTCCTACACCTTTCCCCAATAAACCTCTTTCGATCAGACTTTCACAGAGGCTAGAGACTTGAACAAAAAGGACACGCATGGAGTGAAATGCAGCACAGGTCTGAGTTCAGATGCTAAGCTGTATCTTGGAGGAAAGAACTGCAGTCCTCAGGTTAGAATCTGAGTAGACGTCCAAGTTGATTCTATTTCTTAAGCAGATAAATGTTAAGTTACCAAGTCTATTGTATATTAAGAACTGGATTATTGATCTCTTTGACAGAGGTAGCTGGAAATAACATTTAGGGTAATTAGTTGTTTCATCTAAACAATGATTCCGTCAGAGAGATTGTGTTGTATCTGTCAGCCAAAGCACAGGTTAGTTGGTTGGAAATAGCTAGAAAAGGACCGTGATGGAGGCAGATATAATACTTGGTCATGGAGGGGCAAGGGGAACTTGTTTCTAACATAGTGTTTGGGGTTTTTTTGTAATGTATATCTAAGTGGATAGGTATAGTAGGAATAAGCCTATGCCTATGTGGTTGTGCCTAATATTTTACTATGTTTGTTCCTTTCTTCTTTGTGTGGTGATACCCAACCAATCTGTCCTTCGGTAGGCCCTGTTCACACTACAACCTGTAATCAAATTTGTAACTACTTACAGCAGGCACCTTATATGTACACTACAGTTGGTCGTACTTTTTATTTTATTTTATTGAAATGATTTGCAACAAAAACTGCCATTTGCAAGACCAAAGTTTTCTGTGGGGAAAACTTCGGGTGCGAGGAGGGGGTGGGTTAGTTTTGGGCAGGGAATCAAAATGATGGATCTCCAGTTGTCTACTTGGAAGGTTTCTCTTGACAAAAGTTTTACATGCGGCTGCCAGCGCTGAATGCCTGACTCTGCCTTCCTGATGCTCAGCTCAGCTCTCCGGGTGCCCAGGCATTCTGCCTGTCCTGCTGCTGAGTTGCAAGGCTCTTGTCAACGTCACTTTCTCAGACAAATTAAAAATTCCATGTTGGTTCACCTGAAACAGCACTTTTCTAAAATCTTTCTGGGAAAATGTCACATTTTTGCCATTTTGTCTCAGTTTGGGTTTTTTTAAGAACACGTGATTTTTAACAGGGAGGAATTTCCATTTTCCAGCCAGCTCTAATCCACATACATCATGAATGATTGATACAGAGCAGCTAGTCGAGTTTCACTTTTGCCAGTGATCTAGTCAGGTGGTATTATCTTCCTGTAACTGGTTGTGTACACATGTGCGCATTCACTGGGGGTGGAGGAGTGGAGTGCTTAGTGTGAACTGAAAACCATGTTCTGGTTTGTGAATCCAGTTTGACTGGTTCTCCTTCTTCCCAGCTTTCTGTACAGAGTACTCAGACCCATGTGTTGGTGACTATGGATTTCATGCAGTGGCATTGTGGGATAGCTCATCTGCCCATACTTTCGGAGAAAGCACTTAGCAATGTCTGTTCATGTTTGTGTAGATCTAGAAACACTTACAGCAGAAAAGCTGCTGTGCAGGCTCAAACTGAACAGGGTTACAGATCCAGAGACAGCAATTCTATTGGTTACAAAAATCATATTTAGAAGGTTCAGTGTGGGCGGGACCTTACACCAGGGGAGACGTGAAATGTGTTTTAAACAGGATGAGCTTTCCTTGACCATTGCTCTTATTCAAACAGGAGCGATACTAGGAAGCGAGTTACAGTACAACCTAAGTTATGAACACCTCGGGAATGGAGGTTGTTCGTAACTCTGAAGAAAAAGTTATGGTGGTTCTATCAAAAGTTTACAACTGAACATTGACTTAATACAGCTTTGAAACTTTACTATGCAGAAGAAAAAAGTGGCTTTCCCTTTATTTTTTTAGTAGTTTATATTTAACACAGTACTCCACTGTATTTGCCTTTTTTTGTGTCTGCGACTGCCTGATTGCTTGCTTCTGGTTCCAAATGAGGGATGTAGTTGACTGGTCGGTTCGTAACTCTGGTGTTCATAACCCTGAGGTTCTGCTGTACATAATGCTTTCTCCCAGTCACTCCTGCCTAGCTGCAGCTGCTGATTGAGCCTGCATCATAGTTAAAACCGTGTTTGGCAGTTACTGTACCATGGACTGCTGTGTGTTCCGTGGGAAAAGATGGAGGAAGATGTTACTTTTAAAGAGGCATGCTTATGTTTTGAAACATGGTGTTTGCTATAAAACACAGTACCCTGTAGCACCATCCATGCTGAGCATCTAGACTGCCAACATTGTGATTGCTGGTTTATAGTCTGTATTTTGACATGAAGTGGACGTCAGAGGTTTGGCTACTATTACATTTGTTTAGGCAGGAACGTAAAACAGTAACAAATTTTAATTAAACTAGATAGAAGAGCAGATGAGCAATAGAATGAATTAAACGTTGTTCTGTTTTGTGAATGGAATTTTGTACACATTTGAATGGCTATTTTGGACACACATCACATACATCCTGTTTTTGTTTCATCTAGCTGCTCTTCAAGCCCTGAAACGCAAGAAGAGGTACGAGAAGCAGCTGGCACAGATAGATGGCACGTTATCAACAATTGAATTCCAGAGGGAAGCCCTTGAAAATGCCAACACCAATACTGAAGTGCTCAAGAATATGGGCCTGGCTGCTAAAGCTATGAAAGCTGCTCATGACAACATGTAAGAAATTTCATATTATATCCTTGAATGAATGTTCACTCTATCAAAATCAAACCAGAAATTATAGAAAGAGAATAAAGGACCAGGTCCCATGCAATCTGCTAAAATACTCTGCATCATCGTGGCATGAAATAACTGATTTTTGCAGAGGTTACAGACAAAGCAGTAAAGTGTTTTTAAAAAGTTTAAAATATAATACTAGATGTGTTCGCTTATTGATCAAGCTACAAAAGATGGGATTTTTCAACCCAGAAACATTTTGTGGGGTACGAGGCCATTAATAGCACACACACAATTTTTGTCTAGCTAAATTATAATGTCAATAGTAGTCGGAAGTGAGTTCAGAGATGTACTGGTCACAGATCCCTCTAATACTTGTACACTTTTGAAAAGCCTTGTTTAAAAGGGGTGCATAATCAGTTCCTTTTTTCTTCTACTCAATATAATTTGCAAACAAAAATGACGTTGAGATGGAGTTATGGTTGAGAGTACATATCAGTAACTAAGGGTAAACTACAGAGATGTTGTAATTAACACAGAGCCAATATTTGCAAACCCAGGAAACTCTGAACTAAGGTTAACCTGTTCAGATATAGGACTGCATAGTTAAGGCACCTAAATAGTCTTTACTGAGCCATATAGTGACCCTATGTTATTAGGCATGTAAAATATTCTCCAGAGAAATTTATGAAGAATTGTAATCTTTCAAAATAGCTGTCATCCCCCATTTTTTGCAATGACAATGAGACCAGGTGCTGACCTCAGTTAATATGCCCTCTTTCCAAATGCCACCACATTCCATTGCCCCCAGTGGGAGTGAAGGTAAACTGACTTCAGAAAAGATGTTAGCCCCCTATGCTGTCGGGAGGTAGAGAAGAACATTGAGGAGTAGGTGAATAGCTGCAGTGGCCATTTTTGTTAAGGGCAGTCTGTTGCTTCAGTCCCATTGAGAACAATGGAGAAAAGAGGCTATTTTGAAAGAGGGCAGTTCTTCGTGGAATTCTCTGAATTGTATTGAGTTTCTGCCCCTGAATAAACTTGAATAAGGAGAATAATAGGTGTGTGAATGTGAATGACAGTGCTTAAAAAAAAGAAAACCCTTTGCATATAATCCATGCACAAGATTTCAGTGAATTAAGTATATGGAAAGTTGTAAAAGTCTGCATTATTCCATTAAGGTCATTGGGGACAAAAGTATGACAAAACAGGTGCCAGGTTTCTTAAAGGACCCATTTCTAATTTAATTAAAACTAATGAATTTGCTTGTAAATTTTCAGAAGTCATTCTGTGCTCTGAGAGTAAGGAGTAGAATTTTGGGGAGGACATCTTGTATTTTTCATACATAAAAGGTTAAATCTCAGCTTCAGGTGCAAAACTCAACACACCCTTAACTGTGGACCTTACGCTGATGATGATTGTGTCCTGTGAAGGCACTTTTTTCGTCCATCCTTGATTAAAGCAAATAGAGCTGAGTTACACTAAGAATTAGAGTTCAAAGCAAACTGATAATTGGATCTTGGTGGCACAAAGGATTGATAATAGGGCAACGGAGCCTTTCACCCTGACAAGTTGAAGCTGACCTAGATCTGCAGCTGTAACCAAAAGTAGTTGCCAGCCAATGGGCTGCTTGGCTACCTATGTGAAATGATTTTGTGCGCTCAGTCCATCTTGCCATGTGTTTATATATTTTCTGAAGGTAAACGGAAGCTTTTGTCCTCCAGGGCTCTCAGTCCATCTTTCAGCACTAAATTTTTGCCAAAGAGAAAAATTTAAGAACAGCAAACAGGCAATTTCTAGAATCGTGAGGGAGGTAATCTGCTGGGAATGAGCATCCTCCTGCCCAATCCACACAACACAAATGGCATGTGCTTTAGAGGAAGTTTCATACCTTCCTGCAATGGGTTAAAATGCCAAGACGTTGGCAGGGAGTAGAGAATGGAGATTGCGCAGGGTGGAGCAGTTGAGGAAAGGAGAGCTGCAGTGGCTGGAGATTTGAGGTCATGCACAGGTGAAATGCCTTTGCAGGGTGGAATTAGCATTGCCACAGAATTAGCAAATGCACTCAGTGGGCAGTGCAAAGCAGGTTAATGAGCTAACATATTGTACTCTTTTCTCTTTACAGGGATATTGATAAAGTAGACGAATTGATGCAGGATATTGCAGAACAGCAGGAGCTGGCAGATGAAATTTCAACAGCTATTTCAAAGCCTGTAGGATTTGGGGAAGACTTTGATGAGGTAAAACAGCTTGAGTTGCACTGTTTTAAATTAAAACCCATCTCTTAGTGATCTGAGTTCTGCATGCATTCAGAAAATAATGCAAGTTCTAGGATATAAAATTTCTCCTAGCAAGTGGTCTTTTCCACCTCAGAAAATTGTGCACTACAAAACTTGGATGTGACTTCAAACCCCCAATGTTCTGGATCAGAGAATTCTGTGCCCATCAGAAAGTGAAGCCATAAATTCAGATCAGGGTTGAGATTCAGACCCTACCCTCACAGTTTGAGGGTCATGTGCTGGGGTCATTTAGGCCACCCTCTGTGATAATGTGCCTAGCTGAGTGAGTCTGTGTTTGTGCTACTTAGTGGCAAGTGTGATCTGAATCATTTTTTTTCCCTTTACAATACTAGGATGAACTGATGGCAGAATTGGAGGAACTAGAACAGGAAGAATTAGACAAAAACCTGCTGGAGATCAGTGGTCCCGAGACAGTACCACTACCAAATGTGCCCTCAATAGCAATACCATCAAAGCCAGGTAATTGTCTGCCTTTGCCAAAGCCAGCTTGGTTCATTAACACGTGCATTCATCAAATCAGCAGCTCTTAATAAGGATTTGAATTTTCTGGCTACAAGTAGCTTGTAGAGTTAATATGGAATTGCTTCATGAATCACATGATGTGTTATTCTCAAGAGATCCTTCATCTCCTTTCATTAGATCTATGAAAATGAATAGCTGTAACAGGAGCAGTTAGCATGTATTCCCACACTTCCAGTTTATCTTATAATACCTTAAAAAACAAGGTTCAAGGTAGAATGGATATGTAGGAAGAAGTAGTACAGGCTGGGAGTCTTGTACTAATGGCGGCTGATTTAATGGGAAGCAAGCCTGACAAGACCAAACACAGAAGTAAAAGCAAGGGAGACTTGAGTGAGAAATAGCCCTTGGAATTTAGTCTTGCAAGTAGGTCTCAATGCTCTGATTGAACCATGCTTGCAGGTCTTTGAGTCTGCCTCTCGCCCCTTACTGGGATGCTGTGGTCTTACATAGCTGACCCATCTATTTTCATAGCACTCTGTTTTGGGTGAATAATGCTAACTCCTTACTACCCAAGGTGCACAGGGTCCCTATCTTAGCAATGGCACTCAAATCAGATGACGCCAAACTGAGTTTTGTGCAAAACCTTGGAGCAAAAGCCTCGAGGGGAGGCAAATCACAAGGACAAATCCTGGTTGGTGCGTGTGTTTTACTGGTACATAGAGAAGCTCCACGCTAGCCTGATTCTGTTGTGGTGAGGTTCTTTGTTAGTTCTGCCATTGGGTCCTGCCTTCCATGGTTCTTGTCTATGCAACAACCCCTGTTGCAGCCCTGGAGATGAAGACACTGCAGAGCTGTCTTCAGGAAGTAGAAAGAGGAGCCTAGTTCTCATGGAAGCTTATTGTGATCCCACACCCAAAAACCTAGCTAGTGGAGATAGTTTATAAAGGCCTGGCCTGTGCTCCTTGTCTCCCTGTTTATCCTTGATGGTCATTGTCACTCAGGCCCCTCAGGAGTTCCCTAGCTGCCAGTTGCCTTTCCCAGACTTCACTTCACAGTGCCCCAGCAGGCCTAGATGGCAGTTATGTGAGAGCAGTCACTCACTCTGAACCAGTGGAAAGGGATGCAGTTGGGTGACTGAAGAGCAACTCTCTCATCATTAGTGGTTGCTTTCCCCTCTTAGCCTGACTTAATGTTCCATGGACAGAGATCTGGCTGGACCCATTCATTTTCTGCATCAGGATTTGACTCATTAATAGGAAAAGAGGGAGAGGGAAAAATCCAGTATTGCTCTCTAAATTGCACTAGGAAGGTGTAATTGTAGAATCTCTGCCTCCATCTCTCACTTCTCCTCTGGCCTACATGAAAATTGTATGGTCTAGAATGGGGAGAAGTGTTAGATTTACACAGTTTTGGTTCAAAGCTAATAATATTGTGTTCCAAACAACCACTTCGCATCCTGTATGTAGAGTAAAGGTCATAGCTAATGAAATCCAGCAGACATGGAGAGTCACTGGCCTGTGTTAATGTCCATGATGTGATGTATAACCTTCCTGGACCTGCTTTACAGGCTCTGCCATAGTACAGTATAGCTGTGCCACAGTTTTACTGCATTTATTATAAAACCACAGTGTAGAAACTTCAGTATCCATTCACCCCATCAGTGCCTGTCTTCTCATGGCTGGTGAGGACCCGTAAATAGCAGAAATTTCTGTACAGCAGCTCTCTGCCTGGATTCAATATAGGTACTCTAAAAAGCCTGCTATATTTCTCTCTTTTATAACTGTTAAGTGTGTTTTACTTTGGAGAAAATCATTTCACAGAGGAGTTAAGAAATGTCTATCAGGGTGGATTGACTTAAATAATCTATTTTTAACATGATTTAAAACAGGAAGCAGGTAATTTTTTATTTAAATAATTGATTTTAATCCATTTAGCATGTTTACTTTTTAATTATTTTCCTTAAGAGCAGTTCATTCTTATTGTTTGGCATAATCACTAAAACATTCATTTGCCTCCAAATATAGGGTTCTTTTTGCTAAACAAGAAGATACACTATATCTGTACACATTTATTTAAGCATCAATATAGCTTCACATACACTTAGTCAGATTTTTAATTTTTGATTATTTTAGAAAATGGTGAATGATGCATTTCTTATTTATCGGGTGAGTTGGTTTTTTTACTTGGGATTTATGGCAAGCCGCATTTGGATGGCAATTAGGAGTCAATTAGAAGTACCATAATAGCATTTTAAAATGTGTTTTATTTAACTAATAAAAACGTCTTAAATGTGCTGTGTATATGTTTTGATCAACTTTTTTTCTTGTTTTGCATTTAAAACTGACCTATTAAACAAAGGAAGTAACTGTAGTTAGTGAATTGATGGATTATTTCTGGTCACCATGAGCCAGGTTTTCAAAGATATTTAAGTGACTAGCAGTATTTCTGAAATTATCTAAGCAGGCTAGGTGGCTAGCTCCCATTGAAATCAAATCCCTTTGAAAATCTGGCCCTGTGTCCTTCAAGTTTTTAGAATTAAAAGATCTCATCCTAAATCAGAAGTTAAGAATTGTAGTAAATGAATAATGGAAGCAAAGATACACAAGGAGAAATCTATGGCTAGCATTGTTAAGGACAATAAGGAGTTTTTACAATATATTAAACAGGAAGAATCTTGACAATGGTTTTGGTTCATTACTAGATTGAAATGATAGAATTTTCAATAAAAATGCAGAAAAGGCCAAAGTGTTCAATAAATGTTTCTGTTCTGTGTTTGATCAAAAAAACATGATGTAGTTTCATCATATAGTGAACACTCTTTCCATTCCACTAATATCTCTGGAGAATGTTAAACAGAAGCTGTTAAAGCTAATACTTTTAATGAGGTCCCGTTAACATGCATCCAAGTGTTTTAAAAGAGCTGGCTGAGAAGCTTGCTGGACAGTTAATGTTGATTTTCAGTAAGTCTAAGGGCACTAGAGAAGTTTCAGAAGACTAGAAGAAAGCTAATGTGCTGGTTTTTAAAAAGAGTAAACAAGATGACCCAGGTAATGTATAGGTCTGATATCAGTCCCAGGCAAGATAATGGAGTGGCTGATATGGGAATCAGTTAATAAAGAATTAAAGGAGGGTAATGTAATTAATGCCAATCAACATGGGTTTTTGGAAAATAGATCCCATCAAACTAACTTGGTATTTTTTTAAATGAGATTATAAATTTAGTTGATAAAATTGATCTAAAATACTTAGATTTCTGTAAGGCATTTGGCTTGGTTCCACATGACATTTTGATTAAAAAAACTAGGATGATATAAAATGAACACATCACATGCTAAATGGATTAAAAACTAAGTATCAACATGTAGTTGTAAACGGGGAATGTTCATCAAGTGTGTGTGTTTCCAGTGGAGTCCTGCAGGGATCAGCCCTTGGCCCTATGCATTTAACTTTTTTAGTTTTTATCAGTGACCTAGGAGAAAACATAAAATCATCACTGATTAAAGTTTGCAAATGATAGTAAAATTGGGAGAGTGGTAAATATAGAGGAGGACAGGTCACTAATACAGAGTGATCTGGATTACGTGGCTAACTGGGCACAATCAAACAGTATGTGTTTTAATATACTAAATATAAATGTATACATCCCAAAACAAAGAGTGCAGGCCATACTTGCAGAATGGGGGACTCAATCCTGGGAAGCAGTGACTCTGAAAGACTGGGGAGTCATGTTGGATTATCAGCTGAACATGAGCTCCCAATGGACACTGTGGCCAAAAGAGGTAATGTGATCTAGGGGTGCATAAAGACGGGAATCTCAAATAGAAGTAGAGAGATTATTTGACCTGTATATTTGGCACTGGTGTGACTGCTGCTGGAACACTGTGTCTAGTTCTGCTTCTCACAATTCAGGAAAAGTGATGTTAAATTGGAGAGGGCTCAGAGAAGAGCAGCAAGAATGATTAAAGGATTAGAAAACACACCATATGGTGACAGACAAAAAGAACTCAACCTATTTAGCTTAATAGAGATAAGGTTAAGGGTAACTTGATTAGTCTACAAGTACCTACATAGGGATCTTCAGTCTAGGAGAGAAAGTTATGATTCGATCCAATGGATGGAAGTTGAAGATAGGACAAATTCAGGCTGGAAATAAGGCATACATTTTTGACAGTGAGGGTAATTAACCAGTGGAACAATTTACCAAGGGCCGTGGTGGATTTTCCATTACTGATGATTTTTAAATCAAAATTGGGATATTTTTGTAAAAGTTCAGCTCCAGGAATTGTTTCAGTGAAGCTCTCTGGCCTGTGTTATTCTGGAGGTCAAACTAGATGATCACAATGGTCCTTTCTGACTTTAGGATCTGTGAATTCTCTTCCTGCCTGGTGGTAGTTCATAGATTAAAAGAGGAAAACAAGTTTTTCTGCTTTTTCAGCTCAGTTGGCTTCTCAACTTTGAATGAACTAGCCCAAATGAAGAAAATATTTTCTCTGCACCTCCTAGCTAACCTGAAACCAAAAGTAATTAAGGCAAAAACTTTTCTGCACAACAGAAACTAAAAGCACGGACATATGATAAATTTAAATAACAGCATTTGCTCCATTATTAAAACTGAAAATAATACAGATATTTAATGCAATGTAAGACATTGTGCCATATTTATAAAGCTTCAGTTGAGCTTAAGTTAATGTTTCCCCCATTCTGTATATAATAAAAAAGCAGCACCCTTAATTCATTAAAATGTGAATGCTGACTGATGCAGCATATTTTTTATTTAAATGATTTAAAATAGATTATAATAAGTGTAAGGCTCAGAATATTTTGTCATAATTTCACATTTACTTTTTACAGGCTTATTTTTAAAAGAAAATATTTATCTAAATACAAAACTCAATTTGATATTTTTAAAAATCAGTTTTTATTTATCCTGATTTCTACTCTTCCATGCCCGTTTAATCTGGGGGACCCTGCCAAAGAAGAGATTTGCCATCCCTTGGCTCCTCCCCTTTCAAGGGTTGAACTTCAGGAATTTCCCATTTGTGCCAGCTTTGTATTACAAATTGCGCATGTACGTACACGTACACACCCCACACCCCATTCTTTAAGCTACTGCTGCATTAGGAATTTCTTTGGGGAAAGTGTAGTATTTTGAAATTTTTAAGGTGAGACTTGTAATGCTTAGGATTCTACATCTTCAAAGCACTGTACAGTTTTTAACTAGCCTTCCCAATATTCCTGCAAGGTAGCCAGTGCCTTCATTTCCAGAGAGGTAAACTGAGAGCCAGAGGTGAAACGGCACAGGAAGTCTGAGAGATCCTAGGCTAGGACCTGATATTTCCGGGCTCCTAACTCCATCTGTTCTTCCAGCTAGTGCTGCACTCAAATCAGTCTAAGACTCATAGCCCCAAATCCATAGTGGTTGGTTTAGGCACACTGAACAACAAGAAACCAAAAGGTATTGGCATCCTGCTTAGCTAAATAAACTTTACATGGCTCCAAAGGAGCTCCTAAAATAAACAGGTCTACATCTTCCCATGCTTTGAGAGTTGGTGACACTGACAAATATTGGCAGTGCTTGTGTATCACTCTGATTAAAATGCACATTTGCATTCTCACAAACCATTTTCTTTTCTCTTTTTGAAATATGGCCTAGGGAAGTTTAACCCTGGCTGGCTTTTAAAATGGCACATAAGTCTTGTAACTGAAAACCACATGTGGCATATTTGCTCTTCTTTGGGACCTAGTGTCTTGTGCAGTGCAGAGCCACCTGGCCAGGTGAAGCAGGACATTATGGGGTTACATCAAGGTATCTGCTCCTAACTCTTCACACTTTTTTTATGCTACAGCCAAGAAGAAAGAAGAGGAGGATGACGATGACATGAAAGAGTTGGAAGCTTGGGCTGGAAACATGTAACTACAGCAGCAGCCATTTGGAAAAACATAAGACTTTGGCCACCTGGTTTAGGTGCACGTTGAGTGTGTTCGGGACAAAACTTTAAGCAAAATGTCTTTCTCTCTTTAATCTTAACCCAAAGCAGTGAGCACTGCATTGCTGTACTCTGCATAGCATGGTCTGCGCAAAGGAAACAAAGGGGGTCGGGGAAAGTTGCCTGCAGTTGATGTTGAATTTCTGTAAAATAGAAGGTATTTGCAAAATCCAACCTTCGGCTTCTGGACTATGCTAATGTTACTGCTGGATCTTCATCTTCTAGAGTTTGGGGGGTATTGACTCTAAATGACCTGAAATGCAGCCTGTACTTTTACGTCAGTTGAAAGTGTGTCGAGAAGTCTTGTAAGGCATTTAAAAAGGAAAAGTCATAAGCCACCATCGGCTTCTCATGTTTAGGTATAAGAATGTTTTAGGTTTTTAGTTCTTTGCACTCTGTATTTATTTCCTTTGACTGTGTGATCACCTTCTATCACTGCACTGACCTAGTTGCTGTTCCCGTTTTTAATTAGTGAAATTGATTTGAAATTGATAAAACACTACCTTGGAAGTAAGGGAGATTTACACTTAAAATCCAGCTGTACATTTTGTTCTATTTAGCAGTTCAGTGTTCATTGCTATTTGTGATAATTGATAACCCATTCAGATACATGCACACATCTATTTGAATTAAGAAACTATGGTTTGCACTGTATTAAATATCTTGTTTAATTTTCATTCTCGGCTAGTGTTGTCAATTATCTATTTTTATTAGATTTAAAGAAATTTAATTTACATTAAATTTGGTTTCTGCTCCTGCCTGATAGAGGAATAAACAGACTTTTTGGCATCAGTTTATCTTTGAATCCATAATTGTAGCTATGGCCAGTGTTATGACAGATACAGAGTCAGGTCATTTATCATACAAACTCCAATATTAGCTGAGCAAAATGTTTGGGAGTGTTCCTGTGAAGTTATTACTCTTGACTGTTTTAGTGTAATGATATGCTGGGACAACAGATTGAGACTCCAGTCAGAGGGCCCTAGGAGCTACTGTGTTTGAGATAGAAGCAGCTGATTTAAAGGCTGAACACATAGCTTTGGCTTTATATTTCTCTGCCTACCCTACTGTAAATTATGATAAGAATTATTTTTGACATTCATGATTTGTTGCATATTCTGTGCTAGTAAGAAGATCTTGTATTTTACAGCACTAATATTTCCATTAGGATTTATGCTTTGAGCACTAGATGCAGTGAAACTCCTTGCTGGAAATTTGCAAGCCTACCTCAAGGTAAGTCGTTACCTTAACATCACTATTGTTGCCTCAGTTACTGACACCCAAGTCCAGAAACCCGACATGGAAAGAAGGCAAAGAGGCACAGATGGCGGAACTGCTAGCTGCTCCCAAGCTTGTGGAGGGGGGAGCTGAGTCAGTAATGTGTTCTGATCTGTACCGTCACCCTGTTTCTTCAGACAAGAAGAGAATGCAACTCCTGCAATAAAAAACGACTGTAAGAATTGGAACTGAACACCATAACTCCTGTGTGTTGGCCAGGCAGCTGGAACAATCCCGTGGTCTCTCTTGCAGCCCTGCACTTTTACCTTCACCTTAAGTCTCCTCTGAAGACTTATTTTGGTCAATACTATGTGTCTGTCTAGCATATGTGAGGTTTTTTAATTATTCATCAGGAGCCTTACTTCTGCTTTGTATTCTTGACTCTTCTTCCCCACTTTCCCTGCCTACATCAGTGAACAGCCAGGAATTATAAACAAGGCTGTTAAAGAATAAAACAAGGACATAGACATTACTTACTCCTGCTTTTATTAAAAAGTCCAGGCTCATTCTATGGGTAAGTCGTCTTTTCTGAAATCAGCCAAATGATGTTGAAAGAAGGTAAACTGTTCCTAAGCTAATCTTTCTGTGGCTGTAAATAGGATTAAGGCTCCGTGTTTGTCACAGATTCCATGACTTCTGTAGCAGCCTGATGTGCTTGGCCCTGGGGCCACCTGAGCAGCTCGGGCAGCCCCCGGGCCAGGCGAAATGGCTGCTGCTGGGACAGTCTCAGGGCCCCCAGCAGCAGGTGTTTGTGGGCTGGGGATTGAGGTGTGAGGAGGTGCTTACCTGGAGGGGGGGCTCCCCTCCCTCAGCTACTAGCTCCTGTGCTGCCTCTGCCAGCAGGCTCCACCCCCACAGCTCCCATTGGCCACAGCTCCCAGCCAATGGGAGCAGCAGAACTGAGGCTGGTGTGGAGCAGAGTCAGTGCATGGTGCCCAGGAGCCAGGTAGGGAACCTGCCCCAGCTCAGTCAACCCTACCCCCACCTGCAGCATCCCCCACTCCCTTCCCCTGTAGCTCCTGCCCGCTGTGCCCACCCACCGACCCCCAATTTTAGTCAGGGGTATATAGTAAAAGTCATGGACTGATCATGGGCTGTGAATTTTTGTTTACTGCCTGTGACCTGTCCATGACTTTTACTAAAAATTCCTGTGACTAAAACATAGCTTAACTTTTTTTAGCCTTTTTTCCTGACGAAGCTAATTGCCCAGTGCTAGTTTCAAAATATGCCATTTTGTAACCTGAAGTGAGTGTCTTGTTGTCTTAAAAGAATTAGCAGTTTTAGCAGGGTTGTGCCAGCTTTGTCTTGCTTATCCACGACTATATATTACAGTAGCCAAACAGGAGAATGCTAAATCCCTCAATTCACCTCTTAAAGGTACATTAAGCCTTTATTTTTCTGGCATAAACAGTTGCACTAGCGAAAGCTTAGTTGCTTTATTGTATGTACGTGCAATACCAGCAAAGAACCTCTCAACATTCACAGTAGGGGAAAATTGTGATCCAGCCTGGTGGATGTCTCTAATGCTTTCCTTTCTAGCTTTGCACTTGAAGGTGTTTCAGCCCTTTTCAAAGGTGGTATTATCCCCACTGCACCCATGGGGAAGCAGGACACAGAAGTTGTGGCTTGATCTTAAGGTCAATTAGCAAATTAATCAGGGAAAACTAGAGGGACAGAGAGCGATATGTCTCTGAAGCCCTTTTGTAGGTAAGTGCTGTCTGGTTTACAGGAGAGCCTGTCATCCTATGATTTTCCTAGACAGTTCTTCAGTCACATGAAGTGCCTATTGTCTGGCTTCAGAGCAGGAGAATAATGCAGGCTGGCCTAATCCACTGAGATCTCCCTGGTTGGAATAGCGTTGTGTGCACTGTTGCTGCCTTCCCGGAATTGGCCTGTGTGGAGATTTCCTTGTTTGCAGAGAGCACCACCTCTGCGTGTGCCAGTTGCAGAAGAGGAGGAATGGTCAAACCTCTCAGCCATAACACATGCCCAGCCTTATGCAGTTGGACTTAGAGAGGCTGTTGCTCTTCAGTGTCCCCATTGCACTTCTTGCAGGTGAAATCCCATGAGTCATCTATCCATTTTAAGGAAGGACAATTAGAGGGTGTAAATGGGTTTCCAGTATCTTGTTAAACTGCCACAAAAGGGCTGCCTTAGGGTGTGTGCTGATCCCTTTATCAAAATAGCTTCTTCATTCATGGCTAAAGGCTGTGTGAGTAGGCAGTTGGTACCTGGTTCTGAGTAATGACCTTTGGCCCAGCAGAGATTTGCCGGTTCCAGCCTGTAGTATACCCAGAGCACAGACAGTAACAATTCCTCCTTTACTCAGAGTGATATTTGCCCATCCAGGTTTGGGTGGTTAAGTTAATACCTTTGCACCCAAAATGAACCCAGGGCAGAGGAATGATGTTGTAGAGTAAAGCACTGTGGAGAATTGAAAAGGCAACTCCTGCTCCCTGGAGATGTGCCAGGGTATTGCTCTGGTCTGCAGCTTTTGTAAAGCAGAGCAAGGAGCACATTTTGGATTTTTCTCAATTTTGTCTGTACTCTGTGGTTAAGGAAATTATTACATCTGTTGGAATGACCATCCACATTCGTGTTCCTTGAGTATTTGTGGTGATAGTGAGTCATCTGCAAAAGTCCCAGCAAGGGTAGCTACTCCTAGAAAATGGCAGCCTAATTATTTCTAGTGAATTTAAATAAATGAATTCTAAGAGAACTTGCATCTGAGCGTTCTTCTATCTGAGCGTGAACAGCAAGAGCATTGGGCTGCCAAGAAGCCTTGCTTTTTCTGAGAGCCCTTGAGGGGGACCAGTAAGAGTGGAGCCTGACCAATAAGGCTTATGGGTTGGAAGAATGGTGTAGGAGAAGTGTGCTGATGGAGATTACTCTATTTAATCTTTGATTTTAGGCTATGAGGATGTTTAATCCCAGCTTTAGGCAATAGAAGCTGTCATGAAACAGTGTAGAGAGAGGAAGCAGTAGCTGTTTTCATCTAACTCCTTGGCATTGATTCTGATACTGAACACGTATTCTCATTTGGGGTATCTCTGTTCTTGATGCTGGGCTGCCTGGACAAGGGGGCTGGCTGCAGGAAAATGCCACCCTCACGTTCAAGGAGAGCAGTTTGTGCTGCTTGCAGCAGGAAATAAAGGGAACTGGGGAGATAAAAGTCTACCTTGGCAAGCCAACACCTGAGGGATTGCAGGTTTGAATGCCGGCCTTGAATCAAAGGATGCAGACTAATGGACTATGCAGGAGGCCTGGGTTAGGGAAAACATGTAATGCTAACCTGGTAAGGACTGAACTCGTGGTAGCACCACCGAAATCAAGAATGATTTACAGGGGAGCTCCTGCAGGTGATAGTTAATGATAGACTTTTGTGCAGGACCATTTTAGGAACATTTAAAATCCATGGTTCACCTCAGCTGGTGGCTAAGATTATATGCGTAGAGTTGTTTGATCTTGAACTTTTTCCTCCTCTTTCCCCTCTGGGAGCTGAAGTAGTAAGCTCTGCAAACTGCTTTCATAGGCTTCTTACCTATATTCCCCACTCCTGGAGCTGAATTTAGGATGCAGCCATACACCTCTGCGTGGGCATAAGGCTACAACCATTACAAACTCTCTGCATAATGGAAATGTTAAGTGGGTTGTGCGGGGCTCTCACTAGGCACTATAACTACAAATCACCCTCCTGTTCGTCTTGACTATGCGTCATTTACCTTTCCCTGACTGGTTTTAATTTTAAAATGACCTCACTTGGGTCAAAGCCCTTGAAGCTGAGTACAGTGTGAACATGACTGGATGAATTAATGGCATTTCTGTTCATTAGCTGGCAGTTAAATGGCCCACTTTGGCCTGGGCTACACTTAAAATTTAGGTGATTGTAGCAACTGTGACCAGGGGTGTGAAAAATCTGCAGTCCTGAGTGCCAGAGCTATACTGACATAACCCTGGGTATAGACACAGCTAGACAGAAGAATGCTTCCACTAACCTAGCTAACATTGCTGAGGGAGGTGGTGTCCCTACAGCGACGAAAAATCCTCCTTCTATGGGTGTACCCCACAGAGTTACGCCAGCATTGCTCTGGAACTGCAGCTATGCCCGTAGAGACCCCATAGAGTATACATAGCCTTTGTTTGTGAACTGCAAGGATAATAGCTCCAGTACTGAGAGACTTAATGGCTGTCTCCTTTCTCCTCATGTAAATGGAAGTGGTTCACACCAGTATGCTGAGGTACTGTATCTCGGTCAGTTAAGCTTTGGCTGGGACAGGAAAGTGGCAGCCAGTGTCAGTTCAGGTGTGATTGGACGGAACTGCTACTGTGCATGTTTTTAACTACAAGCACAGCAAAGGGCAGACAGTGCTTGCCTCCTCTTCAGAAAGCTTGGATAAGAGCTGGGTCCTGAAATGGGGTCGAAGCAGGTTTGGTTTTTGTCAGCACTTGTAGCTAAATTAGGTTCAGCACCCAATGGGTCGCAGCTGTGGTCAGTAACGGGTAATGTTCAGAGTGTAGGCAAAGGCTTCAACGTTTAACCTGTTCCTTGGCCTCAAATGCTGGTTTGGTGTGTCTCAGGGATTAGTGGTATATGGAAGTAAAACATTTTTTAAAAAGAAAAGGGACTCCATCCTATACCCAGCAGAGAAGGATGTCAGTGCTCAAAAGTGCACAGCAATCACTTTCCCGCTGAGGTAGCCCCCAGCGCAGTACAGCCGAGCCAATGAAAACATGAATTCAGAATTGCAGAAGAGCACCATTGGTACTGGACCATGGTCTTCTGCAGCAAAGGGCAGCTCCACACAATGCACAGTTAACCTGTGGAACTCATTGCCATGGGGTGTTGTGATGACCAAAATTTTAACTCACTTCATAGTAGAGCTAGATAAGGTCATGGAGGATAGGGCCATCAATGGTTATTAGTCAAGATGGTCAGGTTGTAACCTTATGCTTAGAGCTACCCAAAACTTCTGACTGCCAGAAGCCAGGAGGGGAAGACGGGTGCATGTCTCCAAAATTGCCCCGTTTTGTACCCTCCCCCTGAAGCTCTGGTACTGGCCCCTGTCAGAAGACAGGATACTGGGCTAGATGGACCATTAATCTGAGCCTGTATGGCCATTCTTATGTTCCAGTAGCACAGAACCCTCTGTCCCTGTGCAGGGAAAGCCTGATTCAGTACGGAGTCAAGGCAGAATGAATTGGTGCCATTTTTAGACTCATCAGCAATCTGGGGTTTCCTTGGCCGTTCATCCAAGTGCTGATCACCTCGGGTTAGCTGAGGAGACCAGAGCCTGAGCTGAGGCCTGGCTGCAGTAGACTGGGGGAAGGAAAGGAGCCAAAGCGAGAATCCATTGAGGTAGTGAAGGGTGAGGAATCAAAATTAGAAGAGTGACTAAGCCAGGTATGTAACTGGACAGCCCCTCTCCTCACTTGTCCCCATCTCCTGTGCTACACAATACTCTGACTTGCCTTGCACACTATCCCTGTCCTTGTAGCATTCCTCCATTCGGGAACCAGAGCCACACTCAACCTCATAGGCACCAACTTTCCCCGGCACAGGAGGGTGCTCACACCCCCTGACCCCACCCAGCCCCCACCTTTTCCCTGCCCAGCCCCCATTCTAACTTCTTCCCCCAAAGTCCCTGCCCCAACTCTGTCCCCTCCCTGTTCCTTTTAGACCCTTTCCCCAAATCGCTGCCTCAGCCTTGCCTCTTCCCCGAGGGTGCTGCGTTCTCTCTCCCTCACTCCAGCTCTTGCCACCACGAAACAGCTGTTTTGCAGCGCAAGCACTGGGAGCTGAGGGGAAAAGCGGGCATGCGGCATGCTCGGGGAGGAGGTGGAGCGAAGGTGAGCTGGGGCAGGGTGGGGAGCCGCTGGTGAGTGCAGAGCACCCACCAATTTTACCCCGTGGGTACTCCAGCCCCAGAGTACCCATGGAGTCGGTGCCAATGCTCAACCGATTTTAAACTGTAAGCTCTTTGGGGTGGCCTCTCTCACCATATCTATGCACAATGGAATCCTGATCTTGGCAAGAACCTCTAAGTGCTACTGTAATACCAACCACTTTGTGCTAGGCAGTGTACACATGCTTCTTAAAAAGAGCTTCTAGGGTAGCTTCCATCAGAATCTAATGGCCAAAACCAGCTGGTTTACTTCTCTGGGTGGCGTGTCAGCTGGAGCTGTGACACTCAATGCCGAGTCTGGCCACACAAGGGGCAGATCCCCACCTTTGAGCCTAGGAATCGGCTGTCTTCTGTCTGAGCTAACCCTGCTTTGTTCTGCTCTCCTGGACGTAAGTGAGGAACAAATCTTTTTATGTGCTTGAAGCCAAATGTAATTTTTTCTGTGTGTATCACTGAGATGAACAAAGGAATTTTAATTCCAGCCTTCCATGTATTTAATTGCAAAGGACCAGGAGGGAGGGGGATCATTTCCTTCGTTCACGTTATTAATTGCTGCAGTCTGAGTAAGTGCAGAGCCTGACATTTCAATGTTTCAGTTAAGAATTAAAGCCAGGGTCTCTTCAGTGTTTGGGTGGCATAAATCTCTGCAAAATCTCCCCTTGTGCCTTTGCACATCTCCATTTAAAATGCTAATCTGAAAGCCATTTTTTCTATCACTCCTGACCAATGTCCTCCCACTGTCAATCCCTTCCTACCTTCAAACTGCAGCTCTTCTTCCCTTTCCAGAGCTGCCTGTGGTTTGGTAGAAGAGAGGATTGGGAGTTGTATTTCTGGTTCTGTCACTGGCCCAACTGTCTGCTTGTAAGTCACAAATGGCTTCTCCATTTGCTCGTCTCAGGTTTTGAGCTCCTAATTTGACACTTGAGGCTTGATTTCCCCCCCCCCCCGAGGTGCCAAGCATCTGTCACCCAGTGATGCCAAGTAGAGCTGTAATATGCCCTGGGTACAGGGCTTTCACCTGTGACCACTGAGTGCAGCCCCCTCAGGTGTGCATTTATGGTCCTGAGTAACTGCTCAGTATCACATTACGTTTAAAGGTGGTGTGGGGCTTGACAGAGCCATAGTCTGGACTGGCACCAGGGAGCCTGGGAAAGTTGTGAGAAAACCTGCACAAAGAGAGAACCTGCTGGGAAGCGTGAGGTTCTCTGCCCAGCAGCTTTGCTGCAGCATCCACCTTCCTGCCCCAGGCCAGCACTTGGAGGAATGTTTTGGGGTGTGAAAGGAGTGCAGAGGCTGTGACAAAAAGTCACTTGGCTTCTGCTGCCACGGAGCCCCAAACAAAGTGACAGCCATGTGTGGTCTGCACTGCACCACATGGCCCTGGCTACTGGGGGCTCCTTAAAGCCTGGCTAGTAAGGACCCTGACTGAGCTTTACTGATCTGGCCTGCACTCCTCCTGTGAAGCAGCCAGCGTCCTGGCCCAGCTTCCATGTGGGATCAGTGCAAACCCTGGGCTGGGTTTCAGGCTGCTCTCTCTTTTAGTTGTTCCAGAGTTGGGGCCAAGAGTCTGGAGGCCACTTCAGCATCCCCAGTCTCTGGCTTACGCTCTGCAGTGACCTGGAGATGATGCAGTGCTGCCTCCCCATTGTGATTTCTATGAATGAGGCTTTTAATGTCATTTTCCCTTCCCGTTTGGGTGTGTTGGTTACTGTGGCGATGTCATGGAATCAGCAGAGATTCCATTCACCAGTTGCAGCTCTCGCTAATCCCTTTGCAGCTGCATGTTTAAACCCCAGCCCTGTCATTAAAACTGATCAGCTTTTTGTAACCCCCGGCTGCTGAGTATTTATGAAATTAGTCTGCCTTTAGGAATGAGTTTCTTTTCAGTCAGAGAGCTGTAATCCCACTAATCAGTGTAATAGATTAAACCCCTTTATTACCACTCCTGCTGAGAGAATTGGAAGCAGCAACTCTCTGCTGCTTTCACGGCTTTTTAAAAAAAAAAGTTGGGTTCCTTTTCACCATGATTACATTGCATTCTGTTCAGCAGGCAGGCTGCTCCTCCGCTAAAGCCAGCTCACATTCAGATTACACTCAACCTTATTGTCAGTAAACTGCTTCCCTGATTTACTTTTCACATAGAAGTGTGCATCATAGCCCGGAACTGGCTTGCTGCCCTGGAAATGCTTTCCAGATCCAGCGATGCTTGGCACTGCATCCTAGCCCTTTCTCTACATTTCAGCTCGAGCTGGATTATCGGTGGCATGCTTTATCATGTCAGCCCAGAGCTTGATAAGAGCTAGTATTCTTTGGTGTGTTTATCTGGCATTTCATCTACTGACGGGGGAAACTAATTCCAAGTGTCATTCTGAAGTGTTCATGTTGGCTGCTCGAGTGGAGCCTGAGATCCTTTCACATGTCCGCTAGTTTTCTGGCTTCCTTGGGACTCTCCCAAAGGTCTCTTCCTCTGCTTATGCTGGCAGGTTCATCTTTTGCTCCTGGCACCAGTTTGAGGCTCTGAGTTTTATATGGACAGAAATCGGTTGTATTTGGGGGGATTAAAATGTTTCCCTTCCTCCCCCGTGCGGGAAGGACGGGCATGTTTCAGACCTGTTAGTGTGTCAGGGGGTTTGTGTTTGGGGAGGAAGGATGGTTTTGTGGTTTAAGGAAGTGGCTCTCAACCTTTCCATACTACTATCCCGCTTTCAGGAGGCTGATTTGCCTTGCATACCCTTAAGTTTCACCTCACTTAAAAACGACTTGCTGACAAAATCCAACAAAAATACAAGTGTCACAGCACACTGTTACTGAAAATTGCTGACTTTCTCATTTTTATCCTATAAGCAATCAATCAATTGGAATATAAATATTATATTTACATTTCAGTGTACAGTATACAGAGCAGTATAAACAAGCCACTGTCAGTATGGTGTCTTTAGCCTCTGTTTGCCAGAAGCTGGGAGTGGGTGATGGGATGGATCACTTGATGACTACCTGTTCTGTTCGTTCCCTCTGGGGCACCTGGCATTGGCCACTGTTGGAAGACAAGATACTGGCTAGATGGACCTTTGGTCTGGCCCAGTATGGCCGTTCTTATGAAATCTTAGGTTGTACTGACTTGGCTAGTGCTTTTTACGTAGCCTGTTAAACTAGGCAAATATCTAGATGAGCTGATGTCTGGTACCCCCTGGAAGATCTGTGTAGCCCTTGGGGTACACAAATCCCTGATTGAGAACCACTGGTTTAAGGCACTCAGCAGCTCTTACTCTCTCTGATAGCACAAAACCAGACAATTGGGGTCTCCTACCTTTGGGTGTGTCTACACTAAGGTCCATCTTCACTAGAAATGCTACAGCAGCACCAATGTAGCGTAGACGCTTACCGTGACAGAAGGGGTAAATCCTCTCTCAGAGCTGGTAGGAAGGATCCTTCCATTGACCTAGCACTGTGTACGCTAGGGCTTAGGTTGGCTTCAGTATGTCGGTTGGGATGTTAGCTATGTCACTCCAGGAGGTGAAAAAATTAAGTCAACCTAACTTTCTAGTGTAGACCAGCCCTTCGTTCCTCTAGATTGTAAACACTTCATGGGAAGAACTCTCTCTTACTATGTGTAAGTACAGCAGCTAGCACAACAGAGCCTCTGCCTGAACAGGGGCCTGTGCACACCATCCTAATTATGAAGGTTTTGTGTCTTGCCTGTTAAGATTTAGTTGAATTTTGCCCTGCAGTCTTTTTGCTAGGTAGGAAGAATGCACTGTAGCTCTCCTCCCCTCCCCCCGCTGACAGCATTTCCTCGTGGAGTCCGGAGCGGATGTGCAGGGAGTTTACAAGTGAATCCCCTGAGTGAGAACGAGAGCTTTCCAAAATGCTTTGGCTGAGGAGCAAAAGTCCCATCGAAACTCAGTTCCACTCAGACTTAAATTTTAATCTTTTTTAAATGGGTCTTTTAAGAAATTCAGCCTCCCACGTCAGACATGGTTTTGTCCAGAATGGTCTTGAAAAGAGAGAAGCTGATTCTTCCACCGTTCATCCCAATTTAAACTCCCTGAAATCTCCTCTCTAGGTTACCTTTGAAGATAATGGGCCCTTTAGCATGTTCTGTCTTAAATATTTTTTTTTAAAGAAGGTACTTGAAATTCTAAAGATTGGTGTGTTTGAATTTTCTGACAAAGTTATTAAATTACAGTTCTTCAAAATGTCACTTTTGGACATCTCTGTATTGATTTTAACTATGGAGTTGCTACCAAGGCCCATGTAGTATTCCATCTGCATTTCCCTCGTGCTCACAATCAAACAATTATCTCCATTAGCTGTGAGTAGAACAGGCTGGAATTTTTCAAATTAAAAGTTTTTGGGGTTTTTTTTATTTTTTTATTCATTGAAAATTTCTTCTTTACAAAGAAGAAAAAAATTCACTTCTTTTGACATTATCAGAGAATTTTGTTTTATACGAAACCTGTAGCACTTTTAATCAAAATTTTTAATAAAAAATGATTGATGGTTTTTAGGATGATACAGAAGAGGGTAGATGTGTGGGGCGTGGAAGAAGAGTGATGCAGATGGTATATAGCTCTGGATGCGGGGTGGAGCCTATTGCTTAAACAGTTTTTAAAAACCTTGGGGATCAAACTAATTTTAATGCAATTTCTTAACCTGAAAAATGGCACTTTTCATACAATTTTTAAAAACCTTTTCCTGCTCCCGTTGCCTCCTCTGTGCTCCCTTTTCTCTGGCAAAATATAGAAAGGAAACAATGTGGGGGGGGGGGGCAGACACCACCACAGAAATGCTCTTGAAATTGGCCTTTTTCAAAACCTGCACAACACAAATATCTACATTTTATTTTTTCGCCTTTTTCCACAAAAATTCTTTACTGTTTGTGACTGGTTCTGCAAGGAAATAACTTCACACAAACCTTTATTTTACAGAGCTAAGGGTTGCTGCTCATATACAACTTACCTGACACAAGCTCAGAAAAGCAACTAAATGAAAAGTGCAGCCATCAGCAATGCCCCGGACTCCTCCATTCACTGTGCCACTCCTTAGTCCCACCACAACGACTGTACACAACAGACCATGCACCCCTCACTTACCTCCCAAGCCTAGGGCTGGCAGCCTTCCAGCACCACCTTGACAAACTGGGGACCTGCTGCACCACTCACTACAGTCGCTGGGAGACATTAATGGGCGCTGGTTGGGCTGGGCCCAAGGTGAACATGCCTTCAATTAGCTCCTCCTTGTGGGAGTCCTGAAATTTGCTTCCCACAGACTTTTGTGTCAGCAAATTGGACCACTGAACCTCATTTAAAAACAAAAAAGAAGTTTCTAGTTCTCAGGGTTGGGAAGAAACGTTTGGAAACTTGACTTGAGTATAACTGAGGCAATAACAAGTGCCAGAGCTGCAGTGAGCCTGAAACAACAGCTGTGAGAGGTGTGTAGTGAGTCTTGAGGGCATGGTATCTCTAAGTGACATGGGTGCCCTGCCCACACCTCCCCACCATGGACATTGCTCCCCCAGACACACTCTGGCGGCTAAGTCATGGGTGGCTCTGCAATTGCCATTACTCCTAGAGAGGAGAACCCCCCTGGCACCACTCCTACTGGTGGGACCAGGCAGATTGCTCCAGCCCACCCAAAGAAGATTGTGGTGGGCCCCCCAGCAGCTGCTTCATGTGTGGGTGGCCAAGGCCAGTCCAAGTGGGGATGGGTCCAAGGAGGGCCCTGTGTTGCAAGGCAGTGGTGATTGCCCTGCGCAGGGGGGCAGTGTGCATGTGTAGGACTCACTGCACTGGAGGATCTGACTGTGAGATGAGCCTCCTGGAGCCAGTTATACTGGCATTAGTGTCCCAGTGTCGCCATGGGGCTGTTGCTATAGAATCAAAAAGGGTTTTCCCACCTCCTGTTCCCTCCTCCCCACTTTGGCCGTTTCAAAGTAGGCCCTTCTCTACGAGGTGAGAGACTGAGGCTAGAACTTCAGAAGAGCTCTGAAGCTGGGATGCAGGTTGACTGGATTTTCAGAAGAGTTCCGTAACCAGCATTAGCTGAGCACCTACAAAAATCTGTCCCCAGTTTTGCCCGCTGAGCGCTTGAAATTCTGGCCCATAACTTCAGCCAGGGGCCTTTTTGTTTGCCGTACAGGCCGTGGGTCCAATTTTCAAAAGTGCTTAAGTGAGTTAAGAGCCTGTGTCCTATTTGAAAAAGTGATTTAGGCACTAGGGAGTGTCAGTCATTGAAAGCCAAAGGGAGTTAGGCACTGAAGGCACATATCAAAGGAACTCAGGCTTTTCTCCACTCAGCATTGTACCACCTAGGTGCCCTGGCACCCCCAACCCTAAACTAGGTGCCCAGGATCCCTATACAATGCCTGGGGAGAGTTAGGCAGTTCCTAGCTCAGCAGGCCAGCTTCTGAACATCCCTTTCTCAGATGCCTAAGACAGCCAGGAGTGAAATGCCAAGGAGAGGGGCTTATGTACCTGGGCTGGAATTCTAAACCTGTATTATAATATTCAGCCAGTAGGTGGCACCATGTGTAACATCCCTTCCCTGGGCGGGTAGCAGCCCTACCTGGCTGTGCATTAAAGTGAATGAGCACACGTCTCTTGTCTTTCTCTCGGTGATGGGAGCGCAGTAGCCAGTCCAGATCTGCTCCGGAGGCCTGACCTGCTAGCCGCAGCCTGCCACGTATGGGGGGTACATGACAGTCCTAATGGCTACGTCTCTGTTGCAGGAAAAAACCTGCCGCACGGAGTCACGGAGCCTGGCTGGGGCGGCAGAGCTGTAAAACGACCATGTAGACATTTGCACTCGGGCTGGAGGTAAGGAACTTGGACCCTCCCACCTCATGGGGTCTCAGAGCCCAAGCTCCAGTGCAAGTCTGAATATAAACACTGACATTTCATAGCTCCGCAAGCTAGACTGATCTGGGCCAACTGGGGCTGTGCTATAGGTCTTCTATTGCAGCCTGAATATACCTTAAGCGGCTGACTTGGTGCCCCAGCAGCTGGGCCAGAGATGGGTGCCCCCCGTCTGTTCGGGTTCCTCACCTGTGGACCCTTGCCTACAGTTAAAGGGCTGACTTCGCTTAAGTGCATTGGTAGCCATGCCCTGCAGCCAGAACCTTCTCTCTCTCTCTGCCTGTCTCCTACTCAGTCTAGGCCGCTGTCCTGCATGTCCCTGTGCCCCTGGGTGTCTTTGGTAGGTGCCGTGCTGCACCCCACCTCTTGCCGGCCTGTATCCATGGCTCCTGCTGTGCTGTCTGGCACGTATCAGCTCTACGGTGTACTCAGAGGGGACCTATGGGACCAGGCCCTATAGGGGAGACAGACGTTCCCCCACCTAGTTCAAGAATCCCCTGGCAGAGCCTCCAGGACTTGGTTTGCACTGGGGCTCTGTGCTGCTTGTCAGCAGTGAGGGATCATTAGGGTGTAGGCAGCTTTGTGGGTGCCCACAGGTGAAAGTAGGGTTCCTAGTGTCTGAGGCAGCAGCTAGGTGGGATGTGAAATGTCAGTGGTGCCTAAATGGTGGCTGTAGGTGCCTGAGGAGGTAGATAGGCCCAGCTCCTCAAAGGTGTTTAGGTGCCTAAATTATAAAAACTGGCACTTAGAGCTTTCAGAAAATGTTACCCTTCGTCCTCTTCTTGCTGCCATCAGCCTCACTGTAGCGCTTGCTCTCCCACGCCCACTAATGAAGGGACCACGGAAATGCAATTTATAAACGGAGATAGCTCAGTGGTTTGAGCATTGGCCTGCTAAACCCAAGCTTGTGAGTTCTATTCTATTAGCTAATGCCACAGAAGTGCTATATTGTATCTGAACACTGGGAGGCAAACCTGCACTGTTCCAGACAAACCTTTGGACAGAGAAATAAAAAAGTCAGACGTACTGTCTCTTGATTTAATCTGCTGGCTTTTAAGGTTTATTATTCCTAAAGTGGCTAAGCAGAGGCAATTTAAGCAGCTGAATATGCATGCATAATAAGCATTTTTCCTTGATGTATATTAATCCTGTTTAAACAGAGCTCTTTTTTTCTTTTTTTTTCTTGTTAGACACACTAAAGCTGTAGCTGCTGGTGCATTTTCACCTATTTAGCTGGAAGCAAGAGGCACTGCTGCTGGCCATGTTTCCAATTGCTCAAGGGTTTCTAGCTGACTGACTAGAAACACAGCACCATTCACTAGTGACGGACACGGTCTCAGGGACTAAAACGTAAAAAGACTCCACACGACGCTGTTCTTTTAATAGCCCCAAACTTTGCTTTTAGTTGATACTTCCTGGGGCTGAGAAAAGGCGTGGGGAGTAGGAAAGTTGAAGTGCGGGGGTGGAAGTGTTGCTGGATTTTCATTTACTGCAGACAAATACTCTGTAAGCCCGGGAAACTTCTTCTAGTGCTACGTTTCCCACAATGCAGTTGGGGCCCACAAGAGACCTACAGCATCTTATGCTGCCCATCTCTGCCTTCCCTCTGCAGCTCAGCTAAGGTGACCAGATGTCCTGATTTTATAGGGACAGTCCTGATATTTGGGGCTTTTTCTTATATAGGTTCCTATTACTCCCCCACCCTCTGTCCCGATTTTTCACACTTGCTGTCTGGTCACCCTAAGTTCAGCTCATGATCCCGGTTGCTGGGATCCCTGTGAATCCAAACACAGACACAGGAGACCAGGGGGAGACCTGGTATAAATAGATGCCTTGTAAACCAGAGGCACTGGACCCAGAAAAGGGCATCTACTGATCAGAGGGAGTAAGTAGCGATGGGCCTGGACCCAATCCCAAGTGTGAACGTCCTTGAATTGTGGGCTCAGTTGAGCCAAACTTTGCAGGGAGGCCCAAGTCTACCAAAAAAGTAAAAACTCCATTTGGCTGGTAAGGCCTCTGGAGCAAGGTCTGCCCTTTGGTTATGTGTTTACACAGCACAACAGCACCCTGATCCTCAGTCCAGGCTTCTAGGCCATGCCACAGCACGGGTGCTAGTAATCCAGCTTCATCAATCAGACAGCCCGATGTCCCCTGTAGGACGCAGCAGATGAGAACGGAGGCCAACCAAGGCTGTGGCAGTGGCCCACCCGCAGATGTCACTCTCCTCCCAGGCATGTGCTGCATCTGCCTGCATTCAGCACTGCAGATGTGTGTACCAAGCGCCTGTTCCCAGCAATGCAGTGTAGTGCTGCTGCTTGTGAGAGCGTCTGGTAACGATGTGGTCCCGGAGTGCAGAGCTCCAGTCAGCAGACACCATGTTGCCGGTATCGGGCGCCTTTGGGTATGTATCAACGTCACCTAGATTCTGCTGATTTTAACGACCTCAAACTCCCATTGACAAGAGCATAATTTGACTCAGGCATCAGCTGTAGGGGCAGCACTCACCAAACCTATCATGTGAGAAATCGTTGGGCTTTGGAGAAGGCCAGTCTCTGGCATTGCACCCACTCACATCAGCAGAAAGGAAGGCTGTGTCATAACATTTCTTCCCAGATCTGGACCTTAGCGTCCAAAATATGGGTGTTAGCATGAAAACCTCCAAGCTTAGTTACCAGCTTGGACCTGGTATCGCTGCCACCAGCTAAGAATTATACAGTGCCTAGCTCACTGTGGTCTCCCCAAAACCTTCCCTGGGGGACCCCCAGACTCAGATGCCTTGAGTCTTAAAACAAAGGGAAATAACGCCCGCCCCTTGTTTCTTTGGTACTTCCTCCCAGGCTCCCCTCCCTGGACGACCCTAGGAGATTCCCCGCTTCCAGTCCTGGAAACACAAGTACCGAGAGATCTAATCTCTCCCCCTCACCCAGAGGGTATGCAAAGTCAGGCTTAGTAAAGCTAACACAAAGAGATTTTCCCCTTGACTTCTTCCTCCCACCAATTCCCTGGTGAGCTGCAGACTCAATTCCCTGGAGTCCCCACTAAAGAAAAACTCCAACAGGTCTTAAAAAGAAAGCTTTATATAAAAAGAGTGAAAAAGGACATAATATATAGTCTCTGTATCAAGGTGGCAATATACAAGGTCAATTGCTTAAAGGGAAAAAATGAATAAACAGCCTTATCCAAAAAGAATACAATTCAAAACACTCCAGCAACTACACACATGTAAATACAAAAGAAAACAATATAAACCTATTGTCTTACTATCCTTGTACTTACAACTTGGAAACAGAAGATTAGAAAGCCAGGAGATAGAAAAATCACTCTCAGAGCCGAGAGGGTCAGACCCAAGACAAAGAACTCACATCTAAAACTTTCCTCCACCCAGATTTGAAAAAGTCTTGTTTCCTGATTGGTCCTCTGGTCAGGTGTTTCAGGTTCCTGGTATTAACCCTTTTATAGGTGAAAGAGACATTAACCCTTAGCTATCTGTTTATGACATGCCCCCCAAATCACAGACAGTGGGAAACATCACTGGCAGTGATTTCTTCCTAGAACTTTTGAAGAAACAGATGACTACAACACATACAGCTTTACATATACTACTAAGTATGTAAACTACAAGACTTTTACATATGACGGACAATCTTTTAACCGGTGTATTCTGGGAAACTCTCACGAGAGAGTGCATCAGCTACTTTGTTAGAAGCTCCTGAGATGTGCTGAATTTCAAAATCAAAATCTTAGAGAGCTAAACTCCAACGAAGTTTCTTGTTGTTCCCCTTGGCAGTATGAAGCCACTTTAGCGCAGCATTGTCAGTTTGTAGCTGGAACCGCCGTCCCCAAACATATGGGCATAGCTTTTCCAGGGCGTACACAATGGTGTAGCATGCCTTTTCACTGACTGACTAGTGACTTTCCCTCTCAGACAGTTTCTTGCGGAGAAACACGACAGGATGGAAGTTGTGATCCATTGCTTCCTGCATGAGAACTGCTCCTATACCACGCTCAGATGCATCCGTGGTTACTAGGAACGGCTTGTCAAAGTCCAGGGCCCTGAGCACAGAGTCAGACATGAGCGTCGCCTTAAGTTGGGTAAAGGCCTTTTGACACTCATCAGTCCACTTAACTGCATTTGGCTGGGTCTTTTTGGTCAGGTCAGTCAGTGGGGCAGCGATTTGGCTGTAGTGTGGTACAAATCGCCTGTAGTACCTGGCCAAGCCTAAGAAGGATTGGACCTGTTTCTTTGACTTTGGGACAGGCCACTTTTGGATAGCATCCACCTTGGCCTGTAGGGGGTTTATGGTTCCTCGACCCACCTGGTGTCCCAGGTAAGTTACTCTGTTTTGGCCTATTTGACACTTTTTGGCCTTAACAGTTAGTCCGGCCTGCCTGATGCACTCAAAGACCTTTTCCAGGTGTAGTAGGTGTTCGGGCCAGGAGTCTGAAAAAATGGCCACATCATCAAGGTAGGCAACTGCATATTCGCCCAGTCCTGCTAGTAGACCATCTACCAGCCTCTGGAAGGTGGCGGGTGCATTTTGCAGCCCGAAAGGAAGGACGTTAAATTCATACACCCCCGCATGGGTGACGAATGCTGACCTTTCCTTGGCAGGTTCATCTAGTGGTACTTGCCAGTACCCCTTGGTTAAGTCTATTGTAGAGATGAACTGGGCACGTCCCAACTTCTCCAATAGCTCATCGGTGCGTGGCATTGGACAGTTGTCCGGACAAGTTACCACATTTAGCTTACGGTAGTCCACGAAAAAGTGTATTTCCCCATCTGGTTTGGGTACCAGAACCACTGGAGATGCCCATGCACTGGTAGATGAGCGGATTATACCCATCTGTAGCATGTTCTGGATCTCCCGTTCTATAGCAGCTTGGGCATGAGGAGACACCCGGTAGGGCGGGGTTCTAATTGCGTGAGCATTACCTCTGTCAATGGAGTGGTATGCCCGTTCAGTCCGTCCTGGGGTGGCTGAGAACAATGGGGCGAAGCTAGTGCACAGCTCCTTGATATGTCGCCACTGCAGACGTTCCAGGGTGGTTGAGAGGTTCACCTCTTCCACACCACCGTCTTTTTTCTGTCGTAGTAGACACCTTCAGGCCACTCAGCATCATCTCTCTGGACTGTAAACTGACAAACCTGTAAGTCTCTGGAATAGAAAGGCTCGAGAGAATTAACATGGTACACTCTGGGCTTTAGTGAGGAATTGGGAAATGCTATGAGGTAGTTCACAGTTCCCAGGCGCTCTTGGACTGTGAACGGCCCTTCCCATGATGCTTCCATCTTATGGGCCTGTTGCGCCTTCAAGACCATAACCTGGTCTCCTACCTTGAAGGAATGCTCTCTGGTATGTTTGTCATACCAGGCCTTTTGCTCTTCCTGAGCATCCTTTAGGTTTTCTTTAGCAAAGGCTAAAGAGTGTCGGAGGGTGCTTTGTAGGTTGCTTACAAAGTCCAGAATGTTAGTTCCTGGAGAAGGCGTAAACCCCTCCCATTGCTGCTTCACTAACTGTAATGGCCCCTTAACCTCGTGGCCATACACAAGTTCAAATGGTGAAAATCCTAAACTGGGATTTGGTACAGCCCTGTAGGCAAACAGCAACTGCTGCAACACTAGGTCCCAATTATTGGAGTGTTCGTTGACAAATTTACGTATCATGGCCCCCAAAGTTCCATTAAACCTTTCCACCAGGCCATTGGTTTGATGGTGGTACGAGGTGGCAACCAAGTGGTTCACCCCATGAGTTTCCCACAGTTTTTGCATGGTCCCTGCCAGGAAATTAGATCCTGAATCTGTAAGGATGTCGGAGGGCCAACCTACCCTGGCAAAAATGTCTGTTAGGGCCTGACACACAGCGTTAGCCCTGGTGTTGCCTAGAGTTCCTGCTTCCGGCCATCGGGTAGCAAAGTCCACTAAAGTCAGTACGTACTGCTTTCCTCTGGGTGTCTTTTTTGGGAAAGGACCCAGAATATCCACAGCTACTCGCTGAAACGGGACCTCAATTATGGGGAGTGGCTGGAGAGGGGCCCTGACCTGGTCTTGGGGCTTTCCCACTCTTTGGCATACCTCACAAGACCGGACATACTTGGCAACGTCCTTGCCCATCCCCTCCCAGTGGAAGGACTTCCCCAATCGGTCCTTGGTTCTGTTCACCCCAGCATGGCCACTGGGTTGATCATGGGCTAAGCTTAAGAGCTTCCCCAGGTATTTAGTTGGAACCACCAACTGTTTTTGCGGCTGCCATTCTTCCCGGTGTCCACCAGAAAGAATCTCCTTGTATAAAAGTCCTTGGTCTATAACAAACTGGGATCGATTAGAAGAGCTGAGAGGCAGTGGGGTGCTCCGTGCCGCCGCCCAAGCTTTCTGAAGGCTGTCATCTGCTTCCTGCTCAGTCTGGACTTGTTCCCTTGAGGCTGGGGTCACCAGTTCTTCCTCAGACTGGGGACTTGGGCTTGGTCCCTCTGGAAGCGATGTAGGTGATGGGATTGTTTCCGTTGCTGGTGAACCGCTCTCCGCTGATGCACCTGAGGGTATTTCAGGCTCTGGCTGAGCCTTTTGGGTATGGCTGTCTGTTGCTTCTGCCAGTTCTGGCTCGCTGGCGCCCTCTGGCATTGAGTTTGAAGATGTGGTTGCAATTGCTGGTGCTGGTTGCTGTTCCAGTTCCGGCCTGGGACCGGAGGTGCTGTGGCTGTTTCAGTGGTTGGCATGGAATCTGGGTCCACTACCTCTGTCTGGGTCTCTGGTAACACAGACGGGGCGTCTGTGGATGGCTCAGGAACAGGAATGGGTCTGGAAGCTTGCCTGGTTTGGCTACGTGTAACCATTCCCACTCTCTTGGCCTGCTTCACCTGGTTGGCCAAGTCTTCCCCCAGTAGCATGGGGATGGAATAATTGTCATAGACTGCAACAGTCCACATTCCTGACCAGCCTTTGTACTGGACAGGCAGTTCAGCTGAAGGCAAGTCTACAGCTTGTGACATGAAGGGGTAAATTGTCACTTGGGCCTTTGGGTTGATGAATTTGGGGTCTATGAAGGACTGGTGGATAGCTGACACTTGTGCCCCCGTGTCTCTCCATGCAGTAACCTTTCCGCCCACTCTCAACATTCCCCTTCACTCTAAGGGTATTTGAGAGGCATCTGGGCCTGGGGATCTTTGGTGTGTTGGTGGTGTACTGAACTGCACTCGGTTGGGGTTCTTTGGGCAGCTGGCCTTTATATGTCCCAGTTCATTACACTTAAAGCATCTTCCAGCTGACTGGTCACTGGGTCGATGTGAGTTACTGGAGACTGGTGAGGTGGAAGAATAGGGTGTCTGTGGCTTTCCTTGGGTTGTAGGTAGGGTCTTTGGCTGCCCTCGGTTGTAGGGTTTATTGTCGGTGTGCCCTCGGGGGTATTCGTTCCCCTTGACAGTAGCTTTCTTGCTTTCTGCCACTTCCATCCATCTGGCTCCAATCTCCCCCGCCTCGCTGAGATTTTTGGGTTTTCCATCTTGTATGTACCGTGTTATGTCCTCAGGAACACCATCCAAGAACTGCTCCATTTGTATGAGGAGGTGCAGTTCGTCCAAGGATTTAACATTGTTTCCTGATATCCAGGCCTCATAACTTTTCCCAACGTGGTAGGCGTGTTTGGGAAATGACACATCTGGTTTCCACTTTTGGGTTCTGAAACGCCGACGGGCATGATCCGGGGTAATCCCCATTCTGTATCTGGCCTTGGTTTAAAAAAGTTTATAGTCGTTCATTTTCTCCTTAGGCATTTCAGCTGCCACCTCTGCTAAAGGTCCACTGAGCTGTGGCCTCAATTCTACCATGTACTGGTCTTCAGGGATGCTGTACACAAGACAGGCCCTTTCAAAATTTTCTAAGAAGGCCTCAGTCTCATCACCTGCCTTGTATGTGGGAAATTTCTTGGGATGTGGAACCATAATTGGCGAAGGGTTGTTAGGATTGGCTGGAGCATGCTGCCCAGCCTGCGCTAACTCCAGTTCATGTTTTCTCTGTTTTTCCCTCTCTTCCCTTTCTTGTTGTTGTTTTTCCATTTCTTGGCGGTAGGCTGCCTCTTCTTCTTGTAGTTTTCTGTGGTGGGCTGCATTTTTGGCATCTTCTTGTTTTTGTAGCCTTTCCATCTCTTGTTTGTGAGTTGCTTCATCTCTGGCCATTTGTGTTCTTAGTAGTTCTATCTGTTTTTCCATTGCTTCCAGCTGTACTGCTTCTGGTTTTCGTGACATTCTGGTTCCTGAGCCGTCCACAGACGGCCCGTCTGTGTTACCAGAGACTCAGACAGAGGTAGTGGACCCAGATTCCATGCCAACCACTGAAACAGCCACAGCACCTCCAGTCCCAGGCCTGGAACTGGAACAGCAACCAGCACCAGCAATTGCAACCAGGGGGAGAGATTAGATCTCTCGGTACTTGTGTTTCCAGGACTGGAAGCAGGGAATCTCCTAGGGTCGTCCAGGGAGGGGAGCCTGGGAGGAAGTACCAAGGAAACAAGGGGAGGGGGTTATTTCCCTTTGTTCTATCTCTTTTTGTTTTATTTCTAGTTCCTGTATTTTTTTCCATATCTCGCGTGTGCTCTGCATCTTTGATTTGTTCCGGGGCCTCCATTTTTGTCTTGGAAGGCACGGTTCCTGTTTTCTTGTGTTGGGGTGCCCTCCGGTGTTTATTGTCTGAACTACTGGCTCTGTTGTCTCCTGGGGTCTGCCTAGTAACAGTGCCTTTTTCCCTTTCTTCCTCTAGCTAATCTTTTAAATGTAAAGTAAACCAGAAAAACCACTTTATTTGTATGTGTATTGTGCTGGGTACTTGACTTTCAATGGGAGTGCTATTGTCTCACAAAAGACCCTTAATAGTTCCTTAATGGTTCGTTGCTTAATATGCAAGCTACTGCCAGGAGAGAACAGAAAAAAAATTTCTCTCTGGTTCCTTTTAAAACCAAACCCTCTCTGCTTAAAAGCCCCTAGCAGAGAAAAGAAAAATATAATATTCCTACTGGCTTCTGGATTCTATCTTTATCCCACCTCTGCCACCATGTCATAACATTTCTTCCCAGATCTGGACCTTAATGTCCAAAATATGGGTGTTAGCATGAAAACCTCCAAGCTTAGTTACCAGCTTGGACCTGGTATTGCTGCCACCAGCTAAGAATTATACAGTGCCTAGCTCACTCTGGTCTCCCCAAAACCTTCCCTGGGGGACCCCCAGACTCAGATGCCTTGAGTCTTACAACAAAGGGAAATAACCCCCGCCCCTTGTTTCCTTGGTACTTCCTCCCAGGCTCCCCTCCCTGGACGACCCTAGGAGATTCCCCGCTTCCAGTCCTGGAAACACAAGTACCGAGAGATCTAATCTCTCCCCCTCACCCAGAGGGTATGCAAAGTCAGGCTTAGTAAAGCTAACACAAAGAGATTTTCCCCTTGACTTCTTCCTCCCACCAATTCCCTGGTGAGCTGCAGACTCAATTCCCTGGAGTCCCCACTAAAGAAAAACTCCAACAGGTCTTAAAAAGAAAGCTTTATATAAAAAGAGTGAAAAAGGACATAATATATAGTCTCTGTATCAAGGTGGCAATATACAAGGTCAATTGCTTAAAGGGAAAAAATGAATAAACAGCCTTATCCAAAAAGAATACAATTCAAAACACTCCAGCAACTACACACATGTAAATACAAAAGAAAACAATATAAACCTATTGTCTTACTATCCTTGTACTTACAACGTGGAAACAGAAGATTAGAAAGCCAGGAGATAGAAAAATCACTCTCAGAGCCGAGAAGGTCAGACCCAAGACAAAGAACTCACATCCAAAACTTCCCTCCACCCAGATTTGAAAAAGTCTTGTTTCCTGATTGGTCCTCTGGTCAGGTGTTTCAGGTTCCTGGTATTAACCCTTTTATAGGTGAAAGAGACATTAACCGTTAGCTATCTGTTTATGACAGGCTGGTCTAGTGGTTAGGGGACTGGCCTAGGAGTAAGGACGTCTGGTTTCAAGTCTCTGCTCTGCCACAGCTTTCTGAGTGACATGAAGCTTCTGGCGTGGGGAAGATCTATGCAGGCCTGCAGCAACAAAGCACTTGGGCTTGTATTTAACTTGAAGCACAGGAGAAGTTCCATTGGTGTTAATGTGGTATTCACAGGCTTGCTTCCCTGGATCCGAGCCCTGAAGGGGATGTTCTCCTTCCCGCTCGGTTCCTAGCTAGGAATGGGACAGACGGGCCCATTTATGGGCTTTCCAGACTTTGTCTTGTTCACACAAGAGCTCTTCTGTTTCCCAGGCCCAGCCTATGCTTATCTGAAAGCATTTTTGTCTAAACTTAGAGATTTCCCAGCCATTCACCCCTGCCCCTGCCCCTGCCCCTCTCATCCCTGGGATTAATCATAGGCTCAGAAGGGAACGTTGATGGAAGTCCCCTGAGAAATGAGTCTGGTGGTTTTCACTCCAGTCCCTACTGGATACATTTGCACATAACACAAGCCATCACCACAAATAGGCGCCTCATTGGGCATCTCAGCATTGAGACCAGGGATGGAAAAGGCAGTCTCTCCCTCCTAGGCTTGTAGGGGAGGTCTGAGCAAGCCAGAGGCATGGGGCAGGAGCCATGGGTGAGGGTCAGGCTGCAGGGGTCTCAGTTTGGTACATTCCACCAGTGCAACATTCGCTAATGTTCTAGGAGGGCCTGGCAGAGTTTGCAGCATGTGCTGGAGTGGCATCAGTGCACCCTGCCTGGTAGCTGCCTCTCTGCCTGGCAGGAGCCCATCTGCTGCTGAAAGCTCCTGGCCTCTCCAAGCAATATTTGCAATTGTAAAATATTTTCGACATCTCCTCTAAACTGCATTAAATTTTCATAAATTAGAGGCTAATGTTTTAAACATAGCTCATTACGGGAGAAACATTCACCAGCCGCCACTGTTAATTAAAACCATTTTTTTCCCTCCCTCTCTCTCTCTGAAAATCTGAAATCAGGAACTAAAAAGCAACAAGAAGAGGGAGGGGAGCAGAGCCACCCAGCTGAGAAACCTTTATTACCCATAACCAATTAGCTCCACTGCTTTTATTTATGGCCCATGGATTCTGCGGTCTGGTTTATTCTGGTGCGTAGCAGCCTCCAGGAGAGAGATGGTCCGGCTGCAAGGCTGGGTTCGTGGGTAGGCTCAAACTTGCATTGTGATCCTGATCCAGTGGGAGTCTTTCCAAGGATGTTAGTGGGAGTTGGATGCAGCCTGTTAGATCTTGTCTGCATTAGGGAAACACACCAGTGTGACTGAGCCAATGCAAAGTCTGACAGCACCCTGCATGCACCCACAGCGCTCCCTGCTTCCTCTGCAGGGTCTGTGGATTGCTGCCACGTCGTCTGGCACAGTTCTCAGGAGCAGGTGCATAATGTCGGCAGTATATAATATCTACTGGTACCAGTTCACGGTGTTGGGTTGTTCCACTGGATACCACAAACGGCTCTGTCTAGCATGAGGAGCAGCCCATCGTGAGGGCAGGGGCTATGCCCTCACACTCACATTGAAGATGTCACAGGGAAGGCCAATAGCTGCCCAATCAGTTCTGGGGGTCTGGGGTCTTCTGTGATGAGCGCTGTCACTCCTAGGCAGCGGTGCTGGAGGAGGAGCCTGTACTCTCCTTGCTGTTTTTATTCTGCTGAGCATCTGACTTGGCTGGCTAGCTAGTCACGTTTCCTTGGGCTGTCTCAGCTGTGCTAACAAGTGCCCCTCTTTTCTTGCCTTCCCCACAGATGCTGAGATGGGAGCATTCTGGGGGCTGGGTCCATGGTCTCAGGGCCAACTCCAGGGTTTTTGCTGCCCCAAGCAGCGAAGAAAAACAAACAAACCCGCGATCGGTGGCAGCTCCACCGAGGCACTTTCTTCTTCGGCAGCAATTCGGTGACTGGTCCTTCCCTCCAAGAAGACCGAGGGACCCGCCGCTGAATTGCCGCCAAAGAGCCCCACGTGCCACCCCTTCCCCTTGGCCGCCCTAAGCACCTTGCTGGGCTGGTGCCTGGAGCCGGCCCTGAATGGCCTGGACAACCTGAGGCCTCACCAGTTCCCTGAATGCCCTTTCCCCCACTACACGTTGCGGGAGCCTCAGGGCACATACAGCTTGTCAGCCGAGGAATGGGTGCCTGCTGGGTGATGGAGAAGCAGGGGGAGGGGTGGTGGGTGCTGGATTGTGCTATTGGAAAGGGGTATATCTACTGATAGCGTTAGAGGCCTGGGGGCCAGGAATACATGAAACCCCACGACCGGTCTGTGTCTGGTTGGAGGAGGCACAACCTTCCGGCCTGTCTCAGCAGAAGGGAGTGTTTTTGCCACCGTAGCTACTTGGTCATCCAGGAGCACAGAGGGGAGTCCAAGCACCCAGGCTGAGGACCTAGTTACCCAGCTGCTCTTCATCCAGGTGCTGCTTTCGGCGAGGCCTTGGGAGAGTTGGGGAAGGTACTGGCTACAGTTGTTGCCTGGACAGGCAGGCTCAGATGCAGCTGGTCCTGACAAATGGTCTGGGTCAGGACAAAGGTCTCCACAGCAGAAGGAGCCAGTGGAGCCAGCAGATCACAAGAACAGCATGTCAGAGGAGAGCACAGGCAGTGGCTGCAACACGGCTAACAGCATACTCCTTGGGCCTTCAGAGCTTCATGTTGGGTTTGAATGTCAACCTCCTGGTTCAGGAGTTAAGGCAATTGGGTTTCGAAGGATGCCGAATGTGTGGGATGGGGGTGGGACAGATGATCCCACATCTGTCCAAGGCTGGGTTTCTTGCATCTTCTTCTGAAGCATCAGGTGTGAAGGCCATGCTCAGAGACAGACCACTGAACTAGGTGCATCATGGAGCTGACCCAGTCTGGCAAGTCCTATGTTCCTGTGACTTTCTGGCCTCTCCAGGACAAGCAGAAGAAAAGGAATGAAATTTCTGCTCTCCTAGTAAAACATCAATTTGCTTGAAGTAGTTATTAGACAGCCAGCATAATTTAGTGGTTGGACCAGGGACTGGGAATCACAGCTGCTGGGTTCTATCATAATTATTCATTGTTTGTGTTATGGTACTGCTGAGGGGCCCCAGGCATGGACAAGCACAGAACAAAACCACAAACCCTGGTTCTATTCCTGGCTCTGCGTCTGACTGGCTGTTTGATCCCACACTTAACCTCTTTGTGCTTCAGTTTCACCACCTGTAGAAAGTTCATTGCCTCCATCAGCTACACAGTGAGGAGATAGAGAGTGGGAGAGAGATGCCAACTGGGAGGTTAGCTTGACCTAGTTCAGTAATGTTTGTAAAACATTCTGTGCTCCTCAGAGGAAAAGAGTCATAGTATATTTTTACAAACTGAAAGAAACAAATATAGAAGTGCCAAGTATTATAATCAGAGGGATATGTATTTGTAAGTGCGTCCTCTGCTTTGATATATTCTTGTCTTTTAGACCTTGCAAGCAAATACATTGATTAGGCAACAGAAGATATTTGACTCACAATAGCCAAACATTTATTTAGGCTGGGATTCAGCACAACTTCAGCGAGGTCTTATTATAGGTAACTGATTTAGGACTATTACAAGTCAATGGCTCTGTTGTTATCTCAATGACTTTACAGCTCACACGGGTAATGGCTAGATCTGTGCAGGTAATAAAATATCTGTTGCTGTGAATTCTCCAAGGAGGACAAAAATTACCCTCTTCTTACGGTCATTTGATTCACTGATTATCCACAGGAAAAGTTTGGATTGGATGTCTGCTACTCAAATTATTTTATTATCCACTGAAGAATATATATGACAAGAAGGGAGGAGGAGAACCACTCCCTGGGAAAACAATCACACAAATGACCCAAGCAGAGAGAGTTTAATCCTGAGCTGAATAATGGACCAGTCTGCCACTGCGCTGCTCCACAGGGATCACTCCAGGCAGAGGGAGGTGAAGATGCATCAATGAGAGGAAGGTACAGAACAGAAAGGAACTACGGACAGAAAGAGAATAGCCTGCAGACATAGGATGTCAGCCTGTGATCTCCTCAGGGTTCACAAGGTAAAGAGGCTGAGGCCTACTCACTACCTGGGTGGGTGACCTTCAAAGGAAACCTAGAGGGAGCAGCAGGTGGTGTTAGTAATTCAGAAGCTGGCACTCTTCCCTCAGTGCCAGCTCTGACTGAATGGCAATGAGCCCATGGCAATTTTCACAGCGAGAATAGGGGGTTAGCTTTGGAGTACTGGCCAAAGCCCAGCTGTAGTGCCACCTCCCCTTCCCACCGGCTCCAGCAGCACCAGAATTGGCAGGGAGGTGACTGACTACGGCCGAAGTTTTTGAAGATAATTTTTTAGACTTTTTTCTATGAATCTTCAAAAAATAAAGCGTCTCCTTCAGAAGAGACCGAAGAATAACGTTCTCCTTCTGAGAAACTCACACGGAATTGTCGTCTTTTCAAATAGCCGCCATCCCCTAATGTTTCCAGTCGGACTGAGGCCATAGGCTGCCCTCACTTAATGTGACTTTCTAAAAATGTTCACTAGCTCCCACTGCTTTCAATGAGATTGAGGCCCCAGACTGCCTCCAGCAAAGTCGGCAACTACTTCTACTCACCAGCTCCTTTCCTGATGGTCTTGGGGGACATCACCTACCCTCAGGGTAACTTGGTGTTACTCCCCCTGGCCGTGGGCGGCAGAGTTGTTGAAATTTTGGTGGTGCCCAGAACCTGCCCCTGCCCAAACTCCGCCCCCCCCAAACTCCACCCCCCACCTGCCCAAGGATCTGGGACAGAGTTTGGGAATGGAGGGGTGCAGGGGTGGGGCTGGGTTTGAGATAGGGCTAGGAATGAGAGGTTTTGGGTGTGAGGGGGCTCAGGGCTTTGGCAGAGGGGTGGGGTGTGGGATGAGGGCTGTGGAGTGGGGCTGGGGATGAGGGGTTCATGATGCAGGAGGGGGCTCAGGGTTGGGGCAGATGGTTAGGGTGCAGGGAGATGAGGGCTTTGGTTGGGACTGGGGATAAGGTGTTTGGGGTATTGGAGGGGCTCAGGGCTAGGGTAGAAGATTGAGGGTGTGGTGGAGGAGTGAGGGCTCTGGCTTGGGGGGTTGGGCACTGGAGTGGGGCAGGGCTAGGGATGAGTTTGGGGTGCAGGCAGGCTGCTCCAGGACAGGGGCCAGAGAGGACTCCCCCCAGCCCTTTCCCTGCCAGTGGCAGCGAGCTCTGGGGGAGGAGCCCCCCTTTCCTGCCCCCCCAGCAACACAGTCACCCCCACCACTGTCACTGCATGTGCTCCTAGGATCCCTCTCAGGTCCAGGAATCTCCCTTGCCTTCCCCATGGTGGGTGCCAGGGGGTGCTGCGTGCGCCTCCTCCCCTGCTGTTGCCCCTGACAGTAGCCTCATTGGGGATGGGGGTGGGGGGTTGCCTCCTTGCCCAGCATGGGGCAGGAGCGGTGACTGTGGGTGGAGACGGGGGGGGGCTGTGCTGGTGGAGGGTCCCGATGGAAAAGGGAAGGGTCTGAGGTGGAAGGACAGGCTCAGGCAGTCGATATGAGAGCGCTAGGACCCTGTGGCACCAGTTGTTGCAGGGAGGCAGCATGGAGCTGCACAGAAGAGGCAGGGATGCTCTGCTCCCTCTGGGTCTGGGGACGTGCACGGGGCCAGCAAGGAGGGGTTGGGGGCCACTCAGGGAGGTGCAGGGGGGGCAGCAGGTGGGGCCGTGGGGGGGAATCCAGCCCCAAACATTGGTGGAGCTGGGCCCTGGGCTCTGAATATTGCTGGTGCCCAGGCACCAGGTGGGTATATAACTTGCCGCTCATGCCCCTGGCCCCAGACCTGAGGAGAACAGTGGGGAGATGGCAGCCATTTTGAAGGAGGGCCATTTAATGGTGAGTGTCTCTGGAAGGAGATTTTCATGCACCCACCTAAAATAAAAAAAAATAAAAATGTTCGGTGATGAACAATCACAAAAAGTGACCACTAATCCTAGAACTTTCTGTTCCAAAACTACCCATTGCGCCAGATCTACTCACTAGAGAGGGAACAAGGGTGGGGTATGCGTGCATATGGAGGGGGAGTTCAGAGGCAGCTGGGGTGCATACGGGTGAGAGAATGTGGAGAGCTGGAAGGAAGGTGGAAACTAAGTAATACACTCCAGCTATATTGTGTTTCCTTGGCAAAGTGAAGCAGCTGTAAATCCAGTTTAACTGACCAGGTTGCTCTGACTGCCGTGTGCTGCTCTAGTGCGGGGTGAGGCAGCCTGCGCATAAGGATGACTCTGGCCCTAAAATTTAAATAATTAAAAATATGTATGATTGTTGATATCACATATCTTAAATTCCTAGAAATGCCAAATGGCAGGATTCTCTTTGTATCTCTTGTTTACTATTCGTGTATGAAAATGTCAGTATTTTATTTTAAAAAGCCAAGGAAATCCCCAGACAGATAACTATATTAAGATGGAGTTAAGTGTTAGAGAACATATCAGCAAGGAGAGGTAAAATACATTACAGGGTTGGTGTATTTATCCCCAAACAAACATTATAAACCTAGGGAATTCTGAGCTAAGGTTAAACTTAAAAAAAAATCCAAATACTTTTAAGTATGGAAATGCAAAATTAAGATACCTAAACATTCTGAACACCCCCAATTAAGTTTCACTCCTCAGTTAATTTGCAGGCATAAAACCTGCAGTGTAGACATCTAAGTACCTGTTCTATGGGTGTAGTCAGGAACTCAGGTACCTAAATAGGATACCTGCAGGTATAAAATCGTTCCCATGGTCAGAGGTGAGGCTGATACCTTTTTGAATTTCAGGCTTTGATATGTGGCAGCAGGGCCGGCTTTAGAAGTGCGGGGCCCAATTCGAACAGTTTTGACGGGGCCCCGGCAGGGATGACTTTAAAAAAAACAAAGCAATAACAACAACAACAACAACAAAAAACACGTGGGGCTTGTGCTCACCAGGTGCTGCTCCGAGTCTTCAGTGGCGGGTTCTTCACTTACTCCAGGTCTTCAGTGGCACTGAAGGACCCACCACTGAAGTGCTGCTGAACACCTGGAGTGAGCCAAGTACCCCACCGTCGAAGTGCTGCCAAAGACCCAGAGCGCTGCCAGGTGAGTAAAAATTAAAAAGGCACCTCTAGCCAGGGAAGGGATTCTCACTGGGTGTGGGGCCCTCTTAGGCACGGGGCCCAATTCGGGGGAATTCGTGGAATAAGCCTAAAGCTGGCCCTGCGTGGCAGGATCTGGATTGGTAGGGGGGAAAAGAGGAGGACCAGGGATGGGCAGCTACATACTTTTTGTGTGTAGAAAGCAATAGAGAATGAAGAATGATTGCTTCCACTCCTCCAGAATTCGCATGTGCTCATGTTTTGGACTTTGTCCCTTAACATGCGAAAATTTTGTAAATAAAGTCATGTTACAATAGAGGACAATATTGCAAAAATGGCCAGTTTCCCAAATCATCTGCTCATGCGTGATCTGCTGGTTTAAATTTCTCATTGTCAAAAGCCACAAGAACCTGTCGTACTTGCAGCCCTGGAGTGAACTGAAGGGTTTCAATAGATGGGACAGGAGATGCTGAACAGTCTTCTTTGTTCATAAGTTTTTCGGAGATCCTGTAGTTGGGTCTTTCCTTCTTATATTTTTAACTTGTTAATCTCCAATCAGTATTAAAAGTGTAGCTATCAGTGTTGTGTGATTCTGAAATCGTTTGTTGTCTTGAAGTTGTGGCACTGATGCTGAGATAACAGGGTTTGGGCAGGAAAGACGCATTGTGTTTGGCAGACCCATGGAGTGGCTTTCCCCTTTCTCCAGTTTATGGGCAGAACAGACTCTTGAGTTCAGCAGGCTGCGTAGAATTTGCTCCTTATATCCTACTTGGAGCCTTTGTCATTGGGAATGCAATACTTGTCCCTCTTTACCTCCATTTCTGCTTCTCCTTCCAACACCAGTTTGCGTGACAGCCAGTGGCTCTGGCTAAGAAACTGTTTTATGCAGGCTAAGTATTAAGGCTGGATGATCTAGCTCATTTAAAAAAGAATCTCTCTGAACTGTCCTTCAGATTCAGCCTCAGCCTGTGGTTAATGTATAGGAGTGAGACTGTCCTGTCTTTGGCTTTACTGATATCCTGGCAGAGTCTCTGTCCAATCTGATCTGATGTCCCCAAGTGCTGTGTCTGTGCTGTCCAGGCTATCCCTGCACCTGGCACTAGCTGTGCTGAGCCATCCTGCCTAGCATCTTAGCAGGAGTCTGTCAGCGGCTCTTTCAGGCAAGCAGCCCTACCAGGAATCTATATGTGTCCTGAGCCCTGCAGCTAGCAGCCCTGAACCATCAGAGGATCTTTAGTGAGCTTTGAAAAATGCAGTTAATTAAAAATGTTTGTCTTTTTCCTTCTGAGTTCAGGCTGCAAGTGCCAAAACAGCAGCACTCACTGAAAGGGGGAAAGGTGGTTAGAGCAATTAGTATGGGGCTGGGAATGTAGCACTCTCAAATCCTAATCTCTGCTGTGCCACTCTTTTCCACTTGACCTTGGGCAAGTTATGTAATCTTCTGTGCCTCAGTTTCCCCAGCTGTAAACAAGGATAATAAAACCATCCCTACCTACCTCAAAGAGTATTGAAAGGCCTAATTAGTAAATGAGTGTAAAGTGCTTTGATGGTGTAAAGCATAAATATTGTGAGAAAGCTGCTGTCCCCCCACTTCTGGCTTGGCTGAAATGAGGGGATCTCACAGGGACACTTGATCTTGTGAGATTTTTAGTTCAAAGAGGGAGGGATGAACATCCAAACTCTTGTACGTTGCTCCAAAGTGAGGCTCTGAACTGCCCATTGCTATTGCATGCACAGCCTGATTCTCTTCTCACTTACACCAGTAGAATGTGGAGTCACTCCAGGCTTGTACCAATGAAAGTGAGGGAAGAGTCTTCCATTACAGCAAGGGAAAGAGACGTTCTTCTTCAACAGAGCAGTTGTTCTAAGGCTGTAAGTTTATTTTAGTGTTTTTCCTCAACTGAAACAATTTGGAAAAATCCACACAGATCTTCAAAATGTTTGGGAATTGCTGAATCTTCATTTTTTTAGAAAAAAAAATATTTTTTTGTTCCTGTCAGAAATTTTTGCCCAGCTCTATCATAAGACAGGAACAGAGCTTGAACAATTTATTCCTCACGATCACCAGCAGGGGGCAGTGCAGTAACGGAAGTCAAGGGGTGTAGGAAGATGCAGCACAATACAACAAAGTATTAAAAGTAACTGCAGCCCCTCTGCACAAAAGCTGAGAAGAGAGGGAATCATGTAAATAAGTTCTTAGTGCAAAATTAGCTTCTACTGTACAACATGTGTTGGTTTCATGCTAACTAGCAGCCACTGTAGTATGGCACTTTAGATGCCATATAAACGCTTCCCTGTGATCTCCGGGAAGGTGTTGTGCTGTATGTAACCTGCGTATGAAAACAGTTTGCAAGCTGGTTCCGTCTTCTAGCCTGACTATGCTGTGCTGGGCTGTATGGCAGAAGTGCAGGGCAGGGCAGATGTGCACAGCTGCAAGCCGCTTTCCAATAAAGGACCTTCTGTTTCAAAGGCTGTGAATGCACTCTGTCGAGCTGCGGCCTGGGACAGCACAGAACACAGTCATGGGGTCCCAGAACTCAGACAGAGCAAAGACCCGCTAGATGACTCAGGGCGTTGTTCCCTTCTGAGCATTTCCAAGGGCTCGGAATAATTCCCACAACTGGCCTCCGCTAAGGGGATTCTGTCATTTCCCTTGGGTGGCTGCTTCGTAGGCTGATTGAGCCCATTACTGCAGGGACATGGTGCAGGCCGCTGGCACTGGTAAGGCGTGACTCCTGGCACTGCTGGGAATGGATCGGGAACCAGAGAATGGGCAGCGCCTGTGAAGTGTCATTAATTGTGTCATTTAACTGCATTCCAGGTTGATAACGGAGGTTTATAGTTAAATGTTTACCAGGAAAGTAAGTCAGCCAGTTTCTGTCAGATGAGAGGGAGAGATATGGGAGAATGAGAAAGGGGGAAAGAAATGGAAAAGAGAGAGAGAGGACCAAATTCTCCTGAGTGCCACTGAAAATCAGCTCGCGTGCCGCCTGCGGCATCCGTGCCATAGGTTGCCTACCTCTGATTTACAATATCTTGCCTGCATAAAGGCACCATCTTTCCAAGCCAGCTGCCCACGCCCAGCTTTCCTGCGTGGGCGTCGCTGGGAGCTGCTTGGCTACAGTGCCCAGATAGAACGGAAAACTGTGGATGGCTTTAAGAGCGTCCTCACCACTGGGCTTTGGTCTATAAGGGGTTGGGGTGTCTGTCTCTATTGCTGGCTTCTGAGAATTCTATTTGCAGGCACCGCACATTTCCCAGGCATTGGATGGGGAGCCTAATTCGGTGCTGTGAATTCCAGTGGGCGGCAGGTCACCTAAGAGGTAGGCAATGCAATGCTGATGGTTACAGTGCATGAGTTCCTTTGGATTAGCCTTGTCTCAGGCATGGGGCTTTAGGCTAGAGACTTGGAGGATTGCTGATTTTATCCTGGGTTACTGTGGCACTAGTGGGGATACTGGAAGAAGGAAAAAGGAAGTGGATGCCTTGGGGTTGAATTGGTAATGATAGTTCATCAGCCAGTGATAGCCCCATGGCACTCGGAGTTGAATTTATGGGCTCCTGCCCACCAGGGTATAGTCAGTGAGTCCCCAGCAGAGAGCTTAAAGTGTCTGCCAAGGCTGAGTGCAGTGCAGGACTGGAGAGGGGACTGCAGTGCCTGCCCAGGAGAGCGAGCTGTGCAAGAACTATACTATGCTAACTAGGTGCTTGTTTTCAAAAGGGCCAGACCCTGAATGGTGCTGAGCACCTGCAACTCCTTTTGGAATGGAGATCCCAGGACCGGGATGCAGCCCCTCCCCTGAACTATCACCAAGTTTTCCCATTCGTCCCCTCCGTGCCAGCACTCTCTCCATACAAGAAAAGCAGGGCACATTAGCATTCTGAAGGCAAAGCGGAGAGAAGAGAAACATTAGCATTGCTCTTTAAAGCCCAGTGGACCAAAACATTCTGTTTGGCTATGTGAGACTGTAAGCATCCTAATTGGGTCTGTGCACCTGTATTGTCACCAGAGACAATAGCATCATCCTAGCAGGCAGTGATAAATGTGCGTTATCCGCTCTGCAAGCCCACACTTTCCTTTGCCACAGCAGCTTCCAGGAAAGGAAGAAGACAATGCCATTAGTGCTAGCAAGACGTGGGATGCAGAAGTCAATAACTAGGCATATTGTTTGTGAGCGCAATAGGAGATGATACGCTTTTCACCTCACTTGCTTGTATATTAAGTAAAAGCTTCACCTCAAATCCGAATTGCATTGAATTCAGAGCTATTTAAAGGGACAATCTGTATGCTTGGATCAGGGTTTCTCTGTCCGTGTCTTAATCAAACGCATTTTTCTCTCTGTTGTAAGCTCAGTAAGGGGAAAAATGGTTGTTTCAAGTGGCAAAGCTTGACCAAGTTACACCAAATAAACATAATATGTAGAGGAGCAGATAGAAAGCAAACCTAAGGCCCATTAATTTTGACAGGGAACAGAGAAGTATTTATCTGAGCAAAACAACCCCACAGGCTGGTTAAAACTTACTGGCTTGCACATAATTGTAGACTGAAAACAGTGAACATTTGAGACTGGAAATAGTTTTTAAAAAATATTATGAGCCAAAAATCTCCTCTAATTCATACTGTTGCACATAATTGATTCTGGGAATGTTTACCGGTGTAAATGAGAGCCCTCTTTCTTCACTCCCTTTGGGCCTGTCTTAGGAGAGAGTAAACAGCAAATCACACAGCAGTTCAGGTCAGATCGCACTGTCACGTGTTAGTGTCCAGACTGTTGCAGAGCACTCCTGTTCCTGTGGTACCTTTCCTGCTACTCACCACTGATGTAGCGGTAATGTGTAACAACAGCTTCACTTTAGACGGTGTCATCAATTTGCCCAACAGCGTTAAATTCAGCGGGCTCATCTGGCATTTGTCTTAGTTTTGGATTCCGTTGTGTTCAGTCAAGGTGGATGACGCAGTGCTGACTTGGGGCTTAGCACAGAGAAGGACACGTTGTGTTCAGTATCATGCTAGCAAACCATAATTGCAGTCGTGGTAGCACCGTACCATCAAACTCAGTGGCTCATAGTTATGGGCAAACCCAAACGTAACACAGGTTTGTCATGTGGACCCGCTCATAGGTAGTAAGAGGGTGAGAGTCTAAATTTGTGCAGTTTAGGGCTCATGAGGTGGTGTAAGAATGTGTAACTTAAAATGTCTGCATGTGGCTATTTCAATTTAAACGTACACCGTCTTGTAGCCATCTGCACGTTGTCTTCCCTGCCACATCTCCCTCCTCTGACCCCTTAGCATGTAAGCTACATCATTCCAACTTCCGAGCCTAGCTCAGGGAGTGAGCGAAAGCAGTTTGTCTCTCCTCAGTTCCTGGGACTGTTGTTTGGTCCCTGGTCCTGAGAATCTGGCACTTAATTTATAAACCACTGCACGTTAACTCCTCTGTTTAAAACACCCATGCAGCACATGGTCACAGGTTTTGTCTAATTGCTGCAAAGTTTCTTCTGACTTTTAGGAATGGCCACCATTTATGAGGGATGATAGTGGACAAGTTATGCACCTCTTTGATCACCTGTGCTTGTAGGTTGCGCTTCATCCCAAGCACACGTGGGACTTCCTGCTCCACTATTTCAAACTCTTCTGAGTGGTATCTGTCCTCACACAGACATGTCATCTTTAGCTTTATTATTTTATATAGGCTCAGATTGTGCTTGCTATCAGAAAAAAAACAGTTTATTGGGTGGCCAGTAGCCTCTTTGTGTATACGCTTGCTGTGAGTCCAGTGCATTCAGCTCCAGCGTCTGTTTTGATATTAACTTTTTGTTTATTTCAAATGTCACAAATAAATCTGTTAAACTTTGCTTTGTAAATGTATTCATTAAGAGAGCCATCAAAGGACTCTTTTTCGGAGCTTTGTCCTCCAACTGGATGTTCATGAACGTATGTTGCTTTTGCATACTGTTCTTGCATGATACTTCATCCCTGGTGCAGGAGATCCTTGCACTGTGCTTTGATTATCTCCATATTTATTGCAAACAGCAGTTTGTTTACCTTTGTATTCTAACTTTATGACTTATTGTGCATTTTCAGTTAGATGCGATTCAATTCTTTTGCTGCTTACTAACACTTTTATTTGGAAGCTCAGTTTTCATTAGCCTTGCAGATAGCCACACCACCTGTTTTTGAAAAATCAGATCCATTTTGCACAATAATATTTCTTTGTCCTGGTTATCCGCTATACCACAGAGTGTGGTCTGTAATTAGTCCATCTGTTAATGCTTCAAATTCATATGATTTTACCTTATTAGATAGGTCTGTAACACAATTATCAATAGTCTCATCTGGCAGGTGGTTTCCTGCACAAAACCAAAGGAAAAAAAAATCTCACTCAAGAGACGTTCCTGCATAGATCAGACTGTTCCAGAAATTTGTGAATGATTTTGCCTAGCAGTTAGCTGTTCCCTTCATGCTCCCTCTGGAATGTGGTGTAGATATCTAATGCCGCATGTTGCACTGTGGAGGATTTCACCCTCTCACATTTCTATTCAATACCATTTGCTTTTGGGCCATTTTGGAAACACTGCCTCCTGTTCCTCCAGTTCTCTGCCACATTCTCTTCTAGCTAGAGATGCGGGTGGTTTCATTGGCTCCATTTTTGCCAAAAGTTAAGCTTTCTTCTGATACTTTGTCGTCTGGGTGGTGCACAGAAGTGCTGGGAAGAGAATTAAGTTTATTTCCTGCCTTCTGTCAGATGATCTGGATCGAGGTCACCAAAGTGACTGGTCAGTATCCGGTTATTCCATTGGCCATTGTTACACTCTGAAAAGCAGAGTGCAGGATCATCATGGATCCTAGTTTTCCATGATAAAGAAAACAAAATTCTCCAATTATTCCCCCCCCCCAAAAAAAAATCCATGTTTTTCTACGACTAAAATGGAATCTGTCAGCAGGAGCCCTGCCACCCGGGGCTGAGAGCCAAGCCCTGCCATCTGGGGCTCAGGCATCATTTCCTATATTCCTGTGTGTGCGCTGGTGGCCTGGGGTTCTACTATGTATGTTTTTATTTTGTGTCAACCTGTAAAACCTAAAGATTCTCTGTAAAAATGCAAATTCAGAGTTTTTCCATGTTTTTCCATGACAACCGGATTTCTAGGATCCCTGGTGGTCACCCCAACAGGTATGTTTTCTTGGGGAGAAGCTGCAATGGGAGGCCATCAGCTGGAGCTAGTTTTGAACTAATTTCATGAACAACAAATGGTAAACAGTACACAAGAAAATCGTGGGGGGAGGAGCTCTGTAAGGTACAGATATTGAGGACAGAGACAGCAAGAGTTGTTATCTCACCATTCCAAAAGCAAGGGACTCGTGGTTCCTGGTCCTATGTACTCCTGTAACAGCTGTTTAGCAACAATTTCAGACAGGAGGCCAAGAATACGGCTGTATCCCATTGAATGATGTTTGTGTCGGGGGGGGGGGGGTTTCCACATCTGACGTGCTGCTGTTTAAAGTAGGTTTATACAACCGAGGAGGCAACAGAAAGCTCCAGTTCCCCAGGGCGAGGCTGTCAGGAATCAGCAGGGGAGCTTATGGGGGCAAAAATCCAACAGGGAGAAAATATTTTATAGAATAGATCCCTGATGCTAGGCTGGCTACTGTCTCCATACCTCCCTCATCACACAGATGCACACAGGCAGGCCTACTCCTCCTCTTCTCTCTCCGTGTAATCTACTCTCTACTCTAAAGTGCCTGCAGCTGTCTTTGTGTACCACAGACAAGGGTGTGCTGCCTTGGGGCTGGGCTGAGGTCATGGCATCCAGCCAGTCGTGCACTTTCCAAGGAGCAATCTGAGGAAGGGACTGCAAGGGTACTTTGCTTTCCCTTGCTCTGTTGGTTCAGTAATGAGCAGCACAAGACGCTTCTTTAGTCTTTATTAACAGAAGAAGAACACAGTGAAATTTGTAGCCTGCTGCAGTGCTAAGTTTGGAAGGAGGTGATACACATTTGCAATTAGATACTGGCATTGGATTACTCCCTTGAAATAGGAGGTAAGGCACTGTTCTGTCCCTTAGGATTGCTCTACAGAAAAAAACAGATAAACGAATCCAGCCCCTCCAGCTCAGCATGGGGAAAAGGCATTTACTTTGCGATGAGAGGAAAAGCAAACAAAACTTTCTAAAATGGGGAGAGGGCTAGAGAATTTGGGAGCCACTCAGCACATTTCCGGGGCCTAGTACGTGCTTCCATGTATGCCCTAAAAAGAGTGTTTGGAGATTTTAAAACGGGCATTGATTTATTAGAACTAGGCAGATGGGTTATTAAGAAACAAATGATGTGCCTTTTGCAGCTGCCTCCTTGCCACAGTCTGTGTTACTCTCCAAGGCTGCTGCATGGACCCAGAACTGCATCCTCTGATACCTGAAACTCCTGCAGCTGCTCCAGGCCTGGGATTGCTTGCTTTGTCCTGTGCAGAGACTTTAAAATAGACACCTAGACCCTGCTTTGTTTTCACACTGCCTTCTCTCTACTCCATTTCTTACCTTGGTTTTTTCCATTAGAATTTTTCTCTCTCGCCTCCTCTTTGATCCTTTTATCAAGTTTCCTCTCAACCAGAATCCAGACCCAGTAAAGGCCATGCTTAATTTGTGCTAGAGCTTGCCAAAGCTGAACTCCGGCACCTCTGGGCCCGGCAGTTCAGAGCCCCGGCAGCTCTGGCCCTGGCAGTTCAGAGCCCCCGGCATCTCTGGGCTCGGCAGTTCAGAGCCCCAGCACCTCTAGGGCCTGGCAGTTCAGAGCCCCTGCACCTCTGGGTCCGGCAGTTCATAGCCCCTGCACCTCTGGGTCCGGCAGTTCAGAGCCCCGGCACCTCTGGGCTCTCTGTATCAGTTATTAAAGTAAAAAAATTGCTTGAGCCCCGGCACCTAATTGTTTGAGCCCCCCTGGGACTTCTTTCATTACAAATTAAAACTGAGCAAAGGGACATCTGTGTGGGTTTGACAGAGACTCTCCATTCCTGAGATTTCCAGGCTGACTTTGCAGACCCAGGAGGTTTAGCTATTATGGATTAGAATCCTCATTGTTGAATGTGTTTCCAAACCAAACCCAAATCTTGAGCCTACTGCTGTCACCTGCACCATTAGCATAAAAGTTCATACCAGACACTTGTGTCTTTTGGGGTTTTGGTCCTGATGGGTACTGGTTTAAAGTACAAATCTGCTCTGAGGTGCAGTGAGTTCAGGCCAGATTTTGCTCTGAGTTCTGCTGGGGTTGGGGTGTATTCGCTAGGAAACAGTGATGCCTTTTGTTTTCTGGTGATACCTTTAAATTTCTAAGCACTCTTCCTGCTTGCAGCATTCAGCTGCCAGCTATTCTGTTTCTCAGCATGACCAAGTTCTGCTACAGCCGATACTCATACTGAGATGCTGCTTTGGGTCTTATTGCTGTTTTGCCTTCATAGAAAAAAATTAAAAATAGCATTTATATTGAAAGTGCTGCACATGGTAGTTCTTTGTCTATAGAAAACCAGACCAGAATTCAATGTACTTTCTCCAGATTTACACTGGTTGTAAATGAGATCAGAACATGTCCCTATATGTCATTTCCTCTTCTTCTAGGCAAGGCCCATAAACCCACTAGGAACATGTCATTTATCCCCAAAGGAAAGTAAAACTGTGGTAATAAAACACCTACGTGTCCCATCCCTCACCCCCACCAAAAAAACAAAAAAGGCAGCTAAACTCATAATATGGGTTTTCCAAGACTGTATTAGTTTTGCTTCCAGGGAAGAAGGTTGTCCTGGTCTTAAAAAAAGGATCTGAGCAAGAAGGTCCATTTCATCATCAATAAAATATCCACTTTCTTTATTATTAAATGTACACCAGCTCTGGCATCAATTATGGATAAGGAATGTTATTGCCCATGACATTCTGGGCTGCTTCATCACATGACATTTAGAAAACAGCCCCCAGAAGGTAGCCCGTACGCCTTTCCCAGAAGCTCTTCTTTCCGGAACGAGCTCTGAGCGTCCAGGAAGGGGTGTCAGGTAACATGCCCTCCTTGTGCTCTCTCCGCTAAGAAATTCCAGCTGGAGAATCATTTTCTGAGCTGACGTCCAAAGCGTTGCATCTGATTAGTGCTGGCAAGTTCCGCCTTGGAGTTCCACCTCTGCAATGCAGTTGGAATTCACCCAGCACAAAGCAGGAAGCGCTCAGGGTCGCTGGCGTTAATGTGCCGTGGGAGAGACAGAGGCTGGTGGGCATTGTGGGGAGTGGGCATGCTTCACTTTTAATTGCAGAGCACAATCAGGCTTCGTTTTCGTGGGATTTGGCATCCAAACAGCCACTGCCCTGACATGCTCAGAAGATGAAAGGGAGCTTCCAGCATGCACAGCGGCCTCGCACCTCTTGGAGAAACTGATGATAAAAGGAGGGGCAGAACCTACCACCATCTGTCCTACCGTAGTTCCTGCTGCTACGGTGCAAGGGAGCATCTGGAGCCATTGGGGGCAGAGCTTGGAACGTCCGTTTGTATGGTCATTTAAAAAACACAAATGTTACATTTCAATCAGCTTCTTGATGAAAGGGATGGACAAACAGCCAGAGGCAGGGATTCAGGCACGCCTGTTGCTGTGCTCTTTAGGGGTCTACATGAGCTAATGCTGCGTCAGGCACAACTGATGAGGTTAGCAGGGGATGCTGCTGCAGAGGGCACCTGGTTACCTGCTTCACCCTTTTCCAATCCTATGCAGCCTGGCGCTCCAGTGATAGACCTTCTGTGGGGGGTGAGGGAGTTTGGAGCTGTGATGCAGTCAGCAATTTTGCCTGTGATTGATCAGGCTGGGACTTGGGGAGACCCTCTGTGCTGTCATTAGGCAACTCAGGCTATGAGAGTCAGTGTAGCTGGGGGGAAGAGGATTTTGTGATGAGTCAGCTGGATTGTGTTAGGTCAGCAGAGGGCCTTGTGAGGAAGCAGGTGCTGTCTGTTTCCTCTGCTGAGGAGGGAGCTTAGGTCAGCGGGGGGGGGGGGAAGGTCCCTTAGGAGATGGAACCAGCATGCATGTGGGAGGTGTCATATAAACAGGGCACCTGGGGGAGAATGGGGCTTGGAGGCTGTTTTGGGAGGTCACAAGCAGGATGTCTGGGGAGGGGGCGTGGAGCATGTGGGAATAACACTGCATAGCCCTGACAGGGGCCAGGAAACCAAGCCCAGCGAAGACTGTGCAATGTGATTCCCTGTTCCATGGCAGGAGTCGGTTCCCTTTGATGCCAGTGGGTGCTGGTAGGAGGAGCAGAGAGAAAACAAGTGCCTCCCAACTTTGGCACTTCCTGCTGTTCCACACGACCACCCTAAATCTTCCCTATTGTTTGCATAAACATCTCTGATCAGAGCCAGCTTTATGAAGGGAGGGGCCCGATTTGAATACCAGGTGGCCGTCTGGGGCTTCGGTGGCACTTCAGCAGCGGGGGGTCTGCTCCGGGTCTTCCGTGGCACTGAAGGACCACCCCCCCACCAAAATGCTGCCGAAGTCCCAGAGCAGACCCCCTCCCCCCCGCTGAAATGCCGCCAAAGCCCCAGAGCGGACGGCCCCTGCCGAAATGCTGCCGAAGCCCCGGAGCGGACCCCCTCCCCCCACCGCCGAAATGCCGCCGAAGAGTCAGAGCGGACCCCCCGCCGCTGGGTGAGTTAAAAAAAAATTAAGAAGATGCTTAAGGCGCAGTGCCCTCTTAGGCGTGGTGCCTGATTCCGGGGAATCGGCTTAAAGCCGGCTCTGTCTCTAATGGCCTCACAGAAAGGCTGGCCTCTGCTGTAGGGAAACAACTATCCTTGCTAGATGATAAAACTGTCAAGCAGTTGAAATATGACTTGATTTAATCTGGGCAGAGGCACTGCCTCCCCACCCTCCCTCTTTGGCAGTTTGGAAATGACAGTATGGCTATTGTACAGATCCTCAGAATAACAATTATTTTTCGCTTCTCCACTCCCAATTGAGTACCCAGTTGGCTGGCTGAAAGCAGTCATCAGGGACAGCCACATCCTCCTCTCAACAGCTGGGAGAACAATTTAGAACCACATTGACCTTAGTAATTAATGGGCTGGTTTGTGTGCGCGCCACTGCCCTCTGCTGGGTAGGAGAGGTCATCTGATCTGCTGGCAGTTCCTGTCTGTTGCATGCTGTATTGGAGCAGCTTATTTAGCTCACCAGCATGAGACCTATTTCCGAAGCCCCGAGCCATGAGCCCTCAATGTGCATGTACAACGTTACTAAGTAAATGCAAATCTAGCCATCTCGTTAGACCACTGTGTCCTTAGGAATGAGTTGTGACTCCTGACAGTAATCACACGTCTTCAAATTAGAACTGTGCAGCACCAGCTCCAGCTTTCCCTGTTAACACAAAAAGTCACATCCAAGTTGGCTGGAAGGACACCCTGAAAGACAGCTGCTCCTGCCACGTGTGTTTCTTGAATACATTTAAATTGCTAAGTGATGTTTTGTGCTTCACGAGTCTCCTAAGTACACTGCTCAATTAGTAATGAAGAGCGACACAGTAATCCTGTCTGGAGAGCACAAATTTTATGAGTTTCCTACCCAGTGATTCACGAGCTGAGTCTGCCTGGATGTGCTGCTGTATTACGCAGAGGACCCTCAATGGCAGCCCAAGACCCACTCAAATGAAACCAAACCTGAAAAAGATATCTGAGGAAAAGCTGGAATTGGCACGAACCCTTCACTTAGGATCCAAGCCAACAGAAAAACTTCACCTAGGACCCTCAGGTCTGTCTATTTAATTACAGGAAGTATTAGGCCTGAGGTTTGTAATGAGAATAGAGAGTATAAACATCTCAGGAGAAAATGAAAACTATCCTACAAACAGGAGTCTCTGAGGCTGATGTTCCTCTCACTTAGCCTGGTGTGAATCAGGAGTAAGTCATTGAGACTGCCCAGGAGTCTGGAATCAGTGCAGAAGCAGGGAGCTTTTCTGCATCAGGTGTTGGCTTTCTGAGGATTGTGCAGACAGTTACATTCTACAGAGAGATTTGCTTAGCTGAGAGCAGTGATGATTTCTCTTAGTTCTGAGCACAGTTATTCCACACTGGCTTTCCCCAGGCTTGAGAGGCCTGGATCCATTCCTCCAGAGGCAATTAAGGGCATCTGGATTCAAGTTTGCTTTTGGGGAAGTTCTGCTCTTATATGGTTGGTCCATTCTATGAAGTGGGAGGGGAGCTCCTTGTGAGGGTCGATGCCTGGGGCCAATGTCAGGATTACCCAATCTGGGTTGATTAGCTGGGTCACTACATGGAATACAACTAGTGGCTGTGATTTTGCAGCTGTGATGGCTGGGAGGAGCAGAAGGGTCCCTTTGCTTCCATTACTGCTGGGGTGTAATCCTGCAGGAAATCTCTGTGGTGAAGGTGGACACATTTGGAGTGAGTTTTGTGCAAACACATGCCTAGACATCTGTCCACACAGCTAATTTGAGCGGCTGCACGTCACACAGCAAGACTGCGGCAGAACCAGGGATAGAGCCCCGTTTTGTGGCTCCTTAGGGTGTGCTCTGACAGGTACAAACTCCCTCCTGTGTTACTTGGAGCAATATTCAAGATATAGGCATTTGTGCATTTTGGTTATGACCCTGGAATGACTCCAGATGCCCCTGTTTCCTGCTCAGATCATAGAGTTTAAACTCCATTTTTGCTATGTTAATTAAACAATGAGGGCCAGGTTCTGATCTCCGCTTCATGTGTGTCACTGTAGAATAACTTCATTGAAGTCAGTGGATTTACTCAGGAAAGCTGTGTTTAAAACCTCAAAGAGTGTGTGTGTGTGTGTGTGTGTGTGTGTGTGTGTGTGTGTGTGTGTGTGTGTGTGTGTGTGTGTGTGTGTGTGAGAGAGAGAGAGAGAGAGAGAGAGAGAGAGAGAGAGAGAGAGAGATGTTGCCAGAGAATCTCCTGGAGACACTATTACTAATTATTTTTTCATGAGAATCTCATACCTGCTGGTAAAGTTCGTCCAAGCAATGTGTGTTCAAAGGCTTACATTTCACCTCCTATACTAAGTCCTAAATCTACTTAATAAATAGCGGAAGCTCTGTCCGGAGAACTAAATCTGTTTGCCATCCCTATTATCTGGTCTGAGATGATGTTGTCCTTCACATGATGTTTGAATCAGCACAGAAATGAATCTCATTCACAAGGTCACACCAATTTATCTGGGCTTTCAATTTGCAGCATCTTCCAGAGGAATGATTTTTACACTTAGAGAAACTACGGGCCAGATTTTCCACAGAGCTCTGGGTCAGCTTTTCAAGTGCTTAGCTCCCATAACTAGGTCCAGATTTTCCAAAGACCTAAGCTCCCAGTTAGGCACCTAAACAAAGACCAGCTTTTCAAACAGGCTCAGCACCTGCCATTCACTCAACATGCTGAGCTCTTCAGAAAATCTGCCCCTTTAGGTAGGGTTTTAGTACAGTTGTATTTCCAAGTGCAAAGGGACCATAAAGCACACAAGGGGCAAAGAGTAGGAACAATGTAATAATACATTGCACTTCCATGACCGTTTTAATCCAAAGATCTCACAGAGTTTTGCAGAGGTGGGGATTATTACCCCTTTACAAGCTGACTGGGTGCTTAGGCTTCCTTTGGATGTCCGGCCACTGGGATTTTCAAACCTCTCTGCTGTGTAATATGCTGTTGTGGCATTCCCCAGGGTACAATCTGGACTGTTGGACAGCTATGTCCCCGGTGCCTTTTACACTGCTGCGCTGTGAGAACAACCACTCCTGGCCTGCTCTCACACAGCCTCCAGCATGTAAATTACCCCCAGCTATACTGTATCAGTGCCATAGCCAGCCATCTTGCCACCCTTGACTTACATTGCAGAGTGACACCAGCAAATTCCCAGTTCCAGACTTTCTCCCGGAAATGTGTGTCTTGTACTGCCCAGCCCCTCCTGGACAATACAATCAGCCATGTCATTAACAGACAATGATATGCACAAACCTTGTTATCTCAAATGGAGTTTCCCAAATACTTCAGTCCAAACACACACTGGTTTAGATAAAACAACAAAACAAGTTTATTAACTACAGAAAGATAGATTTTAAGTGATTACAAGTAAGGCTAAGATTATGTCACAGAATCCGTGACTTCCAGTGACCTCCGTGCCATTGGGAGCCCCAAAGCTAACCAGCCGCTGCTGGCAGTGGGGGAGCCCGGAGCCATCCAGTCTCGGCAGGTGGCAGGGGATCCTCCCGCAGCTGCCCAGCAACTGACCCTGCAACTGACTGGCCGACATCATCAGTGATCCCTGAACTGCTCAGCCACCGTGAACAGGTGCCCTCTGCATTCCCTGAAGTTCCCAGCCACTGCCACTGGCAGCAGAGGGACCCCAGAGCTGCTCAGTGGCTATGGGCGGGGGCCCCCCCAGCTCCTTAGCCACCGCTGCTGGCAGGGGCCCCCCTGCAGCTGCTCAGCTGCAGCAAGCAGTTGCCCCCCCTGCAGCTTCTAGCCGCTGGTGGCAAAGCAACCTGCCAGGGGGTACCCCACGGCTCCCAGTCCTGCAGGGTGGCAGGGAGACCCCTCCCATCCACTGGGTAATGGGGTCCCTGCAGCTCCCAGCCGCTGCGGGGCGCGGGGGGGGGAAGGTGCTGGTTTTTTGTTTATTGCCCATGACCTGTCCCTGACTTTTACTACAAGTATCCATAACAAAACCTTAGCCTTAATTACAAGTAATGAGGCATAAAAATCAGAATTAGTTACAAAGAAATAAAAGATAAAACAAAAACTAATACCTAACTTAACAAGCTAAGTGAATTCAAAGCAAAGATTTCTCTCACCACAGGCGTGAGCAGTCTGACTGGCTTAACTCCTTTCAGACAGGATTCCTCCCCCCTCAGTTCAAAACTGTTTCTTTGTTCCGTAGTTGCTGTGGCTGCTGTGGACAGAGAGAAAGAAGGAATATTTTGGGGCCTGTTTTCCTTTCTTATAGACCTCTTTTTCTTTGACAATCATCTCCAGCTGAGCTTCAGGAGACAGAGAGGCTGTCTGTATGGGAATTTCCCGCCATTCCAATACAAACATGTAAATTTCTCACTAACACCCTTCTTCTTGCCAAAGGGTGGCCGCTTAAATAGGCAATAGTCCATTTGATTATGCTGACACTTGGCTGAGGAGCTAGCTAGTCTTTTGTTTCTGTGGATCTGGTTTGAAGCTGTTTTTCAAGACTTGAAATATGTCTCAGTAATACTGTACAGTAGAATCTTATAACTTTAAATACAATGTTGCCACAGATATTTACTAGGACAATAATGTTCAGCAGATTATGAGCTTTCAAATGCTACCTCACAAGGCATACTTTATACAAAATTTATCAAAGTATTGTAAAAAGGATGAACATAAGGGTACAGACTGTCATACAGATCCACTGCTTTTTCCCTCGTTTCTAAATGTCAGCAAAGGAAGCTGATCATTGAGTTTTTTAAGTGATATTAAAATAGTAGTGCCCATTCTGAGTTTGACTGTTCAAAATAGAATGTGAAACACTTCAAGGCTCATAGACCCTGTTAAGAGGGCAAGGGAGCCTGCAGATAGACACACTGGAAGAAGCATGAGCCTGTCCCCCGCTCTTCTGAATGCAGTGTTAATACTGAAACCCACTGATGGCAGTTTAAATGATGATACTGTTGGCTATTCCAGAGATGATCATTTTAGCAGCAACGTTAGTGATTATGGGTTTCTGGGTGGAGCACAGGATGCGGGGAGAAGCTTGGCTACAACACTAACACCATTTTGTCCTAATTTAACTACTGAAAAAACCACCACTTTTGACACACATCCACTTTCCCATCTCTGCACAGAAGCCTCTGTTGCTGTGGGTGGCTGCGGGCAGGGGCTGTGGCTGCAGGCAGGGACTGTGGCAGGGGGTGGCTAGGTGGCTGCGGGCAGGGGCTGTGGCAAAGGGTGGCTGTGGGCAGTTGCGGGCAGGGGCCGTGGCAGGGGGTGGCTGCAGGCAGTTGCGGGCAGGGGGTGGCTGTGGGCAGTTGCGGGCAGGGGGTGGCTGTGGGCAAGGGCTGTGGCAGGGGCTGGCTGCGGGAAGCTGTGGCGGGGCTGTAGCAAAGGGTGGCTGCGGGCAGGGGGTGAAGACGGGCTGGCTGTGAGCAGGGGCTGGCTGGGGGCGGTTGCGGGCTGGGGCTGTGGGCAGGGGTTGAAGACAGGGGCTGTGGCTGCGGGCGGCTGTGGCGGGGCTGTAGCAGGGGGTGGCTGCGGGCAGGGGGTGAAGACGGGCTGGCTGCGGGCAGGGACTGTGGCTGCGGGTAGGGGGTGAAGACGGGCTGGCTGCGGGCAGGGGCTGTGGCTGCGGGTAGGGGGTGAAGACGGGCTGGCTGGGGGCGGTTGCGGGCAGGGGGTGAAGACGGGCTGGCTGCGGGCAGGGGGTGAAGATGGGCTGGCTGCGGGCAGGGACTGTGGCTGCGGGTAGGGGGTGAAGACGGGCTGGCTGGGGGCGGTTGCGGGCAGGGGGTGAAGACGGGCTGGCTGCGGGCAGGGACTGTGGCTGCGGGCAGGGGGTGAAGACGGGGCTGGCTGGGGGCGGTTGCGGGCAGGGGGTGAAGACGGGCTGGCTGCGGGCAGGGGGTGAAGACGGGCTGGCTGCGGGCAGGGACTGTGGCTGCGGGCAGGGGGTGAAGACGGGGCTGGCTGGGGGCGGTTGCGGGCAGGGGGTGAAGACGGGCTGGCTGCGGGAAGCTGTGGCGGGGCTGTAGCAGGGACTGTGGCTGCGGGCAGGGGGTGAAGACGGGCTGGCTGCGGGCAGGGACTGTGGCTGTGGCTGCGGGAGGCTGTGGCGGGGCTGTAGCAGGGGGTGGCTGCGGGCAGGGGGTGAAGACGGGCTGGCTGGGGGCGGTTGCGGGCAGGGGGTGAAGACGGGCTGGCTGCGGGAGGCTGTGGCGGGGCTGTAGCAGGGGGTGGCTGCGGGGCCAGGTACTCACACGGGGGGAGTGGCTGGGAGCGTCCCGAGCAGCAGGACGCAGCCGGGGACCCATAACGCAGCAGCAGGAGCCCCAGGGCCAGAGGTCTAAGGAGCAGGAGCAGGAGCAGCAGCAACAGGGCCAGGAGGCAGCCCACATGGCTCCTGCAATGCAACGCAGCGCCCCCTGGCAGCGGGGAGGAGGAATTACACGCTTCGCGGCAGAGCCCATCAAAACTTCCCTGGCAGGGGAGCCGGTTAACAAGCGGTTCTAAAACCGCTTCTAAATTTAACAGCCGGCTCCAGCGCCCCCTGGTGGTAAGGATGTATTTCACAGTGGTGCAGAGGAGGAAGATGTTTCCACTAGAGGTGGGCGAAGTCAGGTAGTTTACACGTAGGGGAGGGTGGCAGGGTGCTGGTGCAAAGGCATCTAATTAGCCCCTGCTCAGCCAGCCCCAATCAGGGGGAATAGATTGGGGCTGGGGAGAAGCCTGGTGCCTGGCCTTAGAACTGGCTGCACCTGAGGGTTCAAGGGCTATAAAGGCTGGCTGGCAGCCAGAAGAAGGGGGAGTGGCCAGGGGAAGGTCAGTCTCCAGGCTGAGGACAGACGCTGTAGGAGAGGAGATTGTCAGGTCTGCAAGCTCTGTACATAGCATAATGCTGGTGGGGGGAGAACATTGTGTACTTAAGATTTCCAGAAAGCCGATGACAAAGTCCTTCACCAAAGGCTCTTATGTAAATTAAACTGTCATGGGATAAAAGGGAAGGTCCTTTCATGGATTGAGAACTGGTTAAAAGACAGGGAACAAAGGGTAGGAATTAATGGTAAATTCTCAGAATGGAGAGGGGTAACTAGTGGTGTTCCCCAAGGGTCAGTCCTAGGACCAATTCTATTCAATTTATTCATAAATCATCTGGAGAAAGGGGCAAACAGTGAGATGGCAAAGTTTGCAGATAATACTAAACTACTCAAGATAGTTAAGACCAAAGCAGATTGTGAATAACTTCAAAAAGATCTCACAAAGCTAAGTGATTGGGCAACAAAATGGCAAGTGAAATTTAATGTGGATAAATGTAAAGTAATGCACATTGGAAAAAATAACCCCAACTATACATACAATATGATGGGGGCTAATTTAGCTACAACAAGTCAGGAAAAAGATCTTGGTGTCAGCGTGGATAGTTCTCTGACGATGTCCATGCAATGCGCAGAGGCAGTCAAAAAAGCAAACAGGATGTTAGGAATCTCTAAAAAGAGGATAGAGAATAAGACTGAGAATATATTATTGCCCTTATATAAATCCATGGTACACCCACATCTCGAATACTATGTACAGATGTGGTCGCCTCACCTCAAAAAAGATATTCTAGCATTAGAAAAGGTTCAGAAAAGGGCAACTAAAATGATTAGGGATTTGGAGAGGGTCCCATATGAGGAAAGATTAAAGAGGCTAGGCCTCTTCAGCTTGGAAAAGAGGAGACTAAGAAGGGATATGATAGAGGTATATAAAATCATGAGTGATGTTGAGAAAGTGGATAAGGAAAAGTTATTTACTTATTCCCATAATACAAGAACTAGGGGTCACCAAATGAAATTAATAGGTAGCAGGTTTAAAACAAATAAAAGGAAGTTCTTCTTCACACAGCGCATAGTCAACTTGTGGAACTCCTTACCTGTGGAGGTTGTGAAGGCTGGGACTATAACAATGTTTAAAAGGGAACTGGATAAATTCTTGGTGGCTAAGTCCATAAATGGCTATTAGCCAGGAAGGGTAAAGAATGGTGTCCCTAGCTCCGTTCATCAGAGAATGGAGATGGATGGCAGGAGAGAGATCACTTGATCATTGCCTGTTAGCTTCACTCCCTCTGGGGCACCTGGCATTGGCCACTGTTGGCAGACAGATATTGGGCTAGATGGACCTTTGGTCTGACCCAGTACGGCCGTTCTTATGTTTTTATTGTGTGACTAAAGCCACAGATGGTGCATAACTAGACATCTCTCTGAGCTTTATTGGGGCAGCCAGTGGGCCCCAGGAAGAGGGGCAACAAGAGGACTTGTCCCAGGGAGCAAAAGAGATGATGGGTATATCTACACTGCAGCTGAAGGTGTAATTGTAGTGTGTATAGGCAGACCTATGCCAGCTTTAATGTAGCTAGCATGGGTAATGATAGCAGTGAAGACATGGCAACTGCAGTGTGGGCCAGCCTCCCTGGTACAAGCCTGCTGGGGAACCTGGGTACGTAATCAGGTTGCTAGCCCATGCTGAAGCCTGTGCGGCCATATCTTCACAACTATTGTTGCCCCTGCTACCTAGATTAGAGCCAACCCATTCTACAATTACACCTTAATTTTCAGTGTAACCTCGCCAGCAGAAGGACGAGGTTCTGGAGCAACCTCCCAATAAGAGTTGTGGAGGCAACCAACTTAATTAGTTTTAAGAGCTGGAAAAATTTATGAATGGGATTGTATGATGAGGTTGCTTGTGATGGTGGGGGAGCAGGGCCTGGCATCCCTGTTTTCTTTCTGGTTTGTGGCCAATGGTCCTAAAAGTTCATGCTTCACAGTTTCAGATGGCTTCCAGTAGGAGACAGGAAGGGATGACCCCCCCATCAATGTCTGTCTGTCTGTCCTTTCTTTCTTTCTTTCTTTCTTTCTTTCTAGCAACAGGGATGGTCATGGCTGGAGATGGTGGGCCAGGGCTCTGAGGTGCATTTTCTCTCTCTTTCAGGTGCCTGGCTGGCTGGTTCTTGCTCATGTACTCAGGGTCTAACTGATCTCCATAGGTGGGGTTGGGAAGGAATTTCCCCCCATGTCAAATTGGCAGTGACCTTGGGGGTGTGGGTGGGTCACTTCCCAGGAATAGTTGAATATATATCACTTACTAATTTCCACGCCATTGCAGGGGCCTTGGGCACTAGTGCACCTCGGTGCCTGTGGCACACAACAGTCTAGTCTCTTGAGGGCTGTAATACTTTGCTCTCATTTCAGTTGTTGGGTTTAGTGAGTGGGTGGTTGGGTGCTGTTGATGGCTTGTGATACATGGGAGGTCAGACTGGATGATCTAGGGATCCCTTCTGGCCTTAAACTCTATGGCTCTATATGGGGCCAGATTCTCCTTTACCCAAAAGCTACATTTTCACTGCTGGAAGGTAAGAAAGCTAAATCAGTGTAAAATCCTCCTAGAAGAAAGGTAGAGGCAGTTTTTACCTTCATGTAGCTTGTTGAGGTTAACTGTATAATCCCCCACCTAGGATTAGACTCCACTAACTACCCTGAGGTAAGAACTGCATTGCCTTTTTTCCACAAGGATTTGGCTGACTCGAGTTAGTTATCTGGATGTAAAAACACACCTATCGGTTGCGGTGAAGATGTAACTTAAAGCTCCTTTACCCCACCCTGGCAAGGTTTTCAGGTTTCTAAAGATGCAGAGAGGTGCCCAGTAGAATTAGCAGGACATAGTGGTTGGATCTGCAGGAATAGGGTTCCTGAACAGTGTTGGAGCAATAGACCGCACACACAACCCTATTTTGGCACTAGACTACCTTGCCACAGATACATCCACCGGAAGGGCTATTTTTCTATGGTTATGCAAGTGTTGGTGGATCACCGGGGACGCTTCATCAACATCAGTGTTGGCTGGTCAAGGAAGGTGTATGATGCCTGCATCTTTATGAACACAGAACTGTTCAGAAAGCTACAAGCAGGAACTTTCTTTCCCGACCAGCGGATTGCCACTGGGAATGTTGAAATGCCAAGAGTGATCCTGGGGGACTCGGCCTACCCCTTGCTTCTCTGGCTCAGGAAGCTGTACACCAGCTACCTCAAGCGCACCAAGGAAATGTTCAACTGTGGGCTCAGCAGATACAGAATGACAGTTGAATGGGCTTTTGATAGATTGAAGGGATGTTGGCATTGTTTACTCACAAGATTAGATCTCAGTGAGAAAAATATCCCAATGGTTATAGCTGCCTGCTGCGTCCTGCATAATATCTGTGAAGCAAGGATTGCTGCCAGGGTGGAGCAGCTGTCTGCTGAGTTTGAACAGCTAGGCACAAAGGCTATTAGAAGAGCTTAAGCAGAGCTATACAGCTCAAGGAGACTTTGAAAGAGCAGTTTAACAGTGAGCCGCGGTGATGCATTGTGGTGTACTGTGCTCTACCTTGTCCTACTTTTTAGGGTCTGTTAGGACTCATGTGATGCTTGGTGTACATGTATGACTGTAACACTGTCAGTACAGCTATTTAATTCATGATTATTGCACTGTGTTTGTCACTGATCCTGTGAGTTGCGTCACACAAGCAAGTGGGTGCTTTTGGGGCTGCTAGGCACTCTGCAGCATGTGCTGTGAACTTATAAAGATGAATTATTTTCCAAATAGTAGAATTTTATTCATCAACAAAACCAGTGCAAAGAAAAATCTATGAATTTAAAAGCAAATACATTAAAATCTTAATAAATTAATGGAATGGAACTTAACAAGGGGAAGGAACATTCATGTCCATTTTACCTACACATACAGAAACTACAACTTTCATAGGTCAATGTATGTGAAGCTCTGGTTGTCTTTAATGTCGCCTGGGGTGGAATGGTTGGGGTATCGGTGCAGCCTCTGATACCATGTGGAATGTTGCCGGGGTGGTGGTGGTAGGGTAGCGCTATCATGGAGTGCAAAGAGAGGCGAGCCTGTGATTGTTGAACCTGTAGGTCCACAACCGTCTGCAGCATCTGTGTTTGCTGCCGGAGAAGCCCCATTATGATCTGGTGCATCTCCCTCTCCTTTTCCTGCTGGGACTCCTGGGAATATGTCCGGTCCACTCTTTCCTTCCGCTAGCTGTCTGTAGTATTCATCCTCCAGGCCCTTTGCTCAAGCTCTGTTGCAGCACTGGCTTGCCAGATCTCACTGAACATGTCATCCTGAGTCCTCTTCTTTCTCCTTATCTGACTCAAGTGTTCTGCAGGTGTGGAGGGGGAACCCCTCAAGGCTGCAATGGCAGCAGCTGTGGATAAAACACACAGAGGTACCATTGTCAATAAGTTCACAATGGAAAGTGAAAGTTAAGGTTCAGAACTCCCTTCCCTTGCTCTCGTAATTTTTTAAATAAGACTTGCTGATTGACACTTCTGCTTTTGACTGCTTGTGCCCAGCACCACTTACAGCACCAGCCATGGTGAGTATGGCCCACCAGGGGGTGAGGGTAGTGACAGGGTAATTACTCGGTTGCATAAAACTTGAATCCTGACACCATTTTCCACAGGCAGTGGTGATTGTAGCTGATATCTCACTCCTGAAGGTAACATAGGCAGAGTGAGCCCAGCTGCTGCTGGCTGGGCCCGTATGCTGCTGGCCCGTGCATTGCAATGGTGCCTGCTGAAGTTATCGCTGACCGGCATGGGAAAGTGACCTACTGCAGAGGAAGGAGTAAGGCTGCCATCCCTAGAAACCTTTGGGAGAGGATTGCAGAGTACCTCCAGGAAAGTTTCAGTGAGATCTCTCGGGAAGACTCAAGGGCCATCCCTGTGCACATAAACAAACTACTGTGCACACCACCCCTTGCCGAGCTGTACAGGGCAATGAAAAGCAGATCACAGCGCTACCTCTCTTCGTTGTACCGCTACCTCGTCTAGTACAAGTAAATTATTGAAAAGTCGATAGCTATGTCCTGTTAAATTGGAAGCACCATCAGTACATCACTGTAATGGAAAATACAATTACACACTTACCCAAGGTTCCTTCCCCTACATCGGGCTCGCCTGTGCTCACGGCCAGGACTGCAGTGGAGACTCAAACAGGTCCTGGCTCATGGCCTAGCTAGACCTCCCACTCAGATGTTCCCATCCTCCTCCTTGTCCTCCTTGCTGTTAGCACAAGGGGTTTGTGACGCGAGCTCCTCAGAGGTATCCACGGTAGTGTGTGGGGTGGTGGAGGGGGTCTCTGTTAAGTATGACATGCTGCTCTTGGTGAAAGCAAGAGATCTGCGGCTTGGCACTGGATTGACTGCTGGCCTTCTGATATGCCTACTGCCATTTCTTCGCTTTCACGCGGCACAGCTAGTGGTCCCTGTCATACCCAGTCTCCTGCATCCCACATGCAACCTTCTTGCAGGCGTCAACATTCTGCAGCTGGTCTGTAGCTCTGCCTGCACAGCTTCTTCTCCCTGCAGCCTAGCGGATCCAATGTCTCCTGTCTACTCCAAGCCAGAGTGTGTCTGGATCTTGTAGCCAGCACAGTCAGCTGGGCAGTTGCACTCAACAATGGAGAGCTGCTAGGTGTGCTCATCAAGGCCGGCAATCTGGAAAAGGCATTTCAAAAATTTGAGGTTTTAAAGAGGGGTGTATAGGGAAGAGGATATGTGTTTCTGGTCTTTGTCACCCTGAGTAGTGGAGTTCATTATCTGTGACCAGAGCGGTCAGTGTTGGGCATTGTGGGACAGCTGCTGGAGAACTGTCAGTCAACAAAAGAATGCCATGTCTACACTCGTTCTGTGTCAGCCTCAGTACATCAACCTTGGCTTAACATTGCTTGGGGAGCTGATGTTACTATAATGCTGTAACGGGGTGCTTACATCAATTGGCGGGAGACAAATTTAAGTAAGGACAGGTGCACAACTAGGTTGATGGAAGACTGTTTACAGTGACTTTACTTTCTGGTGTAGATCAGGCTTAACCTGAAATCCCACTGAAGTCAATAGGTGTTAAGGGCCAGATCCTCAAAGGTATTTAGGTGCCTAATTGCTATTGAAACCAGTGGGAGTTGGGTTCCCAGCTCCTTAAGCACTTTGGCAATCTCACTAATTATACTATCTAGATTTTATATAATACTTGTTAGCCATAGGTCCCAAACAGGAGGTCAGGAGTATTACCCCCCATTTTATAGATGGGGAAACTGAGGCACGGAATAGGGACGTGACTTGCCCAAGGCCACCTGGTAGGCCAGTGGATGAGTTGGGAGTAGAACCCAGGCTTCCTGAGTCCAGTCCAGTGCTCTATCTGCAGGCGCCTAGCTCTATTTTTAGGGGCCTAAATACCTTTGCTAATCTGGGTTTTACTCATTTTTGAAAACTTTATTGTAAGTGCTTAACTTTAGTTTGAAATTTTGGGCCCTAGTGTTCAGAAACACATTTTTCCTATGTTTGTAAAACTATTACTAATCATTTTTTAATTCCTGTTAACATTGTTAGCTGTCCCACTCCCCTGTGCTCAAAGATTAGAAGGTGAAAACATTCCACCACAGTTCTTAACTGCATATTACAGTGAGTGAAGTAATTGCACAAATAAATGAACAGTTTAAAATGTATGTAAAATGAAATGGGAATTTAAATGCTTTTAACTTTTGTGATGTTTTAATAATTCAGTAAACGCATGAGTTACTAGATATTCTCACGAGCAGCATTTTGCATGGGTTGGGCTGAGCGGCACTGCTAGGCAGTGTTCACCTTCAGTTAGTCTTTGCAGTGTTTTGTCCCAGGATGTTTAGGGTTCTTTGTCTTTGACATGGGATGGTTTTACTCCCAGGTATGAATATGGAGCCGCTCTCTCTCTCAGTCCCTTCTGACATTGATTAATCCAAAGATATTAATCCCTTGTAGGGATTTATAGACACCCCCCTGGACTGCTGCTTTATAGACCCCCTAAATATGCCCCCCAGAGCCACTCTGATCCTTCCATCAGTTTTGCTGCTATCTTGTGTTTACTCCAGTTTGCTGCGGTGGGGGGAGACCAGCACAAAGTAACCCATGTGTCCCACAAAGCAACATGATTGCCTCCATAATCCGGCACGAGAAAGAAGATACAGAGCCTCACACACAGGACTGGTAGCTTGCTGCCTTTGACATATCAGGGAGATTCTTCTCGCACAGGGCCTGTGAGGGGCAGAGGACTGAACTAAGGATCTGCAGGGGGGCCTGGAGGCAATGGAATATTTCAGGGAAAGTTTTTTTCCATCACTCTTAATCTCTCCATGGAGCCACTCCTTCTGGCCAAATCTAGCCTCTTCTCTAGTCTAGGAACATGGCTGGCAATTCTGCCTTGGGAGGAGGCAGGACAGGTGCTGAATGTTGTGGTGCTGTTAGGCTGAGGTTTGTGCCTTGCTGAGGATTGTAACAATAAGGTGAGTTCTCAAAAAAGCCCATTCATAGCAAAGCTATGGTTCCCTGTTCTTTGCATGATGGAGCTATGCAGAGACTCCTTCCACCACGGTGTGTGTGTGGTGGAGGGGGGAGAGGTGGGGAGCCCCCTGGATCTGTGACTATGTGGAACCACCTGTCATTATTTCCCCTTGGGAAGGGAGGATGCAATTAGTAGTGGGGACTGCTGGAGCTCAGAGGCTGAAGTACCAACTGTAGAGTCACTAGGCTGGGAGGATCCCTCTTCCCACAGCTTGTTCTGAGATCCCCACAGTGCACCGCTCAGCTGTCCCGGTAACTGGCATGTGGATCTGGCCAGCAAGTCTTGAAGAAACTCCAACTGATTTCAGTGGGAGGCTGCATGATGAGCATTAAATAAGGACATGGCCCAAGCGAGGAGATAAATGACCTTACGCCAGTGCAGTGAAAATTAGTGACCAAAGGGCTTAGCAGTGAGAACTCCATTGCTATGAAAAAAACCGCCCCTCTCCTCCCTGCCCTGCCCTTCTTGTTAGTTACAAGTTAAATGACGCCAGTGGCAGCCTGTCAGCACAGGCCAGTGAGCGAGGAGTTGCTGGCAGGCCAGTGCCGTAACAAGGGCGAGGCGAGTGAGGCACTTGTCTTGGGCGTGCAAAGCGGAGGGGTGCAGCTCTACCGCGGCGGGTCCCTGAGTCCCTGTCGGAGGGAAGGACCTGCCGCCAAATTGCAGCTGAAGAATGAATGAAGCGGCGGCAATTCGGTGGCAGGTCCTTACCTCGGACAGGGACTCATCGTTGAAGAGCCTGGAGCAGCCCTTGCCTCAGGCACAAAAATTCCTTGTTACGGCTCTGTGGCAGGCAATGCCCAGCCCCTCTGGGGTTACCATACAGTCACGCCAGAGCCCTGTCTTCCTGAACTGTCTGAAGCCAACTGCAGCAGCTGGGAATGCGTTTGTGATTGGAGCTCTGTTGTGTTATCTGTAGGAACAGCTCACTCAGCGGGGAGGCCAGGATCACATCAAAGGTTGAACCACCTGGCTGGGGTGGTGAGGGTGGGGGAAAGAGCGAGATCCTTCCTCACCAGTAACCTTTCCTCTCCATGAACGTTGACCAAATCAATTACATTAATTCTTCTTAGGAACCCCCCATTTTAATAGGGTTTCAATGGAGAATCTTTCCTATTTCCTTGTATTACTTTTATGTTCTTTTTTACAAAGTGGCCACAAGAGTTTACATTTCTCGTAATCTGAGTGAATGGAAATGGCTACTGGGGAAAGCCGTAGTGAGGCTGTGACACCCACGCACTGGGGATGGAACTGTGGGGCCTCCAGAATAAGACCATGCACCGCTACAGCTTGAACTAAAAAGCCAAGCCTGTATAGCTGGGCCAGTGAAAATCAAATTTAACCATTGAGCCGTGTGGTTGAGGGACACACTTTAAGCACTGTTTTAGCAAAGTTGCTGCTTCTAGATTATGACAGATCCACTCCCCCTCCCCTACTTTTTTCAGACCATGTGAAGCACTGACCATAACAAATCATATCCTCTGTGGATCAGGTGGAAAGGGGAACTTTTAACTGGGGGCGGCTCTGTGTGTTTTGCCGCCCCAAGCATGGCAGTCAGGGGGTCTTTGGTGGCACCACAAGCGAGCGGTCCGCTGTTCATGCCGATTCGGTGGCGTTTCTGCGGGTGATCTGCCGGTCCCGTGCCTTCAGTGTATCCACCGCCGAATTGTCGCTGAAGCCACGGGCCCGGCGGACCTCCCGCAGACATGCCGCCAAACGCTGCCTGACTGTCGCCCTCACAGTGACCGGCAGGCCACCTCCCCACAGCTTGCCTCCTCAGGTACGTGCCTGGTGCACTGGTGCCTGGAGCTGCCCCTGCTTTTAACAGACACTCACCAATGGATTACAGGGTCACTTCGTCATGCAGCTGAAGAGGGGAATCTAACTCAATCCCCAAACCTTGGCCAGCCTCTTGTGGGTGTCTGCCTGTAGTGGAACCTTCCATGAGTGTGGGTGTTACCTGAGCATCTGAGGGCAGGTGGGTTGCGTCCTTGTGGATGTCCTCACTTTTATTTATCTCCAAGTTCAGAGATAACCAAACCTGGTCACACCAGGGAGGAGTAGGAGAGGGAGATGAACGGAAAGATGGAGAGAGGGATGAATACAGAAGAGAAAGAGAGAGATAGAGATGGGAGGGACTGAGAGGTGAAGACAGCGAGAGGAAAGAGGCACGTATCTGCTGGTGAGTCATACAATAAAGTTTTTAGCACCACTTTGCTGGGATGGCTGCATGTGTGCTGAGCTGGGCTTCCCAAAGAAGTGGCAATAAAAGCTTTACAACACTCTACATTGTCCCATTTTATTTTTTTTTATTTATGCTGTTTATTCTGTTCAGTCTTTGTCCTTTTTCCAGCCTCACTTTACTTCTACTCCATCTCAGTACATTAGTTGCTAAGGAAATAATCACGTTGCCAGAATAGGCAGAAATCCGTAAGTGCCATGCACAGCAAGGATGGGTAATGAGCTTTTGGAGAATTAAGGTTCTGAATCGGACCGGAAACTGAACATTGTGACTCAAAACTGTCGCTGTAACAACGTGCCAGAACTCTGAGGAAATTCAAGTTGAATCAGAATTTTCTGGCTCAGGCCCCTGCTAAGTATCAGGGTTTTGGAAATAAACAAGTTGTGGGGTGGCTGTCTCCTTTTGTGGTTGCCTGTATCTCATGACATGATTATATGATTATATATGTATTATGGCAGGCACCTGGCAGTGCTTTCTATAGTGATGATAGACTACGCTTTGTTTTCATATGCACTCCATTTCCGGAGCAGTCCTGGTCTCACACTGACTTTCCCATGCTTAGCCTCAGCCCAGAGAGAAACTTTCTTTGGAAATCTTGTGAAAATTCCCATCAGCCATGTTTGGAGAGAAGCAAAAATTAGGACAAATACATTTCCTCCATTTTAGGTAACTTTTAACCCATAAACAATTGAGCAGTGGATAAACATGAATATTTAAATTGGTGAAGCTGGCTAGTCCTCACTGAGACCTTTTAGTCTTTGCAGAGAAAAAAAGGAATAAATTTTGAGTTATTTGCATTAAACAACTGCATTTCATGCATGCAGAGTAATAATTTTGTTAATGATGGGAGCTGCAAAGGTAGCTGCAGCAAGACCTGCAAAGTCAAGGGGAGCTCAGCATCATTCAGAAGCTACTCAGCTCTATGCAGGCAGGGCACAAGGTGCATATTGTAGCTAATATCTCCATAAGAAGTTGACAGATTTCAGTGCAGGAACATACTAAAATCTCTGTGCTCTCCTGTGTGTAGGGAGTGCTCCCTGCAAACATAATGAGTTCTCTAGCTATGTTCTTACCCCAGAAGGGCTGGGGCTTGGGAAGGGTGAATTTATAATCTTCCCTATGGCTGGCCACCCAGCTATGTGAGGGAGCACAGGCTGCACCTCTTTCAACGATGGCGTACTGGCAGTGCTTAATTTGGGCTGGGGCTTGGCAGGGCTGAGCCCCAGCACCTTTGAGCTTGCTGCATTACTCATGAAAGTAAAAAAGGTGCTTGAGCATGGGAACCTCTTTCATTGCAAATGAAGCAACTGTGTAGTGGGCAAGCTTTCCTTGGATGCTGGGGAGCTCAGAGAGCCAGAGGCCTGGTCTACACTTAAAAACAAGATCGACCTGGCTATGTCACTGAGGGCCGTGAAAAATTTTGCACCTTGAGTGCCGTAGTTTGATACTTCCGTCAACCTCGCTATCACCTCTTGGAGAGATGGATTAACCACTCTGACAGAAAAGCCTTCTGTTGACGTACGCTGCGGCTACACTATGGTGCCACCGCTGCAGCACTGTGCCACTGTAATGTCGACATCCTGTGAGCCATCCTGAGACAAAACCCCTTCCAGAATTCGCAATGGTGCAGTGAGCTCTTTGCTGCCCTCTTCTCCTCCAGTGGTCACGTATATGACGGTCTGTATCATTCCCTGTATCTCATGACAAATACAGGAGTTGCAAGGGAGAAGCATGGTTTGGTGGTTAAGACACTAGACAGAGACTCAGGGTTCAGGTCCTGGTTTTGTCACAGACTTGCTGTCTGACTTTGCACCAGTCACTTAGGCCCAGCTCCTCAAACGTTTTCAGGTGCCTAACTCCAGCTGAAATCAACAGGAGTTAGATGCTCATTTACCTTTGAGGAGCTGGCCTTTAGTCTCTCTCTTCCTCAATTTCCCATTTGTAAAATGGGCTATTAGTGTTTCTATTCTCCCATCCCTTGTCTGTTTAGACTGAAAGCTCTTGGGGCAAAGACTCTCTCTCCCCATCTGTTTTTACAGTGCCCAGCATCTTGCTGCTATTTAACACTGCTACTAATAGTGTGTGCAACATGACACGACTAAGTTATTGTTACTGTGTGACACCCTTTGCTTTCCGTTTCCCACCTTTGGAGTTGTCACATTCTTACCGTTCATATTATGTTATTCAGCAGGCCCAAATCCCAGGGCAAATGTTAAAGCTGTCTAATCAGATGCCTGTTTTCTAACAGGAAATGCTGACACCTTTCCTGCACAACAAAGAGGTGTTTATGAAAGGGTTTTTTGTTTTTTTTTGTGTGTAGCCATCTGTCATTTCTTCCTAATTAATGCTAGGTTTGATATGATAATTAGATTTGACTTTTGCATCAATTTTGCTAATTATTTACAAAAATGTTTTGGATAATTGTCATAATTTTGCACAAAAGTGATGACCGGTGGCCATCTGCCGGGTGGTAATTCTGAGTGTGATGATGAGCTAATCAGTGCTGCAGACCTTGAGAAGGATGTTGGCCAGGAGTACTGTCTAGAAGCTAATTATTTCCACTGGAAGTTATTTTGGCTGATCATCTGAGCTGGTTGTAAAGAAGAGGTTTGTCTAAGTCATCCTCTGCTCTGTGGCTCTGAGAGTGAAGGGGACTCTTCCAAGGCCTTCAGTTGTGGCTTGTGATAACAGAGCTCCTTCTAGACACCTCTCATCTCCTTCTACACACTCTGTTTTTGTGGCAGTGCCGGGCCAGTCTGCCAGATGGGGTTCCCGGGTCAGCCCCTTTATCTAAGCAGTCACTTCCTTGTGGCTTCAGGAACACAAATGTGAAAAGCCAATAATGGTCATAGCGTGAGGATTTGATGCTGTTTTGTTGCCCTAGTTAGCAGGCAGGATGAGTGCTCCAGGGTGGTCAAAATGCTGCCCCATATACCGTGTGATGCAATGGTTCTACAATACTACTCATGGACGTGCTTAATAATACACCTGTGTGGCCTACAGTCTGCGGGCCCCAGCATGCAATGATATGCCTTGATTCAAGAGGCCATGTTGCTTGGATCAAGGTAAAGAATTGCATGCTGGGACCTGGAGTCTCTGAGTGTTGCCCTGTTATAATATAGGCAAAAATGGCTACCAATTGCTTCACTTTATGTAAATCAGGGATGACCCTTAGGTTTCTGGCAAGTTACCAGTGCAAAATTTGGGGTATCCCTGCATGTGACCAACGTAAATGTGTAATCACAGGTTTGCCACTTCAGTCTGTTAGGGAGAAGGGCACAGCCATATGCTCAATAATTCAAGAACTGAGAGGTTGTCATAACTCTCCTACTCAGATCTGAACCTTAGAGTTCAGAACATGAGAAGCTAGCATGAAACCTCCAAACTTAATTACCAGCTTGGATCTGATATCGCTGCCACCAGCCAGAATTCCAGTGTCTGGCTCACTCTGGTCTCCCCAAAACCTTCCCTGGGGGACCCCAAGACTCAGATTCCTTGAGTCTCACAACAAAGGGGAATAAACCATTTCCCTTCTCCCTCTTCCCCTCCAGGTGTTCCCTCCCTGGGTTCCTAGAGAGATATACAGATTCAAGCTCTGTGAATCTAAACAAAGGGATTCCACCCTCTTTACCTCCTCCCAGATTTCCCCGCCCTGGGTACGCTAGGAGATTCCCTGCTTCAAGTCCTTGAAACACAAGTACCGAGAGATCAAATCTCTCTCCCCCCTCACACAGAGGGTATGCAAAGTCAGGCTTAGTAAATCTAACACAAAGAGATTTTCCCCCTCCCTTCGTTTCTTATCCTTAACCAGTGAAAAACACTCAAACAGGTCTTAAAAAGAAAGCTTTATATAAAAAGAAAGAAAAAGGACATAAAATTGGTCTCTGTATCAAGGTGACAATATACAGGGTCAATTCCTTAAAGGAAAAAATGAATAAACAGCCTTATCCAAAAAGAATACAATTTACATGTGTGTAGTTGCTGAAATGTGTTAAATACAAAAAAACAATATAAACCTATTGTCTTACTATCCTTGTACTTACAACTTGGAAACAGAAGATTAGAAAGCCTGGAGATAGAAAGATCACTCTCAAAGCCGAGAGCGTCACCGAACCAAGATAAAGAACAAAGAACTCACACCCAAAACTTCCCTCCACCCAGATTTGAAAAAGTCTTGTTTCCTGATTGGTCCTCTGGTCAGGTGTTTGGTTCCCTTTGTTAACCCTTTACAGGTAAAAGAACATTAACCCTTAGCTATCTGTTTATGACAGAGGTGCACTGCAGATGTCAGAGCCAGGGGCACTGGAACAATTTGTATATGGGGGGTGCTGAGAGCCACTGAGTCAACCTGTAAACCCTCGATAGGATGGAAACCACTTCAAGCCAGGGGTTGCTGCGGCACCCCCCGCACACCTCGTTCCAGCACCTATGGTCAGACCTGCAGAAACAAATGCAAGGGTTGGCTTGCTAATGTGACTGCCACATTAGGGTGTGTGTCTGATGGCCATTATTTCAACTGGGGTGGGTTGACAGCCAAATCACTCTCTTTCAATCTGCATGGCATTGTAGCCATTTTAAAAGCAAGGCTTACACTTGCTGAGAGTGGCATGGAACCTGCGTATGTAACCCACACACCTCCTGAGTGTGGTGATGTGTCCCATCTAGTGGCACCGAGACCACCTAGAGAGATAAAACAAGTCTGCTGTACAGCCTTAGCTAACAGCTAGTTGGCTTTTAGCTTATGCAGTACAGGCTCATGCACTAAACTCCAGAGGTCCCTGCTTCAATCCCACCCACCGACGATCAGGGTCTGTCGGCGTTACACATACTGTCAGGTACCAGGTGCTAATGTGCATGGGCAAAAGAGGACATTCCATAGAAATGCAGAAGGGGTATGGAGAAGTGGAAGGTGTAACGGAGCCCAGAAGGTGCGCAGGGGCCTGCTACAAACCAGTGAAGATAGTTAATGGCTTTGCTGTGTTAGCATGGTTGTTAATGCCAGGTTTCTTCAGGATGCAAAATGTGAGATGTTAGTCACTGATGTACACTCTCCCTTGATGGAAAATAGAGGATGTTGTAAGTGGCATTCAGAAGTGTGATGAAAGGGCATAGAGACTAAATAAAATGTGCAAGTGACACCCAGAGCCACACAGACACACTCTGAAAGGGACTTGCGCACACACAGACAGGGCCGGCTCCAGGCACCAGCTAAACAAGCAGGTGCTAAGGGTGGCCAATACCAGGGGGCAGCCCTCTGGCCGCTGTTGGGGCAGTAGGTCCGGGTCTTTGGCAGCAAGTCCCTCACTCCCTCTGGGAGACGAGGACCAGCTGCCGAATTGCTGCTGAAGAGTGGAGCGGTGCGATCGCGCTGCTGCGGCTTTTTTTTTGTTTTTTGCACGCGCTGCTTGGGGCAGCAGAAAACCTGGAGCCAGTTCTGCACACAGAGATGAGATTCTACTTAGCTTGTGCTCATCAACTCCATTGACTCCTGTAGGGCCTGATTCTCCTCTTACACCAGAGTAAATCAATGGGATTACATTGGTGTAAGTGAGACGTGTGATCCTCTACGTTTAATAACCGGGAAACTTAGCTAGAAAGTTTAACACTCTCTGAGCAGCATTCTAAATTGCAGATAAAAGGGTCAGAGCCACAGACCAAAGGAATAACAGCTGCAAAAATAAAAAAAAAGAAGAAAGAAAAAAGGAGTGGGGGTAAAGGAAGAAAGAGGAAGATAAGGGGCAGGCCTTCAGCCGATGTGAACAACTTGCCCCAACTGAGGATCCACTCCAAATGGTGCAAAGAGAAGACAATGGCTAGGACATGGCGGACATAGAGAGTGAATGGGAGAAGAGAAGAGGTTTAAGGGGAGGAGGAGCAAAGCAGATTGGTGGGCTGGAAGTGTAATTAAATCATGGGAGATGTTAGTGACTGTGGTGAAGAAACTCTAAGTCACAGAGGAGATGGCAGTGTCCAGTGGGCTCTGGTAAAACAGCCTGTTGTCATCTTACACTGGGCACATGAGCTGTTTCCTGTTTCTGGGGTCCCAGTGAATAAAGCTGCTTCCTGTGAAGATCTCCCCAGCGGGGTTAATCTCTGACACTGTTTAGCCAGGCGTTGTATGAACATGATTTTGGAGACATGCACACAAATGCTGTCTGCCTTCTGGAAAACGTGCATTCTTCCCAAGTGATTCTGGCTGTGTCTCCCAGGACACATATACCCTTTGAGCTGGAGGTGTAATTTCCAGATCAGGTAGACATACGTGTGCCAGCTTTGACTGAGCTAGCTGCTAAAAATAGCAGCATAGCCATGGCAGTGCAGGCATTGGGACAGAGAAGCTGCCCCAGGTACAATCCCATCTGGGACGCTAGGTACTTATTTAAGTCGGCTAATACTGCCACTCGTACGGCTTTGGAATCTTAAGCTCAGCAGCCAAAATTTAGCCACTCAGTCATCAGACACTGTTGAACTGTTTGGCTTGCATTTTCTACAAGCTGGCTCCTACCAAGCCACGAGACTTGGGTGCTATCTGCAGAGAGATCTGATACACTGCCCCAGAGACCAGAGAGACAAAAGGGTCCACAGAGTGAAAATCAGAGCATCACAAGATAGCAGAGTAGCAGCCTCAGATGGAGTGCTCTAAAATAGGGATCCCTTATACCAGCATGTGAGACCCAAAGGAGTATGGCTGAGAACAAGCCCACTGAGGCAAGTCATATTCACATTCCCTCTCCCAGAGCCAGAATAACAAGGGCCTTTTTCATCTAGGGATAAGACACTAAAGCCTGTGAGAGGGGGTAGCATTTCCAGCACTGTGCTTTGAAAGGAGGAGCAGGTGTGTGAATCCCCGAGTTATGGGAGAAACCTCTAGCTATGGAAATATGTGAGTAATAAACACAGCCTTAGGGCACGCACAGAGCAGCTGTGACAGACACATCTGAAATGTCACCAGCAAACAGAATGTCTGGCATTTCAAAGTAATGACATTTGAATGAGTTGCGAAAGCAACAGTTGTGTTCAGTTTGGGAGCGAAGGGGAGGAATAGCGACTGACTGCAGGGACAGGCGAGCTGGTGGTGCTGCCAGTAACATACTGGGGCCAAAGTTTTGGGTGTGAGGAATGATTGTGGGTGACCCACATGGGACACTTTTGAGGGATCAGCACAGGGAAGCAGGTGCTCAGTGTGTGCTGAAAATCAAGTGCCTTTCATGTGTCTCAGGTCACTTTTGCAAGTGTAAAGTTGGGTATCAAAACAACTGGCTGGGCTGACTCTTGGGAGGAGTGTGGGTCTGAAGCCAGCCAGTGAGATGGAAAGGGGAGTGGATAAAAACCAGATCGGGGCTGCTGATGCACTCTCAAATGCAAAGAGACAAAGCAGATGCGAGGGTGGGGTGTTCAGTGTGTGTGTGTGTGTGTGTGTGTGTGTGTGTGTGTGTGTGTGTGTGTGTGTGTGTGTGTGCGCCTGCATGTAAAGTGAAGGATCAGACAAAACAGGGAGAAAAAAACAGTTCAATAATCCAGTGAATGAATCGTTCATTTATTCCAGTACATACTGGTGGGGCCAGACAGCTCCGGGGACACAACCTTTTACTCAAGTCACAGGTTCAGCAGCCTTCTTTGCTTCTCACTGACACTGATTTTACTCCAGTCTAACTCCTCTGAATTCCGGGGAGTGAATCCCAGTTTACATTAGTGCAAGTGGAAAAAGCGGTGGTCTTGGTTGGTAGTGACTAAATGTTAACAGTCGATGACCCTGCCACAACACTTATGTGAAAGGAGCTTGGTGGGGTCTGTTCAGTTCACTGCAAGCAGGTCTCCCCTGCTCAAACAAACAGCCTGCCCCCCTCCGTAGCCACTGGCAGGCTCCTCAGAGAAACCAGTGAGCCGTGTAGACTAAACAATGCCCTCACCTCTAGAGGTGACTCTTCTAGGTCAAGTTGGAGGCACACTGGGAGGCCTGCCCAGCCTCTGCTCCTGTTATAACTGCTCTGTCACAATAGATACAGCACGGTTTGAGGCTCCACACTCGGCTGGCCTCAGTTTCCAACAATCTGGTCCTGGTCCTGCTGTGCATGTCAGCGGGAGGCCAGTGCATTCAGGGGCTTGCTTTCCATAAGAGCAGACAAAGCAGCTTCACCCAGGGCTGGCACTTCCATTTAGGCGGCCTAGGCAATTGCCTAGGGCACCAGGATTATTGGGGGGCGGCAGGCGGCTCCAGTGGAGCTGCCGCAGGCATTCCTGTGGACGGTCTGCTGCTCCCGTGGCTCCGGTGGACCTCCCGCAGGCACGGCTGCAGCAGCTCCACCAGAGCCGCGGACCAGCGGACCCTCTCCGCAGGAATGCCTGCGGCAGCTCCACCAGAGCCGCGGACCAGGGGACTGTCTCCGCAGGCCAGCATGCGGGGCAGCGAAATGGCCTTGTGCCTAGGGCGCTAAAAACACTAGTGCCGGTCCTGGCTTCACCTCTGTAGGTGCAAGGGAATCTGGAAGACAGCCTCTTCTGGGCAGCCTGGCTGCACTCCTGGAAGGGAGCAGGGGCTTTCCCAAGCATCTCCCATGATTTATGTTTACAGGGCAGACTCTCTGAAATGCATCAGAGAATTGCAGTTGGGTAGGCTCCCGCGCAGCTCTGTGGATCTCATACAGCCCAGACAAGCAGCATCAACTTCGCTGACTTCACCTGCAGCCGGATTGTGAATAAGCAGAAGTACTTTCCCCTGCTTCTCCAAACGTTAAGAGCAATTGTGCATTTTGTAGACTCCTGCTCAGGGCTGCAGCCAGCATTCTGCTGAGGTGTGGGCGAAATGCGTGTTCTTCATTTTCCTTGTTGTTGAGAGAGGAAGGTTACTCAGCAGCACCACTGCAGGAACTCTCCAAATATGCTGGTTCCGCAGCTTGACACTGGCCAGGCGACATGTGCTTCTCTTCTACTCTCCTCTATATAGGTTTCTGTACCACACTCCTCACTGCAGCCTCTGAGCGCCTTCCAGGAATGCGTTAAACAATGTGACTAACATCTGCCACATGTGGTTCTCACATCCTCTCCCCAAGCATGTGCGGTGCAGTGTCTTGTTTTGGTAGGGTTGTTTTGTACATATAAATATATCTGTTGCTCTGTGTGTATGTTAGAGAAGGCAAGGGCCAAGAAATGACCTTGCACTTGGAGCACAAAGTGGCGAGGTTTGTGATGGTCCTTAGTTCCTGGGGGAGCTTGTTGCACAGTCTCGAACCAGCCCCCAGGTTCTCTCTCCCACACAGATGAGCTTTACTCTTATTGTTGAGAGTTCCCCCGTGCCAGAGGAATGAAGTTGTCGACCATGGTCTTCATCCCAGGATTTTAGACTCTTTTTGATATTGTGGGCCCAGGTCATTGAGCGCCTTGGAGATAAGGACCAACACCTTGACCTTGAATCAATATTCTATGGGAAGCCACTGCAGGGAACTGAAGACATGTGATGTGCTCAAAATAGCCCGTGTTGTCGAGGAAACACACTGCAGCATTCTGTACTTGTGGGATTTTCCTAAGGACTGAATACTTCATGCCCAGGTTTATACTGCATTGCTGTAGTCCAGTGACGAAGGTGTGAATAACTGAGAACAGGTCCTTGCCCCACAAGCTACCAAACTTCTACTAGAGAATGTGCCTCTCCCCTCCAGCCCTGCTATAAGTTGAGGGTATGGAATGGGGTTTTCCCTGCCCCGCCTACCCAACAACTCTTCTCTTTCTGGTAGCTGCAGTAGTGCTGGAACATCCTCACTCCTCTCTCTTTCCATAGATAAATTCCAAGTTACCTTTGGTGTAGTTTTGTTTCTGATAACTCTCATAAAGCCGTTTGCAGCTCATTGGTTCAATTTGTATTTAGGCTATGGGGCCTGTTTCTGGTTTAGATGATGGGGCATGGTCTAAACTTCTGATGAGGGAGAATGGGAAGTTAAATCTGGCAAGTGTCACAGGCCACTCAGCTGGCTGCATGGCATCATCTTAACAGCCAAGAACAGAGCCACGGAATTCAGACTTTTAGGGTCTAGGGCACAGAGAGAGAAAATTATCCAGGTGGTTTTCTTTCCAGGTCTGTGGGTGAAATTTTGAACCAACAAACAAGATAACTGTCCTGTTGTTTCAGTGTGCACAACCAGATCATGTATTTCAACCGCTCAAGCCAAGGGTCCCTCATTTCAACCAATAGAATTTCAGAATGCAAATTAACTGGAAAGAAAGGATGATGATTGGTTGAATTACCTATGTTGTCACAATGATAATATTTAACAGTGACCTGAGCTATTGACCTGACCTTGACCATGATCATGTAACCCAGGTTAATGAGTCTGACAAACAAGGGAGCCAGGCTTGTTGCCTGGTAGGTGAGAAGATGGGGAAGACTGCAGAGTGCTCATCTCGCCATAGGTGTTGAGCCTTGTGATTGTGCAAACCCTGGGGGATGGCAGGTGACTAAGCCAATCGCAGAGGGGAGGAGAAGAGTGCTGGTGATCTCCTATCTCTCTCTGCCTGCAGTGTTGGCTATTTTGCTCTGAAAAGGGTTTGCTGATCTACTCTGGGAGAGACCGACTAGACTTAGATCCTCTCACTGTGTGGGGACTTATTCCACTGTGAGTAATGCCTATTGCTGTCGCAGAGAGGTTGGCCTCCTGGGTGAATCAGCGCCCTGATCACTTCCCCACACTCAAGCACCTTCAGGCCTGCAACATCTCATCAAGGTATGTGGGTTCCTCCACATTATGGAGCCCATTATTATGGAATAAATGGGACCCATGAATCCAGAGAAATTAACTCTTGGGGTTATGTTACTTGCAGGTTGGATGGTGTTACTGATGTATCCACTCCAAATCCATCTTCCCCTTTTCTTTATGTGCTTCCTCTATACTTCTCCATGTAAATAAAGTGTACCTTGATTGTTGATTCATCCATTATGGAGTTGTGAGAAGAGCATATGTATCAAGTATCAGGCTAGTCATATGGATAAGTAGTGAGACAGGGATAGTTGAATCACATGGGAAGATACGGTAGGGTTCTGACATCCTTAAACTGGCAGGTGGAGTCACTGCAGTTAGTAGCTAAGAACCCAGGCCATTGGAATCCACTGCTACCAAAGCAGAGGGACACTCGGTTGAGAGCGCCTGTTGATGATTAGCTGCCCTTAGTGGTACGGCCACCCATAAAACCCTTTGCAATCATAACAATTAAATAAACCAAACAGTAATTACTTTGCTTAATTACAACTCAATTTCTTCAAATGTGCCTACTTCCAGGGTTTCCAGTGAGCATTCACTCTATGGACCATTTAAAGGATGAGCAACAAACTCTTCATTAGCTAGAGGAAGACAAAAAATGGCTATACGTGCAAAAAAGCATAATTCTAACTCATAAACTAATTCATTAACTCATTCATTAACTCAGAAAACTAAGTCTCTACTCACAAGATCCTGTACTGTAAATTTGAAGAAGACGTGTATTCTTCATATAGAACAAAGAGATTGAATCCATGTGTTAAATGAAAATCTTAGAGCGACCTTAACTTCAGTCCCAACTAGTGTTTCCATAATATAAAAAACATTATCTGGCATCAGAGACATTCCACTCGCCTTTATTGCCGCTGAAGACAAGATTTTGCTAAGAGAGACAGATGGTGAATTATGCAATAAAGTGGACACAATATAACAGCTAGATCTTTGGAATAGAGTTTGTGGTCCAAAAAGGCTACAGCTCCGCTCTGTATCTCAGCTTTTGTCAGAGCTCCAGCTGTTGTGAGAAAGATAAATAAATTAATGGAGATATCTTATCTCCTAGAACTAGAAGGGACCTTGAAAGGTCTCGAGTCCAGCCTCCTGCCTTCACTAGCAGGACCAAGTACTGATTTTGCCCCAGATCCCTAAGTGGCCCCCTCAAGGAGCTATCCCTCCCCCAGAGATGTGGGAGTGGTTGGGTTATTTTAACCAGCAATTTTCAACTTCTGTAGAACACCTGGAACAGATGTGTTGTATATTTGTTTTCTCTTATAACAACACTGAGCCTTGGCATGCCCTCTTAATATATCATGTTCGACACACACGGAACCAATACACCTCTTGGATACTCTGGTACAAACCTATTGCTGTCATGAGGTTTGCTCAGTGTGAGGAAGAACAAAACTGGACCCAGTCTGAATGCTGGTTGTGAGTCAAAGCCTAATAAAGTCAACGAGAATCTTCTTCAGTAGTTGTAGGATATCATCTATGTAGCAGGAGCCGTTCACCTTAGTTTCTGACCTTCAATACTGGCATCCAGACTTTTCTCCAAAGCCAGACACATAAATTCAGCTGTTCTCAACCTTCTCAATAACTTCCTCAATATTAGTTGAAAGAGAGGATACTCATCAGGGCAGGATTAAGGTACAAGCCCTATCTGCCCATGCCTAGGACCCTGGCTTCTGGAGCCATGTGATTCATTACATCAGAATCTCAGCTGTCATTTAAAAAAAATGTTTCTAGCCCATATAGTTGCAAAGAAGTGCCTGAAAAGATGAACTCAGTGTAATTAAGGTCTTGTCTACATGCAGAAGTTGCTCTGGTTTCACTTAAATCAGTTGGCTCTATGTTTCTTATCATGTACACCTTGGTAGGTTGCAGGGCTGCTACTAGCAGGTTAGGTTTCTGTACCAGACATCGACTGGCTACAGAGCTTCCTTCTCAGGCTAGGTCTACCCTGGGCGGGGGGAAGGGGTCGACCTAAGATATGCAACTTCAGCTACGGAAGGACGGCGGCAAGTTTACTGCTGCCACTCTCCTGTCGACTCCACTTCCGCCTTTCGCTGCAGTGGAGTTCTGGAGTTGATGGCAGAGCAATTGGGGATCAATTTTATTGCATCTACACTAAACGCGATAAATTGATCCCCGATAGATCAATCTCTACCCACTGATCTGGCAGGTAGTGTACACATACCCTCAGAGATACAGCAGATGTATTCACTATAAGATCCTTTAATGTTCTGCCAGGAATGGCTGTTGTGAGTTTAAGTAAGGTATGTTACACATGGCACCACCTACAGGTTAGCAGTTATTCATCTTCCCCTTTAAGTTTTACTTTCCTAACATTAGCAATATTCCCACGATCACACTATCTTTAAAGTTCGATATGAATCAGTCTGCTAAGTGTCTCTGAACCATACTGGTTTTCTTTTTATGTGACCCAAGCACATAACAACTTGGTCATCTGACTATCCATTAATTGCAATGACTGTCTGTGGTCGGTTTGGAATCTTTGAGTCTTCTTCTTTTTGTTTTGCATCTGACACCTGGAGAGTTTATTCTGTTGATTGTTCTCTCTGAGGAATAAATTGTAGCCGTTGATGGTTTCTGTTAAACTCTCCACTGTTGGTCTCATTGACATATGATCTGGGCAATGAGTTTCTTTTTCTTTACCACAGATGGAGTTGTCCATCCTTTTTCTCAATCCAGCTTGACACAAACACGATCTCTCATTGTGTTCCTAAGCCTAACTCAGAAGAGCAAGGAATGGATCTTCCTGCTGCAGGATTTTCATGGCTGGCTATACAGTTCTCTCAGCCTCTCCATTCGTATGTGGGATGCTAGTAACATGATGAAAATCATATTTTGTTTGGAATGACTTAAATTCCACTGCAGTTGTGGAACAGTGAAGTGAGCAAAAGTGTATTTCAGATTATCCATAACACTGCAACATGTTATGTCTTTCAAATACATTATTTCTAGATACTTAGGAAAATAGTCCACTCTAACCAAATAATGATGTTCTCTGAATTTACATGAATCTGCAGCTAGTCTCTTCCAAGATCTCTCTGGTAGAGGTATTATTACAGGTTCTTTGTGTTGTGTTGGTCTGTTAGTTCTGCAATGTTCACATGCACATACTTTATTCTTTATGTCTTTGCTGATGCCCAGCCACCACACTGACTGGTCGACCTTTTCACAGCATTTAGTTAGTCCTTCATGACCTTCATAGATGAGGGTTAAGATTTCTGCTCTCATTTTGTTCTGAATTACAAAGCAATTGTCTTTTATCATTAGTCCATTTGACTTGCTTAATTGGCCACGTACCACAAAGTAGTCTCTTGTCACTTCCTTTACTGTCTTATAGATACTTGGGCCAGCCAGCTCTAATGTAACTTAGAATTTCTTGGCGTTGCATGTCTGTTAACGTTGCTTTTTGTAGCTGGAGTAGTCTCTTTTGTGACACTGGTCTCTATGCACCCACAGCAGCCACATACACCTTTATGTCATCTTCGAGCTGATGAGTAGATGCTCAGCTCCATGACAGAGTGTCTGCTACTCCCAGAGCTTTCCCAGGAACATAGTTAGCAATTGGCTTAAATCACATTCACCTTAGCAATAGACATTGACATTGCTTGATCCAGGTCTTTTCCCTTGAGGAGGTTTACAAGTGATTTATGGTCTGTTATCAGACCCGATCCTCACAGACAACTGTACAAGTTCTCATGTACCCATACGCTTGCCAGGCACTCCTGGTCAATCTGTGCATATGGTTTTTCTGCTTCTGGAAGTGTGCGAGAGTAAAATGCACCTGGCTTTCATGCCGAGCCATGTTGTTGCAACAATACACCACCTACGCCAGAGCTGTTTGCATCCACACTGAGCATTGTGGCTTTGTTCACAGGTTACTATTTGAAACCTGGAGCTCTTGAGATAATTTCTTTGACCTTTTGGAAGGCAATTTCTTGCTTTGACCCCCAGAGCGATGATGTGTGGGATTTTAATAGTTCATTCAGTGGTTTTGTCATTGAGAAAGGTCTTGTAGGCAGTGGTCCAAGTCAAATTTATTTCTTACCAGTACGCTGCACTCATGGGAGTGACACAAAGCAGGTGCAGTGCCTCCAGTGAGGTGAGGGATTAACCACACTAAGGCCATGGCTACTACATTTGAAGTCACAAATAATTCCAACTCACACAAGCAACTGAATTAAAAATAGCAACTACAAATGTTATGTAAGAGTCTGATTAAAGAGAAATATACAGTCAGACAAATAGTAAATGAATAGAGATATAAATAATGCTTTTTAATTACTAAAGACTGTGCTGGAAAACACATGAGGTCACATGACTACACACTCCCCGGGGTTCCTGACCAAAAGTGTCTGCTGTTTGACCAATTCAGACTGTTTTGCTATCTGTACAGCTGTGAGTAGGTTTAAATCTGGTCTTTAATTGTAGTTGCTGTGACAGATTCTTGTCTGTTAACCCAATAGCCAGGCTCTCTCTCAGATTTTCATGTTTTGCATTTCTCAAGTCAGTTTTCAGCCAATGCATGCAGCACTCATATAAAAGATTCAACATTTTCTCCTGCTTCTTGAATTCACTAATGAAAACATGCTCTTTCATAAACCACATTTATGAGATACAAAGTGTGCATCAAACATAGCCAGAAACCTTCCACAGTCATCTCTGTGATTGTCTTCAGCAAAATCAAAGGATTTAAAGATATATTCTGCCTGCTTCCCCAAAGATATGTTAAAGCTGATACCTGAGTATCTCCAGTTTCCTGGTGGATTATTGTAGCCAGGAATAACTGTTGTGAGCTTAAGTAAGGTATGTTACACATGGCGCCACTTAGTGACTGAACAGTATAATACAGTTTAGCATTCCATGGCATCCCTCTCTCTGTCTACTGTATTTATCACTCCATGCATCTGATGAAGTGAGTTATAGTTCATGAAAGCTTATGCCCAAATACATTTGTTAGTCTCTAAGGTGCCACAAGGACTCCTCGTTGTTTTTGCTGATACAGACTATCATGGCTAACCCTCTGAAACCTCTCTCTATGTTTGCATGTTTTATATTACCATTTTCCCAGGGTATCTGCTGGTAGGAGGTCGTGTGACCACAGAAGAGCTGGCTGCCCTAGCTCAACTATTACTGGTTGAAGAGAAGAAGCAAGTGGCCTAGAGAGTGACTGCACAGACACTGCTTGTAGGTACCTCAGGGATAAGAGAAGAGCTGAGATTAAAAACAGCAGCTGTGCTTTGGAACTGAGCTTCTGCTTGACAGTAATTTGGAGAGATGGCTTCTCACCACCATAAACTGGTGAACACTCAGGCAGATTCACCCCAGGAGTCTTGAGTTGATAAAAGGCCACTTGTTGCCATGCCACGCTGTACCTGACGCAGAATAATCTCCATTTACCAGAGCAAAGGTTGGAAGCCGTTCCTCTAAAGGGGCCTGGAGATTACACATGAACACTGCCCTGGCAGTACTGTCTGGGCTCTGCTTCTCTGGCAGAGGGCTGCTGTTAACTGATGGAGAACAGGCATTTAGGTGATATGTGATTAATATGGCAGCTTCACCTACTACTCACCAGAAGGAATTCAGCCTCCAACATTGAATTGCCTATTCCAGGGCACCCTTCAGGTGTTTTTCAAAATGTTTCTGTTATTTTTTCCTCTTACTGTGTTGTTGGTAATAATTCCATGGAAATGAAATCCACGTCTTCCGTCGCACAGGCATAGGTGCTGACTCCGTGGGTGCTCCAGGGCTAGAGCAGCCACGGAAAAAAAAATAGTGGGTGCTCGGCACCCACCAGCCACAGCTGTTCGGTGGCTAATCAGCACCCACACTGCCAAACAGCCACCACCAAACAGCTGTTCGGTGGCTCGGGGAGGGGAGAGAATGGCGGGTGGGTGGGAGCCTCAGGGAGGACGTGGAGCAGGGGCAGGAAGAGGTGAGGCCTCAGGGCAGAGCGGCGCTGGAGCACCCCCAGGGCAAACTAGAAGTCGGTGCCTATGCACACAGCTGTACACAGGCTTGTTATTGTAGGGCGGTTCTCGCATGCCAGGTTCTCAAAATAATACTGAGCGCATCTGCAGCACCTACCTTCCAAATATCTTCCAGTGCTTTGCAGACACCGAATTAAGCCTCCCACAATCCTGGGGAGGTGCGGTAGCTACACACTCACTTACAGATGTCTTTTGAAATAAAGATTTTCTTTTAAAAAATGTATTTTTCATCAACCTGAGATGCTCTACAGATGCAGAGAGCAGATTCCAAAGAAAGGTCACTCAGGACATGGCTACACTGCAAGCGAAGGTGGGACTGTACCATGGGTAGGCAAACACATACTAGCTTGAATCTAGACCTTCTGGCAGGGGGTTCAGTGCTGGCTAGCAACCTGAGCTCACACCAGGTTCGCTGGCGAGCGTGTTCTCTAATTGCTAGCTCGGGTTGAAGCCTGCGCAGGCTCAGCACGTACCCTGACTGCACAGCCAGGCAGAGGGGTATGAGGATCCTGTACAGATGGGGAGAGGAGCAGCTGCTGTGAGGCCGGCTGCAAGTGGGTGGGGGAAGGCAGGAACTGAGCGGGCCGGAAGTCTGCCCCTTCCCACCTGCTGGCCAGGACATTGGAGCTGGCTCAGATTGTGTGCGGGGTCATCTGCCAGCTGCCCCAGTGCGATTAATTCAAGCTTCTCCCTCGCCCCCACCAGCACAACTGCTGTATTCTTTCTCCTACGGCAGGGCAGCTAATGCAGGCCCAGCCCTGCCGCTCTGTGGGGATCTGTTACTATGGCTGCTCTGGGCCCTGCCCTTGCTCCCCAGGCCCTGGGAGGGGCAGAAGCAGGGCCCAGTTCCGGGGGGTGGGTGGGAAATGGGTGAAGAGGCTGGGACTAGAATGGGGCACTGCACTCGTCGGGGGTGTGGGGAGGGGGGAGTAGAGCCTGCTGCGTTTGCTCCCTCTTTCCCTCCTGCCCGTTGAATAATGCAGTGACCCAACTGCCTGTCTTCCTCTTCTACCTGAAAAACCTCTTGGCTTCTAGATCCCGCCTGGGGGAACCTCCCTTGGTTGCTGGGCAGGGAGGGATGGAGAGAGGAGAATGAGGCAGAGTTAGATGGGGAGAGGGCGCTGCATCAGGATCAACCAGCCTGTGCCACGTGCCCCTATGATTAGATGTGATTGTACCGGAGCTTTTATGGCATAATAACGACTTGCAGCGTCTCCCAGGGCGGGGGACGACGTCCAGGGGAGGGTAACTTTTTTCCAGTGGGACATTGCACAGCAATATTTGGGACAGGAAGTGAAGAATACCAATTCCAATTAAAACTCCAGAGAGCAGCCCTGCACAGCTCAGGTGGGGTCAGAAGCTGTGATGGGGTGTCCACCCCGCACAAGGCCTGAAGGGGTAGGTCAACGAGGGGAATTCTCTGCTAGGCTGCACCTGGAGGTGGTGCCAGGGAGCAAGGAGGACCAATTAGAGATGAAGCTCAGCTGGACAGGAACAGGAGGGGTCTGTATAAAGCTCAGCAGCTGACAGTAGAAAGGCTGCAGTTGCCCTCTGGGTGAGAGGCAGCAAGGTAAGAAGCAGCTCAGGGTCACAGCAGTAAGGTTCAGGATTGTGCAGACCTTGATGGCTTGTTGTAGGTTCCCTGGGCTGGGACCTACTGTGGGGAGACGGGAGACGGGAGAGGGGTCTGGGTTCCCCTACCAGCTGCTGGGGATGTGGCACTGCTAAGCGGGAGTGGACGAGAAGACTGCCTGGGACAGTGGGTCCTGAGAGACTTTGATACATGCACCCCTGGGGAAGGGGAAATCTACAGTGACCCGGCCGGGGCCCAGCCACAAAGTGGAAGCAGTTGAGTCCTGAGAGCGTGGGACTGAGAGGGAGACGGAGTGAGCAACAGCAGGAAGGGGTGTCAGACTGGCAGAGCTGATGCCCTGAGGCAGCCAGGAGGAAGCGCTCCAGCGGGGAGTAGAGTGCCCCATGACAGTGGGAATTGGTCTCAGGGAGCTCACAGCCCCACCCACTGCACTCAGCCTGATAACCTTATGTATCCCTAGCCTTGAAGTGCCAGCAGGCTACAGGCCCCACTGCTGCCACTTCTGAGGTACTGATGGAGATTGTTCTGTTCTGTCCCCCACTCCCTGTTCTTCCACTTTCTTGCCATTGCTGCTCTTTATTTTCTCCCTTTCCTGCTCCTCCTGCACAAAACCCTCCCCTCTCTGCCTTCCAGCCTACACAGCCCTGTCACAACCCACGCTGGGGTTCTTCTGGGGGTGAAGAACGTTTGCTTTAGCAGGGAGGACAGAGCTGGTCAGAAATTTTCTGACAAAATGTTTTTCCACCGGAAAATGCAGATTCATCAGAACAGAAACTTTTCACAGGAATCTGTCGATTTCCTCGATGCACCCTGCTCACTCACTTCCCCCGGGGATTGCCGCAGAGCTGGACCCTGAAAGGCCCAGGAGCTCTACTTTGAGCTGGGGCTGTCGGGGCTTCCAGTCTCCCTGCCCCACGGCAAAGAGTCTGGCAACCCTGGAAGCTCTTGGAGCCCTGGCTTGAGCCAGGGCTGCAATGACTCCTGGCTTCTCAGGGCATGTCTACAATGCACACTCCTCATGGTGGCGGGCAGCTATGCGTACTCTAGATGGTGCCATCAATGGTGTGCAGAGCAGACATACCTTCAGTAGTGCACACTGAACGTATGTCTACACTGCACACCACTGGCAGTGGCATCTAGGGTACATGGAACTGCATGCCGCAGTGAAAAGCAGGCAAGATAATGTACGCAGCTGGCTTAGTGCTGGATCCCAAGGGATATTGTTGATAATACTGGCCACGTGCCTGGATGTGGACACAGGACAGTGGATGCTTATTAAATTGAAAGAAACATCAGAAGGGGATCAGCATAAATTGGAAGCTACAGTATCATCGGTTTTGAGTAATGCATTTTCCTTTCATTAGTATGGAACAAGTCTACAGATTAGCTCTCCCTGCTGAGGATACTGCATGTTGCTGTTTTTATGTATCAATAGACCCTGTGGATGTATAATGTGTAATTTACAATCAATTTGCCTCGAGATTAGAAAATAAAGCAGGGAGGAAAAAAAAGAAAGAAAACCTGCGTAGCTTAACAGCTGGTAATGCTTTAAAAGCTACCACCACGGAGCTCTCAATTGCACTTTAAAATCCAATATGTGGCATTATTTCACAACCTAACTCAGTTAAACTTCATCTGGATATTGGGCAAATATTGACAAAACCCTCCAATCATGCTGGTACAATACACTAGAACTTTAGTTTGTTTGTAGTGTCTCTTGTATGCACTGTATCTCCAAACAGGAGTCAAGTGGGACAATTACAGTGTTAAATAATAAATAATAGGAAAGGCCATGAGAGAAATACAGAGGCTTAGTCTTTGCCTTGTCTATGGGGATGGCCAGCTCTTTGGGGCAGGGGCAGTTTTTTACTGCTAGCACAGAGGGCCTCAGATCTCCGTGAAAGCCTCTAGACACTAGTGTAATACAATAGTGATGAAAGGGAGGAAAGAGATGTTCCTTCGTCCTTGGCTCTCTATATGCCAGCAGTCTGCAGGTGAGCAGAGCCTCCCACTGAGCTGCATTCCCCTCCCCTTGTGGTTATCCCAGCTGGATGCAGGCAGTTGGCTATCAATTTGGAAGGCCCAAGCTCCTTCACTGGCAGCCCAGGGCTGCCTCCCATCGCTGAATTGATGTCCCCTCGCTAGCTCCCTCTGTGCACAAAATCAAGGGATGTAGGGCTGCAGGACCCACATCTCCAGAGGTTGGGCCCGGGTGGTGCATATGGAAGGCCTCTTCCCCAGTGGAAGGGTAGAACCTTACCCAAACACTGGTGGTTAAAGGGTTCTCAAAAAGAGGGACTCGGCCCTACTGACTTTGCAGGCTCACGCACTTACAGTACAGCACTTAAAGAGGAAGGAAACCAGTGGGGTCTGTGGCTGTTCAGTCGGGTTCTATGGAAATAACACTACAAAGCTAGAGAATTTAATGAAGAGTGAGATCAGTCAAGAAGTGTTTTCAACCATCCAAGCGAGCTCTATAGCAGGGATGTAATTCTCTGTTAAATCATACAGGCTGGTCTCTAGGACATTTCCGTAAGGGAAAGCATCTTCCAGTGTAAGAATTTCCACAGGGAAAAGACTGTGTTTGAATCAAACTTCACTGCTGAAATATTGATCCAGTCTGAAGGGGTTAGTTATCACCTGCTTGGGGTACAAATGGGGGCTGATGGGAACAGCTGAGCAGTAGGGAACAGGGAGCATGTGGAATCTCGGTCTCAGGAAATATCATGAGCTCAGCAAGACACTGCTCTCAGAGATGATTTAGGGCTTGTCACAATCCTCTGACACTGGAGACTGGGCTAGGTGACTGATTCAAGAGCCTGTCTGACCTGCAGGTGTCCATGGGTCTGTGATGACAACAAGGGTGCTCCTGGGTGGCAGCACACAAGGGAGGAGAGTGGGGATAGAGACAGCGCTTACCGTGGGAAGATGTTAACCGGGGGACCTCCTGCAGGGCTCTGAGCTTGGGCTCAAGGCACAGCAGAGTTGTGGGGAGGGAACAGTCATGTGCGGCTGATGTGCAGGTCTGAGTTGGGGAAGGGTGGACACTGGGAAGCAGCTTTACAGGAGTCCCCCTGCTTTCCTGTTCTCACAGCACGGGAGAGGATCCAGAGCTCTCCAGCAGTCTCAGGACAAGGAGGTGGGGAGCAGCAGCTATGAGCTGGGCTTAGATGCCCCAGAACCCAGTGACGAGAGGAGGCGCCAGCCTGGGGCCACACAAAACACTGGGGGCATGATGGAACCTCAGCTAATTGAGAGCTGCATTAACTGAGATCGTAAGGCTACGGCTGGGAGAATAAGAAAAAGAAACCTAACAGCTGACATAGCCGGTGGGGCTTGCTTTCCATCCTACTCGCAGACTGCAAACAGGCCGAGAAATCCTTGGTGCTGTTTATTTGACATTTAGTATCCAGCAATTGATGTGAATAATCCTCGGCCTGGAGCATCTTTGCAGGCAGCTTGTTGCGAGTTTTCAATATTTGACATTCGCGTTGTTGTGATTGGTCACAAGGTGGTGTTTCTGTTCCCGGATTGGCTGAGTTTGACTTTTGGAGCCAGGTTTACTGTTCTTGAATTTCCGAATGGGAAATTCGCTATCCTCTAACCCTAATGGGCAGCCACAGGCACTTCTCTAATGAAAGGATGAGGTGGCAATGCAGATTTTACTTTGCTCACATAAACCATGCACTTCATTTGCTTTTGCTCCTGAATGCAATGGCCAGTGCTATATTGTGAGGAGTTGTGCTTGCTGCACAAGCAGAATTGCAGAGCTCATTTTCAAACCAAGAGCTACTGAAACAAAGCTCCTGCTCGCTGCTTGCTTCCATCTTGCCTTATGCTGTCAGGTAAGAGGTGCCCATGACAGTGCTCGTGCACCTGGGCTGGAAAGACACCAACGATGCTAGTTCATCCCTCGTGTAACTGCAGTGACTTCATTAGTTACATGGGGGTGGATTTGGCTCCATCTTCCTTCTTTTCCCTAGGGGAGGATGTGCAAAGGGTGCTAAAGAGAATAGAGGTGGCACTAGGGGAGCTCACATGGACTGAGCCTCCATTTTATCCAGGACCGGCTCTTAGAAATGGACGGGTGCCCAAGTGCAGTCCACCACACACACGCCCCCCCCCACAGCACCGCACCCCACCCCACCCGACCAGCTCTTGAGCTCTCACTGACCCATCTAGTTCTTTCTTCAAAGTGCCCAGGAGCACCTAGCCCAGTCACCGGCAAGAGGTACCTTTACTTATCAAACATGCTCTGGGACTGGCCCATGTCCAACATGTAAGTGTGCATAAATGAGGACAGGGAGTGGATGCAAACAACTCCACAGCTGAAGAACAATTTCAGACCAGCCTGATGGTGAAAGCTTCAGCAGTCCCACAAATTATCCTGGCACCCTGTGAGGTGGTAACCTAGGCAGCCATTCAGCTGTTCCTAAGGGTGGAAATCTACCTCTTCTTGGTTAAAATAAAGTCTAATTGTACCTTTTAGTTTGAATGAGCTATGTCAGTACTGACTGGAGTGTGAAACCCGAAACCCAGCATTAGAGCTGGTCAGAAAATAATAGTTAATAATACACGTTGTTTATTAAGAACTTCTCTTTCAAAAGTGTGTGAGGGGCTGAAAAACAATGATAAAACTAATTCTCATTAGATAAAAAATATTTTTTGGGGAAAGCAGACACTGTCTATGAACATTTTCAATTAGTCAAAACATCAGTGTTCTGTTAAAAAAAAAAATTGATGACAAGTTTGTGATCAGTCCTACCTGATACGTAAATAATCTTCACTGAGGACTAGGAACTCTGCTAGATCTGGAAAAAAATATTTACAATTAACAAGTCTTCTTGCCATTAGGGTTAAACGGAATGGCTGCAATCACCTGCCTGTGCAGTAGCCAACACTGGCATTCCAAGGCTTAGTGACTCTGAGCTCCTCTGTCGTTCCTCAGTGATGAGGCCATGTGCTGGGGTCTGATCTCACCTGCTGCCCTCTTCCATTCTTTTGTGCTCTGCCTCACGAGATCCTGAGCTCCTTGGAGTCCTAGTCTCATGTTCTGTGGGAAGCAGCCCCCACTTTCATTTCACTCACACACCTGAATGGGAGATGGGAGGCACTGCCTGGTCTTTCCAAATGAATTTGCCCAATGAGATTGGAAAGCCCTGCAATGAAGTGTGTGAAGGAGAGGAAACACCCTGCACTCCAAGAAAGCTCTGAGGCTTTTGTGTTATCCCCTGATTTTCATGCCAAGAGAATTTGTAGGTCTAGCTTTGGGGGAAGTGCCAAATCTTCCCACTTCCGCCAGTTTCATCAAAAGAATAGACTTTATTGTCATACGTCCAGCGATTCCTCAGCCAACCCGAGGCGTGTTAAATCAGCGTCGCTTGATGCTCTTAGCTGTCCATTATTGTTTTGAAGGTTCAGGGTTTTTTTTGTTTTACCAATTCATCAAAAACCAATTCCGGGTCAGAGAGACTGATGGGACACTCTGTGCGGCGTTGTGAGTGTTGAGATAAATTCACATTGAATGCTCTGGTTTCTTTTGGACACAGGCTGCTTATAATACAGACGCCACCCCTGGAAGAAGCAGAGAGGCTGGCACACAAGATGCACAACAGCAGCTGTGACTGTGAAAGTTCTCATTGACAAGTAAGAGTTGGAGACGGTCACTGGTGATAAAGTAAGATCTGACTCAACCCTATACCCAAACTGAACCAAAGCCTTTCCCCAAAGTTTGGAAATGCTATTCACTTTCTTTCTCCCTCCTATTTTCACTGGGAGGTAGGGAACGTATGGCTTCAGTGTTTTTACTTAAGCTTTTCTTGGACTTAATTAAAGCCAATGGGACCTCATTTAAGGGTCCAAAATGAAGTCTTCACAGAGGGTGGCTGATTTGCTGTGAGAAGACCAGAGTTTGTGTTTGATCCCACAATTAGCAATCTGAGGAGCTAAGAACACCCATGGAGACACCTACCAGACAGAGTCCCATCCCAGTTCCTGGACTAAACAGGTTCAGGTAAGTTCATGTCAGTTAAGCATCCATTCCAACCCTCTGAATCTTTGGGTGAGAGGGACAAACCTCCCTTGTCCTCCCCTTCCTGTACCCACCACAATCAATGCCATGAGCATTAGAATCCCATCCAGTGATGGCAAAACATCTTCTGAGGCCACTCTGGTATTGAGGCAGGGCTGTGTTGCACCTGGGAGAAGCAGAGCCCTGGTTAGGCTCTGGGCTCTGGCCACTGGGCTGCAGGTCATGTGCAAACCATTACAATGAAAAGCAGTGAGGATTGGGGAAAGCTCTGCTTGAATACTGTCTGCCTCAAATGGGGTTGGAGTCTGCTGGATCCCATTACAAGGCTCTGAGTGCAAAGGGAAATGTCTCTCCAAGGAGAGTTTTTGTGGCTCTGGCATTTGCCTGCATTCTCTCACCATGTCCTACCCAGACAATGCTTGTTAACATCTGCAGACAGCACCACCTTGGTTTCTATAAAGAACCTTTCACCTCAGAGCGAGTCACCATCAGCTGATGCAGCCTATGTGCCTGTGGAATGGTGGAGAAGCTCCCTACTGCATAACGGAGGAAAACTGAGGCACACAGGTGAAGTGGTTTGCTTGCAGTCGCACAGTGACTCAAGACTAGAAGCAAGGAGTGCTGACTCATGAGTTCCTGTTTTAACCATCAGACCACGCTCCGTTCTTCACTGCCTAGGCCTGACCTGCCACTTGCAGCATCTCTCTCTCTCACATACACATACAGAATATCCATCCCATCCCTCCTGAGACCATTCTCATCAGCTAGAGTTTTTGTGTCCCAGGGTCTGACACCACAGTGTGTTATTCCTCTGAGGAAAGGCACATGTGCTGCTGTCACACTAGCCCGTCAGGATACTGACATTAATAGGTTCATGCCCTTGGCTTCATAACGGTGTTTTGACTGCCCTGCCATTCAGAAAGGACCTCTCCTGTAGATTCAGGTATGAAGTGTTGCCTCTGGGATGCTATGGGGAAAGCAGTGTTTCATACCAGATTTCCTGGTGCTAGCATATGGCGCATTGGATAGATCGAGGGTCTAACAGTGATAACGGGTGGCAGGAAAAGGATTTGGAATGGGAGGGGATTAGCAGCAAGACTTCGCTCAGAAGGAGCAGCTGGCCCAGCTTGCAAGAGCTGCTGCCCATAGAGCTGGCTGTGTTGCAAAGACTCTGACAGCTGGTGTCCCAGGCGCTGACCAAGTGCCTTGAACCAAATTCATCCTGGGAACAAGCTCATCAGATTCACCTAGTTACATCTGGGATGGATGTGCCCCAAACTAGTGGGACTAGGCAAAAGTAGCTGTAGCTATTCCACCTGCCTTTCACCAGGGCAGGTTCAGAGCTGGCACAGGGAAAACTACCTCACAATAATAAACCCTTGATGCTTCAATGCTGTTCACCCCATGGTCTCAGCGCACTTTACACTCATAGTATTTTACTGATTTACCACAGAAAATGGCTTTGGGGCTGGCTGCCTTGCTCGCTGTTTGTTCACAGCAAACTAAGGAAGCAGGCAGTTTATCCCAGCTGCTGGTGACTGCCTGAGTGAGAGGGAGGTCCAGCAGAAGGATGGATGTTGCAGATCAGGACTGAGAGGCATCATCTGATCTGGGAGGAGGGGAGCAGAAGGGCATCCCGGGCATTCACTTCCAGGGCGGCTCCACACACTGTAGTACCCAATCCTTCCCTTAATAGAGTTCTGAGCCTGTGAATGGAGAAGTGGCAGAGACTTGATCATGTATGCTAGGGACTATGCTATTGATTTTACATGGAAGACACTGAGATATTGTGGTGATGGGCAGCGGTTTAAAATCCCAAGAGAACCATCTAGCTGGGAGCGCTGCAGGTTGGGCTTGAACTGTGGGGGAATCCAAGCCTGGAATAACAGAGGGGGCTGTGGGCTGGGATTGCATCAATGGGAAGACGGGTCAGTTTTGAGGGCCATTGGCAGAACTGTAGGAGGGCCCCAGGATAGGGGGGTACGTCTACACTAGGGGATTATTCCGATTTTACATAAACCGGTTTTGTAAAACATTGTATAAAGTCAAGTGCACGCGGCCACACTAAGCACGTTAATTTGGTGTGCGTCCATGGTCCAAGGCTAGCGTCGATTTCTGGAGCGTTGCACTGTGGGTAGCTGTTCCGTAGCTATCCCATAGTTCCCGCAGTCTCCTCCACCCCTGGGAATTCTGGGTTGAGATCCTAGTGCCTGATGGGGCAAAAATCATTGTCGCGGGTGGTTCTGGGTAAATGTCGTCAGTCATTCCTTCCTCCGGGAAAGCAATGGCAGACAATCATTTCACGCCCTTTTTCCCTGGATTGCCCTGACAGACTCCATAGCATGGCAACCATGGAGCCTATTTTGCCTTTTGTCATGGTCACCGTATGTGTACTGGATGCCGCTGACAGAGGTGGTACTGCAGCGCTACACAGCAGCATTCATTTGCCTTTACATGATAGCAGAGACGGGTTATCAGTCGTTCTGTACCGTATGCTGTGCCATTGTAAATTGGCAATGAGATGACGGTTATCTGTCATTCTATACTGTGTGCTGCTGTCATGGGTGCCCTTGGCTGAGGTTGGCCGGGGGCGCAAAGACAAAAATGGGAATGACTCCCCTGGTCATTCCCTCCTTTATGTTGTATCTAAAAATACAGTCCTGCCTAGAATACAGGGCAAGTGTACTAGAGAACCAGAGAGCACAGCTTCTCCGTGTCAGATCCTGCAGAAATGATGAACTACATGACATTCTAGGGGGTGCCCCTGCAACAACCACACCTGTTGCTTCCCTGTTCCCCCAACCCTCCTGGGCTACCTTTGCAGTGTCCCCCCATTTGTGTGATGAAGTAATAAAGAATGCGGGAATAAGAAACAATGACTTGTTAGTGAGATAAAATGAGGGGGAGACAGCCTCCAGCTGCTATTAGTCCAGGCAGGACATTAAGTGGTGCGGGGGAGAGGAGACCAGCATCCCGCTGCTATGATAGTCCAGGCAGTACAGAATCTTTTCTTTACACATGAAAGGAAGGGGGCTGATGGAGGTCAGCCCCCAGTTGCTATGATGATGGTTACCAGCCGTTCTGTACCATCTACTGGGAATGACCGGGAATCATTCCTATTTTTACCCAGGTGCCCCTGGCCGGCCTCACCTGAGGCCAGCCAGGAGCACTCATGGGCTGATGATGACAATGGATAGCAGTCATATTGTACCGTCTGCCACCGGGGACGGGAGGGGAGCAGATATTGCTTTTCACTGCCACAACATCGCGTCTACCAGCAGCATGCAGTAGACATAGGGTGACACTGAAAAAAGTCAAGAAACGATTTTTTTCCCTTTTCTTTCATGGGGGCGGGATGGTGTAAATTGACAAGCTATACCCTGAACCACCCCGGACAATGTGTTTGACCCTACAGGCATTGGGAGCTCAGCCAAGAATGCAAATTGTTTTTGGAGACTGCTGGGGACTGTGGGATAGCTGGAGCCCCCAGTACCCCCTCCCTCCCTCCATGAGCGTCCATTTGATTTTTTGGCTTTCCGTTACGCTTGTCACACAGCACTGTGCTGTGGACTCTGTATCATAGCCTGGAGATTTTTTTCAAATGCTTTGGCATTTCGTCTTCTGTAACAGAGCTGTGATAGAACAGATTTGTCTCCCCATACAGCAATCAGATCCAGTATCTCCCGTATGGTCCATGCTGGAGCTCTTTTTGGATTTGGGACTGTATCGCCACCCATGCTGATCAGAGCTCCATGCTGGGCAAACAGGAAATGAAATTCAAAAGTTCGCGGGGCTTTTCCTGTTTACCTGGCCACTGCATCCGAGTTCGGATTGCTGTCCAGAGCGGTCACAATGGTGCACTGTGGGATACTGTCCAGAGGCCAATATCATCAATTTGCGGCCACACTAACCCTAATCCTATTTGGTAATACCGATTTTAGCACTACCTCTCTTGTTGGGGAGAAGTACAGAAACCGATTTAAAGAGCCCTTTATATCGGTATAAAGGGCCTCGTTGTGTGGATGGGTACAGCATTAAATCGGTTTAACGCTGCTAAAATTGGTTTAAGCGCGTAGTGTAGACCAGGCCTGAGAGAACAGGGGATGCTGCACAGCAGGACTGAAGTGCACTGGCACAGCTATGAGGGGGCTGGGTTTGAAATCATAGCAGGGAGTGCAGCTCAGGACTGAAAATCATGGGTATTGCTGGATGTAAGTGGGACCAAACAACGCCTGGCTCAAGCTAGTGGGTTTCATCCTTCAATTGCCCATTAAATCATGCACTCTTTGTGCACTGAGGCAGCTGAATCGCTGGCCTCAGTCATCTGCATCTAGCGTTACCCCTCCCAAATCCTACCGCAGGTGCACATGCAAAGAAAGGAAGGCAGTAACTGTCCAGACAGAGGTGCTAAGCTGATGACTGATGGCTAGAAGGTTGGAGAGACGATGGCAATGAAAGAGGGAGTTGATTTCAATCGACTGGTTAATGACTTCATAAAGTTGGCGACTTGTTGGCAGCTCACGGCAATTCATTTTTAAAAGAGAAACTTTAATATTCAGCCTCAAAGTTGGCAGCATCAGAAATCATTGCTAAAAGACTGCAAATAAGTCTGGTTTGACTCAAATTAAATTCTTCCCCGCACCCAAACCTCTCTCTAAACATTTGATAACTGACATCCCGGAGTTGCAAAGGCAGCATAATGCTCTTTCATGCTGTATAAATCATGGTCTAGGAACTGAAATTAAGCTTGTAAGGTCCCAAAGGAGCTTAAAAAAATTCACAGTTGGTGTGACCTGGACACAGCATTCATTTTCTTGCACTATGAAAGATATTGCTGCAGCCTTCACATTGTTGCAAGAGCCTCTGACTCTCTGCTAGGCAGAGCACAGTGACGTGTCAGGTGTTGGGAGGTACTAAGGTCACAGTATTATGATGGGATCATTCTCATTATTGAAGAGATGGCAGTAGTCATTAGTAGTGACAAGGTCAGAGGATCCAAGTCAGACAGTGTAAATCAGGAGCAAATCCACTGAAATGAGTGGAACTAGCCCAGTGTAAACCCAGAGTAAGTTACAGCAGAATGAGATACTGGGATCACAGAACTCTTGTGAAGGGTTCTCTGCTGGTGTAACCCAAGTGGACACCAGGGTCTTACTCAAGGGCTCTGACACTAACTTGGTATCTCTTTAAGCCTCTTCACGGCTCTGTATAACATCTTCCAAGTGCGGCTAACAATACACGTCTCCCAGGGACAGTTGATGGGTTGAATCATTTATTTTCGTAAGTATCAGAGGGATAGCGGTGTTAGTTTGGAGCTGTAAAAAGCGACAAAGAGTCCTGTGGCACCTTCTAGACTAACAGAAGTATTGGATCATGAGCTTTTGCGGGTGAATATGCGTGTGTCTGACGAAGTGGGTAGTCACCCACGAAAGCTCATGCTCCAATATGTCTGTTAGTCTATAAAGTGCCACAGGACTCTTTGTCGCTTATTTTAGTAAGGTGCTTTGAAATCCTGTGCTATAAAAATGCACAGTATTAAACTCACAAATTCCTGGCATAATTCGAAGCACAACTGGGCCTGGACCTCCTGTCACTCACACCAGGTTTACACCAGTGTAACTCCGTGAGCTTCAGTGGACTGACTCCTGATTGACAATTGTGTAAAAGAGAGCAGAATCAGGCCCAAGTGGACAGATTCTGCTCTGTTACACAGATGTAAATGCAGAGCAGTGCCATGAACTTCAGTGGAGTTACTTCCTGTTCCACTGGAGTAACAGTGACCAGAATCTGCCCCAGAAGCCCCATGAGGACAGGACATAATGCTCACCCTTGGTTCGTTCCTTCATTCTCCTCAGCCTTCTGTCTGCTTCCTCTGATTAAGATGGATTGTTTCTTTTGTCATTCATCTCCTGTGTGTATATTAAAGCATTCTGAATACAAGTTAATCTTTTTAAAGTTCTACTGTATTGCTTGTTGAAATGCTGGTATTACTGCGAATCATCCTGAACTCTGCTCATCTAATTACCTTACTCTGTACTTCACCCTCCAGCTTCAGAGAGCCTTTAAAAACAGGCAGCAGCTCAAGGGAGGGAGCATGGGGGAGCTGGTTGTGCTGTCTGTCAGCCCGATGCAGTATGCTCTTTACCTGTGGTTGTAAACTGAGCCAGCCCAGAACACACGTTAAAGGGTCACTTTTACCTATCCACGACGCTGTGGTGAAGATGGGAAGAGTGATGGACTGGTATGTCACCAGCCTCCATTGCAGAGAGTCTGAAACTTGTGACATTGGTGGTTGGGATAGCAGCTTGTCCAGAGTCTAATGGCTGCACCTGATTTGCATATATATTTGCATATTTTTTTTCAAAACAAACAGCCCAACCATAGTAGTTGTTTGTGTCTGAATCTTCCCAGTTAGAAAAATGGCAATTGTTTTTTGATTGAAGTTGCCTTTTTTCACCAGGGAATTGCCATGGCTCACAATTTATTATGATTAATACACAGCTAAAGTATATCATTGCATGTATAGAGCACCTTCATCTGAGACTCTCAAAGTGCTTTACAAGGCTAGTCAAGCTCAGTCTGGGGACAGACTGGGGACAGTCAAGATTATCTCTGTTTTACATCTGGGGGAACTCAGGCCCAGAGAGAGCAAAGGGGACAGATAAGAACATAACATCAGAACATAAGAATGGCCATACTGGGTCAGACCAAAGGTCCATCCAGCCCAGTATCCTGACTACTGACAGTGGCCAATGCCAGGTGCCCCAGAGGGAGTGAACCTAACAGGCAATGATCAAGTGATCTCTCTCCTGCCATCCATCTCCACTCTCTGATAAACAGAGGCTAGGGACACCATTCCTTACCCATCCTGGCTAATAGTCATTAATGGACTTAACCACCATGAATTTATCCAGTTCTCTTTTAAACGCTGTTATAGTCCTAGCCTTCACAACCTCCTCAGGTAAGGAGTTCCACAAGTTGACTGAGCTGCGTGAAGAAGAACTTCCTTTTATTTGTTTTAAACCTGCTGCCTATTAATTTCATTTGGTGACCCCTAGTTCTTGTATTATGGGGACAAGTAAATAACTTTTCCTTATCCACTTTCTCCACATCACTCATGATTTTATATACCTCTATCATAGTGATTTGTTCAATTTCTCTATGGAAGCACTCGCCTACTGCGGTGATGGGATTGGCCTAGGAACCCAAATGGAATGGAGAGAATGGAATCGGAAAGGGAGCCACTCTGAGGGCTGCTTCTGGCTCTAGGTTTGCAATCTGAACATGTTTTCTTCCACTTGCAGTTACTGTCTTTTTGGCATCTTTTACTTGATCATTAGAGGCCAGTGCAATGAACAGAGACTCCATATTCTGTGCCCAAGCTTATTTTTGGTGACATAAATAACAGAATAATTGAAATGTAGGACTGGAGAGACCTTGAGAGGTCATCTAGTCGAATCCTCTGCACTAAGGCAGGACTAAGTATTATCTAGGCCAGCCCTGACAGATGTTTCTCTAACTTGTTCTTAAAAACCTCCAGTGATGGAGATTCCACAACCTCTCTCGGTAATTTGTTCCAGTTTTTAACTACCCTTACAGTTTCCTACAGTCTAACTTAAATCTCCTCCACTGCAATTTAAGCCCATTACTACTTGTCCTATCCTGGTGGATAAGGAGAACAATTTATCAGCCTCCTCTTTATAAAAACCTTTTATGTACTTGACAGCTGTTATCATGTCATTCCCCCCCCCCACCCCGGGTCAGTCTTCTCTTCTCCAGACTAAACAAAACCATTTATTTTCAATCTCTCCACACAGGTCATGATTTCTAGACCATTAATCATTTTTGTCACTCTCCTCTGGACTTTCGTAGTTTTTCCGCATTTTTCCCCAAAGTGTGATGCCCAGAACTGGACACAATACTCCAGTTGCAAAGAATCCTGTGGCACCTTATAGACTAACAGACGTTTTGGAGCATGAGCTTTCGTGGGTCCCACGAAAGCTCATGTTCCAAAACGTCTGTTAGTCTATAAGGTGCCACAGGATTCTTTGCTGCTTTTACAGATCCAGACTAACACGGCTACCCCTCTGATACAATACTCCAGTTGAGGCCTTATGAGTGCTGAGTAGAACAGAAGAATTAATTCTTGTATCTTGCCTCCACTACTCCTGCTAATACATCCCAGAATGATGTTTGCTTTTCTTGCAACAGTGTTATACTGTTGACTCATATTTGGTTTGTGATCTACTATAACCCCTCAATCTCTTTCTGCAGTACTCCTTCCTAGGCAGTCATTTCCCATTTTTTATGCATGCAACTGACTATTCCTTCCTCAGTGGAGAACTTTAAATCATCTGCTACACCTTTTCCTTTACCCCACTGAAGTTGAACAGCTGTGGCTGAGAGCAGAATTTGGCCCTTGCTGCTGCTCTTGTGAAGCCCAAGTGCTGCCTGTAATTGCTTACAATCAATTCTCTCCTATCCATTCCTTGCGTGCAGGCCTCTTAGGAGGCTATTATGTCTATTCCATTACCTTTTATGTATGGGCTGGTATCTCTGTGCAGATAACACTGTGGTTATTAGACTTTAAATGGGCTTTTGTAGCATGTCGTGTTTGTTCTTGAATCTTAAATGCACAGCATGTGGAACGCTTAATAACCACTACAGGTAAAAAAGGCTGATCCCTCTAGACACAGCCACTTGCTCTGTGCTCGCGTGGGACTTTAGACATAACTTGATTAACCCCATTAGTGGAGTCCTCCATGAGGTCTCTTAATGCACGACTGGGCTGGCACAACTCCAGCTGGCAACTGGATGGTCCATAGGCAGCTCTTCTAGCTGGTGAGCCCCCACAGGCGTAGTTTGACTTCTATATTTGGGGCGGTGGTTCCAGTCAAGCCAATGGGGTTGCAAGTGTGTGTGTGTGTGTGTGTATGTGGAATTCCGTGCCTGTCCACACCACAGGGGTGCCATTTCAGATTTTGGGCGGGGGGGGGCGGACTTTAACCCGTGATTCCAGGGGCTACTTAGGCAACTGAAAACTCAAATATTTTTTGCAGCTGATTTAGAAATTAGCTGACAGGAGCACTGTTTCTAATTCCTATATCAAGAAAGAAAATTAAATAAATATTAGACCCACTCAGCTCTAATACTAACATGTTCTGACATCTTGTGGCAAGTCATTTAAGGGACACTGGTTAGGTTTAAAATTGTAATGTATATTCTTACTCGGATACTCTTACTAAAGTCAGAAAGGACCATCATGATCTTCTAGTCGAACCTCCTGCACATTGCAGGCCACAGAACTTCACTCCCTCACTCCTGTAATAGACCCCTGACCTCTGGCTGAGTTACTGAAGTTCTCAAATCATGTTTAATAACTTCAAGTTACAGAGAATTCACCATTTGCACTAGTTTAAACCTGCCCCATGCTGCAGAGGAAGCAAAAAACTACTAGGGTCTCTGTCAATCTGACCTGGGAGAAAATTCCTTCGCAACCACTATGATGATCAGTTAGACCCTGAGCATGTGGGCAAGATTCACCAGGAATATACCTGGAAAATATGATTAATACACAGCTAAAGTATATCATTGCATGTATAGAGCACCTTCATCTGAGACTCTCAAAGTGCTTTACAAGGGCTAGTCAAGCTCAGTCTGGGGACAGACGGGGGACAGTCATGATTATCCCTGTTTTACATCTGGGGGAACTCAGGCCCCCAGATGTAAAACAGGGCCCTCCCCCTCTAGTATCCCTTCTCTACCCGTTGGGGATTTTTGCTACAGGCAGTTGCTAATGGGCCACACACCATTTTAGGCAGTCCTGTCATACTATCCCCTCCATAAACTTATCAAGCTCAATCTTGAAGTCAGTTAGATTTTTTGCCCCCACTGCTCCTCTTGGGAGGCTGCTCCAGAGCTTCACTCCTCTGATGGTTAGAAACCTTCACCTAATTTCAAACCTAAACTTGTTGATGGCCAGTTTGTATCCATTTGTCCTGGGATCCACATTGGTACTTAACTTAAATAACTCCTCTCCCTCCCTGGTATTTATCCCTCTGTTGTATTTACAGAGAGCAATAATATCTCCCCTCAGCCTTCTTTTGTTTAGGCTAAACAAGCCAAGCTCTTTGAGTCTCGTCTCAGAAGGTAGGATTTCCATTTCTCATATCATCCTTGTAGCCCTTCTCTGCACCTGTTCCAGTTTGAATTCATCCTTCTTAAACATGGGAGACCAGAATTGCACATAATACTCCAGATGAGGTCTCATCAGTGCCTTGTATAATGGTACTAACACTTCCTTGTCTCTACTGGAAATACCTCGCCTGATGCATCCCAGGACCATGTTAGCTTTTTTCACGGCCACATCACATTGACCAGTCACAGTCATCCTGTGATCAACAAATACCTCCAGGTCTTTCTCCTCCTCTGTCACTTTGCACTGTACTGGGAGATTTTGGTAAACCAGTAAAGTGCCTGAAACCACTTATTGTTAAAGGCAGCCTAGTCAGCAAGCTGTAAATTGGCCATTCAGCAGTCTCAGCTTGACCAAGGCAGGAGACGGGGAGTTTGGAGGTGTCACAGAAAGAGCAGCTTTACCCCACATCCTTCCTGATAAGAATTGTGTTGAAGTTGCTGATACATGCATTTTAAAAGAGCAGAATGTGCCCCAGGATTGTCTATTGGGGGTCTCAAGGTTGCAAACTCTGGAAAAACTCATACCTGGTTAATGAATAATCAGAAGGAACCTCTTGCTTGACCATTTAAACTGCTTACTTTACAAGGTTTCTTTAAGGGACAGGTCATTCTATTACTAATGTATAAATAAGGGGGTGGGGGAGTTTGAAATAGTTGGACACATGTGGGGACTCTTTTGGACTCTTTCTGGACTCTCCTTCTGGACACATCTTGCGGTCCCCACTGGCAGATGGAAGATTTGGTCATAGGAAGCCTGCCGCTGTGTCACTCAAGAGCCACACTCAGCTTTGGTAATTATCAAGGATTGGGGGTATTTTACTAACTTGTTGCGGGCATGTGTAAGTGCTTGAGACTGAGTAAAGTTTAGCTTTAAGTGAAAGCACTCTTGTGTTGTCCTGTTTGTGCCAGCCATCTATCGGTCGAACAGCCGTGTCTCCCTTGATTTATTTCTGGACACCACCTTGCTCAGAGTAAAAGTTACCAAGAGCTTTGGGTTGAAAGAACCCCGGGTAACAGCACTATTAAATATAATCCCATTTCTATTACTCCAGTTTAGAAGGTCACCTAGATCTTCTTGTATGATATTCTGGTCGTTCTCCATATTGGCAATACCTCCCAACTTTGTTCATCTGCAAATTTTATTAGCACATTCCCACTTTTTGTGCCAAGGTCGGTAATAAAAATTTTAAATAAGATCGGTCCCAAGACTGATCCCTGAGGAACTCCACTAGTAGTCTCCCTCCAGCCTGACAGTTCACCTTTCAGTACGACCCATTGTAGTATCCCTTTTAACCAGTTCCTTATCCACTTTTCAGTTCTCACGTTAATCCCCATCTTCTCCAATTTAACTAATAATGTCTCATGTGGAACTGTATCAAATGCCTTACTGACATCCAGACAGATTAGGTCTACTGCATTTCCTTTGTCTAAAAAATCAGTTATCTTCCCAAAAAAGATATTAGTAACTTTGTTGCTACCTTCTTGAATCCAACAACTGCAGAAAAATCTACAATGACTTTTTATCATTAGGTAGGTACTTCCACCTTTTCATGTTCTCTGTATGTATAAATATCTTCTTACTGTGTGTCCCGTTCTATGCATCCGATGAAGTGGTCTGTAGCCCACAAAAGTTTATGCTCAAATAAATGTGTTAGTCTCTAAGGTGCCACAAGTACTCCTGTTCTTTTTTATCATTAGGCAGTTCGCCAAACTTGGAACAGATAATTTAACTTTAGGAACCTTCCTAACAGCCATTTCTTCTCTTAATCACCTGTTAATCACTCTGTTTATAAACAAAATTAAGACTCCCTGCCTCAGGGGCTCAGTCTGGGAGAAGTCTCCTATCTTCTGCAGAGCTCATTACTTTGCACACTCAGGCTGCCTGCCTGAGGCTTGAAGTTTGGGGGTGGATGGGGGGCAATGCACCTCCCTGCCCCCTCAAACTCCACCCATGTGGGCTCCCAAAGTTTGCTTGACACCATCAGCTGATTCAGTAGGAAACATTAAAGTGGCTTCACCCAGAAGCAGCAATGTGTGTTCTAAAGGTCGGAGCCAGGAACTGGCAGCCAGTGCTCCCAGTTACCCAGCCTGTCTGTGCCTCAGTATACACCTCTGTCTAATGGGGCTAATAGTATTGGCTAATAATATCACCCTAGTTCCCAAGGGCAGTTTGAAGCTTGTCATAAACAGATAGCTAAGGGTTAATGTCTCTTTCACCAGGAGCACCTGACCAGAGGACCAATCAGGAAACCGGATTTTTTCAACTTTGGGTGGAGGGAATTGTGTGTCTGAGGTCTTTGTTTTCTGGCTGCCTGCTTTCTCTGAGCTTTGGAGAAGTAGTTCTGTTTTCTAATCTTCTGTTTCTAAGTGTAAGGACAAAGAGATCAGATAGTAAGTTATATGGTTTCTTTTCTTTGGTATTTGCATGAATATAAGTGCTGGAGTGCTTTGATTTGTATTCTTTTTGAATAAGGCTATTTATTCAATATTCTTTTAAGCAATTGACCCTGTGTTGTGTCATCTTAATACAGAGAGACCATTTGTATTTTTTCTTTCTTTTTTATATAAAGCTTTCTTTTAAGACCTGTTGGAGTTTTTCTTTACTTCAGGGAAATTGAGTCTGTACTCACCAGGGAATTGGTGGGAGGAAGAAATCAGGGGAGATCGGTGTGTGTTGAATTGGCTAGCCTGATTTTGCATCCCCTCTGGGGGAATAGGAAAGTCCTTTTTGTTCCAGGACCGGGAACGGAGAGGGGGAGTCACTCTGTTTGGATTCACAGAGCTTGTGTCTGTGTATCTCTCCAGGAGCACCTGGAGGGGGGGAGGGAAAAAGGATTATTTCCCTTTGTTATGAGACTCAAGGGATTTGGGTCTTGGGGTCCCCAGGGAAGGTTTTTCAGTGGGACCAGAGTGCCCCAAAACACTCTAATTTTTTGGGTGGTGGCAGCAAGTACCAGGTCCAAGCTGGTAGCTAAGCTTGGAGGTTTTCATGCTAACCCCCATATTTTGGACGCTAAGGTCCAAATCTGGGACTAAGGTTATGATAGCCCCCTCAAACTCCACCCATGTGGGCTCCCAAAGTTTGCTTGACACCATCAGCTGATTCAGTAGGAAACATTAAAGTGGCTTCACCCAGAAGCAACAATGTGTGTTCTAAAGGTCGGAGCCAGGAACTGGCAGCCAGTGCTCTTGGGTTCTGCTCCCAGTTACCCAGCCTGTCTGTGCCTCAGTATACACCTCTGTCTAATGGGGCTAATAGTATTGGCTAATAATATCACCCTAGTTCCCAAGGGCAGTTTGAAGCTAAACTGTATATAAGGAGGCTTGAAAATATTAGATTTTTATTGGTGAATGTTGATTTCATCCTACACACACAAATCCAAGAAGAAAATATTTCCATTGGCAGTAATTGAAATGTATAGAGAGGCACGGTAGGAAAAACACTGCTTAAGAACTTATTAGACTTTGATTTAAGGATATTAACTTTGTATATTTTAACACGTGATGTTGACAATTTGTGTGGTAAGGGTGTTGTAAGCTTTAACTTTTTACACCTCAACATCAACATTGAATACACTTCTACCTCGATATAACACTGTCCTCAGGAGCCAAAAATCTTACCATGTTATAGGTGAAACTGCGTGACATAGAACTCGCTTTGATCCACCAGAGTGCGCAGCCCTTCCCCCCCAGAGCGCTGCTTTACCGCATTATATCCGAATTCGTGTTATATCGGGTCGTGTTATATCGAGGTAGAGGTAATTAGTGTCTGATCCCCAACATCATTTCCAATAACTGTGAAAATTTAAACAGATAAAAATAGGAAAAAAAGCTTAAAAATTATCATTGATATTATCCATCAAAATTATATGTGCAATTATATATATATATATATATATATATATATATAAACATCTAATTCTGTCAAGACTCTCACTTTGCCAGTGTGATAACAGTGCTTTGTATTTCCTTTGGTGGCTTTCAAAGCACTTTACAAACCTTAAAGAATCTAGCTTCCCCTGACTGAGGGAGGTACAGTTTAACAGAAAGACAACAGTCTCACAGTAAGGAATCAGGACATCTGAGTTGTGTGCCTAGCTCTCCTTCTGACTCGCCTTGGGCAATGGGTGTTCATTTCTCCAGGCAGGCTCCTAAAGATGCAGAGAAGTACCAAGCAGGATTTACAATAGTCCCTAAGCAGCTTAGGTGCCTAACTCCCATTGATTTCAAAGTCCCATCGGGTGCCCATCTGTTTCTTTAGGCACCCGCATGCCTTTGAAAATCTGGCCTTCTGTGCCTTGGTTTCTCCATCTGTAATGATAACGATGCTCTTTGAGATCTAGGGTTGAATGACATTAAATATGTCACAGGAGGGGAACGTGACTTACCTGTGGTTGCACACTGGACCAGGGGCCAAGGTGGGAGTAGATCACAGCCTCTTGCTCAATGCACTAGACCATGCTCCCTCCTTACTGTAATTCACTGATGCCCCTGCCACTAAACAGCCTTTCACTCTCAATGAATTTTTCTTAACCCCATTTTATAGATGGGGAACCGAGGCAGAGAGGGATAACAATAACAACAACACATGGTGTGGCAGGGTCAGATCTGACACTTCAGACTCAGCCTAACACAAGGCCATCTTTCCAGTCAGCAGCCCCTTGCTCCTCCCGGATACTAACTTCCCTTGTGCACAGAGGGCCCAACTGTGCAAAGTGCACAGCACTATCTGCTGCCATGTGCGCCGTGTCCCTTGAGCTGGCTTTGCAAAGGTGCAGGTACACTTCCCACCTGGGGGCAGAAGTGCCAGGTGTGGGGCCTTGCCATGCTAGGCCACATCCCCAGTGGGGTGTTTAGCAGTGTCATAAACAGATAGCTAAGGGTTAATGTCTCTTTCACCTGAAGCACCTGACCAGAGAACCAATCAGGAAACCGGATTTTTTCAACTTTGGGTGGAGGGAATTTTGTGTCTGAGTCTTTGTTTTCTGTCTGCCTGCTTTCTCTGAGCTTTGGAGAAGTAGTTTCTGCTTTCTAATCTTCTGTTTCTAAGTGTAAGGACAAAGAGATCAGATAGTAAGTTATATGGTTTCTTTTCTTTGGTATTTGCATGAATATAAGTGCTGGAGTGCTTTGATTTGTATTCTTTTTGAATAAGGCTGTTTATTTATATTTCTTTTAAGCAATTAACCCTGTATTTTGTCACCTTAATACAGAGAGACCATTTGTATGTATTTTTCTTTCTTTTTTATATAAAGCTTTCTTTTTGAGACCTGTTGGAGTTTTCTTTTCTGGGAAATTTCAGGGAAATTGAGTCTGTACTCACCAGGGAATTGGTGGGAGGAAGAAATCAGGGGGAGATCTGTGTGTGTTGGATTTGCTAGCCTGATTTTGCATTCCCTCTAGGTGAAGAGGAAAGTGCTTTTGTTTCCAGGACTGGGAACGGAGAGGGGAAGTCACTCTGTTTGGATTCACAGAGCTTGTGTCTGTGTATCTCTCCAGGAGCACCTGGAGGGGGGAAGGGAAAAAGGATTATTTCCCTTTGTTGTGAGACTCAAGGGATTTGGGTCTTGGGGTCCCCAGGGAAGGTTTTTCAGGGGGACCAGAGTGCCCCAAAACACTCTAATTTTTTGGGTGGTGGCAGCAAGTACCAGGTCCAAGCTGGTAACTAAGCTTGGAGGTTTTCATGCTAACCCCCATATTTTGGATGCTAAGGTCCAAATCTGGGACTAAAGTTATGACAAGCAGAAGCTGCTCCTGTTAGTATTCTCCCATGTCTTGTTCTCAGGGAGAACAGGCAACAGGATTTTGGTGCCCTCTGGGTCAGTGTGCAAGGAGGTAGAAGGGCTCCCTTTACCCACTCTGTGTCCCAGACTGTGTTGGAGCAGCAAGGGTCCAGTCCTAGATAATCACTGTCTCACGGCCCAGTGGATACGGAGGAGGTTGGACAGACAGGGTCACGTTCTCCAAACATCTAAACAGCTGAGTCCACTTGAGCATTGCAACAGTGGACCTAGAGATGGGGTGGATTCTCCATCATGCAAAGTGTTTAAATCAGGACTAGATGCCTTCCTGACAGAGATGCTCTAGCTCAGCCAGAAGTTATGGATTTGATACAGGGATCACTGGCCGGAGAATGCAGCTCAGACCAAGTGACCAGAATGGTTCCCTCTGGTCTTAAAACCCTCTGAATTCACTTTGATTCTTGCGCTCACCACAATAAGTAGATAAAAGGGCCTGCTGAAGATTTTCTTTATAATTTATTTAAATTATATTTGCATAATAATACCCATATTTAATCAATATATTTAAAGCAGCCTCGTTGCGATGGGTTACACTCTTTCAACAATGTGCTTACAATTATGGAAATGAGGGATTAGGGATGTGGCGAGTATGTGGCCACGGAAGACAATTCTTTTCGGTACAGTGGAGTGTGATGATCCATACTAATTGAGACAAATTTAATTAGCCAGGCTGCAGCTCATGCTGAACACATTACAACCACAAACACAGCAAATGTGAAAAGAGGAAAAAGCGAATCACAGCTTTGCAAAGCTCCGAACCCAGGCAGTGGCATGTGAAAAGCCCCTGGCTAGAGGTGGAGTAGAGGAGTTTGGTCTGGGCCCTGGAGATGAACTCCTGGCAGTCCGTGAAGGGCTTCTTGGAAGAAGCTTGAGCTCCTGCTGCCTCTGCTCACACTGCACCACTTTTCAGAATAAAGAGATGGTTCTTCTCTTGCCCTAGGTGCAAATCAGGAATAACTGGGTTGAAGCTAGTGGAGTTACAAGCTATCAAACAAAGGGACCCCCTCCATGCTAGGCAGCCTTCACCCCACCAGGCTGATGGAAGGGTCTGCACTGATGGCCCCCGAGACTGAAGTCCTCTTGTCATCTTAAGTCAGCATGGAAAAAAGCCAAGTAAACTTCCTCCCCTGTCAGTGTGCCTTCCGTGACATTTTAGGGCACCTCTGTAGCTGAGTGGGGAGCCCAGCCTCCCTGGCCCTGGCCTACTCAGTCCTGGGTCTGTCTGGTGAGATTGCCAGTAAGGGGGCCAATTGGTGCCAGGTGTGGTGGTGGGTTTGCTTATGTGCTTACCTCTCTCTCTAGGAACTGGGTTGAGAGGCAGCAGCTTCTTTCACAAAGGCCTTGCGACGTGGTGTATAAACCCTACACTTTCGATCCCCCTGCTCCTTGCACCCTTCCAGAGCCTGCAATAGAATCAGTCACTTCCTTGATCCCTGTGCTGTGGAGGGGACTTGAATTGTCCTGCACTGAAGGAATTCTGCTCTCGCTGGGCTAGTCTTGTGCCTGCCTGGAAAGTTCTGCTCTCTTGGTGAATCCCAGGGAAAACTATGCATTGAAATGAACTGGTTAATGTGTATGTGCATCACTGCCCTGTACTGCAGGGATCCTGAACTGCTCAGCTGTGTACTATCATTATAAGCCTGAGTGCTAATGACTGTTCCACTGAAGTGATATTGACCTGTGCTTTTGACACAGGAAGGTCTGGGCTCCATTCCAACTGCCACTATGCAGCTATAAGCATGGATGTAGCTTGGGGGGCCGGGAGGGCATGGCCCCCTCCAAACAGCAAGCCTCAGGCAGGTGCGGAATTTGCCCCTCCCATGCGCAGCCCCATTGGCTTGACTGGCGCTAGCTCCCCCCAAAATATAGAAGTCAAACTACACCCATGGCTGTAAGTAAATCCTGTTGTGCAATACAGTAACAATCCAGGTCTAGATAGCCACAGATTTGATACGGGACTGTTTAGTTCTTTGGCAGGCCTTGTGGATTTTTTAAAGTGCCCTAAGGTTTTGTGGAAAACTGATCCCATGGTTAGCACTTTCTATGAAGAACACACTCAGATCAAATGGTGTAACCTGACTCCACTAGCTCAAAAGTGGGTTGACTGTCAGACTGGACATCCCCAAAATAAAACAAAGAATTCAATTCTACTACCACGCACAGCGAAGTCAGTAATTTGCTACCACAGGATGATATTGGTAAGGCCTCCAGTTCTATGATGATATTGGTAAGGTCTCCAGTTCTATTAGATTGTGATTCCAAGGGAATTGGGTGGATTTTCTGTAAGGTGTGTTATAGACTATGTGACATGTTCCCAGGGTGCAGCCTGGGACTGTGGGGCTTAACTTTCTCCAACTTGGCTGTAGGATATGAAGCACATGTCATCATACTTCAGGAAACACACTCTACTGCTGACACTCAACAGTGAGTGCCTGCCTTTGGTGCTGTGTCTCCTCCACCATATGCAATACAGGATGGCATCCTACATCAGGGAAGGTGTTCCAGCAACTCTGTTTCATCATCACATCGAAATGATGTTACCAAACGGCAGGCTATAACAGTGAAGGGTGCCTGATTCTTACATGGTCTACAACCCTCCCTCTGCAAACTCCTGTCTTACCTGGGTCAGGAGCTTTAGTCTACTGAGGCCATTTTAATTAAAACTGTTCCCATTGGGGATACCTTGATGAAGACGTGGATGGAGTAAAGCTAGAGGAGTGGGTGTCAAAAGCTGACCTGCAGCTTCTTTATCCTATGCAGCCACCCACTTTCCACAGCAAAGGGTCTTCTCCTGACTTCAGCTTTTCCACAACTGGACAATACCCTGCAGTGGTCATAGAGTGTGAAGGGCTTGATATGTTTCCTCAATCCCAGTACAGGCAAGTCTTATCTTACGCGGGGGTTCCATTCCGCGGTTATTGCATAAAGCGAAAACCACGTATACTCAAAATTATATCCCCAAGCCCTTTAAATCCCGCCTGCCGCTCCGGTGGCAGGGCCGGGGCAGCATTTAAAGGGCTCCTCCAGGCTCCCCACCGAGGCGGGCAGCGCGGTGGAGCTCTTTAAATGATGGCCCCAGCCCCGCCGCTGGAGCGGAGGGCGGGATTTAAAGGGTTCCACCAGGCTTCCCGCCACGGTAGGGAGCCCGGAGGAGCCCTTTAAATCCTGCCCACAGCTTTGGTAGCCGGGATGGGGCTGGCATTTAAAGGGCCTGGAGCTCCACGGTGGCTGGAGCCTTGGGCCCTTTAGTTGGCCCCAGGGGCTACCAGCCACCTCTGTAGCTGGGAGCCCCCTGGGTGATTTAAAGGCCTTGGGACTCCCAGCCACAGATTTAAATTTTGAGGCCACGCCTCTTCCGCTTAACGCCACGCCCTCCGACTCCGGATGTACAGCGTAAAGTTGAAATTGCGCATGTTAAAAGTGTGTAAGTTGCGACAGACCTGTATTGGCTATGCCTGATCATAATGGGCATCCAAATTCCAACTACAAGTGCCCTACAAAAAAACCTTGGTGGAATTTACAGAAGGCAAAGTGGGATCTGTCCCAATTAGAGTTGGAGTCTTGTGTGGGTAAAGACTTAAAATCAGATCATCAGAACAATATCAGTGCCATCTACCAAGCTTTCTGCCATAAAGTTCTGGCTGCATCCAAGAAATCTATACCTTGGGGATTTCATCAACAATTCATTCCTGGATGGTCACCTGATGCGGCCAGACTATATCAGGAATTTAAATCCACCAAGAATTAACAGGTTTCTGACAAAACTAGATCAAACAAAGCAAGAGCAATAGAAAGAATTTCCAAATTGAACTTCATGCATTCCCATTACAAAGCCTGGCAAACTATTAAGAGACTGAGAAGAGATTCTAGTCTGGGCAAGAGGGACTATCCAGTCACAGCAAAAACCATTGCATCCCAGCTGGTGGCCAATGGCAGAGCTCCTAATTGAGATAAAGTTTTCAGACATGCAGTTAAAATGATGGTTGCTAAGAGATGGCAGGCTTTGAGTGTGGACATGAACCTGATGGCTCCTTTATATACCAAGAGCTCAACTTTGTTATACCTTAGTTGCAGCCTGACAAGAAACGTCCACAACAAGTTCGTTTTTCACTTTGGGCCAATCACCAGAATCTGGCAGCTTTGATTTCTGAATTGTGGTAGGCATGATTGCAGCATCTCCAAAGCTTGGTGGAGAGCAGAGGTTGCAGCTGTTCCTAAGCCAGGGAAACCACTGACTGACTCAAACGGCTATTGATTGATCGCTCTGCTGCAGGTTACCTACAGGCTGATGGGCAGACTAATCCTAATGCAGATTAATGAGGTAATTGATGGTGAGCTGCCTTGCGTTCCAGCTGGTTCAGGAGGGGATGATGCACCCAAGGTTTGATGCTTTGTCTGACTCAAGACACAGGAAAGAAAGTTGATCTGACGGTTGCCTATGACACAGTGTGGCACCTCAGGCAGACTGCCAAGCTGCTGCAAGTTATTCCTTTCAGGCCAAGAGTGTGGTTCATCTAAGCACTAATTAGCAACTGAACTTTCATACCGCAAGCTGGGGAGAAAATCAACCACCTTAAACATCTTGGCAATGGCCATCCACAAAGGACAGATTTGGCTCCCCTTTTGTTGAGTATATACACATGCAATCTTCCTGAAATGCACGTCGAGACATGTATATGCTGATAATATCTGTACTGCTGACGCTGGAAACAATTTCCATAAGACTGAAAGGGAACACAGCGAAGACAGGCATTTTGACTACTTACTTGCAGCAATGGAGACTAATTCTCAGTGAAACCAAGACAGTGGCAACTACTTTCCTTCTAAACAATCATCTTGCCTATTGACCCAACTTGGTTCATGTAGAAGGACAGTTACTAACATTCCAACCAGTTGTCAGGTACTTGGGGGTAAAACTCAACCTCAGCCTGACATACCAGGCCTGAAAATGAAGATTTCTTCCTGTATTGCCTTGATAAGACAACTGTCGGGAACCTCCAGGGGAGCAGACCCTTCAGTCCCTCATATGTCTGTATTGGCCCTGGCGTTTGCTCCAGCCAGAAGACTGCTCTGCATTCTGGGGTCAGCTGCCACACTCAGCTTGTTAACATGGCACTGAGGTCAGCCACTCATATTTGTAGTGGCTTCTTTAATCATACTCTAACCTCCAGTTTGTATGTGCTAGTGTGCATAGCCCTACCAGCCCTTCAGTGAGATACCATTACTGCTAAGCCCACCTGGAAAGCTGTCACAGATGAAACCAGCCTATTACAACTCTGGCTGACTGATGCCCATCTTGCCATCTAGAGGGCATTTAGCAGCACCTAGCATTCTTTGATACAGATGCCATCCTCTGGTTATGGAACTTGGACATTGAGCTCTGGCGTCTGCATACGAGAGAGACTGAGGAACCTCATGGTCATCACTACACTCACCCACAGTTTCAGGCCAACATTTCTCTTATCATCTCATTTTTTGCCTTGTATGCCCCAGCTGACTGTATCCATTGTGTGTCTCTGAGCTTATCCTTACACTGTAAACTCTTTGAGGAAGCGACTATATTTTTGTTCTGTGTTTGTACGTCGCCTAGCACAATGGCACCATGGTCCATAATTAGGGTACTAAAATAATAATAAAATAATAATAATAATAATAATGGGGATGGAATTTAGAGCCTCCTGCTCCAAAAGCCCTGGCCATGCTCCATCAGCTGTTAGCAGTATGGAGTCTATGACCCATAGGTCAGCGGTTCTGCTTCTGTACAACAAAAAGCAAAAATTTTAAGTCAGAGCCACAGTTGTAAAATGTAATTCAAGAGACCAGGATTCCTTTCTCTGCCCTGTCACTGCCTCCTCATGTGACCTTGAGCAACTCTCTCTGCCTCTGTTTCTGTTCTCACCCTTTGCCTGACTTGTCTATTTAGAATGTGAGCTCCTCAGGAAAGAGAGCATCTCCCGCTCTGTGTTTGTGCAGCACCTCCCACAGTGGGGCCTGATACCAGCGGAGGTCTCTTGATACTTCTGTAATAAAAATAATAAGTAATAAGAAACTGCTAGTTCCCTTCCCAGGAGACCTTACAATCTAGAAGACAAGTGACAAGTGAGGGTATGGGGAGAGGGATGTAATTGAATAGATATAGCATTTAGATACTGTCCCAGGGTCCACTCACCTCTGGTGGCACCACCTACTGGCCATCCTGGGGATTAGCTCCAGCGAGGCATTGTGCCTTGCCCTGGGGTTGTCTCTCCTGTGGACCCCACTCACTCCAGGAGCTGTAGCGTCCTCCTCATGACTCGGTCTTCCTGGTGGGTCACCATATGTATTCCACTTCTGGGGGGATAACAAAGTCTTTCCAATACAAATCATCCTTCCCTAGCCCCCGTGGCGTGGCAGAGGAGCCATCTTTTCCTCTGTTAAGTGTTGGCTGGGAAGGAGTAGATTTTTATCCATAGATGACAGTTTATGTACACACACAAAGCGACAAATAATATTGTCATCAATAATCAACATTTACAACCAGGCAAGGTAGGAAAAATGCTGCTTGAGAACTTACTGGGAGAGTCTTACGAATATTTACTTTGTATATTTTGACACGTGATGTTGCGAATTTGTGTTTTAAGTTACAAAGCTTTAATTTTTTTGACTCTCAACATCTGCAGTCACTACATAATTATTGTCTAGACCTCCCCCATTGTCTGACCCCTCCGCACAGTGTTATGCAACTGTTAAAATTTACATTGATAAAAATGGAAAAAAATGCTTAAAAATAAACATCAGTATGATCTGTCAAAATTGTAAAAAAGTAAAAATTGAATTCTGCCAAGCCTAATTACATGTATTTCAGGAGGACACTGAGAATTAACTTAATGGAGGTGGAGGAGGTTCTCTGTGGTAAAACTGCTGCATTTTTGTGCTATTAATAAAACGAGCCTGGGATTTAATGAAGGGCACATTAAAAATTCTCACTGTTTTTATGAGTATCCATAAACTCATCAAATAAAGCTGACCTCTCTGTAAAATCTTGAGTTAAATCTCTCTAGACTTTGCGGTAAATCAGGTTTTAATTGTTTGCAGAAAGGAAGTTCAGATAAAAGCTTACTGCAGTTCATTAACCACTTAGGTAATGAGGAGAACAGTGGAACAAAGGTGCCCGTGTTATACAATTACCAAGACCCGTAGCCTACAAACATTTACTCACACGAGTACCAATAAATAGGAGAGCAATCCTATTGAGTTCAATGACACTGCTCACCTATGTAAGGATTTGAAGGGACAAGGCACAAGTGGCACAGATGTGCTGAGAGGGCACAGTCTGTCTGGACTGTCTGCAGCGCTTGGTCATCACAGTGATTAAAATAACTGATTGCACATCTTGTCCTACATGCTAAGATTGCATTTAGAGCACCTGATTGCAGAGAGGGGTCACTTGCTGTTATGAAAGACAGGGTGTTCCTGTGGCCAGGGCTCCAGGGCAGGAAACAGGATATCTGGATTCTATTTCCAGTTCTGCTTTTTAATCCTTATGTGATCTTGGCCCAGTTATTTCACCTCTCCGTGTCTTGCCCTGTTTGTAGGGATAATGCTCCACACCCTCCTTTGTAAAAGGGCTCTGAGATCCCTGGATGAAAAGCACCTATGCCAGTGTTAGCATTATAATCTAGTCTGAGCCCCAAATTTAGGTTTTGTTAAAAGAGAAAAGACTTTTTGACACCCTTATATCAACATAAATGTTTTCAAATTTTGAATAAATTTCAGAGAAAATATTTTTGTTGGCTTTAAATAGTCCCCACAGCCTTAGAAATGCAAATAAAATGGCGTTATGGGGTCATCCCTGGCCGAGGACTGGAAAGTGAAATAGACCAGGCTAGTTTCACTCTCTAAGCCCAGTGAAATGGAGGGAGGGAGAGGAGAAACAAGCAGCGTTATAGTGTTGCCAGCTATCATGATTTTTTTGTGAATCTCATGATATTTGCTGGTTTGTTTTAAAGCTCCAGCTCCTGGAGTCATGAAAATTTTAGTTTTCATTTAAAATAAATATGTTTCTATCCCTCCTGGTGGTAAGTTTGAAACATGAACCCTCAAGGCATAAAAAACCAGAAGGCAAACTAAAAAGAATCCAAAATGTATTATTTTTAAAAGTCTCTTGACTTTGGGAGGTGGGGCGGGGGGCTCTGACTCAGGATTTTTGAATGCTTGGCGTTGGTGATGCTGGGCGTAAGTTGTGAGAACTATAACATTCTTTCTGTTTGATGACCTGCAGTGTAGTTAACAGAGGTGTCACAGAAATAGCAACAAGAAGAAAGAAAGGACATGATAAAAGGGAGAGACATTTTGCCATGCTCTTCCTCTCTCTTCCACCTACATCTGCAGACACCACCACCACCACCACCAAGTGACTGAACCACTGGTCAAAGGGGAGAGCCTGACTGAAAAGTAACCAGCCAGCCTGTGGTGAGAAACATCTAAGTTTTAAGGACATTAAAAGTGTTAAGATCAGCTTAGAATGCGTTTAGCTTTTATTTCATTTGACCAAATTTGACTTGTTATACTTTGACTTATAATCACTTAAATCTAGCTTTATAGTTAATAAATCTGTTTGTTTATTCTACCTGAAGCAGTGCGTTTGGTTTGCAGTGTGTCAGAGACTCCTCTTGGGAGAACAAGCCTGGTACATATCAATTTCTTTGTTAAATAGATGAACTTATTTAAGCTTGCAGCATCCAGTGAGCATAACTGGACACTGCAAGACGGAGGTTCCCAGAGTTGTGTCTGGGACCGGAGATATTGGCTAGTGTCATTCAGTTGCACAATCCAAGCAGCAGCTGGCCAAAAGTGCTCACTCATGTAGCTGGGAGCAGCTTACATGCCAGAGGCTATGCGTGAACAGTCCAGGAGTGTGGGTTCTCACAGCAGAGCAGGGTAAGGCTGGCTCCCAGAGTCAAGGATTGGGGTGGCCTAGCAGATCACTGGTCCAGACAACACCAGAGGGGCACGTCACACAGGCCCCAGAACCACTTTGGATAAAACAAGAACCAGCTTGAAACTTTGCCCCAAAGCTCAATCCAAATATTTTTTTAAAGGGATTCTAAAAAAAAATTGGACTAACCATACTTTATTTTTACACCCTCTGGACTCAGCTGCTGGAATACAGAAAATCGGTGAGGAAAGCTGTATTTCCCACCTAACTGTAGACAAGAAGAATTAGAACAACCTGGAAAGCCCAGAAATGGTTGGGTGCTTATCTAATGAAACATCGTACTTTGGGTCACACATGTTCCATTGATAAATAGTTTAGAAAGGATTAATCAATTTACAAATAGATGTTTTAATAAATGGTGAATCAATTGTTATAGAGTCCAAAACAGATCAAAAGATTGCTTACAACCATGGCTTAAAACCATCTATAACACATACTATTCACATCTGCAACGTGCTTAGAACAGCTAGTAATCATTTATTAACCCTTTATAAACCACTTATATGTGGAACATTACTCTAAAGCATGACCGTACCCTGTTTAGCTTTGCCTACCAGCCATTTCTAACCAAATTCCTATGAAAGGGACTAAAACTGCCCCTGAAGTCAATAAATCCAAGGACACCATTTGGCCCCAATGGCATAACCCAATGAATTCTGCTGCTGTGTGAAAGACGTACTCATGAAAGCACTCGCTGGCAGAAAATGCATTTTTTATTTTTGTGGTTTCCGTCCGCACGAAGAGATGGTAAAAAGCCAGATTAATGAGTGTGACATTAAGAACAAAAACAATAAAAGTCTGCACAATAAGTAGGGAGGTTTTCAACTGGGCTCCCTAAGGGCAATAATATCTCATCCCCATTAATGTCCTAATAAATTCATTATGATTAATGTTATTACAGAGGAAATGCTATTATTACAAATAAATTGATGATGGCTACTTATGGAGCTGCAGAATTAATAACATTTGGATATTACTTAACTAATTAGCTAGGGTTTAAAATGGGATCATGATTCAACTGCATTCAAACTGAATTTTTACGCAGTGTGGTTGGAGTGCTCCTAGGGCCACACCATGCACTCTCATTTGTCAATGCCTTGGGCAGAGGGAAGGAGCAGAAACTCTCTTCTTTGCCCAAAGGTCTGTCTGTCAGAGACAGGTACCGGCCCCATGATTTACACAGACTTGCACTCTTTGCTTGCATGCCTAGGATGTTGGGCCTGGTGTGGCATGGCTTTGGAGAAGAGCTGGTATTAGCCCCAACTCAAAGTGAAGAGTGATTCCCACTGAACATTACTGCCTAGAGCAGTGGGGTTTTTTCCTGGAGGCCTCCCATTCAAGCCTGGATTAACCAATGCATACTCAATGAATGCACTTGCAGAGGGCCCCCATCTCAGTGGGGCCCTGACCACCAGATTTGAGTGGGTGACATTCCAAGCTGGCTCATGGGGTCATATCAACACTTGGGCTTGGCCCGGCCAACCCTCTGTCATGATGGAAGGAGGGTGGCCAGGCTAAATTTGAGTGAAGGTGCAGGCCCCCCAATTTCCAAAGTGCATAGGACCCCAAAATTCTTAATCCAGCACTGCTCCCATTCGAGTACTAACTGGCGTCAACTCTGATGAGCTTGTGGGATCTGACATGATCCCTGCCTGAGATGCTCCTTATGAATATAAATATCATACTCCTGCCCAAATCTGTATATGCAGGCCCTACTCCTTGGCTGAGTTTGGGCAACTTTGCACTGCTCCAGGTAACACCATACATGGGGGCATCATCCCAGCACAGGGAATACTGTGAGTGTGGCTCCTACATCACTGCTCATGCTTGTGCCAGAATAGGTGGAGTGGCCAGTGGAAAAAGGTGCCTATGGGATGGGGCGATCCCAGCTCCTGTAACAGACCTGTGGGGTCATAGGTGGCATGGAACCTCCAAGATTGGGCATGCACACAGGGTGGCCCTTCACAGCTGCTCCTCCAGAGATGCCCTGTGCTGGCATGAATTACAAATTGGAGAAATTGAATTGTTAAAGCGTAGGGATGATTCGGAGAGCTTTGCAGTCCAGCAGCAGCTGGATGCATCTGGCTCCCGGCAACCAATACTACACTGGACGGCTTCTCCCCTCGCTCACACGATGGGACCTGTAATGCTTCTGTGAACAATACTTTGCTAGCACATTCTATTGCCCTTTTAAAAAAGCTTTCTGCAGCCAGGAATGAACACTAGGAACGCCCTGCAGATTTGAATCGTTTATTGCAAGTATTTTTCTTGGTCCAAAGCTCCCTGGAGTGTGCCAGGCTGTTTGACGAGGGCACCTCTGGATGGCACCTCTGCAATCACTGCAGCTTTGTGACTAACACCTTGGCATGTTTAGTTATGTCTCCCGAAAACAACATGAAAATGCTGTTTAAGCCTTAAAAGCTGCATGAGTGCTAATTACTATGCATGGACTCAAGAAAGCTCGAGAAGAGCTGAGAGACAAGGGAGAGGCTGGTGCATGCACACAAACAAACCCAGACCAGCACGGCCGCACTGGCAATAGGGCAGGAGAGAGGGGAGCAAGGCAGGGCTGGGGATTCTCTCTGGCCCAGGGAGGGAGCAGCCTGTCCTGGGAACGGCTTCCCATTCTCCAGGCTGCTCTGGCTGGAATGTTCAGCCTGGCTGGCTGGTGAGGCCCATGAGAGGAACTAGTGGGCTTGCCTCCCGCTGCTCAGAGATCCATGAGCGTGGAGTGACTGTGGTAGAGGGCTCCAGAGCTGAAGGCTCTTTGGTGGCGATTAAAGCTGCCGTATCATTCAGGGCCAGCAGCCATTCAAGCAGGGGTGGCTCTAGGGTTTTTGCTGCCCCAAGCACGGCAGGCAGGCTGCCTTCGGTGGTTTGCCTTCAGAGGGTCCGCTGGTCCCGCGGCTTCGGTGGAGCTCCCGCAGGCTTCGGAGGACTGCCGAAGACACGGGACCAGCGGACCCTCTGCAGGCAAACCACCGAGGACACCCTGCCTGCCATCCTCACGGCACAGCAGAGCGCCCCCTTGGCTTGCCGCCCCAAGCACGCGCTTGGCGTGCTGGGGCCTGGAGCCGCCCCTGCATTCAAGTGACCCAAAAACCCCACTCCACAATTCTCCAGTGTCTGCTATGTCCTTTTATTCCTCTCTGTCTGTGGGTGATGTCTGGGCACTCATCACTGGTTGGTTCCCTAGGGTCTGGTTAGAGTTGCTTTTACAAACTCTCTGCCTTGAATCCTGAGATCTTTCCCCCCCAGCTGGAATCCTGCATTGGTGATTCAGAAGAAACATCACTCGATTCCTGCATAAATCAGTCTATTTCTTTGCTTAGTTTCATATCTGGGGTTCTTCAGTGTATTGTTTTGCCTCAGAATCTCTGCTCTTCATCCCCACAACACAAACCCTCTGCTCCTTTCGGTCACCCCACAGCCCCTCTGCTCCCCACCAATTACTCAGCTCCCTCTGCAGGCCCTGTCTGAGAGTGCCCCCCACACTGCATCTCATTCACAACCTCCAGGTCCCCAGCCTTCTGTCACAAGACACTTCCCAGCAGGGTGTGGTGGGCAGCTAATTGCCAGACTGGGGGTGAGCAGCACTAGGTGATGTCCAAGGAAATCATTCAGCAAACAAAAGGTGAAGCTGGGTCTCAGGCCAGACTGCTGTTGCAATGGACCAGTAACCATATCTGTAGAGAGACCAAGGTCATCCCTGGGCATAGGGCATTCAGCACCAGGGCCGGTGCAACTATTTAGGCGACCTAGGTGGTTGCCTAGGGCGCTAGGATTTGGGGGGCACCCTGGATCGGCTGCCCCGGTTGCTGCCGGCATTTAGGTGGAGGGAGCTGGGGCAGGGAAGTGCAGAGAAGGCCGCCTGCAGCAAGTAAGGGGTGGGGTGGCACACAGGGGAACTCCCTGCCCCAACTCACCCCTGCCCTGCCTCCTCCCCGAGCACGCTGGGGCTGCTTCACTTCTCCCGCCTCCCAGGCTTGTGGTGCCTCAGCTGATTGGCGCCGCAAGTCTGGGAGGCTGGAGAAGTGAAGCAGCGACGGCGTGGTTGGGGTGGAGGCAGAGCAGGGCTGAGCTGGGGTGAGATGGGGGTGCCTCAGGGTGGAGGGTGGGGGTGGGGAGCTGCTGCAGGGGGGGCGCCTCAGGGCCGAGGGGGGAGCTGTCACGGGGAGGGGCACCTCAGGGTGGGGGCTCACGGACAGGGGAGGGTGCAAGGTGGAAGTTCTGCCTAGGGCGCGAAACATCCTTGCTCCAGCCTTGTTCAGCACCACAACCTTCCTCTTCCTCTTCCTCCTCCTGCTCACTGCAGGAAGACACCCTCCTTAAGTGCTGGCCCTGGCTGCTGGGGGCTGGGAGTCAGGCTGGCTCTGCTGGGAGCAGCTCAGCAGTGCTGGGGGATGCCAGTGAGCAGGTGCAGCTGTGTGGCAGTGCTGGCTGGTGGGTGATGTTCATTAACCTCATTCAGTCTGGGGCCCATTTCGTCTGTCTCTGGAAGACAACAAGAGCCTGTCACTTGCACCTTCCCCACCACTGGGAGAGGAGTCCCCCGGGAGCTGGGGCTGTTTTTCTGTTTCCACTTTTGCTAGGACATACAGGTGCCAAGGGGCAGAGGAGTGGGGGCGCTGTGCGCCTGCACAACTTGCTCTTGAGCTCGGGGAAGATGAAGGCTTCATTGTGAATTCTGACCCTGATTCCAGCCCAGTCTGGTGGCTTCCCAGCAGACCAGCCTGCGAGGAGTGAGCTGAAGGCAGTTTCTCCCTCTCCCATCATGCCAGTGGCTGAATGGAGGCTAATGAGGCTCATTGCTGAGCTAGAATGAGTGATCGCGACCGGTCCTCTAAGCCGTACGGGTGTTGCCTCGTCCCAGGGGATGCCTACGCTGCAGTAGGGAGATGTGAGTGCAGCAAATGTAAAAATGCCAGAGCTAGCTTCAAGCGAGCTAGTTTGCTAAAAGTAGCAATGACACCATGGCAACCCAGGCTGTACAAGCCACTCACGGACCCTGTGAATGCTCTCAAGCTGCTAGTGCATGCTGCCACAGCATTGCTGTTAGGTTTAGCAAGCCAGCTGAATTAAAGCTAGTGGGGTTCTACTGCAGTAACACCTCCCGTTTGCAGGGTAGACAGACACAGATGGAGCAAGGGCCAGGGAGGGACACCTTTGTCCCAACAGGCCAAGATGTGGGCGAGACAATAATTAGTAGCTATTTATTTCTTTGTGCCAATTGTTTGGGAGTGAATACAGCCTGGCACTGAGGACAGAGAGACTTTTATCTGAGTCACTCAAATACCATGGAAATATGAATCTTGGGAAAGGCTTCTCTTCACTCAGGCACCCCTCTTCCCCATGCCTTTTGCGCTGGCTCATTAATGAATGAATCAATGCAATGAACATCTCTAGTTGCATTATGTGCCTGTCAATTTCTCCAGGTGCCTTTACAATTGAATTTAAAAAGACCAACCCATCACCACAGTGTGAAATTGAAAACATGTTCCTGCAAAGACTCCGACACCAAATCCTCCCCAGGCAGGAAAAGTCTGAGAAAATGGAGAGGTCTCTGTCTCAGCATGCTCTGAAGCAGCAGTTCTCATATGGGGTACACATATCACCTGAGAGCTGCCATCAGCTGTCACCGGAATGGGTTTGAAGTAGAGCATTGGAATAAGACTCCTTTATACTTGCATTGATTACAGTGACCAAGCTGGAACCCCAAGGACTTACACCTTTCAGATGGAATATGCTAGGTGACAAAGCCAGAAAACTGCAGCTATTCAGGTCATCAGAATTGGGGGCTCAGTCAGGCCAAGGCAGGAAGCAAACTTCAGATGTGGAGGCTCTCCACTGAGAATGTCTTTTCCCCAACCATTCCCCTGGGACTGACGGGGCCAACTGTGTTGCTTGGCTGTTTGGGGGTAAGTAGGTTCCTTGGAGTAGGTGCTGAGTCTTCATTGTCCTGTCCAATGCTCAGCACGTTGCTGGTGCAAAATAAGTAATTGCAGACCTCTGACAGCACAGGATGGGTGCTGGCTCGAATGTAAGGCATGGAGAGAGGTGAACCCTCACCACAAATTGTGTTAGGGCTTAGACCCTCCCCTCTTCCAAACCGGCCAAATCCGTCTCCCTTTCTGCGACCTTCACAGCATCCCAGTGCAAGAGGGCAAAGGGCTCACTGGTAGCTGGTAGTGAGCTTCAGCTGGCCTGAGCATTTTAAAGCACCTCAACTCATGAATGTCATAACCTGCGTCTAGTGGGTATCATGTAGGGCATAAATAGAAAGCTAATAACATGTGATCAAATTATGTTAATTGGAAATGAACATATTGGAAAAAATGGAAAGTGTGTCTGCCAGGCAGGGCTAAAGTCACTCAACACTAGACAAAGGAATGTGGTTCTGCCTCCTGGAAGGTATTTCCAAAGTGGATTAAGAGACAATGGGAATGCAAGTTATGTCAAAAGTTAACAGGACCCTAAGACAGGAGGAGAATCAATTTGCATTTTAGCATAACACCAGCAGAGGAAGAAACCAGCACGGAATTTCCTTAACCAGCAGACTCCAAGTCACTTTCCTCACAGCTTGAATGAACTTTACTTTGGGGTGGGAGAGTAACCTTCGGAAGACTGCATTTCAAAGGGTCACTGGACTATAAAGAGAGGGGCAGAGAACCCCAAGTTATCTTTCACCTAAGAAAACAAAGGAACCAAGCTCTTTGGACTTTGTGGGAGATCCTGACCAGAGGGCTGGTCAGCCACCTTGTTGGAAGGTAGATTGCTAAGGAAACTACCTTGAACAATGCTGTAGCTTGTTTTGTTAAGTCTTAGCCTCTAGAAAGTGTTTTTCATTTTTATGTGCTTATAATCATTTCTTACTCTATCCTTTAATACTTATCCTTTTGTTAATAAACTTGTTTTATTTTTAATCTAAACCAGCTCTGCACTGATGGGACCCCAAAACAGAGGGAGACAAAACAAGCTGCTCCCTGAAACAGAGGCACAACTCACTCCACCTTACTGTAGGCTGGCTGACTCCAAACTGACTGTTGCTGATAGGTAGGCCATTTGTCCAGTTTAAGCCAGAAAGTCCTATTTTTGTGTTGTGTTGTTTGTTCCCTGTCTGCTACTGATATAAAACTGGACATGATTTTGTCCAGTATCACACACAAGGGATGCCATTTTGAAGAGTGTGCTGCTCTGCCCTGCTGGCATGATCTCATATGCACCATGAGTGTTACTTCGCACAAGCAGGGGCAGGCCCACGCCATTTCCAATGTACCAGAATGTCCAATATTCTGGGGATGTGTCAGTGGCCACCCTAGTTGCTAGGACTCTAGCCTGCAAGTAAGACCAGGCAATGGCCCCTGCAGTGTAAAATGATAGTTTACAGTTCTAACCATTTTCAAAACATCACGTGTCCCTACATCACCTCCTGCTGGTCACCCCTGCACACAGCCCATTTCCAGGATTTGCGCTTTTAAGTTTATAGCATGACCTTTCCCCAGGACGTCCCCTGAGATGCAGAAGGTGAGCTGTGCACCGTATCAGAACAGCTTCACAGTCCTTCACTTTGGTTTTTATGTTCCAAGATCATCTTCTGCCTCGTCCATTTGGTTTTTTTGCCAGACTTGATACAGAAATGTAATAAATGGAGAGTTTAACGAGATCCCTCATTAAGTGAGCTATTTACTTTGCCCATCACTGGATGGAGTTTATGTGATGCAAAATCATGTTTGTTGGTTGTCTATAAAGATTAACGAGCAAGTGATAAGTGTTTGATGTGCTAACTGGATTTAAGCAGGAGTGCCAGGAATTGATAGGGCCACATTTTTTGAAAATGCTGAGTGTAATCATAGAATATCGGGATTGGAAGGGACCTCAGGAGGTCATCTAGTCCAACCCCCTGCTCAAAGCAGGGCCAGTCCCCAGACAGATTTTTGCCCTGGATCCCTAAGTGGCCCCCTTGAGGATTAAATGCATAACCCTGGGTTTAGCAGGCAAATGCACAAACCACTGAGCTAGCCCTCCTCTGGTGAAAACCTGCCCACGGGTCCCAGTGGAGACTGCTGCGAGTGGAGCACTTCAAAGTTATCTTTGAAGGTCTTGGCTTAAGTCACTGAGGCACTTCAGCTCCAATACAAAGGAGTGAGCAATTCCTCACACACAGAATCCAGTTTTGATTCCAAGCCTGAATTTGCCTCTGAGCCTCTGAATGCCGGTGCCATCTCTAGAAAGCAATGAAGAAAGGGGAACCGTGGAGAGTTCTGATCTGTGCACAGATGCCTCGGGGGTGCTGGGCAAGAATTTGTGGTGGTCTGTGCCTGCCCGGGAGTAGAACTAGCAGCGCTTTTTCCACGGATGTGCCACTGATGGGGAGCTTAATTCGACCCATTATTAAATTTCAATAGGATTCCAGAGGTGAAAAGGCTCAGAGGTGCCAATTATCAGTGCCTGGAAACTCAGGGGCTTCCCCTTAGGCTAGACTGGAGGCTAATTAAACTATTGCTGGTGAGAGTCAACAGGACAGACTGTGTGAGGGGCATGCAAAAAAAGGGAGAACTATAGTTCTCCCTTCCCCTTCCCACCTGCTGTCTGACACTACCAGCTCCCCTCCCAACATCGTCTATCTTCCTCTTCTGCTCTCTGATCCTGAAGGCTTCACTGCTTCTTCTCCTCCCCCATTGTCTGACTTTGCTCCAACCCCTTCCTTCTTCCTCAGATACCCTTCTTGTCCCCAAAGCCCAGCTCTTGCAGTTTTACAGTCTATCTCTTAGTCCAGTCTCAAAGCAGTGCAGCTACTAACACTTTATGCAGGAATACAGCAGGAGGGGAGCTGTTCTTACGGGGTTTGTGCAACTGAAAGCCCAGCAAACTAATGAGATCTGCAGCCAGTTTCTCTAGCAGGAGTTCTGGCTATGTTTTGGAGATATGCACAAGTGCTAGGATTCTGTGGTGAAAGGTGCCATAGATAGATAGATAGATTCTGAGACTCAGACCTTCTGAAACTTCATCCCTCACTACTTATTACAGTTGAAATTTCCGTATCTACACCATGTTTCTCTCTAGTGTTACCCGAAATTGGGCCAGCTAGTAAGCTTAGGGAGGACTAATGACCCACCAGAGTTTGGCAGAAAGCAGCACATTTATTATACTGATAGCTAAGCTCAAAAGCAGGGAGGGGTCACACTCACACTCGCATACTCACGCTTCCAGGACAGGCACTGCACTGGAGATGTCAGGATCCTTCAAAGTAAGTGTCCCACAGTGCAGCAATGGATGCTGCGATGAAGGTAAGTCTTCCCGAGGCACGAAGGAATGCAACGCGGCGAGCCACTGGCCAGGCGGTCTGGGCGAAGGGCCTTCACAGGAGGTACAAGCTTGTGAGTGCACTCTGGAGCACATGGCCCCTTCCCCTTTTAAGGACCGCTCCTCATGGCCTGTGACTAGAGATGACTTGGCTGCGTCTGGTTGGTCACACTCCACCTCGGGCAGTGTCCATGCACTGTCCATGCATTGGTTGTGTGAGTGCGGCCTAAAGAGTCCCAGACGCCTTGGCTACCTGGGAGCTCTTCTGATCTTTCAGCTGTTCAACCAACCCATTCATCCCACAATCATTCCAGGATGGAGTGGGAGGGGGAAAGCCACTTCACAGGTATTCAGAGAGGGAGACAAAAGGGGGGGGAGAATATAAAAGACCTTTTGAGCATACAGGTTATACAGAGCATACAGATCCCTGCTGCTCCTACAACACCTACCTCCTAGGTGACCCTGAGGTCATTCAGTGATTCCTCATCTGCTGCAGCTTGAATCTTTTCAAAGTTAAGCATGCACAGTGGCCCACATTTGATTTAGGGTGTGACTTGCATGTGAAAGAATTCTGAATAAAGTAAGGTGCAAATTTAAAATAGAATGTCTATTCCAGAATAACCCCACGTGTCTCTTATTCTGGAAAACAAATGCCTTTTTCCAAATTAGTTTAATCCACTTTGAGTTTGTCTACACTTGGAATTATTCTAGAATAGATATTGCACTTTAAATTCACACCTTACCTTAATCTGAATAAACTTCCAAGTTTAGAAGAGCCTTTTGAAAGTGCATTAAGCAAAACCAGGAAAAGATACACTTATTCTTCATTACTAGTGGCCACACATGGAATTATTTTGGAATAATTCCATATGTAGACAGACTCTTATCTGTGCCAATACACAAGGTGCGCATCCAATTTGTGTGTTTACACATCAGCATTATTAGGAGCTTTAGTGGCTACATGCCCTGGTGAATGGGCCTGACTCTCCGATGCCCTGCACGTGTTGTAATTTATTCTGGGTAAAGTGGGTGTAAAATGCCACCACACTGATTTGTAGCAATTTCGACCCACCTCACAGAAGTGGAAGCAGTGGCACGGGTGCGAATCAGCCCTAAATGCCTGGAAAGGCTGAATGCTCCTGAAATCTCTTAATTTCCTTTAAGCTGTTGTGGCTTTTCTGACTCAGGGAGAAATAGTTTGCCATTGGGACAGATAACCTAGAACCATCTGGTCGCTTCCAGGCTCAACTGAACTGCAGTCTCTCTAGTGCTTGTAGCTGTTTATACAGAAAAATAACATCAAAAACATCACAGGGCGAAGATATCTTGTATCCCAGAGCTGGGTGGGATTTCTTGAGTCTTGCCAAATTTTGCTCCCCATCTATGGATACGGAGAGCAGGAGATGTAACGTTAGATCTGCTTTTGATAATTAACATGACCACATTTTCAGCCACAGCCTCCCAGGTTTCTGTGCACACAGATGGGGTGATGGCACCTGCACTTTACAATTCTGTCTGGAAGTAGGTGGGGTCATGCCCCCGGAGCCTGCTGGGGAGATACGAGGAAAAAATATAGAACAATAAAATGTATATAGTATTAACAGCTGATCTCAAAGCACTTTATGACCTTTATAGTATTTATCCTCACAACACTCCTGCAAGGCAGGGCAGTGCTAGTATCCCCATTTTACAGATGGGAAGCAGAGGCACAGAGGATACATCTACTCTGCAATTAGAAACCTGTGGCTGGCCTGTGCCAGCTGACTCGGGCTCCCAGGGTTCGGTCTTTTGGTCTGTTTCATTGCAGTGTAGGCTTTCCAGGCTTGGGCTGCAGCCTGAACTCTGGGACCCTCCCACCTCACATATTCCTAGAACCCAGGCTCCAGCCTGAGCTCAGAAGTCTACAGTGAAACAGCCCTGCAGCCCAAGCCAGAGTCAGCTGGCATGGGTCAGCCAGGGGTGTCTCACTGCAGTGTAGACTTACCCAGAGAGGCCAAGGGACTTGTCCCAGGTCACACAGGCAGTCTGGGGGAACGAGAGCTTGAATCTAGGTCTCCCAATTGCTAGACTAGTGCTCTACCCACTGGACTATCTTTAGCTCTCTGGAGAAGGGAGCAGGTGTGATATCCCTCAGAGATTTATTTCACTTTTTTTTTTTAATGGCCAAACTTTCAGAAGAGCTCAGCCCATTGGGGGCACCTTGGATGCTAAGCACTTTTGAAACTTGGGCCCCGGTTGAGGGTGGTGGACACGTGGGTGGTGGGCACGTCTAGTCCTGAGCTCTTTAAAAAACTTGGCCCATAGAGTACGAAATTGCCTGCAAATATTTCTGTAAGTCTTTGCAATGTTCTGTTGTGTATGTACCATGGCCCGTCACTAGATGGGCTCTGACCTGCCTAACTGTGCCTGTGTCTCCAGTTAATGACTAAAGGTTTGGGGCCTCATTTTCCTTCCACTTACCCCAGTGTAAATCAGCAGTAATGGCACTGGAATCTGTGGGCTAACACATCAGTACTACTACTTACTAAAACGGGTCCTCCTTCAGCTCATGTGGTAAAGGCCTGTATTTTCAAAAGGTTTGGCATTCTGTTGACTGTGCCCCTTAGCAATGCTTTGCCCATCTGTCTGCCGCTCCATGGGCTGTATAACCACCTCAAGCACAGATTTGCAATTTTCACTCCTCTTTAGTAGGCCCCTGTTCTTTGGAAGCTTGTAGCAGTTTATCTGCAATATGCAGCTCACGCCTAATGTATCAGGCTCCACCATAAGGAGTTACGTGTGCGTGTGGACTGGGAGATATATTGCTATTGGCACAGTTAAAAGAACTCCAGCAAGTTAATGTTTGAATCTTTTCCAATCCCAGGGGCACAGTGACCTCACTTCCCGTTACACCAATGTGCCTTCCTGCCCAGGTTCTCCTCCAGCCGCTGCTGCCACATCACAGCATTACTGGAGCTGGCCAAGCAAAGGAGTGAGGAGCCCTCTTCACTGTTTGTAAGCTGGATATAAGCAGACTCGGGGGCTTGCTAATTTGCTGGTTACTGGGAATTGTGGGATCAATGTCTGAACCTGTAAGACTGTTCACAGGGATCATTCAGGGTATGTCTATCCGGGGCTGGCTTCACACTAGCTGACTCGGCTTTGCAGAGCTCGGGCTAATGGGCTATTTAATTGTGGGGTAGACATTTGAACTTGGGCTGGAGCATGGGCCCAAGGATCCTGTGCGTGGGGAGAGTCCCAGAACTCCGGCTGCAGCCCAAGCCTGAACCTCTACATCACAATTAAACATCTCCTTAGCCCAAGTCAGCTGGCATGGACCAGCTGCAGGTGTCTAATTACAGTGCATTTATACCCTGAACCACTGGACATTTGACATTGATTGGATGAAGTAACCTCTATCAATTACTTCCTCACTCGGGGGTAGAATTCAACCTGGGCTACTCACTTATAGAGGAAAGCTGGGAAGCCCTTATGCCCTTACACCTACTACTTGGGCCTAAGGTCTGAATGCCTAGGCGTGCCTGCTTTTTCATGGGTGGGGCGGGGTGGGAAAGGGGCAAAGCCTTGGTAACCTCTCCCCCTGCTTGCTGTCCAGCACAGCTGAACCAGTGAAGGGACTTCATCATTGAGGCCACAAGCAAACTACTCCCTCTAAAGATTCAGGGGGTGTCTCTGGGGCCCAGTTCCTCCCAGGCTGCTCCAGGGGTCAGGCAGTTTGTTCACTAACCCTGGCTCTGAGCTGTGACTAGAGAACACAATCTAGCCTTAAACAAATGTTTTACTTTCATTGGTGCAACTGACTTCAGTGGAGACACACCCAATACATTCCTGTCTGGTATTTTGACCTTTACCTCAGTTACCATCAGCAGCCATAGAAATAGATCAGAAAGCAGACTGTCATGGTACCTAGAGCTGCAGTGTGATGGTTTAAATGCACATGCATATACTGTCTATCGATCTCCATCTATCAGCGAAATATCAGACCAATTTCCATGTGAACTCAATAGCGATAGCAATGTCTCCAGTTAATGTCATGGAGGCTCTGGCAACTTCTCTCTTCACAGGGTCAAACTCTGCATGGGGTAGGTTGTCTCTTTAGGGGGAGGGCAGGTGGGAGAGATTTTGGAACAAACAGGGTATTCAAATTGTGAGCTTTGCTTTTGCTGGAAAAATATTGTGCATGTATATATGTCCACATACGCCCCCCCCCCCCCACCCCACACATGATGGGCAAAATAGTTCTGATGAAATATGAACTGACCAGTACCATTGCCCCAACCAGGAGTTGCACTTTCCTGAGCTTTGCAAAGTTTTGCCACTGTCATCAGTCGTCGACTGCGTGTGTGTGTTCTCTCTGTGTGCAGATAGCTGGCCCAGCAGATCTGGATCGCACTGCCCAAAAGATCATAGACTCTATTCAGTAGTGAAGGTGCCCGGCCATGTTTATTGCCGACACAGCATGGTACTGGCTCCCCAGATCAATGTCTACAGTTACACCAGGACATGTATGCCCATGACAATGGATACAGTTCAGTGAATGGTGGGACTTTCCATTTCCCCCTTAGCTGGACAGGCACCCCTTCTCTTACTCCTATTTTATACACTGACACAATCAAAGTATGGATTGTCCCTCCTATGTGGTTAATTACCACCTTTTACCTTGCTCATGTTGGTTCGATCAAGGCATCTCTATCCATCACACCGTCACTCTGACCATATCTTTACAAGGAGTCAGTGTGTCCTCATTTCATATTAGGGGAATCTGTTTACACTATAACCTTCTATCAGGGTGTTCTGGAATGTGTTTATGTGAATACTTAGTGCCTAGGAGTGCTTGTGTTTCTGCAACACCAGCCCCGCTCTTGCCAAGTCCTTGTATTGGACGGTGAACCTGCAAGCAGGCATCTGCTTTGTAACAGGGCAGGGCCTGACTTTAGTTTGGCCCTTACACCAGGCCTTATGTCTTCAGACTGTCTCTTTCTACTACAAAAGCAGCAAAGAATCCTGTGGCACCTTATAGACTAACAGACGTATTGGAGCATGAGCTTTCGTAGGTGAATACGACAAAGTGGGTATTCACCCACGAAAGCTCATGCTCCAATATGTCTGTTAGTCTATAAGGTGCCACAGGACACTTTGCTGCTTTTACAGATCCAGACTAACACGGTTGCCCCTCTGATATCTTTCTATTACATTCACATTCATTTTTTTTGGCAGTTTTTGTGTAGCTCTGCAGTTGGTTCCTGTTGGAGGTGGAAATACCTCCTTGAGAATCCTTTTCCCTAGGCAGGAGCACACAGACAGATCCAGCCTCTAGCAAATGCTTTGGCTATTCCTTTCCACTGCATGTCAGAGACATTGCAGCCTTGGGGCCTACCACAGCCCACCCCTGGGTCTGTGTGCTGGGGACAGGCTCAGAGTCCCTTCTCTAGGAAGGCTTTTGCTCAGAGATAACTGCAGGTAAGTAAAGATCAAATATGAAAGGCCAGAGGCTGATGTAGACCTTGTACATGTCTGTCTCTACTCTATCTAACCTGTCTCGCTCACTATGTCTTGCTCTGATTTGATTTATTCAGTAGCTGCAGCGAGAAGGCAGAAACTCCCCTCATCCCAGTCTTCGCCTGCTGTATCATTCCCCCTTGGTCACTGCAGTACATCCCCAATTAAGATAGTGTTTCAGTGCATGCTGAAGGCTGCCTGTCAGCTTAATGAAATCCTCTCTCATGGGCGTCAGGGGCTGATGGCTGCTCCTCGTCTAATCACCATTTAATAACGTGGGGCTGTGGTGTCCCTGCCAGATGCGAGGGAAAGGACTGGTGCTTCAAGGCGTGTGACAATGAGGCTGGCAGAGTGTAAAATTGCTCCAAATAAGGCATTGGTGAGTGTGTCATTCCTGCAAAAGATTGAGCAGCCTGCATCACTGTCCTGTGGTTTGGAGCTGGTGCCTGCTCCTCTTGAGGGTAAATCCCAGGGTCAATGTCCTGAGATCTCTCTCCAGCACTTTCACCACTAGACCACTCTCTAGTTTCCTTTGCCTCCTTGACAATTTGCTGACCTTCCACTCCCACACACAGGAACCTACAGCTCATTCCTGTCCTCTGCCATGTACCAGGCAAGAGAACCCAAGCTCCTTTTCTCTACAGTCCAGCTACACTGTCCCATTGCAAGGTTCCCTCTCAGAACAGAAAGGCTCTTGCTCCATCTCCATTCACAGACACAAGTTCCTCTGCAGTGGGACCTGTAGGGCTGCAAAGGTTATCACTCCTCCCTTATTTCTGGAGGTAACCCATTGCTCAGTGAGTGTTAGGCATGCTCTGCTACTGGCCAGTCTACAGACGGTATGATTCTGCTAACTGCTTTCACCAAGAGGATTTAGGCCCAGGTCCTCAAAGGTATTTAGGGGTCTAACATCTACTGAAATCAATGGGAGTTAGGAGCCGAGATACATTTCAGTTGAGGATCTGGGCCTCAGTCCTTTAGCTCAAGTTGCAGAGGCTCATGCTTCAGCGCTGGAGGCTGTTGTGATAATTGGACCTAACCATTGACCCTAATTGTGAGCTCCACTGTAAAAAGTGAATGAAAGTTTATGACGTGTCACAAGAACCTCTACCAACAAATGTTGTTGGGAAACGGTGCAAAAGGGAGACAGGCAGTCTGAGCTAGTCCGAACAAAAGGGATTTCTGATCAGAGGTGCTGACTTTCTAATGAGCCAGGGGTGCTCCAGAGCACCCTTGGAGTCAGCGCCTATGCTCCTGATATAACTCAAGCACTGTGTTAAGGTCATGCCTGATAAACAAGAGAAGTGTGGAAATGGAAATCAATGAATCAGAATTGGTGTGTTGGAAATTAGGCCTAATTGGACAAAACAACGAGAGGACTGACTGTTCCACCATCCTACTTGGGTCCTCAAAAAGAGACACTGGGGGAAAAGCTGGCTACAGCAATGCTGGCTGACGGAAAGACGAGATAACAGGAAGGAGCGAACTCCATCATCATGGCTGCCTTCCGCACCATCTCCTGCTGGGATCTACCATGAGTCTGTTTGGCCTTTATTGTCCCGATCCTGAGAAATGGCCTGACCAGACTGGCCCAGAGAGAGGGACCCAGATGGCATCCCCACCAACCACTGTGTGACCTTCTCCTTTCCTCCTTATTTCTTCTCTTTCCTACCCTTCTCCTTTTTCCTTCTGTCTAATAAGTGTCCGGCTTAGCCAGCCCAGACTGTCTGTTTTGCAACACTGCTGTAAGCCTGTGACCTGAGAGGCAACTCAGAGCAATGCCCCAAGCAGCCCCATGCCAGGTCTCAGAGGGGTTGATAAAACTGTGTGCTGGGCCTGTGTTTTTCCAGTGAGGCTGCAAGTGAGAGTCAACAACAGAGACAAAAGCTGCATTTGTCTCTTTGCTGTTCCTTTCTCTCCTCTCTAGTGTGTGCTTTCTTGTTTTGTTTCCTAGGAATGGGCTGCGACTTTATTAACAGCAGCAATAATGACAGCTCCAGCCTATCTCAGCTAACTTCTTCTCATTTCCCCCCAAAGGGCAGTTATCTAACAGGCTGTCAACCAAGAGGCCTCTCCAGCTAAAGGAAAAGGGAACAAGGCTTTGACTGCTTTCCCTTCTTTTCTGTATCTTTAATAAAAGGTTAAGAAAGATATTTAATGGAGTGTTGTCCTGGTCCTAAGCAGGGTGAAGTCCCTGCATGCCACACCCCAAACCGCATTTAACACAGTTTAATGGTTGGAAGTTTTAGGGTCACGTTAACATCTTTAACTCTTGAGCTAATATAGTCAGTCAAAATTAATAAAGCAAGGCGCTAGATTTAATCCCCAGTGGTACCCAGGTGATCTGCAAGCCTCATTCCCTATTCAACACATATAGACCTTTCCAAGCTCACTTCACTGTCCCCACCCCCAGCCTCTTCTAGGCCAACAGTTTGCTTCCCTCTTTCCGTCTAATTAACGACATTGTTACACTCTCACACCAAGGAGATGTTCAAAGCAGGAACATCATGCTGAAGCCTTTTAAGATTCCAACAACTCTGTGGACGCAGCCTCACAGTCAATGCAGCCCCACTGTCTGCATGGCCTCACTGCCCCATAACCACACTGCTCACCTGGCCCCACTGCCTCACTACCCCAGAGCCCTCAGGACAGGCATGGTCTCACTGCAGACACAGGTCACATGGCCCCAGAGCTCACACAGCCCCAGTCCTGTCGAACTGGTCAAAGCCCAAACTTCAGTTGCTGCCACACCTTGCTCATGGGAGGGGTTTGGAGCTCACCTGTCCGTGCCACTCCCACCCGTTAGGGGTGTGTTTTCACGGCAGTTAGCCCAGGAGATCAGCACCCGGTCTAGGCAAATTTTGTGTGCAAATGGGAAGGGTTGGGACAGAATCAGAGTAAAAGCCTGAGCTAACTGTGCAGTGAAGACAGTCCCTAAGAGACAGTGCAGGGCAAATATGGCCCCGCCATCCCAAGCAGTGCTGTGTGAAGCACCTTCTACCCCAGAAACATGCTACAGTTCCTCTAGAGGGTACATTTGTGCTTTTGACTGCTACAGTGTCTCATCCATTTCAGACTTTACTCCCCGATCCCCCAAACCGTTGCCTTCTCCTGACTTTCCTCACTGCTCCCAGTCTTGTTCCCCTGGCTCTGGGAGTTTCCTGATGCCAGCCAGGTCCAGAAGAACTGTCTCTATGTTTGTGGATGGGAGTTTGCTTCAGAGTGTCAGCATTCAGCAGCAGGGGGAGACACCATCAGCTGCCCCCTCCTTGGACCTCTGTCCTTCTCTTTCCAGTTGGGTCTGCCAAGCAAGTTCTGCTCAGTTTAGCTGAGCCAGTCCCTTGGCCACTGCATGCTCTGCCTGTTCTCCCACGAAGGGAGACCAGGCATTGGGTCAGGTTGAGGAGAAAGCTGACAGGCTAGAGAAGAGCTAGCCACCCCTAGATAAGCTAATACCACGAGTGGAGCCCCAAGCCCCACCATCTCACATCTCTCCACTCTGAACTCAGCAGCTCCATGGCCACGGCTGCCTCTACCCAGGGGATGAGGCCTTCAGAGACCCCTTTTGGCAGCTGGCCACCAGTGGACTGGCAACGAGTCTCTGGGGACTGGGAACAAACTTAAGGGACTACTTGTCTGAAAGCGAATGGGGATTGGCAAAGCTCAGCAAGTCATGCTGGCTCCCTACTGTCCCCCTCTACTTCCTGGGAGCAGCCGGTTACCTCCCTGCCATGGAGATCTGATCTGTGCCTTTCAGGGTTCCTTTGTGGCAAACCCACATGGCCAGCAGTGAGGTGGAGATGTTGGCGAAGACATACTGGGGTCCCAATGGCACTGGCTGTGGCTTGGCTCACACAGCAGGCTGGAGCAAGTCCAAGAGAGACAGGACTTTGCAGGTGACTCTGCCACTAAAGATGCTGCTAGCGTAACATCACAATAGGCTGGCGGGATACTTTTTAGTAGATAGATAGATTGATATATTATGACAAATGGGAGCGGACAGCATGACAACAACTAGCTCCCACTGTTCCCAGGCAAAACCTTCTCTCCCAAGACACTCTGTGCTCACATACCTGTCACTCACTGTAGACAGGTTTCCACAGAAGCATTCTGTCACAGAACCCGGTGTCTCTCCAGAGTATTTATCTTACCGTTCCATGGAAATTACCATATTGTAGCTGTGCATGCAACCATGTGCGCCGGCTTTGAATCCAAGCCCCACAACCCCCACCCCCTCTGACTCAAAAGCTGCCTATGCACTCACTCAAATTACTAGCAGGTATTTTAATTAATCCTAATTTTCATCCACAGTTCAAATGAACTGCAGTACGAGCACAGTCTGATTTGATTTAGATGAACTATGCTTTGATGGGAATTCAATTACACATTTTTTTTTAGCTGAAGATAATGTATTTTGACGATACAGTAGTTTCAGTGCTAATGAGATGCATTTTAACTGCTGCGAGGATTGTATTTTTCCCTGCACGTTAGTACATAGGATGCACATTCATTACAGTTTCAGTGAAGAAAACCCCCCACAGTGTTACTACCTACATTTTCCTCCTGTTAATAGCAGTTTCCGTGCAATGCCACTAACATTATAGATTCACTTCTAAGCCACATTTTATTCCAAACAACTGGATTGTGAGAGGTAAAAACAACTCAGCTTTACTTTGACTACACATTCAGTGTTATAAAAGGATCATGTATACCCTGGAAATGTGTATGTTCATGCAAGCCAGAAATCAGAATTTATTTGGAATAAATCCATTGCTGAAGTTGTTGTTTCAAGGCATCAAAAAATTATGTCCAGATTGAAGTATAGGCCCATGTTTTCACCCGAACCTTAACTGGGGCTCCATTTTTTGGGGTGCAAATAATTGCCAGTGGAAAACCGTGCACACAATTATTTGTGCCTAAAAAAAACAGAGGTCAGTGACTGAAGATCTGGCTTGAAATGGGAGGAAAAAGCACCCACATCGAACAAACCTGGTGAATGTATTTGGTGAAAAAGAATGGCTTCATATTCCACTGGAAATAGTTTACCCGCTTTTCAGTCTGGGTAAATCAGGCAAATCTGAGAAGTACGGTGGGCTCTTCTCTATAAACACAGCTGCTGTTCATTGGTTGGTATGATCACGCCAGCCACAGAGCAGCTTCCATCTGGGGAGTGGTGGGGACTGTCTTTCAAGCAAAGCCTTCCAAGAGCGATCTCTAAATAGACGAGGACTGGCCCAGCTTGGTTCTGCGCCTCTGGTCAAACGCTGTATGGCTGGCTCTGGGTACTGTCGGTGCCCCAGGGGAAGAGGATGAAGAAACCCTTTCCCCTCCCTAGTTCCCAGTGCACAGGATGCAGACAGTTTGCATGCAAGCAATGGGGAGAGGAAGGACAACATGCAACTACCATTGTAGGAGCACTAACTGGTGCAGTGGGTCCATGGGTGGGTGGAGTGGGGGTGGGGCCGTAGGCCTTCTCTGCCAAGACACTGCGGCCTCCTGTATCAGGCTCAGCAGTGGGGAAAGATGACTAAGTCAGGTGTTTGCCTGACTCTTTGGAGCAGGGAGCTTATCAGGGGCTCCAGAAGGGAGAGAAACACCCTCTCTACCCTACGTCCCAGAGGTGTGCTTTGAGGGACTGGGCCTGGGAGAAGGAAAAGAGGAGTTAGCAGGCCAGGAGCCTAATGAACGTGACAGGACAACTGTGCACAGCCAGACCACTCAGAGATACATGCTGAATCCAGATAAGCCCAGTGCTCAGGGGCGGCATCTGGCTGCTGGGAGGCAGCTTCCAGCAACAAGGGGAGATGCAGACTACATAGGATTGCCAGGTGTCTGGTTTTCAACTGGAAAACCTGGTCAGAAAGGGATCCTGGCAGCTTCGGTCATCACTGCTGACCAGGCCATTAAAAGTCCAGGTGGCGCAGGACTGGCAGGCTCCCAGCCTGCCTCTGCACAGCTCCCTGGAAATGGCAATATGTCCCTGCGGCCCCTAGGCAGAGGTGTGGTTGGGGGGGCTCCGCACACTGCCCTGCCCCAGATCACCAGCTCCACAGCTGCCATTGGCTGGGAACCACGGCCAATGGGAGCTACAGGAGCTGCGCCTGCAGGTGGAGGCAGTGTGCAGAGCCACCTGGCTGTGCATCTGCGTCGGAGCCTCAGGGACATGGTGGCCACTTCCAGGGAGCCACCCAAGGTAAGCACTGCCTGGAGCCCACACCCCCTCCTGAACCCCAACCCCCTGCCCCAGCCCTGAGCCCCTCCAGCACCCAAACTCCCTCCTGGAGCCCACACCCTTAACCCCTGCCACACCCCAACCCTCAGCCCTGAGCCCCCTTCTATACCCAAACTCCCTCCTGGAGCCTGCACCCCCCACCACCCACCAACCCCCTACCCCAGCTCTGAACCCTCTCCCACACTCTGAGCCCCTTGTCCCTATCCCCAGCTTGGAACTCTTTCCTGCATCCCAACCCCCTGATCTCTGGCCCTATCCTGGAGCCCGCACTCCCAGCTGGAGCCCTCACCCCCACCCACACCTCAACCCTCTGCCCCAGCTTGGTGAAAATGAGTGAGTGAGGGTGGGGGAGAGCAAGTGATGGAGGGAGGGGGGATGGAGAAAGCATGGGCGGGGCCTCAGAAAAGGGGAAGGGCAGGGTGTTCGGTTTTGTGCAATTAGAAAATTGTCAATCCTAAACCCACAAAGAAGCCAGGACCCAGGTCCTAGGATGGACATGGAACCCCTGAGGAGGGAGGGATCAGAGCACTCTACTGGTGCAGGAGGGGGCTACGGACCAGAAGGCACTGGTTAGGGAGCAGGCACTGGCTGGAGAGCAACTTACACGTTTCTGTGATGGGTGCAGGATATAAGAGCAGATAGCTGGTAGATAGAGCTGTATGACAATGTTTAAATAGACAGATAGATAGATTAGATAGATATGTTGCAAGAACCACTGCTCACTTGCCCTCCTGTGCAGGGGTTAGAGCCTCCACAGTTACCTCACTCCACTACTGCAGGAATGCTCAAGGACAAAGGGAATAGGGCCAAGTCCTGCTGGCCTGATCCTGAGAGCTGCTGAGCTCCTACAAAGCCCATTGAAGTCAGTGGGAATGGTGACTGCTCAGCATCTCTCAGGCCAGAAGGGCAGGTCAGGAGCTTGGAGGAGAGGGGCAGGGAGCTGTGCCATCTGGCTGCTCCAGTGGGTGCCCACAATACTTGGCAGAAAAACTTGGGAGCTGGTAGCTGAGTGAAAATGGAAATGATTTTCATATAAAACTGCACTTTTTGTAATATTTATGGCCATACAGATATGGTGCTAATGGACACTTTACCCTTGTTCTTACCTGTACAGAGCAACTCTGTACCTACCCTTTTTATTATCCCCTGGGTCTTGTCAGCGTTGCTAATGCTCATGATTTCATGGTGAGTCATGTGATGTTTGGAGTTTTTCTGAAGGCCTTGTCTCCCGGAGTCTTGTGATTTAGGGAGACTCTCAGCTTCCATTTTGAAAAAAAAAGTCAGTTTCTAGCCCTTGTAGTTCTGGAGAAAAGCTGGAAAACGTGACGTGAGTGTTCCCTGCAAGCTCAGATATTAGAAGGTAAAGAAAATGAACTCAGAATGTATTATTTTCTAATAATAAATAATAATAATAATTTTAAAGCCAATCTCTTGATTATTTGGGCTTGACTCATGGTTTTTGAACTCTGTGGTTGGCAATTCTGTATTTTACCTGTGCACTTACCTGAAAATATCCCCATAAACCACAAATAAACAGCTCTCCATTTCACGCTGCACAAAAGCTGGTTAACTTTCCCAGGGAGCACAACACAATCACAGGAAGGAGACATTATTCATCTTCACTGTTTACATTCTTCTCAGGAAAAATAGCCTATTTTTCATGATGAAGTGATTTCGACGGGGGCCTTACCTATAAGTTTAGTTTTATTCACAGCAACTTCAACTTGAATTAGGATTCAATGCAGAAGAACTGCACATAAAAGGCAGTTTAATTCCTGCCAGATTCCATTCGGATGACCATTCGTCACTGCAAAGAAGTACATTTTGACTGCAGTTTTGTCTTCTGTAGTTAAACTGCAATGTTTGCTCACAATTAAACTACAGAGGGTCTCACATGGAAATATCTTGCAGGTTAAGGGCTGAATGGTCCACATAAAAGTCAGCCCTGCAAGAGGCATTAAAGCCATGGCCCCAGGAGATATTCTGGCTAACTGCAGAAGTGCATGCAGCAGCAGGAGCTGTGTTACCCTTTTGTGGGGTGCATCATGCATTTTCCCATATGTGCTTGACCAGCTGGGCTAGGCCATCCAGAGGGGGATAGAAATATGGTCTTAATTCACCTCACCTCTTCCTATCTCAGCATGGTGGGCCCTTTCCTCAGCTTTCACCCTTGCAGACCTATGAAGGGACAGAAAAGCTCCAGCACTGGGCTTGAAGCTGGTTTATTTCTGGGTATCCAGTCTTGAATTTTAGCCAGAGCTGCTCTCAGACTATAGAGAGCTACAGTACAGGGAATTAACTTAAGTCTCTGCAGGGTAAAGCATGCTTTCTCTCTCTCTCTCTCTCTCTCTCTCTCTCTCACACACACACACACACATAGGGACAAGTTCTTTCCTACTATACTCTCTCTTTGTGCCAGTTTGGTAGTAAAAAGGAGTCATAAAGCCAGCAGATCTGGCCAGCTAAGGACTTCACGGGCATTGGGGAATCCCTGGGTAGTGTAGAGCTAGCCTAACTGATTCCTACAATACCCTCTCCTGGTCCCTCGTATAGGGAGCGTATTAGTCCCATGTGCTCCAGTGATTAGAGCTCCCTGGGCCATACCCAGCTAGTGAAGTTTAGAGCAGCCTCAAAGCTGCTCTAAGTTACAGCAGCACAGAACTGCCTCCAGGAGAAAGTAGCCACAACTCATTCCTTTGTGTCCCTTTCCTCCCCTGTGACCATGGATATTGGGTGTAGCTGAGAAAGTAGGCCATGAATTCTTAAAAAGTACAACAATTTCTAAGCATCATAAAGCATAATCATTGTATGGGCGGTAACAGTCATAAGTACGGCGGCAATAACTAAAGATTGATTAAATGTGTTGTGCATGTCATATAAATCATTTTGTGACCTCCAGTTAGCGGCAAAACATCATTTGTTAAGTAGTTTGAAACAATTTGTAACCTGCTACAATGCATCTTGGAATTGGTCATTAAATATAGAAACAATTATTTCTGTTAATCATTCATGTCATTATTAAAATATGTATACGTTCCCTTCGTTTAAAGTGGTTCCGTCACAACATGAGGATGCGTACAAACCCATGTGCACCAAAGAACTTTAGGATGCCATCTCCTTCCCAAAAGCTGTCATTAAAGCAGTTAACAAATAAACAAGTCATTCCTTAGCTCAACTAGGCAATTAGATTCTTGCTGGTTTTGCTTGAGGAACGCCGCTCAGACGAAGATGTATTTGCTCTGGAAACTCTGATTATTGGGCATGGTTAAAAATTTCATATCATGCATCGGGGGGTGGGGGGGAAGCCTTGCATTTTTAGTAAGGTACCCTAAGGAGCTGCATGACATTTTAGCAGTAGAGCCTGCATTCTCTAGGTGGCTGCAGAGTGATAAGCATGAAAAGGAAAAGGTCCCTTGAGAACATGTCTGCACGCATCACTGAGTGATGGAATTTGGGGCCATTTTGTCAAGTAAAGAGTCATTTTGGGGCAAGATGGGAGAGAAAAATTTCACTAGTGTCTTCTGAAACAACTGCCTTTCCTGGCAGTAGGACCACATTTTCAAAAGAGCTCAGCGTCTTGAAAATTGGACTCCACGCTCTTGGGAAAGCCTGGCCCAAGATTCATAGAGCCTGGTCCAGAGAGAGGTTGACACCTGCAGCTTCTGTTGACTTCACTGACACTCAGCACCTCTCAGCCTCAGCTTGGGAACAGGTATTCGCACTCATAAACAGCCTGCTTTCTAGCAGTACCGCCAACCCCAACCGTTCAAAAATCTCGAGTTAGGCTCCCAAAGAATCATGAGATTGGTGTAAAAATGATGAGATTAAAAAAAAATAATCATGGTCTTTTTGTTCCTTTTATTTTCTTTCTGGTTTCTGAGCCTCTAGGGGGCACTCAGGTCACATTTTCAAACATTTCTCTGCACCCATGAGTCTCATGTGATCGCATGACTCCAGGAGCATGGCCCTAAAAAGCACCAAATATAATGAGATGGGTGATAAAAATCTCAAGGGCTGGCAACTCTGTTGTAACAATGCACTTGGTGGAGCTAGAGGATAGCTTGTTGCCAGGAAGATTGTTGTAAATGGTTTCAGCTGCATAATTAATTAAAGGACAGCAATTGTGAGTGGGAAGTCCAGTGAGGTGATAAGTTCCCCATTCAACTTCACGGAAATTGGTGCAGGCAAGGGAATAAAGTGGGTCTCCCAAACTGAGTTTGGGATAATCCGCTCTCTCTTTCATTGAGCACAAATCCAGTAACTGCACATACAAGTGGGATATGGGTACATTATCCAGGATGCAGGTGCCCATATGTGTCAGTTTTCAGACAGAGAGCCTCCCTGTTTGCAGATGTAATTTATCCCCACAGAGGGACTGCAGGTACGAATCAGGTGCTTCTCGGAGCTGGCCAGCAGCCACCGCTCTTGGCTCTGCCTTCAGCGCTGGGCAGTCAGAGAGCAACGGCTGTGGGCCGAGCACCCAGAGGAAGGGGCGTGAACTACTACAGAAAAAAGAAGAGGGAACATAATCCAATAAGTTTGAGAACCACTGGTTTAGATAAACTTCAGAGAGGCTTCAAGCTTTTGAGGTATTATTACAAAGTCAAAAGAACCTTCAGAAGCTCTGTGGTTCAACCATCAGTGAATTGGCCTCAGGTAATTTTGGCTCTACAAATGACTCCAATTCCACTGTCTGAAAGCAGGCTGAAAGCTGCTTATTCCATAGCTGTGCCAGACTAACATGTCCTCCTACACATATTAAATGGATTGTCAATAGGGAGTCGTCCATCTTCATGTAATTTTAAACATCTTTCAACTAAATAGGGGATCCAAATGCAAAACCCAGCACTCAGGGACTTCAGATAGATTTGTGACCCTCCTTGGAGGACTCCGGGTCCATAAACTAGTGAGTGGATTACAGGGAGACATAAATATCGTATTTTCATCTCTGACAGATGTAACCTTGCTCTGATATTTCCCATGTTATTTAGGGGGAATATGGACCCATTTGGCTCATCCTATCAATCTGAAAGTCCCAAAGACAAGATGTAAGAAGCAGTTACGAGCATGAAATAAATGGCGTGCTGGATTCGAAGAGGCTGCTGAATGCCATCTGACACTAAAAGCACTATTGCCAGACCCCTCTGGCAATTTATTTGTCGAGGAAGGGAAGCACCTCTTCTCTTTGGAACAGAGCTCAGCTGAATGGGGAGAGTCATAATTTTCTTTTTGTCAGCACATGGCAGACCAGTTTCATTTCCCCTTTACATTGGGGTAAAGCTGGAGCTTGTGCTGAAGCTCCATGGAGATACTCTGGTGTTAAGCTGACAGGAAGGAGAGCAGAATTTGGCCCTTAGTTTTTTTAAATGGAAGCTTAGATTTCTGGGGGCAATTTTTTAACAACTCAAGGAAATTCTGAGCTGTCCTTCCACGTAATCACACTGGGGAAACTCACACCTGTGCAGAAGGCCAGCACTCACCCTAGGCATCACTTAAGTCCTCTACATAGGACTTAAGTGGTGCTCAGAGTTTGTGCTGGTGTAACCAATTGGTCATTGTGTGTTAGGTATCCCCTTTGTGCCCAATCCACAGAGGATGTGAGTCTGTTACATCCTAGCTATGAAGCTGGCTCTTCAGCTTAAGCTACAGAGACTCATACTTTTAGTTCTGGAGTCCCCAGCTCAATCCTCATCATTTAAGTGCTGTCTTGTCCAGGATCTGAATTGCGAGGGGCCTCACAGACTCTGGATGAGCTTCCTCTATGGAGAAGTCCAGCTCCGCAGCCACGGGCTCTGACAGACTCGTATCGTCTGGGTTGGGCACAGAGGGCAATAGGCAGCACATGCAGACCAGTAGGGCACAATACCCCGCTGTTTAGGCATAAATATCCCTCATCCACACCTAAACCAATGCACATACAAAGAAATAAAATAAAACCAAATTGTCACACAGTTTGGATTTCATATATAGCTTGTCATAAATGAGGAAATATAAGGCATAGAGAATATCACAATCTTTATAAATCTGCATTCACTTTTACTAGTGAGAACTCTCAGATGACCAAAATAAAGACTTGAGGTTGTCATAGCTGTAAATCAGTGGGAGAAGCCCAATATACAGATTATCTCTTAGATTGCAAAGGAGTTAAAGTCCTTCATATAGCAGCCTGCCTGGAACTTGGAGGGAGGATCACAGGTTGCAGGAGTGAAAAATTTGAAGGTGACACCCGGAAGTTAGTCTGTGTGCCCATGGCTAAAATGTTAGTTACAGTTCAAGCATCTCTGTATATAGTTTATTTTTTTAAATAAAGAGCCAGTTTAGTTTTAGAAATGTGGAATCCTCCCATGTTATTGCCTAGTACATGGTCTATACCGTAAAGGCAGTATTTCCATTCAAATTCCTATCAACATCTTTACCTTGGTGGAGTTGCAGCTTAATGCATTCTTATTGCTTTCTAGAGGGAATATGAGGGGTGGTAACTGTGTATGAAGCCAAACATTCCACATATAAAAAAATCCAAAACAGAACAGTTGAGTTGCAGGACGTCAGGGTCAGCTATACAGATTACTTACGAACAATGAGAGTCAAAGAATGCTTGGGTTACAAAGAGAAGCTCCCAGTGTGACAACTCCCAGTGTAACACTCATGGCCAGATTTTGAAGAGCTCAGCACTCGCCAGGCATCCAGCATACTAAGCAATTCTGAAAATCTGGCCACTTATTTTGGGGCCTAAGTGGGAGCGGAACTTTCTTTTTTTTGGATATCTGGCCCTCAGTCTCTGTTCCTGACTTCCCCCTCTGTCCTTTCACCCACCCTTTGGCAGGGTCTAAACTTACAAGTTTTACTGGCATAGCTATGTTGATTAGGAGTCTGAGTTTCTATCAACAGAGTCATGCAAGTAAAAGCCCTAGTGTAGATGCAGTTATTCCTGTGTTTATACTGATATAGTTTATGCCTATTGGGAAAGTAGTATAAGCTGTAGTACTATATGTACTTCTTTACCAATATAACTGTGTCCTCCTCCAGGGTTTTGCTGGCTTAACTATATTGGTAAAACTATAAGACAGGGCAGGGGCTGTCCCACGGTTTGTACAATACCTAGCAAAACAGGCCACTAAGTGCCACTGGGGCTTTTTGGCATTAACATGACGTATATAATAATAGTTTCCATGTGGCTAGTCATGGGAATAAGGGTCCATCAGCCGGCCCAAAGGTATCCGGCTGGTGACAGGCACATGCATGGTAGTAGTTCCTGTTCTTTCCCCAAGATTAACCGTAGGGGGAGTTCAAATAATATTTATGAATAATTAATTCCATCAGCTTCTCTGTTGTCAGATAAATGATTTGGGAATACATGTTTTCATTACTTGGCCAACTCTGTCGATGGATGAATAATATCACTCCAATACATTATTTTTCGCCTACACTCTCAATCGTCAGATAAATGCTTTGTGATTGACATTTGTTCATATTTAACAGGCTATCAGGAACAGATGTGTTAGTAAAGGGTTACGGGCTAATCCTTGTCCCATTGAATTCAAAGGCAAGTTTCCCTGGGAAATCAGTGGAAGTGGGGTCAGGCCCTAGTTTATTCCAGAGCCCTTAGACAGTTGATTAACTGGTCAAGGTAAACAAGGCTCATTTTCAGCAAACACACAATTGTGGGAGATGTTTTTTGATGGCTTCTGGAAACATTAGAATCCATGGAGCAAAGACGGAGTCACCTAAACTCTAGACTGGGATTATAATCCCGTTATTTCAAGTGCGCCTGGTTTCACACTGTGTCTAATACGTGTATTGGAACCGGAGCTCCAGACCTCCTATGCGCCCACTCTCCTTCGGTGCTATTGTTGCAATTTGCAAATTTCAAATGAATTGTCCCAGCAAGTGAGGAAATGCACAGGCCAGGCTCTCAGGTTTCCTGGCATAGCTCTGTTCGTGAGAGGGGTGATTTTCTATCACCGCCGCTATGCCAGTAAAAGCCCTAGTGTGCATGCAATTATGCCTGTATCACTGTGCTTATGGCAGTATAGCTAGGCTTGACACAAGTATTTTCACAGTTGCGCTGGTGTCAATGGAATCACACAGTTGACAAACTGGAGTAATGGAGTGGACAACCAGGCCCATGTGGGCTCAAGTGGGGCACAGGACTTGTGCTTGTCCTCTGCATGGGGGTGATTTTCACCCTCTGATCCAGATCTTGGACCCCAGCTCCATCCCTTTGTGGTGCTCCAGTGACACCATGGGGCACATGCCAGGCCCTATGTCACTTGTTCCTTCCCCAGGCAGGGTCTGTTTCTGGGTGGGCTGGAGAAGGTGTGTCTGGAGAGTGCTGCACTCTGGCAATCCCCAGCCAGAAGAATGGACCCTAGGGTGCAAACTTAGCTGGTATAATTTAGGGCAACAGCCCTCACTCAGCCCCAGAATCAGAGGAGCCTGAAGGTGATTTACACATTAGAAGATGACGTTTCTTTGCTCTCCCACTCTGGGTCCTGCATTGAGCATGGCCCAGACAGGCTTGGAGATCGGACCCTAAACCTACAATGCAGCCTGCAGCGAAATGAACATTCTGGCTGGAACTGTAACTTTGGCACTTCCACTTTAAGCAAGTTTAACAGTGGAAACTTGGCATGGGCTTCATATAGGCTTTTGCTGAAGTCTATCACTATGCAGCAAAGCATGCAAGCCCACGATTCGCTGAATCAGGACCTTAAGCTGTATTATGGGGACCAGGACCGTCACACCTCCTTGAGGGGAGCGAGAAGGGAGCAAGGTGAGTCCAACTTGGCTGTTGCTGTTTGGCTAGAAACAGTGTTTGATGAGGCTGAGATCACAGGGCAGTGACACTTTTGGTTTATGTTGCAATAGCTGTACCTGCACAACAGATACTGAACATTCTTTTTAAAGCAAAGCGTCACACCTGCAGACGGCTGAATGATGCAGCAAACACTGTGATGAGACCTAACAATTGTGCGATCTGTGATTTTTCTCATCCAGTGATTTTCTCCAGTGGAAGGCAGGTTTGTGGTGTCCTTGTGATGTCGCTGTTCATCAATAAAAGACACAGCCTTTCTTGTTCAAATTATTCCAGCAACAGTAGGAGGGCAGTTGCCCCTGCCTCTAAGCTCCTCCATGTCAGGGCAGACAGGATGACTGCAGAGATGCCTTGTAAAGGGAGGGGCTTAATTTGCAGGTGCCCACTGAGCATGCTCAAAAGCGATCCTTCATTTGCTTATGTTTTCTGATTAAATTTCCCAAATCCAGTAAAAATCACTAGTTCCAACCCTTAGCTAGTTTTGCGCTACTCTGATTTGAAAAAGCACAGTTAGGTTTTTTTTAAACCATGGGAAAAGCTTATATATTTCTTATTACTGTCCTGTAAGTCTAAAATGACCAAAGACATTTTGTTTAAACACTCCCCCCCCAAAAAAAACAAACCCCAAAATGTCTTCAGGCAAAGATCAAACATGGAAAACTTTCACTTTAAAAAGTGAATGACTTGGAAAGTTACAGGCATGTGAAGAGGGGATAATAACGAAAATTGTTTTGGAACTTTAACTCGAATGTTCTGTACTAGGCAGTTGCTTGTAATAATAGGATGATTTACATGACTCGATTGCAGACAGCCTTAGAACACAACAAAGGTTTGATTTCATTCATGGTATCTAACATGGCAAGCTCAGCTGAACCATCAAATACAGACATGAGTGTCAAGATGCAGCTGGGAAGAAAAAATGACAAGTGAGAAAAAAGCGTAACTGATGAAAGGAAACCCATCCTCTGCAGACAGAGGGGAGTCAGCCAGCACTAATAACCCTTCATTTAGCACGTACCAGCCTGAGTGCATGAAGAATGCATGCCAAGTCTCCCACTGGATTCCAACTTTATGGACTGGGCCGTGGGTGGCCGTGCCTAACAGTCAGGACGGGAAGCTGGGCTAATTGTTGGAACAGGGGCCACCAAGCCTAGTGGCCAGACCCTGAATCAGGAGCCAAGTTATCAAGTCCAGGGAGTGAGATGGAATTGGGGGCCAGGAACCAGAAACTAAGGGTCTGAGCTGAGATCAGAAGCCAAATACCAAGTCCAGGGGGTGAGCCAGAGCCAAGAAACAGGAGCCAAGAGTCAGAACCAGAGTATCAGCCAGAGCAGCAGCAGGAATCAAGAAGGGAGAGCAAGGAGTAGGAGACCGGGAGCGAGAACCAGAGCCAGGAGGGAGCTGAAAGCTGGAGCAGGAACTGGGACCACAAACACAGCTGCAGGCTTGGAACGCTATTGGGCAACCAGGGACCCAGTGCTGCTGCAGGGTTTAGGAATGTGCCTGCTGGAGCCTTCAGTCAATCAAGAGGCCAGGCTCATTAGCCGAGGGCAGGGAGCTGGGTCTGAATTCAGCTGTGGGTCCCTGATACAAATGGAATCTCAAATGGAAATCAGCAAGTATCATGGACTTTCAACAGGGCCAGTGCAAGGATGTTTCGCTTCCTAGGCGAAACTTCCACCTTGCACCCTGCCCCCGCGCCCCTTGCCCTGAAGCGCTCCCCCCCGCGGTAACTCCTCCCCTCCTCCCTGATGCGCCCCCCTTGCGACAGCTCCCCACCCCCCCTCCGCCCTGAGGCACCCCCCCAGCTCACCCCTGCTCCGTCTCCACCCTGAGCACGCTGTCGCCGCTTCACTTCTACCTCCCAGGCTTGTAGCGCCAATCAGCTTACGCGTCACAAGCCTGGAAGGTGGGAGAAGTGAAGCAGCCATGGTGTGCTCGGGGAGGAGACGGAGCAGGGGTGAGCTGGGGTGGGGAGTTCCCCTATGTGCCACCCCACCCCTTACTTGCTGCAGGCGGCCCTCCCCATGCTCCCCTGCCCCAGCTCCCTCTGCCTAAATGTCGGCGGCGACCAGGGCGGCCAAAGATCCGGCCGCTGCGGTCGCTGTCGAAGAAAAGGGCACCCCCCAAATCCTAGTGCCCTAGGCGACCGCCTAGGTCACCTAAATGGTTGCACCGGCCCTGACTTTCAGATGTGGTGTGCAATGGTAACTACCAGAGCCAGCAGCTACTGAGCCCTGCTGGCTAACAGGGCTATTAAGTTTTGCAGCAAGTCTCGAGGCAAGTACTGTAGGCACTTCAAACTGTATAACTAACCAGTTCTAAAGGAGTGTGGATGCCTAGTAAAGATTGACATCCATGTCTCGTAGAGGATGGGTCCATCAGTGGCTATTAGCCAGGATGGGCAGGAATGGTGTCCCTAGCCTCCGTTTGCCAGAATCTGGGAATGGATGACAGGGGATGGATCACTGGATGATTACCTGTTCTGTTCACTCCCTCTGGGGCACCTGGCACTGGCCACTGTCAGAAGACAGGATACTGGGTTAGATGGACCTTTGGTCTGACCCAGTAGGGCCATTCTTATGTTCTAATACAAAAGGACCATCTACATGTTGTGTCAGAAACAATCAAACCAGAAGACCAGATTTATAGCAGCTTGGAATTTTTTGTTGAATTTTTTTTTAATGAAAATCACTTTTGAAATCAAAAATATTCACAAAAAGCTCTAAAAAACTTAAAATTTTTTGTAAAACCAAAAATGTTGCATTTCAAACTTCAAAATTTTGAATTTTCTGGATTGCCCCTGGCCCGTCTGTTTTACTTTTATTTCCTTATTGCTTTTTGCCACTAAAGACAATAGGAAAAATGATATCTACGTTTTGGGGGTTGAAAGGTTCCGCATTTTAATTTTTGCCTCCATCTTTCCTTTTGGCTTTTTATAAGGTTTCAAAACTTCTTCAACTTTGGAAAAATTACAGAGCAGAAAAAAGAAAATGAAACTGTGCGGCCAAGTCTAGATGACAAAGGTTTTGCTGGCAAATCAATGTGTGTTAGAGTTGTGAAAAAACCTACATTCCTAGCCACCATAGCTACTGTGGAAGTAACAAACTCCACTCTTAGGTTGCAAGCAAGAAAATCAGAGACAGATTTATTCAGGACATGCAATTGCAAGGGAAGAACACAGCTGACAGAGAGCATCTCTGCCTCAGTTTCTCCAAAGTACAAGCAAAAACACACAAGCATTTATACCTCTTTGTGAAGTGCATTAATTAAAAACATCTGCATTTTGTTTAGGCTATTTGCTATCTATTCTAGTATTTTCTCACTTTCTCTTCTCAAACATTGTTATCTCAAGGCTAGGTCACACTGACTATTCTGCTGTTTTCCACTCGCTTCTGATGTGAGTCCGGCTTCTACAGGTCTTGCGATATTAGGCTAAGACTTGACAGAACAGTTGCTTTGTCTCTGACACTTAAATGGCTGCACTTAAACCCTTTCTTTCTTTCCCTGCGTCCAGACTATGCTGCCAAAACCCCTGTGTAGACACAGTTTATACCAGCCAAAGAGCCTTGTGCATCTCCGTTAGGAGGCTTACTGGTATAACTGTCCCAGCCCAGCCATCGCAGTGTAGACTAGCTATGTAACTCTAACTTTTCCAAAGTAGGCGATGTTTGAAAAGTAAGAAGTTAGAATTTCATTTCTCCTTTGTCATTCTGCCACGTTTCGAAAAGTTTTGAAAAGGGACAGAGTAGCAAACAGAAGATAGTAAAAAACGAAAAAGGAGGGGAGAATTTTGACTTTTTTCCTCAAAAGAAGTTCATGAAATTCTCAAACGAATGGAAAATTGTTCCATTTCAAACCCTATGAAGCGGAAACAACTGTGAAATATGGCATGAAAGTAGATCTGGTCATTATTTAAATGTATAATGTATTCCAGAGGTGCTGGAACAATTTGTATACTGGGGGTGCTGAGAGCCATTGAAACAAACTGTAAACGCTGTATATGATGGAAAACACTTCAAGCCAGGGATGTGGCAGCACCCCTAGTTCCAGCACATATGGTGTAGTCTGTATTCTTTCAGCCACGCTAAAGGCTGATACAACCAATCACAACACAGTTAAATCGTTTAGTCCTGTCCTTGCTGAACCCACCTGAATGTTCCCCATGACTATGGGACTTCAATTACCTCTGACAACAAACTGTGAGTAGAGTGCAGTGGAGGGAAAGGGAAGTAGCATGTTAAAGGGACATTCATCCATTGGCCTATCACACTGCAAGGTGGAAAACCAAGGCAAAGGTATTGCCCAAGGCACTGTGGGGTGGGACAGAGTCTTACTTATTGTTTGCATAATTTTGGGTAATTGCTGCTGTTTTCCCAAATTAATTCTGTGTTCCCTCGCCACTTAATAAAAGTTGTCTTTTGTTATACAGACTGTGAGTAGGGAAGCATTGCCTATTACAAGCACCCAGGAGTGGTGTTAAGTTTTTCCAGGTTCCTGGGTGAGGGCTCAAGCCAGTTCTGGTTTGTAATGTTAAGAGGAACCCCCAGAAACTGAACACAGCCATTGTTACTGCTGACATCCCCTGCCAGGTTTATACATGTATAATAAATAGCCTGTTCTCAGGAGATCCCCAGGACTGGAATAATAGAGGCTGATCCTGGGATCTGGATGGGAGTTGAAATGGGGTAGAAGTGAGGACCTGGACCTAGAATCTCTTTTTGGACTGCTCAAGCAAAAAGCTTTGATCAGTGATGGACTGCTATTGGCTATGTTTCTATTGCATGCCAGATGTCTCCAGGAGACATGGGGAGAGCTGCTGGATATATTGGGATATACACTGAGAATCCTCTGAATGCAGAAATCTGGTACAGCCCTGTAGGGTGTGGTGGAACTCTGCTAAGTGTCCAGTATCTATGCGAACGTTGGCACTACAGTGGGGAATCCAGGTACATGGGACTTCACTTAGGATGCGTTTTTTGATCCATGTTAGGTAGTAGTGACTAATCTGAGTAAGTATCGGTGGAGGCAAATTAAGCAGTGAGCCTCCCCAAAGCAGAGTGATGTTACAGGCTCTCCCGATGTGAATGAGGAAGAGGCAGGGCAGGTAGAAAAAAACGACAGAAACTTTTGAAGCTGTCTAATGGAATCTCAGGTTTGATACAGTTGAGAAACAACAGACAAATTCTAAAGCCCATTGGAGGCTTCACCTGCTTTTGTGTCTCTCCAAGACGCTGATTAAAAGAGAATTGTAAGATTTCTTCTAGCGTAGTCCTTCTTAGGGCTCTGCTGCTAACAAATGTGCCTCAATGAACTCAGGTACAGAGTAATAAATGTGTATGTGTGTTTGCTAAGGCTGCGTTCATTAGTTCCTTTCCAGCACACATCCTAGGGTGAAGGATGCAAGCACTTGTAAGAAAGTAGCACTGCCCGTATTCAATGAGATGTGAAGGTTGTGTGATGGGTTCTCTCTGGTGTGCCAACTGGAACTGGGGTACCACCGAGCCCTCTGACTCACCAGCTGGGGCTCCCTTTCTCACTGTGCTGCTGTGACAAGCTGCAGACCTGTTCATGGTCCGACACTTCCACCAGCATTCACACAGACAGGGACACATCCAGCTGTAGTTACATGCAGGCTCTCTAACCAGCCACTGTATGAGCCAACAATAGAGAGGCTACAGCCAGGATAACCACCAGCTCCCCAGGCATGCACCCCCTCTGGAGTATAAACCCCAAATTATACCATCTTGTGCTGCACAGGTAACCGTACAGTGTAAGCTCATAGAGTTTGCCCCTTCCTCAATGTGGAGAGGAAATGCAACAGCCCCCTCAGCTAAGCACTTCACATCCCAAGCACTTCACATTTACTGGTTTAGATTAAAACATACAATAAATTTGTTAACTACAAAAGATATATTTTAAGTGATGGCAAACAGATCAAAGCAGATTACCTAGTAAATAAACAAAAACACAAACTAAGCTTAACATACTAGAAAGATAAGATTTGAATGAGTAATCTCTCACCCTGGCTGATGATACAAGCGGGCTGTAGATTCTTAAGGCACAAGCTATTCTTGCTTTGCAGCTTGGAATCCCCACGTTTTTCATACACAGACTAGAAATCCCTTTAGCCTGGGTCCAGCACTTCCCCCAGTTCAGTCTTTGTTCCTCAGGTTTTTCCAGGAGTCCTCTTGTCTGGGTAGCGAAGAACCACAGATGATGTCACTCCCTGCCTTATATAGCTTTAGCATATGGTGGGAACCCTTTGTCTCAAATTCAGTTTGTGGAAAAACACTGACATCCCAGGATGGACTCCAGAGTCATGTGGCCTAGTCACATGCCCTTGCATACCTTGCTGAGTCATAGCAACCATTACTTACAGGCTGTCTGGAACGTTCAAAGGAAGGTTAATTCCTTCCAGGGTCCATTGTCTTTTCTTTTGGGCCATCGTCACTGTCTGGTTTCTTCATTTGTTGTGCCAGAAAGGCTAGTTGTGGGTGTCACCCAGAGTAAGCATATTTGAAATACAGCTACATAGTCAAAATTCCTAACTTTAGATACAAACATGATACATGCCTACAAATAGGATAATCATATTCCTGCAAATCATAACTTTTCCAACGACATCCCACATGACCCATCTTGTACAAAATGCATCATATTTATGCCATAATCATATCATAATAATATCACTATGAATAATATGGAGTGCAGTGTCACAGGTTGGACTGGCTCATACATTTACATTCACTGAGTCCTGGACTTGCTGGTTTTCCAGTACGCTCCAATGAGATACAGGGTCTATAGAAAGACAAAACTAAATGGAGTACACAGTGGATTAGGCATATATCCACAGTTCATTTCTATGAACCATGGGGTGGCTTTGTGGACGATGGTCAAGGCAAAGGACTGCACGCTACAAGCATCCAGGCAAGGCTATTATGACTAAGCAGATAGACAGGCATAGAAGTTGCTGTGTAATGTGTGTTTGCTTCAACTATCTCAGCTAACTCACTTCTCTAAAGCCTCTCTTTGCTGATCCCTCAAAGGAAGATGCACAACTTCAGGACAGGGCCTTCCTCTGGGGCATAATTATGATAGCTGCTCAGTGCTGGGGTACACCAAACTTCTAAGGTGCTGTCCAGCAGTCACTCCCTGGTCCACATGTGGCACTGCATGCAGTTCTTGGAAGTTCCTTTCTGCATCCAGTTTCTCTGCAGCTCCTGATTCCTCATTCAGCTGTTCCCCAAAAGTGCCCAAGTCATTTCCTAGATCAAGGTCTTGTTATGGAGCTTCTGCTCTCTTCTTTTCCCTGGCCAGGAGGAAGAGGATGTGCAGTGGGGAGAGGAGTTGATTGAAATCATAGTATCCTGCTTAGTAGATCAATCATAGGAGTATCTGGAAACCAAACAATCTGCATTTTATTGAGGCTATAAGATCCTTGAGGTGGGGACCAGGTCTGCCTCTGGGTTTGAACAGAAGTGATCATGCTGTTAGTGCTCAACAATACATACCAATAACAAACATCATGCCTCATGCCTCACATCCTCTAGTCCAAGACAAGAAGGGAGCAGCAGAGGTTCATAGATTGATAGGTTTTAAGGTGAAGAAGGGATGTCCATACCCTAATCTGAGCTCCTGGATAATACAGACCATTAAATTACCTGCTATGTAGGTCTGCTAGCCCAGTCTAATTGAAAATGTCCTTTGATGAGAGCCCCAGACCCGAGAGGTTTAGCAAGAGGGATAAGACTCACATAAACATCAATTTTGTGGTTACAAGTACCAGGGGGTGTTAGTCTGTACCAGCTATGTTGGTCACCTTAAAGACCACCAGACTCCTTGTTGTTTTTGAGGTTACAGTTGTGGAGTGGAACCTGTATCCACACCTGAACATCAGGGTAGTTGAGCCTGGAACTACAACCATATTTTGCAAATGGCTCCTATATAATGGGCCCAGCCTAAACTGTGGACATGACCTGTGGGGCATTTGAGTTCCTGAATTGAGGGCTGCAGCTTATCCCCAACCTTGGTGACAATCCATCTGTCACAAGACGCAGGGATGCAGCTTCTCCTTAGTATCATTTTACCCAGAGGCAGCCTACATAAGGCCACTGGTGCTTGGAATAAGCAGAGGCAGTGCCTCAGGCCTTCTGTCTTGTGACCTGCAAGGCCCAGTTAAGAGCTGTCCAAGTTGGTTTATTCTGAAATTATGTCAGTTCCTCACTTAAGAAGTGCAGCTCTGAAGTGTTTGTCATCCTGTCCCTGTTAGCAGGCAGGTAGTGTTCATGTGGCAACTCAGCCTCCCAAGGTATGGAGGTGACATTGAAAAGTTTCAGTCTAGGAGCCTCATTATATTCCCATCCTACTTAAAGTCCCCCTCCAATCTCAGCACATTAGCTGAAACTTGCTGGGATATGTTTTGATGATGATCCGGTTAGTCGCTTTGCATTAACCAGCAGACAGTCACATTGTTCTATTATTAACCGCTGTGTCTCCTGCAAGTGTTGGAAATAAGCACCACAAACACAGATTGGCAGGTGGACAGCCCGAGAAGATGAAGCCTGGTGGGTCGACCAATGTGCATGTCCCTAATGATGAAGATACATAGACCCTGTCTGCCAGAGCTACTGACAGCGATCTGAGGATGTGGCAGAGCCGTGTCTGAGAAACATGCCCAGAGGAGGCTCCATGGGGGCTTTCACATCAGGGCAGACATTAAAGAAGATGATATTTATGAAAAAGCAATTGATTTGGCCAGTAATAATAACATTTTGCACTTCCACCGCCCATTTCATCTGGAGAGCTGTAGAAGGGGCACTGTCACCTCCCAAGCACAACCTTGTGGCTGTGTGTGGTTCTGCTGTGATCTGCCCTCAGTTTTCTCATCAATGAGGTAACAATGACATCACTTAACAGCCATAAGAATGGCCATACTGGGTCAGATCAATGGTCCATCTAGCCCAGTATCCTGTCTTCCAACAATGGCTGCTGCCAGATACTTCAGAGGGAATGAACAGAGCATGGCAATTCTTGAGTGATCCATCCTGCCTTCCAGGCCCAGCTTCTGGCTGTCAGAAGTTTAGGGACATCCAGAGCATAGGGGTGCATCCCTGGCCATCTTGACTAAAAATCATTGATGGACCTATCCTCCAAGAACTTATTTAATTCCTTTTTGAACTTAGTTATAGTCTTGGCCTTCAAGACTATAGTTCCACAGGTTGACTGTGTGTCATGTGAAGAAATACTTCCTTTTGTTTGTTTTAAACCTGCTGCCTATTAATATCATGGGGTGACCCCTGGTTCTAGTGTTATGTGAAGGAGTGAATAATCCTCTTTTTCCACACCATTTATGATTTTATAGACCTCTATGATATCCTCCCCAATTGGCTCTTTTCCAAGCTGAACAGTCCCAATTTTTTTAATCTCCTCATATGGAAGCTGTTCCATGCCCTTAATCATTTTTGTTGCCCTTCTCTAAACTTTTTCCAATTATTATGTATCTTTTTTGAGATGGGGTGACCAGAACTGCATGCAGTATTCAAAGTGTGGGCATTGCAGGGATTTATATAGTGGCATTATGATATTTTCTACCCTATTACCTATATCTTTCCTAATGGTTCCTCACATTTTGTTAGTTTTTTTTTAATGCTGCTACATATTGAGCAGATATTTTCAGAGAACTATCCGTAATGACTCCAAGACCTCTTTCTGAAATGGTAGCAGCTAATTTAGACCCCATCATTTTGGATGTATATTTGGGATTATGTTTTGTAACGTGCATTACTTTGCACCTATGAACAGGGAATTTCATCTGCCATTTTGTTGCCCAGTCACCCAGTTTTATGAGATCTCTTTGTAACTCTTCACAGCCAGTTTTGGACTTACAAAATTATTCAAAATCATTATCATCTGCAACCTTTGCCATCTCACTGTTTACCCCTTTTTCCAGATCATTTATGACTATGTTGAACAGCACTGGTCTCAGTCAAGGAGAAGCCAAATGCTCTGCTTTGCACCTTATGGCACCTTATAGACTAACAGAAGTTTTGGAGCATGAGTTTTTGTGGGTGAATACCCACTTCGTCGGATGTGCAGCAGTTTATCTCCCTTTTATAAAGCCTTCCCAAAGGAGCACTTGTCAAATGGTTTAAAGGCTCTTCCCTCACAGCTCAGCTCCATTTGCTGTAAGGCCTCAGGCATCTCTGTTGTCTGGAGAGCTCTGTAATCTTTCCCCTGCTTGTGGCGGGTGTCTCCCAGGCCTCCCTCCCTTGGGAGCTTTGGAGTTTGCTCAATCTCCCTGCCTTAGAAGCACAGCTTCTGCCTCACTCAGTCGCCATGGGTGCAGGTGCTGGTGCTAGTTCTGGTGCTTCCCCTGAGCTTCCTTTCCCCTCAGTGCTCTGTTTTCTAACTGAGCACTCCTAAGTCTTTTATTAGGCCCAGGTGCTCATTACTTAATTGGCTTCCTTCCAGCTACTTAAGCAGTTAAGTATGCCCAGATGGACCTGGGTCGGCTCACTCTCTGTTACAGGCAAGCTGGGCATCAGACTCTCGGGAGAAGGCCATCTCCAGGAGCTTGGAGTGCTTGGAGAAAGCTTCATAACATCTCCCATAAACTGGGAGAGTATAAATAACTCTGCTTAACAGACTTGGATAAGAGAGTGGAGAGGGTGCTTGTAAAATCTGTGGATGATGCCAAGCTGGGGGTTGCTAGCACTTTGGAGGACAAGAGTAGAATTCAAAATGAGCTTGACAAATTGGAGAATTGGTCTGAATTCAACAAGATGAGATTCAATGAAGATAAGTGCAAAGTACTTCACTTAGGAAGGAAAAATCAAATGCACACTTACCAAATGAGGAATAACTGCTAGATGGCAGTACTGTTGAAAAGAGCCTGGGGGTTATAGTGGATCACAAACTGAGTATGAGTCAGCAATAGGAGATGGTTGCTAAAAAGGCTAATATTCTGGAGTGTATTAACAGAAGTTTTGTATGTAAGATATGGGAACTACTTGTCTCTCTCTACTTGGTGCTGGTGTGGCCTCCGCTGGAGTACTGTTTCCAGTTTGGGGCACTATATGTTAGGGAAAATGTGATCATACTGGAGAGAGGCCAGAGGAGGGCAATAAAAGTGATAAAAAATTTAGAAAACCTCTGAGGACAGGTTAAAATAATTGGGCATATTTAGTCTTGAGAAAAGAAGATGGGGGAGGGGCTGATAACAGTCTTCAAATTTTTAAGGGCTATTATAAATAAGAGAATGATCAATTGTTATCCATGTCCACTGAAGGTAGGACAAGAAGTAATGGGCTTAATCTGCAACATGGGAGATTTAGGTTAGACATTAGAAAAAACTTTCCAACTATAAAGATAGTTAAGCACTGGACTAGGCTTCCAAGGGAAGTTGTAAAATCTTGCCACTGGAGGATTTTTAGAACAAGTTACACCTGTCAGGATGGTCTAGGTTTATTTGGTCCTATCTCAGTGCAGGAGGCTGGTCTAGATGACCTCTTGAGGTCCCTGTCAGCCCTACATTTCTATTATCCTATTGCGCTAGGATAGCACAGCATGTCATAACACATTTTAATTACAGAGCCAGTGCAGTGCCTGAAGGGGATCGATTCCCAATGGCAGCAGCTTGTTAAAATTTTGCCACTAAATTGAAAGAAAAGTAGAGCTCAATTCTTCTCCAGGGACTGCTCAGTTAACCTTAGCAAAGATGTTTTACCCCACCGACCACACCTATATGTTTCTGAGGAGCAAACATTCTGCCTTTGGAATGGACCAGAAGCTCTTCACCTTTCTCCCCATTCATATTACATGTGTTGAACATTGTAATGTATGTAGGGGTCTGTGTGCTTTGCAGGATTTCCTACAGAATCTTAGTTTGCATTTTAACATTATCAAGTTTCTAGCTCTTGTGGCAGCAAAGGAACTCTCATCCTGAGTCTGCAGACAGCCTGAAACAATAGCTCCAAGGGGTATTAATTCTGAAACACAATGACAAATGAAATAGCAACATTGTTAACTGTTTCCCTGCCCATCACTTTACAAAAACTTATTCCAAACTGCTTCCCGCATTGTAGAGGCAAAAAGTCCCAATTGCCTTCTGCCCAGCAGTGATGTAGCTAGGAGTGGAAATTTGGGTAAGCCCCGACTTTTGGATGGACGGGCAATGATAGGCTGTGCTAACCACTGGCCATGCCAGCTGGCTGTGGAGCCTGGCCAGGGCAGGGAGTGCTGATCTCCTTGGCTGTGCTCTGACTTTGCTGCTGGGGAAGAGAGGGAGCCATTGCCTCATTGTGGGGTATGGGCTGCTGCCCTTCAGCTGGGGGCTCACATCTCCTGTGGGACATACTGCCCCTGTGGGGGGTCGGCTCTGGCTGTGCTGTGCAGACATGAACAGGGGCAACTTGGGCAGGACTCTGTACTGAGTTGCCCAACAAAGTGCATCCTCTCCTGGGAGTGCTGCAGAGAGACGGGCCTAGCTACTGCCTCTGGCCATACAGGGGATGAGCCATGCGGACAGTGCCGCTGGCCAACAGGCAGCCGCTGAGCACCTGCTAGCTCAGCTTCTCCCCTGACACCACACCCTCTTCCTAGCCCTGGTGCCCCCAGACAGAGGGCTTCACTGGCCAAGCTGGGCATGCAGATGAGGTGGCTCAAGGGCAAGGCAGAGCTGCCGGAGTGTAGCTTCTGAAGAGGGGGCGCATAGCTCCGTCCTGGATTGCAGGTGCCCTAGTGATGCTCTGGGCCACTGTGGCAGCACTACACCTCTTCTCCGATTTGGGTGGGCTTGGATTCTGCCCAATTGCCATAAACTCCAGCTCAGTTATGTGTTTTCAGTAAAATATCCTGCAGCTCACCAAAAGATTAAAAATGTTGGGGCAGGGTGAAATAAATTGAATTTAATATCAAATTAAATAACCCAATGTATCCTTTACCAACTGCATTATGCATTTTCATATTTTATTCAGTAAAACCCTCCACTTTTAAAATTTATCTGAAGCTGCAGCAGCATCTCCTTCCAGCAGCACTGAAGTGACCCAGAATTTAGGAGCCTTGTCAAAGAATTTGGGTCAAGCTGCTGCAGAGTGCGTGGCTGCACTATCAGTACAGTTGGTGGGCCTAATGCTGGTGTAAATTATACCATTGTAAATAGGGAGAATCAGACTCAAGTTGTTTCTCTTTCTCTCTCTCTCTCTCAAATTACTTAGATTGAAAGCTGTTTGAGCCCATTTTGTTCTGTGTTGTATAGATCTAGTACTTTAGGGTTTTGGTCCATAATGGGGCCTCCTAGGTCCTACCACAGTACAAATTATCTATCTATCTATCTATCTATCTATCTATCTATCTATCTATCTATCTATCTATCTATCTATCTATCTATTTATCCTTCCTTAGATACTATAGGGTAGGTTCCTAATAAATACCTAAGATAGAGAGACATATTTCTCAGAAATCATATAGAAACTGTCTTGGTAAACTGGACTCCTTGTAAGTTTATCTGCCGAGCAGTGCAGCTTGCCTCCTCAGTTCTGGTTATAAGATAGCATTGTTATTTAAATGAGAAAAGAAAGGAATGGATTCCCTAGTCACTCTCCCCTTCTACTTTGTGAGTATAAGCATCCTATGACATGATGCCTCAGGGAGATGGTGCCTCTGGGAGATTGCCTACCCATCAGCTCTGAGAGCATATCTATTTTGCAATTAAATATCTGCAAGTAGCCAGTGCCAGCTGACTCAGGCTAGTGGGGTCTCGACTATGGGGCTGTTTAATTGCAATGTAGATATTCAGGTTCTGGCTGGAGCCTGGGATCCGGGACCCTATGAGGTAGGAAGGTCTCAGACCAAGCATGAGTGTTTACACCACAATTAAACAGTCCTGTGAGCCTGATCCCCGCAATCCAGTGTCGGCTGACATGGGCCAGTTGCAGGTATTTAATTACCCTGAGAGTCTAGCCTGAACAATCTTGCACTGTCATGTCAGAGTCATCTTCCATTTTCCAGTGTCTTTTTTTATTCACAATATCTTATGACTTGCTATTTTAGTGGGTCTGTTCTAATGAAGGGTTGAAAAACAAGTCTCTCAGACCAGGTCCAAAGCCTGGCAACACACCATAATCAGCTGCAATATTCTCCTAGTGTTGGGGTCTGACTTCATATCCTGCAACAATCTACTTGAAGAGGTGAGAAGATAAGTGTGAGTGAGCCAATGCCAGCTGAAGCTGGAGCTGTTAGCAAAGATGTTCAGCAGATCCTGAGCTGGTGTAAATCAGCATTTCTCCCTTGAAATCAGTGATTGACACCAGCACTGGAATGGAAGATGTTGACATTGAAGTCAATGGATCTACACCGATTTATGCCAGCTGACAAATCAGCTGTCCTACAAGACAAACTCACAGCATCACAACATGAAGACACTGGCTTGAGGAGAACTGCTTGAATTCTTCATCATGAATTATATTCTTTATGAATTCAGCCCTTTTTTCAGTTTGAAAATTGTTTATGAATTGGCCCTGGTTCCTCCACTTGTGTTTGTTACTCATAAGTACTCATGGAATAGTTTACACAAATGATTTTCAGACTATGGGTTGTTTGTGAACTGTTGGCACCAGCTATTCACCAGTTGGCATTCATTATTTGGATATCATCATTAGTCAACAGAGCCACATGGCACTGGTCCTGTGTCTGGACTGGATGCCTAAAATGTTTTAACTCCCACTATAACAAATAGCTATTAACTTTTCAGTTCATGTTTTCAGACATTTCTCACATCAATGCCGTAACTTCTGGTGGGTTTAGAGCATCTTTTTTAGAAAGAGACAAGCAACCTTGATTTAAAAACTTCAAGAATCCACCACATCCCCAGGTAAATCATTCCACTGTTAAAAATGTCTGACTTATTTCTAGTCTGGGGTTGTGCAGCTTCAGCTTCCAACTATGGCGTTGTGGCCCACCTCCGTCTGCTACCTTAAAGAGCTGTCTACAACTGAGCCTCAGTTTTAAATCGTTAATAGTGGGTTCAGGGCCGTCCTTACCATACACAAAGTATGTAGCTGTGTAGGGCACCAGAAAACTTGGGGCATCAAATTTCCTGGTGCCCTGAGCAGCTGCGTGCTGCTCCAGCCCCTACCCCACTTCTTCCCCAGGCCTTCTGCCCCGCCTTTTCCCACCCCTGCTCCACCGCACCTCCACTCCCATTCCACCCTTTCCCCAAAGCCCCCACACTGCCCCGCTCTGCCCTACTGCTTCCCACCCCTGAGGACTGCAGCAGGGTCGGGCCTGCACTCACCAGAGGCAGGAAATGCAGGAACCCAGTCCCAGCCGCACTGCCGGTGAGTGCTGGGGGGTGGTTCTCCTCTGCCGCCCAAGCCAGGCCCCGCAAGGAGGCCTACCCCCCTTGGGGGGGTCTGCATAGGGCCCCAGAATAGCTAGGGATGGCCTTGAGTGGGTTCAAACTGATAATGTGCTGCAAGCCCGGGAAAGCTGGTGACTGGCTTCTACTGCAGCCCATTAAACCTTCCGCAAGGGAGACACCCAGAAACTGGCTTGGGCTGGCACCACTCAGCATCCCAGCACTAGGGAGTCCTATGAGAACGAACAGGGGCTCAGCTTTGATGAAGTGCACTTGGAGGAGCAGCTGGTATTGCTGGCCCATTCATCTCTGGTGCCAGTGAATGGGGCTGGATTTGCAGCCCTGGGGGCCAGTGGCCTCTGTTTTATCTGTAAAGCTGGTAAAACATCAGTAGCTGCAGCACAGGTTTCCCCATGCTGGAGTGGGAGAAGACAGCCTCTCAGCCAAGGCTGCCCACTGGTTCCAATAGCGAGGAAGGCAGGTTTTGTGATACCAAGCCCTCCCTGCTTGGAGATGGAGCAGTCTCCTAGCTCATGTCTCACAGGCCAGGGAAGAGCCAGGAGGTGGCTATAACTTCGGGGCATTATCGACAATGGTCAGATTTGAAACAGTGATGGACTCTGTATTGCACTGTCAGTCCCCTCAGCCAGCCAGCCAAAAAGCCCCTGCTGAACAGACAGACAGTCCCCTTCGTGGGTCAGACAGTCTCTCAGACAGATGGACAGCCCATTGCAGGACTTCCAGAAGCCATGCCCACAGTAGAATCTTTCATTGGTACTGAATTCACCAACGAAGGGGAATAAAGGCTCCTCTCCTGGCAGGCCCAAGGAGGGTGACTTCCCATGTTTGCTCTATAATATCATTCTGCCACTCCTGTGACCTGCTTGCTTTATAATCTCTCTATACAGGCTCTTGTGACTTGCTTGCTCTGTGATCTCATTCCACAGCCTCTGTGATCTGCTCCTTTCCTTTCCTCTAAAGATTTTTTTTAAATGATCCCCCCATATAAGCTGTGAGGCTGATGTCGGGGGACATTTCGTTCTGTGCCATGTCACATAACATTAAACCATTCCCAGTGTGTCTGAGATGTGAGGGGACATGATGTTACCAGATAGGACAAGCTCCAGCAAGAGGCTCAGCCTGGAGAATCTATCAGGGAGAAATTCTCTGAGACTGGGCAGAAAATAGACCTCACCATTCTCCGACATAATATGTGTTATATCTGCCTACCTTCTCCCTTAGCTAATGCCTTGCAGGTAGTCTTCTAGGTGCTTATTGCATCCTCCACGCTAAGCGGGCGTGGGGCATATTTTTATTTGGATGAGAGACCTAAAGGGAACAGCTAGATGTTGCTAGAAAAAATATAAGTGATTCAGCTGGTGGAATAGCAACCTAAACTGAGCATGCTCCATCCGCACCCTGAACTGAGCATGCTCCAGCCCCACTCAGATCTGACTGAACTGAGCATGCTCCATCCCCACACAGCTCAAACATTCAGACTGATCTGCATACACTTCATCCATCCAGAGTAGCCAGACACGTTCCTTCCCAGAGATTAAGCCTTCTCTATAAGCACAGATCAGGTGGAATGCAGGCTACATATATAGTGTCCTGTCCGTGTATTTGAGTCCTGAACTTAGGGGACCACATTTAGGGGCAATGAGGGTGATTTAATCTCCATGGCCCAACCAATTGTGTTCCCCGCAGATAGTGCCAATAGAAATACATCTGCTAGAAGCTGGACCGATGCCACCAACACATTTGACATGGGCCATGAAACAGCAGTCAGATCGTAGCAGCTTGAGGTTCACCACTGACCTGGGCAGGATTCAAACTACTAACCTAACTTGGGACTTGATCCAGAGCCCATTGGAGACAATGGGAGGAAGTCTTTCAGCTGAGTTCAATGAGCTTAGGATCAGGCCCTCAAAATGACCCTGGATATTAAATCACCTCTGACACTTATATTTTGTTATGAAAATATGCTTAAACTCCCTACTGTTCACTACACCCAAAACCATGGTATCTAATAAAATGTTTTAAAATGGTTTCTGCTCTGTCACACAACAAATTACCACCTTTTCTCCCCATTCACTTTCAATTTTATGTAACGTTCTTCACTGAAGAGGGCTCAATGATCTCCAGAAAAAAAATCCTATTAGTCTAACAAGCTCACCAATTATTTCCAAGGCTATAGATCAAACAAACATGCCTGAAAGTTCATTATACATGCAATGTGCGCTAAATAATTATCTCTCCCCATGAAAGCGCTCAAGGACTCTAGAAAGGTATGGCTTTTAAAAAAGATGTTTGATTTATCATTTATAAGATGAAGTTCATATAAGATGTGCTATTTAAATATTCAATGACTAGCCAGTCACTTGATTAACCAGGTTGCTGGAGAAAAAGGCAGCATTCTGGAGAAAAGAATGACTGCTTTTCTTATTGTACTTACTTTTTTGTTTGAGCATGATGGGAGAGATGTCACCACACACCTGCTTCCATCTTCAGTCCATCTAGTGAGACAACATCTAATATTGTGGTTTTCCGGGGAGTTAGAGAACTGTGGATTGTGCTACTGGTGATGAAGAGACATATTTTATGAGATTAAAATTTGGATCATAAAAGGGGCCTGGATTCCCAGTGTCCTGCATCCTGTACTGTCATTTACACCTGTTAAACTGGGTGGAAAATGCTACCAAACCAGAACAGAAGCATTTTACACCCACTTTGCTCTGATTCAAATGACAGCATGAGAGGTAAGGCAATGGAACATTTGGCTCCCTTTGTGATCTGACATTTTATTCTAGTAAAATAATGAATGCTGGTGTATATGACCCACATCTCCCAGCAAAAATGAGGATGCCCTCCCACCAATTCGTTTAGGTTAGAAATCACAGACTCATAGAAGTATACAATTGGAAGGGACCTCAATAAGTCATCTAGTCCTGTCCCCTGCACTCAAGGCAGAACTCAGTAATAACTAGACCATTGCTGACAGGGGTTTGTCTAATATGTTCTTAAAAACCTCCAATGATGGAGATTCCATAACATCCCTAGGCAATTTGCTCCAGTGCTTAACCACCCTGACAGTTAGGAAGTTTTTCCTAATGTCTAACCTAAAGAGTCCTTGCTGCAATTTAAGCCTATTGCTCCTTGCCCTATCCTCAGAGGTTACTCGACAATTTTCACCCTCTTCTTTGTAATGACCTTTTATTACTTGAAAACTGTTATCATGTCCCCCCCCCCGTCATCTCTTCTGAAACAAACCCAATTTTTTCAATCTACCTCATAGCTCATGTTTTCAAGACCTTTATTCATTTTAATTGCTCTTCTCTGGAATTTTTACAATTTGTCCACATCTTTCCTGAAATGTGGTGCCTGGAACTGGACACAATACTTCAGTTGAGGCCATATCAGCATGGAGTAGAGAGGAATAATTACTTGCTTACAACCCTCCTGCTAATACATCCCAGAATGATGTTTGCATTTTTTGCAACAGCATTATGCCATTGGCTTATAATTGGCTTGTGATCCACTCTAACCCCCAAATCCCTTTCTCAGTACTCCTTCCTAAACAGTCATTTCTCATTTTGTATGTGTGCACTTGATTGTTCCTTCCTAAGTGGAGTACTTTGCATTTGTCCTTATTGAATTTCATCATATTTACTTCTGACCATTTCTCCAGTTTGTCCAGATCATTTTGAATTTTAATCCTACCCTCCTAAAGCACTTGCAACTCCTCTCAGATTGGTATCATCTGCAGACTTTATAAGTGTATTCTCTATGCTGTTATCTAAATCATTGCTGAAGATATCGAACAGAACCAGACCCAGAACTGATCCCTGTGGGACCCCACTTGATATGCTCTTTCAGCTTGACTGTGAACCACTAATAACTACTCTCTGGGAATGGCTTTCCAACTAGTTATGCACCCACCTTTGGTAGCTCCTTCTAAATTGTATTTCCCTAGTTTGTTTAAGAGAACGTCATGCAAGACAGTATCAAAAGCCTTATTTAAGTCAAGATATACCACATCTGTCACTTCCCCCAATCCACAAGGCTTGTTACCCTGTCAAAGAAAGCTATTAGGTTGTCTTGACGTGATTTGTTCTTGACAGATACATATTGACAGTTCCTTATCACTTTATTATCTTCTAGGTGTTTGCATATTGACTGCTTGATTATTTTCTCCATTAATTATCCAGGTACTGAAGTTAAGCTGGTCTGTAATTCCCTCAGTTGTCCTTATTCTCCCTTTTATAGCACTATATTTGCTGCCTTCCGGTCCTCTTAAATTTCATCCATCTTCTGTGAGTTTTCAAAGGTAATCACTAATGGCTCAGATATCTACTCAGTCAGCTCCTTGAATATTCTAGGATGTATTTCATCAGGCCCTGACTACTTGAAGACATTTTGAAGACACAGAGCTGGAAGGGGTTAAGATAGCCAAGTAGTCCTATCAACTGCCCAGCTGCACCTGGAGGAGAAGCCAGGGAGGGCTGGTACCTAATTTCTGGTGGCACCCAGCTGAAGAGGAACAGGTTGGGCTTATATAAGACAGGAAGCTGGCAACAGAAAGGGGCTGCAGGAAGGCAGGCTGCAGTTACTCCTCTGGAGGAGGGAGTTGGGAGGTTGGCAAACCCAAAGAGGGGGGAAGCCAGGAAGGTAGAAGAAGATTCAGGGGAATAGCAGCAAGGGATAGCAGTGCAGGCTTTGGCTGCTAACCAGAGGGCCTCTGGACTGGAACCCCGTGTAGAGGATGAGCCTGGGTTCCCTACCAGCCACTGAGGATGTGGCAGAGGCCAGGCAGAAGACATTGGATTGCCTGGGATGATTTGTCCTGAGAAGACTTTTGCTACACTATTCCCAGAAGGGGAACATGTATGGTGACCTGGCTGGAGGGCTGAGTCACCAAGAGGAGGTTGTGATTCCTGGAGCAAGAGGGGTCAGCTGGATGAGAGGATGATGAGAGAGACACTGTGGAGGGTGGTGCAGCACCTGGAAGATCTAATCCCAGGACAGCCAGAAGGAGGCACCACTAGCGTTAGGGGCACCACAAGCATCTAACTTGTCTAAGAAATTTTTAATGTTTCCTTTCCCTATTTCAGCCTCAGATCCTACCTCATTTTCATTGGCATTCACTATGTTAGATGTCCAATCACTACTAACCTTTTTGGTGAAACCTGAAACAAAAAAGTCATTTAGCACTTCTGAAATTTCCACATTTTCTTTTGCCATCCCCCACATTGAATGATGGGCCTACCCTGTCCTTGGTATTCCTCTTTATTCTCATATATTTGTACAATGTTTTCTTGTTACTCTTTTTGTCTCTAGCTAGTTTAATCTCATTTTGTGTCTTGGCCTTTCTAATTTTGTCCCTACATACTTGTGTAATTTCTTTGTATTCATTCTTCATTATTTGACCTAGTTTCCACTTTTTGTAGGACTTCTTTAGGAGTTTCTGATCGTTGAAGATCTCCTGGTTAAGCCAGGTCGGTCTCTTGCCATACTTCCTATCTTTCCTATGCAGTGGGATAGTTTGCTCTTGTGCCCTTAATAATGTTTCCTGGAAAACCTTTCAACTCTCTCAAACTGTTTTTCCCCTTAGACTTATTTCCCTAGGGATCTTACCTTCCAACTCCCTGAGTTTGCTAAAGTCTGCCTTCTTGAAATCTGTTATCATTACTGTGCTGTCTTTTCCCTCCTATCATTCTTTAGAATCATGAACTCTACCATTTCATGATCACTTTCACCCACTCTGCCTTCCACTTTCAAATTCTCAACCAGTTCCACCCTATTTGTCAAAATCAAATCTAAAACAGCGTCCCCGCTAGCTGCTTTCTCCATCTTCTGAAATACATGTCCGTATTCTCTTCACATAGTTTTTGTGTGTGATTTTTCTTGTGTGTTGATAACAATTTGTGCACGAGCTTTAATTTTAAAAGTGAGGTCTGGAATACAGAGAGAGCGAGAGGGTAAGAAACAACTTGCACTGCCATGGCGAGCATTGTGTGTGTAGAGATGGAGATGTCTCTGTGTGTTTTGTTCTCAGTTCCTGGGAAGGCCTTAAATTGAGGCTTTGTGACTCAGTAGTTGATGGTTGTAGAATGATGAGTGGAACTGGAGAAAGAGGATGGGCTGTGGCATAGGTGCTGACTCCATGGGCTCTCTGGGGCTGGAGCGCCCATACGAAAAAAACAGTGGGTGCTCAGCACACACAGTGACCAGCTCCTGCTCCTCTCCCCTAGCACCTCCCATCTGCTGGAGGCCCCACCGATCAGCACCTCCTCCTCCCTCCAAGCACCTCCTGCTGGCCCTGATCAGCAGTTCAGCAGCATGGAGGAGGTGCTGGGGGGGAAAGGGAGGAGAGAGGGTGGGGCACGAGGGGGAAGAATGGGGGCAGGAAGAGGCAGGGAGGGGGTGGGTTGGGGGAGGGAATATGTGGGGAGGTGTGGAGTGGGAAGGGGTGGGGCCTTACGAGAAGGGGTGGAGTGGGGGCAGGGCCTTCGAGAATGCCCAATGCTTAGTGCACATCAAGCCACTACTGTGTGTACACAACGATGTGAACTGAATGCTCACAGCATCCTGTGTGCACACTATTAGTGCAGCTCTTGTACTGTAAGTTAAATCAGTCTGGGTCATTCCCCTCCCTCCTGTGTAGACAAGTCCTAAGTGACTTGTCCAGAGTCACCCAGGAAGTCTGTGATGGAACTGGTAATTGAAGGCAGGTCTCCCAAATCCTGGGCTAGTGCCTTAAGCACTGGACCATCCTTCCTCTCTGCACATGGAGTTATTAATTTAATAAACTATTTCATCATTAATCAGAGATGAGAGGAAAAAGAGTCCTTGTGAGAACTGGCTTTTGTCACTGGCCAGCCAGACCCATCGTAGACCCAGCCTGTTCTGTGCTGGGGCTGGGGCTGGGGCTGGGGCTGGTAGCACCAGTGCAGCCTGTGATGAAATGACCTTTGGTTGAACTTTCTAATGAGACTTTCCTCTAGTTGAATTGTGCCGAAGGTGATGTACCCATGAACATCATAACCTAGAATGAATCTTCTTGCTGATTAATACCATTGCTCAGGATACTACAGCACGTTCATCAGTCGAGAGCTTGGTTAACCCTGGAAGTGCTAATAGATGTAAACAGAAAGGAGGAAGGGAGGTAGGTTTGCATAATAGGCCAAGTCCATTGGTCCACTGGGCAAATGTGGTTACCCCCTGAGATGTGATGACATGGTTGGATGCATTAAATCAGGAAACATATATAGTACCATGTGACATAGGTGACCAGCCACACACCTTTAGTAACCAATAGTAAAAGTCAACAGTTTGCAAACAGCCAATAGGTTAAAGGTTGTTCACATAAACCATCTATTCCTAGCAGTGCCATTGACCTCAGGCTAGTCATGTGGGACCAGATTTTTAAAAGAGCTCAGCACCCAGTTGTCACATTGTGGGGTGCAATCCAGACAAGTGAGGGGCTGTGTCATCGCCTTCCCTGCAATCCTGGGTACTGCAACTGCCTTGTGGGTGTGGCTCACAGCCCAGACATTCACAGCCAGCGGACAAGCATGTAGTATCCTGTGTGCAGCCCTGGTTCAGTGCTCTGACCCCAGCAGCCTGTCTACAAGACAACAGCCCCACTCTGCTCTCTGTCACCCGGTTACCTTACACAGAGGTGACACCAGTGCACTCCAAGTTCCAAATTTTCCCCAACCATGTGCAATGTCCAGTCAGGAGCATCGCCAGCTTTTTTGCTGCCCAAGGTGGTGGATGGTCCCGCCCCTGAAATGCCATCCCCGACAGAAGCAGCAGAAGGTCCGGCCACCGCAGTCGCCATCCCCCAAATGTTAGTGCCCTAGGCAACCGCCTAGGTCGCCTAATGGTTTGCGCCAGCCCTCTGTCCAGCCCTCTTCTGGGCCATTCAGAGAGATACTGTAGTTTGCTTCTCTAAAGAGACAAAAAATAACTTATTAATTAAACTGGGGTAAATAATCCTTCCCTTCAAGCACAGCACTGAGTTGATTTATTGTAAAAATAAAACAAGTTTATTAATGAAAAGGACATAGCTGAAGTACTACCACTTAGGAGGAATACAGTTAGAAAGGGTTACAAACAAACTAAAGCAAATATATGCTTTTTAATGGCTAACATCTAACCTTACAAGCAACAGTCTTTGCTCAAGGTCCTTACCAATCTTCCATTTGCAGAGATTTCAACCCCCTTGTTTGAAGGACCGATCTATCTCAGCTTGCAAGAGCTCTGGCCTCTTGTGTCTGTCCAGCGATGGATGCCAAGATGGCTTCTCCTCTCTCCTTATGTCTTCCCCAGACTCAGGATGACCTCATGCTGTTCTTCCCTTCCTGGGGGCTTCCCACCCCTCTGCTGATTTGTATGTAAATGGGGCTTCCATTATTTTGGTCACACCTTGCTTAATGTTATTGCAAACAGGTAGATAGCTGCCTTCCCTCCAGCCCGGGAGGGAGCCGGTTTCTCCCCATGCTGGGTCAAGACTTTAAAGCATAATATCATTATGTATCCATGTTAATACCTCATATAGTGTTAATACATACACCTTACAATGCTATTACTCACAATGTGTCATTAGCTTTCAGGAAAGACCTTACCTGATACACTTTTATAATACAGTAATATTGTATGAATTCAGTTGACTCAGTTACTTATCATTTGAGGTTCAGACTCACTGTCTTTATAGCCCAGATAAAGTCTCTCTTGCTGGAGTGTAGATGCCCTGATGTCTATTGTCCCACTTGATAGCTTTGTTTATCTTGTACATGGGCCTTTATTGTCTCTGCCTGACAACCTATGTGGAGAGACAAGCAAATATGCACCCCTTTGACTAGGGATTGCCAAACACACGTTAAGAACATAATTCTAGCACCTATTCATAACTCTTTGTATACACTCTGTGCATGCATCATGCAAGAATATTAAGATCAGTGAGTGAGCAGTTTTCCAGTGATAGTTTACATGTCTCTTTAGATATAGGTTATGACAACAGTGTGCTAGGTGTAGTGAGTGTGTGAGTAAACCACAAATGGGCCTGTGTGACACCAGTGTCCTGAGTTCTTTCGTATATCTTGCCTGTAAAGCATGGCTGTCAATATTATGCATGCAGTTACCTTGACTGCATGCAAAAAATAGGGAATCAAACATGCAAATGGTTGGTTACATTAATAACTGACCATTTGCCTGTGCACACAGCTGTAATTATTCACACAAAGCAGGCATAAACATCTCTGTACTAAACATTACTTTGCGAAACTGGGATAATAACTCAAACTTCATAGGAGGATTGTAGGTCTTAACTAATTACTCTCTGTAAGTGAATGTGAAATTCTCAGCTGTGAGGTGCTATAGAAGTACAAAGTATTTATCATAGTCTTATACAAGACTAGTGTTGTCATTATATAAAACCTGCGTGCCCTGTGTTTTAGAAAGAAATTTTGATCCCTCTGATGCTGAGAAGGCAGAGCAAATGAGAATTCTTTCTAATGCCCTAGTAGCTGAATTTCATCACTTGATGCCACAAGCAGAAACTCAATGGAAGCCTAGCTAGCCACAGAAAACATTACCTCTCCCACTAGCAGCTACTGAGCATGCATCAGTAGAAAGCAACATGCTAGCAGAATTAAATAGCTATTTGAACTCGGCTGTTCACGTACTTATTGGGGACAAATTAATTTTAATATTATTTATTCTGTGAATTTCAATAATTCATCAGGATATATCCATAACTGTAATTATAACATCCAAAGCAAGAAACACAGTCCACATAAATTATTCCACGGCATTCATTATTTATTTGACCCTTTATGTATAGCTATGCAAAATTTACTGAAAAACATGTACATTCATTAATATTTACATTATATTTTCATTCATCCTGATGCATTTTTCCCAAGCTAAAGCGATTTAGGTTTGGGCATGTGAGTAGCTAGCAAAGTTCTCTCTGCTTGTTACTTTTAAGTGATTTATAATTTAACAAAGAGCGATATAGCCTGGAATCTGGGGAGAATGTGTTAGGATTAACATCGCTGAACGTCTATATGAGCAAAAGAGAAGCAAAATTTTAATTAAAATAATCCAGTTGAGCAATATGTTTATTTTACTTATTGAGATCACGGAGCCAATTTAAAAAGCAGCTTAACCATTGCAGCAGAATGTGTTGCTGTGTTTGGGCATATAACACAACCACTTAGGAAATCAAGTTCAACAAGGAGGAAGTCCATTATTTCAAATAGCCTATTGTATTCTTCTATTATATAGAAGGACATTGGGTGAAGTGTGTGCAGTTACCTTGGTGATATCATCATTCTCTCTCGTCTAATAATCGTTGGAACAATTTCCTTAGAGATGTGGGGGATTCTCCATTGCACGAAGTCTTTCAGTCGTGATTAGACTCTTTCTAAAAGGGATGTTCTAGCTCCATCAGAAGGGGTAGGCCTGATGCAGGAAGCTGCTGGTGAAATTCTATGCCTGGGTCATTCAGGAAGTCAGACTAGATTATCACAATGGCCCTTTCTGGCCCTAAAGTCAATTACTCTAATTAATTCTTTTCAAAGGGAAATGCAGTTTTAGGCTTCCCAGCTCCAGCATCTGCATTGTGCTAAGTCCTTTGGTGGGTCACTGACATCCCTCAGTATCAAATCCAGGGCCCCCATGATCAGCACAGAGTGGCCTCTCTGGGTGTAAATCGCCCTCCTTTCCAGGTGGAAAGGAATGCAGTTTGCTGCATCCATGGGCACCATTCTCCCTTGCCCAGGTAATGACTTGCATGTGCAGTTATGCTATTCAGCTCCTTGATGTCTCTGTGCCATACTAGGAGTTCTACAAAAGGATGCAGTCCCTGGGGACAGAAAAAGATGGAAGTCTGGTTGTCTTGCTTGTAGCGAGTTGCTATTTTCCCTAGTAAATGCATCTGGCTTTATATCTTGTGTCATGGTGCTAGAAGTAAAACCTGTGCAAAGACTGGCTGTTCCTGCATACAGAAATGTGCAGTTTACAGTGTTTCCAGCTCTCACAAGTCTATCATGATCCTTGCAATCTTTGGTTTTTGTTTTTGTAAAGCGCCACCTCCTGGAGTCATGAGCATCTCAGCTTTCATTTTTAAAAAAGGAAGTTTCTAGCCCTATTGGGTTACGTCTACACTGCAAAAAAAAAGAAGACCTGGGGCGGTGCCTCTCAGAGCCTGGGTCAGCTGACTTGTGGTGCTTTCTCTATGGGGCTCAAAATAACAGTGTAGATGTTCCCACTTGGGCTGGAGCCTGGGCTCTGTAATCCAGTGAGCGGGGAGGGTCTCAAAGCCCAGGCTCCAACCTGAGTGGGAACACCTATGCTACTATTTTTAGCCCCATCGCACAAGCCCCACAAGCCTGAGTCAGCTGATTTAGCCTCTGGGACTCTGTGCTGCGGGATTTTTTTGTAGTGCCGACGCACCCTTAGTTGAAAAGAAAAGCTTGAAAATGTGAACTGAATGCATCCGAAAAACTCAGACACCAGAAGGCAAATGAAAAGAACTCCAATTTAAAAAAAAATCTCATGATTTTAACCCAGTTTTAGGATTTCTGGAGCCTGACTCAAGATTTTTGAATGCTTGAGGGGGACAAAACTGGTGTCAGCTTGACTAGATCCAGCCAGTGGGGTGAGCAGTTGGTGGGGAGAACCCACACCAGCCCAGGTGGGGCCTCAATAGTCTCATTAAATTCTTTTGTTGGCCCCAAACAACAGGCCTGCAGGCACCCTCTGTGGAGTTATTCCCCTTTTACCGCAGTGCTAATGAGAGACGAGTCAAGGCCCTCAGTACAAGTAGCTGTGATGATGAATTTATTTATGCCAAGCAGCAAAGTAAAAAGTAAACAAACAAAAATGCTTTTGCAGTCTGCCAGGGAAGGAAAACATTTTTAATCACTGCCATAAAGCTGATGCCTGTTCACCTTTTCTACATCATAAATGTGTCCAGTGAAGGATGCACTGGGAAATTTCCACATGAGCAAACCCCACCCAATGTAAAAGGCCTAGCTCCGCCCCTGCAATTTAATGGTTCAGCTCCTGCATGCAAGCTGTTATTTTGATTTTTAATTATTAACCATAAATACAATTTCAGCTTCTGGAGCGGAGCGAACATTTCCCTCCCTGGATTCCATCTGCAGGGCTTTCTCACCCAGAGAATACTGAAGAAAACTTCAGTTTGTCTGAGATAATGATGTCACTCACACTTGCATGAAGTGTGGATACTTATGGACGTGAGTGTGTTCAGAGAATCCTGAGCCGTGTATAGAGCTAAATGAATAATGCACAATGAATACTTAATTCAAGGATACTTTTTCTGTTTGTGACTTGTTAGCAAAAGTCTCATTATTCAAAACAATGTATGAATTTATATTGACGGTCTGCATTATGGCCACAGAGTAAAAATTAGTCAGCAGGGGATAAGATGTCCCAATGACATCTCATTCAAGGAGGAGGGAGTTGTCATGCTACCCCACTTAGTCGAAGATGCAATGTAAGGCTCGATTGTTTAGCCTTGATCAGTCCCAGAATTTTCAATGGAAAGTCATCAGAGACACGTGCAACTTTTGAGGGTAAAAAGGGAACGATACAACAAGACAGGGGTTCACCTGTCTACAAATAGAAACAAAAGACTATTCCAGTATACTACAGAGGAGGGAGAGGCACTCTGTAACCCTTTCACTGAAGAGCCATCTGGAGGAGCAAGGTGTTCTCATGGAAAATTGGCTCATGGCTCATGTGAAAACAGCCAGCTCTGCAACAGACCAAACTTTGGAGGGAAAACCTACTTCATTAGCTAGGAAAGTGAACTAATGGTAAGTGTAGACCCAGGTTTGCATTGTATGTGTTTTGTTTTGTAACCATCTGCGACCACCACTCTCTCTTGTTTCTCTCTCTTTCTCTCTTAAGTAAACCTACTTTTGTTTTATTATAAGGGCTCACAAGTGCTATGTGTTAACCAGGAGTGGTGGTTTAAAGTAAAACTGGGAAACTGGGGTCACAGCTCCTTTGGGGGCAGAAGATCTGGGATTTCTGTGAGCAGCCAGTGTTGGGGCAAATATCACAGGAGAATGATTCAAGGGGACTCGGGCACTGGAGTGCACCTATTGTGAACCTGGAAGGCAAAGACAAGGCTGGCATAGGCCAGAGAAGAATGCTTGGTAGGCTGGATGATGTCAGGGAGCTGATACCCAACAGGCACGGACAAGACTCCCTCACACTGGCAGCAGGGGGTAGCAAGCTGACTCATAGTCCTGGCTGCCCTGAGAACCATCTTACCTGTACAACAGGGAAGTGAAATGAGAGACCCACTGTCTTATTTCATGTATCTCTCTAATGAACCTTCAAACAGTGTGTTTTCACTCCCTGCCCCTTCTCACCTGGCTAAAATACCATGAGAACAGACCATCAAAGGATCTGTGGAAGTAGAGAAAGAACTGACAGGGATTTGTACTGGATCTTAATACATGACAGTCTCTGTTAGCAAGAGTTAGGCTAACTGTAACTCTAAAAATGTGAGATTTGTAGAAGTGAGGATTGTGTGAGGCAAGTGGAAAAGAACTGTGTGAGAAGTTGTTTCGACCTTGTGTAGATAATACGAAATGTAGACTGGAGTCTCTTAAGAGAGAAAAACAAGATATGAGGATGACCTTTGTATAAACAAAATGCAGCTATTGCTTATTATTGTCTGTAACAAAAGTATAAATGCTTGCTGTAATTGTTTACCTGTTGAGAGACCTGTCTAGGAAGGGGAGACCCTATGTCCTAGTGTACTATCTCCCTGCTGTAGCAGCTAAACAGAATAAAGTATCCGACTTTGCTGTACCCAGCCAAAAGGTGAGAACTAAGTTTTTCTCTGACAGATCTAATACAGCCCAAGGTGGACGGTGAGAAGCCAGAAGGCTGCTTTATTTAAAGTAATGAACCTGGGGAAGGAAAATAAAAAAGGACTCCTTGGAAAAAGCTGGATAAAAAATACAGTGCAGATAGACAGACTATAAACAGGGCCTTCCCCCACATGCCCCTCCTGAATGGATCCTCTTATATGAGGCCTAGCTCCCAAGACACATTATAGCTTTCAGAAAATTCATAGATTCCAAGACCAGAAAGGACCATTGTCATCATCTAGTCTGAACTCCCATATAACACAAGCCATAGAACTTCGCAAAACAATCCCGAGAGCAGATCTTTTAGAAAGACATCCAGTCTTGATTTAAAAATTGTCAGGGATGGAAAATCGACCACCATTCTTGGCAAATTGTTCCAATGGTTAATTACTCTGACCGTTAAAAATGCATGTCTTATTTCCGGTCTGAATTTATCAAAATTAAACTTCCAGCCATTGGATCATGTTATATCTTTCTCTGCTACATTGAAGGGCTCATTATTAAATATCTGTTCTGCACGTATTTACTTATACTCGAAACTTAACCAAGTCACTCATAACCTTCTGTTATAAATAGATAGTCCTTTCTGAGTCTATCACTCTATGGCATTTTTTCTAATCCTCCATTCTTGTCACTCTTCTCTGAACCCTCTCCAATTTATCAACACCTTTCTTGAATTGTGGACACCAGAACTGGACACTGTATTCCTGCAACAGTTGTACCAGTCCCAGATACAGAGGTAAAATAACCTCTCCACTCCTATTTGAGATTTCTCTGTTTCTGCATCCCAAGATCTTATTAGTCACAGCATTGCACTGGGAGTCATGTTCAGCTGATTATCCATCATGACACCCAAGTCTATGGCTAAGGTCTGTCTTCCCCATAGTCTCCTCTGGCCAACTGCACACTTGGGACTGCATCTCTTCAGCCTCTCCTCAGGGGAAAGACTCTGGCTATTGAGTCAGACACAAAGTCTCCCATGACCTTTCCCATATTCCATTGGCTACTCTTTGGAGAGGTGAGATTTTGTTCCTATAGAAATAAATTGTGGGTGCAAAAATACAGCTGGAATTTTTGGGGGCATGCAGAAGTGTGACTCCAAAAACTGAGTCGGGTTCTGCAAATCTGGGTCTTATTATTTAAACAGGACATTTATTTTCACTACAGAGAGAATCTGCTAACTGTTATACTTGAGACAGCATCTGAAACATGGTGCCTTATCCCTTGAACATGTTCCAAGAAGTTGGGGAGCAGTAACTGATGAGGACCATGAGATTATGATCTGGAGATTGCCATGGAAAAGGATTGAGTTCACTCTTTATTCTCCTCTTCTTCTTACTAGCTTCTGCATGAAAATGTCTTATTCCTAAACCATCTCCCACTCTGGCCCTCCTGTTTGTCAGGTGGTTGCAGAGCAAGGTCGGTGCCAGCCTTCCCTCGGCAGGGGGACTGAGGTGGCACTTAATCCCCCCTTGCCATGAGGTCCTGCCCCTCTCTCTGTGGCCCTACCTCCTGCTTCTCCTGTGCCCCCGAGACCCTGCCCCCAGCCTGGTCAGAGGCCGGAAGCCAGAGCTGGGCAGTGCACGGTGCAGCCCTTGGGGAGTGAGGAACAGCGATCGCAGGATGCGGGGCCAAGGAACTCAAGTCAGAGTGGGTCAGTCCAGGCCGCTGTGGGGAACTCTGGACCCTCCACCTGCCCTGGGCACTGCACTCTGGGGGCAGGGACACAGGCTGGGAGCTGCTTTTGGGCACCCCTACCCCCTGTCCGGGCTTACTCCTGTGCTGCTGCTGCAGCTGGGCACCTGGCCAGCTGCCGCCACTCTCTCTGCTCTTGGAGAGCAGCAGCTGCAATGGGGTGGCTGCAGGGGGTGGAAGCTAAGACAAATTTTGGGGTGGCTATAGCCCCTGCAAGCCCCTCCCAGCGCCACCCCTGTTGCAGAGTCACTTTTAATATTTTCATACTGTCTTCTCTTTCCTTGGGCCCTCGTGATTCATTATAATGACAAGTGTAAATGTTCCAATAGAAGCTTGTTCTCATGAGTCTCAGAAGGCTCCGTCCTTAGAATTCTCAACAGTTGCAGCCATTCCAAAAGACTTGGGAGCTCGGGGAGATTTATGTCAGAAATTGTCCTGTGGTGCCCTGTTATTCTGCTGCCATTTGGCTAGGGATTATATTGTCCCCAAGGGCAAATAATCATCACTTGACCTAGGAAGCCATAAAGAAAAGTCCCATAAATATTTGTTAGACAGCGGGGTTAGTAGCAACTCTACAACAGGTCACTGATTAGCATGGAATTTATTGTGCTTTTAATACAGTCTAGTTACAGGACAAGAGCAAGGCCAGAATTGTTCACTAAAATTCCTTGTAGTGCTGTTCTCATTTGCAGGCTTTTAAATGACAGCCAGGGTCTGTCCTTTTTCTTGGACATACTGGAAAGGGTTAGTCCCATTGGAGGTTTGTCATGCATACGGCACTGGAGCAGTCCCTGAAGCTGTGAACTGGGTGGACAAGTGCCAGTACTTAGGTTACCTTTAGAGCCTATTGTTGATGCAGTCACCAGATCCAGAGGCTTGTTAAGACGATTGAGGGGCCATGTCTACACTAGGGAAAAATATGTATTTTTAACACAATAATGGACACATGTTAAAATCCATGTGTAGAGAAGGCAAACTGTCTATTTTAATGGGTGTTGGTGAAAATACATTAGCTACCAAATTAATAACACACTAGCGTAGACAAACCCAGTGAGTTTAACTTGCTCACCTTTGAGCATTCAAGGAAATCTTAATAAGGGTCCTCTGGTGTTGCAAAGCAGTTGCATGAAAGGTTTAATGGCTCAGGCTCCCCTCCTGAGACCATAAAGTATGAAGGGAGTTTTGGGATTAAGGAGTTCTCCCAGGTGTAAACTCAGGGGCTGGGGCAAAGCGAAGCGGAGAGTAAAAGAAACTGCCAAGAGGAGCCAATCAGAGGGTATGTCTACACTACGGGATTATTCTGGTTTTACAGAAACTGTTTTTTTAAAACAGATTGTATAAAGTTGAGTGCACACATCCACACTAAGCACATTAATTCGGCGGTGTGTGTCCATGTACCGAGGCTAGTGTCGATTTCCAGAGCGTTGCACTGTGGGTAGCTATCCCATAGCTATCCCATAGTACCCGCAGTCTCTCCCACCCATTGGAATTCTGGGTTGAGATCCCAGTGCCTGATGGGGCAAAAAACATTGTCGCAGGTGGTTCTGGGTACAGCCTCACCCCTCCCTCCGTGCAAGTAGCAGACAACCCTTTCGCGCCTTTTCCCCTCGGTGAACTGTGCAGACGCCATAGCACGGCAAGCATGGACCTTGCTCAGCTCAAGACAGCAGTCATGGACGTTGTAAACACCTCGTGCATTCTTGTGCAGTCTATGCTGAACCAGGACCTGCAAAACCAGCCAAGGAGGAGGCAGCTACGGCAGTGCGGCGACGAGATTGATGAGGACATGGACACAGAATTCTCTCAAACCGCAGGCCCCTGCGCTTTGGAGATCATGCTGGTAATGGGGCAGGTTCTAGCCATGGAACGCTGATTTTGGGCCCGGGAAACAAGCACAGACTGGTGAGACCGCATAGTTTTGCAGGTGTGGGATGATTCCCAGTGGCTGCGAAACTTTCGCATGCGTAAGGGCACTTTCATGGAACTTTGTGACTTGCTTTACCCTGCCCTGAAATGCCAGAATACCAAGATGAAAGCAGCTCTCACAGTTGAGAAGCGAGTGGCGATAGCCCTCTGGAAACTTGCAACATCAGACAGCTACCGGTCAGTCTGGAATCAATTTGGAGTGGGCAAATCTACTGTGGGGGTTGCTGTGATGCAAGTAGCCAAAGCAATCATTAAGCTGCTACTACGAAAGGTTGTGACTCTGGGAAATGTGCAGGTCATAGTGGATGGTTTTGCTGCAATGGGATTCCCTAACTGTGGTGGGGCGATAGATGGAACACATATCCGTATCTTGGCACTGGAGCACCAGGGCACCCACTACATAAACCGTAAGGGGTACTTTTCCATGGTGCTGCAAGCACTGGTGGATCACAAGGGACGTTTAACCAACATCCATGTGGGCTGGCCGGGAAGCGTTCATGACGCTCGTGTCTTCAGGAACACTACTCTGTTTAAACGGCTGCAGCAAGGGAATTACTTCCCAGACCAGAAATTAACAGTTGGGGATGTTGAAATGCCTGTAGTTATCCTGGGGGACACAGCCTACCCCTTAATGCCATGGCTCATGAAGCCATACACAGGCAACCTGGACAGTAGTTAGGAATTGTTCAACTACAGGCTGAGCAAGTGCAGAATGGTGGTAGAATGTGAATTTGGCCATTTAAAGGCGCGCTGGCGCACATTACTGACTCGCTCAGATCTCAGCCAAACCAATGTCCCCATTGTTATTGCTGCTTGCTGTGTGCTCCACAATCTCTGTGAGAGTAAGGGGGAGACCTTTATGGCAGGATGGGAGGCTGAGGCAAATCACCTGGCCGCTGATTATGCGCAGCCAGACACCAGGGTGATTAGAAGAGCACACCAGGAAGCGGTGCGCATCAGAGAGGCTTTGAAAACCAGTTTCATCATGGGCCAGGGTACGGTGTGACTGTTGTGTTTGTTTCCCCTTGATGAACGCCCCCCCATGATTGACTCATTCCCTGTAAGCCACTCCCCCTCCCCCTTCAATTACCGCTTGCTTCCTAAGGAAATAAAGTCACTCTCATTTAAAAATCATGTATTTTTTACTAATTAATTATAAAAAGAGGGAGAGAACTGACAGGGTAGCCTGGGTGGGGTTTGGGAGGAGGATAGGAGGGAAGGAAAAGGCCACTAAAAAAAATTCAAAATAATGACAACCTTTTGGTTGGGCTGTCCACTGGAGTGGAATGGGCGGGTGCACGGAGCCTTCCCCCATGTGTTCTTAGTCATCTGGTGGGTGAGGAGGCTAAGGAACATGGTGAGGGGGGAGGATGGTTATACAAGGGCTGCAGCGGCACTCTGTGATCCTGCAGCCATTCCTGAAGCTCCACCAGATGCCGGAGCATGTCCGTTTGATCACACAGCAGCCCCAGAGTTGCATCCCGACACCTCAGATCTTCCTGCCGCCACCTCTCATCTTGAGCGTCTCTCCTCTCCTCACGTTCGTCCCTCCTGTCCTCACGGTCACTGGCATCTTTCCTGTACTTTGATACCACGTCCTTCCACTCATTCAGATGAGCTCTTTCATTGTGGGTCACTTCCATGATTTCCGAGAACATTTCATCTCGCGTCTTTTTTTTCCGCCGCCTTATCTGAGATAGCCTTTGGGACGGAGGAGGGAGACTTGAAAAATTTGCAGCTGCAGGAGGGAGGGAAAAAAGTGAGAGAAGCATTTAAAAAGATACATTTTACAGAACAATGGTTATACTCTTTCACGGTGAACAACACTATTCACTTTACATAGCACATGTGATCTCACAACAAGGTCGCATTTTGCATCTTAATATTGAGTTCCTGCGGCTTTGATGTTAGAGATCACAGACGCAGGTCCAGGCCTCAGAATTCGGCTTGCATGTGGCCATGGTAAGCCATTGTCTTTCGGCTTCTGCAGCCTTCATCTAGCCAGCGCCCTCCTTTCCCAAATAGCAAGGAAAGCCCACTGAGAGCTGCTTCTTTCCTGTTAACGTGCAGCACCAGAACTGCCCCCATCCAATTCTCTGGGATGATTGCTTTACCCCTCCCCCCACCGCGTGGCTGGTATCATGGAAGATCGTTGCTAGCCACTCTCCCCCCCACCGTGTGGCTGGTAACAGGGAAGATCCCAGCTAGCCAAACGCGAAAAAGCTTAGCGCCAATCATTCACCCCCCCACCCCGCTTGGCTAAATGCAGGGAAGGATTTCTTTTAAGCCACAGGCAAACAGCCCAACCATCTCTGTCCCCTTAATTAAATTCCCGTATTTCAACCAGGTTACCATGAACGATATCACTCTCCTGAGGATAACACAGCGAGATAAAGAACAGATGTTGCTTGTGTAAGCAGAGTCAGGATGAGCTCTACCCTGACATCTGGTGGCGAATTATGGGGAATGTGGAAAGAAATTTCAAGTATTTGCATTTGCACACCCACCCCGACTAGCATAGCTCACAGCAGCCAGGGATGGTTACTTTGACAGCTGTGGGATCCCCAATTTCTTTGTTATTGGGGCAGGAGGAATAAAGTGTTGTCACCCTGATTATGTGAATGAGGAACTATGAAACTGCTTTATGACAGAGAGTTTCACCATCAATTAAGTAGTACTCGCTAGACAAGGGACATGGGTGCCAAAACCTAGTGAATTGAGAGAGGCTGGGGATAGGTATGTGTACCTGATGGTATAGGCCCCCTTTGAAGGCCTAGCATACCAATTGCACTTTCTTCTCTCTCTTCACTGTTGAATAGCAGAGCTAATTTTGATTCTATTAGGAATCTAACTAGAGGTTGCTGAGCTGAATTCACTTTGGCCCAGTGGTGCACCAGCACTGGGGCTCCCCTACTGCAAGCTGAAAATCACTAAGAGCTGAGATCAGTGAGTGCTGTGTTAACTAGTGGGGGAACTTGAAGATATATTGCTACGTGGTTGGCAGAGCAGTTTGAAAGATGGTTGGAGTGGCCCAGCACAGCAGAGTGGAGCTGAGCAGTTTGTGGGGACAGCTGGTGGAGTGGAGCATCTGGTGGAGCAGAGCAGTGTGTGGGATGGTTGGAGTGGCCCATGGAAGAGCGAGTGGAGCGGAGCAGTTTGCGGGGACAGCTGGAGGAGTAGAGCAGAGCTGTTCATGGTGAAGGCTGCAGCAGATCTCCTCGGAGAGGTGGGGCAGTCAGCCTCAGCCCACGTAAGGTGCCCCTTTACACCCTGTGTGCCCACCCTATTTCCACCCAGGCTGAGGGGGGTAAAACTCTGCAGATAAACTTTTGAACTCTGGGGTGATTTGGACTTAAGACCCTGAGGGGAAAGGACATTGCCAAACGTACTTGGAGGTGGGGTTTTTGCTCATGGTTTGTGTTATAATCCTGTTTGTGGTGTTTCTCCAACGTAATGCCGCAGTGTTTCCCTCCTTTATTAAAAGGATTTTGCTACACATCGGACTCTGTGCTTGCGAGTGGGGAAGTATTGCCCCTAGAAGTGCCCGGAGGGGTGGTATGTAATTGTCCCAGGTCACTGGGTGGGGGCTCGAGCCGGTTTTGCATTGTGTAATTGAAACGGAACCCCTGGATACTGAACCCAGCCCTTGTTGCTGCCAACTCAGAGGGGCAGAAGGGTTACACTTGAATGCTAGCAAACACCAGGACCATACACAGCTAGGCTTTGTCATGCAGTGATATCAGATTACTTGCTACATGCATGGCATGGTCAAGTGTCCTACCATGGAGGATGGAATAAAGCAGCGCTGCCCAGAAACCTTCTGCAAAGGCTTTTGGAGTACCTCCAGGAGAGCTTCATGGAGATGTCCCTGGAGGATTTCCGCTCCATCCCCAGACATGTTAACAGACTTTTACAGTAACTGTACTGGCCGCGAATGCATCCCAAGTCCTCAGGGCAAATTAATCATTAAAAAACGCTTGCTTTTAAACCACGTTTTATATTTACAAGGTACACTCACCAGAGGTCCCTTCCATGGCTTCATTGTCTGGGATAGTTGCTTGGGAGGGCTGGGAGGGTAATTCCATCAGGGTGAGAAAAAGCTCCTGGCTGTTGGGGAGAACGGAGTGCTTTGTGCTCTCTGCAAGCTCATCCTCCTCCTCTTCACCTTCCACAGAATCCTCAGGCAAAGCTAAGATTACCCCCACCTCGGAATCCACGGACAGGGGTGGGGTAGTGGTGGCGGACCGCCCTAGAATTGCATGCAGCTCAGCGTAGAAGTGGCATGTTTGTGGCCCTGCCCCGGACCTTCCGTTTGCTTCCTTGGTTTTCTGGTAGGCTGTCTGAGCACCTTAACTTTCACACAGCACTGTACTGAGTCCCTGGTGTGGCCTATCTCCATCACGGCCTTGGAAATTTTTTCAAATGTTTTTTCATTTCGTCTTTTGGAACGGAGTTCTGTTAGCATGGAATCCTCTCCCCATATAGCAACCAGATCCAGTACCTCCCGTGCGGTCCATGCTGGAGCTCTTTTTTGATTCTTAGGCTGCATAGTTACCTGTGCTGATGAGTTCTGCTTGGTCACCTGTGCTGATCGGCTCTCCACACTGGGCAAACAGGAAATGAAATTCAAAAGTTCGCGGGGCTTTTCCTGTCTACCTGGCCATTGCATCCGACTCTACATTGCTGTCCAGAGCGGTCACATTAGTGCACTGTGGGATAGCTCCTGGAGGCCAATACTATCGAATTGTGGCCACACTAACCTTAGTCCGAAATGGCAATACTGATTTGAGCGCTACTCCCCTCATTGGGGAGGAGTACAGATATCGATATTAAGAGCCCTTTATATTGATATAAAGGACTTCGTTGTGTGGACGGGTGCAGGGTTAATTCAGTTTAACGCTGCTAAATTCGGTGTAAACCCATAGTGTAGACCAGGCCAGACTCAGCCCGCAGCAGCTGAGATGCAGATGCAGCTGAGACCTTTGGATACTGATGATGTCATCAGTGTCTGATGGCATTTTACAGGTTTTACTGTGGATATTGTTTTCCCTCTGCTGATTGGCTGTTCCCTCCCACCGCCCCCCTCACTCCACCCACCTCCATGCCTCTCTTCCCATTCTACTTTTCCTTCCCACCTCCCTTCAGTGTCCTGACTTCTCTTTGTTTCTCTGTTTAGCTAATCCCTTCCCAGCACAATCCCACCCAAAACATAAAACCACAAAGCAACCAACTACAAAAATGATGGCACTAATACGGTATTTGCAAACAAGCTCATTGTTCTTTCTGCTTGTGTGTTATCTCCCTTCCCCCCATACCCAATCTTTTGTCTTCTCTATTTAGACTGTAAACTCTCTGGGGCAGAGATTGTTTTTCAGTGTCCATACAGCACCCAGCACAATGGCGCCCTGATCTCATTTGAGGTCCCTAGATGGTATCATAATACAAACAAATTACAATACATTAGGGGGATGGATATTCATGGATTCCAAGGCCATCAGGGACCACTGTGAGCCTCTAATCTGACCTCCTGTATAACACAGGCCAGTGAACTGCCCCAAAAGAATTCCCAGAGCAGATCTTTAAGAAAAATATCCAATTTTGATTTAAAATTTGTCACTGGTGGAGAATCTACCACTACTCTTGCAAAATTGTTCCAATGGTTAGTTACTCTCCATGTTAAAATTTTACACTTTATTTTTGACTTTGTCCAGCTTCAACTTCTAGCCATTGGATGGTGTTAGACCTTTCTCTGCTAGACTGAAGAGCTCGTTATTAAATATTTGTTCTCCATGTAGGTACGTACAGACTGTTATCAAGCCATCCCTTAAACTCCTGTTTTTTAAACTCTTTGAGTCTATCACTATAAGGCACAACCACTTGTACATAAGCTATCATTAATTTTTAGTTCTGCGATCAGTTCCTTTTTATCTGTCAAGACACAGTCTAATATAGAATTCACCCACGTTTGTTGCAACACTTCCTGAGTTAGGAAATGGTCATTTGTAATATTCGGAATTTTCAAGGATGTTTTAGTACTGGCAGCATGAGACCTCCAACATGTGCCATTCCAATTAAATTTCCTCATGATCACGCAGCTTTTCCCCCTACATATTATAGATAGGTGTGTAAGGAGCCGATCAGCCTGTTCTTTAGTGTGATTTGATGGGCTGTAGCAAACACCGACTAACACCCCATCTTGTGCTTTATTTGAATGGACATCAAACTTAAATGCATATGAATCATTTTATTTCAAGTTATCAGTGACTTGGAAACCGGTAATGCCATTTTTGACATCCAGTCATTCCCCTGTCCATTTTGCCCACTCAGTCCTACCTAAACAGGTTGCAACCATTGATTTTAACATTCCATTCATGCAAATCATCCCACCAGGTTTCAGTAATACCAACGAGATCAAATTTATGCTCATAAATGATCAATTACAATTCCTTTTGTTTGTTACACAGACTACTAGCACTGGTGTATAGGCAATTAAAAAATTTCTTCTCATGTCCTTTGGTTTCTTGGTTAGATTTTTTTTCTCAGCATCTTGTTTCCATGCTAAGTGAATGCTCCTATCTTGTTTCTTTTTACTCTCCCTGTAGTGAGGCGGTGTGGCTCCCCTCCTCCTCCGGGACGGTCGAGCCCCACCAGACGCTGGAAGGAGCGGGGCCACAGGGTACTGGCCCCGCCCCTCAGAGGGTCAGGAGGTGACCCGGAAGTATAAAAGCCGACCGGCGGCACTCAGTTGAAGCCCAGTCGCCATCGGGAGCAGACCTGCCAGAGGGTGCTCGTGACTGGGAGGCTGCTGAGGCCCAGGGTGGTTGCCCGGACTGGACGGAGCTTCCCCGCGCACACTACAATGAGGAGCTGCCGGAGCTTCCCCGTGCCCATTACGAGGAGAGACTGCCGGAGTCGCCCCGTCCCTGCTGTTACCCCGAGGAACCCCCGGAGCAGGTCTGGCCAGATTTCCCAGAGGTACTGCCAGACCTACCACCCAGTCCCAGCCGGGAGGGGCCCATGCTACTGGACTTCCCAGGAGCTGATGCCACCGGTCAGGTAAGCCCAGAGGGGGAGATTGGAAGTGGCCCGGGGGAAGCTGACCTCAGTCAGGGTGCAAGTGTACTGGAACCCATGTCAGTGTGTTGCGGTCAGGAACCCCACTGACCGTTTGCAGTGATGGCCGCTACTAGGGCCACGGGCTCGAACGCAGTGGCGTGGGAAGGCCTGCGTTCCCCCTGCCACCCTCTCAAGGGTGGCAGACTCCCCCTCCCCCTGGCCTGAGGAGGCCACTCAGAGTAGTCTGTGTTTGGTGCCCCGCCCGACCCAAGGGCTGGGCCCCCTTAAACTGTACCAGTGCTCAGTCCTGCACCAAAGGACCTGAGCAGCCTGAACTATTGTTTGCTCAGCCCTGAGCCAAGAGGTCCTGAGCCTCTATAACTGTGTGTTTGGTGCCCCGCCCGACCCAAGGGCTGGGTCCCCTTTAAACTGTGCCACTGCTTGGTCCTGCATCAAGGGGATCGAGCTGCCTGAGCCTCGGACGAGGTGGCCCTCAGCCCCAGGACTGAGGGCCTGAGGCCCCGAGCTGACTTTCTGTTTACTCCGTCCTGCAGCAGAAGGCCGGAGTCCCGAGCGACTGTGCAGCGTCGCTTGGCCCTGACCAAAAGGGCAGCCTCGGACAGTGTGTAGCGAGCCGGTGTGGCTCCCCTCCTCCTCCGGGAGGGTCGAGCCCCGGCTGGGCACACTTACACTCCCCTATTGTTATTACTTTAACACCCTTCTGACTATTCTTAGCTACCCTGTCCCCAAGGAGATTGGTTCCCCTTCTACTGAGGACGCAGCCATTCAAACTATACAGCCCTCTTTGCATACAAGGTAGGCCAATATTCTACAAATCCCAAACCCTCCACCATGCACCAATTACCTAGCCAGTAGTTCATTTCCACAATCTTCTGTCTTCTGTCTTCCTTCACTCATGGGACAGGAAAGGTCTCGAAGAAGATCGCTTGGACATTCTTCTTCAGAATACTTTCGAGTTCCCTGAAGTAATCTATTATCTGTATGATATCCCTGATGCAGTGTCAATACTTCCAGTCTGAACCATCACTTATGAATCCTAGCCTGTTGACTTCAGATGATCCAATCTTAGAGTTATGTCTCGTGTCTTGGCTCTGGGAAAAGAGTAAACTGTCCTGTTGTCTTCTTGTCCCTTGTAGAATATTCTTCCAATTCTTCTAAATACTGAATCCCCAGCAGGGATTATCTATCTTGGAGAACTCTTTGCGGACAAACTTGCTTTTCTTATGAGTTAGACTAAACTGCCATCCACATGTGTGTCCCATACCTCTGTCCATTCCCTTGGACAAGCTAAGTCTTGAGAGGTATCATCATCCACAGTTTCCACGTTGAGGACATGGTATCAATTATAAGCTTCTAGGTGTGTGAAATTTCTCCTGGTCGTCTTCTTTCTGGTGGCCACAGCTTGCCCATTCTTGTCTATCTCCAGACTTGTAGGATGCTGCCATGACCTATTGCTTCTGGTGGTTAAAAACTGCCAGGCCTTCTCACTGACTTCTTCTTTCTCTGACTCCTTGGTGGCCAGTTCTTTTTTCACTTGAACCTGGAGTACTGATGTTTTGTGAACCTGGCTTTTTAGGAACTCCTCAGCTTCTCTGATGCTCAGTAGCGTCTCTACTTGCCCCTTCAATCCAAGCATCTTTTTCCTCCAGCAGAGCCAACTTGCACTTCATGCACAGGAAGTCCCATCTGGCTTCAGGCAGGAAAAAGAACATGGCATATCTGTTGCAGGTCACCACCACTGTTCTATCACTGGCATGTAGAGCTAAACCTCTCTCAACTCCCTCTGAAACTCTCCTGTTAGCTGCCTCCATTCACAGCTCTGTTGGAGAAGGCTACTGTGGCAGCTTCCCAGCACAGGTAATAGGAGAGGTTAGGAGCCTGGAAGACCTTACCCATTGTTCTCTGACTACGGCAGGTACACAGGCTACATCTCACGATAACTTTTCAGACCTGAGCTCTTCTCTGTGCATGCACTTTTCAATCAAGCATTAATAGCACCTGAGAATGATCTTGGGCCAGGGAATGCTCTGCAAACCTCACCCTCTCCTGCCAATTTAGCAAATAAACCTTGAGAATCCAGAACTGGATATCGAGGTACAGCCTCCAAACAAGCCTTTATGGGAACTTCGGAGTCTCCACAAATTCTTAGACTTTGATCCGGAACATAGGCCGTCAGGGTAGCTCAGTCACAGGTGGAATTTCCCTGCTTCTGAAACTGTTCTGCCTTTCTACATCCTGCAGCGCATGCAGCACATGCAACACAGGACGAGCGTTTGGGAACATAGAATTGGCATCTTGAGCCACATGCAGTTTTGCTGGTGCACTGTTCACAAACTCCAGGACAGTATTGCATTCTGATTAACATTTTATTTTTCACTTCCCTACCACATCCAATAAGACATAGTGCATGCTCCTCCAGTTCCATTTACCTCACCCAATTTCTACCCATCCAGCAAGATCTATCTCCTCCAATCACAATTATCTATGCTCTTGATCCTGCCAGCTGATCTGCATGGGCAGACCCTTCCCCCAGAGTAGAATCCCCTGGAAGATAGTAGGGCTCAGTGTGGGTTCAGGGGCCTACCATGGTAAGCAGGTATACTTGGACTTTCCAGTAACCTGCAGGCATCTCCAATACTTTCCTCTCCCCAACAATACTCAATGCACAAAGGAAAATCTCCCAATGAAGCATTTCTTCATTCCCCTGCATCATTTTGCGGTCTCATTTTCACTTCCTTGATGTTTAATTGAATTCAGTGTGGGGTGTTTGAGTCCCACCCACTCCACAGCACATAAAGCTCTGACAAATGGGATAACTTACAAGGTGCCTGCTCAGCAGTTCAAATTGTAACTGGTGTCATTCCCGTGAAGCCCACAGTGTTACACTGCAGATACCCATTTTGGATCTTACAGATAGAGTCTGGGTAATGAATATGTTTAAGGCCTGCCAGGAAAATTTCTGATGAGCTGGGCTGGGGCTTACGGAGCAGTAATAAGACTTAGTCTGACAAAAGATAGTTGAAAGATGCTAAGATCATATTGGCTTATCCAGGCCCAGCTGTCACCCAGAGGCACAGGGAACAGGCGAAGTGTGACCAGTGAATCAATGTTTTATATTCAGCAGGTGTTACCTTGTAAAAAAGTGTTCCAGAGCTGAAAACTGGAAGACTTTAGCTGTAACATAAAAATGAAAATTTGATGCAAGTTGCCAGAAAGTTTAAAGTTTCTCTCTCCCCTGAAACCATGGCTGCCTTGCTCCATTCTCCCTGCCAGAAAGGCTGAGACTGATAACATGAAAGGGGATTGGGAAGATTGTACCTGGAGTGAAAAGCTGCTTCTTCCTCTTTCTTCTTTTATTCCTGCGAACATATTCATCCTTATCACCGCAATGTGTCTTAATTGATAGGGGAGTACAAAGGTGGCCAAGTGGAATCGTGCTAGGAGACTCCTCCGACACACCAGCTGTCATGGAGGCTTCTTGAATCAGAATGTATCAGCTGGAAAATAGACGGTAATATTTCTTAGGCACTGTTGAATAACTCCCATAAATTCCCAGCATGACAACTCAATGAGCACTCAGAGCTGCAGTGTTAGGAATGAGACCTGCTTCAAAGCACTGCAGTTTGATTTAGCAAGTCGGCGGTCTCTATTTTGGTGCTCTCAGCTATATCAAGCGAGCTGCAGCTCAAGGTTCACACAAGTCAAGCACTTGCCAACCTTGAAAAACAACTGACGCAGAAGCAGGTGTGGGGGGATGTGGTGAGCACATATCTCATTTGTCTAAGCTGGGAAATATTCAACAGGATACCAAGAGGAAAGAGCGAGGTGACAACTAACTGACATTAACAGGGAATTTAATGAAGATACAGCTCAGAGCAAGCGGTGCATTTCACTGTAATAATGATAACAAGTTAGCTTTATATGGATCTTTTCTTTTTAAGGGACTCAACTCCCTTTACAAATCAGGGCCGGCTTTAGCAAGTGCAGAGGCTGATTCATATTCACCCAGCGGCGCTCCGGGTCTTTGGCAGCACTTCAGCAGCGGGTCCTTCACTCGCTCCAGGTCTTCGACGGCATTCAAGGACCCGCTACTGAAATGCTGTCGAAGACCCGGAGCGAGTGAAGGACCCGCCACAGAAATGCTGCCGAAGACCTGGAGCACCGCCGGATGAGTAAAAATTAAAAAGGCCTTGGCATGGGGGTCTCTTAGGTGCCAGTGCGGGGCCCTCTTAGGCACGGGGACCAATTCGGAGGAATCGGTTGAATCACCCTAAAGCCAGCCCTGTTACAAATAATAGAAACGGATCAATTAATGCACTACTGAAAGGCAAAATTAAATGTAACAAGAATACCTAGAGCAACTCCCCTTCCCTTTTTAACTACTTCATTATGATCTTCAAAGCTTTTTTAAAAAGTTACTCCTGCACGTTTGTAATAAGAGAAAAACGAGGATGCTCTTTGTTATAGAAAGACAGGTTCAGAAATTTAAAAAAACCCACAAAAACAAAGTTTCTGTCTGTTGCTTTTTACACTGGAATCAGTAGCAATGTCAGGCTGGCAGGTCTTGGCACGTTATTTATAAAATAAATAATAATTTGTATGTACCATAACCCCCTTAAGTTCTAGTGATGGGCCTGGATCCATGGTGCTAGGCACTGTACGGACACAGAACAAAACTCACTCCCTGTTGCAAAGAGCTGACAATCTAAGTTGGTGCAAACCCAGGGGTGAAAGTAAGGCAATACGGGCCAGCAGGGAGCACTGGTAAAAGGTAGCCACCAGTACCAGCCTGTACTACTGACTTTAAAGTGCTGCCTCGGTAGCGCTTTAACGGTGCTGCCCCTTTTGTGCCCCCCATTGGCGGGCCTGCTGGGTCCCTACCAGCAGGGCTGCCAATGGGGGTGTGTGCAAAAGGGGCAGCAACAACCCAGCAGGGCTGCCAATGGGGGGCACAAAAGGGGCAGTGATGTTAAAGTGCTTTAACATCACTGCCCCTTTTGCCCCCCTAGCCCCTTATGGGAAGAAGTAGCTGCCCCGGGCAAAAGAAGTAGATGGCAAAAGAAGAAGGAAAAAGAAGTAGCTGACCCGGGGCTGCGATTTAAAAGGGCCTGGGGCTCCGGCCGCTGCTACAGCTGGCTGGAGGCCCCGGCCCTTTAAATAGGTGCTGGAGTCCCAGGCGGGGCATGCCAGGGAGTGCAGATGGACTGGCTGGGGGATGCTGGTCCCAGGCCCACCACTTCTGCCTGAGGCCCCGCCCCTTCTAGGAGGCCAGTATGAGTTCCATTTTACTTTCACCCGTGTGCAAACCTCATCTTTCTATGTCAGCTTTTGGGAAGAAGTAGGTTGAGGATGGGAGGGTTGGAAGTCAATTGTATTAAACTCTTATTAGTTGGTGGATCTTTATTTATGTAACAAGATAAACTAGGAAGTTCTCTAAAATGCACAATACAATGCAATGGATAGGATGGGAATGCGGAGCCCAGAACTGGCACTTACAAGGATTCCCAAAGACCTAAATGAACAAGTGGAATAAATAAGTAGGTTCTCCAGGGGACCTGACCAGCAATGTGACATGAAGATGTAACTTGCAGTTTTCCCTCCTCACAACTGGTGGGCAGATGGGATGCTGAGACATGGGCCTTGTCTCTACCAAATTAAGTGTCTCCACAGGATTGTGCACCACTTTAACTAAATTATTTTTTAAACACACGGATGTCAAACTGGTGGAACTTTCTGATGTAGACAGCCTTTTGGCTCAGTTGTAGGGATTGCTCATGCCAACTCAGGACACAAGGATGTAACATTACTGCTCAGATCCACTACAGTTCTTGCTAAGGACCTCCAGGGAAGAGATGAGAGTAAAAGACCTGATTTTCCTGGCATTTCTAATACACAAAACAAGCATAAAATAGCTTTAAAAAATGTGAAACCAGGCATCCTTATGACTTATAAAGTGTTCTTTTCAAGTTTACGTTTAAGTGTCATCCCTTTAAAGGTGGAACCCAACAGCAATGTAATAAAGCACAGCCGTGCTGGGACAGGAGGTTAAGAATATCTTTTCCAGTGGAAGCTGCTGGGAGAATTTTAGGTAGTCAGAACATAATTACTAATGCTGGAATTTGGCCAGATCCCAACACTTATGGAACCTTTCATATCCACAAGTGTTTGTGAGCAGGACTTTGGTTTGTATCTCATCCAAAAGTCATCACCTTCAGCAACACAATGCCTCTGAATGAGAAGGTTGGGGTTTTGGGTCACTGATTGTTCCCCCTACTGACCTGCTTCTGTAATCTCACACCACCTTCTGCTTTCCTTGAGGGTCTCCCATCCTGCTAAAGGCAGCCCTGATGAGAATTGGCTTAGGAGATCAGCCAGGACCACAGCCTAACATGCTATAGCTGCAGGTGAGGAACAGAGTGTGAATAGAGCCCTGTTAAAGCTTTAGCCATCTCTTGCAGTTAAGAGTTGAAGTCACAGATTTGGAGTTCAGTTCAGTTTGGACACGGCTGACCACTGACCCAGTCATGCCTTGAAGAACTGGTCAGTACTAGGGGCATTGTGGAGCTGCATAAACCTTGGGGAGCATCAGGAATGCTATGCTCCAGGAGGCAGCCTGCAGGAGAGTGCATGCTCTGCACCTTCCCTTAGGAGGATGCCAGGTGCTCTCCCTTCCTAGCTCCTGGCTCCACCCTCTCCCCGCTCCCTTCGGTGTTTGTACATCATGGAGTGCTAGGAGGGAGCAGTGCCTGCACTCCCCCATGTACAGGGACTGGACCTTATGTGGGAGATGCCAAGGGGCAAAGCTCCTGTATCGCCATTGTCATGCACTCACACAGAGAGTAAGGCCCCAAGTTAGAGTGCTCAGTCCTCTCCCCACCTTTTTTGGCACCTCTGTGTCCCCTTCTTTGGGCCCTGCCTTTCTTCTCTCCTCTCAGTCCAGCTCGATACTTCTCCCAGCCCTCCTAGTTACTTACAGCAAGTCTCCCAAGGGGTGGAGTCTGCATAAGTGCTCAAGGTCTGGCTGCTTGTCCATATGATCCAACCTCACTATTCTGTAATGCTGGGCTGGAAGGCTCTAGAGGACAGGGCATCTCCTGATCTCTTGGCATTGCTGGTTCAGGATCATGGAAACAAGAAAAACCACATCCATATAATTTAGAACCATAAAAAGGGGATTTGTTTCTAAAGGGGTTCTACAGATGGCCAAGGTTTGGTGAGATTCTTTCCCCCCTGAATGGTGTAGATTAGTCCATCTCTGCCTGGGAGGCTATTTTCCTGAATCTGAAAAAGAGGCTGGGTTGGGTTTGAGCAGGGGATGATCATTCTCATCGGATCCATTTGATCCCAAATCTCTAATGCAGTGGGATTAGAGGACTGAGTTGGAGCCTGGGATCCTGGACTTCCCAGTCTCATTAGGGTGGCCAGAGCACATCTCTCAACCTCTGAGTGTCTCTGTGAAATGGAGATCGTAATACTGACCTGCCTCCCTGGGCAGAGAGAGGATTACTTAGTTAATAGCTGTCAATGTGAAGTTCTGTGGGAGTGCTGCCGCCAGACAAGCTAGTGGGAACAACTTGCCCATTTTTTTGGGTTGTGAATTGGCTCCTGAGAGATCATGATATTTTTCATTTTGCCCAGCAGTATCTTGAAATGATAGACAGGTCCAAACCAGAACCGTGGGTCTGAACACCTCCGATTCTGGGGTGCGGCTTCAACCTAAGCAGTGATGGGCTACGTCAAGTACAGTACTTGAATAGGAGACAGGTAAGGCAAAGCTCTTGTACTGCTAGATGTGCGCCACTAGGTGGCACTCTTCCTAGTAGTCAGTTTTGGACAAATGCCATAGCAGGGTGGCAGTGCCACGATAATGCTGCAGATACCGTTTTACAGAGGAGCTGTAAGGCTGAGGTCCTGACCTCTTGTGGGGAGATGTAGTAGCTGATGTGCTGATTGTTTGTAGGGCAGCGGCTACACTAAATTGGAATTCGGGTCATTAAGTTTTGCTCCCTCCCCTCCCTAAATCCTGGTGGCATTTTCAAGTTGACGTATTCTTCTCCTCTCTTGCTAACCTGATGAGCAGCATTGCTTTTGTATAGTGCAGAAGCCCTGCCTAACCTGTGGTCTTCTGAGACCTATTCAGTGCTGGCTCCCTGATGTAAAACGTCGACGCCCCCTCCCCTGCTCCCAGCACTTATTGTGTGTGTCTCAATTCCACCAGCGCTACACGGTGCTGTATTTCCACTGGAACCAACTCTTCTCTGGGGCTCCCTCTCCAGAGAAACAAATGGGATTGATGCCTCTTTGTTAACACTCACATCTGAGTAGTCTTTGGTTTGCAATAAAATGTGATCTGAGCTGAGCAGCCAGCAGAAGATGAAAATGAAATCTCAGGCGCGCTTTTCCCTGCAAACCTCATGACAGAAAAATGACATGGGCAACTCCTTGTGCTGAAACGTGGCCCACCCCTGCACCTGGGACACTTGACCGTTGAGGTAGAATATTTTTTCCATCAGTCGGCATAAGCAAAAACCAAAGAGAGAGAGACTCAGGGCCGGTGCAACCATTTAGGCGACCTAGGCAGTCGCCTAGGGTGCTGACATTTGGGGGGCACCATTTTCTTTGGCAGCGACGCAGCAGCCGGCTCTTCGGCTGCCCCAGTCGCTGCCGGCATTTAGGTGGAGGGAGCTGGGGCAGGGGAGTGCGGGGAGGGCCACCTGCAGCAAGTAAGGTGAGGGGGGTGACACGCAGGAGAACTCCCTGCCCCAGCTCTTCCCTGCCCTGCCTCTTCCCCAAACATGCCGTGGCTGCTTCACTTCTCCCGCCTCCCAGGCTTGCAGTGCCAATCAGCTTAGGTGCCGCACGCCTGAGAGGAGGGAGAAGTGAAGCAGCAACAGCATGCTCGGGGTGCTCATGCTTGTGCATGGAGCAGGGGTGAGCTGCAGCAGGGAGGTGCCTCAGGGCAGGGGATGGGGGCTAGGGAGCTGCTCCAAGGGGGCGCCTCCGGGCTGAGAGGGGGAGCTGCCGCAGGGATGGCATTTCAGGACGGAGGGGGGAGCTACCGCGGGTGGGGCGCCTCAGGACGGAGGGGGGGCGCTGCCATGGGGGGAGACCTCAGGGCGGAATGGGGAGCTGCCACAGGGGGGGCGCCTCAGGGCGGGGGTGTAGGGCGGGAAGGGTGCAAGGTGAAAGTTTCGCCTAGGGCGCAAAATATCTTTGCACCAGCCCGGGAGAGACTAGATTTGAATTAGCAGCAAAGAAGCCTGTGGCACCCTATAGACTAACAGACGTTTTGGAGCATGAGCTTTCGTGGGTGAATACTACAAAGTGGGTATTCACCCACGAAAGCTCATGCTCCAAAACGTCTGTTAGTCTATAGGGTGCCACAGGATTCTTTGCTGCTTTTACAGATCCAGACTAACACGGCTACCCCTCTGATACTAGATTTGAATTGATATAAAAGAGCAGAAACTGGCATGTAGCCCAGTTGATATTGGAATGACATTCCCTGAGCTTTAAATAATAAACCCAACAAACACATAGTTTGGCTTAATTTATATCTGTTGTGGAATTGGGGGAAAACCACCGCAGAAATATCATTATTTTTTAATCATTTTTCTGTAACAGAATCAGAATAAAACTGCTCTAGAGAGACTCATAATATTTTCCCTCCTCTATCTTTTTTTTTTCTGCCTCTCTCTATTGTTCCCAGCTCTGTCAAGTTTGTGACAAACTTAATTACCGGCAAACAGTGGGAAATCCAGATGCCACATAAAGCTTTTCCTTTTTTGACTTCATCAAAGCTTTCTAGTCCTTAATCTAACAGAAGCCAGGGCAGTGGCCAGATGGTGCTGGTGTCATATCTTTGACAGCAGCCCCTGACTCACTCTCCACAAAATCTTTTTTAACAAAAATCCAAAGATGATAGCAGAGCTCTCGGTTGCCATGAGCCAGAGTTTCCAAAGAGCTCATCATCAGCTGGGCCAGATTTTCCCCAGAGCTCAGCTCCCATTTAGACACATTGGGTACGGAAATCTCTTAAGAGACCTGGCCCTATTCTGTTAGCTCTGAGAAACCGGGGGAATATAGCCTTGTGCCTCCAACTAAAATAGCCTCTACATTACATTATATTAGATCAGCACCTCAGTCTATTTAGTTTCACACAAAAGCATCATCCCTGTAGTACAGATATGAACTGGGGCACAGAAAGGCTAAATGACTTGCCTATGGCCATAGAGGAAGTCTGTGGCAGAGCAGGGGCTAAATTGCTGCTCGTACAAGCCCTAGTTGAGTGACTCAACCCCTGAGCCACCCGTCCTCTCTAAATTCAACCTCTCCCCACAGCAGCATGACTGGTGGAGCAGAACTGCCCTAGACCAGCTGCTGTCCTCAGAACTTCCCTTGGGGGAGATTTCAAAGCATGGAGGGAGAAGCCACTCAAGTTAATCCTGACAGAGGTAGCATTCCTCTTAGACAGGGAATCTTTGCAGGTTTGGGTGATGCCCTGAAGGGCAGCCATTGCCCCGGCCATTCCCTTCCAGATCCCAGCCTGCCCTGCAGATCACACACCCATGCAGCAGCTGCGCAGGGGCTTCCACAGGCTCAAGGGAAAAGTGCAATCATGCGACTGAGGCTCCTTCCATGCCCTACCTTACCCCACCTTGGATCTCCCATGGGGGAGGGAAAGCTGGTTAGTCATTGCCCACAGGGTGTGATTGCGACAGACCATCTCCTGAAATATCCTGAACAAACCTTATGGGATTCGGATAATGTGTATTGAATTCAAATAAACCTTACTGAATTAGGGATTACACTTTGGGGCTCCATTGTATTAAAAATGCAACTGTGCATGTGTTATTGTGTGTAACTACTCAAGGTGGTGGGGGATGCTTACATACTTCCTCCGTTATCGGCCCCCTGAAGTCACCCCCTGGAGAGGTGCACATATACTCATTCAAACTGGATTCTTCAAGGACCAACAGACAAAGAAAAGGTTTTTGCATAAACAGCCTGGTTTTAAACAAACTCAGGCCTTCTTCCTGCTCCAACAAACAGACAGACCCCTGCTCCACGGTGAGCCCTGAGGGGCGGGTTAGAAGGATTAGGCTGAGGGAGACCCCGTTGGTTGCTAGTTCTGAGCTGAAGCTGTTAAGGATTTGTAATCACAAGGAAGCTTCTTGGGTGGAGATTTGAAGGACAGCTCCTGCCAGAGCCCAGGGTAACAGTGAAGTCTGATAAGCTTATTAGCATGCAAGTAGGTACTTTTATTGTTTTTAATATGATTTCTCTGTCAGGCTTTTATTGTAAGAATAAAAAAGGCTTGCACAGAAAGGGCTGTGTGGTATTTATAAGTGTTGACAATCACTCTGTTATCAGTCTCAGAAAGAGAAAGCAAGTGTGTGAGCTTGCACCACCTGTCTCTGCTGGGAACAGCGCAGTGAAGGCAGGGAACCGCAGCCTGAAAATACCTCGATCGGACAGAAGTGAGATGCGGGTGTCCACCCACAAAAGGCAATGGCTGGGGAGCTGGAAGTCGAGAGTTGGTGCCATTGCTGCACCGCTAAAGGGAAAGAGAGGTGCAGTTACCCTGGACTGTGACAGTGATTGTTGCCTGTGTCCCATGATTTTGTTTCCACTCCCTGATTGGATGATTACCAAACAGGAAATGCCCTTTTGTGGGGCTTTTTCCATTCTCTGTGTGCAGAACAGCTGCTCCCTAAACATTAGTGTGATCAAACTCTCTGTGTAAGAGTAAGATCTGGGTCAAACATGGTGTTGCTAACCTCACATGCTCAAAAACAGGGCCCCCTAAATCATGAGACTGGCTTAAAAGTAATAAATGGTGGGTGTTCTTATTTGTCTTCTTGTTTTTGAGCTGTTAGGGCAAATATGGATCATGTTTCCAAGTGTTTCTCCATAACTACAAAGATGAGTGTGGTGGGGCACTGCCCCACCCCCATGTGAGAGGGGGCTAGAGTAGGCCAGAGAGACTGCTCAGGCCAGCAGCCAATTAGGAAAGGGCTTACTGAAAGCCAAGCAGTGCCGAGATTGGAGACAGCCAATCAGCGCTCAGCTTGGCCATATATATAAAGGCTGCCCAGCAGAGCAGTAGACAATCTTGCCCAGATCTTTGGAGGGGAAGGTCTGTCTCCTGAGTGAGGAGACCAGCACCTGGGACAGTGTAGTGCTGGGCAGGCTCAGGGGAGCAGAAGGGCTGCAGGCCCTGAGGGAAGGGCCTAGTTGGTGCAAAGGGGCCAAAAGGAAAGTGGCCTAGGGAGAGAAGGAGGGCAGGGAGGCTGCCACTAAAGGGTCCCTGGGTTGGGACCCAGAGTAGTGGGTGGGCCTGTGTCATCCTCTTGTACTGCATCCTCTTGTTTCAGGGTGGCTGAAACAAACTGCAACTGGCCCTTGAGACCAGGGGCTAGACTTCAGTTGGCCACTGAGGCCAGTGCATGGACTGTTGCTAACCCCCCACCCTTGGAAGGGGGTGAGGATGGACTAGGGGGCACTGCTGGAGGGCAGTGGCCTGAAGAGGGTGCTGCTGAGCGGGAAGCAATGTGGGTCCAGACACCAGTGAGGAACAGATGATGGATGGGACACCACCAGCAGAGGGTGCTCTGCCAAGGACTGAGCTAATTCCCGGAGCAACCAGCGGGAGGCGCCACGGTGAGTCCCAACCCTGTCACAATGAGAAATGTACTTTTTATTTTTGAAAGCAAGCTGAGATTCTCACAGGACCCCAGGAGCTGGGGCTTTAAGGAAATAGTTCTAGTTTTTATGATAGAATTGCAAGAGCTGTCAACACAGAGAGTCGGTGAAAATGAGCTGTGGCTTGGAGCCCAGCAGAGTGTTCATGATTACTGTATTGCAGCCAGCTATGTGTTCAGCAGCTGCAGATAAACTTCTTTATGCTCACTCGCCTCATTAAAGATCTTCACCCCTGTATACTGCCCCCAGGCATTAAGCCCTCCAGCCTTATGCTGGTTCTCTGCACTGGGGTAAATTTCACCTTTAATGATGAGATTTAATCAGCCACCAAAAATTAAAACCCTGCTCCTCTTTTTCCATAGATTGTAAAGAGAAATGGGAATCTGATGCACCCGCTCCCAGTCAGATGCTCTTCTCTTTTCACTCCCTACACACCGAACTAAATTTAAATGGAGGCGATAATGCCAGCTTTTAGCAGAGCTGCCGCTTTCCCTCGTAAGTCAAAATGTGGGAAAATAGCTCATTTGCCCCTCAGGGCTAAACAAGCCGGCAAGCATGGTGATAATTGTGCTGGATACACAGGTTTAGACTGAGTCTTCCAAGGCGTTGTAGTGGCATGGCTTCTGAATGGCTCACCGAATTGGGTGACTGATCCAGGGAATGTAAAATCTGAGGTCGGGGACAGGTCTCTTTCACTCTGCCAGGCCTGTGAGGAGTGTCTCATTGACACAGCAGTCGAACTGTATAATACTTTACCACTGGCTTCTGAGTGGTGATGTGCTGTTAAATGCTGATAAGAGCTAAGTGGATGTTAAGCTTTGAGAAGACAGCTTAAGTGAGGCAGCAACAGGGTGAAGATAAACCAAGCAAGTCCTAATAAAAAAGGCTCCTGGTGCTGAGTCGGTATTTGATGCCAAATGGGTGGAGGGAGGAGAGTGGCTAAGAGAGGTGAGAATGAAAAGTAATATAATGCTTCATCAACATGTTAGCTCAGCAGAGAGATGAAGAGCAGGTGCGGGATCCTGAGTGAATTATTCCAGAGGGTTTGCAGAAGCCAGCCTAGAATCTAGCTGCTGTGAGGGGTGTGTGGATGAAAACAGGGCCGATATAGCGAGCTTGATGCTTTTGGAACTGTTGGATCTTCTGTTCCCACTTGGGCTTTTATTATTCACTTGGGAGGGGGCCTGTTGTTTGGGTGCCCTGTGCATAGGCTGGGAGAGCAGCTGTGTGTTGTGAATGATTGCAGATGAATGGGCAGAGCTGAGCCAGGTATAACTGAGGGTCAGCAAAGCCTAGAGCCTCCAGGGAAGTCAATAGCAAATCTCCCATTGTCTTCATCAAGAAGAGTATTGAGGAGTGATGAAGAATCCCCTTGAAGTGGACTCACTGCTGGCATGCCTCCTCCTGCCTGGGTGAGGTGTAGCTGCTGCTCCTGGTCTAGTTCCCCGTGCTGACAGCCACTCCAGCCCTGCAGTGGTCTGCCTCTTCTCATGGCTCAGCCCTCCAGCCAGGTCACTTGAAAATCTCACCCCTTCCAGGGTATCTGAAAATCCAATTAACAGTAGTCCTGGCGCCTCAACCTGAGTCTTCAGCTCAAGTCCTGACTCAATCATTTGTCTACAACTTATCTCTGGGGCCTTCCAGTGGCTGGTAGGGGAACCCAGGCCCTCCCTCTCCCCTGGGTTCCAGCCCAGAGACCCAGTAGTGAGCAGGCAAGGTCTGACTGTTAAGGACCCCAGGCTATTTCCTACCTCAGCGTGTTGGCAGGCATTTCCCAGAGTCCCTTCTTGGCCCCCCTATGCGTCTGCATTCCTCTCAGGCTCCCTGCTTCCTTCAGGGCCAGGACTCTCAAGATTTCACACCCTACAGTGCTCTACCAAGTCCCAAACCATGTGGAGAAACTTAAACCACTCCTACCCTTCTTGGGCTTGCCCTTCAGTCCTTCACCAGTCTGCCCAATGCTCTGCTCCTCAGCTGAACACTAACACCCCAGGGCTGCCTCCCTGGAGTCTTGTTTCTATTTTGAGACCCACCAGAGCTGCTAACTCCCCTCATGTGGCTTTTCCTGATTCTCCTCACTTGTATCAGACAGATCTCAACCTTCTCTCTCTCCTGGGTTTTCCAAACTGAGCTCAGCCTCTGCTAGTCCTCTTAAGGCAGAGGTCCCCACACAGTGCTGTGCTCCCTAAGGGGGGCAGGGCATGGAGGAACATGCAGGGGGATGCAGCAGGGCCTGGACCAGCTCCCACAGTGGGTGGGGAGGGAGCACCACCCAGCCCCGCTCCACTCCCAGCTCTGCTCTGGCCCCACCCACACCCCCAGCTAGGCTAGGACCTACTTTGCAGGCAAGGCATGATGGGAGTGCATTGTGCTCCACTCTCACCTCCAACCTTTCCAGGAATGCCCCTTATGCTAGGCTAGGCCATAGTTATGCCAGCTGGGAATTTCCCTGGGGATTATCCAGGGAATCGCTGGCTGCTCTTTTATGGCACCTGTTTGTCCCCTTTATGCTGCTGGAGCTGTACAAAGGGGCCAGGACCCAGCTCTGTTTTGTCTCTTGCTGCCATGCAAATAAAATAAGTCACTTTCAGATCATGGCAACAGAATGTAACTGGCTGTGTACTTGGTCTCCTGTTTAATTAAATAGAACATAACAGGCACTGTAGCAATTACCAACCTGTGGCTTTGTGCCAAATGGTGCTTTAGCCACAGGTATCTAGCATGTCCATTTGTTGCTAATGGCTCGAGCTACTGAAAGTGCATTCTGTAATAATGTGCCTCGCTCTCTGCTCCTCTGATGCACTCTGCAGTTGCTACAGCCAGGAATTTAACAGTACATTAGGGGCGGGTGACCTGTGAGTACGTTAGGTAACAGTGTCCAGTGAAGGGTCCTCGAGCTGAGGATGTTCTGCTGCCGCAGACACTGTCTGGTCCTGCTCGCCCTGAAGCCACCCACGCAAAGAGTCATTGAACATGTTGCTGTTCTAGGCTCCTGCCTGTTCTGCATTGTATGGTACAGCTGCCCTGATTAGCAGGTATGACTTGAACTAAGTGAGGACCCAATCTGGCAGCATGTTAACAGTACTGCCAACCCCTTAGCATTTAAATCATGCGCCATGTCTCTCAAAATTATGAGATATAAACAAAATAATGTTTGGGGTTTTTCTGTGATTGGGATTTTAAGCTTTGGGGTACACTAGGATCATGTTCTCAAGCTTTCCTCTGCAATCATGAGGGCTAGAAACTTACTTTTTTAAAAAAAAAAAGCTGAGGTTCTTATCTAAGTCACAGGACTCTAGGAGCTGGGGCTTTAAGAAAAAAAACCACACCAAATATTGCGAGACTCATGATAAAAGCATCTGAGCTGTCAGCATTGTGTTCAGTTTATAACAAGCATGCTCAGTAAGAGAGCGATCTAATAGAACTGGTTTGGATATGATTCCGCCCCCAACCCCCCTTAAAAATTTCAGCAAAAATATTAGCCTCCTCTCTCACCTGGCATGTTTCTGGCTCACTTGGCCCCTGTCCCCAGCAGCTGGGATGGCAGCGGACTGCCTCCCACCTGGGACCTGCTGCCTGGGAAAGGGGCTGAGCAAGCTGGATCCCCCCCTCCTCCCCGGCATGCTTGGCCCTTGTCCCCGTCATCTGAGCCTGGGCAAGACATGAGCTGCTGCTGCCTCTCAAGCAGAAATGGCTCTGTCCCACTCCCCACACCACTGGAGTGAGGGGAGGGTGCAGAGAGACAAGGACAGAGCCCCTCTCCCTCCATGCCCCCAGCAGACCAATTTAGGGGAGGTCACTTGACCCTCCATGCCCCCCCTCACGTCACCTCTGCCACTAACCCCCCTGCCCCAGCTTTTTTCTCCTCTCCCCACCCCCCTGGAAAGTTTAACAGGGCACTTCACCTTGAGCGTGTGACAGGTTAGATCACAGAACCCCCCTTGGGAGCTGCCACCTGATGTGCCAAGACTACTTCTACCCCTGCTTTCCCTGCCAGCTCTGGACCCCAGCACCCTGTCTTGCTGAGCCAGATACTCCCGTCTGCTCCAGCACAGACCCAGGGTCTGAATTACTTGCCCCAAAGCTGCAGGCTTCACTGAAAACAGCTCACAGAAGTGTTCTTATCTATAATGCTCAGATGCCCAACTCCCAATGGGGGTTAACCCCAAATAAATCTGTTTTACCCTGTATAAATAAAGCTTATACAGAGTAAACTCAAACTGTTCACCCTCTATAACACTGATAGAGAGAGATGCACAGCTGTTTGCCCCCCTAGGTATTAATACATAGGCTGAGTTAATTAATAAGTAAAAAGTGACTTTATTACCTACAGAAAGTAGGATGTAAGTGGTTCCAAGTAGTAACAGACAGAACAAAGTAACTTGCCAAGCAAAATAAAATAAAACATGCAAATCTCTGTCTAAGCAAACTGAATACAGATAATCTCACCCTCAGAGATGCTTCAGCTTTTTCCTCAGACTGGCCACCTTCCAGGCCTGGGCACAATTCTTTCCCCTGGTACAGCTCTTGTCCCAGCTCAGGTGGTAGGTAGAGGATTCTTCATGATGGCTCCTCCTGCTTTGTTCTGTTCTACCCCTTTATATATCTTTTGCATAAGGCAGGAATCCTTTGTCCCTCTCTGGGTTCCCACCCCTCTTCATCACTGAAAGACACTGGGTTAAAGATGGATTCCAGTTCAGGTGATACAATCACATGTCACTGCAGGACTTCATTGCCCACTTGCCAGCACACAGGTATACAGGAAGACTTACAGGTAAAACACTCCCATCTGCAGACAATGGTCCTGGTTAATGGGAGTCATCAAGATTCCAAACCACCATTAATGGCCCACACTTTGCATAATTGCAATAAGCCCTCAGTTATATTTCATATTTCTAGTTTCAGATACAAGAGTGGTACACTTATACAAATAGGATGATCACACTCAGTAGACTATAAGCTTTGTAATGATAGCTTACAAGAGACCTTTTGCACGATGCATATCCCAGTTACATTATATTCACTCATTAGCATATTTTTATAAAATCATATAGACTGCAACCTCAGAGTGGTCCCTTGAAATATGTTATCTGCTTACACTAACCAGTGTTTCACCTTTTATTTAGCTGTGACACTCTAAGTACATTCCCCAGACCTGAAGCAGAGCTCTGCAAAAGCTTGTCTCTCTCACCAACAGAAGCTGGTCCAATAAAAGATTACCTCCCCCATTGTGTCTCGCTCACATCCAGGGACCAACACGGCTACAACAACACTGCATGTAACAAAGAAGACAGTTCTTGTTCCAAAAAAAGCCCACAATCTGCATGTAAGGGCATGGCTACACTTGCAGATGTAGAGGGCTTTGAGTTAAACCAGCCTTCGGAGAGCGCACTAGGGAAAGCGCTGCAGTCTGTCCACACTGACAGCTGCAAGCACACTGGCATGGCCACATTTACAGCACTTGCAGCGGCATTGGGAGCAGTGACTTATGGGCAGCTATCCCACAGAGCACCTTTTCCCATTCTGGCGCTGTGGCTTGTGGGAAGGGGGTGGGGAGTGCGGAGTATTCTAGGTCCTGTCCCAACTCCCCGTGATGCATCGGTTTGCATCCAACAATCTGTGTTTCCATCCACATTTGATGCCATCTTTCAATGTTTTTTGTACTGTGTGCTCAGTCTTCCCTTTCGGTCTGCGGGAATGGAGCCCGAACTGCTGAGGAATATGCTGACGCGTCTCGCCAGCACGTCACGTTTGGTAGTTGTTACTCCTTAAGATCCAAACTGACAGTGAGGACTCATACAATATATTGACTCTAGTAACACACATGACGCGAGATTGCTTGTGGCATTCATGGACATGCTCACCACTATGGAACGCTGCTTTTGGGCTCAGGAAACAAGCCCTGAGTGGTGGGATCACATTGTCATGCAAGTCTGGGATGACAAGCAGTGGCTGCAGAACTTTCAGATGAGACAAGCCACTTTCATGGGACTGTGTGAGGTGCTCACTCCCACCCTGTGGCGCAAGGGGCGATAGATGGGACGCATATTCCTATTCTGGCACCACCTCACCTAGCATCCAAGTACGTTAATCGGAAGGGGTATTTCTGTATGGTTCTCCAGTAGCTTGTGGATCACTGTGGGCGTTTCATTGACATGAACGCAGGCTGGCCCAGAAAGGTGTGTGACACACGCATCTTTCGGAACAATGGCCTGTTCAGGAAGCTGCAGGCTGGGACTTTTTTCCCAGACCAGAAGATCACCATAGGGGAAGTTGAAATGCCCATTGTGATCCTTGGAGACCCTGCTTACCCTTTAATGCCGTGGCTCATGAAACCTACACAGGGAGCCTTGACAGAAGCAAGAAGCAGTTCAAATGAGCCGGTGCATAATGACTGGAGTGTGCTTTTGGCCATTTAAAGGGCCGCTAGCAGTCTCTGCATGGGAAGCTGGACCTGGCCAATGACAGCGTCCCCGCGGTTATATCCACGTGCTGTACCCTCCATAACATCTGTGAAAGGAAGGGTGAAATATTCACTCAGGCATGGAACTTGGAGGTTCAACACCTGGAGGCTGAATCTGAATAGCCAGAGAGCAGGGCTATTGGAGGGGCCCAGTGTGGGGTTGCAAGGATTAGAGATGCCTTGAGGGAGCAATTTGAGGCCAAAAGCCACCGGTAATGTTTGGTGCCCTGCAGGGGAGTGAAGTGCAGTGGTTCCAATGTTAGTAAGAATCAGTGTTGACTTGAAGTGCCTATTGCTTTCCTGGGCTAAAGTATCTTTTACTTTATGCAATAATAAAGAATGTTTTCAAAGCCAAAAAATGCATTTATTGAAAAGAAACACAACTGCTTGGGAAACAGAAAGGGCAAGGGAGTGGGGTGGGGAATGAGACAATCACAGATTTGCGTATGTCCTGTATCATACTCAGCTTTCCTGTCTGGAGTGCTGAGCAATGAGTGCTGCACTTCAGGATGGCTATACTGCATGGTGATGGGGGCTGAGTGCAGTGGGCAAGGGTCACGGTTTTCAGGGCTGGGTGGTGAAGCTAAAGGTGTTGGAGGCAGCTGGTGGCGATAAGAACCCAGATGTTGAGGAAAGTGGGTTGGAGGTGACATGGGGGCACAAGGGAAAGAGTTTTGGGACAAGGGCTGCAGGGGCGGCAGGCGCAGTAGTGCTCTGCATGCATGGCTACGAGCGCTTGGATCAAGTCTGCTTGGCGCTCCATGATGCTTATCAGCTGATCCGTGCCAGATCTCCGTGATTTGATGCTGGCACTCCTCATTCTGCTGGCAGATCCTCCTTTCACTCTCCCTCCACTCCTGTGCTTTTAGATTCTCCTTAATGGACTGCTGCATTACTTCATCCAGCATGTCGTCTTTGCTTCTATGTGGCCTCTTCCTAATTCTTTGGAGTCTTTTGGCAGGTGATAACACAGACAGCTGAGATTTCAAGGTTGCATCTGTAAAGGCAAAATGCAACACTTAACAGAGGCAGCATTGTTCACACCAGACAGAGTAATGACTTCCCCATACTTAAGGGCAAGCACAGGCTACACAATAGCATAATTTGCCAGACCCAAAGCAAGCGCACATAACCCATGGGACCCCCCCAAAATGGTGAGTAAGCACAGGGTCAAGGGGGACTGATTGTTTCACAGCCATACTGTCCTCTGGGTTTCTGTGCCTTGGAGAGCCAACAGCTGCAGGGGGTCCCTATACAGAACAGTGTCCCCACATTTTCCACAGGAGTTTGTCCTGGAAGATATCTCACTACTGAGGGTGACCTGGGAAGCAAGGGAGGGTCTTCTACTGCAATGCGGCTTCCGCTCTGGCCCATATGCAGCTTGCCTGTGTGCAGCAATGGTCCCCTGCACCTCTCACGGCACAGTGACGCGGATATGTTAGCCTGACTGGGACAAGGACCACAGTGGCTCTCCCAAGGAACCTGCACAAGCACATTGCCCAAGTTCTGGATGAGACCTTTGAAGAGATCAGTGAGGCCAATTACTGCAATGTGAGAACACATCAATACCCTATTCCACATCTAGGCATGCATGCAACCCTAACCCTCCTCGCCCCAAGAGCCTGCACCAAATAACTTCTTTCCCAAAATAAAAGCCGCTTACCAGGCACCTCCTCTGGTGTTGGTCCTTCCCCAAGCACTGGCTGCTGTAACTGGCTACCTTCCTCCTAGCTTGAGAACAGCTCCTGGCTGCATGCATCTAAGGATGCCAGGGTGTCCCCTCACCCCGCCTCAGCACCCTCGCTCCTGCTTTCCTCCTCCTTCTGACTTGTTGAACTTGGCTCTGAAGTGTCCATGGTGGTACTCGGAGTGGAGGTGGGGTCGCCCCCAAGTATCACGTCCAGCTCTTTGTAGAAATGGCAGGTTGTGGGGGCAGCACCAGAGCGGTGGTTTGCCTCGGGGGCTTTACGGTACGCACTCCGCAGTTCCTTCATTTTAATCCTGCACTGCAGTGTGTCCTGGTCATGGCCGCTTTCCATCATGTCCCTTGATAGCTGCCTGAAGGTATTGTAATTCCCACGGCTGGAGTGCAGCTGGGACTGGACAACTTCCTCTCTTTCCCCCCCCCCCCTTCCCCAAACACTGATGTCCAGCACCTCACCATTGCTCCATACTGGGGATTGCCTGATGTGTGGAGGCATGGTCACCTGGAAAGATTCGTTGAGAGCACTCCACATCTTGCTGAGCAAACAGGAAGGGAATTTTCAAAATTCCCAGAGAATTTAAAGGGCGGGTCTGACTGTTGGTCACCTGAGGGCAGAGCAGTGGAGTTCAAACTGATGACCTGAGTGGCTAAAACAAGCATTGTGGGACACTTCTGGAGGCCGATCAGAGCGCATTAACAGGCCAGGGTGCTCCAGCGGAGGTGCATCAAACTTTATTCTACTTGTGAGGTGGATTACCAGGAGTGCTCCAGCCACGGAGTCAGAGCGCTCTACGTGCCTTGCCAGTGTGGGTTGTGAGTTAGAGCACACAAGGCTGCTTTAATGCACTCTATCTTGCAAGTGTAGCCATGCCCTAAGACAGGATCTAGTAGGTGGATGATGCAGGCAAATCGGGTGGTTTGGGAGATCAGTAGGCCCCACACAAGTTAGCAGGAAATCTGAAGTCACAGCTGACCACTTACCTGACCGATGTCAGAGGAGAGTGATTTCTAGAGGTAGGTTTTAAGAAATAATTTGAGAGGATAATTAGGCAGTTGTACAAATTGTTCCCATGCAAGAGGGCAGCATGGAAGAACAAGAACTGGAGGTGTAAGAGACCCAAACAGACAAGCAATTGATTAAGTCTGCCTGCAGTGGAAGAAGCAAGGATCACAGGCTTATCTTTGTTTGATGCTGACTCACCTTAATTACAGGGGAAAAGACAATTGTCAGCTGTGGCTCTTAGCTGGATTTATGGCTAATTGGCTTGTTTTTGTAATTGCTAAGTGTGTTTAGCTTAATGAAGCTTTGTGTTAAATCTATGACACTATTGTTTCATCTGCTGTCTGCCAAGAGAATGCTCCTGTCAATGAAATGACACATCTTCATGAATGGCTCTCAGGATAAATATTCTAGATCTCAGACAAATGCAAAATTATGATTATTTTTAAATAATACGCATATTATATATTGCCACACTGAAAAAATGTTTGCAAAGTACATTAATTAAATGGAACTGGCAAACTATCTGCACTGTTGCTCCTTCCAGTGGTAGAGGGTCCCTTCAGACAAATATACATAATCCTTCCAAGTTTGTATTATTGTGGTAACACTAGAGGGCTCCAGGTCAAGCCCAAATGTCTACACCACAATTAAACAGCTCCTTAGCCCAAAGTCCAGTGAGCCTGAATCAGCTGGCACGGGCCAGCTATGGGTGTCTAGCTGCAATGTAAACAAACCCCTAGAGGCCCCGATTAGAGTCCCGTTGTGCTAGGTGCTGTACTAACATGACAGAATCATAGAAATGTAAGGTTGGAAGCAGGGCCAGCACTTCCATTAGGTGACCCTAGACGGTTGCCTAGGGTGCCAGGATTCGGGGGGCAGTATTTTGTGTGCTCCCAACTGGGCGCACGGGAGCTTCCGTTCTGCTCCTGTCGTGCTGCCGAAGAAGGACCTTCTGCTGACATGCCGTGGAAAACAGTGGCAGGCAATTCCGCAGCTCAATGACTCCTGCTGTTGCCTGTGGCATTTCAGTGGAGGGTCCTTCTTCGGTGGTGCGATGAGAGTGGAACTGGAAGATCCCGCATGCCCTGTGGGGAGCGTACAAAATGCTGCCCTCCGAATTCTGCCTAGGGTGCCAGAAACTCTGGCGCTGCTCCTGGTTGGAAGGAACCCCTAGAAGTCATCAATTCCAGCCCCCTGCACTGTGGCAGGACCAAGTAAACTTAGACCATCCCTGGCAGGTGTTTGTCCAACCTGTTCTTTAAAACCTCCAGTGAGGGGGATTCCACAACATCCCTTGGAAGCCTGTTCCAGAGATTAACTGCCCGAGAGTTGGAAAGTTTTTTTTCCTTATATCTCACTTCAATCTCTCTTGCTGCAGATTAAGCCCATTATTTCTTGCCCTACTGTCAGTGGACACGGAGAACAATTGGTCCCCCTCCTCATTTTAACAGCCCTTAACCTAAGACTATCAGTTCCCCCCTCTGTTGTCTTTTCCCAGGACTAAACATGCCCACTGTTTTTAACCTTTCCTCACAGGTTAGGTTTTCTGGGGACTCTTTCCAATCTCTCCAGATTTTTCCTATAGTATAGTGCCCAGAACTGGACTCAGAACTCCAGCTGAGGTCTCACTAGTGCCAAGTAGAGCAGGACAATTACCCTCTGGTGTCTTATGTACAGCACTCTTGTTAATACACCCCAGAATGATATTAGCCTCTTTGGCAGCCGCATCACATTGTTGACTCCTATTCGGTTTGTGAACTCTAATCCCAAGATGTAAAGGATTTATAAAAAATAAACCCAACCTTCCCTTTCTCCCACCCAGAACCTCCCACCTCCCCCTCAAGAAAATCCTATGCCAAGTAGAGAAACTCTACGCTAAATAGGGGGAAGAACCAGAAACTCCAAAAAGTCTGCTAGGGACCTAGGCCTCTCAAGATGCCCCCAACACGGTCACCTCCCCACCCACCTGGCTGAGACTGGCCAGACTTCTGCACCAGTCCCAGGCAACTCAGCTCCTGGGAGACAGGTGGGGCCTCACAGGTGGTGGGAAGCAGAGACTGCCTGGAGCCGGGGGTGCACTGGGGTCCAGCCAGGAGGCAGAGAGGAGCAGGGGGTGGGGCCAGGAAGTGGAGAGGTGCCTGTGGCCTGAGGAACAAGTGATAGGCAGCGGGGAGCCAGTGGGCTGGCAGAGTCTCAGGGTGCAGTGCAAGTGGAGCAGGCCAGGGCCCCTTTTGAGCATGGGCCTGGCTCCATTGAGCCACTGGTGCCATTGTAAACCCGCCACTGACCTTAATGCTAATAATTATTCATTAATAACTTGAGAACAGGGCTTTGCCCAAAGAGTCAAATCGCACCTGCCCTCCTAAAGAGTAAATGACCCCAAAACAATACAGACGCTGCCTGAACCTAGGCTGAGGGAGTTGTAAAAAGGAGCCAGCCAATCGCATGCTTTTCATACGCTGTGTAGGGAAAGTGGCTGTGGCCTTCCAAAAAGGTGTGGTCAAGATTCCAGCCTCTATGCACTGGGCCTCCCCCTACAAAGAAAGCATAAAACTGAAGCACTCTCTTTAATCCTAAAAAAGGATCCCTTTAATATCCCAGGGCACCTCGCCACCTCCTCGGAGGCTCCGTGCTTCCCCCTCACAACCTGCTCTGCATCTCTGCTCTCTCTAGTGAGCTTCTCTGACCTTTTTTCTCCTTCTATCTTTGTATAAATGTCTGTTCCTTCTCCTGTAGCACTATTTCAGGCTCCTCCTAAGTGTACGAGATATACAGTAATTGCAGAAGCAATGAAATATACATGCACCTGTTGGAAGCAGCATAAGAAATGAGCCTTTCAAGATGTATCAGATTTGGCTTGATTTATACAGCAAGCCAGCCCTAGCCTTCACATACCATGGGAAATGAGGGAAGAACAGCTGCAGTGGCGGGGGGGGGGGTTCCAACTGATATAATAGCTAAACCCTCTCCTCCAATCCACTAGGGAGCTCTTAACCCTAGTGTTTTTCCCCATCCACAGACTGAATTCACCGCAGTGCAGAAGACCAGGTCACACTCCCACTATCAGCCGGGCACACTCAGCTGGCCAGAGAAGGAAGTCAGAGAAATGGAGCAGGATTCTGAGGGGGAGCCATTGCCAGCTCTTGGCACTGGGACCCTTGATAGCACCTGGTGCAGGATTCCCTGTTTGAGTCCTGGTGGGGATCAGAACCGTGTTCCAGAGCACTCCTAGGGCACAGCAATACTCCATTCACACCTTTGCTTACATCCTTCTGCAAACTTGGCAATTCTGCCCCTGCTGGCCCAGTCTCTGGCACCACATTCCGTAGTTAGCAGGGGCAGCAGGCAAGGAACCATGTTAGAGAGGCAGGGAGTGCTGCACGAAACAGGAGAACGATAAGAATAGCCAACCAGTCATAAGGGCTTGGTACTATAAAACATGCAGGGAGACCAGCTGCCTCCCAGCCAGAGGGGCTCCTGCTTATGCTGTCTCCACTGCCTATACAAGCATATCCAGGGTGTGGTGCTTACATTAAGTGTATTTAATGAAGAGTGGCAATAGGTTTTGAAGATGCTAATAAGCCAGCTGCTTGGCACTCAGGCTGTGCTGCAGGTATCCCATCTCATGGCTGCACCAATGCAATGCACCCTTCTCTTGAGGCCAGGTGTTTTGCTCTTTGCCTAAGGCTGACTTTGCTTGCTTTTCTCTCTCTGGCTTAGGATGGCCGCCGTTTAGCCCACACACTGTGCCGATGTGCCGTTTAAGGGAAGAGGGCAGTATAGAAGGAGATCAGCTGGGGGGCTGTACCAGAGAGCTTCCCCAGGCTGTAACTCCAAGGCGCACATGTTGGGTGTGAGGCAACCCAGGGATGCTTTGGAGCTTAGTGAAACTGCCAGGCATTCGTATTCCAGTTCTGGACACTCTTTAAAAGTTTTGCATCATGGGCTATATTGTGTCTTTTGGAACCTTGTTGGGTGCACTAAGAGGGGCCAAGCAGCAGTGTCAATATCAGGGGGCATTCTGTCTGTGAGGGAGGCCTGGTGCCTATGCATATGCTGGAAGAGAGGCCAAATTCTTCCTCCATTAATGGAATATTTTGCATTGCACTGGTGTAGCTAAGGGTTGGCTCTTGGTCCTGTGACTCCAGCATTTCAATATATAATAAAAATAAAGAAGACATAATATCCAGCCAGGAACGACAGCTCAGCAACAGTCTCATCTATAGGCTCCAGCCCTTAGGAATCTCTCCATGGGATCAAAAGTGTTAAAACTAAATTTCTATTGAGTTTCTATAGTCTACAAAGATGAAATGCTGGCACGGCTGCAAGCGCTTGGCAGGATTCAACACACATTACATCGGTCATTAGTTTGGGCTTTGGAGCACCAAGTGAAATAAATCCGAGCAGACATTCCACACGGCAGAGGTGTGCTTGGGATCATCAGTCCTCCTAAAAAAGCATTTTGTTACTTACATTAATTCAATGAGCCATAAGATGGGAAAAGGAACAAAACAAACATAAAAACATCTTCTAAGCAAACAAGTTGCATCTCTTTATGATTTAAAAAAAAAATCCTTTTATGGATATACCACTGGGCTCCACTCTAATTGCCCACAGTGGCTGCTCAGACTCACTCTCCCCACAGCTGTGTAAAGACAGGCTGATTACTTCATTGCAGAACAATCACCAATCTTCAGCAAACCAGAAGAAATTTTTTTTTCCCGCTTCCTTCCTCAGCATTTAACTTGATCTGTATGTCAGGGATCTTTCTCCTGCTGCTCTGTATGCTGGGACAAGACAAGATTTCAGCGCTTATTGCCAGGTCTCTCTTGGATTCTGGAGTTTACTCTGGCTGCATAGCTTTTTCATGTGTCTCTTCTAAATTAATAGGTTTTGATTCATCTCTTGTTAAGTTGATAACAAAATTCCAATTGAAGTCCATGAGCGCAGGACTGGAACCATGCTGAAGATGTATATAGAGACACATACCTTCCTTGGGATATATTTGCAAATGTGTATAGACGCTAAGTTACTCAGGAGCCCGATTTGCAGGTAGTCCCTCTATCCAATGTGCCTGTGCACAAAGTGGTGTGTGTGCAAATCAGGGGTTATGTGCATGCATCAAAAGTTGTGGGTGTGCAAAGTTATGCATTCACTTTGGAAAATGCTGTCCATGCTGCACTATCTGTTCATACATGGGTTTAATAAATAACAAGCAGGAGAAAAGATAATCCAAACGTTGCATAATAGAACTATGTAAATTGGATCCTAGCCTTACACAAAATCTATAGGAAGGTGAGCAGCACAAGCGGGTGTAACTTTAGCGAGGTGGAACCGACAAGCTGTGAAAAGCATGTCTACTGGTGGTTCCCAGAGAGCCAGCACAACGCAGACTGATTTTAATTACAGCACTCTGCCCAGGTGTGAACGAGCTCTATTATGCACAGCACAGAGGCAGCTGATGTCATTCACAGACCTGGTTAGACAGTGCATTAAGAGACTACCCATTACAATTGAAGTGGACAAGGAAGAAATGCTAAGGTGATTGTAACATGACTGCATACAAACCCTTCCTCTGTGTAGCACTGGTGAAAGCCATCCTGCTGTCCCTGGGGAAGATCACCGTCGACTCCGCCATCCCTGGGACAGACAGCCGACTGTGACCTGACATCGTCTTGATGGACGCAGAAAAGAAGGGCCTCACGATAGACATCACGATGCCATCTGAAAACAGATCACCGGCCTTCCACGAGGCCCGAGCCCGGAAGGTGTTGAAGTACATCCCACTGGCCAACACCCTGAGAGCCCAGGGTTACAAGGTCCAGATACACGGCCTGATTCTGGGAGCCCTGGGTTCATGGGACCCCCACAACAAGCCGGCACTGAGAGCGTGTGGAGTTGGGCGACACTATGCCCAGCTCATGAGACAGCTCATGATGTCCGACACCATCAGGTGGTCCAGAGACATTTATATGGAACACATCACGGGACAGCATCAATTCCACGTTAAGTAATCGAGACTGACAACCAGGGAAATAACCCACTTCCTTCCCTGACGAACCAAGGGATGCACCCCACCCATGTACTTATTCTCTACACTGATACTGACTTGGACTCTTTATACATTCCGTGGGTGGTGTACCCAAGCCCACTTTTCCACTGATGCTTAAAAACCCCCTGCACCCCAATCTGGGTCTGTGCTGGTTATGTGATATGTGTATCTCTTGATCCTTGTAACTGATACCTGTAATCCCTCATCACTCAAGTTGGACCCAAGATGTGTATATTTAAGAGGGAAGGCACTGTACAAGTTAATTTTAAACATTAACTTGAATAAAAATTTTAAATCTGTCTAATAGCACGGCATGTGAGGATTCAAGTCAGTGATGACAAACAGTGGTGTAACCAGGGCTGGCTCCAGGCACCAGCTTAGCAAGCAGGTGCTTGGGGCGGTCACTCTGGAGAGGGGCGGCACATCCAGGTATTCGGGGGCAATTCAGCGGAGGGCCCCCTGCTCCTGCTCCTGCTCCTGCTCCTGCTCCTGCTCCTGCTCCTGCTTGGACCGAAGGACCTCCTGCTGAATTGCCGTGAATCGAGATCGTGGCTCTTTTTTTTTTTTTTTTTCCTGCTTGGGGCGGCAAAACCCTTGGAGCCAGCCCTGGGTGTAACGTATACCTCAGTAAGTTGTAAATCCGTGTTGGGAGGATAAATGGGTTAGGTGTACCCAGGCTGAGGCAGGGAGGCAAAAAGATCAGGGTGTTGGAGAGCCGGTACATTTTCTGGAGGCTGCCATCCTGTGCTTCAGCATCTACACTTTTGTTTACTATAATAATAAATAATACTTAATAAAGTTTCAAATGGTTCTGATGACAAGGACTTGTCTACACACAAAAGTTGTCCCTCTTTCACTGTCTGAATGTAGTTAAAGCATTACATCACCCTAGTGTGGACACAGTTATAGACTCATAGACTTTAAGGTCAGAAGGGATCATTATGATCATCTAGTCTGACCTCCTGCACAATGCAGGCCACAGAATCTCACCCATCCACTTCTATAACAAACCCCTAACCTATGTCTGAGTTACTGAAGTCCTCAAATTGTGGTTTGAAGATCTCAAGCTGCAGCGAATCCTCCAGCACGTGGCCCGTGCCCCATGCTGCAGAGGAAGGCGAAAAACCTCCAGGGCCTCTGCCAATCTGGCCTGGAGGAAAATTCCTTCCCGACCCCAAATATGGCGATCAGTTAAACCCTGAGCATGCTAGCACCCAGGAAAGAATTCTCTATAGTAACTCAGATCCCAACCCATCTAATATCCCATCACAGACCACTGGGCATACTTACCTGCTGATAATCAAAGATCAATTGCTAAATTAATTGCCAGAATTGGGCTATCCCATCATACCATCCCCTCCATAAACAGTTACCTTTGTATAAAGGTGCTTATATTGGTATAGCTTATTCTCACTGCATACACCACCTACTGTGAATCAGTTTAACTATATTGGTTTAAAAACCACCACACTCCTCACCAACATAGTTATACCACTGCAATACTAGTGTGTAGAACAGGCCTAAATGAATCTTTACAATGGGAACATTGACTGATGTAGACAGCTCAGGTGGATATGTGTGAGTTACTGTGGTTAGGCTGCTGGTGAGCAGACACCACATCCTAGAACGCTGACCAATATTGTCTCCTTGTATTCCCCCATCTGTCTGCATCCATCTCGTCTCATACTTAGATTGTAAGGTCCTTAAGACAGGGACTGTCTTTTCGTAGTTGTACAGCAGCTAGAATGGTGGGCTTGTATGTATTTATTGTAATACAGACAACCTGGGGTCTGCCTAGCAACAGGGGTTTTGCCCTTTGTTTTCAATGTAAAGCAAACCAGAAAAACCACTTTATTTGCATGTATGTAGTGCTGGTAATGACTCTCAGTGGGAGTGCTATTGTGTGACAAAAGACTCTTAATAGCACCTTAATGGTTTCTTGCTTATTATGCAAGCCACAAACTGCCAGAGAGAGCAGAAAAAAAAATTCTCTCTGGTTCCCTTTTAAAACCAAACTGTTTCTCTCTGCTAAAAAGCCCTTAGCAGAGAAAAGAAAAATATAATATTCCTACTGGCTTCTGGATTTTGTCTATCCCATAACCGCTGCACACCATGTCATAACTTTAGTCCCAGATTTGGACCTTAGCGTCCAAAATATGGGGGTTAGCATGAAAACCTCCAAGCTTAATTACCAGCTTGGACCTGGTACTTGCTGCCACCACCCAAAAAATTAGAGTGTTTTGGGGCACTCTGGTCCCCCTGAAAAACCTTCCCTGGGGACCCCAAGACCCAAATCCCTTGAGTCTCACAACAAAGGGAAATAGAATACAAATCAAAGCACTCCAGCACTTATATTCATGCAAATACCAAAAAAAATAAACCATATAACTTACTATCTGATCTCTTTGTCCTTACCCTTAGAAACAGAAGATTAGAAAACAGAAACTACTTCTCCAAAGCTCAGAGAAAGCAGGCAGACAGAAAACAAAGACCTCAGACACAAAATTCCCTCCACCCAAAGTTGAAAAAATCTGGTTTCCTGATTGGTCCTCTGGTCAGGTGCTTCAGGTGAAAGAGACATTAACCCTTAGCTATCTGTTTATGACAACAGACAACAACAATAATAATATCACCACCATTATTCCCAGCTGGTTGTTGACTCCCAGTTTGTCCCATCAGCATATAGAAAGTGACAATCTCTGAGAATGAGAGAGGTCCTAGGGATAGTTTGCATATAGCACCTCTCAGCATAACTCCCAGCAGTTTTATGCATTCTTGTAATTTTCTCCTTTTCCTTATTTTTTTTAAACAGCTGATTTATAAGATCCTAAAAATAGGCTTATAAATGAAACATCAAGAAATGAATCTAGGCTGCAGCAGATCAATAGTAAGTGCTACTTGGTAACTGGAATTCTCGGAAACAGAGAAAATGCCTGCTGACTTTCCTGTTCTTTTAGGAACAGTTCCTCCTTGGTTTTGTTGCACAGAAAGTGTATGCTTTTGAAGGTCAGATGACTGCAGCATTCTGCTTTTGGGCTTGCTGGGATTTCACCCTTTTAGCTGATTAAGAATTATTCATTTCACACAACGGAGCAGCCCCAGTGCTAGGGGAGGCTCCATAGTTAAGGTTGCCTTCAGTTTTCCCTTCCACGTGTGATTCCAAAATTGTAAAAATGTGTCTGATTTCGTTGCCTTCTATCATCGTTAGCATAATTAACACACTTAGGTGGTGGTTCTACCCTGCTCCAGAAAGTGCACACAAACAAGCAACGGAGAGGGTCCAAACTTACCTCCTTCTGGGGATTTTGTTTGCAGTTATACTTGCAAGGCTTAAATTCAGCCAGAGCTGTTGCTGCAGTAAATATTTTCACGCCCCTCTCCCCTCCAGGATTAAGGTTTCCTGGGGCTCTTGGCCAGAGAAAGTGTGGGGTCCCTCCCCACCTCTTCCACCTGCAGTCCCATCTCCATTCCGCCCCCTCTGCCTGTGGCCCAGCCCACAGCCCCACCCCTTTCTCCCCTTTTTCTGGGGCCACGCCACTGTTCCACTCAGGGTACTCCCCATTCTGCCCCCTCAAGCAGTCCCACAACCCATTTGTACTTTCTGCCCCCCGCACTGTGGCCCAAGACTAGAGAACATCTGTCCCCCCACCATTGCCCCAGGCCACAGCAAGGAGTGAGAACTCCCCCAGCCCTGAGGCTGCAGCAGGTAGCGAGAGCTCCTCCAGTCCCAGGGCCGCAGTGGGGGTCTCAGTGCTGTGGCTTCTCCTGCCACCCCTGGTTTCTGAAGGGAAGCAGGGTCAGGGATGCAGGGGCTTCCCCCTGGTGGCACTGCTGCCGAGGAACAGGGTTGAGAGACATGGGTGCTTCTTCCGCTGCACCCACCTGGCGCTGCTACTGGGAAGTGGGGTCAGGGCATGGGGGCTTTCCTCGCCCTGGCGGCCGGGGCCCCTGGGAATGCACCTCGTAGGACCAGTGGTTAATCTGCCACTGCCCCCTGGAGTTTTTATAGCATGCTGGGCAGAGATACTCTAAGAATTTAACCCCTGCTGTAGCTGCACTCTTAAGGCTCTGCATGGTCTATCCTCTCCCTAGCTATCACCTCTCATAGGCTGCTGAGATGTCCCTGCTTCATCTATGATGGCCATTGTGCATGGGTGGCAGGTATCGTAGGCTGGGGGGAGGCTGTGCCTCCCCAAACAGCCTGGCGTGACCCTGCTCTCGCTACACCCCCAGGCTCCCACCTGCAGTTCCCCGCGCTCTGCTCTCATGCCCTGGCCCAGGCTGGTTGTGGCTGGCCAGCCTGCCTCCTGCAGGGATTCTGAGTGGCTGGCTCTGGGGCCGTGCTGCCAGCCTGGCACTTGAACTGGGCCATCCAGCATCCTGGGGCTGGGGGTGTTGCAGGCATGCCGCCCAGCTGCCTGGTGCTCTGGGGCTGGCTGCCTGGGGCATTGGAGTGGGAGGAGCTGCCACCCGGGGCTAGGGGTGCTGCTGGGGCCGGAGGTGTTCTGGGCTCCTGTGGGGGAGGGGAAGCAGGGCCTCAGGCACAAGGGGAGGGGCCAGAGGCTAGCCTCCCCCAGTGGCTGGGTCACCGGCCACCCATCCCATTGTGATTGCCCATTTGTCAGATTTTCCCACAAGCACCTGTCTGTTTTTCCCAGGCTGTCCTTTACGTGTGGGAGGAACTCCCTGTAAAACACCACAAAACCACTAACCCATCCTCTGATACATCTCTCCTGACATCTTACTTCTGCTGTGATGCCTGCAAAAGGGTAGAGACAGACAAGGTGGGGGAAGTAATATCTTTTAATGGACCAACTTCTGTTGGTGAAAGAGTCAAGCTTTTGAGCCACAAAGAGCTCTTCTTCTGCTTCCCTCAGCTATTTGCTGCATGCACCTGCGTTTCTCATCTTACATGGAGATTGTGAGCTCTTAGGGGCATGGGCTGTCTTTTTAGTGGAAGGCAGCCCTGATCCCTAATGAAGGCATCTATATGCTACCACAATATTCAATAAGTTAATAATAATGGTAGATTAATAGATTCCAATGCCAGCAGGGACCGTTGTGATCATAGTCCGACCTCCTGTATAACAGAGGCCATAGAATTCCCCGCAAATAATTTCTGTTTGAACTTACAGCAGATCTTTTAGCAAAACTTCAAATCTTGATTTAAAAGGTGCCAGTAATGGAGAATCCACCACGAGCCTTGTTGAATTGTTCCAGTGGTTTATTGCCCTCGCTGTAAAATATGAGTAACAAATATAAAACTTGTGCCAGAGCTTCCTCTTGCATTCTCCATTGCTCTCTTTGTCCCTGGGATAGCGGAAAAAAACTCTTTTTAAAGTGCACAACACCATCAACAACAGATGCAGTGAAAACAAAGGGAAATGCAAGAAGTTTAAGAACTATTCCAGGATGCATTCTCTTAGCAATCCTGAATTTGAGAACTATAAATGGCAACATGATTCTAATTCACTCATCCATTTCTCAGGTGTCTAGCGATTCCTTTTCTAAACTGCTAATTAAATTCTTAACATTAGTGTTCAGGTATTGAATCACCTTACACAAATTCTCACCTTGCTGTGTAACAACGCCCCACTGAGTACTTGTAGAAGTAAGGTTATAAAAGATGGATTTCTCTGCACAAACCTCAGCGATGTTATACACGCCATTCTCTTCTGACAAGCCATAACCTGAGGGAGGGGTTGTTTCATTCCTTTTCCTTAAGGAACTACCTCCTGCAACACCACTGAGTAGGGTGACCAGATAGCAACTGTGAAAAAATGGGACGGGTGGGGGGTAATAGGCGCCAATATAAGAAAAAGCCCCCCCCCCAAATGGGACTGTCCCTTTAAAAAGGGGACATCTGGTCACCCTACCATTGAGGATTTGTAATGCTGCAAATTCCCAGCATTATTCTCCATTATCCTTGTTTCTTGCAGTCCTGGCTTCATCTATATTTAAACGAACATGGAGTGTGCTGGTCTTATGAAGGCACTTGTGCTTTAAGAACAGTATTACTGTTCTCTAAATACTAGATAACACAGCCCCCAGAGCCAGCTGGAAGTTGCAGCCAGCCACAGTCCGTTCTGAATTTACCATTCAGAGCTCACCTTCCAAAAACAGAGATTTACATTCAGTGTCTGTAGTTACACTCACATACTTGCCTAACAAGGACAGCTGTTCCACAGAGGGTGTAACCAGTTAGGATATATTTACAATTATGGACAGAAATTCTGTTGTTAATACACGTTACCCACAGCATCAGATTCTAGTTTTCTTCTAGGTGGAATGATGACCTTAGGAGCACAGGAATTGACAGACAGGATCATACCAGTTGGTCCCTCTAGTCCAGTATCCCTTCTCTGACAATGACAATGGCCAGTATCAGCTGCTTCAGAGGAACCCTGCAGTATCATATGTGGGATAATCTGCCCTCATGCTATGTGTCATCCTGGTATCCAATAGTTAGAGAGATTGGTTTAAGTCCGGAAGCAGGAGGTTTCTATCTCCTTCAAAATTTGTTATCATTATGATAACTCTGGGTATTCCTGATATCCGTGGGAATATCCCTTCCCCTTTGGAATCTTGTTAAGTTCTTGGCCTTAATGAGCTCCTGTAGCAGTGAGTTCCACAGTTTTATTAAGTGTTGTGAGGAAAAAAGTATTTCCTTTTACTGATTTTGAATTTCCCGCCTTTTTACTTCGTTGAATGTTCCCTTGTTCTTGTGTTGTGAGACAGGGAAAACAGAAGTTCTACATCTTCCTTCTCTAGGCCATTCAGTATTTTATAAACTTTTGTCATATCACCTCTTCAGGTAGTCTACACTACAATGAAACAGCCTCATGCCAGAGCCCGAGTCAGAGTGTCTAACTGCAGAGCAGACGTACTTCAGAGAAGAGAGAGATAAGGGTAACAATCCCAATCTTTTCAATCTCTCCTGATAAGAGAGTTTTCCCAGGTTGTAGGCCATTGTAATGACCCTTATTTAGAGACATGATAATAGTCTTTGTATTATTCTCCATCCCATTTTTTATGCGTCTTAACACGATGCTTTTGTTTTTTGGACCATAGCTGTGCACTGAGGAGAGGTCTCCATTGAGCTGTCCACAATGATTCCCGGGTCCCTTTCCTGAGCTGATACACCTTACAGGGTTCTGAGTAGTTAACATTTTCCCTCCAATGTGCATTATTTTGCATTTATCAACATTTAGTTTCATTTGCCCTGGTGTTGCCCATTCAGCTAGCTAGTTTAGGTCTCTCTGTAGTTCCCGACAGTCCCCTTTGGCCCTGACTAACCCAAATAACTGTGTGTCATTTGCAAGTTTTGCTACTTCTCTGTTCATGCCCCTTTCCAGATCAATCGAGTAGAGAGGCTTTTGTATGCTCCCCACAGCATGCATCTGGGTAACAACTGTGAGAATATGGCCCTACAGAAACAACTCACGCTGGCACTCATTCTGCTCAGCAGTAAGCATTTGCAGGATCTGGCCCCAAACTCTTACTAATCTGCATGAATCAAACCTAAATACCCACACACTTTGTTACACTAACAGTCGCGCACACAGCCATGGAAAAGCTCCCTCTGCTGGACACTCTCCAGGCTGCTGTGTTGGGTCCCCATCCACCGGACCTGTGTGTTTTAAGCTTTCCTTGATCTAAGTAGACTCCAGCACTGTCTCGTTCCTTGGCCTCTCTGGCTCTTTTCCAGGGCACTGATTGTCAGTCTGTTACTCCTTTGTGGATATGGGACCAGGTGGCCCAGGATCAGCACTGACTCCTCAGACTACCTTCTAGCTCCTTCCTAGAGCTCCAGCAAGTGGGCTCTCTGGGTCTGCAATTTAACTCTCTGGTGGCATGTGATAAGGAAGTAAACAGATATGCAGACTTTGCACAGGATTTTAAAACAAAATTACTCTTGACTTAGGTAGTACAAGGAATATGTGGATCTAGACAAAATAATTAACACACCTGTTCTCAGTCTTCTACCTCTGTTTCCCCACCACCCAGGAGAGTTTAGGCTTAGGGCAGCATCTTCCAGGTAGCTCAGGGTTCCCCTCTCCAGTGGATCATGTAGTGCCTCTCTCACTCTGAGTTCTGCACTCAGTGCCCCTTCCACACTCCTGCCCAAGCTGCCTTTAAAATAGCTGGCAAGAGACCACCCAGCCTCTTTGTCAAGTGCCCCCGGATCAGCCTTTTCAGGTGATCAAAGTCCCCCAGGAGGTGATTCACTGCTTAGCAACTTCCCTGCTGGAGTTCAGACTTGAAAACTGATGTGCCGTGGAGAATATAGGAGGGCTTGTGTAGATGAACAATTAGCGCGGGGCAAGCAGGGTTGTAAATCTATCTCCCCCATTTGTCAGCTGGGCACTAAATGTTTCATGCCGTGCTTGGACATACTCCCCTTTCAAAGCAGTGTAGATCAAAGCACACTAGGAAACTCCCAGTGCCCCGCAGCAAGATGCACACGGCCAGTTAATGGATTCACAGCTTGCCGCGGTCTGTTCATCTAGACAAACCCTGCTATGGTGCTCCATTTGAATAGATGATTGCCAAAGTTTAATGGCCCTCTATTGTTATTCTTGGTCCACCATCCCTTGGAATTTTAGTCAGCAAGGAAGGTGGAAAGACGGCAAGAAGGCAAGGACCAGCTTTACAATCAAAATGGAGTTTGCAGGCTGTCACATGCATATACAGAGAGTTCATAATCTCAAACAGAATAAAACTTACATGTACATGTGTAATAATTTGAGGAATCTGTCTATTTAGGCATGCAATGCTCCGTCTGTTTTCTTGAATAGGGAAAAAATGTTTCTCTCTCTTCCAGTCATCTTAGTCAAGAAACTTACGGAGGAGAACAAACTGAGAAAAGGTCACAAAATGGGGAATAAAAAGCCGCTAAGAAATAAAATTATTTGGCAAATAGAGAGAGCATTAAAGAAAAGATGGCACAAAAAACAGGAGCAGAACAACAAGTAATATCTGAGTTTGGAAAAGAAAAATACAGGGAACAGAACAAATAATTTTAGATCTGATGTCAATAGACTGAAAGAAAGAAGGAAGCAGTTATGCAGTCTTACGAAAAGGAACACATTGACAGACAAACATTTTATCTTCATAACTACTTTCAAACATATGAAAAGGAAGAGGATACATATTAAATACACTAATGGCAAGATATTTAGTATAAAAAAGTTCTGCCACTCAAAGTATTTAGACAAATATAATTAAGATTTAACATCAACCTCATTGATTCTCTAAAAAAACTAGCAGCTTGAATAGAAACAGGTTTAAATAATTATTGAAACTTACTAGGAAGATCTTAGATGCAAACAATTCACTCTGGGGAAGAGGCCAAACCCTAACCCGTGTGCCTTTTTTTAACAGAGCAAACTAGGAAAAAGCTCCTGAAAATAATGCAGACAAGGGACATCTGATAACACCAAGTCAAAGAAAAACATAGACGTGTCGTCATCAGTTATATAACCAAGAACCAGAATGTTTCCATGCTCTTCAGAGACTTCTGCAAAAGTATGACAAAAGGAATAGTAATCAGAAGAAAAATTATTCCTAACTATCAATGACCATTCAATATGGAATCACAAATCACTGTTAAGGGCCTCATTAGCTAGACTGAATATTGTAAGCTGTAAAAGCACTTCTCATCACTCAGGAGTAGCGTTTGATGGTAGTATTCAATGCTCACTAGTACTACTTGTTGTAAGAGTAGTTGCACCTTGAGTTAGAGGAAACACCACCTTTCCATAGCTTTTTCCTTTAAAAAAAAAAAAAAAAAGGACAACCCCCCCTCTTCATTTCAAAAAATTATTACAGTTGGTCACATATTGGAAAGGTGGTAGGAGATATCTTTTATTGGACCAGCTTCTGTTGGTGAGAGAGACAAACTTTCGAGATTACACAGAGCTCTTCCTCAGGTCTGGGAAATTTACTCAGAGCGTCGCAGCTAAATACCAGATGGAATAGATCAGAGTTTCTCAAACAGTGGTCGCAGTTTGTGTAGGGAAAGCCCCTGGTGGGCCAGGCCGGTGTGTTTACCTGCCCCGTCCGCAGGTCCGGCCAACCGCAGTTCCCACTGGCTGTGGATTGCTGCTCTGAGCCAATGGGCCCAGTGGAGCAGTGATCCACGGCCACAGGAAGCCGTGATTGGCCGGACCTGCGGATGGGGCAGGTAAACACACCGGCCTGGCCCGCCAGGGGCTTTCCCTACACAAGCGGCGACCTGTTTGAGAAACCCTGGAATAGATTACTTAGCATAAGTAATATGAAATATGTGTTAACTATTTATGCTAAGCAATCTATTCCATCTGGTATTTAGCTGCGACACTCTGAGTAAATTTCCCAGACCTGAGGAACAGCTCTGTGTAATCTCTAGAGCATGTCTCTCTCACCAACAGAAGCTGGTCTAATAAAAGATATTACCTCACCCACCTTGTCTCTCTCATATCCAGGGGCCAACACGGCTACAAAAATACTGCATTCAACATATTGGAAAGACATTTATGAATACTACAGGGTCTCAGTCTGATTATACTCTAGTAGGGTCATCCACTAGTATTTGTATATTTATGAAGCTTTTAAACTGACCTGCATGATTTGAACAAAGCCACTTATTTATTGTTGGACATGCAAATTTGCAAAAACAGATTTGATGTATTAGTAACTCAAGTGGCCAGTTTTCACATTCAAAGACAGAATGTAGTAGGGGAGCCCACAGCCATGCACTCCCCTCATGGTTTTGGGGTTACACTGTAGGCAGCTTCCTACAGGCAGTCTACCTCAGTTGGTTCCTCAATAAACTCAAAAACACTTTGTCCATTCCCTTCCCAGGTTCTGCTTCATTAAATTAACAAAAATGTTCAAGTCCACTCATACTAACAGGTCTTTCCTGCCTGTTGTCTCACTCCTCAAGTTTCTCTGCTAGAGCTTACTTGCTTTCAACAGCCTTTGTGCTCCACAAGAACTCTCTCTGCAGGGTCAGATGAAGTCCATCACCATAACCCAAGGTTTATACTGAGCTCTGGTTTCTTCTCTAGCCCCAAACTCCTCAGGTACAAGGGTCTTCCTTGAAGGAACTTTTCTCACTCTGTCTGCAATTCTCAGCTCTTCCCTTCAATGTCCTAATGCTCTTCATAGAGAAACTGCTAATCTGACTCAGGTGTGCCTGGGTTGGCTAGCCCCAGACTCTCCAGCCCTTTAGAGGGAAGCCACCCTGTTACAGACTGCCATGTACTTACTTGTAATATTCTTGGAGTTCAGTGAGTAAAATCCTATGGCTTCTAAAGGAAGAGGTCAAACTAAATGATCAGAGTGGTCTTGTCTGAGTTTATTTTACAGCACCTAGAAAAATGAACACAAACTGTAAACTAGCTTGAACCTTGACTATAGTGGCACCACTGCCCCCTTTAATGAACCTAAGAATTCTCCACAGATTCACAAATATTGGGGCTGGTTCAGGTGGTGTATTGAGGACTGTGCAGGAATTGCAAGTTATCACTTCGAGTGTGTGCGGTCGATCCAGAGATCTAGTCCCAGAGTGGTTGGACCATGGGGGTCAACCCAGAGAGAGGTGCAGGGTGCTGAGCCTGTCACTCAAGGGGTGCACTGGAGAGGGAATAGAAGGATAAAAACACAACTCACCTGGTAAATGTCTCTAGAACTGAACGAATAAAAAATTTTTTGGCTCACTGGCAATTCTGCAAAATAGAAAAGAAAATAGTTTCAGGTCAAACCATAAACAATTTTTGGAAAAGTTTTGGAAAACTGAAAAGTAAAATAAAAAAATTTGGGGGCGGTTGAATGAAATGTTTCATTTCAGCTTTAAGTGTTTTTTTAAATGTTTTTAATAAATTTGAAGGAATTTTTGAAAGAAAAGGTTGTTTTGAACAAAAAATCAAAATGTTCAGAACATGTCAAAATGAAACATTTTAATTTTTTGATGACTTTTTTTTTTAATGTGAACAGTTAGGGAAACCAACATGAATCTGAAAATGTTTCAGTGTCACCAAATCTGCACTTTTTGCCAAAAATAAAATAAAATAAAATAAAATAAATTCTAAAATATTTTGAGACACAAGTCATGACCATATGTAGCACTTTGTGGGATAAAACCTATGAAAGGAGGCATTTTAGAATAGACTAAGCAAAATCAGCGTCACTGTTACAAGAATACAACACACAAAAGCTTACATATAAACATATACACAATATTTATTCCTGTTCTTGCCAATTATAGAGTCAAGATAAAAACAAAAGATTAGACACTGCACACAGAGAGCAAATCAAACAAAATGGAAGACAAAGAGGTTCCCAAACTAGATCACCATTCTTAAGTCAGTTGTTACACATACTGCCAGACCCAACTATTCAAAAGTCATATCTCCAAAACTCATGAGATGATTGGTTTAACAATGGTGCATTTTTTAAAAAAATGAATAAATTTAGAGTTCTTTTATTTGATTTCTGGTTTTCAAACTTTTAAATCACACTCGAGTTACCTTTTCCAGGTTTTGTCTTCAACTTTAAGGACACATAAAATACATGTATTTTTCAATAAAAGCTGAGATTCTCATCTAATCACGTGACCCCAGGAGCTGGGACATTAAGAAAAATACTAAATATTGAGATATTTCCAATAAAATTGTGAGAGTTGGCAACACTGCACTAAGTCATGCAATAGCCAAACATTGCTGGAATTTACACAGTTAAGTCACAACAGTACAAATACTTCTTCAATATGTCTTAGAATGAAATGTTAGAAAAGCACACAGGAAATACCACTACTGCTTGCATTCACTGTAAATAGATGTAAGACTAGTTTGCAAAAAAAAAAAATAATAAAGAAATTAATTGTTTTGTTTGGTTCAAAACATTTTCTGGGAAATTTTTTGGGGGAGTTCCAACAAAAGTTTTCAAAATGAAAGTTTTGACATATTTTTAACTGTTTCATAGGGGAAAACTCAGACATTTTTCCATTGGAAAAAGGTGGGAGACTTAAAAAAAAAACCCCTCAAGAAAGTTCTGTTTATTTCAGTGGAGGGAAAAATGATGTATTTCAAAATTTTTCATTATACACTTGTGGTCAAAAAAGAAATTTTCTCACCAAAATGAAACCTTTCATGTACCTTTTAATTTTGTCTGAAAAGGAATTTTCTATAGAACAAAGTTTTGCCCATTTTTTCAACCACCTCTAAATTCACATGCTACATGACCAACTTTCAGCATGAATGGTGAATAAGATGTATCTTAATGGAACACCTTTCAAGTGGAAAATGTACTGATAAATTCTATGATTAATATCAATTACAAAGTCACATTAGTATGGACAAAGCAACAGCACAATGATTAGTACTGAAAACGATCACTTATGGATGAATACATTCTAGAAGTACCAACAATACAGAATTGTATCCTTTCTCATACATTTGATGGCTTCTGTCCTAACTAGTGATCTATTCAAAATCTATTTCTATCTCAGTTCCAAAAATTACTTCTTTCTCCTTAAATACAGATTTAGCAGATATCTCCAAAAAAGTAAATAGTCTCTAATTTCACTACACACAAGTTATAATAGACAATAAGCCATTCTTTGCTAAACTTATTTTCTACAGAGAAGACACAATACAAGCAGGACATTACACCAAATGAATAAAGTAGGAATGTCAGTAGCACTAATGTAGCCATGAGGCATTGATCTCTTAACAAACAATGTATAGATGCTTATCTAATTCTCTTAGAAAATCCAACTCATACATTGAAAATACCACACTATGAATGCAGTGCAAACCCTGCAGTCCCTATGTGGGCTGAAATCTCATTGACTTCCAATATGGCTGCATACGGGATGCAGGATGGGGGCACAGTAATTACAGATTGCCTTGTAGGTCTATACCAGACAAAGTTTCTCTTGAACATTGAACATTTTAGATAAATCAGCTCAAAGGAGAAGACTTGCAATTGTTCCAAACCATACTTGCTGAAAGCTCTGTAGGCCTCTGTAGTATACAATTTTTCTTTAATACTGAACCCTTTGGATACCTGAAACGTAAAGCAGAAACATTAGCTGCAAATACATTTTGTAGAGCTCCTTGCAGGTCTGTATGAGGCAAAGTTACACTGTAATGCTAAACACTTTGGACAACTCAGACATTAAGCTTGAACATATAGGATTGCATCAATTTTGCTGAAAATTACATTCAATGCACTATTTGAAAAAATAGTGAATACATTGGACAAATGAAACCTAAAAAGGAACATATGTAATCGCATATTGTAATATACCTACTTTCTTCTGAAAAAATTGTTCTCAGTGTCATGCTGTTTGGAGTAGCTCATGACTGAGGGTGCCAACCTCAGGGCAGACACCCTGAACTGGTTATATGTTCTATAATTAGATTTCACCAACCCAGTAACAAATCTAAACTCTCGAAGTACTACAGTAGTCTTATAATGGAGTCACAGATAGTCCCCTTAGACTCTCCAGTCTATCTCGCCACCCAGGCAAACTGGACTATGTGATAAAAGGTCACTTACAATGAAAATCACAAAATAGTCAGGTTGCTTCTAGTCCCAAGAAACCAGTCGCTTATCCCAGATTAGGGTGACCAGATGTCCCAAGTTTATAGGGACAGTCCTGATTTTTGGATCTTTTTCTTATATAGTCTCCTATTACCCCCCATCCCCATCCCGATTTTTCGCACCTGCTGTCTGGTCACCCTACCCTAGATCAGTTTGTACCTTAGATCTCACACCAAAGACAACCCTGGTAGCCATTCCTGTAATAAACAAACTAAAGGTTTATTAACTAGGAAAAAGAAATGAGAGTTATTTCCAGGTTGAAGCAGGTAAGCATATATACACAAAGCGCATCAGTCTGTGATTCAAAAGGTGACAGAGCTGTAATAATCTGTCAATTCAAAGTGTCTTTGAGGGCTAACCCAGACATTTACAGTGCAAACACTCAATCTAACCTTCAACCATGGGCTTTAGAGGTGATAAGTGAAATCAATGCATGCAGCATCCTACAGGCATTTTATAAAGTCTAAACACTAAACCCATTCTTATCAATTTAACATCTATCTATTTTGATAGTGCTAACAAACAGGCGAGCCCGACTGGTTTCCAGATATGCCTTTGTGTTTATGAGGCCTGGGGCCTTGGCATGAGCTGGCACCTGGCCTGCTGATGTCACACTCAGTATTTTTTTGTTAGATATAACTCTAAATATCAGGTTTCTATTTATCCTAGTTCAGGGGTTGTCTGATTTTTTTCATGGTGTGGATCACATCTTAACAGAAAGTTTATCTTGTGAGCAGCTTTCATCCTTTCATCCTATGGACAACTATGTGGCTTACCTCCTTCCCATCCAAGAACATATAACATTCCCGTGGCAACTGCATCAGTAGCCTTGATGGAAAACTGCCACCAGGCAAGTCTCTAGAGTGGTTTTAGCTGTATTTTATTTTATGAAACGTACCAGCTGAAAACAAGATGGAGGAGTGAGACTCACGTAAGTCTCCTGCAAGTGTTGAGCTGGGCAGATCAACTGTAACCTACACACTGGTATTTGGGAACTGCTGGCCTTGATTCTACCTCTGTAAGAATTAGGAATGTGAGTTTCTGCCGATCAGAGAAAAGAGCAACTGAATTCAATCGACAGCCAATGATTTATCTAATAACAGAAGTGATTTATTTTTAATGATATTCTGCTTTATAGCAGCATTGAGCACTGACAACTCTTATCTCCCTATTTCAAGAAAATATTTTTTTACCATCACTCCTGGAATTTTTTTTTCCAGCAACCGCGCTGAAGTCAGGGAGGAATTTTCAGAAATAATTTGTACACATGTTTTTACTAATTCTTTCTTTAGTTTTTACTTTTGGGGGAATAATCATCATCTCAGTTATAACCATCTTGTTAGAAAAACTTTCAAAAAACAACTGCAAAATATATGTCACTTCCCTCACTTAATACTCCACGGTAAAAATCAAACAAGTAAACCTATCATTCTAGCTGCACAGTGAGCTCCATTGCTATGCAAGCGACACACTGCTACATACCTCTTTCCTCGCTAATGCAGTCTCCGCCATCTCCAAGAGCTACACAGTTATAATTATACAAGGCCTACACGCTTTTCTACTCAGATATTTGCACTGGTTTAACTAAAGGTGTGAATTTAAATTGATTTAGTTTAACTGGTGCAAACCTTTCTGTCATACAGTGCAATCTGGCTTCATTTAAGTCACTTAGGGCTAGTCTGCACTGGCAACGCTAAAGCACTAAACTCTCCCAGCACTCTAAAAACACCCACCTCCACGAGGCGCAGGAACAAACCATCCTGATGTGCAGAAAGAATAGCAAATATGGCCGGCGACCAGCTTGGCTTAACAGAGAAATCTTTGGTGATCTTAAACTCAAAAAGGAAGCTTACAAGAAGTAGAAACTTGGACAGATGACCAGGGAGGAGTATACAAATATTGCTTGAGCATGCAGGGATATAATCAGGAAGGCCAAACCACAATTGGAGTTGCAGATAGCAAGTAATGTGAAGGGTAACAAGAAGGGTTTCTACAGGTATGTTAGCAACAAGAAGGTGGTCAGGGACAGTGTGGGACCCTTACAGAATGGGGGAGGCGACATAGTGACAGATGATAGGGAAAAAGCTGAAGTACTCAATGTTTTTTTGCTTCAGTCTTCACAGACAAGGTCAGCTCCCAGACTGCTGCAGTGGGCAGCAAAGTATGGGGAGGAGGTGAGAAGCCCTCAGCGGTGAAAGAACAGGTTAAGGACTATTTAGAAAAGCTGGACATGCACAAGTCCATGAGGCCAGATGCAATGCATCTGAAGGTGCTGAGGAAGTTGTCTGACATGTTGCAGAGCCATTGGCCATTATCTTTGAAAGCTCATGGTGATTGGGGGAGGTCCCCAACAATTGGAAAAAGGCAAATATAATGCCCATCTTTAAAAAACAGAAGAAAGAGAATCTGGGGAACTACCTAGTGGTCAGCCTCACCTCTGTCCCCAGAAAAATCATGAAGAAGATCTTCAAGGAATCCATTTTGAAGTACTTGGAGGAGAGGAAGGTGATGAGGAATAGATTCACCAAGGGCAAGGCATGCCTGACCAACCTGATTGACTGCTATGATGAGATAACTGGCTCTGTGGATATGGGGAAAGTGGTGGATGTGATATACCTTCATTTTAGCGAAGCTTTTGATATGGTCTCCCACAGTATTCTTGCCAACAAGTTAAGGAAGTATGGGTTGGATGAATGGACTGGAAGGTGAATAGAAATCTGGCTAGATTGTCTGGATCATGAGTACTGATCAATGGCTCAATGTCTAGTTGGCAGCTGGTATCAAGCAAAGTTCCCCAGAGGTCGGTACTGGGCCAGTTTTGTTCAACATCTTCATTAATGATCTGGATGATGGGATGGATTGCACCCTCAGCAACTTTGCGGATGACACTAAGCTAGGGGGAGAGGTAGGTATGCTGGAGGGTAGGGTTAGGATCCAGAGTGATCTAGACAAATTGTAGAATTGGGCCAAAAGAAATCGGATGCGGTTCAACAAGAACAATTGCAGAGCCCTGCACTTAGGACGGAAGAATCCCATGCACTGCTACAGGCTGGGGCCTGACTGGCTAAGTGGCAGTTCTTCAGAAAATGCTCTGAGGATTACAGTGGATGAGAAGCTGGATATGAGTCAACAGTGCACCCTTGTTGCCAAGAAGGCTAACAACATATTGGGCTGCATTAGTAGGAGCATTGCCAGCAGATGGAGGGAAGTGATTATTCCCCTCTATTTGGCACTGTTGAGGCCACATCTGGAGTATTGGATCCAGCTTTTCCCCCACCCCCAACTACAGAAAGGACATGGACAAATTGGAGAGAGTCCAGCGGAGGGGAACAAAATGATTATGGGGCTGGGGCACATGACTTATGAGGAGAGGCTGAGGGAATTGGGATGCTTTAGTCTGCAAAAAAGAAGAGTGAGGAGGAATTTGATAGCAGCCTTCAACTACCTGATGAGGCTTTGCTGTTTTCAGTGGTGGCAGATGACAGAACAAGGAGCAATGGTCTCAAGTTGTAGTGCGGGAGGTTTAGGTTGGATATTACGAAAAAATATTTCACTAGGAGTGTGGTGGAGCACTGGAATGGATTATCTAGGGAGGTGGTGGAATATCCATCCTTAGAGGTTTTTAAGGCCCGTCTTGACAAAGCCCTGGCTGGGATGATTTAGTTGGGATTGGTCCAGCTTTGAGGTCTCTTCCAACCCTAATCTTCTATGATTCTATGATACTAGAAAGATAGGATATGAATTAGCAAATTCTCACCCTGGCTGATAATACAAGCAGGCTACAGATTCTTAAGGCACAAGATACACTTGCTTTGCAGCTTGGAATCCCCAGGTTTTCATACGTGGGCTAGAAATCCCTTTAAACTAAGTCCAGCACTTCCTCCAGTTCAGTCTTTGTTCCTCGGGTGTTTCCAGGAGTCTTCTTGTCTGGGGAATGAAGAACCACAGATGATGTCACTTCCTGCCTTATATAACTTTAGCATATGGCAGGAACCCTTTTATCCCAAACTGAATTTGTGGAAAAACACTGACATCTCAAGATGGAGTCCAGGGTCATGTGGCCTGGTCACATGCCCTTGCATACCTTGCTGAGTCATAGCAGCCATTACTTACAGGCTGTCTGGATTGTTCATGGGAAGGTGAAGTTCTTACAGAGTCCATTGTCTTTGCTGATGGGCCATCAGCACTGTCTGGTTTCTTCATTGTTGTACCAGAAAGGCTAGTTGTGGGTGTCACCCAGAGTAAGCATGATTGAAATATAGAGACATAGTCATATTCCTAACTTTAGATATAAAAATGATACATGCCTACAAATAGGATAATCATACTCAGCAAATCATAACTTTTCCAATCCCACCTCGCATGACTCGTCTTGTGCAAAATGCATCATAATAATGCCATAATCATATAATAATATCACTGTGAAGAATATGGGGTGCAGTGTCAGACATGTCTCAAGAGTAAAGACACTGTCAGCCTCAAGGGAGAGACTAGTGAGGGCCAGTGACAACTTCCTCAGCCCCTGGCTGTGGAGCTCATTTCTCCAAGAGGTTGGAGTGACCATGCACCTGACCAGCTGCATATCAGAATGATGAAGTCACTACCCTCCCACAAGAGCAAACGTGGCCAAGACAGGAGGGAGAGAACCTGTTGAGTTAAAGAGTGTGTGCCCCCTAGGCACTCTGTCTTTTCACAACTACCACTACATCCCCCTTTCTGAAGAGGAAGAGTGCTAATCTTTATCCAAACTTTTCATGGAACAACATGTAACTAAATACAATGTCCACACATTCAAAAATAAACACCCCATAGGAAGGATGGGGTAGACTGCCTGAACCTTCGGCCTTGTCTTAGGGATGTATCCTGCCCTTTCACTACATTTGGCTATTAGTCCCTCTGACTTTCTTGGATTCTTAAGATCTCAGGTAAGCCTCCAGGAATGGAGGAGGCTGTCTTTCTCTAGCTGGGGCCTCCTGGCAGGGAGAGGACATGGAGAACTTGCTGGCAGTTCTACATGGACTGCCAGGGGATGTTCATAGGTTCTGTCTCAGGGTAGGGATCAAAGTGTATGGGAGGTTCCTGGGGTAACTCAGCAAAATGACACGGGTTCCAGTGGGCTGGTTCTTATACGTGAGCACAAATATCACACTTCTCAACTCCCTGTTGTAGTTGTTTGCTTAGCCTAGGCCACCAAACAGATTGTTTAGCTCTGTGCAACTTTCCTGCTGTCCTCAATGGGCTGGAGGATTGATTCTCTGTTTTCCTTTCTCCCTCTTTCTCTCTTGCCGGGGTCTGCTGTGATCTTTTGGGTCTTTATTCAGTCCTGTTCTGACCCCTTGTACAGTTCACAGAGACCCAGGGCACCAGGGTAGAAGTGAATACCAACTGACTTCATTTCCTGCCTGCACAGGCTTATTGCTCCCTGCTATGTGCCCCCTATTGGCTCTAACTTTTTACAGATAACACCACTGAAACAGAAAATGTTATCACTGTAATCTTTCAGAATGGATAAGGTGTTACTGGGGAGATTGGGGCAGTCTAGGGGCCTGGAATAAAATAGTGCCATCCCCAAACAGGCTGCATTAGCCTCAGCCTGGCATGTACTGACATTTTCATGTGATTTAAAATGCAAATATTTGGGTGCAATCATCATCTCTCAAAGAAAAGGAAACATTTCCTTTGCTTTCTCCAGGCCTATTTTCCCACCATCAGGCCTACTGAAATCGAAACCTATTTTGGGTGGGGGAGGAGGTTTCCCAAAGAAATGGGCTCTCCTTTTTCCTTGCTGTGTTGAGCAAAAATAGAAAATGCAGCTTTGCTTCCTTTATGATTCTCCATGTTTAATTCCAATACATGTCTCCTGTGCATTCTATAAAGCAATTAGCCCTGCTGTTGAAAAGACATCTCAACTCAGCAAATGCATGACTTGCTAAGGCAAACAAGGTATTAGGTGGAATGAATTCAGAAAAAAAATGACTCTCTTGTCTCTTTCTGCTGAGCTATCTGTGCTGAGGTTTTGGTTTCCCTTGGTTGCACAGAAGTGCATGTGATTTACAGAAACTGGAAAGCCTTGCAGAGAAAAAATCTGTGAGATTATTTTGTATCTGACACTATCATCATCATTATTATTATTTATTCTTCAGCCAAGCAGGACACTTATAAACTACTCAACAATGTGCTAAGGAGACTGACTGAAGATCTGATTTCAGAACCTCTTACTGCAGCCGACTCCTTGATGCTTTGCACATATTTCATGCTCCAAAATCTTCAGGTGTAAGTGAAGCAAAAGGAAATTTTTGACTGGTTTAGGGTCTCTGTCACCTGTGGTTGACAGGTGACCCTGTCGTTGGTGTTTCCTTCTTTCTGTGTTTAGATTTTTTTTCCTCCAAATAGTGGCCTAAATTCCCTGCAAGGCTAATTGCAAGCAGTGACAACTGAAATGACTGATGTGGTCTGAGCTGGTAAGTGAGAGAGCAGAGAGACGTTCTTCTCTGCTAGTTTATGTTGCTGAGATGCTGTAACCCCAGACTCGTGCAAAGTCAAGTGGGATCATGTAGACCCTCGAAAGGCATTTCCCAGTGCTACAGTACATGCAAGCCCTTAAACAGGGACTTTGCACCCAAGCCAACCTGAAGAAGCAGATTGTTCGTACAACGAGAGGTAATAGAAGTGTTAGCCTTCATCTGCAATCATTCTCCTTCACAGCTTTGTCTCTCCTTCAGCTTCTTTCAGCAATTAAACCAGAATCTTGTGTCAGTACAAGTTCCAATCCAGCTTAGATAGACTGAGAGTGGCTATCAAGTGACGGCAAAAGTGGCCTATGGGAAACAAACTGTTGGCATTGTAGCCAGCTATGTTACTTTAGATATATGGGCATATGCTAAATAAGGTATAGGTATGGATTAAGGCAGTAATATAAAAGCCTACATGTCTCAAGTCTGTAACTATGCTAGCTTAGCCAAAGTAACTAAGGCCCAAGGCCTAAACACTTGACATAAGCAACTAACTAGTGCGTGACTCTGTATCACAAGATATTGCAAGATAGAGTGCTGATATAAACAAGTGTTGTTGAACTGCTTACAGCAAGCCACAAGATGCCATTTTATACCAGCTTTGGATATTTGAAGTTAGGAACATCAGCAGAAGTCTGACTGCATGAATTTCATAATAACTAATTGACATACATATTCAGTAGGAGTCTCAGCCCCTTTTCCTTATGTTTAATTCCTTGTCCTACTAATGTTGGAGGTGCCCTTCTTCTCCCGTAGGTCACCAGACCTTTTACCTCAAGCTTATCAGCATGTATTAGGCATAGTGGGCATTACTGTAATCTATGATAAAAAGTGGCACTCGGCCCATGCATTCGCAGATTTCCTTGAATCCTCCAGGCCAAGGACCACTCATGGGTCATCTTACATATTACAGGGCTCCCCAGCAAAGATGATGTGAGTACACAGGTTCTAATGCTTGCATTCACTGTCCACTTTGCTACGTTGTAATGTTTGTGATATTGCTGATTGTGCTAATGAAATTATTGCCAATTCAAAAGGTCTTCCCTAAGTGTGTCTCTCCTACACAGACCAGGGTCCTCACTCCCAAACTAACTGTAATACTGTGTCTAATCTAGAGGCTAATGAACCCTGCCAAACCACCGAATGTTAAACTGGAAATGTTAAATAATACCTAAGCAAGAATTCATGCAACAGCATTTGTCCAGCTCTCAGTCAGGTGTTTGCATCATAAGACTATCATCACAACAGACACTAATTGACAGTTTCAATGGAGAGGCCAAGTTTTGATAGGCCACAGCAGCCCAAACTGTTCTCTCATTCTTTGAGATGATTGCTCCAGGTGAGGAAGTAAAATTAGAGATGAGCTGAAGAGAAAGTATTTGGATCTGGAGTAGGTTTATCTTGGCTTTGTGTTGGAAGCTGAGCTAAGATTCAGGTTTCATGGTGCTGTTCTTGCTGGATTCCAGTAGGGGAATAAGCCGCTTCTGGGTTTGATCCATATCTGTCCAGGAAGCAGATAATCCTAAAGTATGAAGGGACCCTGAGCCAGGAAGCCAGATCACAAGCATGAGCAGAATCTAGGCTGGGAATCAGAAAAGTCCTTTTTAAAACACAAACATCATTGACTATCAGCAAATGTGGCAAGAAAATTATGAACCCCACTATGCAAACTGATTTGTGTACCTGTGACCTCCATGTTTGATTGTTTCAGTTCATTAAGTATAGCTAGAAATGAGGCCAAACACTCTGAAAAGGCTCCAGCTGACACAAAAGTGCATCAGCCAATATGCTGAACAACGCAGGTCATCTTGACCACATTGAGTCAGTGTTCTTGTAGCTTCCCATAGCATGCAGACAGAGCCGGCTTTAGGAAGTGCGGGGCCCAATTCGAACATTTTGGGCAGGGCCCTGGCAGGGATGACTTAAAAAGAAAAAAGTGTAAAAAAAAGCCTTCCACTTCTTCCATGTATTATTTACTTTCCATAACTATATAAATAATAAAATTGTATATTATGTACATTGCATCATATATGCTGTTGATTGGTTATTAATGACTGCCGTTTCACATGTGTGGGTCCCCACCCCTCCCTGGGGGCATGCACATGTGTGGGTTCCTGCTGCTTCCTGCCCCCCTCATTGAAGCAGGTGTGCAGGTTACTGGCCTGGGAACTGCAGGGCAGCAGTGGACATGGGGCTGGTTCGAGGCAGGGCAGGGGCTGACTGGAGGTAGGGTCTGGCTGCAGGCAGGGCAAGGGGTGCGGGGCTGGCTGGAGACAGGTTAGTGTGAGGTGGGCTGGCTTCAGGCAGGGCCACAGAGGGGTGCAGCAGGGGTTGGCAAGGCTGGAGACAGGAGTATGGGACTGGCTGGCTTCAGGCAGGGGGGTGCAGCAGGGGTTGGCTGGAGACAGGGCAGGGCGGGCAGTGCAGGGCTGGTGCGGGCAGGGATTGGCTGGAGACAGGGCAGGGGGTTCGGTAGGGGCCGGCTGTGGGCAAGGGGTGCAGAGCTGGCTGCAGGCAGCGGGGCTGGTGCAGGCAGGGCAGGAGGTGCAGCAGAGGCAGATGGAGCCCTGGCCCTTTAAAAAGCCCCTAAGCCTCCCGCTATCCCAGGGCTCTGGGGGCTATTTAAAGGGCCTGGGATTCCCCTGCTTCTACCCAGCCCTGAACCTTTTAAATAGCCGTGGGAGCCCTGGGGAATGCATGGGGGTGGCAGGGCTCCAGCAGCTATTTAAAAGACTGGGGTGGCAGAGGCAGCTGGAGCCCTGGCCCTTTAAATAGCCCCCAGAGCCCCCTGCTACCCCAGGGCTCTGGGGGCTATTTAAAGGGCCCGGAGCTCCAGCTGGGGACACGAGGCTTGTCGCGCTCTGGACAGAGCTCCAGCTGGGAGAGCCGGGCTGTGGGGCAGACACGCTCCCGCCGGCACTTTGGTCAGGGGAGCGGGGCCATGGAAGACCTAGGAGAAGACCGCAGCCAGGGTAAGTAAAAAAAATTTAAAAGGGGCCTAAAGCCGGCCCTGCATGCAGAGCCCTGTTCAGAGCCTCTTACCTAAATAATTAAAGGGCTCCACAGGGCTGGAACTAGCTACCAGATAGATGCCATTGCCTTTGCAGTCACAACTTTCTGCAACAGCTTTTATTCTGCTAGAATCACAAAACAGACAACCAACAGGTGAGGCTTGTGCATGGATGATCCAGAACCTTCACAGGAGATTGTAAACTGAGCCCAAACTCATCCCCCCTCCCCAGAGATAAGAACCACCTCACTGGATTCAGAACCAAATTAATTTCTTTGAATCAGTTTCCCCACAATGAGTTTAAGGTGCACACACAAATAGTCACACAACCCCACCCTTTCTCCCAGGATCTTATAAACTACACTATTTCCCCTACAACCTGGGAGGCAAGACAAAAAGAGTGGTATTCTCTTTTAAAATAGTTGGGATGTTTTAGATATTATAGCAATGAAGGCTTGATATTATGATGGGGAGGGCTCTATAAGTATCACAGAGAGGGATAGCTGAATGGAGATCAATGGATTTGTGTTCCACCTGACAGAGTCTGTCCTGGTATAAACACCCTTCTCAGAACCCTTTATTTGAAGTAGTTGTCCAAGGGGCTGGAAAGAATTCCATCCCTTCAGCCCTTTTCATAAGTGGCTGAAGCTCAAAGTTGTCATCTTTGGTCACTGGTAAAACTATTCTGCTTAATTCTTCACTGCTTCTGGGACTGGTAGAATGCAATAGCACACAGCTCCTGTTTAGGCACAAGATTTAGCATGGTTATGGAGATGGATCTCAGTGCTAGAGTCAAAGCTGATCACAGGAGTTAAGCAAGACATCTAAATTGCCAACTAGCCAATTTTATGGTTTTTCAGGGAAGATTCAGGGTAATTGTGGGTTTTATTTTGCATTTTTTGGTGGTGTAACTTCAATGAGCTGTTAAAAACATACATTTTAAAGAGCAGGACAAGTGATGGGAACTGGCTGGAACTGTGAATGATGGTGGCAGGCTTAGTCCAAGACTAGGAAGCACCTCAGTCCTGAGGTGGGAAAGTTCTTGCTCTTTTAATCAAGATCCTTCATACATCTCTGCCAGTGAACCACATTCCCAAAGTGCTGCACTCCTTACCCCCTGTTAGACTCAAAGTAGCCAGTTGTACCAGCTTCTGTAGTTTATCAGCATTTCCTGTGACTGATCCCTCACTTCCTGTGAATGTAGAGTCTCAGGGCCCAGCTCAGCATGGCTCATATAGATAGCAGTATTTTTCCCAGTAGTATTTGGGTAGTTTTCTGTTAAAAATACTGATCTTGCATACTCTGCTTTTCACCATAGGTCTCACAGTGCTTTACAAAGGTTAGTATCACTGTCCCCATTGTATGGATGGGGGAAACGGAAGCATGAGGCAGTAACTAGACTGTGCCAAGATCACCCAGCAGGAGAGTGACAGAGTTGGGAATAGAACCCAGGCTGTGAGAGTTACAGTTCAGTGCTCTATCTGCTAAGTCATTGTCTTTACAAAACAAAACTTTAAGAAACCCTTTCAATCAGTATTGAAAATTTGATCACTATAGCAGGAGCTAAAGTCACTGCTGGTGTAAGGAGGTCAACTCCAGATTTTACTGAAGTTGTGCTCCTTTAAAAGAGCAGTGAACTTAATTCCTCAGGTTCCTAACACCTTCAGAGGTCAGTGCAGTGAGGAAGCAGCATCTCATTACTTAACACCTCTCACTGTTTAATAGGAATCCCCAAGTACAATATCATTATGTTAAGTAAATGGCTGGTTGCAGCCTTTCCTAGATTTTTTGGGCTGGGAGCTGGAGCAGGCTTTTATGATGAGGCTTTATATTGCTGGAAAGGCAGTCTTCCCTAAAACTGAATTAGAGACTCCAACAACCTTTGTTCCTGACATCAACAATCTGAGCCCTTGCTTGCTGTAGCCAGACATCTGCTTCCATAAGTGACAGACACTCAGCAGATTGTCAGAGCTGACTAAAGTAAAAACTGTGTACAAAAAAATCAACTGGAGAATTTTAGCTGAGAAAAATAAGAATGCAGTTGTTTGTCTAGAACTTCGAGACACTAGCTGCCAACTTGCTAATAAACCTACACTGACATCCTGTTCCTACCTCCGCTCTGAACTGGAGGCAGGGATACACAGAATGCTGCTACAGCACTTGAATCATGCCATCTCCCTGTCAGCAAGGAAGCTGCAGGCCTCCCCTTGCAGAGCTTGTTGTGTCTCTCCCTGGCTCACAGACAGATCAGTTCTGACACACTTTCCTTCCCGCCAGGAGAACTCACCCTGGCTCTAGAGCCAACATAAAAACCTGTTCTGACAGCACACCTGGGGGTTGGTATGTTCAGTGTTTCATCTCATGCAAGAGCAACATAGTAGGAACACTTACTCCAGGCCTCTTGAGAAGTGCCTCAAAGGCTTTTAATTAAGGGAACTGGTCAATTAAAAACTGAGCTAGTAACTTAGGCTGAAGGCAGTTTGGCCAAAACTGCTGTGGCTGGGACAAACCCTGATTCAACTATGTTAACCTAGAACTCCATGTCTATCAGTTGGAAGAGAGGTTAATTACAGCTGGGCCCCAGATCAGAAGAGGAAAAAAAAAAAAAAAAAAAAGCCACCCACAGACACCACATCCCTGCTCCCTTAAACAGATCTAGATCATGGTGGGTTTGAAAAACTCTGCTATGCAGTCTGAACAATGCTCAAACTCTGCTAGTCTAGCCAACAGTGATCTTGACATACCAAGACCCAGTGACATAAGTCCCCAGCATCCCTGAAAATACGCTCAGGTATATGAGCATCAGTTCAAATCCTTTGCTCAGGCACTATTAAACCAGGCCAGACTCAACTGTGTTGAGTTCAGCTTAGGTACAAGTGTGGTGAGCCTGGTGTAAGAACCTAAATAGACCAGAACACAAGACTTTGAACTGTGGATTGCAGGAGGAGGAGAAGGAGCCTGTGATACTTAAGCCACTAAGACATGCCTTTCAGCACAGACTGTGTCCAACACTCCCCAAGCTGCCCTACTCCTCCAGGAACATTTTGCTTAAATATTTCACTCACATAATTAAAAGCTTTCAACTTTTACCAACAAGTCATTTAAAAAAAATATGAAAGAAATCAAGTGAACAGGATGGGGGTGGGGAAGAAGGCAACTTTACAAGGGGTACTGAGTTGCCTGTAAATTGGACACCAAGGATTCTTCTGGCTTTTGAAAGCTACCTGCAGCAGCTGAAGCTTAGAGGCTGGATACTGATCCTTGTCTTTCCTGTGAGCATTATGCTATATTGGAATTCCCCCAAAAAATTAAGGAGCCCCAGCTGCAAGAGTCAGACAGACAGGAAATCTAGGAATCTGACTTGTCTCTTCTGCAGGTCACACAACCACTGTCCCATAGCAAAGTAGTTCTATAGAGAAAGGATAAAAGACTAAATTAAGGTTGCTAAACAGCTGCCTTTGTTTGTTGTGTTCTCATCTCAGTTAAGAAGCTTCTGATGCCAGGATTCAGAAGTGGGGGGGGGGGGGGAGGAATGAAGAGGAAATAAAGCACACCCCTGCCCCCAAAATGCACCCAGGTTTTCTGCTTTAAGTTTCTAAAGATCAGCTAGCATGAGACTCATGAGTTGTGCAGGTCAGTTAGCAAGATTGCCACTAAAAACTTGCACTACATAGGATGCTGGAGACCATGATCCATCCTTGGGAAAGCTCCAGCTTCATGGTTCCTTGCATGAAAGTAGAGTGGGTTGTAAGTCAAAACTAATCATACAGGATTCAGACAGAATGAGCTCATATGTCTCCAGAGATTACCTCAAATGGCTTTTCTGTAAGGCAGAGACTAGTATCTCAGGACCTGGCACAGGTAGAAGGAAGCTCTGCAGGTCTCAGCATAAGCACCCTGTACAGTCCTAAAAGTGCTGGAGGTTTTAGAGTACAGGCTTTTAAGACTGCCATTGGGACAGAACTAACTATTGCCTGAATCATAGTTTTGTTATTGTGTAGTATGTGCAGAGAATATACCCCACCCTAAAAAAACTAGTCATACATGTTGGTTGTTTTCCCCCTTCCCCTCTATCTGAAGCTGCTGGGGTCAGGAATGTAGGAGTAGTTAGGCAAGATGGTTTAGTGGGAAGAGCCCAGCTCAGAGGGCACAAGATGTAGTTTCAATTAAATGCTCTCAACCATAGAGAGAAGTGAATTAGAGACAATAGTCAAAGACTGATAGTGTTTAAACACAATGCTTTATTTTTTGTTAGAGATTCTGCACCATACATGGTCTCTAGGGGGATTAGAGGAAGCTATTCAGTGTAAAGCCTATTTACTTTTTAAACAGGCTTGAAGGTCTATTGCTATAAGACTTTTCTTGGGTCTAAGGTATTCCTGGGAAAAGAGCCATTGGCTAATAGTTTAGTTACTTTGTTAGCTTCTCAAGGCATTCACCTGCAAGCAGTCAACTGGGTTCAAGGTGTGATATTAGTGCTGACCAGATAAGTTAGTCCCCTCTCCTCCCACAAAAGCTCTACCCCTTTATACATTAGGCACTTTCCAAAGACCTTGCTAGGTACAGCTATAATATGGTCCCTAATCTGCCTTCTTCTGAGTCACCTCCTCTGTCTCAGGCTCCTCCTGTGGTGTTACATAGGCTCTGCCAGATGGGGTGAAGGGTCCCACCAGCCAAGAGAAAGGAGTGTTGTGCTCTACATACACCAGCAGCTCATCTATGTACTCCTGGGCTTTGGTTATCTTCTCCTGGCTCTGGGTGATGCTTGGTAGGTCCTGGAAGGACTTGGCAGCAAAGAAGGAATTGTGGAGGTCTTCTAAGTTCTTGAGAACCTGCTGCACCTTTTCCTGTAGGCTGGAAGGGAGGCCCTGGATGCTGGCCTTCAGGGTCTGACAGGTGTCCTGCAGCTGTTGAGTGATGCTCTGAGACATGGCCAGAGTATGAGACTCCACCTGCTGTAAAGAAGCAAGTTAACAGGTTTAGAAGACACATTGAAGTGAACAATGTCCATTTTCTCTGCCCAGATGTCCCAGTTCAGAACTGCTTTCTAGTAGCCCAATACCTTTGGCTCTGTAGAGACTGCATCACTACTTCCTTCTGGCTGCTTGCTGCTCCAGTCAAGCCACATCTGGTGCAGCTTCTGCTGGCCATCCTGAAGCTTCTGATCAACATTCTGCCTGATAGAGTTAATCTAGAAGGGGACAGAATCAGCAAGGAGCAAAGGATGAATCTCCACTACAAAAACTTGTATATTTTATGCCTCACTGAGCCACTTATAAAGATGGCAACACCAGCATAGAGAGGCTGCTGGACACAGCAGCACTGCTGGGACAATACAGCTATTCTCTTGATTGAGAATCTGAGGCCACAGAAACCAATAAGACCATTTTCCACAAAAATAGCATTAGGACAGGATACTTGAGAAAAATGAGGGAACAGAGTTCCTACCAGGTCAAGGACTTCATGAAACTGTAGGAAGGTCTCCTGCATGCCCTGCTTGGCCTGTCTCACTTTGCCCAAAGAATGCTGGTAGGCACGTTGGCGGAGCTGAGCTGACAAGGAGCCCAGCCGCACAAAGTAGCCCTGGACAGCAGACTCTTCAGCTCCCTCCACAGATTCAGCTAAGCTTGCTGTAAAGAATGAGAACAAGGTTAGTCACCCTTTTGGATGAAGGGCATGGGGTCAACATGAGCCACCTACTCTAGCCAAGGCCTCACATTCAATATAGAGGAATGCAAAAGATTAGAAGCAACCCAGGAAGAACAGATGTATCAATCCAAGTACGAGTCTTCCAGTCCTTTACTCAATGAAAGTGTGTTCACTCCCACCCCCTTCCCCACTGCAGGCTTTCTGGTCTGCTCAGTCTGGGTCACTCTTTGGGGCTTATCTACACAGCAATTAAACACCTGCTGCTGGCCTATATCACTTGACAATGGCTTATGGGGCTGTTTTATTGTGGTGTAGACATTCAGGCTTGGGCTGGATTCTGGGACCCTCCTCATTTGCAGTCTCTGGACTGAGCCCAAACATCTACACAGCAATGTTTAGCCTGTGTCAGCTTACCCAGGGAAACCACAGCCATGCTGTGGGTCTTATCCAATGTAGACATACCCAAGGACTTTTCCAAGTGTACATTTGCATTCTGCAATGTGTTATCTGTGCAGCAATAAGAGTTCAGATTTAGGCATCCAGAACAGAGGTCTGAATTACCCTCCCACTTGTCACCTCATTTGTCTGTTTTTAACTCAATATGCACACCAGATTCCTGTGAGAGGAAGACTTTTAGCAAGTTTCCCTAGGTAGTTCTCCTAGTTGTGTCCAGTCACTTAGCTATTTGTACATGCAGCTAGAGAAAATAGCAGTGACATCTTGAGTATTCTGTAGCTTTCAGCTTCACCCAGTGGGAACAAAACATGGTAGCTTTATTACTGTCATGTGACAACTATTGTTGGTAACTATGGTGAAGAATCAGTCCCTTACTTTTAGACACCAGGAGACCTTTGGGTCTAGAAAGCCATATTATCCTTGAAGTTGTTTCGCTTCACTCCAGGGCTTCTACCTAGAACTTTCTCCATCCCTCCAACATTGCTTCCTACTACAGATTTAGCATTGAGGGTATGCACTGGCTCTATTTAAACCTTCTTCCTGAAGAGACTTAGGGTGCTCAGAACCCCCAAGAATATGACCCTTTGGCCTTGTTCCACCTGCTTTCTCCTCAGGGAGAGATCCTGAGTCATTTGTACCAAGCCTTGGCTTTACAAGTTGTGCTCACTTCAAAAAGTTTGGCCTCATCTCTCCAAGAGTATCTTGAAACAGGTTCCCCGATGGGCATCTTTCCCTGCCCCCTGAAGATTAGGGTAAGTATCCACCCCATAGAGTGGAAGAGATCTGTGCAAGAGTGATTATGCCAGAGTCCAGGTTAAATCCCTCACTAGCCTCGTAGGACCTAGCTGTTTGACACCTAACCTGATTTAGGTAGACCGCTGGTGCAGGTAACAGAATGGCTAGGCCTTCAGCAAGCCTGCTGCATTAATACTTAAATATCACACCTTCCCAGCCTCATGTTCTCACTCTTTGTAGGAAATCTATTTAATGGAGGGAGAGACAGATGTGTACTATTTGTAGTTAAGGGTCAAGCATGCATTCTCAGACCTAGTTCCTCATCTGTGATGGGGAGGTAGTGATCCACCAGATCCTCAGATTTCTCCAGCACAGCTTCCACTCCACTCGTAGCCATTTGGCCCACTGTGGAGCCCATGACTGTGCTCATGCCACTGGTCACCATTGATTTCACAGCCTCTATGCTGCCCTGAAGAGTCTCCTTGGTTACATCTACCACCTTGGTCATTCTGCTGCTCACAGCATCTACCTCTTTGGACACCAAAGAGCTGGTGTCCTCCAAGAGATCCTAGGGGAAAAAAAATCAAATTGGTAAAAAACTTGTTTCCACCTATTCCAGTGCTGTACTACAGGGGCATGACCTTGAGGAGACTGTACCAAAATCTCCAGAATTTTATAGCTGGATGGGAGATGGAGTCTGGGCACCAGAATGAGTGGGAGCAAGTGTTACTAGAGATTGTGGTTGGGTTTGACAAGCGCCTAAGTGACTGACTCAATGGGACGTGAAATCAAACTGGGAGGAACTTTCATGAGCAGTCAGGAGAACATTAGTAGATTTAACTCTTTGCTCCCCACTATATTCTCAGAGGATTTTAGTGGCAGGAATATTTATAGAAACAGCAGCTATTGAATATTTGCTCTGAGCAAATGTCACATTAAGCTTTATAGCTTCAGGCTCTGAGGATCAATTACACCGTACATTATCAGGGATAATATTCAGTCTGATCTATGCATAACCATGACAGCTTACATATTGAGTACTTCACAGGAAATGAAGCTTAGAAGTGTCCAGCAGAGACTAAGGTGGGCTTATGCCCTTTTTGGCTGCTTTAGGATGCCTAAGAGGACTGAGGAGTTTCAGAAGAAAAAAATATTTAAAGACGTTCACGTCTTATCTGGCCTAAAAAGTTAGTGAATCACTGCAAGGGTCATGAGACCTGAAGTTGTGCAGTTGAGAGGGAGAGTTGTTTCTTTTTTAGAAAAAGTCTATTCAACTCCGAATGTTTTGCATGACCAGCCACCCTGAAGTATTGATCTTCCCTTCCCCATCTAACAGATCTCCCAGCTAAACTAAGACCAGACTGTTTGATAAAGGTAAAAAACAAAACAAAAAGTCTTGAGAAAAGCCTCAGGTCTTCATCTATCAAAACAGCAGGAGAGGGCATGAGTCTTTGCTGGCCAACTTCAAGGTAGGTAAGATAACATCCATGTTATTTCAAGTAAAATGATCAAGGATCACTTTGTGGCAAATTCAGACAGTCAGAACTAAAATTTGCTAATTAAGAATTTGTCCAGTTCCAACTAGCAGCTGAAAGGGCAGTGTGATAAGAGGCAGCCTTCTTGTGAGAAACTCCTAGTTTTTTCTGCTTAGAATAAAGTATTTGATTGTTTGCTGAGAATTACAACTAGCCTGAAGACTCAGGGGCAGCTCTGAACTAGCTCTCTAGAAGATCAACACCAGACCTTCCCACCCATGAGAGGTAATTACCTTATCTGCTGACTCTTGGACTGGCAGCTTCTCCTCCAGTTTCTCCAGGCCCTTGCAACCACCCTCATTTGCAACTGCAACTAGAGACAAGATATGAAGCATGTAGTCTCCAGGTTTAGAGAGTACATGCAGACATATGCTAGAAAAGTTAGTCATTTCATACATTGGAGAAGCATGCTTTTACTCATCTGACATTAGACTAGGCTGTTTGAATAAAGCTGGTCAGAATTTTCAATGGAAGTTTCCCCTCAGGAAATGCCAGTTCAAACACAAATCAGGAGTTTTGCAGAACAGACTGTTGAGTTAAGAAAGCCACCATGTTTTGATAAGGATGATTTACTTACAGCAAATTTTATAATCTAAAACCTGCTATAATAGTCAAAACATCAGCATGCTTCATTTAGTCTCTAATAAGGTCATTTCAATATTTCTCAGAATTTCCTGAGAAACAATTTTTCATGCAATGATGCTTCCATATTGAAGTGAAAGAATCCAGTTTCCCACAGAACAGAAATTGAGTTCCATTAGCACCCATGGCAAGTCCAAGACACTAGACATAAATGGGCAGTTAGGTCAAGAGCCTCCCAGGGCAGTATTATTTCAGGTAATATTTCCCCCTCCATACAGGGTGTTGCTCTTACCCAGCCTAATGCTGCTGTTCTGTTGTCTTTAGAGAGTGGTAGAAATCCCAATATGTAATGGGTCAATGCTTCAGATAGTCTGCAAAGAACTGCCTTTGAAGTCAATGGAAGATGTGTGGGGAGCAGCTATGAATATGTTCTTTATGCCTTGAGCAGCTGGATAAGCTGAGGTTTTAGGAGCCATCTCCAGAGAACAGGGAGCAGTCTCCTCCTTTGCCAAGATCACCTGACACCTGAGCTGCCTAGTGATCTTGGCAGTGTATCTTTATATGCCACTAGGAGCATTTGCTGTCCTGAGAACCCTGTCTGTGAGGACAAATGAACAGCTGAGGAATTATACCTTGTAACAGGGGATGCCTGAAGCCAGAGCTGCCTATGCCAGTGCAACAAAGGCTCAGAGAAAGGTTTGCTCAAGATCTGCATCTAGGACCAGATCTTTAGGAAGACTCTGCACTCAGCAGCTCATCTTATTCTCAGTGGGAGCTGCCCAGTGTTCAGCACTTTTGAAAGACAGGCCCAGATATGGATGTGAGTGCACTCCCCACCCCCACCCCTCAGCAACCACCTTTCGACACAACTGGATTCTGACCTCCCCTTCAGTCTTCCCAATATACTGCTGCAAAAAGCTATCTATGTTGCCTACTGCCCTGAACAATGGCTTCCCCTTCCTGTCCACATCAGATTTAGTCACCTAGTATGGCACACTGAACACCATAACAACTTTCTCAGCACTGGAGGCAAAGAGCAAGTCTCCTTGCCACCTGGAGTTGCATGAATGATCTTGGGGGAGGGCAGAGGGAGAAGAGGAGAGGGTGGTCTTACTCTACAGGCTTGATAGACCTAGAACCCCTCTTTCAGTCTGCTGTGGTTTTAGCCTTCTGCTCCTTTGAGGCTGACTGACAGGCAGCTTCTAAGTTCTGTAGAGACACCTTCCCAGAGCAAACTGGAAGCATGCATGTTTTGAACTAAGATGATGGGCAAGTGATGTTCATCACTGCTTTTCACAGCATCCCCTCTTTAGTGTGGGCATTGTCTATTCCAGATATGACATGTTCGGAGCAGGGACCAGTTCAAGCCTTTCAGAAGCTGCTAGCGCAACAGTTATTACAGTGTTATTGCTCACTTGTAAAGCAACTCCCCCCAAATAGCACTGAAGTCCAGAACTCTTCAGAACTGGAGCTATGAGGTGCTTCCCTCCTCCCACAGACAAGCTACCCATCAAACACCAAGCACCCACTTGCTTTCCCCAATGCCATAGGAAAGGAAGGCCATTGCCAGCCCATAGCTTACTCACTTTGAGGCTCCAGATCAGTTAGAACCAGCTGTGCACTAGTGACAGCTTCACCAGCCATGGCAGTCACTTTCTCTGCTGCCTCACACACAGATTTAATTGATGGCTGGGTTTCTTTGGCAGAAGTCAGGGTAGACAACACCATGTCATAAGTAGACTTGAACAAGGGCAGACCAGCCACTTGACTCGCTGTGGTCTAATAAGGCAGAAGAACAGTCATGTAAATGAAGTGACAGTTCATACTAGAATCAGTCTTCTTTTATAACCCTCACTATGTAACAATTTTGTTGCCACGGATCTCCTGCCTTAAAACTATTCTTCCAGCAGGGCCACCCAGAGGATTCAGGGGGCCTGGAGTCTTCAGCCAAAGACCCAGCACTTCAGCGGCAGGTCCCGGAGCAGAAGGACCCCCTGCCGCCAAATTGCGGCCGAAGACCTGGAGTGAAAGAGGCTCCAGGGGCCTGGGCCCTGTGAGAGTTTTCCAGGGCCCTGAGAGCAAGTGAAGGACCCTGCTCCAGGGGCAAATTGCCCCACTTGCCCCCTCCCCTCCAGCAGCCTTGTCTTCCAGTAGAAGTTAGGCAACTCTCCAGGTAGTCCCCCTACCAAATCAGATTTTTAAATACATACCACATAAGTTCCTGCCTTAAGCAAGTTCCCCTTCCTCCCTCTAGTTTTGAGGCACAGAGGGGTGTTGTAAACCACAGTGCTAGAAACTCATAAATGTACACATCACTTGCCCTTCAGCAGTTTGACAGGTCAGCCCTGGACCTCCCTCTTTAGCAGGGAGTTCAGGGTAGCTCAGAAAACTAGTATCTGGGCTTTATGTACACCCCAACATAAGCTTTCATGACATGCTTCCTTCAGGGCAGAGACAACTCACAGGAGTTGTCTAGATCAGGGAGTGGCAACCTTTGGCATGCAGACCACCAGGGTAAGTCCCCTGGCAGGCTGGCCAGTTTGTTTACCTGCCACATCTGCAGGTTTGGCTGATTGCAACTCCCACTGGCTGTTGTTCACCACTCCAGGTAACGGGGACTGTGGGAAGCCACAGCCAGCACATCCCTCAGCCCCCATTGGCCTGCAACAGCAAATGTCAGTCGGCCAAACCTGCAGACACAGCAGGTAAACAAGCCAGCCTGACCCGCCAGCTTACCCTGGTGGGCTGCATGTCAGTGGTTGCGGATCCCTGGTCTAGATGTTCACCTAGAGTGGCCTGAATTTGTCAGGCATGTCATTGACAGATTACACCACAGCATACTCCAGGAGCCTGTCCCAGAGGATGGCCAGGAGACTAGTTACCAAGCTGGAGAAGAGAAGGCAAGTGGCATGGGAAAGTCAAGCATGGTGGCAGATTTAGAGCCAATTAGTAAGAACTAGCTCTCTGATGGCCAGCAAGCTAGGGAGTCTCACTGAGGCTTGTCATTTTACCTAGGGCAGGCAATGGCTGAGATTGAGCCAAAAAGCTTTTTAATAGGCTCTCCACAAGCCACTTCCATGTAGCACAAAAACAAAAAAAAGTTATAGCACCCATCACTTTGGTAAAGATATCAGAGGGAATTTAAATTAATAGGGGCACTTGCCAAGTTCTGGCTCAAAGAGCCAGCCTATTCTCCACTCAGCCACCAGCATAATGCTGCTGCACTTCAGTGGAGAATCAGACCCAGGGAGTTCCACTTAAGAGGTATAAGCTAGAGTGTGTTCACTGTGGTAAGTGGAGAGCACCAGTGGTAACAGACCATTCCCACTCAAGAACATTAGGTGCTGGTTCAGGACTAAGAGGAAAAAGGCCCCTGTGTCACTGCAACAGAGGCACTACAACTGCATGCCTAGACACTGGTGAAGGACTAAGCTGCCTCTGTTGGTTGGCAGCAGCACAGATCAGGATCTTACACATGCTGTGGAGCAGTTACCTGCTGCTCCTTGCTGTCTGGGGCAGGGGCAGGAGCAGGAGCAGTTGTTTGGTTCTCGTCAGACATCTTCTAGTTAGATGCAACTGAAAGGCAAGAATCAAGCAGTTCAGTCAGGACTTGTAGAAGTTACAGCCTCCAACAGAGCGAGTACAACTCAAGAACTGCAACATGCATTGAAGGCAATAGGGTGCTGCTACAAAGGGAGTCTGCAAGACAGCCCCACTGCGAGAGCAGAGGAGTAATCCAGGCACTCAGAGGGATGGCAGCCAAGCAGCGCTAGAGTCTGCAACCTGCTCAGGATCACTGGGCCAAGTAGCTTTTGTTCAGACTGTTTTCGAGTCTATACTCAAGGTCTCCCACCAGAGAGCACAGCCACCATCTCCAATCAAGCCTCATGCTCTCGGAGCAGAAGTACAACTGCACCTTCATTCCCCCTCCCCCTCCCAAAAAAGCCCCAAAATGGTCCAGAGGCACCAAGATCCATCTTTGCTGAACAAAGTTCTCCTTCATCCTAAAGTCTCAGGTTTCCCTTGAGACCTGGGAAGCTGGCCCAGCTCTGGGGAAAGCAAAGCCCAGCCAGGCCTACTCACATTGCAGGCAGGATCTCACTACTGCAGCTCACCAGGCTTTACAGGGCCCAGCTCATGCACCACTGACCTCCCTGCCCCAGGGTCTGCTGCTCTTGGTGACGATCTCCCCTTCATTGGCATTTTAATCCTTCCCCTCACACTCCTGATCCCATCTGCCCTTACGGGATCTAGCTGGCGCAAGCTGACTGGCAGCTCAAGGCTCCTGGCACCCTGTGCTGGGGTTTGAGGCCTGGTGCGATGTGATCACCACAGCACATCTCCACTGACAGTCACCCCCTGCTGGCATGCACTGCTTGTTCCCCAGGCTGCAGGCCTCAGCTATTTCCTTAAAGCCCCACTCCAAAGTGTTACCTTGTGATCAACAAGCACATCTACCCCTCAGGCAAAGCCATGTGAGCTGGGGGTGGTGGTGGAGAGAGAAGAGGGAAAAAAAAGTTACACAGCTGCCCCTCCCCGCATTTGTTCCATGAAAGCCATGGCTAGAGCTTAGCAAGCCTGTGGCAAGCTCACCCCCAATTCCCATTTCTGCAGGGGGTCCCAGAGTCTGGGCAGCTTAAGAAAATCTCAGTCTTATTTTTAAATTTTAAAATAAGAATCAGTCCCCTTGTGTCATCACAAGGGCTCAGGTTTTGTTTACATGGCATATTTCCTCCTCTCACCACAAGTTTGACTTTCAGTACAATGCTTCATTAGCCAAAAATGAACCTAGAAAGGGGGCATTATTGACAAAGCTAGATGTTTTGGTAAGTGGTGAGGTAGGATCCTCAGCCTGTTGCTATCGGAAAAATCATTTCCATGATATTCACAAGGGTAATAGAACTCTGAATACTGATAACTAGACACCCAATTGACAGCAGCACACCAATTACACTTGTTTCTGAATGTCCACAGATGTCAGTAGTTCAGAGGGTTTTTGTCACAGACATGAGACCCAGACATGCAAGTTTTCAGATTAAGTTTCAATTCTGGAACACAGTCCATGTGCTGGTAGATCCCATGGTAACATAAGGCCTTGTCTATACCACACAAGCAGATGACAGTTGGGGTTTTGGTGGGATTCTTCTTGAGGGGTGGGGCATAGATGCTTTGGCCTGTCTGCTTTCTAGACCAGGTCTAGGTTGTTTTGAGACTCTACTGTTCTCACCACTTGTTGTCTGTTCCCCGCCCCACTCCAAATTCCAGCCCCATATCATGCAATTGACATTCTAAATCTGTGTTAGAAGAGTTTCCAACTCTGACTGCTGTGGAGGGAAGGCCTGAACTCTGAAGGCTCAGAACCCCAAAATAGAAATAAAAAATGAAAATGACACATTTTTTACTTTACAAGTGTCAAGATTTTTTTCTTTTAAACACCTGGAGTGGACCTTATTAAGACCTCATATTATAATACCTAGACATTATAAGAGGCAGGCAGTAGCTTAATGAAGAATCTTCACTACAGCTTATGCTCAAGCAAATTTGTTAGTCTAAGGTGCTACAAGTACACCTGTTCTTTTTGCTGATACAGAACATGGCTGCTACTCTGAAACCTTCACCACATGTTTCATTGTATTCAACTCCCACCTCCAGATAATTAGCATTTTTTTGCCAGCTCCTTCCTAATCAAAGGCTCTGGTTGCAGTAAAAACCCACCTTGTTTCTTACTCAGAGGTGGAGAGGAGAGAACAGCAGCAGGTCAGAGAAGAGACCTCTACATTCCAGCCTTTTATCACTCCCACCCTAAATATAAGCAGTCAGTCCTGCTGTTAGACTAACACCCTACAGCTTCTTTTCAGAATTCTGCCTCCTATGGAGACCAAAAACTTTATTCAGCAAGCACTTAGGAATACCTTTAGATTTGAGGGCATTAAAGCAGGATAATAGCTCTCTTGCTCTCTGTTAGAGATAGGCAATAGAAAAATCACCTCTTCGCTTAAAACCAATTACTCCTCTTCCCCCCATCATGGTGCAGCAAGGAGAAACAACTGACTATATTGTATTAAATAACAAAACCATCAGGGTTGAAACAAGTCTAATGCTTTGAAATCAGCTTACTCACCTCTCTTCCTACCTGAATCTCTACTCACCAATCCAAGCACCATACAATACACCCTTCACTCTGCCCTTAATATATAGCTACTGACATCAGCAAATGGGGAGCTCACACAAGCCAGGTGCATTGCTTGTCCTGACCAATGGGACATGGAATGTGGTTGCAGTTCTAGGCAAGAGGAGAGGATCCTAGGAGGAAAGTGACTTGTTCACCACATGTGACACCAATTGAGACCTCCGGCTCTTTGATTGACAGTTACCTTTTATCCAGCCGGTTGGGTCTTGGAAGACACAGCCTATGTCATAACAGTTGCTAGTTAGGAAAAGCTTTTCTCATTAATGAATGCGTGACTCAGCAATACAAGTTCTGGCACCAAGCGTTGTAAGAAAGCTTAAATGATGAAGTTTGACATAGCTGAAGACATTTCAATGACAAAAAAATGTCATAAGTGATGGAAAATGACATAGACCCTGATCCTAACCTGAATGGGACTCTGTGGGAAGAGGGATCCTCTGGCATGGTGCTCATTGCAGGATCAGGGTCTAACCATGGGAAATTTCATCCTCAGAGGAATATTGTCTTGCAGAAAAGCTCCAAAGAAGAGAAAAGGTGGGTTTAGAATGAGATTGCGTTTATTCTCCCCATGATGGAGGTTGTGTGCCACTCATTCTGATGTTTTCCAGCATTGCTGTGCTCTTTGCAACAGGCTCATTTTACCAGCTCCCAGACAAGTTTCAAAACAGATAAAGAACTCTGTGAAGTTCATGTTTTGAATCCCAAGATAGTCAGCTAGGAAAGCCCATTGCATCAAGCTCTTTATGTGGTGAATGACATTAAAAAATGATTATGCACCTGCAGTTACTAGCAATAGCTGCTGGAGACATACAGAGAGTATCTGTAGTATCCATCTAGCCCTCCTCAGGACAGTATCTGAGTGCCTCATGGCATTGCTGGGGGGTAGGGAAATACTGCTTGGGGAACCAAGGCCCAGATACTCAGAAGTACTTAGGCTTTTAATTTCCATTGATATCAATAGAAGTGAGGCACTTAAATACCATCAAGGGTCTGGGCCAGGACTTGCCTAAAGTCATACAGAAGTCTAGGGCCGGGAATTGAACTCAGGTCTCACAAGCCTTAGACTAACACCCTATCTACTTAGACCATCCTTCCTCTCAAGTGTATACTTTGTAACTGGTTAAATGCTGACTTTTTAATGGCAATCCCTATTACCTACCCTGTACACATAGGACAAGCTTGTGCTGACTACCAGCTGTTGCTTGATAGGGTGCAATTTCCAGGAAGGTCTAATTGCAGGCAGACTGCTGTACTCTGCCCATTAAGTCCTTGATCCTATGAACTATTCTGCTTGGGCATATTCCTGCACCTTTGTGGGGTCCACTGATGTCAATGGAGCTTGGTGCAGATACATGGGGCTAGACGCATGGAACAATTTGAAGGACTGGGCCCTCAGCTGTCTCCAGTAGGACTACAGCTACACTCTGGGTCTCTGAGCAGTTTCAAACAGTTGCATCTTAAAGAAACCTCAGCCTGTCAGAAAAATATTTTTTTCCTACAAAAGTGACATTCTCTCCTGACTCTCCTACTCATCCTATACAGTAGTGCTTCTCAATCAGTGGGTCAGGACCCAAAACTGGGTCATCAGAATGTTTCAAAGGGTGATGTGGTAGTTCCTGTGGCTCCTGTCCCACAAGGCTGGCTAAGCTTGCCTCCCTGCTCTAGGCACTGCAGCCTCTGGGATCCCAACGCTACTCAGGTTAGGCCCAGGCGTCAAGATAACAGGAGTCCAGCTAAGCCCTAGGGGGCAGGATCCGACCAAAACCACCCCAGGATAGGACCATAACCAGGGTGGGGCAGCTGCCCAGGATGCAAAGCTGCAGGGGTGGCTTGGGCTGGCATTGCCAGGCAGCTAGGGCCAGCCATGTGTGGCAGGGGTCGATGGGACTCGGTGGGGCCAGCCCCACATGTAAGGTTACCATCTTTGAAATGCAAAAACCTGACACTACCCCCCACAAGGCAAGCCTGTCGCAACCAGAACCCCAACCGCAAGGCAACTCCGCAACCCCTCTTCAACAGCCACGTATAGTATGCAAAGAGACAACACATATAAGATTGATAACACTGCACGTTTCCTCACTCTCTCATGACTCAAACCCTCTCTCACACACATGCACAGTGGGCTTGTGTGTTGTTGGGCAGACAACTGCTGTATTATGAACGGTTTTGATCTGCTGTTGCCTAAATTGCGGAAGTGGGAACACTGCAGTGTCTTTAGCTGGACACAGAAACGTTTAACATTAGAGATCCCAGTGTCGTGTGATGATAATGCAAATCTTACACCCACATAACCCCCCGACCCACAGCAGATTAAATTATTTTTCTGGCAACTGGCAAATCAATTAAAAACCTTGGCTGGGCCAGTCAAATACCAGCCAGGTTGTAACCCCTACACATGCAGAGGGCTCAGGGAGGGCATGCCACCTCCACCCCCGACTCACCTCAGCTGGCCACCCACTCTGTCTAGGTTGGGAGGGCACAACCCAAAAATCGGGAGGGGGAGTGGGGGGATACATGAACCTGTGTGCCCCCATGTGCTGCCTCTGGTATGAGGCACAGATATGCTTGCTCACTCTGGGTGCTAAAATGCCTAGTGATGGCTCTGTCCCAGAGCCTCCATCCCCAGACTATTTACTGGGTTGTGACCAGCCATAAATACCTACCAATGAGTCCTGAGCCCAAAAAGGTTGAGAACCACTGTTATAAACAATGACGCTCACCTAAGGCCTAGGCTAGGCAATAGTCAGGCTTGGACCAATGATAAGTTTTAGGATCAGCACTTTATGATTTCCCTTCCCCTCTCCTCAGGGTTAAAATGTGTAATTTGCAATAGCACCTTAAACCCCTCTTGGTATATTTAAGTGCACCGCTCCCAGGCCACAAGCTGTCACCTCACTCGAGGATCATGGGGTTCTACTCTCAGACTGAGCCTTGGATTGCAGTTCCCAGGTGCTAACTGTGATTACCTTAGCACAGAGGTGCTGGAACTAGGGATGCTGGGAGTGCAGTAGCCCCCGCCCCCATTCGAAGCGGTTTCTATCATTTACAGGGTTTACAGTTTTGTTTAACTGCTTTCAGCACCCCTACTATAAAAAATTGTTCCAGTGCCTATGCCTCAGCAGGCCTGACTTTGTGTTCAGTACCTGCAGTTCTGTTCCTTTTCATTTTGAGAGCAATTATAGTGGTAAAATGACTACCAAGCAGCCTCCCGAGAGCAAAGAACTATTTGCTTAGAGCAAAAGCTTTCAGAGAAAACAGATCTTAAAAACAATAGAACAGACTAGTCTACTTTTTCCTTAAGGCCATACCGTTTCCTAGATCTGGGAAGGCCCTACTGCTTAGACTCCCTCCCTGTGTCCACCTGTCTCCCTGGAGTCAAATTCTGACAAGTGTCCGCCCCTAAGAAAGGATTTTAAAAATTTTTATCTTTTTGAATCTCCCAGCTCTAACTTTGGCGAAACAAGGCCTGCAACTTGTGGGAGACAGGACCTTTGAATCTAGAAGCTTGCTCCATTGTTTTTCTAGTGTGTGGGAGGGGTGGCTTGGTCTATATGTATTGTGTTGCTTTCCTCTTTGCCTCCTGTTAAGTTAGATAGATAGAGTCATATCAGAAATTCCAATAACCCACCATTGTTACACAGTAACTTTACCTTACTGACCAGGTTACTTACAATATTCATACCATTATTACATATAGGTATTCATAGAAGCTTCTCTTCCCTCACACTCACACCACAGGAAAGCTGGGAATCTACCCCTGCTAAATGGGACAGTTTTTATTTCCAGCTCTAGAAAGTCCCGAGAGGTTGTTTCTTACAATCATGAAATTAATATGCACAAGAAAGCTAGTCTATGTAATGTCTTAAAGGTTTTGGAAAGAAAATGTGTTCTCTCCATCTGAGTACAGTTAATGGAGGCAAGTCAGTAATACCAACAATATTTAAAACATGCTCTAAGCAAAAAATGGGAAAAGTGGCATTCTACAAGAGGGAGAGAGGGGAGTGCAAAAGTTTTATTAGCAATCATGAGGAGCAAGCTCCTGAACTCAGCCAGGGCTTTGCTACTTGTAACATTGCCACCCAAAAGCAATTACCATAAACATGTTAGGTGAGCCCTCTGTGTATTTTTAAAATCCATTGGCTCATTTGAATCCAAGAACTAGAAGAATCAGCTTGAATTGCATGAGGTGAATGAACAATTGCAACTCAACTGAAGTCTGTATCTCTCTCTTTCCCTCCCAGTTGCTCATCCTTATTCCATTCCTCATTGGTCAAAGCACAGTCTGGTTCCTTCTCATTGCTGCCCCAAGCTGTCAGTCCTTTGATTCCCCTCCCATGATGACATCACTTGCCCATACATAAAGGCAGAAGATGGTCTAGCTTCTATGATGCTGAACCTGTAAGGGGGTAGAGGCAACTTTTAATTTATTAGGTAAGAGGTTTTCTTTTGCTCTTTAAATCTGAGGCAAAGTTGTTTAGAAGTGCTGTGGAAGTTACTTTTTATTCTAAACTGGTTGCTTTACTGTAAAAGGTATGTTCTTATTTCTGTTCAAATAGAGTTGCTTTTAATTGTTAAATAGTGGCAAAGCCTACTTGTTGGAGACCTTAAGAAGGGTAGCTTTCACCTCCCCAAATTGCCTTTGTTTGGCTTGTATTTCTCAGATCCCTTGTATTGAGATACTACACAGTTTAGGACTCCTAATGCAAGTGTTTTCCTAATCTAATAAACACTAAATAACCCACTAAAACCTTCAGATAAGAAGGAAACCCTCCTATATCACTTGAGGTGTGACAGTGGCTTCAGGCAATGGTTCACTGCTGTAGATTGTTTTAGTCTGTCTTGCTACATCAACTTGGGCCTCAAATTCTAGAAACTCTAATTAGTGGTGAGGGAAGAGCTGTCGACCTTTGCACAGTAGCTCTTATTGAGCTTGGATTCTAGTGCCCTCATAACTCTTAGTGGGAGTGTCCTGTGAATGTTACTTATTAGCCTAAACCCTGTAAGTGGCTAGGGCTCCACCTGAGAGTTTCTTACTCCGAGTGCCATAGATTTGCTCACTAGGGCTACTAATCACATGACAAACCAGCTGCCTCCTTTTATATCAGTAGAGCTTTTAACCCTGAAACTAGGGAGGGGAAGTCAAACTACTCTCAATCACATAACTGCTAACAAGGGGACAAATAACGGAGAGTAGGGTGGGGAAGTCAAGACTGCCAAAGGTTCTATGGCTGATTGGTTCCTCCAGCAGCTAATCTTGAGCACTTCTGGAATATATTGGTTGCCTAGTAATGTGACTTGCATTGCTGTAAGATAGCCAGACTTTTGGGTAGGTGCACTTGTATTTAATCTAAATGGATGAATTTTACTTGAAGATCAGGCTTTTGTGCCCTTCACTGAGCCCTGACAATCTGAAGAGGAGAGCAGATTGTCTTCATAGTGGGCTCCATTTTCACAGCCATGCACCATCACTGTCTAGGGAAGGGGCAAAGATCTGACTTGTAACTATATTTTCTCTCTCTCTCTCTCCTCTTTAGTGGTCTGACTAGACAATGTCCGAAAACAAAAGCCAAACTCCTGCTGCTGACACCCCAGAGAGCAGGGAACGTGCACAGCAGGTTGGTAGCCCATGTTTTATGCCACTCTGCAGCTATCTGGCCATTAACAGAGACCAGACAAATCTGCAGTAGCACCCTTCAGGCTCTATAAGCACGGACTCTCCAAGGGTCTAGGGCCTTGTAAAACTTGCCTAGTCATGAATAAGGCTGCTAAACCTGGGAGAGGTAACTGGTAATGGAAATCACTGCTGTGATCTAATTCTAAGCACATGTGGTCTAATTCTAGCTGAATTTCTGAGAAATTCAAATCCCACAGCTGTAGACAAGGACATTTCCTTACTGACTAGTTAAATGCATCAAATACAAAAGCCATAATTGGCTGGAGAGTCACTTAACCTTCCAGTCTATATGGGACTGGGAATTTCTCATTCCTTGACCAATGTGTTGAGCGTGTGGGGGAAAACCATCAAACCTCCCTTCGTTCTACAGCAGATCTCTTCTTGATGTGACTTCTCTTTGCCAGAATGTAGTGAGCAGGGTGGCCAACATGCCTTTGGTCAGCTCTGCCTGTGAACTGGTTTCCATGGCCTACACCTCCACTAAAAAGCACCTTCACACAAAGATATGATGTGGGGATGTGACAGCTAAAGGAGTGAAGACTATGACTGAAGCGACAATCAGCTGTGCACAGCCAGTTCTGACTAAACTTAAACCTCAGAGTGAGTAATCCATGGCATAAAGCTGTATTGCGGGGGCGGGTCTCCAAGTGATCACATAGGCTTCCATTGTGTAAAATCCCACACGAGAACCTCATGCTGGCTCATCTCCTAGGTGGAAGCCACTCCCCTCCATCTAGCTGAGTGACTCCAGGCAGGTCAGAGTTTGAGTCTTTCAGCATCTGAACAATGCCTCTCTAATGGAGACTTACCATTACTAGGCTTCACTGCTGTGTCTGTACCTATATGTGCAATTCTCTTTGAACGTGTGGAGGAATGTGTGCGATACACAATCTCTGAATGTGTGATTGGAAGGGGCCATGTGCACAACTAAACTCACTGCCATGGGTGACCTGTCCCCACTATACAAAAGCTTGATCCTTCTTAGCAACAGCAAGTTTGTAATTACTAAGAAAATCAGCCCCCGCCACATTCAGAGTGTAACTCTCACCTCCAACCCAGATCGCTGCTGAAAAGTAACTGCCAAACAGCTGTGCAACAAGTGTCCGTAATACTAGGTGATGTCTGATTACACAAATAACCCTTAAGATGTTTAGTGACAAAAGCCTTCACTTTGCAGGGACAATGTCTTCTGCACAGCATAAAGTGGGAGGAATGTAGCCAAAATGGCTAATGAGCATGAATTACAGGCACGGCCAAGATTGGCTTTAGCTGGTGAAAGCTGGTTTCAACCTCATGTGCAGACAGTGTCTCCAAATGTGTGAGTCAACCTGGAGTTTTTCTAACTATTCCTAGGTTAATGGGTTATGGGCAAGGGCTACCTTGCTGCTCAAACAACTCTTGCCACTGTGACCATAGACTTAAATGCAGGACAACTTGAAACATGCTTGAGCTTGGGCTTTAGTATAAACTGCCCAAGGAAATGTCACTGGATGACATAAACCATTCACAAAGGTTAAGGAATTCTACTGTGGGCAATCCTTCAGATAACCCACGGAGGGGGAAATCAGCAGGGTTTGAACCTTCAGCCCACAATCCTGCCACGTATGCTAGAGGAGTAATTGTTCTCTCTGGGAGCTCCACTGAAGGGGGATGTGGCACATTTTACCAGGGAGCTACATGACTATTGTCCAGACAATACTAATGCTGGGATTTGGCCTCCTGGATTCTAGTTTAACCTTGCAGGGGAGTGTCCTCTCTCAGTTAGAGGACATAGTGTAACAGATGTGGATGGGGAATGGGGTCAGCCATATTAGGCAGCTCTTTTCTAGAGATAAAGTATTTTCCTCCCCAGAAAGTTACAATAGACTTCATTTCATCACACCTTGTCTGTCTTTCTTTGTCTTAAAAAAAAAAAAAAAAAAAAAAAAAAAAAGACAACTTTAATCAAAAGTTCCAGCCTCCCTACAAAACAGGTTTTTGACATAGGGATAATCTTTATGCAGAATGCACACTCTTCACAATTCCCTGCAGTCAATACCCTGATTCCCCTCTTTCCCACCCCATAAACAGTTTGACCCTGCCCTACTACATTCTATGCCCATCACTGGCTTGGTGCAGCCTCTCCATTAATTCCATTGCATGGTATGGGTAATGACTGCCTCCTGAGGCAGCAGTTCCTGGGATTACAGAAAACCAAACTAATACCCCTTTCCTGTGGACTCCCCTTGCTCTCCCTCAACCTAGCTCACTTTCACCAGGCTGGGGCAAGGGGTTGGGGTGTAGAAAAGGGTAGTGGCTCCAGCTGGGGGTGTGGGCTCTGGGATGAGGCCTGGGGTGAGGGTTTGGGGTGCAGGAGGGGGCTCTGGGCAGGGGGTTGGGGTGCAGGAAGGGCATGGGCTCCAGTTGGGGGGATGGGTACTAGGGTGGGGCCAGGGATGAGGGGCTTGGGGTGCAGGAGTATGCTCCAGGCTAGGGTGTGGGGCTGAGGGGTTTAGAATACAGGAAGGGGTGCAGGTTGCAGGCTCTGGGAGGGAGTAAGGGTACAGGAGGGGGCTCAGGGTAGGGAGTTTGGGGTGCAGGCTCTGGGTGGTATTTAATTCAAGTGACTCCCCAAAGTGGCTAGCATGTTCCTGCAGCCCCTAGGCAGAGGAACAGTTAGGCAGCTCCATGTGCTGCCTGCATCAGCAGGCCCTGGCTCTGCAGCTCCCATTGGCTAGGAACTGCAGCCAATGGAAGCTGCAGAGCTAGTGATGGGGGGGGCAGGGGAAGGGGCAGCATGCTGTGCCTAGGGGCTTCAGGGACATGCCAGCCACTACCAAGAGCAATGCAGAGCCAGGGCAGGCAGAGAGCCTGCCTTAGCCCTGCTGTGTTCCCAGCTGGACTGTAGCCACCTGGTCAGTGGTGCTGGCCAGGGACGCCTGGGTACCTTTTTGACTATATTCTGGTTGAAAGCCAGATGACTGGTAACCCTAGCAGCAGTAGGAATCCTTTCTCAATAAGGACTGCATTAGAGCAAAAACCATTAAACAAAAAAATCTACACATACTAAAGGTTACCAGAGGTCACCCTCTACTCCATCTTAGGCTCTGATTGCTTTTTAGTCCTCAAAACACCACAAGTAGGTTTCTCTGTGTCTACAAGTTGATTTCTGATCCCAAGCCAGAACAAAGGTAGAACAGAGCAGCTATTTGTAAGCTTGAGCTTCTGATGTTACCTGGTACAGAATGTCAATCAGCAGACAGGTGTAGCTCCAAAGTAGTGGATTTTTGCATACTGCAAATTCCCTAGCTGTGACTGACTTCACCTAGAGATTGCCCCAGGAAATCTCCTTAACACTTGTCCCAGAAGTCTGAACTTGGCTAGCATACTCTCAATATATCCCCTTAGAGAAGTTGGGTACAGTCTTGGTCCACAATAGCATATAAACTTAATACAATAAGGGCAATTTCCCATAATATCCTTGAGACCTATCTGTCACAGGTAGCTCTGTATCCAATTGGATGTCAGCAGCTTCCATCATGGAAGGTGGCCACCCTGTATCTCATCCTCATTAGGAAAGTGAAGTGAGAATCTATGCTGAGAACCACTGCTTAGCCCAGGAGTGAAATCTAGGGTTATTGAGTGAGAAGCTCTGGGCTCCCCAGGACTGGCAGATATCTAGCCTTTGAAAATTGCACATGGACTCTGAGGAGCTGTGGCTGCCCCAACAGACTAGATGTAGCATCTGCAAGGTTTTCCCCCTGCTCTTGGGTTTTCAGACACCACTGGTGTTAAAGCCTAAAGATGGAACAGCTGGATTCCCTGCAGATCCCTACATGCCAGAGGGAGGTGGGAGGCATCCATTCCTCTAGAACCCTCCTACACTTTCTATATTAAACAAGAAACTGTGTAAGCAAACTGTGTCTTAAGAGATTAAGGCTGGGTAAATTCCGTTCTGCCTTTGACAGATAAGGAAATGTACTACACAATAATTTCCCTCATAGTGCAATGCAAAACCTCAATTACAACCTCAGTAACACTTGCTAATAGTCAGCATTAACAAGTGCTGTGTCTGGGGAAAGAATGAGGTCACAACAGAGGTCTTGCTTTATGCTCTGAGTCTCTTGTCTGGAGATGTTTCCACTGATTAATTACATGTGGTATTGGCACTGGGTTATAGTAAAAGGCTCCCATAACATGCAAGGAGATGCCAAGTTAAGGTGTTTTCTTGGGGTAGGTTAATGACCCTATAAATGAAGCTTGTCCATGATTTCTAATTGAGAAAGGGGAAGTCTCCTTCAGTGAGACTCTACTCAAACACATCCCACAATATGCTAAAGCAAACACTATATTAACACTTGAGAAAGCGCCTTTGTGCCTTGGCACATGGCAAGGATATTGCAGAACCAAAAAATCAAAGAGCAGAAAGGACTGTCAGCTACTAGAGTTTTTTTAAACAAGATTTGGGAAACTTAATTCTTAGTGTCAACTTTTACAGTTGCAGCAGCAAACGAATTTGCCTGCAAAGGACTAGATAAACTGGAGGAGAAACTGCCAATCCTTCATCAGCCGACTGATAAGGTAACTCCATCTTTGAGGCCCTAGATGGAAGGGAGGGCCATGGTCTGACAAACATTTCTATCTAGCTTCTAGCTAAATGCTGTCAGTCCGTTGAGTTTCCAGGCTGGGTATAGTGGGAACTGACCACTTCCTCACTGCTGTAGCTAGCTAAACCTTGTGCTAAAGCTTCCAAACTTGAATGCCTAAAGTGAGGCCACTAACTATAGTAGACTGACTCTCCAGCGAGGCTGTGCACTTCTGACCCCTGCTGTGGCCTTCTGACCAGTTTAGTGGTGTCGGCACCACTGTAATGGTGTCCTCTTTGCAAGCCTCCTTTGAGGTGTCACATCTGTGTCTATCCTGTCAACGAGGGAACTAAAGTTAAACAGTCATGAATGTGAAGTATCATGAAGTGATGACCTTTGACCTTTTCTAGGTTCTTTTGGATGCCAAAGAGTTGGTGACAGGTACCAGGGATGCCATGAACAGCAGAGTGACTGAGGTGCTGGACAAAACCATGGAGGCAGCAAAATCCGCAGTAACCAGCAGCATGAGCACAGTCATGGGCTCCAGACTGGGGCTTGGGGCTGTGAGCAGAGCAGAAGCTGTGCAGGAGAAATCGGCAGATGTGGTGGATCACTCTCTCCCCATAACAGATGATGAACTAGATTGGGGAAATAACTGGATGACACTAGTTCACCATGACTGGAAATTTGAATGTAGTAAGGCAGGGGGAGGCTCCCAAGCAAGTGGCAGATGCCACTTAGATGGGGAACACCTACCTTCCAGGGAGCTGATAGAGAGGAACATGAAGGTGAAGATACCGGTGATGTATTCCTAATGGAAAAGGCAGATATTAGTGAGGGCTCTGAAATAGCCATGGTCTTTCTGACTGCACTGGCAGGGATGCCTAAATTGTGTATCCTTCTCTCCCTTAGCTAAATTAGCAGCGTCTGTGAAGGGGTTTGAGGTGACTTCTGTGGAACAGCAGCAGAAGTACTTTGTGCGTCTGGGGTCTCTGTCCACTGAACTCTGCCCATGGACTGCAGGTAGGCACACTGGCGAAGTGAGACTGCTTCATCAGAGCATGCAGGAGAACCTCTCTCAGATCCAGCACACCATTGACCTGGTAGGTGGTCCTTAGTCTGTGCTAGTAGCTCCTTGGGACAACCCTGCCCCAAAGGGCAAACCACACAACTTTTTCCTCTAAAGTATTCTGGTTTAACCTACATGACTGCAATCATCTCTGATATCCATGGGAGACTTGTCTGACACTTCTGTCCAGCAGACTTTGTACTGGTACTATTTGCTTCATAGGCTGGTCCTCCTACAGTAAAGTTTGAAAACACCTTGTTCTTGTTCCCACTTCAGATTCAGAATGTCAAGCAGAGTGTAGGTAAGGAACTGCATCAGGATCAGCAGAAGCTGTACCAGTTGTGGCTGGAGTGGACTAAGAAGGAGCTTGCAGTAATTGACAAAGGATCTGCACGGCCAGAGGTACTTGGATATTAATTCATGTTGGAAGTGGTGCCCTATCCTGCCCATTAATATATTCTCAAACACAGACTTGCTTTATCCCAGCAGGTGGATACTCTGGTTCTAGTCATGTCTTGGAGAATCACCCAGCAGCTGCAGACCATGTGCTTGAACCTAGCCATTAGCATCCAAGGCCTTCCTGCCAGCATTCAGGACAAGATGCAGCAAGCTCATCATAATCTGCACAAGGTCCATTCTGTCTTCTCCAAGGCCAGCTCCTTCCAGGGCCTGTCTACCAGTATCCTGACCTGCAGCAAGCAGAATCTGCTCAAGGCCTAGGAATATGTGGATGAACTGTTCGAATATGTGGTGCATAATGCTCACCTTTCCTGGCTAGTGGGACCCTTTACCTTTTGGCAGAACCTCTGCAGAATTGCAGCACCAGGAAGATCATAGGGTGGAAACAGATTAGAGAATCCTGCTAGCATCCTTGCCAAATACAAATATTACTTTTCTAATCATAAGGCAGGTGACTGGGGGGGAGAGAATAACCTGATATCATAGAGAATTGCAGCTCTCCTCCAAGAGGAGGCTGAAAGTCCCCATATCCAAGCCTGCTATGGAATCTTAGTGTTAGCATAACGTTGCAGGAAATAAGCTGAAGTGGTATTGATGAGCTGTGTGGGCTCTGAACTACATTCCCTACCCATGCTTGGGCAACACTATGGGTTAGATAATACTGAGGGATATTCCAGCTTAAGGGGTGTTAGGCTTGAGACTTAAGGTGGTTCTCCATGCAAATGGTACATATCAAACATGTAGTTCTCATCTATCAGTCATGTATTGTATTGCTAGTCACTTAATCAAAGCTGTGTGCAAAGGGATAGATTACTAGAAGACCTAACCTACTCAGTGGTGCTTAAAGCATTTTCTAGATCACTTCAAAGCCTAGTACAAATTTCCTGGACAGGGAGGGTGTAAAACTTGAATTAGTAGGTCATAAATATAGAACTACCAGACACCTGTTGTGCAGGTGTCTAGAGCAAAACTTTCTAGAGGATTTCTTTCCATTGCAGCAGGTGTTTAGGTAGACCCTGAGCTGCTGATATTCACTTTCCCCTCTACTCTAAGCAATCAACTGCTCGTATTGCAACACTTCTATCCATTTAACTCTAACAAAGAAGCAAAGCTGGTGCTATGTGTTTGTCCAAAATGTAAAAGCTGCCGGTCTGTGAACAGATGTGACTAAGATCTCTACTGAAAACCCTTTTATTTTTTTAGACTAAACATATGCTTTGATATGTGAGTGGTCTCCATCTCTCACTAACTGTTCCCCTAATCCTATCTTAAGCTGGGAGCAGGAGTCCTGCTCCTTTTGTTAAACCTTCCGAGGCCATCGCTACACTGGCATTTTACAGTGCTGCAACTTTCGTGCTCAGGGGTGTGAAAAAACACCCCCCTGAGTGCTGCAAGATACAGCGCTGTAAAGAATCAGTGCTACAGCACTGGGAGCACGGCTCCCAGCACTGCAAGCTACACCCGTAAGGGATGTGGTTTACGTGCAGCGCAGGGAGAGCTCTCTCCTAGCTCTGGCGCTCTGACTACACTCATACTTCAACGCGGTGCCATGGCAGCGCTTTGAAATTTCAAGTGTAGGCTGGGTGAACGTGGGGAGGAGAGTCTAAAATGTGAAACAGTGCAGCCTACCTCTAATGCTCACCATGCCCCTGGCAGGAGGAGGGGAATGACTTCTGTCCTTCCTAAATCAGAATTAATTACCTGTGCTTAAGGCTGGGCACTGGCAAATCCTGCCTCTTATTCCTACCTTCTAAAATATGTGCATGTAGCCACAGAAGTGCAACTTGTATCCTTACATGACCTCATAGGTGCAGGAAGAAACAACTCTCCAAGCTTTCCTCTCCAGGGAAGTGCTCTGTGGGTCTCTTGAGCCCTGTGCTTATTGAACACAGGGTGGAGTGTCCTACTGGGCACTGAATAGTATCAACCCTAAGGTTGATAAGCAGAGGTGTTGTTTCTGCACATTAGATAACACAGTATGGCTAGAACAGTATCTACTAGGGAAGTGACTGAGCTAGACCTTGCTGCTACCACTCCACAGCTGTATTTTCTTGGCTAGTTCCCCCTTTCACCTCTTCAAGTCAATTGCAATAAAAGAAGATTGTTTGTTTGCTCTTGCCAAGGTGCACAGGAAGAGCCAACATAGTTCTGATACCACTACCCCATAGAACTCCCTCTTACCCTAGTTTTACAGTCCAGTAAGCTGAGAAATCAGTAGCTTTGCAGCGGGAGGTAACATGTTTCCTAGCTGAGGAACATATAAAAGAGTGAAGCTTTCTTGTACATGCATAGCTTCTTGCCTGCTACCTAAGCAATGCCAGCTGTTGAAATTCAGGTGTCCTCTCATGGCAAAGAACCAAAGTATCAAGTGGGACCGAACTGGGTGGGCTCGTCCCTATTGTGGCACATGACATAAGGTTTAACCAGGTTTGGGGCGGGGGGTAGAAGAGAAGCTAGCTCAGTGCAGGTTGGAGAAGTAACCGAACCATTAGGAATGTAACAGCATCTCTTTGTGAGTGGCTAAGTAACTACCTCTGAATACAACAGCAAAAGCCTGCCATTGGCATTGCAGGAAGGCTCAGCATCCTTGGGTTGGGCATTTCCTAACTTGAAGATTTGACTTTACAATCTTAAGTCCTTTAATGCACTACTTTGTTTGTTGAAGTTTAGCTAGAGTCTGAGCAGCTAGAGTTCTCTGAAAGGCCTATGCAAGGATGGAGCAATACTTCAGGGTAGCAGTATGTGATGCATCTACTGTAAAAGGAAGAAAATGAAAAAGCTTAATATGGGGAGGGCCATTGAAAATGCTCGCAAGCAACTGGAATGTACCTAGGAGTTTAAGACATCAATGGTCCCTCTATACTAGGCATGGACATGAGCCATCCTTGCCCTGAGGAGTTTAGTCTAATCAGAGGGACATATACTTTTAATTAAGCTCTGAGAAACCAATTGTCTAGCAACTGAATGAAGTTTTCAAATCTGGAGTGACTAAAACCAGAAGCTAGATTGTGGAGATGGAGTTTGTACAGGCTTAGAGAGAGGGACTAGAAGACAGAAAAGGTATTTTCCATATCAAACTATACATAGTGAGAGAATGAGGGGCAAGGACTAGGTCATCACAGAGAAGGATGATGTGAAAGTCAAACAAAAACCTCTAGGAAGTTGATAAGACCTACTCTTCCAGAAGCTTGCTCAGGGAAAATGGTTGCAAGATGGGATGCAGCTATCAATATGAATAATGGCTCAACAAAGGAGCAGCTATATATAATTAGCCTCTTCCCTGAGAAAGCTGAGAGAATGGGGAAATTTCTGTGAAACAAAACTTATTTAAATACAAAGCAAAAGTCCTTGAAGGCATGGTTGATCTTCATAATGAAAATACTACTATTGTCACCCCTAAAAAGCTGATGGTTATCGAGTTACCACCCTAGAATATGACACATGCTATTTCCCTATTCTTACTGCAGAAAGTAATTTCCTTAGTTTATATGCTATTCTGCATGAAACCTACAGTGAGAGAACAGTGTTACAGTCGAAAAGTTAAGCTCTAAAGTTAGAAAATGCAAGATGAAAGGTGGTTTTGTGGATATTTATCTTGGGCAAAATTTTTCTGGCAAATAGTGAATTCATGAAAAATGTATTTTTCAGGACACCAAAACTAATCATGAACTTAAATTGAGTTCTGTGAATTGTTTCATCAGGAAAAAAGAACAATCTTGATTCCCACCTCTGAAATGTTAAAACAGTTTGTTTAAAAAAATGTCACAATGAACTATGCTGGTGTTTGATTTTGACCCAAACAAATTTTTTTTCTGTTTTTTGTTTTGGTTTGAAACAGTGAATTTCTTCCAGGTTTTTTGGTTTAGCCACTGAACTGAAAAAAATCAATTATTTGCTTAGCCATAATTGTGATATAGTCTCTAGTGATATGGTCACATTGCACTGTTTCCAACATGACTCCTGCCTCATTTGATGCACAGGAGGGACTGCACTTGGGAAATGAGGCAGTTTTTTCCCATGTTTTCTTTGTATCTTCCTTCACTTCATGCCCAGATTTTATTGGCTGCACTGGAGGAGAACCAAAAGAGGGTCACTGGAAAATCTCACAAGTGACTAGAGTTTCTCATTCTCCTCGCTGTGTAGTCCAGTCTGCCATGCTAGTTCATAGTCTGCATTATTAAGATCAAAAACCAGTACAGGAAAAAAAAAAAAAGGGAGCAAGTGTAACCTACAGACCCCAGTCCCGGGCGGGCTGGATGAAACCTGGGACCTCTGGAGCTTACTGCATGAGCTAAAAACCATATGACTTGTTGAAAGGCTGTAGAAAACTCTCTCTCTTCCCCTCCCCCCCCGCCCATCTTGGTGGAAGACATGGATCAAGTGACTGATAATGTGGTTCTGCCACTGCTCCTTCTTGGAGGTCATATGTGTCTGTGTTGCAGTACATGACCTGCAAGAATCTTGGTTGAATGGCCTCAAACCTTTCTCACAAGCCAAAGATGAGAGACTGGGACAGTGTCTGATCCACTGATGCTCTATGAAAGAGAAACGCAAGCAGTTGCTGGTGTCGTGACTGTATATCTGACTGGGCTGCTGCTTCTGGGCCAGGAGGATCAGCACAGGGTGGTGGGATCACATTGTCTTGGAAACCTGAGATGACGAGCTGTGGCTGCAGAGCTTCAGAATGAGGAAGCAGATGTTCCTGGAGCTCTGAGATAAGTTGTCTTCTACCCTACATTGGCAAAACACTTGGTTCTGGAGACCCGTACTGGTGTAGAAGTGGGTGACTATTGCCCTCCGGAAGCTGACAATGCTGGACAGCTATTTTTTCGATCACAAACCACTGTTAGGCCCATTGTGGTGCGGGTTTGCAAAACTAACAACACGCCTATCTACCCATGGGTCGTCGCCATCACAAAAGTTCTGGAAATTATTGCTGGGTTCCAGAAAATGGGATTTCCAAATGGTATGGGGCCATCAGTGGCACACACATCCCATACTTTGCTCCCTGCAAGTAGTGAGTGAGCAGATCAGTCAGAAATGGTATTATTCACTTGTTCTTGAAGGCTTGGTGGATCTCAAAGCAGGTTCATAATCACTAACATTGGACACGCAGGGAAGGTTCATGACACCAGAGTGCTAAGGACATTGAGACTGTACCCTGGCTAATGAAACCCTACTCTGACATCAACAACCTGGCAGAATGGGAATTCAGCTACAAACTAAGCAGCTGCAGGATGGTAGTGCAGTGTGCCTTTGGGTGGCTGAAGGCTTGCTGGCAAAACCTGTACACCTGGTTGTATGCCATTGTGGCCAAGGTAGTCTTTTTTACCTTATTATGCGTGCTTCATAACATTTGTTAGACTAAAGGCAAGTACTTTAGGACAAAATGGACACTGGAGAGGACTGGCTTCCAAAGCGTTTATAGACAGCCAGATCCAGTGAACGTTCATACTGGTTGCTGGATCAAAGCAGGCCAGGGAAATCCAGGATGCAATTTGTGCAGACATCTTGGAATAGTGGGTGGACAAAGGGTGAACTCAGCTTGATCTGAAGCAAAGCGCCACACCCTATGCAGCTGTTGTAAAAACAAGCCCAGGAACAACACCTTTCAGGGAGTATTCCCACTCACCCTCCCACTGATGGTCATTAGCCAGTCATTTGGGTAATGGCTTGGTACAGATAATTGTGGTAGTGCACCTCTATGGGTACAACACCTTTTGGTTTATGATTGTTCTGCAGAGGGTGTCTGCCAGGTTAAATTGCTCTTTCATTTTGTGTTAATGCTCACAACTGTTAGCCGCACCACAGTTTAAGGGGATTGCTCAATGCCTGAGAACCTTGAGAACAAATAGTGAGGGGGTGTGACTGTTAACTGTGAGTAATCCCAGGTTCAAAATGGTGCTAATTTTTGAGGGGTGGAGGAAGGTGGCATTTTAGCCGTGTTCAGGGTGTGATGACAGGTATTTCACTTTGCTTTTCCTGTTCTCTGTTTTGTAAAACCCATGGGAAAGTTCACCTAGCTCATCTTTCTTTCTCCAGGTCATAAAGTTACCAGTTATTTCCATGCACAGTGTACTTTCCTCATGTCTCTAGCTTCCCTGTATTCACACACACTTGGACTGGGGATTGGGAGGTCGTTCTGGGAAGGACAGAGAGGATTTTACAAGTCTCTGCCCCAGACAGTTACATGACTTAAGGCACCGATTGGAGGGTCCCACAGCTGAAGGGTGGACAAAAAATGTAGGTGTTCACCACAGCCCCAATGAACGGTCCACACATCAATAAAGGAAACAAACATTTATTGAAACTAGTGCATGTAGCATAACACTTAGCATTTTAAAAAAGGAACTGAGAATCAAAACGGAACCAATCAGATGCCCTGAAGAACATTACAACATCATTGCCTGTGACCTGTCTCCTTGGCCTTCATTTCCCTTTCCCCTCAGGAGGGAAGAACTGCTTCCAAACAAAGGGGAATGGTTGTGGAGAATGTTCCAGGGCAACAATTGGAGGCATCTCCTGTAACAGGTTTAGGGGCTGGACACATGCTGACCTTCAGGTCCAGTCTTGGGCTCATCAGTCTCCTGCATGGTCACAGGGCTCCCCATGGGAGGAGTTCTGGGTGCTAGTGCAGTGTGTTGTGTTGTACTGTGGCCTCCCCACAACATGGGGGCTGGTGTCCTCCATCTCAGCAGCTTGATGGGCTGCAGAGGCAGAAGGAGGGGGAGTCAAAGGGGGAGGTGCCAGCTCTTGGATACTGGCAGTGGCTATTGCGGCAGGCAGGACCCAGATCTGTTCCGCCACAATTTGTATCACGGACTGCAAAAGGGCATGCACCTGGTGCCTTGGGAGAGCTCCTGTTCCCTGAACTGTGCATCCAGCTCCAGGAACCGGAGCATTAATTCCCCCTGCCTCTGGACAAAACCTTCCTCCCTCTCCATAGCCCGTGGCTGCTGCTCAGTGGCATGTTCCTCCCTTTTCCTCAAAGGGTCAAACTGCTCTTGGCTCTTGTAGATGCCAATGAGCATCTCTGCCAGGGTCCTGCCCCTACTGCCCATGGGGTGTTGCTCCTGGCTTCGGGCAGAATGGGCGCAGTCTCCTCAGCCAAAGGTCCTGCCAATTCAATCACAGGCACACCATTATACTTTATTTTTCCTTGGAAAGCAGGGAAGAACCCCCCCTCCACACACACATATAACAGAACTTTGCTTTGGAAGGCCACCAATGTGTTTCAGCATTTCTGGAACACGATTGTTTCATTACCTTTGTTTCTTCAAACGACTTTTGCACCCCCCAGGAAAGGAGCAACTGCTGGAAACGTGGCATGAACTCGTGGTTTTAAAATATTTAATGTCTTAAAGCTTCTGATTGGGCTGGTGGGCTGTGGAGTGCATTTATTTCGGGAGCAATGTTAAGTGTTCTCAATTTCTCCTTTACAGGTGGCCATCTGGTGGAGAACATTGCAGTTTTGAAAGCACCAGACTGAAAAAGGGAATTGACTTTCTAGTCTGGTGGCGGAGATCTAGCAATCTGTGCTGTAGGATGTCTGTGACACCTGTCACTCCTTTACATTTCACTGAATGCAGGGTTTGGTGAGCCACGAAGGTGGACCAAGCCCATTTACACTGCCATTGAACCTTAAGAACCAGCTAGGGTTTCTGCTGCACCAGACATTTGCTGACATATGCTTATGGGACCGGGACGCAATGGAGGGGGAGAAGGAAACCACTTCAGATGTCCACATGTCCCCAAACCAGCTCCTGCAGCATCAGGTAATCTGGAATACGAAAAAAAAAGAGTCACATCACAATTTACTGCATTCCAAGGACTTTTAGAGCAAGACCACAAACCACTCGCCTCCCCACTGCAAAGGGAACCGCGTTGTGTTTGTGCAGCCAGAGCAGATCCCTGACCTATCCTCATTTCTCCCAGCTTCTGCAGCATGGAACTGAGCAGGCAGGCACTGGACAGCAGGCCATGGGAATGCCTGAAAATGTGTACTGTGACAGAGGACTGCTGTGACAATGGACCACTTGTGCATAAAGTTAAGGAAGTATGTATTTGTGAGATCAGGTCCATAAAGGGATACCACTAATATAAATATCACAGTACCATCCTCATGGGTGGGTCTCTGCCCCTGCTCAGAGCCCTAGAGGCCGGCTGTCATGGAGCTGCTTGCAAGAGCAGGGTCTAAGAGTCGTATAACCAAGGGAAATGATTGTCTATGTTTTTCCAGCTCATTTTCTCTATATTTGACAGCATATAGTGAGTTTGACAATCTTCCCCCTTTATAAGCCCTGATTCTGCAATCAGATTGGCATGGGCATCACATCTTATGTCTGTTTATTTTCCCAGACTGTGTGACCCACCTGTACTAATCATTTCTATTGTTATATGATTGCGAAGGATAATTTGTCTCTGGTCAATCATTATGACTCCACAACTAGACAGCGTATATCTTTCCTTTCTAATTACACTCTAAAATAAACAAAAACAACAATAGCTCTCCCTCCCCCTTTCCAGGTCATATTTATTATCCCAGGAAATTCAAATGGGAGGCTGCCTACCACTGATTTGTTAATAGGTCAACTCCAGTAACTGTAGCTTCGGGGGTGTCCTAACTAGCAGTAGGCAGGATTAAACTGACTGCTTGTAGGGGATGTTTATATTACAGCTGGGAGGAATGATTCCTAGCTCCGGTAGCTGTACACCTGCTAGCTCTGCTTAAGCAACAGTGTGGCTGCAGCAGCTCAGGCTGGCCACCCAAGTACATACCCAGGGGGTCAAGCAGCATTGTACTCAGGCAGCTAGCCTGAGCCGCTATGGCCACAGTGCTGTTTTAGCATGCTAGCTCAAGCAGAGCTAATGTGTGGACAGTACCTGAGCTGGGAATTACACCTCCCAGCTGCAGTGTAGGCATCCTGTCAATCAAAGACCCAGCAGAAGCAGTTGGAAGCACACGGGTTAATGATCATGCACTTCCACACATCACAATAATCCTGGGTCTCAGCCTATGCCCCACCCAGGTTCCAGCTCTGATTGGTCAGGACAGATCATGGCTTTTTTTTTACTGCTTCGCTGAATTGTCAGTCATATGTCCTTGATTATTACAACACTATCGCTAACCAGTATAGAAAGGCAGAAAAGAAGGTAAGCTCTGAGATATAGGGTTTGCTTGGGATAGAACAAGTGAGGTGAGTTATTCTTACTGGTCTGATCCCTGGAGTGAAGGCACTTTTACTTAAAGATGAAGCAGTTTGAGTTTTAAAGGTAATGAGCAAGATTAAGGTTTGGGATTTTTCGGTTTTAAGAGTTTCTAGTTCAAATTGAGACATAGCTTGTCATACTCACTTACTGTGAGATTTGCTTTAATTCACTAAGGTAACACAGGTGGAACTTGCAGAATGGCAGCTGCCACTGCTGGATGTGCCTCTTGGTCATGTCTTGAAGCTGCTTTCTCCAGTTAGAGAGAGGGTTTGAGCTGGAGGAGACTTCTGGGCTCTGGCTGGTGTCTGTTCAGACTGTTCCTGCCAGGCAGATTTCTGGGCTTGAATGGCAGGTATGCCTTCCCTTTCACCAGGGGCTTCTGGCTGACTGAGGGAGGCTGAGGGGGTTTGAAGTTGGGGTTCCCCTTAATGGCTTTTCTCTGCCAGTTGTAGTAGGTGGACATGAGGATATCAGGGAAGCTGCACTTGAAGCACCTGTAGGGCACCAGAGTGTTCATGGAGATGCATTTCTCTATGACCTGGCTCCTTGCAATAACAAAATAATTCTAAGATGCTGGTTCTAGCTGTATGTTTATCTTGGTTTCAAGTGCTAAATCTTCCTATAAGCAAGCTCTAGAGGGGTGTGTGATCTATCTACTTTCAGTGAGTGTGGGAGAGGGTGCTGAAACAACTGCTGATTGCCTGCCTGCTAACAGTAAGATGCAGATTTCCTGGGTGTAAATTGCTTCCATACGGACTCTTCCTGTATCAGTCAGACTTCAGTGATGTCTGACATGAACCCTAAATGCTGACTTATCCTTCAAGGAGCGCAGCTCTTTCTGGGAGGATTTGCGTTGACATGCACAAGTAAATGTGCTCAGTTTTGTAGTTAAGTAAATGAGTCCTACACAGAGGCAATTGTACTTGACTCTGAGCCTGTGATTCCTTCCATCCTAAACCTTTTTACCTTGAGAGAGTGTATTTTGAAGGAGGAAAAAACAAGGCATGGGCTCACTGCTCTCCTCTTTTCCCACACCTGTGCTGGTGCTCCTGGGGCTGGTGTCACAAAAGGACTTAGCCACTGAACTGCCTGACCCCCAAAATCAGGCCCCTCTGAGATTCACAAAGTCCCTTCTAAGAACCCTGTAGGTGCCTAAACTTATTCGGTACCTCAATGTTTGCAGTCAAAGTTCCTGAGCTTCTGCCTCTGAGCATGTGCACTGCAGCCCCATGCCAGGTGTCCCAGTGCTGAGGCCCCAGAGCACTGCACAGACCGGGAAGACTCGGTGTTCCTCTGCCCAGCTTGCCTGCAGGGCCCAAGCCAGTGGGTGAGCTCCAAGCAGGCTTATCAGGTCAGGCTCTTGTACATGAGCTTCTATGAAATTGGGAGGGGAGAGGGACCACCTACCTCATAATTGTAACCTAGCGGTTTGTGCACTCCCCTGGGATGTGGGAGACCCCTAGTTCAAGTCCCCCTCCCTGCCATTACTTCAGGGACCAGGGATTTAATCTAGGAAGCTCTATCTCTTGGTGAGCGACCTAACCACTGGCCATGAGGTGCTGTGATGAGGGCCTCCTCAGCCTCCCCGTTGGAGCTGTTCCACTGAGAATAAATAACAGAGGAATCACTGGGCTAGAGATGGTGAGCATGAGTTACTGTGTAGCCTGGTGGCTGGAGCACTCTGGATACTGAGTCTTCTACCTCTCACCCCCCTGCTCCAATGGTATTTTAAAGTTATTTATCCACAGTGGAACAGCTTTCTCAGGAGAGGCTGAGGGACCCTGGCCTCAAATATCCCATAGCTCTTCTGTGAGATTGCAGCTCCCTGTTCAAATCTTCTCCTCAGGTGGCAGGAAGGCATAAACCAGCATGCTGGCACTTGTGACTCTCATGTTCTGATGTGTCTGACTGTTTTTCCCATCCGCCACCCCCCAGTCTGGGCTTGCATAATGGAGCTCTTGTCTCCTGGAGGGCCATGAAATCCTGTTTGAGAGCACCAACAGTTGTGACTCCTCTCTGAACAGTGAAGCCTGCCTGGCCTGGGTTTCCTCTGTTCAGTCAGTGGCAGTGCCGAACTTCATGATGAGCTCAGACGTGAGGCTAGAGCTGCTGCACTTCTCCCTCTTGCCTTTTAGTTACGCTGGACTGCACAGTGCCTGATAGACATGGAAACGCTTATCAGTCCCCAAGAAAGCAGGGAACAGGAGCAACAGGTGGGTTTGGATCTGCACTCCTGACATGAGTATAAGCTAGAGTGTCTAGAAGACTGTTCAGAGTTAAGCCAGCAGCTATGTGCTATGTATAAGGCATTGCTGCTACTTAAAGGTGATACTTCACTCCAGGTTTCCAGTCCTTCCTGTGTGTAGTCAATCACCTATACATGCAGCAGCAAGCTGGACTTCAGTGCTACAGCAGGCTCCTGAGCTTCTGGTGTGCCAGGCTGAAAACTCTCTGCAGCAGCTTTGTGTCGTTAAAGGGCTAGTTATTGTATCTATTCTCTTACTGAATTCAGTCAATGCAGTAATCCCCCAGTTACTTTGAATTCAATTGATTTAATGCTGTCTCAACACTTTCAGTTCTCCAAATCCCAGCAACACTTTGAGTATTGAGAGTGCATAACTGCTCTATAGAAGTTACAGAATCTTAGGCTTTCCCCATATAGATAATAGGAGATACAGTCTCCTAGAACTGGAAGGGACCTCAAAAGGTCATTGAGTTCAGCCCCTTGCCTTCACTAGCAGGACTAAGTTCTGATTTTTGCCCCAGATCTCTAAGTGGCCCCCTCAAGGATTAAGCTCACAACCCTGGGTTTAGCAGTTCAATGCTCAAACCACTGAGCTATCCCTCCCTTAGATCTAGGCAGTGGGCCCTAGATTCTGCTGGTCTCCAATCTGAGACAACTGGGTTAGTGTAAATATGTCTCAGAGCTATTGGCTTCTGGCTGTCTGCAACTGACAGGCATCACTGTCATTTGCTTTATGCTTGGCTCATGCTGTGAGGACTTCCTTCCCAACCAAATTAAATAGGGAGTTTCTCCCTGAAAATAAGGTGTTCTGGAGCACAGATCAGTAGTAAGGGGTGGCTTCTGCAACATGTTCTGAGGCCAGGGGGCCAGGCATATCCCACTTACCTGTCTCCACAGGCAGCTGAAGTGCTGCTTAGCTCTTACTATTTGCAGCCTGACTCCTCCCCCAGAGCATGTTTGGGGGTAGAGGGAGGAGCCTCTTGATGGTATGAAGGAGAAGGCAGGTAGGTGGAGCTCATACTAACAATCTCTTGTCAGCCTGTCTTATCCCTTTCCTTCTGGCACTCTTAGAAAGTGGTGAGCTGAGTGGCCAGTCTTCCCTTGGTTGGCTCTACCTACACTGTGGTATATGTGGCCTACTCTTCCACCAAAGAGGCACTCCTGCATCAGATCTGTGTATGGTGTGGCAGAGGGTGTGAAGACCGTGGCTGAAATGACAGTCTGCTGATCACTTGAAGCTCAGTGAGTGTGCCATAGAACACTTAGTATCTCTGGTCACTGGCAGCGGTGTACATGGTGGGTGGAGATACGAAAGCTTGATGTCAATTGCTTTGTCTCCTTCAGACTGGTCAATCCCAGTGCATTGCATGGAAGCAGACTAGTGTCACTTAGAGTATCCATGGGATATGCATGCTGCTGTCTGCGGTTCTTTCATTTCTGCTGAAATGGCAAGTCTTCTTAAACATGGCCAACAGGAGGCTAGCACACAGGCCTCCAGTCACAGCCTGGCCCCACTGCGCCAAGGGGAATTTCTCCAGGGACTCCAGTGGGGCATGAATGCCACCCTTTTGAGTTTGCCTAGGTATTGCTTTGAGTGCACAAGGCTTAACGCCCTTTATGGGAACTTTTTTTTGCTTGTCAATGCACGTTGACACCTTGGAACAGGCAATCGGAGTACTGAGCTGATGGATTTAGAGAGATGGGAAGAGTACCATGCAACTGTCTGCTGCATCCCATATACTGCTAAGGCTCTAGCAGTCTCGGAGGGGTGTCAAACCTTTCTGGGGAGAGGCTGGTCTGGTGCTAGGTGCTTTCACAGGTGTGGCATGGAATAGCACACAGGTCTGTCTGTAAGGAGACACCCATGCTAGGCTGGCTCCATTAGACACTGAGGCAGCTGTTGAGTTGAACTGAGACTTGATTCCCCTGTGATGGGTTTAGTCACAGAGACACCTCCCCTTGGGACTGTCACCCAACATGCTGACTTTACTTCTGAACCCATTTCCTCAGCCAGCTTGGGTCTTCAGAACCCTGCCTTGTTGAGCCAGATATGCTCACTTGCTGCAACGCAGACCCAGGGTCTGACTTATGCCCCCAAAGCTGCAGACTTAACTGAAAACAGCTCAGCAAGTACTCTTGTCTCCAGCACCTAGACACCCAGCTTCCAAGGGGAGCCAAACCCCAAATAAATCCATTTTACCTGTATAGAGCTTATACTGGGTAAACTTGTAGTCTGCCCTCTAACACTGATAGAGATACACAGCTGTTTGCTCCCCCAAGTATTAATCACTGCAGGTTAATTAATAAGTACAAAAAGTAGGATTTAAGTGGTTTCAAGTAAAGACAGACAGACAGAACAAAGTAAGTTACCAAGTAAAATAAAACAAAACATGCAAGTCTAAGCCAATACACTAAAACTGAATACAGATAAATCTCCCACTCAAGTGTTCCAGTAAACTTTCACAGACTAGACTCCTTCCTAGTCTGGACCTAATCCTTTCCCCTGGTACAGCCCTTGTTAGTTCCAGCTCAAGTGGTAACTTGAGGATTTCTCATGACTGGCAGCCCCCTTTGTTCTGTTCTACCCCCTTTTCTATCTTTGGCACAAGGCAGGATTCCTTTGTGTCTCTCTCAGGGTTCCCACCTCTCCTAAGTGGGAAAGCACCAGGTTTAAGATGGATTCCAATATCATGTGACCAATTCACATGTCCTGTGAGACTTCATTAGCCATTCACTGGTATACAGGAAGGCTTACACGTAAACAGAGCCATCTCCAGTCAATTGTCCTAGTCAGTGGGAGCCATCAAGATTCTAAACCACCCTTAATGGCCCACACTTTGCATAATTACAGTAGACCCTCAGAGTTATGCTATATATTCCTAGTTTCAGATATAAGAATGATACATTCATACAAATATAATAAACACACTCAGTAATTATAAGCTTTGTAATGAGACCTTTTGCATAAAACCTATTCCAGTTGCATAATATTTACACTCATAAACCTATTTCTATAAAGCATATGGACTGCATCATCACACCCCAGAGAAGGCCCAGAACATGTTATAGGAGGAACATAAAGTGAAGGACTTCTGGGTGGTGAACTGCTCTCTGCTCAAACCTAGAGAGTCTGGTGTGTTTCTGCTCACATTACAGCAGGACCTGCAAGTCTCAACCATCTTGAGAACATTTAAACTCCACAGGGTAATGGGGGTAAACTATTTTTAAATGTGGCGTGATCTGACTCAAGATACATAATAAAGGCAATGAGTCTGAGCCACAGGATGTCTGAGGAGAGAGGGGCAAACTTGGAGGAAGCATTAACTCTGTGTATCCTGGCTAGCTTCATATAATGTCTCTGATGCTGAGCTGTTTCTACAATTTAGGTCTATAGCTGGTGAGACTTTTGTCCCCCAGAAAAACTATTAATGGGGTGTCAGGGGCTGATCTGGGAACACTTTGCATATGTGTCAATTTTGCTGAGTTCATGTTAAAATGTTTCACTTTGACCCTCTTGAAACAAAAGTTGTCTTGAACTGAAAAAACTTTTTTTCAGTTCAACTTCTATCTTATTCATAGATTCTAGGGCTGGAAGGGACCTTGAGAGGTTGAGTCCAGTCCCCTGCCCTCATGGCAGGACCAAATACTGTCTAGGCCATCCCTGATCATTTATCTAACCTACTCTTAAATATCTCCAGAGATGGAGATTCCACAACCTCCCTAGGCAGTTTATTCCAATGTTTAACTACCCTGACAGTTAGGAACTCTTTCTCCTAATGTCCAACCTAAACCTCCCTTGCTGCACTTTAAGCCCATTGCTTCTTGCTTTATCCTGAGAGGCTAAGATGAACAAGTTTTCTCCCTCCTCCTTATGACACCCTTTTAGATACCTGAAAACTGCTATCATGTCCCCTCTGTCTTCTCTTTTCCAGACTAAATAAACCCAATTCTTTCAGCCTTCCTTCATAGGTCATGTTCTCTAGACCTTTAATCATTCTTGTTGCTGTTTTCTGGACCCTCTCCAATTTCTCCACATCTTTCTCAAAATGTGGTGCCCAGAACTGGACACAATACTCGAGTTGAGGCCTAACCAGCGCACAGTAGAGTGGAAGAATGACTTCATGTCTTGCTCACAACATGCCTATTAATGCATCCCAGAATCATGTTTGCTTTTTTGCAAAACAGCATTACGCTGACCCATATTTAGCTTGTGGTCCACTATAACCTCTAGATTCCTTTCTGCCGTACTCCTTCCTAGACCATCACTTCCCATTCTGTATATCAAACTGATTGTTCCTTCCTAAGTGGAGCACTTTGCATTTGTCTTAAACTTCATCCTGTTTACCTCAGACCATTTCTTCAATTTGTCCAGATCATTTTGAATTATGACCCTATCATCCAAAGCAGTTGCAATCCCTCCGAGTTTGGTATCATCCACAAACGTAATAAGCGTATTTTCTATGCCAATATCTAAGTTGTCGATGAAGCTATTGAACAGAAGCGGTCCCAAAACAGAGCCCTGCGGAACCCCCCCGTTATACCTTTCCAGCAGGATTGGGAACCATTAATAACTACTCTGAGTATGGTTATCCAGCCAGTTATGCACCTACCTTATAGTAGCCCCATCTAAGTTGTATTTGCCTAGTTTATTGATAAGAATATCATGTGAGACTATCAAATGCCTTATTAAAGTCTAGGTATAGCACATCCACTGCTTCTCCCTTATCCACAAGACTTGTTATCCTATCAGAGAAAGCTATCAGATTGGTTTGACATGATTTGTTCTTTACAAATCCATGCTGGCTATTCCCTATCACCGTAACACCTTCCAAGTGTTTGCAGATATCCTTAATTACTTGCTCCATTATCTTCCCTGGCACAGAAGCTAAACTAAGTGGTTTTAGTTTCCTGGGTTGTTTTTTATTTCCCTTTTTATAGATGGGTACTATATTTGCCCTTTTCCAGTCTTTTGGAATCTCTCCTGTCTCCAATGATTTTCAAAAACAATCACTAAACTCTACAGCAGACCATTTCACCTTGGGTTGAGCAAAACGCTTCATTTGATGACTTGACTTTTTGGAATTACCAGCACACCAAAAATAATTATTTGCACAATTCTATCCAGGACTATTAGCTGAGGTGCTGGAAACTTTTCTAATTCAGAGACGGTGTCACCATCCAGGGCCTCTGTGTAGAAGTAAGATGGGCAGGGGGTGTCAGAACTTGCAACATGGAGTCAGGAAACTGAACTCACGATGCCTGTCTCTGAATCATTCTACAGTTGCAGTAATAAATGAGTATGCATGTAAGGGACTAGATAAACTAGAGGAGACACTACCAATTCTGCAACAACCAGCTGATAAGGCATGAATGTGCTTCAGGTAGCTGCTGCAATGGTGGGTGGTGGGAGGCTGATTCTGTTTAGGAGAGGTGCTACGCTACATCATGATTGTAAAATAGTCCTGTCAGAGAGCTATTTCTCCCAGGCTGGCTATAGTGAAAGCTAGCTGTTAGTTTCTCTGAGAACTTCTGTTTCTTTGCTGACACTCATGTCCAAGCCTTGATACAAAGGCTCTCTATATGCAACCTTCCCTCCATGCACAAAGGAATATAAAGCTACTTGCCATATGATTTGGTATCTGTAACTTGAGATGCATCACAGTAGATGTCAGTTGATATGACATAACCACTCCTCATTCCTCTAAGTTCTGTCAGACAGCGAAGAGCTGTTGGTGTCTTCCAAAGCAGCAGATGCCATGGTCAACAGAATGTTAGAGGTGGTAGATGTAAGGAAGCTTTTCAGGACAGCATGGAGGCTGCCAGGTGAATGGTGACCAGTAACATGAGCACAGTCCTGCATGCCATAATGGGTCAGATGGCTGTGATGGGAGCACAAGCCATGCTGAGGAAATCTGAAGAACTGGTGGATCATTATCTCCCCATCACAGATGAACTAGGCCAGAGAATACTTATACCACTTTAATAAAATGTGGATATGCCCTAGTTTCAAGGTGTAGTCTTCTTTTGTGTGTGATGGGTGTGGAAGGGAGGGCAATGTTAAGGGAAGAACTCGGAATGGCAATCCAAAAAGGAACATTAGCCTTTGGCTTCCATTTGAGCAGTGTCAGTCTACTCCTCTGTCTTTTCAAGGGAAAGTCAAAATGATTCTGCAACAGTGTTCCAAACCTTTATGGAAATCGATGGAGCCAGCCTGAATACTGCTACTGAGATTCCTGGGCATCCTGAGCAGGACCTGGTTTTCAACATGTGTTCAAGCCATTGTCCATTAACAGCATATAATGCCCTGCATGCATTAAACTGTCCACTAAGAACTTGTCCAATTGGTCTAAATGACTCCCAGTAACTTGGAGTTTCAAATCTAGTCCTGTTCCTGACAAACTATTAAAATGGAGCTATGGCCAAAAATAACACCAGGTTTTTTAAAAAAAAAAAAAGATCTGGGGTGGTCTTGGGGTAACTCCCCACCTAGGGTATTTGGTGTTGAGGCTGAGCTACACACTTGGGTACAATGTAATAGGATTTCTTCACTTTAACTCTGGTGTGGCAAGTGGTGTGTCCCTACTATTCCAGAGAACAGGCTCCAGGTGTAATGAAGGCTTATGCTCACAAATAGTGAGGGTCTGCTTGGCCAGGATGCTTAACCTTATTCTCCATCCCCCATCAGCTAATCTGGCAACCACTCTTCGGAGGGGACTGAAATGGCTTCTATGCAAGAGCAGCAGAAGAATTTTGTGCATCTGGGGTCTTTCCACTAAGCTCTGGCAGTGCACTTACTCTATTCTGTGGACAACATGAGACACTCCTGGCAGGGCATGCAGGAGTCCCTCTTGCAGCTTTGTCGCACCATTGACCTGATAGGTATAGCTAGACAACCTCCTAGTCTAGCCTCCTTCTTGGCTACCACTCATCATTACTGATGCAGCAGAGACAACTTTAGTGTGAAACTTAATTCTGATGGGCCCTTTTGCTCTTGCTACTTTTCAGTCTTCTCATTGTGCTGATGTTGGCTGCTTCATAACCTGTTGTCTCCATCTAGTCTCTTAATCACTGACAGAACCTTTCCTACTTAATTCCAAGCTCTCTGGCTCTTCCCCTCCAGGTTGAATCTGTGAAGCAGGGAGTTGATCAGAAGCTCCAGGATGGCCAGGAAAAGTTGCACTGAATGTTGCTGGAGCAGCTTTCTGAGATCATACACGAGAGCACCATAGCCACAGTAGTCCTGAAGTACCTAAACAGAAAATCCAAAAGGCTGCAGTCTAACTATTCTAGCAAGTATGAAATTCCTCTTTAAACCAGGTGTAGAGGCAGTACTTGGTGCAGAGCTCAACTGACTCATCAGCACCACTTGCTAACACCTTAGAATGAGGGCAAGTAGTAAGGGAGTAAGCAGAAGCATATACTTTCAGCAGGGCACAACAGAAGACTTACTTCCCAGAACACTAGCCTCCGTAGGCCAGAAGCAGAATTAAGACTGAACTTGTAACAATTAACTTTGCTGTAGAGGATGTCTCATACCCCTGCTAGTCTTAAGCACTTGTTGAAAGACTTTTTCCCTTAGGGGGAAGTATTGTAGCTAGTAGCAAAGGCCTATGATTCAAGTGTAAGAATGATACTGACCGACTGAAAGGGAATATGTTTTCCTTTGGATTGTGACTATATATTTAGACTAATATTTCTACTTTAAAATACAACCACTTCTTGGATAGATTTCCTTGTCCTTCTCCTTCCCCCTAGCTAACTGACCACCTCTTCAATAGTCAAGCACTCTTTAAAAGACCTAGTATACTCCATCCAAAGCTTGAAACTAATCTAATTTGATAAACCAACTTGTATTGCACTAGTGCTACATCTAACATAGTTTGGGACTAGCATTGCTGAGCTTATGGGGGATCAGGGCAAGAGCCTTTTGGCTGTTCATCAACACAAATTCCGCTTTCCAGCCAACTCTACTCATAGAAGATGGGGGTGGGGGGAAGAATTATGATTTAGAGCTGAGTGGAAACTTTTTTTTTTTTTTGAGCTCCTCATTTACCAAAAGAAGGCCATTTAAGGCTGACAACAGCTGTCTGAGTTCAACACTAATCCACTGTATGGCTTCAGCAACCAATTGTTTGGGTAGCTTCAGCAAACAGGAGGAGGCGGGGGAGGCAGAGGAGCACCTTAAACCAATACCGCTGTGGTTAGGGCACTTTCCTCACTCATTTGTGTCTCTTTCCTTGGATTTGTGTGTTTTAAATTTCTATCTTGTTCTTGGTTCAATGCAACACTTCATTTACACCCCCCCTGCCCAACAATTCTTCAAAGTTTTGGGGGTCTTTCATTTATGATAAATTGGTTTTAAGTTCAACTCAATCTGATTTTTTCTTTTTCTTTTAGAACTCAGTGAACTGAGAAATCTGTTATCTGCGCAGCTGTAATTGCATTACTATGCAAAAGTGAAGGTAGGACTAGCTTGTGCTGGAGCAGTCTGATAAAGATATCTGCGGTTTCTACTGTGCCTCTTTGTCACATGGTGTCCTCTTATAAGGTGGAGAGAACTCCTCTCACGTAAACAAAGTCTGACTCTTGAAGTTCATCTAAAGTTATTCCATATTCTGCAATGTCCTTTTCATAATACTTCCAAAAGTGCCTAAAATCCCATTGCCTGTGTTTGTGAACTACTGACCAGTCAAACAACTCAAATTACCCACCCTTCTCTCAGGTGTTCAGTCTCCAGGCCTTACTGGAGACAAAATAAGCCAATCTGAATTGCCGAATCAGGGTGAGAGATCTGAAGTAAAACCAGAGAGGTCCTATCACTCCACTGCCCTCCATGTCCCATTATCCCCCCATAATTACTCTTTACCGAAGAACCATAGGCAAATCTTGGAGGGGGTGAGTTGGAAATCACACTTAAACTCTAAGTAGAACTAGTCACACTGTAAATAAGGAACAGTGACATTATAAGGAACTAAGCTGCATTTAAATTTTAACCTTTCCTGAGATTAAGCTATTTATTTTGGAGATAATTACAGCAGCCCTCTCATGTACAGTATTTTACCTGAAACAACTAATATCTCAACCTTAAATCCATTTTAACCTAGCTCTCATCTAGCAATCCAGAACCATTTACAGACCACAAAATTTAAGCTTAAACAATAGAGTATCTCCTTCAACAACTGGGGCCCCTAGGCTGTTTTTGTCTTGGTAGCCTCATACACTTGTCACAGAAGGCAAATCATTCTAAAGAGCTTTTCATACCAAGATTTGCTTGCAAACTGTTTCAGTTTATGGGGAGAAGTCTGTAGGGTACAGTAACACCAGCACAAGACTGCATGTGAAAACAAGTTCGTTCCTTTTGTGGAGACAAGAGTGTGTGTACATGCACAGGGGTGCATTAGCTATATGTTTGGCTCAGAGTCAGAACTACACAGGCAAGATGACTCCTCTCCATGTTCATAGGTCCTAGAGAAACACTCAAGAAGAATATATTTTATGCTATTTAACATTTTATCTGTGACCTGGAAGAAAACATAAAATCATCACTCATGAAGTGTGCAGAGGACTGAAAAATGGAGTGAGTGGTAAATAATGAAGAGGACAGTTCACTGATTCAGAGTGATCTGGATCCCTTGGTAATCACTGGGTCCAAGTAAAAATATTTTTTAATAGGGTTAAATCTAAATGTATAGATCAAGGAACAAAGAATATCAGCCATACTTTCAGGATAAGGGAATCTACCCTGGAAGTAGGGACTCTGAAAAAGATTTGAGGTTCATGGTGGATAATCAGCTGAATGTGAGGTCCCACTCAGATGCTGTGGCCAAAAGGGCTAGTGCAATTCTGGAGTGTATAAACAGGAGCAGCTTAAGCAAGAGTAGAGAGGTTTTTACCTCTGTATTTGGCACTAGTACGACTGCTGCTGGAATCCTTTGACTGGTTCTGGTGCCCACAATTGAAAAGATGTTGATAAATTAGAGAGAGCAAAGAAGAGCGATCAGAGTGATTAAAGGAGTAGAAAATGCCTTCTAGTAAATGAGCTTCTTGAGTCTGTTTACTTAGTTTAACAATGTGAGTGGTCAAAGGGTGACTCGATTACAGTTTGTAAGTATGTATGTGAGGAACAAATCTGATGATGGGCTCTTCAGTCTAGCAGGGGAAGGTATGACATGATCCAGTGGTTGGAAGTTGAAGCTAAACAAATTCAGAGAGAAGGCGTAAATTTTAAACAATAAGGGAAATTCCTGGAACAACTTGGAAAGGGTTGTTGTGAATTCTCCATCACTGGCCATTTTAAAATCAAGATTGGAGGTTTTTCTAAAGGATCTGTTCTAGGAATTATTTGGTGGAAATTCTATTGCCTGTGGCATACAGGAGATCAGACTAGATGATCACAATGGTACCTTATAGCCTTGGAATCTATGGGGAAAAACTTTCAAAACTCTAAGGCTCGGGTGAAATAGCTCAGCAGCATAATTTTCCCGATTATTTGAAGCTGCAGAATTTAAAACAATTCCTGCTTGTAGAGGATGAATCTTTGCTTGGAGGCTTAACGGAACTTACCCATGTAGGACAGGTGGAATTTTAAGGATCCACCACTGTACAAGTCTATTTTTACCTTCATTTGTCATTATTTCCCCTAAGATGACTTAAAGGAGGTAAAATGAGTTACTGAGAAACTAAGGACATGAGTGTGAAAGACTAGCTGGAGACTGGAACTGTGTGGAAGTCAAAGCATTGGGTTATCACTGATCCACATATACACCCTCCCTAGTTTTGCAGGGCTAATCTCTTCACCCTTTGAATGTCACTCAAAGCAAAAATCAGCTGTAAGCACCAACTTACTCTGAACCATAACTTGGCTCTGCTGAGATGAAAGCTTTCCAAACCCAGCCTGAGATTCAGCTTGTAATGCAATCTGCAGCCTGGTGAGTTTTGACCTGAGTGAAATCTCTTTCTCTCTTTCCCACCCCAGACATTACTAAAGTTCCCGTGTCTCCAAGAGATTTTCCTATGATCTGGTAAGCATGAAAAGAATCTACTTAAATCCCATTTTCTTTCAGTGGTTATCAAATCTTGTGTCATTGGAAAAAGTAAAATTATAGGTTAATTTTTTTAAATGGTCACAAAAATCCAGATCAGAAATAAAAATACTGCAGTGAAAGCTGTTGTATTTCTGACCTTTATTAAATGAGGAAGTACTAGAGAGAGCTTTTTAGCAAGATTTCCAGACCAACATCTTGATAAGCTGTAGTGAAGCACTTAAACTTTAATAGATTTATCTAAACAGAACTGAATCCCCCATGTTTTCGTTTGTTAAAGTAGCTCCATTCCTTGTTGTCCCTTTTTCTTCCTCTCCTTCCCCAGTAAGAGTCTGTGATAATCCATTTTAATGGCTCAGAGTCCTAGCCAGCACCCTCAATGGAATATTTTCATATCTATGTTTATATGCTCAAGTCTGGAAGCTGGAGTGTTGCAAAACATACAATGAAACTGGAAAATTTAAAAGATCCTAATACACTGTCCCAACTAGAATATCTGAGCCAGTGTAAAGAAACCTCTCACATCAGTCAATTGACCCATCAACTCAGAGTAAAATATCCCTCCTTTGGGATATATTGTAGTGGTAGAGTATGCTGGAGTTCTGAGCTTTCAGTGGAAAATGCAGCCCACCCTGTCCATACTATAGCATGGGAAGGTCTCAATGATTGCAGGTCAAGGTGTCTGTGGTGGGGCAGTGCTCCATGCCCCGAGAAAAAGGGCTGAACCAGGCTAGAGGCTGTGTGGACCAGCAGCCAATCAGTGAAGGCCTGGGGAGAGCCAATCAGGACTGGGGTAGGTCCTATATAAAGACTGCCTAGGTGTGGCAACAGCAATCACTCCCTGGCCAGTAAGGGAGAAGGACTGGCTTCTCATGAAAAGAGCAGCAGCTTGGACAGAGCAGTGCTGGACAAGCTTGGGGGAGAAGATAGGAGCTCTAGCCCATTTCAGCAGGGCCATAGCCTGGCAGGTAAAGGGTTGAGGAGGTGCATGGGGCCAAAGGGGAAAGTGGCCCAGGGAAACAAGGCACGCAAGAAGGAGAGGGAGAAAGGAAGAGGGAGGTTGCTGCTAGAGAGTCCCTGAGGTGGGACCCAGAATAGTAAGAGGGCCTGCCTGCCCTTCCCCTTTTGCACTGCACCTTGCTGTTGAGGAGAGGGACTGAAATAGACCACAACTTGCTCCTGAGATAAGGGGCTAGACTACAGGGTTGTGGTTGGCCAGTGAGGCAGGTGCAGACAGACTACTGTTAACACCTCCCCCCTGGAAGGGGGTGAGACTAGACTAGTGGGCACTGCCAGATGGCAGTGTCCTGAAGTGGATGAAGACTGTCCTGGAGAGGGTGCCACATGGGTCCCAGGGCAGCAGCAGAGATGATGGACCAGATGCTACATGTCGAGGGTGCTCCACAGCAGTCAAGAGCTAATTTCTGGAGAGACCAGCAGGAGGTCCCAATGGTGGTGAGTTGAACCCTGTCAGTGTTAAACTCATTCTGTGGAGAGGACCAGATTTCATTCTGAGTTGTAATCAGTGGGCCATGAGGTAAATATGGCATGACATACTCCCCTCAATCCATCTCCCATGGAGAGGCTTACATAAATATGAAGAGCCACTGTTCCAGGAAGTCTGCAGATGCAGGAAGACAATGCTGCATCCGTTTCATTGGGGAAGTTTATCCGTCATGGCTGCAAAAATAGAAATGTAAGCTTTTCTTAAAATGAGAGCTTACTCTGCACAATCTGCATATGTGGGCTATTAAAATATATCCAGAGGTGTAGGTCTGGCCCATCATTCATTTGACATATCTGCTGCAGGCTTACACTGTAACTAGCATAGTTACCCTGGTGGGGAAAGCAAAATTCATTTCAGCTGATGTTTGTTTCAACCCTTGTTTTTTCACAGGATTCCCAAATACTTCACCCTTCGTTCTTTACAAAATCTCCAAGGAAGAAAGTCTGGAAGCAACTCTGATATGAGCATTACCCTCCCCGATGGACTTGCTAGGATTCACTCTGCCACTGATTGTTGTGCTAACCAGCTGTGAGAAATAAAAAGGCCTGAAAAGTAAGAAATTTCAATTCCAAGTGGGGGGTGGGGCAAAGGGAGAGAGGGAGGGGGAAATGCTTCAACAAAGTCAGCTTCACCTCTGTACTGGCTGTTTCAAGTCTCAAACCTATTGAGAGACAATGGTAATGACCTATCCAGGTGTGAATTCAGCATACGATCTGATGGTGATAGGAGCTACCGTTTGCATGAATCATGTCACTTCTTGACTCCCCTGGACAAACTGTAGAGGGCCTAAGTTTCATTGAACTTTATTGATGAATTAACATATTATACAGAATCATAACTACAACTATAGCTGTAGCTCCATTGCTTCTACCCCTTGGTGAGGTAACCATTTTTTTTAAATTTAAAACTTCCTTATTTTAAAGGAGCCAAGTTAATTGAACTAGGAACTTAGGCTGAGATTTGGAGCCCAAGCCCAGGAGGCTTGGGACAAAATATACTTTTGTGCCTTCCATATTCTGGGCTGCTCAGGGGTCCAGTGTGGTCCCGAGTCTAATTTAGAGCAGTGGTTCTCAACCTTTCCAGACTACTGGACCCCTTTCGGGAGGCTGATTTGTCTTGCAAACCCCAAGCTTCACCTCGCTTAAAAATACAAGTGTCCCAGCACACTGTTACTGAACAATTGCTGATTTTCTCATTTATACCATGTAATTATAAAGTACATCGCAACCCTCAGGCTGAGAAATACTGATCTAGTGTATAGGGCCGTATAAACAAATCATTCTGTATGAAATTTTAGTTTGTACTGACTTCACTATTGCTTTTCATGTTGTCTGTTGTAAAACTAGGCAAATACTGTATCTCTATGAGTTAACATACTCCCTGGAAGACCTCTGAATACCCCTAGTTCAGAGCCACTGATTTAGAGGAGCCAAGAGGTGTTCATAAGTTACAGTGATCTATGACCCAGCCTGCCCATGAGATACTCTTTAGCCCACAGCACCAGAGAATTTCCGTAGCTGGGTAAATGATTTGGGACTCCTCTCCTATGCTTGGGCTTGCGAAAGGGCCTGCCCAGGACAGCCTATGACTTACCAGGAGTTCTTGAAGCTGCACCTAGGTGGAGTAGGCTGGGTGGCTGGAGATATGGTGCCAATTAGAAGTGGGCAAAAATGTTCAGCAACTAATAACTTAGCTGAAAAATACTTTTTTTTTTTTTTTTCAGGGCACCAAAGCTCTTCACAAATTGGGGTTGAATTCGGTGAATAATTTCAGCAGGGGAAAAAGAAAAGGGAAGTGATCAAAACATTTGAAATGACATTTGCTAAATGGCTTGTCATTTTAAAATCGGTGTTCACAACGTTTCAATCAATCCACCAATTTCTGTTTTTATTTCAGGGGGCATAAAATGAAGCAAGAACTTTAGTTTTGGTTTGGCTCTGCCATTGAACTGAAAAATCATTATTTGCTCAGCTCTAGCGCCAATGCTGATGTCATGTGTGAGTCTCCGTATGGAGCATTTCAAGTCATATTGAACTTCACAAGGTTCAGAGAAGTACCCCAAACCCCTTGGCTCTGCAAAGCAGGGCTAAACTCACTAGAACTAGCTTTAGCAGGAGGTACCTCATACTTCCCCTCTCTCCCCTTCCCCATACTGATTAGCTTGAAGGTAAAACTCGGTTCTCTTTATGGGATTTTGGCATTTCCGTTTCTGGTCTGGTCTGACATTGCAAGGGAAATGATGGGATGGAGGGGAAATTGAACTGAACTTCTTTGAATCTATTTGAAGCTTTAAGTTGGGCTCAGTGTGAATAACAAATGCTTGGGTTACTTCTGATTTTATCCAAACCCATTTGCCCCAATAAATTATATTGTTTAGCTATGATAACAACCAAGCTCATTATTCATATCCAAATTAATAAAGAACACCAACAGAGCCCCCTGAAAAGAGGATATGTTTTCAGATATCTTCTCCAGTTCTTCGCAGCCCTTGGAAATGATGTAGTGCCTCCTTGTTTCTGATAAGGTGTAATCACGTACATTATAATTATTGCCCCCTACTACCACTCCTATGCACTCGAGCAATGGACGCATGAGCCAGCAGTGTTTTTAAGCTGATTTGAATTTTAAATGCAATCATGGTGACACTTGTCCCTCGTTTCCTGCTAAACACTACCTCATCTCCTTTCGTTGCCAATTGCCCTAATGCTTTATTTAATTCTCCACGAGTTCACTTGATTTTTTTTTTTCCCCCTCTGTTTGTCCATTTTCTGCTTCTTACAATTCATGAGTGATATGCCTGGCTTTTCCAGCATGGGATTTGATTTCACTGCAGGCTTAAGCCAAAGACACCACTAGGTACCTGTCACAGGATCCCTGGGGTACTGCTGTGCCCCCTTAATTCTCCAGCCTGGGCTGTCTTTCATAATGCTTTGCTCGTGGCAAGTAGCAAACCTCTCCAGCCACTATTATCACTCAGCACAACAGCATGTGGAGCCCCACACCCAGCTAAATTGCATGAATGCTCCCAGAACCATTCACAAATCACACAGAGAAAGGTACCAGCTTTTCTCCCAAATTCCCAGCCTTACACCCCTGGAATGTACCGTCTTGCCCTGGTCAGACTTCTGACCAGTGTTAGTTTATTACCCAGTCCACCCCACCCTCAGTATGGAGAGGACAGATACTTGCCTTTGTAAACTGAGCTGAGATTTTTCAAGCAAAACACCCTATTTTAGGTAAAATATAAAAGATTGTTTTAGTGATTATAAGTAGTAGGCACAAAAGGTCAGAGAGAGTTTCCAAAGCAAATGAAAAGTAAGCACGCAGGCTAAATCCTAAACCTTATTGGACTAGGAACTATTTGGATCAAGCAGTTTTTTGTCTCACCCCACTGGATGTTGCCGGTCGGTTACAGTCCTTAACACCCAGGCTTCCCCTTTCAGCCTGGGACCAGTTTCTTCAGTTAAAGTCTTTGTCTTCCCAGCATTCTTGTTGCTTCCTGTGCAGGGGGGGGAGGAGAAAAGGTAAAACTATGATGCTACCGTCAGGGGTGGATCTAGCTTTTTCGCCTCCCCAAGCATGGCAGGCAGCCTTCGGCGGCTTGCGTGCAGGAGGTCCACCAGTCCTGTGGCTTTGGCATACCTGCTGCTGAAGCCATGGGACCGGCGGACCTCCCGCAGGTGCACCGCCAAAGGCAGCCTGACTGCCGCCCTTGGAGGGACTGAAAGGGCACCCCCCGCAGCTTGCCACCCCAGGCACACACTTGGAGCATTGATGCCTGGAGCCTCTGCAGGCTACTGTCCCCTATTTTATATCCTCAGTCCAGGTGCCTGGAAAACACTAGCCCAGACATGTCCTCGTGGGCTTTGCCACATCACAGAGTGGAACAATTCCCCATTGTGTGATGCTTGTGCAGCCATCTTACAGCATTGTAAGTTCCCAACTCCCCTACTGAATAATGGACATTTAATACCCCCCAAGTGTGGATCACTGCCTTTGTTGTCACTGGAGAATCAGCAGTGGGTGACTCCCAAACGTACAACATATATCAATAACAACCAAACAGCAAAATCTCATAACTTTATACACACTAACAATGTACATATTTTGACAGAACACTGAGGTTTCAGCAGATCATGATCTTTCATATGTCTTACATGGCATGCTTTATATGAAATATCACAATGGTCTGTGGATGATGAATATGGGGGTTACAGGGTGCTTTTTGGGGTACACTGTTTCATAGTATCTTTCCTAAATGCTCTAGTTTTTCTGGGTAGAATGGTTTGAGGTGTTAGCTGTCATTTTAATGCTGCCCAAGCCATCTGAGACTGCTAAAGATAAGCTCAGGCAGGGGTTCTCAGGCTGGTTTATACTTTGAAGAACATCCTGAGAACCGTTCTGGATCCGTCCCATATTTAGACCTGAGCAGGCTGGAGGTATTGGGCCAAACCATGACTAGTTTAGCAACTAACCTGAAGGGCACCTGGTTGTTGGAAAGAGAGACATCTTCTCAGCAGCAGTAACACAGCAGCATTTAGAAGCTACCCATCTTCACAGTAAGAGAACAGCGGCCACAGCAGCATCCCTTTCTGACTGGAGAGCTCCCTTGCATTTGCATGTGACTCTGCACTGTGACAGGTGCCTCTACCAGCCATTACTGAGGAAGCTCGGAGCAGAGCAGTTCCAGCAGAACAAGAGCCGGGCAGAGTCCACTGGGGATTCAGCCAGCAAGCTTGGCTTTGCTTCTCCACTCTGAGGGCAGAGGAGTTCAATTAATCTGGTCCGGTTTTGCTTACAAACAGAGCATGAAACTCTGCCCATTCCAATACAGCCTCCGTGTGACTTGTTAAAGCCTCAGGCCTTGTGGGGTGGGGCGTGTATCTGACCTGATTGATGACTTTCTGGCCCTTTAATGCTGCAAAACAGGCAGAGTCCCTTCAGTGAATACACCACACCGCCATCAAGTAATTACACTGGTTGTGGTGGACTCTGGGCGTCAGAGACTGATCAAGGTAATTAAAATCCATTTGCAGAAGCAGTTAGCTAGCCCCATCGACCTGCTGGCCTCCCCTCCATTCTTGTATTTATTTTAATTCAGAAATGGGCTAGGATTCTGGAGTTGTGAGGTCAGGAGAGGGCTGTGCTGGGGAAGACTGAGGAGAATTAATGAGCCTGGGCTGATGCTGTTACATTTTCTGCCATTTGTGGGCTGGCCATATTAAATTTTCTTCTTTACATTACAGTGATGGACACCAGTGTAAGTAGATAAATAGTGTTTATGGCGATGGATGGATGGATAGATAGCAGGGTGTGTATGGGGATGGATGGGAATATAGATAGATAACAGGGTGTGTATGTGGATGAGTAGCTAGATAATGGGGTGTGTTTGGGAATGAGTAGAAAGCAATCTGTATGGGGATGGGTGGGTACATAGATAGCTGTTGTACCCTCTAACCCATTTCTCACCCTTGCTGCCCCTTTTGGGATTCGCTCCAGTTTGTCAGGCTCTCCAATGGTTTCATTTCTCCTCTTGCTGCACACTGTCAAATGCTGGGTTTGTCTCACTTGACTGAGTTTCTCTGAAAGGAGGCTCAGGGTGGTCTGCACTGGTTTCTGTCTACCAAAGATGGTAGCAAACTGACTCTCTAAACCAATTTCCGATTGAGGAGCTCCTCACATTCTCCTCCCTCTTCTGCCCAGCATTCCCAGTGCTGAAGAGGCAGAAGGGTTAGCAAAACCAAACTGTGAGCGTTAGAATCTGGAGCAAATTTTCATCTCAGGAGGTGCCTGTAAAACATGCACAGGCAGCTGCTGATGGATGGCTCTGCAGCAGCCAGGGGAACTGTGTGTGCAAGAGAGGAGGGTAAGGGCAGAGAGAAGGGTGTGCAGCTGCTTTGAGTGCCAGCACCCACACTTTGGCCCCCATGGTGCTGTTGGCCCCTGGTTAGAGATTGTATAGGTGACAGAATGAGGGGTGTTGGGGACTAGGTGAAAATGAGATGAGGTTGGGGAAAGAAATGGTCTAGTGGTCAGGATTCCTGGGTTCAATTCCCAGTGTGGGAATAATGCAGAGCTTTGTGCTTGCTTCTGCAGCACATATACTAAAATTGGAACGATACAGAGAAGATTAGCATGGCCCCTGCACAAGGATGGCATGCAATTTTTTATTTTTTATTTTTTTTTAGTGGGGAGGGATAGCTCAGTGGTTTGAGCATTGGCCTGCTAAACCCAGGGTTGTGAGTTCAACCTTGAGGGGGCCACTTAGGGATCTGAGGCAAAAATCACTATTTGGTCCTGCTAGTGAAGGCAGAGGGCTGGACTCAATGACCTTTCAGAGTCCTTTCCAGTTCTAGGGGATAGGTATATCTCCAATTATTGGGGGGAAGGATAGCTCAGTGGTTTGAGCATTGGTCTGCTAAACCCAGGGTTGTGAGTTCAATCCTTAAGAGGCCATTTGGGGCAAAAATCGGTCTGGGGATTGGTCCTGCTTTGAGCAGGGGGTTGGACTAGATGACCTCCCGAGGTCCCTTCCAACCCTGATATTCTATGACTCTATAAGAGGAGACAGAGTTTGGGGGGGACTGGCTGGAGGAAGGAGAGTCTTGGCAGAGGTGGTGCTGAGGACCAGGAGGAGACCTTGGGTGAGTCTGTGGGAAGCAGAGGAACTGGGGGATTTCACACAGAGGGAAGTCTGCAGTAACAAGAGGAGAGGCTGAGTTATTTAGGGAAGTGGTTCTAAACCAGAGGTCCAGGCCGCAAGCAGCTTTCAGGGGATTCTCCAACCATGGCCAGTGTTAGATTCGCTGAGGCAAAGGGCAGAAAACTGAAGACCCACTGCATGGGGCTGAAGCCCAAGGACCTGAGCCCCACCATCTGTGGCTGAAGGCAAAGCCTGAGCAACTTAGCTTCCTGGGGCTCCTGTGGCATGGGGCCCGAGGCAATTGCCCTGCTTGCTACCACCTGCCCTGGCTTTTATACACAGAAAACCAGTTGTTGTGGTACAGTGGGGGGGCCTCAGAAAGAAAAAGGTTGAGAACCTCTGAATAAGAGAGTGGGTGGAAACTTGGCAAGCTGCCTGAAGATTGCTGCAGCACTGTATGGGAGCCACTCAAGAGGGCACCAGAGGAGGAGAGATGGGAGGAAGCCAAGATAAGTGCTGGGGGATTTGTTTGTTTAAAGAACTGGGGAGAAAGTAACGTGTGGTGTTGGGACCTAGTCCAGGTGGCAGAGGAAGAGTGGTGATCTGGGGGTACTGTGAGGTACTCCGCTGTGAGTGGGTGTATGCAGTGGAGGCTTTAAGGAGTCTTGACATGCATGAAAAACCTCTGAGACTGTGCTAGGGAGCAACACCACGACACGCTTCATTCTTGCAATGACTCGGATATTCTACTGTTGCAAAACAGCTGGTGTGTCTGAAATCCTCCCACCAGGCCTTTCCCTAACCAAGACACTGAGTCATTCATTGTGGACATTGCTGTCTCTCTTACCGCACTGCTGTACTCAGTCCCAGGCTGTGCTCAGTGCCCACTGATTAGGGAGGCATGTCTGTCTGCCGTGTTCACACTGCACCTCTCCCCTAGGTGTGTCAGAATCACCTTCTCATCCCCATCTCGCCTTCTACATGAGGATGATTATTGCAGCTGGAAGCTGAAGGTCACTTAAAATGTTGTTTCCATTTAGCTGCCTTGATGGGGTAATTATAGCTGAAAACAAGGTTTACCAGCCAAATTACAAACCCATCACAGTGTTTTCCACTGTAAGAACCTCACTGGAAACAGCTGTCATTTGTGGGACAACTAGAATGGCCTCTTTAGATTTCCCAAATGTTTCTGCCTGAAAATTGTATCATTTTTTCCCCCATCCCTTCCTTTACTCCTAGGGATATCCAAGGGGTCTTTGTGGTGAGCTCATCACTTTCTGCTGTTTATTCCCCACCTGGAATCCCCTCTTTTGGATACTGTAATCCACGTAATGGGGGCGCACCTGAGGTCATGGAAGGATTCTGGACCTAAATCATAGACCACGTGCAGGCTTTTACATGTGGTAATTGTCTCATTGGTGATTCAGGCACTAGAAATGGGCACTTAGGTGGATTAGATCCTGCACAGTTCTGGGTGCTTTTAACCTCCACTGGACTCAATAGTAGGGCTGCCAATTCCTGGAAATTTCATCACATGACATAATCTTTAATTAAAGATTAATCTTTAATTCCTGGAGACTCCCAGCCAATCCTGAAGAGGCGGCATTGCTGCTTACTGGAGGGGGTCAGCACCATGCTGGATAGGGCCAGGCTGGGAAAGAAGAAGAGGGACTGGTGATCATTTAGGCCTTATCTACACACACAAGTTGTACCACTTGAAGCAATATCATTCATTCAATACAAGCCTCTCCCTCCCCACTTTGGGAAGTAGTTATATGCATATAATGGTGCTTATACCAGTAAATCTTATACCCATATGGGAAGGAGAATAAACTATAAGACACCTTTATAAATGTGCCCATACTAGGGATAGTACCAATGTAACTATATCAGTTAAAATTCGCACCTCTTACTGCCATAGCTACAGCAGTACAAAACCAGTGTGTATAGACCAGTCATCAGAGTCTTATTCTGCAACCTGCATTCCTGACAAATAGCACTTCATGCAAATACTCTGTTATGGCCATGGGGCCACTGTCAGGAGCACGAGTACAGGTTGTGGCATCAGGCCCTGAAAAGTAAGGATCCCTCTTTCATGTAAACAATGATGTATAATAATTAACAATCAAATCCTAAAAAGCAAGGGAAAGGAATGGAAATTACAGATGCCATTAAAGCAAAGGAGTTTTTATTTTATCTCCATTTTCCATAAGCCACCAGCTACTTTTTATACAGGTGCAGAAGCGGGCAAGTTTAGATCCAGAAATGACCCAGGACAGAAGGCTGCACTTTCTCTCAAAACAACCTTTGAAATGGACACGCTGTGAGTGATGGGCCTCCTAGACTCTAATCATGACCATCTAATCTGACCTCATGATCCACCCCCAGGCCACAGAACCTCACCCATCCACTCCAGCAAAAGGCCCGTACTAGGGCTACACTCGCGAGTGTACAAAGGCGCAGCTGTGATGCTGTCGCACTATTAGTGCAAACATTCTAAGCTGACAGGAGAGAGTTCTCCCAGTAACTTAATTAATCCACCCCCAACGAGCAGCGGCAGCCATGTCTGCAGAAGTTCTCCCGCCGACGTAGCTTTGTCCACACTAGCACTTAGGTTGGTGTAACTTGCATCGCTCATGGGGGTTGCTTATTCATACCCCTGAGTGACGTAATTCATACCGACCTAAGCTGTAGTGTAACCATAGCCTGAGTTACTGAAATCCTCAAATCTTGATGTAAAGACTCTGCTGTTTACTCTGGTAAAACCCAGCCTCAGTCCCTGCAGCTTGGTGGCATCATTTACGCCTGTGCAAAGCGGGTGTCAAGTTGTCATAAACAGATAGTTAAGGGTTAATGTTCTTTTACTTGTAAGGGGTTAACACAGGGAACCAAACACCTGACCAGAGGACCAATCAGGAAACAAGACTTTTTCAAATCTGGGTGGAGGGAAGTTTTGGGTGTGAGTTCTTGGTTCTTTGTCTTGTGTCTGTGCCCTCTCGGCTCTGAGAGTGATTTTTCTATCTCCAGGCTTTCTAATCTTCTGTTTCCAAGTTGTAAGTACAAGGATAGTAAGACAATAGGTTAATATTGTTGTTTTGTATTTGCATGTGTGTAGTTGCTGGAATGTGTTAAATTGTATTCTTTTTGGATAAGGCTGTTTATTCATTTTTTTTCCTTTAAGCAATTGACCCTGTATATTGTCACCTTAATATAGAGACTATATTTTATGTCCTTTTTCATTCTTTTTATATAAAGCTTTCTTTTTAAGACCTGTTGAAGTTTTTCTTTAGTGGGGACTCCAGGGAATTGAGTCTGCAGCTCACCAGGGAATTGGTGGGAGGAAGAAGTTGGGGGGAAAATCTCTTTGTGTTAGATTTACTAAGCCTGACTTTGCATAGCCTCTGGGTGGGGGGGAAGAGAGATTAGCTCTCCCCGTACTTGTGTTTCCAGGACTGGAAACAGGGAGGGTAGAATCCCTTTGTTTAGATTCACGGAGCTTGCTTCTGTATATCTCTCCAGGAACCCAGGGAGAGAACACCGGGAGGGGAGGAGGGGGAAGGGAAATGGTTTATTCCCCTTTGTTGTGAGACTCAAGGAATCTGAGTCTTGGGGTCCCCCAGGGAAGGTTTTGGGGAGACCACAGTGAGCTAGGCACTGTATAATTCCTGGCTGGTGGCAGCAATTACCAGGTCCAAGCCGGTAACTAAGCTTGGAGGTTTTCATGCTAATACCCATATTTTGGATGCTAAGGTCCAGATCTGGGAAGAAATGTTATGACACAAGTGCTTCCACCGGTATGTGGGAGTGGAGAACTCCTGGCTTGATAGCATTTGACACCCTACTCTGCTCTTGCTGTGTGTAGGTGTACATGGCTGGGCACAAAGCGGCACCAAGCCATGTCATTTTATTGGGAATCTCATGATTTGGGGTGTTTTCTTAAAGCCTCCAGCTGCTGGTGTCAGATTATCTCCTGAGATTCTCAGCTGCATTCAACAAAATAAATACATTCATTTCTAGCTCTCCTCTATAAATGCTGCAAAAACCAGTTGGCAAATAATAATAATGAAGAAAATCCTTAGCAGTTTGTTTTTTTTTTTTAAATCAGGGATTGGATGCGGGGTGGTCTGACTCCTGATTTTTGAGCCTTTGGGTTTGGCAATATAGCTGTGAACAATTGGGCTCAATGAGTGAGGTTGACAAACAGCAGGGAGGGATGGGATAAGGGAGAACAAGGGTCGCAGCAGTATGGTATAATTCTCTATTAGCTTCAATATTTAAATTTGCTGTTCAATAAGCTTCCTGGCAGGAATATCCACAGGAATAGCTGTGGGAAGCAAATACAGAAGGATGAGCACACACAAAGCAAGTTCCAGGACAGGGGTTTTTTCCTTAGCCAATATTCATGGTAAGCTTCTTGATGTATTTGCCCTGCAAAAATCCATGTGTAAAGTGGAACAGATTCCTTGCTTCTGAGCACGTGTCACCCTCTACTGAGATGTATGTGGACTAGGCCTCTGGGATGATATCAGATCATTAAGGATGAAGGATTCAAGAATTTGTTACTCTAGTGTTGACTTTTTGCTCTCGCCGTGACTAAATGTGGCAGGGGCTCAATAGTGGGATTTAGTAGCCAGTTTATCAACTGCATTTTTTTCCTCCTTCTCCTCTTTCCCTTTGATTATATTGTGGTACAGAAATGTTCTCCATGTTTTGCACTGAGTGGAGTTACTGCTAGTTTGTACTGGTGTGAGACCAGCGTCGGGTTCCTTGGCCTAGCAGAGGCACCGTGTAATGTTTGCTTTAATATTTTTGTATATTATGTCCTGTATATATTTCTTGCATTTGCTTAAAACCCCCATTCCACAACTATTGTGCCAAGTTGTCCCCGTGAATCACCCATCTGACTGTTTGTCTGCATATGCATTTACACCTCAGTCATCGCTTGCAGAACTTGGCCCCAATGAGGTATGATTAGCATGGAAGGGTCATTGCATTACCAGCTTTTGGGAATTAAAAAAAACTTCCAGGGAAAATGTACAAAAGACGTCTGTTAGCAACAAATGTGCAGTCCAGTCGAGTATTGCAGTATTGACCTTGCTCCAGATACAAGTCTGAGCAGCAACATTCATTTTGCCTCTTGAATTAAACCCTAGGGTTTTTTCCTTTAAAAGTCCTTCTTAAATTGTAGGAGAACTGAACAGACTTGGCCTCGCTGTGAAGTATCCTACAGAACACTTAGGAGATGGCTCTAGTGCTGTGGAGGGAGACTTAAGCACACAAGTCCCATTATGTAACCTGCCACACAAAATATTGATTATTTACCCTTGAGCTTGTTCAAAGCCTGGCCTGCTTCCCACAGAGACTATTGCATTTAAGCTCAGTCGTTTCTATATACCAATGTCCTCCAGATTTAGCTGTTCTAACAGATAGGCAATACCAGCGTATGATATCTTCAGATTTTTGTAATGACACCCACTGTAACATTCTTCTGAGTCAGTTCTGGGCCAGTGTCCCAGCTTGGTGTTAACCTAACCATGCAGTTTGAGGTGCTGTCTGTCAGATGAAGTATAAAGCTGAAGTTCTAACCATTGACAGTCATTAATGAGCCAGGTCACTTTTCACAAGCCCTGGGGTGTATTCATCTCATTGCACAGGCCAAATTCCATATTCTGTGAGTTCTGTGGCAGCTGGGCTGGGGATTCTGGCCTGCAGAATGTGGCTCTAGAGGATTTGTTTCTGCCTCCCCATATGCCTCGCCAGCTTTCATTCGCCAGCACTGGAATATACCTTAAAACAGAGCACAGATGAAGGATTGACCAACTGAATCAGATGGGCTTTTTTTTTTAGGTGATCAACAAAGATACTATTGATATCTATTGCGTGTTTCATATGCTGCATTCCTCTTGCAGAGATGTTTTTTGTTTGTGATGAAGATCCTGCTGTAACTGAGAGATGGCTCACCTGAGAAGGGGCTGAGGAAACAGCTCAGTGGATCCCTAGCGAGCACATAGGTTAACTGGAGATATGGCTTCTGTCTCTGCTTTTCTGCTCCAGCATTGCTGATCTGTCTAGTAGATGAACTGGGAACACTGTTTGTTAATCAAGTCAATGGAGTGATGATTTCCCCAGACTATTCGGTAGCCTCAGCTATTCTGATTTTGCTCTGTTGCCTTAAACTGATGGACTATGTTTTATGTAGAGCTGGCCTTCGTTTACATCTCTCCTAGGTTTGTTATTTGCATTGTGGTATCACTTAGGAGCTGACCCCATTGTGCAAGGTGCTGTACAAACACAGAACCTAAGTCCCTGCCCCAAAGAGGGGCACTAAGCAACTAACAGGGAAGTTTTGTTCTGTGGAAAATCAGTTTCTTTTACCCCAAATATTTTATCTCTGTTAAAAATAGTCTCCTTCTCCTCAGGGCTATGTATTTTGTTCATAACTATTTATGTTCCCAAGCAATGCTGGTGAATATTGGGAGGGATAGTATGTAGCCAGAGACAGGAGTCAGATGGTAGTTTCTGCTTTCTGGTGGAGGAAAGCCCTACTGCTTCAGATGGGCTCTGATTGTACCAGTTCTCAAAGCTAAATAAAGCTGGAGAAAGGACAGGTGTTTTTGGTTCACCATCAATTTAAAAAATTGGGTCAAATTGAAATTTTTTTGTTTAATTTTCAGCAAATTAAGAAATTGAAACTTTTTTTTTTCATTTTGGGTTGAATAAAAACTTTTAATTTTGATTTCAAGCATTTTTAAATTAAAAAAAAAAAGGAAATTTTCATAATAACGTAACTTTCAATCAAAATCCAAACAAACTGTTTTGAAAATGTTGAAACATTTTGAGTTATTCAGACTTTGGCCAATTTTTTTTTAAATAAACTAAACTGACACAAATTTACAAAATGTTTTGGTGTTGCCGAATGTGCATTTTTCATTGGTAAAAATTTTGGCTGAAAAATTCTGCCTAGGTCTAGCTAATATTTGAATATGGGGAACCTCTCTGTGAATCTCAGCTGCTGCAGACACTGAGGGTTCACTAACTGAGTCAGCGCTGCATTAGTGCCTCCCAAGCAGGTGTTAGAGGTCTCCATGCTGCAGGAGGTGGATGCCTGTCAGATGAATTACAAAGCAAGGCACTGACTTTCCATGAGCGCAGTGCAGTTTTCACAAGGATCAGAATATTAGTCCTGATACTCTGGCTAGGTTCGAGCCACGTAACATTTCCCCAACACGCTGAATTTGGGAAGTTATTCTTCACTTTTTGTCCTATTCTGCCCTTTTTGCTAGTTGGCCCACTGCTGACAGCCTGTATTGTATGAGGTTTCTTAGCGAGTTCCTGTCTGAATCACAAAGCACAGGTCATTTCTCTGTCTCTCTTAAGTGCGTGCATTTTCATTTCTTTTTTCAGCACAAGAAGCTGTCTATATAAAGCACTGTACCCAAAGCTCCCCACTGGGTTTTGTAGGAGTTCCTAGGCTATTCTGTCCCACCCCGGACCTTAAGCAGGCTGGCCGTTGTGTATGGAGGCTTTGGAGCCACTGTTGCTGTAGTCTAGAGGGCATGACCCCTAGTGTTCCAGGGAGTTGCACACTATGAAGGGGGTTACATGTATTACCGTAGCATCTAGGACCCCTAATCATGAGCTAGGACCCCATTGTGCTAGGCACAGAACAAACACAGTCACTGTCCAAGGATCTTACAGTCCTGAGGGCTTGTCTATATGGTGCTGCAGGTCGGACTACAGGGGTGGGATTTGTAATTGCCCTGGCAGAGCTTGCTGGCATGAACTAAAAGGTATCTCGTTTGCGTTAACATGGTTCCAAGACTAGAGCTGCACAAACTGGGTACCTGTTAGTTCACGCTAGAAGGACCTATAAGGGGCAGTTTGAGCACAGCTTGCTAGAGAGCTCTACAAATCGCATCCCTGTCGTCTCGACTGTGGCACCATGTAGACAAGTGCTAAGTATGAGACAAGAAATAACTGATGGCTATAGACCGATATGGGAGAGTACAAGGAAACAATGACACAATATTGGTCAGCATGACAGGCAGCAGACTCAGCACAGTCCCACTGTTGTCAAGCTTTTGGTAGACATCGCGGCAAAGGAAAGTTTGAAGGAAGAGTCTGAAGGTGGATAATGCGTTATCTTTGCAGAGGTTTAAAGAGGAGAACCTCCCAAGCTAGTGGCACAACATGGGAGAAACAGAATGTTTGTTTGTATAACTGTTTAACAAGTGGACAGGGGGTGCAGGAGAGTGCTCTGGGCTGGGACCAAGGGGTTTGGAGGGCAGGAGAGGATCAGGGCTGGGGCAGAGGAGGGTGCAGGAGGAGGTCGGGCACAGGGTCTGAGTGGCGCTTACCTCAAACAACTCCCAGAAACAGTGGCATGTCCCCTCTCTGGCCCCTATGTGGAGGCGCAGCCAGGTGGGTCTGCGTGCTGCCCTGTCTGCAGGTGCTGCCCCTGCAGCTCCCTTTAGCTGCTGTTCCCAGCCAAGGGGAGTTGTGGGGGTGGGGCAGCATGTGGAGCACTTTGGTGTAGGAACCGGAGGGGGGACATGCCACTGCTTCTGGGAGCCATGCGGAGTGGGGCAAGCCCCTGACCCTGCTCCCAGGTGAGAGCTCGAGGGCCGGATTAAAATATCTGGAGGGCCAGATGCGGCCCCTGCACCATAGTTTGCCCACCCCTGCTTAAGACTTAACACAGGAACTCCAAGCTAGTTCACTTACCTCCACAAACTGCCAGCAAAGAAACAAAACAGCCACCACCCCCTTTCTTTATTCTTATTCAGATCCCTTCTAGACAGATTAATCAATTCCTTTGGGTCAGGCTACCTGGGAGTAATTTGACCTGAACTCATTCAAGTATTTATCTCTGCCTGTCAAAAGAGACCTGGGGGAGGCTGAACAGGGTTTGCTGCTGTTATCTGTAGCTGAGTTCTATCCATCTGATGACTGCATCAGCATCTCTGCTGTTAAACTGGACGCTAGTTTTCCCATTCTGTCTGTAGACCCTAAAAAGGGCAGCAGATGCTCAGCGGAAAACATTCTGTCTAGAAGTAGTTCTGCTCCTTGGTAGGTACCTTTGCTGTACCCTTTGTCACTAAGGAGGAGGTTTTCCTGAAAACAGGAGCTTTGTCCCCTGGGGGCTCCCTGGCTCCTGTTGATTATTTGCCTACTCATGTCACAAGCTGAAGTTTATGCTGTGAGCCAGATGCTGTTCAGGTCACAGAGGAGCTGTTGTCAGTAGGACTGCACTGCTGTAACTTGGAGCAGACTGCAGCCAGGGGACTGGTGGAAAATGGGTAACTCAGAAGTTATCTGCTGAGGAAGAGTGGTTCACATTTAGCTACTAGTATGAACCCAGGAAAGGGCAGTACCAACCACAAGCTGTTGCCATCTGATACTTATGTATTGTGCAGCAGCTGGAGACACGAGTTGGCGATCTCAGCAGTGGTCCTAGGCAATGGGTGTCCACATGAGAAAAAACCATCATAGCTGAAATGAAGAAGTATCGAGTCTGTCTCTCCATTTATTACTCTCTATTTCTACATCTCTTGATACCTACACTGCCCCCTTCACTGCAGTATCATGCTTGTAGGCAGTACGAGTAGAGAGGATAGCGATGGACTAGACAGCTGGAAACTGAACAAGCCCTGTGTGTGGCTCATCTAAGAGAAGATGGAAGCATACTGTAGGTGCTGGTACAGGGAAGGCTCCCTCTGTCACTGCTCATGTTGTGCCCTGTTGATGGATAAACAGGTGGCTTCAGTCTCCAGGCTTGTCAAGCAGGAATCTTTCAATGAATTCTCTTCTGAAGGGGAAAAATGGCTGCTTTGTGTTTTTCAGTAACAGCGGCATCTAGTCGTATCATTTCAATAATGGAGAAGCTCAAAAAAAAAAAAAGGATGTAGAGAAACTAGAAAGGACCCAGAGGTGCCCTAATGCTGCAAAGGAGCTGGAATGGGGCTAAGAATGTGGTGCAGTGTTTGTACCCAAACTCTCACACTGTGGGAGTAACATTAGGACAAGGCCACAGTCCAGCCTCTCACATTACACCTCCTGTACATTGCATGAGCAAAATCGCAGGCACACAGGGTGACCAGACAGCAAGTGTGAAAAATCAGGACAGGGTGGGGGGCAATAGGAGCCTATATAAGAAAAAGACCCAAAAATCAGGACTATCCCTATAAAATCGGGACATCTGGTCACCCTAGAGGCACAGCAACATGTAGATGCAAACGAAAACAATTAGAGAGTGAATTTTCAAACTCGAGTGCTTGAATTCCCAAGTAGAGTTCGGTGTGTGTGCAACGTCCATTGTCCCACAAACCCTTATTTCTGCACACCAGGACTTGAAGCAAGCGTATGCACAGGACAGAGGTGGCACATACGTGTGCTAGTGAAGAGTACACAATTCTGTGGGAGTACTTTTGAAACTCTGTCCCTCCATGTCTGGTTTCATGACTTGCGAACCTTTAGAAATCTCAGTGCTGTCACTTGTACCTGAAATCATGGGCGGTGCAGTTAGAGGTTGTTTTAAAAGTTGTCTCCTTTCTCATTGCTGCTGATTGCCAAGGAGCTGGTAGGTGGACAAGACCATCTCTCTGTTTAGAAATGTGGACGGGCAGCCACAATCTTCTGCTTTCTCCCCCTTTTCCTTTTGTCTCCCCACTCTTTTGCAGTGACTCTTCCTGCAGCTGAGGAAACCTTCGTGCAAGCTCCCTCCAGAGCTTCTCCAGGAATGGACAAATGGGTTAATTCAAAGGCAGCATGAACTGCTTCCACTCTCAGCCTGGAACTGAAGGAATAGACATACCTGTGCTAGGTGGATGCCGCAGTATCATGACCAGGAGCGAGTGGCATCATGGGCTAGATGCCCTGAACACAGACACGCCAGGACTCCATGGGCACATATGTGGGATGGCTGCCTGTGCAGCCTCTGCCTATGCTACCCACGGCTACACTACCAGTGTTAGTGTGCTAGCTTGAGGAGAGCTAGCGTGACTGTCTGCTTGAACTGGGAATCACAACCCCAGCTCCAAGCATACATGTAGCTTCAGGGGCTTCCTGAAGTCAATGGCAAAACTCTCAGTGACTTAGTGGGGCACGAATAAGCCTTTACTGTCTTACAGCTTAAATATGACAGGTCTCTTCCCATTCTCAATAGCCAGTGAACTACACAACAATGCCACTGGGCCTGATATGTATGCAATGCTGGCAGGTCCCCAATACAGCCCACCCATACCTTCATTGGTATTTAACAGGCTGAGTTAGTGCAGGGGTGAAAGTAAGATAAAATGCTTACCGGTACAGGGGCCCGGCCCCCTGGAAGGGGAAGGGGCTCGGGCGGAAGAGGCGGGCTAGGGATCAGCCTCCCCCAGCCAGCCCTTCCACGCTGTCTGGCCCACACTGCCCAGGGCTCTGGCTGCTGCTCCCGTAGCAGTTGGGAGCCCCTGGCCCTGGGGCAGCTGCCTCTTTTGGCTCCCCTGTCAGTGGCCCTGGGTGGGGACAAAAGGGGCAGCAAAGTTAAAGCGCTGCGTATGGGCCGGTCCCGGTGGCCACTTCTTACCAGTACACCGTACCAGCCACTTTCACCTCTGAGTTAGTGGCAATATCCATACGAATCTCTGAGCATTATATTGTTAGGCCTGAATAAAGATATAGCAGACAAAACCAGGTATGCCAGCCTGACCAAAGTCAGGCTAACAGAGGTTTGTGGGTAATCCCTGAGTGGAAAACACTGAGAAGCAGCAGCATGTCTCACAAGCTCTGGGAAAAAGTGAGATAAAAGAGAAGCTGCATTCCTGGCATAGTACCAGATGTGCTGTGTTCGGGCAGCTCCTTCAAAGAACTGATAAGAGCCCTAGTTTCCCAGCCTCCTTGTTTTCACTCCCTGGTTTTGTTCTTTGTTTGTTTTTAACTCCCCTACATTTCTAACTTTAGGCATGCATGTATACTAAAGGTGTCTAGTTTCTAGTTGTTAGAAGAAGGGGGTGGGTTGCTCCAGTGAATAATTTATGACGCGATGGAACTGTCTATATAGGCTTATACTAAGATGTAAAGAGGGGGCTGGTTCTCTCGGCAGACGAGTTGCTCTCTATTGATGCGTGCACTTGTCAATAAAGAGCTTTTGATCGGACCTTGCTGGTGTTGCCTGTCTCTCTTGTGGTCAGACAACGAACTTTGCCGTCTGGGTTAGAGTCCCTGACATCTTTGGCGACTCCGCCGGGACCCGTCTGACTCTCCGGCCGGGGATCGGACCCTGAGACAATGCAGCGCGCATCCTCCAGTTTAGAGGAGCCTTGCCTGGTGATCTGATCTCTGCGTTGGCGATAAGGCGTGTTCTGTGAACCAGCTGAAGCTCGTAGAAATCCAGCGACGTCCACCTACCCGTTGAGTAGGATCCAGGTTGTCGGGGTTAGAGTCCCTGACTACTTAGGTCTGGGTTAGAGTCCCAGTCCAGGTGTTCAAGTCCCTGGAGAGGTAAGCGAGCGCTCGATGCGGGGAGGTGGGGGTTACAGTCCCTTTACCTCGACCCAGGGAAAAGGGGTTAGAGTCCCTTCAGGAAGAGGGGTTAGAGTCCCTTCACTAAAATGGGACAAGTTGGCAATAAGTGCCCAGGGGACGCCCCGTTGTCTCTGATACTTAGAGATTGGAAAGAGATTTCTGAGACAGCTGGTCTAGTTAAATTTAAGATGAGAAATCTGTGTTGGATCCAATGGCCATCATTTACCTTTCATTTGTCCCCACTAGAGACTGGCCGGAGGGTGAAACCTTTTCCACAGATAGGATGAACTCCTTAAGGGATATTTTGGTTGATCTTAGGCCGGGACAAATGGATTACTTGTTTGTATGGCATAATTATAAACCCATGGAGGGACGGGTAGCTTTTGAAGCTATTTGTATGGAGAGCTCTTGTAAAAAAATCCCCCACCATATGCACCAGAGCCGCACCAGGAGGAGGACAATTTTGTTCCTGTTCTTCCCCATCTGATGGAGTGCAAGGATTCAAAAACAGGTTAGGGACAGTTCAGGGACAGAGGAGAATCAAGGGGGAGCTCAGAGTGATGGTCCCTCATCTTCAGAAGAATCAGGCAGCCTCACCCCCTCTGTGCAGCCTCCAGCCAGCCTTTTGCAAACTTGGTCAGGGACTGCTTTTCAAACACCCCCAATATTACAGCAGCCCTTGTCCTTGCCCTTGTGGACCCCCACTAGGTTACTTAACTCCATGAGGGAGAATGTTTCTGAGACACCCCTGATATGACAAGCCTCGTTGAGAACTTATCTGGTTCTACTGGTTGCTGGGGAACATGAGATGGTTTTACCAATACCCTGTTTGCAACTTCAAATTTGTTTAACTGGCAGTGCACTATGCCTCACTTATGAGACAATCCTGAGGCAGTGGAAAGAATGTTCTGCACAATCTTTTTCACTCATGTGCCCACTTGGGCAAATGTAAATCAGTTATTAGATACTCTCATGACAAAAGATGAAAGACAAAAAGTAAAAGAAAAATCTGCAGCTCATTTGAATGCACCTTGGCTAATTACTGACCCTAACTGGAATCCCAATAATCCAGCTCAAAAGACAAAGTTGGGTGGATTTTTAAAAGCTGTTTTGAATGGTATTAGAGATGCAGGGGAGGCTACTCCAAATTGGAGCAAGGTGACTGCTTGTGTTCAGCATCCAGATAAGCACCTCTCTGACTTTTGTGCTCGATTGATTTGTGAAGTTAAAAAGCATGGGAATTTAAATCCTGAAACTGATCATGGAAAGGAGATGGTTAAAATGGTTTTCATGTCACAATGTGCATAGGATATTGCAAAGAGATTTAGAGAGCATCCAGATGGTACGCAAGGGAAAAGTTTGTCTAAAGTAGTTAGCATTGCTACTAGAATGTTTAATGGGAAAGAGAAAAAGAAAGAAAAAGACATAAGGAATGGGTTAATTTAAAAATCATCTTGGTCCCAGGATGGAAGGAGGGGGTTGCTCTGCGTTCAGGGTCAGGAATCGGCGTGGACTGTGCTTGGTGCAGGGAGGGGTTGCTTTCGGCCCCAGCTGGCTGTGAAGGAAAAAATATAGATAGAGGCGAAGCAAAGGAAATACAAGTTACAGAACTGAAATTACATTTGCAAAGCTTAACTGTTCAGTAAGATCCAACAGAGTGCCTTTGTGACCCTGGAGTTGGTGTGGCTTGGTGACACCAAAGAAGCCACAGGCAGCCGACCTGGACTGGAATCTCTGAAAGAGACGCCGCAGGAGATTCCAGGGTGTAAGAGAACAGCCCTCCCAAGAGCAGAAGCATGTTGGAAATTCTGGACAAGCTGTAAACAGGATAATCTCCCTTCCACCTCTCCCCCTCCTCTGAACATTATACACAGAAGTGGCCAGTCTGAATGTACGTGTGTGAGTATGAAAGGAGCTTCGGGCTTGGGGCATTAATATTTTCCTGAGTGATGTGGGAGCGTTCCCAACACTCTCCGTTGTTGTTTTATTATTTTATTAATGAAGCTTTAAAATTCAGTTATATGGTGTGTTTTCTTTATCTTCCCCCAATGATCCTGTAGTGTCAGCCTGATCACCTGACATGAGGGATAGATTGGTAACAGAAATTTGTCACAGTTTGGTGAACAATTAAGAAGAGGGGAGCCCTGCAGAATTTACACCATCTATTTGTTTTACCCTTGTTATTTTGTTTGCTTTGCTTGGTACTGTTGGTGCTATATGCTGAGAACTGCATGAGTAAAAGTGAGTCCTAATAGGATAAGGAAACACTATCTGGTTCTGGTTCTGTTCTATTTCACCAGTTACTGTTGGTTTTTTTGCTCTGTTCATTTGGGTGTTAGGAGTGTGGGCGGAACTGAACCTCTCGTTCGTAATTCCTCGGAGTGGAAGCCATGTGTGCGAGAGAGCTCTGAGGTGGAATTGAGATCCTTCTGTCCCATCCCCTGTAGCGGTCAGTGTATAGAAGTGGGAAAGTCTGGCTTAGATTGTAATTCCCTCTGCGCTCTGTGTAATTCTCTTTTCTGTTTAAGTGTCAAACAGATAAATGAGTCTCTGGGTAAACCCTCTAAGAGTAATCCTTCAAATTATATGTTAAGTAAATGGCCTTTGCCCAATGGGCCATGTGTTTTCGTCCAGGTGACAAGCCTCATGAAGGAGGACTCGGGTAGTCTTGGGAGTAAGAATGTTTAAGGGAAGAGACCAGGAGGGGTGGGGGCTAGTTGAGAAGCCCACCCTCCTAGCTAAACTGGTAGTGGAACAAGTTGGTGGCTATGGAAGGGACGGTTCAGTGAGAAAAGCAGGATCGGGCCCAGGTGGGCAGGCAACAGACAGAGAGATTGGAAAACAGGTTGGAAAACTTTAAGGGTGTAGTGGAAGGAAGGAGTAAGTAAGTGTAAGCGTGGGGATTTCAAATACCCAGGACTTACTTGGAATGGTGATTTGAGTTGATAAAAGTGGCTGTTGGGAGACAAGCAAGTGATTTAAGGGAGAGTGAGAAGTTAACTCTGTAGTTGCTGGAGGAAACAGCAGTTGAACTTTGTAAAAATGCTAAAGAGGAAAGTTCTTGGTGTCTTTGAAATGTTTGTAAATAAATTGAGGCAAAGAAATTGTTAATTGTAATCATTTAGAATTTAGTTAAATTAGCTGAAGAATGTATATAGTGCTATGTAATTGAAATTTTATTAGGCTGTAAGGACACTATAAGTAGTGATGTTTTCTTTCAGTGTTTGAAAGCAACAGTTAAAAGTAAAAAGCAAGCCAGAAAGCATCTGTATTAATGCAAATTATCTAACTGATAAGGTAGGAGCCACTGAAACCTGGGCTGCCTATGAAACACATAAAATATGGGATAATTCCTCTGTTTTTCCTGAAATCAACAAGGGTATTTGTCTATTTTAAGCAATGATTGTCTGCCCAGAAGGGGTAGACCTCTGTTTTTTTTGTCTTTCAGATAATCAGAGAAAACTGATGCCAGCTAAACAGCATTCAACGTACCATGCATTTACTGGCACAATAGAAATTATGTTTTGTGTTCTATGTTCTGTCTTGTGGTGTTTGTCTTGTGGCCGGAATTTTTGTGTTTAATATTTTTATAAAATAGTCTAGTTTAAAATCAAATATAATGGTTAAATTAAAATGCACATACTTGTTTTGTTCAACTTGGAATACAAAGTGTTTAGATAAATCAGGACAATGTGATATATTAAAGTCTAATGCATTTCCTTAAGTAAGGAAAAGAAACTTTATTGGTCAAATTGTTAATTGCAAAAATTGTTGTTAAAATTTGCATACCAACAGTCTTTGAAAGCAAAGACATGAAAAGTTAACCCACTCCCCATATTGTACATGGGATCTTTCTGGCTACCTCAGATTTCTAGCCAGAGGGCTGGGGATGGTGGAAGGCTATTGGACTAGAGGTTGTATTGAGTGAACTCCTCAAAGTGGGTGTGCTTGTCCTGGCTTGTTGCTCAAAAGCTCTGTAATAAGGTTATTTTAGTAAAAGGGTATGTGTGGCATATATTGAATAATAAGACTAATGTACTGTATAATGACAATGTGTAGGTGTTCATTGTTGGGAAAAAGGTGTATAAGTAAAAAGTGAAAGTTTCCTTTGCAGGTTAAAAGAAGCCAAGAAGGAAAGAAGGGCAAAGAACAGAATGAATTAACTGATAAAATAAAATAAAATAAAATAGCAAGCTCAGGCTATAGATAAGACACTGACTCCATTCAAGGACACTGCTCACAGTTAAGACTTGGTTAACAACCAGGAAAAGGAGAGCTTGAATTTGCCCATGCAGCTATGAGATCTGAAAAACACTGCCAGGCACTAATGAAATGTGTTAAGTTTCTTTTCTCACAGGTAAGGAATCACTACCCAAAGACCCTAGCAGCCCTGCCAATCCTTACAACCAGGAGACGGGATTGATGTAAAGGTCCACCAACGAAAGACTGCCTTGGCTCCATGCTGGAAAGGCCCTTAAGTCCTGATGACTACCAACACCGCTGTGAAGTGCCAAAGACTGACTGCTTGGACCCAAGATTCTCAGTGCAAAAAGACCCCTCCACATTGGAAGAATTCTCCTACTGATGATTATCCTATTTCACTTTCTAGCTCCACTGTGCCTTCTGGACAGTAGGAAAAAAAGTACAAGGTGAAGTGCTAGTAACCTCTCCCTTATCCACTGACAGATCTACTGTGCATTTGAATTTTTCTAAAAAAAAGCAAAACCATTACAGGGTGATGTGCTAGTAACCTCTCCCCTATATGATGCTGCACCACGACTGTTTTGGGAAAGAAGAAGAAACACTCACTCCACTGAAATTGCTAAAGTCCAGGAATTCCTGACTAGAAAGGACATTAAGAACTGACCCTGGTGAAGAAACAAAGAATTGTACACTGGCAGAAAAAATTTGTGGTACCCATGCTTGGGAATGTGGTATTGATTGGATTTTGGGGTTTATTCTACAGGCTGTGCCCTGTGTTCTGGATAAATCCTTCAGCATGTATTGCTCTCTCTAATTGGATTTTAAATAACAAGTACCCGAAGAGTTTGTTCTGCCACTGGAAATTTTACCTGTATTGAAACCATTCCAGTGACTAATAATGTAACCCCCTCCTATGCTATTAATGTCAATGCCTTTTAAAAGTACCTAAAATAGTTAAATAACAAATGTAATATAGTACTACACCAAGGAAAGATGGTATTAAATATCACTGAGGCTGGGAAGGCATTGCAGTGGGATCTAGTATGTTTGGAGATTCAGAATTTCCTGAATGACCAGCTGATGGCCATTCGGAGTGATCTTGAGTACCAGACTTGGCCCACTGCCCTTACAGACACATCAGGAGTACCATCTGATCTGTGGTCATGGAGATATACTAAAGACTTTCTGGGTGGAAGTGTGAACATTTACAGTGCTCCTTCCAAGCATTTGGACCGGGGGATGTGGGCTTCCACATACCGAATCCTGACGGGTCCATGGGGAGGATGCACATGGGACTGGATTATTCACTGAAACATCTGGGAAATTAGGCCACTTGGTATACCTAACTGATTTATAGTCAGTGCCCCAATCCCTTAGTTGTCAGACAAACAGAATTCCACTTTTTTGTCCATGTACTCATTCCTGGATTGTGGGTGGCTAAGCTCAAAAGAGCAGTTATAAATATTTCTGCAGAGCTTAAAAAAAACAGCTAATGCATTAATAGAGGCTTTCCAAAAGTTGCAACGAAAGACTGATGAAGTAGCAGAAGTAACTTTGCAAAATAGATGTGTGCTAAATGCCATAAATGCTAAATTAGGGAGGGGTTTGTGCTCGCATCGGGGAAAAATGTTGCTTTGCTGTTAATCACTCTGGCTTAATTGACAAAGATTACAAGCTATTAAGAATCTTGCTGTTGTTTTCCATGCTATATCTCTTGATCACACTTTTAGTTTTAAGGACCTCCACTCAGACCTTGGGTCATGGTTTACTAGCCTCCCCCGTACAATTGTTAAATGGATATGTGTCCCAAGAGTCCCATTATGGTCCTCTAGGGACAAAGGGGGGATTGTTAGGCCTGAATAAAGATATAGCAGACAAAACCAGGTATGCCAACCTGACCAAAGTCAGGCTAACAGAGGTTTGTGGGTAATCCCTGAGTGGAAAACACTGAGAAGCAGCAGCATGTCTCACAAGCGCTGGGAAAAAGTGAGATAAAAGAGAAGCTGCATTCCTGGCATAGTACCAGATGTGCTGTGTTCGGGCAGCTCCTTCGAAGAACTGATAAGAGCCCTAGTTTCCCAGCCTCCTTGTTTTCACTCCCTGGTTTTGTTCTTTGTTTGTTTTTAACTCCCCTACATTTCTAACTTTAGGCATGCATGTATACTAAAGGTGTCTAGTTTCTAGTTGTTAGAAGAAGGGGGTGGGTTGCTCCAGTGAATAATTTATGAACTGTCTATATAGGCTTATACTAAGATGTAAAGAGGGGGCTGGTTCTCTCGGGAGATGAGCTGCTCTCTATTGATGCGTGCACTTGTCAATAAAGAGCTTTTGATCGGACCTTGCTGGTGTTGCCTGTCTCTCTCGCGGTCAGACAACAAACTTTGCCGTCTGGGTTAGAGTCCCTGACAATATTTAGCACTTTCCTGTCACTAATGCAAAACCTCACATGAAACAATCCATCAGCAGATTAGAGCTGTTATGTTATTGCAGCCAAACTGGTATTCCACCAAGAGCAGCATATCCTACCTACCAACTAATAAATCAGGGATGCATTTAAACCAGGGCTTCATGCACAAAACAATTTATATTAAATGCAAATGAATATAATTCAAAAGGAAACAACATGATTAACACAAAGCAGCGTGGTTCTCAGAAAAACAAATAGACAGCATTGCTATACAAAGGAATGTATTATATACTGCTAGCAATCAATGGTTTTCTTGCACAAACCAAGGATAATGTTATATTGAGCCTTGCCCTGTTTACTTACATATGGAAGTGGATTTGTTACTGTCCAAGTGATTATACAAATTAATTAATTAAAGATGTTATTAGTAACCAATCTGAATGATTGGATTTTATTTTGCCTTCTGGAAACCAGAAGAGATTATCCAGCAATTTTTGAGAGCTTGGGCTCGTTTGGGACCTCTATTTTCTTTAACTTGCAAGTAGGTTAGCTGCCTGACAGCTGATTCATCCTCTGCCCTTGCTTCTTTGTCAGCTAGTTTTTCCCCCTCAATAATGTTCAAGATACAAGAGACCTACAAACATTTCTTACTGAGCGATCGCAACTCATCACAGGACAATTTTAATTTACTTTAGAAATCCTCTAAAGGCAGATAAGCCAGTTTAAAAATGGCCAGTTAAACATCTCACCCACTAAAAGCTTGAGTCTGCAGGTTTAAGCTTTGCTGAGTGTAAACCTAACTGAAGCATGCTGGTGCAGGCACGCTCATATATGGCACACTGGCTGCATTAGAAAGCTTTCTCTGGTTCTAGTGGTACTCCTGTTTGTAGGTCTAGAAAACAACTCTTAAACTGATTGTAAGAATAATTTAAGTGCAACTGCTGCAGATGCTGATTGAATGACACAAAAAGTGAATATTTTCACCAATAAATGTGATGAGTTTATGGAGCTCACAGCTTCAGAATGTGGTGCAGAATGTCTCCCTCTGGTGGTGGGTAGGCATAAGAGAATCGGACCCTACTAGTATATCCTGTCTCCAATAGTGACCGGTGTCCGATGCATAGGAGACTTCATTTTCCCCAAATAGGACAATTAGGGAGTAACCTGCCCATATGAGAAGTTTCTGGCTGACCTGAGGCAGTCAGTAGTTGGCATAGGCCCTGAATCATTCGCATTTATAGCCCTTATAACATTTTATCCTATCTAATGCAATGGTGTATATGAAGGTCTAACTTTAAAAAAAAATCCTGCTAAGCTCTTGATCTCACTGTTAAACTGTGCCAGGAATCTCCATAAGGTCAGGGGAGTGGACTAGATGACCTTCAAGGCCTCTCCCAGCCCTACATTTCTATGATGCTATGACTATTTTCATAAGAAAGTTATTGGCATTTCATGATGCTCCTTCTTTGAGTACTTTAAAGAGCAGCATTTAAAGTTCTCTTTCTGGTTGTTTTTCCTTTTATCAGGGGCTTCAGGATGTTTCTGGACTTAGGAAGGAGGCTCCTAGGAAGTTGATTTGCACTGCATTGTGTTGAAGGCTCCCCTTTGGTTAAGCTAAGTGCTCATAAGAATCTGGCCTATTACAGTTGATGGAAGAGGTTTGAAAGTTTGATTTAAATAATGTTCAGGCATGTAGTCCAACCACTTGGTCCAGAGATCTCACAACAGGATTTTCCAGGTGATTTTTTTTAATACATCCCACTTTCAGCTGGGGCAGAAATAGCACAATAACAATCTGTGTGGTGGTGTGTTGACAATCAGGCTTCCAGCCTCGACAAGCAACTGAGTTGTGTGGAAATAAAAAAAAGTTTCAAAATAGTTGACAGAAAAAGTTTCTAACCTCAGAAGGGTGAAGGCTGGAGTAGATTCTTGTTTTATGTGACTCTGTTGATTGGCTTTTAAGCAGGAATGGTTGGTTTCTGGTCAGGAGACAGTGTTTTGGATTTAGAACTCTCCTGATGGATCCTGTGACTCCATAATGGGGCTTGGAAGAGTGAGCAATGGGTTCATTGGATTCATCCAGTCATAGTTTGTATTTCAAAGAATTCTTTGAAATGGATGGATCCATAATGTGATTAACCAGTGGCTCTGAGACACACATTCAGATGTAATTCTCACAGCTAGGCTCAGAGTGTATCAAACTGTTTAGGAAATGGATGTGTGTCATGATCAGAGGAATTAGAGTCACAGGGCCCAGGGTCCCTGGAGAGACTGAGTAGCATTACCCAGAGCACAATCTGGACTGTCAAGCAGTAATGTCCCCTTAATTCTGTAGCCGAGGGTGCCTTTTACACTGCTTTGCTGTGAGAACATCTACTCTGGCCTGTTTACACAGCCTTCAGCATGCAGCATCGCTCCCAGCTCTGTTACATGAATGCTCTGCGAGCCACCTGTGAATTACATACAGGGCCACACCCATGTATTCCTAGTCCAACCCTTGTCCCCAGAAATGTGCATCTTAGGGTGAAGGGAGGGTTTGGCTTCAGGCACCTATTACTGGAGCAAAAGGAGATATTTCTGAGGAAATGTATTGTGGCTTACCAACCTCAGGTTCTGGTTCCTCCTCAGGCTCTCAGGGGGGCTTCCTTAACCAAGTCCACAGGGTGGAGGTGAAGAATCACATGCTCCTCTTTTCCAGGAATCCCCTGAGGTCCCTGCAGCCTCCTTGCCCTGCCTGCTTCATATGATGAGGCCAGTGGAGCTAAGAAGGGGCCATGAGTCACTTCAGGCTCTGTACTCACAGCTCTGGAGAGCACCTTGGCTGGCTTGTTGTAGCATGGGCATGTGCAAGGGCCTTCACCCTCCAGCACAGAAGCCTCAGGTATCTCATGCACTCCCAGTACTGGGACAGAGTTTGGTGAATGCTGCCTGCTCCAGCCTCCATGAAACCTCCTGGTAGAGGTGTATCTTCCTGCCAATCCAGGTGCAATTGTGAAGGCCTGTGTATTCTGCCCACACATTGATCAGCACTTGGGTGTGCTCCACAGATCAGGCAGCCGATCTCAGACCATGATTGATTGCACTGAACAATAGATTTCAGCAGAAAATTGTTCTGAAATGCTCAGTGCAGGTCACTACTACCACTGGCAATGTGGGGAGGGAATCAGGGATCTTTGGGTAAGGGTCAATGCTCTGTGAGAATGGCCTTGGAGGACTATCAACGTCCATGAGCTGGTACGTGCCCTTTCCCCTGTCCACGCTGCATTGTAGGACAGGTACAGGGCCATGCCACAGCAGAGTTGTATACATACACCCCTCAGCATGCTAGCTTTTGCACTGGGCTGGTCCACACTAGGGGGGGGAAATCGATCTTAGATACGCAACTTCAGCTACCTGAATAACGTAGTTGAAGTCGAATATCTAAGATCGGATTACTCACCCGTCCACACCGCACGGGATTGATGTTCGCGGCTCTCCCTGTCGATTCCGCAACTCCGTTGGGGTTGATGGAGTTCCGGAATCGATATAAGCGCGCTCGGGGATTGATATATCGCGTCTAGATTAGATGTGATATATTGATCCCCAAGCAATCGATTTTAACCCGCCGATACGGCGGGTAGTCTGGACGTGGCCACTGTGAGCTCTCCTTCAGGAACGTGCTTCAGGATTTCAAATGTGGACAATAGGGGGGTTATGGCATAGCAATGCACATGTGACTGTGGACAGTCATGAGTGTAGACATAGTCCATAGCAGAGTCACCGCATATATTAGCTTCGAGTGTGAAGGAACTGAGGGGTGTGTGGACAGTTCTGCCCCTTGACATTCTCAGCTGGCAGCAGGAGTGTACAGAGGGTGCATGAGTTGCCACGATGGGTACCACTGTGGTAAAAAGTTGTGGAGGATGGTGTACTCGGCCGAGGTGTGTTCCACAGACCAGGTAGTTGCTCTCAGATCATGATCACCTGTTATCAGGGTTCCTTTCCCACTCTGAACTCTGGGGTACAGATGTGGGGACCCACATGAAAGACCCCCTAAGCTTATTTTTGCCAGCTGAGGTTGAAAACTTTCCCAAGGCACAAATTTCATCTTGCCTTGAACAGTATGCTGCCACCACTAAGTGATTTAAACAAACATTCAGGGAGGGCCACTTGGAGCCCTGTCTCCCCCAAAATATCCCCCCAAGCCCCTACACCTCCTTTCCTGGGGAGGCTTGAGAATAATATCCTAACCAATTGGTTACAAAATGAGCACAGATCAACCCCCCTGGGTCTTTAGGACACTGAAAAGCAGTCAGGTTCTTAAAAGAAGTTTATTTAAAAAAAAATCACCTCTGTAAAATCAGGATGGAAGAGAACTTTACAGGGTAACAAAAAGATTCCAAACACAGAGGATTTCCCCTCTAGGGAAAACTTTTTTAAAGTTACAAAAACAGGGATAAACCTCCCTCTGAGCACAGGGAAAATTTAAAAGCTAAAACAAAAGATCTCTAACGCCTTTCCTTACTATTACTTACTATTTCTGTAATATTAGATGTATCATTTCAGTAGAAGCTGGATTACTTGCTTGGTCTCTCCCTTTGTCTCCCGAGAGAACAACGGACAAAAACCTTCCACCACAGTTCTGAAAGTATCTTCTCCCCTTATTGGTCCTTTTGGTCAGGTGCCAACCAGGATATCTGAGTTTCTTAACCCTTTACAGGTAAGGAGGGATTTTATGCTACCCTTAGCTGTATGTTTATGACACCTGTACTGATCAATAGATTTCAGAAGAAACTGTTCTGAAGTGCTCAGTGCAGGTCACTACTGCCGCTGGCAATGGGGATGGAGGGGGAGGTCAGGGACCTTTATACCTTTCTGAAGTGGCCCTGGTTTCTGGAGAGCTTCAGATGTGGACAATAGGGAGGTTATGGCATAACAATGCACATATAACCATGTACAGTCACAAGTGTAAATGTGTTGAAAACTACATTGACTCTCTACCTCCCTCCCCCCAGTTGTTGCTGGGTTTTTTTTAAACCAAAGCAAATTACCAACCTGAACACACCAATAACACCATCCTCCCAAGTCACAAAGGTCTGATTTGTAGAGAATCTGCTCTGGGCTGAAAGGGGATGAGTTCCATCATGTGAGCTAAGGCTGAGGAACTGGAGCGTAGAATGGAAAAGGTCACATTTGCGTCCTCCAAACCTTCATAGGCTGAGTGAAGATTTCCTACATTTGCAGACAGAGAGATGCCATTCTGAACACTGTCTCTATTAGTATTGACTCCCTCCCACACACATGTGTTCTGAGCAGAAATGGGCCTTACAAAAGGGAAGATATGAGCACTCAGCATAAAAATCAAGATGCTGAGAGCAAAACTAATCAAGGAACCAAAGGACATGAAGAGAAAAATTCTTTAATTACCTAAACACCAGTGCTAGGAGACTGGATAACAAGAGAAATTGGAATTGCTCATTTAGAAGCATAAGTTTGATCGAGGTGTTATTACTGAAACCTAGTGGAATGATTGCCATGATTGGAATGCTAAAAATCAGTGGTTTATAACTAAGGCCCTACTTAACTTGCAATATTGTGGAAATTGCAGATTAGGCTTCCATCACAATTTTGACAGCAGGAGCCCTACTATACATGGGGCTGACAGTGGGAGCCCAACCTACCCTGGGGCTGAGAGTGTGACCCCCTGCTGAAAGCTCTGGGAGGCTGCTCTCAGCCCTGGCAGCTGACAGCAGGATCCCCCACTGTCAGCTCACGTGGCCAACAGTGGGAACCCCCTCTCTTAGCCTCGTGTTCCTCCTGGCAGCCCCAGACCCTGTTCTCAGCCCTGAGTGGCTGACAGTGGGAGCCCCCATTCTTAGTCCTGAGTGGCTGATAGCAGAAAATTGTGATAAAGTAATAATGGACTTTACCGCAAATAATAAGGTCCATTATTACTTTTCCACTGTTTTCCATGGCTTGTCTGCAACTCAGCCACCATTTTTTGACAATCATCCCACAATTCATGTAGGGCCTTATTTATAGCCTATTTAGGAAGGATCAAGTGGGCAAAAGAGTGTGGGACTGGCACTTTGTCACAAATGGCATTACCTGTTTCAAGTGACTGGAAACTCAAAAGAAAATTATCTTCAGTGCTTATGGATCAATGTCCTAATTGGTAAAGAACAAGAGGGGCTATTAGCTGGTGTCTGCTACAGACCCCAAATCACACTAGGGAACAGGATGACCGGTTCCTTATGCACCTATCTGTAATGTATCAGAAAAAAACCTGTCTGATCACAGGGGACTTGCGTTTGAGTGACATATGGGGAAGGTCCCTTGCTGCTGGTACTAAAACACCCTGGGAATTTCTAAATGTCATAGATAACCATTTTCTAACTCAAAGAGTATTGCATCCAACCCAGAGAAATTCTATATTCTCATCTTGACAGCTGAACAAGAACTGAACATAGAATTAAAAGTTAATGGTAACTTAGGTATAAGTGATAATAACAATCACATTTTTGCATAAGGTGCAAATTGTAAGGATCCAGGGTCTATAGAGCCTGAGATAGTGGTATTGTGGGAATATCAGCTAGGAGGTCATACAGAAGTGCCAGCAGGGACCACTATGAAGAGTACATGCTGCAGGAAGTGCTGCCCAGGACACCCAGAGTGATGGTATTCTGCAGCCCTCTGATTGGCCAAATACTATATTTAACCCCAGAGGGTGCCCTAGGAAGTTGTCTGGGTGGCTACACAGACTTTGGCTTGATGCTATGCCAGACTTTGCTTGATCTCCTGTCTCCGACTCTGATCTGACTGTTGCCCACAGAACCTGGCTTTTGTGATTACTTCAGCTCCTGCCCGGTGAGCAGATCTCAGCAGGGCAGCAACCTCTAGGCCAGACTGCCCATGCCCCAGTTCCTTAGACAAAATGATTAAAGTCCAGACCAATGACAGACAGACAGACAGACAGACAGACGCGCACACACACACACACGCTCACTCTCTCTGTGTGCTTTAAAAGGGCTAATTTCACAAAGCTGAAAACAATTATGAGCCAAATAAGCTGGGAAGAAGAACTTAATCAGAAAAATATGAATAATAACTGGGAATTGTTTAAGAACATTACACTAGATGCCCAAAAATCTACAACTGAGGAAGAATTCCTTAGTGGTTAAAAATCCAATCTAGTTTAGAGGGGAAGCAAAAAATGCTATTAAAAGTAATTAAAAAATTACAAATGGTAGAAAAGGGAAGCAGAAAATAATGAATATAAATAAGAAGCCAAGAATTGTAGAAAACTGAATAAGAGATGTAAAGGAACACAAGGAGACATCTATGGCCAGCGGTGTTAAAAAACTTCTTATTGTTCTTCAGCATCTTAGGAACAAAAAGAATCCTGACAATAGTTTTGATCTATTACTAGATGGTAGATTTATCAATAATGCCAAAAAAGGTAGAAATGTTCAATAAATTTCTATTCTATATTCGGGGTGGGAGGGGGAAATAAATGATGTAGTTATATCATATAACACATTCCTTTCTGTTAGTATCTCTGGAGGATGTTAAACAGAAGCTATTCTAATTATTTGCAGTGTTGGTGTAGCCATGTTGGTCCCAGGATATCAGAAAGAGACAAGAATGTCTTTCACCAACAGACATTAGTTCAATAAAAGATATTACTGCTACTAAGGTTGGACACTAAAATCAGTAGGTCTGGGTAACTTCCATCCAAGGAATTAAAAGAGCTGGCTACGGAGCTTGCTAGAACATTAACGTTAATTGTCAACAAGTCTTGGAACATCTGAGAAGTTCCAGAAGATTGGAAGACAGCTAATGTTGTGCCAATATTTAAAAAGAGAAGATAGGATGACTCAGGGAATTGTAGGTCTCTCACTTTGACGTTGACCCCTGGTAAGATAATGGGGCAGCTGATATAGCACTTGATAAATAAAGAATCAAAGAAGGGTGGTATAACTAATGTCAATCAACATGAGTTTATGGAAAATATCAAATTAGTCTGACAATATCTTTTCTTATATATTACAAGTTTGGTTGATAAAGGTAACAGTATTGATGATAGACTTCTGTAAGGTATTTGACTTCGCACTGCACAACATTTTGATTAAAAAACTAGAAAGATATACAGTTAACATGGCACATGTTAAATAGATTAAATGGTGGCTCACTAATAGAGCTCACGGTAATTGTAAACTGAGAATTGTCATCAAGCAGGTATATTTCCACTTAGGTCCTGCAGGAGCCTGGTTTTGGCCCTATAATATTTAATATTTGTATTAATAACCTGAAAGAAAAACATCATCATATCATCACTGATAAAGTTTTCAAATAACACAAAAATTGGGGGAGTGGTAAATAATGAGGAGGACACGTCACTGATTCAGACTCATCTGGATCTCTTGGTAAATGCATGCAAGCAAATAATATGCATTTTAGTACAGCTAAGTGTAAATGTATACATCTAGCATCAAAGGACATACCTACACAATGGAGGACTCGATCCTGAGAAGCAGTGACTCTGAAAAACATGTGGAAGTCATGGTGAACAATCAGCTGAATATGAGCGCCCAGTGCAATGCTGTGGCTAAAAGGAAACTTGAATAGGGGTAAATAGGCTATAACACCCCTGTATTTGTCTCTGCTGGAATACTGTGCCCAGTGCTGGTATTCACAATTCAAGAAAGATGTTAATACATTGGAAAGGGTTCAGAAAAGAGCCATGAGCATGATTAAAAGATTAGACAACCTGCCTTATAGTGTCACTCAAGGTGCTCAATCTATAGCTTAAGAAAGTGAAGATAAGGGGTGAATTTATCACAGTCTGTAGGTATCTACATGGGGAACAAATATTTAATAATGGGCTCCTAAATCCAGAAGAGAAAAGTATAACATGATCCAATGGCTAGAAGTTGAAGCTAGATTAATTCAGACTGGAAATAAGGCAGACATTTTTAACAGGGATAGTAATTAACCATTGGAACAAGAGTCATGGTGGAGTCTCCATCACTGAAAATTTTAAAATCTGGTTTGGATATTTTCCCAATAGATCTGCTCTAGGAATTATTTTGAGGAAGTTCTCTCGTTTGTGTTATACAAGAGCTCAGACTCAGTGATCACAATGGTTCCTTCTGGCCTTCAACTGTGAATACGACCAGAGCTTGAATTGGTTTCTGAAGGCAAAACCCATCAGTACAACAGCTAAGAGACGCAAAGGCAGGACCAAGCTCTTGATGTTTTTATTCCCTCAGCTCCGAGGTTGGAGTGGCTGTATTTCTAATAATCTGTCCCCATTATTACGAGAGAAATTGATTTGACAATACCATAACCATTTTGTGCAGTCAGCCACCATTAATTGGAAGCCAGAACACAATGTAGTCAGGAATAAGTTGAGCTTTGTATAAACAAACAAACAATAAAAATAGTTGCAGCTGCAGTTTTACTGATAAGGATAGAAAGTAAAAATTGGAAGAACCATGAAAATGGATGGAAATGTGGATTGCTGATCTTAGATCTGGGTGTTCCTGATTATGATTTTTTTCTGATTTTTATGACTAGGAGCTGCTTGCTAGTGTTAGGAAAATTGATGGTTTGCAAGGAGTTACTAGAGTTATATGCTTTGTTTTGAGCAACCTATAAAAAGATAAATCAGAATGTGTAAGAGGGAGAGAAGTTTTGTATGAACTCAGAAGCTGACATCCCACTCTCCAGCAGCTAGGTGGAAGGTTGGCCAACAGGAACCTGCTGTTGACCATTCAACACCATCTCAGACTTTGGGTACCTAAATCTGGGTTTCTCTAGACTATTCCTATTTTAGATGCATGCTGTAGACTTAATTAAAAAAGATTCTTTGGGGGGTAATCTTTGTGCTAATCATTTATCAGAAGGAGGAGCTGTCCTATGGATTTATTCTTGAAACTGCCTGGAAAGGGGAAAATAAAAGTTATCATGGTTTTGGGTTCAGAAAGCCCTGGGTAGCAGATCTGGCAAGCCAGGAGCTAGGAGTGGTGGAGAGGAAGTGGACAATTGGTACAGGTAGGTTGTTGCAATAGGGACTAGAGGATGCTGGGACAGGATCGCAACCTGTAATTGCCATGTCATAGTCCATGAGTCAATCCATGAATACATTCTGTTACTGGGACACAGGGCTCAGGCTGATAACTTGGTCTAGTGAGAAAATAAGTCAGAAGGAAAGGGAACATCTGGAAAGAAAGAAAAAAGAAAGGTTGAGTAGCAGCTTGACAGATTTTGAACAGGGCTATGGTAATGGTCCCTGGAAGCCTGGAGCCTTCAATGGCCCCGGGGTGTTCCTGCAGTTCTGTAAGCATTGGGAAATCTGGATCAACATGGGAAAAAGGAGAGCTCCAAATGTTAAGGTGAAGAATAAAGCTGCATTAAAGGGATTGTGGATGGTAGTAACATTATTAGCTAAAGAGATAGATAAATTAAAGGCAAGCGTGGATAAGTTAGAGAAAGATAAAGTTACAAGAGAAAAGGAAGCAGCCAGCCTGAAGACAGAGTCAGACACCCTCTGGGCCATGACCCTGACTGAGACAGCACAGATAGTGGCAATGCAGAAACAAGTGTGTGACAGTGAGAGAGTGAGTGACAGGCTGGAGCAGAAGTATATGAGTTGAAAAAACAGACAGAGGGAAGCAAGATAGAGGTTAGAGCCTTATTGAATGACTCCCAGTATAAGACTCAGGCAGAGCATAGGGAATATAAGAGACGGATCTGTGCCCTTAGAGTGGAATTTGGAGAACAGAAGGGAATAGTGGCTGTGATCAAAGGGGCTCATAGCCTGGGAGAGGGGAAGATGGGTCAGAGAGAGAGACCTTGATTTGTATCCTCCTTATTATGCCTATGATTGGGATGACTCCAACAAGTTTCCCTTGGCCCTTTTGGACAGTCCCCATACGGATCATTGCTCACAACACTAGAAGAGCTGCAGAACTCCTATCCATAGCCCCAGTAGTAAAAACCATGGTAAGCAAGACTGGTCCCCAAAGGGTAACTAGGGATGTGAAGAATGAGTAGAGGTTAGACCTTTCTCCCCTGACTGGGTCAGAGCCACAGGGAACCAGGGCTGCCCAGAGGATTCAGGGGACCTGGGGCAAAGCAATTTTGGGGGCCCCTTCCATAAAAAAAAATTAAATACTATATTCTCGTGGGGGTCCCTGTGGGGCCCAGCACAAATTGCCCCACTTGCTCCTCCTCCATGGGCGGCCCTGGGAAAAATAAACCTTCTGCATCTAAGCACAAATCTAGTTTTGAGAAAACTTCTTTACAAGGTATCACTGGTTCTCAGCATCAGCTAGTGCTAAAAGGCACTAAAGCTTATTAAAAGGGTTGGAGAAATATGTGCCATCAAAACTAGGGTTTTTAAAAAAGCAGAAGAAAATCACGGACAATGTCTGCTTTCCTTCAAAATTTGTTGTGGTTTTTTTAATTGAAAAGCTGAAATTAGTCTGCCATAACCTGAATATGGTTTGGGGTTTCACAAGTGTGTGGCCAAATATCTGCTGCTTGCTGTGTGTGTTTGTTTCAAGAAACAATAAAAAAAATTCTGCTTAAAAAAGACCCAAAACTTTTTGAACCATCTCAGCTTGTGACCAGACGCCTGAGCCCATCCAGTAAGAGATTTTTCCAGGTTTCTGATATTCTGCAGGCTTCCTTGACTCATATCTATCTCCATAACTTTGAGTTTATTTAGGTTAGAACATAAGAACAGCCATACTGGGTCAAACCAAAGGTCCATCCAGCCCAGTATCCTGTCTACCAATAATGGCCAATGCCAAGTGCTCCAGAGGGAGTAAACCTAACACGTAATGATCAAGTGATCTCTCTCCTGCCATCCATCTCCACTCTCTGACAAACAGAGGCTAGGGACACCATTCCTTACCCATCCTGGCTAATAGCCATTAATGGACTTAACCTCCATGCATTTATCTGTTTCCTAGAGACTGTCTCCATGGGGTCCCTCACAAACTGGAGACGGTTACTGTGGGTTTGTCTTTAGTATATCTTATGTACATACTTCACAAACTGAGCATTTCAGCTTGTTCCAAATCTGGGTTGAGCCTAGGTTGTGAAAACTGAAATGCTCAAAATAGCACATGCATGTGAATGGACGTACGATGTTAAAATTAAATTACTCCAGGGGTTCTCAAACTGGGGGTTGGGACCCCTCAGGTGGTCACAAGGTTATTACTGGGGGCTGCAAGCTGTCAGCCTCTACCTCAAACCCTGCTTTGCCTCCAGCATTTATAACAGTGTTAAATATATAAAAATTGTTTATAATTTATGAGGAGGGGATCACACTCAGGTTTGCTATGTGAAAGGGGTCATCAGTACAAAAGTTTGAGAACCACTGAATTAACCCCTCTGGAGCCTCAGGAAATGTAGGGGGGGGTCTCCCTTGGTAGGGTTGGGAAGGAGGTAGGTGGTGTAGATATTGCTCTTCTCATGTGATCCCTCCTTCAGTGGCTAATTTTAAAGGAAGCTACCCTCCCCTGACATGAATCTCCCTATGGCACTGAAATTAAATATAGACTATAATTTGGCATTTGAGAAGTGAAAGGGATGGTAGCCCTCATGGAAAAGCTAACAGCTTGGCTCTTCTGCAAGCCTCAAACTGCTCAATGAGCTTTAGGGTAGGGAAGGCTGTGCCTCCTAAACAGCCTGGCCCTGCCCCCTATCCAACCCCCACCCACTTTCTGTCCCTCGACTGCCCCCCCCCCAGAATTCCCAACCCATCCTGCTCCTTGCCCCCTCACTGTCCCCCAGAGACCCTCCACTACCACCCCAGGACCCCACCTCTGCTCCCTGTCCCCTGACTGCCCCAACTCCTATCACCCCCTCGCTGAGTCCTGACAGACCCCTGGAACGCCTACGATCCAACCCTCACGTTCCCTGTCCCCTAATTGCCCCCCCAACCTCTGCCCCCTCCCTGTCCCCGGGACTTCCTACCCCTTAGCCAACCCCCCCAGCTCTGGCCCCTTACCCCTGGGTCCCCTCTCATCCAGAGCCTCAGCGCATCCAGGAGCTTCGCTCAACAGAGGCAGCGTGTCTCCGCCGGGTCCTGAGCTCTGCCCCTCTCAGAGCCGCATGGTCAGGGGGCGGGGCCCGAGCCCCTACCTGCTTAGAGCCACGTGGTCAGGGGCGGGGCTGGGAGCTCCACGCTGAGCTCGGCTCCCTCCGCTCGGCCTGGAGCTCACAGCCCTGCCCCTGACCATGCTTCTCTGAGCGGGGTGGGGTTTAGGAGCCCTGCCGGAGCTGTCTAGGACACTGCTGGATGGGCCGAGGCTCCGGGAGAGGGGAGGGGAGGAGACGGCCGGGGAGGGAGCCTCAGCCATGCTCGTGGGGGCCTCTGCGGAGCCCGGGGCCTGGGGCAAATTGCCCCACTTGCTCTCCCCTCTGGGCAGCCCTGCAGGGAACTTAGTTAGTTCACTAAACCAGAGTACAGCCTTTGCCCGGTTGTCGAGGATAGATGACATCCCCAGTCTCACTCTGGGGAATGTGGTGGCCTTGGCCAGGGAATGTATGACCCCTCCGGACTTTGCAGGGCTCTCTTATGGTAAGCAAGTCAGGATCCCCCTGGAGATGATGAGGCCCAAAGATATATTAACTTGAAAGGGGAAGTGATCAAGGCCCTTTTATCTGGAGAAAGCCCTGTAGTGATATTCCATCAAGAGAAGCAACAAGCAGTAGGGGAAAGACCAGAAAGCTGTATGGCTAGAAAGAAGCTGACATCTAAACACTCTGGCTTGACTGCAGCGGATAACCTGGTGTATGAGACAGCTTCAGTCAAATAAGTCTTGAGTCAAAGGTTCCTTCCCATGATTTGCCTGGCATTGGTGGGTATTGAACCAGGGATAGCTAGGTTAGAAGAAATTGAGGAGAGGACTGGGAAGGCCTATGAGGTCCAGAAGGATATTTATCCCCCCAAAAAGAAAGTTAGGAAGGTCACTGCAATAACCCTCAGATAACACTCCTAAAGAAGGCCAAGGCCAAAAGAGAAAGGGGAAAGAGAAGTGGACCCTACAAAAGTTGGGTCAAAATGTCTGATCTCTGGTGGGCAGAAATCTGGAGATGGCTCCTGAAGTGCAAACTGAGAGAGGAAAAAATAGATGGGTTGTATACCCAAGAACTCCAATTAAAGCTGGTTGAGCATGAAGGGAAGACTCCAAGTGCACCACCAGATGTGTCCCCCCAGGGAGGCTGAATGCCCCTCACTCCTCCAGTGGTGGCACATTTGGGATACCGATGGATGGGGGAGTTTCATGTTTTATGTAGAATTTGGAGGAGGGGTGTTTGAACAAAATTTATTGGTAGATTCAGGTGCCACTTATTCCCTGATTAGTACCAAGAGTATGAACCTGTTTGGGTCTCCAGCTGGAGTCAAGACTTTACAGGGATTTAATGAGGCAGACAGCATTGCCTCCTTCTGTGGGAAAATCCCATACAAGGTCAGGCAGAGGGAAAATAAAGGGTAATTCAGCTTGATGGATCTGGGAAAGATAGGGATCCTGGGAATTGATGCTTTGGGAGAATTGAAAGTGCTGGTTGACTTTGCCAACAGGATTCTATGGGAGATGCTCTCTGGCATATACTGGGAACCAGTTAAAATTTTGGCAAGCTGCCAGTTTGCAGCCCTTAAGGCATCTGAAGAACTGGAGTGGTCCAAAGGGCTGCCAGAAGTTCTTGCAATTTCAGAGAACCACGGGTGGTGTGGGCTAAGAATAAAATAGACTGCGGTAAAACTTATGCAGAAGTCCTAGTCACAGACCCTGATTCTCCACCTCAGAAGCAGTATAGATATCCAGAATAGGTTGAAGCCAGCTTCCAAGAAACAATTGTCGGACTATTAAGCCAAAGGGTCCTAGTGAAACAAGCTAGCCCCATTCATGTTGTCCTGTGGCTGCTTCTTAAGAGTGATGGCAAGACTTGGAGGGACACGGTAGATTTTCGTCCCCTAAATTATGTGGATCCTGCTGATGGTCCCTGTAGTGGCCACGAATCAGGAGCTGATGGCCTCCATTGTAGAAGGGGCCCAGTGGTTTTCTGGTTTAGATTTGGCCAATGATTGCTTTGCTATCCCATTACATTGAGACAGTTATAAATTCACTTCCACTTTTCAGGGAAGACAGCTGTGTTTTGCAAGGATACATATGAGCTGGATTAATGACCTATTATTTGTCACACCCATGTGGTCAGAATGAGAGATGGGGTGCCTGAAAGGGACAGTATAATATCCTACATAGATGGTATCCTGATTTGTACCCATACCATGGACAATAATTTGGAAGTACTGGACAAAGTATTACAAAAATTCAGGAAACAGGGTTTTAGGTAAGCCCAAAGAAAGCCCACTTGTGCTCTTAGCAAGGAAATCATCTTGAGGTAACTTTGGGACAGGAAGGACATTCCTTTGATCTTTAAATTTCCAGCTTCCATGGATGTAACCCCTCTTAGATCATTCCTTGGGATGGTTAGTTTTTCCTGAAATTTTATTTATGGATTTCCGGAAAAGGGAAACCCGCTACATGAACTTTTCCTAAAACCCTGTTTCCTGAACTTTTCAAGAAAAATCAGAGTGGGAATGAGGTCCTAGACAGCAGGAAGCCATGGTCCAGTTAAAACAAGCTTTAACTCAAGTCCCATCCCTAGCCTCTCCAAGGGTGGGACAGCCAGTTGTGTTACAATGGGCACCTACGGAGAGGGGGATGGGAGAATACTGAGTCAGAACCATGGTACAGCGCTCCAACCTGTGGCATATGCCTCCAAAACTCTAAATGAGACAGAAAAGGGATTCACTCTCTGTGAAAAAGGGGTCTTGGTGTTGATGGGGGCTCTGCAGCATTGTGACTATCTGGTGGGATTGTCACCCATCTTGCTGAAAACCACCGATTCCCTGGTAAAATATGTGCTCACTGGCAAGATTAATAATGGTCATGTGTCCAGCCCTAGACTGGCTAAATGAAACTCTAGCCTTGTTAAATCAAAACGTGATCATGGAGAAAACTCCAGTGATGTTCCTAGTCCCCTATGATCTTGTGATAGGGGGCATGAACATGAGTGCCCTTTACTGCAGTTAGCACCCCTGGGTCACCACTTCTTGAGGGAGCAGCAGTGCTGAGGATAAGGTAGTCACTATATGCTTTGTAGATGGGTCTTGTTATTACAAGAAAGGGAAGCCATACACAGGATATGCAGCTGTGAGAGTTCCCACTGATGAGGTACTAAAAGGCTAATGCTTGCCACACTTCGCCCAGGCAGCTGAAATGGTGCCTATAGAAGTAGCCCTCGAGAATAGCCCTACAAAGAGATGCATGAAGTCCGCACTCCAATTCAGACCCCCCTCCCTATTGTCAGTTACTCCTGGGTCGCAGTCCAGCTGAGCTCTGTTTAGGTAGCTTGTATTGGTATTGCACAGCCTCTTGCTCTGATGAAGGATGCTTGTATCTCTTATCCAGGCAATTAATATCCACATTAGGTTTTGGGGACTGAAATAAAGAAGGAGAGAAGGATGTGGTTTCTCAATTTGTTTTCATTATTTCTTTCTAAATGCCTTTAATTTGAAAGATTGCTCCCTCCATTTTGTTTTAATTTGATTGGTGGGATGCCATGAAAGTTTAAAATGCCTTTAATTTATGGTGGACTGCTTGGATACTGCTAATCTGCCTCTTTGATTTAGCCACTCAGTACAAAGGGGAGAGCAAATATAAAGTATTGATTGCACCCTCGGCCAAGTTCAGAGGCATGAGCTGCACCCACTCACACCAGATCTGAATTCAGTCCTAAAGCTGTTAAATATCTTTATTAAGCAGTCAAATAAGTTAATGGGAACATTTCATATATACAGCCCAGAGAACGTGATTGCTCTGAAACCTGGAGAGCTGAGCTGTTGACCTCTTTTATTTTAGTGTCACTTCCCCTGACTGTAATGTAGAAGTGAAGAATAGCTCAATAAACCTAATAAATGGGAAATGCACCCAGTATGAAAAGGGGAGACAAATCGATTATGAGTCAAGTTCTTGAGGTTTGGAGAAGCACCCAGAAGACGAGGTGCTGATCTGAAGCTGATTAGAGCTATACAGATCTCTTGGGTCTGCAAAGTGAGGCTGGAAATGTTACAAGAACAGGTTCTCTCTGAGGTTTCCAGGCACTTTCTGATTCCCAGGATGGGATGTGGTGGATTTTTCCAGTCTAGCAGCCAAAACTCTTATGTATATGAAAATGACAATTAATAAGCACAGAACTCTACCTGAGCCTTTTGTGATCTCAGTAAATGCCCCAGGCGAAAGTTCAGGTTGATTCTTTCTTATTTTATCTGAGCTGACTCTCCTATTGCTATGTGGAACCCCACAAAGTGGAGATGGGGGAAAGCTGAGACTAGATGGCTGGAGCCAGTGCTAGAGATGCACAAACCACACTGTCTCAGGTGGCATTCTTATGCAGCAGAACTGCTGGAGCTGAGAGTGGAAGCAATCATGTATGCTGTTCCTTTTTAACTAGGAAGATGGAAGTTGCTGGGGATAGTGGGGAAGGGACATAGCACAGTGGTGAGTAACTAGCACGAGCTTCTTTTATAGAGTATGTCTGCACTGCAGCTGGGAGGGTGCTTCCCAGTGGTGGTAGACAGGTATGGCTAGCTCTGCTCTAGCTAACATGCTGAAGAGAGCAGTGTAGCTAAAATAGCAGGGACAGCTGCTCAAAGTGACTGTCCAAGTACACAGGGGGGCCAGATGGCTTTGTAGTCAAGAAGTTAGTCACACCAAGCTGCCTGCCACCTGTGCTACCCCTGGCTACACTGCTATTTTTAATGTGCTAATCTGACCAGAGCTAGCATGTCCGTCTACCTGAGTTGGGAAGCACACTCCTCGCTGCAGAGTAGACGTATCCTTAGGGGGGAGGGAAAGTGAGGCTGGAGAAACAGCCTACCCCCTCAAAGGCTCCTGGACTTCCTCTAAGAACATATAGAACCAGAACTGTGAGTAGCTCAGGGGCTTGGGATAAGGAGCTTTCAGTCTTTAGGTCACTGGCTTCAATGCTGTGTAGCCAGAGTTGTTACCCTCTGATGTCACCCAGAGTTGTCACCCCCTGCTGGTGAAGGGTTGGTGAGTCTCAGTGGAATTCCCGGCGGACGTGTGTTCACATCACCACACTTGGCACTAGCGATCTGCCTTGGTGGCAGGTTTAGCAGAGACTGAATGGGCTAAGAAAACAAAGGGCCAAAGGGCCTGCTGGTGTAAATGGGCACAGCTCCATCAACCTCAGTGGAGTTTTCCCCACTTACAGAAGCAGGGAATTTGGCCCTGAACTCTCCTCTAAAGATTACCCCACAGATCACTCTGGAGGCAGAGTTGCAGAGAAAGATGGTGTCATAAACAAATAAGTAAGAGTTAATAGAACAGAAGTACTTCCTGTTAACCCTTTACAAGCAAAAGAGATATGATCAGCGAGCCTGGCTGTCACGTGACCAGAGGATCAATCAGGGGACAGGATACTTTCAAATCTTGAGGGAGGGAAGTTTGTGTGTGTGCTGTTAGTTTTTGGTTGTTGTTCACTCTGGGGGCTCAGCGGGACCAGACGTGCAACCAGGTTTCTCTCCAATCTCTTTGATACAGGCTCTTATAAGTTCAGAATAGTGAGTACTAGGTAGATATAGCAAGTTAGGCTTATAGTTGTTTTCTTTATTTGCAAATGTGTATTTGGCTGGAAGGATTTTAATTTGTACTTGTATACTTAGGCTGGGAGGGTATTCCCAGTGTCTATAGCTGAAATACCCTGTACATATTCCATCTTAAATTTACAAGATAAGTTTTATTGTTTTTTCTTTCTTTAATTAAAAGCTTTTCTTGTTTAAGAACCTGATTGTTTTTTTATTCTGGTGAGACCCCAGGGGACTGGGTCTGGATCCACCAGGGAATTGGTGGGGAGAAAGGAGGGAAGGGGGAGAGAGAGGTTATTTTCTCTCTGTGTTAGGATTACTTTCTCTCTCAGGGAGAGTCTGGGAGGGGGAGAGAGAAGGAGGAGGGAAGGTGGATTTTCCTCTCTGTTTCAAGATTCAAGGAGTTTGAATCACAGTGATCTTCCAGGGTAACCCAGGGAGGGGAAGCCTGGGAGAGGCAACGGTGAAGGAAAGGGTTTACTTTCCTTGTGTTAAGATCCAGAGGGACTGGGTCTTGTGGGTCCCCGGGCAAGGTTTGGGGGGGACCAGAGTGTACCAGGCACTGGAATTCCTGGTTGGTGGCAGCGCTACAAGTACTAAGCTGGTAATTGAGCTTAGAGGAATTCATGCTGGTACCCCATCTTTTGGACGCTAAGGTTCAGAGTGGGGAATTATACCATGACAGGTGGGGATACTGTATTGCCTTTGCCTCTTGTCTCCAGGGCCGGGGCTGCATTTACACAATTGTGATTTGAAAGCAGGGGAGATTTGCCTGTAATTCTCTTTCCAGAAAGGGAATGCCACCAGTTGCCCTCAATTCACTGAAAGGAAAACAACAAAATAAGAACAAAACCAAAAACTCATCTGGCCCCATCCACTATTGTCATGCACCTTGTGTCACCATTTACACCATGCAAAGTGAGTCTAAGTTCGGTGCCCTTTGACATCGACTGGTGTGAATAGCTGTGCGAGGTACAAAGCAATGGGGAACGGAACCCTTTGCTCCATTTCTGTAGCTCCTCCCAACGAGGAAGGGGTTGGTAAGGAACGACCTTAAACAACAAGATGTCTCCTAAGCATGTTTTGGTTTATTTTAATTGGATCTCTGTGATGGGGCACAGGGCAAAGGGTTAATAGCAGCCGTTGGAGTGACTGCACAGAACCCAGCCAGCCAGAGGAAGGCTTAGAAGCAGCCAATTAGGGCCAGGCTGGGTCCTATAAGAAGGGCTGCAGGGCAGAGAGGAGCTCAGGTCTCTCCCTGAAGCTTGAGGGAGAAAGGGCAGGTGGAAGTGGAACCCCAACCCCAACCCCAACCTGGCTGGCTGGCTCCCAAACTGAGGCCTTTAATACAGGGGCTGAGTAGGTGTTGAGGCTACAGGGAAGTGGCCCAGGGAAAGCAGGTAGCAGCAGAGGGGAAGGCAAGGCAGTGAGCTGCTGCCAGCTATAGGGTCTCTGGGTTGAGGCCCAGAGTAGTGGATGGGCCTGTCCCCCCACCCCCCATTTTCCCCACTGGCCGCCAAGGAAAGTGGCCAGCCAGAGGACTGCAGTTTTCCCCTGAGCGAGGAGCTGGACTAGAGGCTGCAGTTAGTAACTGCAGCGAGATGCCGGGAAAAGGACTGCTGGTTCCCCTGGTAGGGGGCAGACAACGGAGTCTCGGTCCAGGAGCAATGTGGGTCCCCACAGACAGCGGAGATGGTGGAGAAGCAGTGATGGAGAGTAAGACACCACAAGAGGGGGGCGCCCTGCTGATGGACAGAGCTAATTCCTGGAGCAACCAGCAGGAGGCGCCACAGTGGTGAGCACAACCTGTTACAATCCCAAAGGCTTCTGGTAACCTTTGGATTTTTAAGGGAGTATTTCACACTGGAGAGTAAAGTAAAATTGTTCCTTTTAATCACTGTATAGCAGGTGGGAAAGCAGCCTCAGATTTAACCCCTTATCCACTCACATATAAGGGAAAGGGAGGCTTCCCCTTTCACACCTGCTGAAGCTTTCTGGAGTGGGTGGGATTTAAAAGGAAGAAAAACAGCCCTAAGAGCACCAAAAACAGTCCCTAGGAGATTCTCTAAGGCTATTTTCTCCACTGCCACTCACTTCCAACATGGAGTGTGCACTACAGAAGACCCAAGGCCTGAGAGTCAAATAAGCAAATATTCCAGTGTCTCCCTTAAATATCCAGTTGCAGTACATCTAAAATCAGCATCATAAACATTCCCAGCTGCTGCGAGAGCTTGCTGCATCGTTGCTGTCATTCTGAGTATTCGTCCTGCCATTGCTAAAGTTCTGTTTTCTTATCTAAGTGCCTATCTGGCCCCCTCCAGCACAGTGTCTGAGCTCCACTCAACAGAAATTACAGTAACAGTCTCCTTTTGCTGCTTTTCTTCCCAGCCTGTAGGGAAAAGAGCTAAGTGAAGCTCAGCTGATTCATGGGGGATCATGAATTGCAAAGGGTGTTATGTAAAATCCTGGCCCTCTCCTGCCTCCAGTCGTAAGACTTGGCTGACTGAGACAACTGAATCCTGAATAATAAAGACCTTTTATAATGCTTTAATGGAGAATGGTGGACTGATGGAAATGCTGTATTTTAGGATATGCATAAAGTAGATGGATTTTTGGTAGCAACAAAATTAGAATGTAAGAACAGCAATACTGGGTCAGATTGATGGTCCATCTAGCCCAGTAGCCTCGCTTCTGACAGTGGCCGATGCCAGATGCTTCAGAGGGAGTGAACAGAATGGGGCAGTCATTGAGTGATCCATCCTCTGTTGTCCACTCCCAGCTTCTGGCAGTCAGAGACTAGGGACATCCAAATTAAATAAAGAGTTAGAGGAGGATGAAAGTAGAACAAAATTTTATCCAAGTGATTTAGGACCCTAAGTCCCATTTTCAAAGGCTCTTAAGTGCCTCTCTTGCTTTTAAAAATGGGACTCGGGCTTGTCCTCACAGAAACTTAGGGTGAGATCCATGAATGTACTTAGGTGCCTAACCCCTAGATTTAGGTACCTCACTAACAGTTTTGGATCCACTGTGATCCACAAAACTCCTCTGGAACCCTGTAGGAGCCTAAACACACTCAGAATCTGTGTTTTCAAGGCAAAAGTTCCTGCCTCTGAGTGTGAGCATTATTACTTCCCTCTTCAGGCCTGCATGCCCATCTCTTGCCTAAGCCCCAGAGCAATTCACAATGTAGGGATAAGAGGCATTCAGTCAACAAAGACGTGTGGGCCCAATCCACTAGGCATGCTCAGATGGCACCTTCTGGATCAGGTCCCATGCAAAATCCAGCTGAAGGTGGCTGTGCCCACCTTACGACTGTTAGCTCAGCAGCTAAAGCACTCACCTGAGATGTAGGAGACCCAGTTTCAGTTCCTGTCTCTCTGCCAGACAGAGAGAACAGATTTGAAGTGGAATCTGCTGCCTCTCATTAGAGTTCTCTAGCCACTGAGTGATGAGATATTCTGATGTGGGGCTGCTTCAGTCTCTCCAGTTGAAGCTATTGCACTGTGGATAAATAGTGAAAGAGCAATTGGACTGAGGGTCTCCATCTCTCAGGCTGAACTTCAGGTGCATTCTCAATTACATGCTCTCTTTTTGCCCAGTGACTTAAGTATTTATCTACCATGGAGCAAACATTGGGCCAGAGAGAGTGAAAGTGAGAATAACAAGGAGTCCGGTGGCACCTTGAAGACTAACAGATTTATTTGAGCATAAGCTTTCATGGGTAAAAAAATCATTTTAATAATGCCTGCATCTGTAATTTTCACTACATGCATCTGAAGAAGTGGTTTTTTTACCCGCGGAAGCTTATGTCCAAATAAATCTGTTAGTCTTCAAGGTGCCGCCGGACTCTTTGTTGTTTTTCTGGATACAGACTAACATGGCTACTCCCTGATACCTGACACCCTGCAAGTGAGAATGATTCTGTAGTTCTGTTGTTAGGGCACTGCAAGGAAGACCCCAGGAGCAGTCCCCCTGCTTTGATCACTCCATTATTTATCGACAGTGCAACAGGAGAGAGTGAGGCAACCTGGCATCCCATAGCTCAGGGGTTAGGCCACTGTCCTCGGATTTGAACAGGGGTCTCCCACCTCTTTTCTCCCCCTCTGGCAGAAAGGGGAGAATGGAACCAGGGGTCTCCTGCATAAGTGTTGACTCCGTGGGTGCTCCAGGGGCTCAAGCACCCACAGAAAAAAAATAAGGGGTGCTCAGCACCCACCAGCCACAGATGTTCAGTGGGGCTGCCAATCAGCTGTTTGGCAGCTGGTGGGAGGCGCTTGGGGGAAGGCAGCGAACAGCAAGCGGTGGGTATGGAAGGAATGGGCGGAGTGGGAGCAGGGCCTCAGGGAGGAGCAAAGATTGAGCACCCACCGGCAAAAATAAAAGTCAGAGCCTGTGATCTCCCGCATCCCTGGTGAGTGCTCTAACCACTGGCCTAAAAGTTATAGGATGGGCTCCTCCTCCTCCAGCCCTGTGTGGAGTGAGGCACCTAACTCATTCCTTTAAGAAATACCTTAGGTGCCTGAGCTGCCCAGCTCCAGGCAGTGGGTTCCCGTTCCTGGATCACTAAACAGACTGACACCTAAGTCATGGCTGCAGGGAGGTGTCTATCTCCATGAGAGGGGTGGGGCTTATGATACACCCCTCCAGTTGACATCTCCCATTGGCTAGCAGGTTTCTGTGGGTCGCACTCTTAGGTGCCTATCCATCTCTGTTCATTGTACAGGGAGCCTAGGCACCCAGTGCAGCTCTGTGGAGCACAGTGCTGTTCCTGTGATTTTCTAGGCACCAAAAAGTTAGACACCTTGATGCTTAGAGTTGTAACACTTAAGTCCCTTCATGGATCCCAGCAAGCCAAGGCACACATCTGCATCACACTAGCCTGCCATGCACCAGCTAGCTGTGTGGACCTTGCTACCATACACCTTAATATGCTGCTGTTTGAAACAGTCAGTCAGAGATCACTACAGAATTTCTAGTGCACATTAGCAGCATCCGCACAGGGATTAATCCACTGCTGATTCTCTCAATGGCTTGTTGTGGACTAAGTCTCAGTGTACACAAGCCCTCAGGCTCCTCAGTCACCGAGGGCACGTTTACACTACAAAATGAAGTCGATCTAACTTATGTCAGCATATAGACACCACTGTATTTACATCGTTTGTGAGGGTCTACAGTCTGCTTCTTGTGTCGGCGGTGCATGTCCTCACCAGGAGCACTTGCACCGATTGAACTGTCAGTGTGGGGCATCATGCAATGGCTTTGGAAAGCCAGCAACAGTCGATGTGAACAACAGTGTCTATACTGACACCGCGTCGACCTAACTACATCAACATTGACTGTACGCCTCTCGTGGAAGTGGAGTTATTAAGTCGGAGAAGCGGGCGAGTTATGGCAGCTGGAGTAAAATTTTAGTGTAGACACTTACAGGGTTAGGTCGATGTAAGCAGCCTTGCGTGGACCTAATTCTGTAGCCTAGACCAGGGCTCAGATGCTCTGGGAAATGTTACCGTTTGTGGAATTCTAAAATGTACTAGGCCTGAGAATGAAAGTGATTCACCGTCCGTGCAGACTTTTCCAGTTCCTTCCCAGCTAGTCAAGGGGCCACTTGAACCAAAATTTGGAACTACGCCATAAGAAACTTCTCTTTTTCTCTAGGGCTGAGGGGGATGAAAACTTTAAACAAGGAAATCCTCCTTCATTGGTTTACAGCATGATCCCAATCTTACTGGTAGAGCAGCATAAGCAGGCAGATTTCCTGGAAGGATGACATTGGCAGGAGCTCAGTAAACAGAGCAACATGCCTTTATTGCTCGAAGAGGGTATAAATGCTCCTCCCCTCCTGCTGCTAGTACACAAGAGTTTTGCTTACACCCAAGCAGTAAACATAGCAACTCCATGAGCTTCCTCTCAGAGTTACCTCCACCCTGGGAGAAGCCAGACCCTTCAAGAACTGTCTGAGGATGTGCCACTCCCCTAGTTCTGTTATTCCCTCCTTTCCCTCCTCTGGTCATTTAACTTTAAACAGGCACAAATAGTTCATAAGGTCCTGTGAAGCCCACCCTGTGGGGGCTATAGAAATAGCAAAGCTGCTCCCAGATTTCCATGGAGAAGAGAGGTGGAGGAAAGGGGAGTCAGTTGATTGAGTTGAAAGTTTGTCCCTGTGTTTGGAACTGGGCTTGACCCCCACAGTTATGAGGTCACTGATGTTTGGGGAAACCCCAGATCAATTCACAGCTCAGGCACTGATAGCACTAGACACACAGCAACTCCCTCCCAGCTGGTTCATCTTCTTGTTAGCCACGGTGACCTCTGGCCACAAGGAGGCAGCTCTGCAGTGCATGAGGCAGCATGAACTGGGGAAATAAGTCCCTAATTCAGCAAAGCACAAAAACACAGGCTGAATTTTAAGCACATGCTTAAGTCCTACTAACTATGTTGATTTAAGGTTTGCTGAAACAGGGGGAACTCCCGGGGGGGGGGTTCCTGTGTTCTCACTGTGCCTCTGACATGACTCCCTCTGTGGCCTTAACTTTTCTTCCTGTGTCCCCCATCTGTAAAATGGGGACTTACATCATGATGATTAATTTGTTCATGTACATATAGTAGAGCTGATTGCAAAACTGAGGACTTTCTGCAGAAAATTTCAGGTTTTTTCAGCAGAAATTCAAACACTGAAAACTGAGGCAGAAAATTAAATATTTGTGCTTGGGATCTACCACTGTGGTGCCTCAGGCTCCCTGGTCAGACTATCTCAGGAAGCACCAAGGTCTCTCCTCTTGGAGAATGAAGGTGTGCATCATGGGAGCCCCTGGCCATGATGCATCATGGCAGGTGTAGTGTGACCAGGAAGCTCAGACCTTAGAGGACAGTAGAAGACATAAGACAACTACAACTCCCATGGGGCATTGTGGCAACATTTTCCAGCTTAATTATTTAAGTTTTGGGCCATTCACTTTTTTTGCCAAAAAATCCCAAATTTTTCAGCAGCAACCAGAAAAATTTTGTTTTGTCAACCCCACCCTGCAGTTAGGACAGTGCCAATTTTTTATGAATTACTGCGGCTGGTATGAATGAATGTGATAAGCATGAGTTTGGTATGGCTTGGTACATCTGAATTTGCTAGAGGATTCTTGGAGCAGGGTTCTCTTAACATTAGCTAGATGGTGTGGACATTTACTGGGAGTGCTGAAACTGCATTTGTATGGTTAATAAAGGCTCTATCTCTGTGTATGTTTCAACACTGAACTTTGGAATATATCAGCTGGGGGGCACCAAATCACCAAAGTAAAGAAGATGTAAAAACATGTGAGCAGTGGGCTTGATACAGGCTGACCCGGGTCAAAATGACCCTTTTGGATGGCATCAGGCTAAGAGCTCAAGTGAATGATCAATGAGAGGGTAAACGTTGATTGAGCTTTGGTCTGTGTCTGTTTTGCAGCCCCCTTCCAAAATATTAATTAGAGAAGCCCAGTAATAAAATGCCCACAGGGACATGGGACTCCTTTGAGAACAAAGGTGTAAATGCTAAGCAAAGTAAATTAATTAGTTCTCCAATTAATAGCTGAAGAGGTCTGTGACACTGTGAGACAGAAGGTCTTGGGGAACCAAGACCCTGCTATGAGGGACCTTTGTGGGACTTTTAAACCAGAAGGCCTTGGGGTGACCTAGACCCTGCTTTGGGGGACATTTGACAGACCAAGTACCTGAGAGGGGGAAGAAGAGAAGAAAAGTGCCTCTAGAATTGGTAGCTATATCTGCTTTGTTTGCCAGTCAGGATACTGTGTAAGGCCGCCATAGTTACTGACGGTTTATGCTTGGGGAATTGAAGCTCATTAGGGAGATGTGTATTATCTAACCTTTCCTGCTTGTGTGATTCTTTCTCAAATAAATTATTGTGCATTAAGCATATTGTACCCAAATTGTCACTGGTACCGGTAATTATCTGCCCAGCGGTGGGCCATTAAAAATCCATTTCAACACCTGGAATTTTCCATGGAAAGGAAATTTCTACAGAAAATGCCGAGCATCCCTAATGTACAATGCTAAATGTTATGTAGAAAGAGACGAGGGAGGCTGATGAGAGGAAACGGGAATCCAGCTGAGAATGCAGTGGTCACGGGGGACTGAGAAAAAGGGGGAGGGGAAGCAATGTGGGGAACACAATGTAACATGGGAGAGAGGGAGTGGGGATTGGGAAAGAGAACGAGAGAGAGGGAAATGATGCCTCTTAAAGAATGGCACGAGAGTGATAAAGAGAAAACAGTATATGAAAAACAGGCAAGCCAAATGGTTTGGAGGTGGAAAGAATGAGGCAGATGTGGAGGGAGAGAAGTAGGTGGCAAAGAAATGAAAGGCGGGAATAAACAAGAAAAGGGCAGAGTGTTATGGGCAATAGATTGAATTGAATGAATTCCATTTCAGGTACCCTACAGCCCAGTATATCTGAGGGAGAAGTTAGTCCTCCCCAGTCCACTCCCAGCTGCTGAAACTCTCTGTGTAAAAAACAGGCATCTCCCCCCTCCAATTCCACCTTCCTCTCATGAAAGAATCATAGGTTTGCCTTGCATTGTCATGTATATAGACTGGAGGGGAAGAGAGAAAACAAAAAACCTCCTGTGCTTCTCCTGCAATTTCTGGGGGCATGGGGGAAGGTGAAAAGAAACACCCTCTTGGGGAAGCAGTGAAAAATAGAAGTGGGGATTATCTATCTGTGTATATATATATATATATATATATACATACACAGACATGTAGACACTAATATATTGATCTTCTCTTGAAGATCTCATAAACACTATTTCAAATGAATAACTTTGAGTTGTGTCTGGATTTCTGATGACTCTTCAAAATTATGACCTAATTTATACCTTCTGTAATAATCAGCACAATAAAGCAGTAAAGCTGTCTTTGCTGAGTATACCGAATTTATATTTTATCTCTGCAATATAATCAATACAATGAGAAACCAATAGATATTGCATAAGATGAAAGACTTTATGAGGCAGTATTGCCTTCTCAATGTGTTTGCAGGGACATAGAATTCCTTTGTCAAGGCTTACCTTGACTTTAAGGGAAGTTTATGTACACATCAGCTATTCTTACTGCCATTATAGGCTACATATACTACCCATTGCTGCTGAGATCTTAGCCACCCTGCTTTACAATAATCAGAAAGCATTTTCTTTACTGGCCTTTTTATAGCTAAGGCAAAAAACACTGAGTAAATAAGGCAGCTTGTTTTCTCCCCCAAAGAAATGGCAAATCAAAGGTGGTGTTATATTTCAGTTTAACCCCTGAGCGCTCCCCCACTAAATGCAAAAAGAGCTCTGCAACGCTTTGCATTTCTTTCGCTCCTAGCAACAGGAGATCTCAAAGCACTTTACCAGAATTAATAATTCATGACTCACAACACTCCGTTGAGATAGGCAAGCAGGGGGGTTTTCAATCTGTTTTCAGACAGGAAACCCAAAGCGTACAGTACTTAAGTGATTTCTCCAGCATAACATGGAGAACCAGGAAAGGGTTAAGTGGCACTGACTTTGCATTTGTGAAATGTTCATTGTTGACAGGGTAACAACATGAGCCAAGTTTTTTGTCTCACTGGTGACTTAGACCTCGTTGTTAGGTAATAAAGCAAGTCCTCACTCACCTCTCCAACACCCAAGTTCGTGCGGAGTTGGAATTTGGGCACACAATTCTGTCAGAGACCAGACAGCAATGCGTTGATCAACGGGCTCACACTACCCCAAAAGCTTTAGAATAAGTGTGGCCCCTTTATTAGGGGTGAGCATCAATATTTATACATAGAAGTAAACAAAGTGATTAATAAAAGATAATGGTCATGCATAATCAATCAAGATTTTACAGGAAAAGCAAGTTTAACAAGTAAATGCATAGAGATAAAGGCTAATGGCTACTTGAGGAAGGGGGTGTCATGAGTAGTTTGCAGGTCAGTGCTTTGTTCAAAAAAAAGGTTCAGAAAGGATTATGCAGAGACGGCCAGTCTGGGTGTTTTTTTGGCTCCAAAGTTCACCAAAAGTTTAGACCCAACATTCCTCCATTTGTAGCTTTGAGATAACTATTAATCAAAAAGCTACACCCTATTTCAAGATCTCAAGGGCCGCTTGGCAATTTCAGCCTGGGCCAATTCGAAGAGAGTAAGGCTTTTAGCTGAAGTGGGAAAAGAATAAACTGACTTACATGAGTTTATGAGGGAGGGGACACACTGAATACAGCAACACAGTATTATAAGGACTACCATGGCCCCAACAACACCCACCAAGAGGTTTTTAACCCACCCAAATCCGGGCAGCCAATTCCATAAGGCTCCCCACCAATCATAAGGTGGCTGGCCAGAGGAGTAGTTTTTAGCCATTTCCCTTAGGTGTTTGGTACGTTGAAAAGTGTCAGAGTAGGTGTCATTTACAAAAACACAGCATTCTTCATTTATGAGGGCGCAAGTTCCTCCCTGGGCTGCTAACATCATATCTAAAGCCATTCTGTTTTGCAAAGCCAACTGGCGCAGTTGGGACATTTCCCCGGCCTGATTCTCAAATAGGGTTGCAGTTTCATTGGTCAAAGATTCTAATAGTCCCTGTAGACGGATGATGGCACCCTTCAAGCTAGTGTGACCAGCCCACCGCTGCCAGGACAAACCATCACGGAGATTAATATCTCTGTCAGTTTCACGGATGTTACAAACGTGGGGAAAATGAGGGGGAGTGAGGGAGATCCGAGAAGGCGGTGCTAGCCATGCCAAATAACATGACCCTGCCCAATCAGGGGAGAGAAAATAATAAGCCTTGGGCCCGCACACCCAGTATGTTCCATATAATGCGTTTTGGGTATTCCATTTCTCAAAGTAGGAGGTAACCCACCACCCGTTGTACCACTGTTCCCCCGGTAACGCAGAGGGGTCGTTGTGTGAACTGCAGAGGCACAATTTGGTAGTGTTGTCCTCAAAGGGCAGTGTAGTACTGCTTGAGCAGTTGTAGAAGGCAATTGTGTATCCTTTAACAATTAGTTGGACACCCTCGAGATCTGAGCAGGGCTTTTTAAAAACTGACTCTGAAAACCTGCCCCTCCATGAAAAAGTTGAAAAGGTTGGATCGGGGTGAGGGATCCACATATGGGATAAGTGGGATGCGCAAGGCTTGAAGCCAAGATTTTTACTAAAGGTGGTACCATTAAAATATATGTTGCATTTACTTGTTCCCACAAAAGTTGACCCTTTTTCTTTAACAAAACACAGTGATCCTGTTTGATTGGTTACCCTGAGATATTTGTTAATTGGCACTTCTGTTTTGTCCCATGTAAGATTGGGTTGGACTGGATCTTTTATTCTAGTCGGTGGCATCCAAGTCATATTAGCAGTGGTTAGGGGAATGGGTGTGAAGGGGAGTCCCTGTGCTGCATTTACTGGAAATTGAGTACATACCCAGCAATCACTTCTATTTCCTAAAATACGAGTTTTAACCTCGTGGGAATATCTAATAAAAGCATTATCTTCATAAGCAGAAAATAAACTAAAAAAGCATAAAAAACATACAGTTGTCAGAATAAAGGGTCCTCTCATTTTTTTCGAGTTAATTTAAGTCTAATGTCTGAGAGAGGTAAGCTGGTCCACTGGTCGAAGGCAGTGTCCTCAGTGGTGACAAGAGCTGCTGGTCCGTCACTGTGGTCCACTACGGCTGGCTTGACGTGGGAGTGGTGGATCCAAGATTTGCGTCCTTCCAGGAACACTGCAGTCTGGGTTGTCAAAAGAACCTGGTGGGGTCCAGTAAACCTTGGCTGGAGGGTGTCGTCACGAACAAACTTTTTGGCCCAGATGAAGTCCCCTGGTTGGAACGGGTGGATTTGTTCCTCCAGCGGCACGGTCTGGGAAAACTGCGAGGCTTTCCAAAGGGTACGGAGGCGAGCCTGTAGGGAGAGAAACTGACACGCAGTGATATGATCCCCTCCCAATAGTGAAACATCAGCACGTGGTAGCGCCCCGCCTTTGAAAGGGGGGTGTCCATAGAGCAGTTCAAAGGGGGATAATCCCAATGCGCGGGTTGGGCGAGTACGAAGGTGAAACAGGACCAAGGGAAGTACCTGAGGCCACTTTAATCCTGTTTCCTGACAGTATTTAGCCAATGTAAACTTAAGTTCCCTATTCATACGCTCAACTTTCCCGCTAGACTGGGGGTGGTAGGGTGTATGAAAGGAGTGTGAAATGCCCAGTCCTTGTTCTAAATGGCCAAGGACATGACCAGTAAAGTGAGGTCCGCGATCTGAGTCGAGCACAAGAGGGATGCCAAAACGGGGTACAATATCTCTAAGGAGAATCTTCGCCACTGTGGCAGCAGTACAATTAGCAGTAGGAAAAGCTTCGACCCAGGAAGTCAGAGGGCAAACCAAAACAAGGAGGTGCTTTTTCCCAAAAGCCTTTGGCATATCTGCAAAATCAATTTGAAGATGTTGAAATGGAGCAGCAGGCGGAGGTCTTCCACCCTTAATTTTGTTAAGAGGTGGAGCAGGTCCATTACGCTGACATGTGCTGCATGCTTTCACTATTGATAGGCAATAGGGTTGAATGCCTGGAGCATACCAAAAGCGAGCGATAGTGTCCACGAGGGCGTGCGTGCCGTAGTGACCCCCTTTATCATGGTGCCAGCGAACTGCCACGGGGTACGTGGAGCGAGGGAGGCAGGCTCGGCCATCTGGCATAAGCCAGGTCCCTTTGACCAGAGTGGCCCCGAGGCTTTCCCATGATTTTAGTTCAGCAGCGGGTACTGGTACGGGGTGCGGTGGAGTAAAGGAGGAGGTTGCAATAGCCAATGTGGGCATGGCTAAAGGTAAGGTGGCAGCCTTCTTGGCGGAGGCGTCAGCCAGGGCATTCCCACGGGTAACGGGGCTGCTATCTTTAGTATGGGCCCGGCAGTGAACTACAGCCAGGACAGAGGGTTTTTGGAGGGCGTCCAAAAGCTTGTGGATGAGGGGGAGGTGCTGAATGGGTTTACCGGCAGCTGTCTGGAAACCTCGAAACTTCCAGAGGTGGATATGACAATGCACAACTCCAAAAGCATATTTGCTATCAGTAAAAATGGTAACGGTCTTACCAGCGGCCAACTGGCAAGCTCGGGCCAGGGCATAGAGTTCAGCGGCTTGGGCTCCCCAGTTGCCTGGCAGTGAGGCGGCCTCTTGAATGTCCCATTCAGAGATGACAGCATAACCAGTGAAACGCTTGCCATCAACATAGAAGGAGCTTCCGTCCGAGAAGAGGATGCAATCGGGGTTGTCCAGTGGCACGTCAAACAGGTTGTCTCTTATCTGTAAGATGCTGTAAACTACTTCCACACAGTCGTGCTGGTCCTGGGGGACTGGCAGGTCAGGAAGCAAGGTAGCTGGATTAAGGGGTCCACACCTTTCAAAAATTAGGTTAGTGTCTTCTAAGAGTTCGGCCTCTAGCTGTTGCTGACGATGGGCCGAAAAGACTTGGGTTGTGCCCCTACGCAGAAGGGCTGACAAGGCATGAGAGGTCCAAACCGTGGTAAAATGACCCAGGGTTAGGCTCTTTGCCTTTGTGATCAGCAGGGCAGCTGCTGCCAGAGTCCGGGTGCAGGATGGGGTTCCCTGAGCGACAGGGTCGATTTGCTGAGAGTAAAAAGCAAGCGGGAAATGGTGGGGCCCGCTCAGCTGGGTAAGGACACCACTAGCAATTCCGCCCCTCTCGTGGACAAAAAGGTGAAAGGGTTTGCTGTAATTGGGGGGGCGGAGAGACATGGAGGAGGCCACACTGTCCTTGAGTAACTGAAAGGCTTGAATAGTGTCCGGGGACCACTGCAAGGGTCAGGAGCAAGGTTAGCAGTGAGTCGGTGGAGCGGTTTGCTTAACTCCCCGCAGGACGGCAACCAGGGGCGACAGAAGCCAATTAATCCTAAGAAACCTCGAAGTTGTTTCTTGGTGTTCGGTAGAGGGCAGTTTTGAATAGTCTTTATGCGGGCTGGGTCCATCTGTCTTCCTTCTGGGGTTAACAGGAAGCCCAGATATCGGACCTTCTGTGAGACCCACTGAATCTTTTTAGGGTCTACCTTGTGGCCTCTGGTGTGTAGGTATAATAAAAGTGCCTTACCATCGATGCGGAGGGCAGCTTCTTTGCGATTACCTAATAGGATGTCATCTACGTATAGGACCAATGTGGATCCCTGCGGACTGGTGAAACCTTCCAAGTCGTGGCGGAGGCACTGGCTGAAAATCGTGGGGCTGTCTCTGTAGCCTTGAGGAAGTCGTTGCCAGACATAACTTTGTCCCTCCCAGGTGAAACCAAAGAGATACTGAGAGTCTGGGTGCACAGGAATGCTGAAAAAAGCTGATTTTAAGTCAATAACAGTGAACCACTCAGCATCCCAGGGGATTTGGCTGATGATAGTAGCTGGGTCAGGAACTACTGCATGAAGAGGGACCACATACTGATTAACAACTCGTAGATCCTGTACAAAGCGCCAACGAACAGGGTCTCCGTCCTTTTTAGGAGGCTTTTTGACAGGCAGTATAGGGGTGTTACAGGGAGTGCGCTGAGGGCGGACTAGCTTTTGTGCAATGAATCCCTCAATAATGGGGCGGATGCCCTCCCGGGCTTCCAGAGACAGGGGGTATTGAGGGACTGACGGGGGGGTTAAGGAAGGCTTTACCTGAATCCTTACGGGCTCTGCCGAAAGGAGCAGGCCAACATCAGTGTCAGAAATTCCCCAGAGGGTTGAAGGCAAGTCAGTGAGGTCAGGGGAGAGAGAGAGAGGTGTTTCCCAATTACCCTGAGTAGGGGCCGAATCTCCTAACACTGTCATCAATAATCAATAACAATAAATAACATTCAAATGCAAAGTGAGTTCCAGAGACTGTGGGTTGCCCTCCACCCCAGTCGCAGTTTTAACCTCAGAGGATAGCCAGGGAGAGGGGGCATGATTTAAAAGAGAGAAAGTAGCCCCAGTATCAATGAGGAAAGAGACAGGCAGTCCCTGGACTGAAAGGGTTAAACGAGGCTCTTTGCTGGGAGGGGAGAAAGTGAGAAAGGAGCCGGCTAAAGACATTAAGGAAATAAGACCATCACATTGTTTGCCTTCGCCCCCGGGGTACCGTCATTGAGGAGGCTGAGTTTGCTGCGGCTGCTGCTGTTTCCCGTAGTTGATCCAGTCCTGGGGGATGGGCTGAGCTGGTGGTGCAGGGGTGTATTCCTCACTTGTATAAGCATCTGCGGATGCAACCAGACCCTCTGGGCGTCCCCAGGGGCATTCACGTTTAAAGTGACCAGGCTGTCCGCACTGAAAACAATTTCCTGATGGCTGGGGTCGCCAGGACCCTCTTCCCCGGGCACCCTGGAATCCCCTGCCACGGCCACGGCCTTTGCCTCGAACACCACCGTGAAAAGCTAAAGCCATCAGCTTATATTCTTCCTTTTTCTCTTTCTTTTTACTACTTTCCCTTTCTTTCTCCCAGGCAAAATCAGCTACTTCCAACACTGAAGTGACTGACTCACCTCCCCAACCAGGGCGAAACTTTAAGAAGTAATCCCTTACAGGGGGCACCGACTGATTCACAAAAAATGAAATAAGAGTAGGGTGGTCTGCTTCTCTCTCAGGATCCATCTGAGTGAACATTCGGGCCCCCTCCAATAGCCTCGACCAGAACTTTCTGGGAGGCTCATCAGATTCCTGCCGAATCTGCATGAACTTAGCCTGATTAGGCGAGCGGCGAGCCATTTCCTTGAGTCTCTCTAACAATCGCTCTCGGTCTGTTTGCAGCTGAGTCAGCCTTAGCTGAGTCCAGTCTAGGGGATTCCAGCCAGCGGCCAGATCCCGCCTATCCATCCAAGTAAAATTAGCTGCATTGCTATCTCCCCATGTCCTTTCTGCCATCCACAATCTACTACGTTCTTCTCCGGTCAAAACTCTACTTAACAACTGATCCACATCCGTATAAGTAGGATTATAACTTAAAAACAATCTTTCTAGAAGTTCTATGATCTTTCGGGGATTTTCCCCAAAAGACCCTGACAACTGTCCCCACTCTTTCAAATCCCATTCTAGCCATCCTTTATATTCCACAATACTAGCATGTTGCAATCGTCCATCATTGCCCATATAAGGTTGATCGTGCACCTGTAAAGGCATCTCTATAACCATACTTTTATTATTCGCAAGAGATTTGACGGAGACATCCTCTGGGCTATCCTCAGGGGTGGGGCATGCACCCTGCTGTACCTGCTTGGACCTAAGCCTAGTAACTACTCCTCCCGAGGTTTGCCCCTCCAATTCCTCCTCATCCTTCTGCACAAATTCCAATCTGGGATCCTGCAGATTCCCCTCTGCTACAAGGAGAGAGTCCCCCTGCGGAGGAATAGGGGCAGGTGCAGAGGGGACCAGCTGACGAGTCAAAACACGCCGTGGTCTACACCCTTCATCGAAATAACCTGGAGGGGGTTCACTCTCGGGAGAGTACCTGACTGCCATAATTTTTAAAGATTTCCACAGCTCTGCTGCTGTGTCCCAACAAAACCAGTAACATAACTGTCCCGGATGGTCTTTTTCGATCTGGCTCTTTACTCCTCTTAAGGCAGCCTGTTCGAAAGAGCCATACGAAGGCCACCTCATCTCCGAGTTGGCCAATACCGCGGTATACCCAGTCCAATTCCTTACACATAGTGTGTACAACTTCTTCCTAGACATTCCTGTCTGTACTGGGAGTTTCCCTTCGTTCCATAACTTATTTACAATCCCCAACGGACTCTCAAGAGGCACGCTAGTCCCTTGACCCATGGTGTCTGACAGGAGCCCTCCAACTGGCGTTTACCCTGCTGTCCAATACACGACCCCTCAATATTGAATTGGCTGGGAGAAATCTCCTGTGGCGCCTTGCCAATTCATATATGAGTGGTCTGACCACTGGACAGAGGTACCGCACCAGAAGGAATCCCGGACGAGCCCCCAAATTGTTAGGTAATAAAGCAAGTCCTCACTCACCTCTCCAACACCCAAGTTCGTGCGGAGTTGGAATTTGGGCACACAATTCTGTCAGAGACCAGACAGCAATGCGTTGATCAACGGGCTCACACTACCCCAAAAGCTTTAGAATAAGTGTGGCCCCTTTATTAGGGGTGAGCATCAATATTTATACACAGAAGTAAACAAAGTGATTAATAAAAGATAATGGTCATGCATAATCAATCAAGATTTTACAGGAAAAGCAAGTTTAACAAGTAAATGCATAGAGATAAAGGCTAATGGCTACTTGAGGAAGGGGGTGTCATGAGTAGTTTGCAGGTCAGTGCTTTGTTCAAAAAAAAGGTTCAGAAAGGATTATGCAGAGACGGCCAGTCTGGGTGTTTTTTTGGCTCCAAAGTTCACCAAAAGTTTAGACCCAACATCGTCATATTCAGTGGTGCAGCAGGGCCTGGGCTAGCCACCACAGGCAGTGGGGAGGGAGCACCACCCAGCCCTTTTCTGCCCCCAGCTCCACTCCTGCTCTGGCCCCAGCCCCAGCCGAGGCCATGGCTTTGACCCCCAGCCCTGACTATAGCTTGGACCCAGTCCTGCTCCCAGCCGCAGCTCCCCTTTCCAGCTCCAGCCCCACTCCTGGCCGGCACCACAGACACAGCTCCAGCCCTGGCCTCACTCCCTGGCCCTGTTCTTGGCCCAGCTTTGAGGGGGCTGGGGCATGGACAGATTACATTACGGATAAGGCGGGAAGTGACATAAAAAGTCTGGGTACCACTGATCTAATCTGATCCCCTGCATAACACAGGCCATAGAACTTCCCTGAAACAGTTCCTAGAGCAGATCTTTTAGAAAAACATCCAATCTTTATTTTAAATTATCATTGATGGAGAAGCCACCACCACCCTGGGTTAATTACTTCTCCATTAAAAATATTCACCTTATTTCCAGTCTGATTTATCTAGCTTCAACCTCCAGCCCTTGCATCATGTTATACTTTCCTCTGCTAGATTGAAGAATCTGTTATTTAATATTTGTTCCCCATGTAGATACTTCTAGGCTGTGATTAAGTCACCCCTTAACCTTCTCTTTGTTAAGCTAAATAGATTGAGCTCCTTGAATCTGTCACTATAAAGGCATGTTTTCTAGTCCTTTAATCATTCTCGTGGTTCTTCTTTGAACCCTCTCCAGTTAATCAACATCCATCTTGAATTGTGGGCACCAGAACTGGACACTGTATTCCACTGGAGGTCATACCAGAGCCAAATACAGAGGTAAAATAACCTCTCTGCTCCTAGAGTTTCCTCTATTTGTGCATCTAAGGATTGGATTAACTCTTTTGGTCACAGCGTTGCACTGAGATCTCATGTTCAGCTGGTTATCCACCATGAGGGACCTCCGAACCTTTTTCAGAGTTACTGCTTCCCAGGACAGAGTCCCCCATCCTGTAAATATGGCCTACATTCGTTGGGCCTAGATGTATACATTTACATTTATCTGTATTAAAATGCATATTGTGTGCTTGTACCCATCTTACCAAGTGACACAAATTGCGCTGGATCAGTGACCTCATTATTTACCACTTTCCTAATTGGGGTCATCTGCAACCTATCAGTGATGGTTTTATGTTTACTTCCAGGTCATAGCTTCTGCAACCAGTGAACAGAGTGATCCATTCCAGAATTAGGAGGCAGAGACCACAGAGTGCATGTTGCACGTGAGCAGGGAAGCAGCTTCAGTGTGGGCTCTCAATGATATTTTCAGATGGGATTATAAAAGCAGCTTTAGGATATTAGATGCCCACATCCTGTTGAAACTGGGCACCCCAGCCATCTTGTTTTAGCACCTTGGCAGTTCACAACAAAGAGATATTGAAGATGTCTGTGGGGCTCTAGTGGCATTTAATGTTGGTGGGGGGGTCGAGAGGTTCCCTGCTGAGTGATCATGTTTCACCTCCATAAGGTTTGATATTGGTCACTGCAGGAAGTGAGATTTTGGACTTGATACCTAACTGGACTCATTCAGTATAGTAAATCTTTCTGTGTCCTCAGGGGCAGAGTGTATTGCCTCTGACTCTGTCACACTCAGCTACTGCCAGCTGGAAACAGCTGACACACACACACACAACATCCTGGCACCTCTCTGAAACTACTAATCAGCTTTCATTTTTTTTAAAAAAGGAAGTCTCTCTAGCTGTTCTGGTTGTGGTAACTCAGTTGTGACTACAGATGTCTGCCTGAATCTGCAGAGAGCCTGGAACAATAGCTTGGAGAAGTGTGAACTGCCCCATTCATCTCAGTGAGGGGTTAACTCAGATGCCCAGTGATGATAATTTACATTTCAGGATAGTTAACTATTTCATTCCTCATGTAGAAAGGAGAGGGAGGGTCACAGATCTGCAGTTTACTGTGACTGACATCTGAGTTTGGTGACTCACATGGGCAAAGCTTAGAAGATTACCACCTCTTCTGTCGGCATAGCCAATGTAATTTGAGAAAGTAATGTTCCTATACTGGCAGAAAAAGTCGTTCAGTCAGTGTACACTACGTGTACAGTAGGGCACTATCCTGGCATAGGCTCTGTGCTGTAGACATAGCCTAGGAGATAGTAAATGGCAACACCTGATCTACCGTCTCTAAACCCTTCATTATTTTGCATACCTTACCATGTTCTCCCCTTATTCATCTACGGTACATAGTTCCAGTTTTTTCAATCTCTCTTCATAAGGCAGTTTCTCCATGTCTGTAATATGTCTTGTTGGCTGTCTCTAGACTTCTGCTGTGTCTTTCTTTTGAGATAGGGTGACCAGAATACGCCAACTCCCCCTCTTGCCAGATAGGAACTTCGGAAGCCTTCCTTGACGGAATAAAGTGTAGCACAACAGACTAGACATGTCGGAGAATCTCACCAGGCCCTTGATTTAAATTAACCCCTTACATTCACTTATCCAAATAAAGGACATTTAAAAAAAAACACTCTGTTCCTTTTCATTTAAAGAACCTCAGAACAAAAAGCAGTGGATTTCTATGGTTAATCTTGTATCCAAATTTTTTCCCTCTGTGCTAACTGATTGACCTGAAGGAGCAGGTTCCTAATTGCTAAGAGATAAAGTAATTGAGTAGTCTCTTGGGCTCTATTCAGTAGAACAAACTTCAATATAGTTGACAAATGTCGATCCATACCATAGGATTAATAGGGCTGTGCTTGGCTTCCTTTTTAGCTTTCCATTTGCTCCTTGGGTCTAACTAACACTCTGATTGCTTTGGGAAAGCTGACAAAACATTGCAGTTAATGAGGCTGTCTAGTAATTTATCATCTGGGGCTTCTAAAATAAATAAATAAAAAAGAGCAAAGAACAAAATGCCGGTTCTGGGCAGAATGGAGAACACACTTATCTTGCAGCACTGGAGAGGCTGGAGTGGGTTTTCTCCTCCACACTGGGTAGGAGGAAACTGTTGTAGTGACAGGTGATACTCACAAGATGGGATTTTCAAACGTATTCAATGTTGGCTTAACACCGCCTCTCTCTCTACCCCTCCAAGGTCCAGGGTAAAACTCCCATCAGTTTCAGTGGGAGCTGAGTCAAGCCAACTCTGCATGCTTTGGGAAGTCACCCTCCCCTCCCCCCCGCCATGCAATATGTGTGTGTGTGTGGGGGGGTGCTTTGGATGTGCTGTCAGAAGTCGGAGTGCTTTGAAACTCTCTGTGATATGATGCATGAAATCAGAGAATGGGGTCAGATTTCAAGAGGGACCTAAATGGGTATGGAACCAGGGACTCAGAGAGGCCAGTAGAAACTATGGCAGGATAAAAACTGGAGTCTCAGCATGTATCACTGGCCTCTTAGCATGTTCTGCTTCTCACAGCTCTGCCTGCCTGTTGCATGTTTTACTACTAATGAGATATGGCAGTAGTGCTTTGTCTGTAAGAAGCTCTGAAGAGCTGCTGCAATCAGTGTAAACCATGGCTCATGTCCTGAAGCCCCGAGGAACCTTGGAGTTTGAAGACAATGATCTAGTCCAGGTGTGGATTTGGTTGAAGAAAAAGTCTGAGCTGTGCACAGATTTCCCAGTGCTCTAGGCTAGGAATTGAGGTAGCAGTCTTGTGAGGCTGGGGCTTAGCTTACAATTTCCCATGCATTCTCTTTTTTCACAGAACCTCCCCTGTGGTATTGTTCATTTCCTTTCAAATCAGGGAGCGCAGGTGCACAGACAAGGAACAGCAACATCAAAGTTAACCATTGTTGTTACTAGTCCAAAAAGGATCCAGTTTGGATTTGGGATTAAAGTTCTGGCCACTGATTGAGTTTGTCACAACAGAGGTCCCTGTAGCCCAGTGTCCTGCTCTGACAATAGCCAGTACCAGCTGCTTAAGATGAAGTTGCAAGAGACCCTGCAGAAGACAGTTATGAGATAACTTGCCCCAGGGAAATTTCTTCTCAACCTCCTTTAGTTAGAAGTTGGCTTATTCCTTTGAGGATTTATATCCTTTCCAAAAAAATGGGGCTACTTTTTAATCCTTAGCATTATAATGCTTGATATTCCTGTTAACCTTTCTAAATACTGACTCCCTTTTTGAATCCCGCTAAGATTGCTGGACTCCATGATACCTGGTGGCAATGAGTTCCACAGACTTATTGCACAGTGTGTAGAAAAGTGTAACCTTCTATCAGATTTAAATGTATACCCTTCCAGTTTCACTGAATGGTTCCTTGCTCTAGCACTATGAGAGAGTGTGAATAGAAGCGCTCTTCTGTCATGGTATAATTCCCCAATCTGAACCTTAGAGTCCAAAAGATGGGGTACCAGCATGAATTCCTCTAAGCTTAATTACCAGCTTAGATCTGATAAGCTGCCGCCACCCAAAAATATAGTGTTGTGGGGCACTCTGGTCCCCCCAAAAACCTTCCCTGGGGACCCCAAGACCCAAATTCCTTGAGTCTCACAACAAAGGGAAATAAACCATTTCCCCTCCCTTCTTCCTCCCAGATCTTTCCCTCCCTGGGTACGCTAGGAGAGCACCGTGATTCAAACTCCTTGAATCACAACACAGAGAAATCAGGTTTTTTCTCCCCCTTCTCTCCCCCTCCCTGGCTTTCCCTCCCTGGGCTATCCTGGAGAGATAGACAGATTCAAGCTCCATGAATCTAAAACACAGAGGAAATTCACCTTTCCTCCCCCACTCCTCCTTTCCTTCTCCCAACAATTCCTTGGTGAGTACAGACTCAATTCCCTTGAGCCTCAACAAGGAGAAAAAATCAAACAGGTCTTAAAAAGCAAAACTTTTAATAAAAAGAAAAAAAAATAAAAGTTGTCTCTGTAATTTAGATGGTAAAAGTTACAGGGTCTTTCAGCTTATAGACACTAGAGAGAAGCCTCCCCCCAGCAAAAATACAATTTAAAATACTTTCAGCAAAATACACATTTGCAAATACAGAAAACAATCAAAAGACTATAACCGCCTTTTCTACTTAATACTCACTATTCTGAATATATAAGAGACTGTAGCAGGGAGATTGGCAAGAAACCTGGTTGCACGTCTAGTCCCTTTCAGGACCCAGAGAGAACAAAGCAAAACCCAAAAAACCCAAACAAAGGCTTCGCTCCACCAAGATTTGAAAGTATCTTGTCTCCTGATTGGTCCTCTGGTCAGGTGTTTCAGGTTCACTGTTTGTTAACCCTTGACAGGTAAAAGAGACATTAACCCTTAACTATCTGTTTATGACACCTTCTCCATACTATTCAGTGTTTTGCATACCTTTATCATGTCCCTTTTTATCCACCTCTGCTCTAAAGCAAACATACCCAGTGTTTTTATTCTCTTATCATAAGGAATTTTTTTCCATGTCACTAACCTCTCTCTCTTTCTCTGCTTGAAAACATCCATTGTGTGACACCTGGACAGGCACAAGAGATGCACATTCTGAGATTTTGAAGTGGACAGCAGCAAGAGAACTCATGAAGCACTGTATCGACATCCCAGTCCTCAATACCGTCCCAGCATGCTGGGCTTGTGCTCTGTCCCTGCACTGGACACAATGCCCAGCAGCAGAGGTGCTTGTTCCCCAGGGTGGTTTCAGGGGTGCAGATGGAGGTCCAGGCACTTACAAGCTTAGAACCCTGACTGCATTTATTCTTGTAACTTCTGGGAACACCACAAAGAACCTTGTATCACACAGACTAATCAATCACATCACTCTGAAAGCATCTCCTTAAAGGCTCCAGCCAACAACTGCTTCTATATGACACCACCATCTACTCTCAGTCCTAACATATCACACTTCTTTTTTCTTTCCATAACATACACAGGATTCTCCTACCTGCAATGATCTATCACAGGGAGACAGCAAGGGAGGATACACAGTCATCTCCCCACCTCACCACTGGAAGCAGGTAAGGTGAGGGGGGCCAGCAGCCCTGACCCCTCTCCCTCTCCTTTGCAGGGTGTGTGACATTTGCTGCATTCAAATCTCATCCTACTTCCCTTTGATACTTGACGGCCCATAGTGTATTGCACACCTGGTTTGCATAAGGAGTGAATGGTTCTGGGGCTTTCCAGTTGTGCGTGTGCCAGGCATTCTGGGGTGTGACTAACAAGTGAGGAAATTTGAGCCAAACTCAATGTGTCCCAGTCAAGTGGGTGCCAGATCTATTGGACTCTCCTCAGAGTCTCAAAGGTGAGGGAGGAGAGGCAGGCGTCTGCTTTGTCCAGGTGCTTAACTTTAAAACATAAAGGTTCAGATTTGGGTTGGGCCGAGTAACTCACTGTCAAGCTGCAGAGGGCACTGTATGGAGATGCAGAGCTATGCCATTGACTCACCTTGGCAGCCAGGCCAGGTTGGTCCCATTAGCTCCACTTCTGAGCACAAAAAGCTGAGAGCTGTTCTGAGCTAAGATAAAGCTGGGAGTGGGAAAGAACAGAATGTCCTGAATGGAGAAATCTTAGGATCAGCTAGTTGGCACATCTCCGGCTTGTGTTTGTGAGTACAGCCTTGCCTTAGGGCTTTGGTACTTGAATTTAAAATTACAGCAGGTTGGGAATCTTCCATCAGATGGTTTTTTTGATGGAAAATGCAGTTCCCAGGTAATCAAAATTTTGAGGGATAAATTTTGATTCTATGCAAATTTTCCAATTTTCTGTTGGGAAAATCAAAATGAAATATTTTGTTTCAGGCTGATTTGACACAAAAATTAGTTTGCTGAACTGGCTGAAATATTTCATTTTGAGATAGTTCAATATTAAACTGCATTTCCCGTGCCACATTGTTTCATGGGAACTGTAATTCTCCTGTCCCATTACTCCCATTCTCTTCCATGGGCTGGGCTTCCTGGCTGGACTACTTCTCCCATGATGTACTGCAGTTTCCCTCCTGACAGTTGCCTGGTGCATCAAAGGAGATGTAGTCTGACCTATGAGCCTGGCCCACTAGAGAAAATGGTGGCATGAGGAACTAGAATAACAGCTCCCACGACTCAATGTGACTCCTATGGAAATGCAATTTAATATCAACTGGACTCAAAAAGAAACTTTTTGGGTCAGTTCAACAAACTGAAACAATTGAGGAATATTGAAAATTTTCATTTTGAGCAAAAATGCCAAAATTTCAAAATTATTTTTTTCTGAACTTTTCTTTCTCTGAAGCATTTTAATATTTCAACTTCTTGTCTTAATTTGCAATGAAAACAAGTTGAAATATTGGAATGTCCCTGGGCCCAGAAAATCTGATTTTTTTTTCCATTCATCTCTATTTAAAATAAAGACAAAACCCTTTGAATGGATGAGTTTGGACAATCACCATTTTATTACTGAACAGAGTTGAGAGCAGGTTCCGGAGTCCACCAATTTACAGGCTAGGTCTTGTCTTCTCCAAATCAATTTGCCCATTACTATTCATCTTGCAAATCTGTTGGTTTTCTTTATTAACAGGTCAGCTTTCTAATTAGTGCAACAGGAGATCATTCTCCACCCTTCCCCGTACAGTTTTGTGGGACCAGCTGCTATGCTGGTAGTGGGAATAATTCAGCATTTACTAACAATTAATTCTTAGTGGTCTCTAAGACACATCAGCTTTTTCCTGAGTATAGGGGGAAATTAATTCAATGCGTGCTGGTGGAATGACTCAGCAGGAAAATAGTCAAAGTCATAACAAGCAAAATACGCAGGCAGCTAAAAGCCCCTCAACCTGGAGTTCATCGTACGCCTGGATGCAAGGCAAACCTCCCCAAAGGTATTCTCTCTCACTCTGCTTCCATTCCAAGCAGCCATTCACATGACTCTTCCCTGAATGCCTGTACAAATGTTAACTCCTTGTTTTCTGGTGACCTGGAAGTGTTATGCCCCTAATCACAGTTGGGTACTATTTTGCAATAACCATTGGGAAATGTCCTCTTGCATGTCGTTGTTGCTCTGCTTTGCACAGAGTTGTAGGAAGCACTGTCCTGCCTCCACACTGCTGTTAAGAATGTTAATTTGCAAATCAGTGTGCAGGTTACGTTCACTGGGAGTCCATTGATTGTCTTTGCTCTCATCAGAATGTCATTGAGAATCAGGGGCTGCCTCTTTGCCATAGTTTCTGGTGGACAAGGGTGGCTTTGTCAATTCAAAGGTTGCATCCTCTCATTAGGAAGCAGTGACCCTATGCTTTTCTGACCCTTTGATTACTGTAATGGGCTTTGTTTAGGGCTGCTATTGAAACCCACTGCAGAGTGCTGCTGTTATGTAACACAGCAACGCTCCTGCTCCAGGGGCTGTGGTTGGTTTTCCATAGACATCCTTGTGTCTTCCAGCAAGTCACGCCGGGCCAGATTCTCAAAGTGCTCAGCACACTGGTGTTTAAGTGGACAGATGCATCAGATGACAGGAGCTTAGGACCACGTGCAAGACTTGGGGTTATGTCCTTATTTGATTTTACAAGAGTTGAACCAAACTGTTCTGGTGGGATTTTCAAAATTGCTTGGTGTTAGTTTACTTTTGCTCCCGTGCAAGTCAATGGAGCAGAGTTACCCCAATGACAAAGCTTGTTGAAAATCCCACCTTGATGCATTTTTCATGGAAACTTATTCCAAAATGTTTTATATTCCTTTCTGGGCGATTTCACACATACACTAAACTACATCTACACTATGAGCTAGGGGTGTTATCCTCCTCTTGGGTACTCCTATGCATAGCTGTGTACACCTACTTTCCAAAAATCACACAGGGTGCACTGCCTGTTGCCCACTCTATGGGAGGCTAGTACCTGTTTTGTACATGGTATAATTTTAGTTTTCTTTTTGGAGTTCTATTTTAACAACCCAGCAAACTGATCTTTTGACATCACTGCAAACAAAATCAGATCCAATCAGTTGTCAGTGGCATAGGCCCCGACTCTGTAGGTGGTTTGGAGCTGGGGGACCCACAGAAAGAAATAGTGGGTGCTCAGCACTCACCAGCAGCCACCTACCGATCAGCTCCTTTCCCTGCCCCTCCCACCCGCTGCCAATAAGCTGTTTGGCAGCGGGTAGGGTGTGCTCAGGTGAGGGGGTGGAGCCTTAATGGAAGGGGCAGAGTAGGGACAGCACCTCAGAGCCGAGCAGGGGTGAAGCACCCCTGGGTAAAGCTGAAAGTCGGCGCCTGTGGTCAAGGGAGTGTATGCTCTTTTTATGCAGCTATAAGGGAGATCAGAGACATTCAGCGATGAGCATCAAGCTTAGGGTGAAGGCGGCTCTTCATATTTTTTGCATGCTGTAATGACCAAAAAAAAAATAAAATAAAGAAAAGAACTCATATGAGAATCAGAGTGCTGTGCGGATGTGTCCATGTCTGTATCTGTGGCTATGTCTGCGTTACATGAGCTAGGGGTGTGATTCCCCTGCTCTCATATAGTACTCATGCTAGCTAACGTATAAATAGCGGTGTAGCCACGGTAGCACAGGTAGCAGCAGCAGAGGCATGGCTGAGCTGTGCCAAGTAGCTACCAACCAGTTTCAAGTGGATTTGTACTTGGCACAGCTAAGCTGTGCCTCTGCTGCCGTTCCCCGTGCTACAAGAGCTACACGGGTGGAATCCCTAGGGAAACAGGAGGGCTTGTAAGTCACATATTTCACGATTCTGTTCGCAAAGCCCTCAGATGCACTCATGAACATGCTGCAACTTTGCGCATTATTGCTCGGTGCTGAACAACTCTCATGATGAAGTTACTTTTGACCCATTAGAATGTAACACGGCTTCCCCACGTGTCAGGCAGGCTATTTTTAAAAATCTAGCGCAGTGCTCATTGCTGATGCTAAAATGAGAAGCATATTGCAAATAGTGTGATGGCTCAACTCACTAGGAATGCAAGTGTTGATGTGATTGCACCAAGAGGCAGAAAATTAACAATCCAGCACAGCTAGCTCTCTCCCAGTTGAAAGCCAAAGAGTGAGGAATTCTGAGATGCCAAGTAAAACAAAGGCTGGGAGTGATGGTGGAGAGAGAACTTTTTATTTTGTTGATGTTGTTGGGTTTTTTTTAATGCCTGGAATAAAAATACAAACTCAGAGTCTCATTTGTAGGAAGGAAAAAAATGAGTTTATTTAGTCATTCAGTCTTCTGTGGTTAGTCTGCAGACTGTACATTGAACATGGCTATCTGCATTCCTTGAGGTTGAATTATACATCTTACATCTGATTTACAAACAAAAGTTCCTGTAAATCTTTACATGAGAATTTTGACTGAGAAGCTGATAGTTTTAATCATTGGATTTAACCAGAACATCTGATTATTCTATAAGTCCAGAAAGGTATTTACATATTCGTATGCTAAAAGGCATGTTCAAATCTGGTGAAAAAGCAGAAAATCCTCTGACAGACTTACACCCTGGGAAGAACCCAAAAGAAAAAGTGGCCTTGGCAAAGCTTGATGGGATGCAAATGATCAATTCCAAACAGGGTTAAAGCCAGGATTTTCCTAGCTAGCTAGGCTCAGGAGGCAGAGGATGCTACCAGCTTCTGAAAGGAAAAAAGCAAAACTGACAAGGGAAGCTGCTAAGTACCTGAAAGGGCCTGATTTGGGGGTTTATCTCTGACAGTGTCAGTGGTGTGAAATGCGGAGGATTTGCTACTAATTTGTATATGAAACTATCCAAAATGTAAGTATTAAGTGCTGAAGGGCAGCATTCTTCCACCCACCTCTGTGGCTAGAAGGGGATGTTCCTGGTTTATGCATTGCTGAAGGGCAGCATTCTTCCACCCACCTCTGTGGCTAGAAGGGGATGTTCCTGGGTTATGCATTGTGTTAATCTCTGTTTCTATTAGGGAGTATAAAATGCAGAGATAAAAATTGCATTAGGAGGAAATACAAGAAGGTGTTTCCAATGTATGAATCCTAGCTCCTTCCCACAATCAGTCTGCACTTGGGAGCATAACAGAAGGGAGATGATTTGTATCCCTATTACCTGCATAAGTGATACATCATCCCCTGGCCATATTTCTGCTGGGAGTGGCTGAATCCAGTGAATGTGGGGCCATTTCCAGTTCTGAGAGGTCTACAAACTCTGCTGCCAAAACCAAACTCCCTCTGCTGACTATGCACCCAGGGACTGGATTATAGGTACCCAGGGCTCAGAGTTCCTCAGGGCTGATTGTGGTGCAATAGCCTGCCCTTGAAATCCTGAAGGTTTATATGCTCAGGGGTTCAACCTGTCCCAAGCTGCATTATGTGAATTGGACTATATGAGACTTAAAGGGGAGATTCCCAGATCTTGGCAGGCAGCTAGGCCAACCAGTTGACTTTAAAGTGTCAGGGGCCAATGTGCTGGAGTTTGGTTGGGCCAGAGGAGAACATTGTTGGAGAAGGATCTTGGGGAGCTGGCAGATATTGGAGCATCTGCCTGGAAGTGAGCCAGTATTGAGCTGGAGCCTTATGGGCAACGGATTTGCAATGTGCAGGAGAAGGGGAGAAAACTGAGGGAACCTGGAAATGTTTCAAGGAGCTGCAGTGGAGAGAAGAAGAGCCCTGGTCTGTAGAGTCTTCTCATGTTTAGTGTGGAGCAGGAGTCTGCACAGATCTGTTCATCTGTCTCCACTTGGCATCTTCTCTAGGACATATGGGACTGTGAGAAGGATAATAGTGGCATAGATAAGTGACAGGACCTGTGTTCTACTCCTGGCTGGGCCAATCCATTAACAAATCTAAGGTCTCAAATTGCCTCTCAACACTCCATCAGCTTAGAATGCCTCAGATTGGCTCAATGCAGGAAACTCAAGTCACAGCCATTACTGTAGTCCACATGATGGAAAAACAACATGGAGAGGCCTAACAAATACACCCAAGTCCGGAGCTGCTGAGCACTTGCAGCTCCCACTGATTTCCAGTGATGTTATGGTGACTTAGTGCTTCTGAAAATGACTCCCATGGGGTCTTGAGTTGGGCAACCAAAACCTAAGGCACCAGAGTTAGTGATCTCTTCTGAAAATTTGGGCCAAAGTCAATTGGTTCCCTGAGAGCTTAAATGGGATTTTAGAGTCACGTATGTCTTGAGCTAGTTCTATACATAGGGGTAAATTTCACTGTTTGGTAGCAAGAAGGAAGTGAGATGAGATGGCTTGGCACCTATAATGAGGTGGGTAACTGAGGGTGTTTATATCTTATCCCAGTCAATAAAATACATATTTGCTGGTTCATCCTAAAACTGCTTCTCTTGCCTCAATTAAGCGGAATCGAAATGCTGCTCCTCACTACTTCTGTTACTCAGATTTTTGCACTTGATAATATATTAATGTAACTTCTGCCAAATCTGCAGAGTATCTTCTCTGCATGAGAAGCAGGTTAGCATTTCTCCACTTACAGCAACAGAGTTTGTTCTGTTTTTCTTTTTTATTTTTTTTTAATTCTTTTTTTCATTAGAGATAAAGTTTCGGAGCAGATAAACTCCAGAATAGAACTCCGATGATTGAAAGTCACCACTATCCTTAATAAATATGCATTACAAACCCATTTCAGCTTCTCCTGATTCCCATCAGGGAGTTTAACTTTGCCATGATTCGGAACCTGACTTGTCAAATTCCCATCTGTAATTATAAACCTGTGCGGGGAAGTGATGGGGAAAGTGGGAAGAAAAACCCTTTAGTAATGCACCGCTCAAATCTGTGGCAGTAAAATGTGTCCTGTTTTCAGATGATTTGAAAAGGATGAAGAGCATGTTACGTTACCATTTTGTAGTTGCTGATAAACTCATACAGTTATATTCACTGACCGTAATACTGGAGTCTATTTTGATCCTTTTTCTCAGCATTATTATTTGGGCATCAGCCCTGAACGTTTTGGAATCTGACTGTTGCCTCTCTCAGCCAAGAGCCCTTGGAAACATTGCAAGGGGCAGAATGGCAGAAGAGATGAATCTGACAGGAGTTTGCCTACTAAGGCAACTGGCTGTTTGTGCCTTGGGCTGCCGGGTTGTTATGTGTGCAGTAGGTAGTGGTGCTAGTTTCAGAGTTCCTGTGCTATATTGTCTCTTTAAAGTGCCTTTCTTTGGGATCAGAAACTTGATACAACTCAGTTTGCCAACAAATTATTTCCTGGATGCTTTGCATTGTTCAGCACTGCTCTGTGCATAGCAAGATTTCCCAGGGAGTCGCATAGCAATACAGATTTGCTCGTGTGAAAAAAATTAAAGTAGAAAAAGGGCAAAGGGCAAAAATCTCAGGCACTTCGGCTATTCCAAGAGAGATGTAGCTTTGTATAGCACAGCATTCTAACAGCTGCCAGTCTGCAGGGCAGCATAAGGATATTGTGTACTGGACTTGATGTACATTGCTAGTTCCTAGGCAGTTTGCTGCTGGGATTATGTCTTTCAGGGGAGATAAAACCAAAGTCCTGACCACTTGTAACTTTTAAACCTCCAGCTCCACTGCACTCCTGCATAGTGTTGCTGCACACTGCTCAGTAGTTGTTGCATTCACTCTCAGAGGTGGCTGCCCTTCTGTGTTAGCTCCTGTATATAGATAGACAAAACCTGCCATCCTTACTCAAGACTTAATCACTGGGAGCTTTGCCAGCGTAACTGTTGAGTGAGGATGGATTTTGCCCAGAATATGTAAGAAAACTTTGGAGGTCTTTCAATTTGACTGAACAAAATACTATGGTTCCTTGTCACAGGATAAACATTCCTAACTTCTAGCAAAGTTTACTTACAATATCTGCTGGCTGTAAGTACAGTATGCATGTCGTCCCCTTCTTACTGACTTGAGAAATGGTCACACACATTTGTATGCACTGTAGAAAGGCAGCGAGTCTCTTGAGTTTAAAATGATTCTATGGGTCAAATTCCCCTCGCGGTCACACAGTTAACTTTAATTTTGATGGGACCCAAGTAAATAAGAGCAAAATTCGGCTGAGGATGTTGATGTAGGAGCTTGGTGGATGGGCCTTGTGACTTAAAGGCACATCTCTATACCAGCAGACTTGGACCCACATTTTCAACAGTGGCTACTAATTATGGCACCTTAAATTTTAGGCACCCAACTTGAGATGCTTTGGAGCACATTTTCAGAGGTGCTAAGTCACCGCAACTCCACTGTAAGTCAATGGGAGATGCAGGTGCTCAGCACTGCTGCAGATTGGGCCCTACATGTATTCACCATCCCTGCCCTTTTTCATCCCCTGAACGGCAATAATGCCTGCGTATTAAGTTTGCTGTATAAAATCAATAGGAAGCATTATAAAAGCTGAATGGAATGCTGAGACATGATTTGAGCCTGTGGATTCATCAGTGTAAGGGGTGTCCATTTTCTCAAAATGCTCGGAACAGATCAATTGAAATGGCATTGCCGATAAAACACAAACCCCATCTACCTCCCCTGTGTTTATTTTTTCCATTATTAGTGCCTAATAGCAATAATAATCCAAGTGCAGGAGAGAGATGTCTCCTAGAGAGAAACAGACACTGGCAGTTGCTTGGGCTGCCAACCCCTCCTAGCCAATGTTCATTGGAAGGAAATGTCCAGCATTCCATCTGGTGGTGTGTCTCTGAGGCCCACTGCTTCCTGGAGCTGTTCCTGGGGCTATGCAGCTGACACCCTACCCCTTGCTCAGGGCTGCTCCTACAAGCACAATGTTGCCGTTGGTTATAGTTATGATGAGAAAATAGTTTTGATTTATAGGGCAAAACTATGAAGACTCCCCAGTCAATTGCTGCTCTTCTCCGCAGGCTGTGCGGATAATGGGGTTTGCGCAGGGTGAAGAGGAGAACATTTTGTGAGAGCCCCTTGTTAACATGTTTGCAGCATGTCACTGGCAGGCATCCCCCTGTGCTGTCAATGCTTTGGCTGCCTAGAGATCATGGAGGAGGCAGCCTGACTGTAGTGCAGAGGGGTGGAGGCAGGGTGATTATATGACAGTCCCTTTTTTAAGCCCTGTCCCGGCCGTCCTGACTTTTGTCCATTTTGCTCTTGCCAACTGATCATCAGCTGGAAAGAGCAAACAGGACAAAGGCCCAGTTTTGCCAAAAACATGGGCTGTGACCCCTAGCGGGGCACGGCAGAATGTGGGCGGGGGTGATGGCTTGGCCAAGCAGTGGGAAGGGGGTCGGCAGTGCAGACTGAGGGTGGGCGAGTGGCACAGGTTTGCCTCACACGAGTGTAGGGGGGGTGTTGCTCGGGTCAGCAGCTGATGCCAGCCCTGCGCATGGGGAAGGGGGAGAGGCACAGGGCTTGGCCCAGCCCCATGTGTTGGGGGCAGGAAGACCTTGGGCTAGCCCCAGGAGGTATCCCGTTTTCTCCTTTGGGAAATATGGTCACTCTAGGTGGAGGGACTCATAGACTCATAGACTCATAGACTAATAGGTCAGAAGGGACCAATCTGATCATCTAGTCTGACCTCCTGCACAAGGCAGGCCACAGAACCCCACCCATCCAATTTTATAACAACCCCTATCCCAGGATCGAGTTATTGAAATCTTCAAAACTGGTTTGAAGACCTCAAGCTGCAGAGAAACCACCAGCAAGCGACCCGTGCCCCACGCTGCAGGGGAAGGCGAAAAACCTCCAGGGCCCCTGCCAATCCGCCCTGGAGGAAAATTCCTTCCCGACCCCAAATATGGCGATCAGCTAAACCCTGAGCATGTGGGCAAGAGTCACCAGCCAGCACCCAAGAAGGAATTCTCTGCAGTAACTCAGTTCCCATGTCATCCAACATCTCCCCGCAGATCATTGAGCAGACCTATCTGGTGGTAATCCAAGATCAATTGCCCAAATTAACAATCCTATCATAACATCCCCTCCATATACTTATCAAGCTTTGTCTTAAAGCCAGGAAAGTCTTTTGCCCCGACTACTTCCCTCGGAAGGCTGTTCCAGAACTTCACTCCCCTAATGGTTAGAAACCTTCGTCTAATTTCAAGTCTAAACTTCCTAATGTCCAGTTTATACCCATTCGTCCTCGTGCCTACATTAGTACTAAACTTAAATAATTCCTCTCCCTCCCTAACGTTAACCCCCCTGATATATTTATATAGAGCAAGCATATCCCCCCGCAGCCTTCTTTTGGCCAGGCTAAACAAGCCAAGCTCTTTGAGTCTCCTTTCATAAGGCAGTTTTTCCATTCCTCAGATCATCCTTGTAGCCCGTCTCTGAACCTGTTCCAGTTTGAATTCATCCTTCTTGTACATGGGACACCAGAACTGCACACAGTATTCCAGATGGGGTCTCACCAACGCCTTGTATAACGGTACTAACACCTCCTTATCCTTGCAGGAAATACCCCGCCTGATGCATCCCAAAATCGCATTCGCTTTTTTAACAGCCGTATCACATTGGCGACTCATAGTCATCCTGCTATCAACCAGCACCCCAAGGTCCTTCTCCTCCTCCGTCGCTTCCAACTGATGCGCCCCAACGTATATCCAAAATTCTTATTATTAGTTCCTAAATGCATAACCTTGCACTTTTCACTATTGTATTTCATCCTGTTCCTATTACTCCAGTTAACAAGGTGGTTCAGATCTTCCTGAATAGTATCCCTGTCCTTCTCCGTGTTAGCAATACCCCCCAGCTTCGTGTCATCCGCAAACTTTATTAGCACATTCCCGCTCTTTGTGCCAAGGTCAGTAATAAAAAGGTTAAATAAGATCGGTCCCAAAACCGATCCTTGAGGGACTCCACTAGTGACCTCCTTCCAGCCTGACAATTGACCTTTCAATACGACCCTCTGGAGTCTCCCCTTTAACCAGTTCCTTATCCAACTAACAACTTTCGTATTCATTCCCATCTTTTGCAATTTGACTAACAGTTCCCCGTGCGGAACCGTGTCGAACGCCTTACTGAAATCTAGGTAAATTATATCTACCGCATTTCCTTTATCTAAGTAATCCGTCACCTTCTCAAAGAAGGAGATCAGATTGGTTTGGCACGATCTACCTTTAGTAAATCCGTGTTGCAATTCGTCCCAATTACCATTGACCTCTATGTCCTTGACTACTTTCTCCCTTAAAATTTTTTCCAAGACCTTGCATACTACAGACGTCAAGCTAACAGGCCTATAATTACCCGGATCACTTTTATTCCCTTTCTTAAAAATAGGAACTACATTAGCAATCCTCCAATCATACGGCACAACCCCCGAGTTTACCGACTGCTTAAAAATTTTCGCTAACGGGCTCGCAATTTCACGCGCCAGTTCCTTTAATATCCTCGGATGGAGATTGTCCGGGCCCTCCGACTTCGTCCCATCAAGCTGTTCAAGTACGGCCTCTACCTCAGTTGCGGTAATATCCACTTCCATATCCACATTCCCGTTTATCATCCCTCCATCATCCCAAGGTTCACTAGTCTTATTAAAAACTGAAGCAAAGTACTTGTTTAGATGTTGGGCCATGCCTAGGTTATCCTTGATCTCCATTCCATCCTCAGTGTATAGCGGCCCCACTTCTTCTTTCTTTGTTTTCTTCTTATTTATATGGCTGTAGAACCTTTTACTATTGGTTTTGATTCCCTTTGCAAGGTCCAGTTCAATGCGGCTTTTAGCCTTCCTCACTTTATCCCTACACGTTCTGACCTCACCAAGGTAGCTTTCCTTGCTGATCCTGCACAGAAGGGAGGAGTTTAGTCAGTGGTGTATAGGAGCAGAGGAGGAGAGGGTGGTTTAGGAGGGAGGGACAGGGACTATAACTGTAACAGGGTCCATCACCATTACAGCACACTTCCCTCTGCTTGCTTTAGCCAATAGCTGTGAAACCCACTGGCAAAATATGTGTCTCATACCTCTTTTTAGTGTCTGATCCACATAAAGAATAACAGCCTTCTACTGCTACTAGTTACTTCATTAGCTCAAGTACTAGAGCTCTGTGTTGTGGATCTGATAGTCCAAACCCTGCTGATGACCCCAGCTGAGGGACAATATGGTTCCATGTGATATAATTTCAGGATTTTTTTTTCAGTAGAGCTAGTCCAATTTTTCCATCTTTATTTATATTTTTGTGGACAAAAAATAGTTTCAGAAAAATGAAAGTTTTCCACATGGACAACCATAATCCTGGCATTTCCTAAATTGTGTGTGCTTGACTTTGCAACCTTAACCTTCTTTAAAGGTAGCTTTTCTGGCTGTAATAAAACATTCAGGGTGAGATGTTCAAAGCCCTGAGCATTGCTCTAACTCTACTTCCTCTGAAGTCAATGGGAACAGTAAGGCCTACCATTTTGCTCAGCTTACCTACGGTGCTCAGTAGCAAATAATGACTTAACATAGGAGGCAGGAGAGAATCAGGCCCATTGACATCAGTGGAGTTACCCCTGAGCCTCAGAATCACAGTCACGCATGGACCACCACCAGCCAGGTGGTAGGAATACTTTGCTGTGCAAATTCCAGCCCAGCAGAGTGCAGCGGGGCCAGACAGTGTTCACCTCGCTACAAGGAGATTCACCCAACAGGGTGTAGACACTGATTCCCACCATGCTCTCTCTGTTTGGCTCCTGTCAGTGTCTGTGGTGTGACAGGGGCTCCTCTCCGTCTCTGAGTAAGCACAGTGCCCAGTAGATTGCCTGCAGTCTCCTTGCTTACAGCTGTGGGTGAGGTAGGATCAAACAAGGTAAGCGTTAGGCGCTCCGCAGTTATTTCCTTCAGCGCTCCAACAAAAAAAACACTTGGTCTGCACGTACCCTGGAAAATCGAGTTCCCAGGAGTCTATACTTACAGCAGGAGTCAGGAGAGGTTACAGGACAAAAGATAATGTGGTATAACTAGTCCCAGAAACACAGTCAGATGCCCAGCTCCTATTAAATTCTGATATGGGGCCCTAAACGATTTGGATTTTTTTGTTGTGTTTGTTCAGCACTCAGCACAATGGGGCCTGGTTGATGACTGGTCTGTCACAATAAATAAATTATAGCAACTTCCTTAGGCTCCTTTAAAAATCTCAGCCTGAACTGCCAGGGATGCCAACCTGTCATCCCTGCTAGGGGAGAAAGTTTGTATGTGCTGTCGGAATCCTCTCTTGATGGCTCTGATCGTGTCCTGGCTTCACCCTTCATGTCATTTCAGCTGTTGATCTCTGGTTATCTACATTAACAGCCTATTCCAAACCTCTGGCAACGGAGTTCCTCTGGGCACATTGCAGGTGGCCTCATGTTCCCTGCTCACACTGTCCCCACACAGCAGCAGAAATCCACAGAGGAAAGGCTACTAGTTCCTTATCTACCTCCCAGCACCAAAGAGCCACAGCTGCTCCTCCTTCCAGCAACACAGATCCCCACCTTAGAAATTCCGATTACAAAACCTTTGTGGGTCAGTGCAGCGCGCTTGGTGTTGGATCCCAGGGCTCCCTCTGTGGTTATTTGACCATGAAAAGACACTTTCATGTTTAAACAGTTGGCCACTTGGTCATTTAATATCAAGCTCAGTTTCCCTTACGATGAGTTATACTCCTTGGTTATCTCCAGCACACTTGCCACCTCCAGTTTGCCATCCAGTCCTTAAATGGTTTTATTCTGGTATTGCTAAAAATATTCAGTCACTGATCTTCACTGGGGCAATGTTGCGTGTGCAAAGTACTGGGCTCTGAACATTTTCTTGGCACTAACTTCTGTCTTTTAGCACTGACATCTCACCTGGCCTTCAATTCTGGAGCTGTGTGAAATCTTCCCATTACTTTGCTCATTTTATTTTTCAATTGATACAGTCCTAATAAGTCTCTGTCCTGTCATGAAGGAAAACTGCCTCCTCCTTCTTTATTCATTGTATTTTATGGACACTTTGAGCGCAACTCCAGAGTTAAATGCATTGCAATTGCAACTAAAGGGTAGAGTTGATTAGAAGTTTTCCTATGGAACCTATTTCCATGGAAAAATGCTAGCTCATCAAAAGTGAAACACCACACAGAAATGTGTCGATTTCAATGAAATTTCATTTTAAAACAATCAAAATAGAGCCATTTTCAGAATGGAATGTTTTCAATTTTAATGTTTCAAAGTGACTTTTTGTTTCAATTTCTTAACGTTTTATGTTCTATGCAAAACATTTTGATCAATGCAAAACTATTTTGTATCAGAATTTCATTTTGTGGGAAATTTTAAAAACAAAATAAAACTTTGTTTTTATTCCATTATGGAATGGAATTGTGTTTTTTTTTTAAATCACAGATTTTCCCTTGAAATGGAAAATTCATTTCCCCACCCATCTCTATTAAAAGTGAAATTTAAATCTTGTAATTTCCAATCCCAAGTCTTAGTGTTAGTGGCCACAAGTAACTCACAGACAAGCTCCTAACCAGATCTAGGTGAGTTTCATATTGTTTCACATAATCCTGCTCATTCAAATGCTTAAAAAGCACTATTTTTGAAAGATAATTTTTGTCTTTTGTCTTTTGACAATATGTTGGTAAGCAAACTCCTTCAGAATGGGTACAATGCTCTAAATCCATGTTGACTAAGGCTTACAATATGATATGTACAAAATAACACTGAAATACCAAATCTAGTTATTCACGCTGTTGAACAATGCACATATCTGGTTTCCATTTTCCAGTGCTGCCTCTCTGGCCCTGCTACCCAGCCTGCCTCTGCAGGTCCGCTCCTCACATAGCCTTTCCCAGCCAGCAGCTCACCTGAAATTTCCTTATGCCTCTCACTCAGGCATATACTCCAGCATCCCATGATCTCGCTAAGATGCACCTGGCTTGATGCATTTCTTAATGTTCATCACTTCAGGGCTCGTCTCAGGTGAACCACAGGAAGTTCACCAGATGGAGAAACAGCCTCACTTGCATAGCTATCAGCTCTGCTCCTCAGGTAAATTGGCCTGCAAGCTTCCCCATCTCTTTGCCTTGTGTCCAAGTCATTTAACTGGGACAGGGAGAACACAGGCTTGCAGGCAAAATTGCTTGAGAACCAAGGACTTTGACGAAGCTAGTACTGGTCACTGTCAGAGACAGAAAATTGGATTAGATGGGCCAGTGGTCAGATATGATCTGCCAGTTCCTATCTTCCTGCTAATGTATCTGTGTACATATTTTATAAAGTGCTTTGGCTCTTTTCAGGAATAAAGAGGGTGTATAAATGCAAGGTATGATGTCTGTTCCCTCATATGTAAATTCAGCATGCTTCTGCTTATAATGATTGAATATCTCCAGATATAAGAAGCCCTCCTCATTGGATTTGCTCTTTATAAAGGGGAAGTGCCTCTTGGCAGAAATATGTTTCAGCTTGGCTTTGTGGCTGTGGTTGGAGCTGGCCTTCATATTTGACTCATGCTATCCCAGAGGGCTGCTTACTGATTCCTCATCTCAGCGGGTCTCTCATCTCCTGCAGAAAGCAGATGACCAGGGTTCTCATCCTCTGGAGAGTGCCAGGCACAGACAGAAATATACAATGTATGATGTGAAAAGAAATAAAGTCCCTGATTATAAATGCTACAGGGCAAGGGTATGCGTGTGTAATAGGTGCTGGATGATATGCACACTGCAGAGCCAAGACGGAGCTCCTTGGATCTCCAAAGCTTCTTGCATGTGTAAGCAGTCAGGATGAGCTCTACCCTGACATCTGCTGGTGAACTGTGGTGAGTTGCGGAAAAGAACTTCAGGGCTGATCTTGTTTGCACAGGCACACCCACCCCACCTAGCATGAGCTCACAGCAGCCCAAATGGTCACTTTGGCTGCTGTGGGATCCTCAGTTTCTCTGTTACTAGGCAGGAAGAAAAAAGTGTTCTTACACTGATTATGTGAATTAAGGACAGTGAAACTGTTTTATGACAGAGGACCTCTCTATCAACTAAGTAGCCCTTGCTAGACAAGGGACATAGGTTCCACAACCCAGTGAATTGAAAGAAGCTGGGGACATGTATTTGTACCTGATGGCCTAGGCCCTGTTTAAGTGTCTGAAACACCAGTTGCACCCCCTTTTCCTTCCCCCTCTCCACTGTGGAATATCAGAGCTATTTTTGATTCCATTAGGAGTTTAGTTACAGGCTGCTGAACTGAATTCTCTTTAGGGCAATGGTACACCAGCACTGAGGCTTCCCTACTGTGAGCTGAAGTCACTGAGTGATGTGTTAAGTAGTTGGGGGACCTGAAGATATATTGCGGAGCAGCTGGCAAAGCAGTTTGTGGGATGGCTGGAGTGGCTCACGGGACGGCTGGTGGAGCAGAGCAGCTGGCAGAGTGGAGCAGTTTTCAGGATGGCTGGTGGAGCGGAGTGGCTAGTGGAGCAGAGCAGATTGTGGAACGGCTGGAGCGGCTCATGGAGTGGAGTGGCTGATAGAGTGGCTTGCGGTGAAGGCTGCAGCAGAACCCCCACGGAGAGGTGGGGTAGTCGGCCTCGGACCATGTAAGGTGCTCCTTAACATCCCCTGCGCCCATTCCCCCATTGCTACCCAGGCTGGGAGGAAAAACTCTGCAGATAAACTTTTGAACTCTGGGGCTGCACTGACCAGGGACAGAGGCTTTTGGGTTGTTGGACTTTTGGGTGATTTTTGGGTCGCTGGATTTAAAACCCTGAGGGGAAAAGAACACTGCCAAACTTATTTGGAGGTGGGTCTTTTGCTCATGGTTTGTGTTATGAATCCTGGTTGTGGTGTTTCCCCAACATAATGCCGCATTGTTTCCCTCCTTTGTTAAAAGGATTTTGCTACGCTCAGACTCCGTGTTTGCGAGAGAGGAAGTATTGCCTCTTAGAGGTACCTGGGGGGTGGTATGTAATTGTTCCAGGTCACTGCTGGAGGCTTGAGCTGGTTTTGCATTGTGTAATTGAAACAGAACCCCTGGATACTGTACCCAGCCCTTGTTGCTGCCAACTCAGATGGGCAGAAGGGTTACACATTTCCTTGGTAAGTGACACTGGATAGCCTTTGAACTTCTGGGGCATCCAGAGCACGTGTCACCAGACACGATCATCTAGAGTGGCCAAGAATTGACTCGGCACCAGCTGCCCCAGAGTCAGCCAACACATCCACAGGACTGCAGACCAGGGAGCCAGGAGAGGACCCTGTCCCATCCAGGGGTGAAGACACAGTAAGGGAACCCTTTTGGCTTAAGCTGGCCACATTCACAGTACTTGTCTCCAGACTCTGCCTCTCTGTACCATCTGTCTGGGAAGGTGCCAGGGAGGAAAAAGGGGTTAGAATAAATTGGGACTATTGGGTGGGAGGTGGGAAATTTGTTGATGTATTGTTTGTATTTATTGGTTAACCTTAACCCTCTTCTTCCTCATCTCCTATGGCCTGAGCCCAGTGCTGGCTTTAGGCCGATTTGCCCGATTCCTGGGAATCGGGCCCCACGCCTAAGAGGGCCCCGTGCATTAGGTGCCTTTTAAATTTTTTTACTTACCCCGGCTGCGGTCTTCTCTGGGGTCTTCCATGGTCCCGCTCCCCTGACCAAAGCGCCGGTGGGAGCACGGCTGCCCCGCGGCCCCGCTCTCCTGGCTGGAGCTCTGACCAGAGCGCCGCAAGCCCTGCGGCCCCGCTCTCCTGGCTGGAGCTTTGGCCGGAGCGCGACAAGCCCCGTGGCCCCGCTCTCCTGGCTGGAGCTTCGGCCAGAGCGCCACAAGCCCCGCGGCCCTGGCTGGAGCTCTGGCCAGAGCACCACAAGCCCCGTGGCCCCAGCTGGAGCTCCGGCCAGAGCACCACAAGCCCCGCGGCCCCGGCTGGCGCTTCGGCCGGAGCGCGACAAGCCCCGCGGCCCCGGCTGGAGCTCTGGCCGGAGCGCCACAAGCCCCATGGCCCCAGCTGGAGCTCTGGCTGGAGCGCCACAAGCCCTGTGGCCCAGCTCTCTTGGCTGGAGCTCCGGGCCCTTTAAATATCCCCCAGAGCCCTGGGGTAGCAGGGAGTTCTGGGGGCTATTTAAAGGGCCAGGGCTCCAGCTGCCTCTGCCAACCCGGTCCTTTAAGTAGCTGCTGGAGCCCCGCCACCCCCATGCATTCCCCAGGGCTCCCACGGCTATTTAAAAGGTCCGGGGTGGGGTAGAAGCAGGGGAGTCCCGGGCCCTTTAAATAGTCCCCAGAGCCCTGGGATAGCGGGGTCTTGGGGGCTTTTTAAAGGACCGGGGCTCCAGCTGCCTCTGCTGCTGCCCGCACCAGCCCCGCCCCCCGCTGCCTGCAGCCAGCTCTGCATCCCCTGCCCACAGCCAGCCCCTACCAACCCCCCTGCCCTGTCTCCAACCAACCCCTGCTACACACCCCTGCCTGCACCAGCCCTGCACTGCCCGCCCTGCCCTGTCTCCAGCCAACCCCTGCCGCACCCCTCTGCCTGAAGCCAGCCCGTCCCATACTCCTGTCTCCAGCCCTGCCAACCCCTGCTGCACCCCCCTGTGGCTCTGCCTGAAGCCAGCCCGCCTCACACTCCCCTGTCTCCAGCCAGCCCCGCACCCCTTGCCCTGCCTGCAGCCAGACCCTACCTCCAGTCAGCCTCTACCCTGCCTCAAACCAGCCCCATGTCCACTGCTGCCCTGAAGTTCCCAGGCCAGTAACCTGCACACCTGCTTCAATGAGGGGGGCAGGAAGCATCAGGGACCCTAACGTGCACACCCCCAGGAAGTGGCGGGACCCACACATGTGAAACGGCAGTCATTAATAACCAATCAACAACATATATGATGCAATGTACATAATATACAATTTTATTATTTATATAGTTATGGAAAGTAAATAATACATGGAAGAAATGGAAGGCTTTTTTTTACACTATTTTCTTTTTAAGTCATCCCTGCCAGGGCCCCGCCGAAAGTGTTCGAATTGGGCCCCGCAGTTCCTAAAGCCGGCCCTGCCTGAGCCTTCCCCTGCAGGCGATGAATCACTCCCATTCATGACCTTATCCTGGAGGAAGGAATTGGGGCCTGTGCCAGGGTGCGTAGACCACACACTGATGAGGAAAGTGCTATTGAGGCCCTGTGGGCAAGGCTATCCCCACCCTCCAGACCAATCAACCACAGATGGTAGAGAGGAGGCCTTTAAAAGGGTGGAATCTGGTTCTAATTTTGACTGGCTGTAGTTTGGATTCTCTTTCTTTCTCCCCTTTACTCCTGTCCAAGCTTTTGTCTTTGGCCCCATATAAATATTGAAATGGAGTGGTGCCATCTGCTGTATAATAGCTCTAAGAGAAAAGAAAGGCATCAGGAGAGTAATCTGTAATGCTCCCCACAGCTGCTGACATGATGGGCCAACAGTGTGAGCTGGCAGCTGTGACACTGCTTGCTCTTCCCACAGCGCACTGTCCTCAGAAGCTAAACCGCTTTGGAGTAGAGGCAGCATACATCGGAGAGTGATGAGTGGCTGGTCAGATGGCTGACTGGTGCAGGAAAAAAGGAGAAGTGCTCTGTACTTGTCAGACAGGCCGGTCTGTGTTGCTGATGCAAACAGTCAGAAGAGCTTTGTGTTAATGAATTTGTAAGGGCCTGCACTCAAAGACAACACAGGCAGCTGTGATGGGGAAGCAAGGGTGATAAGTAAAGGCAATATGAGTGGTGTAGATTAAGCTGTGCTTGTTAAGAAGCCTGGGCCAGAACGGTGCTTGATGCAGTCACATTTCCCCTTTCAGCTTCCTGCTTCCTTTAATGTCTCTGCCTCCTGCTCTGATGGCTGTGGGGAAATCAACTCAGACTGACAGCTAATGGGACCTTGATGTGATTTATCAGATCCTGAAAGGCCAGTGAAGAAGCTGAAAGATTATACAGACCTGATGAGTGGAGTATGAGAGAGGTTAGCTACTGGGATTCCTGGGAAAACCACAACTGGCTAAAAGTGCTGGCTCAAGGTGATTAAAGCCATTAATTACAGGGCCAAGGCTGAACATATTTGACATTACAGCAGGCTTTCTGAAACACAAAACCACACAGATTTTCAGCTCTGCCCCTGTAGTGTAGGTTAAACATGAATCAGAAAAGTGGGATGGATAATAAGCAAATGAGAAAGCAAATGGGCTGAGGGCAGAAATTTCAGAATGAAATGCAGGGCAAAGCCAAGGAGTTCTACCATTGTTTAAGCCCTGATTCAGCTTACAGCAGCAGCACTCAACTGACTTCACCTGGAGTTACTCCTGATATACACTAGGGCAGGTATTGTACAATTAAAATCAGGACCTGTATCTATTTATCTGTCTGCGTTTCTACCTATAGAGAGCACCCCTCGACATGACTGCTAAGTGCTATTCAGAAATGTGTGCATCCAGAAATACATTCACACTTTTATGCACACTCCACTGCGCTGCATAAATATCCTAATGTATGTGTAGGATGTTGAGTTTTGTGCGTTCTTCAGGGTGTTTGAGCACTCAAAGCAAGGACGAGCCAAACAACTATGAACTCTCATCTGTCCATGTTCAAAACTTTGGTCCTCAATGAATTATTGTGGCATATCAATTAATTTTGATGTAGAGCTACAGATGCCATCTTAGCTAACATACTGGGGTCCAAGGATTGAACCAGGGACTTTCACAGCTGAAAAAGGTGAGCTGCTACAGCTTGAACGAAAGAAGCACAGTCCTTAGTGGTAGCTGCTGTAACAGATTCATATCCCTGGGGATCGGGCACAAAGTGGGACCCGTTAACACCCACTCACCAGTGGGTTACAGTAGCCTTAAGGCTCTCAAAGCACTTAGCAAGCTATCTGTAATGTTAAATTCATTACATTATGGGATGGATTTTCATAAGTGCTCTTGACTGGCCTAATTCTGCTCCCATTGAAGTCATTGGTAAAACTCCCACTGACTATAATGGGTTAGGCCAATTCTGAGAAGTCTTGGTCATTAAAACAGCTACATCAGAAAAAGTCTACCATGCACCTGAATACATCATATAGGAGCTATTCTCCTGGACAACCTTCTGCTAAGAAACAGGAAGAGGAAGGCAGTTATTCCCCTAATTACAACTGGTATTAGACTTTGCCATGCATGATGTTTATCAGCTGTTTGATTTCAGACATGTGAGCAGTGTAACTTCCCTTGCCAAAAGCTAACCAATATTGGGCTGGACTTCTGGAGGTGTCAAACCCCCACAGATCCAAGAAAGAGGCAGGTGCTCTGCATCTCTGAAAAATCAGAACCATTAATGAATGTGTTGCCCTTTCAAAAGTGATTCCATCCACTTAAGCACAGTGACACACACTAACAAATGGATTTCAAACACAACCTGCCCGCTAAAGGAGATAGTTTATCAAAGTAATCTATGTCAGTGAAGAGTGACGTGTCTGGATGAAGGAAATGTACTTTCTCAATGGTTTGTTGTTCCACATTATCAACAGACTTTAATTTTGACTGTTTATAGTGCGGGTTGCTTGACTGTTTAAAATGCAAAAACCAAAGTTGGGTACACAAGATGTTCAGTATCATGGCAATCTTTAATTGATGGAGGCCATCTGCTACAAATGGGCATGGCTCCCTTCTCCTTTACTTTGGCATTCTTCTGGTATCCCGATATCCTTGCTATTTCCACTCACTTCAAAGACTATGGTGCTGCTTTTAGGAAATATCACCGCAAATTCAGTTTTTGATAAGTGGGGCAGAGAAAATAAAGGCACATTAAATCAAGGGCAGTTCTTTCTAATATTCCCCAAATCACTGGCTATTACTACATTGACTTAATTAATTGTTAACATCCATGGAATTAAGCAAAGTAACGCAGACAATTCTCTCTTGGTGCTGATCAAGATAATGAACAACAATTACGACTGCTTTGTTTTGCTACACTAATCTGTTTTGGAATATACATTTGATTTCATTTTGATTAGGCCAAACCTAGTTTCCACACCACAAATAAACTGCTCTGATTTGAACAAACTGCTGTTGGCATTTACTTGATGATAATCCATTTAGAATCAGCTTGTTTTTACTATGTCACTTCCTAGACCATTGTAATGATGATGTTGTAGGTTTGAATATTTAATGATCACCTCCTTTCTGCTTGGCTTTGTGTTTCATGTTTTTCTTGTCACCATTCTAATTCACGGAACGTTTGCCAAGCATTTGATCTCGATGCAGCGAACACATTGGATAGCTCTGATTCATTTGCAAACCTATATTTCAGACTAGTGTACCTAATGAACTTTCAGACTGTGTGCTGGTTTGGACTTCCCCAATGAGTCAACTCAACATCATGGCAGTACCATGGCAGACAGGACATTTTCCAAAGGAGCCTAAAAGAATTAGGTGCCCAACTCCCATTGAGCATGACTCCCTTGAGCTCTTTCCAAAATCCCACTCGGCCTCACTCTGCCACTTACAGATGTAATCTCAATGAAAATCAGTGGGAATTGGATTCCTAACTGCTCTTTGAGCCTAAAATCTCCCTCAATCTCCTTTAACTCATGTGATAGAGCTGCTGCCTTTGGATCCACGCTCCTGATGACAAAAGAATGTGTTCTTCCCAACATGTAACAGTGAAAGTTCATTTATATTTAGTGGCTGCAATTACAGCGTAATAGGATTTTGTACAAGGTGAATGTACAAAAGTGTAACTTCAGAGTAATCAGAAGATAAAAATGATGAAATTGCAGGGGCAATAATGAACAATTTAATCCTCCAATTATATGAATTAGTGGTAATTATGGGTATCAAAAAGCATAACCATAGTATACTAGCATTGTGGCTCCAGTGGTAATCACAGTCATTCTAGTATAATGTTTAACCTATATTTCTATGCTGTGTGTGTGGCAGGGAGTTTAGAACATTTCTTATCAACTGATGTTGCCATAAATCTAATCATGTAGCTAAGGTTTTTTTTTTTCTGGTGTCTAGGAATATTGTAACTACAAAGCCCTGGCTGGGATGATTGAGTTGGTGTTGGTCCCGCTTTGAGTAAGGGGTTGGACTAGATGACATCCTGAAGTCTCTTCCAGCCTTAATCTTCTATGATTCTAGTGCCCCTAGCCAAGGATGAAGTGCTGGACTCTGGTTTTGAAGAATGCACCACAAAGGAGGTAGGCCTCAGGGTGACTTTATTTTGAAAAGTGCCTGAATAAAAGTTGGTTCTTGGAAACTCTTTAGAGGTAAAAATGCAGAGAATGTGGGTAGGTGCTAGGGGCTGGGAGGTACTCAAACTGATTTGAGGTGTACAGGGGATGTATCATACTGGAATCAGAAAATTTAACCGAAATCTTAGGAAAAGCTGGTTATTTTTTAACAGAGAATTTGATTAGATGGTTTCTAAAGGTTGCTGAGGCATTGACATAATGACCAACAAGAGCAGACCAAATAACAGACAGCAAGTGGGGGTGACTTATTGGGTCTAAAGTAGATGGGGTGTCAGTCTCCATATCTCCTCATTCCCTCCCTTTGTTGGTCCTCTCTTTTCCCAGGCTGTCCGCGCCACCCTTCTTTATGCTGGTCAGTGCAGTGAGGAGGCAGAGACATTGAGGTGGAAGGTGGTTGCAGCTAACAGTAAGACACTCTATTTTCCCAAAGTTCTTCTCTTTCAGTCTATTGAATTTACTCCTGAAGGGCACAGACAGAGCATGGGGACTGTCTGTAGTAAGATAGATAAACACAAGTAATAACTTTGCCACTCATAAACCTGTAGTTGTTGTCAAGGCTAAGTGGATACCTTGGTTCCCACAGTGTTAATTGTCTTTCACTAAGGACTTATGCTGCCATTGTTCAGCTCTAATGTAATCATTTTTTCAGCTGTGCACTGGGTTAATATGCAACAACAGAAGGCAAATTGCTTAATGGATGTAGAAAGAAACTCCAGTAGTTCTGCACAAAGAGTTTGTTCAGAGTCATGAGACTCAGAAAGCCAACCCTAAGGGAACAGGCATGTCTTCAAACAGCCAATGTGACATTCACAAAGACCACAAGTAATTTGTCATGTACATGAATCATTCAGAACTAGTCTGGTCATACCACTATTAACTATAGGGAAGAAATTTTAATTAGTAACAGAATGGACGAGCTGACTGAATATGAAGTAGCTATTCCTAATTTTTAGAGTTCAGCTCCTAGAACATAGAAATGTTGGGCTGGAAGGGACCTTGAAGTCTTCAAGTCCAGTTTCTTGCATGGAGGCAGGAGCAAGTAAACTTAGCCATCCCCAGCAGTGTTTCTCCAATCTGTTCTTAAAAACCTCAGTGTGCCTTGGAAGCCTATTTCAGAGTTTACCTACCCTTTTAGTTGGAAATTTTTTCCTAATATCTAATCTAAATCTCCCTCACTGCAGATTACACCCATTACTACTTGTCCTACCTCCAGTGGATATGGAGAACAACTGATCACCATCCTCTTTAAAACAAGCCTAAATATATGATCAGCTCCCCACTCAGCCTTCTTTTCTCAACATCAATCAAGCCCAGTTTTTTTAACCTTTCCTCATAGATCAGATTTTCAAAATCTTTTTTTCATTTTTGTGACTCTCCTTTGGACTCTCGCCATTTTATCCAAATCTTTCCTAAAGTGTGGGGCACATAATTGGACACACGACTCCTGCTGAGGCCTCAACAGTGCTGAGTAGAACGGGATATTTACTTCCCGTGTCTTACATATGACACTCCTGTTAATTCACCCCAGAATGATATTAGCTGTTTTTGCAACTGCATCACATTGTTGACTCCTATTCAATTTGTGAACCACTATAACCCTGAGATCTTTTTCAGCACCTAGTCAATTATTCCCCATTTTGTAATTGTGCATTTGATTTTTTTCCTTCCTAAGTATAGTATTTTGCATTTCTGTTCATTTAATTTCATATTATTGACTTCAGGTCAATTCTCTAATTTGTTAAGGTCATTTTATTACGGAGGAGGGAAGGGATAGCTTAGTGGTTTGAGCATTCACCTGCTAAACCCAGGGTTGAGTTCAGTCCTTGAGGAGACCATTTAGGGAACTGGGGTAAAAGTCTGTCTGGGGTTTGGTCCTGCTTTGAGCAGGAGGTTGGACTAGATGACCTCCTGACGTCCCTTCCAACCCTAATATTCTGTGAGTCTATTATTTTGAATGCTATTTCTGTCCTCTAAGGGCTTCTAACCCTTCCCAGCCTGGTGTCATCTGCAAATTTTATAATCATACTCTCCACTCCATTATCCAAGTCATTAATGAAAATGTTGAATCGTACTGGACCCAGGACTGATCCTTATGGTATCCCACTAAATATATCCTTCCAGTTTGACAGCAAACCATTGAAAACTACCCTTTGAGTTTGGTCTTTCAACCAGTGGTCGACCCACCTTGCAGTAATTTCATTCAGACCACATTTCCCTAGTTTGCTTATCAAAATGTCATAAGGGACTGAGTCAAAAGCCTTACTAAAATCAAGATATATCACTTCTACTGCTTCCACCCTATCCAGTATCCTGTGTAAGAGGGTGCTGGCCAAAAGGCACTGACTCAGCCCCTGTTAGCTCAGAGCTTGCTAGCTCAGCTCCCAGTAAGGGGAAGTGATTGGAGCTTGCAGGCTGAGGCTGATTAAAGCCCTAAAAGAGAGACACCTGTGAACTTGATGGGGGAAGGTCTATAAAGCTAGCAGGCAGGAAGTAGGAGAGGGGAACAGGAAAGTGAGGAATGAAGGCCTGTTGCTCCGAGCTAGCTGTAAGAGCAAGCTGTTCCCTAAGGGGCTACCTGGCTGATAGTTAGCTGTAAAAAGCTGTATAGATGTGGTGGTGGGAAAATACAGGGAAATAAAAGAGCACTGGTATGTGAAAGAGTGGTCTCCAGTGAATTTGTACCGTGAGCAAGGAAGCACACATCTATACCCTGTCCAAAAAGGAAATTAAGTTGGCTTGTCATGATTTGTTCTTGACAGATCCATAATGGCTATTTCTTATAACTCTATTATCCTCTAGGTTCTTACAAATTGATTGTTTAATAATTTTGTTCCAGTATCTTTCCAAGTATTGAAATTACTTGACTGGCCTATAATTCCCCGGGTCCTTTTTGTTTCCCCTTTTTAAGGATTGGTTTGCTCTTCTCCAGTCCTCTGGGACCTCACCTGTCCTCCAGGAGTTCTTGAAGATAACTGCTAATGGTTATGAGATTTCTATAGCTAGATCCATAAATACAGTAGGATGCATTTTATCAGGAAGACTTGAACGCATCTAACTTATCTAAATATTCTTTAATCTGTTTTACCCGATTTTTAACTTACATCCCTTTTCCCTTATTGCTAATACTGTGTTGATTATCTGGTCACCTTTTTAGTAAAGAATGAAGCAAAATAGGCATTCAACACCTTAGATTTCTTGACGGCATCAGTTATTAACTCTCCAGGACCTGCACTTTTCTTTGTCCTTCTCTTGCTTCTAATATATTTAAAGAACCTTTTGTTTTCTTTGTCCCTTGCTAGATGCAACTCATTTTATGCTTTAATCTTTTTGATTTATTGTTCCTACATTTGTGCTGTTCTTTTGTACTCCTCCTTAAGGCATTTGTCCATGTTGCCACTTTTTGTAGGATTCCTTTTTGATTTCCAGGTCATTAAAGAAATCCTGATGGAGCCATATTGACCTCTTACTATTCTTCCTATCTTCCCTTCCCACTGGCGCAGGTTTCAGTTGTGTCTTTAATACTGTCTCCTTGAGAAACTGCCAGTTCTCCTGAACACCTTTTATATTTTAGAGGATTTTCTTCCTATCGGACTTTACCTATCTCTGAGTTTGTTAAAGTCTGATTTTTTGCAGTCCATTGTCCTTATTTTGCTGCTCTCACTCCCTCCTTTCCTTAGAGTTGTGCAATCTATCATGTCATCATCACTTTCACCTAAATTGCTTTTCACATTCAGATTTGCAACCAATTCCTCCCTGTTGGTCAGAATCAAGTCTCAGATGGCTGCCCCCCTCCCTCCCCCCTGGTTACTTCCTCCACTTTCTGAAGCAAAAAGTTGTCCCCAATACATTCCAACAACACATTGGAAACATTGTTTTGCCGTATTACTTTTCCACCAGATGTCTGGGTAGTTAAAGTCCCGCATTGCTACCAGGTCTTGTGGTCGGGATATTTCTGTCATTTGTTCTAGAAATGCCTCATCCACCTCCTCTTCCTGATTTGGTAGTCTATTGTAGACTCTCACCATTATGTCACCCCTATTTTGTCCCCTTTTCTATTTGCCCAGAGACTCTCAATGGGTCTTCTTCTTGCGTCCTTCTGGAACTCAGAACAAGTGGATTCTTGATGTAATATACAACACCTCCTCCCTTTTTTTCCTGCCTGTCCTTCCTGAACAAGTTGTACCCCTCTGTATTAATATTCCTGTAATGAGATTTATCCCACCAAGTCTCTGTGATGCCAATTAAATCACAATGTAGCTTATGTACTAATACTTCCAGTTCATCCTGTTTTATTCCCTTTACACCTTGCAGATTTGTAAAGTCTCGAAGAGGATGTCTACACTACACTAAAAGACCCATGATGCCGAGTCTCAGAATCTGGGTTAAATTGACTCACGGCCACATGGCTTGGGCTCTGGGGTGACAAATAACAGTGTTGATATTCCTGCTTGGGCTGAAGCCCGGACTCTGAGACCCTCCTCTCTCACTGCGTTTCTGACCCAGGACTCCAGCCCAAGCGGGAATATCTACTCTGCTATTTTTAGTCCTGTAATGTGAACCTTGTGAGCCCAAGTCAATTGGCCCAGGCTCTGGGACTTAGTGACATGGGTATTTCTTTGCAATATAGAGATTTCCCACGCTGATTTCCCTCTTGTTGCTCCTATGACCCTATTGTACTTTTCCATTCCCCCGCCCTCACCCATCCAAACATCTAGCCCTCTGTTCAGGTCACCTTTGTTTATGTTTACCTGTTGGCATTTGTCACCTTCTCACTTTGAACCTAGTTTAATGCTCTTCTCACTAGGTTGATGAGTCTGTGGGTGAAGATGCTCTTCTCCTTTCTTGGTCAGTGTAGATGTTCCCACTTGGGCTGGAGCCCTGGCTCAGAAACCCGCTGAGAAGAGAAGGTCTCAGAGTCCAGAGTCTGGAGCAGCTGGTTCTCCTTCTTCTTCTACAAAATAATCCTTGAAACTAGGTATGGAAAATACCTACTCAATTTGCTAGTTCATCTTCCTACCAATGCAAGATTGTTCACTGATGTGTCTGGGAAACAGGGTGAGTCTCAACTCCACTGAAAGGAGTGACACTAAGTTTCATCAGTTGAGGAACAAGCACATAATCTGATCTATGATTGATGGAAAAAAATCAGGCTACATTTCATTGATGTGAGGATGAAAAAGAGTTTACATGTCCACTTATTATTATTACTAATATCTACCTCTCATATAGCACTTTTTATCAGTAGAACTCAAAACATTTTACAAAGGAGGTAAGTAGCATTATTAGAAATGAGGAAACTGAGGCACAGAAAGTCTCCACAAACTTGCCCAAGGTTACCCAGTGGGCCAGTGATAATGGTGGGAATAGAATCCAGATTTCTGGAGTGGCAGTCCTCGTAAAAGCAGAATGCAGGTCAGTGTGTAGAGTGCAACATGTGCAAGGTACGATTTCACCAAGAGGGAGTTTCCCCCCCCCTTAAATCTTCCTACCATATCACCAGCAAAAGAATGAATTAGACATTGTGTGATAAAAGTAAACAGCAGTGAGATGGGTTGGTCGCCCAAGCAGAAATCATTTATCAGCATCACTTGAATCATTTATGGCCTGGAGACATACAGAAGCAGGCTGAACGTATAGTGATGGGCCTCACCACGAAAAAGAGGTTTTGAAAAATGCAAAGCTAAATTGTAAATACTCAGGGACATCTAAACCCCTGACTTAAAAGCATTTAAAGCTGGCATGGAGGGCTATTTATGGGAAGGTTTCCATTCCATAACATCCCTGCTGTGCATGAACTTTGTTTAACTCAAGTTCCCTTTCAGACACAATTTTTGATGTCATGCTTGAGCTCTTCTGCTGGTTCCTGGAGAATTCATGCGTTGTGTCTGTGAAGTAGATGAAACCGGAGGGACTGAAGGATTTGTATGGAAGATACAAATCCTGCAAATGAGTCCTGAAACCTACTCTCTTGGCACTTGTCATGCAATCTTTTAAAAAATCTACCCCTTGCTGCCTTCTGAGAAGTCACTTAAGACACTCAAGCCCACCTCCCTGCCCCAGACTTGAGAGCCTGAGCTCCAGCCCAAGCTGCCACATCCACCCTGCTATTTTTAGCATGCTAGCAAGAGCCCCACTAGTATCAGTCTGTTGACCTGGGCTTACTTCCAGATGCAGTGTAGACACACCCAGAGGCCAAACCAAGCCCTGTGTCCAGACACTCCCAACCTTTGAAGTGTTTGAAATCTGGGTCTGAATTTTGGGCTTGTGCCCCAGATATTATGGGCCACTACGTAGGATCCCTATGTGGATCCTAAAAATGGCTGGGGCCGAATACCTTCTTCTGACCATTTGATTCATTATCACAAATGTCCAAGCCACTCTGAGCCTTTGATGAAGTGGGCTGTGTAACTGTAAAGTATTGTTACTATTTATTCTAAAGGGAGCCAGCCTGAAAAATGCCCTTTATGCTTTTCCTTGTATGCCAGCTCCTTCCCCATCCTGCGGGTCCTTTGCCCTGGAGGCAAAGCCAAAGCACTGTGATTTGCTGCTGAAATTCCCTTAGGATTTCCCATCAGATGTCCTAGCCGCCGAGATTATGTCTACACAGCAAAGAAAAACCCACAACTGCACAGGCTCTGGCTTCCTCTGGGTCAGAGTTGCTGCCTGTGCGTGGCTGGCCTGTGCCAGCCAACTTAGGCTCATGGAGCTAGGGTGACCAGACATCAAGTGTGAAAAATCGGGAGGCAGGGGAATAGGAGCCTATATAAGAAAAAGCCCCAAATAGCAGGATTGTCCCTATAAAATGGGGACATCTGGTCACCCGACATGGGGCTCAGGCTGTGGGGCTGTTTCATTGCTGTGTAAACATCTGGGATCGGGATGGAGCCTGAGCTCTGGGAAGCTCCCACCCCGCAGAGCCCTAGAGCCCGGAAGTTTACATAGCCATGAAACAGCCCCACAACCTCGGCCTTGTGAACCCGAGTCAGCGGGCATGGGCCAGCTCTTGGGTTTTCTTTGCTGCATAGATGTGCCCAGAGAGGCTGAGACAATGGTACAAGTGCTTCCCACCTGCCATGCACACATTCCCATTCTGCTGTGAGCCCTAAGCTCCGCTTGTCGGCATTAATCAAGCATAAAAGCAAGTGACAAGCAGATTTTGCTGATTTAATGAATAATTCCAGCTCGTTTGGCCCATCTAATTCAAACTATTAGGACTGAATCTGAACTGACTTCTGACTGTCCCTGCTTGTCTTTGTCAATATCTTTAGATACAGGTCAATGCAGGTAAGCGAGATTCAATCCAAAAGTCAGCACAGGATTTCTTTTTACATATCTCCGGTTTCATCTGCTAAGACTCCCTTGTCCCCATTGTAGCTGTAAAGAAACCTTGTTTCCTGCAAAATAATTCTGTGGAAGTATTTTCTCAATGGTCTAACAATACCTTTAATAGCATATGCACAGGCCATGCCTTGTTAAAGATACCTTCCTGCTGAAATAGTCAATAAGGGAAGAGAATGAGCGTCACCCCATTGATCTGGCTTAAAACAGCCTTGTGACTGATTCTGATCAATGCAGTTACTGCTTGATGGGGAGAAAATGACTAGCAAATGCCTTGGAATTGAACCTGGGTATTCAGCAGCCCAGGGAACCACTGGGCTAAAAGTCATAAGGTGGACACCTCCTCCAGCTGCATTTTGAATAGGATCTGATCCAGTAGGCGACCTCTGGGCATGTCTGCCTGATCAGGCCCTGCACAGGAATTAGGGGGCCAAACACCTATGTTCCCCTGGCTTGTGAATCATTCTGGGACTTAGGCACCTAACTCCTTTTGTGCATCCAGCAGTCTTAAACTTTATTTCATCAGTGCAACGTTTGAAAGAAGCCTTTTAATCCTAGCTCATCAGCATTTGTGATGAGAAAACTGAAATCCAGGTTGTCTGGTGGAATTGTGCAAAAGGACAGTGCTTAACGTCACCAAACCCTGAAGCCACAACACTCTTACCGCAAGCTTGCCTCTTTCTAGCAACTCCAGTTCTAACATGATTTTGATAGCCAATGTTACCTGAACTGCTGGAGTTAGGTATGAATGCTTTGGGCTCCTTCACAACTTCCTTGCCTGGTTGAGGCCTTGAGGCGTTATCACCATTTATACGTCAAATAATCACTTGGATTAGGGCTGTCAATTAATCACAGTTAATTCATTTGATTAACTCAAAGAAATTAATCACGATTAATTGCAGTTTTAATCGGACTGTTAAGCAAAAGAATACCAAGTGAAATTTATTAAATGTTTTTGGATGTTTTTCTACATTTTCAAATATATTGATTTCAATTACAACACAGAGTACAGAGTGTACAGTGCTCACTTTATATTATTTTTGATTACTAATATTTGCACTGTAAAAATGATAAACAAAACAAATAGTATTTTTCAATTCACCTCATACAAGTACTGTAGTGCAATCTCTTTATCATGAAAGTGCAAGTTACAAATGTAGATTTGTTTTGTTTTTGAGTGCAGGTATGTAAAAAACAAAACAAATACAAAATTTTAGAACCTACAAGTCCACTCAGTCCTACTCCTTGTTCAGCTAATTGCTTAGAACAAACAAGCTTAATTACATTTACAGGACATAATGCTGCCTGCTTATTATTTACAATGTCACCTGAAAGTGAGATCAGGCATTCACATGGCACTTTTGTAGCTGGCATTGCAAGGTATTTATGTGCCAGATATGCTAAACATTCATATTCCCCTTCATGCTTCAGCCACCATTTCAGAGGACATGATTCCATGCTGATGACATTTTAAAAAAAAAATAATTTGTTAATTAAATTTGTGACTGCACTCCTTGAGGGAGAATTGTACGTCTCCTGCTCTGTTTTACCTGCAATCTGCCAAATATTTCATGTTATAGCAGTCTCAGCTGATGATCCAGCACATGTTGTTCATTTTAAGAACACTTTCACTGCAGATTTGACAAAATGCAAAGAAGGTACCAATGTGAGATTTCTAAAGATAGCTATGACACTCAACCCAAGGTTTAAGAATCTGAAGTGCCTTCCAAAATCTGAGAGCGACGAGGTGAGGAGCATGCTTTCAGAAAGCTTAAAAGAGCAACACTCCAATGTGTAAACTACAGAATCCTAACCAATGAAAAATAAAATCGACCTTCTGCTGATGGCATCTGACTCAGGTGATGAAAATGAACATGAGTTGGACTGTACTGCTTTGGATCATTATTGAGCAGAACCCGTCATCAGCATGGACGCATGTCCCCTGGAGTGGTGGTTGAAGCATGAAGGGACATATGAATCTTTAGGGCATTTGGCAGGTAAATATCTTGTGACGCTGGCTACAACAATGCCATGTGGACGCCTGTTCTCACTTTCAGGTAACATTGTAAACAAGAAGCGGGCAGCATTATCTCCTGCAAATGTAAGCAAACTTGTTTGTCTGAGTGATTGAACAAGAAGTAGGACTGAATGAACTTGTAGGCTCTAAAGTTTTACATTGGTTTATTTTTTTAGTGCCGTTTTCTTTTTACATAATTCTACATTTGTAAATTCAATGTTCATGATAAGGAGGTTGGAATGCAGTACTTGCAATGGGAGAATTGAAAAATACTATTTATTTTGTTTTTCACAGTGCAAATATTTGTAATAAAAATAAATATAAACTGAGCACTGTACACTTTGTCTTCTCATTGTAATGGAAATCAATATATTTGAAAATGTAGAAAACATCCAAAAGTATTTAAATTCTATTATTGTTTAACAGCGCAATTAATCATGATTAATTTTTTTAATCACTTGACAGCTCTAATTTGGATACTTCTTGTTCCAGTGAAAACAAAGATATGTAGAGGAACGTAAAACAACAAAGGAAAATTAGCAACAGCAAACACCTGAATATTTTTGGATGTTGAAAGATGGAAAGTTTCTGTGGTTCACTCTGAGTTTGGATCAAATGTTCAGGTCAGTTCCAAATTGATTTGTTTGACTTTCTTTGCATTTCCCCTTGTACTGCAAAATTTTTGTTCCTGAGAATATTACGCTCAAGAATGAGAGCACGGGATAAGCTAATGGGAGCCTGAACAGATGCCAGTTAAAATAACATCAAATAAAAGCTTTCTTTAAAAAAAAACCTTAAATAAACAAAACAAGTTATTTAAGGCCAAGTTGATTGGTAAGTAACAGGTCTGCAGAAGCTGCCTTTATCATAACGCACACAGCAATACATTTCATATTTCCAGTGAGGCATCTCTTTCAAGCGATAATAATGATCATAGAAGCCACACAGAACCTTAACAGGGAAACTGTCAAGATGAAGATTTCTCATCTTCCACTGTGTCTCCATATGAGTGCTCAGGAAGGACATGACTGGCCCAGCACTCAGCCTCCCGTGCACATGCCATGCCGAGTAAATCTGATTAAGGCTGTATTGGAGAGAAGCAGATGGCAATTTTGACATTAGGAGGAGATGGCTTAATCTCCATCTGCGCTGACATTTTCTGATGTTTGCTTGCAAACTCCAGCCCCCCTGGTAATCACCAACACGAAGCTGTTTTTTGTGGATGCTGTTTCAAGGCCTGGCCTTTTCTGGGAGGTTTTGTGGGTTGATTTCTGTTTTCAATATGGCTGAAGCAATGGAAACTGGGAACACAGTGGGAAGTGCCCATGATCTGTAGCTTTTGCCTTGGAAACTGCTCATTATTCAGCATCCCCGTGATTGACCATCATCCTAATTAGCACCGCAGCACACCGAGGCCAGTGCTGAGCTCAGGCTTTCTGGAAAAGGCTGCATCAGCTCTCCTGCACTGGCACCAGTCGTGATGCAGAAAGCTCTAAAGAGGCAATTAAGGAAATTTCAGAACAACAGCAGAGAAGAACTGATCCTCAAAGGCAGCTTTTAGTGCCAAGCAATGTTAATTACAGAGGGGTATTTATAGCTATCATAACTCTGGCTGTTGCTTTGTATGTTTCCATAGGTCAGATTATTCTGGTACAGAAAATTCCATAATTGGGCTAAGGCAGTATCTGTTCACAGGAAGGTTCGATGCAGAAGGCTTGATTCACCCCCGCCCAGGCTACGCTGGTAGGCTACTGTGCCCTGGGGGAACTCTCCTGACAGGGAATGAAGTGCTGGCCTGCCTCAGGGATTCTGGCATGATGGGCAGATTTAAATACCACTGAGGATTAGGGTGACCAGATGTCCCGATTTTATAGGGACAGTCCCAATTTTTGGGTCTTTTCTTATATAGGGTCCTATTACCCCCACACCCTGTCCTGATTTTTCACATTTGCTGTGTGGTCACCTTACTGGGGATCTACATGAAGGCCATTGTTCAGGGCAGAGCAGCAGAGCTAAAGGCCACCATGGGTGTGATCCTCTCCAGACAGCCTGCTGCTTCATTTGGAAAGAGTGATTCTGAATGCAGGTTAAGCGGAACAAGTGGCACTTTACTGAACTCTGTCCATGTGACTGACCTGCTTCCAGCCCCGTGTTCCCTGTTCCCCTAGTGTCCCCTCAATAATACCCCCCTGAAGGAAGATGGGCCCTCTGGTTCCAGTTCTATTGATCAGATATACCTCTGCCCACTAGTAGGGCTGCACTCACCCAGGCTGAAGGTGGGAGCTAGAACTTTGGACCAGCTCTTGGGCACATTTTCTGCTGCAGCCTGGTTTACACTAGGAGGATCTTGATCCTAATCTGATATGTTTTGTGGCTCATTTACAACAGAAAAACTGATCTAAATAGTGGTTTAAATATGTAAATTCCTTTATACCTATATACAGGAATAGCACTGAAGAAAGTGCAGTGACTAAAGAGGGAGAAAGAACCTATCAACTTGTATCAGTCAGAAGTTGAGATCTTTTGAAAATCTGGCCCTTCCTAAGCATTTCCTCCACTCAGAAACTCCACCCTAGTCAGTCTGTGTACAGCTCTGGGTGTCACTACGAGTCTGAGAGAACTTGAGCTGGGGAGCACTATGGCAAAATGCCTCAGGTGGGTTCTGGAAAAGGAGATGAAAAAATCACAAGAAGTGGATATAAATGGAATGGTCTTGAATTGCCTTGGGGGGCAGCTATAGTGAGAGAATTGGTGCTGTGGCCTCTATTTCATGCAGGCTTCTAGGAATAAAGACTTTCTATGGTATCTGTGAGAAACTATCTTCTAAGTACTGTAACTGCTGCAAGGCTGGCAACATGTCTTACCCATAAAAACGAACAGTCTTGAAAGTTCAGCGAACACTTAAACCAAGCTGGAAACTCAGTGGAACACGCCTGCTTTGTTTTTAGGGTCTCTGCAGTTTTTCTCACCTCCCCATTTTGATCCAAGACCAGGATGGGAAAGAGCAAAATCCGCCCAGAGAGGCTGTTCTAACAGCATGCGGTGGAGGAGAGAACTTTTCTTCTCAGTTTACTGGAGGTAAAGACCTAATCCTGTGAACTGCCCAGTCCCCTCAGCTTCCCCTGACTTCAGTGGCCATTCAGGATGCTCTGTACCTCACAGAAACTATTCAGCATTTTTCAGAATGAGTCTATTAGAACATGCTATTTACTTTGGTCTCTGCCACTTTGAGTCCTTTATGCCTCCTTGTGTCTGCCCCCAAAACTCCTTCCCCCTATCCCAGCCTGTAGGAAGTTCACAAAGGAATCACCATGCACAATATATAGATTAGATTCTCTTGTATGTTTGTGGTTGGGTATCTGATGTCAATGCATTAATGGGCCATCTGTTGATGGCATGGTATGAGCACACTCACCAGTCAGCTACACAGCAGCTCAGATTCAGGGCGTTGACCACAAGAATGACTCCTGAGACTAGACAGTTTATTTGACTCTCTTGGATGTCTGGAAAATATTCTGAGTTGTGAAGAAAGGCTGAGGATAGTTTCTACAGCTGACTGGCAACCTGATGAGTTACTACAGAGGGTGCCTTCTCAGGCAGGCACAGAAATTTATGTTTTAATTGGGACTGTCTCACTCTGCTGGCTGAGAGTTGTTGCTCTTCAGCTATCCCAAATGCTTCTGCCTCTTCTGTTCCTGTCCATCCCTCTTCAGAACTGGGCTTGCTCTCATTACCAGTCACCGCAACTGGGTATGTGTCTCCATAATCGGCATGTCTGGGTGACTGCAGGTAGGGAGGGTTCTTAACCAGGAGTGGATTTACCATGGAACAAAAAATGCAGTAGCACCTGGGCGGCTCCAGGGACCAGCACGCCAAGCGCGTGCTTGGGGCGGCAAGCCACTGAGGGCACTCTGCTGGTCGCCGTGAGGGCGGCAGGCAAGCTGCCTTCGGCGGCATCCCTGTGGAGGGTCGGCTGGTCCCACGGCTTCGGTGCCTGTGGGAGGTCTGCTGAATCCCTGGAACCAGTGGACCCTCCACAGGCAAGCCACTGAAGGCAGCCTGCCTGCCATGCTTGGGGTGGCAAAATGTCTAGAGCCACCCCTGAGTAGCACAGGGCTACCAACAGCAGGGGGGGCCCCATAATGCAGGACAAATATCTGGCAACCTGCCCGTGAGTCCCGGCCAGCGGTGCAGCAGGGTTCAGGCAGCCAGGCTGTTTGCAGGCCGTGGCTGGTGGCCCCACGCTGCTGGCACGTGTCTGCAGACCTCTGGCGGGGGGGGGGGGGGGAAGGAGGCAGCTCTGTGCACTGCTCCCACCCCAGGCAGCTCGTGGAGACCCGCTGCTCCCCTGCTCCCAAGGAGCGAGTAGAGATGTGCCAGCAGCAGGGCTAAGGCGGCTCCCTGCCCACTCTGCCTCCGTCCCTCTGCGCCACACTGCTCCCGGAAGCGGCCAGTGTGTCCCTGCAGCCCCTAGTGTGTGTGTGTATGTGTCCATCCGTGAGCTGCCCAAGCGCTGACTCCGCAGCTCCCATTGGCCGGGAACTGTGGCCAATGGGAGCTGCGGGGGCGGCACCTGCAGGCAGCAGTGTGTGGAGACTCCCCTAATGCACCCCCCCCACCTAGGAGCCGCTGCCCGACGGGGGGGGTGTGCTGGTTGTTTTGGGAGCCACCCAAGCAAGGTAAGCGATGCCCCCTGCCCCCTCTCGCACTCCAACCCTCTGCCCCAGCCCAGCGCCTGAACCCTGCACCCAAACTCCCTCCCAGAGCCAGCACCCCTCACCCCCTCCCACACCCCAACTCCTTGCCCCAGCCCAGAGCCTGCACCCAGCACCCAAATGTCCTCCCACAGCCTGCCCCCCCACCCCTTCCTGCACCCCAGCTCCCTGCCTCAATCAAGATACCTCACTTTATTTTCAGTTACTTTCCATTACTTATAATATAGGAAGAGGATGAAGGAAAAAAAGAATGAAAATCAGGGAGAGATAAGAGATAATGTTCTTTTTCTTGGCTGGGTTCCGAGGGGAGCGCCTGAAAATTAAGCTGCACCCAGGGCCCCACTAACTCTAAATCCACCACTATTCTTAGCCCTTTTTTGCCTGTATCTTACGTGGGGTTTGTCGACTCCATCACATGGAATCAATGGAAGCTTTGCGTAGGTAAAGACTGTGGATTAGTTCTTGTTAGTGTTCATATTAGACCTAACGGGGACAGGAATATCATTAGAACATGCTTTCCATCACAAGCTTTCTGATCCTAGCTGCTGCATCCATCCTGCTTAGGAATAAAGGATGAAATCCTGGCGAGGACTTCAGTGGGGCCAGGATATCACCCAAGGTATGGAATAGGCCAGAGAAAGCAGAAAATGATGCAGGTGTGTGCGTGTGTGTGGAGGAGGAGTGAATGTAATTTTTTGGACTGAGTTTTGCTTCATGGCTTAATTTTGATTTTTCTCTGAACGGATCTTTCTCCTCTCTCTGCTGAACATCTTTGTCTAAGTTAAAAGCATGAACAAAAAAAGTTTCAAAAGGGACGGCCCCTTCTCATTTCATTTCACTATCCTCTTAATATAAAAAAACTTCCTGTAATTCAGCCAAATAAAATGCTGCAGTCCTTAATTTCTGAAGCCTGGGAAGAGGTTCATACCTTATTGTGCTCACACCTATTTGCTGCTATTAGGACATTACAACCAAAGGCTTTTTTTCTTTACAAAAATAATTTTGATGGTGAGGAACAGGGTGGATTACGGGCCAAATTCTGATCTCCAATATAACTGTTTGATTTCCCTCCTTCATTGCATTGGCTGTACATGTGCACTTAACTAACGACTGCATTGTAAAGGCACATATGGGGTCCCAAACTCCTGAACTGGTCCTTACCACATAAATGATGTCGAGATTGCATTCTGGAGATGCAATTGCAGTGTGTGTAAATGTAGCCAACCTACATTTGATCTAGCTTCATCAATCCCAGCTCAAGCGACAATAGCAGCAAAGTCTGCCTGCCCACGACCCTCAGTGCATACTCAAGCATTTGCCACTAACTAGATGAAAGCCAGCTCCAGTACATCTGCCTACATGTGCTGCAATCACAGCTTCCCTTTGCAATGTAGCCGTACTCATAGAGTCCAGTTCTCCCTCTTTACCCCCTGCCCACCTAGCAAGCCCAAGCAACCAAGCTTGAAGCACTGGGCAAGGACTTGATCTAAATTAACAAGTAAGAAAGGATCCCTTGGCCACATCCACTCTTCCTCTGATCCCTCCCCTAAACCTCACTGCAAATCTCTATAGGTAAGGGATAGGCAACCTAGGGCATGTGTGCTGAAGGCGGCACGCAAGCAGATTTTCAGTGGCCCGGGTCCTGGCCACCAGCCCAGGGGGCTCTGCATTTTAATTTAATTTTAAATGAAGCTTCTTAAACATTTTATAAACCTTATTTACTTTACATACAACAATAGTTTAGTTATATATTATAGACTTCTCAAAAGAGACCTTCTAAAAACGTTAAAATGTATTACTGGCATGGCAAAACCTTAAATTAGAGTGAATAAATGAAGACTAGGCACAGCACTTCTGAAAGGTTGCCGACCCTTGCTATAGATTGTAGGGGAAACCCTCATGTCGCTTGGTTTGAGTCCTCCAGAAAGGTGCCATTCTCCAGAAGTTCTCCCCCCTCCCTCCAGCACTTCAGGACTGGCCCCTTCTGATGTAATGGGGATCCTCTGTGGCTACACAGGCTGGGAGGCAGGAAACTGCCCCTAAACACTTGCTTTTCTTGTTTCACTGTGTCAGGTTCCCCTTTCACTTTACCTTGAAGTAAATAGGGGCACTAGATGACTCAGTGAATGGGAATAGGATATGGGCGTTTTCACCTCCAGATTACTGTTCTGCCTGTGTCGAGCAGAAAGTGACTGACTTACTAAGGGAGTGGGTGGCAGCACTCCATATCCAGAGAAGCCCATGGCACCATACCATGGACAGAGGCTCCAGAGCCTCTCACTCCTGCAGGCTCTGGAGGGTTTAAAATATATGGGGCTGTGACTAACCAGGTATCTGGGCCAGGAAGGACAGGGCAGCAGCCTCTCCAGGTCAAGGTTCAGGCATAAGGGCAAGAGCTGTGTGCTACAGGCCACTGGGCCGTGCAGCGTGGTCCAGGTTCCTGGCTGCCTGGCAGCCCCGTGCTGGGGTCTGGGCTTCCTGGCCCCGCAGACTCCGTGATCTGGGGTTGCCCAACAAGGTTAGGGTCCGTGTCAGCGTCGGGGCTGCCAGCTGTCCCAACAGGGTCAGGGTCCAGGCTGCCCCTGACCACGTAGCTGGGTATAGGGTTGGCGCTGTCACAAGGGTCCCGCACGCCAGAGTCCGAGGTTGGAGTCCCTGCCACTCAGTCCCCTGCCCACAGGGCCAGCTCCAGGGGTTTTGCCACCCCAAGAAGCCAAAAAAAAAAAAAAAAAGCCCGCGATCGTGATCTGCGGCAAGGTCCTTCACTCCGAGCGGGAATGAGGGACCCTCTGCCGAATTGCCACTGAATATTTGAAAGTGCCTCCCCGCTCCTGAGTTGCCGCCCCAAGCACCTGCTTGATAAGCGGGTGCTTGGAGCCAGCCCTGCCTGCCCAGGCTCCATCCTGGCCCCACTTTGTGGAGGAGTCTCTGGGTGGGAGGCGCTGGGTATAGGGGTCTGTGGAAGGATTCGGGGAGGGGCGCACTGTGGGTCTCAACCTGTGGCCCAGGTAACACATTGTGGGCTCCCTAGATGGCCCACAACCACAAATAGGTTGAGAACCACTGCTATAGAGTCTGTCTGCATAGCTATGCCAGCATGGCCCCCTAGTGTAGATGCAAGTATACATAGATGAAAGGAGTTTTTCTGCCTGCGTAGAAATCCCGCCTCCCTGACTGCTGTTGGCTGTGTTGACAGAAGCATTCTCATGATGGCATAGCTGTGTCTACACTGTGTGTGTGTGTGTGAGAGAGCTGCCAACATAGCTCTGTCCCTCGCAGATATGGTTTTTTCATGCTTCAGACCGACATAGCTCTGCCGGTGTAAGTTAAGTGTAGCCCAACTTCTGCATCAACATGGTACCTAATCTGTGGATAGGCAGAGCACCAAATCTCCTAGTGTGGTGTTGATCTGGCTTCTTTCACCACCATCCGACCTGCTTTTCTTTTTTTAAAAAAGAGGAAATACAATAGATGAGGGGAAAACATCCAGCAAAGTAGCTGTTAGATACTTATAGATTCATAGATTCTAGGACTGGAAGGGGCCTCGAGAGGTCATTGAGTCCAGTCCCCTGCCCTCATGGCAGGACCAAATACTGTCTAGACCATCCCTGATAGACATTTATCTAACCTACTCTTAAATATCTCCAGAGATGGAGATTCCACAACCTCCCTAGGCAATTTATTCCAATGTTTAACTACCCTGACAGTTAGGAACTTTTTCCTAATATCCAACCTAAATCTCCCTTGCTGTACTTTAAGCCCATTGCTTCTTGTTCTCTCATTAGAGGCTAAGGTGAACAAGTTTTCTCCCTCCTCCTGATGACACCCTTTTAGATACCTGAAAACTGCTATCATGTCCCCTCTCAGTCTTCTCTTTTCCAAACTAAATAAACCTAATTCTTTCAGCCTTCCTTCATAGGTCATGTTCTCAAGACCTTTAATCATTCTTGTTGCTCTTCTCTGGACCATCTCCAATTTCTCCACATCTTTCTTGAAATGTGGTGTCCAGAACTGGACACAATACTCCAGTTGAGGCCTAACCAGCTCAGAGTAGAGCGGAAGAATGACTTCTCGTGTCTTGTTTACAACACACCTGTTAATGCATCCCAGAATCATGTTTGCTTTTTTTGCAACAGTATCACAGTGTTGACTCATATTTAGCTTGTGGTCCACTATGACCCCTAGATGTCTTTCTGCCATACTCCTTCCTAGACAGTCTCTTCCCATTCTGTGTGTGTGAAACCGATTGTTCCTTCCTAAGTGGAGCACTTTGCATTTGTCTTTATTGAACTTCATCTAGTTTACCTCAAACCATTTCTCCAATTTGTCCAGATCATTTTGAATTTTGACCCTGTCCTCCAAAGCAGTTGCAATCCCTCCCAGTTTGGTATCGTCTGCAAACTTAATAAGTGTACTTTCTATGCCAACATCTAAGTTGTTGATGAAGATATTGAACAGAGCCGGTCCCAAAACAGACCCCTGCAGAACCCCACTTGTTATACCTTTCCAGCAGGATTGAGAGCCACTAATAACTACTCTCTGAGTACGGTTATCCAGCCAGTTATGTATCCACCTTATAGTAGCCCCATCTAAATTGTATTTGCCTAGTTTATCGATAAGGATATCATGCGAGACCGTATCAAATGCCTTACTAAAGTCTAGGTATACCACATCCACCGCTTCTCCCTTATCCACAAGACTCGTTATCCTATCAAAGAAAGCTATCAGATTGGTCTGACACGATTTGTTCTTTACAAATCTATGCTGGCTATTCCCTATCACCTTACCACCTTCCAAGTGTTTGCAGATGATTTCTTTAATTACCTGCTCCATTATCTTCCCTGGCACAGAAGTTAGACTAACTGGTCTGTATTTTCCTGGGTTGCTTTTATTTCCCTTTTTATAGATGGGCACTATATTTGCTCTTTTCCAGTCTTCTGGAATCTCTCCCGTCTCCCATGACTTTCCAAAGATAATAGCTAGAGGCTCAGATACCTCCTCTATTAACTCCTTGAGCATTCTAGAATGCATTTTATCAGCCCGGTGACTTGCAGGCATCTAACTTTTCTAAGTGATTTTTAACTTGCTCTTTTTTTATTTTATCTTCTAAACCTGCCCCCTTCCCATAAGCATTCACTATGTTAGACATTCCTTCAGACTTCTCAGTGAAGACCGAAACAAAGAAGTCATTAAGCATCTCTGCCATTTCCAAGTTTCCTGTTACTGTTTCTCCCTCCTCACTGAGCAGTGGGCCTACCCTGTCCTTGGTCTTCCTCTTGCTTCTAATGTATTGATAAAAAGTCTTCTTGTTTCCCTTTATTCCCATAGCTAGTTTGAGCTCGTTTTGTGCCTTTGCCTTTCTAATCTTGCCCCGAATTCCTGTGTTATTTGCCTATATTCATCCTTTGTAATCTGACCTAGTTTCCATTTTTTATATGACTTCTTTTTATTTTGTAGGTCATGCAAGATCTCGTGGTTAAGCCAAGGTGGTCTTTTGCCACATTTTCTATCTTTCCTACCCATTGGAATAGCTTGCTTTTGGGCCCTTAATAGTGTCCCTTTGAAAAACTGCCAACTCTCCTCAGTTGTTTTTCCCCTCAGTCTTGATTCCCATGGGACCTTACCTATCAGCTCTCTGAGTTTACCAAAATCCACCTTCCTGAAATCCATTGTCTCTATTTTGCTGTACTCCCTTCTACCCTTCCTTAGAATTGTAAACTCTATGATTTCATGATCACTTTCACCCAAGCTTCCTTCTACTTTCAAATTCTCAACGAGTTCCTCCCTATTTGTTAAAATCGAGTCTAGAACAGCTTCCCCCCAGTAGCTTATTCTGAAGACTGTTTCAATCCAGCACTTCATAGGCTTAATGAGTTTTGGCATATATGCAGCTGAGCTAAAGTGGATTGTGTGGGAGCTGCTGGGTTCCCCTGAAGGAGAAGTGCCTTGGGGTCATTTTAAAAAGCAAGCTTGTTTATCTGATCTTGCACCTTTATGCTAATTAGAATTGCTTGTACACTGTACTGAGCTGTCTGCATGGTGCCCTTTTGATCTTTTTCATGCCTTGGAACTGCTTCTGTTTGTTTCATAAACTCTGAAATTAAAGCTGGTGGTTTATAAATCTTCCATATGCAGCACTGTGGGTTATTCCCAAGTGACCAGCATTGCTTAAAGAGAGACAAATGGCGATCCGCATTGGAATCAGAGTGAAGAGATCTATGATTTAAAAACTGAAATGCAAAAGAGGTAACTGAATGCTTCTCTCAGTTACTGAGACTATGGGGCCAGATTCTTCACCACTTGCACCCGGTGTGGTCATTTACACCTGTGCAAAGGGAAGAATTCTCCCATGCCTTAGGGTCATAGTGCCATTATCCAGGAGGGCTCACAGCTCTTTGCAGTTTCTCTGCATCAGCATAGCTAATATGCCAGAAGGCAAAGGACTCTCTAGTCTCTAGCAGTGAATTTCTGTGCACCCCAATTTACTTTTCTCATAATCTGTATCTAAAAGGTGACATACAAGGTATCATATGTGAACCGGTAACACACTGGTCATTAATGTTATTGTGTGGTGTATGTACAGGGGATGCATGGAAAATTACAAATATGTGCTGAAAATTATGCTCTTAAAATGTATAGCAGGCAGGGCATAAGGTACCCAGTCCTAGGCCTTGGCTACACTGGCGCTTTACAGCGCTGCAACTTTCTCTCTCAGGGGTGTGAAAAAACACACCCCTGAGCGCAGCAAGTTATAGCGCTGTAAAGCACCAGTGTAAACACTGCCCCAGCGCTGGGAGCCACAGCTAATCCCCACGGGGAGGTGGAGTACTTGCGCTTCCACGGGAGTGCTCCCGCAGCAGCGCTGTACTGCTGCACGTGTAGCCACATCCTTAGACAAAAGAATGAGGTTCTGCTTGCTTGTGTATGTGTCCTATGTAAATCAAGCCAAGTGTGGTCAAAAGACAATGGGTATCAGATACTGCAAGGAGATCGTTTGCATTGTAGGAATCACCCTCAGGGGAGAAGCCAGCATGGCATCTACACACAGCAGTGGGAAGGGACTTTATCTGGGGATGGGCTTCAGACTAATACATTTAAAAGGTTTGCTGGCCTATAAAAAGAAGGGGGGCGGGGAAAGAGAACCCCTAAGTTATCTTTCACTCAAGGAGACAAAGAAACTGAGCACTTTGAGCTCTGTGAAGGGTCCTGACTAAAAAACTGGTTTGTCCTGCTGGAAGAAAGACTGGTGAGAAAAACTTCTTTCAACAAAAGAGTCTAGTCTGTTAAGTTAGATTGAAGTCTTAGAAGTGTTTTCTTTCTTGTGTTTGTTTGTTACCATTGATATCTTTATTCCTAATACTTGATATCAATTAAACCACTGTCCTTTATCAATAAACATACTTTACTTTGACTATAAACCATCTCAGTGTTTTGATTTCAATACAGTGTCTGTTAACCCCAGTTAAGGTAGAAAGCTGTTATGTACCAACTCTTTAAAAGAGCAGTGAACTAGGTAGGGTTTTGTGAGTGCTTTGGTAAGGAAAATCTCCACACTGCAGAGAGCTGTCTCAGAGGAACTTGGGAATTGGGGCTCACTGATTGTTACCTACTAGCCAAGGTTTGGACTGGCAGGGGCCTGTAGAGTTCACTGGCAGGGCAGACAAGTGGGTGTATCAAGGAGCTGACACAGCCTAGTTGCAGCAAATCTCTCCCTTGTTGAGCCTGAGAAGGATAACACAGTAACTTACAATTCTGGGAATCCCAGCAGCAAGTCACAGATACTATCCAAGGGCTTCCTCCGTGTACAAGAGCCCTGGGCTGAGATTCTGGAGGGAGCTGGTTGGGGTGTGTGGTGTTCTAGGGGTGGAAGGGCTGTATCCAGGGCAATCCCTCTGCCAAGCTATTCTTCAGCTGCTGCAAGACCCATTGGGGCCATGAGCAGGTGGGTGCAATTTAGGGATTCTTCAACCAGCCCCCAAACACAGGATATCTAGCCTCCAATGGGCTCCACACTGGTGCAGAAAGGGCGTATAGGATGGCAGAAGGGCAAGGCAGAACCTGGCCCCAGGGCTATCCTTTCACGTGTAAGTTCAGATAAGAGTTTAAGTTATCACATGTATTTAAGTGGAAGTCCTCGGTTTCTTAACTTTGTTCATTGATTTTTTTCACAGAATTCAGATGCGTGTAGCCAGGTGTCTTACTCAGTAGCATAGATCTCCTAAGGGCCATACCAGTTTATCAAGGGCATGATGTAATGGATATCCAAACAGAGAGAGAGGCAGACACGAGAATTAACTTATAATGAGTTTGGGCTCATTTCAGTCTGTCACCCAGGATCAGTGCCTGACATGCCTTATCGCAGCAGCGCTGCATTTACCCAGCCAGGACACCAGGCTCCAAGGTGCTGAATTCTGCCTCCTCCCTGGCAGAGGAGAGCTGATGCAAAGGAACGCTCAGTTGACTTGACAAGAGTGGTGTTTGACACGTATACCAACCACTCCTGCTCCTGGCCTGTCAGAAGCTATTTACCAGCACACATTGCACAGCCATGGGATGTTGACACAGGGTAGCCCAGACTGTGACCTTGGATGGGCGCAGTGCAGAGTGACAGAATCCTTTAGGATGACACCTGTGCTGCTCCTCAGCCTATTGCAAAGGGTGAGCGGGAGCACAGCATAGCCTACCCCCTTATGGCTACAGGAGCCCTGACACAGGCGTGAAAGTGAAGAGGGAAGGCTCCTTGCCCTCTCTGACCATATACACCTGTACAAAGGCCAGGAGCAGTCTGGGTCCTTCGCTGCATATGAGAGGGTTGCTGGTGAACACCATTGAAGGGCTACTGGTTGACTCTTGATTGTGTTTTATAGGACAATTCCATCTGCTTTTTGGATTGACTGGACCATTCCTTTCCTGGCTCCATTCTTAAGTTAGCTTTTCCCCCAAGTGGTTGCCATTGTCTTTGCTGATTCTCTCGACCTAGAACCTTCTGCAGATTGTGAGGCTTGTAAAGGAGTTTTCTTGGGAAAAGGAATGGAGAGTTGATTTTACCACCTGACTCTTTTCTTGGCAAGGGTCAGTGGGTGAGCAGGCATGGCGGGGGTTGTGCCAGGCCCTGGGAGTCAGAGTAGCCCTGGTGATTATGTTAAATCCATTTCATGCTGCTTCAACCTTACAAGATGTATTGCTCCTTCAGATTCCAGAATGGAAGCAGGGCCAGTTATTCCAGGCCTTGGGGAGCAGACCATCTTTGCATGTGTGGCAGGGTGGACTAGCTTCGGAGGTCCCTTGCTGGAGGCTTCATGGCCCTGCACCATCCTGCCCCAGAATAGAGCAGCGAGAAGTCCTTCAGGCAACCTAGAGTGGCTTCCGAAGAGCGGCCAATCAGAGAGGCCGCTGGAACAACCAATAAGGGGCCAGAAGGGCCAGATAAAAGGCAGGCAGCAGAGAAGAGCCTTCCGTTGCTGCGTGGAGCTTGTCAAGGGAGGACCAGATGCCTAGCTGGCTAGATGAGCAGCAGGCCACAGGCAGCTCACTGCAGAGAGCTCACCAGGCAGAACTGAGCCCGGAGAAGGCTGCCAAAGACCAGGTGTCTGGCTGGCTGGATAGAGTAGCAGCAGGACCATGAAAAGGTCAGTGTGGGCAGGCTGAGCCCAGGGGACTGAGCCCAGGAGCTGGCCAGACGAGGTGAGGGTACTGAGATGGGCCCTGCTGGTCTGGTTGCAGACTGAGCCCAGGGAGGGCTGCTGAAAAGGACCCCAGCTGAGGGTACCGAAATGGGCCCTGGCTGAGTGGTTGAAGGAGGCAGTGCCTCGAGGAAGAAGCTTTAGCGCTACAGCCCCTACCAGGACTGAGATAAGAACTCGCAACTATAGACCCTGGAACTGGGGGTAGCGTGTGTGGCTTGGTCACAGGGCTGAGCTGTCAAAGGCCAGCCAAGAGAACAAGTGTCAGGGAGGTGCTTGTGAAGGATAGGCACCACCATGATGTAAGACCAAAAAAGAAAAGAAAAACAGGCTCACACCTAACCGAGAGAAAGGGGGCCATCCACAAGAGATGGGTGCCCCCTCATGAAAAGACCTGTGTTTGCAGGCACTATCGGCCACAGAAAAGGGGGCACGCATGAGAGGCAGGTGCCAACCCTGTTGCAGTACACAAGGGAAAGCTTCTATTGCTTGTGACAGATGAACTGATAAATGATTGGACAGGGATTGCAGAGGGAGGCTTACCTTACCAAGGAATCTCACAGACCTCCTGGAATATCTGCTGAGAAAAAAATTCTATTTCATTCCCATCCACAAAAGAACCAGAATCAGATTAGCCATAGACTGGCTTCCACTCGCAGGGGTGTTTGGACAGTAATGCCTGTAAAGATTGTCTTATGGCAAGTTACATTTTGCCCACACTGTGACCCAAAAAAGCTTTTTTAAAACTTCGCATTAATTGTTTTCCACTAAAACAATGCTACTGCCTTAAGCTGCTGGTCTGCCAGGGTTCTCTCCACTTGTCCACCATTTTAAGCAGTATGACCAGGAACAAGAGATGGGAGAAGTGAGGATTGGGGATATTTGAATGAGAGTAACTGTGAAGCATCTACCCCCTACTGAATGGCATCTAAGATTATAGGATAAAACCCAGCCAAATATTATAGGAAAAAACCCAGCCAATAATGTCAAAGATGGCCATGCACATCTTACCCAGCTGAGATGCTCAGGCCTCCTCTGTTTCTTCTGCGTGTCGCCACTTCACTCCACTGTGCTGTTCCTGGGGCTGATTAGGGAAGACCTGTGATCCAAGGCTTCCTGCCCTCCCTAGGCTGGCTGTCTGATGGAGGGGCTGTGGGGATGTGTCTTCACAGCCATCTGACTTCTGAACGTACCCCTAGCTCTGCAGATGAACCCAGGCTGATCTGGGGCTGCATGCTTGGGACACTGCTCAGAACACACTCTGTTCATCATAAAACAGACAGAGTGTTGGGGCAGCACCAGATTTATTAACCTTATCCTTGGCCTTCCAGTGCCTCATCTTGAGCTGAATCCCATTTAAGTCTGCAGTGAAGACAAGGCTTTGCATGATCAGCTGCACCACCTGAATCCTGAATTCCTATTAACAGATAGTTCAAGGAGGAATATGGAGAGCCCATAGGGCCAAATAAGTTTGTTGAAACTGTCAGAACATTTATCAGTAATAGAAACATTTGGGGAAAGTTCACAAACTAAAAATGGCCATGTGTGATGAATAGATTGCTCACAACAAATAACATGACTAGCTCTAACTTTCCTGGGTTGCAAGGAAGCTAGGTGAGATTGGTACTCTCTGGTCTGGACAGATGATGGGCGGGTGGTGTCGTCAGATGTTCGGCTGCATGTGTGTGTTCCCCTGTGTGCCATCCCAGCTCTGCACAGACAGCTGGCACAGCAGACCTCAAGTGAACCAGTCAATGACCACAAGACCCATTAAGGTACGAAGGCACCCAGCCAGGTTTACTGTCAATGAATCATGGTCCTAGCTCCTTGGATCAATGTCTACAGTTATATTAGCACTTCTATGCCCGTGACAATGGACGCAGCTCAGTGAATGGCGGGACTTTCCATTCTCCTCTCAACTGGCCAAAGACACTCCCTCTGAAATGCATCTTTGTAGACCAATACAAACAAGTTACGTATTGCTTCTGACTTATTAGGGTGCCACCCATTGCCTTGTACATGTTGGTTTGATCAAAACATCTCTATCCATCATGCTGTCATCCTGACCTTATTTTTAGGATGGGTTAGTGTGTTCCTGTTATCTTTGGGGAATTTGCTGGTATCCAGGTGTTCCTGTACCACCTTTCTGGAATGTGTTTGCATATATATATCCTTGTGCCTGGCACTACTTAGAAATATGTGTTTCTGCAGTATTAGCCTTGTTCTTGCCAGATTCTGTGAGCGGGGCCTGCCTCTTGCTTACAACTTAAATTTCCTTTTAGCAGCAAAGTTTTGACTACTTTAGCCCAGACCTCATACCAGGCCACTGATACATGGGCTTATGTTTCAGGCCCTCTTCCTACTATAGGTGGGTGTTAGACAGGAAAGATGGAACTCCTGTATTTTCATCAACACGCTCTTTACAGTTAACTCTTTGTCTAGTGATTTTTCTATAAAGTGTCTCATCAGTTTGCCACATGGAGTTGCTGATGGGATTAATTAAACCACGCCATTGAGTATATAAGTTTCCCTTCCTTCACAATGGGAGGGAGCTGATCTGTTCTGTATAATCAGATGTAAAAAATACATTTTCCTCTCTCATTCCATGTTGCTCCAGTGCCTTTTAGCACCACAAAGAGGGACGGGCCGCTGAATTCTGATGTTTAATAAATCAGCTTGGGGACTGTACTTCATCAGCAGGACTGTCAGCTTGTTTTACAAAAGACATTTCCTTCACTGTCTTTTGTCTGGAACTAGGGTGACCAGATGTCCCAATTTTATAGAGACAGTCCCAATTTTGGGGTCTTTCTCTTTATATAGCCTCCTATTACTCCCCACCCCCATCCTGATTTTTCACACTTGCTGTTTGGTCACCCTATCTGGAACAGCTGCTGCTGCCTCGCATTAGCCACCATCTTTGAGTCTCACCAACATTTTGAATGCAAAGAGCTGATGTTACAACCAGTTTAGTAATGGGGGTACTGCGTATAGGAGCAACACAAGGCTCCATATGAGTGTATCTCAACCCACTTTAGGGGACCCTTGCATGTGGTACTGAACTGCCCTTGCTTTGTTATGTCAGAGTAATTGGAGCCATTTTCATTTAAGCCTGTTCTACTGACTCACACAGACAACGTAACAACAGTAGGAATGACCTATATGGCTAGGGAGACCATGCGTCCAGTTTTGGCCAGGACAGTCCTGTTTTTAAGCTCTGTTTCTGCCATTCCGACTTGTTTGACAAAATTGGGCATTTGTCCCATTTGCTGTTCCCATTCAACTGATCAGTTGACAAGAGGAGACAAACAAATATCCAGTTTACCAGAAAAAGTTGGATGTGACCCCTACGGGGAGGGGGCACAGAGGAGCATTGGGGAGAGCTGCAAAGCTAGGTGTTGGGCAGCTGGGCTCAGGAGTCAGCCCCAACCACAGCTGCGAGTGGTGCAGATCTCGGGGGCTGGGGGAGCGCACAGCCCCAGCCACAGGAAGCATGGGGAGCAGAGCTTGGAATCTGGGGTCAGCTGCTGGCAGCACAGAGCTTTGGGGGGGTCAGCCCCAGCCATAGGTGGCACAGAGCTTGGGACGGGGGGTCAGCCACAGCCGTGGGTGGCACAGGGCATGGAGCTTGGGGAGGGCGGAGATCAGCCCCAGCTGCTGGTGGCACAGAGCTGGGGGTTGGGGGTGGTCAGCTCCAGTCGCATGTGGCAGGAGGGTAGGGAGGTGAGCCCCAGCCACAGGGAGCAGGGAGCTTCGGTGGATCAGCCCCAGCCATGGGTGACATGGGATATGGAGCTCAGGGGAGTGGGGGGAAGAGTGTTCAGCCTCAGCCCTGGGCGGTGGCTCTGGCAAGCCCTGCGGCAGGGCAGGGGCAGCTCAGGCTCAGGCAAGCCCCAACCATCCCGTTTTTACTTTGGAAAATATGGTCACCCTATATATGCCCCTCATTCATGGTCCCCAGTGGTTTCAGTTGGCTATAGATATTTGATTTCTGTAATTCTTCCTTTTTTGTCCTCATCCAGGTAGTGTGTTCAGTGTTGCTGTGTGCTGTTAAGCAGCTGCTGGTACCAGCTCAGAGGTGGCTGTATTTTAGTTGGGGCTGTAGACCTACAGTTTACGAAGTGCTTTGTTATACTTTGTCATTGGTAGGACATGTCAATGTAGCATGTTATTTTCGACCTCACTGCATTCGCTGAGATACCACAGTTGCTGTTTAAAAGCTTTTGTTTGTTTAACACAGAGGCCAAATGTGGATTTTATCCTCTCCAGTGGCTGAAGCAAGAAATGACGAGTTTATGTGTCTGCTGCTGCCTCTAAACTGTTAGCTCTGGCTACTTAGCTTACGCAGTAGTGGCTTATGCATTTAAATTCAGAGATCATGGGTTTAATCCATGCCCGTGACCGAGTGATGGAGTCTGCTACATTTGAAAACTGAGTACATAGCTGTGCTCAAGTTTGCCATGGTTAGCCATGCCTTTGCCACCTCGAAACACAGGGCTAAATGATGAGACCATTCAAAAGCTGTATCGAGAGTGATATGCAGCTGTGTGCTCGTAAAGCACAGTCTTATGTACAAAGCACATTACACTTAGCCTCCAGCATCTGTCTAGCCTGCCAATAGCCGGCCAGCTGGATTTTGCCATTTGTGGGGTTTGAGAGAGAATGCTCTAAATGGTTTGGGACCTGACTGTTCCTCTCTCTGTTTGTGTAATATAGATGCAGTTGCAGTTGGCAGAGGCACTAGAGTTGGCACTAGGGTGATCAGATGTCCCAATTTTATAGAGACAGTCCCGATTTCTGGGTCTTTATCTTATATAGACTCCTATTACCCCCCACCCCATCCCGATTTTTCACATTTGCTGTCTGGTCACCCTAGCTGGCACCTGTCATAAACAGGTAAGTAAGAGTTAATAGAACAGGAGTACTTCATGTCTCTTTTGCCTGTAAAGGGTTAACAAGATCAGTGAACCTGGCTGGACCAGAGGACCAGAGGACCAATCAGGGGACAGGATACTTTCAAATCTTGAGGGAGGGAAGTTTGTATGTGTGCTGTTAGGGTTGTTCACTCTGGGGGCTCAGAAGGACCAGATGTGCAACCAGGTTTCTCTCCAATCTCTTTGATACAGGTTCTTATAGATTCAAAATAGTGAGTACTAGGTAGATAAAGCGAGTTAGGATTATGCTTGTTTTCTTTATTTGCAAATTTATATTTTGCTGAAAGGATTTTAATTTGTACTTGTATACTTAGGCTGGGAGGGTATTCCCAGTGTCTATAGCTGAAAGACCCTGTACCTATTCCATTTTAAATTTACAAAGATAATTTTTACTGTTTTTCTCTCTTTAATTAAAAGTTTCTTGTTTATGAACCTGATTGATTTTTTTTTATTCTGGTGTGAGACCCCAGGGGACTGGGTCTGGATTCACCAGGGAATTGGTGGGGAGAAAGGAGGGAAGGGGGGGGAGAGGCTAATTTCTCTCTGTGTTAGGATTACTGTCTCTCTCATGGAGAATCTGGGAGGGGAAGAGAGAAGGAGGGGGGAAGGTGCATTTTCCTCTCTGTTTTAAAATTCAAGGAGTTTGAATCACAGTGATCTTCCAGGGTAACCCAGGGAAGGGAAGCGTGGGAGAGGCAATGGTGCGGGAAAGGGTTTACTTTCCTTGTGTTAAGATCCAGAGGGTCTGGGTCTTGGGGGTCCCCGGGCAAGGTTTGGAGGGGACCAGAGTGTGCCAGGCACTGGAATTCCTGGTTGGTGGCAACGCGACAGGTTCTAAGCTGGTAATTGAGCTTAGAGGAATTCATGCTGGTACCCCATCTTTTGGATGCTAAGGTTCAGAGTGGGGAATTACACCATGACAGCACCAGAGATGAGAGGGCATTCCCTGAGGAGGATCATTTACTTTGCAATTTACTCCCCCTCCTCCTTCTCTGGGACAGATTTCTTATCCCTGCACGTGAGCTGCAAAACTCCCTTCTTTCTGCAGATATCTGGGGAATGGCGATGGTTGGGGGTTGAGCTGGGGAGAGAGAGGGGGCGGGGGTCAAGTCTGTTCAGTCGTGTGCCTGGCTTGCATTTGTGTCCTGGAGATTAACTAACATTTTTGAACCCAAGAGCCCGAGACGTGTTCTAAAATCAGTGGCGCAATAAACATGCGGCTTGGCATACGTATGGAAACCCCTCAATGTGTGGACAAGCTTACCTTGACTTACCAAGGCTCATTAGGGAGCCACACGCCTATGCTGGGCTCGTTTGGGTATGGGGCAACTTGAAAATGGTGGCTGAATAACAGGGGTGCCAGCCTGCTGGAGATGGAGAAGCTCTTCTCTGGGGAGCCAAAGATAAATAAAATTGACATTGCTGTAGGTTCAACAGAGCCATGGGCTAGTGTTGTCAAGTGGCTGGATCCTAGGCTGACAGCCAAGAACCCCTGAGTCCCACTCTTGCCTCTGCTACAGACTGGCCTTGGACAAACCTCTTACGTCCCTCAGTTTCTGCAGTAAATAATATCAGCTAATAGAATAGAGGTCTTGGGAAGATTAGTTAGTTAATTTTTGTACTGTGCTTGAAAAATACAAAGCACTACAGTAGATGAGTGCTTAGCTTTCTTGTCCCTGCTTAGTACTGTGTGACTTGGTTGTTTTGTGATAGATGCATGCAGGGTGCAGATTCACTGATATTTCATTTTATTCTTACCCTTAACCAATCTGAGCATAGCACTCTGCTTCTCGTTTCAAGGAGCAGTACGGCTCCCTTTGAATAATTCCTGCCTGGTGCTACAGCACTAATTTCCTACTTGTCTGCTAATATGCCCTGCTACACATATTAAGGATTTAAAATGTGATATAAATGATTAATTCCCGTAGTGAATTATAAATATGCACTGACAGATTAAAGTTCTCTGGTCTCTATGACTGTCTGGTCTATATAGAGAGTAGTTATAGAGCCCCTGACTTCCTGCTTTGCAATAGCCTCCAAGCACACAGAGCACTGCTATAACCACCACCGATAGATGAACCTCCAGCTGGTTTGGATTGAAGGTCAGGTCAGATAAGCACCTGACTGATCAGGTGTTTATTTGTATCTGTGGCATCTAAGTCTCCTGGAAAGAGAAATTCTCATTAGACCAGGCTCTCCCATGAGATTTCTGTTTCAGACTTCACCTAGGCCAAGAGACTGCCCCATCTCCTAGTATTCTTGTACCTCCATTCCTGAGGGAAGCCAGATGTGCATAGGCTAAATGGAAAAATAAATACATTCATCAAACGCACTCAGACGCTGGAAAGGTTCATGTTTGTGCTGAGTCTTGGGCGAAGGTTCAGGCTGTGATTCGTTTGTGCAGGACAAAGGCTACCTGTCTCTTGTTGTGCGGGAGATGTCACCAGCTCGCTCTGATGCGGGGGCCGCACAAGACTGAAGTAGTAGATGTGCTGTCCGACCAGTGAGCCAGCTCTGGTGGTTGACATAGCACACCTGCTCTTTAGACTTCAGCATGTCACTAGCTGCCTATTACCAGAACCTAGCGAGGAATGAGATCAGGGACAAATACATTACACAGCTTTGTGTGAATGCATTCAGGCTCTTATGATTATCACCAAGCTGGGTTATTACTCTGTCCCCTTGATGATTTTCTCTATTTCGTTTCTGTCAATAGCGAGGTTTGTCTGGGCCTGGTGTATTAAGAGGTGCGTTTTTCTCCTTAACCCTTGTTAGTAAGTTGTGCTGCAGTTTGAGTCTCAATGGGAGAATCCAGGCTCAGTGGCTTTGTATTACATTAAAGCAGTGTGCGTGGGAGGAGTGTGAGGGAGTTATTTCTGCATTTGATCCCCAGGAGGAGACTGAGTGTTTTTGACTGACTGACTGACAGTCTGAGGCGAGGGACATATGTGAATAGAACTGAACTACGTTGTTTATCTCTTTATTGTCTCACTGTATCTATTCCATGGGCTGCTGCTGTGCCACGTTAAACCTTCATAATCCATCTAGGTGAAACAACAAACAAAGCCTGGGGAAGCTGGGATTTACTGCACCAGCAAAGACAAGGAACAAGATTCACAGTACAGGGTCAATATCCGTGACAATGCTTTTTGTTAAATAGCACCTTTCTTTTGAGGATTTCAAAGCACTTTACAGACCCTGCATAAGGGATATCGGACTGGCCAGACTGGAGGAGACCCTGGTCCATCTAGTCCAGGAGTTCTCAAACTGGGGGTCATGACCCCTCAAAGGACCACGAGGCTATTAAGTGGGGGCTATAAGCTGTCAGTCTCCACCACAAACCATGCTTCATCTCCTGCATTTATAATACTGCTTAATATAAAAAGGGGGAGGGGTTAATTTATAAGGGGAGGTTGCACTCAGAGGCTTGCTGTATGAAAGGGGTCACCAATACAAAGTTTGAGAACCACTGATCTAGTCCAATATCCTGTCTCCAAGAGTGACTGGCACCAGCTGCTCCGGAGGTAGGTGTAGAAAGGAAGACAGAAACTCAAGAGCCCTGGGTTCTATTCCTGGCTCTAGATCTGGTCTCCTGGATGACCATGGACAAGTCACTATACTTCTCTGTAAAATGGGTATAATGATACAGACTTCACTTGCAAAGCATTTTGAGAACTATGGGCAAAAAGTGCTATGTAAGATGTAGACGGTATTAGATTCTGGAATAACTTACCCACAGGAACAATTGTTTCCTAAAAATTATTAGTTAGATGTTGGCTTATGCCCTGAAGCATCAGAGTTGTATAACTCTCCCAAAACTCTTCTGTAGTCTTACCAAGAAAAATCTAAGCAGATATACAGGTCTGAAAGTCCTCCCATAATGCTCACTAAGAGCTGACAGCCATTCCTTCTGTGTTCTACAAGTTACCAGGTCAGTTATTCCAGTCTAATTTCAACCAAGTGTACTAGCCCTTGCTCGTAAAGGACATCAAGGTCTTACCAAGACTGAATATCCTCTTGGGGAAAAGGTCTAGCTACCAGGCCGTGAGCAGGGCTGAAGTCCAGATTGCCACCTTCCCAAGCAAAGATGAAAATCTGCTGACAAAGCCCAACCACTTCAAATGTCAGACCTGCCCAAAGGACCTGGCAGATGTCAGCATTGGTGTAGATCAGACTCTCCTGCTTATTCCTGATGAAAGCTCTAGCTACACAGGGCCATGTTTTCCTCACCCAGAGCTGCACACAATGCTATTCAATGGATATACAATACAAAGTATTGCATAGACACTTAGGTTCTCCAGCACACTGAATGAACTGAAGAATTGGTAGGAAGAATTGTGGAGAGCATGAAATTAGTCAGAATTTTTGTTTATAATCAGCACAAGGATGGAAAGTGCCACCTCCATAGTTAGCATTGACCATGCTTTGGCCCTCTCCCATGCTTCTATATTGAGCCCCATCCATGCAGCTGACTGAGGGAAAGGAGTAACTATTCCAGGGAGGTGGCCCACTACGCTTCATCCCCCCAGAGTGATGATGCGTTGGAAACTCATGGCTTCCTCTGGCATGAGCAGAGGGTATGACATGTTCCATTGTCTGCGACATACTGAGTCAAACATTTACATTGTCAGCTGTCTCTTCGAATGTACTGATTGGATCCTTTACAAATGTCTCTCTTGTTCTGATAAAACAGTAAATCTGTGGCCTTTGAAGACATTTTGATGAAATTCTTTTACAATATTTATAGTCTAATAGCAACACCTTTTACACTGATATATCTCTGAAGTGAGTAAAAAAGATTTTCTCTAATGATAGGTGAGCTCTTTATAGCTCATGAAATACACCCCAAGCTGTAAAAGCCCGTCATTTGTGAGGGCTACTACTGTGGACCAGATGACTGTTTTAATATCCATCTATTTACATTTCATGAGTAGAGTGGAGAAACCCCACTGCTGGTGAGTTTAAAAAATAATTATATTTCAAAAATGTCATGTCATCAGAGAGTGATAGTTCAGGCTGTGACATCATAGCCCTGATATGACTTTTTGGAATATCAGCCTTTTAACTAATAGAAATGCAACACACAAATAACATGCTGCCTGAGAGACTGGGTTATATCTGATGCCACATTCACGGCCCCCCCCCCATCAATAAGTGATTTGGGATTAAAACATGCATTTTAGAACCACTTAGAGGATTTTTTTCCTCCTTCTTCTAAGCAAATTTTTAAAGGCAGGGCTGTGCCTCAAGGAATCAGTAAGAGGAGGTGCATAGCTGAGCTGGATGGGGAGAACCCCAGGGATAGAATTGCAGCTCCGAATATTTGTTAAACACTCAGAAAATGACATAGTAAAAGGTAAATAAAAGCTGTCACCTACTAACTGCAAATAAAGCACATGGTCTGCATCATGGCATTATTACACACACATAATTGCATGTAAGGGAATGGGGAATTTTTTTTATCTAAAACATGTTCTCTTAAGAGCCTAGTTTATTACCATTACTTTCCTAGGACTTCTTCAGTTTACGTTTTTTAAAGCAGAGAACTTTTCAATGCATCATTTCCCCTCCCCCAAATAAATGTGTTCATTTATTTAAAACAAAAAAACCCAAAAGAACCTCTGAATATACCAGATTTTCACCTCTCAGGATATTTTTATGTAAGTATTAGAACATAAAATGTGAAAATAACTTTTTCAACCATATCTTAGTCTCTCTTACTCAGTTTTTTTCTTTATAATTTGTAAATCCAAGCTTTCAAAAATTTAGGAAATACCCACACACAAATCTTTGTTGAAATACGTTTGCTCAAGTGAGTATCTGAACAACACAAAGAGCAAAGTCAAGGAATCATAAGTTAAGCACGTCACTCTCCACAACATATAACTCCAGTTATTTAATGAATTCATCTCCCTAATCAACTATTCACCAAACTCCAATTTACCTCAGTGCCACAAACAGTAATTCTTTCAGGGTGGGAATAATGTGGGGATATTGAAGGCCAACATATCTCAGAAACAGGTGAACAGTTTTTCCTTAAAGTTCTGAAAGCAGTTCTCCTTCCAGCTGAGATGATGCATGGCAAAATTCAGTTGGAAATGAGATTTATTTTAGGAGACGGAGTGAAAGCGCACACTGTCCCTTGCATTTAGAACATAGACACTGAATTACAGTACATGTGCCAAAGATGCAGTGTGAATTCTCTCCAATTATCATTGGGGTACAATGATGTTTTCCCCTTATTTGCACTCCTGAAAGCTTAACCGTATTGTTTTCAACCTCAGAAATGGTTTGGTCAAAGAATTCCCTTTCTGGCTTTCCCCAACCAATTTTTCCCTCATTGCAGTTTCATTTTCACATTACCTCTGTACTTGCAGGATCAGAATTGCTGACACACTGTTGAAAAAGGCTCTATAAATTTCTCATCACTTCCCCCAGCCCACTGTGGGCCTGGTTCAACATTCATTGAAGTCCATGGGATACTCCCATAGACATCATTGTCCACTGGAGCAGGAAATTGAGTGAAATTTCTCACAACAGGCCTGTTCTCCAGAGTAGATACAGCCAAATAACAGCCTTTTAAGTTCACGGGCAATTCCAAAAAATTATGGGGAAAAATGTTTGGAGTTGAATTGAAATGAAATTTTTTGAAAATGTTGGCAAATTGAAAAGTTAAAAAATATTTTATTTTGACAAAATTGAAATATTTTTGTTTTCAACCAGTTTTAAATGGTTTGATTGTTCTTTTTAAAATAAAATTCAAGGACATTTGAAATAAAAAGCCATTTTTAATAGAATAATTGAAATGAATCATTCTGCAAATATTAAAATGAAACAAATTTTTTCCTGAATGTTTTCAGTTTTTTTCCAACTGAAATGATTCAACAAAACTGAAATGAATTCATACAAAAAAATTAGTGTCTTTGAATCAGCTTCTTTTTTTTTTTTTAACCAAAAAAGGTTTTGCCCAAAAAGTTTTGCCTAGTTGTATTCATGAACATTCCAACCCAGTTATGCAGATGTGAAAGGTTTGGCTAATTCAGAAAGTTTGGATTCAATTATTATATTAACGGAACCAAACATTTACAGGTCTCTGCCATTACTACTTGGCATGAACTACCTGTCTCTGATTAATGAGTGGCTAGTTAACATTATGAACATATCTGTAATCCTTTCTCTTCTGCTGGATAGTCTCAGAACCATTCAGCTGTGTGTCAGAGCCTGCTACATAGCTAACACCTAATGAAGATTCTTCCCTTGTTCAAGTGGTAGGGGCTGTGCATTTGAAGCAGAGGGATTTGCATTCTAATCTTGCTGTCGGGAGGTTCTGACTGATGTAGTAACAGCCATAAAGTTCCTAAATAGCTGTGGAGTTGTTACAAGATTAATAACAACGGAAGCAGGTTAACAGATAAAGCCATTTCCTTTACTTATGATCTATGCTGGGACTCACTGCTGTAGAGCGTGAATGAATTGGCTGTGATGTTATTGTTAATTAGCATGCATGACCACGGCCTGATACTGCAGACTGTTACTAAACTGACTCTCTCTCACTGATTGTGTGTCCCTTGCTTGTTATTGGAATCTGCACACTTGTCAAAGTCCTGCCCTCAGAGAGCCTGGTAGAGCGTGCAGTCTCCCTGCAGTCATGTGTTTCCTTGATCACCTTTACAAGAAGGCAGTGATGAAGCTAGTCCCATCAATTACTCTTCCTGACGGTAAAGGGTCTGGATTTATGAGCATGTGTCAGACACTGTGGTTTAATTTGTCCACCTGAAAAAAGATGAACTGTTCTCCTTTCGTATCCATGATGCACATAAATAATGCACCTGTCGCTTGAAATATCTACTAGCCTATATTTTAATCTCAAAGCTCTCCTCCCCTCCAAGGAAGCTCAACCAAAATGTGGTGCTGATTTTAATGAAATGTTCAGATTATAGTTTTCCAGTAAATCCTGACCTGGCATGAACTAAGCAGTGTCCATGTTTAGCTGCAGATTGCAATCTGCTGGCAGAAGTTATTCTGTCTGCATAAAGAACTGTGATTAAAAAAACTCACTTTAATAAGCTCCAAAGGGCACCTGATGAAGACACTCATGCAAATTAGTGACCTGCAACACTTGGCATTTTTTAACTACATACCTCAAACCACTTGACAAAGGTAAGCCATCTTGTCCCCATTATATATGGGAAAACAGAGGGCGAGGGGGTCAATGCTCAAGAGGGAGTTGAATTATTCTGCATGCAGGAAAGAAATAGTGGAAATGAGACTAGAACCCAGGCTTCTGATTCATAGAGTAGTGCCGTATCCATGTTTGTTTCTCTCCCTTTCTCCTGTCACTGGTTCCTTTGCTCTGTTATTGTTTTATTTATCGTAACTGCAAAGTGCTGTTGGAAGCCATTTGTAAGAAATATGCAGCGCTAAATAAAATAGCATCATTTTGTGAGATGTGGCATTTAAAAACAGAGGACTTTAATTACTAAACCCCAGTGGAGCTGGAGAACACCTGACATCCTGGGCCTGTATACTGTGACTTCTAAGCTGCTGCCTACATTCTGTAGCAGGGAGCGAGGACTGCATAGCAGTGGGTAGCTCACACTGAATACCTTCGGGAGTGCATGCCCCAAAAGGATAGCTCTAAACACCCTTTTTATAGGGTGAAGCATGCACTTCCTTTCCCCAATCCTAGCTCAGCAACTAGGGCCGGCTCCAGGGGTTTTACTGCCCCAAGCAGCCAAAAAAAAAAAAAAAGGGCTGCGATCTCGATCTGTGGCAATTCAGTGGGAGGTCCTTCGCTCCGAATGGGAGTGAGAGACCTCCACCGAATTGCCGCCAAATACCTGGACGTGGTTGCCCCAAGCACCTGCTTGCTAAGCTGGTGCCTGGAGCTGGCCCTGTCAGCAACGTTGGCCAGTTTAAAACGCCTCTTTTGGGATGTTTAGCTTCCAGAGCCGTCCTTAGCCATAGGCAGAACAGGCAGCCGCCTAGGGCACCAAAAGGTCTGGGGGAACCACTCTGCCGGGAGCCCATGTAAGAGCAGGGCTGCTGGGTCCTAGAGAGAGCCGAATGCAGCACAGTCTGGGGGAGGGGATTGGCTGCTGGGAAGTCTTTGGGAAGAGGTGGGGGAAGGAACTCACCTGTGAATGTGACTCTTTCCCCCGGCGTGAGGGCTGTCAGGGCTGTGTTGGGTGAGGTGCTGGTGGGGAAGTGAGGCTGGCTGCCTATCTGCTGAGGAGTGACAGTGGAAGTAACTCACTTCCTCGCAGGCAGCCAGGATTAGAATGGTCACACACAGTTGGGCTGGGGATAGCCAGATAGCATGTGCAAAAACTCAGGACAGGGGGTTGGGGTAGGGTGAGCAGATGTCCCACTTTTATAGGGACAGTCCCAATGTTTGGGTCTTTTTCTTATATAGGCTCCTATTGCCCCCCACCTCCCGTCCTGATTTTTCACACTTGCTGTCTGGTCACCCTAGGTGGGGGTAATTGGTGCCTATATAAGACAAAACCCCAAATATCGAGACTGGCCCTATAAAATCAGGACATCTGGATCTGGTCACGCTAGCTGGGGAGCGCATCTCTCCCCTGGACTGGCAGTGATCCATCTCATCCTGGGGAAGCTGCATGGGGCAGGATGAGCTGCTGTGGCTCCATGGGTGCCCCGTCCCTGAGATCAGATGCTGTACTAACTTCACCATGGTCCATTGAGCTGTGTGATCGGACCTGAGGGTTTGCTGCTGCTGTTGCCACTCTGCACCTCAAGTTGTGGATTTTGGGGTCCTGCAGTTTTCCAACTATCTCCTCTTCTACTGCAGCTGTTGAACCAGCAGGCTGAGGGGGTAAGCAAGCATGAAAGCAGTACTGTGTTGCGATTTTGATTGTCATTGAGCAAATTTGTTTGCCAAAAATGCTTGCTAAGAATCCTGAATTCAATTTCAATATTTTTTTTTAAAAAAAATCAATATCTTAGCCAAAAACAGAAAATTAAGTTGTTGACAATTATTTGTGACAAGTTTGGTATGGGGAAGGGAGTGGGCCAGTTTTCATCAGAGAAACAAAAAATGTTGACTGACTTTCCTATAGCCCTGTAACTGCTAAATAGAGCCCTCCAACAACTGTAATATGCTCATCTCCTTACTAATGTATAGAGCAGGGGTTGGCAACCTACGGCATATGTGCCAAAGGTGGCACGCGAGCTGATTTTTGATGACACCTAGTCATGAATGAATGGCTCAGCCCACCGCTGCTCTGGGATTCCGGCTGCTGCCCCATTGCCACTCGGGGTCCCAGCTGCCAGCCCCACTCAGCACCTGCTGCTGTCCTGGAGACCCCCAAGGAACCCCAGGCTGGCAGCAGGCTGAGCAGGCCGGCAGCTGAGACCCCGGCTGAGCCACTCAACCTGCTGTCGGCCTGGGGTTCCATTCACTCAGCTGGCAACGGGCTGAGCGGAACTAAATTAACGAAATAGGAAAACAAGAGCAACTAATGACAAAGTGCAAGAACCTAGAGCAGTGGTCCCCAACCTTTTTCGTCTGGCAGGTGCCAGACGAAGGACCATGGTGGTGGATGAGCATCCGCTGAAATGCTGCAGAAATTCGGCAGCAAGCAGTGTCATCCAGAGGCATTGGCGCCAAAATGCTGCCGAATTTCGGCGACATTTCGGCAGATGGTCGTCCTCCGGCCAGTATGCGGGTGCATTGAGAAGCCCCTGTAGGTGCCATGGCGCCCACGGGCACCACATTGTGGACCCCTGACCTAGAGAGCCTCCTGAAGCATGGTGATCATTTTGATTTAAATGGACTTGAACTGTACGAAGAATTGAGTTGTTGCCACATGCAAAATCAATGATGGACATTGTACAGTTTATTCATACCAGCAAACTTGCCACTCATATTCTACCCACAATTCCTGTAACAGTAGCATCAGGAGAACATAGTTTCTCAAAACTAAAGCTCATTAAAAACTATCTCCACTCTACAATGAGTCAGGAACACTTGACTGGTCTTGCTATTCTTGCAATCGAACAAGACGTCACTTTGTCTTTGTCATACGATGACATTATTACTGATTTTGCAGCCAAAAAAGCCAGAAAGATTGCTTTTAATTAAAAACTAATCCTTGTTTCAATACCTCTTCATATATATTTCCAATAAAATGTTGACAAATTAAAAAAATTATATTATTTGCATCATTCTGTCAAATCAGAATTTTTTCTACAGTGCTACTTTTTAGTGCTACTTCAGTGTGCTTAATTAATTTTAGTGCATTACAGTGTGCTTAATTAAGTTAAACTGGTTTTAGTAACATGCCTGTGGCAAGTTTTCCAATACTGTTTGCTTATGTTTGTGTTGCTAAGAGCAAGACAGGCACAGGGGCACAAGGGGAATCATGAAATCCAGTGTCCCACTTGTGCACCAACACGGGGACAGGCACATGACTGGTCTTGCAGCTCCAGAACTGCCATTCCCCTTTTCCATTTATGTCCAGGAGAGGTAAGCAAAAGGAAATGCGGGTTCTCTGTAGTTTCTCTGGCCTGTTTTCTTCTAGCAGAATGATTTTAACCCTGAGTATATCCAAGATGCTCATCTGAAATGGAGCAGCCACCTACAATCCCAAGTTAATATTCATGCCTTGTGTGGAATTTCAAATACGCCCACCTCTTAAACCCGACATCAAGCCATCTTTGCAGCTAATGAGCTAGGCATAGACACTATGCCGGCAAGTTGTAATGGAATAAATATGATAAACAACCTGTTTCCAGATGGCTTTTTATGTAACACTGTTTATACAGCATTGATAGATGGCAAATTTTATGCCAATAAATTCTTGTATTTTAAAACATTTGCCATCTTAATTGGCCAGTTTACATGTAAAATATGTTTATGTGCATTGCTAAATCGAAATGTGACATGGTAGTGTCTTTGGATTAAGCAGACATCACTCACATGCTGGCCCATCTGTCTGTGTTCAAGGAAACTGGGGACAGCATGCGAGAGGAATGTCACCTATTGTGAATGGCTTTTACATAATAGGAATTAGGTTCAGATTAAAGCTGGAATTGGGGACGTATGTTACTATTAAACTCCTGTCACTTGCTAGATGGTACCTTCAAAGGGTCTGAATCCCTTGCTCCACAGGCTAGCAGGGCTTTGGAGCACTGTGCAGAAAGTGTAACAGGGAGGAAAAATGGTTTTCTGGTTAAGGAACTGGCCTGAGGCTCAGAAGTGCTGGGTTCAATTTGTGGCCTTTGAGTCCTGTAGACTCCTCATATGATTTTTTTAAAAATGTACTATATTAAGTCTTATCATAGAATATCAGGGTTGGAAGGGACCTCAGGAAGTCATCTAGTCCAACCCCCTGCTCAAAGCAGGACCAATCCCCAGACAGATGTTTGCCCCAGATCCCTAAATGGCCCCTTCAAGGATTGAGCTCACAACCCTGGGTTTAGCAAACCAATGCACAAACCACTTATCCATCCCTCCCTCCTGTATGATCTCTTGTCAGTCATCTAGTCTCTCTGTCCTCAGCTTCCCACCTATAAAATGGGTCTGTGCCCTTCAAGATGCCTATGAAGGGAAACCAAATAATATTTTATGAGACACTCTGTTACTGCAATGATGGAAGCCTGTGACAGGAGGAAGACCCATGTCCATCCCGTGTGAACCTCCCACAATTTCCTCAGGCCCACTGTAACAGGAGCAGAAGGAAATGTGGCCAGTCCAACGTGAAGCATGCTGTGATGATGGAACTTCAGATGTGAGGGAGTAAAAGAGGGGAAACCAGCAGGCCTCCAAACAATGGCCTGAAAATAAGCCCCTACAGGCACAAAGTCTGATTCACCTCTCTGTTACTGCAGTTATGCTGGTTGCTGCAGTTTGAAATGAGAGGAAGAATTCTTGAGACAGAGAGTTGGAGAGAGGCTGTGCCGAAGGGCCAGAGCTGCAGAAGAGAAGGCTCTCACACACCAGTGCCACAAATGGGGATCCACAACAAAAGGGGCAGGGAGGAGGAAGGACGATGCTTCTGCCTCTACAGCCAGCAGAGCTGTTTGGCAAGAAGATGGCTTGTTGCAACTTCCTAAGGGATAGCTTCTGTGCAAGAGCTCTCCTTGGGAAAGGATTTCTCTTACAAATGCCTCTTTTTCACTGAGACATCTAGAGATGGGGCCAAACCCCAAAGTTCAGACAGTGATGCAGGGTTCACAGGCCGTTCTGTCTAGGGCTGTTCAGCTCTGGGCCTGATTCAGGCCCAAGATCAGACCAAATTTACACCCAGGTGACTCCGTTGACTTTGCTGGAGTTACTCCTGACATTTTGGAATAGACCATTGTAAAGATGCAGCCGGTTTGTGTTTCAAACATGCCCTGAGCTTTGCAGGTGACTGGAGTTTTAGTTTAGGCACATCTCAGCTAGAATTACTATGGTCAGATTCATCTCTAGGGTAACTCCATTGGGGTTAATCCCAGGAATTTATTTGACCCTGTGGGGCTGATTCCAGCTTCACATCTTACTTATAGTAGGATAAATTAGGAGTAACTCCAGTGATGTCAATGAAGGGGGCAACATAAAGCTGGCATAAGTAAGAGCAGAATCAGGTGCAGCAGACCTTAATATTGTGTTCACTTCTGAAACTTGTTTCCAGAATCTCTGCAAACAAGAGAAATTTATAATTTAATGGCTCCCTGCTGCCTCCTCAGCTGGGTTTTGTGTTCTCTCCAGCACGTTCATTACACGTATATCTCCATTTCTGCTCCTCGTCATCTCTGCTGCTTTCGTTTGCATGTTCAGACCCAGAACCTCTGGCAGGTTTGGCTCCTCTCTGGTAGAATTCAGGCCTGGCTCACAGTTGGTCTGCATTCTGCAACCTAAAATGGAGGTTCTCCTGTAGAGGCTGTGGGATCCTGCCAAATGGTGAGTGCCTCTGACCAGGTGCTGGTGGAACCCCCTGTTCAGTGTGCGTTACACAGCCATCTCTACTAACTGTATTAACCCCACTTGGGCAGACTCTGGAGAATGAACCTAAGACCTTTAACACTGAAATTACAATTGTCTATCATTTGAACTAAAGGACTAAGCCTGTTAGTCTGAAGCAGTAGCAGACTTGGAAACATCCGAGGAAGAATTTCCAGAGGGAGACATGTAACTAGGGTGGGGCGCAAAGTGGTTTTCTCATCCTATGACATTTTAAGATTTTTTTCTTTTTTAAATCCCATCCCAAACTGGGACAGAAAATCAAGGACTCAAATTTTCTATTCAAGTCAATTGAAATGTTTTGTTTTGTTAATTTCTAAAAATGCTTAGTTGCAAACTATTTTTAATGTTTGTTTGTAGTAGAATTAGCTTACATTTCAAAAAATTAAAATAGTTTCAGAGAGGAAAAAACAGATTTTTGTTCTGAAAATGTCAAAACAGGGCATTTCAACAATTTCAAAATTTTTTCCATCATTTTTTTTTTCAAGTCAAGAAATTCATTGAAACCAATCCTTTCCAGCAAAAAGGTTTTCTTTCAACAAAGAGCTGATGATCATGATGGTCCCTTCTGGCCTTGAAGTCTATGAGAAAAGTTTTTTAGTTTTGACAAACTGGCATTTTTTGACAAAAAATATTTTGTTGAAAAATTCCTGACCAGCTCTACATGGGACATGCACAGAACAGTGCCCAGCGCCTTGCAAGAGGCACCAAGCACCTCCCAGGATCAGATCTCTCATGCCTGATGCCCTCCCACTAGAGTCAGCAGCAAACCTCCCAGCGATTTCCATGGGATAGTGGTTGAATGCTGTGAAACACTTAGATTGTGAATGCAGGAGAGACAGAGCCCTATGAAATGCATAGCCTTGTAGTACAATCAGTTCATAGTTTTATCTGCTTTCTCACTTTATTGGCTATTTGTTCTAATAGATTCACTCATGTATAACATTAACATAAATTGATACCACGCCGATTTATTCATTTGAACATGTTTACTCATTTAGGAAGGCTGATCATCACTGAGTTTGCTCTACAGCACATGGTGTGTTTTATTTAGCCTGTAACTCATTTATCAAGTATTTATCGAACCGGGCTTCCCTGAATAATAAAACCAGATGGCTTAGTGTACAGTGAATGTGTCCTTCTGACAGGTTTATTCCATTATTTTTCTTTAAGTGAGACCTTCGTTTCACTTGGCTTTAAAAAGGGCATTGTCAAGGTTGTTAAAAAGGGAAATTGGCAGCAGCCCTTAGTTATAGCTACTGCTTTAAGGTGGAATTCTCATGAAAGGTCTGGCTGATTGGGCCCCACAGGCTGGGTTTTCCAAAGAGCTCAGGGCCAGATTTCCAAGTGCTCAGCGCCCACCATTAGGTCCAGATTTTCACAGGTGCTCAGCATCCAGCAGCTCCCACTGTGATACATGGGTGCACTCAGCATCCAACATGCACCCATTAAACTGAGCTCATTGGGAAATCTGGCTATAGAAGAGGGAATGCGCAAAGATGAGGAGGCAAGATCCATCCTTCCCTATCTAGGAAAAGAGTTCAAGCCACAGCCCAGCCCCCCACTCGTACTTCTGTCTGTGGGTTGGAGTAGGAGTCCCATCCGCTCCTTCTGCATCACTTGAGTGGAATGATGGGACTGCTGAATCCACTGAGTCAGGGTAATGTCCCCTCCCTGCTATGGGACCACTCCTCAAGGCGCTTACACTCTGGGGCTTAAGTGGTGAGTTGGGACATTTTGCAGGCCCTTGTGCGATTCACATCCCTAAAGGCTTCTGAGCCAGTTCTAAGGTTCTTACCGAAGAATGAGATATAACTACAGCAACCTCCCATTTAATCTGGTTGCATTCAAATTGTGAGGAGAGCTGGAGTTTGCAGGATCTTGTGGAAAGTGTAGGGATACTGCAGTGATAGTAGCCTACCTCCTATCTCTTGAAGAATAACCTGCTCATCTGTTGGAACATGCTCCAGTTTTTACAGACAACGGTGTTTTCCATTTTGTCTGTTTGCAGTGAGGGTCATTTGTTGAATTTCAAGGTCATGATAAGCAGTTGTATAAAGACTTGAGAGACAGTGCTGTCGATACCTGCACAGCTATTGTCTTAAGAGCTACATTGGATACTACATATCATCTGCTAACTACCAAGGCAGCTGTGCTCCTCTGGGACAACATGGATCACAAATCGCAGGTTGGACCCTGTGAGAGCAGAGAAGAAAGAACATGTGGAGGAGGTGAGCAGCCCTCAGTGTTGAAAGAACAGGTTAAGGACTATTTTAAAAAACTGGACATGAAGAAGTCCATGCGGTCAGATCTAATGCATCCAAGGGTGCTGAGGGAGTTGGATGATGTGATTACAGAGCCACTGGCCATTATCTCTGAAAACTCATGGTGATTGTGGGAGGTCCTGAATGATTGGAAAAAGGCAAATATAGTGCTCATCTTTAAAAAAGGGAAGAAGGAGGATCCGGGGAACTACAGACTCTTCAGTCTCACCTCAGTCTCTGGAAAAATCATGGAGCAGGTCCTCAAGGAACCCATTTTGAAGCACTTAGAATTATAGAATATCAGTGTTGGAAGGGACCTCAGGAGGTCATCTAGTTCAACCCCCTGCTCAAAGCAGGATCAATTCCCAACTAAATCATCCCAGCCAGGGCTTTGTCAAGCCTGACCTTAAAAACCTCTAAGGATGGAGATTCCACCACCTCCCTAGGTAATCCATTCCAGTGCTTCACCACCCTCCTAGTGAAAAAGTTTTTCCTAATATCCAACCTAAACCTCCCCTACTGCAACTTGAGACCATTGCTCCTTCTTCTGTCATCTGGTACCACTGAGAACTGTCTAGATCCATCCTCTTTGGAATCCCCTTTCAGGTAGTTGAAAGCAGATATCAAATCACCCCTCATTCTTCTCTTCTGCAGACTAAACAATTCAAGTTCCTCCAGCCTTTCTTCATAAGTTATGGGCTCCAGCCCCCTAATCATTTTTGTTGCCCTCCGCTGGACTCTTTCCAATTTTTCCATATTCTTCTTGTAGTGTGGGGCCCCAAACTGGACACCGTCCAGATGAGACCTCTCCAATGCCGAATAGAGGGGAATGATCACGTCCTTCGATCTGCTGGCAATACCCAAATTATACAGCCCAAAATGCTGTTAGCCTTCTTAGCAGCAAGGGCACGCTGTCGACTCATATCCAGTTTCTTGTCCACTGTAACCCCTAGGTCCTTTTCTGCAGCACTGCTGCCTAGCCATTTGGTCCCTAGTCTGTAGCAGTACATGGGATTCTTCCGTTCTAAGTGCAGGACTCTGCACTCTTCCTTGTTGAACCTCATCAGGTTTATTTCAGCCTAATCCTTTAATTTGTCTAGGTCTCCCTGTATCCTGTCCCTAACCTCCAGCATATCTACCACTCCTCCCAGTTTAGTGTCATCTGCAAACTTGCTGAGAGTGCAGTCCACACCATCCTCCAGATCATTAATAAAGATATTGAACAAAACTGGCCCCAGGACCGACCCTTGGGGCACTCTGCTTGATGCCAGCTGCCAACTAGACATGGAGCCATTGATCACTACCCATTGAGCCCAATGGTCTAGCCAGCTTTCTATCCACCTTATAGTCCATTCATCCAGCCCATACGTCTTTAACTTGCCGAGCCCCTTGGAAGAGAGAAAGGTGATCAGGAACAGTCAACATAGATTCATCAAGGACAAGTCATTCCTGACCAACCTGATTGCTTTCTAGGCTGAGATAACTGGCTCTGTGGATATGGGGAAAGTGGTGGATGTGCTATATCTTGACTTTAGCAAAGCTTTTGATATGGAATCCCACAGTATTCTTGCCATCAAGTTATAAAAGTATGGATTGGATGAATGGACTATAAGGTGGATAGAAAGCTGGCTAGATCATCGGGCTCAACAAGTAGTGATCAACGGCTCAAAGTCTAGTTGGCAGCCAGTATCAAGTGGAGTGCCCTGGGCGTCGGTCCTGAGGCCGGTGTTGTTCAACATCTTAATTAATAATTGGGATGATGGGATGGATTGCACCCTCAGCAAGTTCACGGATGACACTAAGCTGGGGGAAGAGGTAGGTATACTGGAGGGTAGGGATAGGGTCCAGAGTAATCTAGACAAATTGGAGGATTGGGCCAAAATAAATCTGATGAGGTTCAACAAGGACAAGTACAGAGTCCTGCAATTAGGACGGAAGAATCCCATACACTGCTTCAGGCTGGGGACCGACTGGCTAAGTGGCAGTTCTGCAGAAAAGGACCTGGGATTACAGTGGATAAGAAGCAGGATATGAGTCAGCAGTGTGCCCTTGTTGCCAAGGAGGCTAATGGCATATTGGGCTGCATTAGTAGGAGCATAGCCAGCAGATGGAGGGAAGTGATTATTCCCTTCTATTTATCACTGATGAGGCCACATCTGGAGTATTGCATCCAGTTTTGGGCCCCCTACTATAGAGAGGACATGAGCAAATTGGAGAGAGTCCAGCGGAGGGCAACAGAAATGATTAGGTGGCTGGGGCATATGATTTATGAGGAGAGATTGAGCGAACTGGGCTTATTTAGTTTGCAGAAGTGAAGAGTTAGGGGGGATTTGGTAGAAGTCTTCAACTGCCTAAAGGGGGTTCCAAAGAAGATGGAGCTAAGCTGTTCTCAGTGGTGGCAGATGACAGAAGAAGGAGCAATGGTCTCAAGTTGCAGTGTGGGAGGTCTAGGTTGGATATTAGGAAAAGCTATTTCACTAGGCGGATGGTGAAGCACTGAAACTGGTCTACCTAGGATGGTGGTGGAATCTCCATCCTTAGAGGTTTTTGAGGCCCAGCTTGACAAAGGCCTGGCTGGCTGATTTAGTTGGGGTTGGTCCTGCTTTGAGCAGGGGGTTGGACTAGGTGACCTCCTGAGGTTTCTTCCAATCCTAATATTCTATGAAAGTATTCCTGGCTGATGGGCTCTATGTATGGAACAAACTCCCAGAAGGGATTAGATTAATCTGGAGTCTAAGAAGCTTTAGGAAATGCTACAAAACTCTCTCTTTGATAAACTTTGCCACCATAAACAGAACAACATTCACAGTGTCAAGCAACCTCCTCCCCTCCCCTCATTCTTCCCAAAGCAGAGCTTTCTATAACCCTGAAAAGGGAGAAGGGCAGTCAACTAGGGACGTCGCTCTTGGCAATTGGTTTTCTGTGGGAGGGGCTCAGATACTCAGGTGCTGGGTGGCAGTTCAGAACCCTAAGGTAAGTGCACATAAAGTGTCTACAGCAGAAGAGATTCAGGACCAAAGAAATAGAAATGCAAAGTAAAAACAGGAGCCATTTTTAGTCGCATCTTTGATTATAATACACCCTGAACTACCTCCTGTGTGTATTTGCATCTGTCTCTGTTTTGCAGTGGCCACAGCATTTAGAATAAATGTTTGCCAACATTATTAAAAACCACATATTAACTTAAATGAATGTAATAAACCTCCAGAAAAACATGGTGTATTGTTTATTCATTTACGTAGATCAACTGGGATGTTTTGTGAATGGGTTCCACTGTCCAGTTTTCCGGTTATTGCTGTACAGAAGTGCTCACCCATTTGCAGAGTTTATAAATTGGATCTCATAAAGCCTAACCAAAATAGATGGAGAAATAGAAGGCTAATCCTGCATAGGGTGACCAATTGTCCCGATGTTATAGGGACAGTCCTGATTTTTGGGTCTTTTTCTTATATAGGCTCCTATTACCCCTCACCCCCATCCCAATTTTTCACACTTGCTGTCTGGTCACCCTAATCCTGCAGCAATCACCGCAAGGCAGATGTCACAAAGCAGAAACCCAACCATGGGTTCTTCCTCTCCCTTTTTTCTTTGTTTTTTTCATTTCACATTTCAATGACATTTTACAGTCTTCTTAAATTTTAAAATACATAGATTGTGACATTTTACTACCCACCCGTCTCTGTTTTATGGCTATCATGGTGGGTAAAAAATTAAGGCCGAAATGAAAGCCTCAATTTATTCAAAGGGCAGGTGACGAATGGTGGCACCCCCTCAAGGCAATATAATGAGATTTAGGGTTATTCCAAGTTCCAAATTACTTTGGGTAATGAGCACAGTCCAGTTAGTGTCTGGAGCTCTCGCCAGAGTTACTATTGTACATCCAGTGAACTTGTTTGCATCCCTCAATGTCTCTGGAGTTCAGATGAGTCACTGTAGCGAGGAGGTGTGGCCTGCCACCCTGTTAGAAGGGGAGAGACCCGAAATCACCCCTTGGTGGGCAGAACCAGGCCACCTGCAGTCACCCCACTGGAAGCAGAGGGGCAGGACAGGAAGCTGGACTATAAAAGTCCAGCGTCCTAGCTCAGTAGGGAAAGAGCTGCCAGAGAGTGGGATGTCTCTTTCATTGCTGCTGGAGCCCAGAGCTGAAGAAGATGGCTGCCCGACCAGAGGAGTTACCTGAATTGATGGAGACCAGCAAAGCCAACAAACTGCTAGGGCTTCCATTGGCTGTTTACTCAGGGGAGGCCAAGGATGGCCCCGGAACCCAGGTACCCCAAGCTGGGGAGGGTAGGAAGGAGCCCAGGGACACCGAAATTCGGCTGTGGAATTATTGTGAACAGGCCACCCTCTGATCTAGTGGTGAACTACCCCACTACTAATAGGGCCCCGGGCTGGGACGCAGTGGAGTGGGAAGGCCTGCATCCCACTACCCTGGGCATCCCACCTATGATGGGTGGCCACCTCCCTACTAATTGGCCAGGAGTCCTGAATTGGTCTGGCACCACCGGAGCTAGGGAGCCAGGTGCATTTGCTGTCGCTTCCGGTTGGGAGCTAATTCCCCAGCCTGGACTGCTGGGCTATCTTGCATGGACGCAGCCTGAGCTATAAACTGCTAACTGCCCTGATGGAGGGACTGGGGCAGAAAGACTAATTAAGGTCTGTGCTGATTGTCGGCCAGGCTGCTAACTGCTCAGTGCCCTGATTGAGGGACTAGGCAGAGGGACTAACTGCTACTTGGATTAATCACCAGGAGGGCTCACTAGCTGTGAGCTGCATCCTGCTTGAGAAACATCGAGGAGGCGTGGCCTCCTGCCCTGTCAGAAGGGAAGAGACACGTGCGCCTCCATACAGCCACACATAAGAGAAGTGGTGTCATAAGAGGACCTCCAAGTTCCTTCACAGTTTGACACAAAGCACTTCGTAGCTCTGTTGCGTTCGGTGGTCATGATTTCAAGGGAGCTTGGAAACAGACTCACGTCTACATACATAGCAATGCCTGTATCTGGGGAGGAAGGATGGTCTTGTGGCTAACAGCTAGACTAGGAGATTTGGCTTATAGAACTGGCTTTTCCACCAACTTTTATGGATGGTGATGGGGGTCATAGCAAAGCTTATAAATAATTTAAAAGATAATGATTTAATTCTTTTAACAAATTTCTTGTTGGCCAAAGATGGACTAAAGTTCCCTGTACGCAGATCAGTGTCAGCTTCTAGCATCAAGCTGTTGTAATGCAGTTATAACAGTGCAGATTTCCCTAGTCCTGCCTCAGCTCTGCCTTAGAAGGAACCACCAAGATGTTGAGAAGGGACTTACCACACTGGCTTACTCAGAGCTTGAGCTTTGTTGAGATTGGCAGTTCCAAGTAAGCACGGTGAATTTGTTGTTTCAGTAGCCTTTGAGGGGACTACATGTAGTTGAGAGCAGAACAAAAATACCTTCCTGGTATTTCTAACTTTGTTACAAGCAACATAGCTAATCAGATCCTGTGTCTTGCTGGTATTCTCTCATCATAAGACAAGCTGTGTCTCTGACTCCCAATAGCAAGCTATGTCTAGTCTAGTCTAGTACTGCTCTTGCAGTGAAAATTGCGATCAGATGTCACAACACATGCATGTTTAACAGTTTCTGGTGAGCCACTATGGGTGGGAATTGTAACTGGTTTGAATTGTTATACAATTTTGCACATATTTCATTCTTGCTGAATGTACAGCCCCCATAGCAGGGACCTGGGGCTGTCACATTTAGAAGGATGGCAGCAGCTTCTTTTGATTTAAAATGGTGTAGTGTTCTGTTTGTGTGCATCTAAGAATAGGAGCTTTCATACAAATAGACAGATGTCTTCTAATGAATGACCCACTAAGAATAAGGAACCTACCATGGGAGGAAGTTCTCTTTTAGTTCAAGTGGTAGATGCCCATTGTTCTGAAGTTGACAAGGGAGTATTGAAAACCCTCACTCCCTTGTATATGTGAGTTAGTGCATGTCTGTTGTGTGCAGCACACAGATTTATTACTTTGGGACACTATGCATCAAATGTTCCACTAGGGCTAGTTGAAAACGTTCCATCAAAACAGTTTTGCGATGGAAAACTTACTTTTTGAACAATTAATTAAACAAAAAACATCTGCTTTCTGTGGAGAGTTTTGGCTTTTTGTTGAAAACCAAATATCTGAAAATTGAAGAAATTAAGACCTTGATATGTTGCCATGAACTTCATGGGAATTGTAGTTCAGATGTCTCTCAAGCACCAATTCTCCCCTATAGGCAGGGATCCTGGGCCAAACTACAACTCCCATTGTGCACTGTAACTGCTCAGCAAGAGGAAAAACCATAGTGCCTCCTGGGAGATATAGACAGACTAGAGAGCCTGTCCCATTGAGGGGCATAAGGAGCCCAGACTAAAACTTCCAGAAGAACCTGAAGCTGCATTTCCAAATGTTTTTGTTCCTTTTGTTTTCTTTAAAAGTTTCACAGGTCCTGCCCCCACTCCCCCCCCCCATTTTCTGACCATCTCTAAGTACAACATACATAGAGCCAAAAGACGAGGAGACTGCCCGGTGCTGAATGACAAAGGTGGCTGTAATATCCTTGTACTTGTAACCCAATTCACTGCACTCCCTTAGTGTGTCAGCATCTTCTGATTTCCAATACTTCATTTAAGGAATGAATCTTTAGTTGGCTGACTGGAGGATTCCTCGTATAATGGCTGGAATTCCTGGCTCAAAAGAGGGTTCCCTGTGTGTCTGCTGGATTACCAGGCTAAAGACTGAATCACTGGCATAACTGATGGATTACCTGGCTAAAGACTGAATCCCTAACATAACTGATGGATTATCAGGTCAAATGCAAAATTCCCCTGTGTGACGTCTGGAATTCCTGGATCTGTAAAGGATTCCCTGTGTAACTGCTTGAGGGCCTGTATTTTAGATGAGAAAAGGCACATGGAAACACAAAGGGGTGTAGACTGGGCCTATTTTAGAGCTCTCTTCTCCTGTCAGACCAAGCTGGTGGGTCAGTTCACTCTCTGGGGTAAATCTTGTCAGTTTCCCCTGAATTCCTTGGTAAACAATCTTCAGCTGGGAAAGTTTCTTTAATTGATCATTCTTACCAAACCCAGTCTCACTCCTTGCAGACTTTTATGTTGAAGACTGTGTTTGCACGGCAGTCCCTTCCCTAGATTAATATTTTGCACCAGTAATTCCTGTAGCAAGATTTCCTGGATTTCACCTCAGAGCATCAGCCCTCCAGAGCTGCTCAGACAGTCTTCCCTCTTGTCCGTTCGGTCTTCTGGAGCAGTTCTTTTCAGCAGTAACTCCAGTGGCAGTCCTTTGGGAGAATCACCCAGGCAATTCCGCTTCCTGGAGGTCCCCTCCCCATCATTCCTGCTGCCCTCTTTTATAAAGGTCAGCAAATTAAGTTCCACCTCTTTCCTCAGGTGCAGGAGATGAGCAAATCTGGCAGCTGGGCCAGCTCCAGGCCTCTGACCCCAGAGGAATGTCCCCCCTTACTCCTTCACAGGTAGACTGCGCCTTCAGGCTTAACCCTGAGTAAGGGGTTGTGCATAAAGGCTTATCCCACCAGCTCAGCAGGAGCTCCAGGAAGAAACTGTGAGAGTCACCACTTTTCCTCTGCTGCTGAAAGGCTGCAGCAGAGTCCCCTAGCTCAGTGGTTCTCACCCAGGGGTCCGGGGCCTCCTGAGGCACCATGAGCATGTTTCAGGTCGGACGCCAAAATAAACCAGAGAGCAGGACCAGATTAGATTCACTGGGGCCCAGGGCAGAAAGCCGTATCCCTTGTCCTGGGGCTGAAACCAAAGCCCGAGCAACTTAGCTTCACAATGCATGTGGCATGGGGCCTTGGGCAGTTGTTCTGCTTGTTAACCCCTAATGCCCGGCCCTGGCTTTTAATCTAGTGAAAAACAGTTGTCGTGACACAAGCAGGCCATGGAATTTTTACAGCATGTTGGGAGGATTTAGAAAAAGGTTGAGACCCCCCGTGGCAGCTCAGACCTCATCAGCGAAAGGAGATGGTGGAGAGTCAAGGCTTCTTCACCCACTCTCTGCATAGGTGCTGTGCTGCATGCCAGACACAAGGACTGAGTAGGTGAAGCAAGGTGATGAGGGGAGGGACTTACTCCCGCACTTACCTGAGTAGTGCAGCTTTGCTAGCCTTGAGCATTCCGATATCATGACTCAGGCCCCCTATGTAATGAGATTGGCTGAGAAATCTTGCAGGGTTTTTTAGCAATAAATATTGGTTCTGTTTCTTTGTCATCTGGTGGCTGAGCCGTGAGGGCGCCTGCACTGCATGTTTTAAGGATTTTTCTCTACAGTCATGAGGGCTAGAAACTCACCTTTCTTTTTAATGTAAAGCTGAGATTTTCATGGAGTCTCTTGCATGGAGGAGCTAGCTGTGACTCTGAGAAATCCACCAAAATGCGTGAGACTTGCAATAAAATGACAGATATGGGAACACGCCCTGGGGATAATCCAGCTGTAAGTGACAAGATCTTGTGGCAACAATTAGTTTCTGGAAGCCTAACTGCAGAAAGTGTTTACACTCTCAAATACTCCTGAAACCTATGCCATGGATGGCGTGAGATCTGCGTAACATGAGGGAGGAGAAGTGAATTTCCAGGGGAATTATATGAGCAGTTTTGCTGTCCCCCCATTCAAAGCACAGACTGGCTGGCTCCCAGGGCCAGGACCCCAGCTTGCTACACATGCTGCCTGCACCGTATCCAGATAGTTCACTTCCTGCCCTGTGCCACGGCTGTGTCTTTTAAAGGGACAACCCACTACACCTAGGAATAATAGTCCAGCTAGGTGTCATGCTCATGTCTGATCCCTAACCCCCCGGGTTCTATTAGAAGAGCAAATGTGGTCTCACACTACTTGGAAACAGGATCTGAGCCAGGCCAGGATCCTCTCAGCTCCACTACTCTCCCACACAGCCCTATTCCCTCTGGAAAGTCACAGCTTCCCTGGGGCCACTGGCTACACATTGGATTTTATTCTCTCCCTTCTCCTGGAACCTTTGGACGAGGGCTGTCTAGCTACCTCTCCCATCCTGAACGCACCCCCTGGTTGGACTCAGTCCCCCATCAGATTGCAGTACATGCTGAGGGTGCATTTCTGTACAGCATTGCTGATTGGAGCCTGACTGGACTCCACGACACCTTAGCTATTCCAGCCTTGGGCACATACACAGCTCTGCCTCCAGTATCGTGCTCACTCATGCCTTGCAGCAACCTGACTGCTCCAAACCTGACACCCCCCCAGTTTATCTGGTGGTCCCCAGTGTTAACCTCCACCACACCCTACTGTTCAGGCTTCAGCCACTTCTGGATACAAATGGCCATGGGTGCCAAATTGCATGACACTTTTGTGAACAAACGCTGAGCAGGGACCATGCAAGGAGCGCTTTATTTCACATGTAGCCTTGCAGAAAACAGTGGTGGTACCGGCACTGTTAGGTGTGACTCTGCACAAGCAAGCATGGCAGAGTCTGGCCCACAGTTATTGGTGCTTGAGACCAGGGGTGTGCACAAGGGCAGGGAAGCAGGGGCACAACCCCCCGCCCCCCAATAATCATTGGGAGCACAGAAGTGCTGAGGTCAGAGTGATGGGGGGTAGGAGGTAGAGCGAGCTCCTCATGGATCTGTGGCCGTAGGAAGAGCAAGCTCTTGCTGGGCCATGGCACAGGGGGGAAGGAAGAGTGAGCTCCTGCCAGGGGAACAGGTGAGGAGGAAAGAGTCCTTCCCGGGACGGGACAGAACGTGCCCCCCTCCCCCGCTCCAGGTCAGAGTTACATGTCTGCACGCTCCCCTGCTTGAGAATGAAGCCAAGAGTTCAACCCCGCAAGGAGTGGAAGCAGGACATGGTTGTTGTGTGTAGGCCTCAGGAACCCCAGCTTGAGTCAGCAGGCAGCTTCTTGAGGGCTGAACTGTTAGCGACGTTTGTCTCTGCTGAGACCTGCTCTTCGAGTATTTTACAGTTGTTTTATGTTCTGGAGACTCTCCCTTGCGCTCTCACCGCTCCCCATCTTTGTCAGCTCTCTGAGTCAGCTTTCCTACCGTGTGCATTTATGTCTTGCCTGGATTGTAACTCCCGGCTCCCCGTAACTAGAAGCTCCTTAGAGGAAATATCAGCATTCCAGCACTTTCAGCTCAGTCTACTCTTCCCCCTTCCCCCTCTTCCTTTTCAGAACGTGATGCTGTTATTTAACTGGGCCGCACAGTCACTTGAGCTTGTTTAAAGAGCAAGTAACACAATGGTTTCTGTTCCTCTGGGCCCTTTGCCAATTTCAACATAACAAGCGTATGATTCTGCTCCCTGTCGATCCAGCCAGAATCTTATTAGCGCCAACATTTTTACAATGCATGAGCCACACCAGGAGTTTGTTTAACACTGACTTGCTAGTCTTTCTGGCTCACTAGCACTGTGTCCAATTAGTCTAAACAATGCTTAGCTTCCGTTAACTTTGCTTGTCTCACATTGTATAGCGATGGATTTCCCAGGAGGATGTTTAATTATTTTTACTACCCTGTTGATACTCATTCCCTCTTCCCCTTTCTGAAGCCTGTTATTTTTTTTCCGCTCCAATCTGCCATAGCATTGCTGTCTCTGGATCGCAATCCATTCCATGTCATCACTCATCAACAGCTAACTATCAATTCTTCTTCGAGTGATTGCTCACATCCATTCCAGTTAGGTGTACGCGCCGCGCGTGCACGTTCGTCGGAAACCTTTTTACCCTAGCAACTCCAGCGGGCCGGCAGGTCGCCCCCTGGAGTGGCGCCGCCATGGAGCTCTATATATACCCCTGCCGGCCCGCCCGCTCCTCAGTTCCTTCTTACCGCGTGTCAGTCGTTGGAACTGTGGAGCGCGGCATAGCTGTCCTCCACGTCCCTAGCTCTCCTAGTTATCTATCGTTTATCTCTAGCATATCGTAGTTGTTAATTAGATTGTTAAATAGTAGTTAAGTTAAGTAGTTTGTAAATAGTTCTTCGCCGGGGGCTTAGCCCTTCCCGGCACCCGGCGCCAGGCTCATGCCTGTTTCGCCGGGCTTCAAGCAGTGTGCGGCCTGCAAGAAGCCCATGCCCACCAGCGATCCCCACGAAGCGTGCCTGAAGTGCCTGGGGGAATCGCACAGATCCGACAAGTGCCGCATCTGCAAGGCTTTTAAGCCAAGGACAAAGAAGGAGAGGGATCAAAGACTCTGAACTCTCCTTATGGAGGCGGCACTTGACCCGACGGCTTCGCAGGCCGTGATCTCGGCGCCGGCACCGGGTCGCACCGGCACAGAGAAGACTCCCCGGCACCGACCTTCTCCGGCACCGGAGACAGAGCCAAGGCCGTCGAAGTCCACTACTCCGGCCAGGCAGACCCGGCTAGAGCGCCCGGCCTCGACATCGGCCGCGGCGCCACCGGCACCGTCGACTCCGGGCCCGGCGGGTCCGTCGAGTCCGGTGCCGCCGAGCTCCCCCATGAGATCTGGGGTTGAGATAGTGGTCCCATCCACACCGGAGACCTTCGCCTCGGCTCGGGACCTAATAGCCCTGACTGAGCCCACTCGGCTGCCACCCCCGGTACCTCCGGTGCGGGTCGTGTCCAGAGGCAAGCCCATGATGTCGGCACCGTCTCGGGACTCTCGTTCACGATCCAGGTCCCGACGTCTTGGGCGCTCCAGATCCCACCGCCGCTCGCAGTGCCGGCACCGCTCCCCTCAGCGGTACCGGTCGCACTCGCGGCACCGGTCGACATCAAGACGATCGCGGTCAGACTCCAGCCGCCGATACCGGCACCGCGATTGCAGGAGCAGGTCCCGACGTTACTCGCCGCACCGGTTGACCTCCCGGCACCGAGCTGGTGGCAGGTCCCGGTCCCGGTCGACCTCCCGGCACCGAGCTGGTGGCAGGTCCCGATCCCGGCACCGAAGCGGCGCCCGGTACCGATCCGGATCCCGGCACCGTGACAGAACCCGGTCCCGATCCCGGCACCGATATAACTCCCGGCACCGGTCCCCGGCACCGAGACGATCCTCCGTGCCGACCCGCGCAGACCCTTACCATCCAGGGTCGGCCCCACCATGGCCCTCTAGACAGCCGTCCGTATCCTCGCAAACGGACAGCGGATATGCGCTGGGCACCGACCGGCAGGCGGCGCTGTTCAGTGATCCGCTGCAGCAGGACCAAGGCCCGCAACAATGGGGATTCTGGACACCCTGGGCATACCATCAGGCCCAGGGCCCCCAACAGCTCCCTGCTAGGCCGGCGACTGCGGAGCGTAGGGCTCCTGAAGCCTCGTTGTCTCGCCCCCCTCCCTCCCCGGATGGGGAGGAAGGGTCCAAGCAACAAGACTCCGCTTTGGCTCCTGAGGCAGAGGCGAGGGCTGAGGAAGACCCACAGTTAGACACTCTCTTGCCTGGGGTCTCCTCATCCTCCTCCCCAGATGAAGCGGTGGCTGGTACCTCCTCCAACAGCCACCCCCCGCTGGATCTCAGGGCGCACCAAGACCTCCTCAGGCGATTAGCTCAAAATCTGAGTCTGCAAGCCGAGGAGATCTCGGAGATAGAGGATCCAATTGTTACCATCCTCTCATCTGATGCTCCCACCAGGGTCGCCCTGCCCTTCATACGAACCATCCAGGCCAACGCCAACACCATCTGGCAGTCTCCGGCCTCCATCCCCCCTACTGCGAAGGGCGTCGAGAGGAAGTACATGGCCCCTTCTAAAGGCTATGAATACCTCCATGTGCACCCGACACCGGGTTCCCTGGTGGTTCAATCCGTGAATGATAGAGAGCGTCATGGCCAGGAGGCTCCAGCCCCCAAATCCAGAGAAGCCAGGCGGATGGACCTCCTCGGCCGTAAGGTGTACTCGGCTGGGGCGCTGCAGCTCAGGGTCTCCAACCAGCAAGCCCTGCTGAGCAGATACGCCTTCAATTCCTGGGTGGCAGCAGACAAATTTAAGGAGCTGCTGCCACAAGATGCTCACCAAGAGTGGGCAGCCATCTCGGATGAAGGCAAGAAGGTCGCACACACGGCCTTGCAAGCCTCTTTGGACGCTGCAGACTCGGCTGCCCGCACCCTCGCGTCGGGAGTAACGATGCGTCGCATCTCCTGGCTGCAGGTTTCCGGCCTTCCGCCGGAGCTCCATCATACTTTACAGGACCTTCCTTTCGAGGGCCAGGGCTTGTTCTCTGAAAAGACAGACCCCAGACTCAAGAGTCTGAAAGATAACCGAGTCATTATGCGGTCCCTCGGGATGCACACTACCGTGACGCAGCGTAGACCCTTCCGGCCACAGCATCAACAACAGCGCAGGCCGTATTCCCAGTTCCGCCAGCGGCAGGACCTTAACAGGCGCCGCGGCAGGAATGGAAGGCGCAGGCATTCGGGGAACCAAGGGGGGCAGAACCAAGGCTCCTCTAAGCCCCCGCCTGGACCTAAGCCTTCATTTTGAAGGTGCGCCCGAGGGCGCAGTAACAGTTTCCCTAATGGATCCTTCCCCCCCGTTTTCCAACCGCCTTTCGTTTTTCTTCCCGGCGTGGTCCCAAATAACATCGGACCGCTGGGTCTTAAGCACCGTGCGGACGGGATACCGCCTGCAGTTTGTTTCATTTCCTCCTTCCCGCCCCCCTTCCTCGTCCCTCTACAGGGACCCCTCTCACGAGCAATTCCTTCGGCAGGAGGTGCAGACGCTCCTCAGCAAAGGAGCTATAGAGGCGGTTCCGGAAAACGAGAAAGGCAAGGGGTTTTATTCCCGCTACTTTCTGATCCCCAAGGCCAAGGGAGGCCTCAGGCCTATCCTCGACCTGCGAGAGCTCAACAAATACCTGGTGAAGTTGAAGTTCCGCATGGTATCCCTGGGGACCATTATCCCATCCCTGGATCCGGGAGACTGGTACGCCGCCCTCGACATGCAGGACGCGTATTTTCACATTGCCATTTGGCCACGCCACAGACGCTTCCTCCGCTTTGTTGTGGGGCCTCTTCATTATCAATTTGCAGTCCTCCCATTTGGCCTGTCCACGGCCCCGAGAGTGTTTACAAAATGCATGGCAGTTGTTGTGGCGCATCTTCGGCGCAATCGTGTCCACGTGTTTCCTTATCTGGACGATTGGTTGATTCGGGGCACGTCGGAACAACAAGTCTACAGCCATGTCCGCGTGATCACCGGCATGTTCGCAAGTCTGGGCCTCTTGGTAAACGCAGACAAGTCCACCCTGATTCCCACACAGAGGGTGGAGTTCATCGGGGCCGTCCTGGACGCCACTGTAGGCAGGGCCTTGCTGCCTCTGCAGCGGTTCCAGACCATGTCGGCGATCGTTCAGCGTTTGCGGATGGCCCCATTGACGTCAGTGCGGACATGTCTAACCCTGTTAGGCCACATGGCGGCTTGCACCTTTGTGGCCGATTACGCGCGGCTCCGCATGAGGCCCCTCCAGTTGTGGCTCATCAATCATTACAGGCCGACAAGGCAGCCGCTAGACATGTTAGTCACAATCACCCAGAGGGTATTAGATTCTCTCGGCTGGTGGCTAGACCAGTCCGTGTTATGTGCGGGTCTCCCTTTCCACCCCCCTCAGCCCTCGGTGTCCCTAACAACGGATGCCTCAGATCTAGGCTGGGGGGCCCACCTAGGGACCCTGAGGACGCAGGGCCTGTGGTCCCAGGAGGAGGTGGGACTACACATCAACATGCGGGAGTTGAGAGCGGTCCGCCTTGCTTGTCAAACGTTCTGTCATCAGCTTCAGGGTCGTTGTGTCGCGGTGTTTACCGACAACACGACGACCATGTACTATATCAACAAGCAGGGCGGCACCAGATCCTCCTCCCTGTGCCACGAGGCGATACGACTCTGGGACTTTTGTGTAGCCCACTCCATTCACCTCACGGCTTCCTTCCTCCCCGGAGTACGGAACACGCTGGCGGATCGATTGAGCAGATCCTTCCTGTCACACGAGTGGTCCCTTCGCCCGGACGTCGCCCTCTCCATTTTCCGGAGGTGGGGTTATCCCCGGGTGGACCTCTTCGCGTCCAAGGGGAACAGGAAGTGCCAAGCGTTCTGCTCCTTTCAGGGCAGGGAGCCGGGGTCGATAGCGGATGCCTTCCTCATCCAGTGGTCGACCCGCCTGTACTATGCGTTTCCCCCGTTCCCTCTGGTCCACAGGGTCCTGCTGAAGGTGCGCAGGGACAGGGCTCACGTGATCATGGTGGCCCCGGCATGGCCCAGGCAGCACTGGTACACCATGATGCTGGACCTGTCCGTAGCCGACCCAGTTCCCCCGCCCCTTCATCCGGACCTGATTACCCAGGAACACGGGACCCTCTGTCACCCAGACCTGCAGTCGCTGCACCTAGCGGCGTGGCTCCTGCGTGGCTGACGGGCTCTGAGCTGCGCTGCTCCACGCCGGTGAGGCTGGTGCTCTTGAGCAGCAGGAAACCGTCCACAAGAGCGACATATTCGGCCAAGTGGAAGCGCTTCTCCTGTTGGTGCGTGGAGAGAAATCTCCGCCCTATGGAAGTTTCGGTAACCGACATCTTAGACTACATTTGGTCCCTCAAAGGGCAAGGTCTGGCCATATCGTCATTGCGAGTCCACCTAGCAGCTATCTCCACCTTTCACCCGGGTGCGGATGGTCGCTCTGTTTTTTCTCACCCAACGGTGTCTAGATTCCTTAAGGGGCTGGAACGTTTATTCCCTAACGTCCGTCCCCCTGCTCCAACCTGGGATCTTAACCTGGTGTTGTCCCGGCTCATGGGGCCCCCCTTTGAGCCGTCAGCTACTTGCTCCCTGCTTTACCTCTCTTGGAAGACTGCCTTTCTAGTAGCTATCACCTCAGCTAGACGGGTGTCGGAACTCCGGGCTCTTGTGGTAGACCCCCCATATACGGTCTTCCACAAGGACAAGGTGCAGCTGAGACCACACCCTGCCTTTCTCCCCAAGGTGGTCTCAGCCTTCCACGTCAACCAAGAGATATTCCTCCCGGTTTTTTTCCCGAAACCTCACTCCTCAGGCAGGGAGCAGCAGCTTCACTCGCTTGATGTCCGTAGGACTCTCGCGTTCTACGTGGAGAGGACTAAGCCCTTCCGCAAATCCCCCCAGCTTTTCGTAGCTGTAGCGGACCGCATGAAAGGGCTTCCTATCTCCTCCCAGAGGTTATCCTCTTGGGTAACGTCCTGCATCAGGACCTGTTATGACTTGGCCCATATCCCTACGGGCCGTGTGACTGCGCATTCTACCAGAGCGCAGGCGTCGTCGCTGGCTTTCCTCGCCCGTGTGCCCATCCAGGAAATCTGTCGGGCAGCGACCTGGTCATCGGTCCACACCTTTGCTGCCCACTACGCCCTGGTCCAGCAGTCGAGAGAGGATGCAGCCTTCGGAACTGCAGTGCTCCATGCCGCGACTTCTCACTCCGACCCCACCGCCTAGGTATGGCTTGGGAGTCACCTAACTGGAATGGATGTGAGCAATCACTCGAAGAAGAAAAGACGGTTACTCACCTTTGTAACTGTTGTTCTTCGAGATGTGTTGCTCACATCCATTCCACACCCGCCCTCCTTCCCCACTGTCGGAGTAGCCGGCAAGAAGGAACTGAGGAGCGGGCGGGCCGGCAGGGGTATATATAGAGCGCCATGGCAGTGCCACTCCAGGGGGCGACCTGCCGGCCCGCTGGAGTTGCTAGGGTAAAAAGGTTTCCGACGAACGTGCACGCGCGGCGCGTACACCTAACTGGAATGGATGTGAGCAATCACTCGAAGAAGAATTGATAGTTAGCTGTTGACAAAGGTGAGTAACCGTCTTTTCTTGCAGCCAGTTTGGGGGGCTTTTAAAATTGTTTTCCCCATTGGGACAAATGTTGTCATGTTTGTCTTAGTCAAAGAACCACTGCCAGAGCCCAGCAAATTAAAAAAAAGTGAACTTTTCAACTTCCAAAGCTGTGGACAATCATTCCCCCAAGTGGGCATGCAAAATCAAAGGCTGGTTGAAATTTGGCCCATAATGTTTTACGAAAAGCCTGGGACAAGATGGCTGAAGGGCCTGGTGATAAATTATTCAGCCTTTGGCTATTTGTCCATCGTGAAAATCAGAACCAAGGATCAGTAATCATTTGTCTAGAATCTATCCACTAGGTAATGGTTGACCAATAATTTGGGTGAAATGAGCTGCTGGTTCTGACTCTGAAAGCTGAATTTGTAATTTAGTTCAGCTCCAGAGGTCAGCTAGGATTTAATGGACTGCATGGCACACCCGTGGCTAATCATAACTTCAGCATACCGGCAGAGAGAGAACTCAGAACCTCCAGCTTCAAAAGAGCAAGACATCTGAGCAGAATAAAAATCTCTGTGTTTTAGTAAGACAGGGTCTATGACACACCTATGAACCATTCTGACTCCATCCAATGCGTATACACACTAGCCAGTTCACTACAATACAAAAGGACCTTGTCTGTTATGATAATTTAAGTTATACAAATAGATGAAAGAAATGGCCATGACACTTTTTTGGGGAGAGGGGTAATCTAATGAAGTATTACTGGGGACAGGTTGTTTTTAAAGAGTGTAGACTGTCCCATGTGGTTCATTTTCACTCTCATCCTCACCCTGGGGGCGGGGGAAGTTGTGTGTGCAGTGCAGAGTTTTGTTTTGGGAGATACATTTTTTTAATGTCCATCTTGCTTTTTGTTTATGTTAGAGGAGGCAACTTGGAAGAGTGGGCCTTGCACATGGAGTAGAAGTTGGGGAGGTTTATGATGGTCCTTGATCCCTGTGAGAGACAAGGTGGGGGAAGTAATATCTTTTATTGGACCAACTTCTGTTGACGAAAGAGACAAGCTCTCAAGCTACACAGAGCTCTTCTTTAGGTCACTTCACGGCCACCCAGAGGGGGTAGCAAGTGGGGCAATTTGCCCAGGCCCTGGGCTCCGCAGGGGCCCCCATGAGCATGGCTGAGGGTCCCTCCCCAGCCCTGTCTCCTCCCCTCCCCTCTCCCGGAGCCTCTGCCCATCCAGCAGTGTCCATGACAGCCCCGGCGGGGCCCCTGAGCCCCGCCCCGCTAAGAGCCGTGTGGTCAGGGGGCGCGGCTGCAAGCTCCGGGCCGAGCGGAGGGAGCTGAGCTGAGCGTGGAGCTGCCAGCCCTGCCCCCTGACCACGGGGCTCTGAGCGGGGCAGAGCTCAGGCCCCGCAGGAGACACGCTGCCGCTGTTGAGCGAAGCTCCTGGATGTGCTGAGGCTCCGGGTGAGAGGGGAGCCAGGGGTAAGGGGCCAGGGCTGGGGGGGTTGGCTAAGGGGCAGGGAGTCCCAGGGACAGGGAGGGGGAAGAGGTTGGGGAGGAGCGGTCAGAGGACAGGGAATGGGGGGATTGGGTTGTGAGTGTTCCAGGGGTCTGTCAGGACTCAGCGAGGGGGTAATAGGAGTTGGGGCAGTCAGGGGACAGGGAGCAGAGGTGGGGTCCTGGGGTGATAGGGAGGGTCTCTGGGGTACGGTGAGGGGGCAAGGAGCAGGATGGGTTGGGGATTCTGACGGGGGAACAGTCGAGGGGCAGGAAGTGGGTGGGGGTTGGATAGGGGGCAGGGCCAGGCTGTTTGGGAGGCACAGCCTTCCCTACCCTAAAGCTCATTCAGCAGTTTGAGGCTTGCAGAAGAGCCAAGCTGTTAGCTTTTCCATTAGGGCTGCCATCCCTTTCACTTCTCAAATGCCAAATTATAGTCTATATTTAATTTCAGTGCCAGAGAGAGATTCATGTCAGGGGAGGGTAGCTTCCTTTAAAATTAGCCACTGGGGGAGGGATCACATGAGAAGAGCAATATCCTACACCACCTTCCTCCTCCCCAACCCTACCAAGGGAGACCCCTTTTACATTTCCTGAGGGCTCCAGAGGGGTTAATTCAGTGATTCTCAAACTTTTGTACTGATGGACCCCTTCCACATAGCAAACCTGTGAGTGTGACCTCCCCTTATAAATTATAAACACTTTTTTGTATATTTAACACTGTTATAAATGCTGGAGGCAAAGCAGGGTTTGAGGTGGAGACTGACAGCTCACGACCCCCAGTAATAACCTTGTGACCCCCTGAGGGGTCCTAATCCCCAGTTTCAGAACCCCTGGGTTAATTTAATTTTAACACCCTATGTCCATTCACATGCATGTGCTATTTTGAGCATTTCAGTTTTCACAACATAGGCTCATTCCAGATTTGGAACAAGCTCAAATGCTCAGTTTGTGGAGTATGTACATAAGCTATGCTAAAGACAAACCCACAGTAACCGTCTCCAGTTTGTGAGGGACCTCATGGAGCCAGTCTCTAGGAAACAGATAAATGCATGGAGGTTAAGTCCCTTAATGGCTATTAGCCAGGATGGGTAAGGAACGGTGTTACTAGCCTCCGTTTATCAGAAGGTGGAGATGGATGGCAGGAGAGAGATCACTTGATCATTACCTGTTAGGTTTACTCCCTCTGGGGCACTTGGCATTGGCCATTGTCGGTAGACAGGATACTGGGCTGGATGGACCTTTGGTTTGACCTGGTATGGCTGTTCTTATATTCTAACCTAAATGAACTCAAAGTTATGGAGACAGATATGAGTCAAGGAAGCGTGCAGAATATCAGAAACCTGGAAAAATCTCTGACTGGATGGGCTCAGGCGTCTGGTCACAAGCTGATATGGTTCAAAAAGTTTTGTTTTTTTTTTTAAAGCAGAATTTTTTTTATTGTTTCTTTAAACAATCAAACACAGCAAGCAGCAGATATTTGGCCACACACTTCTGAAACCCCAAACCATATTCAGGTTATGGCAGACTAATTTCAGCTTTTCAATTAAAAAAACCACAACAAATTTTGAAGGAAAGCAGACATCATCCGTGATTTTTTTCTACTTTTTAAAAACCCCTAGTTTTCGATCCAGAAACAGTTTTGACGGCACATATTTGTCCAACTCTTTTAATGAGCTTTAGTGCCTTTTAGTACTAGCTGATGCTGAGAACCAGTGATACCTTGTAAAGAAATTTTCTCAAAACTGGATTTGTGCCGAGATGCAGAAGGTTTATTTTTCCCAGGGCCGCCCATGGAGGGGGAGCAAGTGGGGCAATTTCGCCAGACCCCGCAGGGGCCCCCAGGAGAATATAGTATTGTAATTTTTTTATGGAAGGGTCCCCAAAATGCTTTGCCCCAAGCCCCCTGAATCCTCTGGGTGGTCCTGGGTCAGTTCTGTGTGAAATGGAAAGCTTGTCTCTTTCACCAACAGAAGTTGGTCCAATTAAAGGTATTACCTCACCCACTTCATTTGTCTAATATCCTGGGACCAGCATGACTACAACAAAACTGCAAACAATTTTATTCCTGTGGGCGTTCATTCCACAGTCTCGGACCAACCCTGGAGAAAGCGCTGTCTCTTGCTCAGATAAGGTTTTCCCTCATGGTAGATAACTCCATTGTGCCTGAGGAGCAGAGTTTTCCACAGCGTTTTCTTCATCCCAGAGTTTTTTGCTCTTCTAGATGTGTTGGGTGCAAGCCGCTGAGTATGTTGAAGATAGGGATGGAGACTTTGACTAAGTTGGCTTAATATTCTATTGGCAGTCAGGGTAGGAGGTGGAGGGCAGGTGTGAGGTGCTCATGGTAGCTTGTGTTGCTGAGGAGATGTGCTGTTCTATTCTGTACTAGCTGGAGTTTCCTAAGGGCTGGTGACTTCATGCCCAGCATCTCACAGTGGCTTTTTTGACAAAGAGCTGGCAAATCATCATGGACCAAAATCAAAACACCTATAAACAACCAAGGCTGCCTGCAGCAGGGCCGTCATTTGCTATGGGGCAAGGGGGGAGGAGAAGTTGCCCGTACCAGACCTTGCTTTGCCCTTGCCCCATTTTTTTATAGTTCCTTGCCAGCTGCAATCTCTTGTGGGGACCACTGTGCGGCTGGACCAGGACTCCTAATTCCTGTGTTGTCAGAGCTTTCATACTTCTGCACCAGATCCAGACTGGTTAAAGAGCTTGCTTATAAGATCCTTTAATGCTCTGCCAGGTATGGCGGAGGTTAGCTCAAATAAGGTATTTTACACACAGTGCCACCTAGTGGCTGAGCAGTATAGTGCAGTTTAACAATCCGTTCCATCTCCCCCTAAGTTCTACATTCCTACCATTTGCAGTATTCACATTATCACACTGTCTTTGAAGTTCAGTATGTATCAGTCTGTTAAATGGCTCTGAATCACACTGGTTTCTAATTACATGACATGAACACGTAAAGACTTGGTCATCTGGCTATTAGTTGCATTGACTGTCTGATCAGTTTGGAATCTCTCAGTCTTCTTTTTTTATGTTCCGCATCTGCCATCTGCAGGATTTGCTCGGTTGAGTGTTCTTTCTGAGGAACAAAGTGTATATGTTGATGATTTCTGTTGAAGTTCCCACTGTCAGTTTCGATCAGATATGATCTGGGCATTGAATCCTTTTTCTTCATGACATCCTTTTTCTCCATCCAATTTGACAGAAACACAGTCCCCATGTTCTTGACCTGGCAGTTCTCTAACCCAGTGATGTCTGTTGTAAAAGTGCTTATGAGCTCGTTTAGCCTTTTTATCCGATCTGTCTACTGTCCTCATGTCTGGCCACTTTGGAAATAGTTTTTTCCCCCCAAAGTTGCAACAGCAGTTCTGAGTAGTCTTCCCATCAGGAGTTGTGCTGGACTATATCAAATAGCTGCTATTGGAGTTGATCTGTAACTTGAAGAGCAAGGAATGGATCTTCCTTTTGTAGGATTTTCTTGGCTGTTTGTACAGCTCTTTCTCCTTTTGCTTGTGGGTAATGTGGGCTGCTAGCAATGTGATCAAAATCATATTTTGTTCAGAATGACTTAAATTTTGCTTCAATGAATTGTGGTTCGTTGTCCTTCAATAGTTATTCTGGAATATTGAAGTGAGCAAAAGTGAACTTCAGTTTCTTGATAACACTGTGACCTGTTATATCTTTCAAGTATGTTATTTCTATATACCTGGAACAATAGTCAACAATGACCAGGTATTGATGTCATCAAAAATTGCATAAATCTGCAACTAGTCTCTTCCAAAATCTCTATGGTAGTGGTATGGTCATTAAAGGGTCTTTGTGTTGTGTTGATCAGTTAATTATGCAATGTTCACTTGAAGATATTTTATTCTTTATGTCCTTTCTAATGCCCAGTCACCACCCTGACTGGTTGGCCCGCTCATGGCATTTAGTTAATCCTTGATGTCCTTCATGGATGAGGTTTAGGATTTTTCCTCTCATTTTGTTTGGCATTACAATGCAATTGCCTTTAATCATGACTCCATTTGACTTGCTTTACTGTGTGGTGCATGGACAATTATCTGTTGCTACTTACTTCCATCCTTTAGATGCCTGGGCCAGCCATACTTAATGTAAGTTAGAACATCCTGAACTTGAGTGTCTGTCCAGGTTTCTTTCTGTAGCTGGAGTAATCTGTTTTCTGACACTGGTCTTTGTGTCTACAGCAGCCACGTACACCTTTATGTCATCTTCGAGCTCATGGGTAGTTGAGCGCGATGCTGGGCTCTGTGACAGAGTGTCTGCTTCTACCAGATTTTTCCCAGAAACTTAGTTAGCAATTGGGTTAAATCACATTCCCCATAGCAATAATGTTGGCCTCTCAGTGGTGCTTTATCCACATCTTTTACCTTGATGAGGGTTACAAACAGTTTATTGTCTGTTATCAACATAAACAAATCCAGTCCACACAGATATCTGTAAAAGTTCTCACATGCCCATATCCTTGCTAGGCATTCCTTTTGATTCTGTACATATCATTCTTCTGCTTTTTTGAGTGTGCAAGAGCAAAATGCAACTGGCTTCCACTCAGATCCATGTTGTTGCAACAATAACCCAGCCAAGACCATAGCTGCTTGCATCTGCACTACCAGGTGTGGGTTTGTTCACTCCATAGTGCTTGAGCACTTGAGCTGTTGAGATCATTTATTTTACCTTTCAGAAGGCAATTTCTTGATTTGGCCCCTATAGCCAAAATGTCTTGACTTTCACAGTTCATTCAGTGGGTTTGGTACTGTAGAAAGGTATCGACCTAGGTAATTTACCATCCCAAGTCTATGTCTCAGTTCTGGTACATTAGTTGGTGCATTGAATTGCTTTTTACTTTCTCAGGGCTAGGACTGATTCCATCTTTGTTTATTGTCTGTCCCCAAAACTCGATTTAGGATAGGCGGAAAACACATTTTAACTTGTTTTAGCTTCAGTCCAGACTGGCTGATTAGGCTTAGGACTTGGTTGAGGATTTTGGTGTGTTCTTCCATCAGAGATCCACACATCAGAATATCGTCTAAGAAAACTACAGCTACATTTGTGTTTGTTAACAATTCTGCCATCTGTCTTTGGAAATTTCAGGTGCACTGGTAATCCCAAAAGGTAATGTTTGAAAACAAAATCTCCCAAAGGGTGTGATAAGCATAGTCAGTTTAGCGCTTTCTTTGGTGAAGGGAATTTGCTAGAATCCTCTCAAGGCATCCAGCTTGTAGAACACTGTAGCTCCTTTCACTTTGGGGAGGAAGTCATCCAGTGTTGGGAGGATATGTTTTTCTCTCAAAACTGCTTCGTTAAGTCTTTTAAGATCCATACAGATTTATATTTTTCTTTATAACTGGTACCATTGAGGCACACTATGCTGTTGGCTCAGAGATTTTCTCGAGTTTGCCATCCACTCCATTCTCTTTGACTCAGTTTCCACTTTCTGAAATAATGGGACAGGAATCCTGTGAGACGTATATAAATGTCATGGTTCAGCATTGTCTCGTAAGGTTATTTGTACTGAATCGCCTTTGAAAAGCCCAATATCACCAAATATTCCATTGAGTTATTCCACCTTTCTCACTAGGCCCATCTTGGCTCCCATGCTGTGGCTGAGAAGGCTGTGGGTCTGTGGTCCTTTGATCACATACATTCTGAATGCAAAACTTTTGTCTTTATAAGTTGTTTCTATGGTGAACAGGCCCAGGCAGTTCAGAATCCTTCCAGGACTAGTCAGAGCTGTGTCAGGTGACTTTAGCTCTGAGAGGGGTTGAAGGTGATTGTAAGTCCTTTCTGAGATCACTGTGACATGAGCTCTTGAATCAATTTTAAAGTCAATAGTCTTGTGATGAATATTCAGTTTCACCCTCCAGGCAGGCTCTGTGTTATAACAAGTGCTAGATCAATGTCCAGAAACAATGTTTGTTGATTGTCTGTAATACAAGTCCCAACTCCTGATTGCTTTGGTGCAGAAGACAGTTGCAAAATGTCCATATTTTATGCAAATATTGCACTGTGCAAATTTTGATAGACATGCACCATCTCTTGGGTTATGACTTTTCCCCACACTTTGTGTGCATATAGTCTGGAATTTGTCACTTTTCGCATGGGGATTCTCGTTCCTTGCTTCAGGGGTTTTATGGTCATGACTTTTAGCATTCAAGTATCTGTTTACAGTCTCTACCTTAGTTTCAGGTATTTCCAAGTATGTCAAGTTTCTCTAGAGGTATGTCTACACTACAAAATTAAGTCAAATTTATAGAAGTTGTTTTTTTAGAAATCGTTTTTATACAGTTGATTGTGTGTGTCCCCACATAAAATGCGCTAAGTACATTAAGTCGGTGGACTGCATCCACAGTACCAAGGCTAGCGTTGACTTCTGGAGCATTGCACTATGGATAGCTGTGGGTAGCTATCCCACAGTTCCCGCAGTCTCTGCTGCCCATTGGAATTCTGGGTTGAGATTCCAATGCCTGATGGGGCAAAAACAGTGTCGCAGGTGGTTCTGGGTACATGTCGTCGCCCCCCCCCCCCCCCGTTCCACCATGAAAGCAACGGCAGACAGTCATTTCACGCCTTTTTTTCCTGGGTTACCTGAGCAGATGCCATACCATGGCAAGCATGGAGCCCACTCAGCTCACCATCACTGTACGTCTCCTGGGTGCTGGCAGACATGGGACTGCATTGCTACACAGCAGCAACTCATTGCCTTTTGGCAGCAGATGGTGCATTACGATTGGTAACCATTGTCGTCGTATTCCTGGGTGCTCTTTTAGCCGACCTCGGTGAGGTTGGTCGGGGTGCCTGGGCAGACATGGGGGTGACTCAGCTAGGTCATTCCCATCTTCTGCCAAGCATCCAGGAGATGGCGATGGCTAGCAGTCGTACTGCACCATCTGCTGCCAGCCTAAGATGTAAAAGATAGATGGATCAAAACAAGAAATTGACCTGATTTGTTTTGTGAAATCAATGGCCTGGTAACCCAGGGTTTTGAGTTCAATCCTTGAGGGAGCCATTCTGTGTGACAGTTGTTTGTGTTTCTCCTTGATGCAAAGCCACCCCTTTTGTTGATTTTAATTCCCTGTAAGCCATGTCGTCAGTCGCCCCTCCTTCCGTCAGAGCAACGGCAGACAATTGTTTCACGCAAAACCAAGCTAGGAGGCGACGGCAGTGTGGTGACGAGAGGGACACGATCATAGACTTCTCACAAAGTATGGGCCAGGCAATGTGCCCCAGCAATGTGCACATCACGGTGATGAGCTCTGCAAACACGGTGGCCAAACAGGAAATGAAATTCAAAAGTTCGCTGGGCTTTTCCTGTCTACCTGGCCAGTGCATCTGAGTTGAGAACGCTGTCCAGAGTGGTCACAGTGGAGCACTCTGGGATAGCTCCTGGAGGCCAATACCATCAAATTGTGTCCACACTATCCCAAATTCAACCCGGCAAGGCCGATTTCAGTGCTAATCCCCTCGTTGGAGGTGGAGTAAAGAAATCAATTTAAAGAGTCCTTTAAATAAAAAAAAAGGGCTTCATTGTGTGGATGGGTCCAGGGTTAAATCGAGGTAACGCCGCTAAATTCGACCTAAAGTTGTAGTGTAGACCAGGCCTAGGTTTTGCTGTCTCACCATTTCAGACTGTTTTGATATGTGAGTAGCTGTTGCTAGGGTTAAATTTCTCTTCAATTTTAGCTGCTGTGAAAGGTTTTTTATCTGTTAGCCCAGTAACCAGCCTGTTTTCAATATTTTCATGTTTTGTAGTCCCAAAATCAAAGTTTTCAGACAATATATGCAGAGCTCTTATAAAACATTCAACATTTCCCCTGGTTCTTGAATTCTCTGGTGAAAACATGCTCTTTCATAAACCACATATCTTGGGGGTATAAAGTATGCATCAACCATAGTTAGAACCTCTTTATTACTGTCTTAAGTAAAGTCAAAAGATTTAAAGATACGTTCTGTCTGCTTCCCCATAGCATGAATTAAAGAAGATACATATATATTTCCAGTTTCTTTGTGGAGTTGATTTTCAATTTGAAACTTGCAAAATATTGTTTCCAGTCTGTCCATTTTGAACGTTTGTCACAGCTGAAGTTCTCTAGGGCATTGAAGAGTGGCATGTGTATGAGATCCTGCAACCTTTGTTGCTTGTTTCCATCTGTTTCTGTTCTTAGTTTACGCCTGACACCATGTCATGTTCCTGTACCAGATATGGACTGGCTACAGAGCTTGCTTATATGCACTAGGTATATTTGTATTAGATCCTTTAATGCTCTGCCAGGTATGGCTGAGGTTAATACAAATATGGCATTTTACTCATGGCACCACTTAGTGGATGAACAGTGTAATACAGTTTAGCATCCCATTACAAGAACTGTCCCCTATCCTTGCCGGCCAGATAGGAAGCAGCAGCAATGGCAAGGGCTGGATCTGAATGCGGGGTGAGCCGGGGCTTGATCCCTGTTCTGGGCTGACCATGGCCCACCACCTCCGTTACTGCTCAGGACAGGACTGGCCTGTCACCTCCAGCACTGTTTTGGGTTGGGACTAGCCACTTCCTTTGTGGCTGCAGGATGGGATCTGCTCACTAACCCCCCCATGAGCAGTTGTGATGAGGGGAAAGCGGGGATGAAGAATCTTTTCTGCAATGATGCCCCTGACATTAATATTTTTCCATCTCCACTTTCTTCTTTTCTTCACATGCTCTAGACAAAATAGAGGATGTTTTTAGCCTGTAATGATGCCCTTCAGCAGGTTGCCTGTGGGAAGTGAATCCAGGACTTCTGGCTCTAAAAGTGGGAGTCTCCACTGCTTGAGCAAAAGGACCAACTTTTGTTAGCAACAGAGATAATAGCAGACTCATAAATCTCTGCACATGCTCCATCCACTGGAGGGGGACAAAGACACACACCGAGTTAATGCATTGTAACAAGCCTCTTGCGCACTTTAATACCTAAATGCCTATTTAACTCTGCCCCCAGCTAAAATATTCATCTTTATCTTCACAGCCTTTTTCATACAAACTGAATTCCAAACCAGTGCATGGAGTTAAATACTACACCAACAGAAGGAAAGAGTAACAAATCATTTCATTGATGAGATGGTGAGTTGATCATTGAGGGAGCTAGTAGACATGTTCCAGATGAAGGAAACTACAGAGGAGAGAGCCTTTGCACTAGCTGTGCTGACGCTGTATGAGAGGAGAGGGGAGGCTAGTGCTGCATGAGCGGAAGTGTGGCAGGGGCATAACTGGAGAAATATGTGTTTAAAACTGACTTTTTAAAGTTTTGTTGACAAATTTGCCCCAAATTTGCATACACTCATGCACATCAGTTGAACCTGTTGAGTTCCATGGAAATAACTTGAATGTGTAAAGTTACTCATATGCAAACGTTTAAAGACTCAAGGCCCTAATTTGTTGTTAGACTCCAGCAATATTCCCAAGATCTTCTAAGTATTCCCTCCACTCTCTGACTTTCATTTCTCCTCCAACATATTGTAATCAACAATAGAGCTTTCTCTGCTTTCATGCCATGCCATAGTAAAATATATTTACTTTATTTTCTGATTTGGACCTCTTTGTCGTCTTTTTTTTATTTCTTTTTCTTCTCTCTCTTTTTTTTTCCTTTAGATGCTTTGGTTTTATCTTAGACTTTTAAAAACAGAACGTGGCTGTAAAATTCACTGTATAGATTATCCATTTTTCAAAAGAGCGCTCTTGACTTTATGTGGGGAGAGGATTCGGGAGGAATATATATAACTTTAATCGAGCAAGCAGCAAAAATGCTTTCTCCAGAGTTCCTTGTAGTTCACCAAGAAAAAAACAATGCCAAATCACTGAATCATAAACCTCCAGCTTAATTATAGACTCACGGCAGCATGATATCCTGTAGATGAGGCTACCATTGCATAGACTCCATGTTGAGTGTGTCTGCTCAGACAAATAAGGTATGAGCTGACAGAGAGCTGGTCTAAGTAATTCTTCAAAAATAATCCATTTTTACAAAAGAAGCAGCAGAAACTATTCACAATTTTGATTTGGCAAGTAACTAACCTTTTCATTCGGGGAAGGGAAGGTCACGGGTGGGGGGCGGGGAGTCTTTTCATCAGTAAGAAAAAACAATGGCACTAAGAAAAGAAAAATAGTAGGTCGTTGTAGGAAAACGACAGCAAGGAGAAAAGTATCAAATTGAGATATCCTTTCTCGTGAGCTGGGGCAGATGATGGATGGCAGCAATTTGGTGGAAATTGTATGATCTGACTCATTTTTAAGTGCGGTTTTAGAAAAATCAAGTGAATTTCATAATCAGTGGAATAATTGAAAAGAAGGAAATGCTTCAAGCAGCCTTGACAAGTGATCATTTATCATTTGTGAAAATCCCAGTGTGCCTGTCTCCTTTCTTCCCCTACTGCCACTCATGCTCTCCACCCTCAGAGTTTACAAAGTACCCTATTACCATGGTTCCTAAGCACGGAGATGCTTTGGGGACCCTCAGATCCTACCTCAGCAGATTATATAACACACACCCAGACAAAGAACCAAGTATATGTCATCGATTCATAGAGCTGGTACATTTTGCAGTTCACTACCGACCAGGGAAGTTAGTTTCCCTCTTTCGCCTTTTTGGGTTCAGAACTAAGTAAAAATACATAGTGCTTTTCAAAGCGCCTCTCCAGCATTAGGTAATGGATCTCCATTATGCCCCTGAAAGGTGTTGTCATTGTGATGTATTCTTTCATTTAATATTTGCATTGTCATATAGCCTATGATCCCCGATCAAGGATCAGGGCCTTACTCTGCTAGGTGCTCAACAGAGGAGTAACAAAGAAGTCCGGCCCTAAAGAAATTACAGCTACATGTCAGACAAGATGAAACAGGCAGACAAAACAAGCAAAGAGGGACAGGGGAGGTTGGGAAGATGAAGATGCAGTTTAGCAGACAAGTAAAGGTCTTCGCTAGTCACTTGCCTACACAGTGCAGATGTGAGGGATTTCAAGGCATCACAGCATTATTATTTCCATTTTACCGATAGGGAAACTGAGCCATATAAAAGTTAAGGGTCAACTTTTCAAAAATGTCCACTGATTTGGGGTGTTCCCATTGGTGAGTGACTTCAAGTGGAGCTGGAGGTTCTCAGCCCCACTGAAAATCAGGCTGCCTGTGTCTGATGTTGGGCACCCAAAAATGGAGGTACTCAAAATTAGTGGCCAGTTTTGAAAATTCCGGCCAGGGCCATCAGTGCTCTAGTTAGGATTTGCATGTCTGGAGTCTGGCGCCACATCTTGTTCTCAGACCTCTACCTAGACTATGCCTCTCTCCCTGAAAGGAGCAATGGAGCAGAAAAGGGGCTGGGAAAGGCATGAAGAGGAAAAGTGAATGAAAGGAAATTTCATGAAATTCATATAGGATGGACAAAAATCAAATTTTTGGGTCCTGCTTATCCAAGTAGAAGCTGTGAACTTCCTGCTTCTAGCTTGTTAGTTGGACTAAATCTCTTCTAATTTATTCACATGCCAGCAATTGCTTTTCCATGCATCAGGATTGCTTTCATACCACATATCTGCTCTTTCTCTTGGCCTTTCTTTCGAGGGTCTTGATACAAATAGCAGTTTGCTTTAAATCTCAAACCTGTGATCTACCTCCCTCATTATCCCTTTCATCAGTCTGGCCCCGTTTCCTTTCCTAATAGAAAAGCAAATTCAACTGGGGGCAAGAAGAGCTAAGGGGTAGGTTTCTTTAGTCATCCTCTGAGCCATTAATCTTCACATCTCCTCCCTCCATACGGTACTTTCATATGTTTAATTTAAGAAGGTTATCTGTCAAAAATGATATCTCGAGGTAGTGGTAAGCTGGATAAATATGTCAGAAAGAATAGCTCCTGCTGTGAGGAACAAATGTTCAGAAAATACATATTTTGGTGGAATCTGGAGACTGCAAATGAGGTCAGACTGACATTTCTGTTTCATAGCATTTAGCCGGGCTCTCTTAGCTACTCTTGATGGTTGCAGAATCCCGTTGCAGAAGCTGAACGGACATCCTGTTTGGGGGTTAATGGAGCAAAACCTGCAAGACGTCTCCAGATAAATCACTCAGCATTTCCAGTGGTGTGCTAGAGACTAACTGGTCTGCTGATAAATAATGAAGAGGACTGATTTTGCAAACGGAGCCCTCCCGATTCAGTAAGCGGTAAAGTTGCAGCAGCAGTGCAAGTGGGTCATGCTTGTGAGCTGATAATGAAGCTGCTGAGAGGAAGAGTGTCACACTGGCATAACAGGTCTAGTTTGACCTGTATAATTTCAGTCACATAATTATCACAGCTTTTACATTTTGGATTGCATCTCATGGGTCTTTTGGATTCTCCCTGTTCCATTCATCCAGATGTGTCACTAAAGATATGCCGACATTGCAGCTGAGGTATGTATGGTAGCTCATGAAAATGTTTAGCAAGCTAGCTAGAGTACAGCTAGCATGGTTACATTTACGTGAGCTGCCATTCACACCCTCAGCTGCAATGCAGATGTAGCCCAAGGGCATGTCTACACTGCCCCAAAGTGTGGACTATGGGGTGCAAATAGCAGTGTGCACCAAAGCGCTGCACTCTAACTCCCCCGCATGAACCTGTATTTCCCCTGAGTGGTCCAGCAAGGGCACCCATTCTTGGCTTCCAGCTCCCCAGCCATTGCCTTTCTGAGTGGAGACCTGTCTCCTCTCATCTAACCAGGGTATTTCCAGGCTGCACAATTCCCTGCCTTCACTGCGTTGTTCTCAGCAGAGACGGGCAGCACAAGGTCACCCGATTGCTTTCTGTTTCAGAGACTGAGAACAGAGTGATTTTCAACAGTTATAAGTACCACACAGCCTTTCTGTGCAAGCCTATTTTATTCTTGTAGTAAAAGTACTACAGAGAAATCCCATCAAAAACTGTAAAAGAACCTGCCTGCATGCTAATAAGTTTACCAGCGATCACCCCATCCCTTCCATGGGCTCTGGCAGGAGCTGTCCTTCAAATCCACACCCAAGGGGTTTCCTTATGGTTACAAGTCCATCACAGCTACAGCTCAGAACTAGCACATGGTCTTATGGGGCCTCAGTAGGCCCAGTCCTTCCAACCCTTCCCTAAGGACTGAGGCCAGAGGCAGTGTGATTCCCCGCTGCCCTGGAGAGGGACGACCCTCTTCAGACACCAAAGTGGGCGGAGCCAGTGAGTCCTGCACCCCACCCACCAGTGGTCAAGGCACAGGACAGGAAGTATAAAAGCCCAACTCCAGAGCTCATTAGAAGAACAGCCACCAGAGAGGCCAGATGCCTGTGGCCTAGCTCCCAGTTGGGAGACCCTGGCAATCGGCGGCCGACCCAAAGACCGGCCAGACCAGCTGATGCCTGATGCTGACCAGAGCCTGGAGGACCTGCCAAGCCTGCCCCTCACAAATTACCCAGAGGAGCTGCCAAGCCTACCACTCACCAGTTACCCTGAGGAGCCCATGGTGCTTGACCCCTTGGAAGACACCATCTGGACCCAGGTACCTCTAGAGTGGGAGTTAGAAAGTAGCCTGCCGGGCAGCCGACCCTAGTCTGGCTGCAGCACTGCCAGAGCCCATGTCAGTGTGTTGCAGCCAGGATCCCCACTGACACAGCAGCAGGTCTTCTGCCACTGCTAGGGTCCCGGGCTGGGACACAGTGGAGTGAGTGGGCCTGCATCCCCCCTGCCACCCACCTTGTGAGTAGCCGTCTCCCCCTCTCGCAGGCCCTTTGGAGCCCGGAGCCTGGGCCTGCTGTTTACCTGTTTGCTCAGCCTCTGCCTGGGGGCCTGAGCCACTGAATCTTTGCTTCCCTGCCCCACCCCAGGGCCTGCTGTTTACCCATTTGCTCAGCCCCTGCCTGAGGGCCTGATCCACTGACACTTTACTGCCCCGCCCTGACCCAGGGCCGGGGCTTGCTCATTATATAACAGTTGCTCAGCTCCTGGCTGAGGACCTGAGACCCTGACTCACTACTGCCTGCTGACCGGGTGTGAATAACTGTTATGTTTTGCTTTTACTGCTGCCTCGGTGTGAGACCCCCATGGCCAGGCTAATTCCCCATCACAACTGAAAGGAAGTAGTGAGGCGCTGCGGTTTCCTGCTACCCCGGAGAGGGACAAGCCCCGGCCAAACCCCTCTACACTGCTCCTTCTTCTCAAGCTTGGAACATTGACCTAGAACATATGGAGGCTAAGGCCTACCAGTGAGATTTGCTAGACATCTTCAAGAATGGTACAGGCCAGGCCTGTAAAGCTCTGGGAGAGTTGTGAATGAAGGGACGAGAGGCAACAGGCAGAGAAAACCATGTTATTCTGTGTCTGCTTAGTGATGTACATGTCTGCAAATAGATCCTAAACAGCTTCCATTGCTCTCTTATTTGATTGGCTGATGCTGTGTGCTCTACACTCCCAATGGATGCTAAGAGCATGGATAAAAATTGTTTCCCAAAACACACATTTCAGATAAGTCAGGTATTGTCCCTCCTGTTATGTTCACCGCACACGAGCAAACAAATTGGATAAAAACATAAAGTACCACTTCTGGCAGGTTGCAAAATAATGCTACTTTATTTCTAAGAACTCAGGACCCTAATACACAAGAATGAAAAAAAAGAGAGAGACAAAGCAGGTTGCTAAGAGTGTGACCGGGCTCACTTCCCCCACACTAGTACCGTAAGGTAAACTCTACTGTCTGGGTTGAGGAGGCCATGCCACCTCAGCCCTGCTAGGCATGCTTCAGCTGGAGACTAGATATAAAAGGGAGAGTTCAGCCACGGTTGTCCCTACCCATATGCAAAGCACACAGCTGCGCAGGGCACCAGGAAATTTGAGGCACCAAATTCCCTGGTGCCCTATGCAGCTGCGTGCTACTCCAGCCCCTGCTCCACCCCTTCCCCAAAGCCCCCGCCCCTACTCTGCCCCAGCCCCACCTCTTCCCACCCCTGCTCTGCCCCAGCCCTGCCCTCTCTCTTCCCCTTCCCCAAAGCCCCCGCCCCTGCTCCACCCCAGCCCCGCCCCCACTCCCCTAAAGACTGCCGCAGGGATTGGGCCTGCACTCAATGTTGGCAGCAAGGGTGACCTGGTCCCAGTATGCTCTGTGCCGCTGGCTCCCAGCCACACTGCTGGTGAGTGCTGGGGGGCAGTTCCCACCTGTCCCCCAAGTCTCAATGATGGGAGCCAGGGGAGCAGAGTGGAGCGGTCTGGGGCCGGGTCACTCCACTTACTGCCACCCCGTGAGTGTGGGGTTGGGCCTGCTCTGCACTCACCGGGCAGCAGGAAGTGGAGCAACCCGGCCCCAATCTGCTCCACTCCACTGGCTTGTGCTGGGAGGTGGTTTCCTCCCTCCCCCCCAAGCCTGCTCCTGCCCTCATGCTGAGGCCTAGGGATAGCCCCACCACCTGGAGGCCTGCCCTTCCCACTGCAGGGGGACTGCATAGGGTACCAAAATGGCTAGGAACAGCCCTGAGCTCAGCTCATTCAGAGCTGACCGCTGAGGAGGGAGGATGCATGCTGCGAGCTCCAGCTCGGGAACCGTGGAAGCCCCAGATGGCAGAAGCAAGGGATACTCGGACTTTGGAGGACACCCAAGGAGTGCTGGAGCTGCTGGGAGTCACACTGACCGAGGAGCCCAGAGACTCTGGAGATGCTGGAGCCACTGCATCAGGAACAGGGTAGGAAGTAACTCGGGGGACGAGGTATTGTGCCAGATCGGGTTAGTGTATTTCAGGTGGATTCCCAGCTGATCCAGTGGCGGGCACACTTGCCACTGACAGGGCCCTGAGCTGGAACCTGGTGGAGCAGGAGGGCCCAGGTCCCCCTTCCTGGCCACCACCAGCCCAGGTGGTGGCCCACTACTCTGAGTGGCCACCAGGCCAAACAGCCCTACTGAAGGGACGCTGGCCATTGTGCCACGCAGACCTGTTGAACAGGGCTGTTAGCCTGACTCTGACCTCTAGGTCACACACTGCTGAACAGAGCAGCTATATTGACTTCTACCCCTAGTCCAAGCTATCCCAAGACAAGGGATGGTTGTATAGACTCAGTCATGGGGCCATCATTACCCCCACCGCATCCCAAGAATGGACAGGGTGCACTTTCTCTGTGACAAAGAGTGACACAGCTCAACCCACCTTGCTCTAGGCTGGCTCTTTGCAGATTAACTGCTGAAGCCCCAGATTGCACACTTCCTTACAGAGCCTCCCAGCCTGCAAGCATGACCAGGAAAACGCTTATGAGTTAAAGTGATAGCCTGTAATTTTAACACAGTTTTCAATACTACCTCACCTCTTAAAAATAGAAGGACTGTGTCAGTTTCACTAGATGCTGTTGGTTTTGATTCCAAGCTTTTCTCCCCTCCTGAACTCAATGAGTATTGAAGTAACTGGATTTGTCCTATTCTGTACATACAAGTGACTCAGACAAGAATTGAGAGGGACAGAAGGTGACAGTGTGATGCAAACTTTAGACAGATAGGTAGCCAGAGTATCCATTTCTAGGACAGAGAAACTGAAAATGGCACAAGCTCCTGATACAGCTTCCCAGAAATAGGTTCCAAATGATATGTTCATATTTAATTGGAATAAAGTTGTCAGAAAACAAGAAAAGAAGATACAAGTGGGGAACTGGTTCATAAACTACCATTCTTCCATACATACATACAGATGCTGGGAAGTGGAACTTGTTTTGGACTTGTACAGCCTAACATCAAGCTACATAAGATCCTCCCCCACTGAGGGCTTTAACTAAAGATACAACTTCATAACAATTGATAGCTTTGCAATAATGAATTTCAGGATGCCCAACCATGGATCTCCCTTGGTACAAAAATACATCTTGAGCCAGATCTTTCACTGGTACAAATTGTGGTGAGAATCGCCCACTGCTGGTTTGGCTCTGTAATTCCACTGAAATTGTCTGAGTTCCTTATATACTTCCAGTAACATGAAACTGAAATCAGTAGGCCATCTGCCTATAAATTACAGGAGCTGGTGGTCTGTAAACAGTGCTGCTGTTTCGAGTAATGTAGGGACACATGTCTTGAAGAATACCAGTTACTGCACAAGGTGAGTAACCTCTGCTTTACCATGTTGACTTGTTACCTTGCTTTCTCCTTGTTACTTTGTGTATATAGCTTTTCTCGTTTGTCTTAGATTGTAATCTCTTTGGGGCAAAGGATTATCTATGTGTGCATACAGTGCCAAGCACAATGGAATATAAATAAATACAAATATGTAAACAATACAAATTAATAATAATAATTGTTTTAGATACGGTACAATTTCAGTGCAAGGACAGGTTCCTCTGAAAAACAAAATAATGCAGAAAGTTGAACACAAAATAGGCATCAAATCATACTGAGGATCCGTCTTTAACACCTAGGGGTTGATTCTTCTCTTGCTGACATCTTGGAAAATCAGAAGTAAAGCAATAAAATCAGTGGAGTTAAAATGGTCTCTAAGTGATCAAAGTGAGAAGAGACTCAGACTCACTGACCCTTTCTTGGTGGGCTTGAATCTCCAGGCTCTCTCAGCCCTACTGAGATAGGTAGTAGCATGACCCCTATTGACTAGTACTGAAAAATGAATCAAAAGTTATGGGTGGCAGGCACAGAATCTCATGATTACAGCAGCAGTGTAAACACTAGACTAGTCTGGCATTTAAAGATTAATACCACAGTCCTTTAGGTCAGTGGGCTAATGACAAGAAATATCAAAGTAAAAGGAGGCGATCACTTCAATCATGCAAATGATTAGCATCCGTCTTCAAAGTCCTGCCAGGTCCCTGCTGCTGCTGTCACAAATGCAGAGCAAAAAGCAAGGGGTTTATGAAGTACAGCTCCTCTTCAAAGCATTTCCAGCTGCTTAAGAACTGGGCGCCTCCTCCCCACAGCCAAGCGGAATGCTAGGGAGACTGATTCATCACCATGCTGCAAATGACTGTCATAGACTAGGCATTGCCATAACTGCAACTGTGACAACACTTTGCTTGTCTGAGGGATGTTCTGTGGCGGGGAGGGTTTGTGAGGACAAAGGCCCCCATTTACTGTGTGTTTTTCCCAGTGTTAGGGGATGATGGTTGAACACTCAATTGCCACAAGATGGTTTGTAACATGGTTTGTATTACATTTGCCTTGCACAAAGAGCAGAGCATGCCCTTTGTCTGGTTGCCTTCATTTAAGTAAGAAAGAAAGAATACAGGGACTGATTCTCCCCTGCCTGGTACCAGTACGAAGTGGGTAGAAAGCCCCTGCCACTCAAAATGGTGGCACTACCTACTCCCTTTGCATAGGGGGTACATGATGACTCTAGGTGCATGGCAGTGGAGAAGCAGATCCAAAATCTCCCCAAAAGAGAGAGAGGCCTGGTTTACACACAAACTAGCAATGGTTTATCTAAAGTTGTGCTTTTAAACCAGTTCAGTTCACCTGTTCAATCCTCTGTGAACGCCTAATTCAGAAAGCCCAGTATAGATTGATTTAGCTTAGCCCTGGTCTACACTATAGGGTTAGGTCAAATTTAGCCCTGTTAGGTTGATTCTATAATGAATGTGTCTACACAAGCAACCCCGTTCCATCAACCTAAAGGGCTCTTAAAATTGACTTCTCTACTCCTCCCTGGTGAGGGGAGTAGCGCTAAAATCAACCTTGCAGGGTTGAATTTGCGGTAGTGTGAATGCAAATCGATGTTCTTGGCCTCCGGGAGCTATCCCAGCGTGCTCCAGTCTGACCATACTGGACAGCACTTTCAACTCCGATGCACTAGCCAGGTACACAGGAAAAGCCCCAGGAACTTTTGAATTTCATTTCCTGTTTGGTCAGCCTGGCAAGCTCAGCAACACAGTGACTATGCAGTCCCCCCAGAATCGCAAATGGGCTCCAGCATGGAGCGAACGGGAGACACTGGATCTGGCTGCTGTATGGGGAGAAGAATCTGTGCAGGCTGAACTCCAGTCAAAAAGAAGAAATGCTAATATACATGCCAAAATCGCACAGGTCATGATGGACAGAGGCTGCAACAGGGATACACAGCAGTGCTGTGTGAAAGTCAAGGAGCTCAGGCAAGTCTACCAAAAGACAAAGGAGGCAAACGGTTGTTCTGGATCAGAGCCCCATACATGCCACTTCTATGATCAGTTGCATGGCACTCTGGGGGGGGGAAACCTACCAGTTCCCCACCACTGTCCACGGACACCTGCAAAGGGGGAGTCTCACACAACACGGAGGAGGCTTTTGTGGAGGAGGAGAATGCGCAGCAGGCAAGCGTTGAATCCATTCTCCCCGGCAGCCAGAACCTTTTCATCACCCTGGAGCCAATACCCTCCCAAGGTGGGATTCCCGACCCTGAAGGCAGAGAAGGCCCCTCTGGTGAGTGCACATTTGTAACTACAGCATGGGGTTTAAAAGCAATAGTGTTTAATGTTTGATTTTTCCTGAAGACTTGGGATGCATTCACAGTCAGTACAGCTACTGGAAAAGTCTGTTAACGTGTCTGGGGATGGAGCGGGAATCCTCCAAGCACATCTCCATGAAGTTCTCCTGGAGGTACTCTGAAAGCCTTTGCAGAAGGTTTCTGGGAAGGGCTGCCTTATTTCACACCAAGCCAGTAGCAAGTAGTCTGGAATCACTGCAGCACAAAGCATGGCAGTGAATGGTCCTGGGTTTTGATCACATTCAAGCAACATTCAGTTCTGTGTTAGCCTCAGGAGAGTGATATCATTCATGGTCACCTGGTTGAAATAGGGGAATTTTTGTAAGGGAACAGTAAAAGTACCCCGCTTATGCCAGGCTGTTTCTGCTTCGCTAAAAGGGATCATCCCTGAGAATAGCCATGTGGGGGGAGTGGGAAGGGATCATCCCAAATAGCCACAGGGAAGGGTGGGGGGAAGTGTGTGCTGCAGATCCACTCGAAAACCGCAGTCCCTCCTTTTAAATGGTAAACCCAACTGGCATTGTTTGCTATGGGAAAGGAAGTCACTGCAGTTTGAAAACATTCCCACATGTTATGAAGGCATTAGAAGCCAAACCTGCGTACCCTTTGGCTTACCATGGCTGCCTGGAAACAGAATTCTGTTGTCCAGCCATGCGTGATGTGCCACCATACCGGCAGACACTCAATATAAAAGCAAAATGCGACCTTGTACCTAAAGCACATGTGCTGTCTGCTGTGAATTGCTTGATTCACTGTGAAAGAGTCTCCCTTTTGTGCTCAGAAATGTATTGTCTTAAATTTTACTCTCCCTTTTTATCCCCCCTGCAGGTGCAAATGTTTCTATGCTCCCCCTATCATCTCCATTCCTGAGGTCAGAAGGCAAAAAAATTGGACTCACGATGACATGTTTTCCGAGCTCATGCAGTCCTCCTGCACTGATAGGGCACAGCTGAATGCATGGAGGCATTCAGTGGCAGAGGCCAGGAAAGCATTAAGTGAGCACGATGAGCAGAGGCAGGCAGGCAATGCTGAGGATAATGGGGAAGCAAATGGACATGCTCAGACATCTGGTGGAGCTGCAAGAAAGCCAACAAGAGCACTGACCACCACTGCATCCACTGTACAACCACCTCCCCTCCTCACCAAGTTCAATATCTTCCTCACCCAGACTCCCAAAAACGCTCTGGGCACCCAGAGACTGCACTCCAGAGGATGGCCCAAGCAACAGAAGGCTGTCATTCAAACAGTTTTGGTTAATAGTGTGACTACAATTAGCAATGTGGCCTTGTCCTTCCCTCCTCCCCCATTACACCCTACCCCACCTGGGATACCTTATCAGTTATCTCCCCTGCCCCACTTTTAAAAAAAAAATTAATGAAGAAAGAATGCATGGTTTCAAAACAATAGTGACTTTATTTCCTTTGCCAGCTGTGATCGAAGTGGGGAGGGTGGCTGGCTCACAGAGAGTTAAAATCAACAAAGGGGGTGGGTTTGCATCAAGGAGAAACACACACAACTGTCACACTGTAGCATGGCCAGTCATGAAACTGGTTTTTAAAGTCTTTCTGATGTGCAGCATGGCTCTTCTAATCGCCTGGGCTCTTCTAATCGCCTTGGTGTCTGGCTGTTCAAAATTGGCAGCCAGGCGATTTGCTTCAACCTCCCACCCCACCATAAATGTCTCCTCCTTACTCTCACAGATATTATGCAGCACACAGCAAGCAGTAATAACAATGGGAATATTGGTTGTGCTGAGGTCTAACCTATTCAGCAAACAGCACCAGCGAGCTTTTAAATTCCAAAGGCACATTCTACCAGCATTCTGCACTTGCTCAGCCTATTATTGAACTGCTCCTTACTACTGTCCAGGCTGCCTGTGTATGGCTTCGTGAGCCATGGGAGAAAGGGGTAGGCTGGGTCTCCAAGGATAACTATTGGCATTTCAACATCTCCAACAGTAATTTCTGGCCTGGGAGGTAAGTCCCTTCTTGCAGTTGCTCAAACAGCCCAGAGTTCCTAAAGATGTGAGTGTCATGCACCTTTCCCAGCCATCCCACACAGATGTCGGTGAAACATCCTTTGTGATCCACCAGTGCTTGCAGCACCATTGGGAAGTACCCCTTGTGGTTTATGTACTGGTTGGCAAGGTGGTCTGGTGCCAAGATAGGGAGGGATATGCGTTCCATCTATCGCCCCACCACAGTTAGGGAAACCTATTGCAGTAAAGCCGTCCACTATGACCTGCACATTTCCCAGAGTCACTACCCTTGATAGCTGAATGTCAGTGATTGCATTGGCTACTTGAATGACAGCAGTCCCCACAGTAGATTTGCCAACTCCAAATTGATGACTGACTGACTGGTAGCAGTCAGGTGTTGCAAGCTTCCACAGGGTTATCGCCACTCACTTCTCAGCAGTCAGAGCTCTCATCTTGCTATTCCTTTGCATCAGGGCGGGGAAAAGCACCTCACAGAGTTCCAGGAAGTGGCCTTATGCATGTGAAAGTTTCGCAGCCACTGGGAATCATCCCATACCTGCAACACTATGCGGTCCCACCAGTCTGTGCTTGTTTGCCGGGCCCAGAATCAGCGTTCCACTCTATCAACCAGTCCCACTGTCGCTATGATGTCCCAATTGCCACAGTCTGTGCTTTCAGGAATGTCTGTGTCCATGTCCTCCTCACAATCGTCCTCGTGCTGCCATCTCTTAGCCAGGTTCTGCACATAATGCAGTATAATGCGCGAGGTGTTTACAATGTTCACAACAGCAGCGGTGAGCTGAGCGGGCTCCATGCTTGCCATGCTATGGCATCTGCATGGGTAACCCAGGCAAAAAGACGCAAAATGATTGTCTGCAGTTGCTTTCATGGAGGGAGGGAGGGTGGGAAGGGAGAGTGACGACATGTACCCAAAACCACCTGGGAGAATGTTTTTGCCCTATCAGGCATTGAGAGCTTAACCCATAATTCCAATGGGTAGTGGAGACTGCGGGAACTGTGGAATAGCTTCCCACAGTGCACCGCTCTGAGTCGATGCTAACCACGGTACTGAGGACGCACTCCGCCAACTTAATGTGCTTAGTGGAGACGTACACAATCGACATATAAAATCAATTCCTAAAAATCGACTTCTATAAAATCGGTCTAATTTCATAGTGTAGACATACCCTGAGTTTGGTTTGGAATCAGCTTAAACTAAATAGATATAAGCCAGGTATAAATCAGTTTTTAAATGTCTACACAGTAACACTTCAATTAAATCGGATCATAAACCAATTTCAAGTTAAACCAGTGCAACTCTGAAAGTAGACAAGGGCAGAGCAAGAGCCCAGTGCATTTTCACTGTGTGACAGCCATCCTGAATGGGGAAGTTCTATGATCAATGTTATACAGGAAGTCAGTCTAGATAATCACAACAGTCCTTTCTGACTGTGGCATCTATGAATCAATGACTTTGCACAGCTCCCGTGTCATTAGCTGTTTTATACAACTGCTGTCTACCCAGTCATGCCTGTTAGAATGCAGCTCCACATGGAGACAGACCCTCTCGTGAAGCTGATTATGCTGGCCGCTTAATTGCCCTACAAGGTATATAGAAAGCAAAGTAATACTGATTTTACAGAAATGTTCCGAAAACACCACTTGGATGAGCAAATCTTGTGTCTTTATTTTTAAAAAAAAGATGAAATGATGCCATATGCTGAAGTGCTAGTCAGCCCTGCCAAACCCTTATTCTCTGAGCAGCCATTGCTCACACTTGGTTGTGGCTTGATGCTGACATGTTTTGCTGGTTCCAGTGCGAGGTGTTTGTGAAAAGGGTAGTTCATTTGCTGCTGCTGCTAGCAAAACTACAGATGCCTGCCACGAAAGAGAAAATTGACACAATAATACTTTTGGAACTATTCCTTGTAAATATGAGTGCTTTGTTATAAAGTCCCATTTCCTCGGAATACCCTTCAGCTCAACTCACTGACAAGATGCAAACAGAATTAAAGTTCTAGAATAATCAGGATCTCTGACAAACTGTCTTAGTTTAGAAGGAGATGAGGTGGACCTGGTGTTCACCAATGCCTGCTCCTTGCAGTCAGAGGCAACTGATCATATACAGCGCCTAGTACAATGGAGCTGAGCCATCTAGGCACTAGTGCAATATCTATAGTGACAATCAGTGGGATATGACAAAGGACTGTCCACATTCAGTGCTTCAAAAGATAGCAAACAAACCCTCCTTTGAAGCCTCAGCTTCAATTCTTTGCCGGCACGCCCTGAAGGCAAATTCCTTCCCAAGCCCAAACTTGGTGATCAGCGGAACCCTGTGCATAGGAGCAAAAAGCACTGTCTTTATGCTTTTGAGGCCTGCTAAAACTAGAGGTGCCGAGTAGCTGTAGCTCTTGCTGAAGTCAACTGGCGCAGTCCCATACTCTGCAATACTACTGCTGCCGGAATGACACGTCTTCAAACTGCTGGTATTGTTGTCTTAAATGTCCTGCCTTGGAAATGTGTGCATGTGCGTGTGGATACGGCTAGTTATGTATGCAGGAAGAGTTTTGTGTGTGCATGTATACACTGGAGGTCTGCATGGATGTGGCTAGTTATGTATGCAGGTAGGGCTTTGTTTGTACATGTATATGAAGGCCGTGTGTGTGTGTACTTATATTGTTCTAACTTCAGCTTACATTCCCTGTATGGAATGGAAGCAAGACCCACGTCTATCGGTAGGTATTGGCTGAAATTGCACACGGTCTCTCATCTGAATCTGTTACCTCCATTTTCTGTGATCACAGTTAGAAGTGAAGGCCTGGGTCCTGAAGCGCCTCCTGTGGGACACAGCAAGGAGTACAAGGTTGTTGCACTCTCACACAAGGGTGAGCAGAAGCTCCATGTGGGTGCTAGTAAGGCTAATTGCTAGACATAGTGCTCAGCAGGGAGTGGAAGTGTTCTCACTCGGATGTGTTGGCTTAGCCCTCAAGAATGCAGCATCAAAGGAGGTGGGGCGTGGGTAGAGAATGGACAGGAAAAAAAATAAGCATAAGTGTGGCCCCCCCAGAATCCCAAGGTGTCACACAGCTGTTTCGTCTTACCTTTGCACATAGGTGGGGATAACTTGGTAGCAGCAGGCCCATTACACTCTCAGTTCTGCTCATCACTTTTGCCATAGTAGTAATGTTTATACTGTCTTCTTAGTGTAGGTGCAACATGCTTCAGCTGGCATGTGACCAGGATTCCTCACCATTGGTCTGCTGGTTGGCTCATTAGCTTCCCTGGCTCGGGCCAGGCACTGACGGGGAGTGTGACGTGAATGCTGATCCATGCTCCCTATTTATACCGTGGAAACATACAGCGGCCCCAATCAGATCAGTGCCGCATTGTGCAGGGTGCTGTACAAACCCAGGAGAAAGCCAATCCCTGTCCTGCAGGGCTTATAATCGAAAGGCACAGACAAAGGGTAGGAAAAGGGGGGTACAAGACACAAGCAAATGAATCTGGTGAACAATTGGTCCAGCTCTGGGAATAACAAGGGTTATAGAGTGGTTGTGGTTTTTTGGTAGGTGGTGTGGGTAGAGGAAGGGAAGAAAGGGGGGGGACTAGGAAAAGGAAAGAAGGGAAAGAGGAACTCCCTTGCTTTTATACTGTACATGTAAAACTCTACATGGATCACACCTAGAAAGCAAAGTTTCTCAGGCCTCTTTTAGGGCTGGTTCCATTCTCCTTCTCCCTGGCCATCAGTCTTGACTATGATCTTTGGTGAGGAACAAACGAGGAGCCCTGATATGTCATCTGTTTGGAGTGTCTGGTTTAGTTAGAAATTAATCTAAACAAGTAAGAAGTTCTTCCGAGGATCCTTCACCAGATGTTACTTGTCTATACGTACCCTGGGGTCCCTGGCTCTGTCAATCAGTAACACCCTAAGGATCCTGATCCTCTCTGATATTTAACTCAACCTCTTGGCAAGGTTCAATACTGTGTAATCAATATCAAAATGTGGCACAGGTTTATGGTGCATGTAATAAGCGTATCACTTCTGTTTGAACCAACCCAGTCCAAATGTAATGCCTTGCACCTCGTCTGAACAATAAAGAGGTGAGAAGGAAAAGGGTAGTTTATTTAAAAATGTGTTTTATTAAAACTCTGTAAATTACATTAAGTGATGTTTTAACAAGATCCCATTGGAGGAGCTGAGCTGCAACAACGTTTCTATCATTGCTCTATTTTTTTTTTATTTATTTAACAGCCGAAATACAGAACTCAGTTTACAAGTTTTTAGCCACGGTAGATGAATTTTAGTGGGATAAATCCACACGCTGCTTTTGATATTAGGATGCACTACTGAGGCACTCAGCCTTTTTATTGTTATGAGCCCTAGCTGTCAAAGCCAGTTATATTGCTCTCCTAAAAACTAGATGCAAGATCGCTTGACTCTCTGAGGCATCAATAAAAATGATTTGTTTATTTCAAATTTTTATTATTATTCATATGGAGACAGTAGGATCATATTCAGCAGGCTCTGTTCTCTCCCAAGAGCTGAGCCATGTCAGCAGATACCACTCCAGCAGATCATGGCTGCTGCTAAATATGTATATATGCACGTTGGTCACAAAACCCTTAATGAAAGGAGCATCGGGGGAAAAAAATAAGAACATCTAATCAGCCCCCTTTGACTTCCATTAAAGTGATCTCTCTTTTTCTAGATACTAACTTGCAACTAGATTTGTTTTGACAACATGGTTTTGGGGGGGGTCAGAAAATGCTGATTTGTTGAAGCCAAAACTTTTTATCAAATCCAGGATGGAATTTCTGGTCAAAACCAGGGAGCATATGGCCTTCCTCAGAACAGCCAATAGACCCTTGGCTTGGGCACACGCCTGGGATGTGAGACCCAAGTTTCAGAGCTGTTTCCAATCAGCCAGAGCAAGAACTTGGACCTGAGCCTCCCACTTTACAGGCAACTGCCATAACCAACAGGCTATTCATTAGTCTGGGGTCTTGAGTTCTCTTGCTTGTGTTTTGTGAACATTTTTGAAAAGTCTCGATGTGGAATGGGAAATCTTGTCAGAGATGGGAAAACCATTTCCTGCAAGCTCTGTTTGCGACTCACATGAACTGACTTAGCCCATCTCTGGCTCCTTTGCCCCACTCCAGTGGCACAGAGCAGCTGTAACACATGCCAAAGCAGCCGACCGAGGATTCCCTTGGTGTAGGGGAAATCTTTAGATGGAATAGAGCTGGTGTAGTCAGCTGTCCACTGCTTCTCGTTGTTCCTGGAATGGGGATCTTGTCAGAGCTCTGGCCGGGGAACAAAGCATGCCCCAAGTGCTGTTGCTCTCTGTCAGTGCGTTGGGAGCTGCTGCAGCCTGAGGATGTGCCAACTTGCACAGGGGTTGAACTGGAAGCCAGACATCTCTTAGATTGTGAGGGCATGTGGACTATTTCACTACAGCTTGGCTCTGTATGAGGACTGCTGGCACTGTTTTGGTGGTTATGGTTTTCTTTTTTTTCAAACTGTTCCTCTAAATGAAGCCCTCACTTGCAGTTTGCCAGCTCTGGCCTATGAGTCTGTCTACATTGCAGCTGGGAACAAATCTCCCAGTCTTGGTAGATAGACTCACACTAGCAGAGCTTGAGCGAGCACACTAGCAGTGTGGAACATTGCCACTCGGGCTGGAGCTGGGGCTACCTGCAAATAGGGCTATGGTGGGAGAGGCTACATGAAAATATGGCTCAGGTGAAGCCCAGGTTTTAGCTTGTGACTTTGTGTAAGAATTCTTGCTCAGAGTGGGGTGGACACTGCCTGTAAACAATGTCTAAAGAGAGACTGGGCTTGCCCTTTTTGGGTCCCCTGACAAGTTATCAGTGAAAGGAGTCAGTTCTTGCCAAATAATAGCTCCTTTTACTTCTAGTTTATGTAGCTGGTTCTCATCAGATACAGCATATCATAAGATGTCTGAAAGAAGAACAGAAAGGGCAGTGATCAACTTCAGTTGGAATTTGGACATCACCTTGTGCAAGAACAAGGGGTGAGGGAGTAAAACCACCTTTTCTTTGTGGATAGTTGCATACGGAGGATGAGTTGAAGGACGTGGGTATTGCTCACCTTTATGGCTAATGTAATTGCAACTAGAAGGACTAGGAAATCTCCAATGGACAACCAGTAGTCCTGGTCTCTTTCCATTCTTCTAAGGTATTGCCCCCATCTTGGTACTAAACAAGCCTCAAAAGGCATGTCTACTACCTTTGCCTCAAATTTCTAGGAAAGACCAGGTGCCCATTGCAATTAATGTCTCCAATGTGTTGCTGCACAACAACGGAGCAGTAAGCCATGTCCAATACATCATAAATTGCCTTAATGCAGGTTTAACCAGATCTTGTCCTTCTTGAATTATAACAATCTATGAGCTTGTGCATCTGAGAAATAAGATCATCATTGGAAAGACCTTACTCCAAAGGTGAAAATTGAGCTGGCTCTAACAAACAAGCAATCAGGTATACTCACAAACACACAGCAGGAGAGTAGGTCTTTCTTCCATTTCATCTAAAATCTCCAATCTCTTGCCCTAATGGACATATTTAAATGCCTCTTTTCCCTTTATTTATCTGAAGATACTGGAGATTAGCTAAGATCCAGGAATGGGATGGGTGAAAACGGAAAACTCATGCAGAGTACGCTAGTAAAGACGGTCTGACTTCTGTAAGTGCTTGGCTGGTTCTAAGAAACTTTAGTAGAGAAAGTGAAAACCATATTTCACTTCTTATATTTTTGATAACCTTGCTCATTGAAAACTCATTCATGGACTACTTAAGTTTCAATGAGAACCTTTCCATACAGTTAACTTTCTAATACTATTTGTTATTTGAAATTATTCAAGTACTTTTTCACAATTACTTAAAATGTTATGGATTAACCATGAGCAGAAGAGTTGACTGGAAAAAAAATTGCTGGAAAATTCCACCTTTAAGGCAAAAAAAGTCAAAAGCAGAAAAAATTGGGTCAAAAACTTAAAAATTTCAGCCCCAAACTGAAAATTTTGATTGGGAAATGCTATTATAGTGCATCATGGGATCTATACTTTGGGTGCCTCAAACCCCAAAAACTGTAGGCTGGACTACATCACCCATCAATCACTACAGCTTCCCTTCTTGTTGACCACTGTGATGCACCACAGGAGAGTCAAGGCCGTAGTGCATCATGAGAGATGTAGTCCACTGACAAGCCTAGCCTATTTCTAATTTCAAATGTTTGGTTTTCAAGAGCTCAGTTGTTTGATGGAATTCAAAATTTTCTGCAGAAAACAGATACTTTTCACACAAAAAAACTGTTGTCAAAAATCCAATATTCCATTGAAAACTGGTTTTGATGGAAAATTTTCAACTGATGGTGGTAATCAGTTTTCTGTGAGTATTTGATACTATTACTCAAGCTATGTTCCCTAGTCATAGGCAGTCTGCTAAGTGACATGGTATTATTACTATGCCCTGTTCCCAAATTGGTGGAATGCACTGTTAGGACCCTACCAATTTCATGGCTATGAAAAATGTGTCATGGACTTTGAAATCTGATCTCCCTGTGCTGCTGTGAGTGTCCCAGCCACGGGGCTCCTAGCTGCGAGTCCCAGCCAGCTGGGGAAGGACAAGACTTGTCCTTCCCCTGCATGGTTGCTTGGAGGGGGGAGGGGTGCAGGGGGAATCCACTTCCTGGTACCTTTTGGTCTGGGATCCCCATGAAATTTCAGATGTAACAGATGAAAATGTGAAATTGACCAATTTAAAAACCTTCTGGCTGTGAAATTGATCAAAATGGACCATGAATTTGGTAGGGCCTTATGCATTGCACAAATACTTGCATGTGCACATTTAAAATTCTGTTTCTGCAACCATTTGTGGCATAAAAATTCAAAATCATAGATATGTTCAGATAGTTAACAGCCGCAGGGGCAGGCGCTTTGGCAAAACTAGTTCATTAAAAATCTGGGCACCCAGCCCTACCAGCAGGCATGAGCCCAAATCCTTGCATATTATGTGAACCTCTGTCCTTCTGCCTTGCACTGAGCCTCTATTTACACTCATCTTTCTTGACCCAAAATCATGCTGAGATCCCTTCCCACAACTCCCAACTGAACCTACTCTGTTGTTTGAAAGGGGTGCCTAGCATTCTCAAAAGATTCTTTTGTTCATTTATTTTGATATTAGCCATACAGAATAGCTGAAATGCCTTTGTTCACTCATCTTTAGGAAAAAAGTGCCACAGTAGGTGCAAACAACACTTCACAACTTCTTAGCTTCTAGGGACAATGACACTTTCCTTCTGCTGTCATCCCAGGGGGAAGGAAGGTCTTCATTAAATGCCAGTTTCCAATGTCTGCTTCCCCCGGCACTGGAGAAAGTATCACCATAGTGAAAGAATCTTTCTCCTAAGATGACATTTGCTATGACCCTGCCAAAGTCGTTATTGTTAATCAAATAAGATGTGCAAATCTAAATAAAAAAAAAGAGCATATCAATGTATGCAAATTGCAGTGTTAGCTTTTAAACTGCTGGGCTGATAAAAAAAATCCTTCAGCTTTCTTTGCTGTAATTAAATATATACTGATCTGCCTGTAGGTGGATAAATGCCTTTGCTTGTCTCTTTCTGTGATCATGTTCTTAGAGAAATGACAAATTAATAACTTGAGTAACAACAGTTCAACGGAAACAACTTGATTACAAATCTTGTTAGAAAAAGGTATTGTTACAGGAGAAGTTTCCATTTAGAATGCAGTAAATGTCTCTCAAGGAAGAAAAGCTGTTTAAAAACTTACATAAATGAAGAAACAGTAAGCGGGAGAGACAGTGCCCATTTCTCTTATTATATGGGTATGATTCAGTTACAGAAAACCCTCATCAGAGGAGCCAGTTCAATTTGCTATTATCAGAGGGGTTTAGAACTGCCGATCCCTGAGAGCCTGCATTATTAACTAGGCTTGGCAGTATATTTTCTCCTGTAGAACACAAACTCAACACCTCTTCATTTAGCATGCACATTGGATAGTTCCTGGTTTAATGCAGCACGTCTTGACTGCAGCAGCGCTGCGACTTTATGATTTGTTTTTGCCGTTCTGGAGTATAAAGCAGCAGGTTAAATCCTACAGTATTTAGGATATGACCAGTGTCTTCACTGCACTGACCCGATAGGCAGGAAATTGACCGGGTAGCCAAAATCTAATGATCTCATTCATTCCTGGTGATTAATATTTTCTGTCAGATAGGAAATGGAGCGCCTCTTCCCTTTACCTGGCTGGTAGTGACTGTTTTTACCATAGGGTTTTTACCATGGTTTGGTGGTCAGTGGAATATGTGTCAATGAATTTCATGCCAGTTCCTAGCAGTGGGTTCTCTACTTCATGAGTCTTCAGAGTCCATCAACTCAGCTGGTACTCAGCTCCACCACCTGCCTTGTTGGATCATGGAGGAGGAACTTATCTCACTGCTGGAGCTGGTCTCACTGAGCAGCTGTCTCTGCTTTAATGACTCTCCAGAGAAAGAACTTCAGTCTCCAGCACTGTAAATCCAGCCCCTTTTTTCAACCCAACATTCTCCTGAGGAAAAACATGAGGTTACTGGGCTGATGTCAGCATCTGTACTTAGAGACAACAGCTGGAAAATGTAGTGTTGTGTCCTTTGCTGTTTGTCTCCATTCCCTGAAGAGCTGGAGAGAGGCCCGTGCTGAAGGGACCCCACTGCTTCACCTCTCTATCTTCCTCTCCAATTATTGCTTTTATTTTTCCCTCTTCAAGGAAATTTGGAAGCTAAATGAACGAGAGACTTACTCACCTGGCTTCCTAGCTTGTGGAAACTGTCAGGCTCACAGCTGATGGACAAAGTGCTCCTTTCTGTAGCTCTTGTGTAGTCTGCGCTCACACTGGGTGCAATCCGCTTCCATGCAGAAGGCAGCACCAGGGCTATGCAGTACTCATACCCCACTTAATTGAGTCATGCATAGGCCTGGTACTGCCCATCTGCAGAGGGGTGGATTTCACCTTGTCTACATGGAACTGCAACTAACTCCAATGGAAGGACTATGGACAGAAGGAGTGCTTCAAAGGCAGCAATAGAACCCACAGAGCAGAGCATTTTCACTCTAGGTTTTACATTGATTATTTATGTTAAGAGGATGCAAAAATGAAAAAAGGACTATAACATGCCAGTAAATGTCTGGGGTGAAATCCTGACTCCACTGAAGTCAGTGGCAAAACTCCCATTGACTTCAATAAAGCCAGTATTTCACACTGACCTCTGCACTTCTGATTCCTTGTTTGGCATTATCCAATCAGCATGGTCCTTGAAATATCAGGACAACTGGTCAGAAAACTGAGCTTTATTTGTATTAGCAAATAGACGGTGTGCAATAGTTATTTATATTTAAGAAGCAACAAGCCCCATTCCTCTATACGGGACTTAGCCACATGGCAGTGAGTTGTTGACTAAGGCCTTGGCTACACTCGCAAGTTAGAGCGCATTAAATCAGCCCCGGGCACCCTAACTCCTGAGGTGTCCACACTGGCAAGGCACTTAAAGTGCCTGGACTCTGCAGCTGGAGAGCTCCTGGTAATCCACCTCCACGAGAAGCATAGAGCTTGCTGCACCCTGGCTGAAATGCTCAGGTGTCAGTGTGGACAACGTGTTGCATTACTGCACTGTGATTGGCCTCTGGAAACGTCCCATTAGCCCCTGAAGTCAAGTGGCCACCTTGTCATTGTTTTGAACTCGGCTGCAGGCATGCGGATATCCCTTTTCAAAGCTCCGTTTTTGACAGCCGGCAGGCTTATCTGCTCCGGGACAAAGCAAACCATTTCTGTGGAATGCTGCTGCTGCCGCCGAGGCAGGTGTGTCTGCGTGTGTGTTTGGGGGTGGGGGGCACTGATGTCGGGGTTTCCCCCTGCTGCTGTCTGAACTTACAAGACAGCATCCTGACATACTCTCTGCCCCCGGAAAACACACTCTTTCTCCCCCCACATATACACAACACACTCCCTGTCACACTCCACCTCCATTTGAAAAGCACACTGCAGACACTTGCACGCTGGGATAGCTACCACAATGCACTATTCTCTGTGGCATTGCAAGAGCTGCTAATGTGGCCACGCCACTGCGCTTGCAGCTGACAGTGTAATCACATGGCAGCGCTTTCCCTGCTGTGGTCTCCAAGGGCTGGTTTAACTCCCGGCTCTGCATCTGCAAGGGTAGCCATGACCTAAGAGATGTCCCAGCAGGGTGGAAGAAATGTTGCCACACCTAACACGGATGTCTCCTGTTCTCAAGGGTTGAGCACAGTTGCAGGCCTGCCTTACCTGGAGCTCGTGAGGACTTTAGAATATATCAATGCAAGTGAAGAACAGGGAGAGCCAATCTTGCATTATTGGGAGTGCTGCTGTCTGGCTACCAAGGCCAAAGAGAGATGCATGCAGATGTGCTCCTGATTAGGAAGCTGAGGATTGCAGGGAGGCCCTCTCTCCTCCCAAGGCTCACCCCTTTATTTACCTTGCATGCTGGCAAAGAAGGCAACAGAGGCATAAAGGGCTTGTAATTCAGGGGAGGGATAGCTCAGTGGTTTGAGTATTGGTCTGCTAAACCCAGGGTTGTAAGTTCAATCCTTGAGAGGACCACTTAGGGATCTGGGGCAAAAATCAGTACTTGGTCCTGCTAGTGAAGGCAGGGGGCTGGACTTGACTTGACTTGATGACCTTTCAAGGTCCCTTCCAGTTCTAAGAGATGGGTATATCTCCAATTATTATTTATTGCAGAAGTAGTCCACCTTGTACATGGACTTGCAATACAAGACCATACCCCCTTTCATGTTGTTTTCCAATGTCCCAGTTTCGCTGCCTACACTTGAAATCATACAATCAGAGAAAATGTTTTCCTGTAGATTTACCTTGCAGTCATATTAGCCCAGATTTTCAGCACCAGCTTCTGTTTCCACTGAGCCCATCCCTGCTGCTCATCCCCAGCTGCAGACCCATTGTTGAGTGGCATGAGTTGCTTTGTAGCTTCAGGACTCTGTTGCTGTCCTCACAGCCAAGCTCTTGCTGGCCAAGGAAACAAAAGACCAAGGCTGAAAATTGATCCCAAAGCTTCCGCAATGCAGGGAAGGACACTGACTACTTGGCAGGTGAGCCCATGTTATTTCTGGGCAGCAAAATAGCTCACAGATTGCAGCTTTTCTTGACAAATGTACAGGCTTGGACTTGGAGCAGGGGCTGAATCTAAACAGCGGATCCAGTGGGAACTTGTGATGTCATATGGTTACAAAATGTTGGAAGTTCTCAATGGTATGTGGATGTCACTAGGGCACTTAATCTCTTTCCAGCTGGGTTTGGCTTCCATCCCCTAAAAGTCAATTGCAGATGTTCCATCTCCTCTTACTTGGAGCCAAATCGTTTGGGCCTTTTTCCATTTTCATTTCACACTCTTCACAATAAAAAGAAGTCTCATCAGTTATAACCTTCCCCCTCCCTCCCTGCCATCATGAATAATGATACAACAAGCTTCTGCTTTTGAATGTGGAAAATGTAAGAAAGCAGCAATGAAATCAACACTAATATGGCTGGGACACTGTGAATGGAATCACATATGTCTCTGGTCCAACTCCTTTCATGAAAAGAAGATTCTTTAGAAGAAGAGGACCCAGAAATTGCTACTTCTTCCATTCACTCATGTTTTAATTCGAAAATGAAAGCTAACTAGATGGCCAAGGTTCAGAGGAGCTATGGGACTTCTCCTATGCCTAGCAATATATTTTCCTATAATGCTGCACTTGGCTTTCAGCTCTTGCAGACCCACACTCAAGAGTTCACTAGTATTTCTGTAAAAGCAGCAAAGAATCCTGTGGCACCTTATAGACTAACAGACGTTTTGGAGCATGAGCTTTGGTGGGTGAATACCCACTTCCTCAGATGCATGTAATGGAAATATCCAGGGGCAGGTATATATATGTGTGCTAGCAAGCAAGCTAGAGATAACGAGGTCAGTTCAATCAGGGAGGATGAGGCCCTGTTCTAGCAGTTGAGGTGTGAAAACCAAGAGAGGAGAAACTGGTTCTGTAATCGGCAAGCCATTCACAGTCTTTGTTCAATCCTGAGCTGATGGTGTCAAATTTGCAGATGAACTGAAGCTCAGCAGTTTCTCTTTGAAGTCTGGTCCTGAAGTTTTTTTGCTGCAGGATGGCCACCTTAAGGTCTGCTATAGTGTGGCCAGGGAGGTTGAAGTGCTCTCCTACAGGTTTTTGTATATTGCCATTCCTAATGTCTGATTTGTGTCCATTTATCCTTTTCCGTAGAGACTCCAGTTTGGCCGATGTACATAGCAGAGGGGCATTGCTGGCATATGATGGCGTATATTACATTGGTGGATGTGCAGGTGAATGAACCAGTGATGGTGTGGCTGATCTGGTCATCACAGGACCTAACCTAAATGTAACACTGGAACAAAGCCTCATAGCTTTGCTTGTTTCTTTCCTCCTCTGAAAGAGCTTCATCCTCATCTCTACTGAACCACGTTCAGGGTGACCATGTCAGGTGTAGAAAGATAATGGCGTGTTCCTTGTCTTCCCTTACCCTTGCCTTACCTACTGGGAGCCCAGTCATCTGCTGCACTCTAGATTGCCTGGCAAAATCCTGCAGGGATGCTATTAGCAAGCACAGCCAGTCTCCAATGAGATCGTACTAGTAGATTGTTGTTCCCAGGGTATCACAACAAGAGCTATACATCAACCCATATCCAGGGCCGGCTTCAGGCCCCAGTGTGCCAAGCGCATGCTTGGGGCAGCATGCCGCTGGGGGGCGTTCTGCCGCTTGCCGGGAGGGCGGCAGGCGGCTCCGGTGGACCTCCAGCAGGTGTGCCTGCGGAGGGTCCGCTGGTCCCACGGCTCTGGTGAAGCATCCGCAGGCACGCCTGCGGGAGGTCCACCGGAGCCGCAGGACCAGCAAGTGGCAGAGCGCCCTCCATGGCTAGAGCCAGCGCTGCCCATATCCCATATCGTCAACTAATACATTTCTGATGGATTGCCCCATCACCTAATCAGTAGTCAAAATCTGAACCAGGGGCCAGATCCTTCATCTCTTCCATTTAAGTAAAAGTCAAGACTAGTTTTCCTGCCCTTTCCTGATACCCCGGTGTCACGAAGTTTGGGAGGAGACAGAGCCCTGCACCCCCCTACTTCCTGCAGTTCACCATGACTCTCAGCCAGCCAGTAAAACAGAAGGTTTATTAGATGACAGGAACACAGTCCGAAAGAGAGCTTGTAGGTACAGAGAACAGGACCCCTTGGTCAAGTCCATCTTGTGGGGTAGGGAGCCAGACCTGGTTCTGGCCTCCCTCCATTTCCCCAGCCAGCTCCAAACTGAAACCCCTCCACCAGTCTCCTCCAGCCACACACCCTGTCTCCTCCTCCAGCCTTTGTCCAGTTTCCCAGGCAGACGGTGTCACCTGGCCCCATTCCCCTCCTGGGCTCAGGTTATGTGCTCATGTATCATCCCTCAAGTGAAGTCACACCCTGATATCCCATCACCAATGCAGACAGTATCAGGGCTGGTCTACACTACGGGGGGAAATCGATCTTAGCTACTCAACTTCAGCTACGTGAATAACGTAGCTGAAGTCGAATATCTAAGATTGGATTACTCACCCGTCCACACCGCGCGGGATCGATGTCCGCGGCTCTCCCTGTCGATTCCACAACTCCGTTGGGGTTGGTGGAGTTCCGGAATCGATATAAGCGCGCTCGGGGATCGATATATCGCGTCTAGATGAGACGCGATATATTGATCCCCGAGCAATCGATTTTAACCCCTCGATACGGCGGGTAGTCTAGACGTAGCCTCAGTAAAACTCCCCTGCAACATTCCCAGGTCAATACTCGCCACTCCCTGCTCCGTCACACTCTGTCCCTAGTTTCATCATCTAATTTAAATCACCATTTAAAATTTGTTTCTGTCATTTATTCCTCGCCTGGAAAAAAGTGTTTCCTGCAGGCTGCTTTCCTCAGCCCCAGACCTTCCAGCATCACCATTTATCCTGTGAACTGTCAGAGACTTCTGGTGGGAGCGCTTCTGAGCAGATTGATGGCCTTGCAGAGGTTCAAAATAACTAGAAATAGGATGGCTTGAGCCCGAACAGGAAAAATACATCTTTTATGGCATTTATTGGTTTAAGTTTCCATTGAGTAAAATGGGTTCTCTTGAAAATGATTAGCAGGTGCATACTCAGATCAGGCAGCTGAAAATGATTGAAATGGCTGCGGTAGGTTTAATAGTTAAGGCCCATATGGAAATAAACACCGGGAGCTAAGTATTTGGATGGTAAAATATACCCAGCTGATGGGATGTGTTTAGCTATGTAACGTTTAGTCCGTTGTTTTCTATGTACTGCATCTGAAGTGTGAGATTTTCTAGCATGCTCAGCATTGGCCTAAATCTGTTCACATAGACGTCATCTTGTCACTGATGTCAATGGAAACAGAGTTAGGTTAATGCTGAGCACTTTGGGAAATCTTACATTACAGCCCTAAGCATTCTTCATGTGCAGAGCTCAGTAATCCTTTTGTTCACAGAGTTTGCTCTGTGTATATGTGGAAACAACCATCTGAAAACTGAATGTGTCAGGGGGGTTCTTACCCCCAGAAGAAAGAGAATTTTGCAAATTTAAAACCACAGAATTACAAAACTACACATGCTTTGCAAAAAAAATGAAGGTTAAAACACTTCAGTCAAAGGGCACTGATTAAATGCGGGGAGGGGGAAGATATCTAGCACAATACAGCAAGGATCAGCATTAGGTTTAATCTTATTTAACATCATCCTTAATCATTTGGAAGAGGGAGTTAATGGCACATGAATGAAATTCACCGATGATACTAAACTATAGAGAATTGCGAACACCAATCAGGATGGAAAGAAGCCAAAGTGCACTAGCTATCCAGATTAGAAACATGGGCTTAAAATGAAATTCTCCTCAGAAAAATGCCACATAGTACTTATGGGAAACAACAGTCATTGAGAGGAGGATACCTGACTGAGACAGGGGTAACAGCACGTTAGACATGAGTTTGTAATGCAATGTGAATCACATAAGGTCAGTGCAGTTTGGGGTTGAATGCACAGAGGCCAGGTCTTCCTAGAGCTCCAAGAAGGGCATGGGGAGAATGTCCGCCGTGGCATCCTTTAGCATTGTGGAGTACTCTCCTGTCTCCATAGCCCACCAATGCAGGGTGATGGGACTTTGACCCTGCCTACCTTCTGTGACAGTCTGTATTATTATGTTCACCCTTTTTTATAAAACTATGATAAATTTTGAACAATTTTTAAAACTCATAATCTGCTGAACATTATCGTCCTGGTAAAATATGTGTGGCAACACTGTATGTAAAGTTATTAAATTCTACTGTATAAGGCATGTTCCAAGTCTGGGGAAACAGCTTCAGACCAGTTCCCCAGAGACAAAAGGCTAGCCAGCACCTCAGCCAGGTGTCAACAAATCAAGTGGACTATTATCTGGTTAAGCAGTCATTCTTTGGACGGGAGAAGGGTGTGACTGAGAACTTTACATATTGGCAATGGATCAGCTGAGGGTCCCTGTGTAAACATACTAGATGTCACTTGAATCCCAGCTGGAGATGGCTCTCAAAAAGGAGGAAAAGATATAAAAATAAAGAACAGAGGCCTCGAATCACCTTTCTCCCTTCATTTCTAGTCACATCAGCAACAATGTTTGAAAGACAAAAGAAGCATCATTGAAATGTGGGAGGGTTCCTGGCTGAAAGATCCAGCCAGGTTGCTGTAAGCATATGGTGAGAAAAAACTTTTTTGCTTTAAATTCATTTAGCTTGTGAAGATAGGGATTCGTTTGTGTTTTACCTTTTATTTCTTTATAACTAGTTCTGACTTATGTCCCATTACTTATAATCAATATTTCTATAGTTAATAAACTTGTTTTATTGCAGTGGTCCCCAACCTTTTCATCTGGCGGGCGCCAGACGAAGGACCCTGGCGGAGGTGGAGCATCCGCTGAAATGCGGCTGAATTTCTGCAACGTTTCGATGGCCATGCCTCTCGATGACGCCACTTGCCACCGACAAGCAATGTCATCGAAAGGTGTCACCGCCGAAACGCCGCAGAAATTCGGCAGCATTTCGGCAGATGCTCCACTGCCAGCCAGGACACGGGTGCATTTAGATGCCCCCGCGGGCACCATGGCGCCCATGGGCACTGTGTTGGGGATCCCTGCTTTATTGTTTTATCTAAATCGGTGTGTGTCTGGATTTGAAGTGTTTGGAAGCCTCCATTTGAGATAACAGGCTCTGTGCATATCATTTTCTATTCATTAAATGATGAACTTTGTATTGTACAGGAGGGTGTTGGGCAGTACAAGATGCACACTTCTGGGGAAAAGTCTGGAGCTCAGAATTTTCTGGTGTCACTCTGCAATATAATTTCAGGAGTGGCTGGTTGGAAGCACTCCTATAACTCAGCTAGGAGTAATTTTACATGCCACAGGAAACTAGCTCGAAAGGTTCATAGATCAATTGGGCTTTGATAAGATCAAATTTTGAAAGACTCTGAAAGGATTCCCCTTAATGGGAACTGGGCATCACATTTACTTGGACACCTTTGAGAATCTCCACAATCAGGGTTTTGCTCTGCTGATTCGTCAAAACAAACAACGTTGTTTTAATTAAATGCTAGTCAATAGTGCCAGCGCATGCAGGGAACAAAGCATAGGACCACATGCTAGAGAAGTGATGGAGATGCAGCTGCCTGAGGTAGTTAGTGAGTGTTGCTGTAGGACTGTTTGTTGCAGTGTCAACTTAATTTAGAAGTGAGTAACAAAATGCTAACATAAATGCAAACCCCCATTGGCCACAAGCAATTAACATTCTTTTATTACAGTAAAATGGGATTCATGGATTTTTATTTTTGTTTGTTTCCATCTCCATTTCTTGAGCAGATCTATTAAAAGGCAGTGATTTACTGTGTAACCTGGAGTAAAAACATTTGGAAATTACTGTAAGCTTTCTAATTAAGCACCATCTGATTAATGGCTCAAATTTATAGAGACTGCTGTATATACGTGGCATGGCCGCATGCGGTGCACTTTAATGAGCTCTACTTTGAGGGCTCTGTTTTTTTGAACTTCTCTGCTGAAACATCAGCCTGGATTTATGAATGTGCTGTGGCACCGAGGGCATAACTTGGATACGAGTGGGCCCCGGCACCTCAACTTGCTTTGTTCCCCTGGGCAGTGGGGATGATATTTACTCCCATGCTGGTCTAACACTCATGTAATACATTTTAAAACTCATATGGTCTTAATGATCGTCCTCTACACTCACTGCATCACTCTCTGGGAGCAGACTGTTTTTTTCTCCTGGAGTCGTATGATTTTAGGAGTGTCTCAGCACTTTTGTAAGTAAGACTGTAATCTTCATAGTTATGGAGAAAAGTTTGAAAATGTGCCTTTTATCAAACTAGGAAACTTATAAGGCCTCTCTCACTGTAGTTTCTGATCACCTCACTATCTGTAATGTATTTATCCTCACAACACCCCTATGAGTTAAAGGATATAAGTGGGGTACTGAGCCACTAAGTGATTTGTCTAAGTCCAAACAGCAGGTCTATGAGAGAGCAGGGACTCAAATCCACAATTCCTGGGTCCCTCCCTAACACCTCATCCACTGGACCATCCTCCCCTAAGGTCCTTAAACCCAAAAGATAAATAAATAATAATAATAATACCTAACTCTTCTGTACCGCTTTTTCCTCAGTAGATCTCAAGGTATCTCACAATGTTTGATGTATCTATCCTCCCCACACAGCTGTGAGGGAGGGAAGAGCTATTATCCATTTTACAGTTGGGTAACTGACACTAAGTAACTTGCTCAAGGTCACACAGGAAGGCAGTGGCAGAGCACAGAACTGACACCCCCCCAAGCCCTAGGCTTGTGCTCTAACCACTGGACCACTTCTTTAGCCAATCAAACTGTTTTCTAAGATAATCTCTGATTTTCAGGGGTGGGGCTGATGGCTGTGTGTTGAATGTTTGGTATTGGCAACATTTTTGTTGTTACTTTGACATGACTGTACTACGTGTGCAAGGTGCTGACTGACAACCCTGGAGGGCAGAGCCATCTATCCCCACAGAAAGCAGCAGGGGAAAGAGGATCTCAGTCTTCTCAGCCCTTGGCTTTCGCCCACAATGGCATCAGTGCAATGGGGCTGGCTCTTGTGCTGCCCTGCAGGAATGTCACCCTGGTTGTGCATCTGTCTACAGATGTGCAAAGACTATGATTGTTAATCTTTGTAGGTATATGACAGTAAGAAATAAACTGCACTGCACATCCTGGCTGAAATTAATCTCTGAAGGTCAAGACTATAAATCCAGGATTACAATCAAGGGTAAGTGTGGGGTGCTGTCCCTTCCTCTGCCCCATTGGAATGTTCTCCTGACCCCCACCAGACCCATCTCCACAGGCATCCACCTCTGACTCGCTTCTCCAAATGCCTCCCATGTAAGTGATGAACAGTGTTACCTGCCTGGTGTTCTGAGCATGTTCCCTGACCCCTTGCTTCCTCATACTCCAGAAGTTCTGTGGCTATTTCATTGTGTGAACCTTGAGGATGATTTTCCAGAGCTCCTGTAAGGGATTTAGGAGCACCAGTCCCATTGACAGATAATGGTAGCTAGGTGCCTAATTACTTAGGAGCTTTTGAAAATCTTCCCTTCCATCTTATTTTTAGAGAGGGATTATCTCCCTACTTGTGATCACAAAGAGTTCTTCCCACACTTGCCCAGCCCCCCTCCCCCATAAATAGGGTGGGAAAGGAACTGGATATACTATTTTGTGGGGAAATCCATAATTTCAACATGTTTTACTTTCCATTTCAGGATGAAAACCAGATTTTCCACGTTTCCTGCTAAATGCTGTCCTTTCACCCCTTCCCCCCTCCCGAAAAAAGTGTTTTGGGTTGATCACAAAATGTTTTGCTTTCAACAAAATAGCATTTCCTGATGGAAATGTTCCACTGGAGAATTCTCAGCCAGCTCCCGGCATTAAGGCTTGCATACTGCCCAGTGACACTGACAGCAGTTGCTTACCCAGGAAAGTAACTTTAGCAAAATAGGGAATGTATTTTAGCTGTCTTTTCATGTGAACTACTGGGGCAGCTGGTACCAGACAGAAGAGCAAGCCCTAACAACCAGTCAGCTCTCCACAAGTGACTGTAATAACCCACTGGGCTAGAACCAGCAGGCATGGGGAGTTTAGTCTGCTGATGCTTCTGCATCACGATTGGAAGCTTAGGCCAGGAATCTGCGGACCCTGTGAAGCTAGACACTGCAGGAAGTCCCACCCAGCAAGGCCTGAATGGCAGTCCTCCTCAGCCTACAGGTTGGCCCATGCTGGTATATAAACCAGGAAGCCCTGAAGAACAACTGTCTGAGGACTGGTCTACACTACGGGGGAAAATCGATCTCAGATATGCAACTTCAGCTACATGAATAACGTAGCTGAAGTTGAAGTATCTAAGATCAAATTACTCACCGTCCTCACTGCGCGGGATCGATGTCCACAGCTCCCCATGTCCACTCCGCAACTCCGTTCGGGTTGGTGGAGTTCCAGAATCGATATAAGTGCATTCAGGGATCGATATATCGCATCTAGATGAGAGGCGTTATATCGATCCCCGAGCAATTGATTGCTACCCGCCGATACGGCGGGTAGTGAAAACGTAGCCTGAGCAACGATGCAGACTGCGTGCTTGCTTCTGCTGCAGACCTCACCTTCTGTGGCCCTTAGGCTCTGGTTTCTGACTTTGCTCGATCCAGTCTCTGCTACTAGTCTCCTGCTGCCAGCTGGTAACTGACTGGTGCACACTGATAGCCCATCGCCCAGCCCCGATAGCCGCCAGCAAGTGCAGGTGAGACATCAGTGAACGTGTTCCTGATCCTCTGCCCAGCCACTCTGTGCAACCTCACGTTCTCCCAGCATCAGCCTCTTTAAACCCCGTTCCCATACTGCTGCCTTGTTACTATCCACAGACCCATGTCCACCCAGCCCTATCATTCTCATCTAGATGGTAAATGATTTATAAGCATAGCACAAAGAATTATCATAAAGCGGAAGACAAATTGGCAAGATTAGTGCAGTAATACCAAGCTCCTGTCTCCTCCTTCTGTGTTGCCTTCCCTTCCTTGGTCCTATCCCTCTTGAATTTAGATGCTCCTCAGGACAGAGCCCTTGTCTTGTTTGCTTGCCCCTATGGCACCCAGCATGTTGATGGGGCATGAGAATACAGGGTCAGCTCCTGACAGCTGAAAATCCCTCCCCCATCCCCTTCTGGGTCAGGTTAATAGAATTTTAACCAACTTAGAGATTCTGAATTTCTACTACCAGACTGGCTTGCTGATGTCAATTAAATGGCATATATCATGCAATTAAATTGTTCATGTTCCAAAGGCCAAATTCCGCTCTCAGTCACATAAATGAACAACCAGAATAACTCCATACACATAATTAAAGTTATGCCAGGCTTCAACCATTAAAACAGAGCAGGAGACATTAATGCTTCCAAGGCTTTAAAGACTACATTTAGGGCCTGATCCAAAACCGGCTGAAGTTAATGGAAAGGTTCCTACTGGGGCTTTAATAGGGTTTGCATTAAGCTCTTATCCTAATACCCCACCATTATTATAGCCTTCTTCCTGAATTTAATATAATAATACATTTTCATAGCCTACAAATGCTATATAACTAGCAATTTTCTTTTTCTTTTTTAGAAGCCCAACTAAAATCTATAACACAGGCGGAAAATAATATCCTAGACCCACAATCCTGTAAATTGAGCAAGGACAGGAAGTATTTCATCCTAAACCTTCTGAGCACAATCTGTTTCATTTACCGCAGACATATAGTCTATAGGAGAGAACAAACTGATAGAAGGTAAATCAAATCAGATATTATAGCAAGCCTTGGAAAAAAGGACAGCAAGCCATTGTGTTGATGTTTTGTTTGTCTTTGCAAGCATGCTGCAGCCCTGTGAAATTTGTATTCCTGAGGACCCTGCTAGCTCTCAGATTGTTCTCCCGGCTGGTCCCAAGTGAATTGTCAGATTCTAAAGAGGCACAAGGATTATTGATTGGACACAGGATCGCACTGACCTTCTCCCAGCTACTCATTGTTTCAATGTCCCTTAACCTTTTTTTCTAATTTTACTTGTATGACAATGGAAGTTACTTGTTAAAGAGCTGTGGTTATGATTGTCATAATAAAAAGTCATTAGTCTGCACTGGAGGAGCAACTAGAGGCACATTCCTTACTGAAATATGATTGTCTGCATATTCCAATTCAGTTATTTACCAGAGAAAGGGCTACATCAAAAACCCCTGATCTGAACTATCCCAAACTTTGAAAGGGGTTTGGAATCCAAATCCTCCATCCAAACTGCACATTTTCACCCCGGAGGTGGTTGTGTTTCAGTGGTAGCTGTGTGTAGGAAAACTTTTACACAATCTATTAAAAAAAATTAGGCTGAAAATAATGCAGACATGGCAAGTGGAATTTGTTATTCCTGAAACTATAGCTGTGAAAATGGCTCAAAAAGTACTACTGTGAATATCCGCTCACTTAGGGAAAATGAATTACTTTTGCTTGTGCCTGTCCTCTCTTATGTTTGCTTTCCCAGAATAGTCTAGCAAATTCTGGGATTAGTGGTGAAAACAGCAATTTTTAAGTGATTATTAGAGAATAGTAATGGAAAGTGAATTTGGAATTAGTAAACCCAGTTTGAAGAGTTACTCTCATCCAGTCATGGAACAGAAACAATACCTTGTGAGCTGTACAGCCAATCAATGCTAATTAGCACACTCCCATTTTTGTTATTGAATATTCAGAACAAACTGCTCACAAGCAATCAACAGACCATGAATTAACAGCTGGAATTATTCAGGGGATACTTTTGAACAACAACCAAATGTGAGACAATTATGAACCGCTCACAAAGAATTCATGAACAGGAAAAGAGGCCAAAATTCATTTACTAAATTATTCATTATGCATTATCCCCCTCAGTTCTATTAAGGATTATAGGACTATCTATCTGCAGTCACAGGCAGAGAATAAAGCTGAATAGCAGATGGCTGTAGAAAATAAGTGAAAAAATGTAAACGTTCCAAAAGCAGTCAACCAATGGAAAACCCCTCTAAATACATTTTTTTGGGTAGTTACAATGCTAAACCTAACACGACATTCCAAGGTCAAACGGCCACAACAATTTGCTCACAAACTACAGAGTAAGAATCAGTTACTGAACAATATTGATGAATATTTTTAATTATTATTTTATTTATTGTACAATTGATGTAAAACATTTCATTAATTGATTACATTCATGAATACATTTGAGATAGTCACAATTTGTTGAGAAATGGTTCACAAAAGGAAAACAGAGTAAAGAAATTCATTCCAAATGATTTGACCAGCACCAAACATCACTTCTTTTGCTCCAGGATGTTACGAGCTATATTCTGCTCTTATGTTCCACTCATAGTAACTCCAGTATTTTTTCATACAACACACAGTCAACCTGTGGAACTTCTTGCCAGAGGATGTTGTGAAGGCCAAGTCTATAACAGGGTTCAAAAAAGAACAAGATAAGTTCATGGAGTCTAGGTTCGTCAATGGCTATTAGCCAGGATGGGCAGGGATGGTGTCCCTAGCCTCTGTTTGCCAGAAGCTGGGAATGGGTGACAGGGGATGGATCACTTGGTGATTGCTGTTCTGTTCATTCCCTCTGGGGCACCTGCCATTGGCCAATGTTGGAAGACAGCCTACTGGGCTAGATGGACTTTTGGTCTGATCCAGTATGGCCATTCTTATGTTCACTGAAGTTATATCAGTGTTCCTAAAAGAAGAATTTGAGCTGTTGTCAAGATCCCATTTTGGGAATACAGGTTGTCCTCATGTCATAAGTTTATCTACACTGGGAAAAGGCATCTGGGAAGAACCTGGCCCTGAGGAGCTGCGGTCACTTACATGACATTAAGCACAATTTACAATTTAGCACACAGATGTGAAAAAAATTACTCAGAATATGTCAGTCTACAGGACCTTAGTTAAAAATTTGCTTTAAAATATTTCATAAGTGTTTTGCTGAAGATTATAAAATCACATCTCTAAAAAATCCTTGCATAGATTTTTAGATGCACGTTATGAGTATTCATCTTTAGCCTTAAATGCTTGGATCTTCAGACATAAAGTTTTTTAACTAAATCCTTCAAATGACCACCCTTATCTAAAATACACATGCAATCCTGGGCAGCCGTTGGGCATAGGGGCACCAGTTTAATAATACTGCATAGAGCCCCATAAATCCTAAGGACAGCCCTGGCTGCCGTTAAAGTAATTTTACTCCTAAAGATTAGCTGTGGGAGACAAAAATACACACCATGTTCATTCCATTGATAAAATACATGATGACTAATCTTTTATGACATTTATATCCACTTCTGAGTTCTGCCTGCGCTCCGCACTCATGAAGGTAAATGTCATAACAGAATTCAGACATCATGTATTTTTACACACACACAAATTAAAGTTGCTTTTTAAAGCAGCATACATGGCAAGATGCCTTTTTCTTGTGAGGGCTGTATTGGGCGGTCTAGACCAGGGGTTCTTGCAACAAATGTTTTGGTGGCCTGAGAGTCCGGTCACCAATTCTCAGTGGTGGCCGCACTGATACATTTTTACTAAACTACTTAATTAACTTTAGGAAAAACAATTAAATATGCATAGATACACATCCAAATCATTATAATGCATATTTCTAGGGTTTTTTTGGCAGACTCAATACAAAAATAATGCTGATTCTCCCTTTGTCCGCCCCCCGCCCCCATCCAGGGCTTAGTGGATCCTGGAGCTTGCTGTGAAAAGTGATATTTCTATATTTGTTACTATCACAGCACAATTAGTGGCTACCTGGGAGGCTATGAAAAGTGATGTGATATTAACCAACATACAAATATCATTTTTCACAGCTAGCTAGTGAGTCTGCTGTGAAAAGTGATACTTGCATGTTTGTTAATATCTATTTTCTCAGCAAGCCCCAGGACCCATTAAACCCTGGTGCGTGGGGGCACAGGGGGAGGCAGCAGGGGCCAGAGGCAATGGTGGGACAGATGCAGGGCTGGGGGAGACAGTGATGGCCCAGGGCAATGGAGGGTATGAATGAGAGGCTGAGGGAGACAGCAGGGACCCAGGGCACTTGGGGGGATGGATGTGGGAGCTGTGGGTCAGCACCTGCTGCCCTGTTGCCAGAGCCAGGGGTTGGCACCCATAACTCTGTGCTTGGAGACCACTGCCATGCGCCTGGGGCTCGGGGTTGGTGCCTGTGGCCAGCGCTTTCCACAGAGTGGCCAGAGCCTGGGATTGGAGCCAGGAGCCAGCGCTAGGCTGCCACACAGCTGGAACCATGGGCCAGAGGTTGAAGCCCTTCAGCTGGAGGCCAGGGCAGCATGGCCAAAGCTGGAGGCGGGGAGGTCAGTACCCACTGCCACGCAGTCAGAGCCTGGGACCGTCCAGCCAGGCTCCTGAAGTCCCACTGCTGGAGCCTGCCATCCAACCCCCCTACCCACAATGTGAGTCCAGAACTCACCTTGCTCCTGCAGTGTTGTGCCCCACCTCTCTCCAGAGGCCACACAGGGCAGCGCATCCAGGAGCAACAAGGAGGGAGGGGGATGCTTTGCGGCCCCCCCATCACTGCCCAGAAGGCTGTCATGGCTGCACAAAAAGCACGTGGTCACAGTGACCGCATCTGAGAAATTTTGTGCTAGACCCCCTCTTTGAGCCACTTTTCTAGCTGATTTCTTACCGGCTATGTTGGAAGCTAGGTGGTTTACCACTGAGTACCCAATTCCCCGTTCATAAATGCCATCTCTTCCCAGCACACTGACAGGTAGCAAGATGCTCTAGAAACAAAGCTTATCTGGAACTCAACTGGGATTTGTAATTTTATTTCCCAAAGGGCCTCTCTTTCTTTTACAAAGTTGGGATTTCTGTGCACAGCAGCCTCCACAAATACACTGAAAAGGTTGGAAACATTAAAAAATAAATAAATAAGGGCATTGTTTTTAAAACCTGCATACTGAGGCCAAATAGGAAAGACACATCTCCGATTTCTCTGATAACAGCTGGGAAACTGACAGTCTTGGAAGCTGCCATCAACTATTTATATTTTAGACCAGGAGAAGTGTAGTTATGAAATTCCCAATGTGAAGTTCCTTACCCCACCAGTCTGCAATCAATTTGCTCTCATTAATAGTTGCATCCAAAGTCCACTGAAGTCTGTTGGAGTCTTTCCATTAACTTCAGTAGGCTTTGGATCCGACCTTATAAGTACTTTTCTTTCTCCTTTCTTTTTCCTCATTTCCCCCAAGGAAAATAATCATGTTGTTTTTGTAAATTGTGCCATACAGTGACCTAAGTGCATTATCTCTAAACTGAACAATACATAGACTCTGCAAGTTCTCAATGATGCATTACCCAGTGAATAGCATGGTGGCCTTGGGCTCAGCAGATGTGTGCCCCGTGCCTAACTGCTGATGATGTGTGGCGTGAGCTTTGGTGAGTCACTTAGGCCTCAATCCTATGAGGTGCTGAGACCCCTCAGCTCTGAAGGAAGTCCGTAGAGGTTGACAGTACCTTCGGCCCACTTCCACAGACATCATTAGGAAGGGTAGAGGTTGAAGGGCATTGCCTGGGAAAAGTCATCATCTCCTGGTAACTCCAGAGATTTGTCAGGTTCCTGCCTTGCCCTTGCTTCTTCTCATAACCATTACTCAGCTTGGCAAGTCAGCCAGCTGAGAAGCATGACTGGGATTGTCAGTCTCCTGATGATCCTGTGACCCTACTTGGGCTTTGTGGTATCTGCCAAGCCTAACAGGGTCCCAGTAGGCATGGGGGTGGTGATGTGGGTCTCTGCTGGCCATATTAAGAACCGCAGAGGGTGGGATGGTCTTTATGAACCCTTTTCCAAACTACCTTCTCCCAACACAGCCAACTGCCACACAGAGCATCCAGAACTACTAGTGCTGGGGGGACATCTGGTACATGGGTACGTACAGAAGGGTGAGGTGGGGGCAGTGCAGTGATAGACAGTAGCTGTGGTCATGGTGTGAGATGTGTCTGTGTGTGGAGGAGCAAAGGCATGTTAGAATCATAGAAATGTAGGGCTGGCAGGGACTTTGAGAGGGCCCCTATCCTAAGGTAAGACCAGGTAACTCTAGACCGTCCCTGACAGGTGTTTGTTCAACCTGTTCTTAAGGGTGGGGATTCCAAGACCTCTCTTGGAAGCCTATTCCATAACTTAACTTCCCTTATTGTCATAAAGTTTGGCATAACTTCATTTCCTTGCTTTTGTGGGTTTGCATCAGGTATGTTCTTTGTGCAGCACCCCTAATTGCTTTGCAATATAATTTACATAGACTGGAGTAAGGTGGATTTCCTAAACATTGCCTGCGTAATGTGTGCTTCTTCCCCTATTCTCACCACTACTGCTTTTTTCCTTTTAGGCTACTTAGTACCTGTCAGATCTAAACAGGCTGATAAACCTTTGCAAACTAATGGAATGTGAAGCAACAGCAGTGACTCCTGTGAAACAAATATAGACTCATAGACTCATAGGTCAGAAGGGACCAATATGATCATCTAGTCTGACCTCCTGCACAAGGCAGGCCACAGAATCCTACCCATCCACTTTTATAACAACCCCTAACCCAGGACTGAGTTATTGATATCCTCAAAATTGGTTTGAAGACCTCAAGCTGCAGAGAATCCACCAGCAAGCGACCCAGGCCCCACACTGCAGGGGAAGGCAAAAAACCCCCAGGGCCCCTGCCAATCCGCCCTGGAGGAAAATTCCTTCCCGACCCCAAATATGGCGATCAGCTAAACCCTGAGCATGTGGGCAAGACTCACCAGCCTTTGTACCACAGGTTCTACTGAAGCAGAGATCTATGAAGTAAAGGAAGTTGGGGTGCGGGGGGCAAAGGGTGACTGTCTACTGCTTCTGATCTTTAGCCCAAAGAGGCTGAGATCAATTTGGATAACCCTATGAACTTTAGGGTGATTGTCTAGTCTGAACCCCTTAACCATTTATCATTTCCTCTGTCATGTACAGGATAGGTTGCAGGGCTGATACCAGAAGATCAGGCTTCTGTACCAGATATGGACTGGCTACAGAGCTTCCTTCCTAGAGAGATAAACCAGAGATGTGTTCACTATAAGATCATTTAAACGCACTGCCAGGAATGACCATTGTGAGCTTAAGTAAGGTAAGTTACACACAGTGCCAACTAGTGGCTGAACAGTATAATATAATTTTGCATTCCATTACATCTCCCCATTTAAGTTTTACATTTACAAAATTTTACAAAATGTACACTTTCATGCTATCTTTAAAGGTCCGTACATTCACTCTGTTGAGGGCCTCTGAATCATACCAGTTTTCTAATTACTTGACCCAAAAGTGTAACAACTTGGTCATCTGGCTGTCCATTAGTTGCAACAACTGGCTGTGGTCGGTTTGGAATCCTCGAGTCTTCTTTTTGTTCTGCATCCACCATCAGTAGCATTTGATCTGTAGATGCTGGCAGTTTCTGTTGAACTCTCCTCTGTCAGTCTGTCACATATGACCTGGGTGACGATTTTTTTCCTTTACAACTCCTGTAGTTCTCTATTCTTTTCTCCATCCAGTTTGACACAAACATTGTCAGTAACACTATAGACCAGTCAGTTCTCTAGCTCAGCTGTTCTCAGACTATGGATCGGGACTCCAAAGTGGGTCACAATCCCATTTTAGTGAGGTAGCCCAGGCTGACTTAGACTTGCTGAAGCTTGAGACGCCCTTGCTGGCCAGGGTGGCTAGGCGTGGGTGGCTCAGGCTTCAGTTCCCTTTCCTGGGGTCATGAAATAATTTTTGTTGTCAGAAAGGGGTCGCAGTGCAATGAAGTTTGAGAATCCCTGCTCTAGCTGAGTGACATCTGTTTTTAAAAAGTGTCTGTAAGGTCATTTTGTTTCTTTATCCATTTGACTACTCTCTTCGTGGCTAGCCACTTTGGAAATAGGTTCTTTTCCAAAGCTGGAACAGTAGTTCTGAGTTATCTTCTCATCAGGCATTGTGCTGGACTATAGCCAGTACCTGTTAGCAATGTTGATCTATAACTCAGAAGAGCAAGGAATTGATCTTCTTGCTGTAGGATTTTCTTGGCTGTCAGAACAGCTCTCTGCCTCTCCATTCACTTGTGGGTAATATGGGCTGCTAGCAATGTGATCAAAATCATATTTTTTTGAATGACTTAAATTTTGCTGCATTGAATTGTGGTCCATTGTTTGTCACTAGTTGTTCTGGAATACTGAAATGAGCAAAAGTGCCCTTCAGTTTCCCTATAACACTGCAACACATTATGTCTTTCAAGTACATTATTTCTATATACCTGGAAAAATAGTCCACTATGATCAGGTAATGAACACTAAAGTCACATAAATCTGCAGCTAGTCTCTTCCAAGGTGTGTCTGGTAGAGTTGTTTGTACAGTGGTTCAGCATTGTCTATTAAGTTTATTTGTACTGAATTCCCTTTCGAAAGTCCAATATCATCAAATACTCTGAGTTCTTCCACCTTTTTCACTAGGCCCATGATGGCTGCCACACTACAGTTGAAGAAGGCTGTTGGGCTTGATCCTTTGATTATATGCACTTTGAATGCATATTTTTTCTCTTTGTAAGTTGTTTCTGTGGTGACCTGCTCAGAATACCTCCAGGGCTAGACAGGGCTATGTCTGGTGATTATCCCTGGGATTGGTTGAAGACGACTGTAAGTCCCTTCTGAGATGACTACCATGTCTACTCCTGAGTCAATTTTAAAGTCAAAATTCTTGCCATGAATATAGGCAGTCCTCGACTCTACAACATTCAAGTTATGATGAATGGTACTTATGACATTTATAAATTGACACCCTGTTTCGACTTTCCAACAATGGTTTCGACTTTATGACGCTCGAGCTGATAACACTGTTCCTATCAGTTCTGAGTTATGACATTTCCACTTAAGATGCAATTTTCAGGAACCAATTGTGTTATAAGTCCGAGGACTGCCTGTATTCTATTTTACTCTCTAGTCAGGCTCTGTGTCATCATGTGAGACAGAGTCCAGAAACAATGTTTTTGATTGTCTGTTCTATTAGTCAGCTCCCTGACTGCCTTAGTATACCAAACAGCTACAAAAATGTCCATATTTTATGCATTTATTACTCCTTGCATCTCCAGCTAACCATTCATCTCTTGGGATATGAATTTTTCTACATCTTGTGTATTTAGCTTGAAAGGCTTTGTAGTTTGCCTTGAATTTGTCCCTCTTAGCCTCAGGGGTCTTACGATCAATACTTTTGCCACTCATTATGTGTCTGTTTATAGCTTCAAAGCTAATTTTCAGTTTTTTCAAGTTGCTCCTTCTGATGGGGTGCCCACTCCACACAGTATTGGAGGGGGTTAAGATGGCCAGGCAGGTCAATTAATGCCACTGGCCACACCTGGAGCAGGATCCAAGGAGTAGGGAACTAACTGGAAGCAGGTTCAGTTGTGTGGAACAGGCGGAGCCCATATAAAGCCAGGTAGCTGGCAAAATATGGGGGCTGCTGGGAAAGGTTGTAGGAAGACAGGCAGCAGTCACTCCCTGGGAAGAGGAAGGAAAGTTCTGGAGTTGGTACACCCAGAAAGAGAAGAGGAACCAGGTGTGGTAGGAAGCAGTCCAGGGAAGGAGCAGTGAGGGCTGAGAGAGGAAAGCTCAGAACTGCTGAGCTGAGGGTCCCCGTATTAGAACCCGGAGTAAAGCATGTGTGTTCCCCTACCAGCCTCCGAGGGAGTGGCATTGAGGCAGTGGAAGAGAAGGCTACCTAAAACAGCTAGGAAGAAGGGACTTTGCTACCCCAGAAGAGGGGAACACTGAGTGACCTAACCGGAGGCCTGGGTCACAAAGTGGATGCTGCGAGTTCCTGGGGCTGAGAGAATGGCTGCAGGCCAGAGGGAAAGACAGGGCAATCTCCAGAGTGACCAAGAGGAGGCGCCAAACCGACAGTGAGTGATGCATCGCGTGATAGTGCTGCCTTTTGTTCTGCTGTTTGACTAGTTCATACTGCTTTGCCATCTGTATAACTGTGGGTAGATTTAAGTTTCCTTAACTGTAGTTTCTGTGATAGGCTGGTTATTGGGTTAACAGACAAGAACCTATCTGATATTTTCATGTTTTGCAACCCCCAAATCACACCTTTCAGCAAATGCATGCAAAGCTCTTATAAAAGATTCCAACATTTTCTAATGGTTCTTGAATTTTCTGGTGGAAACATGCTCTTTCATAAACCACATTTCTCTGAGGTATGCATCAAACATAGCCAAAATGCTTTCATAGCATCTTTGAGAGCAGCCATTCTCTGACCAGGGTGAGGGTCTAATGAGAGGGTTGAGGAACAGATTATCTCACGTCTACTGCTGCATGGTTCTGACACCTTCTCTGAAGCAGCTGGTGCTGGCCACTGTCAGAGGCAGGACACCAACCTCAGATCTGATCCAGTGGGCAATCCCTATGCTCCACTTCCAAACTCTAGATCCTGCTGCACACAATACCAGGCAGTAGCGAGTAGCTCAGGCCTCTGCGGCCTCAGTTGGGCTGGCTCCTGGGGATACCCCTATCCGGCTGTCACAGTACCAAGTTGTCTTGGGAGACATTCAAGCAGTGGAGAGAGAGAACAGAGCAGTGAACATTTTTCATTTTGGATGTAATGAAAGTGCTGTAGTTAGAAAAAATAAACCCAACTTTAAAAAGGATCATGAGATGGATTCATTCCAGGATTATTCAAATATCTTGCTTTGGGGGAATATACTTCACTTCACTTTTAACTTTAATATCACATTAGAGACTGTTTTCTGGGATGGCGGATACATTATTCTGAATACTTTATTGTCAGACTGTGAGAGCCAGTGAAATATCTTTTGATAATAGAAATGAATAATGTATCATGCATTCATTGCCTACCAGCCTGATTTGTTTACTAATAATTTTGTTTAAAGGACATTATTGTTTTTTTGCATGCACATTGATTTACTCCCAAACACTGACTGATCAGCTATCATTAAACAAAAATAATTTTAACTCCAAAAATATATTGTTTGCAATATGTTTGGCAAGGAGCGGCGTTAGGTCAGGGCTGCCTCTGTTTGTCTTTAGATTCCAGTGCCTGCTGGAATCTTCGAGCTGATCATTCTGCAGAGCATTTCAAAAGACCTCCCTAGTAGAGCTGGTCAGGAAAGCTTCAACTCAACAACTTTAAAATCAGAACTGAAACTTTTGTGGGAACGTGCCAGTTTTAGCTGAGCTTTTATTGGGAAGGTTTCACAGGCACAGGGTGGAATTTCTGGTGAGAAAGAGGGACTCTCTTACCCCAGAATAGCCAATAACCTAGTGGTTAGGAAACTCACCTCGGATTTCTGAGGCCCAGGTGCAAGTCCCTACTCTGCCTGATTCAGACAGATGCTCCCACATCCTATGTGAATGTCCCAATCCCTTGACTAGTCTGTGGTGAGGCTTGTGCTCTCCTTCTCCACAGTTGGAACAGGTCCACTTTTTAATAAATAATTAAATATTTATTGGAGCAGGGACTTGAACCTGAGCTTACCACAGGACAGCTGAGTGTCCTAATCACCAGCCTATAGAATCACTTCTAGCTTACTTGCTCTATCTCTGCTGTTGGCACTGTTCCACTTTGTATAAATAATTACATATTCCTTGAGCCAGAAAGAGAGAGAGATGGACTACTCCTCGTGTACCCACTTTGCATTCCAACACTCCTTATCCTTCCAGTAGTTAGAGCTCAGAATATTTCTTTCTCCAGAACATCAGCAAGAGCTAAAAAGCTCACAGAAATGTTGGCTGAAGTTCCACAGCAAAGATAGAGTTCAGTTTTTCCATCTAAAGCATAGAGTCATCCTCTTTCTTATTATTTATGAAGAATACAGGGTCTCCTTCTCGAAATTACAGCACTTACTCTCCAAATGCGAAATTAATTTAAAAATGGGTCCTTCTTTTTTATTCAATCATTTCTAAAGCAGAATAACAACTCTGAAGACTATCCACATAGATATAATGCACTGAAATCTCATGCATATGCCATAGTTGAAGAAAGTTGGTTCCAATTAAGCTAAGGACAGGTCTACACTAAAAATGCAGCATCAGCTGCGCCTTTGTAGCATTTTAATGAAGACGCGCTAGGCCGATGTGAGAGAGCTCTCCCACTGGGGTAGTTGTTCCATCTCCATGAGAAGGGTAGCTATGTGGGCAGGCAAAGCTTTCCTGCCAACTTTGTGCTGTCTGCACCAGTGCTTAGATCTGTATAACTACATCGCTCAAGGTGTCGATTATTTACACCCCTGAGCAATGTAGTTAGACCGAAGTAATTCTGGAATGTAGCCCCAGGCTTAGTTATTAATTACTATTAAATCTAATTGTCATGATTTTTATGGAAGCTCTGACAGCCCTGTTGAGAGGCCATGAAGGAAAAAAATATGAAAATATCCTAATGGCCTTTGAATCGTTATTTGAAGACGTCAGTAACTCAGCCAGAAGTTATGGATCTATTTCAGGAGTGGGTGGGTGAAGTACTGTGACCTGCAAGGTGCAGGAGAGCAGACTAGATGATCACAATGGTTCCTTCTGACTTTAAAGTCTATGAGTCTATAAGTGTAGAAGGGTGGACTCACTGCTGGGGCACCCCCTCATGGCTGGGTGTTGCATAGCAGCTCTCTTTTCTCTAGTTCCGAGGGACCCCTTGGCACCAGCTGGTGGAGGGAACAGGAGGAGGTGCATAGAGGTAACAGAGGTCCCTTGGGTCAGGTATATGCACAATAATTCACCAAAGCATATCATCTCAGGTCTCTACTGAAAGCTAATAGTCATCATGATCATTGTGAGTGAGTTATATATCTGTAAACTGTATTCTTTACGCATGTGAGTTAAGACAGGTTAACAGAAGGTGATAAACTGGTTCTGTTCATGCAGCATGTAATAAACACTTCTCTTTGTCTGGTTGTGTGTACTGAGCGTTGTATGTATCACAGTGGAGGCCTATTTACACATTCAGTCGGGTCCTAATCAAAGACTGCAAAACCTACAAGAATGAAGGGGGAAAAAACCCAACCAGCGGTGTGGGGAGCTATTCTGTTTACAAGTAGAGACAGTGGATGGTTGGACTATATCTAGGGGCATACATGGACACTCAGCAGCCTTCAGTGAGCACATGAACTGCCAGCAACACTTGCCTTATGAAAGGAATGTCACAGCCAAAAAGGCTGGAAAATGCTGCAGAGACTTTGGATGAGTGAAATGTCATTAGACAAGAAGTATCTCATTAAATAAGTTTAGGTTCTAGAAGGTGTGTGATGATTTTATTTTACATGTAACCATTTGCTTCCAAATCTTTTACTTGCTACTTCTCAAATCTCTGTTACTTTGTTAACTACACTTTTTCTTGTCTTCTCTATAAGCCTATCTAAGTACTGTGTGTTCAGTGGAGCTGTGATCTATGGTGGAACTGGTAGGCTGGAGGGACTGTTCCCTTGAGAGCAGTGAATCTGTGAATACTGTGGGTGTCTTGTGGACCGGGGTGGCCACTGCAGAGGGATTTAAAAGGGCATGATGGTTGGGCTGTACCTATCACTAACCTGCAGAGGGACAGTGTTGCCTGTTGCTGGTGGCAGTGCGGAGCTGACCCATGGTGGGCACAGACAAGGCTGCCTCATGCTAACAGTAAGTGATAGCGAGGTGCCTCACAGTGCTGGATACCCCCAGCGCCCCAGCCAGCAGTATCTCTGGCCCTGCAGCTGTCAGCCTTTTTTCACAACTTGACCCTCCGGCCAGCTCACACATTCCTCCCACCTCTTTCTCCAATAAGAAAAAGTCAGATGAACAAAAGTCCAACAAATAATTCCAAAATCTCATGTCAAATCTCCAGCCCTGACTCTCAGCCCTGTGTTCCTTACACCCTTCTTTTGGGATTGCACATCATCCTCATGTCAGGGGCTTCATGCTACCTTCCCAGTGGCTGGGAGGGGAACCCAGGTCCACCCACTGCACTGGATTCCAGTCCAGGGACTCTAGGATAAGCTGCCATTAGACTTTCTTCAGGCCTTTTCTCCAGCCCTTTACTGGGCTGTTTGGCCAGTGCCTGCCCTTGTGTCAGGATCAGCCAGAGGAGCTCACTCCAATCCTGCTTTGTCCCTCCCTGGGCTTCCTCATCACCCAGTAGCCGTCCATTTTCTCCATAGGTTTCTCTACTCCTTAGTGCCAAGAGAGTGATTTCAGAGTTCTTCTCTCTCTCCCTGCATCCCCCCTCTGCTCCAGACTGCCCCTGTTTATAACACCACCAGTCTCCTTATGCCTGGCCTGCTATGTGACCAGGCTGCTGTGTTAACCATTTCACCACCAGTGGTGGGTAGAGACTCCTGTACAGAATGCCAAATCCCTCTTCTCCCCCAGTGCACACACACAGCTGATCCCCAAGAAAATTTAGTACTTACTCTTGGTGTTATTTTCCTTCCCATTGAAACTCAGAAAAGGCAAAGAAGAGGATGAAGCCATCCTGACACTGCTGTCAGGGAATAGAACCAGGAGGCTATTGTGCAGTTTACACAGAAGGAAAGAAATTAAACTCCAGTGTATAAAAACCCAATATCCCAGCTGCAGGGTCATCCAGTAGGTGAAACCAATCTGATTTGTTGGCCTCTTTATTCCCAAAGCCTCCTGAGACCCTGGAGCGAGAGAGCGAAGCTACCGAGGGAGGGGAAAAAAAGATCCCAACATAGAGGGGAGAAGGAGTGTGATGTTTGTACAAAAAGAGAGAGAGCAGTTCAATAAAAGCAAAAGGCTATGCTTGTGTGCCTTTGACCACAGCCGAACAGATACTGAAAGATGAGACCCATTGCTGTCAATGGATGAAAATTTCTGAGACATCACTAATTATATTAATTTAAGTAGATATCATCCTTCTTGGCAGCTGTTCTGGAACCTTAGAGCTATTTTAATGAGAATGTGAAGCAGGAGCTAGACACTCCCCAGAGAGCTAAGCAAGTTCCTAACCGAGCAGGGGAAAGGTTTTCCATACTGTGGAGAAGTGTACCTTTAAGAGGCTCTGACAAGAGCTAGTTGGAATGAAAAAACAATGAGATGTCCTGATGCTCATGATACGTAGACGCTAAATGAAGCAGACCTCTGTCAGACTCCTCGTGCTAAGGAATTACTGAACACAACACTGACCACACAGAGTAAGAGGAGTTTGTTGCTGATGTGTGGATGATGTGTTTGTTTATTTTTTTAAGTTCTAAACATGGAGCCAGTTTGTAACCATTTACACAGGTGAGCAGTTACACAAATAGTCCCATGCCAACTTGTGTGCATAACTGCTCACCAGTGCAAGAGGCTCACAATCTGGCCCCGCAACGTGTATATAACACCTGCATGACTTTGTACAATAGGAGTCCACTGCATCAATTACTTAGCTGAGGCCTCAACTTGGTTATTAAACAATTCATATATAGCTACCTGTAATCACTATTTTTCACCTTGAAATTGAATCCCCTAGTGCTTTGATAATTAGGAATGAAGACACTCCAGGGCTTGTGTCAATGGGCTGTGCTGTTGTAATCCCCTGAGGTGTGGTTTTTAATCTCATAATAACTGCATACACCTTGGGATGCCTCCATGCAACTAAATACTTAAAATTAATAAGAGCATTTGTAATTGAAATATACTGAATCTATCTCCTCTAAAAATATTTCCACACAATATAACATTTCTAATACTCCAATTATTCCATTTGATCAAAATCTCTGTTCCCTTGTCCCTATTAGAGCTGGAAGAATTAATGGATTATTCAGCGATTTAGACCTTTTTCTGTTTGTGATCCAGTCCTATTTTCTGCAAATGCACTAGCTGCTTGCAACCATTTGTTTATGGGAAGGACATTCAGCCTATTGGGTGTTTGTGTACTGTTCACTTTGTTTACTGTAAATTCTCCACAGTGTGTGATGGTCACTTGAGATGATATGGTATCATTCCTGCTCTCTGATTAAATCATTTAAACAGGAGATTAATGAACTGGAAATGCAGAATAACAGAGAGTAAGAAAGAGCAAATAAATAGCGAGCACTCCGGCTCACATACAAATGCCCTCGTTTATGTGCTGATAGGAATATGGGGGTGTGAATTCATAGATTCATAAAACTCATGGCAAGAAGGGACTATTGTGATCATCTAATCTGACCTCCTCCTCCACAGGCCATAGCACTTCCCCAAAATAATTCCTGGAGCAGATCTTCTAGAAAAAACATCCAAACTTGATTTTAAAATTGCCACGATGGAGAATTCACCACAACTCTTGGTAAATTGTTCCAATGGTTAATTACTATCATGTTAAAAATTATGCCTTATTTCCAGTCTGATTTTTTCTAGCTTCAACTTCCAGCCATTGGATTGTGTTAGACCTTTTTCTACCTGATTGAAGACCCTATTATATATTTGTTCCCCATGTAGATACCTACAGACTGTAATCAAGTCATCCCTTAACCTTCTCTTTGTTAAGCTAAATAGATTGAGCTCCTTGCATATCATTATAAGGAATGTTTTCTACCCATTCTCATGGCTCTTCTTTTAACCCTCTCCAAGTTATCAACATACTTCTTGAATTGTGGGCACCAGAACTGGACACAGTATTCCAGAAGCAGTTGCACCAATGCCAAATATAGAGATAAAATAACTTCTTACTCCTACATGAGTTTGCCCTATATATGCATCCCAGGATTTCATTAGTGATTTTGGTCACATCATCATACCAGTATCTCATGTTCAGCTGATTATCTACAATGACCCCCTGGAAATCTTTTTCAGAGTCACTGCTTTCAAGTGTAGAGTCCCCCACCCTACAAGTAAGGCCTAAATTGGTGATTTTCAACCTTTTTTCATTTGCAGACCCCTAAAAAATTTCAAACGGAGGTGTGGACACCTTTGGAAATCTTAGACATAGTCTGTGGGCCACAGATTGAAAATCATTGTTCTATGGTAAAGACAACCTTTTACGGACCCCTTCAGCATAGTCTGCGGACCCTAAGGGGGTCTGCAGACCACAGGCTGAAAACCACTGGCTTATAGTCTTTGTTCCAAGGTATATACATGTTCATTTAGTTGTATTAAAATACGTATTGCTCACTTGCACAGTTTACCAAGAAATTAAGATCACTCTGAATCAGTGATCTACCTTCTTCATTATTTACCATTCCCCCAATTTCTGTGTGATCTGCAAACTTTATTAAAATGAGTTTATTTTCTTTCATGTCATTAATAAAAATGTTAAATGGCATAGGAGCAAAAACTGATCGCTGTAGCACCCTGCTGGAAACACAACACTTAATGACAATTCTCCATTTACAATTACATTTTGAGATCTATCTGCTAGCCAGTTTTGAATCTATTTAATGCATCCCATGATAATTTTATATCATTATAGCTTTTTAAAATCCAAATTTCATGCGGTACCAAGTCAAACACCTTACAGAAATCTGGTACACCACTATTATCTTTACCAACCAAACTTGTAACCTCATTCAAAAAAGATATCAAGTTAGTTTGACAGGATCTGTTTTCCATAAATCCATATTGATTTGCATTAATTACATTATAGTCCTTTAATTCTTTATTAATCAAGTCCCATAACAATCACTCCATTATCTTGCTGTGATAAATATCAGGCTGGCAGGCCTATAATTACCTGGGTCATCTGTTTACCTTTTTAAAAGACGAAGGAAAGGTAACTTGCCAGTCTTCTGGAACTTCCACAGTGTTCCAACATTTATTAAAAATCAACATTAATGGTTCAGCAAGTTTCTCAGCCAACTCTTTTAAAACTTTTGGATTCAAATTATCTGGACATCTTAAAAATGTCTGACTTTGATATCCTCCAGAAATATTAGTGGACTGGAAAGAGTGTCATCATCATATGAGGAGACAATATCATCTGTCTTTAACCCAAATACAGAACAGAAATATTTATTGAACACTTCTTCCTTTTGTGCATTATTATTGACAATTCTGTCATTTCCATCTAATAGTAGGCTAATACTGTTGTCAGGATTCTTTTTGTAAATAATATATTTTTCAAAAAAACCCTCCTTCTTCTTGTCCTTAATTCTGCTGCAATAGAATTCTCCTTGTGTCTCTTTGCTTCCCATATCAATGTTCTACAATTTCTAATGTCTGATCAATATCATTACCATCAACTTTCCCTTTCTTCTATTTGTTATGTATTGTTATTTTTATATTTTATAGCTGCCTTTATTTCCCATCTAAGATAATTTTTAACCAGAACAGCTTTCTTTCTCAATTATGGGATTGTGAAGAGGAACATTTATTCCCCAAACACTGATAAAAACAAAAACTCATTCATGTGCCTTCTTGAGAATAGGATTAAAAATATTTTCTTAAATTTAAATTGGATTTAAAAAATTTAAATTAAATACATTTTTCTTTAAAGTATGACAAGCTATATTAAGACCAAAACTTATTATAGTCTATTAATCATTGATATTACATTTTTAAAAGTACATGTTTGCATCTGAAGTTTTAAAGAAAGTCAAGCTACTGAACTGGTGGAAATCACTGGCTGAACACCCAGAGCCAGAGTTTGTTCAAGCATTAAATTAGCTTTTGACAGCAGTAGCCTCTTTTGTGGGAGCAAAGAGAATATTTTCTTCATTACAGTTTATTCAAGTAGTTCAGTTCAATGACTAGTGTGACAGAGATGGAAATTTCCTGCAATATTCCTGAAAATCTTTCCTGAATTAAGTTTAAGTATCTTTGGAATCCATTGAATTAAATGCAAAGGTTCTGTATTATTGTGGGTCTGAATGATCAAAGGACTATATGAACAATGTGGTAGATAAGAATGCTGAATGATCTTTTGGGACAACACATGGAATTCCTGGGAGATATCTAACAGGAGGGGAACATAAATGCCTTCTGCTAGTTATTCAGAAACCCAGACTTTTGAAGCAATGCTCTGAGCTCACCAGCCTAATCTGTATAAAGAAACAGGCTGATCTGTATTGTCTGGGTGTGTGTTCTGAGCTAAAGCTGTTATGAACTTGTAACCACAGGAAAAAAACACTTGGTGGAGTTTGATGGACTGATGCCTACTAGAACCCCTGCTGGAATCACGGAGGTAGGGAGAGGGTGATCTCTGGTAAGCTCGTTAGCATGTGTGTAGATTCTTTTATTGTTTTTAATGTTTTCTCTGTAATGCTTTCATCTTAAGAATAAATGTACTTGCTTAGAAAGAGCTGTGTGATACCTTATAACTGTGGGCAATTAGGCTGTTTAGAGCCTCAACAGAAACCAAAGCACAGATGCTGACCTGGTGAGGCAGTGTGGCATGCTGGGGATATCACAGTGTACCAGAGAAATTTCTACAGCCTAGAAAAAACCCCGGTCAGGAGTTGGTCTCTGCCCATGAGAGGTGACTACAGAGAACCTAGGATCCTAGAGTGGGTACCCTCCTGGAAAAAGAAGGGTCTTCAATTCGAAGATGCATGACGCTGGGTGGTAAAAGCCGTGAGGAGGCCATTAAGCCGATTACCCTTCTTGCAACCAGGAGGATTACCATAGGCACATGGAACATGAGGACCATGTACGAGTCAGGAAAGATGGCGCAGGTTGCAGCAGAGATGAGGAGCAACAACCTGACCCTATTAGGCATTAGCGAGACAAGATGGACGCAAGCGGGGCAGAGATGACTGTTGACAGGAGAGCTGTTGCTGTATTCAGGACATGAAGAGAGCAACGCACCCCACACACAGGGAGTAGGCTTCATGTTGTCCAAGCAGGCACAGAGAGCACTGATTGGTTGGGAGGCACATGGTCCCAGGCACATGGTCCCAGGATCATCACAGTATCCTTCAGAACTAAAATGAAGAGGATTAAAATGAATGTTGACTATGAGAAAGTGACCCTTTGGAAGCTCCTTCGGCACTATGGCATCCCAGCAAAGGTGGTCAACCTGATCAAGAACTCATATGACGGTATACACTGTAGAGTGATCCATGGAGGGCAGCTTACTAACAGCTTCCAGGCGCAAACTGGAGTCAGGCAAGGATGCTTGTTGTCACCACTTCTCTTTCTTCTCGTCATCGACTGGATTATGAAGACATCCACCTACGAGCGTAGGAATGGAATCCAGTGGACGTTGTGGATCCAGCTTGATGACCTGGACTTTGCTGATGACTTTGCACTCCTTTTGCACAGTAAACAGCAGATGCAAGAGAAGATCAGCATAGTGGCAGCCACGTCATCACAGGTTGGCCTCCACATTCATGAGGACAAGACCAAGATCCTTAGGATTAACTCCACTAGCAATGACCCAGTCACACTGAATGGAAGCCCCCTGGAAGAAGTGCAGTCCTTTACCTACCTAGGTAGTATCATCGACCAGCAGGGTGGCACAGATGCAGACATCAAAGTAAGGACTGGTAAGGCAAGAGCAGCCTTCTTACAGCTCAAGAACATCTGGAGCTCTAGAGAACTGTCTTTGGCAATAAAAATTCGACTGTTCAACTCCAATGTGAAATCAGTCCTACTATATGGAGCTGAAACCTGGAGGACAACCAAAACAACCATCAGGAAGATCCAGACCTTCATAAATAGCTGCCTCAGAAGGATTCTCCAGATCCGCTGGCCAGGCACCATCAGTAACATCCACCTCTTGGAGAGGACCTGTCAATTCCCAGCAGAGGAAGAAATCAGAAGAAGGTGGGGTTGGATAGGACATACACTACACAAGCAGCCAACTAACATCACCAGACAGGGACTGCGGTGAAACCCCCAAGGCAAGCGGAAAAGAGGCCGTCCAAGAAACACCTGGCGACGTGACCTTCAGGCTGATAGTAAAAAAATGGGCTATACCTGGAACCAGTTAGAACGAATGGCCCAGGATAGAGGACTCTGGAGATCTGTTATTGGCGGCCCATACCCCGATTGGGGTGACGGGCATGAGTGAGAGTGAGGAGTAGTGTGAATGAAGTTATGAGATTTTGTTGTATGGCTGTTATTGAAATATGTTGTAAATTTGGAAGTCACCCACTGCTAGTTCTCCAGTGACAACAACAAAGGAGGTGACCAACACCTGGGTGGGCATAGAACAATCAATACCAGCCATTGACCAGGAGGGGAATAGTAAACAGGGGATTAATGATTCAATGAAAGTTGCGCAAGCACCACACAATGCAGATTGCTCAGTTCTGTGATTCAGTTGCACAAGACCACACCAGGGGGATTGCTCAACTCTAGCACTCAGGAAAATCTACCATGACAAGTCTGGGCTTGTGTTTTCCAGGTACATGGACTGAGGGTATAAAATAGGGGACAGTGGCATCATGCTTTTACCTTTCTCCTCCCTGACCTACACTGAAGGCTACAAGAACGCTGGGAAGACAAAAACTTGAACTGAGGAGACCAGGCTTAAAGGGGAAGCCTGTGTATTAAGGATTGTAACCTACCTGCAACATCCAGTGGGGTGTGAAAAACTGCTTGATCCAAATAGTGCTTCGTCTAATACGCTTTAAGATTTAGACTGCATGCTTACTTTTCATTTGCTTTGGTAACTATCTCTGATCTTTTAGACCTTCCACTTACAATCACTTGAAATCTGTCTTTCTGTCATCACTAAACTTATTTTAATGTTTTATCCTTACCAGTGAGTTTTTCTAAAGTGCTTCGGGATTCTGCTCAGGTTACAAAGGCTGGTGCATGTCCACTTTCCTTTGACGAAGTGGTGAATTAATTAATAAATGTGCATTGCTCAAGAGAAGCATACAGTATACTCCTGGGGGTGCAAGGCTGGGGGCTTGGCAGATTTGCTGGCATTTCCCTGTGAATGGTTCATGAGGGGCTTGGGGAGCCTTCATGCAACTTAGCTAGGTGTGCCTTTGCATGCTGGTGGCTGAGCGATAACAGTGCCTGGAGGTGTACGCTGCTTGTCACTGGCAAAACACTGTGAGAGACAGTCCAGGCTGGAGAGTTAAGGGAGCACAGTGATCCCACAGTTCCAGGTTGTACCCTGGGGATCCCGTCACAGAAGCACTGTGCATTCCTGACACCTCCTGCACCCTGCCCCATGAGGTGATATGGCTCCATATCTCCCCTCAACAAATGAGGAAGCAGGACTCTGAGATCTTGTGATCCACAGCCCCTGTCAGTTTGTTAAAGAAACAGCAATCAATATCCCCAGTCAGAGAGTGAGGGAGATGGAAATAATTTGACCATTGCTGGTTGCTTGAGCCCAGGTCCAGTTCCAGCTTTTGGCTGAGCAGACTGTTTGGTGAGAGATGTACTGTTTTGTGGAGGGATGGGAGTTATTCTTCATGAGAAGAAGTGAGTTATTGTATTTTCAGCCCCACTCCTGAAATTCCTGCTGATTCATCATGTTCTCTTCTTCTTGGGGTAATAAAATATGGATGTTTATGTTGATATATAAAGAAAGCAGCACCAAGCTTCTTTTCTGCAATAGATTTGATTACGATCAAGCATCCAAAGCCTTCCTGAGGTCTTTTTTTATTTTACCATGGCGCCTTCTCAAACTCACACCTTTGCCTTACTGTATTTTCTGCTGAGAGAAGCATGCAGGCGAATTTGGAATTAATACAAGTGAGCTCCCAAAGGAGCTACTGAAAAACTCCCAATATTTGTGATGTTAGAAAGACTGTACCTCACCAATAACTGATCTGCAATAAAATAACATTAGAAATAAAAAAAGGGCAGAGTTCTTCCGCATTTATGATTACTTTCTCTAGGTTTTTGTCTCATGCTCCAACACTGTTTTCTTAGTAGTTTCCTTCAATTCTTGGCACTATTCAGACAATCCAGGGGATTGAATATTTTAATGCACAGTGTATTCAATTTGATATTAGGGGTAAGTGAACAGGCTCAATTAAAACAAGACGACCCTCAATATTTGCCCCAAAATCAAATAAAACTTTTTAAAGGTTTAATTAACTTTTTTTCTCATTTAGTTTTTAAATTTTTGCTAGAAATACATCTGAAGAAGAAATCCCCAGATCCAAACACTCCATGCCCATGGGCAGCTCAGACTAGTTTCCAAATAGCAGAGCATAGATTCTTTTCTAACTTTTGAATCTTTTTCCATTTCCAAGTTATGGTAGGAAGCAGAAATGTGAGGAGAGAGGCTGTTGCAGTATTTCAGTCCTAGAGAGAAGTAGGCAGCACAGCAAACTTTAATAGAAACCTTATCCAATGAGATTCCTAGCCCAGGTTGGCAGATCCAAGCAGTTCATAGTATTGATATATGTCAAGAGCAGCATCTGAATCTCCAGGTGCTAATCCAAACCCAAATCCTGAACCATGCTGCTTGAGCTCAGAGGTCCTGGGACTTTGTAAATCTAGTCAACTAACTGCAAAGAACTTCTAAGACTTTCCAGAGGGGTTTTCACTTCCAAGCTATTGCATTATGTGAAAGCGCTACAAGGAGACAGCAGGAAATCACATGGTAAAGTGGGAGGCACACATGAGATTTCTTCTCTGTTGCCCCTTGTTTTAAAAGCTGCTGTTCACCAGGGTTAAACCACCCCTCTTCATCACTTTTTAAAGGAAATCAAAGAATAGTCCATTTTAAAGTGGCCCATAGTTATTATACTCATTGACAGTGGAAGAGCATGTGTGATCTGTCTGACCATCTCCCAAGATGTACTCCGCCCATTCCATTCGGAGCTAGTATCTCTGCAGCCAGGTGCTTTAGGGCAGTGCTATTTCAAGTGAGTTGACAGCACTCATTTGTCTCTCACCCGCATCTACGATCTATGGGGTAACTGCAACTCCAGTGCTTAATTGTAATGAAAGAGGTGCCAGGACTCAAGCAATTAGGTGCTGGGACTAAAGCAATTTTTTTTTAATTTCATAACTGATTTAGCACCCCAGAGGTGCCGGGGCTATGAACTGCCATGCCCGGAGGTGCCGGGGCTCTGAACTTCCAGGCCCAGAGGTGCTGGGGCTCAGCCCTGGCACAGATTGAGCACTGTGCAGTTCTAGGCCTGCCATGACTCCCATGTAGCTCCTGTAGAAGGCAAAGTCAGGGACTGAGACCACAACAAAAGTATTTATGTTTTCTAGGGGGAGGAGGCATCTCATTCTCTTACATCTCCATTTTCCGAGCTGTAAGTCAGGAATACTCTGTGGCCATACTCCCCAGTCCATATCCTCTCTCATGCATCACCCTGCTATCATTCCCCAGCACCCTGATGTTATCTATAGTCACACGCTCCTGGAAGGGAGGGGTCAAGTCACAAGCTCCTGGAAGGGGGGATGGAATGCGTCTGGGTGACTCCATATATGATGCATAGTCACTACTTGGGGGCACTGTTATGGAGTTTGGGGTGCAATCCAAACCTGTGAGGGGTTGTATCACCATTTGCCTGCAACCCGGGGTCCTTTACAATGCCTTGCTGCTGTAGCTCCCAGCCTGGGGTGCTCACAACCAGCCCACAAGCCTGCAGGTCACACACTGAAATGTGTGCTAGACAGCCCTAGTTCAGCAGCTATGACCCCAGCAGCCTGTGCACAGCCCCACAACCACATTCTGGCATCCGTCAGTCTTGGTTCAACCAGCAAAGTGACTCCAACACACTCCTGGTCCCAAATTTTCCTGAACAGTGTGCTCTGCAATGTCCAGCCCTATCCTGGACAGTTCAGGGAAATAATAAGGTTTGTTTCTTTCTCTAAAGACACAAACCCACATCACAGTTTATTAACTCAACGGGGGTCAATAGAACCTTCTCTGGAAACACAGCACTGAGTTAGCTTATAGTGAAATAAAACAAAATATTTAACAATAGGACATAGGTTAAGTGATGCCAAGTGAAAGGAAGAAGGAGTCACATGCTCATAAAAGTGAAAACATGCATCTAAAAATCAAACACTTAACCTAGCAAGGCCCAGGCTTTGTCCAAGATGATTTCTCACCTATCTTCAGTTTCCAGAGGCTTCAACCCCCACTTGGTTGAAAGACTCACCTTTCTCAGCTTGCAAGGGCTCTGCTCTCTTGTGTCTGTCTAGTGCTGGATGCCAAGCTGGCTTCTTTCCTTGCTTATATCTTCCAAAGTTCAATGTCTTTGTTTCAAGAGGCAGGATGCCCTCACACTGTTTTTCCCTTCCTCTGGGCTTCCCATCCCTCTGCATGTAAATGGGACTTCTTTTGTTTTGATTCCACCATGCTTAATTGTCATTGGAGACAGGTAGATAGCCACCTTCTCTCCTGTCTGAGATGGAACCTGTTTCTCCCTGTTTGGCCACAGACTTTAAAGAATACTATTGTTAGGCATCCATATTTCCTCATACAGTGTTAATAGACAATTCACAATTATATTAATTACCAGTGCGTCATCAGCCTTCAGAAAAGACCTCATGCTAAACACTTTTATAATACAGTAATATTGTAAACGATCAGTTGATTCACTTGCATATATCTTGAGGTTCAGCCTGTTTTCTTTATATACAAGTAAACCTCTGCAATGTATTTGCATTAGACCAAGTTTCTTTCTCCTCCTGGGTGTAGATGCCCTGCTGTCTCTTCCCTCCCCACCTGCCCATGGCCTTTGCTTGCTAGCCTTGTTTACCTGGTATGAAAAAATGGACCTTCATTGTCTCTGCCTGATGATTGGACTGGTCAGAGAAGCAAATACACATTCCTTTGTCTAGGGAAAACCTGTTTACCACCCTGACCCTCACCCCACGAACATGTCTGATTTAAACACACTTTAGCAATAATTCCAGCATAAATCCATAACTCTCAAGACACACCACGCACACACATCACACAAGAATATTAATGATCAATGAGTTATTAGGTTTCTTAGGGTACCTCACAAGGCATATCTTGTACAAAGATAATTACAATAGTGTGTAGGGTGTGACCACAGGGGTGCCCTAAGCATTCATGGATGCATCTGCTGATTTTGGTAGAGCTGCTAAGGCTCTGAGCTTTGGATGGGACAAGATAAATAACTCTTTAAGGGCCCAAATTAAGAGTCGAAAATGAACCTGATGTAAGCTTGCAATTATATGTGCAGAACTCATATGCTATTGCATGCTTGATTTCTGCATATATAATCACTACCACACAGTGTGTAGTGGTTAAAAAAAAAGTGTGTAATCTAAATCTTTGAGTATGTTGGATGCCAGACTCAGGGCTTGTAGCATCTGGCTGAGGAGTTTTCCTGTTTACTTTCTAATCATGTTAACTTATTTTACATTCTTGGGCTAATCAAGAGGAAAAGCCCTTGCTGACTGTAACTGTTTTCATTCTCTGCTCGGTCATTTTACCAGCTTATAGACAGCTGGTTCCACAATATGGTCAACGTTTTGCTGCCATCTTAAATTCAGAACACCCCCTATCTTCCGCCATACTATTAATCTTAGGTGCAAAGGGTCTAAGTCCTGATGAAGCCAATAGAAAGAGTCCCACTGGGAGCCAGTTCAGGCCCAAAGAAAATGTGTCTGTGTGTTTCCTTTGCATTTCTCCTTACTCTTCTCCTGACTACATTTGATTCTTTGATGAAAACCCTTTCAACACTAACCACTTTGTTAGCTGGATTAGCCTGAAGGGATGCTCATAATTACATAATTGTCAGAACTGCCTCTTATTTAAAAGCATTATGTTAAAGATGTATTTGCATATAGTCCTGTAATTTTCCATGGTGTAAACGCTACGCTAAGCTGATAAACTTGTTTGTCTATAAAGCCAATTGCTGTAGAAAATCAATTAATGCAAAGGACATAAAGCAATTATTTGGAATTGATTTCTTACATGCTTATGAATAGATTTATGAAACTTCAGCTATGTTGAGAGAGTTTATTACAAGAACAGTTGTCTTCTACAGCACCTTTCAGTCCAGAGGCCACCCAAGCACTTTACAAGCTACACAGCTGGAGAAAGATGGTCAAGAAATTAAGGCACAAGCCTTGGTCGCAGCAGAAATGGGTTCAGTTACAGTTCCTGTATGATCATGGGTAAATCACTTAGCCTCTCTATTCCTCCGTTCTCCATCTGTAAAATGGGGATAATTGTATAAGGTGTTATAAACATAAATACATTAAATATTGTGAAATATTCAGATTCGACAGTGATGGCACAAAGGGGTACCAGAGATACTTTACTCATTATTCAACATCCTTGATACACAACAGCAGGCATACAACATGCTGCACAACGGTGAGGGGAAAGGATATATTGACCAAAGATTTAGTCTCCATTGAATTAAGCTAAAGTCTGCTCTTGGGGCCACGGGATCTTTAATGTTTACACAGAGTAAAGGGACTTTTGCTTTTAATAGAGCTAGTAAGATAGTAACCAGAAGTGGGGGTAGGGAGATCTATGAATATTCTCACAAGTACCAAGACACCAAGGGGATGGCCACAGAATAAAATAGATAGTAAATCATTTTACTGTGATTCCTGGGCTCCTATTATTCATTTTTGAAAATCTGACTCTATATTAGCAGAATGTTAATGTTCTTTGATGCATTTAAGAGGAACTTTATTGGAGCATTTAGCAAAGCTCCACAAATTATCTCAAAGGCAAAGCCCTCTACAGGAAATATAAATAGCATGCAGTAACCATCTTGCTGTATAGTAGATTGGGGCCCTAATGAGATTGTCAGTGCCTGAGCTGATATCTGCAGGCCTGTGAAACCTGCAGCTAGGCAAGACTTCATTAAGAAAAATCTAAGTTAACCTGAGGCTCCCAAATGAAAAATGAACCATATATTCCCTATACAATGAATATATCCAGAAAGACTGATGGGAATAAGACAGATTCATGTTTTTATATGCCTCCTCATCTGAATCCAAGAAGATCAATTTAAACGAAGTAACCGAAGGAGAGACATGACCGCAGACACTGTGTGCTGAGATAAATGCCTTCCCTTCTCTGCCAACATCCCTAACATTTGACCTCAAGTTTTAGTCATTTCCTTAAAATTGCAGTGGACATAAAAAACTGACCTAGTTCACATTCACTTCAGCTTGCGCTACTGGGAGAAACAATTGCATGTTTTATGTAAACTGGATAATCGTTAATAGACTGGATAATTGCACCATCAAGATTTATTCTCATATATGAATAAGGATGTAAAACTTTAATATTTAAAAACCTTCAAAATCATTACCAAGACATATGGGTTTTTTATAATATTTACTGCGCAGTATCTCAGAGGTCCATCTTGTTAAGTGCCAGATTTAATTGAAGTGATTGTAATCATGCCACTATTTTGAAGAGGATCTGAACAAAATACGCATTATAAAGACATATTGACAGATTGAATAGATTTTATGGAATTGTGGAACTGCTCAGTTAAAATGTAGCTATATTACTGCATTAGGTAATTATTAGATTAACATAGCAGAAACTTCCCAGTGCTGTGGAAGTAGTGCTTCACAATATACACACAATGGAGGGGAAGAGAAAGTCATACGGCATATGTGATCTGGAGATGTGGGGGTGAACCAAACCTTGAAACTTTAGTGCGTTAGAAGTCTAGACCTGAATTTTGTGCCTTGTGCTGAGGTGTAGTTCCACGGTAGTCCCATGACAGTTAAAACTGTGATTATTCCTTTTTTAGCTTACTATAGTAAAATTGGAGCCATGACGTTATGACACATCCAAACCGACAATTTTATTCTTGCAGTGTCTCTACTGCTTTGCAATGTTTTTGGCACAATAATACAACATGTGAAATTCCCCATATCCACAGCAATGGTTGTCCTAAATGAGGGTGCATCCCCGCAAACTCTTTGCACAGATCTCTCCCATGATGGACAGCAGGATTCTGCACCATGGAAGCCCACTCATGCCCTATTCTGAGGACTTTAATGGGACTTCAGTGCCATACATGCCTTGCACTGATCTTGTATTGCATTCTCCTTGAATTTTGCCCTAGATGTGGTCAGAAACACAAACTGAGAAAATGTCTGAAATTTCATCAAATGTTGCATAAATGCCTTGGGGAAAAATTAGCTTTCAAAGGTATTTCACACAGATTAAGCCAAATGTGTCCATGTAACTGAAAATCAGTATGGTAGGGGCAAAGACCGTTTTGTAGGTACAGGGGAAGCTGCTTCTATTTGGCAAGTATAGCTAAATATTAGAGGCAGAAATGGATACTGGAGCACAATGAAAACTCTTAGCACAAATCTTATGTAATACTATAGCTAAGGAAACAGTACAGACACCTAATTCCACATTTGGTTCATATATTCAGGCTATTAAATATCAAGACAAGGATAAATAACTTACATCTTGATTTAAAAACAAGGATAACTTAATAACTTGCCAGACAGCAAATGTAGATGTACCATCTATCATAGTCATGGCAAATCCCAAAAGAATGGCCATGATGGGTCGGAACAATGGTCCATCTAGCCCAGTATCCTGTCTTCTGACAGTGGTCAGTGCCAGATGCTTCAGAGACAATGAACAGAACAGGGCAATTTCAAGTTATCTACCCCCTCTCATGCAGTCCCATCTTCTGGCAGTAGGAGGTCTAGGGATACCCAGAGCATGGAGTTCTGGCCATCTTGTCCAATGGCTATTGATGGACCTATTCACCAGGATTTATCTAATTATTTTCTGAACCCTGTTATACTTTTGGCCAAAGGGATATGGCCTCCATCCAAACTTGGTGCCATCTGGATTGATCTCTGGCAAGGTGCATAAGGTGTTCTGGTTGTATATTCAGTTTATGCCCCTACTGGCAATTTTTGTCACACCACTGACGCTTCCGACACCCATGTGATCACTGGCCATATAAAAGCATTCCATGGTATATACACTTTGGCATTAGTTGGCTTTCCCTTTTAATCATATGTCCATACCAAGAAAGCCACCAAATCTGAACCAATGCTGATGGATGCAGTTGCTGGGCTTGACTTCAAATAGCCTCTTTTTTGATCGTGTCCTGCCACTTGATAAGGAGAAGCTGATGAAGATGAGAACTGAAAACATTAATCTGGTGTTCTTCAGCCTTCCTCAGGCTTGAACACAGCTTTCTGTTCCATTATGGAGCTCTTTACATGTACCTTTAATAGCAGAAATAAAATTTCCAGACAGCAAATACAGATGTAGCCAGGGCTGGCTCTAGCAATTTCGCCGCCCCAAGCACAGCAGCATGCCGCGGGGGGTGCTCTGCCGCTCGCTGGTCCCGTGGCTCTGGTGGACCTCCCGCAGGCTTCTCTGCAGGGGGTCCGGTAGTCCCGCGGCTCCGGTAGACCTCCCGCAGGCTTGCCTGCTGATGCTCCACCAGAGCTGCGGGACCAGCGGACCCTCCGCAGGCATGCCTGCAGAAGGTCCACCAGAGCCCCCTGCCGTCCTCCTGGCAACCAGCAGAGCGCCCCCCCCCCGGCAGCGTGCCGCCCCAAGCAAGCGCTTGGCGTGCTGTGGCCTGGAGCTGGCCCTGGATGTATCCTCTATACTGGGGTAAAATTTTCAAAAGCACATAAATGATTTAGGAGCCTAAGTCACATTTTCAAAAGTGGCTTATGCACTAAGGTCCGGATCCTGAAAGGTATTCAGGCACCTAATCTCTATTGAAATCAACGGGAGCTAGACACCTAAGTCTTTTTAAAGATCTGGATCTTAGTGAGCCTAAGTCTCAGTGAAAGTCAAAGGGACTCAGGCTTTTACAGGCCAAACTTTCAAAGGCATTTAGGCACTGGAGGTGCAGCTAGGTGCCCCCACGGGATTTTTCAAGGTGACTAAGAAGGCTGAGCATCTAAGACCCATGGATTTCAATGGGATTTGGGTGCCTAACTCACTTAGATACTTTTAAAAATCCCAGTAGGTACCCATCTGCATCTTTAGGTATGTAAATACCTTTGACAATCTGGCCCTTAGGAACCAAGTCCCTTTGACTTTCATTGAGACTGAGTGTCTAAGTCACTTTTGAAAATGTTACTCTAGGACTAAAAACCTGCCTACTCCTACCCCGGCCACCCGAAATTTAGTCTATAAACACAACATGTGCTGAACATACTTCTTTGTAGCATACAGAAAGAACACAGGAGGCTAAGGTGTAGAATTCACAGATGTTTCCAAAAGCCTAGGATCGCTGGAAGGACAACACCACATTCAGACAGACAAATCAGTAACTGCAGTGAGTCAGTGAGCCAGTGATCAAATCTTTTACCCTAACAGATAAAGTAAAAATGAAATGGGCAATAGGGAAAATCCCAGGTGTTACTGAAAATATAATCTAGATAATTTAAGCTAAATATATGTTTTTAATTGAAAACCAAATAAGGTATGCAGGTGCATTGATCCCTATGATTTAAATAAAGCCATGCAATAAGAACATTATCCACTGAAAACTGTTGAAGTCATGACATCCAAGCAGCAATACGAAATTGCAGAGAGCCCATCGCATAGGCTAGGAGAGGGACTTAACTGATTTTGACAAAGAACCCTATTTACTGTTGATTGATTACAACTCTAACTTCATGGAGATTTCAAAGCTAACAGACAAGCAGCAGATTAGTGATTACCCATATCAAATTATAATTTGCAAGGCCTAGAATACCAGCAGGGCCAGCTTTAGGCTGATTCAGCCGATTCCCAGGAATCGGGCCCCGCGCCTAAGAGGGTCCCGCGCTGAGAGCCGGAGCCCTGGCCAGAGCGCGGCAAGCAGCCCCACTCTCCCGGCTGGAGCCCCGGCCAGAGCGCAGCAAGCCGCCCCGCAGCCCTGGCCGGAGCACGGCAAGCAGCCCTGCAGCCCAGCTCTCCCTGCTGGAGCTCCGGGCCCTTTTAATAGCCCCCATAGCCCTGGGATAGCAGGGGGCTCCGGGGGCTATTTAAAGGGCCGGGGCTCCAGCTGCCTCTGCCACCCTGTCCTTTAAATAGCTGCCAGAGCCTCGCCGCCCCCATGTATTCTCCAGGGCTCTTGCCACTATTTAAAAGGTCTGGGGCAGGGTAGAAGCAGGGGAGCCCCAGGCCCTTTAAATAACCCCCAGAGCCCTGGGATAGCGGGAGGCTTGGGGGCTATTTAAAGGGCCGGGGCTCCAGCTGCCTCTGCTGCACCCCCTGCCCTGCCCCCAGCCAGCTCTGCCCCCAGCCAGCTCTGCATTCTGTGCCCACAGACAGCCCCTGCCAAACCCCCTGCCCTGTCTCCAGCCACTCCCTGCCACACAACCCTGTGGCCCTGCCCAAAGCCAGCCAGCCCCCCCACAACCCTGCCCATACCAGCCCTGCAGACCCTGCCCACACCTAGCCCCAAACCCCCTGCCCTGTCTCCAGCCAACTCCGTTGCACTCCCCTGCCTGAAGCCAGCCAGTTCCGCACTCCTCTATCTCCAGCCCTCTCAACCCCTGCTGCATCCTCCTGTGGCCCTGCCTGAAGCCAGCCCGCCCCACACACCCCTGTCTCCAGCCAGCCCTGCACCCCTTTCCCTGCCTGCAGCTAGACCCTACCTCCAGTCAGCCCCTGCCGTGCCTCCAACCAGCCCCATGTCCACTGCTGCCCTGCAGTTCCCAGGGCAGTAACCCTGCACACCTGCTTCAATGGGGGGACAGGGAGCAGCTGGGACCCACACATGTGCACACCCACAAGGAGTGGCAGGGACCCACACATGTGAAATGGCGGTCATTAATAAGCAATCAACAGCATATATGATGCAATGTACATAATATATAATTGTATTTTTTATATAGTTATGGAAAGTAAATAATACATGGAAGAAATGAAAGGGTTTTTTTTTTACACTTTTTTTTTTTTTAGTCATCCCTGCCAGGGCCCCGCCGAAAATGTTCGAATTGGGCCCCGCACTTCCTAAAGCCGGCCCTGAATACCAGAGAGCCTGATTACTCATATTTTTTGCATTTCAACGGATGTGCTAAAACCTTCTGAGCACATAAGCTCCTCGCCACACAGTAACAGGATGGCCGAGTGAGCTAGTCAGACAATGTAACACATTGTCTGAAAAAGGACAAATGAACATGGTAACAACCAGTGACATTCCTGTTTGGTAACCACTGTTCTTTGAGATGTGTTACACTTGTCTGTACTACTTTATGGGTTCACGTGCTAGCCCAACATGGCCAGAGAACTTTTTCCCACAGTGGTACCCATTAAGGCAATGCACACACCCTGTGCACACTCCTGCTGTCAGGGTCAAGCTGCCCTGACCTGCCCACCCAGTTCCTTCATGCTGGAAGCCAGGAAATATATCAGGGTTAGAAGGGACCTCAGGAGATCATCTAGTCTAACCCCCTGCTCAAAGCAGGACCCACACCCAACTAAATCTCTGAATTGCCTGCTCAAGGATTGAACTCACAACTCTGGATTTAGCAGGCCAATGCTCAAACCACTGAGCTACTCCCATTTGCTGCCTTTCCTGTGGACTACATCTACATTCATGACTGTCTACAGTCACGTGCATTGCTGTGCCATAATCCCCCTATTGTCCACATTTGAAGCCCTGAAGCATGTTCCTGAAGGAAACTGCACGCTGCAAAAGCTAGCACGCTGAGGGGTGTATGTACACAACTTGGCTGTGGCATGGCCCTGTACCTGTTACACAATGCAGCATAGATGGGGGCAAAGGGCGTGTACCAGGTCTTGGGTATTGATAGTTCTCCAAGGCCATTCCAACAATGCATTGACCCTTACCCAAAGGTCCCTGATCCCCTACTCCATAGCCAGCTATAGTAGTGACCGACCCTGAGCACTTCAGAACAGTTTTCTGCTCCTAGTGCAGAGAGCGCATAAAGCACTTGGAAGTCACGTTCTGAAGGATGAAGGACTCTACCAGTTGCTCCGGGAGGGGACCCAGCACATTCCCATGCTGCAGTAAGCTGGACCAGGTGCTTACCACGGCTGCGAGTACAGAGATTGAAGTGACTCATGACCCCTTCTTAACCCCACTGGCCTTATTATATGATGAGACACCAATGAAGGGCAGGGCCGAGGAGGCAGGAAGGGCTTTGGAGGAAGCTCCGGGAGACCCTGAGGAAGAGGAGCATGTGATTCTGAACCAATTCCTGGCAGACCAGGTTGAGAACTCACCCCAGGGAATCTGAGAAGGACCCATAGTCACTGCAGCAACCAGAACGTGAGACTGGTAAGGTACAATGCACCACCTTTGCTCTGGTGATACAAGCCTGGAACTGCCCTCCATGCTGACATGGTCCCCAAATGAGACACAGCTATAAATCAGGGATTTTATTGAAATCCCATCAACCCCTGTACAGCATTTAGCAGAAGCCACACTAGATTGTTAATGAGCAGTCAGTGTGCCCTTGTGCCTGTACATATATTGGCCAGCACCCTGACCTCAATAGTCCCTGGGTTGTGTAGCCTGGGGAGAAAGGGAGGGAGGGACAATGGTTCCAAAAGCACCCAGGATGGGGAAAGATCCCTTTTCTGGCATTTATGTTTGTGCAAAGCCCCAATGCCATTCCTCTCCCTCTCCCCCCCTTCTATCCCTTTACAAACGGGAGTCGTTTGCAAGGGGTGGGGGGATGCTTGATCGCCTGCGTGCAGGCAAGATAGGTGCGGAATGCCTAGTTTGTGCATGCCCACCAGCAGAAAGGTAGGCACTTAGAGGACTTTACCAGTGGAAACTTAGGTGCCTGGGGACTTCGGGCACCAACAGGGCTGGGCGACAGATGAATGGGGATTTTGAAGATCTACATTTTGGACTTTGCCACCAAAAGTGGCAGTTAGGTGCCTAGATCCCTTTGTGGCTCATACCCTTTGGGTCACTGATATCTCTCCAGGGTCCCACTAAAGCATTTGTTCAACAGCACTTAGCTTCCTTTCAAAGCACACAGCATGACTGGGAGAGAGCCAGTGAGCAAGAGAGAAGCCAAAAGGAGGAAAAAGTTAAACAATGGACAAGCACACCTGGGTCCCCCTGTGCTTTCAATGGGAGCACTGCCTGTAGAAAGCATTCAGGGCTGATCACCAATCAAGACAGTGACATGCACTGTCACCTCCTTTCTCAGCCAAATCCCACTTCACCTTGCCCAGCCTATCCTATGCCTTGAAAGATGCATCGTGTTCTGCTGTGACCCCTGCAACAGTGTAGCTAGCTGGCTGCAGTCTGCATTTGCTCTTCTCAGCAGTAGCCATGCTGGGGCATCACTGAGTCATTCCATAGAAAGCGCAAGAGAGGAGTATGTTCAAAACAACATCCAGGGGCTTCATTAGGGTCCTTTAGCATTATTGCCAAGCACCCTCTTGCCACACAACGAAGATCAGGTTGAGCAGTCAGGCACCTCCTGAGGGAGAAGTGGGTGTTGAATGCCGGCCTTCTGTCGCCACTAAAGAAGGGCTATTACTCCAGGAAGCAGCAGTGAGGTTAATTTGGCACAGAGGCTCTTGGAGGGCCTGAGGTATTGGAAGCAGGTGTATTTGTCCACAGCATCTCGCTCTGGAACGTAGGCACTGAATACACTAAGGGTCAAGAAGTGCAGCAGATCTGTATTTCCCCAGGAAGATGTAATGGGCTATTCAAGGACCTTTATTTTAGAAACACTAATGTTCTGTCTCCCCCATCCCTTTGTTCTCCTGTTGTATCAGGCATGTGTACGCACATTGTGCCTGTCCGCACAGATTACTCTTGACAGGGAGACGTTGATAAGGAAACCCAGGGCAGGAGCATAATGCTGTTTACGGTCGCTGATAATGGCAATAATAAATATTTTATTCCCTCTCAGTTCTGATGAACCAGTGGAGTTTGATAAAACTGAGATTAAACCAACTGAAGAGCTTGGGGAGGACACAGGACTAAGTGTTTCAAAGAGAGCAGAGGCAGATTTACCGTCACGGGCAAGGAGAACACAAGCCACACACAAAGAGCTGGGAGCTGCGCTTCTGCAAACTCACGGCTGGATCAGATTGAGAGGGGCCTGTATTGCATCAACCCGACTTCAATGAATGTGCCCATGTGGAGCTGCTCTTGCAAAGTGTAAAAAGTCCATGTACCATAATGAGCACAGGAAAGAGTTGGTTATGTTCACATATGCCCAGTGATGAGCAGTTCCAGCTCTCTCTCTTCTCAACCCGAGTGTCTTAGAGTATTATGGGGACAATGTTTCCAAAAACACTCAGCAGCACCCACTTAGTCACCGAACTGAGCGGGCAGATTTTCAAATGACAACATGGGGTGCTGAGCCCTTCTGAAAATCTGGCACGTATTTTTCTGCCTAAACAGGAGCTGAACTCTTTTGAAAATCTGGCCCGTTTTGGTTGCTGAGTAACTGAAAATCTGGCTCTGAGCTCTTTCAAAATTCTGGCTGTTAACATCTTTCTAAACAAGATGCTCTGGCTCAACCAGAACTTATGGGCTTGACGCAGGAATTACAGGGTTAATTTGTCTGGCTTTTGTTATGCAGGAGGTCAGAGTTGCCCCTTCTTGCCTTAAATCTACTGAATATATCACTTTTCATCCACAAAGGATTCCAGAGAAAACTCTCCGTATAGACAGATACAGGAATCATTTAATCAGCCACCTCTGGGCACGAAAGCTGTCTAAGAGCACCCACAATATTACACGGAGGGTTAGAACAGAGTATGTTTAAAGCTGCAGAGAGAATTTGAAGTGGCAGAATATCCCCGATATTGTCCAAACAGCAACTGGGCCAGGATATTTGCGAATGTATTAGTGACATATACCTATTTGTGGAATTGTCTGGAAGAACTATTTCCACCCTAAGGAGTTCCTTAGAACTGCTTGCCTTGGGTGAAATTCATTCCAGGCTGGAGCATCTGTCCAAGCCATAGGCACCACTTACATCCTAGGTAAGCCGCAGGTATGACAGAAATGGTTCGGCCCAGCCCTTGTGTAGTCCCCTCTGACAGAGGCAAATGGCACCTAAAATGAGCAAATTTTTAGCATCCTTCTGCTCAGAATAGTTTCCCGAGACTATCCTGTGAATATTTCTGACTAATATGTTTCCAGAAATCAGGGCTGGACCATGAACATTTTGCAGACAGGAAGAAGTGATTACATACACCCAGCAACCCTCAGCACATATAATCAGGTTTGAACGTAGGATCCTCAGCACCACATCGCAGACCACCCCCACCTGAGCCTAATGCTGGTAGCAGTAGTAAGCTGTTATCCACTAGCAGTCTAGCCTGGAAAGGGGAATGCAAAACACACCAAGCTACATTCATGTAAAATATATTTGCAATGAATAATTTGACCAGCTCTAGCATGAAGCCTCCAGATGAATCAAGGAGTCTCTGACAGCAAATATTAAAAACCCTATAAAGCTAAAACAACCGAAGGAGCAGACTAGTGAGTCTCAATTTTAAAAGGAATATGCAGACTTCTCTGTTACATTGTATTTTATCAATTAACCTTAAGCAAGTGCACAGGTTTCTCTGGATCTCATTCTCATGCTGATATCGGGAGAAAAAGATACAAATTGTACGGACTTTTTTTTAGGAGCATATTTTTAATAACCAAAATGTTTCTGCACTTTGAATAATGAAAGTGACTTTTTCAAATGCTAAATTATTTCAAGCTGAGCTGTTGGAAACCATTAATAATTCAAGTAACTCTGCTTTGGGTAAGAACAGCATCTGTTGGAAGGTGTTAAAGCACAGGAATCACTTGCCTTTCAAAATTATTTTACCGTTTTCTCATTCCTGTTATGAGAAAAAAGGATGCGTTGTTAAGTGATAGGAAGAATGTGTCACTTCCTGAGCAAGTGGAGAGCGAATGACTGAAAAGACAGATTCCCATTGGGCCTAATCCTGATGTACTTTGCCCTCGCTCAAACAGAACTCCCACTTGTCATTAGTTTAACCACAAGATTAAAAGCTTACGGATCAGGCCCCTTAGAGATTGGGGTGAATTAATCAATGCAATTAAAACAAGATGGGTAGAACAGGATCCACAGCTGCATACTCCCAGGTCTGCAGACATTTAGATCCAGGGATTTGGCTCAGCTTATTACAATGCTGCCTTTTGCAATATTCAGACTAGATCTGAATTTAGAGTTCCAGCACCTCCTAAAATTGAGGATTGTTCAGATCTAGAATTTGGGCTGGAGCCTGTATCAAACAAGAACCATCTATAGTCTTTGCCTAAAATTCAGACTGACATGCAAACCATTTACAAAGTTCAGTTAACGTCTTCATCTTTTTGGAATCATTTCCATGTTGCACATCCTGTCTACAGGCAGACTTAGAGGTTCTGCAACCCCAAGACAGAAGGGTGAAAATGGGCGGTGTGATATACCAAAACCCCAACAGAGAAGAGATGAAAATAGAGTGCTAAATCTCCAACACAGGCAGTCAGGGCTGAATCCACTTGATGATGATTCTCCCATCCAGAGAGAGAGAGAGACAGTGTTGCTAACTCTCACAATTCAATTGCACATCTCATGCTATTTGGTGGTTTTCTTAAAGTCCCAGCCCCTGGAGTAAGATGATTATGGAAGAATCTGCTTTTGTTTTTTAAAAAAAGGTAATTTCATAGCTTTCATGGTTACAGAGAAAAGGCTAAAAAGGTGACTCCCTAACACCTCCAGAACCAGACAACAAACAAAAAGAAGCCTCCATTTATTATTTCTAAATATCATGATTTGTAAGCCAATCTCGTGTTTTAGGGGCCTGACTCTTGATTTTGAACACTTGAGGTAAGCAGTGCTGGAAACGCTGGATTTGACTAATACTGGAAGGTCTTTGGGGCAGTGACTGTCTTTTTGTTCTGTGGTTGTGCAGCATCTCGCACAGTGGAGTACTGGGTCCATGAGTGAGGATTCTAGGTGCGGTGATAATGATGATGAAGATGAAGATATGGGCTTCTCCTAGCAATCTGTACGGGAAGAGTCTTGTTTTCAAACACACGTACCAGCATCTAATTTATCGGTGTAGTTACCAGAGTTGTACATGTCAATCACCTAAGTTCCTGCACAAGTGAGTAATTGTGGTCATTTGAAAGTGCAGTTACCCAGTGTTTGCATGTGGTTGCAGTTAATGAGCATACAAATTAAGTGTGCAATTGGACATTTCACATTTTTAAATTTCAGGCCTTAAAATTTTCCACAGCTCTATGAATAAATGTCATTACAACCCTGCCCCCAAACTGACTTAGGTTTGGGTACAAATTCACATCTCATCTCAGATTTGTCTCACCGTTCACTCTGGTTAGAATGACCACTGCTGTTAAGCAAAGTCCAATTTGGAATGAACCTGGCCCAATTCCAGTATTCTCTACCCCAAGTATTCTAAAGTTGTGAGTCAGACATCAAAAAAAATCATGATATTGGCAGACAAATTCTGAGATTTAAAAAGTAATAATGTTTGGTTCTTTTTACTTGACTTCTGGTGTTTTTCTCTGAAGCCATGAGGACTAGAAAATTACATTTTTAAAAAATGAAAGCTGAGATGCTCAAGTAATCACCTAACTCCAGGAGTCAGGGCTTGAAGGAAACCCCAAAATCCAAGAGTTGGTAATACTGTGATTCACCTTTCTGATGTGAAAGTGGAAAAAACATGACACTTTCATTAATGGATTTTTGGTTCATTCATCACCCAAACTGAAAGTGAATATAAGGGTGTGCGACCCTTGACAAACTGCAACGATCAGATGAGCACAGATGTGGAAATTCAAATAAGGATCTAGACTTTGAACAGCCCAAATTTCTAGGGTTGTTTAGCTAGAGTTTAGTCCCATTTCTTACTGAAACCAAAGAAAAGGCTCGATTAATTCTTATGATCTGAAACCAGAAAGTTATACATTGCTCTAATTATTCACTGAAACCTATTCATTTAAGGGTAAACTTTAAGGACTAGCTAAAAGGGAAGTTAATATACAGGATACCCCTGTGCTAATCTCACTGATGTCAGGGGTTCCTTTGAAATGAGATCTGAAGGATTGATTAAAAGAAATCAATGGACTGAGAGGTCTGGTCTGCATTGCGCGTTTATACTGATTTTAGCAGCGTTAAACCGATTTAACGTTGCACCCGTCCACACAACGAGGCCCTTTATATCGATATAAATGGCTCTTTAAACCAGTTTCTGTAATCCTCCCTGATGAGAGGAGTAGTGCTGACATTGGTATTACCATATCGGATTAGGGTTAGTGTGGCCGCAAATCGATGGTATTGGCCTCCGGGTGGTATCCCACAGTGCACCACTGTGACCGCTCTGGACAGTAATCTGAACTTGGATACACTGGCCAGGTAGACAGGAAAAGCCCCGCAAACTTTTGAATTGCATTTCCTGTTTGCCCAGTGTGGAGCTCTGATCAGCACGGGTGGCGATGCAGTCCCAAATCCAAAAAGAGCTCCAGCATGGATCGTACGGAGATACTGGATCTGATCGCTGTATGGGGAGACAAATCGGTTCTATCAGAGCTCCGTTACAGAAGATGAAATGCTAAAGCATTTGAAAAAAATCTCCAGGCTATGATGCAGAGTCCACAGCACAGTGCTGTGTGACAAGCGTAACGGAAAACCAAAGAATCAAATGGACGCTTATGGAGGAAGGGAGCGGGGGACTGAGGACTCCAGCTATCCCACAGTCCCTGCAGTCTCCAAAAAGTATTTGCATTCTTGGCTGAGCTCCCAATGCCTGTAGGGTCAAATACGCTGTCCAGAGTGGTTCAGGGTATATCTCGTCAATTTACTCCCCCTCCCACCCCCATGAAAGAAAAGGGAAAAAAATCGTTTGATGACTTTTTTCAATGTCACCATATGTCTACTGCATGCTGCTGGTAGACACGGTGCGGGGTCAATGAACAGCAGCATCGTCTCCCCTCCCTTCCCCAGTGGCAGATGGTACAGTGCAGTAGGACTGGTAACCGTTCTCAACATCAGCCTGTGAGTGATCCTGGCTGGCCTCAGGTGAGATCGGCTGGGGGTGCCTGGGTAAAAATAGAAATGCCTCCTGGTCATTCCCAATAGATGGTACAGAATGGCTGGTAACCATCCTCATCATAGCAATTGGGGGCTGAACTCCATCAGTGCCCCTGCTTTCATGTCTAAAGAAAAGATTCTGTACTGCCTGGACTATCATAGCAGCGGGATGCTGCGCTCCTCTCCCCTCCACAGTTTAATGTCCTGCCTGGACTATCATAGCAGCTGGACGCTGCCTCCTCTTCATTTTATCTCACTAAAAAGTCAGTGTTTCTTATTCCTGCATTCTTTATTACTTCATCACACAGATGGGGGGACCCTGCAATGGTAGCCCAGAAGGGTTGGGGGAGAAGGGAAGCAACTGGTGGAGTTGTTGCACGGACACCCCCTAGAATAGCATGCAGCTCATCATTTCTGTGGGATCTGACACGAAGCAGCTGTGCTCTCTGGTTCTCTGATACACTGGTTCTCTAGTACACTTGCCCCATATTCTAGGCAGGACTGACTCTATTTTTAGATACAACATAAAGGAGGAAATGATCCAGGGGATCATTCCCATTTTTGTCTTTGCGCCCCCAGCCGACCTCAACAAAGGTCAGCCAGGAGCACCCATGACAGCAGCAGATGGTACAGAATGACTGATAACCATCATCTCATCACCAATTTACAATGGCACAGCAGACAGTGGTACAGAATGACTGGTAACCATCTCTGCTACCTTGCAAAGGCAAATGAATGCTGCTGTGTAGAGCTGGAGTACCGTGTCTGTCAGCGGCATCCAGTACACATATGGTGACAGTGACAGAAGGCAAAACGGGCTCCCTGGTTGCCATGCTGTGGAGTCTGCCAGGGAAATCCAGGGAAAAAGGGAGCTAAATGATTGTCCGCCATTGCTTTCACGGAGGAAGGAATGAGTGACGACATTTACCCAGAATCACCTGCGACACTGTTTTTGCACCATCATGCATTGGGATCTTAACTCAGAATTCCAATGGGCGGGGGCGACTGCGGGAACTATGGGATAGCTACGGGATAGCTACCCACAGTGCAATGCTCCGGAAATCGACCCTAGCCTCGGTATATGGACTCACACCTCCGAATTATTGTGCTTTGTGTGGCTGCGTGCATTCGACTTTATATAATCTGTTTTACAAAACTGGTTTATGTAAAATCGGAATAATCCTGTAGTGTAGACGTACCCAGAGAGGCATGGCTGGTTTCAGAAGCTCAGTTCTGGGCTTTTGCCTTTGGATTACAAGTGATCACAGATCCAGATAAATATTCAAAATATTGTGAATGGGTCTGATGCATTTTTTAATTGTTCATTCAGATACTGTTGGAGCAACTAATTAGGAATAGTCTGCAGCTCATTAATACTCACTTTTTTAAACCACTGCCAGATTTTGGACTAGGAGGATCTGGCTGTGTTCTTAGGCTGCAAGGATAGACCTGTATGAATAACCAATTGGGGGAGAGTGCAGAAAAGAGAGTTTCAACAGAACTGCAATTTAAAAAAAATAATAATTGCAGAACAACCTACAATTAATTTTTTAAAAATTTTTTAAGGAACCAGAAAAGTAAAATGACAACATTTGCTTTGTCCTAAGATAAAATGTTTTGTCTATTCAGGGAGGTGGGGAGTTAACCTTAAAAAAAAAAAGACTATAATGGAAGCGGTTTGACAGGTGCCAGATGGCACTGACTAATGGGCATCTGGAACTGGAAACCTCACCATGAGGTGTTTGGCTGCTCTCATTCTTTTAAGTTGTGGTAGGAAAGTGGGTCTGAGGCTGGAATGCGGAGCTCATTCCATAGGTGCTGGAACTAGGAGTGCAGGGGGGTGCTGCCGCACTCCTGGGCTTGATATGGGCAGGGGCAGCTCTAGCTTTTTTGCCTCCCCAAGCACAGGCAGGTAGGCTGCTTTTGGCGGCTTGCCTGTGGGAGGTCCCTGGTCCCACAGATTTGGTGACTTGCCTGCGGGAGATCCGCTGGTTCCACAGCTTTGGCGTACCCGCCACCGAATTGCGGCTGAATCCATGGGACCTATGGACCTCCAGCAGGCAAGAGGCCGAATCCGTGGGACTGGCAGACCTCCTGCAGGCCAGTTGCTGAATCCACGGGACCAGCGGATCTCCTGCAGGCAAGCCACCGAAGGCTGCCTGACTGTTGCCTTTTCAGGGACCAGCAGGACACCCCCCACGGCTTGCCACCCCAGGCATGCGCTTGGAGCGCTGGTGCCTGAAGCCACCGCTGGATATAGGATTTATAGTGTGGTTTAATGGTTCTCAGTGCCTCCACTACACAAATCGTTCCAGTGCCCTTGGCTAATTCTCTCTTTCATAAGCAGGGGGGATGGAACAATTTTTATAGTGGGGGTGCTAAGAGCCATTGAACCAAACTGTAAATCCTGTATCTGATGAAAACTACTTCAAGCCAGGGGGTGCAGGAGCACCCCTAGTTCCAGCACCTATGTTCATAAGCCAATAAAGGGATAAGTCCTAGTCACAGCACAGTCCCTGAAGAGTTATCCAAATGCCGATTCCTGGGAGATCTAAGTCTCAGCAAGAGGTTTTTGAAAGTATCAATAACAGATTTACTCATCAGGATGAGTGATTCCTTTTTGTTTAAAAAAAAATTTGTGAAACTTGTTTTACTGTACAGGCATTGTCTGTGTTCTCCATTCTGTTCTGTAGTGTATATCTCACCTCTTTTATAATCCACTGTATGCATTCCAAGCCAATTGTTTTTTTGTTTTTTTTTATGTTAGAATAAACTTGCTTGTCATGTTCTGCATTATCATCGTCTTTTTATTTATTTATTTGCCAACAGGTGCTAAACAAGGAAGGAATAAGTCTGACATAACCACCTAAGATTACTATCTGGATGATGAAATTGATGTTGCTAGCATGATTTAAAATACCTGTTAGCACCTGGTTAGACACAGTCTAACATCTTTACCATCAGACTGGCTGCTTAGGTTGTAACCTGGAGGGTTAGATCCTTACAGCAGTCAGGAACCATATGGTTGTTCTGAAAGCAAAATTCCAGTGGAACAGTCAGTTGTAACTCTTATTAATGATTTATATTGCAGTCATGCCCAATGGCCCCATTCAGTGTCTGGGCCCCAGATAAAGGATGCTATGTACTCAAAGATGAAGAGGAGATGGTTCCTGGTCTGAAGACCTTAACAAGTCCATGGGGTGGAATCCCAGCCCTATTGAGATCAATAGCAGATTTGCCATTGACTTCAGTGTGGCCTGGATTTCACACCATATGAATGTCACTTTTCAGGAGGTGCATCGTTTATGTGACACCAAGGCTCCAATCACGCAAAACACGTGCATGTGCTGAACTTTGTGAACTGTGAGTAGAGTTCCAGACTTTGCAGGATTGGGGCCTAAAGCAGCTAAACACACCACCCAGTTCTGGGAGACATATTTAATTGTGGTAGCATGTGACAATATCTAGCCATGATTCCTAATAAAAGTCTCCTGAAAAGGCCCTGGCTGCTTTGCATTTTCCTCTCCACTGTGACAGCTACAAAAGGACCAGGCAGCTGCTATCCTTGCTAAAATTTCCAGGGGACTAGCCTGACAATTTTTCCAGTGCAAACTGGAAATGTATTTTGTTTTACGGGATCCACACTGATTAATGAAGAGAGGAACACTTGCTCTTCATCGTTTCAGCTCAGACATAGCACAAAGGTAGAGATTCATGCTAGTAAAACATAACCAATTGGTGTTTAAGTGCAACAAATCATCTTTGCTCTGAATCAATACATTCTAAACTATTGAGTTTAACAGTGTTAATAAAGCATTAGGAGAGAGATTGAAGCTTGAAGTAACAGAAGAAAAACAGCCCTATGCTGTAGTAACAGAAATGAATTCGATTTGGTTTCCCACCTGTATGGAAATGGCCTACGTGCTTAATAGGAAAAACACATATTTATTCCCTGGGCTAGTTCTTATAACTACTCCAACTGCTGAGCAATTTAAAACCTATGCATTTTTATAAGCGTCCATTTTTTACATCTGATGGAAATAACCCTTTGGCACTGGTTAAATATAAATGGAAAAAACAGGGGGGATGCATTGCCAGAATACTAATAGAACAGCTGTAAGGGATCAAGAGCACTTAACTGTGCAATTCAGATCTGTTTCTATTATGGGATAGAATGATCCTGAATGCAGAATACAAACATACATAAAGGTGGTGACCATGCGAAAAATCCTGAAGCACGTGCTCAACTATGGATCCAGCTGATAAAACTTGGAGGTTGTTTCAGGAAGAATGAGGGTCTGGATGGGGGTACGGATTCCTTTTATTAAGAGAATGAGGTTTTGTGGGGCTGCAGTGTGCGTGTGTGTGTGTGGGGGGGGGTATCCAGTCTGTTTTGTTTTGCCAAAGGCCAGTGGTTTGCTACTGTCATTTTTGTCTCTGATTGTATTGCACTCTTTTTATAATTATATGGTACAATCAGAACAAATAAATAAATAAATTCATCACATGGCTCTGCAATTTATATGTTTTGTTTATCATGCAGCTTTGATCACCTACCTTCTGCCCACTAATCCATCTCCCCAGAATTTATTCCAATAATCAAACTTCCCCATGCCTTTGTCACTCATAATTCAGCTGTACAAGGTCATGCTCTTACAATCTTTATACCAGGCTACACCATGGTGTGTGTGGGGATATACATGTGCATGTGTATACATGGACACACACATATATTAGTTACAAATATCTCCATTACAAGAATGTTACAGTCGCAATGTCAAGCACTCAAAAGTTAGGAAATGCCAGTATTATGGCACCCTGGGTTCAGCTACTTTGTGCACATGCAGTATGATATGGTCTTTAATTACATGATCACATAATATTTTTCCATATTTATAGAGAAAGATACTATATAGTATACACTTCAAGTGCAAAATTCAATTCAACCTTAACTATGGAACCATTTTACACACACACACACACACACACACACACTGCATACAAATACACAGCATTCAAGTACTCAAAAGGCAAGAAAATCCATATTAAGGTGAGAAAGCAACCTTAATGCTTTAAAATGTAGTGTCTCTTCATATCATTTTACAGTGAATTAGTTGTCAATGTGATATGCAATACATACTGTAACTTCTTATACAGTTATACGTCATATGTATATGACAACGAACATGGTCTTCAGATATCAGAGGGGAAGCCGTGTTAGTCTGGATCTGTAAAAGCAGCAAAGAATCCTGTAGCACCTTATAGACTAACAGACGTTTTGGAGCATGAGCTTTCGTGGGTGCTCCAAAACGTCTGTTAGTCTATAAGGTGCCACAGGATTCTTTGCTGCTTTTACATGGTCTTCAGACTTGACTTTTAATAAGTTCTAGAAAACAAGCCATATTTGACAAAATTTGGCTTATTAGTTATGTACTACTTATAGTTCAGAAATGAACTTGTGTGTAATTATGGAAAGGACTTTCCATATTTTAAGATGAGGACAAAGCAGAGACACTTAAGACTGAGCTTTTAGCATTAACTCTCCCATGTGTAATTGATTTCTCAACTGTAATATTATGTTCAAACTATTTTAACCCATACTGACAAAGCACGGCTCTTTCTCCCTTTCTAGTGGCCAGTCCGTGTATGAGTCTGCTACATTCTATGCACTAATAGACACGGGAAACATTTTCAAATGCACCTAAGTCACTTAGGAACTCTTGAAAACTTAAGTTGTGGTTCTTTAGCTCAAGTGGTAGCAGAGATTCATGCTTTTAGCTTCCAACTTCAACCCTTGCTGCCAATGACCCACCCAAGTGCATCAGGTTACATGTGAATTGTTTGTGCATAAATATTTCAATGCACAGCGCTAGGGAATTTTTATTGCCATGAATTTGGAATCACCGGAGAATGTGGAAAATGTAAATATGAGTTAAATGAGACATAGTGCTTTGAGCACAGGGCCTAACATTAACAAATTCTGAGTTCAAATCTTAGTTGTATCGCTGACTCCTGTGATATACCGGGGCACAATCCAGGCTGTGAGGGGCTGTCACCTTGACCCTGCAACCTTGGGTGCCTTACAATGCCTTGCTGTTGTAGCTCCCACCTGGGCTGCTCACAAACGTCTTTTCCGCATGCAAGCTGCACCCTTAGGCCATGTCTACACTACAGAGTTAAGTCAACTTAAGTTACATCACCGATCGTAAACCACTGTAATTACATCACCTGAGAACGTTCACACGATGCTTCTTAAGCTGGCAGAGTGAGTCCAAATAGAGCTGGTGCTCTAGCACTGACAGAGAGAGCGAGAGAGCAATGCACTGTGGGAAGTTATCCCGTGCAAATCGCCACCTTCTCCTGCTAGAAGTTCTGGGAATGACTCACAGTGCATCATGGAGGTAGAATCACTGCTCTGTGATGCAGTTTTCTCCATTCCATAATTCCAAGGGCTTCTGACTGTGTTTTCAGCTACCCCTGTAAACTGTGCACCTGCCATCTCTGCCTGACAGCTTGGATCCTGCACTGTTCACCTGTCTTCTGAGGAGTGCTATGAACACAATGTGACTGATCTTGCAGTATTTCAGGAGCTGCAAATCTGAACAGGAAGCTGGGCTGCCTGCCCTGCTGTGTGCCATGGAAAGAAGCCACTCACGATTGATGTTGGCATTCACAGAGCAGTTGCACATGGTGCTATTGGGCTCAGAAAACAAGCATCAAGTGGAGGGATCAGATTGTGATGGAGGTCTGGGATGAGGAGCGGTGGCTGCAGAACCTCTGTAGGATCAAAGCCACCATCTTTGAACTCTGTGTACAGCTTGCCGCCTCCCTGCAGCTCAAAGACACCAGAGTGAGAGCTGCCCTCACAGTGGAAAAGCACGTGGTGATCACTTTGTGGAAGTTGGGGATTTCAGACTGCTACCAGTCAGTCATGAATCACCTTGGAGTTGGGAAGTCCACCCTGGGGGGGGGGGGCGATGATGCAAGTGTGCAGGGCCATTTTATCAGGACAATACTGACCATCAGATTATGAGTTTTTCAAATGATACCCCACAAGGCATATCTTGTACAAAGATTATTACAATAGTGTGAATACAGAGGGGTTTTCCATCACAACTCCCTCTCTGGCCTTGAGCAAGTCACTTTTGTCTTGCTTGTATGCCTAACAATAGGCTGTTACTGAAGCAACCAGATAAATGTCTAATTACTCATTTGTCCACAATTATGATAACTGTGCATTTAAATTAGGCACATATATCCAAGCCCATGTCTGGAAACCTGGACCTTAAATTGCTCAGTGCCTCAGTGTTCCTATCTGTAAAATGGAGACCTTAATATTTAACTATCACCTTTTTTCTTTCTTTTTTGAGGGATGAGGATGCATTAGCTAGAAAATATTTGTGCAGCACATTGGAGTTAAAAAGCCATTAGATGTGCCAAGTATTTGTGCAAGGGCTTCCTCACCTGCCTCACGTTGGTTATTGTGCAGTACAATAGATGTCATGGCTACACAGAAAAGGGGAGTGGTTTTTGGAATTGCCCAAAGAGTGAATAAAAGCACATCCTAATTTAAGAAAAAACATAGGCAGGGAAGGTTGGCCCTTATAAAAACACTACCAGGCACCTGGGTAGGTAATCTGCATCTACTGATTCTACAGTACAAAGTAGCATCATTGTGTTCAGAAAAGGAAGTCCTTGGGAATATAAAGGTATCCTGTGCTGTAATTAATGAGTTGGATTTCAAGACTCTATATTAGCTAGAGTTCCCCTGCCTGATTCTAGTATTAAAGCATTTAAATTCAGCCAATCCCAAGAGTGATGGGGGAATACAAGGAGATGTCCACTCGGGAAATGGAGCATCAGATGATATTCTCCTTTGCCAATGGCTATTAGCTAGGATGGTGTCCCTAGCTTTTGTTTGCCAGAAGCTGGGAATGGGCGAGGGGAAGGATCACTTGATGATTATCTGCTCTGTTCATCTCCTCTGGGGCACCTGGCATTGGCCGCTGTCAGAAGACAGGATACTGGGCTAGATGGACCTTTGGTCTGATCCAGTATGGCCATTCTTATGATACTGGGACACTTAGACTCACAGGCCTGGTTCACACTTAAACAAAGTCTATAGAGACATAGTTAGGTCTGTCAGGGGTGTGAGAAAACCACATCCCCTAGCGACATCGCTACAGCAACAAAAAACTCCCCATGTAGGTACAGCTATGCTGACAGGAGAGTGTTTCTGGCAGCATAGGCATGTCATCAGGGCCGGCTCCAGGCCCCAGCGCGCCAAGCGCATGCTTGGGGCGGTATGCCACGGGGAGCGCTCTGCCGGTTGCCGGGAGGATGGCAGGCAGCTCTGGTGGACCTCCCGCAGGTGTGCCTGCGGAGGGTCCGTTGGTCCCGCGGCTCCGATCGAGCTTCCGCAGGCACGCCTGCGGGAGGTCCACCGGAGCTGCGGGACCAGCGAGCGGCAGAGCACCCCCCTTGGCCTGCTGCCGTGCTTGGGGCTGCAAAATGGCTAGAGCCGGCCCTGCAAGTCATTCAGAGAGTTGGATTCTTTCATCAACAGAAAAACTTCTGGTGGCATATGCTGCACCTAGGCTAGAGGTCTGTAGCATTGTTGTGGCCACAGCAACATTCACATCACTCCATCAGTTGCCCTGGTATGAGATCTCAGAGTATCTGATCGATCCCAAAACCTTTGAAGTCAATAGAATGTTTCCCAGGGGCTTTGGATCAGGCCCTAAGTGGATAGCAAAGGCAACAGCTACTCCATGCCTAATCGATTCTATTTTGCTTGTTCTATAGTAGGATGGTGCTCGCCCCATCTGTGCCTGAAGGAAAACAGCTTTTATTCCTAGAAGTGCATGCCAGCCTTTGTAATAAGCTCGAGTCAATCACGAGCCTCCGAGGATTCATTTGCTTTAATTTAGGTTCTGTGTGTACGCATCTCTGTTATTTGCTAGCACCCAAAGAGCTGTTACTTTCATTATCCTGCTTCATAAATATAAAATAATGCCAGATAAACTGCACAAAGCCCCCTATTGGCTCCGGCATGACTGACAAGGGGGTTATTTACTAACTTCTTGGCCTTTGGGCTAGCTACGATAATGCAAGTTTCATCTCTATCATGTCCTCTCACAGTGGTCTATATCCCATCTCCTTCTACGAGATGGACTAACCTGTGCTTTCCTCTCCACCATCCATGACTGGTCAGGGATTCCAGCTTCTGCTTTTAACTTTCTAGTTGCTCTTCCTTTGTTTCTGACTCAGCCTTCATTTTTCTTACACCTGGTGTAAGCAAGTAAGCTCTGTACAGTCTGCAAACAGGGTGCAAGGGACAGTCTAGTTCATATGGCCCTGGCCTGGGACACAAAAAGACTAGGCTTCATTTTCTAGTTCAGCCCCAGACCCAGTGTATGACCTAAGTCAAGTCACTCAATCTACTCTGTGCTTCACTTCTCCACCTGTAAAATGGGGATAATAGCAGGCCCACCTCACAGCAAGGCTGAGGGTAAAATCTTCTGACAATTGTGAGGTGCTCAGATACCATGGTAATGAGGGCCAGAAAAGTACCTAGATGGATGACTTGCCACAGATGCCGCTTGAAGTCTTTAAATCATGATCTGAAGCAGAGGTTAGAGATTATTACAGGATGGGGTGGGTGAGGTTCTGTTGCCTGTGCTATACAGAATGTCAGACTAGATGATCACAATGGTCCCTTCTGGTCTCAGAGTCTAACCATAGCTGCTACTGGCTTAGGGCCTGATTCAGTGACCAGTCAAGACTCCCACTGACTTCCCTGCGTGTTGGACCAGGCTCTTCGCCAGAAGCTAACTCCTCTTTGACTTCCGTATTACAGCAGTGTCCTCAGACTGAGGGTACGTCGATACTGCAATCATGGGGTGTGAGTGCAGCTCAAGCTGAGCTAGCTCTGGTCAAAGCTACCATGATTGCAGGATAATGTATCCCGAGTCTTAGCAGCGCCTCCCAGGACCAGAATTGCATCTTGGAGGAAGGATGCTGGTTCCCAATCATGGGAGAGAGAGAGAGAGAGAGAGAGAGAGATTGAGTTTCAGCTAGCTTGAGCAGCCAACATTAGCTGAAGCTGGGATCTTTGTGCACTGGGGAGGGCATGAGAGCCAGTTGTACAGTTATTACTCTGGACATTCGTATCGTGAGCTGCTTGGCTGTTTGTCACCAACATCTACTCTTCCCTTACTCCTGCTCTCCACTTCTCTATCCCACCTTCCTCCTCTCTCCCTCCCAGCCTTCTCCCTTCCTTTAGTCTTTCCTCTTACCTAACTCCTACTGACAAAATCTCTACCCTCCCCTCGCCCCACACAAAAAGCAACCTGTGGCACTAACATGACATCACCTTGTTCACTGTCTGTGTGTGTTCTAACCCGTTCCCTTACCCTGGGTCCATCATTCTGTTTAGCTTGTAAGCTCCTGAGGGCAGAGACTGTCATTGAGTACATCAAGGTGTCATTGCGCTTGGGTAGGGACCCCCTCGTTAGCACTCATTGAGTGGTGGGACAGGCTAGCTGTCTCTGACTTTAAGGCCAGAAGGGACCATTATGATAGTCTAATTTGACCTTCTGAGTCCTATCCCATTCAAAGGCTCTAATCATATACTTTGGATGAGTAGCCTGTCCGCTCCCTTGCTATTTGTGGCACACTAGCTTGATCACAGCTAGCATGGGTATGTCTTCCAGAGCTGGATATTACACCTCCGGCTGCAGTGTAGAGATATTCAAAGCATACGTACACCTCTGAGCACAATGGGGATCTGATATAAGCTGGGACCTCTGGGAGGTAATTAATACAAACATGGTTATTTCTGTTGTGTGGACAGGGACTGACCTGCAGTAACACAGGTATCCAGCTTCGCCTCCCAGTATAACTCTCCTGAAGTCAGACTTAGTTACTCCAAGCAAACGTTTGGCCTAATGCATCTGGCTGTCATTTGGGAAACTTTGGTAACTTCTTAAAGGGGACCTGCAAAGGGGGGAAAATGGGATTCTTTTTCTTTAAGACACAGCGTCTTCAAAACTGGGCTTTTTGCTTTGATGGATAAAGAAAGGAGAAAAATAAAGTGGGGGAAGGGAGTTCAGATTAATTGTACTAATTAGAAATAAAGGTCTTGTCTACTGTGGAGGTTTTTGCGGATAACTGCAAAACTAGTGGATTTATAACATCACATACCAGGGAATCAAATGCTTCATAGTTTGAGACAGGAAGTGATTTCATTTTAAAACTTGGACTTTTGTCTGAGTTTGATCACACTAGAGCTGTGAGGAGGATGGAGAAATCATGAAAAATTTCAAGATTTTGAAATCTTGTTTTGTCCTGAATCAGAATTTAAAAAAAAACAAAACAAAATAAAAAACAAAACAAAAAACTTTGAAAATTTTCAGCAAAAGAAAATTTCAAGATATTTTTATTGTAGGTCAATCAAAAGGTTTAATTTAGACAAAAATCAAAGTGTTTTGTTTAGACAAAATTGGAACTTTTTAAAAAAAATTCAACTTTGTATGTAAAATAGGAAGAGAGCCTAAGACATAAGCCTTTGTATCAGAGGCCTGAACTAAAATAGTGGTCAAAACTTTGTTCTTATAAAGCAAAATCACATTGTGAGATAGAGGCAGGTCCTGCTCACAGAATCTAGCAAGAACAGGGCTGGTATTGCAAAACCACATCCGTAAGACGTGCTAGGCGCAGAGCACTCACACAAACATTCCAGAAGGGTGGTATCAGAACACCTCAATACCAACATTCCTGTTCTCTTTAGGGAACACTCTGATCCATCCTAAGATAAGGATGACAGTGTGATGAATATAGGTGTATAAGGGGACAGGTGGTAACTGGCTACGTCAGAGGGTATCAACTAACGATGTCAGAGGGGCAGTACGTAACTTGTTTGTACTGATGTATAAAATGGAGCCTCAAAGGGAGAGTCTCTGTCTAGCCTAGGGAGGAATGGAAAGTCCCACCATTCAATGAGCTAGTCCGTTGTTACAGGCATACATGTATTAGTGGCCCGGTAGAGTCTGCGGGCTACTAGTACTGTGCTTCATTGACAATAAACCTGACTGGGTCCCTTTATACCTTAACGTATCTTGTGATCATTGGGCAGTTCGCTCGAGCTCTGCTGTGCCAGTGGTCTTTGCAGACTTGGGACAGCACTCAGGGAGAACACACACACACTCAGCCAAACATCTGACGCTATGTATACTATGTAACAATAGAACAATAATAGTAAAAGTGTCTCTGAAACAAAATGTCATTTCAAAATGAAAAAAAAAGTTCATTCTGAAAAGTGTCAAACCAAGATGTTTCAAATTGCCAGAACTTCCCTCCCCCACCCGCTTTGTTTCCAAATCAAAATTCCAAGAAAAACAAAATTTTGTGAAGCATTTCGACTGCAACCGAATCCCATGTTCTGACAGAATATGGTTTCAAAGTTTGTCTGACCAGCTCTATTTAAGACCTACTTGACTCCAGTGGCTGCATAGCCGGAGAAGAAAGGCTCTTTTGTTAAGCACACACATTCCCAGCTGGTGTATATTGGTGTTGCATCATTGGAGCTGAGGCAATCTACACCAGCAGAGAATATAAGTGCCTGCGTGAAGCCCCAGAACACATCATTTTATAAATGGCTTCATATTGTTTGTATTTAGTAATAACTTTGAATACTCTATCACACTGATATATTTGTAATTACTCTTTATATTAATAACTCTATAAACTAAGCAATGAGAGAAATGGGAGTTGTCCCTTTAAAAATAAGGAGCTGGTATATGGAGTGGTCTCTTGGAGCAGCTGATGAACAGCAGGCACTGCTGTGTTCAGTGGAAGCAAGGCACTGGGGAGGATGCAGCACGGAGGAAGCTCCCAAGACAGGTTAAAATGTCAAGACTTGCAAGAGTGGGCTGTGTTAGGGGGAGGTGTGACATTGGCATCCTTGCCTTTTCATTAAGAGCACCCCAGCATGGACCTCTGAGAGAGCAGAGTCCTCCAGCAAAGAAAGCAGATGCAACTTGAACGCCCTTCTAGTCTAAAGGCAAGAAAATAAGCCAGAGGAATAGGAACAAACAAATCAACCCCTTTCCAGGCCTTTGTATGACACGATGAAGGGAACAGACCATCTTTTCCCTCTGCAGGTTTCCTCCATTAAATTCTCCCAGTTTCCGAAAGCGAGGTGGCAGACATCTCCCTTTAAACATTAGTGGCTGTGCAATATTATCATGTGACTGTGACAGCACGCCCCATAAGGCTATATGCTTATGAATATATGACATAACTGGAATATGTTCTGTGCTACATATGCCATGTAACATATCTAGGTAAAGGTTATGATCTACTGAATCTATTAATCCTATTTGTATGCATGTATCATTTTTGTACTCAACGTTATAAATATTGGCCAGGTACTGGCTTGATTTCTAATTAACCTTAGTAGAGCATTTGGTCAGTTCCTGGAGAAAGGAATTTGCAAAGTTAAGTGCCCAGTCAGGAAGCACTTAAGGAACAATGCATCTTGGAATGATCCAATCCACATAAGAAGTCTTCCTGGAGACATACAAGATACCATGTGGGCAATGGTTTTTGCCTGTAAAAACTGTAAGTTAGGTCAACATAATTTTGTTGTGTAGATAGAACCTTAAGTAAACTAGTGCTCTCCTGTGTGGGCACTCTTGTTTTGTTTTAAGAGGGGTTTGTTTCGTTCTCTTATCTTACACGACAAGCTCTCTGAGGCAGAGAACCTTGTTCTGTTTGTACAGCTCCGACCATAAAGGGGCCTGGCCCAGGACTGGCACTCCTAGCCTATCCTACAACACAAATAACAAGAATATATTTAGTTTAAATCTGTTCCCAGTCAACTTAGATTAAACCAAAATATGCCTGGCCTTAAACTGAATGGAGTCATTTGCACCAGTTTAACTAACCCAGTTGGAAACCATACCTCCAGTTAAACTGATGCAGCTCTGCATGTGGGCAAGCCCTTAGTGATCCCGGATTGTCACAATGGGCCCGCTCCTGCAGGCGCCTCAGATACCAAGCATTCTCATTCCCCCTTGACTGAAGGGGGAAACTGAGGACATTCAGGACATGCTTTGCACAATTGTGTCCAATGAAAAGTCCAATATGTGGCAGCTCAGTACTTTAATAAATATTATTAGGGAGGCAGGGCACTGCTACAGGTGAAAGTGATGGATTCCTGCCCAGAGTTCCCTCTGCTCCCTTATTAATCCAGGATTGACTTCAGGCAAGTGCTGATGGGGTCATATTCTTGTGATGCATAGAAGGCTGACATACAGCTGAGGAATCCTAGCAGCTCTCCAGCTGGCAGAACATCTGCCTGCAGCATTTCGCCAGGAATCACAGGAGCAATCCCAGCTGCAATGGTGTGAAATGCCAATCTCAGTCCAGAAACCTCTCAACTCTCCCAGTCTTGACAGCTTTGCATGGGGAGGACATTCAGTGGGGAAAGACGGCAGCTCTCCTCACCAGCTGCTTTCACAAACAAAGGCAACTAAAGCTAGAAGGTGATTATTTTAGCCAGAGGGGTGTTCGCATGAGTGATGCTTCTTGGGGCACCGTGTGCTGAGTCACCTTGTTATTACCTGCACCAGAGCAAGGGAGTCTACCCTGCACTAGCTGGGTGTTAGCTTCCTCTCACAACCAGCCTGCCAGCCACTCAAACACTCCCCTCTGGGCTAGGCCAGCCCTATCTTTGCCTTGCAGGTTAGCAACAGATGCACCCCAGCCTGCGAGTCCTTTCAAAGTGTGCCCCAGTGGAGACCAGCCCCTGATCACTGGCTAGCCACCAAAACCCTGTGTTCCCAAAGGAAGTGTGCCACAGGTTACCAGTCTGACCTTAGACAACTGCTCCTGTATTGCACACAGCGTTTGAGTTCAATTATAAAATAAAAAGGAAATTAATTTAAGGAAGAACAGAGATTCAAATAAAAATTGGTGTGAGAGATGGGAACAAATGGTTCCCCATAAAACAAAATCATAAATGTGCATTCTATAACTAACAAGGCATTCCCCTGTCTCCTTCAAGATACTTTACCCCAAGTTCTTTCCAAAGAGTTTTCAACCAGTGTGGTTGAGACTCTTCTCCTAAAATCAAGCCAGCTGATGGCTTGTCTTCCCAGATTGAAGGAATACCTAGGGGGTCATCTGTGCCCCGATATAGTCCCAGAAGTTTATTGTCTTACCTTGAAACAGGACAACTCTTGCTGTTTACCTCTTCCTGTTAATTCCCCTTCTTAATCCACCATTAAGATTTGGCACAGGCTGAGTGGATGCCCAGTGTGAACTATGCAATGCTTAACTTACACACAAACAAAGAGCCAAATAAATATTTTGTGCTCAAAAGAAATCCTGCTTTTCACAGACCTTAAGAACATATTTTTTGTACAGGCAAATAGCTGTTAAATATCCCACAGACATACATTTTGCAATGACATTCTTTGGTGAACGAGAATGTAAATACTAGATCCAGGGGATTCCTGTAATCACTATGCACCCCTCTTGCTCTCTGGCAGTTGGTATCAACAGGCCTGTGAGTCACAACATAGTTTTTCAACTCCAAGCTTTGAACGTTGCAGTCTTGAAATGCAGGTTCTTATTACCTAGATTTCCAGCTATGAACTACTAATAATCTGTTACATGTGTACGGCAGAATCTTTCACCTACAGATCTCAAAGAGCTTTGACAAATAGCATCCCCTTGCCAGGCAGGTTAACCAGATGGGTAAACCGAGGTACCGAGACGTTACCGAGAACCTCCCAGAATCGATCAGCAGGATCATGCTCCCCAGCTGGTATTTGGCCTACCAGACTCAGGTCCCAGCTGGGAGCTGGGGGTGGGGGATGTGGGAACAGCGCTATTCCCAGAAGTAAGTAGCCACCCACTCTCTCAAAAGAATGTGCTGTTGGACTAATGGGGGACTTGCCTTCCAGAGCCACCTTGGCTTCCAGGAAATGAGAGGTGCAGCTTTCAGGATATAAAGCTAAAACAGTGCAGAGTATCTGTGTAGAGAAGGTAATATATTTGGGCCATACACCTGGGTACTCAGCTTAGACATCCTTCATTCAGCCCATGTCTGATAAGACCCTGCTGCAATATACATAGGTGAGATAGTGAATAAGTATTTAATTTGGGATAGTCATTTAACCGGGCACAGGATTAAAGCACAAAGTTTTTGCTGCTTGTAAATGATTTATTAAAAATATTAATACTTCTCATTAAAGTTGTTCTTATGATATACAGTGTCACTTGTATTGCTTAAGAGTCCTATTATTCAGCAATACTGTATAACACTAAAACACGTCTTGGCTAAAGTTATAGTGGAGAGACTTTCTGTATTAAGTGCAGAAGGATTTGGCCAAAAAAATCGACATTCTTACTCAGCCACAGTTTTCTCGAAAAGTGCCTGTTATTGAATTTCATTAGATCATCATCATGATAAAAATACTGTAATCAGACAGGAACTATGTCTCATAATGGTAAAACCCAAAAACCCAAAGCCCTTTTTTACATTCCGAAATCATTTCCTTCTAGGGGTTTGGGTTTTAAAAAAAAAAAAAGTTTAAGTTCAAAGAAAGGACAAATTTCTTTCCATAGTTTGAAATCTTAAAACAAGTTCTCTGCATATTTGGCATATTCAATTGCACATATAATGCGTTTGAAAATCTGATCCTCTATGTTTCCATGGAGCTGTGGGCCATACAGTACAGAACTTTGCCTTAACTTACTATAGAAATTGAAGAGAGCGCAAAGATACCCTACTTAGCAGGAAAAATTATTGGAAATAAGGCACCATGAAGGCTATCTTTATAATGAAATGGAGGGGAGTGGTCTATGGAGTGAGGGAAACCAGCACTGCACTACAGATAAGAACCCTCTGAAGTTGTCAGCTCTTGAGAGATGCCAGGATGACGACCACTAATAATGACGACGAGGACGACTAACACTTTCGGTCCTTTTGCAGGGGTTGGGGTGAGCATATGGATGCGCATCTGCACATCCTGCATTATCTCCATCTGCTTTGCTGCGTTTGACTTTTTTTAACTTGGCTAGTTCTGTTAATAAAACTATTGCAAATTCAAAAAGTCTTTTCCTAAGTGTGAGTGTTGCAACCGTGCACATCGGTGTTCCTAACTAAACTATACAGGGCCTGACCATGGGACAAGAACCTTCTAAACTTCAGAGTGTTAACCAGAAAAATCTTAAGTAATCAATATAATTAATACAAATCAATAGATCAGGCAGCAAGGTGGAAAAAGGCCAAGTTTCATCAAACAAAGTATGAGTAGGCACTGGAAAGAGACACTTTCAAAAGGGGGAAGCAGTTAAATGGTCAGGTTCAACAAGGAAAAAAAATAGGCTTAATTTGACCTTCCTAATGGGGTTGGAAAGGTGCATGTGGTAGCCCAGCTCCATGCATAGAATCCTCCTGGGATTTGGGCCCCTAGTCTGTAAATGGCTAAACCCTTCATAAATCTTTTCATTATTTTTGAGCTGTTCTTTTTCTAACTCAATGCTTATTTAAATATTTGGATCATTATGTGTTTGTTTGTGGGGGGAGAGTTGTCAACTGACAATTAATTGATCTATCATTTCATTTATGATCAAAGGCACAGAGAAAGTATTTGTCAGCGGTGCCTCATTATTGGCACCCTAAAAATAGAGCTCCATCCTACCAAGTGTTCAGCACCTTCAGCTCCCATTGATTTAATTCCCAGGGCCCCAGGTGCTCAGAACCTTGCAAAGAAAATCAAATCTTGTTAGGATTGCTCTATACTAGCTCTGCAATGTTAGATGAACACTTTACGTGCTGGATTCTGTACTTATCAAATAATAGTCATTGGGATTGGCAGGTGTTAAGTAGCTTCCCTATGGTCCCTCAAATGCAGTAGTAAGCTACCCAAAAATATAAGGAAAAACTGACTAATATATGGAATATAAGGAGAATTGCAGAGCTCAGACAATTCTCTTCCCTAGTTCATGCCACAGAAGCTCTATAAGCATGCAAACAGTCCAGCTTATATACTGTGAGCCTCTACGCCCCTATTTATAGCCAGAGGAAATTAGGTTCTCCAAAATTACATGGATATCAGAAAGCATAAACTGCACTGTGTTCTCACATCAAATCCACGTGTGTTTAGAATGGGAGTAAGAAAGGAAGAATGGTCCAGAGATGAGGGTGTTAATCTAGGGGTGTGACCTCGGTTCCATTCCTTTCCAGAAATTAAAAATCAGTTAAAGTAGTTCAATGCAGGTCTCCAATATCCTGGGTGAAGGCTTTAACCATTGAGTCACACTCTCTGGCCCAGTGCAGATTTGGGGACACTTGCCTCAAATGTGGGAGATCCAGATTCAAGCCTGTGCTCTGAATCAAGCAGAGCAAGACCTGATATGGAGTCTCTTACACCCCAGACTGGTGTTCCAACCATTGGGCTATTGGCCGGTTAGGGAGAGGGGTGTTTCGCTCTTGCTAGCTCATGTGTTTTGACCAGCTATTCCATTCTGGAGTTGGGATGCCTGCCCAACCACCACCCCACTGCTCCCAAATTGCTTCAGACTGCACATAATGACAGTAATTAGCTAGAGTGTGAAAGACCTCTGCAGAGGCAGCATAGCTGGTGATTCCAGAAGAAGGTAGACAAGTATGAAAGATTTTTGGATAGTGGGAATGCAGTCCAAAGGCCTGAGCTACATAGGTCCAGAGTTTCAAAATAACCTATGGGCTTTAGGAACATGAATCTCATTGAAAGTCAGTGGGTCTTGTGCACCTAAATCCCTCCAGCTCTTCTGAAAATCTCCCCCATAAATCCTAAGAAGCAAGTGAAGGCTAAGGTTTCTGAAGAAACACAGCTGTTTACTCAAACAAGTATTCACAGAAGGTATTTTTGGCAGTATTACTCAGCTCTCATGCATACAATCAGTGCTGTTGTGGGTCTGCTCTAACCAAACTGTACAAGCAATATTCATTCTGCTATACCTGAGTATGCCTGCTAGGTAGGGCCTGGTGTCGTCCCTCAGACATCCTTGTACAGGCACTGCATGGCTACAGCCCATCAAAAATCATCAACTTCCCTCATTGCAACCCATCTCTGCTAAAAGGGCAGTTCAGCTTCCATAGCCCATTCATTCTATATGGTTTCTCATGAGACGGTCAACAAGGATGCCAGCTGTGAAGGTGGTTCTTATGCAATGGACAGCAGTCTACTAAGAACTAGGGTGAAACTGCCTCCTCATTTCGCACAAGTGCTCATTTACAGCTTCACTGAGTTAGCACGTACATTACTTTCTAAATCCAAAGAGTCAGTTTAGACATGTCACTCTTCAAAGCCAGAACTCCTTCCAACTCTGGAATAGATTAACAGTCTATGTGAGCCATTTAAATATTTATAGCATGTCGTCTCTCTCATGACAGCCTGCATGGGTTCCCAGAACTTTTCCAAAACCTTTCTGGGGAAAAAAAAAATCAATCAGTTTTGTGGATTTCATATCACTCCAGTTACAGCAAAATTATAAGAATAAATGGAGATCAAGGTGAGCGTGAGAAGCGACTTAAAATGAGAAGACGTATCCCGTATTGTTTAAAGCTCTGCTAAAGGCAGGGACCCCCTTCTGTCAGGCATTATACAACCGTAGAGTAAGAGGCAGGCTTTGCCCCAAAAAACTTACAATCTGAAACAAAGATAAGGTTTTATTATTATCATCATTTTACAGAGGCCTAATTGAGGCAAAGAGATTAAGTACAGTTTTGCCAACCCCAACAATTCAAAAATATTGCAATTTAAATAAAAATAAATACATGCTGGGTTCTTTTTTTATTAGTCTTCTAGTTTCTGAGGCTTTATGTTACATGCAGGTCATATTTTCAAGCTTTTCTCTGAAACCATAAGGGCAAGAAACTTACTATTTTTTTTAAAAATGAAGACTTGAGATGCTTATAGTCACTTGACTCCAAGAGCTAAGGCCTTAAGAAAAGCACTGAATATCAGGAGATTCAGCAGCACTACAAGTAATTTTCCTCAAGCTCAAACACACAGCCTGTGGCAGACCTAGGAACTGAATCTAAAAACTCCACCATTCTAGTGTAGTGACAAGTCCAACCTGTTACAGAATCAACACCTGATTCCTTATTCAGTTTTTAAATCAAACCTCTATTATAGATATAAATCAATCTCCAAAATATTTCAGCCCAAACAAAGAAGAGGTTGATTCTGAAATAGAACTGCAGTGCCTCGTAGCAGCTGTAGTCTGAGTACCTCCGGCTCCCATTCGCCACTGTGGGCCAGGCTCCTTAGCCAGACTACATCTCTGTGAAAAATATCTGGGAAAAGGGGTCAGTTGGAGTTTGGGGTAGTGCCTTAGTTTGGCGCTTACCTCACTTGGACTAATTGACTCAACCTTTGGAGGGCTATGTGGCCTGGCAACTGCACAGTATCTTTGCCTAATTCCCTTCTCACTGACACTGGTGGGTGTGACTCTGTTGACCTCAGTGGTGCTCAAAAGGTTCTAAAAAGATTTCAAAGGTGCTCAGGATTCTAGATCAGCACCTGAGCCCCCAACACACAAGACAGAGGGAAGTGCAAATCAAAAGTAACAACAAACTGGCCTGCCCCCGAGTGCTGCACAGAACCATCCGTCTGGCACAGTGACATGTGCCAAACAGAGGCAGATTCTCTCCAAATCAGTCACTATGCAATAGAGGTGTGTACCCAAGTCCACTCACCACTAGGCATCCCCAGGTGGCCAGGCGTGGCATAGCAGCTCTCACTTCTCTAGCACCCCCTGCTGCTGGTTGCTCCGGTATGGCAATAGCATCTCTTCTGGTGACTTGGCCCTTTGGCTGGTTCACTGTCTAAAGTCCACCCCTTCCAGAGTTACAACCGTCCAAACTAAAAATCCCTAAAGTGTCTTAACACACACAAAAATCCTCCCACCTTCTCTGAGGCTATTCATCAGCTTGTCTTCAAGGCTTAGCCTGCAGACCCTGCTGGGCTTGATAACCTTTGTGATGGGCTCACACACCCCTTCTCTAGGGCCAGTAGAGGAACCCAGTCCCACCCTCTACTCTGGGTTCCAACCCACTATCCTGTACACTATCCTGTACTAGGACTGCTCCTTTACCTGTGCTGCAGCTTTCTCTGGGCCACTGCCTATCCAGCCTCTGTCTCTCCCCTGCTTTAGACAGCGTCTTTCCCAAGTCTCTCTCCTGGAGAACTTTCCTTCATGCTCTGAGCTTTCTACTTGGTTCTCCGTCAGCTCTTTGCCCAGCTGGGTTTTGTCACCACTTAAACCTGGCTCTCCCCCTTTATTGCACCAACCTTCTTATGGGGAATTGCCTGCTTCCCCTCAGGTAGGGCTCATTCTGTAATCAGGTTAGATCAGCCCCAAGCTCTTCAGCCTACAGGACAAACCACCCTGTCACAAGGTGCAATTAGAAGGCACAAAACACAGTCTAAACCTTCGTGCCTGTTCATGTTTTCCAGTTCTTTAAAGATCTGACATGTTCAAAGATAAAAGTCCTATTAGAATAAAAGCCCCACTACATAACAAACACTATCAACAAAAAACAAATGGAAGAAGGGAAGATTCATGGGCAGGGGGAATGTCTCGCTGGCAGACCAAAGAAAGGATCTGCATGGACCGTGAAGAGCAGGTCTGTAGCATCTTTATTATTTATATTGCAACTGTGCACTCCGTGTGACAGAGGAGGGATTGAGATGGGGATTGGACTAGATGATCTCCTGAGGTCCCTTCCAACCCTAATAATCTATGATCTATGAGACAGAGACACTTCTAATCTAATGTCCCAAATATAAGCAATGGTGTAAGACAGATTTCCCTCATTTTATCAGAGATCAGAAAATCTGTCATGTGCCATCCAAAATCCACTAAGAAAACCTGTACCTGGCTCTGGCAGGTGGAGAGAGAGCAGCGATAGCATTGTACTACAGGGCAACCTGCCACTGGGGCAGGTACTGCTCACATACTCCATAGGGGGCTGTAGTTTTCTTACACTTTGGCACCGCATGTCCAGCTTGTTGCTGGTAATCTAGTGCCATTGAATGGAATTGGGATCCTATCACTGGCACTTTTACCAGCTTCTTGTCCCCCGGCCAGTCTTATGCAAAATCATCTTCCTAGTTTTCAAAACTTACTATGGACTCACAGCTATCAAACTCCCCAAAACTTCCTACTTCCCAGTGGCTCCTTCCTGTCTGCTAGTCCTGTCATCCTCCCTGTCTCCTCTCCAGGAGATCCTACAGCTAAGCGAGGTGTGTGCACTTGTCATTTTCTCACACATGCTGCTCCATCTCCTAGACAAGTGCTCAGACAAGATGATCTTGGTGGTTCCTTCTGTCTTACAGTTCAGGAATCTGTCCAGGCCTTTCCCCTCCTCCCTCAGACACTGATCCTGAAAACCTTTTTCCCCTTTAGCAGATTATTGAACCTCTGCAGAGCATCTGGCGATCCTGTGTATTATGGTTGCAGTGGAGCTGTAAAACAGATTGCCCTGCATGACAGTAGGTGGAAATAAGTGAGGATTTGCACTGCTCACAAACTCAGGCCTAGATTATTGAATCACTGGAGGTAGCTTCTTGCATATCAACTTTATCAAATGGCCTGTCAGCAAGAGGAGACAAATGGATTTCCTGAGTTTAGAGTGCTGGAGCGGACTAGCATGTAGTCGTGTACTTCAAAGAACTGAGTAAGAGGTCAAGCTAAGGGGAGCAGTCCTGCGGCCAGTCTTTTCAAATTGATTGGATTTCTGAAGGGAGAACTATTGAATGTCATGGCCCCAGAGGCTTCTGAACCTCATAATTTAATTTCTGCTTTACCGCAGGCAAGAGGTTTTTCTAGACTCTGCTGTTCTCTGAAAACCTCAGTCTTTGCCAGGACAAGAAGTTAGTTTAAGGGCCAATAAATAAATAAAAATCTCAAACTTCCTTGCTGGGATAAAAATGACCAGATTCAATATTATCCAAATATAATAGGCCCTGATCCTGCCACTGGATCAACCTGCATGGACCTCTGCAGCTGTGGGATGTGCTGGCACATGGAGCACATCTGAGTGCAGGATCAGAGCCCTGAAGTGAATCAGTCTGTACACACTGGGTATGATTTATTGGAAGGATAGGAGAAAGAGAGAAAATAGCTTTTCTATTGTGAAATCCACTGCCAGGGCTCTTGGGATCTCTGCTCAGCCAGAATGGAGCCTTCAGGTACAATTAAATACTAAGCACTGAATTAAAGGTGACTTTAGCAAGGTACCTACAGGGCCCTCCTGGCTCCTGCCCTGCTGGGCTTAGAAAGTCACACAGAGACCTTTTGGTGCAGTGCCCACCTGGTGCTTTTCTTTAAAGGCTGTGCTCCCACCACCTTTCCACCATACAAGTAGTCCCCTTCTTGCAGTCCACCCATAGAAGAGAGGGGGCAAGGTCGAGCTCTCTCTCTTGCGCGCTCTCTCTCTCTCTCTCCTTCCCCTCACTGCATTTCCTCTACTGCAGCTTTCCTCTTTCCAGCTACTCCTCTGTCTTTCTTCCCCTGGGGCTCTTATCCAGCCCCAACCTCATGAGGCAGCAGCTGTTCCAGCTTCCCCAGTCAGGGCCAGGTGATTTACCCAGCTCCAACTCACCTCCCTTAATTGGAGCTGGAGGGACAGAGGGTTGACCAAGCAGCTTTCTGCTTAGCACCCTGTCACAGTGACCAAATGGGGAAAAGGGCAGGAATGACATTTTTAAAAAGTATTTTTCTGCTATTTTTACTATAGACATCAAGAATGCCAAAGAAATTTGTCCCCTGTTTTAGCTAGAGGTCTCCCTCGAAAGCCCCAGAAAAGTAGACTGGAAGCGTTCTCAGTCTTTAATGGAAGGGGCAAAGTGCTAAATCTTTAACAAAGAGAGCTTTTCTCCCTATTATTTATTCAGGCTTTTGAGTTAAATAGGTATGAACAAAACCAAACAGGGAACGTTCAATAGTTTGAATAACATGGAGAGCACAAATAATAGCTTGTGCCTTAGATGACCAATTACACTGTACAAACAGAGAGTTCTTAATAGCTGGTAGTTTAAGCTACTGGTAAGCAGTAGTTGCAGACAATGGTTTATGAACAAGCCCTAGGTGGGAATAGTAAGTCTAATTTATAATATATATAAAAACACCAAAGTCTGGTTGTGGATAATTCATCAAATCTATAATTTGCTGTGATTTGTTTGTCTGGCTGTAGTGCTATAATGTACTGGAAAGCAGTATGGCATAGCAGACCAAATAGGAGTCCTGCCACTGGCTTGCTAGGTGACTTTGGGTAGTTATTTCACTTCATGTATCGGGGGTAGCCGTGTTAGTCTGTATCCACAAAAACAACAGGGAGTCCGGTGGCACCTTGAAGACTAACAGATTTATTTGAGCATAACTTTTGTGGGTAAAAAACCCACTTCTTCAGATGCATAGAGTGAAAATTACAGATGCAGACATTATATACTGACACATGAAGAGAAGGGAGTTACTTCACAAGTGGAGAACCAGTGTTGACAGGACCAATTTGATCACGGTGGATGTGGTCCACTCCCAATAATTGGTGTCAATTCCAGGAGAGGCAAAGCTGCTTTTGTAATGAGCCAGCTGCTCCCAGTCCCTATTCAAGCCCAAATGAATGGTGTTAAATTTGCAAATGAATTTCAGTTCTGCAGTTTCTCTTTGAAGTCTGTTTCTGAAGTTTTTTTGTTCAAGTATGTCTACTTTTAAATCTGTTACAGAATGTCCAGGAAGACTGAAGTGTTCTCCTACTGGCTTTTGCATGTTACCATTCCTATTGTCCGATTTGTGTCCATTTATTCTTTTATGTAGAGACTGTTCAGTTTCGCCAATGTACATAGTAGAGGGGAATTGCTGACACATGATGGAATATATCACATTAGTAGACATGCAGGTGAATGAGCCCCTGATGGTGTGGCTGACGTGATTGGGTCCTCTGATGATGTCGCCAGAGTAGATATGGGGACAGAGTAGGCAACAAGGTTTGTTTCAGTGACTGGTTCCTGGGTTAGTGTTTCTGTGGTGTGGTGTGTAGTTGCTGGTGAGTATTTGCTTCAGCTTGGGGGGGCTGTGTGTAAGCGAGGACTGGGCTGCCTCCCAAGGTCTGTGAGAGTAAGAGATTGTTTTCCAGGATAGGTTGTAGATTGTTGATAATATGCTGGAGAGGTTTTAGCTGGGGGCTGTATGTGATGGTGTCATAATGTCTCTTTCACCTATAAAGGGTTAACAAACAGTGACCTGCAAACACCTGACCAGAGGCCCAATCAGGAGACAAGATAATTTCAAATCTCGTGGAGGGAAGCCTTTGTTTGTGGGTTTTGGGTTTGGCTTTGTTCTCTCTGGGTCCTGGATGGGGCTAGAGGTGCAACCAGGTTTCTGCCAATCTCCCTGCTACAGTCTCTTATCTATTCAGAATTGTGAGTAAGAAAAGGCGGTCATAGTCTTTTAATTTGTTTTTTTTTTCATTTACATATGTGTACTTGCTGGAAGTAGCTTAAATTGTGTTTCTACTGGAGAAAGTTTCTTTCTATTGTTTATAAGTTGAAAGACCCTGTAACTGTTTACCATCTAAAGTGCAGAGATAAAAAAGAAAGAAAAAAAGTAAAAGGTTTATTAAAAGTTTTGCTTTTAAGACCTGTTGATTTTTCTCTCCTAATTAAGGCTCAAAGAAATTGAGTCTATATATACCAGGGAATTGGTGGGAAGCAAGGAGGGAACGGTAAATTTGTATTGCCTCTGGGTGAGGGGGAGAGAGATCTCTCTGTGTTGTGTTTCAAGGAATTGATTCACGGTATCTCCTAGTGTACCCAGGCAGGAAAGATCTGGGAGGAGGTAAAGAGGGGGGAAAGGGAATGGTTTATTTCCCTTTGTTGTGAGACTCAAGGAATTTGGGTCTTGGGACCCCCAGGGAAGGTTTTTGGGGGAGACCAGAGTCTATCAGGCGCTCTACTCTAAGTCCTGATTGGTGGCAGCCTATCAGATCTAAGCTGGTAAATAAGCTTAGGGGAATTCATGCTAGTACCCATATTTTGGACGCTAAGGTCCAGAATTGGGAATTATACTTGACAGATGGCCAGTGGTGTTCTGTTATTTTCTTTGTTGGGCCTGTCCTATAGTGCGTGATGTCTGGATACCCATCTCGCTCTTCAATCTGTTTCCTCACTTCCCCAGGTGAGTACTGTAGTTTTAAGAATGCTTGATAAAGATCTTGTAGGTGTTTGTCTCTGTCCGAGGGATTGGAGCAAATTTGGTTGGATCTTAGGGCTTATCTGAAGACAATGGATTGTGTGATGTGTCCTGGATAGAAGCTAGAGGCATGTAGGTAAGTATAGCGGTCAGTAGGTTTCCGATATAGGGTGGTGTTTATGTGACCATCACTTATTTGAACTGTAGTGTCCAGGAAGTGGATCTCTTGTGTGGACTGGTCCAGGCTGAGAATGGGGGGGTGGAAATTGTTGAAATTCAGGTAGAATTCTTCAAGGGCCTTCTTCACGTGGGTCCATATGATGAAGATGTCATCAATGTAGCGCAAGTAGAGGAGGGGTACTAGTGGACCAGAGCTGAGGAAGTGTTGTTCTAAGTCAGCCATAAAAATGTTGGCATACTGTGGGACCACGCAGGTACCCATAGCAGTGCCACTGACTTGAAGGTATAAGTTGTCCCCAAATCTGAAATGGTTGTGGGTGAGGACAAAGTCACAAAACTCAGCCACCTGGTGTGCCGTTGCCTCATCAGGGATACTATTCTTGACAGCTTGTAATCAATCCTCATGTGGAATATTGGTGTAAGGGGCTTCTACATCCATAGTGGCCAGGATGGTGTTTTCAGGAAGATCACCAATGCATTGTAGTTTCCTCAGGAAGTTTGTGGTGTCTCGAAGACAGTTAGGAGTGCTGGTAGCATAGAGTCTGAGGACAGAGTCCAAATAGCCAAATAATCCTGCTGTAAGAGTGCCTATGCCTAAGATGATGGAGTGTCCAGGGTTTCTAGGTTTATGGATCTTGGGTAGCAGATAGAATACCCCTGGTTGGGGCTCTGAGGGTGTGTCCATGTAGATTTGTTCCCGTGCTTTAGCAGGGAGTTTCTTGAGCAGATGGTGTAGTTTCTTTGGGGGGAAAAAGTGGATAGTGGCCTGTAGAATGTGCTGTTGGAGAGTTGCCTGGCAGCCTCCTGTTCATAATCCGACCTGTTCATTATGACTACAGCACCTCCTTTGTCGGCCCCTTTGATTATAATGTCAGAGTTGTTTCTGAGGCTGTGGATGACATTGAGTTCTGTATGGCTGAGATTATGGGGTAAGTGATGCTGTTTGTTCACAATTACAGCCTGTGCATGTCTGCAGAAGTGCTCTGTGTAGAAGTTCAGTCTGTCATTTCAACCATCAGGAGGAGTCCATGCAGAATTGTTCTTCTTGTTGTGTTGGTAGGAGTGTTCCTGTGGGTCCGTGCACTGTTCAGTGATGTATTGAAAATATTCCTTGAGTCATAGATGATGAAAGTAGGCTTCCAGATTACCGCAGAACTCTATCATGTTCATGGGGTTGGTGGGGCAGAAAGAGAGTGCCAGCAATGCCCCTCTGCCATGTACATTGGCCAAACTGGACAATCCCTACGTAAAAGAATAAATGGACACAAATCGGACATCAGGAATGGTAACATACAAAAGCCAGTAGGAGAACACTTCAATCTTCCTGGACCTTCTATAACAGATTAAAAAGTAGCCATACTTGAACAAAAAAACTTCAGAAAAAGACTTCAAAGAGATACTGCAGAACTGAAATTCATTTACAAATTTAATACCGTTAATTTGGGCTTGAATAGGGACTGGGAGTGGCTGGCTCACTCCAAAAGCAGCCTTGCCTCCCCTGGAATTGAGACTTCCTCATCAGTTATTGGGAGTGGACTACATCCACCCTGATCGAATTGGCCCTGTCAACACCGGTTCTCCACTTGTGAAGTAACTCCCTTCTCTTCATGTGCCAGTATATAATGCCTGCATCTGTAATTTTCACTCTATGCATCTGAAGAAGTGGGTTTTTACTCACGAAAGCTTATGCCCAAATAAATCTGTTAGTCTTTAAGGTGCCACCAGATTCCCTGTTGTTTTTATTTCACGTCAGTTTCCCTATCTGTAAAATGGAGATAATGTTACTGCCCTCCTTTGTCAAACACTCTGCAATGTATTGGTTCAGCGCATTAATACAGAGCTTAGTCTGCAGTCCTGGAAAGTCTGTGTATACTGCTCCCCTCTCACAGATGGAATCCAAACTGCCAAGCTGTGTGTCAAAGGCATTATAGCACTAAGGCAGGTGTTGTGTTCATGCAAGGGGGCAGTGGTTTTACAGTGGAAAGATCTGATTCAGTCCCTGCAGATGCCATGAAATCTCCAGTGGCCATGATAATGTGGGACAGTGAAACCAAACTCTGCTCTGCGTGAAATTCTTTGTAGCCCATTGAAGTAGCCTGTGAGCAGATGAGTCACTTTGTTTTGTAGATGGATTAAATATACAATTTATTTAAAAAATGTAACAACCCTGGCAAGTCCAACACCCCACAGTTCCTGCTTCCTCCCTTGATAAACATATGATGACAAGAGTTAAAGGTTTAACCCATGAATCTATTTATCAGTCATTTAGGACTCTATGAATTGTTCATGAGTATTTAAATGCAATAATAAAGAATGCATATACTATTAGGGGAAAATATCTCAGACATTGTAAAAGCAGTTCCCAGGAAACAGGTCAGTGGCTGGTTATTTTGTGGACAAATAAATGACTTCACCTATGAGCTGAAAAGATCAATTTCAAGGCAAGCAACAGAAATACACAGTAGATCATGTGCACCAACTGTAGCATCAAAATTACTGCCATAAATAAGACACAAACAGGAATAGCTCAGTAAGAGAGATAGATGAGGATGGCAGGAAATCTCTGCAAATTATGTTTTCTTGTGTACATGGAAAGTACTGAACTTTCTGATGAGCTATAACTCCATAGAATTCTGTGGCGTCCCTGTTATCCCATTAAAATGTATGAACAGGTTTTCAATAGATATTCTATCAGTTCAGAAACTATTGAGTCTGTCTTTTGTGCTAACTGAAGTGTTGTGTTGTGTGGTTATGGGATGTGATGGGGTAGCATTGTCCCATAGTTCAAACAGTATATTACTAAAATACAGCATTGCTACTGCTCTGGCATCTAAGTGTTAACTTATTTTTTGTTTACAGGTGTTTGTTTTACTTCCTGGAACAACTGGTGTCAGACAATCAGTCAGCTGATGGCTGAATGTTCACACTGGTACAAAGTGTCTTTAAAAAAGCATATAAAACAAACACTCTCCATTGCTGGATGTTAACTGATATTTTCACCTGAGGTATCTGAAGCAAGGAGGGCGTCTGGTGGATAGAGCTCATTGGAATAAGGACTCCTGGGTTCCATTCCCAGCTATGCTCCCTAGACCCTGGGGAATTCACTTAATCATTTCGGGTGAAATTCACAGGCCCAGCACATGGCATTGGCACCATTAAGTCCCTGCTTAAGTCCTAGCCCCTCGAAACAGGACTTATCTTTTGTGTGTGTATAGTTATTTTCATTGCATAGGGCCTGTTTGCCATTGGCTTCGAAGGGAGCCAGATCAGCCCTCTGTTTGGAAAAGGGAAGAGAAGCCTAGGGAGCAACAATCCATATTACAATCAGAAATTTCTCCTTATATAGGATGGAGAGAGAAATGCAGCGGTTTTCTGCCTTCTGCTAGCAGAGACCTGTCATCAGACTAAAGTGAGAAGCATTTAGAATGTACTGCTGGCCAGGAGGTAATTTGGGGAAAAAATAGGTGATAGTACTTTTCCAAGTGCCACAACAGAAGACTCACTTAATGCCCAGATGCTATGGTGATGGGCAGACGTCATCATGAACACCATTTAAACACCTAGGCAACATAGAGGCATGGCCCCAAATTCACAGGCACAAGTGATTGTGCATGGATGGTGGCTCACTGAGGCGTCGAGTCCCACACTGATGAGCACTGGTGTCTGGGGGCTCTTGCCAGGATCTTACACTGTGATTTTGGATCTCTCATTGAGGTCTGATAGGGTCCTTTGCTGGGGCTTGGGGTCCGGCACTGGCATGCGTTGGGCCAACTCCCCTTCTTGGACAGTTACTCTACCTCAGTGCAGGGAGGCAGCAGGCAATCCTCACCAGCTGCTGCAGCAACAGCTCTTTGGAGCAACTCCCTCAGCTCCCACAGGGCACTGTTGACCCCACGTCCTGTGTGCGCCTTTCACTGGTCATTGCTCAGCACAGTCGCCACAAACCACTGCCAGCGGCTGACACTAGACAGCCTGTTTAAACTGAAAGAACCTGAGCCAATGTTCACTCAAGTCAATGAGATTCTTTCTATTGTCTTCAATGGGCCTTGGATCAGTGCCAGAATACACCGTTCTCCAGCATCATACCTAGGATGCAGAATAAAGCCACACAGGCACAAACCTGAAAAGGCACAGATACAGTAACTCGTCGCTGAATGTTGTAGTTATGTTCCTGAAAAATGTGACTTTAAGCGAAACGATGTTAAGCGAATCCAATTTCCGCATAAGAATTAATGTAAATGAGGGAGTTAGGTTCCAGAGAATTTTTTTTCACCAGGCAAAAGTCTATATGATATATATATAGTTTAATACTGGTACACAGTGATGATGATTGTGAAGCTTGGCTGAGGTGGTCAAGTCAGAGGGTAGGATATTTCCCAGAGAATGCCTTACCGCTAAATGATGAACTAGCAATTGGCTGAGCTCTCAAGGGTTAACACGTTGTTAATGTAGCCTCATACTCTACAAGGCAGCACAAATGGAAGGAGGGGAGACAGCATGGCAGAGAGAGACAGAGACATACACCCCTGTGTGCGAGAGAAAGTGATGTGCATTCCTCCTTTAAGTATGCTGACACAGCTCTAAGGCCTGGTCTATGCTACAGGGTTAGGTCGAATTTAGCCACATTAAGTTGATTTAAAAATGAATGGGTCCACACAACAACTCTGTTCCATTGACCTAAAGGACTCTTAAAAATTGACTTCTGTACTCCTCCCGTGTGAGGGGAGTAGCACTAAAATCAACTTTGCTGGGTCGAATTTGGGGTCATGCAGATGCAAATCGATGTTCTTGGCCTCTGGGAGCTATCCCAGAGTGCTCCATTGTGACTGCTCTGGACAGCACTTTGAACTCTGATGCACTATCCAGATACATAGAAAAAGCCCCAGGAACTTCTGAATTTCATTTCCTGTTTGGTCAGTGTGGTGAACTCAGCAGCACAGGTGACTATGCCAAGCTCCAGAATCATAGAGCATAGAGTGTTTCTACACTCTCCCTATCATCTCCATCTCTGAGGTTATCGCAAATTAGAAGGTGAAAAAAACCACACTCGCGATGACATGTTTTCTGAGCTCATGCAGTCCTCCCGCACTGATAGGGCACAGCTGAATGCATGGAGGCATTCAGTGGCAGAGGCCAGGAAAGAATTAAGTGACCATGAAGAGCAGAGGCAGGACACGATGCTGAGGCTAATAGGGGAGCAAATGGACATGATCAAGCATCTGTTGGAGCTGCAGGAAAGCTAACAAGAGCACAGACCCCTGCTGCATCCACTGTATAATCGCCTCCCCTCCTCCCCATTTTCCATAGCCTCCTCACTCAGATGCCCAAGAACGTGGGGGGTGGGGGGAAAGGGGAGGCTCCAGCAGGGGTGGCTCTAGACATTTTGCTGCCCCAAGCACGGCAGCATGCCGCGGGGGGCGCTATGCCGGCTGCCGGGAGGGTGGCAGGCAGCTCCAGTGGACCTCCCACGGTCCGCTGGACTTGCAGCTTTGGTGGACTGCTGGAGGTCCACCGGAGCCACCTGCCACCCTCCTGGCGGCCGGCATAGCGCCCCCCACAGCATGCCACCCCAACCACGCGCTTGGCATGCTGGGGCCTGGAGCAGCCCCTGGGCTCCAGGCACCCAGCCACTCCACTGCGGAGAATGGCCCAAGCAACAGAGGGCTTTTTAGTGTGGATAAATAAGCAATGTGGCCTTGTCCTTCCCTCCTCCCCAACACCACCCAGGCTACCTTGTCTGTTATCTCATTTTTTTTTAAATTAATAAAGAAAGAATGCATGATTTCTAAACAATAGTTACTTTATTTCAAAGCGGGGAGGGTGGTTGGCATACAGGGAATTAAAATCAACAAAGGGGGCAGGTTTGCATCAAGGAGAAACACACACAACTGTCACACTGAAGTCTGGCCAGTCATTCAACTGGTTTTCAAAGCTTCTCTGATGCACAGCGAGCCTTGCTGTGCTCTTCTAATTGCCCTGGTGTCTGGCGTGAAACGATTGTCTGCTGTTGCTTTCATGGAGGCAGGAGCAACTGATAACATGTACCCCAAACCACCTGCAACAATGTTTTTGCCCCATCAGGCATTGAAAGCTTAACCCAGAATCCCAATGGGCAGTGGAAACTGCAGGACTGTGGGATAATTACCCACAGTGCACTGCTCTGTAAGTCGATGCTAGCCACGGTAGTGAGGACGCATTTCCCTAATTTAATGCATTAGTTTGGACATACGCAATCAACTGTATAAAATTGATTTCTAAAAATTGACTTCTATAAAATCGACCTAATTTTGTAATGTAGACATATCCTAAGTACACTGTCTTTTTAAGTAGATCAGCAAGCTGAGATGGCAGCTGCTGTCAGGAAGCTCCTTCCGTCCTGAGCCCTGTCCTGTGTTCCCCTTTCTCTGTGGAAGCGGGGGGCAGGACCAGGGGGAGGGTGACACCCTGACATTAGCCCCCCTTTTCCCCCTCCCCCGCACAGCAAGCAGGAGGCTCTGGGGAGCAGCTCCAAGGCAGAGGGCAGGAGCAACACATGGCAGTGGGGGAGAGACAGCTGAACTGCAGGCAATTGATGGCCTGCTGGGTGGCTGTTGCACAGGGAACTTAGGGGAACAGGGAGCTGATGGGGGGCTTCCGGTCCACCCTAGTTCCAAGCCCCCACCAGCTAGCTGCAATGGGCTGCTCTTCCTGCAAGCAATGGACAAAGCAGGCGCCTGCCAAACAACATTATAAGGGAGCATTGCCCAACTTTAAGCATGTTCCCTAATTGATCAGCAACGTAACAATGTTAACAGGGCCGACTTTAAGTGAACAGTTACTGTATTGTCCTACAATATTTTACATGGCATTGTTTGAAATGTGACAGACAATGTTTACTACACAGGCATCATCTTCCAGGAATGAGACTCTGGAAGAGGAAACATTCGGATGCATTTAACAGCCATTTGCTAGATCCTCATGACAAATGATTGGAGAATAAAATAACTCCTGAGCCTTTGTCTGTCTCTGAAAATAAAGCCCGCCTGAACCTTATGCAGATTCTGAAATGTATAGCTGAACACTTCAGTCATTTTTAATTTTCAGAATATCATTGAAATAACCATATTTCTGGTATTTCACTATTTCTGTTTATGGTCCTTATGGAAACCCACAAATATGGATCTGCACCAAAGATTTAAAAGAGGAAGATAACCAAAATGTAGTAAATCTCAAAGTTCTGAGCTCAAGATTTGAGCTATTTCAGGCCTTTTACTCCTTCATCTAAACCAATTTTCTTATCACATATGTGGCTATATTGCTGAACTGCATAGCAAATGTTGCTATTGCCTCATGTTCTAGGAGACTGCTGTCTGCCAAACTGTCTGTTCTGTTTTGTTTAATCTTAGACTGCTAGTGCCTCAGAAGTACCCTGGAGTCAGAATTTCAGAGCCCTGCTTAAGAAGAGCCCATCAGGCTTTGACGTGCACCTGACTATCAGATCATGTAACATTCAAGTTTCAAGGAAATCCTGTTCTGTTTTACCAGATAAAAGAAAGTTTCAAAATTTTTCATGTCATATTGATCACAGAGTTCCTTTAAATACTTTTTTATCCTCTCTCTCTTTTTTCTCCTGTTAAAGAGTGTGATGAATTATTTAACTTTTCAAAGCAGGGTGTAGGGATTTTCGCTATATGCAACACGGTAGCGTTGATTGGACTTATGTGGCTATCCTCACCTCCTGCATGTCACATTGCAAATGTGGAGCAGAAATTTCTCTTTAAAGAAAACCAGCAATTACCCAACTACAATAAATGCTATTGATTCTTTGCATAGTGCATGTCCCTATCTGACCAAGTTATTTCTCGGCCCATCTCTGAAGTACCTGAGCAGTAGATATTCTCTTGCAATACTCTGTTTGTGAGCTGCAGGTGGGAGAGGGGGCTGGTAGCACAATTTACACTTCCTAATATAAGACCCTAATTTCAGTTGCTTATAACTTGCCAAACTTTAATTGGGGAGGGGGGAGGGGGAGGGGGAGGGGGAGGGGGAGGGGAGGATTTTCCATGCTGGAGGTCTGCCACAGACTGAATTTTTCTGGAGAACTTTCACCAATGTCCAACTGTTTCTGAGAATGAGACTAGGGAAAATACATTGTTTTCCTCACGTTAAAAAAAATCTTACAACTGTTTTGGAGCAGGGACTTGAAATTTGGGGGTAGCTCACCCTGGTATCAGGGATGTGGCTTTTGCTCTTCCCCGGCAAATCCTCCCATATTTGCCAAGTTATAAATATTTGAAAAATCTCAATTTGCACACGCTCAGTAGAGATTTGTTAGAGTTTGGCAGCTAAATTCACTGAAAATTCCATCTACACTCAGCATGCTCCAGGCCTGGGATGCAAGGGCTGAGCAGGACTTTCACTGTAATTGCTGCTCCTGAGGCAGAAATCCAGCATGGAAAATTAAGTTTGGCAAAGCTATAAGCAACTGAAAACAGAATTGTACAATGGGAAGTGTCAGGCAACCTTAACTATAGGGGGCGCTACCAGCTTATGACACACACTTTCCGCTTAGGTGGTCGGTGAGATGCTAAGGGTTAAGGGATGGGCACAAGTCTGCTCTCACAGAAGCTGATACTGATCACTTCAAGATCTGCGGCTCAGTCATCAAGAGATGTAATGACTATTGCTTTTCCACAAAGAGTGGAGGTAGATCCAATCCACTTGCCAGGAGGCCTGGATAGAATTTGATTGAGTGGTTCCACCCAGAACCCTTCATTTATGGATAGACACCCTCAAGCCTTACAGGTTGCAAGGTGCTGTACAGCATTATGGTCTCTTTACACATAACCATTGTAAGTCATTACCGTAGTGACGTATAAGCCATTGAGAAGACCAGGCCTGTGTGATTAGAAGGTACCTTATGATGGCAGTGTTTGTGGTGCTTTTTACTCTCCCTGCCATCTGCACATTTCCTCTCTGCACCTGGCAGGGCTGTAATTATGGCATGACTAGAGTATTGTTACTGGAAAACTTTAGCAAAGAGAGGCCCTTTCCAGGGGGATGCTTGCAAAGCAACAATAATATAACAGCTACCCTGGTCCAGCAGGCAAAATATCATGTTTGTTCTCCTTGTTCAGCTTTTGAAAAGCACCACAGTTGTGAAATCTACTCCTCTGCCTGATTTGTATATTCTATTACTGGAGATATTTTAAGGGTTGTCTGGCAACTACAACATTCCTAAGTCCCTTTTCATTAAAATCTTAATTGTCACTGGCCAAAAAAGTTTATATTGAAGGGTAAATATTCAGGTCTCTTTTGTGGAGTCAATTTGCCCCTGCAAAAAGATAACACTTTTTTTTTTTTTTGCATCCCTGTAACTTGCTGGCACAAATCTGAGCAGGTACACATCTAACTGCCTCTTCTGAAGCCATTTGAGCTGTGAGGTGCGATTCCCAGTTAAGTTAAGTCTGAGAGGCGGTTTATGACAACTTTCTAAATAACATTGCTTAGGCATCACAAGTTACCTGTATTTTACAAGTTACCTGTACTTTACAGCAACACCGTCCTGAACTGGTGTCACTTGCGGTAGATGCAGGCCCATGAGGCTCACTGGCCCTATCACAAGTCACTCTTTGTGGCTGCACTGCAGGTTCGGTGTTTTCAATAGGCAGCTCTGGTGTAGACCATCCTGCTGAACTTATGCTCAAGAACTAGTATATGTGTCTTCTCCATGACATGTCCAGTGTCAGGTCCACCCCATAAGCCAGAGGACCACTCCAAGGTTTCCACAAATTATTTTAGTCACCTCTTACTAAGACTTTTTCTCCCATGTGAACACTGCACAGTTGGGGGTGACTATCTGTGGTCATTTGATCACACTGTTTTTTAAAAACACCCCTCTCTAGAACAGGCTTTAAAAAGTCCAGGTAAGACTTAAAATTACATCCTATAAACAACATTGCTGGTGTCTGACTTGTAGTAGCATGAGCTGCATTCTCACAGGCCAGCTATGGTGACCAGGTAGCAAGTGTAAAAAAATCAGGACAGGAGATAGAGGGTAACAGGCGCCTATATAAGTCAAAGCCTTAGTATCGGGACTGTTCCTATAAAATTGGGATATCTAGTCATCCTAAGGCCAGCAGAAAATCTACTTTCTCCATAGCCATAGCACGAATTGCTTGCTTGAACGTCAAGGGAAATCTTTCTGCTAATCCACTTGTAGCAGGATGTCAAGGAACTGATGTGACATGTTTGATACAATTTGTTTTGAGAGATAATTGAAATGCTTTGGATGTGAATTGAGTTCCCTTTCCACTTTGCAATCTGTTCATGAACTCCTGTCCTCAAAAACAAGTGTCTTAATACTTCCACTGTCTGCACGGAAGTGTTTGAATTAATATTTTGCACCATTGAAAATGGGCATTTACTGCAATAAAAAACATACATCCCATAAATGGCCCACATATTCTATGTGGATTCACAGCCACTGGATAGTTGGACTCTCCAAATGGTGCAAAGGAACATGTTTAGGCCTATGTTGTGTTTGCTGACACTCTGGACAGTATTTTGCATTTCTCCATTTTGTGCATCCACCCCAGCTACCACACGCAAATCCCAGCCAGGACATCCATTTTCAGAATTCCTAAACAGCCTCATGCAGTTCTCAAACAATGTGTGAGCTGCATAAAAATGACCATTCTCGTGCCACACATTAGGGAACCTGGATATACACTTGACTGTTCTTTTTGAGCAAAGACACTGGAAACAGCTGTTTGTGTGCATGCGTCTGTCCTTTCATCATAACATCATGCTCGTTAGCCAGTGCTGGATCATTTTTAGTTTGGCATTTGCCACTAGCAAGGGTTCAATTTGTGCCATGTAGAACATATCGCTGTTCGCTGGCTCCACAGCAGTATCCTTGCCTGCCTCTTGCAAAGGTAAGCTTGACAAGCAACTTGTGTTCACATGCTGGTTGATATCTTTGGACTCTGTCATAACAGCAAGAGCCCAAGAATATTGCCCGGAGTTAATTCTTTCCCATACAGACAGTGGTGAAACTTTTTAACTCCTCAAACTGAACTCGGAGGTCCTCTATCAATGTGAGCATAGCTCTGTTCTGCCAAGGTAAGAGATCTAGAAGCAAAGGCCGAAGGCCTTTCAATCTAATCTTCCATCACAGGTATAATCATGGTTGCTACTCCGTATGGGGAAGTGTCACAAGCTAATATTACCAGCGAAGGTGCACTGAACTGCATGCTATGCTAGGTTAATGGTAACCTTGAAAGCACCTCAGATACTTGTGTCCATTCCTTTTCATTACTGGTGCGCTAGGAGTGTCCTGTTCACTCGAGGCAATCTCGGCTATAATCCAGGGTCCAATAAGGTCTGAAGTTCCACCTCTGCCTTTCCCTTATCGCAAAAGGCACTGGACAAGCCTTGAAAAATGTAGGAATTGTTCCCTCTTCAAGAACAATGTTGCTTTCATAGGTTTTAAGGTTCTGATGCCATCTTGCCTTGTCCAAAATTTCAGCTAATTCTTGCTCTGTGCCAGCATCAATAATTTGTATCCCTTTTCTAATATATTTCTAAACCTTTGTTTCCTTTCTAAAGCATCAGTGTAACCCCAGTCCCAGTGCCTGCAGTTTCTTTTTAGTTTCATTTGCACTAGGCCTCTACAATCACTCTCCATTCCACTGTATGCCTGGGTTAGGATCCCATGCACATCACTAATTATTGTATGCTTTTTCTCTTTGTGCACAGTGATACTGACATGAAGAAACCCCACATGCATAGCTGGATCCCACCTAACCCTTTTTACTAACTATATGCAAAACGTAAGGATGATTTCTGGTGGCTTCTACAACACAGAACATCGTTAGCACCAGTAGGAAGCTCAAACTATTTAAAGAAATACTATCCTATTCCTATATGCCACATCTGGCTAGTCCAATATATTATCTCCAACAATGGCCACGGTCATATGTGTTGTAGGAAGATGTAAAACCTCCATAAAGCACAATATGGTAAAGTGAAGGAATATTTCATCCTGAGCCCTGCTGTTGCTCCTGTTTTGACCTGAAGAAGAAGGAATAACTAAATAACGCTACCCTAGTGACAGATGCTATTCTTACTCAGAAAAATGTCTAAGCCTCATGTAAAATTTTCTAGGTTATAATATATACCACAATAATATCCTGTGATGGGGAGTCCCATAGGTAATCTTCCCACAATGCAGTCAAAAAGCTAAAATCTTGCATATTGCTTTCACAATGTGAGGGATATGTTTAAAGCAAATAGTCTCCTTTGCATCCCTCCTTTTATCTGCTTCCAGAGCCCCCCAAATCTTTCACTAACGTAATTGGTTGGCCTCTGAGACACCCAATATATATTACATGCCAGAAGGGTGAAATTAACATTTTATAAAATCTGTGAACAAATTGATAGTTTTATTGAAACTAACGATACTGTCAATTTTCAGGAACCATTAAATTTCTTCTCAGACTTACCCGAATTTGTGATCAGGATCATGAATTTGTTATTAAACATTTATCAGATTTGTGACATCTACTGTATCTTTTGGATTCATGATTTCACTTTCATACCTGTGCTGGATTAATGTAACGGACAATATTTTATCAGATTGCCCAATCTAGCAGGGAAAAAAGATTAGCCAGTGAGTGAAACTGGAAAAGACAAATACTGACCTGAATTATGTTCTATTTATTGCAAATATACAGTTACAATTTAACCAGAAAGATATCAGCACTCAGGAAATGACCACTACAATGCTGAGCTACACTGTGGTATGTTTGTTGACAAGATTTGTTAATACTTTCATGAATCTGACTGCAGAACTCTGAAAAATTTCCAATATCATTTAAGTACGTCAATTCAATTGTGATTTTCACTTGTCCTACTGTGATGGCTTGTATGGCTTGCAAAAGAGGTGAGGACCTGTCATAACCTTAGGTGAATCCAAACAGAGTGACTCCCCCTCTCCGTTCCCAGTCCTGGAAACAAAAAGCACTTTCCTCTTCACCCAGAGGAAATGCAAAATCAGGCTAGCAAATTCAACACACACAGATCTCCCCTGATTTCTTCCTCCCATCAATTCCCTGGTGAGTACAGACTCAATTTCCCTGAAGTAAAGAAAAACTCCAACAGGTCTTAAAAGAAAGCTTTATATAAAAAGAAAGAAAAATACATACAAATGGTCTCTCTGTATTAAGGTGACGAAATACAGGGTCAATTGCTTAAAAGAATATTGAATAAACAGCCTTATTCAAAAAGAATACAAATCAAAGCACTCCAGCACTTATATTCATGCAAATACCAAAGAAAAGAAACCATATAACTTACTATCTGATCTCTTTGTCCTTACACTTAGAAACAGAAGACTAGAAAGTAGAAACTACTTCTCCAAAGCTCAGAGAAAGCAGGCAGACAGAAAACAAAGACTTAGACACAAACTTCCCTCCACCCAAAGTTGAAAAAATCTGGTTTCCTGATTGGTCCTCTGGTCAGGTGCTTCAGGTGAAAGAGACATTAACCCTTAGCTATCTGTTTATGACAGGACCACATGTCCATGTACTCAGCACCCAAAGCTGGGGTTGAATTTTTCCAAAATGCTAAGCACCCAGCAGCTCCCATTGTGATGCTGATGACCATATTTTCGCAAGAGCTCAAACATCCAACATCTACCCAACATGCAGAGCTCTTCTGGAAGCTGGCACTTTCAGACTAAAGAGGTTCCATTTTATACAGTTCCTTTTCAGAGCAGAGTTGCATGTTTAAACACAGCGGTATGCCTTTTATTAAATCCAGTTCTTTCTCTCTGTGAGTGTAAGAAGGAGATGAAGATGGATTTGCACTCATTTCAACTCCTCTTCTGTTTCTAGCAGTAGAGACGCTGTAAAATTTAATCACCTTACACTTAATTTTAGACCAAAACAGAAACAGACAACTCTGATGAAAATTATTAATAACTGGGTTCCACTGCTGGCCAGGATTGACTCTTCAGTTGATACCAGTTAATGTCTTATTGATGTTAAAATATAAGGCACATCTTTTTCTTTTGAAGTAAAGTGTTAATAAAGCTGCCTGTGAGGATAATGCCAGTCAGAGCTGAGGAGAAACAATGTGAGCACAGACACTTGCTAACCTCTAATTATAAGATCTGCCATTGGCAAAAGTCTGTCTGAAACTTTCCTGACACATTGCGAAGCACAGTCTGACTCTATTCCATACGTGGGGGCTTTGATGGTATTTGCATCAGAAATGTCCAGGCTGGTTTCCGATCCCTGCCCAACTCCTCTCCTTTCTCACCTATATAATCCTTCCCTCTCTTTTCTCCAATGATAGTATTGTGCCAGCACCAAGCACTGGAAAATCATCCGCCAGGGTCCCAGCATCAGGAGGTTGGATTAATAACTGAGATTTTTTAAAAAATAATACTTATGTGGGTACTTTTTATTTGCCTTCAGAGCTTTTTGGGTGCACTCAGGTTATAATTTTAAGGTTTTCTCCACAATCATGAGGGCTAATACTTACTCTTTTAGTGAACGCTGAGGTTTTCATGCCATCTCTTGACTTCAGGAGCTGGGCACTGAAGAAAAACATTAAATATAACAAGACTCATGAGAAAATCATGAGAGTTGGGTGACAAATGGGGGGATTTGGATAATATTTTGAGGATTCCTGTGCACACCTCAGCTTCCCTTACTAGGCACTGAGTGTCAAGGGAGGGGATGAAGTGTTTGATTCATGTAGCCGCCTGGCTGGAGGCCAGAGACATTAAGAAATTGAGTAAAGTCTATACCTGTGACTGGAAACCCCAATGGCTGGGAAATTCACACCTAGCAGCCCCCGGCCAAGAGGAAGGAATCTCCCCCCCTCCACGCACACATACACTGCTCTGCAGAGAAGCAGAGCAAAGGTCCCAAGCTGGAGAAACAAAAGGGGAAAGGTGTCAGGTGGCTGGGGTAAGGGTTGAGCATTCAGAGACACAGGGCTCTGGTCTGGGACTGAGTTGGTATTTCTACACTACAAGTGCTACAGTGGCTGCCACTGCAGTGTAAGACACCGGCTACAGCAACAAAAGGTTGGGTTTTTGTTTTGTTTTTTGGCCTATTACCAATCCTGTGAGACAACCACAGTCCTTTCATTCTTTAAGTATTATGGGCCTGGTTTTCTAAAAGAGATGCCTGAGCTCCATGCATTCTTGGCCTGGAGATACCATGCCTGCAGGCGCCACCTGGGAATGTGTCCGATAGGTTCATTAGACTCCTGTTTGGCAACGTGTCGGAAAACCACCTGATTTGCACTCACACACAAATGCCTCTGCTTTTGAAACAAGCCCTTTCAGTGCCTCCTATCCAGCTATCAAGATAGTGCACATTCTGGAGACCCTAAACCAGTTCTTCCTGCCAATGTTTGACCAGAGACCCGGCTGCCAGGGATGCTGGAGCAGACCTCAGGGAAGGCTCAGCAATGGAGGTGACTTCTCCTATTTTTCCAGTTTGATGCACAACTGTAAATTGGTTGATTTGGCTGGTAAACAAAGCAGCCGTTCAGGCTGGTTCTGAATATTTCCGAATCACTGCCCCCAGCTTCGCTTTCCGCCTTGCTCTAATTTATTGCAAATCAAGCATGACAGCCTGGCTGGTTGTGGAGAACTAGGAAAGTTCACATGCTTAGAGCAGCAGTGGGCAAACTTCAAAGGGTTTGGGAATTCGATTCGGATAGACACCTAGATGTTCATCTGCTGCTCACTGCGTGATAAGATCTATCCAAACCGCTTAGCTCTGTGAAATCAGGCTGAAAATCTAATATGGACACAGTATCCCATGAGATTTCTAATACTTCCTGCTTCTGGTAGAGCTGGAAATAGCACAAGGCTCTTGTTATTGTGGAATCACATTGTTTATGTTTCCAGGACCACCTGGAACTAGAAAGAGCAAAGGTGGCAGCAAAAATGAAAAAAAGAACTCTACAAAGTTAGCCCAATATTATCAAGCCTCCCAAGAATGTCACTTGGCATTATGGCTAGCTGCTGGGGTTGGTTCTTATTGTATATGGATTGGCTGAACCTTTCATTCTCAGAAGGTGAAATCAACTTTTAGAAGGCTAGAGGCACCCAGATCACTTAGTACAACAGCAGATCACACATGCATTCCCTTAGTTCTGCTTAGATTGAGTGTCATATCAGCTGTTGCCAAGCCACTGCCACCTACAAGGGCAAGTGAATGGGGGCCTGAAACAGGCATCAGCATAGCATGTGGCAAACAAGTCTTGCATTTTAAATGTCAAGTCTCCACTGCATGCCAGGCCACATTTTGGCCATTGCCCTCAGGGCTCCAATAGTAACCTTTCGAACAAGAGTCAAGGGTACATCACTGCCATGACATCTGCCCGAGTCTGCAGACAGCCTGACACAACTCAGAGGTGAGTCCATGCCCTCATTAATCTCGTTGGAGAGTCAGCTCCAATGCCCAGTAATCACACTTTAATGTCAACATTCACTATCCCATTGCGGATCATTTTAGCAGATGGAAAAGGACAGGGTTGGAGTGAGAAGCCTTTGAAGAATAGGAATTCAGAGCTGCTGCAGGGAAGGAAATGCAGAGGGAAGAACAGAGACTGAGGAAAAGAGCAAGAGAAACAGAGGGATGGGAAAGGAAGAGAAACTAAGGGACACATAGCACTGGCCAAAGGGGAGCAGATCCTCCCTCTGAGTAGAACTGCTCAGAAAAAAAATTCCCTTCTGAAAATCTCAACTTTTCATTGAAAATTTAAATACCATTTTTGTAGGTTTTACCAACAGAAAAATTTCACTTGAAAACTGCTAAAAACTGGGGGAAATTGGTTTGGGTTTTTTGATGAAAATAATCAATATATTTCACGGAAAGCAGGCACTTCAGGGTTTGCAGGGCCAGGCAGAAGGTGCACAATGCCTGTGATGGTCGGGAGTGGGGCAAGAGCAGAGGACCAGGGAGTCCTTTCTTCATGGGGGCAGACTGTAGAGGCTACTCCAGCCACTGGGATGCAGTTGCCTTCATGGAACTGCTCTACAGCCTGGAGGAGGATTCCCCCTATATCCCCCATGCATCTGCTCAGCATCCAACCCAGGTGCTGTAGGGTTTTAACCTAAGGGCAGACCATCAATGACTGTTCAGGATCAATCAGTAAAGTGCGCTGGCCAGCTCAGGGGCTCCTACACAAGATGCAGTTTGTTAACATGTCTATGATACTGAAAGAGGTGGTCCATGATTTGAATCCAAAGTCATGCCCTGCTGGACCCAGCAACATACAGAAAGATGGAATTTTCCACTTGGTAAAACTGATGGTCTCACAGCTGCTGTCCATCCATGACAGGATGCAGCAAACAGGAGCGGCTAGCAGGGGAGTTTGGTGAGGGAGTTTATATGGTGAGTGTGAGCGGGGCCTAGATACACCTAACATTCTTTGCACTTAAAGACTGCTTGACAAAAACAAAGCGCCAACAAGGGAACAAGCTTCGAGAGGAAAAAGAGAATGCAGGCCGAAGTCCAGCAACAGAGTAGGAGCTACCCAGTGTATTGCACCTAATGCAGCATGTATGATTACCTGCCCTATGGGCTGCCGGCGTATGTGTGCAGTCAGTGCAAGGAGAACTCAGAGACCTTGTACGGACTTTGGAGACCAGGGTGGCTGAGCTAAGGGAGACAGAGAGATACATAGATGAGACTTTCTGGGACACAGTGGAATGCTCTTTGTTTTGCTGAGGAGGATGAAAGTGTCAGGGAAGGAGAACATCCAACTGGAGCAGAGGGAAATGATCCCATAGTTGGGACCCTGCTCCCAGATGATGTTGTGGTATCCTCTCACACTGAGGATACTTCTCTGGGGGAAGGAACTCCAGTTATTAGGAAGAGATAGGTGTTAGTAATGGGCAATTCTATCATTAGAAACAGAGAGAGCTGGGTTTGCGATGATTGGGAGGACTGCATGGTGACTTGCCTGCCTGGTTTGAAGGTTGTGGATCTCTCAAGACATCTAGATAGGCTTATGTTTAGTGCTGGGGAGGAGCCAGTGGTTGTGGTACATATAGGTACCAATGACATGGGGAAGGATAGAAGACAGGTCCTGGAGGCCAAATTCAGGCTGCTAGGTAAGAGATTAAAGTCCAGGACCTCAATGGTAGCATTTTCTGAAATGCTTCCAGTTCCACTCGCAGGCACAGTTAGACAGGCTGAACTGCAGGATCTCAATGCGTAGATGAGATGATGGTGTAGGGAGGAGGGGTTAGATTTATTAGGAACTGGGGAAGCTTTTGGGAGTAGAGGAGCCTATACAGGAAGGATGGACTCCACCTAAACCAAAACGGAATCAGATTGCTGGCGCTTAAAATTAAAAAGGTTGTAGAACAGTTTTTAACCTAAGGGCTGGGGGAAAGCCGACAGGCGCAGAGGAGCATGTGGTTCAGACATCCCTTAGGGGAGGCTCTATAAATGAAGATTCCCTATGTCCTAATAAGGAGGAGAGGATGGAAAATGATAAAATACAGGGAGGATCTGATGAGAAACAGTCAAATGAAAAAAGGCCCATTCAATTATGCCATGCAATAGGGGACAGCAAAAAATGACAAGTTTTTAAAATGCTTATATACCAATGCTAGAAGTCTAAATAATAAGATGGGTGAACTAGAGTGCGTCATATTAAATGAAGATATTGATACATTAGGCATCACAGAAACCTGGTGGAAATGAAGATAATGAATGGGACACAGTAATATCAGGGTACAAAATATATCAGAAGGCCAGAACAGCTCGTGCTGGTGGGGGAGTGGCACTATATGTGAAAGAAAGCATAGAATCAAATGAAGTAAAAATCTTAAATGAACTAAATTGTACTATAGAATCTCTATGGAGAGTAATTCCATGCTCTAGTAATAAGACTAATATAGCAGTAGGCTATATTACTGACCACTTGACCAGGATGGTGTTAGTGACTCTGAAATGCTCAGGGAGATTAGAGGGGCTATTAAAATAAAAAACTCAATAATAATAGGGGATTTCAACTATCCCTGTATTGACTGGGTACGTATCACCTCAGGAAGGGATGTGGAGATAATGTTTGACACCTTAAATGAGTGCTTCTTGGAGCAGCTGGTCCTGGAACCCACAAGAGGAGAGGCAATTCTTGATTTAGTCCTAAATGGAGCACAGGATCAGGTCCAAGAGGTGAATATAGCTGGAACGCTTGGTAATAGTGACCGTAATGTAATTAAATTTAACATCCCTGTGGTGGGGAAAACTCCACAGTGGCCCAGCACTGTAGCATTGAATTTCAGAAAGGGGAACTACACAAAAATGAGGAGGTTAGTGAAACAGAAGTTAAAAGGTACAGTGCAAAAAGTGAAATCCCTGAAAACTGCATGGAAACTTTTAAAAGACACCATAATAGAAGCTCAACTGAAATGTATATCCCAATTAAAAAAAAAATAGTAAGAGAACCAAAAGAGAGCCACCGTGATTAAAGAAAGTAAAAGACGCAGTGAGAGGCAAAAAGGCATCCTTTAAAAAGTGGAAGTTAAATCCCAATGAAGAAAACAGAAAAGAGCATAAACTCTGGCAAATGAAGTGTAAAAATATAATTAGAAAGACCAAAAAAGAATTTGAAGAACAGCTAGCCAAAGACTCCAAAAGTAATTTCAATTTTTTTTTTAAATACATCAGAAGCAGGAAGCCTGCTAAACAACCCGTGGCGCCACTGGACGATCGAGATGTTAAAGGAGCACTCAAAATGATAAGGTCATTGCAGAGAAACTAAATGAATTCTTTGCATCGGTCTTCACTGTTGAGGGTGTGAGGGAGATTCCCAAACCTGAGCCATTCTTTTTGGATGACAGATCTGATCCCAAATTGAGGTGTCGTTAGAGGAGATTTTGGAACAAATTGATAAACTAAACAGTAATAAGTCTCCATGACCTGATGGTATTCACCCAAGAGTTCTGAAGGAACTCAAATATGAAATTGCAGGACTACTGTCATCTGTAACCTAACGTTTAAATCAGCTTCTGTACCAAATGACTGGAGGATAGCTAATGTGATGCCAATTTTTTAAAAGGGCTCCACTGGTGACCCTGGCAACTACAGGCCAGTAAACCTCACTTCAGTACCAGATAAATTGGTTGAAACTATTGTAAAGAACAAAACTGTGAGATTGTAGCAGTGCAATGACTCACCAGCATGGCACTTCCTACTGGTCATCCTGGAAATTAGCTTTCCAGCTCCAGAGCGCCCTCTGCTGGCCGATGTCCCTCTTGCCGCTGCCCCCTGTGTCCCTCCCAGACCCCTGTGGCCCTTCCCTAGGGGTTCTGCCCTCTGCAGTACCCCCACAGTCTCTGTGTTTCCCCTCCTAGGGGAACCCCCAACCATCTCTCCCCACCTTGCCTCAGTGGCTACTGCCAATCATCACCAAGCCCCTGCTTCCTGGGGCAAACTGCAGTCTGTCATGGCCATTCATCATGGGCAAGGGGGGGTTGGACCTGCTGCCTTTGCCTAACCCTGGGCTGCACCTCTGCAACCCCAGAACCCACTTTGAGCCTTCACTAAGGCCTCAGTCTGGGGAGTTGCCAGGCTGGAGCTCCCCAACTCCTTTGCCCTTCCCCAGCCCTGCTCAGCTCCAAGGAAGCCCCGTCCTTCTCTCTCCAGCAAGAGAGAGACTCTGACTCAGCCTCTGACTCACAGCCTTTTATGGGGCCAGCTGTGGCCTGATTGGGGTGTGGCCCCAGCTCTGGCTGCTTCCCCAGTCAACCTAGCCTTTTTCAGAAGTGAAGCAATTGCCCTGCTACACAGACACATAGATTAACATAATTTGTTGGGAAACAGTCAACATGGTTTTTGTAAAGGGAAATCATGCCTAATCGATCTACTAGAATTCTGGAGGGGCATCAACAAGCATGCGGACAAAGGAGATCCAGTGGATATAGTGTATTTAGATTTTCAGAAAGCCTTTAACAAGGTTCCTGACCAAAGACTCTTAAGCAAAATAAGCTGTCATGAGATAAGAGGGAAGGTTCTGTCATGGATTGGTAATTAATTAAAAGATAGGAAACAAAGGGTAGGAATAAATGGTCAGTTTTCAGAATGGAGAGAGGTAAATAGCGGTGTCCCCCAGGAATCTGTACTGGGCCCAGTCCTATTCAACATATTCATAAACGTTCTGGAAAAAGGGATAAACAGTGAGGTGACAAAATTTGCAGATGATACAAAACTACGTAAAATAGTTAAGTCCCAGGGAGACTGCGAAGAGCTACAAAAGGATCTCACAAAACTGCGTGACTGGGCAACAAAATGGCAGATGAAATTTAGTATTAATAAATGCAAAGAAATGCACATTGGAAAACATAATCCCAATTATACATATACAATGATGGGGTCTAAATTAGCTGTTACCACTCAAGAAAGAGATCTTGGAGTCATTGTGGACAGTTCTCTGAAATCATCCACTCAATGTGAAGCAGCAGTCAAAAAAAGCAAACAGAATATTGGGAATCATCAAGAAAGGGATAGCTATAAGACAGAAAATATCATGTTGCCTCTATATAAATCCATGGTATGCCCACACCTTGAATACTGCATGCAGATGCGGTCGCCCCATCTCAGAAAAGGTATATTGGAATTGGAAAAGGTTCAGAAAAAGGCAAAAAAAAAATGATTAGGGGTATAGAACGGCTCCTATATGAGGAGAGATTAATAAGACTGGGACTTTTCAGCTTGGAAAAGAGTCAACTAAGGGGGATATGATAGAGGTCTATAAAATCATGAGTGGTATAGAGAAAGTAATTAAGGAAGTGTTATTTACTCCTTCTTGTAATACAAGAACAAGGGGCCACCAAATAAAATAAATAGGTAACAGGTTTAAAACAAACACAAGAAAGTATTTTTTCATGCAATGCACTGTCAACCTCTGGAACTCCTTGCCAGAGGGTGTTATGAAAGCAAATATTATAACAGGCAGGGCGGCTTCAGGCCCCAGCACGCCAAGCTCATGCTGGGGTGGCAAACCGTAGGGGGTGCTCTGCTGGTGCCACGAGGGCAGCAGGCAGGCTGCCTTTGGAGGGTCCACTGGGCCAGCGGTTTTGGAGGACCTTCCACGGGACCAGCGGACCCTCCGCAGACAAGCCGCCAAAGGCAGCCTGCCTGCCATGCTTGGGGTGGCAAAATGCCTAGAGCCGCCCCTGATAACAGGGTTCTAAAGGGAGCTAGATTGATTTATGGAAGATAGGTCCATCAGTGGCTATTAGCCGGGGTGGGCAGGAATGGTGTCCCTAGTCTCTATTTGCCAGAAGCTGGGACTGAGTGACTGAGCATGGATCCCTTGATGATAACCTGTCTGTTCATTCCCTTTGGGGCACCTATTATTGGCCACTGTCAGAGGACAGGATACTGAGCTTGATGGAACTTTGGTCTGACCCAGTATGGCCGTTCTTATGACACCATAACTACGCTCATACAATTACATTACATTAAAAGAACGTTATTCGGCTTGTGAAGTCAAGGATTCAAAAGGTAGGAAATGCCAGCGTGGGCTACAGGGCAAGTGGCACCTCTGTCCCATTTCTGGTCTCTCTGAGTGCTCCCCCTCTGGAGTCAGGCCTTGTGCTTTCACCTCTCCTGGGGTGGAATTTCACAATTCCCTGACTCTCAGACTGGACCCTTCTGGGAGATACAGTACCCTGTGCATCCACCATTCTCACCCTGCAGGTTGGCCCATGATCCTCACCTAGCCTGTCCCAGTCCATTCCTCGAGCTACTCATCCAAGTCCTAGTCCCCTTCCCAGCCAGTCCCAGTCCCCATCATCCAGCTTCCTCCTCTGATCAGTCCCTCTCTGCCATCGGCTTCCAGTTGTCCTCATCACAACCACCCTCCACTCATGTTCTCTATACTACTGGCTCCCAGTTCCAGTATCCCTTCCTGAACTCTTACATCAATATCAGTGTTCCCCCTGCCTGGCTCCTGTCCCAGTCTCCTTGGCCATTCAGTCACAGTTCTCCCACTGTACCAGCACTCCTCCTCAGACTGGTCTCCTTTCCCCACACACAACTGGTCCCCAGCACCAGTCAGTCCCAGTATTCCCCACCTCCTCGTCTGGTGTCAGTCTTCCCACAACTGGCTCCTAGACTCCACCTCTTTTCCTCCTTGGCTCTCAGTCCCAGTTTCCTCCCAGCCCAAGTCCCAGTTTCTTTCTCCCACCTGCTCCCCAGCCCACTTCTAGGCCCAATCTCCTCCCACCAAGCTCCTTGTGCCAATATCTACTCCCACCATCTTCCACCCTGTATGACTTTTATCTTCTCCACATATGAATCAGGCAGCTTCCTCCTCCATGCTGCCAGAGCTCCAGCAGGGGGGTCATTGAGATCACAGGAGAGACAGGCTCCTTGCTCTGAGTTCCAGTGCTTTGGCTCAGTCTGGCCCACAGCAGCCCAGAGCTGCTATTCTAGGGCAAGACCTGCTCAGCCCAGAGCTGGAACATGTCCATTGTGGATAGAATCATGCTCCCTCCCAGTCCCAGTGTGGTTTTTTGCACAAGGATCTTATATGGGCATACAGAAAGGCTATGGCTGAGGTCAAGAGATGTTCATGGTCATCAATCATAGAAGCTGTGAGGAGCTATCTATCAGGTGATGGACTGCTAGATTAATCTATACAGGCTTCTTCTCATTAGGCATTCCCTCCGCTGGTTTCTGTGACAGATTTTTTGTGTTCTTTGCAGATAAGATTGATCTGCTTTACACTTATGGATTCATAGAGTCATAGATTTTAAAGCCAGAAGGGACCATTAGATCAGCTAGTCTGACCTCCTGTATATCACAGGCCAGAGAATTTCCTCCAGTTACTGCTCTGTTTAGCCCGGCCATTTGTATTATATAGAGTATATAAAAATCCTAGCACTCTTTTCTGAGAAGCATTGGCATCCCCAGGCTTTGGAGCAGGGACATGAAATTTGGCATGTGGAACACTGCTTGCTGGTACTATAGAACCAGGAGACAGGGCTCTGCTATGTCATCTTAGCTCCAGAGGAAAGCAAAAGCTTGCAGATAGATGGGAAACACAAGTACATATGATACTAGAGCAACTAAAGGCGCTTCACGTGTATCTACAAGGTACTGGCAGAAACGGGAGATGGCCCCATCTGAACTTTTCACAGAGACATGTTCTGCACCTGTGGATTCATTTATGCCCCAGAGCTAATGAAGGTAGCACTGCAGGAAGCAATTCCAGTAAGTGGCAGAAGCTGACAGAAGGTAGCTGTGCAGGTGTGCAGACAGGAAATGGATGCATCATTTGATTCAACTCTGCAGTCTGAACTCAGTCCTTTAGCAGAGGAATTTGACCCAAACCAGAGTTCTCAGAGATCCTCAGGAGATGAGCTCTTCACTGGAGCCGAGGTGAATTTGCCAATCACCACAACAGCTGTAGTGGTGACAGCAGAGCTACCTATTGGACCTCAAGGAACAGGTCAACCTCGAAGTCAACTGGTCAAATTTGAGGACTATGTCTTGACTTTGCTACTATTGTAGAGACCAGAGATCCCCAAGTGATGCTGTCTCATTGTGCATCCCTTTCTTTCCTATTTTACTGTGCAGAAAGGTGTAGGCAAAATATTGTTGCAAATCACAGATCTATTGCCAGGACATTGGTCATGTAAGTAGGGGAGAATGTAACCCACAGGCTTTATGATGCAGCTTTTGATTTGTAAATCAGCAGAAAAAGAGATAGAAGCAGCGGGAGGAGACAGGGATTTTAGTCTGAATCCTCTGTGTCTCTGTACACACAGCAAGCAGGACAGGGCAACTTCACGAGAAGGACCCCAAACCTTCCGGTAATAGGCTGTGGCAGTTACTAGATATCACAGGTGCTAACTTTTGTTTTTGCTGGTGGGTGTCCCACACTGGTTCCACCCCACCCCCAAGGCCCTGCCCCCAATCCGCACCCCAGGTCCTTGCCCCCACTCCATCTCTTCCCACCCCTGCTCTGCCCCCTCCCCCAAGACCCACTCCTCTGAGTGCCTCCAGCCCACCACTTGCTCCTTTCTGCCCCCTCCTGCCTTAAGGGCAGTGAGGGGGAGAGGGGGCAGAGAGGAGCATGGTGGGGCAGTACCGCTCAACAGCTGATGGGTGGGGCAGCCCTCCTTAACAGCTGGTCAGTAGCACAGCCACTGAAGAGCTGATGGGGGCGCCGGGCCAGCCGCTGAACAGCTGGTTGGTAATCATCCTCAGGGCTGCCGGAGCAGCAGCTCCAAACAGCCCTGTGGGTGCTGAGCACCACCTATTTTTTCTCCGTGGGGCCTGAGCCCCTGAGTCCCCACGGAGTTGGTGCCTATGCTAGACATGCTCAGTAGCTGATTCGTAGGCTGAGTAAGCAGTTTCCATGGAGGGCAGGCAGTCTTGCAGGCTCCTCACTTTTACCTTCTGAGCCATTCAGAACTCCGGGGTGGGAGAGTGAGCAAATTATAAATATAGGGGTTACAGGCAGCTCTGTGGACTCAGCAGCAGATCAGTATAGAACTGAATGATATGTCTGCTGTGAGGGCTGGGTCCCAATCCCTATACTGATCTGGATTCATAGGTGCTGGAACTAGGAGTGCTGGGGGTGCTACTGCACCCCTGGCTTGAAGTGGTTTCCATTATATACAGGGTTTTCAGTTTGGTTTAATGGTTCTCAGCACCCCCTCCCTTTATGAATTGTTCCAGCACCCCTGTCTGGGTACAGGTGGTGTTGTCCAACTTCACATACTGGGGAAGTCCTCCATCAGGATAATAGTTGGCCCACTGCTATACTGGACCTAGACGGAGGGCTGGGAGGGAGGGAGTGTTTGTCACTCCTTGAGGCTACACAGCCTGTGGGATTTATATTGAACTATCGGATAACCGCTCTACACAGGGATTCTATCTCAGTTAAAGAGACTAGGGCAGAGCTGAGGGAGGCAAGGGTTTTAAATTGTTACCTGACTTAGCTGGGCTTGTCGGGGGGAAGACAGTGCCCTGTAGCGTGAAAGCCTTATAGAGATCCAGGGAATGGATGTTTTATATGCTGATCTCAATCTCCATGCCACTTTGGACACAGCCCGCAGCTTTCCTTTCTTAGCAGCACCTGAGGAGACAGTCAACTATTAATCCAAGGGCTGGAAGGCTGCTAGCTGCAGGGATCCTCTGACATTTGTTTGCTGAGAAGGCTCTGTGGTGTTTGAAAAGGAACCGAGATGCTGCCATGCTTTTCAAGCTCTGAAGAATCCAGATGACCCACACATCTTATGGTCACGCTTCAGAGACTGAAAAATCTCCTCTGGCAGGAGGTCCGAGGAGAACGTATTGATATACGTGTGTGCTAAAGTGCAGAAATGTAAATGTTACATTGGAACCTTCCATCTAAATGTATGTAAACAGTGACAAAGTGCGAACGTCAATATGAGAAAAAACAGGAGATTTACTACTTAGTAGATTTTGTTTAAGAAATTATTCATAAATATTCTACGTCCTATTTATAAGGTTTTGGGACGTATATAGTTTCTCTTCAGATCGTATAAATCTTTCGCCTTTTACTTACTAAAAAGCTAAATAGTGTTCACCTTTGAAGCTAGATGGGAACTTTTATTAACACCAAAATGTAGGATTTTACCTACAATAACTTATGGTTTAACTCTGTTTTCTGGAAACTCCTGAAAAGCCAGAACTCTGGCCTGTACTTCAGCACAGAGTTAAGATGAGGTGCAGGACAAAGGGAGAATAATACATATTATCACCTCAGCACCTACCCCTCCTTACATTAATTGCTTAGTTGTTATCAAAACTATGCACACGAACAAGTTGTTTTATGGTTGTACATACATCTGCGGGGTAGAGAATGGGTGTAAAGTATAACCTGGTAATAGTATTTCCAGATAAAACTATGTCAGTATGGAGGTAAGATTGAGAGTAATTTAGGGTAAGATACATTACATCATCCAAATCCATTCACCTCAACTAGCCAGTCCCAGTTTCCACTCCCCCGGCTTCTCATTCCCGTCCCAGTCTCCTTGCCCAATCACTGATAGTTTTTCTCTCAGGCCCAGTCTCACCAGACTCCTTACGGAAATCTACTCCTTTACTTTGCCCTGGCCTTCCTTTTATCTCCTCCACAATCGAATCCACACTGTCCAGCAGTGGGAGGAGGGGCATCGAGAGCACAGGAGAGACAAGCTTCCTGCTCTCTTTCCACTGCTCAGCTCCACCCCAGCCTGAAGCAGCTGGGACCAGTCATTATAAGGAAAGTCTGGCTTCATTTCGGTGGTCCTGGGCTGAAGAGAACCTGGTCAATTGCTATGTGGGGATGCTGCATGCACAGCCCAGTCAGCACTAGAAGCTGTGAGGGCAGGCACGAAACTTGTCAAGGCTAAATTTTAGCCTTGTGTCTCCATGCGGGAACAGGGCTATGTACAGTCACCAATCTACAGCATAGAAATGCAAGAAGTGCCTCCAAGTATCCTGCAATGGGTCTGTTGAAAATTTGTCCTCCTCATATAGGGATACATTTTCCAGCGTCCAGGCAGTGGGTGAGCAAACAGACCATGTGTCCCCTGCGAGTGTCAAATCCCTCACTAGTTCACATACAGAGGTGCCTAAGCAATTGCATGTGCAGCCACCCATGCAGCTAACTCTATTTCCAAGGGTGAACACCTGCAGCATATCTGTACGGGTCAGATGTATAAAAATCTCCTTACCTGAACACGGGTGAGTGCAATGGGTGCATACACATTTTGAACAGCTCACCCATTGCATGGGCCTTTGGAAATGATGGCTGCAGGTTTGCACTGTGTAAAGCATATAACAACATATCGGCATCTTTCCCTCTTTTCTTTTGCATTTACTGCACTAATAAGAATGCACGAGAGTATTCTGAATGCAGGATAATGGCATATAAAGCACTGCCCATCATGGCATCACTTAAACATGATTGAACTGTTCACCCACCACAACAAATATCCCTTTCCCTTCCCCAGCTCTGCTTTTCCACCCCTCCCCTCAGCCTATCTCCATCCCACTCTCTCTCCCCACTTCCCGTCTGGTTAGCATACTGAGAGTGGGCTGTCTTTATGGCCGCAAACCAACAAGTTAGGAATGATGGATGAAATGCAATGAAGTTCCTGCCCAGTAAGTGCTGCTGCTATACAGGGATTGGTTTCTAATGATTTTTAAAGGCCTTTGTTATATATTTTTCTGTTTATTTCCCTTTCTGCTCCTGCAATTGTTGGGTCATGAACTGCCAGGCAGATCATGCTACAGCCTCATTGCTAAGTGCTGTTTATGTTGAGAGTCAGAGGGACCAAACACTGTCTGCCAGTTCAGAGAAATGGAAGCCTTCATAAATTTTAAAGATGGACACATCCAAGACCTAATTTAGACTCCAGATCTGAAGTAGAATAAAATAGCTCTAAACCTTTCAGCTAATAAAACACATACCATGAACCTTCCTACAACTTTCACTTACAGTTATCTGTAATACAAGGTTATGTTCCCTCAAATTCTGGGAGCAGAAAGATTTCATCCTTCATTCTTACAGTGCACAGATTGCCTTACTGGTTGGCAAGGGAATTATATAGGAAACATTACACCGGGAAGAGCTGACCTTGTCCTTAACCTCAGCACATTTTTCAATTAGTGCCCTGGGAGATAAATTAATTCTGTTAATCTACAGAGGTGTCTAAGATGCTGAATTGGGGTTTCAATATTTTTCAAAACTCTCTTCCTTAAAATCAATAGCCAGGCCATAGAATGGAAAGTTATGCCATCTGAAAAAAAACCAAACCACTGTATTTATAGCATTGTCACCATCTGCGGCATTGTACATTGCCATCTGCCAGGGAGCAAGGAGAGAGGTTAAAGCTGGTGTGTGTATTCCGACAAACTATGGCGCCAATTCTGCAAACTTTTCCTCACCTGACTAGTCCCACTGAAATCAAAGGGACTGCTTGCATCAGTAAGAACCACCCATGTAGCCAGGAGATTGCATGACCAGCATCACCTTCTTGATCTCAATCGTGCTGCAGTTTCACCAGACATGACTAAGAACTGAAAGAGAGACTCTCTGTAACGATCCAGGGAAGTATAATAAAGGCAAGGCACAAACATACACACTGGGTATTTCCTAGTGAGTTTTCATGACGGTAGCATTGTTTGCAATGTAACCCCTAATCGGCTAGTCAGTGCTAGTGGTATGACGGTAAGTGTTTCTAAGGCCTCATCCAGACTAGGGGAGGAAAATCGATCTTAGATACGCAACTTCAGGAATAACGTAGCTGAAGTCGAATATCTAAGATCGAATTACTCACCCGTCCAGACGGCGCGGGATCGATGTCCGCGGCTCTCCGTGTCGATTCCGGAACTCCGTTCGGGTTGATGGAGTTCCGGAATCGATGTAAGCGCGCTCGGGGATCAATATATCACATCTAGACTAGACGCGATATATCGATCCCCGAGCAATCGATTTTAACCCGCCGATACGGCGGATTAGTCTGGACGTGGGCTAAGCTAGCACAGTGTCGATCTAGTCTACGGTGTCACCTGTTTAGTAGCATCTGGAACAAGGGCAAGGTATAAGGGGCCAGATCCAAAGGTATTTGTTCAATAGGAGTTAGGCACCTACATACCTTTGAGGATGTGGGCAGAGTGTCAGAACAGTGCCTAGAGCTCTTATAAGGATGTGCACATGTAACTCTGACAGACCCTGGTGGTCATCAAACCTGGGGCCCCTGGAGCCTAGTACATGAGCCTGTACTGCATGAGCTGAAAGCCACTGGCTCTTAGCTAAGGCTGTAGAGCAGGCTCATTAATTTCTCTCTCAAAATGGTCTCGGTGCCACTAGATAAAACAGAACATCACAGCCAGGAGGTGTGTGGATTACACACAGAGGTGAAAGTAATTTAAAGGACTTACTGGTACTCCACAGTCCTTGCAGTGGGGGTGGCTCAACCAGAAGAGGTGCGTCCTCTATCGGAAGAGATGGGGCCTTGAAATCCCCAGGCACTTTAAATCAGGATTTAAAGGGCCTGGGGGTGGGACTGTGGTAGCAGCAGCTGAGAGCCTTGGGCCCTTTAAATCATTCCCAGAGCTACCAGCTGCAGACGCTGGGAGCCCTGGGGGTGATTTAAAGGGCTGGGGCGGCTCCAGGCCCCAGCACGCCAAGCATGTGCTTGGGGTGGCAAGCCGTGGGGGGCGCTCTGCCGGTCGCTGGGAGGGCAGCAGGCAGGCTGCCTTCGGCGGCATGCCTGCGGAGGGTCCACTGGTCCCACGGCTTCGGTGGACCCTGCTGGAGGTCCACTGAAGCCACGGAACCAACGGACCCTCCGCAGGCACGCCTGCGGGAGGTCCACCAGAGCCGCGGAACCGGCGACTGGCAAAGCACCTCCTGCGGCATGCCACCATGCTTGGGGCGGTGAAATGTCTAGAGCCGCCCCTGCCGGGGGCTCCAGTTGCTGCTACCATAGTGGAACACTGGGCCCTTTAAATCACCATTGGAGGGGCCCCGGCCTCTAGCAGAGCTTTAAAGGGCCCAGGGCTCTGTTGCAGTAGCAGCAACTGGAAGCCCCTGTGTCATAAACAGATAGCTAAGGGTTAATGTCTCTTTCACCTGAAGCACCTAACCAGAGGACCAATCAGGAAACCGGATTTTTTCAACTTTGGGTGGAGGGAATTTTGTGTCTGAGGTCTTTGTTTTCTGGCTGCCTGCTTTCTCTGAGCTTTGGAGAAGTAGTTCTGTTTTCTAATCTTCTGTTTCTAAGTGTAAGGACAAAGAGATCAGATAGTAAGTTATATGGTTTCTTTTCTTTGGTATTTGCATGAATATAAGTGCTGGAGTGCTTTGATTTGTATTCTTTTTGAATAAGGCTGTTTATTCAATATTCTTTTAAGCAATTAACCCTGTATGGTGTCACCTTAATACAGAGAGACCATTTGTATGTAATTTTCTTTCTTTTTATATAAAGCTTTCTTTTAAGACCTGTTGAAGTTTTCTTTACTGGGAAATTTCAGGAAAATTGAGTCTGTACTCACCAGGGAATTGGTGGGAGGAAGAAATCAGGGGGGAGATCTGTGTGTGTGTTGAATTTGCTAGCCTGATTTTGCATTCCCTCTGGGGGAATAGGAAAGTCCTTTTTGTTTCCAGAACTGGGAACGGAGAGGGGGAGTCACTCTGTTTGGATTCACAGAGCTTGTGTCTGTGTATCTCTCCAGGAGCACCTGGAGGGGGAAAGGGAAAAAGGATTATTTCCCTTTGTTGTGAGACTCAAGGGATTTGGGTCTTGGGGTCCCCAGGGAAGGGTTTTCAGGGGGACCAGAGTGCCCCAAAACACTCTAATTTTTTGGGTGGTGGCAGCAAGTACCAGGTCCAAGCTGGTAACTAAGCTTGGAGATTTTCATGCTAACCCCCATATTTTGGACGCTAAGGTCCAAATCTGGGACTAAGGTTATGACACCCTGGTCCTTTAGTTCACTGCTAGAGCTCTGCCGCCGCTACCCCAGGGCTCCCGCAGCAGGGCTCGAGTGGCAATTTAAAGGGCCCAGGAGGGTAGCAGCAGTGGGAGTCCTGAGCCCTTTAAATCGACACCTGAGTCACGCTGCCAGAGCCCCGGGGTAGCAGCAGCAGCCAGGGGCTTGGGCAGTGATTTAAAGGGTCCAGGGATCTGGTAGCCGCTGTGTCCCGGGTCCTTTAAATCATCCACGGAGCCTGCCGGAGCCCCGGATAGTAGTGGTGGGGCTCCAGCGGCTATTTAAAGGGTCCAGAGCTGCGGTAGCCGCTACCACCCTGGCCCTTAAAATAGCCGTCAGACCCCTGGGGCCACCTCCCCAGGGCTCCAGCAGCAGGGCTCTGGGGATGATTTAAAGGGCCCGAGGCGGCAGCGGCTACCAGAGCCCTGGACCCTTTAAATCATCCCTGGAACCCTGCTGCCAGAGCCCTAGGGAGGTGGTAGCGGGGCTCCTGTGACTATTTTAAGGGCTGGGGCAGTAGCAGCTGCCACAGACCCGGATCCTTTAAATAGCCACAGGAGCCCCACCACCACTGCCCCAGGGCTCTGGGGACAATTTAAAGGGCCTGGTAGCTGCGATAGGCGCCCCGAGCCCTTTAAATCACTGCCCAAGCCCCTCTGCCGCTTCCCCAGGGCTCTGGCAGCAGGGCTCTGGCTGCAGTTTAAAGGGCCTGGGGCTCCAGCTGGAAGGCCCAGGCCCTTTAAATTGCTGCCAGGGGAAGCCGATCTGCCCCGATATGGCACGCCGGCTCTTGCCAGTACGCTGGTCTGGGGTGTACGGGCTCATTTTCGCCTCTGACTATACACACATGCTATGTCAACACTTCGCAGTTATCCCAGTTGATTGGCACCCAGGTCTGAAAGCCTGGGATTGCCTGGCCTTGGTGTGAGCCTCACCACTGGAAAGCCCTATCAGCATTACTATGTCTTTACCGTTTCTGCACACAATCATGTCTAGGGGCATATCCTGTGGGTCTTTGTGTTGAGATGCTCCAGGATTCTTTCCCACTCAGTTGTGCCAGCTTGGGGGAGAACTTGTCTCACCTCAGGGGAATTGTGGGAAGGTACTGGAGGCCTATCAGCACTTGTGCAATTCATCTGTGTCCTCACTGCAAAGTTGGTGGGTTCCAGCCTAAGTATAAGCAAAGCCTGGATTCTAACCATGGGGCCAGCTAGCCCAGGCTTAAAACACCTTCAAACCTGGGTCAGAGGTTTTTCTGTGCAGATATTGGGGGCGAGGGGATTAAGGCTAAAATCGAGGCAAGAGCCTAGGTTAACTGCATGCTGTAGACATACTCACAGCAGGTATCACCCTGCCTCAGAACAATTTCAATACACAACATCCCCAGGGATGTAAAGAGTCAATGACTCCAGGTTATATGCAGTGAAAACTTCTAAAGCAAGGCATTAGGGGGAGACATTTATAGGGGAAAATGTGAAAAAATAAAAGAAAATGTCCTACTATATAAAGCAAACAATGAGCAACCTCATTAACACCTCCCACACTCCCTGGCCTTCCCACCAGCTTATTCTGAATGTGACCGTAGTGGTCTTCTAGAACATGTCTGCACAGCTAACACGTCTGAGAGACCTGCTTTTCTCCCAGCCAGGTGCTGGCAGCCAAGTACAGCTGGGAAGTGCAGTCAGTGGCTCAGGAATAGTTAAACCATTTCAGGAGTCTAAGTACAATGGTAACATCAGACTGAGTGCTTCCTATAGAACACCAGTGCCAGCCCAGAGACTTTGTGCTCATGCTGAGGGCATGAGAAATCTGTTCAAAGCAAGTCCAGCACCCTGGCTGATTCTCTAAACCTACTTACATAGTCGTTGAAAAGACCTCCCATGAAATCACCACTGTGTTTGATTCCTGCAATTGTGAATATATGTTTGATTACAAATGTTAGGTGTTAGACCTGGCAGGTGGGAGCCAGTAATAGTATCTGTAATATGTCAGTGAAAATGAAACAGCCATTTCATATTGTTGGGTCTAAACTTTTGGTGAACTTTGGAGCCAAAAAACACCCAGACTGGCCGTCTCTGCATAATCCTTTCTGAACCTTTTTTGAACAAAGCACTGACCTGCAAACTACTCATGACACCCCCTTCCTCAAGTAGCCATTAGCCTTTATCTCTATGCATTTACTTGTTAAACTTGCTCTTCCTGTAAAATCTTGATTGATTATGCATGACCATTATCTTTTGTTAATCACTTTGTTTACTTCTGTGTATAAATATTGATGCCCACCCCTAATAAAGGGGCCACACTTATTCTAAAGCTTTTGGGGTAGTGTGTGCCCGTTGATCAACGCATTTGTGTCTGGTCTCTGACAGAATTGTGGGCCCATATTCCAACTCCGCACAACCTCGGGTGTTGGAGAGGTGAGTGAGGACTTGCTTTATTACCTAACAATTTGGGGGCTCGTCCGGGATTCCTTCTGGTGCGGTACCTCTGTCCAGTGGTCAGACCACTCATATATGAATTGGCAAGGCGCCACAGGAGATTTCTCCTAACCAATTCAATATTGAGGGGTCGTGTATTGGACAGCAGGGTAAACGCCAGTTGGAGGGCTCCTGTCAGACACCATGGGTCAAGGGACTAGCGTGCCTCTTGAGAGTCCGTTGGGGATTGTAAATAAGTTATGGAATGAAGGGAAACTCCCAGTACAGACAGGAATGTCTAGGAAGAAGTTGTACACACTATGTGTAAGGAATTGGACTGGGTATACCGCGGTATTGGCCGACTCGGAGATGAGGTGGCCTTCGTATGGCTCTTTCGAGCAGGCTGCCTTAAGAGGAGTAAAGAGCCAGATCGAAAAAGACCATCCGGGACAGTTATGTTACTGGTTTTGTTGGGACACAGCAGCAGAGCTGTGGAAATCTTTAAAAATTATGGCAGTCAGGTACTCTCCCGAGAGTGAACCCCCTCCAGGTTATTTCGATGAAGGGTGTAGACCACGGCGTGTTTTGACTCGTCAGCTGGTCCCCTCTGCACCTGCCCCTATTCCTCCGCAGGGGAACTCTCTCCTTGTAGCAGAGGGGAATCTGCAGGATCCCAGATTGGAATTTGTGCAGAAGGATGAGGAGGAATTGGAGGGGCCAACCTCGGGAGGAGTAGTTACTAGGCTTAGGTCCAAGCAGGTACAGCAGGGTGCATGTCCCCCCCCTGAGGATAGCCTAGAGGATGTCTCTGTCAAATCTCTTGCGAATAATAAAAGTATGGTTATAGAGATGCCTTTACAGGTGCACGATCAACCTTATATGAGCAATGATGGACGATTGCAACATGCTAGTATTGTGGAATATAAAGGATGGCTAGAATGGGATTTGAAAGAGTGGGGACAGTTGTCAGGGTCTTTTGGGGAAAATCCCCGAAAGATCATAGAACTTCTAGAAAGATTGTTTTTAAGTTATAATCCTACTTATACGGATGTGGATCAGTTGTTAAGTAGAGTTTTGACTGGAGAAGAACGTAGTAGATTGTGGATGGCAGAAAGGACATGGGGAGATAGCAATGCAGCTAATGTTACTTGGATGGATAGGCGGGATCTGGCCGCTGGCTGGAATCCCCTAGACTGGACTCAGCTAAGGCTGACTCAGCTGCAAACAGATAGAGAGCGATTGTTAGAGAGACTCAAGGAAATGGCTCGCCGCTCGCCTAATCAGGCTAAGTTCATGCAGATTCGGCAGGAATCTGATGAGCCGCCCAGAAAGTTCTGGTCGAGGCTATTGGAGGGGGCCCGAATGTTCACTCAGATGGATCCTGAGAGAGAAGCAGACCACCCTACTCTTATTTCATTTTTTGTGAATCAGTCGGTGCCCCCTGTAAGGGATTACTTCTTAAAGTTTCGCCCTGGTTGGGGAGGTGAGTCAGTCACTTCAGTGTTGGACGTAGCTGATTTTGCCTGGGAGAAAGAAAGGGAAAGTAGTAAAAAGAAAGAGAAAAAGGAAGAATATAAGCTGATGGCTTTAGCTTTTCACGGTGGTGTTCGAGGCAAAGGCCGTGGCCGTGGCAGGGGATTCCAGGGTGCCCGGGGAAGAGGGTCCTGGCGACCCCAGCCATCAGGAAATTGTTTTCAGTGCGGACAGCCTGGTCACTTTAAACGTGAATGCCCCTGGGGACGCCCAGAGGGTCTGGTTGCATCCGCAGATGCTTATACAAGTGAGGAATACACCCCTGCACCACCAGCTCAGCCCATCCCCCAGGCCTGGATCAACTACGGAAAACAGCAGCAGCCGCAGCAAACTCAGCCTCCTCAATAACGGTACCCCGGGGGCGAAGGCAAACAATGTGATGGTCTTATTTCCTTAATGTCTTTAGCCGGCTCCTTTCTCGCTTTCTGCCCTCCCAGCAAAGAGCCTCGTTTAACCCTTTCAGTCCAGGGACTGCCTGTCTCTTTCCTCATTGATACTGGGGCTACTTTCTCTCTTTTAAATCATGCCCCCTCTCCCTGGCTATCCTCTGAGGTTAAAACTGCGACTGGGGTGGAGGGCAACCCACAGTCTCTGGGACTCACTTTGCCTTTGAATGTTATTTATGCTGATAAATGTTTTTCTCACCGTTTTCTTTTTTCCCCAGCTTGTCCGATCCCTTTGATGGGCCGGGATTTACTCTGTAAGCTTGAGGCTACTTTAACCTGCACTCCTGAAGGGGTAGGATTATTGATGACAGTGTTAGGAGATTCGGCCCCTACTCAGGGTAATTGGGAAACACCCCCCTCTCTCTCCCCTGACCTCACTGACTTGCCTTCAACCCTCTGGGGAATTTCTGACACTGATGTTGGCCTGCTCCTTTCGGCAGAGCCCGTAAGGATTCAGGTAAAGCCTTCCTTAAACCCCCCGTCAGTCCCTCAATACCCCCTGTCGCTGGAAGCCCGGGAGGGCATCCGCCCCATTATTGAGGGATTCATTGCACAAAAGCTAGTCCGCCCTCAGCGCACTCCCTGTAACACCCCTATACTGCCTGTCAAAAAGCCTCCTAAAAAGGACGGAGACCCTGTTCGTTGGCGCTTTGTACAGGATCTACGAGTTGTTAATCAGTATGTGGTCCCTCTTCATGCAGTAGTTCCTGACCCAGCTACTATCATCAGCCAAATCCCCTGGGATGCTGAGTGGTTCACTGTTATTGACTTAAAATCAGCTTTTTTCAGCATTCCTGTGCACCCAGACTCTCAGTATCTCTTTGGTTTCACCTGGGAGGGACAAAGTTATGTCTGGCAACGACTTCCTCAAGGCTACAGAGACAGCCCCACGATTTTCAGCCAGTGCCTCCGCCACGACTTGGAAGGTTTCACCAGTCCGCAGGGATCCACATTGGTCCTATACGTAGATGACATCCTATTAGGTAATCGCGAAGAAGCTGCCCTCCGCATCGATGGTAAGGCACTTTTATTATACCTACACACCAGAGGCCACAAGGTAGACCCTAAAAAGATTCAGTGGGTCTCACAGAAGGTCCGATATCTGGGCTTCCTGTTAACCCCAGAAGGAAGACAGATGGACCCAGCCCGCATAAAGACTATTCAAAACTGCCCTCTACCGAACACCAAGAAACAACTTCGAGGTTTCTTAGGATTAATTGGCTTCTGTCGCCCCTGGTTGCCGTCCTGCGGGGAGTTAAGCAAACCGCTCCACCGACTCACTGCTAACCTTGCTCCTGACCCTTTGCAGTGGTCCCCGGACACTATTCAAGCCTTTCAGTTACTCAAGGACAGTGTGGCCTCCTCCATGTCTCTCCGCCCCCCCAATTACAGCAAACCCTTTCACCTTTTTGTCCACGAGAGGGGCGGAATTGCTAGTGGTGTCCTTACCCAGCTGAGCGGGCCCCACCATTTCCCGCTTGCTTTTTACTCTCAGCAAATCGACCCTGTCGCTCAGGGAACCCCATCCTGCACCCGGACTCTGGCAGCAGCTGCCCTGCTGATCACAAAGGCAAAGAGCCTAACCCTGGGTCATTTTACCACGGTTTGGACCTCTCATGCCTTGTCAGCCCTTCTGCGTAGGGGCACAACCCAAGTCTTTTCGGCCCATCGTCAGCAACAGCTAGAGGCCGAACTCTTAGAAGACACTAACCTAATTTTTGAAAGGTGTGGACCCCTTAATCCAGCTACCTTGCTTCCTGACCTGCCAGTCCCCCAGGACCAGCACGACTGTGTGGAAGTAGTTTCCAGCATCTTACAGATAAGAGACAACCTGTTTGACGTGCCACTGGACAACCCCGATTGCATCCTCTTCTCGGACGGAAGCTCCTTCTATGTTGATGGCAAGCGTTTCACTGGTTATGCTGTCACCTCTGAATGGGACATTCAAGAGGCCGCCTCACTGCCAGGCAACTGGGGAGCCCAAGCCGCTGAACTCTATGCCCTGGCCCGAGCTTGCCAGTTGGCCGCTGGTAAGACCGTTACCATTTTTACTGATAGCAAATATGCTTTTGGAGTTGTGCATTGTCATATCCACCTCTGGAAGTTTCGAGGTTTCCAGACAGCTGCCGGTAAACCCATTCAGCACCTCCCCCTCATCCACAAGCTTTTGGACGCCCTCCAAAAACCCTCCGTCCTGGCTGTAGTTCACTGCCGGGCCCATACTAAAGATAGCAGCCCCGTTACCCGTGGGAATGCCCTGGCTGACGCCTCCGCCAAGAAGGCTGCCACCTTACCTTTAGCCATGCCCACATTGGCTATTGCAACCTCCTCCTTTACTCCACCGCACCCCGTACCAGTACCCGCTGCTGAACTAAAATCATGGGAAAGCCTCGGGGCCACTCTGGTCAAAGGGACCTGGCTTATGCCAGATGGCCGAGCCTGCCTCCCTCGCTCCACATACCCTGTGGCAGTTCGCTGGCACCATGATAAAGGGGGTCACTACGGCACGCACGCCCTCGTGGACACTATCGCTCGCTTTTGGTATGCTCCAGGCATTCAACCCTATTGCCTATCAATAGTGAAAGCATGCAGCACATGTCAGCGTAATGGACCTGCTCCACCTCTTAACAAAATTAAGGGTGGAAGACCTCCGCCTGCTGCTCCATTTCAACATCTTCAAATTGATTTTGCAGATATGCCAAAGGCTTTTGGAAAAAAGCACCTCCTTGTTTTGGTTTGCCCTCTGACTTCCTGGGTCGAAGCTTTTCCTACTGCTAATTGTACTGCTGCCACAGTGGCGAAGATTCTCCTTAGAGATATTGTACCCCGTTTTGGCATCCCTCTTGTGCTCGACTCAGATCGCGGACCTCACTTTACTGGTCATGTCCTTGGCCATTTAGAACAAGGACTGGGCATTTCACACTCCTTTCATACACCCTACCACCCCCAGTCTAGCGGGAAAGTTGAGCGTATGAATAGGGAACTTAAGTTTACATTGGCTAAATACTGTCAGGAAACAGGATTAAAGTGGCCTCAGGTACTTCCCTTGGTCCTATTTCACCTTCGTACTCGCCCAACCCGCGCATTGGGATTATCCCCCTTTGAACTGCTCTATGGACACCCCCCTTTCAAAGGCGGGGCGCTACCACGTGCTGATGTTTCACTATTGGGAGGGGATCATATGACTGCGTGTCAGTTTCTCTCCCTACAGGCTCGCCTCCGTACCCTTTGGAAAGCCTCGCAGTTTTCCCAGACCGTGCCGCTGGAGGAACAAATCCACCCGTTCCAACCAGGGGACTTCGTCTGGGCCAAAAAGTTCGTTCGTGACGACACCCTCCAGCCAAGGTTTACTGGACCCCACCAGGTTCTTTTGACAACCCAGACTGCAGTGTTCCTGGAAGGACGCAAATCTTGGATCCACCACTCCCACATCAAGCCAGCCGTAGTGGACCACAGTGACGGACCAGCAGCTCTTGTCACCACTGAGGACACTGCCTTCGACCAGTGGACCAGCTTACCTCTCTCAGACATTAGACTTAAATTAACTCGAAAAAAATGAGAGGACCCTTTATTCTGACAACTGTATGTTTTTTATGCTTTTTCAGTTTATTTTCTGCTTATGAAGATAATGCTTTTATTAGATATTCCCATGAGGTTAAAACTCGTATTTTAGGAAATAGAAGTGATTGCTGGGTATGTACTCAATTTCCAGTAAATGCAGCACAGGGACTCCCCTTCACACCCATTCCCCTAACCACTGCTAATATGACTTGGATGCCACCGACTAGAATAAAAGATCCAGTCCAACCCAATCTTACATGGGACAAAACAGAAGTGCCAATTAACAAATATCTCAGGGTAACCAATCAAACAGGATCACTGTGTTTTGTTAAAGAAAAAGGGTCAACTTTTGTGGGAACAAGTAAATGCAACATATATTTTAATGGCACCGCCTTTAGTAAAAATCTTGGCTTCAAGCCTTGCGCATCCCACTTATCCCATATGTGGATCCCTCACCCCGATCCAACCTTTTCAACTTTTTCATGGAGGGGCAGGTTTTCAGAGTCAGTTTTTAAAAAGCCCTGCTCAGAGCTCGAGGGTGTCCAACTAATTGTTAAAGGATACACAATTGCCTTCTACAACTGCTCAAGCAGTACTACACTGCCCTTTGAGGACAACACTACCAAATTGTGCCTCTGCAGTTCACACAACGACCCCTCTGCGTTACCAGGGGAACAGTGGTACAACGGGCAGTGGGTTACCTCCTACTTTGAGAAATGGAATACCCAAAACGCATTATATGGAACATACTGGGTGTGCGGGCCCAAGGCTTATTATTTCCTCTCCCCTGATTGGGCAGGGTCATGTTATTTGGCATGGCTAGCACCGCCTTCTCGGATCTCCCTCACCCCCCCTCATTTTCCCCACGTTCGTAACATCCGTGAAACTGACAGAGATATTAATCTCCGTGATGGTTTGTCCTGGCAGCGGTGGGCTGGTCACACTAGCTTGAAGGGTGCTATCATCCGTCTACAGGGACTATTAGAATCTTTGACCAATGAAACTGCAACCCTATTTGAGAACCAGGCCGGGGAAATGTCCCAGCTGCGCCAGTTGGCTTTGCAAAACAGAATGGCTTTAGATATGATGTTAGCAGCCCAGGGAGGAACTTGCGCCCTCATAAATGAAGAATGCTGTGTTTTTGTAAATGACACCTACTCTGACACTTTTCAACGTACCAAACACCTAAGGGAAATGGCTAAAAACTACTCCTCTGGCCAGCCACCTTATGATTGGTGGGGAGCCTTATGGAATTGGCTGCCCGGATTTGGGTGGGTTAAAAACCTCTTGGTGGGTGTTGTTGGGGCCATGGTAGTCCTTATAATACTGTGTTGCTGTATTCAGTGTGTCCCCTCCCTCATAAACTCATGTAAGTCAGTTTATTCTTTTCCCACTTCAGCTAAAAGCCTTACTCTCTTCGAATTGGCCCAGGCTGAAATTGCCAAGCGGCCCTTGAGATCTTGAAATAGGGTGTAGCTTTTTGATTAATAGTTATCTCAAAGCTACAAATGGAGGAATGTTGGGTCTAAACTTTTGGTGAACTTTGGAGCCAAAAAACACCCAGACTGGCCGTCTCTGCATAATCCTTTCTGAACCTTTTTTGAACAAAGCACTGACCTGCAAACTACTCATGACACCCCCTTCCTCAAGTAGCCATTAGCCTTTATCTCTATGCATTTACTTGTTAAACTTGCTCTTCCTGTAAAATCTTGATTGATTATGCATGACCATTATCTTTTGTTAATCACTTTGTTTACTTCTGTGTATAAATATTGATGCCCACCCCTAATAAAGGGGCCACACTTATTCTAAAGCTTTTGGGGTAGTGTGTGCCCGTTGATCAACGCATTTGTGTCTGGTCTCTGACAGAATTGTGGGCCCATATTCCAACTCCGCACAACCTCGGGTGTTGGAGAGGTGAGTGAGGACTTGCTTTATTACCTAACAATATATCAACAATGTTTAAAGGTGAGATTTTTCAAAAGCTGATAAGAGCTGGTGCCTAAATCCCTTAAGATGCTTTTGAAATTCCCACCCTAAAACGCTGCTGGCGTCTCATGCTGTCATATTTAGGTCTGCAGGAGAGAAACCTTGACTCCATGTTGAAAAGTGGTCTAAATATTGTAATCAGAGCAGAATAAATATGAATATCTGAAGCAGCTTAACCTTTCATTCCCTCATTTTAAATGACTGGGTGTGGTAGTTGCGGTTTTTTTAAGTGGTGGGCCGGATCCAGAGTTGATATAAATTGATGGAGTTCCACTCACTTCAATGGAGCAGCTTTGATTTATGCCAGCTGGGGATCTGACTCCCTCTGTATTTAGCTGTGTGTATGAAGTAACCAGATAAATATTATCAAACTGCAAATACATTCAGAGAAGTGTTGGTTATCCAATGCTCAGCATTCGTAATGACTGTGTAAGAGACAGACATTCAGACTAGAAATAAGGCATGCATTTTTAACAGCAAGGGTAATTAACCATTGAAACAGCTTAGCTAAGGCTGTGGGGGAGTCTTCGTATTTGAGATCTTTAAACTGAGATGGGATGTCTTCTAAAACTCTTGCTCAGCCTGGAAGTTTTGGGCTTGAAGTAGGAATTACTGGGTGACATCCTTTGGCCTGTGCTACACAGAAGGTTAGATTAGGTTATTGTAATGGTCCCCTCTAACTTTCATAGCTATAATTTAATAGCTGTAAGAATATTAAATACAATACATAGTGACAACAGCTGGATTAAGCTCCACAGATTCACTTCACTGGGGTCTGGGTGAATACTTCTTTTGGTTTAGATCCACCTGGATTCACAGCCCACAAGTTTCTCTTTCCATTTTAAGTTACATCAAACTCAAAACCTCAATGGGAAACTTCGTCAAAGCCACCACATTTTGCCTCGCTTGACATCAAAATTATTACAATCAGCCAATTTCATGTTTTCCATGCAAGCCCATAAAGTGTCCATGCTCATCCAAAACCAAGCCCAGGTTTTGTTCAGAGCCTTCCAATCACCTGAGTCAGAATTTCAAGTTTTCAGTGAAGCCTAAAACCCACTGAGTTTCTCCTAAGCCTATGTCCAGGTGTGATTATTTCACACAGCTCCAGTACTGACAGCTGGGACTTAGCGTCAAGCAACGCACCACATGGTATGTCCACGATGAAGCTGAAGGAAGAGACAAGGGAAAAAAAGGCATTTAGGCTGTTATCTGTATGATGGGGAAGAATGAATTTACAATCTAAGCCTGGAGGCCTTCAGGGCTGCCCAGAGGATTCAGGAAGCCTGGGGCAAAGCAATTTCAGGGGCCTCTTCCATAAAAAAAAGATGCAATACTATAGAATACTATATTCTCATGGGGGCGTGGGGCCCAGAGCCTGGGGCAAATTGCCCCACTTGCCTCCCCACCCTTCTTGGGCAGCCCTGGAGACCTTACAGTTGCTTACAAAGATACCTTCCAGGCTTCGGAGTGGAAAGTTAGATCATATTCTCCTCATAAACGTGATTGTATTTATACAGCAGGACCAAAGCCAACACAAAATATAAAGTAAATGGGACTGAAAGCTAATTAATAATTGCTGCTGAGGAAACAGAAAGTCACAGAAATTCCTCTTGTTGCAGCTGGAACTTGCAAAGGGAAAGAACAGATGATTAAAAGGTCTCCCTTGCCATTGAGGTTCTCTGGCTTTGGCAGAACTGGGGTGGGTCTGCTGACCAGAAGGAAGGCAGAATGTAGGGAGCCCATGCCCGGAGCGCCATCATCCTTGTGTGTTCCAAAGCAGTGAGCAGGGTGGCTGCAGAAAAAGTGTGGTAGCGCCAATGTATCCGTCCCTGACTATTGTGGTGTATTGAGGACTCTGTTGGAATTGCAAGCTATTATTTCACGAGTTGTGGGGTGAGGGCTCTATATGAAACTGTGGCAGTTTGCAACCAGTCAGCCTAGAATAAGATGGCTTTTTGTTTTAGGGAGCAGCCTGCTTTGTCTCTCCCTGTTTTTCTGAATTCTAACACATAACGTAGTGTTACATTTCTACCTTTCAGCAAAAGTACTTCATGTTTTTATTTAACTTCTCTGTTTGCATGTGGTGAACATAACAGCTATGTGGATCCACCAACCACCCCCCAGGTGTGGATAAGAGGGACAGAATAACAGCCACAAAGGTTGCTGCATGCCTCAGGTTGTAGTAGCTACCCCAGACCATTTCTGCTACCACTCCACAGCCTGGGGTTGAGGATTCTTTCCCCCTACTCCATCCCCTGAGGTTTCCTGAGCACACTTGTGCTGTGCACTGAGACAAGCATTTGGCCTAGAAGTCAAATAGAGTGAAATGCTGGCCCCACTGAAGTCAATGGGAGTTTTGCCACTGATTTCAATTGGGCCAGGGTTTCACCCCTAAAAATCAGAACATTGTTTAAGAAAACCCCTTACTATTAGACAAGTAACAAGTGTGCAAAATGTTACCAGTAACAGGTGCTGAGGATGCTGCCTCAGGACTTGTACGTGGAACTCCGTTTCTGCAGAACCCTTCCCCCCTCTTCAGTGGAGGCAAAGTGCAATAGGGCAAAAGTCACCACCAACCCAGTGCTCTCTGCTAGTCCAGCCATGCAGCAGCATTGACGGTGCCTTTTCAGAAGGCATTTGCAAGAGAAAGGGGCTTTAATAGCAGCCATTGAGAAAAAATAGTTAAAAAACTAGTTGTCCAAATTAAAAAAAGGCCAGTCATTGAATGCAAAAGCCACCCCATGACAGAATTTGGAAAGGAAGCAGTAGCAGTTATTTTGGAAAGAAAATGAGCTTGATTTGCTCCTCATTCACCCTGTTTTTACACCAGGTATAACCACATTGCTTTCTGTGACCTGGCTCCTGGCATGTGCGGAAGGAGAATCAGGCCTGACAGTTCCTTTTGCCTCCCTCCCCCTTTCGCCTGTTGTCATCATTTAAAATATTTGGGGGGGATTTTACGACCGTTTCCCCTTAGATGTGTGGTGCCGGCTATTCCCTTTGTATTTACAACTTCATAATTTCGGAATCTGTCACAATCAGCGCTGAAGGAGCGTAGCTGGGAGTAATGAAATAATGTGAAGACCGTGCTGCAACGTGGAGACAGCCTGCATTTCTCTTGGCAGATGCAGAGTGAATAATATTTAGGGATGCGTGTTTATAAATCAGTGCACTCTTTAATTAAGCAAAACATTTTACCAAAAAAGAATGAATAAGCAATTCATGGCACTCAGCCTGGCCTATTATCAAAGTGCTTGTACATGATAAAGTACAATTGCTTGTTTGTCTTTAGAACTAATTATCAGCCAGTTGTTTTATTTTTATTTCAGAGCTCCTTGCAAAGCAACAAGATAAAGATCTACATTTAGGAGCACTGGGCTGGTGTTGTTTGTTTTTTTTTTTTTTTGGTCTCTCTTTCAAGATTGTGCGATTTGCCATTAGCAGGGTCTGGGAAGGAGGGATGCTTATGCAGCCACTGCCATGAAAATGAGTGGAGATACAGGCTCTCAGGACTAGATCTACAGCTCACTGAAATCAATGCAGCAGCTCCCATGGACTGCAATGGGCCTTGGATCAGGTCCAAATTCAGGGCTGGAATGGGAAGGGCCACATGGTGGTGCACTCCTGGGTGTAGAAACACATGGAGCTGCTTGTGGCCCAGCACATGTACAGATCAAGTTTTGCCTGGGGACAGGAGGCTCTGCTCCCTCCTAATCCCCACATGGACACAAGCTGCCTAGGGAAGAGATGAGGGGAGGGTAGGCTCACCCCAGCTCTACAGCCACACATAAACTAGACAGCAGAGCTGGCCAAGTGCCGTGGGTGCTCATGCTGTATCCTCTCCATGGCAGTGAAGCTGCTGGAACTCCTCTGGAACAAGTCTGGCTGAGTCCAGGGAGTCCTGCTGTAGCACTACCCATCTGCATCCATTCAGTTTGCTTGAGGGTGCCAATGCTTCAATCTAGCCAGGCTCCACGCTGGATTAAAGGTGGATCAGACGAGCTGGGATCTGTGCTCTGAAGAGTCCCCTGTAAATTTCTAGCTGCCACTTTGCAGGATTGAGGGTCTCACATTTTTGTTCAGCTGAGCCATGTTTATTCTTAATCAATTCTGAGAAGTGGACCTCCTTCCCCCGGAGCCATTTCCTCATACACATTGTGGGTGCCAAGGCACACTCGGCATTTGCCCCTCCACAGTGGTTGTATTTCCACAGCTATCTAGATTAGTTTATTACCCCATGAAAAGAATAGGTAGCTGGTCTAAAGCAGGTCCTAGCGATCAAGGTCCGGCTCCTTAAAGCATCACCATGACTGCCATGGATAGACACCCTTGTTGGCCTCCTCTGCAAAGAGGCTGAGGATGACCAGGGAAGCTTGGAAGCAAGACATGATTTAATGGTGCTTTCTGTATTAAACTACCTAATGTATTTTAATAATTGGGGTCCAGCCTCATTAAGAACTTTGGCCATAACTGCAATTTGCTTTCTGTCCTTTGATCTAGCAAAACACACATGCATGTGCATAACTTTAAGCACAGGCTAAATGCTGTGCTGTACTGGGCCCACAATGCATAAATAAGGGAATCTAGAAAAGAAGCACATCTCAACTTAGCTTTGAAGAACAGAGGTCTAAACAATATCTAATTGTGTTTAGGACTAAGATGATAAACATGTGAGAACAAAAACAGAACAATTTGCTTGAGCTGAGCAAACTTTGGAAGCGTCAAAATTGTTGGATAAGGTAGGGAGAAAAAGAAACAAATGAAAAGGGACAGGAAGGAAGAGAGAGAGGGAAGGTCTGGTGGGGTTTGGGTGCTAACCTGAGATGTGGGAGACTGGCACTCAGTTTCCTGTTCTGCTACAGACTTTCTATCTGACCTTGGGCAAGTCATATAGCCTTTCTGTGCCTCAATTTCCCATCTGTACAATGGGGATAATTGCACTGTCCTACTTCACAACATTGGAGTTGTGAGAACAAATACATTAAAGATGGCAAGCTCGTCAGATGCTATGGTAATAGGGGACATATAAATAATCTAGACAGAAGAGACCAGGTTGGTAAGGGTGTCTTCCTAGTCTCTTGCTTGAAGCTTTCTTCTAATGGACATGGCCAGAGATACAGGAGAATCATAAAATCATAGAATATCAGGTTGGAGGGGACCTCAGGAGGTCATCTAGTTCAACCCTCTGGTCAAAGCAGGACCAATTCCCAACTAAATCATCCCAGCCAGGGCTTTGTCAAGCCTGACCTTAAAAACCTCTAAGGAAGGAGATTCCACCACCTTCCTCGGTAACCCATTCCAGAGAAGGGTCACTCCCTCTTCTTTGACTGTTGATAAAGAGCACAGAGATGTTACTTGCTCCCTAAGAAACACAGAAGACATGGTTATTTTGGCTCTGGTGCATGACTATACATTAAACAAATATTTATGCCTTTTGAGCATGTGCCAAAAGAAGAGTTTAAACACATGGAAGCCGATGGTATCCAAGGAGAGATGACTGATTCGGTGTGCTAGAATACCCTGGGACATCACATATGGAAACAAATATGGCCAGAGGCAAAGGTCAGATGTCTGCTCCTCAGTCAAGTGTTTTGAACAAGTGCGTGGCCAGGGACAAACTTTCAAATCTGGGGCTGAAAACATGAAATATATCATTTGCAAGATACTTTTATACTAAAAGGGTGGCCTGTGCACCACTATAGACATTCCTTAGTGGAATTTCATATACATAATAAGTCCTCATTTCCATTAAGTAGATAGATATGTGGTAGAAGTCCTAGTGTAAATTCTTTCTAATAATTAGTGTAGTTTAATTATTGACTACTCAGTAGATTCGGCATCTGGATTTACTGAGCTTAAATCAGTAAGGTATCTAGAGCCTTGTGTTGACAAAGTGTCATATTAATTGTTAGAACTAGAAATACTTTGTCAACAATTCTGATATGGCTGTCAACAAATGCATGTCTTTGTTCTTCCCTAATCTGATGGCTTGTTTCTTTACTCACCTTTGGCAGTGACAAAGAATAAGGATATCAAACTCGAACTCACCCACCTCTGAAGCATGCTACTAAACATTCTAGTAGGAACTCAGCACATAACCCTCAATCCTGAGATTGTTATATGAGAAAAAAATTTATAGATTCATAGATTCTAGGGCTAGAAGGTAACATTGTGATTAACTAGTCTGACCTCCTGTATAACACAGGCCAGAGAACTTCCCCAAAATAATTCATAGAGAAGATCTTTTTAGAAACAAACATCCAGTTTTGATTTTAAAGTTGTTAGTGATGGACCACTGAGGAGAATGGAGGGAGCAGTTCTGTACACTGCACTAGCTCAGGGACTCTGCTTGTGCATGCCTGTCACAGGATACCTTACTCATGGGTAGGGGCTCATCCTTGTGGCCAAGATTGGGGATTAGCTCCACTCAGGCCTGACACTCCCTTCTGCTGTGTGCTGCACACCTTGCTGTCTCTTTAACACTCCCTGAAACTCAGGATGCTCTGTCTTCGCGGCTTGGCCCTCTGGCCAGGTCACTATAGTCTTCCCCTTCTAGGGTATCAAAGTCTTTCCATACCAACGATCTCAAGCAATCTTCTTGTGCACTGCTCAAAGGGTGCCACATCCCCAGTGGCTGGTAGGGGAACCCAGATTCACCCTCTACTCCAGGTTCCAGTCCAAGGACCCTCTACATGGCAACTGGGCTTTCCCTTGGACCCTGTTGCTCTTTCTCTGGACTCCTTCATACAGCTTCTGCCCCACAGCATACCAACTCAAACTCCCTCCTCCCAAGAAGTCACTACAGACTTCTGAACCCTGTAGCCTCAAACACCCCTCCTTACTCCCAGGGAGTGACAACAGCCTACTTCCCTGCAGCCCCTTTCTGTTGCCAGCTTCCTGGCTTTATCCTAGCCCTGCCTGTTGCTTCTCAGCTGGGTGACGTCATCATTCAGGGGATTACTTAGGCCACCTAATTCTCCTCAGCTGTGGCCTAGCTGGTTAATTCACCCCTTCTCAGCCCCATTAACCTTTTCCAGGCTGATGTGCAGGGCCGGCGCTACCATTTAGGCGACCTAGGCAATGGCCTAGGGCGCCAGAATTTTTGGGGGGTGCTATTTTGCCAGGGGGGGGCAGCATGCAGGTCCGGTGGACTTACTGCAGTTATGCCGGCAGAGGTCCGCTGCTGGAAAGGCTCCGGTGGAGCTGCCGCAGTCATTTCAGCTGACGGTGCGCTGGTCTAAAGGCTCCGGTGGACCTGCCACAGGCATGCCTGCGGCAGGTCCACCGGAGCCTTTAGACTAGCTGACCACCCGCCAGCATCACTGTGGCAGCTCCACCAGAGCCTTTCCAGCAGCGGACCATCCGCTGGCATTACTGTGGTAGGTCCACCGGGGCCCTGGGGGGTGGCGAAATGGCCAACCGCCTAGGGCGTCAGAAACCCTGGCGCCGCTCCTGCTGATGTGGGATGAACACCCCATCACAATGTCCTTTGCACTCTCCCCCATGCAAGGGTCTGTCACAATCCGGCCTGGTTGTGAAGTTCTGCTGCCATTCGTTCTGTATATGAAATCTTTGTATTTTAGGCTGGGTTGCATGATTTTAAATGAACAAGGAACGCAAACATTTTACAGGAGCACAGTAGGCAGCTTGTGAATTCATATCCCAGCTCTTTGGGTATTCAATGCCATCTTGACTCCTCTCTCTCTGCATTCTGCCTCTGTATAGATCACAGGAAATGTATTACCACAAGCATATATTGTGACACACTTGCAATACCATTCTCTGTAGCATATTCCATATCATCTTCCTGCCAATAGCTTTTCGTCATACACATACACATGCCCTATTGTTAGTGCAATATGCCCACTCCCATAAAGGCATTCTAAGACGAGACAGAATTGGAATGAAACAGCCAGGTGCAAGATAAAAAGGGGAAAGAGTGGTTATGTGGTAGATATAATAGACTTCAAAAGAAACCAGGTTTCAAAGAACAGCAGCTTTATACCAAGGGTAAAATAGCACAAACAGCCTTGCTGAGAGGCAGCTGATTGTACTTGGAATATTTATAAGAATTCATGTTCTGTGCAGGTTATTTATCTAACCACTGTAATTTGCTCTGAAACCATAAACAATTGCAAGATGGCTTTGGAGAGGACTTTTCTGTTTTCTTTGTGCTTTGGTATTTTTGCCAGATAAGAGGAACCGTTGGCAATATTACAGATTCCCTTTTTTGAGATGAATACAAGGTAAACCACATCATAGACTGTAGCTACTGCACAAACCCCTGCAGTGTCTGCTTGTAGTGTGACGTTGTTGGGGGAACCATACGGCTGAAAACAGCATCTTCTAATAGATTCTCCCATAAGAAATCCCCACTCCTGCATTATCACTCAATGTTTGTCACCAAGGATAAGCGAAGGCTGAAGTGATAAGAAGGAGAAAATCTTAAACAGCACAGGTAGATCAGAAAAGTCAAATAACAAGGGCAGATGGAAAATACATATCATGAGTGGGGTAAGAATGGTCAAGAGAATAAAATGTCTACAGATGGTGAAATTCACCCCTGTGCAGAGGGCCATCATGAGGTCTATGCAACACTTAAGCACCACTTACTTGAATACTATCTTGAGTGCACAGACTTTGTGCTGGCCCTTGGCCCAGGGTGAATTTAATTGGAGTGCTCAGTGCAAGAAGGAAGTAATTGCTATTTGCAGTCATACCAACCTCAAACATTCAACATCATGAGTCCATCTCCAAAAAAATTTGTAAGATTTAAAAATAAAAAAAAAACCCTACATTTTATTTTATTTACTTTTCTCTGCAACCACAAAAGGCTGGAAATGTATTTTATTTTTAAATGAAGATTGACATTCTCACAAAATAATGTAACTACAAGAGGTGGGGATGCACGAAAACCACTAGATATCTTGGGAAACTTGTGAGAGTTGGCAACACTGTGGTACCCAAGCTCATTATTCAAGCTTTATGCAAGTGAAGAGGTGCAGGGCTAAGGGAATAGTTCATGCCTTTCTACCTCAGGCGCTAGACAGGATAGTGCTGGAAATGTGTCATTCATTTTCAGTGGAGAATGTTAATACTGTGTCATCATGATGATGACAATCAGACAAAGAGATGCAAGATTCTGTCTTATTGAAATCCAGCTTCCTTTTTATTTCCATGGCAATACAGGAAAACTTTTGATCACTCACGGAGACATTTCAATATGCATCAACAAAGCTTTTGCCAGGGCGACAGCCAACTGACAGCTACGTTAGCAAGTTTGATTGGAACCTTCTGCTGGTTTTTTTCCTGTTCCATCACAAATCATGCAGCCTGAGGAAGTTGGGGTGGGGTGGGGGAGAAGAAATCCTACTTAAGGCAGTTCAAGTGAAATGTCAGTAGTTGAGAGAATATGTTTAATTCCTACCAAATTCACATCAGCATCTTTAGCTGACTGCAAGGCAAGGAAGTCCAAACCCCTTGAGGTAGTGAGTTCTAAAATAATTCACTGCTGCAGCACTCTGATGTCAAGAGTTCTTATAAATATTTCTACTCATCTGTCTCAGTAAAAGCTCCCTCACTCCCTTGTTCTTGCTCTCTGGGGTAGGAACAATCTTTTGAGTACTCATTTGTACAGCGCCTAGCACAATAGGGCCCTGATCCTTGTTCCGGGTCTCCAGAAGAAATATAAATAATAACAATAATGGTCAGCTCAAGTGGTATGCAGAATGGACGTAGTTTCCTTCATTCCTGTTGGGCCCGGTCTACTGATAGAAACGGGCATTCTTGATCACCATGCCTCTGGCAAAGGTTTCTCCAGGAATGGCCTGCAAAAAGACCACCCCTTTCTGGGGCATGCTGCTGGACAAAGAGAGGAGATACACTGTGATATTTCTGTATGTTGAAGAGGGTGTAATAAAAAAAATAAAATAAAAAAAATAAATAATGATTGTTTCCAACTCCTTTTATCCAAGGCACGTTATCAACATTGATTAAGTTTCACAAGACCTTCTGAGGTATCTAAATGTTCTCATCCCCAATCTACAGATGGAGAAACTCAGGCAGCCAAAAGTAAAATGAGCATTAATGTTAAAGCCAGGGACAGAACCCAGGAGTTCTTCTGTTTGCCAGCCTAACCCATAGAAAGGACTCCCTCCATACCAGTTTACCACCCTCAAAACTTTTGTACAGTCTTCTAGGCAGCAGTAGAGCCAAAGGCGCTGGTTAGTGTCCCTCATGCCCGTGGAGCATCATCTCAGTCATGACAGTATTGGAAATGCAAAGGGAGCAGTGACTTTTGTTAGCAAAAGCCCCTAAATGTCCTGAATTGGTGCAGTTTGAGTAAGTGCCTGTCACGAGGATGAGCTTCTTGTTCTCTGTCAGATTAAATAGCCTGTCACAATACTCCTGGGTGATGTCTTCACTGGTTTCTTCAGACAGAGATCCCACTAATGGTTAACACACCAGTATGTGCATTCCAGTTCGCTTAACTGGAAGAAAGCCTCAGCCTGTCCACCCCATTACATAGCAGCTGAAAGCTTGACTGACAGGTCTCTAACTCAGATACACATTCATGTCAGCTCTTGTAAAGTTTGCACACCAAGGGACCTTTATGCATATGATTCTTTATGGACATGCATCCTCTTGCTTGCAGACTCCTGTCAATATAAGGAGAACGTATTTTATTCACCAGTTCTGACTTCTTTCTTCTCCCTTCCTTGTGCTGTACTGCCACTGAAAATTCAGTAAATGCAATAGGCTAATTTAAAAAAATAAGATGCAGCTGCAAACTATGTGCATGCATACACACATAACATGAATATCTGCATATTCACATTCACAAGCATGTGGATGTATGTGTTGTTCCTTGTTTGTGCGCATAAGCGAGCATATTTTCTGGGTGCCATTTAGGTCCTGATCTATGAAAAGTCAAGGCTCACAGCTAGATTTTCAAATGAGTAGGGTATGAAAACTCATACACAATTGCCTAACTTGCACGCACACTTTCTCCAGTTATGTGCACAATTCAAGGAGCTACTTAGAGAAAATGAGCCTCGTTGTCTATTTGCTTTAGCCGCTATCTGACTTGACTTAATCACTCATGCAAACTAGCCATGCAGTTGCATTTATATTTTGAACAAGCACGTATATGTCTGACTCTTTTGAAAATCTAGCACTCAAAGACTGTCAGAGACACTGGCATTGTTCTGTAGGGAGTGGAACAAGCATCTCCTACAGACAGGCCATATCTACCCTATGGAGACTATAGCAACATAGCTACAATGGTATAGCTATGCCAGTATAACTCTGTAGTGTAGACACAGCCTACACCACTGGAAGGGGTTTTTCTGTCACTGTAGAAACACCACCTCCTGAATGATGGTAGCTGGGATGATAGAAGCATTTTTCCACTGACCTAGCTGTGTCCACTCTGGGCGTTAGGTTGGCACAGCTGTGGTGATCACAGGTGTGGATTGTTCACACCTCTGAGGGTTGTAGCAATACTACATTTTAAGTGTAGACAAAGTGAGATTCACTTCTCTGAATGCTGGAGAGATGGGTCAAATTAAATAGGACTGATTTGAATGAATCAGCTCAAACAAAAACTTTGAGGCTCTGTTAAGCTAACCATTGGCAGGTATGCCCATCTCTATGTTAAACAGAACCAGGCTGTGCCACCCTGTAGGACTGAGCTCATTAATTTAATCCTGCAGTCTGGTACCCACTCCTGCAGTTTTACATGGAGATTTGAGCTTGACTCTAAAGGGGAACCCCATAGATAGCCTTTCCAAGTGCCGCCTCTTCCAAACTAAGCCCATATTCATGGGGGGTGGGGGTAGAAATTTGCTGTGAATGGGGGAGTAGAGGGCTAGAAGGGAGAGTGATGGGAGCTACTGAGACCCAGTTCAGGTGGGGTGGGGGAGCCATCTCTGTGCTGGGAGGAGGGGTCCCGGTAGCTCCTATCTGATCTCTGGTAACATAGAAGCTGCTGCAGCCCCTGAGGGTCCCACTCTGGTCTCTGACCCTCTTCTGATTGCAAGTGTGCTAGCCCCCCACTGCTCCCCCAGTTCCACCGCACCTGCCTGGACCTACATCCTCTTAACTCAGATGCCCTCTTATCTTATCTTCACAGAGGTTTGAGGTTTGTTTGCTGGGGAAGAAATAGCTATGGGAGAAGATTAAGGGAAGCCACCTGGGAGATGGAGAGTCACCAGCTTAAGAGCTGGCTGTGATAAACCTCAGCACATGCTCTCCAAACACTCTTGAGCAGGGATTGAATTTCATGAATGAACCCAAAGTTCCATTGCGGTGGGTTTAGGGTGAATATTTCACTCCATCCAATTTCCTTACCTCTGCCCCCAAACTTTAGGGCTTTAGCTAGAATGGGACATGGACCCAAACCACTTCTAGGTTTGATCATGCAAAACCAACTGGTTTTGCCCCTTCCCAGAAAATATCTCAACACCAACACAGCAATGCTCTCTGCAGCAGTGTTTTAGAAGATGGCACAACCACTGCAAGAAGAGGGACTAGCTGGCTTCAAGAAATGGTAATGTGATACAAAACCTCTCGTCTCCTGAGAGAGCCAGTGAGAGCCAAGTGATAAAAGACAGTGATATGCACTGTTCGAGCAGAAAAAGGGAGGTACCCTTTAAGTCTAGTCCATAATGGTAATGGCTGAAAACAAAGTTTTCTTATATTCATATATATTTATATAGCATAGGGGAAGCAGACAGCACCACCTAATGTTAAGGTTGTTTAACACTTTCCATCAAAAGACCCCCTTTTCAGCTGCTTATAGTCTTGACAAATGTGCAGTAAATTAGGCCACACAATGAGAATAAAACAATACTGAATAGCTGCTAACAATCGGCGAGTCCCAGCCACCCTGCAAATGAGGCAGGGGGCCCGTGGAAAAAAATAGTATGTGAGCATGTAATTAAAAACTGTATCCTAATGCATACACACAAGGGCAACCTTAAGTCTGGTGTTTCCTAACTTTTGAGTGCTTCCCTTGCAAACTGAACATTCCTTTTTTTTTTTTTTGCAATTGCTATATACCCAGTGCCCATACAATGTCCACTTGCTATACCAGCCCCCTTTTACCTTCGTGAGATGAAACCTTGGTGGTTTCAGTCCAGTTTCTAGTGTCCGCAACACATCATTGGCAGTAATTAGTAATGCTGTCCACCTGTCTCAGCAATGAGACCAGCGACTAGATGGACATGGAGACCCCAGCACAATATTTCCCTGAAGAAGGGTCCCACTAGAGCAGTGTTGGGGCACACTGACGGTGGACAGCATGGGAGAAGCCTGCAGCTCTGTTGCTCTTGCTGTACCTGTTCTGTGGATAAATAGCACACGTTAGTGTATTGAGCTTTCAGTGCAGCGTATCCAATAAATCACCTGACACGCGAATGCCGATCTAGCCTGCCAAGTCATTTTAACTCCAGTTGGTGGGCTTTTATTTTTTTTTCTCTATGTATTTGCACTATTAGAAAACATAACTTTATTTTTAACTACAGCTTCCATGTGTCAGCACTTCACCAAGCACCAGGAGAGATGGCTGATGCTTGGCTCAGGGGGGAAGTGTGTATAACCAACTGGCATTGCAGGAGAGGAAACACGGCAATTGACTTTGGTCTGATTTTCCTCCTCCTTTAACATGTGTTGACAGGCAGTGGGCCAGGGGGAGCCAAGCGATGAAAAATAGTGAAACATAGCTCAAGCACAAAAAGGGAGGTACCCCCTCTGTCCTGTCAGCAGCTTGTGGGGAGCAGCAGTAGTTTTATTGTGTCTCACTGTGGTTGGCCTTTTTAATCCATCCCAGCAGCAATCACCACCTGTTGAGTTATTCTAATAGCTGATGAGAGGTTCCTTGTGTGTATTTATCAGTGGTAGCAAATGCAGCAGGGAGTGAACCAGAATCGTAGGCTCAGATCCCAAACAGACTCAAAATCCCTTTTACAGGTAATGGGAGTTTCTCCGCTGAGTAAGGACTTCAGGATTGGCCTCCTAGAAATTGGAGATGGAAAAGACCTACAGAGGACTGGTCGATACTGGTGCTGTTAAAGCATTTACAATCCCCCCAATGTGGACGCAGTTAAACTCGTATGAAAGGTCTTGTACAGGTATAGCATATTTATATACAAGAAGGAAATAAGCTCTACCAATGTATGGCACATTTATACCAGGATTATTGCATCCACATTAGGGGTGCCACTGGTATAAGTATTTCAAAAAACAATCACGCCCCTAACTGGCACAGATATCCTGATACAAAAACTGTGCATAGGCCAGACCTACATCACCTGGCTCATTGCACTAGGAGTGCTGGGTGTGTTTTGCTGCACCGCAAGGGACAAACCTGCAGTGGCAGGGATTCAGGGCCGGGGCGGCTCTAGCTTTGTTGCCACCCCAAGCACAGCAGGCAGGCTGCCTTCAGTGGTTTGCCTGTGGGAGGTCCCTGGTCTCATGGATTCGGTGGCATGCCTGCAGGAGGTCATCAGTCCCGTGGCATCGGCATACCCGCCACCAAATTGCCGCCGAATCCATGGGACTGGCGGACCTCCCATAGGCGCGCCGCTGAAGGCAACCTGACTGCCGCCCTCACAGGGACCGGCAGGGCACCCCCCACAGCTTACCTCCCCAGGCACGTGCTCGGTGTGCTGGTGCCTGGAGCCGCCACTGTCCAGGGCTGGCCTTACCATGAGGTGAACTGAAGTGGGCACCTTATGTGCCAGACTGGGGGGCGGGGGGAGCGCCACTAGGACCCAGAGTGTAGAAAATTGTGTGCTGCTGGTGCATATGTATTCTCTCTGCTCTAGATGCACAAAGATGATAGAGTGCTGTGCTGGAGGAACGAGGACACAAGAGACATAACAGGCAGGCAGGAGAAAAGGTGAGAGGGAATAACCAAAAGCAGCAGGAGCTGCAGGGAGAGAGAGGAGGAGGAGGAGCCTCTTATGTACCTCTCTAGCACCTCCAGGAGCCTGGACTGATTAACACCAGCTTCTCAGGGAGCTTCCTGTTTCCTACTGCTTCCCTGAACCCACTTGAGGAGAACAGGCAGTCAGCTGAAGTAGTAGGAGCCAGTTAGGCCCTTAAGATACTGATATCTGCCCTCACTCAGGTCCTGCTACCAGCCAGCTTATTTGTCCCCTTCAGCTGAATGTAGAGAGTCACTATAGCTGGCACAGAACAGCAATCATGAGTGAAAGAAGAAAACGCCCTTCTGGGGCAGCATTCAGAAAAAGAATGAAAACAAAGGAAGCTTTTCTATCTAAGCAGGAAATAGTTCTCCCGAGATACATAGTGTGACATTATTGACATAATCTGGGACCATATAGAACATGGTTGCGACCGAAGTCCTGTGATGGCACCAAATCTTGTATAAAGGGGGTCAAATGAGGTGTCTAAGACAAGGTTATGGTTTGCTGGTTATAATTATGGTAGCTATATGTGTGTACCATTTTTGTAGTTTAAGTTATGAATACTGGCTCTATACTACTGTGTGTACTTCAACCTTATGCTATGCTTCTGGGTGACATCCCAGACTAGTTGGTGTTAGCTCTGCCTAGCCTGCTTGATGGTACTCTGGGGATCCGTCAGCCCCGCTGATCAACTCCTTCCTCTCCCTCCATCAAATCCTCCTCCTCCTTCCCAATGCCTCCTGCATACCATGGAACAGCTGTTCAGCAGCATGCAGGAGGTGCTAGGAAGGAGGGAGAGGAGTGAGGATGGGGCACGCTCGGGGGAGGGGATGGAAAGAGGCAGGCAAGAGGAGGGGCAGGAGTGGAGTGCGAGCGGGAAGAAGCAGGGCAGTGGTAGGGCCTTGGGGAAGGGGTGGAGTGGGGGCAGGGACTGGGAAGCGCAGGGAGCTTGGGAGTCCGTGAAAAAATTTAAATCAAAATGGAGGTTCTTGAGTTGTTAAAGTTTGAGAACCACTGCCCTATACACTTCCCCTACCTGCTCCCCATTGCTCCTTTCAGGTTTCCCCCCAGGCATTGCTAGCTCAGTGAAAGGCATGACTTAACATAGGGCCTGTGGCTGCTCAGGGGAGTGGAAAGGGGATGGCTGGAAATACACAACAGGCTACATTGTGCTAATTTCATTGAACAATGCGCAACTGATTTTGTAGGAGCAATATCTGAGAACAGATTTCAACAATTGCTTATGTGATTATTTTGTTAACAAAGCAAAGGACATGCACTGGGAAGCTTATTGATTCCATTGTTGGGCATAGTTTGCTTCCTAGAATTCTGAGTTAATGATGGGCCAGGACCGAAATACCAATTTACCTAACAGCTGGCTGTATAATGCAACCATTCGGCATGAAGAGAAGTGCAGCTGACCTGTATGGGAAACTCAGATAATTGCCCTCAAAATGATAGTCCAGGATTTTATGGACAGTGTGGATTTTCTGATCTACATTCAGCCGCATTGACACGCCAATGATGGGCTTGATAGAGCAAGAGGAGGCAAGGGCAGAGGATGTGAAGGCTTCTTCACTGTGCTATGGACTTCCTCAACTGAGCCCCACCTTGTGTAATGACTCTGTACAAACAATTGACATATGGCATGTTCCACAGATGGATCAGCAGCTGGACATAGAAATCCAGGAACATCTGGTGCATTGGTGCTTTACCTGACCTGTTCTAAGTGGCCAGCAGCCAGATCTCTGGGGTATGTACCCTCGTGGTTCTCCCCTGCAGTGAAACAGAGCAGTCCAGACAATAGCCAGCTGTTCACGCCCTTGTTCCTATGGCTGTTGAAGACAGACAGTGGAAACAGAAGAGGGTTTGCTATGCAAGAGCATGTAACTATTTCAACTATCCCCATGTTGACTGGGTACATGTCACCTCAGGACAGGATGCAGAGATAACATTTCTAGACACCATTAATGACTGCTTCTTGGAGCGCAAGTCCTGGAACCCACAAGGGGAGAAGCAATTCTTGATTTAGTCCTAAGTAGTGCTCAGGATCTGGTCCAAGAGGTGAATATAATGGAACAACTTGGTAATAGTGACCATATTATAATTACGTTTAACCTCCTTGTGTGGGGGTGGGGGGTGGGGGTGGTGGGAATACCAAGGAAACGCACCACAGTAGCATTTTACTTCAAAAAGGTGAACTATACAAAAATGAGGAAGCTAGTTAAATGGAAATTAAAAGGAACAGTCACAAGAGTGAAATGCCTGCAAGTTTCATGAAGACTATTTAAAAACACCGTGATAGAGGCTCAGACTTAATATATCCCCAATTTAAAAAAAAAAAACAGAAAACTAAAACAAATGCCACATGACTAAAAAGCAGAGTAAAAGGGGTGATTGGAGGCAAAAAGGCACCCTTTAAAAAATGGAAGTCAAATCCTACTGAGAAAAATAGAAAGTAACAAACTCTGGCAAATCAAATGTAAAAGCATAATTAGGCAGACCAAGAAAGAATTTGAACAATAACTAGCTAAAGACACAACAACTAACAGCATTTTTTAAAATATATCAGAAGCAGGAAGCCTGCCAAACAATCAGTGGGGCCACTGGATGATTAAGGTGCTAAAGGATCCACCTACAGTATGTCCAGAGCTAGCCAAATTCATTTCATTTGTGATCTGGGCAGGATTTGAACTAATTTTTACTAGCCTTTCATCCCTGTGTGCACTGCAACAGCCCATCAGCCAGCCAGCCAGCCCCCTCCCCACTCCGCATGTCGTCTTCTGATGCTGTGGTAATTTCAGCTTTAATGTATTAAAAATATAATTTTTCATGAGCCATTTCCCAGCTGTCATTGTGATCCTACCACAGCAGGAGGCTCAGCAGTGTAATCACATCTCGGCTGCCTCTCAACATGAGGCCAGGAGAGTTGCAGCCGCTTAGCTTTATTATGTTGAGCATTTGGACTAAGTTATTTAAAGCTTGTGTGAGGTGGCCTCTGATTAGAGAGCTGCTTCGGCTTTTGATCTAGAAAACCATGCTATCATGCTAAAGGTCTCCCAACTGAGTCTGAATTACCCAGCCATATTCTTCACATTACTGTTGATTAGAGAATAGGCCCAAGGCCTGGAGATACTCGGAACCAGCTCTGAACTGGAGCTTCCCACGGCCAGGGGAGGCAATTTGAGCTCATCTGGAAGAGGATACATGATCATGGGCGGGGGGTAGAAGAGACTGGGAAGGCTAAGCCTCCCCAAATGGGGCAAGAAATGCAGGATGTGGCACACCTCCATTGGAGGGGCACCAGCCGGCCCTCTTTGAAGTGCTGCTGCTGAAAGCACCCGATAAGCAGGGTGGGGGAGGGAGGGTCACCGGCTCCTGGACTGTGGCTCTGCTCTTGCTCTGCCCTAAGGCCTTGCCCCCACTCAGCCTCTTCCCTTGTGGTCCCGCCAGTGCTGCTTCTCTTCCCCATAGCCCCTGAGCCCACCACTCGCCCCTCTCTGCTCTCACTCTGCCCATTGCTTGCCCTTAAAGCAGGAGGGGACAGAAAGGAGTGAGCAATGGGGACTCAGGGGAGGGGGTGGAGAGGTGCGAGTGGTGGGCCAAGAGGACCTGGAGGGAAAAGACAGAATGGGGGCAGGGCCTTGGGGGAAGAGGCCGAGTGGGACTGGGGCCTCAGGGCAGAGCAGGAGTGGAGCACAGGCAGGGCCTCGGGGGAAGGAAGCTGAGCAGGGGCAGGGTCCCACAACCATTTCTAGGGAGCTTCTGGTGCTCGCACTCAGCCTCCCCAAACACAAGAGTCACGCACTGCCTTTGTATGTGATCATGTCTAATATAAATTATTAATTAAAAGCCCCAACATAAGTTATGATTCCATTGTACTAGGTATTGCACAAACATAGAATTGGATACAGTCTCTCTGCCTTGGAGACCTTACAGTCCAAAGCCACACAAACAGATGACCACCACCATTCCTCAGGCTCATCTCCAGACCCAGCTCTTCATTTCCCCTTTGACGTATAACCTTGCAGTGTCTCCGTCTGTTACTACCCAGAAGGCTCTGCTTTCTACCAATCCACAGGCAGCGTCTTGAAGGAGGGATGGAGTGAGATTGTAGGGGATGGTGCTAGAGAATTTTGGCCTGGGAGGAAGTCTCAGATTTTGGTTAACTACACATACATATCCCAGCTGGGCTTTTCCTGAGCTATCACTAACTTTTGCTTAGGAGATACCATTACTTGAGCAATACCAATAGCACAAGCACAAGCAGCACTTAGATACTGTGATGAATGGTACCTTAGATTTAATGCCATAGATAGAAAGATAGATATATATAGATGGAATACATATGAGGATAGATGGACAGAAAAATAGATTTTCCATTTGTGAGCTGCTTTTCACTTGTGAATTGCTGAGTATACATTTTTTTTCATATGGAAGCCACCTGAAGTTCAGCAGAAATCTAATATATCTGTCTATCTAATCTATCTATCTAATCTATCCATCTAATCTAGCTTGGCACATTTCCTAGAACAGCTAGATTCTGGGTTCACCTGATCTCCTCTGGAAGTTCAGATCAAAGAACGCTTTGTGTCCAGCTCTCAGGAGCATTGACCCAGAGGAGCACAGTTGTTCTGAGTGACTCAGATCAGAATTCAGTCTTTGATTTAGATCAGGCTTGATCTTAGATCAAGTCCTGAGGTCCTTTCTCCGTTTTCTCAGAATTCACTGGGAGTTTGACTTGAAAAAGGACTGAGTAAAAAAAGGACCTTGAGATTTGGCCCCTTAAGTATACGGATATGAAGAGCTGGTTCTGAGAGGTGCTGAATGCTGAGCAAGCACCTGCAGGTCCTACAGTAAACCCCCTTCCAGGGCTGGAGTAGCTCCGTTACCCACATGTAACCAAGAGAAGCCTGGGAAAGACAATGGGGGAAGAGAGGAACTGAACATGTGCAGTGTCTTCCTTACCATCACATGGGGAGTGGGGCTCTTTGCAGGCTAAATGGGTCAGGTGGCCTGAAAATGGTGTCACCTCCCCCTGACAGGCCTGGCCAGGGAGAATCATGCTAAAGATGACTCCCTGCAGCTGCAGCTGGCAATTGGGAGGAGAGAGCCCTCAGCAGGACCCACAAGTCAGAATCAGCATTATGGAAACTGTCCCCCATGCCTCTTGCGTGCTCCTGCTAGAGCTACATGGGATTTACTGCAGACTGAGGGAGGGAATGACCCCTCTCACCATGGCCTCAGCAGAGAAGAGTGAGAAGACACATTAGGAGAATGAAAATGGGTTACACAAGTTCTCTCTCCCCTAGGCAGCTCCGTGACTGACAGCTGCAGGGGCATGGATCCCACCCTTTCCCCTTCTGATGCATCAAACAGACCACACTCAGCATAGATCATCTCAATGCCTGGCTCCCAGGGGCTTAGAAAACCTTACTGACATCAATATGTGACTGGAAGCTCTTCAAAATAGGGATCTCATTGTCGCACCTGTGCATAAATCTCCTCACCCAGAGCTGGTATTGTATAATCTTAGGAGCTGAAAGCTGGTGGGAGCAGCTTACAATATGTCACTGCTCTTGAATTTAAGCTGTAAACCCTTGCTCTGATCAAACTCACCACCAGCCCTAGCCTACCCTTAATGCAGGGCCAAACTCCAACACTGCCTCCTTTGCCCATCTCCACTTCTAGCACAGTTTAATAAGCTTAGACAGGATCTGCTTAAATGTGTTGGGCCAGGTTAGTCTCCAATGTCACACTACTGACTCCAATGGAATTACACCGGGAATGAATCAGTGTTGCTAGTCAACTTAAACCGAAATTAGCCAAAGTCTTTGGAAAGTGTCGGTGTCGGAGGGTTTTGTTCTAACTGCACGGCCAATGAAAACATTTGCATAAACCTCACCTTCATGGAAAATGTGATGCTCCCCCTCCAATTGATTTGAGTCTCCTCCTAGATTCAAAGGCAAAGGCTGCCATCCATCGTAACTATTGATGCTTCTCTTTACATCAGTAAGGAATGGCGAGTTGGACCCTCTAGGGCAGAGTTTCTTGCTGGTCGCTTACTGAGAGCTGACTCGTTACGTGGTGCTGACACCTCCTCCTTATTCCCAGCTGCTAAACTGCATGAAAAGACAGCTAATAATACAAGGAATACTCACCTAATATTACTTCTCCATGGCAACACAGGCTGTAGTTATTATCATGATCTGCATTTTTATTCCCGTAATGTCTAAAGGACCCAGGTGAAACCAAGGCGCTGCAGTGCTCAGTGCCATATACACACAATGTGTGAAAGAATTGACATTACAATCTAAATAGAGATGATGGATAAAAGGTGTAAGGTGAATCAGAGGCAGAGAGAGGGGCAGTGACTGGCCCTAGGTCACCCAGCCAGTCAGTGGCAGAGCCGGAACTGATTCCCAGCTCTCTTGATTCCCAATTCAAGGCTTTATCTGCTGGATCTGCTACCTCAGGCCTGGTTTGTGATTGCAAATGACAGAGTAAGTGTCCATGAGACAGTCTCTCTATTAAAATGTGGCCCATGCTTGTGACATCAGTCTCCTGGTAGCTGCTGATTTCCAGCTTGGCTTGCTTCTGCACAACAGCTGCAAGTGATGGGAAGTGGCTGTTTGCTAAGCCAACTCCTGCTCTCTCTGAATGACTCTGTGCTCCTTAGGCCCAGTACACACTTTAAAGTCAGGTCAGTGTTGCTATGTCAGTCAGGGATGTGACAAATCCACATCCTGTACAGACCTAGCTATGCCAACCGAATGCCCCGTGTAGAAGCATCTGTGCCAATGGAAGAATGCTACCATCGCTTGGGGAGGTGGTGATCCTACACCGATAGAAAAGCCCTTCCATCACCATAGGCTGTACCTACTCTATGGGGTTATGCCAACATAGTTATGGCAACATAGCTATGCCGGTGTAGTCTCTAGAATGACGACGTACCTTTAGACAAGCCAGCTTTGCTGACTAGGTGTAAATGGAAAACAAACACACAGCATTTAGTAATAGTTTCCGCCTTGCTCTGGACCTGCTGCCAGCAATGCTACAGATGGGTGCAGGAGACGAAGTAGGTAAGTCCCATTCACTCTTTGGCATGTACTTCTGCACCAGAGCTGGACTGGTCACACAGCTTGCTTACACACACCAGCTTGGTTACTCATAAGATTCTTTAATACTCTGCAAGTATGGCTGAGGTTAGCTCAAATAAGGTATTTTGCACACAGTGCCACCTTATGGCTGAACAATATAATGCAGTTTAACATTCTGTTCCTTCTCCCGTTTAAGTTCTATATTCCTACCATTTTCAATACATTTATACTCTCACACTGTCTATGAAGTTCAGTTGGTATCAGTCTGTTAAATGTGGAATTATACTGGTTTCCTAATTACATGGCTCTAACATGTAATAACTTGGTCATGCGTCTGTCCGTTAATTGCATGACTGGCTGCAGTTGGTTTAGAACCCTTGAGTTTTCTCATTCTGCATCTGCCATCTGTAAAGTCTGCTCCATTGATTGTTCTTTCAGAGGAACAAAGTGTAGATGTTGACAGCTTCTGTTAAACTCTCCACTGTTGGTCTTGATCATATATAAACATATGATCTGAGCACTGATTCTATTTCTTTACAATAGCTGGAGGTGTCCATCCTTTTTCTCCATCCAGTTTGATGCAAATATGGTCACCAGGTTCTATTCCCAGCAGTTCTCTAGCTGAGTGACATCTACGGTAAATGCGTTCCTAAGCCCTTTTAGCTTTTTTATCTGATTTGGCTACTCTCTTAATGTGTGACCACTTTGGAAATCGGTTCTTTTCTAAAGTTGGAACAGTAGTTCTGAATTGTCTTCCCATCAGGAGTTGTAGGTGCTAGATTTAGTCCAGCACCTACTGTTGGTGTTGATCTGTAACTCAGAAAAGCAACTAATGGATCTTCCTGCTGTAGAATTTTTTTGGCTGTCTGTACAGCACTCTCAGCCTCTCCATTCGTTTGTGGGTAATGTCAGCTGCTATTTCATCAGAATGACAAATTCTGCTGCAGTGAATTGTGGCCTGTTGTCTGTCACTGGTTGTTCTGGAACACTGAAATAAGCACAAGTGCACTTCGGTTCTCAGTAACACTGTGATATGTTATGTCTTTCAAGTACATTATTTCTATAAACCTGAAAAAATAATCCACGACAACGAGGAAATGATGTCTTGTGAATTTGCATCAATCTGCACCTAGTCTCTTCCAAGGTCTACCTGGTGGACGTGTTTCTACACTGTATGGTTCAATGTGATCTCTTAAGTTGATTTGTACTGTACTATATTTACATTAAGTACGCCATTGAGTTCTTACACCAGTCTCGCTAGGCCCATGATGACTGACACAATGTGACTGAGAAGTTGTTGGCCATCTTTTGATCCCATCTGCTCTGAATCCAAAGCTTTTGCCTTTGTAAATTGTTTCTTTGGTTCAGTTCAGAATCTCTCCAGGGCTAGTGAGAGCTGTGTCAGGTGTGGGAGGGGCTGATGGTGATTGTCCCTTCGGAGATGACTGTGATGTCAGCTCCTGAGTCTCTAGCCTGATCATGAATCTTTGCTTTCTCTCTTCAGGCAGGCTCTAGGTCATCACAAGTGATAGATCCCGGGAACAATGGCTCTATAACACGAGTCAATTCCCTGACTGCTTTGGTGCAGTCAACAGTTGCAAAATGTCCATATTTCATGCAATTATTACATCGTGTGCCTCTGGCTGGACACATATCATCTCTTCGATTATGACTTTTTCCACCCCTTGTGCATATAGGCTGGAATTTGTCTCTCTTAGCCTGGGAGTTCTCTCTCCTTGCCTCCGGGTTTAACGATAATGACTTGTAACACTCAAGTGTCTGCTTACAGTTTCTAAGCTACTTTCAGGTTTTTCAAGTTGCTCTAGGTTTTGCTGAGTCACCAGCTCAGGCTGCTTTGCTTCCTGTATAGCTGTGGCTAAGATTAAGGTTATATCTACACTACACAGCTTTTAGTGACCTAGCTGTGCCACTACAGCCGTGCCGCTAAAAGTCGCGCAGTGTAGCTGCTGTTTGTCAGCTCTCCTGCTGACAAAATTTTCCACCCCGAATGAGTGGCTTTTGTGTTGTCGGCAGGAGAGCGCTCCTGCTGACAACGCGCTGTTCATACCAGCAGTTGTCGCGGCAAAAATTTTGCCTTTTTTGGGGGGTGGGGTGGTTAGCACCTCTGATAGGCAAAAGTTTTGTCGTTCAATTGCCAGTGCAGACATAGTCTGAATCTGTCTTCAATGATAGCTGCTGTGCAAAGGTTTTACCTGTTCACCAATAACCAGCCTGTTTCTGATATTCTCATGTTTTGCATTCCCCCAAATCATAATTTTCAGCCAATGTATGCAGAGCTTTTATAAAACATTCAACATTTTCCTCTAGTTCTTGGATTCTCTGGTGAAAACATGCTCTTTCATAAACCACATTTCTCTGAAGTATGAAGTATGCATCAAACATAGGCAGAACCCTTTCCTAGCCATCTTTGTGACTATCTTCAGTAAAGTCAAAGGATTTAAAGATGTGCTCTGCTTGCTTCCCCGTAGCATAAATTAAAGAAGATACCTGTATAGCTCAAGTTTCTTTGTGGAACTTGGTGGCAATGCAAAATCTTGTTTCCAGTCTGTCCATTCTGAGTATTTCTCAACGCTGAAGATCTCTGGGATATTGAAAAGTGGCATGAGGAGGAGATCCTGCAACATTTGTTGTTTTATTCCTCCTGTCTGCAAACTTTCTTGGAATTTTCCTTCTGTTTCTGTTCTTAGTTTACTCCTGACACCATGTCCTGTATTTCTGGACCAGATATGAACTGGTCACAGACCTTACTCATACACACCAAATGTGTTTATCAAAAGATCCTTTAATGCTCTGCCAGGAATGACTCAGGTTAGCTTAAATATGGCATGTTACACACAGTGCCACCAAGAGGGTTCCCAGAGCAGTTATAGGAGTCCTAGAGGAGTGGAAAGAACTGAGGGTACATCTGGGGTGTGATTCCCACTTGATCAGAGATACTTTCACTAGCTTTCACTGAGCTACTGTGCCAAAAATAGAAGGTAGCTGCTCCAGCATGAGCTCAGAAAGGGGGCTAGCCACACCAAGTATTTGCCCATTCAAGATCCTATGTACATATGCCACGACAATACTCTATTTTTAACATGCTAGCTAGATTAGAGCAAGCACAAGTATGTCTACTTGAGCTGGGAATCACACCTCTATCTCGAAGTGTAGACATACCCTGAATTCCATCCTCATGTGTCCATACTGGCATACCGACCTGAGAGGCCAAGAACATTGTCTCATTGCATTCATTATCCACTGAGACCCTTCCTCCCTTCGGGATCCAGGAGGCCTGGAAAGTAAAGAATAAGCAGCAATGCATCTATAGGGATAGTCTATCCTGCCATATCCACACCTGGGCCACCCTGCCACCATATCAGCAAACAAGGGCTGTTCCTGTACATTCTAATCACCTCAATCTCCTCTAAAACCACCAATCAAGAGCAAAATTAAAGATTTATTTTCTATCCACTCAAAGCAAAATGAATGGATCTAATATTTTGGCTAGAAATAGATGTCTTTGTCAAGCAGCTGCAACAAAACCTGCTGAGGCATTGGGTACCAGTAGAGAAAGAATAAACAAAACAGTAAAAGAATCATCTCCGTGCCTGCACCTCTCTCTCCCTCTCATGTCTCTAAAAAGTTCAGGGTCCTTTAAGCTAAACAAATTCAAACTGGAAATAAGATGTAAATAGTCAACAGTGAGGGTAATTATCCACTGGGACAACTTACTAAGGGTCTTGGTGGATTCTCTATCACTGGTAATTTTTAAATGAAGACTGGACGTGTTACTAAAAGATCTGGTCTACTTTGGACAGGAATTATGTCGGGGAAGTTCTATGCCCTCTGTTACACAGGAGGTCAGACTAGATAATCACAGTGTTCCCAGTTGGCCTTAAAATTGATGAATCTATTGATACGACAACATTTATGACCTATAGTGTACCCACTTAACTCTTTCTCCAGCTTTACTAAGTAACAGGCAACACAAGAAAATGTGCTTGGAAACATGCCCCTATGTGTACCTGTAAGAGAGGTTCCTTGAGAATAAGTATTGAAAGATCAGATATGGAGTGAGATCGCTTTGTGAAAAGTGTTTGCTGACGGGAGATAGTGATGTTTGTCTTTTATCATTTTTCTGTGGGTGAGTTCATTCGAGAGCAGAGTGATTGTCTGCTTTCACCTACATTGTTGTTACTGGGACATTTAGTGCACTGCATGAGATACACCACATGTTGAGATAGGTATGTGTAGGACCGACAAATCTTGAACAGTGTGTTGTTGGGGTATCGATCATTGTAGCAGTGGAGATGCATCTGCAGGTTTTCCATCTGTTGTTCTGGCAGGGTCTGGTGCTGCTTTGAGTTGGTGAGGGAGCTTGCTTTTGAAGATCAACTTGGCGAGGTTTGGGGGTTGTTTGAAGGCTAGAAGAGGGGAGACAGGAACAATAACTTTCAGGACATAGTCCTATAGAGTTTGGGTTGTAATAGTTTAATAAGTTCTAATGCAGCGTGGTAGGTGTTTGGTCAGTGGGTTTCTTTCTCCTGTATCGAAGCAGGTTTTCCCAGGGTATTTGGGAGGCCCTTTCCTTGATGTGATCTACTTCTTTGGTGGAGTGTCCTTGTTTAGTGAAGGTGGTTTTAAGAGTGTTTAGATGTGTGTTCCAGACTTTCTCTTCAGAGCAAATTCTGTGTAGCTGAGTGCCTGGCTGTAGATAACAACTGTGGAAGCAGGGAAAGAAAGAGAGGGTTTAAGTGCAGCCATTTATTTGGTGTGTCTGGATAGGTTGCTAGATCTGTGGAGGTATGTGTGGTGATGTGTGGGTTTCTTGTATATAATCATTCTTGAGGTTCCATTGTTTCAGTTGATGGTGGTGCCCCCAGGTTGGCCAGCTTTACTTTGTCCTCTCCTGGATCAGCAGGAGTTAGCGGGGTAGGGGAGAACTGGCTGCTGGTGGGTGCTAAGCACCTGCTAATTTTTTTCCCAAGGGTGCTCCAGCCCTGGAGCATCCATGGAGTCAGTGTCTATGCTGGGTACCTTTTATCCACCTTTCTGTGAATCTCTGCTTTCTATTCTCTCTGAACTGCTAGGCAACCAGAGCAAATAGGAAGAAAGTGTCCTGCTTGCATCACTCATATGGCCATGCATATCCGTTCCTACCACAAGTCAGCTTGTGCTTTCCATTTCTAACACAGCCTGGAGTGACCCAGATAACCTGTAAACATCCCCGCTAGAGCTGGTAAGAAGATGCCAAATTATTTTTCAGGGTTTTTTTTTTGTTTATATGTATAAATAAATCTCCCAAAATACTTTTCTGGTTTACAAACAAAAAAACAGAATGGAAAACTGAAAATAAATTCAGGATTTGAAAAGTGTTTTCAGTAAAAAATTCAGCTTTCAACAAAACCCAAATTGAATTTTTTAAAGAAAATTGTTATCAAAAATGTTTTATTTCTGTTTTGTTGCTGAAGGAAAAAAAACAGAAAATGTTGATCACACTGAAAATTTCCTGTGAACATTTTTGTTTTGGTCACAAAGCTAGTCTGTGTCAAAAAAATGTTGACCAACTCTTATCATAATCCTTAGAAGAAGGGAAGCAGAACAAATCTAGAAGAACATGACTTCATGTCATTGGTATCTCCAGTCAAGCTGGCTGGCATGATGAACTGTCCCTGTTCAATGGGTCTGTGTAGGTGGTGACTTTTGTCATAAGAAAGCCCCAGAAGATGGATCATTAACCATCACATCTACATGCCCATAAAGAATGGGATTTCAGGATGATGGCTGAAGAACCTGAAGCTGCAATGCATCTTCCCAGTAAGTCCACTGCACTACAGTACTGGATCTTTGCACAGCAGACTTTTGTAAAGTACCACTGCATTCGTTGAGTTAAAACTAATACTTATTACAGTTAGAGTCATGTAAAGTGATAATTAATTTACAATTTAATCTATGCACTACATTTTCACTGGGCCTTAAACATGGTCCAACGGACAAGGCATTGGACTGGGACTCAGGACATCTTGGTCCAATTCCTAACTCCCATACTGACTTATTCCATTGCCTTGTGAAAGTATGTGCCTCAAGTTATTCCACTGATGGGGGGCAATGGAGCTGCTTATGGTGAGTTCTGTGAATGAAGAGTTCTATGGTATATAAGTGCTAAGTGGTAGTATGGGGGAGTCAGTTTTTTTTCTTCAAGGTCCATATTTCTTGGTCAAGGTCTAGTGCATGTCCAGAGTCTAGAGAAAATAATAAAAAATAATAAGTAAATAATAATAAGTAAATAAAAAGATTTGTGGGTCCATTCAAAAGCATCTGATGGTTTGGTTTTCCCTCCGGTCTGCCTATTGACTACCCCTAGTATTTATTATTAATGGCACACTCCATATTTGCAAATGCATCAGTATGAATATGCCAAACCTCATTTTTGCACAGGCAATGTGAGCAAGTGTTCCCCAAATACCTCTTTGTGGTGATACTTACACTGGCCAAATGCTGAGGTCCTTACTTAGGCAAAATTCTCATTGAAGTCAAAAGGAGTATTGCCTGATTAACTAATGAGCAAAAACTAAGAATGGGGCAATCAGGACTTAGCCCAAGTGGCACATGCAATTGCTTATTTGTGGTCAGAAATATGGGATTTTCTGTGTTCAGTACAATGCTCTTGCCAAGTCTGCATGTGTGAAAACAGAGGCCTGCTGAAAATTTGGCCCCAAAAGATCAACAAAGAGCTGCCACAGTTTGGAGGGATCTGTAAGCTTTCCATATCTCACAGGAATAATGCTGTGAATTTTTCTGGCAGCTTCATTCTCATCACTTTCCTGAGATTTTTTTTTTACATCTATTTTTTTTTATTCTGCCATTTAGAAATTGTCACCGTCTTCATAATACATTATTATTCCATTAGGATCACTTCAGCTAACAAACATTAAAGGTACAACTGCACGGAGGTCTCCTGGTATAATGTACATTAAAGTTTAATGTTGTATTGATGTGTGCATTGTGTTTTGTATGAGCCAAACTGTTCCATTAACTATGCGCAAAGGGCTATGGTGTTATAACATTTATCTCCACGGACGCTCCGGATTACTTTTTCCTGTTGCACGCCTTCGAGGCTAAACACTGAGTCTTCAATTTACGTAGAACTGTTAAAAATTTTAAACCTTTGTAAGTGATGAACCATTTGTCAACGTAACGGCATTTTTGTCAGCCTTGGCTTGGGAGGATAAAGAAATATTGGTGACTTTCCACTGGTCATTTTTTTTTTCATTTAAAGCATGAGTAGAGTAGAAACAATATCTATTATTAATAGATAAATGTTTTATTAAACATATAAAGACCACAAAGATTTGTAACTTTAATAATCCAGTTTCTTATTTTAAATTCTATAACATTATTATTTATTGAACAGCTGGGGATATTTCTTATAGGATCCTGGGTAGGAAAGCCATAACAAAATGGATAACTATGCTATCTAGGGGAAGAAATATTCTAGCTGACTTAAGAGCATACTGACAAGGTATTTTTTCATAATTTTTAACATAAATGTTTCACTGGCTATTTACAATAAAGGCCTTCAAAGTTTGCACTGAAATCTGTTTCCTTAGTTTATTTCTTCTGTTGCGCACATGTTATAGCGGGGCTGCTTGTGGGGCCGGTGTGTGTTTACTGCAGGGCTGCTAACCAATGCTGGTGTGTTATTTTTTGCTAATTTTATATTTAGCCAATTTTGTTTAGTTGTCACTATGCTACATAAAATGACCAGCGTAACTCTCTTATGCACGGAGTAGTCTTTAGGTCTGAGATGACTATGCAAATGGAAACTGGAAGTGGAAATAGGGGACAGAATTTCATGCACTGCTCTATCTCTTTGATTTGATCCAGTTTCGTGGGGGTTTTACTTGATATTGTTCCATTTATTAGACACGTTGTTGAAAATAAAGCATTATGATGCAGAAATCTCAAAACCATGCAATCTGCATATCAAATGTGACATGGTACATTCCACAGTTACATTAATATGTCACAGAGATAATACCTTACCCTTTATTGTCTGGCATAGTAACTAATATCACATATACAAATTGTAAAAAACACACAAACAAACAAAAAACAAGTGTAATCAAGGTTCACAGGGGTTGCAGAAGTAAAACTGATGTTTTATCAGTTATCTATAAGTACAGTTATGATTAGAACCAGTCAGGAATTTTCCAGTGAAAAATTATTTCATCGGAACATTTTCGATTTGTTAAAACTAAAACTATTTGCGGGACAATAGTTACAATAATTTTTAAACTACTCACCCCCTCTTTTGGTTCTTTGACTGCAGAGGGGTTAACAGGCCACTATACCTTGAATGGTCCCTGTAATCGGGCACACCCACCATCTCACTAGTGCCCCCTCTCTCAGTGCATGTGCCTGCACTCTCTTGCTCAGTTTGTGGTGAGTCTTTGCTGACCCAGCCCTCTGACCAAATCTCACATAGTCTGTATGTGAAATAAAAGTCAAACCCCTTCTGGGATATAAGTTCAACCGGGCCTATCTCAAAGCCCTCAGTAATGTCTCTTGATCTGCAGCCCTATCTCTGGACTCTCTCCTCAGTCAGTCCAGCAGAGCCTATCACAGTACCCTGGTTTCAACAGTCTCAGCCCCTTCTGGGATCTCTCAAATTGTCCCCGCTTTTCAAGCAGTCCTGGCCCTGGTGGGGCACATCCCCTAGGGCTCCCTCTCTGAAGACTCTTTTCTTCTCTGGGTCTTTCTGGACCCAGTTCTTCAGCTGGGCCACTAAAAGAGTTCAGTATCAGAGGGGTAGCCGTGTTAGTCTGGATCTGTAAAAGCAGCAAAGAATCCTGTGGCACCTTATAGACTAACAGACGTTTTGGAGCATGAGCTTTCGTGGGTGAATACCCACTTGCATCTGAAGAAGTGGGTATTCACCCACGAAAGCTCATGCTCCAAAACGTCTGTTAGTCTATAAGGTGCCACAGGATTCTTTGCTGCTTTTAAAAGAGTTCAGTTCCCCTTCCAGGGTGTATAAAAGTCCAGGACACTTTCCCAGTGGTTGGTGGGGGCACCCAGGCCCACCCTCTACTCTGGATCCCATCCCTGGGACCCTATAGATAGCAGCCATCCACCACAGCACTTTAAAATAATTGGTGTTGCTGCTACAACTCCCTGGGACCCTTCCCCATAGCCTCAGTTCATTATTTGCCCTTACCTTGGTGCCTTGTCGAGTCCCAGCAGTCAGCCTGGAACTCAGTTGTGTTTCTCCTGGCCTAGGCCAGCACTGCTCTGTCAAGGCTCCTGTAGCTCCCTCAGCCAGCCAGGCATACCATCCACATTCTTCCAGCTCCAGCAAGGAACTGAACTCACTCGGGCCCAGCAACTCTTCTTATACTAGCCTGCTGGACCCCAGCTGGCTGTTTGCCACACAGCCACTCTAGATAGCTCGGGGGACCTCTTTACTATCCTTTTCTGGGGCAGGGTGTGGCAAGGCCGCGAGGCCTCCAGACCTAGTCCACCCTGTCACTGTCCCTTACAATACATGCTAACTACTCATGCTGAACAATCTGTTCCACCTCGCATTTTGCTGTGATACTGGGAGTTCCTTTCCCAGACCAGAAGAAGAGCTCTGTGTAGCGTGAAAGCTTGTCTCTGTCACCAACTGAAGTTGGTCCAATAGAAGATATAACCTCATCCACTTAGTATGTCTAATATCCTGGGACCAACATGGCATACAACACATGAATGGTGTTACCTTGGAGATACAATGGAAAACCAAAGATTGGATATTAACTTTTAATGACAGGTTATCAAGGGGCAGAGTATTTGACACCAGCTTGACTAGAGCTTGACACAAAGAATGAGGTGTCAGGACATGTGCTAAGCACTGCTGCCCAGTGCAGAGGGAGAGATGGACTCCTGGATGTTTTGAACCAGAAGCAGAGTGGGCTGTCAGCACCGCATAGCTGTAAACTCTGCTGTTCCTCTGTAATCTAAGGACCCCAAAATACTGTATTCCACTTGACCAATAACTGCTGTCTTGTTTTTAAAAGGTTGCCCTGTGTCTCTGCACACATCAGCTGGCTGCAGAACTCCCACAGGCATAGGCGCCAACTCTCTGAGTGCTCCAGGGCTTGCACTAGCTATAGCTGTTTGGTAGGCTGTGGGAGATGCTCGGGGAAGGGTGGACAGCAATGAGCAGCAGGCCGGGGGAGGAAGCAGAGCAGGGTCAGAAGAGGCAGACTGAGGGCAGGGCCTCAGGGGAAGGAGTGGAGTGGGGGAAGGGCTTTGGGACAGAGTGGGGATGGAGCACCATCTGGAAAAATAAAAGTCAATGTCTGTGCCCACATGGGCAAAGTTTCCAACAGGAATTCAAGCTCTTTTGAGCTCACTGAAGGAGCCATGGTGAGAAACAGAGGTGCAGGAGCCAGGGTCCCGTCTTGGAATAGTGGAGTCACGTGGCTCCCTCCTGCAACAAATGGAGGCACTACTGGGGTACACACTAGGGTGATCAGACATCCCGATAAAATCGGGACTGCCCAGATTTTGAAGAGTTTGTCCAGCATCCCGACCAGAGTACGTTCGGGACGCCATTTGTCCTGATATTGTGTTTCCTGGTCTTCAGCGGCAATTCAGTGGAGAATCCTTCAGTCGCAGTCTTCAGCGGTATTTCGGCGGTGGGTGCTTCTGTCTTTGGTGGCAAGGTTTATTACCTGCCACCTAAACACCACAGAAGACCGTCTGCAAATGAATGGCTCTCCGCCAAATTGCCGCCAAACTCTCAGACAAGTGAGTGTAACATCTGGTCACCCTAGTATACACCCAGAGATACTGTATAAGGGTCAGAGGCCTAGCATGCCCTGTGGATCTGTGACAGTGCCTTTATGGGATCAGGTCCTTAGCTATTATTTTGATAGTCAAGTCTGTAGCTAGATACAGCATAAACATTACTCACTTGCTACATCGTTTATCAGGGAAGGCGTCAGACAGGACATCAAGTTAATATAGAATCCCTGTCCATGAAAGTTTTCAAGAAAAGATATAGTTCTGCCAGCAGTAAAATCACCTATACAACCAAAAACCCATTTTGTCAGGTGTAGGAACAGCACCTCCCCGAACCAGGTTAGCTGTGTCAGTGGAAGCCCTTGTGGCTGAGTCTCCACTGTGGGTTATGTCAGCACAGGTATGTCTGTCAGGGGTGTGAGTTTTTCCCCACACCCCTAACTGACATAGCATGTTAATGTAACTTTTCAGTGCAGAGCAGTTCCCACACAGACAGACTTTCGTTAGCACATATGGTTGAAGAATCACTGCTCTCTGTGTGGAAACTGTACTAGTGTGTAAAGAAGGGGATTGGTGTATGAACGCATCACTGACACCTATACAAAGTGCATGTAATATGCTACCATCAGTGTGAGTGAGTCAGTGCAGGATGCTGACTGGGCAGTGGTTCCACACCCACTTAACACATGTGTAAATGATCACTCGTGGTGGGAGGCAGTAGGGACCCAGTATTTTTAGCATAACACTGTCCCTTTAAAGGAATCACCATGGTACTCTGCAGATGGCTTTGGCTGAGCATTTATCTTCTTTTATTAAATGTGAAATTGCACATTCTGTGTAAGTTCTGAAGCTCCCTCTGAACATGAGATTGTCGGTCACTCTGAATGTATTTTGCTGACCTATGAGACAAATTGCACTCCTATTAAATCAAATCTTCAAGGGACATCCTCCAGAGACATGACAGTGACTAGTTAGTCTGGCTGGCAGAAAATAATGATGTAACAGTGCAGGCATCTGACAGTGATTTTTCAATGTGTGGGTTGTTTTCTTCCTCAAGTTGCAACATATTGGAAGGATAAGTGGTATGTAATTTCAAGTAGGAAATTTTGGATGCAGTACGTAGGAAACACTTTTAGTCTTTTCCTAGGAGCCATTTCGTAGTAACAGGACTAATTGGTAGGGCGAGAAGTGTGGTTTGGCTCCATGGAGATGGGAAGAGAATAGAATAGGGAAGCAATCTAATTCCAACAAAACACTTAGCAGGAGGTAATGGAACAGGCACAGACAGCCTCATAGGAAGAGACCTTCCTGAAACTGAAATGCATTTGACTGGAGCCCAAACCTGCAAAAGTGGCAAGTGATTCCTGAGCACCCTCAGCTCCCACTGAAGTCATTGAGCATTGGGATCAGTGATTAACAAGACGTGCTCAATGGTTTATAGGACCGGCCCTTGGGACTCTGAAATAGTGTGTGAGTAGGTGCCCAGGCAGAGCTCCAAAAGTGCCTACTCAGCATAGTGTAGAAACAGTAGCGGGAAAGATCCTTGCTGGAAGCTTTTGGTTTTTTCAAAAGAAAATCTAGTACAGTAACTCCTCACTTAAAGTCGTCCCGGTTAACATTGTTTCGTTGTTACGTTGCTGATCAATTGGGGAATATGCTCGATTAAAGTTGCACGATGCTCCCGTATAATACTGTTTAGCAGCCGCCTGCTTTGTCCACTGCTTGCAGAAATAGCAGCCCGTTGGAACTAACTGGTAGGGGCTTGGAACCGGGGTGGACTGGCAGTCCCCTTATCAGCTCCCCTAAGTCCCCTGTGCAGCAGCCAACCAGCAGATTATCAACTGCCAGGCAGTTCAGCTGTTCCTCCCCTCACTGCCATGTGCTGCTCCTGCCCTCTGCCTTGGAGCTGCTCCTGGGAGCCTCCTGCTTGCTATGCAAGGCGGAGGAAATGGGGGGGAGAGGGGTCCTAATGTCAGGGTGTTCTCCCTTGCTCCTTTACCCCATTGGGCCATCTCCACAGAGGAGAGGGGGACACAACAGGGCTCAGGATGGAGGGAACTTGCTGGCAGCAGCTGCTGCCTCAACTTGTTCATCTACTTAAAAAGGCAATGTACTTAGAGGGGATCAGTGCACTTAAAGGGACAATGCATATCTCTCTCTCTCTCTCTTTCTCACACACAGTGTGCATCTCTGCCTCTCTCTGCCATGCTGTCTCTCCTCCCTCCATTTGTGCTGCCTTGTAGAGTGTGAGGCTACATTAACAACAGTGTGTTAACCCTCGAGGGCTCAGCCAAATGCTAGTTCATCTTTTAGCAGTAAGGCATTTCCTGGGAAATATCCCACCCTCTTCCACCCTCTGACTTTACCACCTTAACCAAAGCTTCACAATCATCATTGCTGTGTACAGTATTAAATTGTTTAAAACTTAAGACTGTGTATATGTGTGTGTATATATATATATATATATATATTCTTATGTCTGGTGAAAAAAAATTTTGTGGAACCTAACCCCGCCACTTACATTAATTCTTATGGGGAAATTGGATTCGCTTAACATCGTTTTGCTTAAAGTAGCATTTTTCAGGAACATAACTACAATGTTAAGTGAGGAGTTACTGTAATTAATTAATATATTATTTTCTTTATTTTAGTTGATTACATTAATCATTTGTTTGTTAAGATGTAAATAAAAGGGGAGGGGGGACAATCTGAAAGGGGCAGATGCAGAGCCAAGAATGGGGAGGGAGAAGGAAAGGAAAGAAAGGGGAAGAAGGTTGGTCTTGTCATTGTAGCTCAGGACCAGGAGTTGAAAGATCTGGTGTGAAATCTTGGCTCCACTGGAGTCAAAAGGAATTCTGTTGTAGGCTTCAGCAAGGCCAGAATTTCACCTCAAGGTTCCAAGACCTCTTGTGTAATGTTGGGGAAATCATTTGGGGCCAGACTGTGCCTCACAGGGAAAGTGGTCTGAGATCTTGAGATAGAAGACGCTCCAGAAGTGCAAAATATAATAATCCAATAAATGCTTTATATTAAAGCCCTAACGGATTCTTTTAAAATCTGAATGGGCTGGAGCAATTGCAGAAAGTGATTTTTATTTACATGGATGAAAGGGTTAAAAAGCTAAGAGATAAGTTTTGGAACCTAGAAAACTAGCATTAACTAGTGATCTCGGGCAGAGCTAGTTCATATCGCAAGGAAGCAGGTGCAGGAACAAAGCAATGAGTAATAAAGTCACTGGGGAGCAAAGCGTGTACGTTAGTTTCCTGCATACTTCAGTTTGTTCTTGAGCAGAGGAGGGATTAGGGGTCTAGCAGTGAAGGATGTATTATGTTAAAGTAAAAAGGAGCAGTTCTGTTTAAGATCCTGCCATAATTTAGTCTCCATTCAAATGGAAAACACATCTCAGGGCTCTCTCCCTGCGGGTTATCACAGGAGAGAGATGGGGCATGTGGAAATTGGCAATGACTGATGTGATTTGCCAAGGAAGAAGATGTGGGAAAACTAACAGAGATGGCTGGTGGGTGAGGCTAGACAGTCCCTAGCTTTTGCACTCTGTCATGCTACCCTCTTGCACTGTAACTGCAGGCCTGGCTTGACATAAACAGACCTCATTTCTTAGTGGGCATAACTGGGAAGGTGAATGGAAGGCTACGTTGTAAATAGGAGCTTGACAAACAGTATGCTGGAGTCAAGATCTTTGTGCTCGCTAAAATAAGCAGCAACACCTTGATGCTTGAGACTACTGACAAGATAAATGTGGAATGTAAAGATCATATCTCATGTGAACATCACATGGACAGAGCAATCAGAGAGAGACTGGTTCCTGCAAAGTAACCAAGCCAGTTAAAAATTGTATGATTAGCACTAATACAATGTAAAGTGTAACTGTATATAAAGGAAGAAGTTGTCTGTGTAATTTTGGATTTTGGTATGTCCTATTCCCACCCCCTAAAATTGAGTCTAATCAACTTGCATAGCTTTGCTGTATGCCAAATAAAGGAACCTGACTGATGAAATCTGGAGTTGAACTGAGTGTTTTGGATCCCAGAGAACTGGATGAAGTATTCTCCCAGAACTGGACAAGGTGTTCTGGATAAGCTGAGTAGAAAAGGTCTTGGAGGGAATCCCAACAGTAACTCTCTCTGCCTCCTCATGGGCCAAGTTCCTTTTCTACATCTCTCTCCTTTAATCCCCTTCTTCTGCTGAGCTTTGTCTTGAGTCCCAAAACATATTGAGTCTGCTTCAAGTTCACACCCTCCTCCCATGCCCCAAGTATTGTAAGCAAGACACGAAAAGTAATTCTGCGGCTCTATTCTGTGCTGCTTAGACCTCAGCTAGAATATCGTGTCTAGCTCGTGGTGCCACATTTCAGGAAAGATGTGGACAAATTGGAGAAAATCCAGAGGAAAGCAACAAAAATGATAAAAGGTCTAGAAAACATGATCTGTGAGGGAAGACTGAAAAAAACTGGGTTTGTTTAGTCTGGAGAAGAGAAGACTGAGAAGGGAATGATAACAGTTTTAAATACATAAAAGGTTGTTACAAGGAGGAAAGAGAAATATTGGTCTCGTTAGCCTCGGAGGATAGGACAAGAAGCAATGGGCTTAAATTGCAGCAAGGGAGGTTTAGGCTGGACATTAGGAAAAACTTCCTAACTGTCAGGGTGGTTAAGCACTGGAATAAATTGCCTGGGGAGGTTGTGGAATCCCCATCATTAGAGATTTTTAAGAGCAGGTTAGACAAACATCTATCAGGGATGGTCCAGCCATGAGTGCTGGGGACTGCACTAGATGACTTCTCGAGGTCCCGTCCAGTCCTACAGTTCTATGATTCTATGTGTCTGAAAGCAGGGCAGGTGAACCTCTTTTGCCTCATTACAGATCCTTAAGTCACCTGCCCCATCCTTTCCTTACACTTCTTCTCCTGGCTGACTGGCTCTGGGGCCTGAGCGATACACCAGACTGCACTGCAATAGGGAAGTCCCATCACTCATCCAAGATGACTCTCAGGCAATATTTTACTGGCCAAATAACACCAATGTTTCTGCTATTAGTAGATTTAGTATTCAGTCCACCCTTCCCTAATAGCCTTTGTAATTATTGTGCTTTGCTCTCTCCTTTCTTTCTTGGAAGAATCCCTTAGCCAAAAGCCAAGAATAATGGATTGCACGGCTGAACAGAGAAGCAAATTGCTCCATGACCTGACACTAAAATAGCTCTATGGTCGGGAGACTAGAAACTTTTAGTGTATCAAGCACTGTGCTCCCCCCAAAGAGAGAGAGCATGCAAGTGCACAACACAAACCCTCAGCCACTGGTAACATCTAAATCTGTCAAACTGGGTTGCTTCCAAGAAAATGATTCAGCAACATAAGCCCCTAAAGGAACAAGGTTGGGAAGGAGAGAATTCACAGAGATTAGGCTGGGTGGTGTGAGGACCTTGGATGGTTCACCTCCAGTAAGCCTATTTCATGTAACAGTAGTTCTGCAGCTCCCTTCGCACCAGTAAATGCAAAGATAAGCATTTATCCTGATATTTTTTTATTTGAAAGATCAATGAAATTCAAAATGGAACACATTTTGACCAGTCCTACAGTTGGCTAAAAAACAGGAGGGAAAATGGTGAAAGTATTGATGACATTCCCACCCCCCCTTTCTTTTTGGCCAAATTTGGAAATGTTGTCAACATTTTGAAATTCAAAAAAATTCTAACCAGCACTATCTGCAGAGAATGGGGCAGGGGACTAACCTGAACCAAGCTTTCTTGTGCTTCTAAATGTGGTTTGGACTAAGCTTGGGTTCTAATTTTCACCAAATGGTTTGCCCTTTCCTTAGTTTTTGGGTATTAAGGTCCGATTGCAGCATGGATAGGCAGACCGGGGCTAGCTTTCTTCTAGCTAGCATGCATTACAATATTGGTGTAGAAATGGCAGCAAAGGCTTCAGTGTTGGCAAGGAACCCAAGTAGGTACCCAGGTCCCTGGTGGCCTAGTCCTGGGGCAGCTACCCACACTGAAACCCGTGTCAGGGCTTCTTCACTGTTACTGTTACCCACACTAGCTAGATGAAAGCTAACAAGGGTACACCTACCCGTGCTGCCTGCAGTTACACCTTGATTTGCAGTGGAGACATATCTTTGGTTACGTCTATTGATATTACAGGCATTGGTCGCCCAAAGACTTTTCCTGATGTACAGACATTGAACAAACTGATTGCTGAAGTTTCTCTGAAGACAGCTGGTTGGTACAGAGAGTCCTGCAGGCTCCCATAGTTGCTACAGCAATCGTGGAAGATGTTGGCTTTGGAATGACAAGGTCCAACAGATTCTGCATAAGCCCCACTGACAACATCTGACTGACCGAGACACTGCTAACAGAGCACATGGGCAAGGCGTGCTATTCAGTATGAGTCCTGCAGGACACAATAATCATCTGCTAGATGGGACAGTTCCCAGGGGTTCATCTGTCTGGCGCAGTAGTGCATGTGTAACTTTCAGGCAGAAAGGCTGGTCTGCCTTGTTTCCAGTTGGAGTTTTGGCTTTACCTTCCCTCTCAGACACTTACCATTCCAATCACATTCTTCCACTTGTAATTAATTCTGCAGTTAGCATCACCTTGGATTTCAGCTGGCCTGATTAAGATACCAAATTTGCTGCTTACACTTCATCCATACCCCATTAAGAAGAAGTGTATTTGCCTCTAATGTTTCCAGTGTCACCAATGCCAAGAATTCAAAATTCATGATTCATGACCCCTAAAGTCATGAGATTTTTAAAAAATAATAAATATTTAGGTCTTTTTATTTACCATCTGTTTTTTGAGGCTCTAACGTAACTCAAGTGAAGCTTTTAGCTTCATCGATGAGGGCTAGAAGAATCCTTGCTTAAAAAAATAAGCTAGAGTCTCATATATTCACATGACTCGAAGACCAGGGGCTTTTAAGAAAACACACCAAATATCAGGAGACTCACAATGAAAACATGAGAACAGGCAACACTGAATTTGATTCAGTTTCAGAAGTTCTTGTTGATATTGGTTAGTGGGCTCAGTAATTTATGTACAGGACTTTTATCTTTGGAGGCCTGTGTTCAGAGTCTGACTTAGCTCTCATATTACAGGGAATCTGGTACGACTTGTCTTAGCCCCCAGTAGCCATTTATCCTCATCATGAAACTGTCACAAGCTCTGGCCCACTCAGAGATGCCCGTGTGAATGTGGGTAAAATCAGCACAACACTTGCTGATGCAGCCAAGTGCTGCTAGCCTCTCCATGTCATGAGCAGCGAATTCACAATTTGTTTTAAAAAACTTGGATAGAACTGTCATCTGCCGCACTCTTGAAACAAAGGTTTGGCGAGGAACATCACAACATGGTTGAGTGGCACAGCCTTGGGCTAAGCCTGATTCTGTGACAGCCTATCTTTCCTGAACATGCTTGGGTGTGCCCCAAAGCAGCTGGTACATGGCTGTCCACATGTACATTTCATATGGATTGTTTGGGTTCCCTCCAAAGCCAAATGGAGAACAGTCCTGCCACATTTATTGTCCACCCCATGCTTCTTTCCAAGCCTTTCATTTGGTTTCATTGCTCTTTTTGCAGCCGAGAAGTCGATAGCAATAAAAGCAATCAGTGCTTTGATGCTGCACCTTCATCACAAAGAGCCTCTTCAACTACATGCATACATCAGGCCACAGATTTGTCACAGATGTGATTTTTATAACACCCTGATCCTGCCAGCTACACTGTGTGGGTATATTCCTGTGCAGCTCCCCTCTGAACTCAGCTGGGCTCTGTAAGAGCACAGGGCTCTGCCTGCCTGAAGTAACTTGCAGTACTGGGGCCTAAGACTTTTGAGGGTTTGCATAAAAAGTCATGACCATACAAAGCATGACTCTTCCATACATACACACACACACATATACGCACAAAATATATGTCAATTGAGACCAGTGGGAGTTAGGTGCTTAAAAACCTTTGAGGATCTGGGTCTTAATCTCTCTGTTAATCATGTCTGTTTCCACCAGCTGTAAAATGAAGATCATGCTACTTCTGCCCATATTCTTGGGGTCTGCAGGCCCTTTGAGATCCTCAGATAAAAAGGGCTAGAGAAATAATAGGAGTTTTTATTAGATACCAGCTTACAACACCTGTGTAGGATCAAAGAGTTTCCCTCAGAGTGGAGCCAGTGCCTTACAAAGTGAATCCCAGCATTTGTGGCCATCTCTAAGCTTTGCCCATAGCAACCACATCATTATGTCAACGGTATTCAACATAATGCCCAGGAGAAGAGTGGACGGAGACCATAAAGAGAGGGACAAACACCAAACCCAGTAAGTTACATAAAGAGGATGTCATGCTTTAAATTTTGTATTGCCACTTGTTTGGGAAACTCTGAATAACTCCCTGCTGGCAGTGATGCAGCCATCCCATGTTCACATCCGAAAAAAGACTTGTACAGCAAGCCCATGCCACCTCGCTCTCTGTATATATTCTGGACAGAGTGAGAAATTCCAGGGGGCCTAAATCTCCTCTCACTAACCAGACTGAGAATCAGGAGTAACTTCATCAAAGTCATAGTCGAAACAATAGTTAAGAATAAAATTGTCAGACACATAGACAAACATAAACTGTTGAGCAATAGTCAACATGGTTTCTGTAAAGGGAAATTGTGTCTTAATAATCTATTAGAGTTCTTTGAAGGGGTCAACAAACATGTGGACAAGGGGAATCCAGTGGACATAGTGTACTTAGATTTCCAGAAAGCCTTTGACAAGGTCCCTCACCAAAGGCTCTTACATAAATTAAGCTGTCATGGGATAAAAGGGAAGGTCCTTTCATGGACTGAGAACTGGTTAAAAGACAGGGAACAGAGGGTAGGAATTAATGATAAATTCTCAGAATGGAGAGGGATAACTAGTGGTGTTCCCCAAGGGTCAGTCCTAGGACCAATTCTATTCAATTTATTCATAACTGATCTGGAGAAAGGGGTAAACAGTGAGGTGGTAAAGTTTGCAGATGATACTAAACTACTCAAGATAGTTAAGACCAAAGCAGATTGTGAAGAACTTCAAAAAGATCTCACAAAGCTAAGTGATTGGGCAACGAAATGGCAAATGAAATTTAATGTGGATAAATGTAAAGTAATGCACATTGGAAAAAATAACCCCAACTATACATACAATATGATGGGGGCTAATTTAGCTACAACGAGTCAGGAAAATGATCTTGGTGTCATCGTGGATTGTTCTCTGAAGATGTCCACTCAGTGCGCAGAGGTGGTCAAAAAAGCAAACAGGATGTTAGGAATCTTTAAAGAGAGGATAGAGAATAAGACTGAGAATATATTATTGCCCTTATATAAATCCATGGTACATGCACATCTTGAATACTGTGTACGGATGTGGTCTCCTCACCTCAAAAAAGATATTCTAGCACTAGAAAAGGTTCAGAAAAGGGCAACTAAAATGATTAGGGGTTTGGAGAGGGTCCCATATGAGGAAAGATTAAAGAGGCTAGGACTTTCAGCTTGGAAAAGAGGAGACTAAGGGGGGATATGATAGAGGTATATAAAATCATGAGTGATGTGGAGAAAGTGGATAAGGGTAAAGAATGATGTCCCTAGCCTCTGTTCATCAGAGGAGGGAGAAGGATAGCAGGAGAGAGATCACTTGATCATTGCCTATTAGCTTCACTCCCTCTGGGGCACCTGGCATTGGCCACTGTTGGTAGACAGATACTGGGCTAGATGGACCTTTGGTCTGACCTGGTACAGCCGTTCTTATGTTCTTATTAAGGGGACAGATTCTCAGGTCTGATCTAGCAGCTCAAAGCAACTGAAAACTCAGTATATGCAACTCCACAGATTTTTCTCCTGTAAGGTGCCTCCACAGCTGGTGTTAAGACACCTCTATAGCCACCAGCATAAGGAATATTCTGTGGGGGGAAGCGGCGGGTTGGTGGCTAGGAATTTCCTCTGCCCTGAAATCCCTGGCTGCTTGGAAAAGGGCAAGCTTGCTCTGTAGCACCCCCTGCTGGCCCAGCCTGGCTCTGCAGAGGCTTGTCTCAGTTTCCCCTTCCCTCAAGGTTCCTTAATGAACTCCAGCCAGGCTGTCTTTTGGCTGACATCACTCCTGCTCAGGGCTGGTTTAATAACAAACAGATCAAATCCATCCTCAAAGTCCCAAGATAAAGTCTATCACCGCAACACAAAAGCTCATACTCAGTTCTGGCATCTTCCGCCTGTCCTGGAGCTCTTCTCCTGTCCCGATGTGCTCTTCACCAAGCAGTCAGCAGCAGCCCTTCCTAGTTGGAGCTTAGCCTTCTTCAACTCTCTGTCTCAGCCCTGCAGGCAAACCCCCTTTGCTACTCTCCTGACCTTCCGCTGGTCATTCTGGGTCTCCTGCAGGAGCCTCCTGGTCTCTGTAGCCTCTGCCACAACTTCCTCAAACAGCACCTTCACCTCCTGAGGCTGAAAGAGGTCAAAGGGTAGCCACCCTTCCCCTGCTGCTCTTCGCCCCTTTATAAGGCCCAGGTGCCTTCCCGTAAGGCCACTTGGGCAGCAGATAACCAGTCACAGGTGTACTGGGCCCAATTCCCTCTTAAAGGGGCCAGTCACCCTGGGACACTGTCAGAATGCCCCCTTGAGGTACAGGCACCAAGACATAGGTTGTAGCAGGCTGAAGGCCACTCTAATTGGCTGGCTGCTGATCTCACGATTGAGAGGATGGGGGAAGGGCGTGTTAAAGATAAGGATTATTATTATTTATTTATTTATTTATTTATTAAATCAATGAATTAATTAATTATCATTATTCCAGGTGCACTTAGGACCCCTAGTCATGGACCAAGGCCCTATTGTGCTAGGCCTTGTACAAACTCAGAACAAAAAGATGGTCCCTCGCCAGACAGCTTAATGGTAATTTAACTGCATTTTTACCCCCTCTGTAGTATATTACTAATCAAAGCTCAGCTGGAGCAGAGAATCTGACCCCTGGAGTCAGGCCAGTGTCAAGCCAATGTGAGGGGTCTGATCTCAGCTTTTTAAACATTCCCAAACCACTTCAAACTTAGGGGTAAAATGGGGAAGTGGTGCAGGGTAACGGCGGTATTTTGCTGGCCTAATTCTGCTCTCACTTATACCAGTTTGAGTCCACTACCCTTCCATCTACACCAGCATGGGGGAGATCAGGATAAGGCCCAGAGTGGCTTTATCTCAGAGTTGAGGCTAAAGCAAAAATTTGCTGAAAGGCAGCAAACAGCGAGTGCAGAAGTGCTGACTTGCAGGTGTGGAAATGACAGAGAACAATTACTGCTGTCCAAGACAGAAGGATTAATACATCAGCCCAGTGTGAAGCTTGTTCTTCAGGCAGAGTATTTTCACGCGGACAAGCATCTACATCAATTTCCAAGTTGTTTGATTCATAGGAAAATAGTGTTGAAGAAACAAGAAAGAGCAAGGAAAATAAAGACTCAGGGGATACTTTATCAGTTGAAATGTTATTATAATCATGTGCAGCAAGGATGCTGGAGCCAAGCTGCTGATGGTGGCAGGAAGGGCTGCTCCTTGAAGCAGGGGGATATTAAAGGTGTTTGAATGAAAAAAAAAGAAAGCCAAGTTGACGAAGTGCATCTGCGGCTTTATTTTTTCTTGTCTGTGAGATGTCTCACCAGACAATCAGGGGGAGAGAGAGATCTAATCCAGCGCTTTAGCTAATATAACGGGAGGGGGAGAGGAAGGCCTATTGAACTGGATGGTGTGTTGCCACTCAGTGATCGTAAGTGCTGTGGCTATGATGGATGGGGTGATTGGTTAGCGTTAGGCAGGGTGCAAAGAGGCACAGCATCGTCTATTAAAGCAATCTATTTTCTCAGGCTCATCCAGCACTCACTCTTTGTCATCGTACTTGGTACCTTTTCTTGACGTTAAACGCCTGGGAACGTGAAGGTATTTGAACAGCCAGAGACGACAAATCCCTACTAAGAAGAAAGTGTAAAACAGCAGGAGAAACATGTTGGCTTCATCGTGAGTGAACATTAAATATACTTCCCATTTGTCTAAAGAGACAGTTAATGGCGAAACGGGCCCTTTAATTGAGCAGGCTGAGAGCTTCACGCAGCTCCAAATAACTAATACTTGGGGGAGAGACCATTTTTCTACATAGGGATTCTAGTCTAGATGAGAAGGCCATTTCCTCCTGAATATTAGCAGCGAGTGCAAGTGGCTGGTGGGGAGAACTGAATATGATTATTTTCACCTTCCAATACAGCTCTAGTTAAAGGCGCATAAAAGGGACCTGGAACAGTCATTCAGCTCAAAATGAGCCTAAGACAACGCAACACGTAGGAGGCAACATATTTGTTTCACTGCTGTCTGGGAGCCTGAGGGCATGCCAACTGGTGTATTCACTTGTCTAGGTCATCCGAATCCCGCAGTGGATTGGGTTCATCATGGCTCACTAACAGTGCTATTCACTTTTAAGCTGCTGTATATACCTTAGTATGTCTTTGCATAATAGTACTGAGTCATTGTATTGCACTTTCCACCGAAAGATCATAATGCACTTTACAAGTATTGGTTCATTTTGCCTCATAGCACCACTGATAGATTAATATTACTGCACCTGCCACAACTCATAATCTACCCCACTGCAAAGTGAGTGTAGAAAGCTGCCAGAGCTGAATGATAACATTTCCCACCAGCTTTGCATCACTGTAAACGACAACACATGGTGGTGGTCAATGGTAACCGGGCCTGTTATCTCCATTGTATGTAGTGGGAGACATTGAAGCACAGAGGTTTTGCTCAAAGTCACACAGGAAATCCAGGATAGATCCAGTCAGGTCTCCTGATCCCACTCCCATGCTTTATCCTTTCTCAGGGAGCTCAGAATCTGAATGACAGGCTCCTCTTATTGAGAAGTAACCAGATTTCATGTGTCAGTCGACGCCTGGGAAGGGATTCCCTACCATCCACCACATACAGCACTGAACGATCAATGGGCCAGATGCATTCATGTTTTTTCCCACCTTCCTCCAAAGCATGAGGTATCAACACTAGTGGCAGCAGGATACTAGACTTGACAGCTAAAAAGTCTAATTTTTATTATGTATCTGATTTACACAATGTGCTTATCATGATACAAAACACATCAGTAAAATAATAGTTATGGATTGACGGGGGATCAGGCAGCCCTCCACAATTCCCCCAGAAAAAGAATCTTGACCCCTCAAAACCATCTCCCAGATCACACCTATCACTTCCCTCCACAAAAGGATACACGACTGTGTGTTCCCAGGGGTTCATCCTGATGGATGTTGTTCCTTGTTCACAACCAATATTCTACAGGCATGTAAGAAATCTGTGCAAGTCAGCTACCATCTTAGGCATGTGCAAAAAAGTCATCACTTCTGTGGAACAATGCCAGAACAATGTCTCTCTGTCCTTTATTGATAAAGAAAATTAAAGGGCCAAAAAAAAAAGAACATGAGTGAACAGGGTTAGAGTCAACAGATCAGTCAGTCCTGAGTGATCAAAAGGTATTAGGTGCCTATATCTTAGTTTGAGGTGCCATGGCAATGCACAAGACTCCCACTGATTCCTATGGTGCCTATACTCACTCAGCACAGAAGTTTTTGCAGTAAAAGTTTCTCGGACACTAAAGTTCTGCCTCTGGGCATGCACACGGCTGCCTCCTGCTAGGCCCCTGGAGGCCTAGCTCCTGCCTAAGCCCCAGCATGGTTTACAAATCAAGGGAAGATCTAAGTCACAGAGTGATTCACAAGCCAGGGGAAGATAGGCATTTGGCTGCCTAAGGCATCCACAGGACCTGATCCAGTAGTTGTGCTCAGAGGCAAACTACTGGATTTGGCCCTTCAGATGAGTTCTTACAAAGCAGCTGGGGGGGAGGCCCTCCATCATAAGTTTTAGTTCTGTGGTGAGGGCACTCACCTGGGATGTGGGAGAGCCCCTGGTTCAAGTCCACTCAATGCCTGAGGGGAGGAAGGGATTTGAACAGAGACCTGCCACTTCTCAGATGCATGCTCTAGACATTTAGCAATGGCAATCCTGATGTGGACTCTCTCAAGCTCTCCTGTTGGAGCTGTTGCATTTTGGGTAAACAAGAGTAATTGGAGGAGGGGAACTGGATTGTGGGTCACCCACATCAGTGCTCTATCCACCAGTCTACAGAGGCATTCTCTCTCGCTCTAGCCCAAATGAGTCTTTAAGACAGAGAGTGAGAGTGAACAAGCACAAGTATGAGAATGACTCTATAGGCTGGTGGTTGGAACTCTTACCAAGGCCTCTTCACTCACAGCCTCCTGCATTTTGGGTGGGGATGGCTGTGGGTTCTCCTGGATGGGTTGTCCAGGTTCTGTTTGGATATGGCATTGCATGAGATGAGCCTGCCCTGGCTGGGACACGAACACTATCAAGAAGGCTTTTACTAGGTTTCTCCCCTGGGCCCTCTGTTCCAGACAGAGGTGTTCCCCCATCTTATAGGGTGTTGGTTCAGTTAGGTTGGCACTTTGGGTCACAGTTCTGGCTCAGGGACATAAGGAGTGATAAATTAGCTCTTTCGTTTCTTCTGTGTCATCAGAAGTTTAACATGGCAGAACTGGATTAGTTTCCTTGTGTTGGGTTGCTGGATTTCATAGCTAACTGGCCCAGTTTGGCTTCCTGCTTCATACCATCCTTGTCATTCAGTGAGTAACGTGGACTCTGCATTCAGGAGTAGAAATAGTACCCGGTCACCCAGCTTACATATGTGCATACATGCTCCGTATAGGCTCACTCCTGGGCCTGTTGAGCACTAAAGAAGTTGTCTTTGGCAAAGGCTCAAAGGGTTTCAAGCCTCTTCCAGAACTTCTGCACATACTGTATAACATTCTCCTAGGAGCCTGTTCCTCCCACATCTCTTGGACCAGGTCAAGAATTCCCCAGGTGATCTCCCATATAAGATTTCAAACTAGGAGAACCCAGTAGATGATTTGGGAACTTCTCAAATAACAACGAACAGGGGAGGGATCAGATGATCACAATGATGGAGATCCTTAGGAATAAACTTTTTAAACATTTTTTCAGGGTCTGGTGGAATTGTTCAACCAGACCATCCATTTGTTGATGATAGACAGATATCCATAAAGTATTTTAAGAAGATCACATACCTGGTTCAGCAGCCAAGGTGTAAAGTTGGTGCCTTGATCAGTGAAGATCTCCCTAGATAACTCAGCTGGCAAAAACTTTTAGGAGTTTCGCTGCAGTACTCTTTGCATTGGCAGTGGGACTGCCTCAGAATAGTGGGTAGCATAATCAACTATAAGTAATATGTGTTTACTGCACTTTTTTCCAAGGATCCAGTGAGGCCCATCCTGATCCTTTCTTATAGGATGTCAATTACACGGAGTGGAACCAGAGGGACTTTTGTCCAACAAGTTGGCATTTGGAGCAGGAGCTGCAAAAAGTCTAACTAGAGGTACTTGGTGAATCCTGGCCAAAAAAAGTGATCCAAAATCCTGGCCAGTCTTCTCATGACTGATGTTACTCGCAGAGAGGATAGCATAAGCCAGTCACATGATTTTGCACATATGAGGCCATGGAATGAGTAGTTCCGCCTGAATTTCCCCCATCAGTTCATCTTTCTGCACCGGTGCAGTTGCTCTTCCTGGTGCTCAAACCAGGAATACTGCTCTGCTCATTGTGGGTCTATCACTTTCTTGTTAACCACCAGCAGTTGGTCATAAGCCCAGCTCAACGTTTTGTCTTCCCTCTGGTCCTTTATGAAGTCCATCTCTCTGGTTGGGATGTCCCTCTCCTGTAGGGAAGCCACTATTGCTTTGATTTTCAGAGGTACTTCTGGAAGAGCTTCCCCTTGGTTAGATTCCCCCAACCTACACCTGCCAGCGTTGCAGGTTTTGGGATCCCGAATCCCAGGGTCCCCTTGCTTACCCTCTGTCTGGGGCCTCTGAGTTGGTTTAAACTAGGGCTGTCGATTAATCACAGTTAACTCACGCGATTAACTAATAACATTGATTCTGATTAATCGTAGTTTTAATCTCATTGTTAAACAATAGAATACCAATTGAAATTTATTAAATATTTTGGATGTTTTTCTACATTTTTAAATATATTGATTTCAATTACAACACAATACAAAGTGTACAGTGCTCATTTCATATTATTATTTTGATTACAAATATTTTCATTGTAAAAATGAGAAATGAAATAGTATTTTTCAATTCACCTCACATAAGTACTGTAGTGCAATTTCTTTATTATGAAAGTGCTACTTACAGATGTAGATTCTTTTGTTATATAACTGCACTCAAAAACAAACAAAGTAAAACTTTAGAGCCTACAAGTCCACTCAGTCCTACTTCTTGTTCAGCCAATCGCTAAGACAAACAAGTTTGTTTACATTTAGGGGAGATAATGCGGCCCACTTCTTATTTACAATGTCATCTGAAAATGAGACCAGGCATTCTCAAGGCACTTTTGCCGGCAGCATTGCAAAGTATTTAAGTGCCAGATATCCCAAACGCTCATATGCCCCTTCATTCTTCAGTCGACATGCTTCAAAGCTGATTATACTTGTTAAAAAAATGCTTTAATTAAATTTGTGACTCAACTCCTTGGGGGAGAATTGTATGTCTCCTGCTCTATTTTACCTGCATTCTGCCATATAATTCATGTTATAACAGTCTCGGATGATGACTCAGCACATGTTGTTCGTTTTAAGAACACTTTCACTGCAGATTTGACAAAACGCAAAGAAGGTACGAGGAAGCTATTTCACTGAACTGAAGGTTTAAGAATCTGAAGTGCCTTCCAAAATCTGAGAGGGATGAGGTGTGGAGCATGCTTTCAGAAGTCTTAAAAGAGCAAAATTTCAGTGCAGAATCTACAGAATCCAAACCACCAAAAAAGAAAATTAATCTTCTGCTGGTGGGAACTGACTCAGAGGATGAACATGAGCGTGCATCGGTCTGCACTGCTTTGGATTGTTATTGAGCAGAACCCATCATCAACATGGATGCATATATTCTGAAATGGTGGTTGAAGCATGAAGGGACATATGAATCTTTAGCAAATCTGGAACAAAAATATCTTGCGATGCTGGCTACAACAGTGCCATGTGAAAGCCTGTTCTAACTTTTAGGTGACATTGTGAACAAGAAAAGGGCAGCATAATCTCCTACATATGTAAATAAACTTGTTTGTCTGAGTGATTGGCTGAACAAGAAGAAGGACTGAGTGGACTTGAAAGCTCTCAAGTTTTACATTGTTTTGTTTTTGAGTGCAGTTATTTTTTGTATACATAATTCTACATTTGTAAGTTCAACTTTCATGATAAAGAGATTGCACTGCAGTACTTATGCTAGGTGAATTGAAAAATACTATTACTTTTGTTTTTTACAGTACAAATACTTGTAATAAAAATAAAGTGAGCACTGTACACTTTGTATTCTGTGTTGTAATTGAAATCAATATATTTGAAAATGTAGAAAACATCCAAAAATATTTAAATAAATGGTATTCTATTATTGTTTAACAGTGTGATTAATCGCACTATTAATCACAAATAATTTTTTAATCATGCAATTAATCATGATTAATTGTTTTAATTCCTTAACAGCCCTAGTTTAAATCCCTTCAGTACTTCAGAGAAATAGTCCCAAGCCTGATTCAAGATAATAGGGTAGACTAGTATTGAGGCCAGCCCCACTACAAGGGACTTTGTGTTTTCCCCTACAGTCAACTGCATACATGCACTGGGATAGGAGTTAATGTCTCAGGGATACACTGTACAAAGATAGTCATGGTTTGGGACTAAGTCATCCTGGACCAGGGTCTGCCCACACCTGGAATCACCAGGCCCTTTACCTCAGTTCCATTTATCTGAACAGAAAGCGTTACTTTAGACAGGGTTTGTTAAAGACATGGCTTTCTGCTGTCCATACCTGTCCATAACCACACTCCATATAGAGCAGCGGTTCTCAAACTGTGGTTCAGGACCCCAAAGTGGATCATGACCCCATTTTAATGAGGTCACTGGGACTGGCTTAGACTTGTTAGGGCCTGGGACCAAAGACAAAGCCTGAGCCCCACAGCTGAAGTCAAAGCCCAAGGGCTTCATCCCTGGGCAGCAGAGCTCAGGTTACAGACCCACTGCCTGGGGCTGAAGCCCTTGGGCTTCAGCTCTGCTCTGCCTCCTCCTGCCCAGGGCAGTGGGGCTCAGGCTTTGGCTTTGGCCCTCTCACCCACGGCACTGAGGCTCAGGCAGGCTCAGGCTTCAGTCCCCCCTCCTGGGGTCGTGTAATAATTTTTATTGTCAGAAGGGGTTCATGGTGCCATGAAGTTTGAGAAGCCCTGATATAAGGGTACTTGTGATACTGGTTACCTAGGCACCCACATGAAAAGCAAGCCCCCACTTCTGGCCAAGTAGCCACTGGCCTTGAGCCTGATAACTGAGGCAACGCTTCAGTATGTGATTTGTCTGCTCTCCCTGAATGGCTCTTCAGTGGAGGTTCCCACAGTGATCCCAGAGGCCTTTGTCTGAGCTGAGGCCTGAGATGCTGGGTCCCATAGAGACTGATGCTTCTGAGACCACCCTGTTGGATTGCTGGTTCACCTGGTTAGGCCTTCCCTGGAGTTCAGGGCCCCCTTGGCCACAAACAGTTGCTTGTGTGATGCCATCAGACCCATTTCTGCCACGAAATAATTCTCCATCAGCCCGACAGGATTGGCTAGGGACTCTGGCCAGTGTTTGAGCACCCAGTCCCTAGTCCCAGCCAGATGTGAGCAAACTGCTCTGCTATCATGAGCTTGGACACCTCGACTCCAGTCTAAGCCTCTGGCTTTAACTACCTTCGGATAGGTTTTTTGATTTCTGAGTGACCACATGGGGCTGGGATTCCCAGGGCCTTTTCTCCACACGGATGCTCTGTCAGAGGGTCTCCTCTGTGATGTCAGGGTAGTTAAGTATGGCTGCTTCCACCTGAGCATAGGCTTGTGCAGATGCTGCATCCAGCCCCCGATATGCAACTTGTGCTGGTCCTGTCAAGTAAGGCGTCAACAGGGTGGTCTACTGGTCAGGTGATGACTAGGCTGCTGTCGCCACTTGCTCAAAAGTTACCAAGAAAGCCTGTGGGTCATCCTTAGGGCCCATCTTTGTGAGTTTCACTGGCACAGGCAGGGCCACTGGGCCTGGGCCTGGGCCTGGGCCTACAGCTCCTGAAGGCAAAGCCCTGGGGAGACCCTGAGGCTGCATCAGGGCCACTACCTGTTGGACCAGCCTTTGCTGCTGTTCCTGCAGTTTGCACCCCTAATTCCTGGGCATCCATTTGCTGCAGGAATTGCTGCTGGTTCTCAGTCATCCATTTGAGAAGATTCTCTAGGTCCATGTTGCCTGACGTAAAAGCCCATGTCTCTAGGTCTAGGTGTTTGACCATCTTGAGTCCATCAATCCTGTCTTCTTTCCTAGGGTGGGCAGGATGCCTGTTTTCTCCCCTAGTTGTGAAGGGGTTGACTCACTGCTGGCACCTCCTAGGCCAGGTGTGGCATGGCAGCTCCCTCTCATTGGGTCTGCTGCCACTGGCTGCTCTGCCTCTGTAGTGGCCTGCCTCGTTCTGCGACTTGGTCCTCCAGCCAGGTCACTCCAATGTCTCTCCTCTTCCATGGTAGTCCGCAAACAGAAAACAAGGGAAATTAACACAAACTGAGATAGTATGGGGTGGGGGGTATCCAGATCAGGATCAGGTCCTCCTCCCTTCTGTTAGGGAGGCAATGATTGTTAGGGAAGTTCCTGCCTTTAGTTAGCCCTTTCCTCAGGAGCAGAGAGTTGCAGGTCTGCTCTCGTCTTTGCTCTGCTCTGCCCCCAACTGGTCTGTTCTGCTTCCCTTTTAACTCCTCCTCCAGCCTGTGCATGCCCTGCTGGTGTGTTATGGCGGGGGTGAGCCCAGAGTAGGGTAACTGTGTGTTGTCTAGTGTGAGGTTTGCATACTCCATCACACGGGCCATTTGGAATGAAAATAGCAAGTGCTCTAATTCGTGCCGAGAGTTCAAAGCATTAATTCACAATGCAGCACGCAGAACGGCACTGCAAACAGAGCCCACTGATGCCAGGAACTCCACTCACTCTGTGTGTACTAATTAGCAGGTGAAGTCAAGCAAAAGCCTTCCATGTGGCCTTTGGAACATCAGCTCTAATGTGTATTGCTGTCCTTGTATGGGAAACAAACTCTGTTAATGATGTTATCACAGTGACTGCTAAACAGACAGAGATTTCGTGACTCTCCCAGCATGGATTAGGGCCACTGCATATGTGATTGTCCTGTCACTTTGTAAACCCATATCATCTCCCCAGCAAGCTCCTGGGAAACACAGGCTTGGCAAGCTGAGCACGTGAACCTGTACAAAGATACTCTGTTCTCCTTTGCCTCACAGAAAACAGGTTAAACAGACACTGAGATCTGTGACAACATTTCTTCCCGCAGCTGCACTGGAATACCAAAGTCAGCGACAGGAAAGTGAACAGCCAAGGTCCAGTGCTCCAGGATGCAGTACACAGCTCACAAGCAAATGGAAGAGAGCACCTCCTGGAAGCATCTAGCCAACAAGAAACCTGTGCTCTGGAAGTCGATTGCAGAGGAAGGGGGCAGTCAGCTGTGTGGGATGCAGGACATGTTCTCTGGTAAGTGTTGTATGAAGCATGGTTGATGTACTGCTGAATGCAGATTCTTTTTAACATGGTCAAGGTGCATGGCTGAGTTTTTACTTTTTCAGCCAAATCCAAATAAGAGCCAGTGATGGGGAAAGGCTATGAGTTTCCAACTGCCTGTGACCCCCAAGGGGCTGTCCCAGCACTCAGGAATCATTAGGATGTGGAAACTCTTTGGTTCCTTACCCCTAGCCACACAGGTGCCAACTTTCTTCTTTCCGGGTGGGTGCTCCACCCCTGCTCTGCCCTTAGGCCTCACCCCCACTTCACCACTTCCCCCCAAGTCTCCACCCTTGCTTCATCTCTTCCTGCCCCTACTCCGCCCCCTCCCCTTCAGCACCTCCCGCCCACCACCAAACAGCTGAGGAAAAGCAAGTAGTGCAGATACCACTTGGTAGTGCTACATCATCCAAACATCCCACAACACAGCAAGGATCTGTGGTTGTTCCATGGTTTTAGTGCAGCTTTACAAAGCCATCCTGATGCATCATGTGATCTGGCCCCTCTAACAAAGGGCTGGAAATCTCATGGCACTTTGGCACTTCTGCTTCCAATCCCAACTCCCAGCTGAAATTAGGCAGTAGAGTTGGTGAGAAAAATATGTTGGACAAAAAAACACACCACAAAAAAACAGTGAGTTTTTCTTCCATTTTCTTACCAGCCCTACAGGAAGGGAAAGGGGCAGAGGTGATTAAAACGGGACAAAAAGCGACTAAAGTTTAACTTCAAAAAGTTTGGTTCTTGTTTTAACTGAACTAGTCCTTCTATCGCTAACTAAAACCCTGACCATCTCCAGGTTCACTCACCCCATATGAGAAGGACAAAAACACCTCCTGTAATCCACACCAAGCCATCTGGGCTGAAAATCCCCACTGTGCAGAAAGCCCACATGACCTGTGCACCCTTGAAGCCATGGAAGTGGTAGCTGAGCTTTGTACTGACACTGGGCCATGCTCCACCACATACAGACACCTGCAAGCATGTTCCCACATGAATCTGCAAGCCACACGACTCAAACACACAGTTGCTTCCATTTAACAACAAAGACCTTTCTTAAATGACTTTAAAGGGGCCAGATTTTCAGAGGGTGGATACCTAGTGCTTTCTGAAAATCTTGCCCCAATATCACCATTTTCTACTCAAGATGCATAAAAACATCCTTCATCTTCTCATTTTTCTGCAGAGGCTCCAGATCATTCCTAAGACCAAGAAGGTCCCAATAACTCAGGGGCTGGTTATGAGATATTGAACCCACCACCACTAGATTATCAGCTTCCATTTAGATGATATCAGTAATGATCAAAAGTTCCTCCATTTGTTTGGTGACCTACATGAAATGAGTTACTGAGTGTCAGTCCAGGGCCTAGCAGACAACCCCCAAGAACCTCAGTGATTGGCCTGAGTGGAGGCAGCACCCCTACAGATAGTCCCAGCAGGATAGGATTGAAGTACGTTGATAGAGGAAGATGAATTATTGTACTACTGCTTTGGCTGTGAGTATTCTATAGATATTAGAGCTGGTTGGAAATTGGCATACAGAACATTTTTTCCATCAGAAAGGCCAATGGATCGAGATTGATGTATTCTGTGGTAATGTACCAATTCTGATGACATTCTGATCAAAATCAGATGGATTTCTGATGGAACCTGGCCTGCCAGGAATGTTTCCAGACCTGCCTGCTTTCCCACCAGCTCGTCCAGCAGGTTCTGGGCGATCCTAGGCTTCCAGGTTCACACTCCTTGGCAATCCACCCCATGGGTCACGCTGAACCTGGAACCCCTATGAGCCCTGGTTCCCAAGCTCACAAACTCACGGCTCCTCTGCTGCCTGGGCTCCCAGGACTTCCAGAGTCTGCAGCTCCAGGGCAGCTCACAAGGGCAGCCTGCCTGGGCCTGGGTCACCTGGCTCCTCGGAAGCTCTGAGAGCCCTGGCATCCAGGCTCCTGAGTTGCCCGGCTCTCCTTCTGGTGGGCTACTGATGCTTAGAAGCATTTAGAGAAGGTTGAAAGTGAATGTCGTTGTGACTGTTTCTAAATGAAATGTCAGAATTCCTATTCCCTGGGGGAAATGGAAATGTAATGTTTCATTCTGTTTCGGAATGATTTTTTCATTTATTTCAGAATTCTCTGCCATGATCTGGCCAGTCCGGTGGAGCTATGGAAGGTGTCAGTCTCCCTGAACACCATCTGGTGTCTTCCACCAGCACTAAACTTCAGGAGTCTGATCCAAAACCCATTAAAGTCAATGGAAAGTCTCTGCTGACTGCAACGGGCTTTGGGTCAGTGCCTAAAAGAACAAATGACATACAACCATTACTAAAGAAACCCAGACCTTTACCTTATACTACTTATTCTCTGCTGCCCCTCCAACCACAGAACTGTATTCCTCCATAAGGCCCTAATTATTCAGCCTTCCCCTCCTTATCAGGGCATTGTATTTAAATAGTGTTTTCTTCAGCACTGTTATCACAAATACACTATAAAGCAATTTGCCATGCCCTATTTCCAGAGGCATTCAGAGAAACAATTTATGACTCTGGACTGCTGGCTAGTATTGTAGCTCCATTCATGCTTTACTAAACTGGAGTCTGCAGCTAACAAAATATAACTCGAGCCTGCAGCCATTCCCAGCTAGTAGCATTCACAGGTCTGGAGATTCATGAGCCAGTGACTGATCCCAATTTGCCAAGCAGATGAGTGTGCAGAAGTTTGCCTCATAAACTGGGTAATGGGAGGCAGTTATTGTAGCTTGGGCAGTAAATGCTCCCAATTTGCTGCCACATGAAAACAGCTCAAACCTTTTCTTGAATCCATGATGAGGAGCAGAGTTATGTGAACTCCATTCACAGCTGACCTAAATGTTTTGCCCATAGGCAGGTGCTTTGTGGCTTCACACTAGTGACTCTAACAGGCCATTCAGTGTGTGTGTGTGTGTGTGTGTTATTTAATGAGTTTTGTTCTTCATTATGCTGGCTCTCTCTGTCCATCTTCAGTTTCCAAGCCTATCCAGCTTGGGGAGGAGACTACCAATGAAAATCCAGGTAGTGATGCTGTGAATCGTTTGTATGCACTTTCCTCCCCAGAATCAGTACTGGTCCCATTTTTTACAATGGTGCCATCTTTTATCACCTGTGCTGTGAAATTGAGATTCCAACTACTTGTGGTCACTAGACATTCTTTTGCAAAGTGCAGGAGTGACAGCCCCCTCATCCTGGCCAATTTCTAATGCGGATGATTACTTTCTGACTCTCTGGATTCTCCCGACCATTTCTCCTGTATGCAGTATTCTCCACTCCGTGTCTTAAACCTCTATCTATTGGCCCAGCGCAGTGTTAAGAGGTGCCACCCCCAAAGAACCGTACTCCAGCACTGGGTGAAGCAATTCCTACCTGCATCGTATGCATGGTGCTTTGGGATCCATCTGGGAAGTAAGATGGCATAAAATGTAAGATGCTATTTTTGTTTATTATTATTTCCAGTTGATGATTAAGGTTTGACTTAATTGAGCATACAGTTGACTGGCACTGATGCCTGGGACTTGATGGAGCCTTGTAATAGAAGATTGGTGATGTGTCCCAAGCAGGCCCTACAGCCAGAAATGTGTCTAAGCTTTACATTTAATTAGAAAAAGGAATTGATCTACAAGAGTGCTGCTTAAAATGGGCTTGGTTTTACTGAAATGATTAGGATTGTTTATGGCTGGACAAATAAAAGCTTTTGGCTATTAGCAGAACTTCAGCTCCCTTTGATACATAGGATGGCCCTGACTCACTTCTTTTTATCATAAAAAATGGTGTCGATTGAAGACGTTTCTATACAAAAGAGATGCAATGCAGGAAAAGCAAAGGGGTGGAATAAATCCAGCCAACTCCCCTTCAGTCCTGCTTCTAGCTTTATTCTCTTTCATTTGTAATATGTTTCACCAGACAGGCCTGACAATAGGAGATTGAGCCAAAGTCATGATTCACAGTGCATTCTTTCTTCCTTAAAGACATAAGAAAAGCAATAAATACTAGTGAATGGCGAGCAAAGGCAGGGACGAGATGGGGAAGGGGGAGAAAGCTGATTTGATGAATTAGGTATAGAAAAGAAGAAAAAGCTCGTTCTGCTTCCAAAAACACAGCTGGCAGTTGTGTTCTGGGCCAATACCTATCTAGGTTCTTACATGGTCCCCATCCTCATAGTACCTGTGGACTGTAGTATATTCTCTAAGGGCAAGAATAATCTATCCGAACCACTATTGATGGGCAAAGTCAAGATCAATTAGTATAGATGGAAAGATGGGCAATACGTGCTCTACGGAGCAGTGATTCCACTTTCTGTGTACTGAACCTTTATGTGCAAGAAATCCACCAGGCTGCCCACTCTTGGCAGAAAGGCTGCAAGGTAATTCAAGATGGAAGATCTTACTGAGGGACAGGCACACTCCACTCTTTACATTGAATGAGTGCGCTAGCAAAGCAGCTCCCTTGTGCTTCCAGCTGAAAACACTGGTTCCGTCCCTCCCCTTGGCTGATTGAACCATGTTTAACACCGACCCACACAACTCCAATTCCTCAGCACAGTCCTCAGATGTCATCATCATCCAAACACAATCTGGCCAACTCTTGCAATTTATCATGAGTTTTCTGATATTTGAGGTGGAATCCTGGCTTCATTGATGTAAAGAGCAAAACAGCCATCAACTTCCACAGGGCCAGGATTTCACACTGGGTGTTTTTTCTTAAAATTCCTGAAATTTTAAAAAACTAAAATCAAATAAGTTTCTAGCCCACATGGTTTGTGCAGAAAAGCTTGACAATGTGACCTGAGAATAACCCTGAAGGCTCAAAAATCAGAAGGCAAATAAAAAGCACCCAACATTTATTATTAATCATTATTATTATTATTTATTAATCTCATGATTTTTAAGCCACTGTAGTTATCGTGGGGGAGGTGGGCAGACACATGCTTTTTGAATGTTTGGAGTTGGCAGGAACACATGTTCTGGGATACTTCCCTCTCCTCCCACTCAAAATAACCTTTTATCCTTCAGAAAGGCTTTGTGCAGGGCGCTGTGTTCTGGGCTGGAGCCCACACAGTGCATTTTCCATACTCAGAGCCTGATCACATTCTAATTTCAGTGCACGTTATATATTGGCCCTGTTTTCTTGATTATTTGTAGGCTACATAGAAAATTTCCACTGAAAATGGGTCCCGTTTTCAAGCAAAATGTGACAGTATGCACATTTTCATGACTTTGCATATATTTTGCAGCAAACATCCCATTTTTGCTACAATTCATACAAAGGTATACATTTAGGAGGCATGAAAATGGATGAAACAAAATTATGGCGTGTTTAATTAAAATGTTCACAATTAAATGTTTACCTAGTCCTAGCTCCAAACAAGTTTTTTTCAGAAATGCAAAAACAGCAGCCAAGTGACAGATAATGTGGCAGGGGAAAGTTAAATAAACTTAAGGAGAAGTTCTGAGTTTGTTTGCATTTTTAGGTGAAAATTCAGGCTGGTTCTTACTTTAGGCAAACTGGTTTGTACTTCACTAATTTGAATTAATTTGACAATCAGGGAATACAAGCTTGTTTCAAAAGACTTTCAGCTGCTGCTAGCTGTTTGTTGAAATTCCAGGAAAGCAAAAGCCAGGCAAGTGTTACTGCAAAGATAAGGGGTAACTGGGAGATGCTGTTTTATTCTGCCTGTTTTAAAAAAAATAAATCCTGTTTAGTTCTTCAAAGGAGTTTTTCTCTTCCTATGGTCTCTTAATGACACTCTCCACTTTTCAGAGTGTAACCGGTTCACTAACAATTCCAAAACAATTGTTTTTTTAAAAGAAGAAAGACAGCTGTGGTTAGTGGAATGAGCCAGGGACAGAAATCCATGGCTCTTGTATTCTTTTGCCAACTCTGTCACTGTCTCACTGCATGACCTTGTGCAAGTCAATCCGTTGCTCTGTGCCTTGGTTTCCCCTATGTGCAAACTGGGGGATAAGTAATTCCTGGCTATATAGTTCTTAGCAATCTTAGAACAGTGCTGTGAGGGTTAATACATTCATCGTTCAAATACATCCCTGCTGTAATTCTATTCTTTTCACTGTGATTTTAGCAGGGAGGACTTTGGCCCAGGGAGAGTGCTTTGACCATGCATCGTTCTGCTAATGCTGTCGCTAAAAACAGTTCACAGTGGTGGCTTTAACAATAATTTAACAAGAAAATAAATTCCTGTAACTCCTGCCTGTCATGACTGCAACCACTCCTGCAGCTTTCCCGCTCTAATGAACGTTAGGTATTCCCTACAGCAGCCCAGCATGCGTCTGTTATCAGCTCAGTTTCTGTCCATTAGAACTAGGGACAAATGTATTTAATATGTTTAGGTTAGGAAAATTCTTTTTGTTCAGTTGTCTGTTACGGCAGAGTGCACTCTAAATGGCTCTTATAGATTGCCCATACAGAGAGACTCTTTGTGTGTTTCCTTCCTCTCTGTTTTCATTTGTCTCACCCCCTTTTCTTTTCTCTCTGTCCATTCTGACCCCCTCCCTACCACCTGTGAAATCAAATTAACTTGCACATTATTAGGTTCAAAATTAATCCATGATACCCAAAAGGCAGACAACAAACTACCAGGGCTGTAGCATGCCATTGCTGCAATGATAACACTGCACCCTAAGTGTGTACCGCTGATTGCTTATGGATTCCCTGGCATTCAAGTGCCAGCCTAAAGTCTGCTACACTTGTTCATTTCATCTCTGATCATTGACATTTTCCCTCCAAGGCAATTCCAAGCTCATTCCACAGTATTGCTTGATAAAGGACAGCACTGTGGATCTGCTTATCTATTGCTGGTTACTTGTTGTGGCTCCTTATTTTAGTAAAACCACACCACGAAGGGAGATACAGACATGTTTATTTGGAGCTTTGCCGTGGCTCCCCTAAGAGAGGCAACACTGGGTCAAACCAGTGGGCCATCTAGCCCAGTAATCTGTCTTTGGGCAGTGGCCCGGGCCAGATACTCAGCACAGTAATTGAAAGCTTCACTAGTGTTAATGGAATTCATTTTGAAACACCTCTGTGAGATGGGGAAGCACCATTATCCCCAGTCTTGGGACCAACGGGGTAAAGCAATTTGTTCAAGGTCACCCAGGAAGTCTGTGCAGAGCCAGGACTAGAACCAACCTCCTTAGCTTACCAGCCCACTGCCTTAATCCTCAAACCATCCTTCCTAGGGTCCAGCTGTATTTTGAAAGGTCCGTGACTGGGTTTCATCATGTTTGGGGCTAGGAACCAGAATAATGTGTGGCAGCAGCAGATTCACCCCACTGAAAGTCCTACTGCAAAATGCAGGCAGAGGTGAACATTGTGCTGGGAAAACCAGCCCCAGTAACACCACACAAGCTGCCCTGGATCTTCCTCAAGGAGATGCAATTTGTTAGTCTGCACCCCAGATGGGGAGAGGGCCAAAGGGCATTCCCAGAGTGGGGAATTCATCCTGGTCAGAAGACCATCAAAAAGGACTGTGCACTACAGAGGCTCCCTTTAATGTACAAGATAGGGATTTAATGGGAGTTGAGTGATGCACAGGCCTTGTGTAGCTGCACTGCAAAGGGGGAAATTTTATCCCATATCTGTGTAAGGTAAATGAGTAGGTGATGTGCTGCAACGGTGACCTTGAACATGGCCTGGGACATGAGCCAGCACCATCCATGGGAACACTGTGTCCATGATAATCTGGTCAGAGATAGATGGGCTCCATAGGTTCCTACTCCCATTATGACAGTCATGTGGTGTACAAGGTCCCATGGTGTATATCTTAGACTCTTTGCCATACCAACCAATTACAAAGGCAGAAGCCTCTGCATGCCGATCTGAGACCAAGGGAGTGATGTACAAGGGCAATAATCATGAGTGACAGTGATTTTATCATAATTTTTTTCAGTATTTGGTGTTTGTCCAAAAGCCCAGCTCCCAGAGTCATGTGATTATGTGACAATCTTAGCTTTCATTTTAGAAAACATAAGTTTCAAGCCCTCATAGTTGCAGAGGAAGGCTGGAAAATGTGAACCCAAAAGGCTCAAAAACCAGAAAGCAAATTAAATGAACCCCAGGATGATTACTATTTAAAATCTCATGATTTTTGAATGCTTGAGTTGGCCATACTATAGTATGAGAACTCAATCCACACATTTTAGCAAAGGCTATAGAGTGTCATACAGTGGTATGTTAGGGCACCAAGCCAGACCTTGATGTAGTTAAACACTGAAAGGCTCTGCCATCTTTAGCATGTCTTGGCCTCTACTCCTCATCTTCCAGCTGGTAAATCTCACAAAATTGGGCCAGATCATGATGCCTGTTAGCATTGACTTCCCTGGGGTTACTCTAACTTTGTGCAAGTATGACTGAGAGCTGATCTGGGCAAATTTTTCTCTGCAGATATTTCAGCCATGAAAGAGGCAGTATAGGTCACGCTGACACTATTTGTGAATTTGTCGAGTTCACCGAATAGTTTTGACCCAACTGAAAAAGAATGAAATGGTTCGGTGATGCTGAAACAAAATGTGTTCCATTCTATGCATCCGAAGAAGTGAGCTGTAGCTCATGAAGGCTCATGCTGAAATAAATTTGTTTGTCTCTAAGATGCCACAAGTACTCCTGTTCTTTTTATGGGTACAGACTAACACGGCTGCTACTCTGAAACCTGAAACAAAACAGTTCATTTTGGCAAGACTTGAAACAGTTCATTTCAATTTCATGCATTTTGACAAAAGCCAAGGAGGACTTCATTTACAGAACTGGGGGTAGTGGAGAGGGGCAGGAGCAGCTGCCTTTAGCCCAGTGGGTAGGGTACTCCAGTGGAGGTTGGAGACCTGGAGTTAATTTCCCTCCTCTGCTTGATGTGGAGAACCTGCTCCTCCAGTTTCTTGCACACCTAGTTCTCCTGGACTTTGGTCAAAATATCTGAAATCAAAACAACATTTTTTGAGTTAGATGGAAGCAAAACATTTATTTCTGACTTGAAAAATGTTTCAACTTTCTGTTTTGCTAAACATTTTTGAAAAATCTCATTTTCAGTTCAATCCAAACTGAACTGTTTTCTTCCCCACTTTCTCCAAATTACCAGCAAATCGAAGTATCGGTTATGTTCACCTAGCTCAATCTGGGAGTGCAATTTGGCCCAAACACTACCATTTCCTAAGACACCTTGAGTCTAATAATTTGGGGCTGTTACTGGATTTCATGAACATCCCCCTATCTCTCTGCAATGTCTCCTTTAGTGCTGCTCCAGACCAGCTATTTTATTTCTGATCTGCTTGCCCTTCATTGCATTTCCCCCTTTTCACTGCAAGGAACCCTTTTCTCACTCTCTTTCTTTGCTGCCCTGGATCTGGCACTTTTTTTCTTCTTGCTACGCTAACCTCCCCCTCCAGTCTTCATCCCTTTTGCTGCCTGGGATTTTCCTTCTCTTCCTTTCTTCATGCTTCAGATCGCTCCCTGCTTATGCTCTGACTCTCCCACTCCACTTCCTCAATTTTCCATGTTTTTCATCTTTGTGTCCTCCCCATTCATCTTCTTGGTGCTCTTGTTTCCTGCTTTTCTCTCTGTCACTGATCCTTCCCCTCACTTTGCACCTCCCCTGTCCCTCCTGCCACTCTCTACACCTTCTCTCTTTCTCTGCTGCTCCACCCAGTTCTTCTGCTCTTTCCCCATCCCGTCTCCTCTCAACCTGCCACCTTGGCCCCAGCCTCCTGTAGGCTGGGCTGTAAACACTGACTAACAAGCGTGGCATCTGCTTTGAGCTTAGCGGTTTTGCAAAAAAGGGATGAGTAGAAAACAGCCCAGCTGCCCAAGCAACCCTCCTGCTTTAGTTTCCCAGTGCCCCCATGAGAGAAGAAATTCCATATTCCTGACTCTTTATTCCAGCACTGACACTGCTTCCAAGAGTTCTTGGCCTGTGGCTAGGTCATTTCTAACTTCGACTTGTTAAATAAAATCTCTCAGCTGGAGCCATGAAACACCTTCAGTGCATCTAGTGAAACATCATTAAAAGTTCAAGGGGCTGAACGCAGATCAGAAGAGGAAGGCAAGAGAGCATTAACCCTTTCTTTCGTTTTGCACAGAGCGCTTCAGCTCTGTTTTATTCCACAATGGTGTAATATCTTGCCTTTATCCCAAAAGATACCAGCACTCTGTAGAAACTTCATCTAATATTGTACAGGAATCTGTGAGATGGTGAGGCTCCTAAGCAACATCTACACAACAGGGCCAGACCCTCAGCTGATGTAAACTGGCATCATTCCACTGACATAGGGCCACATTTCCAAGTGTTCAGCTCCCACAGATGGGATTTGCACACACCAAATGTATCTCTTGTTTGGGCTTTGGCTTTACTGGGATCCCAAATTACAGCAAAAAAACTTTCTCCCTAGGTGTGACTGTTCCTAGGTCTTCTGTGTAGAGTTCTTTCTGTTTTAAACTCTAGTTTCCTCTGACTAAAGAATTGATCCCCCTATTTAACTATATATCATTGTCCCCTTGACTTTGCCATGCTGGTAATGCTTTGGATAGTGACTTCTATTGTTTCAACAATCACTAAACTAAAGGAAATTTAATTGCTTCCTTTGGCCCAAATGAAAGGTGAGTAGCACACACATCAGTATCTGTGATTGCCCATAGATCAAAAATACATTTTCTAGCAGTCAATAAGACCCTCCAGCATAATGGTATTTATCTGTCTGCTTCTATGTCCATCTCCATAGCATCAGGGTTGTGAGTTCAATCCTTAAGGGGGCCATTTGGGGATTGGTCCTGCTTTGAGCAGAGGGTTGGACTAGATGGCCTCCTGAGATTCCTTCCAACTCTAATAATCTATGATTCCTGATGTTCAGAGTGGAGTTAATCAGTGATACTTGTCTCAGTGAGCTAGCAGGAATCAATCAGCATCTCCTTGCTTGAGTCCATCACCTGCTAACAAGGTTGTCCAAAAGAAGAACTACCCAGTTATCCTGCTACAGAATAACTTCACCTTCCACTGAAATGCAACCACCTCTGGGGCAGAACTCAGCATCTATTTGACAATGCACAGCACTGCAACACTACCCAGTAGTTTAGGTCAGGAAGTGTAGAAGAATGAATTATCCAGTCAAAACTATTAAATTGAGGTAGGTAAAATGTAATTACCTAAATTGGAACTGGTCTGGACACGCAGGTACATTTGTGAAAAGTATCCTGGGAGCTTTTGTGATCATAGCTGCACAAGACCTTGGTTTTACAACTTATCCAAAACACAGACTATACACTCCTTAATCAAATCCTGACTATGAGCTTCTGTTTTACATTTTAACTTCTTTCCACTTTGAACTCTGTGTTCCTGTTTATCTATGCTGCAGTTTTTCTCCTGGGTTTCCCTCTGTATTTGGATTATGCAGATATTCCAGGCCCTGATCTTGCTTTAAATCAGTGGAAGTTTTGCTGTCAGCTTCAATACGAGTAGAATTGGGCTCATATCGAGATGGTTTGGCAGTGTAAGAACAGAAGCTAAGATTGCTGGAATTGGCACTGAGGTTCCCAGCAAGGTCACAGCTGTGAATCCAGTCTGGGGTGATGTTGACCAAAGGCCTTGCTGTCTCCTTGCTGGGTGTTCAGTGACCTACGTGAGATGAATTAGTGCTCTGGAAACCAGACCTTGGTGGACAAGTGTCCCCCGCACTACCCGCACCCCCACTCTCTGATGTCACCCGTTCAGTTTGCACTAATAAGCTGGTGATTCCAGCCGCTTTGACCATTAACATAACTCCTATCATTAACAAAATTATAGCGGTGGATTGATTGGCTAGGTCTGCCAGTGAGAACCTGACCTGTCATGATCCATCCTGAGTAAGTTAGACTAAGGGGGAGCCTGCCATTATGGTGTTACATCATTAACATCTTCCTAAAAGTGGAAGGCTTACCCCTGTTGCCCTGACCAAATCTTGACATCAGGCAGTCACATGCTGCCTCCTTAAACATCCCTTGGAACAGTCAGTGGGCAGAACAGCCTTCTTCACTCCCCCCATCCCTCCCCCGAAGGATTCTCTAGTGTGCTGTGAGATTGTAAAGAGCATCTGTCTTTCACTCCTGAAGTGACTGCATTTCAGTGGCACATGAAACAATTCCTGGGTGTAGTTTGTCTGCCAGCTTATGGTCAGCACTTCCAAGCTTGGAGGCATCACCTTAAGCACCTATCTCCTTATTTTCACTGCTATGGATGCTCAGAATCTTTGAAAATCAGTGAACTTAGTTAGGTACCTACATATTGATTTAGGTGCCTGCCATAGATGCTAGAACTAGGGGCACTGGGGGTGCCACAGCACTCCCTGTCTTGAAGTGGGGTCCACAGTTGTGCAAGTAGAATTCCATTTCTTGCTGGTACACTGCACTCATGGCAGGGACACAACGGGGGGCACCTGCTAAAGGGGAGAGGGTGTAACCTCCCCATGTGATCCCCATGTGACTCCTCCCTACCCTGCACCCAGCCCAAGGCCCGCAAGCTCTCCCTGTCCCCACATTACCTGGAGGGGAGGCTCTGTCCTCCTCCTGCTGTGCATGAGACTTCTGAACCGCAGGGCTGTCTGGAACCGCAGTGGTGAAAGGAGCAGAATGTGGGGCCACTGGCCTTTCTATGCTGGCAGCTCCTCCGGTGCAGCTGTACCGCCCCCAGCCAGCCCCCAGACCTTTCATGCAGCTGCATCTCCTGAGTCCTGTCTGGGGTCTCCACAGCCCTGCTGCAGGAGGACATGGCTGGAGACGGGGCTTGCAAGCAGTACAGCTGCGCCGTTCTGCTCCCCCCATGTCTTTCCGGTACAGAGTAACAGCTATAAAGATCTTACTGGTATGGTGTACCGGACTGGACCGCCCTACTTGCACCACTGGGTTTCCATCATATAGAGTGTTTATAGTTTGGTTCAGTGGCTCTCAGCACCCCCACTACACAAATTGTTCCAGCATCCCTGGTGTCTGCCGTCATGCACCACGGTTTGGCCTACATTTGTAAAATGCATTGGGATCCTTTGGGATGAAAGGCACTGTTGTAACTGCAACACACAACATCACATGGAGTTAAAGTTGGTCACACTTTTGATTACAACCCCCTGTTCTAAGTGACTTATCACTATGCTTGTCTTCAGCTATTTGGACGGAAATGTTCCGTGTTTGCTCTCTACTTCAGGCTGAATTTATCTGAAAAGTTTCAGAAAAAACAATTCAGCTGTTCCCAAGAACGAAGCTGGGGAAAAACAGGTAGTTTTGCCAATGTTAATAAACGTGTGCTCAGTGGGTTGGATCACAAGCTTATTTTTCACTTACAGTACTTAGCACTCTTCATCTGAGGAGCTTAATGTGCTTTCCAGAAATAAAGTTATTAAACCCTACAACTCCCCTCTAGGGTGGATAAGTACCATTTTCCCCACTTTGCAGCTTTGACTAAGCCACTAGCAGATGCGCCGTACAACTAGTTCCACACTTGCTCCTTGATTTTCTGAATATACCAGCAGCACTGTGAACGCTCCCAAGCCATGCTATGCTGTCCACATCAGCCAATCAGCTTGCTGGCTTGATCTCTCCTAGTTCCCATTGAAAAGCCTTTTGGCCGAGGAGAATACGTAGGGAGTTAGGAGCCCAAGTCTCACTTCTACTAACTGCTGTTAATATTTGTCTGTTATTTCCCAGCCAGTCTTAACTCTGGCTTTTCTTCGCTTCTGAGTTCTTGACGTTGCAACCTTAATTTTCTTGCAACATTGGGCCGGGCTTCATGTTTTGGCATGCAACATAAATATAAGTTCAGAATCATTACAGTGCCCTCTCAATGGAACTAAAGAGAACAAAGGAAGCAGGCTGGATGGAGCAGTCACTCTGAACAGGGCATTGGGAGTCCAAATTGCTAGAGAAAGGCCCAAGTGTTATTTTTATTTGTGATGTCTGCATTTTTTGGAATCTCTCCCACTTTGTCTTTGCCTAGTGCAGTGCTGCAATGCTGTATTTTACACGATACAGACATTAACTTGCATTTGAGACTTCAAAGAAGCCAGCAGCAATAATGAGGAGTGTTGTAAAGACAATACTTAACTAAACAGCTGTGCTGAAGTAACCACAAAAGCGGCACATTACAGGAAAAACCAGGAGCATGTAAACACAGCTTCTGCAAGGTGACATTAGAATAACGTGAAGAAACCCTTGTTTTACACCACAAATTACAGTAATGGGGCCTGGTAGTCTCTACAATGGGATTCATTTAATAGCCTTATAGCTCAATAAATAATAATAGGCATCTTCAAGGATTAGCAGACACATCTCACTTTATTCAGAATATTATCTTCCTCAAACAATCCCAATCATATCTTAATGTACAGCACAGAAACCTACATAGAAAGCTTAAGGTCATCTGCTGGGTCCATTACTAGAGTGATGATTTCCCCCCCTACCAAAGGTTTGCTTTTTGCTGGGGTTCGATGTGCTTTGTTTTCAAAATGTCATGCTGATGAAATGAACCACAGAAAGCCTCTCTTTACCCACCAACTACCAGCACCACAGCAGTAGCAGTGCTGATGAAGAGAGCTTAGCTAAAATCATGGACCTGGTAGTTAGGCTGCTAATCTGGCATGTAGACAATACATGTTCAGTTCCCTGCTCCCCTACAGACTTCTGTGTAAGACAATTTGTTCCTTATCTGTTCTATTTTAAAAAGGGGGTACAAGCACTTCCCTGTCATCCTGAGGATAAGCACATTAAGGACTGTAAGGCCCTCAGATATTACAGGCATGAGATCAGAAAATTGTCTAAAATAGATTGAAGTCAATATGAGTTTTGCTACTGACTTCTACTCCATGTTGATTAGGCCTCAGCTGGAGTATTGTGTCCAGTTCTGGGCACCACATTTCAGGAAAGATGTGGACGAATTGGAGAAGAGCAACAAAAAGGATTAAAGGTCTAGAAAACAAGACCGATGAGGGAAGATTGAAAAAACTGGTTTGTTTAGTCTGGAGAAGAGAAGACTTAGGGGGCTATGATAACAGTTTTCAGGTACATAAAAGGCTGTTACAAGGAGGAGGGAGAAAAAATGTTTTTATTAATCTCTGAGGATAGAACAAGAAGCAATAGGCTTCAGTTGCAGCAAGGGCGGTTTAGGTTGGACATTAGGAAAAACTTCCTAACTGTCAGGGTGGTTAAGCACTGGAATAAATTCCCTGGGGAGGTTGTTGTATATCCATCATTGGGGATTTTTAAGAGCACATTAGACAAATACCTGTTAGGAATGGTCTAGATAATATTTAGTCCTGCCTTGAGTGCCAGGGACTGAACTAGATGACCTCTCAAGGTCCCTTCAAGTCCCATGATTCTGTGATCCCATTACCAATGTCCTCTGCTTTTGTGCTTGCTAGTGCTATAGTGGAATTATGTTCCCAATCTAAGAACAGCAAACTCTCATTTACCCCTTCACATAACACAAGAACCAGGGGTCACCCAATAAAATTAATAGGCAGCAGGTTTAAAACAAACAAAAGGAAGTATTTTTTCCTTCACACAATTCAGAGTTAGTTTGTGGACCTCATTGCCAGAGGATGGTGTAAAGGCCAAAAGTAAACTGTGTTTGTCATGGTATAAACCTCCACTCTGAACCTTAGCGTCCAAAAGATGGGGTACCAGCATGAATTCCTCTAAGCTCAATTACCAGCTTAGTACTTGTAGCGCTGCCACCAACCAGGAATTCCAGTGCCTGGTACGCTCTGGTCCCCCCCAAACCTTGCCCGGGGACCCCCAAGACCCAGACCCTCTGGATCTTAACACAAGGAAAGTAAACCCTTTCCCTCACTGTTGCCTCTCCCAGGCTTCCCCTCCCTGGGTTACCCTGGAAGATCACTGTGATTCAAACTCCTTGAATCTTAAAACAGAGAGGAAAATTCACCTTCCCCCCTCCTTTTCTCTCCCCCTCCCAGACTCTCCCTGAGAGAGAAAGTAATCCTAACACAGAGAGAAAATTAACCTTTCTCTCCCCCTTCCCTCAGCTATAGGCACTGGGAATACCCTCCCAGCCTAAGTATACAAGTACAAAGTAAAATCATTTCAGCAAAATACAAATTTGAACTCCTTCCAGCCAAATACACATTTGAACTCCTCCCAGCCAAATACACATTTGCAAATAAAGAAAACAAACATAAGCCTAACTCGCCTTATCACCTAGTACTTACTATTTTGAATCTATAAGAACCTGTATCAGGGAGATTGGAGAGAACCCTGGTTGCACATCTGGTCACTCTCAGAACCCAGAGAGAACAACAACCAAACACTAACAGCACACAAAAAACTTCCCTCCCTCAAGATTTGAAAGTATCTTGTTCCCTGATTGGTCCTCTGGTCAGGTGACAGCCAGGCTCACTGATCTTGTTAACCCTTTACAGGCAAAAGAGATATGAAGTACTTCTGTTCTATTAACTCTTAACTATCTGTTTATGACAGTGTTTTAAAAAGAATTAATAAAATTAATGGAGGATAGGTCAATCAATGGCTATTAGCCAAGATGGTCAGGGACGTAACCCCATGCTCCAGTGTCCCTAAACTTCCAACTGTCAGAAGCTGGGAGTGGATGATAGGGGATGAATCACTTAAATTGATGTGTTTTGTTCATTTCCTGTGAAGCAACTAGCACGGGCCACTGTCAGAAGACAGAATACTAGGCTAGATGGGCCACAGGTCTGATCTAGTATGTCCCCTGATGTATATGAGCTACACTTCTGCTCCACCTTTATGGAAAAAAAACCAAAACGACTTGCACTAAGCAAACAAATTGGTCACTTAAAATAGGTTTCAATGCTGTTCAGTCTTTTGTGGTTTTGGTTGTTTTGTTTTGATTTTTGGAAAGGTTGTAATCAACTTTCCTTAGATCAGTTTGTCTGCAGGGTTGCTGTAGCCATGTAGGTCCCAGGATATGACAGAGACATGGTAGGTAAGGTAACATCTTTTATGGGGCAAACTTCTGTTGTTCGTCAGGACCTGAATGCTCTGTGTATCTCAAATGCTTGTACCTTGCACTAACAGAAGCTGGTCCAGTGAACAATATTACCTCACCTACATCCTCTCTCTTAGGCTATGTCTGTGGCCTGGTCTACACTGGGGAGTGTGTGTGGGGGGTCGATGTAAGAGACGCAACTTCAGCTATGGGAATAGCGTAGCTGAAGTCGACATATCTTATTTCCACTTACCTCCCATCCTCGCAGCACAGGATCAATGGCCACGGTTCCCCCATCGACTCCACTTCTGCCGCTTGCCCTGGTGGAGTTCCGGAGTCAACAGGAGCACGTTCAAGGATTGATCTATCGCGTCTAGACGAGATGCGATAGATCAATCCCTGATAGCTCAATCGCTACTCACCAATCCGGCGGGTAGTCTGGACGTACCGTGTGTGAGAGACCTTACAGCGGTACTGCCCTAAGGTCTCCCATGTAGCCACTGTATGCTGATAGGAGATCTCTCTCACATCAGCATACTTAAACTACCCCCAGCAAGTGGCAGTAGCTTTGTTGATTGGAAAGTATCTCCCTCCAGCTGTCCACTCTGGTGCTTTTGTTGGTGAAACTTGGGCAGTTTTTTTCACATCCTGACCGACAGAAGTGTGACCGATAAAAGTGCTAGTGTGGACATAGCCTTAGATTGAGTTGCTCTTCTGCCTTATAGTATCACCTTGGAACCTGCTCTAAAATCTGAAGGATGATTTTATAAGCGATATCCCACATGCACACATTGGATTCTTCCAACCTTCATTAATTTGATCCCTTCCAGGCTGTAATAATGTGATAAAATGTAGAAAGCAGTGACATTTAATATCCGAAAAGAGCATGCAGGGAAGCTTGGAATTGCTAAGTGCTGCTAGCGCATTTTCAGAGAGGGCCAGGCCCTGAGAGTCAGACCACAGAAATAATTTAATCCTTGCATGATAAAAGGAATTGTTAGAAATAATTTACTCCTTGTCATATTGCATATAGACTAATTCGGGAGCTCATTATTTATTTGGCAAGTATTTAGCATAACAAATCAATTTAAAGTGACACCTGAGAGTAGATAATTTATACTGAAAGTCAAAATCAAGATTAAAAAGGAAGATTAAACTTTGTTATTTGTATAAGTGGAAAATTTTGATCCACAACAGGGTCTCCAATGGCTGTCCAACTGCAGCCAGACTAGAAGGAGCCACATGTATTGACAGTGTTTATAGTGGCAAACAGCTCATCCAGGTCTTCAATCACTCTTCATCTCCCTTTGCCAAAGCAGAGGTGACAATTCCATGCCCTTCTCCAGGATTTAGGGCAGCTGGACATGGGGGACCAAATTCAGAAGTGATCTCTCCTTGCACTCCAACTATTTTATAATCCCCTAAAACTACTGTACCCATGTGTAAAGGAAGCTAAATTGGTTGAACACACCTGCTGAGGAGAGAGATGCATGAGGGTGCATGTCAAGGTAAGGTGATGACTTCTTTAGTTTACATCTTCTCACATATTTCTCTAGCTCTGGGGAGGGTAGTTAGCTAGATGTAGACACCCTCACACATGGATAGAGTTGGTTTAAAAAGATCTAGAGAAGTCTTAACTGACTATAAGCGGGTATAAGTTAGGTTAAGAGTTGGGATTTTCTGAATTTGGCCCAGTAATACAGAGAAGCAGTCACATTTCCTCACAAGTCACCATTGCATTCCCATGTTAGTCTGCATAGCAGCTTCACTGGCTTCCCCATTAGCTCTCCTGCCTGGTTGGCACTTACACAAAGAACCTAGCACCAGAGCCCAAGGGAGCATCTGCTCACTCGCTCATCTCTGCCACACAATCCTGTCTGAGTACAGAGGGAAGTGTCTCAAATCTTAAAGGATCAAATCAGAGAGGGGTTACTCAGCCAACCCACCAAGCAGCAGAAATATAACTATATAACTAGACAACGGAAATCAGATGCTTCCTGCGCTGGGGAGCTTATAGAATAAAGCTGCGACCCTGCAGTGAGCGCCATACAGGTGGATCCCTGCATCTACGCTGAGCCCAGTGACCTCAGTGGGACTCCACATGACCACAGGGTTGGGTCTTCCATTTCTATATAGTTCAGTACCGGGGCCACTACCCTATTAAATGGCAACTTTCTGCAGCCAGTGAACAGGCTATCTAAATATGGTCTATAGCTATCAAAAGTCATCAAAATGAAGAGTCCAAGTAGTGTTATTTTTATTACTACAAATGATTTGGTTCCAGAGGTTCTGATTAAATTAATAGTTGGAAGATCAAATTAGCCAGTGATTTAATTAAGTGGAAGGGCCTGTAATTAGCTGCAGTGATCAGAATATGTTTTATATTACATTCAGTTTTCTTTGAAAGGTCAACGTCAAAGGGGGAAGGAATTCTGAGGAAAGCTTGGACATACGTGCTCTCTGCCCCCATTATCTAGGGTGCGTGGGGCAATTAACATGGAAATATGTTTTAACTTACTTTGAAGTAATTCTTTTTCCTCTCTGCAAAATCCAACCGCATATTCTTATTCGCTAAAACCATCTCACAATGCATCACCCTGTGACATCACTGATATATTTTGCTTCCTGGGATATCACAGAACGATGCATCCTGGGACAGCCATAGCATATGAGGAAGTGCCGAAGGATTTCATCCCTGAGAGATATAGTTTTTAAAGTAATTTAAAGCTAGTTCTGAGCCTGGCCCAAATTCATGGGTCTTAATTGGCCCAAATTTTGGATTAACTCGGCTCCTGAGCCAGAAATAAATCTGGAATCTTGAGCCCATCCCTAATTAATGTTTATTTCTCTGATTAATCTCCTCCACCTCTACCCCACACAAACAGCCTGATAAATTATTCAGCATTTATTTCTGAGCTGAAGCCAGTTCTCACTTCAGTTCACCCTTCATCAGGCTGTTGAGTGGATCAACAACACCACGTTCCCCTAAAGCATGCACCCCAGGTACCAGCAACCACTCTCCCTAATGATGTAATACTGTTGTCATATAGGCTAGTAGCTGACACCCTCATCTGACAGCAGGGATATCTGGTCAGCTGGGCTCCCTGGCCTGGCGTCTTGTCTGATAGCTTTGTGTGCGTGTGTTCTCCTCTTGCCATCCAGTTGTTAATTAACAGCCATGAAAGCTCCGCAAACATTTAATAAGGATTTAAATAGCTGTGCAAGCAAAATTCCAGTGTAAAGCATGCCCACCTAATTAATCTAATTTAAGTATCAACTTCAGAGCCTAAACACAAGTGTGCTGCTGTTCTCTCTGGGTTCAGAGCCCTTCCTGTGTGTGACAGCAGCTCAGCAGCCCTTGTGCCATTGTTCTCTGTTCAAGGCTTGGCTCATCAGTAAGTCAAATGCCACTAGGTAGGGAATGAACATAGCATCAGATGTGCCATGCTTCTCCCCTTAACAGCGCAGGACACATTCTGCTAGAAGAAGAGCAGGTAGAGCCTGGGGGTGGGGACAGTTATGCAAGTGGAGTCCATTTCTTACCGGCATGGGAGGGGCATAGGGGGCACATGACCTCCTAACATGACCCTTCATGTGACTCCTCCCTGTCCCACCCCCATATTCTCCCCCTCCCCTCCCCATGACCCCCCCTTTATCTGGGGGGGCTCTGTCCTCCTCCCACTGCGCCTTTGGAACCGCAGTGGGGAAAAGAGTAGAACATGGGGCCGGTGGATGGCCCCACGCCAGCAGCTCCTCTGGCACAACTGTACCGCCCCCAGCCCTGTCCTCTGGCGGGGCTGCTCCTGGGACCCAGAGGAGACGCAGCTCCATGGAAGGGCAGGGGGTGGGCCAGGGCAGGGTTGGGGTTCTGCTCCTTTCCCTGCTGCGGTTCCCAGGAGAGCCCTGAAACAGGGTTCTCATGGGAACCGCAGCAGGGAAAGGAGCAGAACATGGGGCCACCGGGCAGCCCCACGCCGGAGGAGCTGCTGGCTTGACTCCTCTGACAGGGCTGCTGTACAGATGGAGGAGACCCTGCGTGGAAGGGTCAGGGGCAGAACAGCTGCGCTGGAGGAGCTGCCAGCATGGGGCTGCCTAGTAGCCCCATGTTCTGCTGCTCCTCTTTCCAGTATGCCGTACCAGCTATAAATATCTTGCTGGTATGCCGTAACGTACTGTACTGCCCAACTTGTGCTGCTGGGTAGGGAGCAAGTTTCCTTAACCCTCTTTCTGCGCTCCCACCAACCTGGCTGCTTCCACCAGCCTCTCCCAATGAGGCTCACTCTGCTCTCACCCTTCCCATCTTCTTCCTGCTCTTAAAAAACTGTCACTGACTCCCAGTTCTGGCTTTCTGGCAGGAGTGCCATTTAGGGAGAGTGGAGGGGAAGAAGCAGCCCTCCCAGCCACCCGAACTTTCATACAGAAGATGTATCTTCTTATGTTCTTATGAAAGCTCCAAGTGGAGCTCTCAGATAGAGGACTTAAGGATGGCACAACATTAGTGCAGGACCGGCGCTAGGGGTTTGAGCGCCCTAGGCGGACGGCAATTTCGCCGCCCTGTGAGCTGGTCCTGCGGCTCCGGTGGAGCTGCTGCAGTGGTGCCTGCCGGAGGTCCACTGGAGCTGCGCGAGCAGCCGACCGTCTGCAGGCACGACTGCAGCAGCTCCACCGGAGCCACCTGCCACCCCCTCCGGCAAAACGGCGCCCATCAATTCTTCTGGCGCCCTAGGCGATTGCCTAGGCTGCCTAAATGGTAGCACTGGCCCTGCATTAGTGTAATGTAAATTCTGCAGAGGAGAGGTGCCCCTGGGGGCACGGAGTCAGTATTTTGTTTACAAACAGAGGCAGGGTGATTAAGATAAGAAAGAATTGGGGATTAAATTAAGGATCTGGAAGTCTAGCTTGTAAGACAGGAAGGGGGAGTGAGTAGGAAAGATTGTTTTAGAGATAACAAAGGGGACTCAGAAAAAATACAGCCAAGCCCTCTGAGCCGAGGTTACATTCAGAAAAGGGGGAGATTTGAGGGGTGTAGGTGAAAAAAGGGGCCAAACCCAGGGAAGGGATAGCAGTGGTATAAAAAGAGAGGTCCCCACTCTATCTGTGGTACTTATGTGGCTCCATCACTGTAGTGTCTGAGCTCCTCACAAAGTCTAACCTATTTCTCCTCACAGGCCCTCAGTGAGGTAGAGCAATGATGTTACGCCCATTGTACAGATGGGACACTGAGGCACGCACAGACTAAAGGACAGATTTTCAAAGGTATTAGGCATTTAGTGCGATTTTCAAAAGTGCCTAGAAGGTTAGGTGCTGTGTAAATCTCACTAGATGTCTAGCTGCATCTTTGGGTGCCTAAAAACCTTCGAAACTCTGTCCTTAAGGCACTGGCCTGAGGTCATACAGAAAGTCCACGCAGGGAGTAGTACCCAGGTCTTTCAGGGCTAGCTCCCTATCCAGCAGGTCAGCTTTTCTCTCTGCTGCATTCTGCAAAAAAAGACTCTGATAGATCATGGGAGCAAAACCAAGGCAGCCAGTTCTATGAGACTCCAGTACACGGTCCCAAGAGGTTGGGATGGATGTCACAGTTGACAGCATGAAAAGCAGCACAGAGGTCAGGAAGGATGGAGAATGAGAGTCTGATGAGAGAAGATCACTTAACCCTCAAGGGGTGGCAGGGTCTGCCCCATGCTGGGTTGTAGAGCGATGGCTGCTGTGCAATTTTAGATTTTAACTGAAAACCATTTTGTTTTGTCATTTTTGTTCTGAGTTTGAGAAAAGGAATGAGAAAGTGTCATATAAGTATCAAATGTGTTTATGCCTCAAATTCTTAGGGTTTCAGTTGTATCCAGGCCAATTCCAGAACAAAGAACAGAAATTGCAGCCACAGAGTCCATAAAGTTGATGATTATTGTCATGATTTGTATTATTCTCTGAGCACCATCTGTGCGCTTAGCACTGTTCAAAATATGTCAGAAAATGTAGTCCCTGAGCCAATATGTATGAAATGTGCAGCTGTGGATAAGATGGTTCAGATATTTAAGTATGAAGTTTATAGTTATTAAGCACATTAGTAACTATGAGTGGAGGCTCTAATGGCAATAAATGTTTTACTGAATTAAGAACAAGAAAACCCTCCAACTTTCTTTCAAGGGGAAGAGCTCCTGTGTCTGTTTATTTTCCTTTCCTGTCTGAAGTGGCCCTGATATACCTCAGAAGTCTCAATTTTTTTTCTTAACTTTAAAATGTGGAATTTTCTTGGTGTTTGGTTTTAAATATTCTCCTGTGAGAACTGCAACTCAAACACTTTAATGTTGTGTTTAAGAGCCTTCTGGAAAGTAACTAGCCTTTAAATGGAAGTAAAAGCAGTGTTGTCAACTCTCCCATGATTTTGTCCTGAGTCTCATAATAATTATTGTTTTCCTTAAAGCCCAAGCTCCTGGAATCAGGTGGGTATGTGATGATTTCAGCCTTCAGTCCTTTCTTATCTTAAAGAAAAGTTTCTAGAAAAGTTTCTAGCAATCTGTGGCTGTGGAGAAAGCTTCAAAATGTGACTCCAGTGCACCCTAAAGGCTCAAAAAGCAGAAGGCAAATAAAAAGAACCCCAAATTTATTATTTTTACATAGTCTCATGTTTTTAAAGCAAATCTTATGATTTTTGGTGAGCCTGATTCATGATTTTTGAACATTTGGGATTGGCAATACTGTGAAAGTGACTTGAAAGTGTCAGTTTCTCTCCTGTTTCAGGTCAGTTTCTAGTCTATTATTTGTAGTGGAGTAATACCCCTAGAGCCCCAGGCAGGTGCAGTAGAAATTCATGGGGCCTGGCCCTAGTAGGATGTTTCCAAAGTTAAGTGATCTATTCCAAGCTTGGTGAACTGCAAAAAATTGATAGAAAGTAATCTAGATTTTTCTACAATTGTTTCAATTGTTATACTCAAGAGTTAGTAACAAAGTAAGAATATAGATTAAAATTTTAAACTGAACCAGTGTCCCTTAAGTGGATTGACACAAGATGTGAGAACGTTAGTATTAAAGCTGAGTGGGTCTAATATTTATTTAATTCCTTTATACAGTGCTCCTGTCAGCTAATTTCTAAGTTATCTGCAAAAAAACCTAGAGTTTTCAGGTGCCTAAGTAGCCCCTGGAACTGGGATTGTAGGGACAATGGCAGTGAAAGCATCTCCAAAAATGATACACCCCTGTGCTGGAATTTGCCCATAAAAGTGAGAAGCAAGTTCATTCTCAATGCCAGTGATAACATCAGTCATTCTTCTAACTGTCTGTTATGCCATTTTACATAAGGTCACTAAACATCTATCTAAGTGTATCTTGCTCACTGCTGACCTGGACTGGGCTCAGATGTGTGGGGTGAAAGTCTCCATGGGTGAGATTCAGATTTAACTCCCTTAAGTGGAGTTCCACCAGGAATGGATTTGACGCAATCATTCAACAACCCTGCCCACCCTCTGCAGATGAACAAATCACCCCAAACCTTCCACAACCTACTGTGGGAAGGTATGACGAGGCCAACAAATTGTGGCACCTGTATCTCCCCCCCAGCAATGTCTGTGGAATTAAACAAGATGCTAGAATAATATTTTTAAGAGCCCCTGTCTCTGTTTTAAGCCATGTGCTATTTTCCCACACTGTGTGTTTATTTGCTTAGGCCTCTAAGCTCGGAATGAGAACATTGTCCTTCACTCCCATTCCAGTGGCACTGCTGGAGCCTACAGGTATTTTAAGAAAGCTGGATTCTGTACTGTGCATACGATGGGCTCAGCTATGAATCAAACTTGGGTCTAACCCAGGGTCATGTACCACCTTCTGCACTATGCACTGCAGTGGAGGTGGGAGGGATTGTAGGCAAACAGCCTACCCCTCCCTGTGCTCCAGCTGTGAGCGTTCAGGGCTGTGAGGGGTAAAAATGCCAGGGAGCAGCCCCTAGACATAGCAATATCCTACTGTATTTTCCACTGCATGCATCCAATGAAGTGGGCTTTAGTCCACGAAAGCTTATGCTCAAATAAATGTGTTAGTTTCTAAGGTGCCACAAGTACTCCTGTTCTTTTTGCAGATACAGACTAACACGGCTGCTACTCTGAAATGTGCATAGCATGTGTCCCATGGAACTGCGTGAAGGGGAGATCAGATGTCTGCTCTGCAGCTCCTTCTGCTCTGACCAGCAGCTACTCCAGCTCTGTGCCTGCTTCTCCTGCTGCAGTGGAGTACCGGTGTGGGAAGATTAGCCAGTGACAGTTTAGCCCTCAAAAGTTAGCATGTGTCTGTTAGAGTCAATGCCTGTTTTACACAGAACTGGGCGGAATGCCAGGGCTATATTTCCCTGCCAATTCTGCCGAAGAAGCCAGAGGGACACCTCTGAGGTGAGCAGGGGGTGGTGAGGCTGAGAGTGGTGCTCTAGCAGTCTTCATCAATGAGGCTGGTGAAAGCTGTCTATGTTTGGTGGATTTGCACCAAAATGTTCAGAAATGGAGCATGTTATTAACCACTCCTGGCCTGGGCATGTAGGGGTTAAATGTTCTGTGGGGATAGCCTCAGAGAACCCCCTGGATCCACTCCCCTTGCGGTCAGCACCCCTGTGCTCAGTCGCATGGTCACTGCCTCCCCCCGATCAAGCTTTGGGCTCATATTTTACCCTTTCGCAGGAGGGCAGCATGCTTTTTATGGCTGGAATTTTGCATCAGGCATATACAGAGAACATCTCTCAGCTGAAACCAGTTTTAGCCTACTTCTCTGCTCAGCCAGGGGATGCTTCTCTTGGCTTCACATAGTAGAACTACAGTCTGCATGCCACTGGGCTCCCACTTCCAGTCTTGGGTACAGTCGGCAATGTGCCACACACAATGAAGCCAGCTACCAACTGGGCCATAAATCACAGATGGGCTTTTCCAAGGCTTCCCGTTGTTGAGCCAAAGTGAGTCCGAGCAACACCCCTCACTTTCTTCTACTGATCATCACAGACATAATGGGAACGTGTACAACTGAAACAGACCATAGAACAGTTAGACAACTGACAGCATTCTACCGACCAACGTAATCTTCTCAGGCAAAGGCCAAAAGCATAGACCAGAGCAACACAATACAGAACCATAGAGTTTAAAGCCAGAAGGGACTACTAGATCCTCTAGTCTGGATAGGCCACCAACACCACTAAGCACCCATGTCCTAAACCCAATAACTGAAATGAGACAAAGTATTACAGTCCACAGGAGACTAGACTGTTATGTGCCACAGGCAAAGAATAGGAGGGATCTAGCCGTATTAATGTGGCTTTGCATTTTTTACTTTGACTCACTACATGATGAACTCTCAGGTTTATATATAAAGGCAACTGCCACCTTCCTTTTCTGTCCATCCTCAAATGTGCAAGTTATTCACTCCTTTATAGCCAGTGCCAATCTTTACCTGAAAGGAAAAAGGGAAGTGTTTTATACTCTGTACCAAAGGCACATAGATTTCACTGCATCATCAAATCCTGATATTCTCTGACAACTGCAAAATTCACATACACAGCCAGAGCTGCAATAGGTGTAAATCTGTTTATGTCCATTGACTTCATTGACTTCACTGACTTCATCTAAGAATCTAGTCCAAGGTACCCAAAACATATAATTAATAATGTGCATTCCCACAGCACCTTTTACACCTAAGAGTCCAAGGGCAATTAATAAACTCTCACGCCTTGTCTACAGAGGGGATTTGTCCCAATTACAGCTATCGGTGCCATGTCACCAGTGTGGCTGCACCAGTGCAAACTCCCCAGTGCAGGGAAACAGGAGGCAGTGGCTAAAATATACTTCATTAAACAATTATTTTTGATTGACCAGTAGGAGTTACTAGATTTGAACCAGTGTAGAGGAGAGATTGGCCCAAAGACTGCAGCACCACTTTATGAGTGTAACAGAGAAAAAGCCCCCATAATATGGCCATATTGTCGAACACGTTCTCAAAATTAGATTTCAGGATCATGTACAGCACAGGTGAGTTAGTAGAAATGGGTGTGAGCCACAGTGTTTGGAGCTGGATCTGAACCTCCCCATGTTCAAACAGTGTTTGGATCAGGGGTTTCGGTGACAGCCTGTCTTTACTGCTCCGCTGGTCTTATTTTAGAGAGCCAGATAAGCACATCCCCTTTGGAGAGGGCACGTTAAAAAATCTGGAGACTGGGTCCAAAGTAGAAAAGGCTTCGGGCTCTCCTGCATGCTCCTTATCGTGGATGATAAATAAGCACTATCTCATAATTAATTGTACACTTTCGTTCATTCTCTAGCAGATAATTATACATATTCTCTGAGTCTGATTTTGCTTTCACTTATACCATAGTACCTCCATCTCTGTCAATGGACTTGCTCCAGAATGGGTATGAGAACTGAGTCATGCTCCATGGACTTGATCCAATGCCTGTTGAAGTCATTGTAAAGGCTGCTGCTTTTTCATGGGTAAGTCGTCTTTCTTCGTGGTAAATCAACCATCTCTCTGAATGTAACTGATTTAACAGCAAAAGAGTGATTTATATCAAATGAATGCAAGCCATATCTCCTCTCCCCCTTCCACATCTGATCTTCACAACTCAAACACTGGAGCACTATAATTATCATGTCCATGTTATTAGTATTAGGATCACTCTAACCACACACTCTAATACCACGTGTTAAATCCCACACAGTCAAGGTTAATTAGGTGAAAGATCAACATGTTGGGGTTTATTCCATCATCTCCATGAAACATCAGCGGTTTGTATTATTAATAATGTAAAATGGCATCTCATTAGGCTTTGAAGTGGATTAGATTAGATGCTAATTTGCAGTTAGAACAGAAGTGCAACTGTTCGCAGGAAATAACAAGGAAAGATAACAATCCATTTGAAGTTGAAATATCTTAAACATGTGATGCTATTTTTTCTTAACTCCCAGTTAATATCCTTTCAATTGTAAAGCACATCAGGAACTTCCAGGCTTCTTTAATCTGTCAGTTCACCTTCAAGAACATACTGAACTTGTCTAGGTTAACAAATGTTCTATTCAAGACAAATGCTCATTATTATCATTTCAGATGCAAATCCTAAACTAATAGAAACTGAGGCTGATGTAAAATAGCGATTAATCCACATTGAAAGTAACCAAAGTTAATAACCTGCTGCTCAGATAATTATAGCAGGAGAGTTCTGTTAAACGTTCATCATTGTGATTTTGGTGACTGGCTTTGAAAAGTAGGGAAAAGAGGCTGTTCCTTGCACTTTTTGTCAGGTGGAATATTCCCCCGGAACCATCCTGTATTTGGCTAAAACGGAAACGATTTCTGACTTCTGTTGATGCCTACTCCCATACATGATTTGTTTAGAATTCTTTCCATTTCTGATTTTTTCCTATTTCTTTTCACTACCTATCTGCAATAAATAATTCACCTTTTCATAAGGTAAGGGTAGGGAGGCCAAATGATTACATGGAGGAACATCACATTGGGTAGGAGCCTTCGGGGCATGTCCACACTAGAGTGGGAAGGTGTTGATGGACATACCTGCACTAGTGCGCTAAAAACAGAAGTGTAGCTGTGGTGATGTGAACAGTGGGAGGGGCTAATCTCCTGAGTATGTACCCTGGGTTTCGGATGGGATCATTCTCAGGGCAGCTAGCCACTTGCACCACTGTGGCTACACTTTAATTTTTAGTGTGTTAGTTCAATCAGAGCTAGGGCAGGTCTGACGCTCCAGGGTACAATCTAGACCAGCAAGGGGCTGTGTCACTCCTGCCATGCAACCTGGGGTGCCTCACAATGTTTTGCTCTTGTAGCTCCCACCCAGGCTCCTTTCAAACAGCATGCAGGTCACCCACTGAGAGTCTGTGTATAGCCACAGCCCTGGTCCAGCTGCTCTGAGCCCACCAGCCTGTTGGCAAATACTAGCCACACTCTGGCTTCCACCGGCTTTGGTTATTACTTGCAAGGTGATCCCAACACACTCCAAGTGCTGGATTTCCCTTCTCCTGGACAGTCCAGACATATCAGCTCCATTTTACCTCTAAGGGGATCAACATACAACTGTCTGTTACCTCAACTGGAGTTCCTCCACACAGTTCACAACTCTGGATTAGTTTTGATTGAAGAATAAAACAAATTTATTTAACTACAAAGAGAGAGATTTTAAGTGAATCGAAGTATAAGTCATTACAGTCAGAAATGTTTCCCCAATAACATTGCTGACCTAGTTTCAGGTCAGGATCTGCTCCTAAAGTCTATGGGCTCTTTCTTTCATCTTCTTAGGAGGAAAAGAAAGCGATTGATAGGGAGAGAGAACATGGGATGTTTTTGCCCCTCACTTTTGAGTTCAGACACCCTTTGAAATGCATTTTCCTGAGGGTTATACCTAGTTAAAGTTCATTCCTGCTCTGAGGACAGAGACAAGGAGAATGGTGGTGAAAAAGGTCCCATGCTGTTTGCCAAACTGCATATTTGCCTCATCTCCCTCTTGCTGTTTCAAGGACCTTGTTTACTACTTATATGTAAATTTGGATAAACACAGGTTCCTTTTTTTAAGATAGCACCAATTAGGCAGAACTGGATAAGCAGGCCTATGTGAGTTTGAACATGTGTCACAAACATCATTCAGGGGGAATTCATAACTTTACATATAATTTTGCTACACAAATTTTACTATGATATTTTTTGACCAGCAAGTTACTAGTTTTCAAATGATACCTCACAGCGCATGGTGTGTAGGGTGTGAATACAGGGGTGCATTCAGTCACAGCAGGTACATTCCACATTCCAGCTCTAGCGCGCACATGCCTTCAGAGGTGGTTGAACTGGCCTTGCTATATGGTAATATCTATGTGTAATATATCCAGAGTAAGTTTCTAGGCTTGATGCTACAGGTATTTTTTCTTTTTGACCTGATCCACTGAAAGTAAAAGGCAGCAAATATAAACTGGTAAAAGGACATACTTAATTTACACAATGGATGGTTGACCTGTGGAACTGTCTGCCACAGGATCTCATTGAAATTAAGAGCAGGTTTCAGGAAAAAATGTTGATATATGAATAAGAGTATTCACATTTAAACTGCAAAGAACAAAATTTATGAGTATTGTAAAGCCTTCCACTGGAGACCATAAACCACCCACTAGCTGTGAGTGAAGTAAAAAGCTTCCTTCATAAGTAAGTTATTCCATGATTGCCCACTATGGAGTTTCCTGTATGTACCTGGTAGAGAGAGGATATTGGATTAGATGAAGCCCTGCTAGCAATTCCTCCGTCCCTTGAGCTAGAGGATTATGGGACATTCAGCTTGGCTCACCATTGCACTCAGAATCAGTCCTATGCTCATAAGCCAGCAGCCACTTACACAAATCTTGTTCTCACCTGCAAACTTTCCATCAGAGCCAGATACTAACATTTTTCTTTGCTGTCTCTAGATCTCAGCAAACATTTGGAGGCTGCTGCTCAACAATGCATTTATTTCCCTCCCAACCAGTTCCCCCAAGCCCTAGTAAAAATTAAAGCTGGCATTTCTCTCTGCAGGCAAATGTGTTTCATAATGCATGGGCAGGGCATATTTTATTAATTCTGTTTTTTTGTAGATCTCTGTTTGCATAAGTTTTATCCTGCCACGAAGCTGCCTGGCTCAAGGGGGGGGGGGGGGCAGGAGGATGTTGCTGCAGCCAACATGAGGCAAGACGCAAATATTAGAACACTGTATGGGATGCATTATATCATTGGATTAGGCAAGTTGCTGTCTTAAGCAATACATTTAAAGTATCCATAAGGTTCCCTCTACTGTTATGTGTGGCCTTTGGTTAAAGAGCCACCTCTACGAGGTCATCAATTTATGCTGCTCTCTTGATGTTAACGGAAAACAGGTTTCAGCACATTTAATATTTTATTTCTGTAAACCTTCTGGCAACATCATTTTCTTATATGCTTTGGCTGCTGAGGGGGGAAAAATTAAGCATGGAGATTTCAGCGCTGAGTTATTTGTTCGGTGTGTCAGACAGATGTATGACACAAATCTGTTTCCAGCAGTCCTAGGAGGTTGCTGTCCCACTGAATAAACTTAGGATAGTTCAGCAGTTGGCAACATGAAGGGGAGTCACTCAACTGCTGGGAGTGACTAAGGGGTAGCATTGATTGGAGTTAGACAGAGAATCTATGCACACTTTGGCTGCACTCAGACCTGTCATTGCACCTCAGCTTCTCTTCCTGTCCAGTGCTTGGCTCTGCCTAAGCCGATATCATTGTTTTTTTTTCATGTGTACAAACAGGCACTAGTCTCAGAATTGCCAAACCAAAGGGTCAAGCAATGGGGAACAGCAGAAGCACAGCTCCTCCTCCTTCGCTAAAAGCTATGGAGAGCTCCCTCTCTTCTTCCTGGCTTGGGCTACCAGTGTTCCTCCACAGCTCCCCTTTCAGCTTGGGGTGGAGTGAGTCCCTCCTCTTGGTTCAACCCACTCTACTCCCTGCACCAAACCCACTTTTACTGATAACCTGAATTACTCCCAGATTACATCTCCCAGACCTAGCCACAAAGGAATTCTCCTGGAGTGAATTACAATCCTCCAGGATGGAAGAAGGCTCAGGGTCCTCTGTGGCACCATCCCTATTTCTTGGGACTCTGTGGAGGGCCTTCTGTGGGATGAGCATCACTGTGGGGAGAGCAGATGGGGAACAAGAAGCTGAGGCAGGACTGGCATGTGGGGCACATCATCTCACCAGTACCACCTGCCCAACACAGACTGCCTGGACATGGTCATGGACTTCCAGACTCTGTTACTTGTGTTGATGTGCCCACTATGCCCTGGGGCCACCACTCAGAGTCAGATAACACTTGGCTGGTGTGCAGGTGGGGAATGGGAGAGGGGGCACAAAGGGCTTCCCCATCCCTCTCATGAAGAGGCTATGCATATCTGGAGTCCCTGCTGTCCACCTGGCCCCCTGCCCCTTATGCCTATGCATTGCTGTACAGGGCCTTGCACACCAGTGAAAGCGGAGAACCAGGCCACTGGTCTCTAGTGACATGATCCCATGCTGTTTCCCAGTAATACACCCGACCCTTTTTTGACCCCCCCCCCCGCTTAGATACACATGGCATCTCGGAATAAATTGCAGTCATTTTTTGAGGGGGTGCAATATGTACTCTCCCCACGGTGCCAATCTACCCAGAAGAAGGAGGAACCAGGTTGGCTCCACTATGATCCCCAGTCATACCCTCTTTGGGGTGTCTACAGTTACTGGCCGTGCTCTGATTCCCCATCACCTTGAGCTCTGAGGGTGACATTCCCCTCTCTGCAGCTGTTCAGCATCCAGCCTACGCACCACTTATCATCTGATTTGCAGGACTTAAGTGGCACACAGGGCTTGTGCCGGCTCTCTGAATGAAAGGACATTTCCCTCAGGGAATGTACAGCATTATGGGAGAAATCCCAGCCCCATTGAGATCCATTGACTTCAAGGGAGCCAATCTTTCACCCTGCGATACTGGCTGTCCCCTCCTCAGATGCTGAAGGTGACACATAACCAGTCTGTGCTCTCTCCTCTCTTATATATCCTGACAAGAGAAGACAGACTCTAGCCCTAAACAAAACCACTACTGCCTGGCCCAGAGTGAGCAGTCTGTGTTCCCCACTATAGCCATGGTGTCTGTTCCGTTTGTAGGTTTTTCTAAAGGTAAAAGCTCTTGGCTCCGGGTCAGGCTAAAGTGTTGGTTAATAATGCACTGGCCATTTGGAAACAACTTTAAAATGAGACCATCTGTTAGTGCTACCTTCTGGGGATCAGCACTTATTCTAGATAGCCCAGCCTTGGGATCAGGCTTCCCTGTGAGGTTGAGCCTAGATTGAGCATATATAATAAAACAGGTTATTTCTGGAGTAGTGGTTCTTGGGCTCAGATCTAAAATCCTTTGAACAGCTCCCAGCTGTTCTCACAGGAGCAGGGACTGAATAGATAGGGCTTTGGTGGATTTTCTCCCTTATGACATTCAACCTTTTCATGAGGTCAGACTGGACAGCTTGTGCAGCAACCCCATGTGCACACACAGACCCTTTAGAAGGTATTTTACACTGAATGTGAGAGAGAATTATATTTACCTTCATGAAAGAGACTGTGACCCTTATGCACTTCTGTGCCCTCTGCCAGCTGGCATCAAGACATCTTTGGGTCACAGAGACTGACAGCCAAAGCATATGGGATTATGGCATACTGAAGGATGTATAAAATGACAAATCCTTGTTTAGTCTAGACCAGGATTTAGTGACACCCTGCGTGGTGACACAAGGCAGCACAGACTGTTCTCTGGGAGTCAGCCCGGGAGCAGAAAAAACTGCAGGGTCTGTTTGTGTCCAGAAGCCTCAACAAAGAATTCCCTCTATATGCTTTACAGCCGAACTCTGTTTCTTCTCTACATGGGACACAACACATTGGAAGAAAAGTTCAAGAAGTCTAAATGGAAGTTTTACTTGGGTAATAGGGGTCTAGGCTTTAAAACTCTAATTGGGTTTTCAGTCTGGATTTCAGTCTTCACAAATGTCCCACTGTCTGGAGTGGTTCACAACCACTAGTGCCTACCTCCGGGCAGACTGTCAAATGCAGGACAGACACCCCAAACTGGTGGTGTAATCTACAGTTAGATATCACCAATCCAGTAACAAATGTAACAGTCTTATCATAAGAGTCACAGATAGCCCCATTGGACATTCCAGTCTCTCCTGCCACCCAGGAAAGCTGGACTTAGTGATATATGGTCACACACAGACACACACAGACACAGACACAGACACACACACACTATTCTCAGTCCCAAGACAGGCAGCCAATCCTGTAATAAACCAACTAAAGATTTATTAACTAGGAAAAAGAAATAAGAGTTATTTACAGGCTAAAGCAAGTAAGCATATATACACAAATGAGCTTCAGTCTGTGATTCAAAAGGTGACAGAACTGTAGTAATCTGTCAATTCAAAATGTCTTTCAGGGCTAACCCAGGCCAAGCAGCATAGAGATCTTTGCTTATGTTTAGGAATCTTTGCCCCTCAAAGTCCAGATAGTATGAAAGACATGCAGTTTCTCCTTGTCATGGATTTTTATCCCCTCCATTCCTGAGTCCTAAACTGATGGGATGAGTTTATCTATAGGTATCTCCTTCCTAGAGAGGGTTAGCGATGCAGTCAAGAGGGCCTCTCACCTTTGATGCTACAGAATACCTTATTTGCCTTCAATGGACCATCTCCAGCACTTTACCTTAATTAATGTTTCTCCTGTTTGGTGAGTTACACAAGTGTATAGGTTTACAGTGTAAACACTCCAATATAACTTTATACCATGGGCTATAGAGGTGGTGAGATCAATGCATGCAGCATCCTACAAGCATTTTATAAAGTTTAAATAAATTCTTATCAACTTAACATCTAATAGCAATTTTGATAATGCTAACACATAGGTAAGCAAGGCTGGTTTCCAGCTATGCATTTGTAAGTGGTCAGTGAGGCCTGAGGCCTTGGCATAAGCTGGCACCTGGTCTACCAGCATCACAAAAAGTTCGGAGAGGAAGTGGATTTTATACCGAGGCTCTAATGGCAATGTTCAGATCTAGGGTAGTGAGGGAGTCAGGAGGGCAGCAACAGATTCAGGGCTCTAGTCCAGGCCCATATCTAAATTGAGGACACTTTGCTTCTAAAGTACAAGCCTCTAGCACATGCATCACCTCTTGCTGGCCGCAATATTGGTGCTAATGGCTTCTTTGTGGAACTCCAGCTATTAGAGGGTAACATAATTGCAAACTTGATGCTTTCCAACAGCAGTGACACTTAGCACTTGCATAGTGTTTTCCAAGTACTAAGTGGTTCAGACACACAACACAGCTAATCAGTATGTCACATAACATACGCTAACAAATTAGGCAAAGCTCTTGCTCAAGCATTTGTGATTCATGGAATTCAGCCCAACAATCTAGATCAGCGGTTCCCAAACTTGTTCTGCCGCTTGTGCAGGGAAAGCCCCTGGTGGGCCGGGCCGGTTTGTTTACCTGCCGCATCTGCAGGTTCGACGAATCGTGGCTCCCGGGGTCACCTTTTGCTGCTCCAAGCCAACGGCAGCTGCTGGAAGCAGCGGCCAGAAACTCCCTCGGACCATGCTGCTTCCAGCAGCTCCCATTGGCCTGGAGCAGTGAACCAAGGGTCTAGACAATATGTTAAATATACAAATAACTACATCACCTCTAGGACGGAGAACAGTGCTTAATTTGTGCCAGGGCTTGCCAGGGCTGAGACCCGGCACCTCTAAGCTTGGCAGTTCATAGCCCTGGCACCTCTGGGCTTGCTGCATCAGTTATGAATGTAAAATAATTTCTTGATCCCCGGCACCTCTTTCATTACAAATTAAGCACTGATTAATAGGATTCCAGTGGGAGGTGTTGTGACCTGCTTGGCAATCAGACCCATTTATAAATGTTATGAGAGCTACTCAGGATTTTGTTCTTCCTGATCCTAGACCGAAAAGATGGAAAAGAAACATCCACATCCAATTTAACATGACCCTACTTTGTGATGTTAGATGATCCAGACCCAGAGTGTAAAGAGTGGGAGGAAAGTAATAATGAAAGGCATATTTGAGAGAGAGCGAGAGAGAGAGCGTTGTAATGGTTGTTACTAGAAAGTAAGATAATCTGACATGCAACTGAATCTCCAACCTCAGCTCTGTGTTTTAAGAAGTATTTGAGAGGGATAGGATACAGAGGACTAGATAGTCAAAGAGTGCATGTTGGTACTACATAAATTTTAATAAAGAATAATAAAGCATTGAGTTTTGCTGTTATGAGCAGAAAACTGTACAGACAAAAATGGAGAATTATTTTTAGACCTGTAAGTGAAGTGCCTAATGCAAGCCTAGTGCAATGGAAGACATGAAGATGTGTAAGCATAGTGTAAGTGAAGATGAAACTTAGGCTACGTCTTCACTACCCGCCATATCGGCGGGTAGCAATTGATTGCTCGGGGATCGATATATCGCGTCTCATCTAGATGCAATATATCGATCCCTGAACGCGCTTATATAGATTCCGGAACTCCACCAACCCCAACAGAGCTGTGGAGTCGACATGGGGAGCCGCGGACATCAATCCCGCGCCATGAGGATGGTGAGTAATTCGATCTTAGATACTTCGACTTCAGCTACGTTATTCATGTAGCTGAAGTTGCGTATCTGAGATCGATTTTCCCCTGTAGTGTAGACCAGCCCCTAGTTCTTGCATGCCCCTAAGTCCCAAAGTCATACACTTTTGGAACATTTCATACACAAAACTAGTTTCCATCTGTCCCTAAAACTATTAGCACTGTAGTAAGTCAATACTTGGAACAATAAAGAGCAGATCTGGTGTTAATAATACCATCTAGCTTTTCTCATGAGTAGATCTCAAAGAGTTTATTAAAGGAAGTCACCATCCCAATTTTAAACTAAGGCAGAGGAAGGAGATGCAACTTGCCCAAGATCACCCAGCAGACCCATGGCAGAAGCAGGAACAGAATACAGGCCTCCAAACTCCCAGGCCAGTGCTCTATCTACTAGCCCAGGGTACACACTCCAACACCATCAACTTTAAAATTACATTTTTGTCAGCGTTTTAAAAAAATGCCTAGAAATGAAAGAGATTGAGGGGGAGGGGGTTTATTGTTTGCTAGTTTGTTTACTTTGTGCATTTCACATACTTAACAAAAAGGAGGAGACGGAGGTGGGTGTGCTATGCACTTTCAGTTCCCTCCCCGATTACACTGGGCACCACCCAGCACTGATAATAATAATTACAGATTGAATTTATAGAACACCCATGCACTAACACACCCACACACATTCCTTCAGGTGGATGCAAGGCGCTACACCAGGACTTTAAAACTCAGTTACAAAACTAAATAAAGTAGATCAACACATTAATTAAAACTTCCTAAAACTTCCTATGGTTAAATCAATGACTACTGTGCAGATACAATAAAGAATGTACTGAAATGACAGGCCCCCCAAAAAAATCCACAAGCCTTCAGATCACCCTGTCACTTCCCTATAGAAGATTGTAGTGGATCTGCCGGTTTAAAAAAAATAAGGGTAATCATGTATGTGAGTGTTCACACACATGCACAAGACACGAGGGGGAGAGAAGGTCCTGTTAAATTGATTTGGCCATCCTCTTCCAGTATGGGTGAAATTCTGGTTCTATTGAAGTCAATAGAAGTTTTGCCTTTAACCTCAATAGGGCTAGGATTTCACCCTATATTTCTAAATGGCACTGTAGTATGCCAGACAACATGTCCTGGTGTAGGGCTAGTCAAAAAATAGTAAGAATTTTCTAGGGGAAAAAATTAAATGTTTTTGTATTTTTAAAAAGTTCCTGGAAGTGTTGTTTTTTTTCATCAATACAATCTTTTAAAAAATAGTTATTCATTTATTTGGGAGATTTTCCACATTTTCTCTTCCTTTCACTCTTCCTTTCCACCAAGAAGTAGAGAAAGAAGAAAACAGAAAAAAAAGCAAGAAAAACAACATTTTTGTTTCAATTTGAATCAAAACACATTTTTTTCCTTTTGATTAAAAACAGAAGGATTTCAAGCAGTGTGCAATTTTTTCCCAAATTTTTCATTGAGAAGTTTTTAGATAAAATATTTGACTCTTTGCAAGTCTAGTGGTTAACATAGGGGATTGGCAATCAGGTGACCCGAGAGCTGTTCTTGGACATGGCACAAATTTACTGTCCCCCTTGGGTAAGTCACTTAACCTGTGTCTGTTTCTATCTGGAACAGTAGGGATAATAGTATCTGCCTTTGTATAGTACTTTGAGGTTCTGAGATGAAAGGCTGTACAAATGCTATTCTCAGTTAAAAACAGAAATGTGTTGAGTGGACTTTACAACTTTTGAGGGGAAAAGCCTTAAAGGTAAAAAAGTAAAATGTAAAAAAGCTTTGAATTTTCATAATGTTTCCATTTTAAGAAAAAAAATGTTTGGGACTATGGAAAAAAGAGTTAAGATCATCCAAACAACCTTACCCTAGCCTGACAAAAACGGTCATTCATGCAATGCAGCCTACTACTCCGGTTCTGGTCAGTTAATCAATACAAAAGTAGAGTGCATGGTACACTGGAGTGATCATTTCATCCAGCTGCTAAATGTAACCCCAATTTCTCTGGACCATGACATGATAAAGCTACTGCTAAGTTGACCCATTCCACACAAAATGATCCTGGCAAATGCACTGCTGACAAAATCCTCAGAGATGTAAAGAATCTCAGGGGAAATAAGGTGGCAGGAATCCATGGGATTCCTGAGGAATTGTTAAAACTGCTCTACCAGATGTAATCATCTGGCTGCAGATGCTGTTCAATATCATCTGAAGAACTGAGGCAGTCCCGTCCGACTGGCAAAAAGGCATTATTTTGCCACTTTAGAAATGAAAAAGCAGAAAACAAGACTGTTGTAACTATCATGGCATTACTCTATCCATCCTGAGGGAAGATTTTTCTTCAATCTTGCTGGCCTGAGTCGCTAATTTCTGAAGAAATGAGAGAAGACCACAAATTGGCTTCACTCCTGGCCATTCCACGATGGAGCAAATTTTCACACTGCGCCTGCTTATGAACCAGGTACACAAATTTAAGCACCCTGATCATGTTGCATTCGTGGATATCAAGGTTGCCTTTGACTTTGTTGACAGAGAATTGCTTTGGCTGATCTTGATCCTGACAAGCTCCATAGAATGTTGTCTCCTATAGGATGACTCCTCAAACTGTGTTCTTGCAAATGGAAAAGACCCACCTTCTTCCAAATTGCACTGAGCATTCAGCAAGGATGCATTGCAGCCCCAGAACTCTTCACTGCTGTCGGAGACTACGTACTTGACCACAGGATAAATAAATATAAATTAGGCATATGCCTTGATGATAAGAACCTCACAAACGTTGATTTTGTTGATGCCATAGCACTAGTTGTCAGACAAATGGACAAGCTAGTCACAATATTTAAAGCCCTGGAAAACTTAGTGGCAAAAGATGGCCTGAAAATTAATTGGGGCAAAACCAAAATTCTTCCAGTCAACAATTTCAAACACACTGTGGGCTCTAGCATTTAGTGAGCAGCCACCCAGTTGAGACTGTCAGTGATTTCATCTACCTTGCCTCTGTTGTTGATAACATAAGCGGCAACAGGAAAGAACTTGAAGCCCACACTGCAAAAGCACTGGTCAGTAGTGGGGTGCCTCATCAAGAACATCTTTCTTAAACCAACCCCCCTAGTAAGCAGAGATGAAGCTGAAGATATTTAATGCTTTGGTGGTCAATATTCTAATCTAGATGACTGAAATATGGTCCCTCTTGGTCAAAATTGAAAAGAAGCTAGACACCATTCAGGTGAAACATCTCGGAATGATTGAAGACATCAAACAGTACAAATTCAAGTCAAAGCAAGAGATCCATTTTCTAATTAAACAGGTGCCATTCTCTCAAATGGTCACCAAATACTCTGTAAGGGGTTAGTCATCTGTTATGAATGTTTACCATCTTCCCTGTATCATCTTCAACAATGACCCAACTAATACAGGATGAAAGAGACCCACCAGAAGGCCTAAAATATGATGGCTGGAAAGCATCAGACACCTGTCCCTCATAGGCAACCTACCCCATAATGCACCTGATATGGCTCAGGACATAATATCATGGAAGCACATAACGCATTTTGTGGCCAGTATACTGTCCAAGCAACAGCATGAGAACTAAACAAAAACCAAAACGACCAGCACACTGATAGCAACCAGAGACTGAGACAACCATCATACAGGTTCTTTTCATCTGCTACCACAAAACCACCAAAAACTAACTTTTATATTATACAGTAATTGCACAGAATGCAGCTGTCTTTAAGATATTTTTAAATAATTTCTGGTCTGTCAAATAGCATACTGAGAGCAATCCTTCCCCACTGTTCAGAGGGCAAGAAAGCCCTAACAAGGCATATGCACCACTTTAATTCCAGTTAAACCCTCAAAATAGGGTTTATTTGGTGTTCAAGAGGCATATAGGCCTTCTGCATAGGGGTGAATTTCAACCAACAAATTCCCCTGCCACAAATTATACAGCTGTCAATAGACAAAGAGCTAGTGTGCCTACATTTACAAATCTCCTAGGTTAAGTTCCTGAAATTAAGGCACCTACTTGAAAAGAGCAAACATTAGTGTGATGATGAAACGTGCTAAGGATCAGAGAAGCATGTAAATATGTACATATGAACTCAGTGCCCTGTGGTTGACTATGCTTTTCCATAGTTCCCAATATATGTTTGTTTTGCTATAGTTCACATTCTTTTGAAGTGCTAATCTTAGCAACTTTTAAGTACTTTTCAGAGTATTTATCATGTGAAAAAAACAAAGACAAACATCCAAACTACAATTTACATATATACACAGCCCCCACTGACAAATGATGAATTGTCCAGTGAAATAAGAACCTCCTTGCTCTCATCATGCCACAGGCAATATTGCCTCCAATGCCCCTTCCTGTATAAATGTTGTCAAGGTTTCTTTCCCCACTTTGAACTTTAGAGTACAAAAGTGGAGACCTGCATGAACACTTCTAAGCTTAATTACTAGCTTAAATCTGGTAACACTGCCACCAGCCAGAAATTCAGTGTCTGGCGCACTCCCTGTCCTTACCCCGCCCCCCAGACTTTCCCCTCCCTGGGTTGCCTTGAGAGGCTTCACCAATTCCCTGGTGAACACAGATTTAAACTCCTTGGATCTTAAAACAAGGAGGAATTAACCATTCCCCCCTCCTTTCCCCCAACCAATCCCTGGTGAGTTCAGACCCAATCCCCTTGGATCTTAAAACAAGGAAAATCAATCAGATTCTTAAAAAGAAAGCTTTTAATTAAAGAAAGAAAAAAGTAAAAATTATCTCTGTAAAATCAGGATGGAAAATGCTTTACAGGGTACTCAGATTCATATAGACCAGAGGGACCACCTCCCCAGCTTTAGATTCAAAGTTACAGCAAACAGAGGTAAAAATCCTTCCAGCAAAAAGAAACATTCACAAGTTGAGAAAACAAACATAAGACTAATCCACCTTGCCTAGCTATTACTTACAATTTTGACACATGAAAGACTGATTCAGAAAGATTTAGAGAGCCTGGATGTACGTCTGGTCCCTCTTAGTCCAAAAAGCGAACAACGAACAAAACAAAAAGCACAAACAAAGACTTCCCTCCACCAAGATTTGAAAGTATCTTGTCCCCCTATTGGTCCTCTGGTCAGGTGTCAGCCAGGTTTATTGAGCTTCTTAACCCTTTACAGGTAAAGGAGACATTAACCCTTAACTATCTGTTTATGACAAATGTATTAGTATATTATATGAGGCAGTTTGTCTATGATCATATCAGTGGTTACTTAGAGTCTGTTCCTAGCTCTAGCAGCTTGCCATGTGACCGATGGAAGTCACTTGCCCTTTTTGTATGAGTCAGTGTATTCTCCCTTAAAAGAGTTCTGATAACAATATCATCTTCTCAGGGATGTTGTGAAGTTTAAATAATGTTTGTAGAATGGTCCAAGATCTTTGGAAGAGAGGCCCAGATAAGTCAAAATGCTGGAGACATTCATAGAGAAAAACTGATAAGCAAAGTTTGGCTCTAGATTCAGATCTGATATTTCCCCAAGTTCAGGAGTGGGTTGAACAGGGTTTGGAACAATGAGGGTGAACTTCTCATTTTTTATGTATACTATTTGTATCAAGTTGCTTATTTTTCAGCTGCTGTTAGATTCAAATGATCTTGCTGAGGGCCTGGAAGTCAATGGGAGTTTTGTCATGGGCTCCAAATGAAGTCAGATCAGGTCATTACATTGCCAAAAACTGTTACTAATTGAAGGAGGTTCTTCAGACAGGTCTGTTTGCTTAAAGAACATGAGAGAGCTGGTCACAATTTTTTCATCTAAACATATTTCCAATAAAACATAACATTTTTACCAAAACAAACTTTTTTATGGGAAATTTTAATTTTGCTTGAAATTTTCTGGTGTTTCAACATAAACAAAAATATTTCATTAAGATTGTTCAGATTTTGGTAAAAATGTTCAGTTTTCAATTTGGATTTTGCTAAAAAAATTATGGTGTATTTAAACTGAAATTTATATCTATCTCGAAAGTCTTTGAAAACTAAAATATTTTTGGTTTACAGGGTCATTTTTAAAAAAGGATTTTTTTTTCAAACTTAGCATAAAAATAATTGGCAGTTTTTGACCAGTTATACAAGACTGTGCATGATAATAAATGGGGGAAAAAGAAGTAGTGATCTGGGGAAGTTTGGGGTTCCCTAAAATGGTTCCAAATATTTTGTTAAGTATTTTAATCTTTTCCCCCTAAAACTACTTGGGCGAGATCCTCTGCTGGGGTCTCAAGGTGTAACTCCACTGATTTTGATGGAGCTATATCCGTTTACATCGGCTAAAGGTTTCGTCCATATTTTTTCCAAAAGGAAAATGAATGTTTTTCCCTCCCTTTGTCCTTCCCTGTTTTGTTACACTGAGCATCATGTGAACATACATCAAGCAAGGTTCTGATCTTGCTTTGGTGTTAAGCAGGAGTAACTCAGCTGAAGTCAATGGAGTTACACAACTGTAGAACTGGCGTAGCTAAGAGAAGAATCAGGAGCAAAGGGAGTACCAGGACCTGTGTATGCCAGTTTGCAGTAGAAGCTCAATTGTCTTGCTATCATGCTTTGCATTATTTATAGAAAATTAAATAATGAGAGGTTGTATCAATAAAATGAGATTGTTATTACCATATAAGCAATAGTGCTTTGGTGCACTCAATTGCTTTTGGACAGTATATTCAGCTAGTCCACTGATTTGGGGAGGAGAGAGAGACTTTCTCAATTGAATCACTCTGTTGTCTGCAATTGCATTTATTAGCTTATAGCTGGTTCAGGCTCGATTTGGCATTATTTAAATGACTGGTTCAGAAAATAAAATGCTTAAATTGAAATATAAATTTTCATGTACTCATATGCTAATATACTGTGTAGCTTTGACTGCATTAAACAAAACTCCATTCTGACAAGCAGGAATTATTATTTCAATTCAAGCTTCAGTATTTTCCTTATTTATTTCCAGGCCCTTTGTCTTAATTACCTTATTTTATCTTATCCAACAATCAAAATGCGGACAGGCAATCTTAGAAGATAAAAGTTTGTCCTTTATGCAACACTTTCAGTTTTCCTAGCTTCTATTTACCTACCTACGTATCTAGGTTTATACTCATCACCATGATCTCTAGTCAACTGGTTATTTTGTGCTGGTGAAAGATGCAAGATTTGTTGACTTCACTTTCAGAGTCGGAGAGTAATAATCATTTCATAAAAGCATTCTTTTTAAACCTGTCCAGAATGGACAATTGACCTTGCAATAGCAGACCTCCTCTGTGAAGTAGAGACATCTGAAGACACATTGCTAGGTTAATCAAGCTTAAGAGCCATGGCCTCTTCATGCAGAAAGGCATTAACTGAATCACTGTCACTCTCTCATTCCTATTTTTTGTAATATCCTGGGGAGCAGTGAAAAAGGTGGGAAGATAGCAGAAACCTTGCCCAGTTTTTGTGAGATGCCATTCACCAACATCTCACATCCCCAGGTTCTGACTGTGACCAACTGGGTCATCTGTCTATGCAAATTTATCAATTCAATTTTATTTTATAAATTATTTTGAAATATAGCATTCAGTGTGGATTAAATCTTCCATTTTATGGCAAAAAACAAACATTCCATGACAAACTGAACCAGGCTCAGCAAGGGCCATTGGCAGTTGAATAGACTTTCCCTGGAGGGGCAATAGGAGCTATCAACCAAACACTATTGATTTGCTAATTACTCTTATCTACTTTAAGGACCAGTATTGAGGAACTGAGGTGGGGATTGCATGCCAATGTTTGGTACTTTGGCCTAGAACTGTAACTCTTGTGCTTTTCTATGAGTAAAGCATGTGTGTGTTTAAGAAGTTCCTTTGCAAAACCTGTGTGTTCCTGATTTTAACTGTCATGTGGTCCCCAAAGATAAAAGTATATTCTGGATTGCCTATATGTGTGGAGCTTCAGGGAGAGTGTGCTTGAGCAACTGAGGGGGCTCCAGAGGGTTCAGACAATGGTTCTAGGGTAGACAGCCAGATTGTAGAGTTCCTATTGCCAAGAAGATTGTCAGACACAGGGCCAGAAAATGGGAGTGTAACTGAGTGACCCAGAGTTCGGACAGTGATCAGTCACTGCCCAGACCCAAGGATCTTATCAGCATATGGAATCCAAAGGTTGGGTCCAATAAAGCAGTTTGGTGACCATTCACAAAAGGAAACTCAGTCAGGGCTGAACCATATGGTTTGTGAGCTGTTATTCATTATCTCACAAAGAGCGGTTGCAAGGCAATTCATTCACTGTTCCCAGAGGCAAAGAGGTCAATCACTAGCCCACCAAACTGACTTACAATAAGTGAGATATTTCTGGGTGCAGCAGTCATTCTGTCAATCTGCCTTTTGCCATGTAAATCTTGGTAAGACTCTCCCACTGGTGGGCAGGACACACAGACAGGAAACTTTACCCCAGAATGATGTTCCTGGGCTGAGAAGAGGCTGATCATGTTCTTTCCAGTTTTTTTAATGAAAATCCCATCAGACACATTCACTGTTGCAGTCAGAAGAGGTCTGTTATCCATGGAAGGAGCAACGATTTGAGACCTCAGTGAACCAATGTATTCCAGCTGGTGGATGCCATGTGCTCACTTTCTGGTACCCAATCCCTGAACTAAACCAGGAGGATCTCTTCAAAAAATGTGATTCTCTGCATTAATCAGTTGTGGGAGTGGAAAATATATAATCAGCACTAAATCTCTGCTAATGGATGAGATAGGGCAAGATGCACAGGAGAACTTAGTGTTAGTAGACAGGTTTCGTGAATTCCAGGTCACTGAAGCATGCAAAGTATATGAAATCAGAAGTCCCAATAAGCTCCAATAGGAATTGGATTTTTTTATTTCGGTGAAAATAAACACCACCTGTTTTCCATTATGACCATCTTCATCTTCTGTTAACATTTCTTGGAGATGGGACTTTGTCCCTGATAGAACTCATCTTAGGCCCAGGTCTATCAATGGATTCCCTGGCACCATATATCTATCCTGAATCCAAGACACTCCAGGGACTGTATCACACTGTGTTTGCTTCAGCTTTCTCATCATACAAAACCTTGATCATAAAAACTGTCCAGAAAGAGAGAAGTACATTTCCTTCTTCCCTAAAGCCAATATTCTTGCCACCATGATCCTGGAGACACAACCTGGGACAACATGTAAGATCAAACAATGATAATCAAGGTTGGGGGGAAAAAAGGCTGCCATCCCATCTACAAAACATAATGATCTTCTAAAGATTGAGATTTGAGAATATTTTGACGGCAATCCTCCTTTAGGAACTAACAGGTGTTTCAGAAAGGTCTCTGCTCTGCTTGCCCCAATTCACTAAAAGCTAGAAATAGGATGGAGATTAGGTTGCAATGTCATGATCTAAAACAGATAGATGATTTCATTCATGTTGTGGCCCTTCCAGGGGTTGCTGAGGCCAGGAATACAACAAAGCTGTTCTTGAAATTCTTGTGGAGCTTCATATGGGGCCGCCTTTGGGCAATGTCCAGTGACCTAACTGAATCAGAACTATAGGCAGTCCTTTTGCTCCCAAATTGAGAGAACCTGGCACCAACTGGAGGTCTAACTTCAGACAGAGCTAATAACTTGGAAGGAATGGAGGGGCAGATACTAGTCCTGAAGTTTTTACAGCTACCACTTGCAAAGAGGTATTTTCTCCTATTTTACTTCACAGAGTGCTTTATCTTGTTCTATAACCTGTATTCCTGTCCATGGAGCCAGTCAGGAACCATGGGTATAAGTCAACTTTCCTGATGAGTCTGAACAGCCTCTATTTTCCATAAAGTTTCCCACTGTATCAATAAGATATCTGTGAACTGATTTGTCGAGCCCCATGCACCTGCATGAAACAGAGTTGAATCCCAATTTCCTCCCCTCTCCTTCCCCTCCCCTTTCTTCCTTTCCAGAGAGAAATCCTTAGGTCATGCAATTTATAGATTGAAAGGGATCATATGGCAATACTGTCCACCCATGTTAGCATCACACATCAAAGCATGTGGAGGAATTTAGGGTGTCAGATGACAGTTCATATTTGCTTATTTAGTTTTGTTGGCTGAGAGCAATAACCTGGACCTCTGGGAATGGTGATATGCAGTGGTAACTAGGATGGCAACCTGATACTTTCCCAATCTTTTAGTGTGTCAGGAAATCCCAGGATGCAGGAGGGGCAACATATAGTTATTGCTTGTCGAGGGCAGTTGCAAACCTCCTATGTGTAGTTTACAATACTCAGCACGCACTGACCTGACAGTCTATCCCCTATGTGGCTTTTGAATATATTTTTCTATTAGATGCTCTAACTCTGAATCTGATGTGGACTGCTGGCTTTCCTCCCCAAAGGAGGGAGCATTCCCTTTGCATGGGGTGTTTATGCATGCCTAGAAGAATCAACACATGTCTATTGCCTGGGCATTTCTGCATTAATTTGCCAAGCTGCACTCCAGGAGGGTAAACTGCAGGACACAGTGCTGAAGATTATCTGCTCTTTCGCATTCCCTGATGGTGAGCAGGGAAGACTGCTACTGATTTTATGATTCATTTATTTATCCTTGGGCATTTGTCCCATAATCCTGCTTGGGCATGAGGGGAGGGTCATGAAACTGGATTCAGAGATTGCTCTGAAAATATTTCCAGTGGCTAGGGATCTCATTTGTCTCTCTTTCCTTACGTGGGCCCTTTCTGGGTCTCTCTAGGAAGGTACTGGCCTGGGGCTCAAGGACAGGCCCCCCAGAATCTTTACCCTTCTCTAGTGCCTGGCACCAGAGCCGTCCCTTGGGTACGGAAATCAGGGTGACTGCCCCCAGACCCGCACTTTGGGGGCCCCTGCACTTCAATAAAATCGTGAGGAGGCGGGCGGGAGGCGAGCGGGGTGAGTAGGAGAATGGGGAGGCAAGTGGCAGGCCATCAGATGGGCAGGGGGGAGGCCAGGAGGAGCCCCCCATCAGAACCCCCTAACCCTTATGCTTCCTGCCTGCTGGCGGGCCCTACCAATCAGCACCTCCCTCTCCCTCTCAGTGCCCACCGCCAGTCTCGGATCAGATGTTTCATGGCATCAGGAGGCGCTGGGGCAGAGGGGAGAGGAGCAAGGGCACAGCGCGCTCAGGGAGGGGGTGGAACTGGGCAGGGAAGACACGGGTCGGGAAAAGGTGGGGTGGGGTGGGGCCTTGGGGGAAGGGATGGAGTGTGTGTGGGGCCTGGGCGGGGAGAAGCACCCCCTGGCAGATTAGAAACTCGGCGCCTATGTCCCAGGCCCAGTACCTCTCTAGGGATGGCCCTGCCTGGCACCCAGAGCCACAGGGGCCAGGTGGGTTTGTGTTTCCCCTGAAGCCCTCAGCTTGGGATAGCAATGGGCAGTGGGAGCTGAGAGACACGAGGCAGCAGGGGTATAGAGTTGGGCTAGTAGGCCCCTTAGCGCACTCTCTAGTGCTAGCAGCGTCCTATGCGGTCTGGTGCCCTCCATCTGCGACCCATAGGCAGCTGGGGGGAGGGGATGAGGCACCTGAGCACCACACTCAGAGGTATGGCTACTGGTGCAGGCTATAGGGACTCGGACTCCATCTTCCCTCTGGCACACTGTCTTTCCAGCTTCACTCTCCTCATGGAGATGGGGAGCTGCTTGCCCTGGAGTTAGTTCTTTCCCAATCCTGCCAAGCTCCTTTCCTCGCTGGGGAAGGAGGGGCTGAGACACCACTACCAGGACTGGGCTGAGGGGGCTAACTGCACCCAGCCAACAGAGCCAGCCAAGCTCCCCACTGAGACACTCAGTGTGCTTTTCTCAGCTTAGCTTGCCAGGAAGACTGCAGGCCAGGGCCACTAGCCCACTTCTGAGGGGAAATGGAGCTGGGAAGGGGAGAGAAACCTCCCCCCACAAATCAAATGTAACCCTGAGAATCACGGCTGTGAATCAGACAGTCACAATATCGAGCTGAAAAGTTTCCCTCCAAAAAGCTCCACAGCAGGGAGGGCTGGGAGAGCCAACTGCCATTAGGAAGGCAGAAAAAAACTGGAGGGAATTTCAGGGAACTGGATATTCCCCTGCTACCAGTCCCCCTGCAATAAGACTAAAGTACCTTTTATAACAGATCTATGGGCATTAGCGCAAAGAATTGTAGCATTTCCCTGACAACACGCTGGGATGGCAGCATGAATTTGACACTAACAACATCAAGCAAAAGCGAACATCAGTGTTGAGGTAGAAAAGCCCTTAGTTACACACAAATCTCCCTCACAGCAAGGACAGTGAGTGGCAAACCAAATGACTGCTTCTCTACTGTTGCATATGAGCTCCCTCGTCACAGGCTTGTGTGGCATGAGCATCCTCCTTTCAAGCAATCTGATTAGACCATATATCCACAAGCATAAAATGCTAGAATGAACTAGGGTCCTATGGCAAGTGCAACAAAAATGACAAATAACAATAAATTCCATCTCATTATTAAGATGACTTCTTGGTCTGGCTGCAGTAAAATAGTAACAGTTTTAATAGCCGGAGCACAAAAATAATCTTTGCGGAATTATAAATCTCCTAGGACTTTGGTATCTTTCCCCGTGTATTCTTACTGAGTTTTATTTTGGGGCATTGCATGGAATACAAAGATACCAGCCATTTACAAAAAAGCAGATAAAAGCCAAGTGACAGCATCTAGATGCTCTACAAGCCACTGATTCAGTGAGAAAAGGGGCTGTGGGCACGATTTGTCCTTTTACAGACATTAAGGCCAGCCGCTATGCCACAGAAAGGAGAAGAGGAATCATTAGAGGGCTAAATGCCCCTTATACTGCCCCTTATTACAACTCCAAGGCGCAAGCAAGGGTGAAAGAGAGAAGGTAGGAAAGTCACATTCCCCAGCACAGAGTTTTCTGGTTTATAGTGCTTCAGCTCTGCAGTATATAAATGATTGTATTCCTAGAGAGAAAAGTCCTGGGAGTTTCATGTGCAACACTTATGAACATTCAGCAGCCTCCTGAGAGGTGATAGTAAGTTTATTTATTTCATATGTTTAAAAAGGACTCAGTCAAGGCAAAATGACAGACATCGCAGATGGAAATCTTGATAGATCATCCAGTCAGTCTCCCTGTCAATGCAGCTTTGATTCAAATAAATTTTAAACCCTGTAGGTAGTGTCTGAGCTCAGTTACTATGGTGTAAATCCAGAGCAACCCCATTAGCTTCAATGGAGTCACTTTGGATCTATATGGGGATAAAGTGAGAATTTGTATAAAGCAAACAAGTGGATTCTACAGTGTCAAAAGACATGATTTAAATCCTCCTCTCTCGTGGGAAGACATGTAGGAGGGTGCAAAAGTTGTAAGGAGACCCGCCAGTGAGAATATTACATAATTCCCAACACACACTGCCTTGGTAGGGGAGAGGTTTACTACCTCTGTAAAGATGTGTCTACACAGCAATTAAACACTCTGGCCCAGCTGATTAAGGCTTGCAGGGTTCAGGCTGCAGGGCTAAAAATTGCCACAATGCGGGAGGGTCCCAGAGCCCAGGCTTCAGCCCGAGCCCAAACTACACAGCAATTTTTGGCCCCACAGCCTGATCCATCTGACCCAGACCAGCCATGGGTCTTTTATTCTGGTATAGAAATACCCTAAGGGGACAGAAGCATGACCTGGCAATACTGCCACCCAAGGGTCCAGAAGGAAAGCAGGGTCTCTCCCTCCACCATACCAGACAGCCATAGAAAGCAGCATCGGCAATCCCTCAGGACCTGTGCAACTATGACCACTTTTGTTTGTGGTTGCGCAGTGTCCTCTCTCAGAAGGAACCAAAACCAAGAATGTATTAATTCGACTTCTAGCAACACTGTCTCCACCTGGAAGTGTTTGAGGAAAGTGTGTCACACAGCTGTTCCAAGTTTGCCTCTCCCTTCCCAAACCCATGGAACTCCCAAACCCATGCAAGGCTTCCTGCTCCAGAAGAACACATGGCATAGCCCCCACCAACCCACCATGTGCTACCCTCAAATCCTCCATGCTGCCAGGTCATCTGGTTACTGCAGTGATGGCTCAGGATCATGTCATGGGATACACTCACCTCTAGGGCACCTCCTCCTGGTCACTCTGGAGATTAGTACCTTCTAGGTCCAACACCCCCTTCTGTCACTTGCTTGCACACCCTGCTGCCCCTCTGTCTCTCTCTGCAAGTCAGGGTGCACTCTTCATGGCTTGGCTCTCTAGCCTGGTCACTATATTCCTCCCCTTCCAGGTTACCAAGGTTTCTCCATCCAAAATGGCGTCTTCCTTTCACTGCCCAGACCATGCCACTTCCGCAGTGGTTGGTAGGGAAAACCAGGCCCTCACTCTATTCTGGGTTCCAGTCCAGGGATCCTATGTCTTGCGCATGTGGTCTGCTGCTGTTTCCCTGAACTCCTTCCTACATCTCCAGCCTCCAAGTTTACCAGCCCAAACTCCCTCCTCCCAGAAAGCAACTGCAGGCTATTTCCCCTGCAGCCCCTTTCCACTGCCAACTTCCTGACTTTCTACCAGCCCTGCCTGTTCCCTGTCAGCTAGGATCCCTCAACAATCAGCCTTTCAAGCTCTGTCTCTCCCTCAGGTGCAGCTTATCAGGTTAATAAACCTAATTTAACCTGCTCAGCCTTGTGCGGGGTGGACACCCCATCACAGAGCACATTCTTATTTGTTTTGATCTCTCTTTGGAGACCACTGTGATATAAATTAAGAATTCTAAAAACCAGCAGCCAAGGAATAAGAACATTTACTAGGCCATGTCATTCTAAACTTGCTCCATGAGCACCCCACAAAAGAGCCCACTATGGTCCGGTGGATTGGGCTCTGAAGGGGGAGTCGAGAGAGCTGGATTCTACTGCCAGGTCTGCTACTGACCTGCTGTGCAATCTTAGACAAGTCATTTAGCCTTGTTATGCCTCAGTTTCCCATTCCACGATTTGTCTGTCTTGTCTAATTTGTCTGTTAGTCCTTAGGGGCAGATATTTACTAGATGTTTCTACAATGGCAATGGAGCCCTAAGCCTGGCTGAGGCTGCTACTGTAATACAAATAGCGAATGAAACAACATCTGTGGAGTCCATAACATTACATGCATTCAAAGGAGTAGTTACCTAATTTGTCTATATTTTGCCATTGCACCCACTGCATGGATATTTGACATTCTGAGCTATAATGTGTTTTTTAAAGATAAGTTTGCATTTCTTTTTATATAGCTGTACTTCACCTTGATCACTTTGATTGTTCAGTCCTTCAGCCCTCATATAGACTGCGCCAATCACAACACGTCTTCCAGTCTTCTCATATGCTGGCCTTTCTTATCCATGTGCTGCCATGTCTTTTCAAGATAAAATCTTCCCATCTCTTTGGAGGTGAGCCAAGTGGTTGTTTAATTTCCTGTGGTTACCACTCGATGACAGCTACAGTCCATCAATTGTCAGTGAGCCTCGCTATATGCCAGGCCTACCACATTTTACTATGCCTGCTCTCAACAATGACGTCCTGCACTCCACTCTGCTATATGATCATTTCATCTGGGACTTGGTCATGGATTGAAATTCCTGGAATTCTTATTTCCATTGCCCTCTCAGTGACAGACAGTTGCTGCTCCTCTGTCTTCATCAGTACCCGTGTTTTGCTGCCATATAACGTTGCTGGCAGTACTGTTGAGTTGAAGAGGCTGGCACTTGTTGCCTTGTTGATTTTTCCTTGGAGGACATCCTTGATAGAACTGAATGCACACCAACCTGCTTTCTTTCTTTGCAAGAGTTCACCTTCCTGATCATGGCGCATTTTAATTTCTTGGCCCAAACAGACATACCACTCAACTTCTTCTATTTGTCCTCCCTTGATTATTAGTTGGGCTTTTGGCAAGGTATCAGACTGCATACATTTCCTTTTGGAGCAGTTAATTTTCAGTCCGACTTGGCTGCTTTTTGTGTTGAATTCTCGCAGCATTTGCTGTAGTTTTATAGTATTTTTGGTGATCAACACAATATTGTCCGCGAATCTGAGATGGTTTAACTGTTCTCCATTGATGATGATTCCACCTTTCCAACTCATCTACCTCATTACCATTTCCAGGCAGGCTGTGAAGAGTTTAAGTGAAACCGTGTCTCCTTGTTTCATACCTTTCTTAACTGGGATGCGAAGGGAGGTATCAAATAAAGTCATAGCTGTAGTGCAGTCAGAATTTGCTTCCTTTAATAGTTTGATATCACTTGTGTCGATGCCCTGCTCTGCAAAAGCTTTCAAGAATGCACTGATCTCTGTGTTGTCGAATGCTTTTTCATAGTCAACGAAGGCAATACATAAAGGGTATTTGTATTCCTTTGAGCATTCCAATTTCTGGTTTATAGTGAAAATATGGTTCATTGTGCTGAAATTCCTTTGAAAGCCTGCCTGCTCTCTCAGCTGCTGCTCATCCAAACTCTGTAAACAGTTTGCAGACGTGAGAGCAGGCATATTGGATGATAGTTCTTTAGATCTTCACAATCACCCTTCTTGTACAGCAGAATGGTGTTGGACTCCTTCCAACTAGATGGCATCGTCTGCCTTTCCAAGTAATGGTTAAACCCCTGAGCAAGGGTTTCCCAGAGGTCTGGGCCTCCAGCTCTTATCATTTTGACTGTCAATCAGGGGTGAAAGTAACTTACAGGACTTACTGGTACTGCTGGATGCCTGAGGAGGAGTGGCCTCAACTGGAAGAGGCGTGGCCTTTCAAGATTTAAAGGCCCTGGGCCATGGGCTGTGGCTGGGAGCCCCAGGGCCTTTAAATCTACCAGGGGCTTCCAGCTGAAGAGGTGGCTGGGAGCCCCCTGGGGCTCAGGGACAAATTAAAGGGCCTGTGGCTCCAGCTGCAGCAAGGAACCCCAAGCTTTGCCAAGCTGGGGCAGGGATTTAAAGGGCCAGAGCTCCTGCTGCTGCGGGGAGCCCCAATCCCTTTAAATCCCAGCACCAGCCCGGATTCAAAGGGCCCTGGGCTGCCTGCAGCCACAGGGAGCTCTGAGCCCTTTAAATCCCAGCAGCGGACGGGATTTAAAGGGCTCTGGGCTGCCCGCAGCCGCGGGGAGCTCTGAGCCCTTTCAATTCCTGCCATGGAAGCTGGTGCGGTCCAGCACGGCGTACTGGCTCTTGCCGGTACACTGTACCGTACCATACCAGCTTACTTTCACCTCTGTTGTCAATCCATCTTTACCTGAGGCTTTTCCATCCTTCATTTGGTGAACTGCATGTCAAACTTTGCTGACAAGGACTGGGAGCACATGCTTGTTACTCTGTTGAAGTATTGGTACTGGGACATTCATCTGAGACTTGAACTGTTCAGTGTAGAAATCTTTGCAGATCGCTTCCATCCCTGTTCTGTCAATTGCGGGTTTTCTGTCCCTGTTCTTCAGCGCCATTATTGTTGACCTGTACAGTGTCAATTCCAGCTGTACTTCACAAGAAAATGAAATACATCTTGAAAAACTTTAAGATGTTTGAGTGTGTCTCTAGGCCTCTTTGACTTTTGATTAATTTGGATTTGGGATGGAATATAGAGTTAGAACCTTAATAAAGTGCAACAAGTGCTGGAACTTACATATTAGTTGGTAGAAAAACTGGATTTGTAAAGAGAATCCTGGATTTAAAATATAGAGAGATTCGTGACTTTGTTGAAACCCTGCCAAAGGTTATTCTTCTATTAAAATGCCTGTTGTTTCTTTTTTCTTACAACTATAGATTAATTCTTAGCACTTTTCTATAGGGAAAAAAATAAAAGTCAACAGCATTTCACATGTACTAAGGTCAGGTCTGCACACAGATTTTGAACCAATATAACTAGCTTGGTTGGGTGGGGGAATTGTTTTTTATTGATATATTTATACTAGTATACCACTTATGTTTTATACCAGTATCCCAATATAATTTAGTCCGCACTAGAGGGGTTGTAGTGCTTTAACTATACCAGCATGATTAAAGCAGCCAACTTTCTAGTGTAGACGAGGACTAAAAGTCAAATAATACTAAGAGCTCAGCCATATAGAAATATCTATAAAACCAACCATTCTTAGTCAAAGATTGAGGTGGGCAAATACTGGAAATAATAATCTGGTAACATGCATTTAAATTTCTATGTGAATTTACTTCAGCAATATCCCTGTGTATTCCCTTTCTGAACATTTCAGTGATTGAGTTTATAGGCAAAAAGACTTTCAGGAAGCCAACTGAGATGTGACTTTCAATATTTAAGCTGGAATTCCTTGGTCAGTCATCCAACCAGAGAAGAAATACCATGTGACCTATTTTACCAATCACAACAAATCTGAATTTAGAAATATTTGCAATCAGTGCATACAGTTACAATCTTAAAAAGCGGGTTGAATGACTTTGAAAAGTTAATACATTTGATCGAATCACCATCTGCTAACAAATATCCCACAGGCAGAATAGACGGGTAAACCATGTATTGGAGAAATTGTTCACTGTGGATTATCTACTTGGCTCGAGCAAAGGGGTAGGTGGTAAAGAGGATATAGTCTAATGGTTGGAACAGGGGACAGGGAATCAGCAGAACCAGGTTCTGTTCCTGACTGTATGACTGGCCAAGTTACTTAATTGCTCTGTGTTCCAGTTTCCCCACATGTAAAGTTGGGATAATAATATTTATCTACCCCTCAGGGATGTTTGTGATGTCTGACCCCTTACTTGTATTGAGTAGTATTGTACTCCATGAGCCATCCCATTGAAACCAATAGAACTACTCTCTGAGTAAGGCACTACTCACCATGAGTAACAGTGGCAGAATCTGGCCTGTTGCGTTCTGCACTTGAAGATGCTATAGAAATGCAAAATAAAAGAATAATGAAACAGCACAATTCAAGAAAGGCCAAACAAAGCCCATATGTTGGGCAAACAGCTCTGTAACAAAGTCAGCATTATCTTCTGCTGCAATTCCCAGCAGGCAGAAGAAGAGCATGATGCCATGCATCCACCCAGTCCGGGGCAGATCTCTACAGTCCTGAGCGTGCAGCAGTCCAACAATACAGCTTACACATGCTCCCAGTCAAGAAGCTATTGTAAAGATGCCACTTGTCTACTCCTGCAGCTTTTGCTCCCTCCCACTCCTCACAGAGGAAGGGTGCAAAGGGCCCTTGATTAAATGTAAAGAGCCCCTGCTCTGCAGACAGCAGACACAGTTACTATAGAAATCCCACACACACCTGGGGAGCTGAGCCTAGAATCTCTGCAGTCCCTCGAGTTTATATGTCCCGTCACCATTATCTGGTTCCTTTATCCTGCTGCTACCCGCCTCAATTGCATTTGCTGCTCTTCCAGTGCTGGTGAGGGTCTGAACCATCCCTTCTTTATGTGGCCAAACTATTTTTCTTTGAACTTGCCTTTGTTTCAGGTGAAATGGTTTGGACTGGAAATCTTTGCTGTTTGATCTGCTGCAAAGAACATGTCTAAGAGCTTTTTTGAAAACGATGCTGGAAAGGACCCTGAAAAACGCCATCCGCTCTTCTCTTTTGAGAAGTGCACAAGGATGAAAGGAATTAGGGCACAATGCAGCTTGCTTGTTTTTTTTTTTAAATAAAACAGCAAAGAATTACAAAGAGAAAAGTTCTTGTAGTTTTATTTTATCTGAGGACAGGCTGCAGACAGCAGGGTTTGTATTTACATCTCGTTTAGACTTGTAAATGTGTTCTGTAAATACATATCTGTAAATAGTTTTCCTGGGAAAGCCTTTTCTTATTATGTTTTATTGCTTAGTCTATGTCTGTTTCAGAAGAACTTGGGTGGTTCCTGGAGACAAATAAAGAGCTGTGATTTACTCACTCAGCAGCAGTGCTTCCTGTCCCATGGGGCTGGGCCCAGCTCCTAATTCTACACATCAGGCTGCAACACCACTTAGTTTGGGGGCTTTCTCAAATGAGGGAATCTGGGGTAAACTGTCCCTTCCACCTATTCCCCAGGTGGGCCTGGATTCACACCTCACCTGAGAGTTATTTACACTTGTAATTCAACAGATGCACCATTGTAGATCTTCAGTATAGACACTAGCTACACTGACAGGAGGGGTTCTCCTGTTAGCACATGTAATCCCCTTCAGACACAATTCTTCCATCTGCACTGGGAGGTTAGTCGGCTTAACTATGTCATTAAGGGGTGGATTTTTCACATCCCTGAGCTGTGTAGTTGGGTCAATTTAACTTTTTAGCATAAACCAGTCCTGAGAAGATCTCTTCCTTTGCTATTGCCTAATCCAGGGGTAGGCAACCTATGTCATGCCTGCCAAAGGCAGCACACAGCTGATTTTCAGTGGCACTCACACTTCCTGGGTCCTGGCCACCGATCCAGGGACCTCTGCATTTAAATTTAATTTTAAATGAAGCTTCTTAAACATTTTAAGAACCTTATTTACTTATATACAACAATAGTTGAGTTATATATTATAGACTTGTAGAAAGAGACCTTCTAAAAACTTTAAAATGTATTACTGGCACGCGAAACCTTAAATTAGAGTGAATAAATGAAGACTTGGCACAACACTTCTGAAAGGTTGCTGACCCCTGTTTTAGGCTCTGCCTGAACTGAGTTTCCTTGCACTGGTGTGACCTCTCCCGGTATTTTACCAGATAAAACCCAGCAGTGCAAGCCCTGGTTTGCATTGGAGGACATCCGTGCTGGAGGTTAGAACCAGTGTGACTGGAAGAGTACACGGAAGAAGCAACACCAGTATAAATCTCCCTAGTCTAGACAAGCCCTTCGTTCATTAGGCTGCTATTGTCAACAGGCTTCCAACCAGGCTTGGCCCCAGTGCAGGAGCAGTGTAAGCAGGACCTGGGTCATTAGGACTAAGGTGACTGTTTTTAAAAATAAAAAGCGAGATATTTGCATGCAACAATTTTTAGGGTTGTGAAATACTCTTAGAAAAGGGAAAATATTCACTTCCTCACTCTCTCCCTCTGTGCTGGTGCCATGATGGCCAGCTTCCGCCTCTATAGCCACATCAGTATGTTTCTTGGAGCGGAGGGCTTTCTCCACTCTGCTAAAAGGCTCTGCTGGGTCAGGAAAACCCCACCTGGAGCATCGGTGGCAGATCACAGGAAGGTGGAGCTCTGCCTGTACCCTCTGCCCCACTCTTCCCTCCTTTCTATGGTTAATGCAATTGTGGAAAAGATTTATTAACAAGTGCCAGTATTGGTCTGGGCCATCACCCTCCTGTAAATTCAAATACCTCCCCTAATTTCAATTCCTGGGGGAAATTCTGCCACTATCTGCATTGATTAAGTCATTCAGAGAATGGTGCTGGCTCTTCCATAGTAGTTCACATATTTCCCACAATTTCTAAAAGTGGAGGTCCTGGCAGGAAGTAGCAGAGGTTAAGGCACAAAGTGGAGTGCAATAGAACTCAGAGCATTTCAAAGCTGCTCTCGGGTGTTTGCAAAGTGTTAACCAAATTGCATCGTAGAAATATATTTTTGTGTGTTATCATTTATGTTAGAATTTGTAAGGTGATGTAAATTTCCCCTTATCTCTTCCTGTATGAAAGCATAACTGAGCAGTGCCTTCAGAAATTGTAAAAATACAGAGAACAAAACATTTGATATGCAGACAACTTCCAAATATCCATTCAAGAGCAGAACAAAGCACAGGGCAAGGGACGGGAGTGGGGTGGGGTGCAGCCTATTGTGAAATTCAATTAGCAGGAAGAAGTATATCTGCTCAGTGGAAGACCAATTCATTTATTTTTTCTTAAGATTATTATTATATTTAATTGGGGAGCTTTTAGAGGTAGTTGTATGTTTCTATTTGTCAGGCAAGTAGATGAAAGGGAACCAAACTGCATTTTGATTTTTGAAAAGCGGACAAAATTGGGAGAAAAATAATTAAGTTATGTAGTTCCAGAGAAAGTGCAACATGAAAAACTATGGTTGCATTTGATGATGTTTGACTTTTATATGCAGCCGATCAACCGTGCAGAATTACTGGAAGGGATGTCAGTCCCTCACAAAAAGGGTGAATATATAACCTACAGGGCCGCCCGGGGGGGGGGGGGGCAAGTGGGGCAATTTGCCCCAGGCCTCAGGCTCCGCAGGGGCCCCCATGAGAACTGCCAAGGCTAGCTCCAACTGGACCCGACTGGACCCGAACCCGCCTCTGCCCCTCTCCTGGAGCCTCAGCGCATCCAGGAGCATCCCTGGACAGCGGCAGCGTGGCTCCAGCAGGCCCCCTGAGCTCCGCCCTGCTCAGAAGCGCATGGTAAGGGGGTGGGGCTGCGAGCTCCAGGCTGAGCTCAGCTCCCTCCGCTCGGCCTGGAGCTCACAGCCCCGTCCCCTGACCACTTGGCTCTAAGCAGGGCAGAGCTCAGAGGGCCTGCTGGAGCCACGCTGCAGCTGTTGAGCGAGGCTCCTGGATGCGCTGAGGCTCCGGGTGAGGGGGGGAGCAGGGGGTAAGGGGCTGGGGCCGAGGCGGTTGGCTAAGGGGCAGGAAGTCCCAGGGACAGTCAGGGCCTAGGGAGGGGGCAGAGGTTGGGGGGGGGGGTGGTCAGGGAATCAGGGGGTTGGATTGTGGGCATTCCGGGGGTCTGTCAGGACTCAGCAGGGGGTAGATAGGGGACAGGGAGCGGGGGGGGTCCTGGAGCGGTGGTTGGGGGTGCTCTTTGGGAGACGGTGCGGGGACAAGGAGCAGGACGGGTTGGAGATTCTGAGGGGGGGCAGGAAGTGGGTAGGGGTCAGATGGGGGCAGGGCCAGGCTGTTTGGGAGGCACAGCCTTCCCTACCCTGAAGCTCATTCAGCAGTTTGAGGCTTGCAGAGGAGCCAAGCTGTTAGCTTTTCCATTAGGACTACCATCCCTTTCACTTCTCAAATGCCAAATTATAATCTATATTTAATTTCAGTACCATAGGGAAATTCATGTCAGGGGAGGGTAGCTTCCTTTAAAATTAGCCACTGGGGGAGGGATCACATGAGAAGAGCAATATCCTTCCCAACTCTACCAAAGGAGACCCCCTCCCCTGTATTCCCTGAGGCATGAGAGGGGTTAATTCAGTGGTTCTCAAACTTTTATACTGGTGACCCCTTTCACATAGCAAACCTCTGAGTGCAACCCCCCCCTTATACGTTAAAAACACTTTTTTATATTTTTAACAATATTATAAATGTTGGAGGCAAAGGGGGTTGAGGTGGAGACTGACAGCTCACGACCCCCAGTAATAACCTTGTGACCACCCCCAGTTTAAGAACCTCTGGGTTAATTTAATTTTAGCACCCTGTGTCCATTCACATGCATGTGCTATTTTGAGCATTTCAGTTTTCACAACATAGGCTCATCCCAGATTCTGGAACAAGCTCAAATGCTCAGTTTGTGGAGTATGTACATAAGCTATACTAAAGACAAACCCACAGTAACCATCTCCAATTTGTGAGTGACCTCATGGAGCCAGTCTCTAGGAAATAGATAAATGCATGGTGGTTAAGTCCATTAATGGCTATTAGCCAAGATGGGTAAGGAATGGTGTCTCTAGCCTCTGTTTGTCCGAGGGTGGAGATGCGCAGAAGAGAGATCACTTGATCATTATCTGTTAGGTTTACTCCCTCTGGGGCACTTGGCATTGGCCATTATCAGTAGACAGGATACTGGGCTGGATGGACCTTTGGTTTGACCCAGTATGGCTGTTCTTATGTTCTAACCTAAATGAACCCAAAGTTATGGAGACAGATATGAGTCAAGGAAGCCAGCAGAGTATCAGAAACCTGGAAAAATCTCTGACTGGATGGGCTCGGGCGTTTGGTCATAAGCTGAGGTGGTTCAAAAGTTTTGGATATTTTTAAGCAGAATTTTTTTATTGTTTCTTTAAACAATCAAACACAGCAAGCAGCAAATATTTGACCACACACTTCTGAAACCCCAAACCATATTCAGGTTTTGGCAGTCTAATTTCAGCTTTTCAATTAAAAGCCCACAACAAATTTTGAAGAAAAGCAGACATTGTCCGTGATTTTTTTCTGCTTTTTAAAAACCCCTAGTTTTTGATCCAGAAAAAGTTTTGATGGAAAATATTTGTCCAACCCTTTTAATGAGCTTTAGTGCCTTTTAGCACTAGCTGATGCTGAGAACCAGTGATACCTTGGAAAGAAGTTTTCTCAAAACTGGGTTTGTGCTGAAATGTAGAAGGTTTATTTTTCCCAGGGCCACCAGTGGGTGCGGAGCAAGTGGGGCAATTTGCGCCGGGCCCCATAGGGGCCCCCAACAGAATATAGTATTGTATAGTATTGCAATTTTTTTATGGAAGAGGCCCCTGAAATTGCTTTGCCCCAGGCCCCCTGAATCCTCTGGGCGGCCCTGATAACCTAAGCAATGTGGCTTAGCATTCACAGATCTCAGACTTTGCAATGAAGGTGGCATGGCTGGGGACAGTCTGCAAAGAAGTTACATTATGTAAATAACTTCCATGTAGTTTAGCTGGATGTTTACCAAAGACTGTGAGCTGCTCAATATTTAACTTTTTAGATAAGCAATAATCTCTGAGGTGTTAAGTATTTTTACCAAGCAGTCAATTATACCTTATCACATGGGTAGTATTTCAGGTCAGCGCTCACTGAATAAGCAAGAAAACTCATCCATTCAGTCATTGTAGTGCACTGCAGATAAGCAAGACGGAAAGAAGAATGCTCTCCACTAGCTGCCATGGTAGGCAAAACAGCAAGTATCCTTAATAGACTGAGTCATACTGAAGCAGAGTTTCAGTTAAAAAGGTACTGAGTCAGGCCTGTTTTCCCTGGCATTATCTCCACTGTTGGTCCTCGGAGACCTGACGGCAGGTCCTCGGCGGGTGAAGACTGTTATAGCTTTATTGAAGTCAATGGCACCATGAAGGTTTTCCCCAGCTGACGACCTGTCCCTGATGTTTACCATCAGCTAATTATACGAAGTAGTATCTGATAGTTCATGTTCACTGGGGCTGTATTTGCTGAAATATATTGGCAACAAAGCAATAAAACCAGACCTAATTTCACTGTAAACTCCAAATCTGTCATTTAGTTGCATGAGTAAAGCATCCATCAATGGGGAAAATAGTATATATCTACAATATTGTGGGACAGAGCCTAGTGAACCATTCTGCTGGTGGCATTGTCACTAGACAACACAGGGCATAGAAAACTCCAGCAGCTATTGCTTCCCATGTCTTTTGGTTCTGCCAAGTTTGCAGAGTTCATCCCCCTTTTTGATGCCAGCCTTGAAACTTCATTTCATTATGGTTGTTGGCTACCAGAAAGTCAGCTGAAGTGCATTGCAGTCCAATACTGACAGGCTTTATCTCACACAAAGCAGCTTCAAAAATGTGGAGCGAGATAATAAACTCTGTCTCCTGAAAAGCAGAAATGGGAATATTTGTATCTCATGGAGTGTTCCAATATTTTACATCTTTCAGACTATTCAAAAATATATGGCTGAAGTTGGTGGAAAATAATGACAAGATCATGATGATCAGCCCATATAATGGAGGCATAACAAGCCATTTACTTGCTATGTCTTCAGATGTTTTGGGTTCTTCATCACTTGAGTCTTTCAATCCAAACTGTATGTTTCTTTAAAAGACCTGCTCTAGTTCAACCATAGCTTATTAGGTTTGATGTAAGACCAATGAGGTGAAGTTCCATGGCCTGTGTTATGGAGGAGGTCAGACTAAATCCTTATAATGGTCCCACATAGCCTTAAAATCTATGAAGCTATATTTTCTTGCCATGATGTTCCTGACTCTTCCACCCCGTTGCTGGAATTACTGAGGAAAGTTATTTTTGCAGTTGTACCCCAACATGAACCTCCCTTGTTTTGCTGATCACCACGTCTAGACAGTGACTTGCACAATGGACATACGCTGCAGCTGGGATCTTACTGCCACCTATGATGGATCTGCAAAGTAGGGAACTACAACTCTCACCAGCCCCCTTCCCACTACACTTCACTTTCCCATGGCCTGGTTAGGGGAAAGATTTTGAAGCCGGAAGGGGCTGGGTTCCTTTTGAGGAGCAGTGGCCACACAGAAGCCAAGAACTGCAAGGAAGCTGAAATAGCTGCAGCATGCCAAACAGGGAGCTGGAGAGAAGCTGGAGGTGGGAGGAGACAGAGAGCTGCATGCGAAACAGGTTGTGGTGGACATTATAACTGGGTGCAGGTCAGTGTGGGATCATCAGCAGCTAGCGTTCATGTCACACTTCCCATCAGTACCCAGCCCAAACCGTGGAAGCTAATGATCCAACCAGCGGACCAAATTTGGTAATGACTCCTGGTTAGTGCCACCTGAGGCACGTTGCACGTACACCAAGAAGAAGTGCAGACTGGTCCCAATGGGAAACACTGAGACTGGCTTGGAAACCCGCAAGCTCCGATGTGCTTTGAATAGAGACTGGACTGGAGAAGGCACCTCATGCACTAGCTCTGAAGAGCCCTAACTCTTGATTGGACTTCCCCAGGGACCCAAACTGGAATGGCTGTTCACTTTGAACTGTAACTGTTTCAGCCTCTCTATCCATGGTACTTGCAACCAGTCCCTTTCCTGCTTGTCTAGTAAAGTAACTTTTCCCTTAGCCATGTGTTGGAGAGGTTACTGCTCTCCACCAGGGCTAGTGCCTACAAGACCTAGCTGCTGAAGCACCTACAGTGCTTGACTCTGAGTTGTGGTGCACCTAGCATGCTACTGGTGGTTGCTGCCGTCCAGCACTGAGGAGCAAGAATAGTTACGAAACGATTGCCCAGCACCCAGAAAAGCAGCCGCTCGTAGCTCAAGTTCCATCAAAGCCCAGAACCACACGTCCACAAGAGAGAAGATATGGCTGGACCATATCTTCTCTGCTGTGCCTCTTACTGTCATATCAATGCTTTCTGTACGCTGGAGGAGGTCTTCAGATGACATTGTGCAAGTACCTAAAGCACAATGTGCTTCGCTCATTTCTCCTACTCTAGTCCAGTGGTCTCCAAACTTTTTTTCATTTTAGACCCCTAAAAATTTTCAAATGAAGGTGCGAACCCCTTTGGAAATCTTAGGTATGGTGTGCGGACCTCCAGGGGGCTATGGATCACAGATTGTAAACCACCATTCTATTTTATCTGCAATCACACTCACACCCTTTGAATTGTTGATGTGTTTTTCAGAGGTGTGTTATTTTATCACCAACACACCTGGACAGTTGTGCTTGTGTCGAGTACATTATTGGAACCATGATTCACCATTGTCAACAGAAGCAGAAAAATAATCTCACACCAATTCCTTGTGAGCTAAGTCATTCTGGAAGGCACCACAAACTGGCGCTGCAGCATTCATCAGCAAGGACTGCCCCTGTGATTTTGAACAGCATCGTTTCAGTCCTTTCAGTCTCATTATGATGGATCTGACTAACATGACTGCACAGATCAGATCTTCCACTCATAACCAACAAGGCAGCTCTCTGCCAGCTCCTCAAGGGCAGGCAGGTCTGGGGAGAGGGCATGGCAGAGTGCACAGCACTCCTCCTGGACCTTAGCATGTGCAGAAGTTGCTATGGAATTGCTGTACCTAGAAAAATTTAGAGGAGCTTGTAGGTTGCTCTAAATTATGCCAGGGGCTCTTTTGGTCCCTGCCTGGCTCAGGATTGGGGGAAGCAGAAAGGTGGCTTAGAACCACATTTCTCCTCCAGGTTTTTCAGCTGTGCCAAGTGTAAACTCAGTTCAGGAAACTCCAGCTGGAAAATTACACAGCTTTCCATTTCACAACAAATGAGAGGAAAAACAATCAAGAACCTAGTCTGTGGGAAAGGAAAGCAATTCCCTCTGCGGGGAAGGATTGTTTCCTCACCTACACTGTCAGATTCTCAGGATGAAAATGAAGGTGATTATTACAGCTTAGATCTGCCCTATTAATAAATATATGTCAGACCAGGTCTTTATCCCTCTTTGGGATTTTAATTACTAGCAATTGTGCCAATTATCAGAGATCTCTGTTTGCCGAAAAGCAACTTTTCCTGAGCAAATCTCAGACTCTTCTCTATATGCAGAATACTCTGTCCATTTTCCCCCTGTAAACGTAGACATTAAGGTTAACTTTTAGAAAAGTGTCTGCTAAGTTTGGATGACTTAATTTTTGAGTGTCCAAGTAGAAGCAGCACAGGATGTCTGAAGTTAGACCTCCAAAGATCAAAGCACCCAGCAATAGTGGCCACTTTTCAAAATTTGGGCTTAAGTAATTATCCATGGCATCTCTATGAACAAAGGATAAGTCCCTTCATCTCCCTATTTGTCAGTTTCCCCACCTGTAAAATGGGAATAATAGCTGCAATGCTTGAAGATTCTTGGCTGGAGAGTAGGTGTGTTGCTTTGCATAGTGCCTACCCCAAAGCAAGCAGGGCTAATCACTGTAATTTGATAAATTAACAAGAAATGGGACATGTCATTCTTTAAAGCATGCATTTGTTGGTGTGGTGCATCTGAACACCAGCTTCTGCACTAGCTCTCACCCTTGGCCCCTGCACTGGGGCAGCTGCCATCACTCCCTGAAAATGTAGGCTGCAGCAGGCCAGTCCACCTCCGCAGACAGACAGCCAATAGGAGAAGGACTTATTGGGAGCCAATCAGGGCCCAGATTGGAGACAGCCAATCAGGGCTAGGCTCAGCCCTATAAAAAGACTGCTCAGGGAGAAGAGAGTCGGTCTGTCCCAGGCCTTTGAGAGGTTAAGGTCTGTCTCCAGAGCTGGGAGACTAGCACCTGGGACAGCGCAGTACTGGGCAGGCCCAGAGGAGCAGAAGGGAACTCCAGCCTGGTGTTTGCCAGGCTGCAGGCCCTGAGGGGAAAGGGCCTAGCTGGTGTGAGGAGCCGAAGGGGAAGTGGCCCAGGGATGTGGACAGAAGGAGGGTAGGGAGGCTGCCACTAGAGGGTCCCTGGGTTGGGACTCACAGTAGTGGGTGGACCTGGGTCCCTCCCCCACTTCCCCTTTGCCTTACACCCGCTGACAGGAGTGGCCATCTAGAGCTGCATCAACCCCCTGCCAAGAGGGATGTGACTCTGGGGGTGCAGTGGCCCTCATTGGCTGGGGTGTAGAGAAACAGCTGATTCCCCCTCCCCCCCGGAAGGGGGTGTGGATGGACTAAGGGGCACTGCTGGACGGCAGTTGGTCCAGAAGAGGACGTCACGAGCTGGAAAGCGACATGGGCTCGGACGCCAACCAAAAGCAAGACAATGGGCAGGAGACCACTGAGAGAGGGCGCTCCACTGCACTGAACTAATTGCCACTAGCAGGAGGCACTGCGGTGGTGAGTCCCAACCTTGTCACAGCCCCTCACACACTTAGCAGATTGTGTCTTTAATATTGACACATGTAATGATCCCTGGAAAGCAAGCAGCTTTTCACTGGATGCAACAATTCCTTGTACTGTGCAGAGCACACTCGACACCACAAGTACAATTCAGAGAAGTGGCTTTGGTTTCTATCACAGGGCCTGTTTGTTGGCTTTATTGCTGCAGACAATGATAATATAAAGGAGGCATTGTCAGACGGGAGCTTTGAGCACCTTGATGGCTTTGCCCACTTACTGAACTCAGCTCCACACTCTTTCAGAGAGAGGCAGAAAAATAAGAGCTCACACTTGAGCAGCTAAAAAAATATGTGCGTTCTTCAGCCACGTTTTTTGACAAAGGACAGCAGCAGTTGCAGGGAAACACACACGTTATGCAGTCAGTCTATATCCAACCCATCCATCATATTGCTGAAAAGGTCTTCCCAGTATAGCTGCTAAAACCTGCAAGCCAGTAAAGCCATTCACAGCAGGCTCCAGCTTTGCCAATGTGGAGGCCAATTTTTGTGATTCTGCAGCCAAACCTTGCAATCTTGTGAGTAAATTGCTAAAGGAGTGTAGGAACAGTGACCCAGAGGTCAGATATATAAGACAGAATTCTCAACCAATCTCTTTACATCTGCTGGCAGTCCCCATGATTTACATCCATGAAGCTTACTCCTGTGCAGGGAGCCTGCAGAAGTCTACCACTTAAGTGCCACTGAAACCCCCAAAGTTAGTCTGAAGAGGGGTTTAATCTGGGCATAGGCCTTGCGCTGGTCTGCCCTGCGCTGAATTTCATTCTCTATGCAGACAAAGTTGTTTGCCACACACTCAAATACCAGTATCTGCAGACAGCGGAGTCCCCAAATATTGCCCCAGGCTCTTTTGTGAGGGAGAACAAGGAAACACAGAAAATCCAGGATCTAGGTGTGAGCTTGAGTACAAATGAAGAGCAACCAGATTCCAAAAGGAAACTTACTTGCACAGAAGTTACACAGCAATCTGCAACCAGCAACATTAAGCAGAATGAAAAATGGGGAGACTGGAGCTGAGCTTCCCTCTGCAACTTCTGGATCGCTCAAGAGGAGGAATCTTTTAGAGGAGCACACTGTGGGCCAAAGTCCCCTCTGGTGTCACCACAAGGGAGTTGCATGGAGTTACACCAGGGATAAATTTGGATCCGTTCCTTTGTCAATCCTCCCAGGTCATTTAATCCAACAAGCATGTCGCCATGTTGAAGGCTGGTGAGATCTGATCCTGGACCACTCAACTCAGCAGGGCATGTGTCATAGATTTCACCAAAAGCAGGCTTTTCATGAGGGAAAAAAGAGAGTTCTCCCAGAAAACACAATTGTTGCAGAAGAGTCACTATGAGAGGAACTTCCAGAAGTGCTAAGCATTAGCCTAACTCTGTTCCCATTAGTAAGTGGCAAAACTCCCATCTACTTCAATCAGAGCAGAGTTAGGCCAATGCAGCATGCATTTAGAAAAACCGCCCTATATGCTGAAGCTTCAGAGTGACTCTTCAGGCATGTTGGTACCAGTCAGGTACTGTCCCAGGCAAGAACACTCCCCAAGCATATGCATTTTACACGTTAAACCCTTCTGGAATGACATGCTGGGGGATGATCAAACCTTCTATGTTGTTCACCCCTGTGCAGAGGGTGCTGCTGCCCCTTTTAAATTCTACTTAAGCCCTGAAAATAGGGTAAAGCAGTGCCCAGACCTTGTGCTGGCCCTCTGCACCCTGAATGAACAATGGTGAATCAGATTTATCAGTGCTACAAGGCTATGGCCCAGGTAAAGAAACGAATTGAAAGTGGGAGAGGTCTTCATAGAGGTTACACAGAGGAGCCTTGCCTCTCATGCAGCAGAATGAGCAAAGCTATTGCACTCCAGGGCAAACAGCAGCTCCAGCAGGAGTCAAGCAAGGTGAAACAGGAAATACAGTCCTCAGGGAGTTTCTAGCACCCCGGGTGCCCGTTCCCTTACAAGCAAGCATCCAGGGCACAGAGTGCATAGACACAGTCACCATCATCCCAATAAGGCATTTAGCTATGCTCTCCCCAGATTGGCGTGGGTAGGAGCAAACTGACAGCCACTTGGCAGTACTCTAATTAATGCAGGGCTGGGCTCCCAAGAGCATCTTGTCCAGCTTCTGACTTATTACCTTGCATTTCTTGTGCAGTCCTCCACGGCTGTGCTCTGCAGGACACAGCTCCCACAGGCACAGAAGGGGCATCGTTACCTTAATTTTATTCCAAACAAAGAAGTCAAGTCAAACCTTTATTTCCATTAAAGGGACAGCGCTGGACAGTCCTCAGGCACAAGAGGTACATATTCTTTGTACCATCTGGAGTTAAAATTAATTCTCAGTCAGGAAGTCCCCAAGAAAGAATCTCTGGGAAGATGTAAGGAATGAAGGATTTATAAAATCTGATTCTTTCTGCCTCAGCTCCTGGGCCCCTCCACATCACCCATAGGTGCTAGAACTAGGGGTGCTACCAGACCCCTGGCTTGAAGTGGATTCTATTATATAGAGGGTTTACAGTCTAGTTCAATTGCTCTCAACACTGTCACTATAAAAACTCTTCCAGCACTCCTGCTTCCAGCTCTTTCTTACGCCCCACTTTGTCCAGATCTTCAGCTTCATCAGAAAAAACATGGCAGCAGTAGCGTCTGCTTGTCTGACTAGAACTGGCTACTCCCTCCTGGTCTGTGAAGTAGTAGGACGAGTTCCAGGAAGAGCAGTGTGTTCTGGGAGCTTTACAAAGTACTTCCTTGTATGTGTATGCAGCTTTTAGGACTCTGTGTCCCGTGTATCCGAATGGAATGAAAAATCACAGCCCATATGCCTTATCTGGGATCTGGGATCCCGTGCCCATTTGTTCCATTGTGACTATTATTTTTGATAATAGTAATTTTACGAGCATCTCCATAGAGATTAGGGATCCTTGCACTTTTGAGCAATTTTAGATTCTAGCCTATTTTTAACTGAATCTTCTTGAGCAGGAAAGGATACTGCACAGAAAAGTTGTAAAAGCATCCACATGGGCAGAGCCTTCTTGACAAGAGCCCTGCTGAAGTCAATGGGAATTCACAACGGCATAAATCCACTGGTGGAATGGGGCCTTAAACTGTTTATTATTGTGAAAGGAGCCAGAGAAGCTTAAACCCAGAGCAAGTCAAAACAAAAACCATTTTACTCCAAAGTTTTCAGTTTTCGATGAAAAACTCAAAACAAACATTTTAGATTCAAATTGCAATTTTCATGTCGTTTTTTGGATTTTCAGAGCTTGCCTCTCCGCCCTCCCCTTATAAGCTTCAGAGGGGGGTGCATGCCTAAGGAGCTGAGCGTTACTTTGGCTTTAGCCTTTCTACTGTTGGTTCGTGGCTAGTCAGAGATCTTGCATGTAACTGCAGCTGGGTGAGTCCCCACCTGTGTGTATGCTGGTGGAAGTGTAAGACCGGGAGCGTGTGTGCAGCTTGTCACAGCAGTATAGCGTGAGAGGGAGCCTAGGTTGGTGGGTCAGAGGGCTCGGTGGTACCGCAGTTCCAGTTGGTGACCCGGGGGGAACCCATCACAGCCAATTCTCAGGATTTTATCACAAGAATCATGATATTTTGTATTTTTTCTTAAAGCTGTAGCTGCTGGAGTGAATTGGTTGCATGAGAATATTAGTTTTCAATTTGAAATAAGTAAATGTCTAGTCCTCACGGTTGGTTAGCGAGAAGAACCTGAAAATGTGCCCCCTGTGTTTCCTAAAGATTCAGAAAGGCATATAAACAGAACTGAAAGTTTATCAATTTTTATAGAATCTCATGATTTGGGTGGGTGGGTGAGGTGGCTCATTCATGATTTGTGAATGTGTGGATCTGGTAATTCTGGGTTCAGGCGGTAGTAATCAGTTTCCATTTACTGACAGTCCGTCTGTGGTGACTAATTAAAAAAGATGAGACATCTAATGACCTCACCAATTAATTTGCTTTAATAATTGACTTATTTAGAATAAAATGTCCCTTTCAGACCACCTCATCGCTACAGAAGAGCTCATTAGGTGGCTATCAATGGAAGTTTTTTCGTTGACTTTAATGGCCTTTGGACCAGGCCCCAGGTGGAGATCTTGCCCTGCGAGCAGCTCAATTTCAAAAGCATCCTCAGCACGTATGGAGGGTTATCTGTTCTCACAAACAAGTTATGGTGTGACTGATAGAGCCTCTGCCTCCAAGACCTCAAGGGTGTGCCCAAGTCTTATTCTTCTGGTAGGTCCTGATCTACAAACCATCTGTCCACGTTTGAAGAGTCTGAAACTGTCCACTATCTTCATTCTTGGACTGGGTAACCTGCAGAAGTGATAAACTCCCTCCTCTGCAGCTAGCACCCTGACAGAATAACAGTCATTTCCATCTTCTTATTAAACTTAGGGTAACATTCATTCTGTGGATCTCTAAGGGCCTGACTCAAAGTCCATTGAAGTCAATGGAGTCTTTCTGTTGACTTCATATCAGGCCCTAAAATACTGAGACCAATCTCACTGGTAGCTATTTCACTAATCCGCTACACTTGCCACGTGTGAAGTTCCACAGTTAGCAGGCTCCTCTAATGCTCTAATTAATGGCTTTGTCCTTTTAGTTCTCAACCCTAGAATACATTAATTTTCCCTGCTGCAGATTCCTACTGGCATGCAGGAGGATATTTATTGTAATTGTTTTTGTATACTTAGGCGCTGACTTTTGCTATGGTGAGGGGGTGCTTTTGAAGTGTGTGTGTGTCTAGGGGGTGGGGTTGCCAGCTTTCTTCTGGCACAAAACTGAACACCCTAGCCCCACCCTTTCCCCAAGCCCCCCCCCCACTCACTACATTCCCCCTCCCTCGGTGGTTTGCTCTCCCCCACCCTCACTCGCTTTCACTGGGCTGGGGCGGGGGCTTGAGGTATAGGACGGGGCAAAGGCTCTAAATGGGGGTGCGGCCTATGGGATGGGGCCATAAATGAGGGATTCAGGATGTGGGAGAGGGTTCTGGGCTGGAGCAGAGGGTTGGGGTGCAGGAGGGGGTGAGGGCTCTGAGGTGGGGCTGAGATGAGAAGCTTGCAGTGCAGGAAGGGGCAACAGGCTGGGGGGTGGGGCCTAGGGATTCAGAATATGGGAGGGGGCTGTGGGTTGAGGCAAGGGGCTGGGGTGTGGAAGGGGGTACAAGCTCTGGGCTGGGGCCAAGGATGATGGCCTTGGGGTGCAGGAGGGGGCTCCACATTAGGGAGGCTCAGGGCTTGGGGTTGGCATGCAGGAGGGGTATGGGCTTTGGGATGAGGGTGTGGACTCTGGGGTGGGACCGGGATGAGGTGTTTGGGGTGCAGGTGGGGACTGCGAGTTTGGAAGCGCTCAGTGCTGGGGTAGGGGGTTGGGGCATGGGCTTACCTCGGGCGGCTCCCGGTCAGGAATGGAAATTGGGTGTCTATCTCCCATAGATCTCTTTGAAAATCCCAGAGTCTTGGCTCTGTGCGTCTTGTCATGAGTTTTCTGAATGCAGCAGTGAGGAAAAGTGCAATGCTATGTATGCAACTCCAGAACTGGCAGAACATTAGGCAGGTGCCTCAAACCATTACAGCCAATTTTAATCCTAAGTGATAGGACTGACTTTATGAGAAAGAGAAGAAGGTACAGGCTAGTGGTCTGAGCAAAGAACTGAGCCAGGGTCTCTTAAATTCTAATAATGCTGACACTGACTCTCTTGGCCTTGGTCAAATCACTTAGCCTGTCTTTTCAGTTTCAGATGGGGATAGTAATACCAGCCCACCTTGCAGGAGTGCTGTGAGAATCAGATAATGGCATAGATACTCTCCTGCAAGGAGATTCACCCAGCACAGGATCAAGGAGGCTATTTGATTCTGATGGCTCATCTGCACCACTGCTGGACCGAAAAGTAGGTTATGTCAGCCTAGGGCTTGCTCTAATTGGACTGGCTGGACATGCTCCCAAAGGGACTGTATGACAGCTGGGGATTGCCATGAAAGTGGCTTTCCTCATCCGAAAGTTCTGCAACCACTGCTCGTCATCCCAGAGCTGCATGACAATGTGATCCCACCAGTCAGTGCTTGTTTCCCGAGCCCCAAAGCGGCATTCCACTGTGATTAGTATGTCCGTGAATGCCACAAACAATCCCGTATCATATGCGTTACGTGAGTCGAAATCATCGTCGGACTCTTCACGGTCACTTTATAGCTTAAGGAGCAACTCGACTGCAATTCATGACTTGCTGGCGAGACCCATCAGCATATTCCTCACAAGTTCAGGATCTTTCCTGCAGACCAAAAGGGAAGACAGAGTGTGTAGTATAAAAGTGTTGAAAGATGGCGTCAAATGTGGACGGAAGCAAAGAGATTGCTGGGATGTGAAGCGATGCATCACGGGGCATTGGGGCAGGACCCAGAAAGCCCCGCACCTCTCCACCCCCTTCCCACATGCCACAGCGCCAAAATGGAAAGAGGTCCTTTGTGGGATAGTTGCCCATAATGCACCACTCCCAATGCTGCTGCTGCAAGTGCCCCAACTGACAGTGTGAACCCATGGCAGCGCTTTCCCTGCTGCGGTCTCCGAGGGCTGGTTTAACTCACAGTGCTCTACACCTGCAAGTGTAGCCAGGCCCTCAGATATCCGTGTTTTCTCTTGTTGAATGTCATGCAAACGTTGGCTCAGAAATGATATCTTAACTGCAGCTAAGCAATACATTGGCGTCAATAGACTTCTTGGAGGGGCAGGGGGGCATTGGGGGGCCGGTACTATTTAGCGTGGGTAAATGTATCCCAGTCTGCTCCATTATTAGCACATATCTGTGATTATTTTTTTTCATACCAATACATCCCGAAGCTTCTGTTTGAAAACACAAAACACCGTTTCCCTAGGCTACCAAGTCAAAGTTTCAGTTACAGGTCACATGGGCAAACATTTGATTAGTCACTTATCCAGTTTATAAAAATGGCATATAATTCAAATAGCATATGTAAGGTTAAAAGTCCAATTGCTGATTTAGTAGCCATATTATTACCCTGTCAGCAAAATTAATGTTCTATTTGCAAAAAGCACCCATTCAATCTTCCCATCTATAGAAGCAGGTTGGGATATATTCTGAGCCTCCTGACAACTGAGAAGTGCAGTGTACGTCAGCTTCTGTCACCAGTGCAAGCAGAACAGGCACTTTCAAAGATTGTCTTCCCTTAAAAATAACATGTGTGAAATGTCCCTATTACCAAGTTACAAGTGCAGCAACAGAGAGATAGGAAAAACAGTTCAGAGATGCATTTGCAGTGGGTAATGTGAGCTACAAAATTAGCTTCTTTTAGAGTAGGCTTTGATACTTTTTAAAGAGGTCAGTTTTAATGGAGATGGATTGTAATTGATAAGATCAGCAAGTAAAAACAGTACACAGAGATGTGCAATAACACCTAGCAATTTTCATCTTATAGACTTTAAAAAGATTGGACCAGACTTGCTCCTGCCTTCTAACCCTTCCATGTTGCTTTAATGGCAGAGATGGCCAGCTGTGAATTTCTCTGGTGGGGGAGCTCTCAGCAGGTATTAAGCCAGTGTATTTAGTCACTGCATGAATCATTCTCCCCAATCCTGGCATGGGGCCAGGATGGGGGTAGGGAGGAGGCAGAGGAGGAGGTGAGCGGGACGGGGAGTTTGGCTGCTGGTGGGTGCACAGCACCCACTAATTTTTCCTTGTGGGTGCTCCAGCCCCGGAGCACCCATGGAGTCGGTGCCTATGTTGCTGCCTAGTAATTTCATTGCATGACTCCTTGTTTTATGTGAAGGAGTAAATAACAATTCCTTATTCACTTTCTCCACAATGTCCATGATTTCATAGACTTCTATCATATCCCCTTTTAGTTATCTCTTTTCCAAGCTGAAAAGTCCCAGTCTTTTTAATCACTCTTCCTGCAGAAGCTGTTCCATACCCCTAATCATTTTTGTTCCCCTTCTTTGCACCTTTTCCAATTCTAATATCTTTTTTTGAGATGGAGTGACCAGATCTGCATGGAGTATTCAAGGCATGAGTGTATCATAGATTTATAAACTGTCATTCTGATAAATATTGTTGTCTTATCTATCTCTTTCCTAATGGTTCCTAATATTCTGCTAGCTTTTTGGACTGCCGCTACACATTGCTTAGGGATAGAAAGCTCCCATCACCAAGTGGTCTTTCCTGCTTCTTCTTCCTCCAGAGCCAGACCCAGGTTGCCTGACCTCAGAGCCACTACTATATATAATGACTCTAGCTCAGTCTTCTGATTACCTACCTGCCAAGGGCAGGGGCCTATTTTTGTCCTGGTTTCCATGTTGAGTTCTGTGGTGGATGGTTCCTGATGCAAAGAGCAGCCCTGCAGCTGATAAGTGTTAATAAATGAAAAGAAAAAGAAGAGGGGAAAGAAGAGAAGTCGAGACAGAAAGAATGCCTTTGGCCCACTCCCATATTAAAAAACAAGAAAGAAGAAACTGGCCTTTTTGCAGAGCTCCCACCATGCTAACCAACCCCTCCAATGAATTATCAAACCCACGTTCAAGGCAGAACAGAGACTGCCACAATTTTGTTTGGTGGGCTAGGGCCCTCTGAGAAAGCACAGCATTCTCTCCTTCTCTGAGCAAATGTACTACCTCCAGGGAAAACTATCAGCTGAGAGAAAGTGATCTAGGCCTTCAAGTCCTTAAATGCCTGGGCTGACAGAGGACATCTGTTTTCCTGAGGACACACTGGCTAAGGAAGGCATCTTGAATTACTTCACCATACTCCTCCTGCATTATCAGCACTGCCCCAAATCTTGCTGCTGATGGATCCATGGGGGGATGGAATTGGTGGTTAAAATCTAGGCTCTTGTTCATAAGCTTTTCTGTGGTTCTTATCATGGTTGTATATGAGCAGGTCACAAATGTTAATGAATTTATCCCTGTGAGGGATGTAAGTGTTACTATCCCATAGGAAAAGCACACCCTGCTGGAATACTCATGGAGGAACTAAGCAAACAATTCTCAGAGAGACACCCACAGGACTCTGTGCGCTTCCATGTCCTGTGTGACTCCCCCAGATGACTTTGGGCTTGATCTTGTTCCAAATGAAGGCAACATCAAAACCCCCATGGACCTCAAATTTGAAGTTATCTCAACTCCTTTGTCCCTTCCCTTTGGCCAGCTTCTCCCATGAGACTGGCAACTTCATTCCCACAGGCACAATCTCTTCTGCGACATGTGCAGCACGGCCTCTGTCCTTTCCTGGCAGCAGGTCTTGCTGTTTCACTAAGTGGCAGGGAGTTACAGAAGTATTGACACTTACACCCTTTAACCCCTGTTACCATCTCATCATAGCTTTGCTTTGATATTTCTTCTGGGGGAAATGGAGGATTTTAAATGAAAGGTCCACAGGGTGACACAAAGGCCTTTTCGTTCAAACGAGTTTTCAGTCGTCTAGTTAATAGCTGAACCAAGCATTCCAGCAAGATGCTGGCCTTCTGTAGGAATGAGCCTTCCTTTCAAGCCGTCCTCCTTAACTACCTGAACACAGCACAAGTATCAAAGGAGTGACCTGATCTGAAGAGACGCTGTTCGGCACTCAGGCTGCCAGTTGCTTGGTCAAAAGGCCTCAGCAAATCTACCACCATGATCCATGACTGTCAGGATTGGATCCGACTGATGTTGTGTTTGATTGCTGCAGTTTGAAGAGGCTTTTTCTGGAAAAAGCAACTGTGCCATTTAAAACATTTGGAGCCAATGCATGGAAGCATCCCGAGCACCCAGCGATGTGGAGGGAGCAGCTCTGACTGAGAGAGACTCTGAAGTTATTTGTCACCTTTGCTGGATGGATGAAGAGGCGTTGGTCCTTCACCACTTCTGAAAGTGTTATTTGGTAGTGGCTGTGGGGAGGGTCACTAAAAATATTTCGGCTGGTGAGTGACACATTCAGGTGCCCAGTTCTGTAGTTCTGATTGAGGTAAAGTCCAATTCAGCTCAACGAGAAGGCATCAGGATCTGGACCAAGAAAAGTAAAGGTATTTTATCACCAAATTCAACTGGAAACTTGGAGGTACCTGAAGTTTTTTAAGGTAACTTTATGATTTGTCAGAATTTGGAAACACACTGCTGAATATCAAGCCTTCGCTACATGGCTCAGCTTTCCCCTGCTCCTGCACGCAGATAACATAGCGAGAAAGGAAAGGACTGCTGTAGCCTCTGTGGTGTTGAATAGTACAACACGTATTAAAAAAAACCCAAGATAGAGACTCCTCTTTGGGTTCTATCCCCCTCTCTGCTACTGCCCTGCTGGGTGATCCTAGGCAAGTAATTTCTCCTTTCTGTGCCTTTGTTTCCTCTCTCACCTTTTGTCTGTCTGGTCTGGATAGATTGTGACTCTTTGTGGCAGGGATTGTACCACAGGTATGTGGAGCACCTAGTATAGTGGGGAAGTATTCTCATCTGGGGCCTCTGGGCACTACTGTAATTAATAACCACATCCTATAGGCCATGTACTCAATCAGAAGGATTGCTGTTGCATCAATTAATAGCAGCAAAGAGTCCTGTGGAACCTTATAGACTAACAGACGTTAAGGTGCCACAGGACTCTTTGCTTCTTTTACAGATCCAGACTAACATGGCTACCCCTCTGATACTTGACATCAATTAATAGATGTTAAATCTAAAATGTTTATGGTTTAGCCCCCAGTGCTGCAAAGAATCTGCCCCACTGGAGTCCCATTGAAGTCTGTGGGACTCTGCATGGGTTGAAGGATCTGCCGGGGGTGCAGAAGGAGATAGATCATTTAAGACAGTTTGACAAGAAGCTGTGAGGATACTTAACATTACACACATTGAATCTATTCCCCCCATGTTAAGTATCCTCACAGCTCATTTAAGACAGTTTGACAAGAAGCTATCTTGATTATCACTACAAAAGTTTTTTTCTCCTGCTGACAACAGTTCATCTTAATTAATTAGCCTCTTAGAGTTGGTTGGGCAACTCCCACCTTTTCATGTTCTCTGTATATATATATATCTCCTCACTATATGTTCCATTCTATGCGTCCGATGAAGTGGGCTGTAGCCCACGAAAGCTTACGCTCAAATACATTTGTTAGTCTCTAAGGTGCCACAAGTACAGAGATTTCCAAGGCTTCCTGCTTCTGGACTGCCCAGAAACATCATATCATCAGCCTCTCTTGGGATTCTACATCACTTTCATTTCTGCCTTCTCCCCAAACCCCCCACAAAAAAGAAATCAGGAAGTGTGGAGAAACATGAAATTAAACAAAATATACCCCACCCCCAATCTTTCAGAATCAGTTCAACTTTGGGGTGAAGGTATGGCTCAATCCTCTAACTGCACAAGTTGGGGCACCCCAAGAACCTTCTCCCCAGGGCCTATGGAACAGGAGAAGCATTCAGTCCAATGTTGCTAGACATAGTTGCAGATCTCAGTTCTCTGCTATTGCTGCCAGGCTGGGCAATGAAATGTGGGTGACTTTTCCTAAGCAATTTTTGCTATGCGGAGCTCCCAAGTGGAATATGTTCTACACAGCCTGGGGACACAGCACCAACTTCCTCTGTGTAAATCTCTCATCTAGAAGATGAGAGCTCTTGGCTCTGCTTATAGTCACGGATGGTGCACACAATCAAGATGTTCCTTTTTCATCCTCAACTTTCAGAAGCTTCAATTTGCAGCACCACCTTGGGGAGATGCTTTTCATGGAGGATAGGTCCATCAATAGCTATTAGACAGGATGGGCAGGGTTGCAACCCCATGCTCTGAGTGTCTCTAACCTCTGTTTGCCAGAAGCTGGGAGTGGATGACAGGGGATGGATCACTTAATTATTGCCTGTTCTATTCATTCCCTCTGAAGCCCCTGGCACTGGCCACTGTTGGAGGACAGGATACTGGGCTAGATGGACCATTGCTCTGATCTGGTATGGCCGTTCTTATGTTCTTGCCTGACAAGGAACGTTTTCCCATGGGTGCATGGTGATTTAACAGCAGGGCCGTTGCAACACTGCAATAAAAGAAGACCCAGGTGCCTCTTACTACCATTCTGTGGAAATTGAGCAGCTTCCGGAAGAGATAATCCCAAGCACTGAGGCAGGCTGAAGAAAGCTGTTTGCTAAAGCAAAACAGCTGCGTACAAAGACAGGGAAGAGCTTGTGACTTTCATGCCACTTATTTAGCCTCGCTCCCTTTCTCGGTCTCTTGTTTTGTTTGTGTTGTGTTACTCAGATTTGCCCGACCTTGACTCTGGCGCCTGCTGACATCTGTACAGGGAATATGCTGCTTCCCTCACAACCTAAGAGAATTAGGGCCTTGCCAAAGCTGGTGTTGCATTACAAGCATTTGCAATGGGAACACTTTCACTTCAGCTGTTGCTGGTTTAAAATAAGCAGGCCAGCTGTATCTGTGCCCAGCAGCATCTTGGCCTGAAAAGGTTCTGATTCTATTCCCAGCAGAATTGTGAAAAAGAGCTAAGCTTAGATATCATTTATCACAGGTTTTATGGACCTCTTAAAGCTGCATGAAAAAAAGTACTTTCCATAGTCAAGGCAGTGTATTTTATTATGCTCATCCAACAGCATAACCTTAACTTAATTCCAGGTTAATGGATCTTAGGGTAGCTCTGGAAGAATAAAAATTACCAGTGAGCAAAAGGAATCCTAAATCTACATTCCTTAAGACAGTTAAAGTGGTACAACCTTAGATTTGACCTCAGGAACAGAGTCATACAAGCAAAAGCAGTCTGAGCTGCAAGCTTCTTTGAGAAGCCCAGTGGGCTGTCCCTTGCATGTTTGTCTTTCACTCTGTAAAAAGAGCACTCTCTCAGTTACATTACTGTGACAGACATCAGCTCCAACATCTAGTATGTTACAGACTTGTACTAACGTCGTCCTACAGAAAAGAAATACATCACTGTGTTTGCCATAAAAAGTTACTCTTGAAAAAGGTTTCCTGAGCAATTTTTTAATGGAAAACACCTTGATGCGTCTAAACAAGGCCTCTTGGAGATGCAGCATGCTTTAGTGTAGAGGGCACTGAACTGGGAATCAGGGGAAACTGTGATCTGTTCCCAGCTCTGCCCCTGAGCTGCTGTGTGACCTTGGACAAGTCTCTTCACCTCCCTGACTATGTCTAACCAGTATAGCAAATCCAAGTCTGTGGCACTCATACTTGCAAGTCTGGTCTTTCTAGGCTCATGCTTGAGCATCCATATCACATTGTGTTTCCTTATCTCACTTGCCAGCTTTTCAAGGTAGGAATTCTCTTACCATGTGTACGCACTGTGCCTTTAGTAATGCCCTGTTCCTGGTCAGGTTGTCAGGAGCAAAGATTAGCCAAACACCTCTGGACCTACATCCATGCATTGGCTTCTACAGTTGGAGCTAAAAGGCCCCTCTCAATTAGCCAAGACTGTAGCAGGCTCAACCTCTGTGCGGCCCAGTCACCAGTATAGGAGGGTATGTCTGCACTGCAAGCTAGGGGGCGTGATTCCCCTGCTCATGCACACATACTCATGCTAGTTTGATGAGAGCTAGTGCAAGTACAAATAGCAGTGCAGCTGTGGTAGCACTGGTAGTGGCAGCAGAGGTAAAGCTGAGCCATGCTGAGTGCACATCCATCAGTTTCAGGCAGGATATATCCAGTATGACTCAGCCATGCGTTCTTTGCTGCTACCGCAGATACCCTGCTATGTATACTCATGCTGCCTTGATTTTCTTTCCACTGCCACCTTTTTTTAAAGTGACAATACTTTTGAGATAAGATTTTTTTATTTGTAGGGTGGATTGAATAGTCAAAAACTGAGTTACAAATGGTTCACTGTTTCATGGGGCTGTCGTTTATGTTATGAGTATATGGACAATTGCCAGCTATTTGTGAAAATGACCCTGAATCCCAGAAGTTTCCCCAGTTTCAGCATGAATTCCTGGGAAAATCTGTACCAGCAACTGAGTTATTCACTAACCTCACAACACCTAACTGTTTTAGGTGCCTAAATCTTATTTTTTCAAGTGTCTAAATCCCTTTTGAAAGTGAGATTTAGGCTCCTAAATCAGGCATTGCCACACTGAGCACAACAATGCCTAAATACCTTTATAAATCTTGACCTAGGTGCTTTTCACTGTTCTCCTTCTGTTTAATATATTCCAGTCATCCAATCAGGGAGCAGAAAAACACCATGTAACTTAGATGACCAACTGCACAACATGAAGAGAGAAAGCAAGTAGTGAACAAACCATAGTCTGAGAATGGTTAACCCAGACTTTGCAGTGAAAGTGAATTCCCCCACGAGGCAGAGGACCAACCCAAGGCTGGTGGGTTTCCGAGAGATGCAAGTAGTGCCGACACCATGGGCTGTCTGTCTGCACTGAGAGGAGTTTCACCTTGAACACTTACAGACATCAGTTATGTTAAAGAAACCAGGATGGGTCCATAGCCTAAAAAGAAGCTACATTCTGTATGAATATTATTCATACCAAATAGTTCACCAGACGTAATTATTTGTTAGGTCTGGTGTTGTAAAAGTCGGAAGAAAGCAACGTCTATAGCTGAAGGACTAGACAAATGTGGGCTAGATACAGCAATGCACTAGGTGCCTCAGGAGATGATGCTGACATACAGCATCTTTTTTCATAATGGATTAGTGACAAGATTCTTCCTGGCCAGGGTGAGAGTTCGATGTCTTATGGAAGAAACAGATGTTTTGGAGAGATTTAAAAGAAAAGAGAAAATGAGTGCTTCAGATATGCATGAACTGACTGTGAGCTCTCTGAGGCAGGGACTGTCTTCTTAGTACTTGACTGCATCGCATCTAGCACAATGGGGCCATCATCCTTCATTTGGACCTCTAGGCACTACAATAATGCCAAGAATAAGTCCCAGGAAGAAATAGTATAGGATTGGAACAAGGCAGGTGATGACTTCATCCTTGAAGTCTGCTGGTCTGACACTTCTCATTGCAGGAAAACACTTACTAAAACAAAACATAACTGCCAAGATTTGTGCATGAGTGACATGGCATGCAAATTATTGAATGAACTATTTTGCATATTTACTACTAATTTGCATGTAACCATAAATGCTGGTGTGATGGGGCAGTTGCCCCTCACTGGCAGAAAAGGGGTTAAAAGCAGCCCTAGGAAGGTTGTGCCAGAGGCAGCCAATTAGAAAGGGGCTGAGAGGAGTAGCCAATCATGGCCCGGCAGGCTCATATAAGAAGGGCTGCAGGGCAGAGCAGAGTTCAGTAGCTATCTGGAGTTTGAGGAGGGAAGATCAGGCTCCTAGCAGGAGGAAGAAGTGCTATCACTCTGGACAGAGCAGTGCTGCCAGCAAAGACCAGGGAAGCTAGAGAGAGCTCCTGGTTAGCTGCTAAGACTGGCAGGCTGAAGCCCTGAGGTAAGGGCAAAGAAGGTGCTGGGGGCCACAGGGAAGTGGCCTAGCGGGATGTTGGAGGTGACACAGCATGTGGTTACTGTCTACAGGGTCCCTTCCTTGCCACTGGGGAAGTCACCAGATAATTGGCTGTGGTTGCCACTGAAGGAACTGCCTGGGCAGTTGACTGCAGTTCCTGCAAAAGGGGGGAGAAACAAGTGTGACACAGCTGGAGGACTGTGTCCTGAAGAAGACACTGTGGTCCTTGGGGGGAGACATGGGTCCAAAAGCAGAGGTGATGGTGGGTGAGACACCACCAGAAGAGGGTGCAGAGCTAATTCCCAAGACAGCCACCAGAAGGCACTGTAGTGGTGAGTGGTGAGTCACAGTTGGCTTTAAAAGAGATCAGGGGTTTGGTGCTTGTGAAGCCTGGCAAAGGAAGCCTGCTGTTTCTACAAGGCAATAGCAGGGCAAACTTCCTGCCAGCAGGCCTCAACCCTGATCTGAGGGTGCTTTTCTCTAAGGCTAAAAGATTAGTTCAGTTTCCTTGGCTTAGGCAGTTCTTGGTTTCTCCTGCTGAGCTACCACTTGGTTTAAAGCTGGTGGTAGTTTGGGATGTGGAAGATGGAGCTGAGGCTCAAAGACTCATCTCATATAGGGACCTCCAAAGATCCATTTGATGGGAATAATTTTGAATCTCTAAGCTGGGCTGGATTCCTAATGGTGATTTACAGACCAAATGCTCAGATGCTTGTTAGCAATGTCCTGAAGCACCCAATCACTTAGTAAGTTAATGCTTGCGAGAGCGACCCTTGTATTGTGGAACAATAAATGTATTAACTCAAGTTCTGACCTTTAGAGGACAGCACCCACTAACTAAAATACAAACGCTAAAAATACAGCAGTCAATTATTAATGCAGCATCCACATTCACACCTAAATATAAGGTTTTGTAATGTTTCGGCATCTGTTCTAAAGTCCTCACATTCACATATATTGTTTCAGCCTAGGTTGTTGAGTAGGTTTTACCCTCCAACTTTCAGATACACAACTCAGAGCACTGTCACTTGAGTAGCGGGAATAACTGGGATAGAAACATTCTGTCTTTGTCTGAGGAGCATCCCATGGCAGCAGAGCCAGCTGGTAGTGACCTAGCACTAAAATGTTAGGTATCAGAATTCCTCAGATCTAGTCTCTGTGCCAGCCCCCCATTGGGTTAAGATCCCCCTCCCAGTCTGGCCTGCAAGGACCCTTGGCTGGGGGTGTCTTTCTGTGCTGGGCCCTTTGCCCAGGGTCCCCCCTTGGCTGGCCCTAGTTGCTCACCACACCTGGCTCTGTGGCTGCAGCTCTGCTCCCAGCACAGAATCTGCACTCCCTGGGCTGTCTCTGTCTCTGCTCCCAACTCTGACCTGCTTCCTGAGCTGTTTTTCTGGCCCATCTGGATGAATCTGGCGTGGCTCTGCTCCCCAGCTCAGCTTGGGCCCCTCCTTTCTCCTTAGCTCAGCCCCACTCTGTCTGACCCAGACAATTTCAGGTCACACGGAGGACAGGACCCCCCTGGCCTCCTGACTCCCTGATTAGCCTGCCTGCCCTGTCAATCAGGCTCAGAGGCTGAGGCTGACCTGGAGCATTGGCCTCTCCCCAATCTTTTAGTGCTGAGAGCTGGCCAACCAAAACACCTCCACTGAATGTTAGTAAGGAGACAACAGTCCCCTTACATCAGCAAGGCAAAGCAGAGACTTGAAGATGTTGTATTAGAGACCTGTATGGCAATGCCAGCTCTGCTGTGTGACCTTGTCTGACTGCTGCTATCTCATCTATACAACAAGTGAATGGTAGTTGCCTCCCCTAAGGTTGGGAGTATAAGATTAGCCCAGAGATGAGCTGGCATTAGAACACATGACTCCTTGGCTTGTAGCTCAGAATGCTCTCAAGGGTAGGAGGACTAAATCTGTCACCCTTCCCCAACATGTGATATGCTACCATTTGTGCAACAGTGTGACAGACCTGCAAGATGAGTGACACTTGGCAGGCCTGAAGTCATTGAAATTGGACCTTTTCAAAGGAGATCTCCTACAGCGTGTGCAGTGGGGAAGGGGAGGGAGGAAGCATCTCTGTCCCTTTATAGATGGTTCTGCAAAAGAAGCATTTCAACCTTGCACTGATTTTTCCTGGGTTTGCTTCCTCCTCTCTCCCTCCAGGCTTCCGACCACTCCTAGTCAGTCTTTTGCCTCACTGTTGCAGACTAATCTGGTTGTTCTCACTGCCACAGCTAACGTTACCATGAACACTCTAAGCATACCATCCGAGTCAGCATAACTAGGTTAATTCTGTCCAAGTGAAAAAGGAACGGTTCTCAAGCATTCAAGGACGCTCATACCATGCAGTGTTCAGGGGCCTTCTCCAGGCATCCTGCAGCCCATGTAAATCAACTTCAGATCAGAGAAGGGGAGCTCTAAGTCCTCCCCAGCTTGAGGCCGATTTGTCGTTGGGATCTTTGTTTTCCCCCCAGTTCGGTCTTTCTCTAGAAATACACAGTAACTAAGGGTACAACTACACTGGAACTGGAGCTGTCATTTGCAGCTCAAGCAAATGTATGTGTGCTTGCTCTGATAGAACGATCATTCTACAAACGGAAGTGTAGCCATGGCAGTGTGAGCAGGAGGATGGACTAGTAGCTCAGGTACAATCCCACATGGGACCCTCCATACTTATGTGGGTGGCCAGCCCATCCCCCTGCTCACACTGCCATGGCTACACTTCTGTTTTTAGAATGATCGTTCTATCAGAGCTAAGGCGCAAGCTGGAAGTTACCCCTCCAGGTGAAGGTAGATGTACCCTCAGAATGACTTTAAAGCAGTCAGTGCGCTGTGTGTGACAAGCTGCTGCCCACAGCTGAGCAGCACTCACTTTTATAAATGCTTGTTATAGCATTTGTATTGCAGCAGTGCCCAGAGAGCCCAGTCATGGACCAGGATCTGTGGTGCTAGGTGCTGTACAGACACAGAACAAAAAGACAGTTCCTGCCTCAAAGAGCTTCCAGTGCAGTCTAAGCCCATTAATGAAGGCTATGCCCCAGTGTGGCAGTTCTTCAGCTTACTAAGTATTATTCATGGAGTGAAATTCACCCCAGCATGAGGTCTAACCACCATCTGATGTCATTCAAGCTCCATTGTGACGGCTTATGTTGAGTGTAAGTGGAAAGAGCCTTAAGCTGGCCCACAGTGAATTTTGCGCAAAACTTCTAGATGTGTGTCAGGTGCTTAGCAAAGGGTGTGAGTCATGAGAGTGAGGAGATGTGCAATGTTATCAATCTTATCTATAGGTGTTCTCTCTCTAGATACTATATGTTGCTGTTGAGAGGGATTGTGGGCTTGCCTTGTTGGAGGTTGGGGCTGCAGTGTGCTTGCCTTAGTGGGGGTGGGGGGCGGTGCCAGGGTTTTGCATTTCGAAGGTGGCAACTCTTGTTCCAATCCAGGGCACAGCAGTAAGCAGCTAAATCCTGCTCACCAGGGTGCTATACTGCTGCCTCCCTGGACCACTTCTGACCAGTCCTCTCTTTTCACAATAGATAAAGACCTTAAATAGCAGCAATCAAAGATGAAGTCTCAGACCTCCTGAGAGTCCCTGGTCTCTCCTCTGAGGGTCTAGCAAAGTCACTATAGCCAGGCCTCCCACAGCAGGAGTACTGCAGTGCTCTCTCCCAGGAGTTCAGTATGAATGAGAGGTGATATGTAGGGTGGGGATAGGCCATGAAGGACCTCAGAAGTGAAAACAAGCAGCTTATGTTTGATGTAATAGCCAAGGGGGAGACTGTGAAGGGATGTAAAGAGAGGGGTGACATGGTCAAAGCAACAGGCTAGAACAGCAGTTCTCAAACTGTGGGCTGGGACCCCAAAGCGGGTTGTGACCCCATTTTAATGGGGTCACCTAGGCGAGCATTAGACTTGCTGGGACCTGCGGTTGAAGCTGAAGCCTGAGCACTCTTCCCCCTGCACGCTGGGCTGCGGGGCTGAGACTGCAGCTCTCTCTTCCCCCTCCAATCCAGGGTGAGGGGAAGGGGGGAACAGTGCAAGGAACAGATTAAGCAGCTCAAGACCACTACTGTAAAACCAGGGATGAGAACTATGCCTCTGGGAACTCATTAACATCCTGCCCCTTGTTTGGACAGTTTGAATGGATGCTGGGTACAGTGGTTCAGGATGCCCTGGTCAGCCTGGATGCCAACCTTCTGACTTCAGAATCTATTATGGAAATGCAAAGGAGCCAGTAGGTGCCAGATCAGGCTACTGCAGTAACTCTGTGCTTCAAATCAGTTCCTGAGGAGGCTTTGCCACCGCAGCTGCTGCAGCATGTCCTACATCTATACTTAGAGGAGCTGTTTGATGGTCTTCTGAAGGAGCAGCCCACGACAGAACCAGCAGCAGAAACAGAATGGGCAGATTAGCCCAGAGCCTGGTAGGTGTTTGGCTCCATGTTGTTTGTTGTTCATATAGGAATGGGAGGGATTTCAAGTTTCTGGACTAATGCAAAAGTCATTACATAGGCAGCAGCGTGTATCCGCTAATGGTGGATAGCGTCACATCCCCACCACCAGTCACTACATGGAATTCAAAATGGAGACTGGAAAGCAAGTATTTACAGTTAGTTTTACCAAAAACTCTCACATTCTTGCAAAGATGTGGCAGGGTTTTAAAAATAAAAACTTTATATTGTCTTCCCTGTTACTACATTGTTTCGTATGACTGCCAACCCAACAGAGTAACAAGCTACCTTTAAATAGTTTACTTTGGGGGAGAGGTTAAATATAGTCAATGGGTGACAAAATCATTAGTCCAAAATATTGCTGGGGGTTGATACGCATTTCAGAAATGTGCTGGGGGGCATGGAGGGGGGAGAGTGAATGGCTGTGTAGTTCTTTGCTACTCCATATTAGCATGTTTGCATGCAGTCATAAGGGGCTGTATTACAAGCTGTGGGGAGGCAGTAATTCAGGTGATGCTAACGCAGCATCCTGTTGATTGCCCCATGAATTTTGTCCCAGTCCCAGGTACTGATAGCTGCAAACTTTCCCCATAGCAGGCACTCCACAGAGGTAGCCAGATTTCAGGGAAGGGTGTATTTTCTGGACTCACCTCTGTGGTTACCAGCCCACTTCACTCGTTGAGGTCCTGGTCAGCCATCATAAGATTGAAGACTCCTGTAGCATACATGGCTGGCTGGCCCCCAGCAGGTTGGAATAAAATATTCCTTTTCCAATCAGGAACCACAAGAATTGTTATGTCCTCCAAAAGGTGGAAGGCCCAAAATGATAGAGAAGGCGTAGGTAGCAAGCCACAGCCTCAACTCGCCAAAGTCTAAGATGGTCTGCAATTTTTAAGCACAGGATTTGTAAATTTTAACTTACCATAGTTTATGCACTCTTTTCACTCTGATTAACTCCGTTTTCTCCCTGGAGCTTGTTGGAACAGAAATATTCCCCTCGCTATGTACTGAGGCTCAATTTTACAAAGTATCACTTTTTGGCCTTGAGATTCCACAAGACACTTTTCTCTGCTGATGAAGTGAAGCCTTTTTTGAATTACTGAGCCAACAACGTCCTGTTTTGAGATCTGCTTGCAGGTCCTTCAGCCTCTATAGCCCCTTCTGCCTCAGCAGCTCACCCAAATTCCAGCAAAAGCCTGGGTTTCCAACTGTCAGACCAATCCAAGGGGAAGCGCTCTTGTCATGAAAGTATAGTAGACATGGTGGACAGGGCCAACAAGCAGGTGTAATGCCAAAGGGAGAAGGATTTAGGGCAAGTGAAAGCCACAGGTGGGCTGCAGAGTGTGAGTTCAGAATTGCAGCATGCAAGGGGAGACGTGCAGCACAGGTTCTGGAACAGGAGCCTTGGTTGAAGAAGGATGAAAGTGCAACAGAAAGACCTGTTTTTGAGAGGTTAATGGCCACAAGAGTCCAGGCTCCTGCTGTGCCCACATCACAGCCGGAGGCCCCACAACTGTACCATGTACTGCAGGCCAGGAACAGTTTGGACAGTTCCATGGGTGGCCCATGCAGCCAGGACTTAACAGGAGCTGGACAGGGCAAATCTACCCCATGCAGTCCTCTACTCTCATGCAGACCCTCTCTCCCCTGCTTGCCTCCTCCCCCTATGCTCATCCCATCTACCTGCAGGCATCCATCCTGGGCAGCAGTGCCAAGTATGTGCTAAATGCACAAGGAAGGGAAAGGAGAATGGGGCAGCCAAGGGGACATACAAAATTAGGGGATTTTTTTTTGATGGCACCATTTGCACTGTTCAGTGTTTGGTTTATTCACTTTGTTTTATTACTGCTTTGGGTGTTTGTTTATTACTGTTGTTTCCTGTTCTAATGGCAGCTGGCCTGCCTGACAAGGCTGTAATAGTGGTTGGGGTTTTTTATTTTTGTTTGGAATACAGCCATGTTCACAAATAGTCTTTTATTTTATTAGGAATGTTTATTGCCATCACTGCATCATATCATATAATGTGCATTTTTGAATCATAAAAATAAACACAGGGTAAGGCACAACTGGTAAGTTGTATCTGAACACAATTTCTCAGTAGGTCTATGTACATCTAGCCGTAATGTATATGCACAATTTCCCTCACCTCCATTTCATAAGCAGTCAGCTCACCTATAATAAACATTCATAACAATCAGCCCCTGACCGTATCCCCTGTTCCATTGTGTGATGTGACATTACCTAATTTACTGTAAACCTACATATACAAACACATTCACAAAGATACTGATTTCCCTTTTCCATTGGCCCATGCAAGTCCACAATGTGGGAGCACAGGGCATCCCAGATTTCTCTTGCCCATGTGCATCCTGCTCCAGTTGTGACAAGTGAACTTTCTGGCGGAGTGAACCAGTTCAGCAATCTGTTACTGTCATAGCTCCATTCAGGGGTAAATGGCTCACCTTTGGCTTCGCAAAGATTATGAAGAGCACAGCAAGGCACAGTAACATGGACAGGATTCATGACAATGCCAGCAATCAGCCAAACACGCATTCAGCTACCATTCTACACCCACTGAGAGTGTAATTAAACCCTCAGTTGCCAGGCATTCTGAGGTCACAATGTGGTCTCATAAGCTGAGGTAGGAGGGGGGACCCCCAGGGTAACAGTGGGGACAGTAACTCCATTTATGACAATGTCATTTGGTGGGAATAGTGTCCTGGCCCATCCATCAAGGTAGACTGCCAATCAGTGGAAAACCCTGGCATCATGACCTTTTCCAGTGCAGCCCACATTGGTGTCCATAAATGTATCTCTGTGGTCCACAAAGGCCTGCATAACAATGAAGTAGTACCCTATGTGATTTATGTCCTCATTTGTTCCCTGAGGAGGACAATTTATGGGCATAGGAGTCCCATCAATGGTCCTGGTACTGTGTGGAAATCCCATTCACCCAAAACCAGCAATTACTTCAGGAATATTGTTTAGGTCCCTCACCTTTGGGTAAATCATACACAAGAGAAACTCCATTTTGAAGTCACCAGACCCCATTCTGTATCCCTAGCTTCCATTTTGAATAAACAAGAGTCACTCCATCATTAGATGGAAGTTGCATGTCACATAGCACCTGGAATTGGCGGGAAAATCAAATTGGTGGGGAAAAGAAGGTTGTAAACAATGATTAACAGATCATAACACTGTGAGGTAAATAAGGGAAATAACAGTCAAATGGAATATTTGATATGTGATTGTTACCGAAGTAGGATATAAAAATTGGCAGCAGCTGACAGTTGAGAAGACAGCTGAGAGAGGGACAATTAGCGCAGTCTCTGAAGAACAGCAGCAGAGGGAGTCCTGTGCTGTCACTAGAAGTGAGGAGCTGAGGAGACGCAGGGAGAGAGAGGGAGAAGAAACAGAGACCTGAAAGGAGACCAAACAGAGATAAGACCTGTTACCAGCAGCTGTCAGCGACCTGTGTAAATCTGATCACCTGAAGTGGAGTACAACCACTTAGGATCATCTTACCTGTTTGTCACTGTGGTTTGGGGTGCAACAGCCTATTGTGTGTGGATTTGTGTTTTAGATTATGATTGTGTCAGAGATTGTTGTTTGCACCAATAAAAGGTGTCTTGTTTTGGAAAAGAACATTGCTTGTGTCAATCATTTATTAGAAGGCTGTATTCATGTCCTCTAAGGCTAACAGGTCTGAGCTGTTCTGGAGAGTTTCTGAAAGAGGGAACCCCTGGCAATCCCAAGATATTCCTTAGCCACCCTGGAGACCCATATCTTAGGAGAACAGACTGATATACAGGTGAGCTATTCTGGGGGTACCCTAATTCTGTTTTGGGGGTAACATGATCACCTCAGAATCCTCCACCACCACTTTACCAATAGTTGACTTTCCAACATCAACGTGATTAGCAATGGACCTGTAGCAGTCCGGGGTAGCCAGCTTCCAGATTATTATACCAACCTGCTTCTGGATCGGTAGGGCCATCCTCATACATGTGTCATGACACTGGAAGATTGGGGTGTGCTGCTCAGAAAGCTCCAGAAATGTAGTTTTCTTCATGTTAAAGTTCTGGATTCAGGTCCACATGACAATGTGATCCCACCAGTCTATGCTTATGGTCATTCTCTAGAAGCAAGAGTCTATGTAAGGGACATCATCAGTGACCGTACTGAGTGTCATGAGCAGCATCAGCGAGTTCAAGTCCACTATCAGAGGGGTAGCCGTGTTAGTCTGGATCTGTAAAAGCAGCAAAGAGTCCTGTGGCACATTATGGACTAACAACAGACGTATTGGAGCATGAGCTTTCGTGGGTGAATACCCACTTCGTCGGATGCATCCAACGAAATGGGTAATTACCCACGAAAGCTCATGCTCCAATATGTCTGTTAGTCTATAAGGTGCCACAGGATTCTTTGCTGCTTCGAGTCCACTATGTCTGTATCATCCTCGTCCTCCATCAGGCACGCAAGGTAGGTCAGAAAATGCCACCAAAAAGTCCACCAGCATCAGATGGAAGCTCTGCCCATTTCCTGAAACCGGAGCAAAAGCCCAAGCAAGAAAAGTTCTTCAAATGGTGACTCCACCATGTTGCTGGCTCCAGTTGCCAGAGCATGCTGCCCCAAAAGACAGCATAGCAGGATGTGTTGGCGGGCTGCAACATCTTCCTGTAACCGGGGGAGGCAGGGCGGGGAGGGGATGGGAGATGTCACACTGTACCATGAACAAAGGGCTCTAAGAGTCACATTTCAGGGGAACAGTAGAAAGCCTGGAATATGGTAGCTTGACTTGCATCAGCATACTGGTGTAGACACTGGAGCCCAGTGCAGAGCCTGGGCTCAAAATTATTTAACCTAGGGTCACCAATGAGTGTGGAGGCTCAAACCCTGGGTTTTCTAACCCAGGGTCCACAGACTCGAGTCCCACTAACCCTGTGCTTGCATTGTAGTGCAGACATACCCTTGGCGTCTAGGATGAGGCCTATGTGGAGAGCAGGTTATCTCAAATCTGCCTACTACAAGGATTGTACACCTTCCTCTGAAAGATCTGATGCTCACCCTGAAGGGATCCTGGACAAGATGGGCCTTGGGCCTGATCCAGTCTGCCAATTCTTATGTTCCTATGACATAAACACAATATTTGTGTGCAGCACCCAGCACAATGTGATCCTGATCCCTGATTGTGGTCTCTAAGCACCACCACCCATATGAATAATCATTAATAACAATCTGGCATGTTGTAAATAAAACTGTCCTCAAATTTGCCTACTTTTTATATTCTGTTTTGCCCATTTTAGCATAGATATCTGGAGTGGGGGATGTAAGAAAAATGTAAAATGGAAGTATGGAGGGCTTCCTTTACCTGCCCTCCCATTTACTGGAGATCTGGTTTACAGCAAAAGCAGTTATCATCTGCCATTGCATGTAAATCATTTAGCAAGGGGTTAGCTGGAAAATCTGAACCCAAACATCAGGTGAGCCAGAAGAAATAAGAGGGAGGGTGGCTGGCTGGCTGGCTGATCCCCCTCAGACAGGCTCTGGGAGGGCTGCTTATTTGCTGCAGACCTAGTTTTATGTTCCATCAACATGACAGTTTATTGGCATCCAGGCACCTTGATATAAACCCACATAATGTCTCCACCTGTGTGTGAATGACTGGAATGGAGATGCTTGAGGACACCTTGAGCTGGGCTCAGTGCTCTGAGGAGAGAATGTTAAACAGGAATCCACTGGAGGGCACAGTCAGCTAATGTTCTAGTTGTATCCCCTGGGAATCTGAATTTAAATCCGTTCAGAACAATAAGCGGAATGGCTGTAAAAGTTCAAGGATGGGATATGCTGCCTTTTATGTCTTTTGCCACAGAACCATTCAAGTTTGGTGTTATAGCACAATGGCGGGACACTGCGTGAGATAGGTCCATGTAAACACCAGCTGGGGAATGGCCTGCAAGCTGAGCACTGGGCTGTTCTCCTCACTACCCAAGCTCTCTTTAACTATGGCTATGCACTGTGGCATGGAGGGTGCCAGGGGACACCTGGGCAAAGAGCTCAGTGGAACTAGTCACTGCACAGCGTTGTAGTTTGACCCGGGCTGCAAGACTCACTCCCAGCAGCTGTACAAACGTACCCACAGAGGCCAGAGGGATCAAGAGCTAGTAGGGTCCAGGTCCCCAGCACAGCTCTCAGAGCAGGTGGGAGCTTATGAGGGCTGAGTTCCACCATTTCTCTGTTTTGCATAGAACTGCAATTGTATGTCCCCGAGGGTGGCTCAGCCCTATCACCCCATCTCTGGTGGGACCCCCATTAGATGGCCATGCTGAGCACACAGTAGCCTGGGGCGTCTTGGTTTAATTCCCAGCAATGGCATGAAGTCAGCACAGCCCCATGTGGACGTCTCTCTCTAGTCACTCAGGTCATGTCTACATTGTAATGTAAGCCCAGGGTTGGTAGAACTCCAGTTAGCAGACACTGGGTTTGTTAACCTAGGGTTTGAGTGTCTTCACTCATTTATAACCCCAGATCAGGAACTGTTGAACCCTGAGCCCAAACCAGGGCTCCAAGTCTGCACTGCCTTATGTGGGCTCAAGTTCAACCACCCATATCCCAGACTTCCTAGCACCCTCTCAAAATGTAGCTGCTTTAGCCCCTTGTTTGTGGTGCAGTGTGGGAATACTTGACTGTCTGCCAAACTTGATTGTCCAGACAACAAAGTTGGCCCACGGGATTGTGGGATACTTTTGGCAGACTCTCAGAGCAGAGGTTCTCAAACTGGGGGGGCATGAGAAGTAGCCTCCTAGCGTCCTCCAGCTGCCCAGCCCCAAAGACAGAGAAGAGAGCGGCAGCTGCTGGCTGAGCACCCAGGTGTTGCAACGCTTACTTCTGCACTACTGCTGGCAGTAGCGATGCCTTCCGAGCTGGGCATCCGGCCAGCAGCTGCTACTCTCCGGCTGCCCCGCTCTGAAGGCAGGGTGGTAAACATATTGGTATATGTACTTGTGTGGCAGGTGAGGGTGGGGGGTAAACTACTACAGAAACAAAGACGGCAGGGCGCAATCAAATAAGTTTGAGAACTACTGACCCAGAGCACAACTCCAGTGGGACTGCACCTACACTTCAAAGCAATAGGCCTTGAACCCTGGATCACAGCTTGACTCAGGCTTGGACCCTCCATCCCCACAGGGTCCTGGTACCCTGAGTCTGAGCCCTGGGTTAGCATGATTTGTGTGTAGGCGAAAGGGGGGGTTATGCTTGAGCCTGAGTTCTAACCCTGGGCTTAAACTGCAGTGTAGACACAGCATCTGAATCTGGCCCCACCATAACTTGGTTCAGAGAAGCCAAGACACAGACTGCAATACAAATTTAATTCCTGCCACTTTGAAAGAAAAGAAACCAAACAGTTCATTTTTCTAACGGCCTGTACACCTCTGTATGCTCTGCTGCCCAGCTCATACTTGCTTGAAACCATTACAGAGGAACAGGCTGCCGCATCATAAGAAAGCCTCCCAAGTTCTTCTCCCCAAGCCTAGATGGAGCTTTAGATAGTATTGACGAGCCACTGAATGGCGACACTAGGAACAGCATGACTGAAATGGGTAACATTGCTTCTCTGAAGGGACAGCCGTGAAATTGAGCCAGACCCCAATTTTTGATTCCCAGGTTGCCATGCAGTCATCTGTACCATTTTGCATTCGGTGGTTCCACACCAGCCTCCTGGGACTCAATTTTTTGCCTTATTTAGCATCCAGCCAAACGGTTATTTTTGCAATTAAAGCTCATGAAAACATGAATTTTCTAAGGCAAACCTCAGTTCCAAAAATAGACATTTCTTGCCCATTTTCCCCAGAAATGGATTAATTTTTGCTAGAAACTGGCTCATTTTCACTAGATGGCATACCCATTTTTGCCTGAAAAACATGCATCACTTAAGTGCCATTTTCCATTAAAATAGGAAAATGTGCGAAAGAAGTTTGAATTCTGAGTAGTTTTGCATTGTGTTGCCAATATTTTACACTCCTCTAGATAGATGAAATTCCCCTTTGTGCATGAGACCTAGTGTCTCACAACCTCTGTCCCGCCAGTGCGCATTTCACTAAGGGAAAGTGGTTAGGAAGTGTTAAAGGAAAAGGCTAAAATCCTGGTTTGACGTGAACGTTTCTCTGACTATTCCCAGCCATGAGATGGGGAGAACTAGGGTAGAGCCAAGGGAGAGGGATAAAAAAAAAAGAAGAAGAAGAAGAGGAAAAGTTGCGTAAAGTTTCACTTCCTCTGAATACAATTAGAGAATGTCTCTGGGTCCACTCTTCAATACTGAGCCAGGTTCCTTCGGTCCCATTGTACTTCCCTTTCCTATGCTGTGGAGGTTACAGCTGGCTGGGTGTTTAATGGGGGGTTAACGCAGTGCCCGGTAGCAAACCAGCAGATTCATTACAGTACACATCTGGGTTTGGCTGTGCCCACTCAGATAGCCCCCTGGCTAGATGGACTATATAGGAGAGTAGCAAGCCTCTTACACCCTTGTACGGGCTACCCAGACCTTGGGGCCAGGTATACATGCCAAAGAGGGCACTGCATGCCCAATTGCTCCCTTTATCCCTTAAAGCAACTGGGCAGGGAGTGAACAAGGCCTTGGGACCAGTGCAGGAAGTTTCATAATTTGCCACTGGGAAAGGCCAGCAATAAATGACTAGCCCCTGGAGTAAGGTGGAAGCAGGGAGATATTGTGATTCAGTGACCCAATGCCTCTCAGGGCTATTTGTGGATGATACAGATTACACCCTACTCCATGCCCAGGCTATGGCCAAAGGCACAGTCTCTCCTGTAGTTTATAATAGGTAATTTTGCTTATTGGAAGTAATACAGACACATTATTTTTTCCCATCTGTCCTTTAAATGCCATCAGAGTCCTTTATAAAAAATGCTTCCCTTCCCCTCTTCACTGATTTTGAACCAGATGCCACAAGACAGAGTAGAACACTTGGCATATAAACCAATTTTTAATATACTCAGCTGGGAACAGCATAGTCAAATATGAACATCTATAGTCACACTGCCTTGTAAACATCCAAACTAGAGCAGAGCGAATGATCTACTGCACAGTCTGTGTTTCTCCACATCCCACCGCATTCACTCATTATTTTCAAACAGACCGTGACATCCTTGACTGTATTTGTGGTTTGAAATGATTTGTGAATTTCTTCAGCAAATACTTCCTGCTCAATTGTTCACCAAGAGTTTTTGTTCGGAATATTAGCCATTTGCAGTTACAGCCGTTTGGGTCAGATGACGCTCTTTTGGTTGTGAGCTTCAGCTAGGCCCCCCTGAATTCACTTAGGGTTTGAGCTGCTCCAACTGATTCCCAGTGAGATTTGGGTGGCAACTCCCTTAGGGTCCTTTGAAAATCTCAGCCTTAAAGAGGTAGGGGTGAAATCCACCCCATGCACAGACCCTAGATAGTCACTGCTTCTTCAAGTGACATCAGCGATATGGAGGTTATTAACCACCAACTTCCAGCTTTCACATTTGCCATAGCGTCGTAATGTCCTTTGGATACCAGTTCATCTGCCAGCCATATTTCCCACATAGCTTATTCTTTTCCTTCCTCTTCCTGGTTTGCCTGCAATCTTGTCGATAGTAGGACTGCTGGAACCAAATTGCGCTGTGATTGGCGAGCAATGTGTCCGCAGAAAGATGTTACATCTCCACTAAGACCTCAAAACAGGGCTTCAGTGTGACTTAAGTTGTGCATATAGGGTGGCAACTCACAGGGGAGTGAAGCAGCGACCTCCAGAACCAAAAGCATGAATCTCTATAGCTTACGTTAAGAACCAGGCTCTGTGCCAGGGGGCTCTGTAATAGACTCATATCCTCTGTGTATTGGGCACAAAGGACAACATGTAACACACACTGACCAATGAGGCACTCCTTGGCCTGCCAGAGTAGTACAAAGTATTTGTGTGAATAAGTATAGGTCTGAGTGTCTCAATGTCCTTTTGGGATAAACAAGGGAAGGGTAAATCAAGTAGGTCATCAGCTAAATGCAGCCAATGCTAGGGTTGCACACGGCTGTTGTGTAACAGCAACAGTGCACAACGGTTTCATCCAATGGTCTTCAGACCAGGAACCAAGAGGAAGGCAAGAAAAATATTTTATCCAATTGAAATTGCAGGGGAGGCAGAACGTAACTATGGGAACGCGGTCTGATTACTAAAATTAGCACTCTTCTACAAGTGCTATGTGACTTTGAATGGCCTCATGGAAAATTGGTGTTTTGGATCAATGAATAATTTCATGGAAAGTGTCTGAAAAGTTCAGATTTTTTTATTGAAAAAAAAGAACATTAGAAAATGGAAAATCTTGGGCCAAAGATTTAAACTGTTTTAGTTTTCGGCAGCTTTCGGCCAAAAATGGTCAGTTGAGGGAGGAGGGGTTGATACAAAATTGACATTTCCTGTTGCTCAAACACCCATTTTCTGACGACATCTGGTTGCAAAACTCCTCAGAAATGCACTTCGAGCAGTACATCACCCCAAAGGCCATCCTGCTGCATGGCTCCAGTATTGTCCCAGAAGGAACGATGGTACCTACTGAATCACCCACATCACTTTTTACGGTGCCTAAATCGCCCATCCAATTACTAAACCTGGCCTCCCCACCTCATCTTGAGGAGCTGAAAGGGGGATTGGTTTATGACCAAATCCAGAATAGAAGGCACCTGCATCACGGATTATAGATTAAGAAACAATAAACCTTAAAAGGAAATATTTGGAAATCAGCCTAATCTCTGCCCCTGCTTTTTATGGCTGCAGGATTTGGAAACAGCAGTTTCTTAGTCAACTGGGTAAATCAAATTGTATTTGTTATTTCAGGTTTTGTTGTTCAGTGACCTTTCTGAGTAGAAAGCTCTTACAAGGATTGACATAGACAAGGGAGACAACAGCACTGGGAGTATGTCCACACTCCAGACTTTACATAAGTAATTCAACCTCGAGTGATTTCCCTCCAGTCAATTTGCATGTTGCTCTCCTGGCCTGCATCCACACTGGCATCATTCTCAGTCATACTTGACGCAAAGACTCCAAGAGACAGAAGTCTGAGAAAATAGCCGGAATACTCTGAATTTTAATGGCGGGCTGGTGCTTAAATTATGGCCCCAACCTATAGCCAAACGCAAAAGCCAAGTTTGAGTTGAGCTCAATATGGCCTTTTTACAGCGTCACTGAGGAGTGAGAAAAAGACTGAGTTACAAAACATTCAGCTGTTGGCCTTTTATCTCCCTTATCTAGCGACTTGTGCAGTGATTGACAGTGGTGCAAAGGGAGTGTGAATCACAATCATTTGAATTCAGTAGCATTTTACACCCACTCTGTACTGGTGTAAACAACTGCACCAGGTATCAGGGAACAGTGAATTTGGCCCACTGTTTGGATGTTGTCTTTTCTCTCTTGCTGTTGCTTAGCTGTGTATTTCTTACACACTCAGTAGCTTTCAGCTGGCTGCAAGTCATTCAAGCACATGCAGGATAGAATTCCAGCTGGTTAGCAGTACCTCTCGTTTCAGCAGATGGAGAGAGAGGCGTCTGCTGTGCTGGACCATAAAGGAAAGCATCTTAAACTGACCTCACCCTTTGCATAGTCACAAATAGCGACACATGGACAAATTCCCCGTCTTGCAACCAAACCATCATGGACTGTGAACCTATCAGCTTTCACAAGCTGAATGGGGCCAGGTTGGATCAGTGCTCGGCTGGTTCTAGCCTGAGCAGAGTGGAGAATCTGGCTTTCTGTCTCTGGGCCTGATTCACCAGTGCCCTGCAACTTGTGTCATCATTTAAGCCTGTGCAAAATGGATGTGCAATGCCACCAATTTCCTCACACTTGCACTTATTCTGATGAGGTAAGGCACAGGGTGGTGGGAATCTGGTCTGCAGTGTTTCAAGGGAGATGATTATTATGCTAGTCTGTAGGAACATAGGATAAAGGACTGGAAGGGCCTTTCTGGGTCATTAAATCCAGTCCATTCCTATCTCAGGCAACCCTGTCACATAATCCTGTCCTTAAACGTATCAAGCTCCATTTTGTAACTAGCCAGGTTATTTGCCCCCCAATTCTCCAACTGGAAAGCTGTTCTAGAACCTAATTCTCCCAGTCCTATGAGTTTGGTTTTAAATTCTGGTTATGTCACAAACAAAGTAAATTTGGTGGGTTCCTCTCAGACACCCTTTTTCCTTCAAAGAAGCCAAGAAAGAGCCTGAATTGTGGCTGTGTTACTCCAGGTTTGCATTGATGTCCCTGCATTGAAAGCAGTCGAGAGCCAGTGGTGTGAACCGGCAGCGATGGCATGGAGAAACAGGCCTCTCGATTTTTTTCTTCTAACTATTTCTTTCCTACTAAAAGGAATCAGCTCGGAAATTTGATCCCCTTAGTGCTTTTGGCAAGCAAAGGCAGGCACTGATTCCCACCGGCATTACTTGTCTTATCATTATTTCTGAGGATATTAGACATCAGAATTAAGAGAATGCAAACATGTTTTCAGACTCAGCTGATGGCAGGAGACATGAAGGAAAAAAACTCCTTGAACATTTCCAAGGTAGAGTCTGCCCCTCAGATACTATAATTCTTTACAAGGTCTCCTGTCTTTCATGCTTAACATTTTCCAGGGTGAGTGACATGTTGAAAATAAGGTCAGTTGATGTGGTTGCTGAGTTACTGCCACTCATCTCATCTCCTCCCCAAGAGGAAACCTTTTAGGTGAGCTTTTGAATAGCCTGCTTGAATTAAACTCAGTGATCTTGCCGGCTTTCATCCCCACGCTTTGTTCTCCACTGAGCTTCACAGACACAGGCAGAAGCTCTGGGAACAATGGCCTCCGTCCACAATTAGAATACAGCCCAACTGGAACAAACGGAATGTTGTACCCACAGCCTTCAGCATGCACATGATAATGCCGAGAGATGAATGACCAGCTACTCTGAAGGGAAACCATTTAATGTAGCATGTGCACTTGGCTCATGCGATAGTTGGTAGGGTATAAAATGGCTAGGATGCTACCAGAGCAGCACTGCTACCCCAAAGTGTTCAAAAATCATGACTCAGCCCCCACAAAATCCTGAATTTGACTTAAAACTCATGAGATTTTAAACAAATAAAAACTGGGGAGGGTTCTAGTTGGAGCCTTTGGAGGCCACACTTCCAAGCTCTTCTCTGCAACCGTGAAATGCACTTATTTAAAAAAATAAACAAAAGCTGCTATTCTCAGCTAAACACCTGGCTCCAGGAGCTGGAGCTTTAAGAAAAACGTGAAACTCTGCAAGGGTTGGCGACACTGCCAGACTTAAGGAGAGGACTCATAATGACAGGCCCTGGAACTATGGAGCGCATTGCACTCCAGTTATGGAGCCACGGCCCCGTGATTTATGCAACAGAGCTGCACAGCTAATTGGGGATGATGTGGCTGAATACAGAATAATTTGGTAACCATCACTTTTACTAAAGTAATTCCAAAAATAAGACAGCAGGAGCTGGATCCTGTTTATGGCATGGTGAAGCCCATAATGAAAATCTGCATGCCTCAAACTCAGAAAATCATGGCGAAAAAAGGTTACTTAAGGGAATACTTAAAAGCTGCAATGGAAAATCCATGTACCACTTGGGGTCTATGTTCCCATCCTTCTCCTTTTTTGTATGGAGGAAAATAGAGGAGAGTAAATATTGTAACAAATCCATGGCCACCTAGCTCTCCTCAACTGTTGCTCTGAGCCAAAGGACCCTGGCCCTTTGAGCTATTTGAGACTGTCAGGTGTTAGCCTATGACTCACAGCTGAGCAGTTCTGCTTCCATCCAGCAGACAGCAGCAGTATGTATGTGCACGCATGTACACGCACATACACACACACACAAGCACGCATGCCATTTGACTGCAATATTTATTGAGCCAAGTGAGCAGCAGTAATCTTCACACTCTCCTTTCTAGCCCGAATCTCTCCATCCGGTGCCAAATCTTCCCCTGAACATAAGGACGTGTTTTGTATTCACTGCACACCTGCGGGTATCAGCGTGAGGTCTGCGCTGAATGAATGGCTCTGTCCTTAAGTTTGAGTCCTTTGAAGTGTAAGATGCTTGCCTGTGGCTGCAGGTCAACGTGTCAGGCTTCTCATTAAGTTTTAAAATGTAGAGGGGAAAGAAAGGGTTGACTGAAATGTCAGGCAGCGGCCTCTTGTTTCCACGGCTATCAAAGAGCAAGTTGAAAATAATAATAATAATAATAATAATAATAATAATAATAATAATAATAATAATAATAAAGCCCTGTTAGCTGCACAGGTCTTTTCCTTCTTTTGGATTGAATGTGATAAGAACTTACATAAAGAAAAGGCCACGTTGTCTCTGGCTGGATTTAGCACTGGCTCTTGGCAACCCTTTATCACAAAGGCAGCTTGCTGAGAAATAACACTTTACATTGCCAGGGCCAAAGCAGATGGAGGCTTGGAACCTTTGCCTCCCTCTTACGCTTCTGTGCTGCTGCTGAGATCTGGCTCGGCCTGTGGTCCCCACATTCACATCAGGTAACTTCAGAGCAAAAGAAAGCGCTAACGTCTGGGAGAGATTTAACCGAGGAAAATCCCAGGAGCTGAGATTAGGCCGCATGACATTTACAAATGGCCACACTAATTACCAGCTACTGGGAGAGTAAATCAGGTTGGCCCGGCCCATATTTCAAAATTTGTTCCAATGCAGAAACCCCCTTCCCTGTCTTTGCTTTTATTCTGGTTTAATGAAATGAATGTTACAGCCAGAAAGACGGAGGGCCCAATCCTGCAATGGGGCTCTCTGGTTCACTGGGGCCCTCGCTTGCTCTGAGGTCCCTGGAAATCTGTGACATTGTTAAGGAAGAAGCTGACATCTCTGAGAACAGTGTATTTTCCTTTTCAGGGCCGAATCCTGAGATGTGCCTAGCCCACTCTGCACCCACTGAGACAACAGGCACTGCACAAGCTCAGTCACTCTTAGGATAATGTCAATGATATGAAGAAAATATCAAAAATAAAAGCAGTGCCAAGCTTCAAAGCTGTGTAGATCATACACATGACTCACAAAGCTTCCTCGGCAGAGCCAGATTCTCCACTCTTGCTTCCTTTCACTGTGTGGATAAAGCTTCTTAAAACAAGGTAAGAAAGGAACAAAGAATGAAAAGATGTAGGCTACTGTCACTACAGGAGCAGAGGCAAGGCTGCTTTGGCGTGGTTTCTGCTGATGAGCAGGCTGGATCACGTAGCAGGCTGTGACGCGTGCTTCCTGTCAGCTGACACTTAGTTGAGGTGCAGTGTTTGATGCAACTGAATGGTGGATGTTTCAGTGTCCGGAAGGTGACTGTCTTAGGGAAGCACTGAGGAAGCATCAGGGTGTAAACAGAAGAAGCATGTTCTAGAGAAGGGTGATGTGGAAGATGGATGGAGCCCAGCAGTGGAATGGGGGGGGCAAGTGGGGGAATTTGCCCCAGGCCCCGGGCTCCGCAGGGGCCCCCACGAGAACGGCCGAGGCTCACTCCCCGGCCCCAGCCAGACCCGACCCCGCTCCAACCCTCTCCTGGAGCCTCAGTGCATCCAGGAGCTTCCCGGGACAGTGGCAGCGTGGCTCCGGCGGGGCCCCTGAGTTCCGCCCCGCTCAGAGGCGCATGGTAAGGGGGCGGGGCTGCGAGCTCCAGGCCGAGCTCAGCTCCCTCCGCTTGGCCCGGAGCTCGCAGCCCTGCCCCCTGATCACGTGTCTCTGAGCGGGGTGGAGCTCAGGGGCCCAGCCGGAGCCACGCTGCAGCTGTCGAGCGAGGCTCCTGGATGCACTGAGACTCCGAGTGAGGGGCAGAGCCGGGGGTAAGGGTCCGGGGCCGGGGGGGGTTGGCTAAGGGGCAGGAAGTCCCAGGGACAGTCAGGGCATAGGGAGGGGACAGAGGTCTAGGGGTGGTCAGGGAATCAGGTGGTTGGATTGTGGGCATTCTGGGGGTCTGTCAGGACTCAGCAGGGAGTAGATAGGGGACAGGGAGCAGGGGTGGGGTCCCGGGGTGGTGGTTGGGGGGTGGTCTCTGGGGGATGGTGCAGGGACAAAGAGTAGGATGGGTCGGGGATTCTGAGGAGGGCACAGTCGGGGGGCAGGAAGTGGGTGGGGGTCAGATAGGGGGCAGGGCCAGGCTGTTTGGGAGGCACAGCCTTCCCTACCCTAAAGCTCATTCAGCAGTTTGAGGCTTGCAGAAGAGCCAAGCTGTTAGCTTTTCCATTAGGGCTACCATCCCTTTCACTTCTCAAATGCCAAATTATAGTCTATATTTAATTTCAGTACCATAGGGAAATTCATGTCAGGGGAGGGTAGCTTCCTTTAAAATTAGCCACTGGGGGAGGGATCACATGAGAAGACCAATATCCTTCCCAACCCTACCAAGGGAGACCCCCTCCCCTGCATTCCCTGAGGCTTGAGAGGGGTTAATTCAGTGGTTCTCAAACTTTTATACTGGTGACCCCTTTCACATAGCAAACCTCTGAGTGCAAACCCCCCTTATAAATTAAAAACACTTTTTTATATATTTAACACTATTATAAATGCTGGAGGCAAAGGGGGTTTGAGGTGGAGACTGACAGCTCATGACTCCCAGTAATAACCTTGTGACCCCCTGAGAGGTCCTGACCCCCAGTTTGAGAACCCCTGGGTTAATTTAATTTTAGCACCGTGTCCATTCACATGCATGTGCTATTTTGAGCATTTCAGTTTTCGCAACATAGGCTCATCCCAGATTCTGGAACAAGCTCAAATGCTCAGTTTGTGGAGTATGTACATAAGCGATACTAAAGACAAACCCACAGTAACCGTCTCCTGTTTGTGAGGGACCCCATGGAGCCAATCTCTAGGAAAAAGATAAATGCATGGAGGTTAAGTCCATTAATGGCTATTAGCCAGGATGGGTGAGGAATGGTGTCCCTAGTCTTTGTTTGTCCAAGGGTGGAGATGGGCAGAAGAGAGATCACTTGATCATTACCTGTTAGGTTTACTCCCTCTGGGGCACTTGGCATTGGCCATTGGCGGTAGACAGGATACTGGGCTGGATGGACCTTTGGTTTGACCCAGTATGGCTGTTCTTATGTTCTAACCTAAATGAACCCAAAGTTATGGAGACAGATATGAGTCAAGGAAGCCAGCAGAGTATCAGAAACCTGGAAAAATCTCTGACTGGATGGGCTCGGGCGTTTGGTCACAAGCTGAGGTGGTTCAAAAGTTTTGGATATTTTTTAAGCAGAATTTTTTTATTGTTTTTTTAAACAATCAAACACAGCAAGCAGCAAATATTTGACCACACATTTGTGAAACCCCAAACCATATTCAAGTTTTGGCAGTCTAATTTCAGCTTTTCAATTAAAAGCCCACAACAAATTTTGAAGAAAAGCAGACATTGTCCGTGATTTTTTTCTGCTTTTTAAAAACCCCTAGTTTTCGATCCAGAAAAAGTTTGGCGGAAAATATTTGTCCAACTGTTTTAATGAGCTTTAGTGCCTTTTAGCACTAGCTGATGGTGAGAACCAGTGATATCTTGTAAAGAAGTTTTCTCAAAACTGGGTTTGTGCCAAAATGCAGAAGGTTTATTTTTCCCAGGGCCGCCCGTGGGTGCGGAGCAAGTGGGGCAATTTGTGCCAGGCCCTGCAGGGGCCCCCAACAGAATATAGTATTGTATAGTATTGCTATTTTTTTTATGGAAGGGCCCCTGATATTGCTTTGCCTCAGGCTCCCTGAATCCTCTGGGCAGCCCTGAGGGGGGATAGAGCAGTGCTTCTCTCCCTTCCATTTCTCTCCCCAAGTCCCTCCCAAGTCAGGTCCCACTTTTCCCCACTCAATCCGGCTCCCCACACACCTCTTCACTTCCATCCCTATACTACAGGAACCAAATGGAGACTAGCCAGACTACTGAGAGAGCTGATGAGGTGAGTGATTATGAGGGGACAGAGTGATGATAGGAGGTTATAGGGGGTTGGTTTTGACTGGGAAGACCTGGATAGGCTGGTGTGGGCTGTGTGATCGACAGCCTGGGAAGAAGGGAACTGTGATGGGGAGTACAAACCCAACACTGGGCCTGGAGGGGTTAAAGGACAATGCTGGGCCATGGTAGCCTCTCCAGACCTGCAGAGCATGCTCCAACTGGAGAGGAAGCTTAAAAGACAGGAAGGAAAACAGACTGACCCTGACGGTTCCCAAACAAGGGAGCCGAAGAAGTCACCCTGTGAGGAATAGAACCACCTACTGAGCCCAGTTGGGGCTGGAAGCATAGTTGTCTTTTCTCTTTCTACTGTTATCTGATATTGGACTGAGCTATGGGGAGAGACATAGGTCTTTTTGTATACCTGACAGCCTTAGGGGCTCAAAACACAAATTAATTCAAAACTAACCAGTCTCTAATATGTATAAATACAAATAATATCTTAGAAATGTGGTTTTAAAATATCAACAGGGAAATATATGTCTTTAGAATACGGCTATATATTTTAGTATATCTTTTAAAATTTTGCCATTCATTTTCTTAGAAAGTGCCAAGTAGCTTTATTGCAGGAAACTCATGTAGCAGAAAATCAGGAAAGCCAAGGCAAAGAATGAGTTACAGCTGGCAAGGAATGTTAGGCCTTGGCTACACTGGCGCTTTACAGCGCTGCAACTTTCTCGCTCAGGGATGTAAAAAAACACACCCCTGAGCGCAGCAAGTTACAGCGCTGTAAAGCGCCAGTGTAAACAGTGCCTCAGCGCTGGGAGTACAGCTCCCAGGGCTGTAAACTAATCCCCACGGGAGGTGGAGTACATGCAGTGCTGGGAGAGCTCTCTCCCAGCACTGGCGCTGCGACCACACTCGCACTTCAAAGCGCTGCCATGGGAGCGCTCCCGTGGCAGCGCTGTACAGCTGCAAGTGTAGCCATACCCTCAGAGATAACAAGGAGGGGTTTCTCAAACCAGTCAGACAAAAAAGAAAGATCAGGGATGGTGTAGGTTTGCTGCTCAGTGAAGAAGGTGCAGTGGTAACAGAAGATGACAGGAAGGCGGAGCTGCTCAGTGCCTACTTTTGTTCAGTCTTCTCACAAAAAACATGTGAGCTGCCGACAAGCAAAGTTACCACAGACAATAAAGGGGAAGAGCTGCAGATCAAGATAAGTAAAGAACACGTCAGAGCTCCTTTGACCAATTTGAATTAATTCAAGTCAGTGGGCCCTGATGCTGTTCACCCCAGGGTGCTGAAGGAATTAGCTGAGAAAATCTCAGAATCACTGGCAATAATATTTGCTAACTCATAGATGACAGGAGAGGTCCCAGAAGATTGGAGAAGAGCAAATGTAGTGCCCATCTTGACAAAGGAGATGCCAAGGAACTATAGACCAACCAGCCTGACCCGGGAAGCTACTAGAGCAGGGGTAGGCAATCTATGGCACATGTGCCAGAGGTGGCACACGAGCTGATTTTCAGTGGCACTCACACTGCCCGGGTCCTGGCCACCGATCCATGGGGCTCTGCATTTTAATTTAATTTTAAATGAAGCTTCTTAAACATTTTTAAAACCTTATTTACTTTACATACAACAATAGTTTAGTTATATATTATAGACAGAGAAAGAGACCTTCTAAAAACATTAAAATGTATTACTGACACGCAAAAACTTAAATTAGAGTGAATCAATGAAGTCTCAGCACACTGCGTCTGAAAGATTGCCAACCCCTGTACTAGAGCAATGTATGAAACATTCAGTTTGTGAATTCCTGGTGGATGAACTGGTGATCACTAGCAGCCAGCATGGATTTACTAAGAACAAATATTGCCAAACCACCTTGATTTTCTTCTTTGCCAGGGTGACTGGTTTTGTGGATGGGGGAAATGCAGTGGACATAATATACCTGGACTTCAGCAAGACTTTTGACAGAGTTCCACATGACAGTCTGACAAGTAAGCTGCAGAAATGCAGGCTCAACAGAACTACCATTAAGTGGATAGAGAATTAGTTAAACAACCTCAAACAAAGATCAGAGGGGTAGCCGTGTTAGTCTGGATCTGTAAAAGCAGCAAAGAATCCTGTGGCACCTTATAGACTAACAGATGTTTTAAAACATCTGTTAGTCTATAAGATGCCACAGGATTCTTTGCTGCTCAAACAAAGAGTAACTGTTAATTAAATGATATCAGACTGGAGGGAGGTCTTAAGTGGGGTTCCACAGGGATCTGTTCTGGGTCTGGTGTTGTTTAACATCTTTATCAATGACCTGTATGTAGGAATAGAGAACATGTGATCAAATTTGCAGATGACACACAGCTGGGAGGGTTGCCAACATTTTGGAGGATATGGCTAGAATTCAGAGGGATCTTGATAAGCTGGAGAATTGAGCTATAAACAACAAAATGAAATTCAACGAAGACAAATGTTAGGTGCTACATTTAGGGAAGAAAAACCAAATGCACAAATACAGAATGGGGGACAACTTGCTTGGTAGCAGCACAGTTGAGAAGTATCTGGGAGTGGATTACAAGCTCAACATGAGTCAGCAATGCAATGCTGTTGAAAAAAAAGAAAATTCAAGTTTCGGTTGCATTAATAGTGGCATAGCTTGCAAGTCATGGGAGGTGATAGTACCACACTACTCACTGCTGGTTAGGCGTCAGCTGGATTTCTGTGTCCAATTTTGGTCATCAATGTGTAAAAAGGATGTAGAGAAACTGGAAACAATCCAGAAGCAAGCAACAAAGATGACCAAAGGGATGAAATGCAAGCCATATCAGCAAAGGCTGAAGGAACTGGGTATGTTTAGTTTGGAAAAGATGAGATAAAGGGGGACACAATAATGGTCTTCAAATACTTGAAAGGCTGCCATAAAAAAAGATGGTGAAAATTAGTTTTCTCTTGCCACAGAGGGCAGGACAAGAGGCAATGGGTTCAAGCTACAGCAGATTTAGATTGAATCTCTAGACAAACTTCCTAATGATAAGAACAGTAGGACAATGGAACAGACTGCCTAGGGAGGTTGTGGAAACTCCTTCACTGGAGGTTTTCAAAAGGAGGCTAGATAGCCATCTGTCTTGGATGGTTTAGATTAGCGGTTCTCAAACTGAGGATCGGGACCGCAAAGTGAGTCATGACCCCACTCTGGGGTTGCCAGGGCTCGCTTAGACTTGCTGGGGCCTGAGACCAAAGCCTGAGCCCCACAACCCAGGGCCGTAGCTGAAGTCCGAGCCCCACCACCCGGCGCTGAAGCCCAATGGCTTCAGCGCTGGGTGGCGGGACCCAGATTACAGGCCCCCTGCCTGAGTCTGAAGCCTCTGGGCTTCTGGTTTGGCTCCCGCAGTGTGGCAGCAGGACTCAGGCAGGCTCAGGGTTCAGTCCTCCCTCCTGTGGTCATGTAGTAATTTTTGTGGTCAGAAGGGCGGCTCGATGCAATGAAGTTTGAGAACCACTAGTTCAGACACAGCAAACTCTGCTTCTTGGCAGGGGGTTAGACTAGATGGCCCTTGTGGTCCCTTCTAACACTATGATTCTATTGTTCTTTCTCAAAAACCCATTCCTGTAATACTGGGATGGAATTGGAATACTACACTAGATAGACATGGACAAAATCAATTTCACTTGACCCAGAACTCAAAGCGCAATAGGCCAACCCTCAATATTAATGAATTAACCGATTCAACTGTCTCACCTTTAAAAGAATGTGTTGAGAAATATGAAAACAAAAGTCACTTTGTAGGAATTACTTATAGGTGGTTTAATGCTTTAAACCCTTTCAATCTCAAAGAAAAAGGGGAAAAGAGACTTAGCGTTACTATCTCAGCAGAAACCTAGGATGCTATCTGGCTTAATGTGAAAGATACTTCAAGTTCTTAATCCTTGTGATTCTTCTGGACTCCAGAACGATTGTTTATGGTTAGATTGGCAACATACGCAGAATGTGGGAGATGCAAACAACCACAGGACAACCTTTTGCACCTCCTCTATGCCTGCCAAAAATGCATGTATTCTGGAATACCATATTCAGTGCTCTCTCCGAAACGTTAAGTGTTGCTATCTTTCATTTCCTCTCCAAGCTTGTGTATTTCAGAGGTGCTGGATGAGTTGGCATTACCAGTGGACATTAAGAAATGGATTGCAGTAATTATTTTAGTGACCAGAATTGTTATTCTGAGAAAACGGAAATTTGCAATTCTTCCTAATACACAAGCTGATCTAGTGAGCTCTCTACTACGTCATTAAAAGAAAAAAAAATGACTCTGTCTAATAGGAGCACTTGGAAAAAATATGAGGCTGCCTGGTCACATATGAAACAATTGCATAGTTTTGCAGTTTAGAATATATTAGTCCCCAGTACTCATAGGATATGTCCTCGCTTATCTATTTAGCCACTTTAATAACTGATGCTCAGCTTGACCTCTACAGGTTCAGGGCTTTTCTTTCTCCAGGTTTTGCAAATAATGAACATTGAGTTTTGTTATTTCTATGCTATTTCCATATTCTGCATGCATGTTTACATGTTTTGTTACGTGTTTATTCTTTATATAAAAACAAAGTTAAAAAAGAACAATTTCCCCAACCCTTTGGCTCACTGACCACAGAGATCACAGCACTATGGGGAGCTCCTGATGCACCGATGCCTCAGCCCAGATACAATTGGCCCTGCTGTCCCAGTGTGCCAGAGACCTGAGGCAGTAGGAGCCCTTCAAGTGCCAATGCCTTGTTGTGGAGACAGTGGGCTCCCAGACCACCTATACAGCTATGGCCAACCTCCAGCCTAACCACACACGAGCACCTCCCCTGTGATACTAAGCACTCCTGAATTCACCCCCTACACAGTACTGTCATATTTGTACATAATATGCCTTGTGAAGTATCATTTGAAAACTAGTAACTCATTGCTCATTAATATTCTTGCATGATGTACTCACAGGTTGTGTACACAAATTTATGGATATTGGCTGGAGTTATGACTGAAGTGTGTAAACCAGGCATTTCAGGGAAAGTTTGGTAACACGTCTTCCTTAGACAAAGGAACGTATATTTAATTCTCTTTCCAGCCCGGTCTTCAGGCAAAGACAATGAAGGTCCCTTTTTTACATAATAAGTAAACTATTAAGCTAACAAGTGGGAGAAGAAAGAGCAAGGAGATTCCTTCACCACCAGACTTAAACAAACATTTCAAAGGTTTACTGGTCTATAAAGACAGGGGGTCTAAATCTCAGGGTGATAAGCAATTGAATCCACTGATTGTGTACAATAGTACTGTATTATAAAAGTGTATCAAGTGAGGTCTTTTCTGAAAGTTAATGATACACTGGTGAATAATCTCATTTTGAATTGTCTGTATTAACACAATATAAGGAATTATGGATACTCATTGGTATTAGGCTTTCCTGTCTGTGACCAAACAAAGGGAGAAACAGACTTTCCTCCAGCCTGGAAGGAAGGGAGCTATCTTTCTGTCTCCAAAGAAATTAAGCAAGGTGGAATCAAAGCAATGGAAGCCCTATTTACATAGAAATCAATAGAGGGATGTGAAGCCCCCAGGAAGGGAAAAACAGCATGAGGTCATCCAGTTGCATGAAACAAGTTATTTGAACTTTGGAAGATATAAGCAAGGACAGACGACATCTTCCTCATCCAGCACTAGACAGACACAAGGGAACAGAGCTCTTGCAAGCTGAGAAAGGTGGATCCTTCACCTGTCATGGGGTTTGAAGTCTCTGGAAACTGAATATACATGAGAAACCATCTTGAACCAAACATATATCTTGCTAGATTATGTTTTTGATTTTGAGATGGGTGTGTGTTTTCACTTTTATTAGCTTGTAACCCTTTCTAATTTTATTCCTTTTACTTGGCATCACAATCTATGTCCTATTGCTAAAAGTCTGTTTTATTTTTACTATGAACCAACTCCGTGCTGTGCTTACATGGAAGGGTGTATTTATCTGTTAAGCTAATAAACTGTGATGGGGGGTTGTGTCTTTATTATTTCTCTGAACTGTCCAGGAGAGGGCTGGACATTGCAGAGCAACCGATTTTGTGAAAAGTTGGGACTGGGAGTGTGTTGGGGTCACCTTGCTGTTTGTAACCAAGGCTGGAGGGAGCCAAATTGGGAGTGTGGGGCTGTACACAGAGCTGCTGAACTAAAGCTGTCTAGTACCTGGACACTGGGGGTGTGACCTGCAGGTTTGTGGCCTGATTGTGAGCATTCCACGTTAGGAGGTACAGCAGCAAACCATTGTAAGGCACACAGGATTGCAGGGCAAGGGATGACACAACTCCTCACTGGTCTGCATTGCACCTCAAACCCTGCGGCACCCTTCCCCCCACAATGGCACCCAGTCTTCCCTCCCATCCCACACACTACTGCTAAACTTCTTATCCCTGCAAGCTCACGCTTCCATCTCCAGACATTCTCCATGGCTGTTCACAGCCTGCCCCTGTGCTGTCATGCTGGCTTAGCAGTGGTATGTGCACAGCGCAGCTACAGACAGCACTGGGCACAAAAAAACAATGAACATTTTCAAAAATAGTTGGGCTTAGTCAAAATTTAGAGGAGAAATTTCCCAAATGTTCTGGGTGGGATTTTCAAAATGGTAACTCTTCTGTGAGAGCCACGTGAGGTCTGGATACCCTGAGGGTAGGTTCACACTGCAGTCTGGGTGTGTGTCTGCAGCACATGTAAACATCTTAGCTGAGCTACCTTCAATCTAGTTAGCTGGGGTACCAACAGCAGTGAAGCTGAGCCCACACAGACTGTACAATCCAGCCCAGGACCCTGGGTACGTACTCAGGTGGCTGGTCTGTACTGATGTCCATATTACCATGGTTTCACTGCTATTGGTACCCAAGATTCATTAAAGCTAGCTTGAGTGCGTGTGCACATGCTGCAGTCACACCTCTGATTGCAGTGCAGACATACCCTCGGTGACATTAACACTAGCCATGCTATGTGAAGTACTAAACCCTGTCAGGTTTGCTAAGCAGATGGTTATATTTACCACATCAAGTTCAAATTCCTCTACTTGTCTGAGGTGGTGAAGGGGAATTAAGCGTACAAGATTTAAAGCACAGTGTTGATTTTATGTTAGAGGAAGCCAGGAAAATGTGAGCAAAGGGGGCAATTTTTTAAAAACATGAAATGTTTAAAGTGTTTCCTATTTAAAAAAAAAAGGTTTGCTCATCCAGACACACATCTGGCTGTTTTAATTTAAGGGTATCAGTACTTGCATTACCCCCTGGATTGCCCAGTCTGGTCTCAGGCCTCCAGCTGTCACCTGTCTCTGGGCAGAGACCCTTGTACCGCTCTGTTCTGACTGGGGTTTACAGGCTGCATAGCTCCTTGCCTACACTGTGATATCCTCAGCAAGCCAGCTTGCCCAACAGCAGCACCTGGGCTGTGCTTTCTCTCGGAGGACAATGATTAATGTGTGTCAGCTGCTGCAAGTTACCAGGAAGCTCTTCCAAGGCAATGTACCTTTCTCCAAAGGGCAAAAGCCATCAGAGAAAAAATAAAATATAAACATTCCTCCTTACTTACTGTATATACCAGAAATTGCCCATCTTCCACACGGGGAGCCAGTGACCCCTCTCGCCCATCTGCAAAGGTTGGGGTCCCCTTAGGACCAAAGGTCCTGTCTGTTTGCTGAATCAAAAGGAAGCCCTGAGTCTGTTTAAACTCAGCCTTTATATATCCTGAGTTCTTCCTTTGTCTCTCGGTCACTGGAAAACCCCAGCTGAACCAATCTATGCAAACCATCCCAGGGGAGGGTACTGCTCTGGAGTAGGTTACAGTCTTGACAACTCACCTTAGTCCCCACCACCCAAATATACACTCTTTTGAGACCCTGGAGGCGCTGTAGTAATTCTCCAAGTCACAGGGCACCTCTGTCGCTACCCTGTGAACTTCACTGCCTAGCCAGTTCAGAGGGTCTCACAGTCACAAGTGCGCACTGGGCTGTTTCTCTTTCACCAAGGTGTGCATTTATTTCCTTCTTACATAATACTAATACTGTGCAACACAGGCTTATAGCAAGGCCAGGCTTCCCCACGGCTCTCACTTTCCAGCCACGGCTCACCCTCTGAGCTCCCTCTTGAGCTGCCCCTTGCTTCCTTTTCCTCTCCTTATATTCTCCCCCAATTACTTTATTAGCCTTGTGATTGTCACCCAGCTTCTCACAATCCCCTGCATCAGAAAGTGTGTAATTGCCTTCAGCTAGGCCTGCAGCCTTTGCCAGGCTGCAGCAATATCAGGGTGATGCTGATAGCACCCTGTCACACTGACTCCTGAAGCAGAACACAATCACATACAGAATATTCATACATTTCATACAGTGGTCCCCAAAGGCACTGTACCATGTTGCAATATCTGTCACACTTGCTTCCAAGCACACCTCTGCTCTTCCTGCAGCAGTGAAAGCTCTTCCTTCTTTCACCCAGGTCAGGAGAGGACAGTTCCAGGGGCTCAAGCTGGGTGGGGATGAGCACCAGCAAGAAGAAATCCTCTTTCCAGTTGCAGGGCTGCAAGGGATGGTGAGGGAGGGGGAATAGGATCTGATCAGCCGTTTCTTCTCCCTCCTTCTCCCTCCCCTTTTCCTCCTCCTCCACCCAGAACCTTGGTCAGCTCCTGAAAGGGGAGGGACAGAACTCTGCCTGCCTCCTTAGCTGCTCTGAAAATTTAATGAAGGCTGCAGTTTCTCTCCTCATGGCCGGAATGGCTGCAGCAGGTCTCAAAACTGTTTCACTTTCAGTGAAGTGGTGAGAGTCAGCAACAGTGGGGACATACTGTCGGTCAGGATTGGGATGCACTGGCAGAGGCATTGGTGGGTGCACCAGGACCTGAACAACGGGTGAGGTCGAAGATCAGGATTGAGATAGGTTAACAGATATGTCCAGGAGTGCAGTTGGAATGGCCGGGGGTATTGCGGGTCAGAGGGCTTTGGTGCATTGGCAGAGATGTGAGGAGGATGCTTCCAGAGCAGCTGTCTGCATTGTATCAGCCAGAGCAATTGTCCCTTCCCTTTTCATAAGCACAAAACTCAAACTCACAAATTTTTCATTAAAAACAAAAATGCAGTTCCTCAAACTCTCGTCCATTAACTATTCATCCTCAGCGCTGCAAAGGTGACATGAGGCTAGCAGCAGGACTATGTGGCAGCTGGAAATTCTGTTTCACAAAGAAGTTTGAAATCGGTCTTCATTCTGATTTGGAATGACACCTGAAAATTTCCTGCAAAGAAAATTCCAAAATAATAATAATAATAATAATTTCAGGTCCAATTACATGTTTTGTTTCAATTGTAGAGAGACAAGGAGGGAGAAGGAATCTTTTATTGGACCAGCTTCTGGTGAGAGAGAGAAGCTTTTGAGCTATGCCGAGCTCTTCTGGTCCAAAGTGGGCCTTCTTCCTGGGACCAATACAGCTACAAGAACACTTCTTTTAAAGTTGACTTTTATTTTGCAATATAGAATGTAATCTACATTTTCAAAAATTCAAAATGAAAAGTCATTTTGGAAGGAAAATTTTGAAATGTTTTGTTTTGAAATTGAAGAAATGAAAAAAAAAATCCTGCCTTTTTTCCTCTCCAACTGAGGAAAAAGGACTCAACTTCATCAAGTGTCTCAGTTTAGAGTGAACTGCAGTTTTCAGCAGAAAATGGCTCTGTCAAAGTATTTCTGACCAGCTCTACTGTACAGTAATTTGGTCTGCACAGTCATTGCATTCAATTCCAGACCTACCCCTACAAGGGCTTAGAAATTATGGTTACAGCTGCTAACGGATCAACTTCTCTTTTAAATTAAATGTCAAAATTTGTTGACTCGAGGTAAATGTTGACAAGAGAGAATCTCAAATTTAATATTAATTTGGAGAATAAGAGAAATTGAAAATAGCACTTGGAGAAATGCATTATTAATCAGTGTTTTATGTAATGACATTTCACAAGAGCTTCCTGAGTCTTCTGCCTTTAGTAATCAGTATCAGTTCTGCTGTTGCTTTAACCATCTTATCAAGGAGAAGAACTGTAAGATCTCAACAGAAGGAGGTATTGGTGACCACTGAAACCAAACAAAAGTTGGTCAAGATCTAGCCAGACTTGCCAATGCACAAATGACAAAAGGAAAGCAATGGGAAAGGAACTCTGAGTAAATATCAGTTTGCAGCCCCATCGAAGAAAGTAGAACAAAAGTGCTACTTATTACCAACACCTCTGAGACTGGGAGAGCTGTCAGTGCAGAAAACATCTCTTTCATTAAAGTTATCTGAACCAGTTTGGTTTCAGATATAAAAAGGGAGGAAACATTTTTCTTCCCTGATTGTATACATGCCCTGTGATTTATATTCTTTACGGCATTTTTATGAGCTTCTGTAGCACATCATAGAGTGTAATAACAGCATGGTAATTGTGTTGGCTGCATGTCCTGGCACTTAATTATAATCCTGTCATTGTCATTTGCCAGTTTGTCTAACAGAATAACCTTGCCATGTGGCTGACATCCAACTTAAAAATAAAGGGGAAAGAAAAAATGAAAGAAAAATGGCAAGGGAAAAAACAAACAAGTGTGATGTCAATATAAGAGTCGTACGCTTGAAGAATCTGTGAGGACACTCCAAAGACACGCATGCTTCCTGGAGCTTTGTTCATTGCATCTGTAGGATGCTTGCATGGGAGTTATGTGCACAAAAAGGACGCTCTGAGATTCAAACATGCTAAATGAATGTTGGGATTCAAAGCTTTTCTTTCTTTTCATTTAATTCTTTTTTAAAAGCTTACTAAAATCTTTTCAGTTCCAACCCAGGTCAAGCTAAGTTTCAGCTTCTGTGTCGGGCAAATAATTCCTTCCCTCCACGAACAGAGTTTGTTCTCCACCTTGAGCAGATACATCCACCACCATAAACTAACTTCTGCCTATGAAAAGTGACCAGCACATGACACACAAAGGAAAGCCTGAATAGAGAATGAAGTGACATATCAGTGAACTTCAAAAGTTCTCCAAAAACAAAGACTAGTCTCAAGGTTGGGAATCGTAACCAGTAGTATTTGGTATTTGTTGATTCCTTTATATTAATCCATCCATGCTTATGCTGACCAACAAATAATCAGTGGCCAACAAGACAAATGGCATCCATGATCAGACAAGGCTCACAACCCAGCCTGTGTCACTGAAATCTGGAAAGTCCAATATTAGTTTACCTGGTCACCTCAGGATATTAGATACATCACAGACCCAGACCCAGGAAACCTCAAATGTAAGAGAGATGCCCTTTAAACAATGTATTCCATAAGCATCCATGTAATCTGCAAGGCTAAGAACAGGTCAGCATGGTTATATGTTAATTTGAAGACAACCGTGCTATGAAGGTTTCCTAAAGAATCTGAGGGAGTTGTTCTCAAATGGTGTTGAAATTCTCAAGATGCAGGACTTCAACGTGTACTGACTAAAGCCAGTCAGAAAATGGAACTTGCATTCCACAGGAAACTCTGATATTTCAAAAATAGTTTTTGTTCCAAATTGGAATTAAAAGTTTAAACTTCTCACAGAACAGAATTTCCAAAAAGATTTTCAAATCAGAACCATCAATACATTTGGTTTTAATCATTTGGACACATCATAATATAAAATATAATGTATAATATCATATATAAATATATTAAAATATCCAAATGTAATATAAGTAAGTCAAAACAAAATATTATCTCTTCAAAATGAAAAGTTTTGACATTCTCACAATGAAATGAGAAAGCAAAATGATTTGTTTTGCCACTTTTCTGTCTAAAATATCATTGAAATCACATCCCCATGAAACATTTAGATTTCAACAAAATTGCATTTTCCAATGGAAAATTGTTCTGTCCATTTTTTTTTGTGACTGGCTCTAATTCTGACGGTGTTCAATACTCAGGCTCAAAACTTCTCATTTATCCTTTCTATCACAGGTTGCTCTCATGCAGTCTCTGGAACAGCTCACTTAGGACCCCATATTCCAAACCTGATCTTTAGACTGGATGTGGACACAGGTGCAAAAACATTATCCAATGTCTTGTTTAGCCATTATCCTCTCTCTTATCTCCAAGCAAGGAGATGCTGCCATCATGGCCTGCCCTTGGAAGCTCATACATGCATCTGACGAAGTGGGTATTCACCCACGAAAGCTCATGCTCCAATACATCTGTTAGGCTGTAAGGTGCCACAGGACTCTTTGCTGCTTTTACAAAGCAGGTGGATTTGTATCAAGCTGGAACTGATTATCTTATCTGTCAGCTATTTGTGACTGTCTTGGAGGCTGCATAATCTGAAGAAAATGTCCACAGAACTGGGGGTCAGTAGCTGTGAGTTATAAAATCATAGCTCTGCTACTGACTTACTGTGTGACCTTCAGTGAGTCATTTTACCTCTTAAGCCCTCACTTTCACCTTCTGTAAAATGTAGGTAATTAAACTTGCAGGACCTGATGAACCAGTGAGGACTAATGCATGTTTCTTCAGTTCTTTGGATATGTCAAGTTGTAGATAAGATTTGTCTATATTAAAACTTGCACCAATTCAACTTGTTCTTAAAGCAGTTTAGTTAAACTAATTTAAAGCCCTTTGTGGTCTCTCTTAAATTGATTTAAACCTGGCTTAAAGATTAGCAACTTAAGTAGAGCTAGTTGTGAAATAGTTCCTTCCCCCCTGTAGCAGGGTGAGCACCCACTCTGACCCTGGAGGGGTTGGAAAAGCCCTACAGAGGGCTGAGGCTGGGCAAGGTAAAACCCTGGCTGATTGGGGGAAGTGGCTGCAGCTGGGGCCACGCCCCAAATTTATAAGAAAGCCAGGGAAGCTAGAAGCAGTAATTTCTCTCTGACTGGAAAGGGAGACAGGCCTGGCTGCTGGGGAATTCACCCAGGGGACCTAGAGTGAGACAGGGCTGGGAAAAGGCCTTAGGAGCTGGGAAGCCCTAGGCCAACAACTCCCCAGGCTAGAGGGCCTAGTTCTAGGCCCACCTAGGTATTGGGCTTGCAGAGGGGCAGCCTGACGGTGGGTAAAGGCAGGCAGTCTAGACTGCTTTGCCTATGATGAGTGGTGGCTACTGCAGTCTGCCCCGGTGAATGGGGGCTAGATGGAGACTGGGCAGTAGTCAAAACTGAGGTGAAGTGGGGATAGTGGGTTGGGGGCTCTCCTGGGAGGGGGAGACCCACATTGGTGGGGTACTGCCAGGGAGTAGCACCCCAGTTAAAGGGGCACTGGGGTCCAGGGAGGGACATGGGGACCAGAGGACAGGTGGATCACCAGCCTGCAGAGGGTGCTCTGGAGCTGGAAGGAACTAATTCCTGGAAGTCACCAGCAGGAGGTGCCACAGGGGTGAGTCCACATGTGTCTAAACCCCCTGAAAATTTGTATTTTCATCAACAGAAAAAAAAATCTAAATAATTTTGTCCACTCTCACCCCCAGATGTTTACAGATGAAAAATCTCAGATTTCTGGCAAAAAAAACTCAAATAATTTTGAGGGAAGCATATACTTTCCACAAAAAAATTCATTTTGTCAAACTGAATTTTCCATAAAATAACATTGATGGAAAATTTTCAAGCAGTCCTAAACTGAGCTAAGCTAAGTCAATATAAGTCAGGTTTAAACTGATTTATGAGTGTTTGCTCAAAAGTTTAAAGTAGTCTAACTTGATTTAAAAACAGATTTTAGCAATACTTGTGCAAGTTTTAATATAAACAAGCCTAGGCTTTATGGATGCCTATCCTGAAGATTACAGTTCCTGAGTCCTTTAGCTTTGTCTTTCTAAGACCAAGCTCTGCATTAATATCCCTTTTCCCAGGCACGCACATCACTAATTTTAGTATGAAATAAGATGGACTTGTGACAAATAAAGAAGGCACTGAGGGTACCTGACAATAATCAGAAATGGTCTACATCAGTTAACACTTTTTTAAGGAGATCCAAGCACCATTCATGGGAAGCACTTGCAATGCGTACAGGGATGTGTTCCAAGGTTTTTTAGAGTTGTGCTATAATCTGAAATAATTAGAGACCAATTGCCAATAGAGACAAAACCGCGTGTAGTTTTGCTTCTGCAAATATAAAGCTAGGGAGGGTTCTGATCTGGGCTCATTAATATCCCAAACCTAATGTTCAGGGTCTTGGATAAATGCTGCTGGATTTAGTCCACGTTTAGCTAACAACTTGGTGTTCTTTCTTCATCAATTCTTCCTGTCCTGAAACCATTTTCCCTTTCCTCTAGGATAATTTAAGCACGTTAATTAAGTGGACGTGAACTGAATCACAGACTTTCTAGCAGGGGTGAGAAAACCAGTTTGGAGAAAAAAAACACAGCAGCCCCTGTTGCTCCACTGATTCTTTGCTTATTAGTAAACCTGAACATGAGCCAAATCTTTTTCTAAATATGTTTGTACTGTGTTTGAAGCAATCTCCGTGTAATATCATATGCAGAAAAGTCACTGGGACACAGACATCTGTTGGCAAAGGATCCTCTATTCTTTGCAAACATCTCACATCTCAGACCTGACAAACTCACTACACCACACATGTAAGGTATCTACAGAAAGCTCATAAGTTGGCAGGGCTCGCTGAGATATATGTATTGGTAAGATTTAAGGAATAATGTGTTTTTACTGAAAATACGCTTTATGGATTTGGAGTAGAAATTCATCACCAGGAGATACCATGTCTAGGCGATGGCTCATTTGAGCAAGGGGGAGTTGTCACCCCACCTTGTTTGGCCAGTGATTCAATGCAAGGCTCAATTGTTTGGCATTGCACACTACTAAGACTTTGAACAGGAAACCAGCAGCAGCAATGACAAACAATCAAAACCACTTAAAGGTGAAAAAGAAACTTTACAACAAGATTGGGCTTCACCCTGTCTGTGAATAGGAACAGGCTGTTTTCAGTGTAACACAGAGGGAGAAGCACTCTATATTCATTCACTGAGGAGAAAAACCTCTTGTGAGGCAGGGATGCTTTCACAAATGTTGGGATCCTGGTTCCAGACAGCTCTGAAGCAGCATGCACTCTGGGGGCAAACCTACTTTATTAGCTAGGAAAGGTAGCTATTGATTAGTATAGACCCAGGTTCATGTTTTATTATTTTGTTTTGTATTGTAACCATTAGTTTCCACCACTCTCTTGGCTCTAGTTAAATAAAGCTTTATTCTTTCTTTAAAAACCTACTTTTGTTTTATTATAAGTGCTCATGATAGCTGTGTGATTTGCAGGAGCTCTAGTTTAAGGTAAAATTGGGGCACACAGCTCCTTTGGGTGCAGAGGACCTGGGATTTCTGTGAGTAGCCAGTGTCAAGGGATAGACATCACAGGGGGACACTTCAAAGGCATTTGGGGATGGGGATTCATCTACTGTTAACCTGCAAGGCAAAGACAGGGCTGGCATAGCCCTGAGGAGAGTGCTTGAGTGACTGAAAAACTAGTGGTTTTAGGGAGCTGACACCCAGACACCATGGGCAAGATTACCTCATGCTGGAAGCAGAGATAATAGGGTGCCCCAAAACTGTCACAGCCACTACTACCAATAACCACATTTCTGAAACAGAGCAAAACCTGGTTATATTTAAAGTGTTCTCACATACTCTTACCCTCTCACACTAAATTCCCTTTCTAACTAGCACAGAGGTGGGCAAACTATGGCCTGTGGGTCACATCTGGCCCACAGGACCGTTCTGCCTGACCCCTGAGCTCCTGGTCTGGGAGGCTTGCCCCTGGCCGCCCCCCCACTGTCCTCTCTACCCCGCACCCTCAGCTCACTGCGCCATGGGCACTATGCTCTGGACAGTGGGGCTGCAAGCTCCTGGGGCAGCACAGCTGCAGAGCCTGGCCTGACCCGGTGCTCTGTGCTGTGCAATGCATGGCTGGCTCCAGCTGGGCGGCACGTGCTGCCAGCCACTGATGCTCCAGGGAGTGGGGTTGGGTAGAGGGCAGGGGAGTTTGGGAGGTGGTCAGTGGCTGGGGGTGTGGATAAGGGTGGGGGTGGTCAAAGGGCGGGAAACAGGGATGTTGAATGGGGGTGGGGGTTCTGGGGGCAATCAAGAAGTGGTGGTTGGATGGAGCAGAGGTCCAGGGAGGCAGTCAGGAATGGGGGATTGGGTGAGTGGGGGTTCTGGGGGTGGTCAAGGAGTGGGAGGGTGGGGCTGGATGGAGCAGGGGTACTGGGAGGGACAGTCAGGAATGAGAGGAGGGATTGGATGGGGCAGCAGGGGGCAATCGGGGTGCGGGTTCTGGGGGTGGTCAGGGGACAGAGTGAAGGGGTGTGGATGGGCCAGGGGTTCTGGAGGGGGGTAGTCAGGAAGGAGGGGGTTGGATGGGGCAGTTAGGGGCAGGTGGTCAGGGGACAGAGAGCAGGGGGGTGGATGGGGCAGGGTTCCTGGGAGGGTCGTTGGGGGTGAGAAGAGGGGGGGTCAGATAGAGGGTGGGGGCTGGGACATGCCTGGCTGTTTGGGGAGGCGCAGCCTCCCCTAACCGGCCCTCCATACAATTTCTCAAACCAGATGCAGCCCTCAGCCAAAAAGTTTGACTGCCCCTGAACTAGCAGCACTTTCATGAGACATCTTAATCTTAGGCAATAAAATGTGGGATAACATAAACCTTATTAAAGCCAAATCTTTTCTGACATGGCGATCTATTCTGAGAAGGGTCTATAACCATGACCATGGTTTCCCAGTTATTTCCCTGTCTCATGTGCACAGTTTACAGGCAAAAAGAAATATTCAGATAGTTCTGGATCTGAATCTGTTCCATTGAAGCTCGTGGCAAAACTTCCAGTGACTTCAGTAGGAGCAGAGTCTATCTAGGAACACTGAAATATGAAATGTCATAAGAAAGGCCCATCTCAGAGTATTTCTAGCCACATGTGGGAGTGCTTGAAAAGCGCTAGTCTGTATTTGCGAGATTCAGTCCCATTGAACGGCCCTGAGTGGTTTGGACAAGCTATGACTAAGTATTCATATGAGGGGAGAGGGAGAGCACTTATCTGAGTTGAATCATAACTCCAAACGCTGTAGTGTCACCGGCAATCATTTCTAGAAAACCAGGCTATGCTAGTGCTTCCATATTTCCCCCTTTCCTTATACACCTGTTACTTTGCCCTCCATAAGGCCATAATTACAACCTGGAATCCTCAAGTTCTCCTGTTTAAAATGAGAACTTGCCTTTCTGTTGACAGTTGTCAGTTTATTCACTGAGGCAATGCTCCCATAATGGCTCTCAGTAGCTAATGGACCCAATTCTGACCTGCCCCCAGCCCTTTTATGTTGCTTCTTTGTTCCATTTCTGAATGCACCCATGCAGGTGTCAAGTCTCATGCCTTTACCTATCCTAGGGCAGAATTCTGCAATTCGCCCACTCTTAGAATGAGCCCTGGGTAATGATATCCTGTATATCCACCATGCTTCACCAGCCGATCCAACTGAGATAGGACACCTGCAGGTCTTCCCTTTGGGATCCTGGGTGTATAGAGACCAAATAGCCTTCCTAAAGCAAAGTATTGTTTATTTTGCACTAGGAACAAAGCATTTAGAGAAAAGGGACTTTAAAACAATCTGCACCCAAGTCTGTTTTACCTAATAGCTTCCTATCCCCTGATGGCAATCTAGGCAGGCCTAGTGTCTTCAGACACTCCCAGCATGTGTCTCTCTCACTCTAAGTCTCCTACACAACTCCCCAGAGAGAATGTTCCTATTTAAATCTGCCATGTTTCTTTTGATCTCCATTGTGGGCATGCCTTTTCCTGACCTCGCATTTGTCTCTTAACAACCCTTAAGTGTTTGCAGAGCAGTGGCTCACTCTGAGCAATTCTTTTTCCTTCCTTCTTGTTTTTCCTACAGCCTCCTATTAAACTAAACCACCATATTCATACAGCAAACTTCCCAATAACCAGGTCAATATTTAGTATTCATAAATGATGACAAAGCAGCTCCACATCCGCCACAATGGAGTGATAACAGGCTGGAACAAAACTAGTATGAAAGTCCTACAGTGCATTCCCTCACAGCTACCTGCATAGGGACATACCAAAGATGTGGCCAAGTTTGAGAGAGGACATGATTGGGAGGAAGGGGCAGCATGGGCTTAAGTTAGAGCAAGTTTCCCTTGCCCCTACCCTAGGCTATGTTTCCTGAGTTGCACAGATCAGAGCTGGTATGTCTAAAACTCCCTCTCATGTGGAAACACTCTTTCCCTACATCCATTCTTTAACCATTTCCTAGTCTGAGCTGCAAATTCAGCACGTCAATACTAGTCTTCCAACGTTCCCCAAGATTTCTTTCTTTAAGACGAGGGGTTAATTAAAATGTTTCTAACAATGCTGCTGTTGGTAGTGTCTGTGGATCTTTGATGGGGCAGATTTAATGAAGAGTAGAGGATGAAAACAGCTAAGCAGCAAAACACACTGAAAAGCTGAAACATTGCAATAAATAAACCAGTGATTTCTCTCTCCCAGGTGTGGTTCTGCCTGTCATTGCAGTGGTCACTGTTATCTCCAGCCATCAGCACACATTCGTAGATCTATACAATGGACAGAACTAACAGTAAAAGCAGCAAAGAGTCCTGTGGCACCTTATAGACTAACAGACGTTTTGGAGCATGAGCTTTTGTGGGTGAATACCCACTTCATCAGATGCATGTAGTGGAAATTTCCAGGGGCAAGTATATATATGCAGGCAAGCTAGAGATAATGAGGTAGTTCAATCAGGGAGGATAAGGCCCTGTTCTAGCAGTTGAGGTGTGAAAAGCAAGGGAGGAGAAACTGGTTCTGTAATTGGCAAGCCATTCACAGTCTTTGTTTAATCCTGAGCTGATGGTGTCAAATTTGCAGATGAACTGAAGCTCAGCAGTTTCTCTTTGAAGTCTGGTCCTGAAGTTTTTTTGCTGCAGGATGGCCACCTTAAGGTCTGCTATAGTGTGGCCAGGGAGGTTGAAGTGTTCTCCTACAGGTTTTTTTATATTGCCATTCCTAATATCTGATTTGTGTCCATTTATCCTTTTCCGTAGCGACTGTCCAGTTTGGCCGATGTACATAGCATGTACATGTACATTCACCTGCACATCCACCAATGTAATATACGCCATCATATGCCAGCAATGCCCCTCTGCTATGTGGTCCAGAATGAGGCTGTTGAAGCCAGGAGAAGGTTGACTCTATTGAATACCATGATGGTTGGGTGTTACCCTGGGTAGAGAGTATGTTTGGTACCTCACAGTGTGGAGGGGTCTACAGTTCTGCATGTTGGGGCCTGCATGAAAAAGGGGAGAAGGAAGATAAGGTTTAGGACAAATACCGTCTGAGCCAAACATCTCATTTTTCCTGAAGACTGGTGAATTTAGGGCCCAATTCAAAGCCATGGAAGCCAACTGAAAGACTTCCACTGACTTGTGTGGGCTTTGGATAGGCTCTGAATTCATGATCCTAAATCAGCTGCTACTTTTTCCAAAGCATTTGCAAGCAGGCAGACTGGATGGCTCAGAGGCTTGACAATGTGGTAGAGAATGTTCCCTATTTAGGCTGCTGGCTCTAATTCAGCTCAGCTTGGTTGTAATTGAAAATTGTTAGGGTCTGCAGACATGAAATCAACTAGTGGTGCTCTGTGTATTTTCCAGAGTCCACATCAGAGAGAGAGAGAGAAATACCATCACTCCTCTTGAATTGGTGCAAGTGTGTTATTTGGTGCTGTATCATTACCCCCAGGCATTCAAAAAATCACAAGTCAAGCTCCCAGAAATTACAAGAGTGCCTCAGAAAAAATCACAAGATTTTAAAAACAACAAATCTTGGGTTCTTTTTATTTGCATTCTGGTGTTTGAGGCTTTCAGTGCTACATTCTCCATCTGTTCTCTGTAACCATGAGGCCTAGAAAAGTACCTTTAAAAAAAAAAATCTGAGAGTCTCACACATTGATGTGACTCGTGCTGGATCTTTAAATAAAAGATCAAATATCACCATCCTAATGATAAAATTGCGAGAGTTGGCTATATTTGATATATTGCACCTACTTATTCAGGATTATGTATCTACAACCTACAATTAAACATCACCACTGGTAGCAATCACACCTGGGTCAATTTCAGGAGAAAGGCCAGAGACTGAACAGCCACTGAAATTGAGCTAATATGCTTGTCCTCCAGATTGGATGGGATGAAGCATTTAAGGAGTCAGAGCTGGAAAAGTTGTACTGCCATTGACCAGGATGTTCTTACTCTGAAGTGAAATAGATTTCCGTTTGCAGGGCTGTTGATCTGAGCACTAAAGTCACATGAAAAGTTAAAAACTAACTCCAAAGTATTTGCAGGTTGCCCTACCCATTGTTTCAATATCTGCTCCCTAATATTGAATACATTATTAGCAGCTAATATATGGTAGAGCTAGTGTAGTGTAGAGAAAGCTTGAAATGGATTTTAGTGGGACAGTAGGGGATTAGGAGCCAGAATTAACTGTGTGTCCTTGAGCAATTCCTTTAACCTTTCTGTGCTTCAGTTTCCCCACCATCCTTACCAGGGTGTTGTGAGCCTGAACTGGACTGTACAAGAGATGGCAATCCTTGGATGGAAAGTATTATATGGCTCTGATCCTCCACCGAGACCTGTGGATCCTTGAGCCTGCACTGTTCCCAGTTAAAGTGAACGGAGCTCTGCACAAACACAGGGGACTGCCTGGGTGGCTTGCAGCCAGCATCAGGCCTACATGTGACAATTATTTTTATTATAACACATACATGCCACACATGACGCTGGGCTAGCCTTTTTCACAAAGGCACAAACCAAGTAAGACAGCAGCAAGTATGGAGGTGGAGCCAAAGCAAGCCGCCACTTCTCCACTCGGTCTAGGAAGGGAGTAAGCCAACAGTAGCCTGTCCAAGTAGCCTATGTAGAATTCAATGGGAAATTTAGACTTTTGGGGGGGAGACTTCGGGGGGAGAGGGAATCAAAAACTCAAAATGTTTGACTGAAAATTCCAAATCAGAAATGCCACCATGGTACTTCATGGAACTTATAGTTTGGGTGCCTTATGACCCCAAGGCGCAGGCTGCTGTGCCTGACTACATTTCCCATGATGCACCACAGGCCTCCTCTCTTACTGAGAGGCCATGATGCATCATGGGAGTCGCAGGCCAAGGTCCATCATTGGTAGATGTAGTCTAGCTACAGAACCTGACCCAAAGAAGAAAATGGGGAGATAAGCGCCTGAAAAACAACTTTCACGAGGTACTACTACAGTGGCTTATTTTTGGATGAAAACTGAAAAAAAACAGGAACATCTCAGGTACAGGTACCCCCATCCCCCAAAGAAAAGTCAAAAATTCACTTTTCATGAAAAAATGTTTTACGGAAAACTCAGTTTTCCATCAGAAAACAGTTTTGATGGAAAATCTGTAACCAGCTCTGTGGGTGACCAATAATTTTTGGGGCTATCAATTAATTGCAGTTAACTCATGCAATTAACTCAAAAAAAATAAAGGTGATAAAAATTGCAATAAATCAGTTTTAATCACACTGTTAAATAATAATAGAATACCAATTGAAATTATAAATATTTTAGATGTTTTTCTACATTTTCAAATATATTGATTTCAATTACAACACAAAATACAGTGTACAGTGCTCACTATATTTTTTATTACAAATATTTGCACTGTAAAAATGATCACAGAAACTGTATTTCAGTTCAGCTAATGCAAGTGTAAACTCTCATGAAAGTGCAATTTACAAATATATGGGGTTTTTCTGTTACACAACTGCACTCAAAAAACAAACAAACAATGTAAAACTTTAATGCCCACAAGTCCACTCAGTCCTACTTCTTGTTCATCCAATCACTCAGACAAACAAATTTGTTTACATTTACTGGAGATAATGCTGCCCACTTCTTATTACAGTGTCACCTGAAAGTGACAACACATGGCACTTTTGTAGCCGGTGGTGCAAGGTGTTTACATAACATACATGCCAAACATTCATATGCTCCTTCAGACTTCAAACACCATTCCAGAGGGCATGCTTCCATACTTTTTCTTTTGTTTACCTTTTTTACAATGCAAATATTTGTAATAAATATGAAGTGAGCACTGTACACTTTTATTCTGTGTTGTAATTGAAATCAATAAATTTGAAAACATAGAAAAACATTGAAAATATTTATAATAAATTTCAATTGGTATTCTATTTGTTAGCAGTGTGATTAAAACTGCGATTAATTGGAACTAAATTTTAAAATCATTTTACAGCCCTAATAATTATAGAAATCAGGACTAGCTCATTAAAGATTTGCCCCCCCCCCACCAAAAAATCCAAAAGGGGTAACTTGCAATAAATATGATCCAATAATGAATAACTTGACGGTCTATTGGCCAACCACCACCATTTAGGTGATCATTTACTTGATTTTTTAGTTTTCCTATAAGGCTTTTTAAATAGCCATCTAAATATTTATATCTGCATATATAATAGTTTGTTGTGAAGGATTTATTACACTCTTATAACAGCCCAATAGCGAAGTGCATTTACTCTATTCTGCGGGCTACCTATTTCATTGTGAATGATGTAGTAGATACTGTAGTCACGGTTTTTAAACACTGATATCTGCCCTGAGGTTTCCATGCAAATTTTCTTCATTAGTTATCATAGGTGCCGTCTTCCTCCTTTCCCCGGGGATGCTCAACCCCCGCTCAGCCCCAAGCCCTGCTCCCACTCTACTCCTTTCCCCAAAGCCCCACCCTTGCTCCTTCACACTCTGCCTCTTTCCACCCGCTTCTGCCCCTCCCCCAAGTGCTCTCCATCCCTGCTCCTCCCCCACCCACCCCCAGTGCCTTCTGCACACCACGGAACAACTGATTGTGGTGGGTGAGAGACACGGGGGGGGTAGAGGGAAAGCTGGCTGCTGGTGGGTGCTAAGCAGCCACTAATTTTTTTCCATGGGTGCTCCAGGGCTGGAGCATCCATGGAGTCGCCTATGTTAGTTATGACTTGTCATCAACTGGAACAAATGACAAACCCTGAAAATGATCTTCCTGTGATGAAGAGAGATGGACTAATAGATTTCAGAGGTCAGCATGCTGTCTCAGGGCTTATCTGCATGGGAAAATTATACCACTATAAGCCAACATGTGAATTTAAACTGATACAATTACTCTCCACATGGATATGCTTATTGCAGAATAAGAATGTCCTTTTTCAATTTAGTTTACATCTCTTGGGAAGGGGCTTAAACTAAACCAAAAAAAGCCACTCTCACTCCAGAATAGTGTGTCCACATGGGATGCTATACCAGTATAGCTACACTGGTTTAACTACAGCAGGATAATTGGTACAGCTATCCCATGTAGACATGCCCTCAGACAAAAATAAAATGCTCCTTTCAACACATTTAAAAGTAACATGAACACACATACATTGAACCAATATTTATGGGGTAGATTTTCCAAGCACTCAGCATTGGCCTACCTCTGGCAATGCAATGCAGACAGATTTTGAAAATCCCACCCTACATTGCAATTGTTTCTGTTGGAAGTCCCTGCATTCTAATTCAACCAGGGAACAGAAATCCGATCACGTGATTTAGCTCAAATTTTGACTGCTGTTTGCAGTCAACCCACAGAGAAAAACATTTGAAGAGACATTCAAATGAAGTAGGAAAATGAATAAACTGTAGGAAATTGTGAGCAGTAAAAGAATGTTAGTCGCATATATTATTCATTGCGAATTATTCACTCAGCTTCTGTCTTCATGGCAAAGCTCTGTAGAATGTAATAGCTTTGAAACCAATAGGCTTCTATACAAATGATGCTAAAAACCTACGTTATTCAATAGAAAATTTTATCCCTGCTGTAGAATTTGATGGGATAGTTCAGAAAGCCTATAGAAAGGAGTATAATTCCATTAAATGCCATAGGATTTTTCCATAAGGCTGTTCTCTGGCTGCTGTACCACTTCTGGAGACTGGCCCCTTTACCTAGGTGCCTCTGTGGTAGGGAACTCAAATGTCTAAGGGTAGATTTTCAGAAGAGCTCATCTCCCATTCAGGCCAAAATAAGGCCTTTCTGGTGGTACTAAGCAGAGAACATGGACTCTAAGGGGCCAGTTTTTTCACAAGAGCTCAGCATGCACCAGCTCCTGTTGTCATAGTCATAGGTCAAAAGGGACCACCAGTTCATCTCTTGCATAGCGCAGATCACAGGCCACTAGGAGTGCCCAGACCCCTTTGTGGGGCTTATAGGCAGCTTTTCAAATGATCTCAGTCACCACCCATGCTAATCACATTTGAAACTCTGGTCCCTAGTTCTTTATGGTGTCCCAAATTGGGTCCCCAAAATGGAGGCACCCAGCATCACTAGGAACCTGCGAATCATGACCCCAGGCTCTGGCTTTCTGGTCCTTCCTCCAACCCTCTGGTCTCACTGCCTCACCTCTGGGTTTCTGGCCAACCACCAAGCAGGATTTTCGCAGTCTTCCCTTCCTTCCCCCACGTAGGGGCCACTCCCCTTTCTGTTACTGCACATTAAACTGTGAGTTGAGGGTTTTTTGTGTGTGAGGGAGTACTTTGAATGAGAAATGTTCATGACTCTTAAAGAATTGATGATATATTTACAATGCATCGTCCTGTACAGATACCTTTATAAATAATGTACAGAGTGGTTATCATACATCAGCAGTAACAATTAGCCACATGACTAACACAACTAATCAAAAATGGATACACCACTGGTCCCCCAACCAGAACCCTCCAAAGAGAATGACCACACACAAATAGAAGAAAGGGGTTGTGACGAATGAGTGAATAGGCATCCACGTGCACAAAATGAAAAGTTCAGTGGCCAACCACACTCCAAAAAAGGGGAGGGGGAGAAAAGACACATAACAATAAAACACACAGACAACAACAACTGAATGCCAACCAAGTGTAGAAAGACCTGGCAATGTCAGCAGAAGTCCAAACAGGAAGAAGACCAATCCCCCCCCCCCCGCCCCACACTCCCTACCAGCAGGCTACTTATTTGTTTAATGATTCTGTTAAAATTTTCAAGTAACGTTTTTTTTTTTGGTTTCATGAACTTTGTTTTCAAAAAAAGGCCACTTTTCAGCAACGTTGTTTTGTCTGTAAAATTCCACCTAAGTCTAAATAAATCATAAGGCTAAATAATGCATGAATATGTGAAGGTGTTACCGGCTCACCGTGATGCATGTGGAGTTGCTCTGTCATTAATTCATGACCATGGTGTGTTGACCTGCTTATTGGGAGGTTTACTGTATTAAATATATTGGGTTAGTTTACAATGAGTTTTATGGAAAACAAGCAGGAAGGAGGAAGAATAGCTCAAGATAAGCCACCTGCAGCAAACAATTGAGGGTGGTTATGGGACAATGGCAGACCCCTTGGCTCTAAAGCTTCTGGCTCAACCTCCTGCTGAGTTCACCAGGAGGGCAAAACCCCAGGAACTGACAAACACAGAGGGGCTCTGCCTAGATTATATGGGACTCTGTCTCTTAACAGAGGAGCAGCTGTTCAGGAGTTCATCTGGGGGAGCACACTAAGACGCAGGCACACAATGGGATGGCTGAAGATGACCTAGGCAGGCCTAGCTTCATCACAGAATAGGTAGGCTCGGGGTAAAACAGCATGCCTGTAATCTGTTGTTTTAAAATCCTACTTTTTAAATGCTTTGTTCTTACTGTCAAAATGTAAACACCACTTTCTGTTTAAGAAGGCTGCCTAGTCGCTCGGTACATCACTGATCACAAACTCCTAAAAGCGAAGAACCACAGGTGTTGAACATAGTCCAGGGCCTGGTCTCAGAGTGGGAGAATTGTGTAATCCCATCTAGGAGAGAGGGGAAGGCATGAGGCCTGGTACCTGAAGGGATGCATTCAGAGAGACCGGTGAGCAGGACCAGATTAACTCTCCTGTGGGCCCAGGGCTATTAGATTTTGTGAGGCTCCTGTATACAAGTCTTTTTCCTGGGAGGAAGTTTGGTGCAGGAGTGGGTTGGGGCAGGGGATTGGGGTGCAGGAGGGGGTGCGGGGTCTGGGAGGAAGTTTGAGTGCAGGAGAGGGATTCTGATCTGGGGCAGGGGGTTGGGTGGAGGAGGGGGTGCAAGATGCAGGCTCCAGCCAGGAGGCGCTTACCACAGGCAGCTCCTGGACGGTGGCACAGCAAGGTTCAGGCTGCCAGCCTGCCATAGCCCCATGGCACTCCCAGAAGCGGCTGGCTGCTAGCACATCTCTGCGGCCCCTGGGAGAGGGAAGCAGCGGGTCTCCATGCACTGCTTGCACCCACAAGCGCCATCCTCATAGCTCCTATTGGCTGGTTCCTGGCCAATGGAAGCTGTGGGGAAAATTCTGGAGTTGAGGGCAGCGCGTGGAGCCATCTCCCCACTGCCAAGGCCGCAGAGATATGCTAGCAGCCAGCCACTCCTGGGATCGGCATGGGGCCACGGCACACAGGCAAACTGCCTGGGCACCCCTTTTAGTGGTCCAGAGATCGCTGCCTGTGATTTATTTTTGCGAGCCCCCCCTTGAGCTGGGGCCCTGGGCTGCAGCCCCTAAAGCCACTGGATTAAGGCAGCTCTGCCACTGAGGGGACAGAGGTGCAGTTGGCACTGTAACCTTGACACTCACTATTATGGGTCTTGGATATAGAGGCAATTACAGATCTCATAAAAGTGAATGGACATGCTTGATACAGAGCTCTCAATCTTCAAAGCACTAAAACAGTGAGGGCTTGTTTACATGTGGTGTTATCCCTGATTAGCTCCAGAGTAAGAGTGTCCACACCTGAAGTTAATCAGAGATGGTTAATCAAGGATAATTGCATGTGCTGACAAGCCCTTTCATAGAGTCATAGACTAAGGTCAGAAGGGACCATTATGATCATCTAGTCTGACCTCCTGCACAATGCAGGCCACAGAATCTCACCCACCCACTTCTATAACAAACCCCTAACCTATGTCTGAGTTACTGAAGTCCTCAAATTGTGGTTTGAAGACCTCAAGCTGCAGAGAATCCTCCAGCAAGTGGCCCGTGACCCATGCTGCAGAGGAAGGCGAAAAACTTCCAGGGCCTCTGCCAATCTGCCCTGGAGGAAAATTCCTTCCTGAACCCAAATATGGTGATCAGCTAAACCCTAAGCATGAGGGCAAGACTCACCAGCCAGCACCCAGGAAAGAATTCTCTGTGATAACTCAGATCCCAACCCATCTAACATCCCATCACAGGCCATTGGGCATATTTACCACTAATAGTCACAGACCAATTAATTGCTACAATTAGGCTATCCCATTGTACCATCCCCTCCATAGACTTATCAAGCTTAGTCTTAAAGCCAGATATGTCTTTTGCCCCCACTGCTCCCCTTGGAAGGCTGTTCCAGAACTTCACTCCTCTAATGGTTAGAAACCTTCATCTAATTTCAAGCCTAAACTTCCTGATTGCCAGTTTATTGCCAGTTTGCTTTCACTCACTAATCCTTCCAAACGCCCCTGTGATGCAGAGAAGTAAGTTTGGCCAGTGGGAAAACTGATATACAGAGTTTAAGTGATTTCCTCTGGGAGGAGTCTGTGGTAGAGCAGGGAGATTTTGGCTCCCGGGCTTGTGCTCAGCTCTCACAGTGACCTCAGTGCATCCCAGCAAGTCAATAGGGAATGACAACGGACGGTGCCTAGGAGTAATAATGAAACGCAACACTTGACTGTTCTGCAATGCCTGCCAGCGGCAGCCGCAAGCCACTCTGCAATAATAACTACAGACAGCCTGATAATACCCTGTGTGGCGAAAGATCCATTATCCCTATTTTTCAGCTAGGGAGACTGAGGAATAAAGAGGTCACGGCTTTCCCAAGGACAAGCAGGAGAGCTGGGGATGGGACCTGTGGAGGCTCTCCCCGGCGATCAACTCAGAGTAACAGGATGTGTCTTCACCCCAGTTCCAAGCCCTGTTCACGGCTACTGAAGGATGCCATCCCTACCAGAAGGGCCACTGGGCCTTGCTGACCCCAGACTCTACAGTGCACATGCCAAGACTGGCCTCCAGCACGGCTGTTTTGAATAGGTTGTCAATCAGTGGACAGCACTAAGGGGCATTTTCACAGCTGCCCTGACTACAAAGCTAAGACAAGTTACAGCACCGCAGCTAAAACTTGGAGCCACCAAGGAGCCCAGGGCTAGATTCACAAAAGGACTTAGGCTGCTCACTGACACTTTAGGTGCCTAAATCCCAGAATCATGCCCCACCAAGGTTCACAAAACCCCCCTCAGCTGCTCCCAACACCTGTAGGGGCCTAAACTTGCTCAACATCTAAGTGTTTGCACTAAAACTTCTTTAGGCACTTATATTTCTGTCTCTGAGCACGTACACTGCAGCCCTGGACCAAGTGTCCTGCTGCCTAAGCACCCAAGCGACATACACACCAGGGGGCGATAGGTGACTCTCCACCTAACTCACCTGCATGGCCCAATCCAGTAGCACATTCAGACCTCACCTACCATGCGGGTAGGGCCAGTGCAACCATTTAGGTGAACTAGGCGGTCACCTAGGGCACTAGGATTTGGGGGGCAGCATTTTCTTCAACAGCGACTGCGGTGGCCGCCCTGGTCGCCGCCGGCATTTAGGCGGAGGGAACTGGGGCAGGGGGGTGCGGGGAGGGCTGCCTGCAGCAAGTAAGGAGGCGGGGCGGCACATAGGGTAACTCCCTGCCCCAGCTCACCCCTGCCCTGCCTCCTTCCCAAGCACGCAGTGGTTACTTCACTTCTCCCACCTACCAGGCTTGTGGCGCCTAAGCTGATTGGCGCCGCAAGCCTGGGAGGCAGGAGAAGTGAAGCAGCCATGGTGTGCTCAGGGAGGAGGCAGAGCAGGGGTGAGCTGGGGGGTGCCTCAAGGCAGAGGGTGGGGAGCTGCCGTGGGGGGGGCCTCAGGGCGGGGGCTCTGGGACAGGGGAGCGGGTAAGGTGGAAGTTTCGCCTAGGGCGCGAAATGTCCTTGCACTGGCCCTGCATGCGAGCCCCTCTAGACAATGTTAAACACACAACAGCAGCAGTGTTTTAGCCCAGTGGTATGGTACTCAGCTGAGATGTGGGAGACCTCCAGTCCAACTCCCCATTCTACCTCGTGTGTGTGGGGCGGTTTGGTGGTGAGATTTGAGCTGGAATCACCAGCCACGGCACTGTGAGAATTCTGGTGTGGGACTCCCTCAGTCTCTCCTGTTGGAGCTGTTCCACTATGGATAAATAATGAAAGAACTGCTGGACCAGAGAGAGGGAGCAAGGAACAACTCTAGCCAGGTGTTAGCACACTCACCCTGCATGTGGGAGACCCAGGACCCACTCCCCCTGCTCCAAACACTCTCCTTATTTATCCCCAGTGGATCAAATTCAGCGGAAGAGACTGCACAAGCCCCACACCAGAATTGGCAACGCTCAGGTTCACCCAGCCCAAGGCTCTTTGAGACTCTAGTCCCCAGCTTCCCTGGCTACCAGCTTTGTGCTTGAACTCAGAGTCCATCTTTTGATCCAACTATTAAGATGAATATTAATTAAGCCAAAAGATCTGCATTCCCTGTTTGTCTCTGCGTGTGCCTATCCATCTCCCATCACCTCAGCTGTTCCTGCAGGGTCCTCAGTCCCTGGCCGTGCCCCGATGTCGTGATAAACTGAATCCACATGAACTTAATAAACCTGCTTCATAAACATTGACTGTGGGGGAGCTCAAGGTTCACACACACAAACTGCTGGACAAGTCTGAGGCATTACTGCTAGGCTGCTGCCTGCAAACTCAGAAGTGTGATAGAAAAGTGAAAACCACAGGAATTCCTTAAGCTGCTTAACATGGAGTGTTGTTCTCCAGACAATCTCCATCACCAGCTGAGAATCAGTCATTTGTCAGGGCCCGGGTCACATGAAGGCAGACATAAGGGCACTAGCTCCTGGAGTCATAGTATTATACCAAAAGCTTTCATTACAGAAAGTAAATTTCTAGCCCTCACAACTTCAAAGAAAATTTTCAAAAAGTGCCCTGAATGGAATTTATGCAGTGGTATGTGCCTCAGTCTGCAGGGAGTCAGAAACAATAGCTCCCATGTGCCAACAGCTGCACAGAAATGATATTAGAGAGAGAGCACACGCCAGATTTTCAGTAAGTGTAAATCAATGTAATTCCATTGGAGCCAGCAAGCTGAGGACCTGAGGCATGATGTAGGCTCCTGAAGCACTTTGCACTACACAAGAGGAACTATATAAATGTAGGGAACAGTAGCATTATCATTATTTTCTGCTTTGCTTCTTTCATTTAATTTCATGCTTCACTTTTGTTTTGTTGGTGTTTTATGCACTGGGACACTCATAATCATTTATTATCTGGGGTGATAGAGAATGCATAATGTTTTAGGAGAGATATGACATTTACAGTCACTTATGAGTTATTAGATGTCTTCTTACAAGTTAGGATAAATGTCAAATCCCGACATCTTGTATTTTGCGCATCATTTAAATTTCCTCTGTAGCTTCCTTTTGGTTAATCACTCAAATAGTTCTCTTGCTTTAATTTCTGGGATGGAGGAAAACATGCTGACTTCCTAAAATATCTTGAAAAGGTAATTACAATATCCTGTGACTTATATGCTGCATGTGTGATATTCACTACACGGCTTGATTCTGAAGCCCTTACTTACTTGAGTAGCCTCACTGAAGTCAACAGAACTACTCATGGAGTTGATGTATTCAGCAGGAGGAAGGGTCGCAGAATTCAGCCCTGTATGTGCTGTACAATAAAATTATGATACAACTTAACCATCTGATAGAAGCCAAAATCCACACAAAAAAGAAAGTGGGTAGTTTTCCTGCTGAATCAAATATTCTCTTCATGACCAATACTGGAAATGGTATTTAAAAATTTAAGACACCCTTTAGTTCTCTGCAAAGCTCTGTTTGATGCTTTCCTGCTTAATACAATGCACCTCAATAATAAGTAGGAATACATTTTTCAGGGTAGAATTAATATAGGTTGTAAATCACAGACAGCACCTGGCCCAGCACAAGAGATGTTTCCACGGGTGTTGGTTTAGCCCCGGTCTACACTACAAACTTATGTAGGTATAACTATGTCACCGAGGGGTGTGGTTGAGCAATGTAGTTACACTGAACTAACCCCCAGTATAAAGAGCATTTTGTTAGTAGGAGAGCTTCTCTCATTGACATAGCTACCACCTCTTGGGGAGATGGAGTATCTATGCTGATGGGAGAAGCCCTCCTGTCGGCGTAGGTAGCATCTTCACTAAGTGCTGTGACTGCAGCGCTGTAAGAGTAGACAAGCCATTAGGGAAGCTTCAAGATGCTGCTTCCTGGTCCATTAAGGACATACCCCTTTGCTAGCAACTCCAGAATGCTGCAATAGACATTAGACATCATTCTGCTGATCAGTTCTCCCATGCCAAGGAAATACCAGTGATTGCTCATGTATTTTCCCCTGGATACTTACAACAATTAAAATGCGCAATAGAATAAACCCCAGAGTATAACACAAATGGCATATGCTACCAGGTAGCTCTTAAGGTTTGGTACCACTGGTGTTTGCTCCACTCCAGAGGTGGGTGCATTTCAGTTTAACAACAAGAAGACTGGAAAATGTTGGCCCAGGATCCTGGGGCAGACTGCTATCCACATGAAAGGGGATTTTTACTATTCACAGTAGACAAAACTTTGCTTTTGAGACAACTTGCAAAAAGACTCCTGTGTGCCAGACTGCTTGGAACATGCTTTATCTACCAGAAACACGAAGGGCTGAGAGCTCCTTCGCGGGTGTGGTAGACTGAGGTTCCCAGAAGCATGCTAGGGCCTCACAGCCAGTCCCTCTGGATAGACCTTTCTGTTCCCAATGAGAGGGTTCGTACATCTGCAGTCTGCTCTGCTCTTTCAGAGATGGGTTTCATGCTGGTTCAGCCATAACTGTCTAACAGCACTGAGTGTTGGGGAGCGTGTTAAGGGGAACCAGATCCACATTCTAACTACAAGGTTCTGGTAAGCAGGCAGGCTGTGTCTACTCTGCACCAGAGCCAGCTAATCTTCCCACCTCAATGAAACCGCTTAAGTGTCTCAAGCCCCGGGTCCTCTCTCATTGCAAGTGCAGTGACTGTTAAATCATTGTTAATATTGCTTCATTTATAAAGCTCTTGGGGCACTGTACAATAATTTCATAGTAACCTCATTATCAAACCACAGCCAAACATCACTTCCTGACCAAAACTACAGACAGAAGAAAGAACAAAGGGGGAGGGGTTACACATAGGAGGAGGAAGAAAGAAGAGGATCTAACTATGGTGAAACAATTATTATTAAGTGTCTTGTGAAAACAAGACTGCCACAATTAATAATGCACTATTTCTAAATTCTTTAACCAAAAGGTGGCAGCACTCCATCCACTGTCAATTTGTTCCTACCTGATGGCAATTCTGTTTCCCAATGCATCAAAGAGAATGGGGCCAGTCAACTGCACATATTACAAATAGAGCCAGGCAGACGCCTCAAAAACATCACCATGAATGCAGCAAAGAATCCTGTGGCACCTTATAGACTAACAGACGTTTTGGAGCATGAGCTTTCGTGGGTGAATACCCACTTCCTCAGATGCATGTAGTGGAAATTTCCAGGGGCAGGTATATATATGCTAGCAAGCAAGCTAGAGATAACGAGGTCAGTTCAATCAGGGAGAATGAGGTCCTGTTCTAGCAGTTGAGGTGTGAAAACCAAGAGAGGAGAAACTGGTTCTGTAGCTGGCAAGCCATTCACAGTCTTTGTTCAATCCTGAGCTGATGGTGTCAAATTTGCAGATGAACTGAAGCTCAGCAGTTTCTCTTTGAAGTCTGGTCCTGAAGTTTTTTTGCTGCAGGATGGCCACCTTAAGGTCTGCTATAGTGTGGCCAGGGAGGTTGAAGTGCTCTCCTACAGGTTTTTGTATATTGCCATTCCTAATGTCTGATTTGTGTCCATTTATCCTTTTCCGTAGAGACTGTCCAGTTTGGCCGATGTACATAGCAGAGGGGCATTGCTGGCATATGATGGCGTATATTACATTGGTGGATGTGCAGGTGAATGAACCAGTGATGGTGTGACTGATCTGGTTAGGTCCGGTGATGGTGTCGCTGGTGTAGATATGTGGGCAGAGTTGGCATCGAGGTTTGTTGCATGGATTGGTTCCTGAGCTAGAGTTATTATGGTGCAGTGTGCAGTTACCTCGATGCCAACTCTGCCCACATATCTACACCAGCGACACCATCACAGGACCTAACCAGATCAGCCACACCATCACTGGTTCATTCACCTGCACATCCACCAATGTAATATACGCCATCATATGCCAGCAATGCCCCTCTGCTATGTACATCGGCCAAACTGGACAGTCTCTACGGAAAAGGATAAATGGACACAAATCAGACATTAGGAATGGCAATATACAAAAACCTGTAGGAGAGCACTTCAACCTCCCTGGCCACACTATAGCAGACCTTAAGGTGGCCATCCTGCAGCAAAAAAACTTCAGGACCAGACTTTAAAGAGAAACTGCTGAGCTTCAGTTCATCTGCAAATTTGACACCATCAGCTCAGGACTGAACAAAGACTGTGAATGGCTTGCCAGCTACAGAACCAGTTTCTCCTTTCTTGGTTTTCACACCTCAACTGCTAGAACAGGGCCTCATCCTCCCTGATTGAACTGACCTTGTTATCTCTAGCTTGCTTGCTAGCATATATATACCTGCCCCTGGAAATTTCCACTACATGCATCTGAGAAAGTGGGTATTCACCCACGAAAGCCCATGCTCCAAAACGTCTGTTAGTCTATAAGGTGCCACAGGATTCTTTGCTGCTTTTACAAATCCAGACAAACACGGCTACCCCTCTGATACTGATCACCATGAATATTCACCTTGTTCAATTCACTGAATTCACTCACCTTGTTCTTGCCTGTAAAGAAGTGGCCTCCACTCAGGTGCCCCCTCATGGCCCTAGGGAAGCACTGCAAGTGGCCCGTTGTCTCAGTCTCCCTCTTGGGTGGCCCAAAGGACTCCACTTCAGGCTCTTTTTTAGACAATACCCCTCTTGGAGTGCAGTTTATTACGGATTCCTTGTGCATAGAATCTGTAACAAGAGTCCCAAAACACAGTCCATATGCCCCAGTGCATACAGTCCTTCTCACTAGACCCCAGTGTTTCCATTATATCTGAGCTCTTCTCCATCCTCTTCCACGACAGCCACCCCAGCCTCTCTTTTTTGGGTGCAACCCCACTCTTCCTAGCAGGGACTCCTACAGCCTCTCTTCTAGAAGCATTGCTCACTGTCCTGCCCTCTCACGGTTCCCCTGGGTCCGCTCTCCAGCAAGGAGATACCAGTAGGTAAGCCCTCCTCTGCATCTCGTTTCTGGCCCTTTGCTCCAGCTCTCTGGCTTAGAGCCAGCACGCATCTTCCTTTGCCTTTGCTTTTCTACCTGGCCCTGATTTAGGGACACCAACCAGCAAATCCCTCTTTCTGCTCTGCCACCTTTAACCGTCTTCCAGGATCCACCTTCCACCTCAGTCAACTCTTATCTCCTGCTTGACTCCTGACTGACTTTTTTATAGTCCCCAGGGCTGCCTTGCCCTCTCAAGTGGTCCAGTTGGGAACACCTGGACTGGAACAGGAGTGCCAAACCCAGTTTCATTCAGTGGGCCAGCTAGCCTGCTTCAGTGCCCCTTTTGTATTTGTATTCTGAGGACAACTTTACAAGCAAAAACAATCCATTTTAAACCATTGATATGGAACAGTTAATAATAGGAGATATACCAATCTCCTAGAACTGGAAGGGACCTTGAAAGGTCATTGAGTCCAGCCCCCTGCCTTCACTAGCAGGACCAATTTTTGCCCCAGATCCCTAAGTGGCCCCCTCAAAGATTGAACTCACAACCCTGGGTTTAGCAGGCCAATCTCAAACCACTGAGCTCTCTCTCCCCCCTAGAAAGTGCATTTTGAACTCATAGACCTGAAAATGAGAATGATGGTCTAACCAATCAGGAAGCAGAAACAGTAACATGTGACCTGTTGTAAGTGTCCATTCAAAACTAAACACAATTTTGAATACTCACAATGAATTGTTCAGGAAGAATCAAGAAGCCAAAAATTGCTTAAAGAAATTATTCGGGGAAAGATTTTGAATGACCAAAACCGGTCAGGAAGTTAAAAGCTGCCACAGGGACCATTCATTAGCAGAAAGGCCAAATGTGTCATATAAATTACTCGTTAGAAATTCAAAAAAATGAATTTTTTTGCCAAAACCTGAACATGTTAAGTTTTTCATTTCTAGTTTTTGATGAGAAACTGAAAATTTTGGACAAGAATGAAAATGTTCAGAGAAAATTTCTGTTTTAGTCAAAAGTCCATTTTCAGCAACAAGACTTTTCTAGGACAAAAGTCTCCCCCTCTGACACATACCTTATGAAGTGGCACATGAAGAGACGTGCCCTGTTCTTATTGGCTATAGAGGTCCATTGGGCAGCTGTCTTTTATTTAACACTTGGGTCACAGCCTCACTGGTGGAAATTGGCATACTCCTGTTGAAGTCAGTGGAGCTATGCTGTTTTACATCAGCTTAGGATCTGGCCCTTGGACTTTAACTCTCAATCCAGGAGGTTTGGGCAGAATCACATCTTTTCCAGAACACAATCAAGTCAGCTAAAGACATTCAACTAGACAGCAATACACCCAGCACAACAGAGAGTCCTGCTATAGACGCTGAATTACCGGAGTCATGTCAATCCTGTTTGCACTACACTGTGATCGTGCCATGTTTTTCATATACTTACTTGATATGTCACAAGGTTTAAAATAAACATTAAAAAAGAAATTGAAAAGCCACTTGAAATCATTAAACCCACCAACGACTGATAGCTTACCTCGTTCCTCCTGCAGGGATGATCAGCACTGAATGCAACATCACAGGTAGTTGGGGAGTCTGCAAAGTGGGAATCATTGATCCAGGCCAGGCCAGGGCTGGGACCTGGAGAAAAATGTTTTAAAAAACAGGTAATTTACAAATACACTGAATGCACCCTATGCCTTCTCCTCCTTCCCTATTATTCCTATTACTGGAGTCCTTGAGGCCCCAATGAGATCAGAGCCCCACTGTGCCAGGCACAAGGTTAACCAAGTTATTTAGGAGCATTCAGCACACTGCATACAAGTTGTAGCTAGTCATTTATCCAACAACTTCAGCCCTGTTTTACTGTTGGCAAATTATGTACTGTGATGGGATGTCTACCCCAAAGGGGTGCCGGAACAATTTGTATGGTGGGGGTGCTGAGAGCCATTGAATCAAATGGTATACTGTATATAATGGAAACCACTTCAAGCCAGGGGGTGCGGCAGCCCCCCAATCCCACCCCTAGTTTCAGCACCTATGTTACCCCACATAGCTGATGAAAGGGTTAATGTGGGCCTGAGGGACCAATTAACCCACCTGGTTGCAGGGGTGGGGTAGAATGCTTAATTAAAGATGAAGCCCACCTGGGAAGGAACTGGGTAGTGCTGTAATGAGAAGAATGTGGTGCAGGGGAGAGAGGAAAGAACTTTACAGTTCCCTCTCTTGATACTAAAGATTAAACAGATACAGAGAGGAGAGGGAAAGAGAAAAGCTGCAGCAGGATGAAGAGGAAGCTAGTGGGGAATACCTGGAAGATACAAGGTTGGAGTGAGCCCCTATGGCTGACCCTTATATAAGGGCAGGAACTAACCTCTAGGGAAAAGTTCTGAGAAGGGCGGCTCACTAAAGGAGCCCACAAAGTGGCCTGGAGAAAGGCAGTGTCAAGGGGTCTGACAGAACAGATCTTGCCTGCTTGTTCTTTGGTCCCTGGACTGGAACCCAGAGTAGCGGATGGGCCTGGGCTCCCTTACTAGCACTGGGAAGGTGGCATGAAGCCCCCCTGACTTAAGGATGAGATAAATCCCTGCGAGAAGAATGTAAGGACCATAAGACTAAGGGGTGAGGCCAAGGACAAGGTGTTGGACTTGCTGTTACCTTGGAAGGGGTGGAACTAAAACGTGACCAGTTGGAGAGCTGAGTTGTAAGAAGAGAAACCACCACAGAATGTCACTGATGACAGGGGACACTAGAAAGGAACAACTTCCAGCTCGACCTCAAGGGGGCATGCCAATGGTGAGTCTGTTCTTGTACATGCATGAAGAGATGGGTATTATAATGGGGTATTATAATATTGGCTGCTGTGGGGCAAGGATTTCACTTTTCACTCTTTTTATGAATTTGTTCTGTATTCAGAAGTGTTCAAATGCTCTAGGTAAACAGCTCTGAGTCTAGTATTTGTCCGCAGCTTATTCCCTTTGGCTATTAGCTATTCATTACCTGTGGGGTGCAATTGTTCGGGTTACTCATGTGGTACTGTGTTCACTCTCCCAGACTGGCTGCTGAAAAATTACTAAAATGAGGGAAATCAATGAGCTGCTCGAATGTTTCTGATGCGACTTCATGCATATGTATACATGAGCATTTGGAAGACTTCCTTGTCATTTCCATTAACACTTGTTTGCTTCCTTGGCTATGAATTCTCTTGTGAACAAAAAAAAAAGCCATTTGCACAAAGGTTGATGGGGAAACAAATAGAGAGGATCAGAAATACCATCTAAGTGATTTTGTGATTTTGAGCAGAACATACCTGTTTGCCCAGCTTGATTCAACCACATATTTTTAGAAATTATTTATTATTTTTTAACCTAATATATTTACTGGGTTTACCTTTTAAGCTAACAGCACAAACAGCAAGTCAGCCTGATAGCATTAGGCATATTATATTTCCATTTTAGCACAGAACTAACAGGCTGTGCTGACAGCTGAAGCAAAATATGTCAGTCACAAACAGTTTTACTTCCAAGACACTGCAGTGACCCTTATCAGAAGCATGGAAGCCAGGGCCTGATGGCTGCTCAGAGCATATGGCTGGTGAGGGATTCATGCTAGCACTTTAGCAACAGCTGATGATATACTGCAAAACATCTGCCCTATTCCCTGTCCCTGTGAGACCATGACCCAGCCACTTTGAGTCAAGTAACACTTCTCAGACACCTAACGCACTATCAGAGGCTGAGCAAAAATACCCTACATTGTCAGATTGTTATGTGGCTACTCTTGTGCTTGCACTGTAACAAGGCTAAAAATAAAGCTTAGCAGGGAAGAAAGGAAAGTGTTTTAAGGAGTTAAAGTGCTAGATTGTCAGCACTTCTAAGCAGGGATGTGAGCCATGCATAGTATGACACTCAGTAACAATATGTATCTTTCCATTTTGTCTGGAATAATGATGATTTATAGCTACATAATGCCTTTCCCTCTGGAGAATCCCAAATCACTGTACCAACTGTCATCCAAATTTTGACCTCACCTGGCTCCAGAGAACACTTAAGTACATGCTTACATTTATGCCTATGCAGAAAACAAACACACGTTTACTGTAAGTGCCTTCCTGAATAGGAATACTTTCCTGAATCAAAGCCTTTCTGCCATGTAATCCCCTATGCTCCAGCCATCAAGGAGGCAGCCAATGGCAACCCAATTCCTGTTGGAGCTGTGCTACCAGAGGACAGGGTGGCAGCAAAGGAAGGTGAAAGTTCTGGGATTCATGAGGCTGAGGGAAGAGCTCAGAGGGATGCTCTGGCTCGTGCTCCCTGCCTGCTTCACAGCCATCTAAGTTTCCAGAGGAAACTCCAGAGGATAAACCTCACAGAGAGTTTCCTGGGCATTTATTCCTCCAAGTACATTTTGTATGACCAAATACAGTATGTCTCAGAGTAAGTAACTTGTGCACCAAAGATGCCCAATCCTGCTCTTGCTGTATGAATTTTTTTTTAACATGGGCAAAACAATATATTTTCCCCACATTTCATTCTCAGAAACAGTGGAACCATTTTAGCTGAAACTGTCAAACAAAACAAACGAACAAACAAACATTCAGCTGGAGGTAGACTCCCAGCATGGAAAATTTCAGCCCAAACAGTTAAAGTCTGAAATAGGGATCGGCAACCTGTGGCACGCGGCCTGCCAGGGTAAGCACCCTCGGCCTGTGTCACTTCCCGCAGCCCCCATTGGCCTGGATCAGTGAACTGCAGCCAGTGGGAGCCATGATCGGCCGAACCTGCGAACGGGGCAGGTAAACAAACCAGCCTGGCTTGCCAGCGTGCTTACCCTGGCAGGCCGCATGCCAAAGGTTACCAATCCCTGGTCTGGAATATGTATAAGCAAGTGAAAAGAGTCTTAGGCCACGTCTACACTACCCATCTGATCAGCAGGTAGTAATTGATCTACCGGAGAACAATTTATCACGTCTTGTCTAGACGCGATAAATTGATCCCCAAATTGATGCCTGTACTCCACCTCAGCAGGAGTAAGCGGAATCAACGGGGCAGCCGCGGCAGTCGACTTGCTACTGTGAGGACGGCCAGGTAAGTTGAACTAAGATACTTCAACTAAGTAACTAAGAGTGAACATAGTGCAAATTTTTATTAATGATTTGGATATAGGAGTAGAAAGCATCCTGGTCAAATATGCAGATGACACAAAGCTGGGGGAGTGGGTTACCAAAATTTTGAGGACAGAGCTAAAATTCATGGGGATCTTGATAAATTGGACAACAGGTTTATAGACAACAAAATGAAACTCAACAGAAACAAATGTAAGGTGCTACACTTAGGAGAGAAACAACAAATGTGCAAATACAGAATGGGGGAAAACTGGCTTGGCAGCAGCACTGCTGAGAAGGATCTGGGAGTAGTGGTGGATCACAACCTCAACATGAGTCAGCAATATGATGCTGTTGAAAAAAAAGCAAATGCATGTTTAGGTTGCGTTAACAGAGGCATAGCTTGCAAGTCACAGGAAGTTATAGTACCATTCTACACATTGCTGGTTAGGCCTCAGCTGGAGTTTTGTGTCCAGTTTTGGTCACCAATATATAGAAAGGAGGTAGAGAAATGGAAAGGATTCTGAAGCGAGTGACAAAGATGATCAAAGGGATGGAATGCAAGTCATATGAGCAAAGGCTGAAGGAATTGGATGTGTTTAGTTTGGAAGAGAGGAGATTAAGGGGAGATATGACAGCAGTCTTCAAATACTTGAAAGGCTGCCATAAAAAAGATGGGAAAAAGTTGTTCTCTCTTGCCACAGAGGGCAGGACAAGAGGCAATAGGTTCAAACTAAGCACAATAGAGTTAGACTGAATTTCAGGAAAAGCCTCCTACGTGTAAGAACAGTAGGACAATGGAACAGACTGCCTAGGGAGGTTGTGGAAGCTCCTTCACTAGAGGTTTTCTAAAGGAGGCTGGATAGTCATCTGTCTTGGAAGGTTTAAATAGAACAAGTCCTGCATCTTGTCTGGGAGTTAAAGTAGATGAGGTCCCTTCTAACCCTATGATTCTATGAAGGGAATTCCACATTTGCAGAAAAGCTGGATATGTTTTGCTGGCAGATGGCTTTTAGAAAACAAAAGGTGGTGAGAGGAAATGAACTGATGGACACAGTACAGGGGAGGATGTCAGCTGAGCATGGTAAGTACAGCCTGTCATAGCACCAGGTGTATCAAAAGGAATAAGGCAAAACTACATCATCTGAAAAGCCAACCCACTTTAATGCAACCAGACCAGAGCCTTCACACAACAGCACCTGTTCTTTTCCCCACCCTACTCCCCACAAAAACATGGCTACATTTCCCTTTCCCCCACCAGCCCCTCCCCAACCACACCCACCTGCCACCCAGCCAATGAGGAAAAGGAAATCCAACCTATTATCATATGGTTCTGCTATATCAACATGCATTCTCTCTCTCAAACACACACACCGATTTAGTAATTTGTGTTGACTAATCATCACAACTTTCCTTTCATTTCCTCTTATTAAAGTTGACAGGACCTTTTCATAAGTATGTAGCATCTGGCTCAGGTCACTTGCTAGTTTAAATGAGAGTAAATGGTGTATTCTCTGTAACCTGAAGTCTTTACATCAGGATTTAGAGGTTAGGGGCCTACTACAGGATTAGGTGGGTGAGGTTCTGTGGCCTGCAATGTGCAGGAGGTCAGACTAGATGATCATGATGGTCCCTTCTGGCCTTAGTCTATGAAAACTTTAAGAACTCCTGGGTTCTGTAGAATTTACTCTAAAAACCTATAGAACTTAATGGAGAATAAATGCCTTTCTCTAGGCTTTCTGAATTATCCTATTGAATATTATTGCGGGGATTTCATTCTCTATTGAATTCTATTGGATGGTTCAAGAAGCATACAGAAAGGTTCTTATTCTCCATTAAATGCTATAGGACTTTTGCAAATAGGCCATTTATTTCTTTTGTTTCCCACGCCTACTTTGTTCTGTTCCCATCTAGGGAAGCATCTCTCCATTGCTGTTGCCCCAACTACCTCATAAGGAGTAGTCTACACAGATACAATTGCTGTGCCATGGATGATTGTGCCTTTAAGGGCTGAGCCTCCCAGACAATTTGGACGGGGTGCTGTGAATCTCTTGTTATGCACAGCCAGCTGGAACCAGACACACAATACAGCAGATCTCTTGCAAGCACCTTACGCACTGAGTGATCACTGACCACCACAGTCATCAAGGGGGGGGGGGCGGAAATCACACTTTTCTCCTCTTCTGTCTACCTGCTTCTGCAATACTACTGCTGCCTGGCCAAGCTGCTTGGCTTGTTAAAGTGTCATGCTGTTTTGTGTGGCACTTTATAACTAGCTGTCAATGTGTCCACTGAAATCAATGGTATTACATTAGCAGATGCTGTATAAATATTAAGGTATATGTAGCTAGACAATTCCCTGGCTCCACATCTTCTTCTGCTGAAAGGCTGGAATAATTTGCTCATCTGAATTTACCCTCAGTAAAGCAGGTGACAAGGAGCATTAGCCACAGGACATCAGAAAGGGCCTTAGAATCTCCACAGATGGAACTCACTCCAGATCTTATGTTCTAAGCAACTCTAGAGTTGGTCTTGATGGTTACTCAGAAGAAAAAACCTTGGCATTGCAAGATGTGGCATTGGTGATTCAGTGCTCTTCTCTCGCAGTTAAGACTGACCAATGCTCCAGCGTAGTATTAGGATTCACAGTAGTGCCAGTGCTCTGGCAAGAGTTAGATATTCAAAACGCAACTGGGTTTTCCCTGTGGTTACAAGTTCATTTAGAAGAGAGCAGTTCACCTGTTTTTGTTTTATAGAGCTCAGGCCTTTAACCTTCCATCTCCTGGAACAGGTAATCAACAGTCATCCTCCTCTCAGGGTGGGTGTTTTCAGAACCAGAGGTGGGGATTTGCAGGAACTCCACCTAACACTTATTCTCCCTAAAGTCTATTCTTGTCTGGCACATTAATATATGTCTTTGAACTTCCAGGTCTTACCCCTGTCACGTCTGTCTCCCAGGGAGGTTGTAAACTTTGTATTTAATACAATGACCCCAAATATACTTAAACTTAATTCAGTAAAATGTCTCACCCATCCACTTCTATAACAAGCCCCTAACCTGTGTCTGAGTTATTGAAGTCCTCAGTGAAGGTTTCCTCTGTTGGGCAGAGTGGCAGGACATCTTTAGCTGTTGACTGTTCTTCACAGGAGCCACACCAGCAGAACCTACTGTAGTAGACCAGTGCATTCCCAGACACCTGGCTCATGAACCCACCTAACTGGTACCATGCTGGGTCCCTGAGGCTCCTTGGGTGGGGAGACATTATGAAAACTTTCTGTTGCAACATCCCTGCAGAAATCCCCTCCCCACTGCAACACCCAACACACATGGCTTCAGCCAGGGTCTGTGCCAGCAAAAGCCTCCCTGTAAAACCTGGGCTGATTTTAGCCCTTTGGCTAAATTGTGGTTTGAAGACCTCAAGCTGCAGAGAATCCTCCAGCAAGTGACCCATGCCCCATGCTGCAGAGGAAGGCAAAAAAATTCCAGGGCCTCTGCCAATCTGCCCTGGAGGAAAATTCCTTTCCAATCCCAAATATGACAATCAGTTAAACCCTGAGCATGAGGGCAAGACTCACCAGCCAGCACCCAGGAAAGAATTTTCTGTAGTAACTCAGATCCCAAACCATCTAACTTCCCATCACAGACCACTGGGCATACTTACCTGCTAATAATCAAAGATCAATTGCCAAATTAATTGCCAAAATTAGGCTATCCCATCATACCATCCCCTCCATAAACTTATCAAGCTTAGTCTTAAAGCCAGATATGTCTTTTGCCCCCACTACTCCCCTTGGAAGGCTGTTTCAGAACTTCACTCCTCTAATGGTTAGAAACCTTCATCCAATTTCAACTTTAAACTTCCTAGTGTCCAGTTTGTATCCATTTGTTCTTGTGTCCACATTGGTACTAAGCTTAAATAATTCCTCTCCCTCCTTAATATTTATCCCTCTGATATATTTATAAAGAGCAATCATATCCCCCCTCAACCTTCTTTTGGTTAGGCTAAACAAGCCAAGTTCTTTGAGTCTCCTTTCATGTCCAAAGGATATGCAGGAAATTGCCATATCTGTCATACTGAGGTCTATGGATCTACAGGAGAATTCACTCTAAACTATTGATGTAATGGGAAATCAATAGGTTGAAAGTGGAATGATCAGTTTCTGCAGAGGGTGCCATCCAATGGCATTTAAAACAGAGCAAACGGAAATGCTTCTATCCTATTGCACTGAATACTATCAGGAATTGATTTCACCTTCAGAGGCCAGCATTCCCCCCCTCCCAGCCACCCATCCCCAACTTTGGATGTTTTGCCCAATCCCCCTTTGAAAGAAACAATGGGACAGTGGCAGCAGACTGTGTAAGATCAAACTGGTGATGTGAGGGGCATGTTTCTATTTAACATGGGACTGGAAGAGTATGTGCCAAAGAGTTTGGCAGACTTTGGAATGCAAAGAAACGTTTGAGTTTGCTTCACTTCCACACCCTAGAGAAGAAAGGAAAGAGAATCAGAACCCAGTTAGGGTGAAGGTTTGGGCAGTCCATCCTTGCAAAGTCTAGGCGCCTGATTCCCTTCTGACTGAAACCAGTTTGACACCAGTCTAACTCCACTGACTTCATTGAAGTTACTCCCAATTGATGTTAGTGTGAGTGAGGTGAATGAGCCCTCAGGAATGGGGGAAAAAATGAACTTCATTTTCCACTAGTCTGAAACAGAAGTACATGGTGGTTTATGAGAGGATATTTATTTATAGTTACAGATTAAGTCATTCATCTGACCTGAGTCGTGAATGTTCCATAATTTGAAGAGATGTGTTTGTGACACTGTTTCAGCTAGCACAGCTATCTGCCTTTTTAACCTGTTTGCTGGTTGGTCTGAGGGACTCTGCAACTGTGGAAGACAAAAGGACGTATCAATCTGGCTGGCTGCCATGTCTGTCTCCTATATCTGGTCAGAGGCTCACACCTCTTTGCAAATAACAAAACCAGTTGCGTAGGAAGAAAACATGGGGACCCAGAGAGTGACAGGGAACTAATATGACCATGGTGTCACTGTTGACCAGACATAGTAGCAGTGAGAGGCCTGATTAGATAACACTGTGATGTTGTAGTCCTTGATTGGCTGAATGCAATAGCCAGCATATTTTTAAGGGAATTTAGTGCTAGTTTATCAGGGACCAGGGGTTTTGAAGCCTGGTCCACTGGGCACTTAGGAGCCAGTAAGGTGCAATGTGCCACCTTCTGACCTGCTACCAGAACTAGAAGCACAAGTCCAACAGAGGACTCCTGTCCTGGGATCTGACTGGTGGAATTCTAAAGTCCTGACTGGCTCCCTGCTTCTATTTAAACCAAGCATAGAAGCAGGAAGCCGTCCATGAATCTGGGTTTTCCCTCCTTGTCACTGCTTCTCTTGCACTACCTACTCCTACTGCCTGACTCTGATCTGGTAACCTGCCCCTGCCTGTCTCCTGACACCTGGCAGGCAGTTTGTCCTCTGACAAATCTCAGACTCTGATCTGCTGGTATCTGACTCCTGCTCTGACCACTGGGTCACGCTGACCACATCCTGGTTGTGATTCAGACAAGCAGCTGCGAAGACTGGCATTATAATGCCCTGTTTGCCCATGGAGTAAGTATCACAGGGACAGCAGCAGAGGGAGCTTCCCTCACAGACTGTGCCACCAACATGTCTGAGCCATTACCTGGAGATCCCATCTCTTGGGAGTGAGATGGGAGTTTGACCTCCTGGCCCCACTCAGCAGAGAGTTCAAGGACTAGCAATGCCACAAGGGCCAGCTGTGTAGATGGTGGCTTATATTACATGCATCTGAGGAAGTGGGTATTCACCCATGAAAGCTCATGCTCCAAAACGTCTGTTAGTCTATAAGGTGCCACAGGATTCTTTGCTGCTTTTAAAAAATAGACTGAAAGCACCACTAAGGAATGTATTGAGGGGAACTTACAGCCACAGTTCCTTTCTCTGAAGTGCCCAAGCAGCCATTAAGTGGCAAATCACCTTTAGCCAGTAGATACTCAATGAAATCAGCCAATGGGAATCTTTCCCTTGACTACAACGGGCACTAAATTTGGCTTGTAAGGCCTTATTTCTGTCAGGTGCATCCTGGGAGGTGCTGAGTGGCCTCACTGGTTTTGAGGGCCCTGAGCATCTCTCAGGAGGCACCTTGCAGAGCTGAACCTTTATTGACTCTAGCTGGATTTGACCCATGTCTCCTGACCCATGCAGTCACCCACCAGCTTCACATAGTGTGACAGAGTCTGCATTCCATTAACTTGACAGCTCCTGGCTTGGCTTGTTTGCAGCAGTTTATCCATTCCTCATTAATCCATTCTCTGAACTTTAGCCAAAGGGCTAAAATCAGCCCAGGTTTTACAGGGAGGCTTTTGCTGACACAGACTCTGGCTGAAGCTGTGTGTGGTGGGTGTTGCAGGAAGGAGGGGATTTCTGCAGGGATATTGCAACAGAAAGTTTTCATAATGTCTCCCCACCCAAGGAGCCTCAGGGACCCAGCATGGTATCAGTTAGGTGGGTTCATGAGCCAGGTGTCTGGGAATGCACTAGTCTACTACAGTAGGTTCTGCTGGTGCGGCTCCTGTGAAGAACATCAACAGCTAAAGATGTCCTGCCACTCTGCCCAACAGAGGAAACCTCATTGTGGATGGATGGGGGAGTGGCAGAGAGACTACTGACCTCCCATGACTGAGGGAACCTAACTAGCACAGGAAGCTGCTGTTTACTCCTCCTTGCCCCAGCCTCAGTGAATCTGCCCCAGAATTCTGGGATGCAGTGTCTCTATCTGATTAATTGCTTCAGATTAATAGATTTGAAGGCCAAAAGGGACCATTCTGGTCATTTAGTCTGACCTCCAGCAAGACTCAAGGCATAGAACTTGACCCATTGATTCCTGCATCAAGGCCAATGACTTGGGATTGAACTAGAGCATGATTTAGGATATCCACACTTGATACTCCTCCCCCCACTTGGAAAACTTTCCCAATGGTGCATTGCCCTCACTTCTAAATTCTGAACCTTATTTACAGTTGAACTTGTTTCGTTTCAACTTCCAGCTATTGGCTCTTATTATCCAGAGATTTTACAGAGTATTTTCTATTAAATTGTTTCATTGTAAAGTGGTTTCTGCAAAAATTAACCCCATGGTTTTTATGTGTGTGCATTTTTTGAAGTGTCTGATCATACCTGCTCATTACAAAAGCAACTTCAAGGGGAACTAAAAGGCTTTTTACCTGCCAAAACCTGAGTTCATGGGCTTTGTGTTTCCAATGCCAGAGTACAGGGTCACTAACACCCAAAGTGGTTTAGAGAGTAAGAAAAATGCTGTTACAGATGTTAGTAAGTTCATCAGCTGGTACAGGTGGCATACAATGAAGAAGAAAAGACTTTCAACTTTAGTTCTCCACATGTGTATTATTTGTAATTTGGAGGCCAGTGGCTTCTGCCCACCCTCTAAATTACTTTTGCTTCATTTCTATTTCAGGCTGACATTGATGAGCAAATTGTGTCTCCTATATCAGAGGGGCAGCCGTGTTTGCTGCTTTTACAGATCCAGACTAAGAGTCCTGTGACACCTTGTAGACTAACAGACATATTGGAGCATGAGCTTTCGTGGGTGAATACCCACTTCATCAGATGCATGTACCCATTACATATTATATGCATCTGACGAAGTGGGTATTCCCCCACGAAAGCTCATGCTCCAATACGTCTGTTAGTCTATAAAGTGCCACAGGACTCTTCGCTGCTGTGTATCCTAGACTCCAGAGTATGATCATAAACTCAGAAAGAGATCCGTCATGCACAGTGAGCACCATTTAATGAGAAATGCAGTGTTACAATACATAGATTTCCAATAGGGGACGCTATGATAGGCATAAGTATAGGATGAAGTCCATAGAGGGCTCTACTTTCAGGATATGCTTCATGGGGAATACAGGAAAAGTGGAGGAAGAAATAAAGCCTGAATGTTGCACTGTTGTAGTTTTTTCTCATTTTCTGCTTAAACACCAAACATGGTGTCAGAAGTGAGTTGGTGAAATAGGAAACTAAGAATATTGCAAGAAACCCAAACGAAGAAAAAACAATCCTGGCAGCATACCAAATTCCTGCCCCTGAGGAGATGGCTGTGCACGGGGAGGGGTTAAGCAATAAGACAGTCTTTAAATCACAATGGGAAAGCTACAGAATTGCAGTGGGGATGGATAAGAAGAGACACAAAACAAGAGCAGCCAAATATAAGAAGCAATGGGTAAAGACTGCCACATGCTCCAACAGCTCCAAATATGGCAGCAGCAGATCTGGAGGCCCCATGTAACATCCTTGAAGCACTCCAAAAGCATTTTCAACCCACCAAAAATGCTAGATGAAAGGTATCTTTTCAATAAGTGTCACCAAGAAGCTGGAGAAACGATAGATCAGTGTATTGCCAAACAGCACAGAGTGGGGGACTCTTAAGAATTGATAATTGCATAAGGTAAACTAATTTGTGAGAGATTAGTAATAGGGACAAAAAATGCAGGCGCTCAAATGAGGGTGCTCAGAGCCCATGCTAGCTCTACAAAGAGATACAGACGTGAGTAAAGCCAGAATAAGCTCACATCCAAATGTAGATCATAAGTGGAGCAGACACTGAGAATTCACCAAGTGGTACAGGAAAAGCATGGAAATACAAAGGGGGAAAATGCAAAGCAGAGATAAGCAAAATGCAAAGGAAGACCTGTGGGTACTGTGGAGAAAAACGTGATAATGGAAAATTGTATATGGGATCAAATGCAATAGTTGTGGCAAAGGAAGTGATTATGCAAAACTTTGCAAACAAGAAATACAAAGAAAAATATTGTACCATATTTAGGAAGCAAGCAGTTACTCGGAGGATAAGGTTTTTGCATGATAGGACATTAATGCAGTGCAAAACTGCCAAAATAAATAGTCTGTAAAGCTGAGACTAGCACCAGAGGCAAAGTCAAGGTAGAAGCACACCAGCAAACAGGGAATTGAATGCCAAATAAACATTGGGGCATCAGTGGATGTGATAGGCTACAAAGAAATCCTCAGCATTGTGCAAGAGAAGAGACTGCAACTGCAGTCAAGCAAATGGCATGGTCATAATACCGCTAGGACAATGTAAATTACAAGCAGAATACCAAGGAGAAGTAGGCAGGCTGAAACATCAGGTAGTATCCACAACACAGAAGCCACTGCTTTCAGTTGAAACAAGAGTACTCACAAATGTAGTGACACTGTACCTGGGACAAATGATTCATGCAATGAACCCCAGCTCACTTGCAGTGAGTTTGTGCAATATATTTGGGAATGGGAATTCAGTCACATCAAATACCCACTATACCAGAGACAGTCATATGGCAAAGCCGAATGGGCAGTTAAAATTGCTAAGACTACTAAAGAGCAAGGAAAATATACAGCACGTCATCCCTGAATGGATAAACATTTCCACAAAAGACCTATATCTACCCAGTACAACAGCTGACATGAAGATGAATGCATACCTTGGTGCCTATCAAAGGTAGACAAAAATGAAGAGATGCTCAAAAGCCAAAGCCTACTATGACCTACAAACTCAAGACCTCCAAGAAATACAACTAGTTTGAACTTGATATTTCCTTAAGACAAATCCTGCGTTTGGAAACAAACTACATTCACTGAAGAGAGAAATCCTCATTCATACAACATAGCAGTGGATGGTCATATATTTCACCGAAACTGCAAATACATTCACTCACTATGAAAGCAAGACATAAACATGGAGGATGATGAAATATGTATTCTGTTGTGGCATAATCAGCACAAGAAACACAGGGTGACCAATGACTGATAGATGCCAGTACTGCCTCTCTCAAGACTGCATGAACCAAGGGCCAGGCAGTCTCCAGTCGTCATAAGAAAGACTTGCACTTGCTCAGCATCAGCCTGCCTGCAAGGTATCCACAGGACTTTCTATAATACTAAGGCATGATAGAGAAAACCCAGAGAAAAATATCTTCATTTCCAGCCAAGTTAATACTTAACTTTAAAAAGAGTGGCTATTAAGACTATATGATATAGTCTTTTAGGGAGTGTAATAGAATGTTAAATATGTAATCAGGTTATTTATGTTTAATATTGCTATCTCAAATATATGTGATAAAAGGGATCTTATGACAGACAGCTTTCTCATATGGATATGATAGTAGTGTGCTTATGGATAAGGTAATGTACAGAAACTTAAAGAACTCTACTTTTAGAAAGTGCTTGATGGAGAGTACAGGATAAGAGGAGGAAGATGTAAAGCCTGAATGTTGCCCTACCTTGGCTCGCTTCTTATGCTTGAACGATGAGGGTATTCAACACCTCACAAGTAGCCTGAGCCTCTTCCCATAGAAGAAAGTGGCCAAGCTCCCCTAGATTTTAATGGAAGCAGGACGAGGACCTACAAGATTCTCTGCAGGGTCAGAATCCAGGGGGGTCTGATGGGTGCATTTTAGAAATACATATTGTGCCTGCCAGGTTACAGTGGGAAATGCAGAGAGCCATGAACTTGGGAGTTACCGTAAATACTTGTTCATAAGCTGAATTTTTTTAGTAAAAAAAAGGGAAGCACCAGAGAAGGAGGTCGGCTTATGAACGGGTATAGAGAGGGAGAGGTGGGACACAGCCCTCCCCCCAACAGAGGGAGCAAGGAGAAGCAGCACAGCCAGCAGAGTCAGAAGGGCAGAGGTGGCAGCTGCAGCTCCAGGGCTGGCAGCCTGCAGTCGTGCCGCTCGGCCCCGCCCCCAAGAGCAGGCTGTGGTCACGCCTTCTGGGCACCAGAACATGTTGCGGCCGCGCCACCCGGCCCAGCCCACCGGAACATGCTGCGGCCGCGCCGCCCGGCCCAGCCCACCGGAACATGCTGTGGCCGCGTGACCTGGTCTGACCCATCGGAGCAGGCTGTGGCCGTGATGCTCGACCCTGCCCCCCAGAGCAGGCTGTGGCCATGCCTCCCGGGTGCCGGAGCATGCTGTTGTCATGTCGCCTGGCCCAGCCCACTGGAACGTTCTGCAGCCGTGCTACCCAGCCTGCCTGAGCAGCTCCAGCCAGGCTAGAGACATCCTCCCCTGGCCCTCCCCAGATAAGCTGGGAAGGGATGGGATGGAGAGAGTATGGGGGTCCCAGGCTAGGGGTGGGGTCATATGGGGAGTGGTCACAGAGGTTGCTCCCCTGACCCCCAGCTTCTCCCCCCAAAAAATTTCCCCACCAGTTGCTGTCCCAGCCCGTCAGGGTAAGCAGCTGGTGGGACAGGACACTTTATTTATTTAGGTTTACCTCCGTGCCTGCAGACACTCAGGGTAAACAAATCATCTCGGCCTGCCAACAGCTTACCCTCATGGCCCACGAGCCAAAGTTTGCTGACCCCTGAATTATAGGGTTGGCTTATGAATGGGTCATAAACATTTTCCATTTTTACTTATCTATCTTGGGGCGGAGGGAATGAGTGTCAGCTTATAAATGAACCAGCTTATAATCAAGTATATATGGTACATAGCATTTCAGTTCTCTTTTGAGCTGCTTTACAGATCACTGGCTAAGAGGCAGTTTCTGAAAGCCCCTTGACCTCTTCCACTTAGTCCCTTAAAACACTACAGTCAAATACAAAATAGTTCTTGAGGGGCCAAATTCTTCCCAGGTGTCACTAATAAATTCTTAAATGTGAGTCAGTTAATCAGCCTCCACCACAAAGCCCTTTGAGTGAAAGGCAGGCAGATGACTTATTTAAGTGGATAAAAGGCGGTAAACAAAAGAAGGCAGTGCTGATTTGGGGATTTTCAGCAATTCTTAAAGTATTTTTCTTTTGTTTAGAAAAAGCTTTTCAGTTCTCCTGACAGATTCATGACAGAGATATTTTTTTAAATGCCACATCGTTTAAGAAATCAAGTAAATCTCAGCATGTAAACCAGAGTGGTGTGGACAGACTTGTAAATAATTAACCACTTGTTTTCATAAAGGGTCCAAAATATTCAATTCCAGCAAAAAACAGGCAGAAATGTGACTATTTACTCCGATGAGGAAAAGACGTCTGGATCAGTCAATATGCAAGGCTGTGAGAGTCTGCATTCTCACCTTGTCACCGGGCCAGAGCGACAGAGCTGCTAGAATGACTCTACAGCCTGGGGCTTAGGCGATGCATCTCAGATGTTGGTGACCCGCATCCAAGTTCCTGTTCCAAAGGCTATTTAGTGATGTGGTCCAAAGCGAACAGCTTCCAGAGGAGGACATAAGAGCAACTGGTCTGGGCACTCACCTGGATTCACTTCCCTGCTCCACAGCATGCAGAATGGGGATTTGGATCAGCATCTCCCACATCCTGGGGAAGCGCTCTGGGTGTGGGAAACCAGCACCATCCCCTCTGATTTGTGCAGGGCCCAATCCAATAGACAGGCTCTAAGGCAGCCTCTCCTAGCAAAATCCCCACAAGAAGGTATCCAGGAATAGTTAGGACCCTTGAGAAAGAGTCCTGGCTGCCTGGAAATTAGTTCTTTGCCACATTAATGATTTATTAATTAGTATTATTATGCTTACAGCCCTAGCATACCGACCATAAGACTCAGTACGGCTTTGATTACCCTGTGGGTCCCTCGTGAAAATGGCCTGGCTTTGGAAAGTGCAGCTTTTGACGTCCTCTGTGTATGTTTCACATACAGGCCTTTCTGTGTAAGTGCATCTACCAACATTAAAATGAAATATAACTGTTGCAAGGGGCTAGTTTTGCAGTTAAATGGCAGTGATGTGATATAACTGCCTTCACAAGAAGTGTTACCAACCCACTTACTGTTAGGTTTGGGTAAAATTATTATAAAATCATCATGAAGGTAATGCTCCTCACAAAGAAAAGCGTGTAATTTCCTAAAAACTCATTGACCAAACAGCGTTAGTTCCTTTGACGGCTCGATTGATGGCTCTGTCATAGACATACATTATTTGCACTGATGGGAAGTTGGATGTGAAAATGAATCATTTTACTATGCCAGGGTACTTGTAAAATGTGTTGGTTTTAGGAGAATGTCATGAACATGCCCAAGAACGTCTCCTACTTGTATTATAGACACAGCCATCAGATCATGTAATAATAATACTTTGCATTTCTGCAGTGCCAAGGATATCAAGGCACTTTACAAAAATGAAATAATTAACTATATGAGGTAGTTCAGTGGTAGTATCCTACTCTTAGAGAGGGGGACACAGAGGCAGAGAGAAATGAAGTGACTTTAGAACATAAGAACGGCCATACTGAGTCAGACCAAAGGTCCATCTAACCTAGTATTCTGTCTTCTGACAGTGGCCAATGCCAGATGCCCCGGAGAGAATGAACAGAACAGGTAATCATCAAGTGATCCATCCCATCGCCTATTCCCAGCTTCTGGCAAACAAAGGCTAGGAACACCATTCCTGCCCATCCTGGCTATCCATTGATGAACTCCATGGCTACCCTCCATGAACTCCCTGACCAGTGCGGAGCTTGCCAAATCCTAACCACTAGACCACCAGGGAGCTCTTGGACTTTGCCCAAGGAAACACAGCAAATCTCTGACAGTGCCCAGAACAGAACCTAGATCTGGTGATGTCCAGGAATGCAATTTACTCAAGATCTTTCCATGTCAATGACTCCCTCCCCATCATGGTAATAACAGAGTACTCCAAAAGCATTAATACATTTATCCTCACAGCCTGTAATGTAATAATAATAATAGATAATAATACCTACATCATATACAGCATTTTTCATCTGTAGATCACAAAGCACTTTACAAAAGGAAATAAGCATTGTTATCTCCATTTCACAGGTGGAGAAACTGAGGCACAGAGAGATGAAATAATGTGCCCAAGGCCAGTTAGCAGTAGAGCCAGGAATTTTATCCATGTCTCCTGAGTCACAATCCAGTTCATTACCCACAACACCATCCCCCACTCGACAATGCTTTCTCCCTGTATCAGATGAAAGCCCCTTTAAAGGGGTCTTTGACATTTAGTGAGCTTTGAAAAAAAACAAAACACTATTTCCTTGTTCTTTTTGACAAGGCTTTGTGCTTCCTGTATTCACTTCTTCTTGTTCCTACAGTGGAGCCAAAGTCCTGGGGTAAGAACCTACACAGAGTAGAACGTAATAGAGTCACAATCCCAATAATGATATCACAGTCTGTTGCTGGGGAAATCTACATGTCACAAATTCAGTGTTATGATTACTTCATAGCTGGATCCAAGATGTGGAGGAGATGGACTTAGGGAAAAAATGACATATCAGCATTTTATTCTTGGGGAATAGGGGCTAGCTAATGAGTGCAGTGTCTCAGAGACAGCCATCCTCTGGTTTAGTTCAGGTGGTGACTTATGGTGATGCGCTGGAAAATGCAAATAACTGTATTTGGGCACATTTTTTAAAATTTTGGCAAATAGTAAATTTGCCAAAAAATAAGTTTTTCAGGGCACCAAAATTATTTGTGAATTCAGTTCAAATTCAGCAAATAGTTTGGGCTGGAAAAAGGGGGGGGGGGGAAATGGAATTGTCGAAAAGTTTTCATGTTATCAAAACAAACTGTTTTGATGTTGTTTCAAAACAACATTCTGAAACAAAATGTTTTGAATGTCATTTCAAATTGACATTTTGTTCAGCCCAAACAATTGTTTTCCATATTTTTGGTTCAGCGAGAAAAAAAAACAAAAAAGATTCTGTTTCAGTTCAAAACACACCGATTTCTCTTTTCTGGTTTTTCGGGTCTGCCACCGAACCAAAAACAATTGATTCCTTGCTCCACTCTACAAATAACCTTTGGAATCGGGCAATGGTAGCTGCTACCATCTGTGCTACAGCTGTACTTACATCTGCCAGCTGGAATGTGGGTCATCAGCTAATGGCACAGCATTAACTCCTTTTCTTCCTCAGAATAGACTCAGGTTTTTCCTCCAAGAAAAAGCTGTACTTAGGAGAAGCAATAATTCTGGTGCCACCTTTTATTACTGCTTGTTGAGTGAAACCACAGAAAAGAATAGTTGAAATCATTACATAACAGGTAGCTATTCCCTCCCATCATGCATTTAGATTCACACTGCTTATGAACTTTGATGTGAAGGCTGTGGAATTAAAAAGTTGCCTCTGGAGAAATGTAGCATGGTCCGAACATATGACATCTTCCTGTCACCTCCCCGCAAGCATTGCTAAATTTAGCTGCATCACTCCTAACATGAGTTTCTCAGCTAAATCCCTGGGCATAGCTTTGAAAATTTCAGGGAGTGTGGTATAGTGCAGTATCAAAGCGGCATCCTTCCTGAATGTACCTTTGATCAGAGCTGTGAGGCATATTTTCAACCATCTGAAACTTGACTGATTTGGGGTTTCATTACACACTTGAATCTCAGACCATTTTCATCAAAGGCTTTGCTAAAGTTCACCAGTCTTGCAATGGAACCTTTGATAGTTTATGGTTTTCCATGAAACTCAGTTTTGCTCGGGGTGGGGCGGGGGTTGACATGAAACTACGTGCGAGGGGTTTTGACTGAATTTTGAGAGTTTGGGATCACACAAAAGTCACATGGCCAGATTCTCTATTGAATGTACAGCTCCTTTTGACTGTAATCTGGCTACAAAGTATAACTCTGCTGGGAACAAGTCTTCTGGGTTTGCACATCTGCCTCCGTCGCCCCGCTCCCAGCAATACCATAGAGGAATGCTCTCTAACTCAATTAAGTGCCCAAACTACCCCAACCTCTCAGTCTCAAACTGGGCACTTGTGCTTGGGTGCAGTGTGAGCTTAGAGGGTGGACCCCATCTCTGCTGTGTCCCCTGGTGACCATCCTTCTGGTCACCATGCTGGATCGAGGCTGCTCGCCCAGCCTGACTGCAGCCAGGTCCCCGTCTTACACCTTGGGCACATCCCTGGGCCAGGCCCTGGCTGAGTAAATTTGGGACTGCTCCCTCCAGCAGTTCCAAAAGATCCTCAGGCTAAAGCATGTGTGTCCTCTCTCCAGTCCTGCCTCTGTGCCTGCCAAGCAGCCTGGAGCCAACCAGGTAGCCTGCAACCCATCCTCTGTTCCTTTTGGGTGGGTCTGAGCTCTGTTCTGGAGGGACATTCCTCCCCTCCAATAGGGAGATAGGCAGGCAGCAGGGAGTCAGGGTGTAGTTTCCTCCCAGTCTGCTAGCAAATCTGTGTTCTGGGGCCAGCTATCCCCTTGTGCCCACTCAATCAGCGCTAGTGGGATAGCTCTAGCCTATTCACACTCCTGCTGACCTGTGGATGGGGCCGGGGGTACCAGACATGCATGAAAAGTTCCTGAGCCACTGAGTTCCACTCAGTTTTGTTTTTTTAGCTCTGCTTCCTTGTTACCTTTTCAACAAAGGTTTTGGTTAGTAACTGAGACTATAACAAAAGAACAGGGTGTCCCCAGTTATCATAAAGGCCTGGTGCATTTGCACACCTAGTACCTCCTCCAACTCCCAGAGAGGGCAATGGAAAGACTCCCAGCAGTGACTGCAGTGGGCATGGGATCCAGGCCCTGGTTGGCATGCCCCTGTTTGCCACATGTAAGGTTCGAGTAGTGTTTTAATGGGGGAGGACCAACAAGACACAACAGAGTTGGTTTAAAGCTAAATGGCTGTGTTTATTTTAACAATGGGAATAGATTACACTTTGGCTAGGGAGAGCAAGGTGTTAACTCTTATCTACACTGCTTCACATAAAAAAAAGAAGCAAGGCCAAAAGATAAACTACAGAAGAGAAAAAGGAAAAAAAAACTAACTGCTTTTCTTATACACAGAATGAAGTAAACGCAAGAATTAGAAGAGGGGGTAGAGACGGGGGAAGAGTTAGGCAAAAGTAGAAATATTTTCAGAAATTACAAAATACATACCACACTCCAGATACAGCCGACCTGCAGCTTAAACACCGATTGCATAGCGAATTAGGGGAGGTGGTCTTGTTTAATACTACACGACTCGAGCCGGCAAAATCCAGAGGATGTTCCCTGGCTAAAATGGTGATCAAACCTTTCAGCTGACACATGGGAACTCCTCCCGACCTTGGCGTGAGACATAGTTTTGTCTGGGGGCTTTTACTCGTGTCAGTTTCAGATTGGTTCCCTTTTACGTATGTTGATACCAGATTGGCCCCCTAGCTCCTTCGCCTTTCAGGTTCCGAGCAGGAGCCGCCTACGTAGCAGAAGCTGTACTTGACAAGCATGCTACTTCTTTGTTCGAGACATGCTTACATGTCTGTATATGGTTCACAGGGTGCACCTAACACGCTAGGGTTATGCACACAACACCTTGGGCTTTCCCGTCCTTTAAGGAACTATAATCTGACCCAAAATGGAGACCACCTTGTCCTTTTACTAAAAAAAATTGCTATGGGCCGACAATTGGCCATAAAGAGACTATGTTTAAGCATGCACTTTAGGGTTGCGACAGCCCCATTTACTGTGCTTGTGCATGAAGAGAGCCAGGGGTGTAATGGGTCATTTGCACATGCAATTACCTCACTTGCCTGAGTATAAAAAAAATCGGTAATTGTGCATGCTCCTTTCTAAAGGCCTGAGACAATAAAATGTTCAGATAATAATAATTAGTTAGGAGGTTTTCTGTACAGGAGGCCCCTTGCAAAGTTTAGGTGGCTACAACAGTCAGAATCACAGCTGTTTGGTAACAGTTTCCATTCTAACCTCCTGTTTTGGGACACTCATAACTCTGAAACTTTCACCGCTGGGACTGAAATTTTCCAGTCAGGGTGTCTGCCTGAAGGTGAATTCCTATGAAATGCAATGTTAGAGCGAAACCAGTCCCTCTCTTTGATTAAGTAGAGAGTGGGAAAAAATACACTTTTCCCAATATAACAACATTCTCATGACCTTGACTGAAGACCCCTACAGCTGAAAAGGCTGGAAATTAAAAGGTGGCCTGTGTCACTGCCATGCCCTCTCGGAGAAGCCTTTACATGTTTATTTGCAAATTGGGCTTGATGTGATCAAACTATGAGCCTTTGAAAATCCTGCACTAAGCATACACACAATGACAACACAGCAAACTCAGACAGTGACGATAATGGGGCTGACTTCCCCCTTTAAGGGCCAGGAGGCCTGGGGGCAATCGGTCCTGGTTACTTAGCCCAACTGGCTACACCTGCGCTGGGTGTTGGATTTAAGAAGAGTTGTTCCATGGGACAGGCTGGCTGGCTGAGGAAAAGAACTGGGACTGTCTCCTGTGACTAGCCCTGAGGAGAAGGAGCAGCCAGAGAGGAGGAAAGTTGAGAAGCTGACTGAGGATGCCCACCATTGGGGCTGTACAAGAGACAGCCACAGTCTGGCATTGGGTCCATTGGTTGATCCACAATGTATCTGAGTAAATAATAGAGACCCGTGAGAACAATGAAAGGGCGGGAATGGGAGGAGAAAGAAATGGATGCACTTCAGAGGTTCTTTATGGAAAGGCCCTTTTCCTCTCTGCTGACTTGCAGGCCTCTATGTTATAGTGACTATCGTTGACTAGCTAGAGGCTTCCCTTTAGCATAATCAGTGTAACTTCTAGGTGAGCCATAGGGCAAGGGGCTCTGGAGAAACCCCTCCTGTCCCAAGGAAGAAAGGACCAGAGCCAGTAATTGAACCCCACCATCTCATGCATAGTATATTGCAAAGCATTAACATCAGATCTCCTGGGCCAGCATCTCTGTCTTTCAAAGTGTAGACTGAAGTGGAGGGGTCAGCATTGTTCTGTCATTCTAGCTGATTTGCCCATCCCAGATATCTCATGTTACAGGCTGGCCAAGCTGGAAAGTTTAGACCTGGATCTCTGGCTTTGGCTTTCATACACCTCATAGTTCAGGGATGTTCAAATCTGAGCTTTATACACCCTCTGCATCATACCTGCATTAGCTGCAGTTGGAAATGTAACCAAATCTCCTACAATGGGTTTGTCACTCTCTTTAATGTAGGATTCAGAGACATGAGTTTCCTGTTCCTGCTGCTAATGTACAAAGCAGAAAGAAGAAAGCCTGATTTGCTTCAGCTGAACTGAAGTCACATTTGGACAAAGTGAAATCACAGGTCTTTGTTAGGAGGCTCAACAGTTAGAAATGAAAGTCGTAAGGGACAGCCAACTCTATATGGATCATTTAATTAACATGCTTACAGAGTGTCTTCCTGTCTCCTATGCAACTGCCCTACCCTCCCATTACAAAGGTGTTTTCTGTTTTAAATGTCCCCTAGTTTGACATATTGGAAGGAAAAGTTACTGTGATCTGCTCTGTCTAATCTCCTAAACTGAATAATCTAAGCATTCTTTTTATGTCATAAGTAACTATCACATTTGTATACCAGGTGAAAGATAACAAATAACAGATCAAAGCAGGAGCTGAACCAAACTTCTGATAACAAATTTGGATTTGTATTAGCTTTCGTGATTTTTGCATTGGCATAAGCAATCAGAAATCATTATTTGTTCTTCTAGCTGTCTAACCTGTATTTGTGTCCAGTGAGGGCACCTGTTTGTCAGAAGAGCTGGGAAATCAAGCCAATGCTGCACAGTGCAGATATATTTGGAAATCATGCAGATGGATAAGGTAAAAACAGACAAAATGAGAAATTATAGTTCAAAAAGAAAATTGTATCTGAGATAAAATTCTGTCTCGCTGCTCACCTTTAGACAGCATCTTGAAGATCTTAAAAGGTCAGGCTTTCAGACCTTGGCTTCCACTTGTGAGCAAGTACAGTTACATATCCACAGACATGTGCCTAAACTTTTCAGGTGCACAAACTTGAGAGTGCGTTAACACTTGTGTGTGTGTGTGCCCTTGAAATAGTCTTATACAAGCATGCAGGACCCATTGTGGCCAAAAGGTTTTGTGAGTGCAAATTCTGACACATGTGAGAGCTCCTGCAAAGATAAGAATTTGGGGGTCATGATAGATAACCAGGTGAACGTGAGCTCCCTGTGCAACACTATGACAAGAAGAGTTAATGGGATCCTTGGATGTATCAACATGGAAATCTCTAGAAGGAGTAGAGAGGTTATTTTACCTCAGTATTTGGCACTGGTGCAAATGCTTCTGGAATATGGTGTCTAGTTCTGTTGCCCACAATTCAAGAAGGATGTTGATAAATTGGAGAAGGTTCAGAGAAGAGCCACAAGAATGAGCAAAGAATTAGAAAACCTGCCTTGTGGTGACAGATTAGAGCTCAATCTATTTAACTTAACAAAGAGAAGGTTGAGGGGTGACTTGATCACAGTTTATAAGTAGCTACATGGGGAACAAACATTTGATAACGTGCTCTTTAGTCTAGCAGAGAAAGGGTAAACGTGATCCAATGGCTGGAAGTTGAAACTAGACAGTTTCAGACTGGAATAAGACAGATTTTTAACAGTGAGGACAATTTTAACATTGGAACAAGATACCTAGGTTCATGGTAGATTCTCCATCACTGGCATTTTTAAAATCAAGATTAGGTGTTTTTCTAAAAAATATACTCTAGGAATTTGCGGGGAGACATTCTCTGGCCTGTGTTATACAGGAGGTCAGACTAGATGATCACAATGATCCCTTAAAGTCTTGGAATCTATTCATTTTTAGCAGGTGTTTGCACCTTCAAGAGCAGGCATGAGTATTTCTGTGTCAATTTTATATGTGCTTGAGTAGAAAACAGGTAGAGAACTGACTGAGAATCTACCCCAAAATGTAAATGCAGAAGCAGGTGCAAGACAATCTAAATAAAACTAGAGGACGGCTCAGTGATTGTTGGCTGAGTGCTTCCGGGCTCAGGAAGGATTTCCAAGTCTTATCAAGAAGCAGACTGAGGGGCTTGGCATATGTATATTAACTACAGACATACAGGGTGGCATATATGAAGCACAACATTGGGAAGGAGAAAAGGAAACAAAAGAAGTGGTCAGAGATGTTTTGAAGGTGCAGAGGAGGCGATGATGGCAGAGATAAGGGCAGTGGCAAAGTGATAGCTCTGAAAGTGTCTTTCTGAGGAGAGAGTGGAAACCAGTGCAGAGTCTCAAAATGGAGGCGATGCAAATTTTTTTACGAACACAGAAGAAATTCTTGACAGTGGCGTTTTGAACTGGAGGAAGGGAGCTTGGAGAATGGAAGACCAAAGAGAAACATCTTGCAGTGACAGGACATTTAGCAGAGCATGGGTTGGCAGCATCTTGGTGGTAAGGAAGGAGAAGAAAGGATATAGCAAGGTCCTTGTTGTAATGGGAAAGAGAATGGAGAGAGGTCAAAGATAACACCAAGGTTGTAAGCTTAGGTGTTAGAAAAGATGATAAAGTTGTCAAGCAGGATGTATTGATTTAAATCAAAGCAATTTAAATTGCTGATTTCCATCAGTAATCAAGAAACCTTGATTTAAATAATTGATTTTTAATTGTGTTTTGCATTTGGACATTTTAGTAATTTCCCTTTTTAGAAAAAAATATTCTCATTGGTTGGTAACCATTAAAAATTTTTGTTGGCAAATAAATGTAGCTTTTATACTAAATTTGGTGTTTCTTTTTGCTAACCAAAAGGATACTCTATATCTATATACATGTATTTAAGCAATTGTATAGCTTAATTTACCTTTATTTCACAGTCTTAATTTTTTACATTTTTATTATGTTAGAAAATGGTGAGTGATGCATTTCTTATATACCAGATTATTATTAATTTTTTTTTATTTTGTGTCAAGCTCTGTTTGGATGAAAATTCAAATTCAATTAAAAAGACACAAAAACAGCATTTTAATTGCTTTATTAAATAAAGCTGCCTTAAAAGTGCTGGATACATAAGAAAAAAGTGTATCCATTTATTAACAGGTTTTGCATTTAAAACTAAGTGATATATTAAAGGATCTATTTTATCTGTAAATAATGAATTGAACTGATTCATGTCCTTCAAAATTTTAGAACTCGTAGATCTCATCCTCTCGCACCTAGTTTTTATTCACAGGTTGGAAAAGGAACTCCCAGTTGGTTTCCTCAACTTTGACTGAACTAGTCATTGAACTGAGCTAGCTGAATAAACTTTGCATTTGCAGAAGTGAGATTACTGCTGTTAAAAGCTGATTTAGCACTTTAACAATCTCTGGCTCCAGGTGCTTAGCCAATGACTTCCACTAGTTAAGTAAAAGCAGCAAAGAATCCTGTGGCACCTTATAGACTAACAGTTAAGTAGTTTGACTTTCTTTAAAACTTGACAGCAAACATTTATTGCTTAATATTTTTGTATTTAATTTAAATGATTTAATAGATTATGACAAATGTAGGCAACCTAGATCATAATTTCAAATATAATTTTAAATAGGTTTATTTTTTAAAAGCTGTATTTAATTTAAATTTTTTTAAAAATCCAATTTAAATAAAACAAAATCAGTGAGCCGGTAGTGCAATAATACTGTGGGTGCATCGCCTGGAAAAATGGAACAAAGTATAGTGAAAAGTGTCTTCCATTTGCTGACCAGCTGCAGTGAATAATACTGTATATTGCTGTGTATAACAGGCCAGTATGTAGGGCTGCATCTGTAAAGTATAGCATGTGGCTCTGTCAGTATTTGTGTGTCTATGCAGCATATGTAAATTAGCCAGTATTTGTGTGTGCTTGAACATGACTTGGTACAGAGATATCAGCCAGTGTGTGTGGGCAACTGTAAATAACACAACACGTGATGATGTGCCAATATCTGCGTTTGAGCCCAAGACAGTAAATGAATGCAGCACACACATCTATGAAGAATTCATGTCCTTCCCTGGAATAGAGGAGAGACATTCAAGAGAATCTAAGGGCAGAACAGCAGAACCTGCTATTAATTAAGAAATTAAATCCCCTCAGATGTGGAGATTCAAAGAAAGCACAACAAATCAGGAGTGTCCATGCCAAAACCAACTTGTTACTTTATAATTCAATGTGTGTTACCAGCTCCTATTATTAGAAATCCAAAATTCCTCTGCTATGGGAAGAGGCTGAGCTGGATCCTTTTAGCCTTGTATAAGTTAATTACAGTACACATGTTTTAAGCTGCATCTGTCTTAGTCAATCTAGTTGATTATTTCAGTGCTTTATTTTTAGTTCTCATCAAGGTGAAGGATGACACTAATATAAATGGAGGATTTTCCGCAGATGTTGCTCTACTAAGTGCTCTCCAGAACCAACCCTGCCAGGACTTTGACAAGAACTTCTTTCCCTGAGACATACTGCTCCTGAGATGGTTTACATGAAGTACCAAGTGAGCCGAGAAAAGAAAAATCTTCTCAGGCTTTGCATGCAAGTTGCAGAAAAGGTTGCCAGTCTCTGCCCCCAAGAAGAGGCCATAGCAACCCTAGGGCTGTCTGTCAGACTGTATCATCTTAGAGTGGCTACAGTCTCAACAGGGCTCCATCTATACCAAGCTCCTCTTAAAGCATATCTTACTGTTGTTGTGACTGAATGCTTTTGTTCATTCACCATATAGTGTCTGTGCCTGACTGTTCTCCCAATTCCACTTCTTCTGCCCAGCGTCTCACATTATTTAACTTTCCAAGTCAGATCTTTAGTGGGTGTAAATCAGTGGAATTCCACTGAAGTCATAAGAACATAAGAACAGCCATACTGGGTCAGACCAAAGGTCCATCTAGCCCAGTATCTTGTCTTCTGACAGTGGCCAATGCCAGGTTCCCCAGGGAGAATGAACAGAGCAGATAATCATCAAGTGATCCATCCCCTGTGGCTTATTCCCAGCTTCTGGTAAACAGAGGCTAGGGACATCATCCAAGTCAGTGGAGCCATACCAAGTTCATATTTGTGAATGATCTGACCCTCCAAATCTAGCAAGCCTCTAATTACATGAATCAGGGCTTTTCAGGATCGGGCTCTAGGTGGGAAAGGAGGAAGCATATCTGTCCTAGCATTCCTTCTCAAATGTGAACCTTAGAGTCCAGAAAATGAGATACTAGCATGAATTTCCCTGAGCTTAATTACCAGCTTAGATCTGATAGGCTGCCACCACCCAAAAATATAGTGTTTTGGAGCACTCTGACCTCCCCAGCTTTCCCTGGGGACCCCAAGAACCCAGATCCCTTGGGTTCTTAAAACAAGGAGAAATAAACTATTCCCCCACCTTCCCTCCTCAGCACTTCCCTCCCTGGGCTATCCTGAGATACTGACCTAACCTCTTAAATCACCATACAGAGAAGCATCTCCCTTCCCTCTCACAAAGAGGCAAACAGATTCAAGGAAAACAGAGGGAGATTTTATCACTCCCTCCTCCCGTCTCCCCCACCCATCCTGGTGAGTTATCCCAATCCCCTGGGATAAAAACAAGGGAAACCAAAAAAAAACACCAATCAGGTTCTCTAAAAAGAAATCTTTTAATAAAAGAAAGGAAAAAGTAAAGAATTCTCTCTGTAACTTCAAGATGTAACTATTACAGGGCCCTATAGCTTACAGACACCAGAAGGAGACCTTCCCCCAGTACCAATACAAATCAAAATATTCCCAGCAACTACACATATAAAAGTTAACCAGCCAGATCCACAAATGCAAATAGAGTAAAACAATTAAAAAGCCTAAACTGCCTGTTTTACTTACTATATGAAAAGAAACTTAGAGAGCCTGTAGTAATGTCTGGTCTCTCTCAGACCCTCTAAGAGAAGAACAAAGAACTCACACCCAAACTTCCCTCCACTCAGATTTAAAAGTATTTTGTCTCCTGATTGGTCCTCTGGTCAGGTGTTGCAGGTCACTGTTTGTTAACCCTTTATAGGTGAAAGAGACATTAACCCTTAGCTATCTGTTTATGACAATATCACTCTGAGATATAAGTATTGTGAAAAAAACCACAGAGTGGCTCACTTGCTGTAGAAATGGCAGTGCCAGTTGGGTGCATATCTAACCCACCTGTTTCTAAGCCCAGGATTCATTATGCATTAGAATCCTCTTCACTGGCATGGACTGCGGTGGAGACACAAGATAGTGACAATGAAGCAGTCCTTGGTCATGTGTCTCCAAAGGCCGCCAGGGACATCCCTAGGTTTACTATTCATCCCTGTATACAGCAATTCACAAGTATCCGTGTTTCACAAAATTAGAACAAACACATGGACAAGAGACATACAAATTCAGAGCAGAGAGAGTTTTCAGCTTGGATTTTAAAACAGCCATTAAGTCCGACAACCAGCTCTTTCTGACAAAGTGACTGGGGACCCTGTCCCAGCTTGTGCAAAAGGAGCCTTCATTTTGAGGGTTACTGTTTCCTGCAGTAATGTTTATGTTGGACCAGCCATTCTTGTTCCAGAGGGCAGGGAGTTTTGCAATCTGAGCAGAGAAATGTATTGAGGTGTGTGATAAACTCAGGACAGACAGCTGCAAGAAAAGGGTAGGAATCAGTCCCAGAGGGTTAAAAGGCCCTCCTCCTTAACAACTGGGAGGCAACTACAGGTCAATCAGGTTCAGCTGAGAAAGGGTTACTGTCAAGGTTCCTTCCCCACTCTGAACTTTAGGGTACAGGTGTGGGGACCTGCATGGACACTTCTAAGCTTAATTACTAGCTTACATCTGGTACACTGCCACCATCCAGAATTTCAGTGTCAGGAGCACTCCCTGTCCCCCTAAAACTTTCCCCTCCCTGGGCTGCCTTGAGGGACTTCACCAATTCCCAGGTGAACACAGATCCAAATCCCTTGAATCTTAAAACAAGGAGAAATTAACCATCTCCCCTCCTTTCCCCCCACCAATCCCTGGTGAGTCCAGATCCAATCCCCTTGGATCTTAAAACAAGGAAAAAATCAATCAGGCTCTTAAAAAGAAAGCTTTTAATTAAAGAAAGAAAAGTAAAAATCATCTCTGTAAAATCAGGATGGAAAATACTTTACAGGGTAATCAGATTCATATAGCCCAGAGGAACCCCCTCTAGCCTTAGGTTCAAAGTTACAGCAAACAGAGGTAAAATCCTCTCAGCAAAATTAACATTTACAAGTTGAGAAAACAAAAATAAGACTAACACACCTTGCCTGGCTATTACTTACAAGTTTGAAACATGAGAGACTAATTCAGAAAGATTTGGAGAGCCTGGATTGACATCTGGTCCCTCTTAGTCCCAAGAGCGAACAACCCCCAAAACAAAGAGCACAAACAAAAGACTTCCCTCCACCAAGATTTGAAAGTATCTTGTCCCCCCATTGGTCCTCTGGTCAGGTGTCAGCCAGGTTTACTGAGCTTCTTACCCCTTTACAGGTAAAAGAGACATTAATCCTTAACTATCTGTTTACGACAGTTACCAAGGTAGCAATTAGAATCAGCTGAGGGGGAGCTACCTTTGGTTAATTAGGATCAGCTGATTCCAATTTAGGGCTGCCTGAGACCTTTTTAAACCCTTCCCTGGGAGGAAGGAGAGGGCAGAGCAGAGGGAGAAGGAGCCCTGCTGCTAGGAGTGTAGGAGCAGCAAGACAGTGAGCCTCACCAGGAGACAGTACTCTCTCCCACAAGGGAGTAAAAATACTCTAAACAGGACTGGTGGAGATATGGGGAGCAGATTTCCCCTGTGTCCCAATGGGGACCACATTACCCAAGCCTGTCTCACCAGGGCTAAAAGCAGCAGAGGCTGGGCAGACTGAGAAGGTGCCTTGCCACGGGTGGTGTTCAGAGATGGTGCCAGTTATATCTGTTCCTCCTCCCCTACTGAAGGGAGGAACAGGTCCTCATCTATTGTAAATTGACAAATCTCCATTGTCTTCAATAGAACTACATTGATTTACACAGCTGAGGAGCTGGCCCATAATGTCTTGGCTTCCTAGGGTTTTTCCTTTTCATGGATTTTTGCCCCTAAAACTTAATTTATCTTTTGAATGGCATTTCAGCTCCTGATTATCCCAGGTGCCAGCTGTCTTACCTTTGATTGACATTTGTGTGGCATTTGTATGGCAATTGGCCTGGCCTACATTTGCTGGATCACAGTAAAATCCTGCCAGTCTGCTGGCATTGTGCCTTGTGGCAGCTATTTGGCAGGATGGTAGAATGACACTGCCTGAAAATAACTGAGATTGAATGGATCTGAGCTTTTACAAGGAGAGTTTGTATTGTGTGTTGTTCTCCTTTGGATTCCCTTCATGTGCTCTGTGTGTTGCTCATGTCAGCTCTGGAAAAACTGGCTAGGAAAGAGATCCTGCTATTACACACAACAATGGTCCAGCCAGATCTCAGGCAGTCTCCAGGCCTCACCTCAAAAATGATCTAGAAGACCCTGCAAAGGTCCAGCAAAGGGGAAGATCATCCATGGTTCAGATGTGTTGGCCCTGGTCCTCAGTTATGGCTGAGGGACTCTCAGTGACGCTCAGGAGGGTGAGTGACTTTGTACTACCCCCCAGATTCAGTCCATTTCCCCAGCATAACTTAGAGCAGCTTGAGGGTTGCTTTAAATTATACCAGCTGCCCCAAAAGCTTATTACAGCAGCTTAGAATCAGTGGGGTATTGGTGAGCTCTAGTCATCCCTCCAGTGATGCCCCCTACTCTAGCCATAGATTGGGAGTGACATAAAAACCCTTTCCCAGCAACACACCCTTCATTGGGGTGATTCTCCCATGGCCTGCGGTGCAGCCCCAGCACAGCTGCAAATGGAGACTGCCCAAACTAGGCTCATTTCCCTTGGAATGGAGAGTCAGGCTATGTCCATTCTACATGCTAGGGGTGTGATTTCCAGTTTGCATACACATACTCATGCTAACTCTCGTCGAGCTAGCACGGGTATAAATAGTTGTGCAGCCGCAGTAGCACTGCAGAGGCAACAGCGGTATCGCTTAGCCAGCTGAGTATGTACCCAAAGGGTTCAGGTGGGGTTGTAAATGGTTGTCTAAGCCTTTTCACCGCTGCCTGCATGACTGCGGCGACACTGCTGGTTACGCTAGTGCAAGCTCTCATCAACCTTGTGTAAATCTCTGCTGGCTGGGAATCACACCCCTGGCTTATAGTGTAGATGTGGCCTTACGGGGGATCGTTGAGAAACCCTATGTTACACGGGGCATAATGAAAGTCTCTTCGTAGATGCACTTTGTCCAAGGTGAGATGCAAGGAGAAACACAGTGAAATTAAAGGGAAGGGCATTTAGAAGCAGTACAAAGAAATGCTCAGAACCTAGCTCCATTGTTGATATTGGTCTCTGACCATAAAGCTGTAAGTGACAGATAAAGTACAATGGATTCTTACTGACATTGTCGATGTATAACAAGTGGGATCGCAGGAATCAGGGAGAGGGTGGCAATGCATGCAGAAAGGCAAGGAGATCCCCAACCTCATCAGCAAAACAGACCACTTGACAAAGCAGGGAGATCATAACAGTGTGGTTCACAAGTGTCAGAATTTGACCTTGTATATTCACCTCCCTTCCCCAGTGTGGTTCAAGAAGAATTAAAGAGATGCTGCGACCGCAATCCCTTAGGATCTCAGTGTGGGTACAGTCTGAGAATTTAATCGCGGCTTATCTTAGCCACCACTGTCAGTGAGTACAGGCACAGTCCGAGTGGGAGAAGCAGCTATTAAAAAGGAAGGTGTAGTGCAGCTTTGCCACAGTTTGTCCCTCAGTGGGGCTGTGGGGTATCCCACCGCCTCGCTCTACCTCGCCTTCCGTCGGCTCTGCGGTCAGGGGGAATAACGCACACTCAGTTAGGGGCTCAGGCCCTTAGGCAGGGGCTGAGTCAACAGTCAAATAGCGGCCCAGGCCCTAGCTTAGGGCGGGGCAGCCAGCAAACAATCAAGGACTCAGGCCTTTAAGCAGGGACTGAGTCAATAGTTCAAATTGTTCTAGCCTCTCAGGCCAGGAAAAGGACAAGGGGGAGCCTGTCACCCAAGGAGTGGGTGGCATGGGGGGACACAGGCCCTCCCTCTCCACTGTGTCCCAGCCCGGGGCCCTAGCAGCGGCAGACACTTGCTGCTGTCAGTGGGGATCCTGGCTGCAACACACTGACATGGGTTCAGGCCGTGCTGCAGCCAGACTGCGGTCGACTGCCCCTGGGCTACTTCCACACTCCCCCTCGTAGGGTACCTGGGTCGTGCTAGCGTCCTTGGCTGTCTCGAACACCATCGGTTCCTCTGGGTACGCGGCAAAGGGCAGGCTCGGCTCCTCCTTGGGGTAGCTGGCACGGGACAGGCTCGGCTCCTCCTCGGGGTAGCTGGCACGGGACAGGCTCGGCTCCTCCTCGGGGTAGCTGGCACGGGGCGGGCTCGGCTCCTCCTCGGGGTAGCTGGCACGGGGCGGGCTCGGCTCCTCCTCGGGGTAGCTGGCACGGGGCGGGCTCGGCTCCTCCTCGGGGTAGCTGGCACGGGGCGGGCTCGGCTCCTCCTCGAGGTAGTGGGCACGGGGCGGGCTCGGCTCCTCCTCGAGGTAGTGGGCACGGGGCAGGCTCGGCTGGCCGGGTGCGAGCTCAGGCCGGCTGCGGCCTGCTGATGTCTCCCAAGAGGGAGCTCGGTCGCGGACATCTGGTCTCTCCGGCGGCTGGGCCTCGACTGAGCTCTGCAGGTGAGCTTTTATACTTCCAGGTCTGCGCCGTGACCTCTGAGGGGTGGGAGCAGGACCCAGTGGCTCCGCCCACATTGGTGTTAGGGGAGGTCCGTCCCTCAGCAGGGCTGTGGGGTATCCCACCGCCTCGCTACAGAAGGGGAGAGTTAAGGTGTAATGCAGTAATACAGCTCTGATGGGTGTATAAATGGAGCAAGGGTTTTTTTTGTTATACATCTTAAACCCTGTTTCTGGAGGTCTGTGAGAGGTGTCAGTATGACAAACACACTCCACTGTATGGTACAGGAGCACGGGAAAGCCATCTGCTGGAGATGGGGGGAGCTTGGTAAGTGCTGCTGAGCGTGCCTGCATACATATGTGTGTTTGCTGTGTGCGTACATGCTGCCCAGGTGCACACATGTACATATGCTTATACGGGCATGCATGTATTTGTAGCTGTCACGTTTTGTACTACATACTGGCAACCAGTCGTAGAGGTCCCACCATCCCTCACAGCATCCCCAGAGCTGTGGGAGGAACAGAGGAGTGGGGAGGGGAGCAAGACCCCTTAGATGTGGGAGGAAAGGGCTTGGGGGATGCTAAGGATGACTGAGGGGGTCAAGGATTTGGGGTGGGAGAGAGCTCTGGAGGATTATGGGAGTGAATTTAAGGGGATGGGTTGCTAGAGGGTAGGTGGGAACCTGGGAGAGGTGTTGGGTGGGGGTCCTAGCTCAGTGTGGGGAACAGAGCACTGCTCTGTCCACATGGCTAAGCCACTTCCAGCCCAACTCCCTGTGTTACCTGTTTCCCTGGGATCCCCTCAATAATGCCCCCTCCCTCCCCCGGGGAAGATGGACCCTCCGACTCCAGTTCTACTGATCATTATACACCAGGTGGGGGAGCCTCTCTCATTCTCTCTTAAAGAGTCATTTGTGGGGAGGGGATTGAGAGCAAACAAACATGATGCTGGCTCTATATGGCTTGAGCATTCACCCAAGATGGAGGGGCGACCCAAGATCCAGTCCCCTTGCTCTTTATGGGGGAAGTCATGCTCCTCCTTCATCTCTGCCCTGCACTCAGGGACTCTCACTAAAATGGCACAAGGTGCCTAACTCCAAAGGGTTCTTGGCTGTGGATGGCGAGCATGTTTACAGGCTACAGTGTAATTTAGCACTGCCACTTGCACATTCACCGAATATCGGACATTCCAGTGCTTCCTGGAATAACGTGGGCCCACCCTACCGGAATGACTTTGCAGCACATGAGGTTACACTGCACAGGGGGACACCATTGTGAAGAGCACACTGCTCCACCACTGATGTGTGCGAGGTCCCGGCAGGGGAGCTCAGAGCTACACTCTTCGAAATGGCATCCCCATCCAATATGGGACAAAACCATCTCCAGTTTTGTCTCAGTACCAGACAGGGGACAAATCACGCAGAAAGAGCATTGTCTGGTTTAAAACTGGATGAATAACCTGCCTAGTATAATTACACTTAGCAAGCCCAAAGCTATTGCTGTGTAACCTGCCTTGGGAGACCGAAATAATAATCATGTGCTTACCCCATAATAACAGGACCACACCAATTCTCTGCTACTTCCTCTTTGTTAATTAACATTGACATGGGTAACCAGTAGCTTCAGTGTATGATCTCTCCACAATAGTCACTCCCACTTGGGAACCCTGGACCCGCCCTTGGTCTCATTACTGTTGTAGGAACTCCTGGGTCCAACCCAGAAGATGTAGCTGGCATTTCCAACACCTGGGACAGCAGATGGGCAACATCTTCAGCGAAGTATTTGTGATGATACTATACTGTGATTGCTCAGATCTGGCTTTAGATGCTTGGCCAATTTGTTTCAAATATGAAGCCTAATGTTTTTTTGAGCCTCTGCCATCTTCATTGACTTTCAAAGGTCTAGCTTCATTGCATATCTCTAACTTTGCCATTCTATAAGTACCTGGATCTGAGAGACTAGTGTAGATTGGTGAAACTCAGTCCCTTCTGTTGTCTTCCCACGCAATAGCTGAATCTCCCTAGGGCTACAGTATTTTGGACTAATTCTGATAGTTGGCTTGGTGTGAGGGTGGCTGGGTGGTGTTGGTGGTCTGTGCTGTACAGGATTTCAGAGTAAATTATCTGGTCCCTTCTGGCTTTAAACTCTGCAGCTATGCTTTCCCTGCCCATTGGAGAAAGTCCTAGATACTGCCAGGCCAGTGATGGTCTAATCTCCTTAACTTGATAAGTGCTAGCTGAGACAGGGGAGAGGGATGGGGGGGGCAACAGGAAAAGTCAGGAAACGGAGGTTCATAGACAGGGCAAAATAATGCTAGATAATAAAGAAATCATGGAGGTGGGTGCAATCTGAGAAACACAACTGAAAATTGTACACAAGTTGCATATCACCCTGGGCCCACAGAGGAAATTCTTCCTGTAGACTAGCCCTCTGAGTCTTCAGCGAAGAGATGAAACAGCAAACTGGCCCCACTCCAGGTGAACCTATCATCTGATTCTTCTTTTTAGGAAGTGATCTCATCTGAGCTATCAAATTTCTGTACCTCTCACCCCGATGCTGTTTCTAATGGCGGGGGGACCTCTCTGTTACCAAGAAACACTTGTTATCTTCTGTTAAAAAGAAACACTTCAGACTTAGTTTATTTCCAACTGACAAGTGCTTCCTTATCTGTTGGATCATTGACAATTCCCCCTTTGCTTACCCTTTGCAGAACTTACACTCCTGGGACATTTGGCAAAGGGATAGAAATGGAGGTTTGCCCTGGACAGAAATGAAGAAGTGGACTTCTAAGGGCCATTCTTGAGCTCTTGGAGTGAGAAAGCAATAAAAGGAACAGAATTAGGGCTGGATGATTTTATAATAATTATCAGTCTTGTTTGTTCTGCTAGTGCCTATGGGGCCCAGTGGTGTTAGGCCCTGTACAAACACAGAGCAGTAGATGGTCCCTGCCTTGAACAGTTGTTATTGGCGTGTCACCAAACACATTATAAGACCTTAAGCCTTGTAATTTCAAGACTATATAGAGCTGACATTATTTTCTATGGCTGTGTGTGCAGAGGGGAAAGGACAGTCGGGAAGGGTATGTCTACAATGGCAGAGTTACAGCACTACTCAGGGAGCACTGAAGGGAAACCGTTGTTGTGTGTTCGCATTGTCAGCTGCCTGCGCAATAGCGTGATCACACTTGTGGCACTTGCAGTGGTATTCGGACCAGTGCACTTTGGGAAGCTATCCCACAGAGCATCTCCTCTTCTGCCGCTAAGAGCTATGGGAAGCTGGAGGAGGTGCCGGGACATTCTGAATCCTGTTCCAATGCCTTGTAATGCATTGCTTCGCATCCCAGCAATCCCTGTGCTTCAGTCTGCATTTGGTGCCATCTTTCAATGGTTTATGTACTGCACACTCTGCCTCTTCGGTCTGCAGAAATGGATCCCGCATTGTTGACCAATATGCTGCTCACTCTCACTAACACGTCACGAGCGGCAGTGGAGTTATTCCTTAAACTACAAAGGCAAGAGGAGTTTGACATTGATCTCATCACGCATAGCAGCTACAACATGAGATTGCTTGTGCATTCACGGACATGCCCACCACAGTCGAATGCCACTTTGGGGCTCGGGAAACAAGCACTGACTGGTGGGATCACATCGTCATGCAACTCTGGGGTGAGGAGCAGTGGCTACAGAACTTTCGGATGAGGAAAGGCACATTCCTGAGACTGTGTGATGAGCTCGCCCCAGCCCTGCAGCACAAGGACACAAGAATGAGAGCTGCCCCGTCGTTGGAGAAGCACGTAGCGATTGCACTGTGGAAGCTGGCTACTCCAGACTGCTACCAATCAGTTGCTAACCAGTTTGGAGTGGGGAAATCAACCGTTGAACTCATGTTGACTGAAGTGTGCAGGGCCATTAATCACATCCTGCACTGAAAGACCATGACTCTGGGCAACATACATAACATTGTGGCTGGCTTTGCACAAATTGCGGAGGGGCGATAGATGGCACACATATTCCAATTCTGTCACCAGACCACCTAGCCACTGAGCACATTAATCAGAAGGGGTATTTCTCTATGGTTCTCCAGGCACTTGTGGATCACGATGGGCATTTCATGGACATTAACACAGGCTGGTCTGGAAAAGTACATGACGCATGTATCTTTCAGAACACTGGTCTGTTCAGGAAGCTGGACCAGAAGATCACCATAGGGGAAGTCGAAATGCCCATTGTAATCCTAGGACACCCTGCCTACCCCTTAATGCCCTGGCTTATGAAGCCATACACGGGGCACCTTGACAGCAGCAAGGAGCGGTTCAACAACAGATTGAGCAAGTGCAGCATGACTGTTGAGTATGCTTTTGGCCGTTTCAAGGCCCACTGGCACTGCCTATCTAGGAGGCTGGACCTGGCTGATGACAATATTCCTATGCTTATAGCTGCATGCTGTACCCTCCATAACATTTGTTAAGGGTAGGGTGAAAGCTTCACTCAGGACTGGACCGCTGAGGCTCAGTGCCTGGAGGCTGAATTTGAGCAGCCAGAAACCAGGGCTATTAGAGGGGTGCAGTTCGGAGCCATAAGGATCAGGGATGCCTTGAGGCAGCAATTTGAAGCTGAAATCCACTAATATTTGTTGCTATGCTCGGGAGTGCAGTGCTTGTAATGCTAGGAGGTGATTGTGATTGGTGCAGACAATGCACTATGAAGGTTTAAGAAAATTGCCTGTTGCTTTGCAGGGCTCTGTTTGCTTTCAAATTAATGGAATAAAGATTGCTTCCAAACCCAAACAATTATTGTATTAAAAAACAACAAGCAGAGGAGAGAAACAAACAAAAAAAAAACACCTCAGCACTGTGGGGGATGGAAGGAGGGAGGGTCTCAGGAGGAGGTGGGGTCCCAAGACAGTTAAAGATTTGTGTACGTCCAGCTATCATATGTAATCTTTGGAGTACAGTGCAGAGGGTACTGTACTTCAGCAAGGCTAAACTGCAGAGGGATGAATGTTGAGTGCAGTGGGCACTGGGAGTCCGCAGGGCTGGACTGTGATGGGGCAGGAGAGGAATGTAGCTGGTACACACTGGAGCCAGGAGGTTAATAAGAGTTTGTTGGCATTGTCTGGAGGGTGCGTGGGACAGAGTTTTGCAACAGCAGCTGTAGGGGAGGGTGGGTGCAGAGCTGCTCAGTTTGCAGTGCTAATAGTGCCTGGAGCATGTCCACTGGGCGCTCCATAACTTTTAAAAGCCGTTCCGAGGCTTCATGCTGGCATGCCACGTTCTCCTTTCAGTCCCTCTTTTTGCTGTCCTGCCACTCTTTCAGTTCTTGTTTTTCAGCCACGGAGTGCACCATGACATCACCCAGAAAATCCTCTTTAGTTCTTCGTGGCCGCTTTCTAATTCTGCGCAGCCATTCAGCTGGCAATAACAGAGAGGGAGGCTGAGCTCCCAGGGTCATATCTGTGAAGCCAAAACATTTTACAGCAGCAGCATTGTTTGCAACACAGAGACCACTGAGTCAGTTATTTAAAACACAGCTATGATTCACATACCTGTCACGAACTGGCTGACCCCAGGCAAGCTCACATGAGCCAAAAGACCCCCAAAATGGTGAGTAACCGCAGAGGCAGTGGAAATCAGTGTTCCAGGACAGTAGTGTACACTGGACACGTGGCTCTTGGGGGGAGACAGCACTGTAGGGGAGGCCTTATAATCATTCCTGTCCCCACATTTTCTACAGGCTGTGTTCATTAGGGAAGCTATTTCGCTGCCGAGGGTGAGCAGGGAATCAAGGGAGGGTCTTCTCCAAGACTGCGGCTTCTGTCTTGGCCCTTATGCAGCTCGCCTGTGTGTGGCAATGGTGTGTCCTCATCCCACCTCCCACTCCCCCATGATGGCAGAGTGGTGCCGGAAAGTTACCGTTAATGGGGCAAGAAACAAAGCAGCTCTGCCAAAGAACTGGCAGCAGTGGATTGCCCAGTATCTCCATGAGAGTTTTGTGGCAATCTGAGGCAGATTTCCGTGAATGAAGGAGTCCATCTACACCCTATTCCACCGCTCAGACTACGTATATGCTGGTACGTGCATCATACAGACCCAAGCTTGGTTCTGCAACTCTCCTGTCCCCAACAACTCGCTTCAGCGATTCTCAAAATCAAACCCACTTACCAGGGGCCTCCTCTCCTGTTTGTGCTTTTCCAACTTCCGACAGCTGTGACTGGCTTCCTCTGGGGTAGAGAAGAGCTCCTGGCTGCATGCATCTCTGGCCTCCGAGTCATCCTCTGCCTCTAGTCCTCCTCCACATCCTCATCCAAGATTTCCTCCTCCTGGCTCGGTCCACTCTCGACTGGCATGTGAGCCCTTGAGCTATCCACAGTGACCTTCACAGTGGAGGTGGGGTCGCCACCAAGTATTGCATCCAGCTCTTTGTAGAAGCAGCAGCTCGTGGGTGCAGCACCAGAAAGGTGGTTTGCCTCTCACGCCTTGTAGTAGACGTTCCACAGCTCCTTCACTTCGACCCTACAATGCAGTGTGTCCTGGTCATGGCCCCTTTCTGTCATGCATCGTGAAATCTGTCGGTAGGTATCATAATCCCTACAGCTGGAGCGCAGCTGGGATTGGACAGCCTTCTCTCCCCAAATGCTGATGAGGTCCAGCAGCTCAGCATTGCTTCAAGTGGGGGATCTCCTGGTGCATGGAGCAGGCATGGTCACCTGGAAAGATGCGCTGAGACCAATGCACACATCACTGAACAAACAGGAAGGGGACTTTCAAAATTCCCATGGAATTTAAGGGGTGGGGCTCACAGTTGGCCACCTGAGGGCAGGGCAGTAGAGTTCAAATCGATGATCAGAGAGGCGAGATCGGACATTGTGGGACATCTCCCAGAGGCCAATTGCAGTGCTGTAATCAATCAGAGTGTCTACACTGGCACCGTGGCACTGTAGCCCCGACACAGAAAACTGTGGGCCTCTTGTCGGGGTGGTTTTTTACAGCGCTGCAACTGCGCAGTAAGCGGCTTGGCAGTGTATGCATCTCAGGAATTACACTGCAGAAATCTGCTTTTCTGCACAGAAACTTGCCAGTGTAGACAAGGCCGAAGAGGTTTGCTGAGAGCTTTTATTAAGTAAAGGGGGATAGAAGAAGGGATACGAATCTAAAAATGAGGTTCAAGACTGATCATAAAACTCAGTTCTTTTGCTATCTCAGGTGCTAAAATAGTTATTTGGTCTGTTATTTATTCTTGGTAGAAATCAGGTAAAGAGTCAGAGATTTATACTATATGGGCTTGATTCACCTTTGTATTCCTTCACTTTTATGCTGAAATCAGTGGAATTGCACCAGGCTAGAACTGTAATTACACAATGTGTTTTCCATGTAAAAGGGGGAAAACAAACCCTACATTAAGAAAACATGAAGATTTCATGGATACACAATCAAAAGTTTCAAAATGCTACAGTGAAGGTTGCATGTTTAACCTTAACTCTGCCCGTTGTGTGCACATCAGAATACACTGTTCAATCACAGAGTCGCATACTATTTCTCAAAATTATTTACTTATTCATTTGGGGTCAGATTGTGAAGTCTTTACTCACACTGATGAGTAGGTCTTGGGGAAACAAGCCACTTCATTCGGATCTCGGCATACCAACTACTTTTTGCTTTTCTTTCTTTCTTCTTTAAAACATCCATAGCCCATGATGGAGCCTGAACCTGACTGAAAAGCAGTTCGACACCAGGATCACTCCATTGAACTTAGTTCCGTTTCAGCTGAATTACACCAGTGCAAGTGACGGGAAAATCTGGCTGTTGTGGCTTGATTCAGCATTATCCTGCAGCTCCATTGTGCCTGCTAGGCTGGCACAAACAAGCCAGGGGGTGGGTGTTCTATATTTCATATAAGTTCTTATATAGCACTCATCAGCGTAGTAGCTGAGTGCCTATGTGCACTATCTGAGTTTAAGGCCCCTACCCTCAGTGGCTGTATGTCATGCTTCTGCAGAACCCCCACTGGTGCAGGCAGAGGAGCCAAGGGGTGGAGAAAGTGGGGGAAGATGCGGCTGGGCTGTTCTGGTGCCCTAGCAAGTCTGTGCCCCTGCAAGTGCTCGTAAGAGCTATTGCAACTGGGATGCAAATTAGGGAAGCCCCACAGGCTGCCTCATCCTTCAGCTGAATAGGAGAGATAAAGCCATCTCCCCTCTGCCTCTGTGCGGGCACCAGCACAGAGCTGAATGCAGTCCTCGGTGTCATAACTAGTGATGTGGGATGGACGGCCCAGCCTCGAGTGACAGTGAGAGGATTATTCTGCCCCATTTCCACATAACAGCCACTTTGGGGCTACAGCTACAAATGGAGGCAGCCTGGAGCCCTGCGGGTCCACTCGCTGTGGCTCGAGGTATAAAAGGAGGCACTGCTGCTCCGGGAGCCCTGCTGCACCATTTCCCCCTACGACTGGGCTTTGGCGCTGACGGTTCTAGTGCATTGCTAGGAAGCTTCAGCAATCCCCAAAGCTGGGTACATGACTATCCTTGGCACTGAGTGTGCCTGGGCCTAGGTATGTGTGGCACGGGCGTTATATGTGTCTTTACATGTTTCTGCAAGTGACTCTGACAAGGATCTGGTCCAAATGCTCGTGCTCCTCTCTGCTGCTGTAGCATAGGTGTTGGGATGCGTAGCCTGAGGGAGCCTTCTCCTGTCAGATGCCAGCGCTATTTTCATTTGCAGATGTTTTTCACCTGTGATCAGATTCCTAACCCACCCTCTCTCCTCCCAAGGCTGCCCACTGGCAGTGGTATTGGGTGAAAGCAAATGAAAGCCTTCACTCCTCAGTGGGCAACAAATAACTTCCAAGCCATCCTGGGGATTTTCAACACAACTGCTCTCTGCTCCTTTCACGTCTCCTCCTTGGTTAGGGAGGCTGCTCATGTGGGCTCTAAATAAGCATCTGTAGCTGTGGGGCATGAACCAATAGGGAAAGGATAATAATAGCCAAGGGTTTTATGGCACACGGTGAAAAGGGAGGCTGCAGAGAGATTGTTGAAGAGTTGCTTGCTTGACTGATGTTGCAAAGGCTAAAGTAAAGACAGCAAAATCCTTGGAAAATGTCTCTGAGCAATGATTGCTTTCTAAAAAAGCCTTGCAATTAGGCATAAGAGCAATTCTTGCAAGCTCCTACAAATGCATTAAAGACATGATTATGAAATAATTAAGGAGACTGGAATAACTCAGGAGCTGCTCCCCCGCATAGTTTCAGAACTTCATAGAACAGGCAATGTAATAATTCCTAGAACCCCTCAGGTTGTTTAGTTGTCCCTGTTTCCACGCTGACCTTTGCTATATTGAATGTGAAGATGGCAGGATCCTGTCTTTTATGTACTGCACCTTTAAATGTGAAGGCTCTTGGTGTCTCTTCTAAGGCAGTGCTGTGCAAGTTAATTCAGTATCACCAAACCCAGGAGTAGAGCTGGTCAGGAAAAAGTCTCAGATCAGAATAAAACATCAATAAGTTGAAGATATTCAAGAATTTTTAAAAAATGATTATTTTTTTTTTGTTTGGGTCAGACGAAATATCCCATTTCAATTGTGATCTTTTTTCTTTAACCATGTTTTTTAGTCTAATTACTTTCAAAACAAAAAGTCATTTTGAGCTGGACATTGGGAATTTTTTCATTTTGAAAATGTTGAAACTAAACATTGCAACTACTTTGAAACATTTTTCTTAGCATTTTTTTTGAGTCAGGCCATGCCTCAAAATCAACTCTGTTTCGTGAATGGTTTTGGTTTTGACGAATGGTAAAAATGTTTCATCGAAAAATGTTTGGCCGCCTCTACCCAGGAGTTCAAAAATCATGACTCAGGTGCAAACAACTGGTGAGAATGGCTAGATTTTAAAAATAATAAATGTTCAGATTTTTTTATTTGCTTACTGGTTTCTGAGCCCTCGGGGGTCAGATTTACAAGTTTCTCTGCAACTGAGTGATAGAAATTTATTGTTTTTTTAAAGGCTCAGATTCTCATATAATCATGTGATTTGAGAAGCTAGGGATTTAAAATCATGAGAATTGGCAACACCATTAATTCAAGATACCTGTTACAGAATGAGAATGACACTGTGCACTCGCTCACTCTTGGAAACTTTCGTTCTTTCTTTGTTTTATGTTTTCCTTAATCAGAAATCAAAAACATCCAGACTAGAGCTGATCTGAAAACACGGACAAAAATTAAATGAAAATGGAAATTTTCACACACAACCCTGATTTCTACCCTTGCTCCCTCCCTCACATCTTTGCCCACAACTCTTTGCTCTGGTTCTGCTTGTTCTTGTGATGGTAGAGCAGGGGCACTGCACAGGAGCCATCTGTAGGGCTGTTGGGGGGTGGGGACTGCCAGTGTCTTGTGGCTGTCTTCTTCCCCAGACCACTGCTCCTTTCCTTCAGGTGAGCTGAGGGCCATCCAACAGGAGGGAGAACTGAGCCTTCATACCCAAAGTCCTGTGGCCTTGCTAACACCATGCCAGCAGCGCCATGATGTGATGGCAACAGCGAGAGACCACTCACCCAATTCCCACAAACACACACACAGCTCTCTGCTGGGCTGACACTGGTGGGTGCCCCTAGAGCCACAAGTTTCAGTGCTGATGCCCCATGTGTACAAATGGGGGGGTTTACCCCTCCAAGCCTTATTGTCCTAGGCTCTGGGCTGCATTTCTCAAGAGTTTCTTCGCAGCCGGGAGCAGAAGAAACTTTTTTTTTAAAACAAAACCTAAGATTCTGACATCCTTACGTGACTCTAGGAGCCAGGACCCTATGGATAAGCCTGTAGGCTGATTGGTCTGTGCTTAAATCTACTCTGTGTCCCAGAAATAAGGCAATGCTCCCAAGTTCCCCTGCTTTAAACTCACAGGATTTTGCCCCTGATCTTCCTTCTTTCTCCCTGCACCACAGAAAAGCTCCTGAAACCATTGCTAAGGGCCAAATTTGGTGGCTCGTTCCCAAGCAACGCTCCCGCTGAAGTCAATGGGACAAAACTTGGACTCCTTACCAAGACTTTTGACTCAGCTAAACTCCTATTGGAGTCAGTGGGAGACTGTCTGAATAAAAAGGTGGGGAAGGAAGGCAGAATTGAGCCCGGTGGGAATTTTGCCCCAGGCAGGAGCATAGAATTTCACTACAGGGATTTCAGAATTTGGCTCTCAAAGAAGAAATCTCCCAAGCCAAAGATTTGGGGACATACTCAGGCTCCCTCCCCTCTTGCTGTCTTTTTTCAGCTTTGAATCATTGCTTCGAGATCCTGAACTCAGCTGAACTGTCTGTATTATGGAGCCTTTTCATGTGCCCCAATTAATTAACTTCAGAGCTTTAGTGCATCCCCGGAGAAAAACACTTTGCTCTTTCTGATGCTCCCTTTAACATAAAGTCTGTTTGACAACAGGTTTTCAGGATTGTTTTCCTGGTGTTCCAAGCTGGTGACTCATCTAAAGCATGGGGGAGAGTGGGTTTGTGTCTCTAATGTGATTAGTTTGATTGAAAGTGACATGCACACGTCCCCTGTGCGAGTGGTTTACAATAGATGGAGGTCGCCAGCCCTGCCCTGCTCAGGAAAGGCAGCGTTCAGGAAGCTCTCGTGATCTTCAGGGAGGTCTTGGGACTTTGGGGTCCAGTCCTGCTCTCAGGGGTCCAATCCTGGTCTCCTCTAGGGAGTTTGGTATTGCAAGCCACGGCTGTGCTTGTAACACACCTTGTGCACTTCCCATAGTGCATAGGCATTGTCCATATCACTGGAGCAGCGCTTGCCTGGAACAAGGCTCCCCACCCTGCATCCTGCAGTGAGTCACTCAGCACTGTCCTGCTGCTAGCGTGCCCCAAAAGCGCTGGTGTCTCAGCTGCACTGGAGCAAATGGCCCTTGACTAGAGCCTGAAGCCATGGGAGAAGACTTTATTAATTCCCAGAGATAAAATGATGTGAAGAAGGAGTTACGCTTGAAAGGGTGTATCAGTAACTTAAAGACAAAAGGGTCTCGGGGATGTTGCAATTATCTCAAAAGCCAGCTTTGTAAACCTAGGAAGTTCAGAACAATGATTACACTGAAAAGAAATCCAAACATTTTGAGGTAAGAAATGCACAGTTAAGGCACCCAAACAACCTTAACTCTGCCCTGCCGTGTTGTAATGCAATAACCATATCCCAGTTAAAGGATTTTAGTGTTTGTGGTCCAAGCATAGATTAAATTGAGTTTTAAAGACACATCAGGATTTTTAAGTCCTTCCATAGGGTCAAGGAGCAATTCAATTAGCTGGTATCAGTAATAGTTTTATATCCTGTATGTAGTCCAGCAACTAAAGGGACACTCGACACACTTACCTGTGTACCTACAATACTTTGTACGTATTATGAATATAAATAGAAAGCACTGAAATGAATAAAAGGGCATTCCAAGTAATAGCTGATCATTCACCCATTTAAAACTTGCAACCTTTTCTGTGTAAAGCATCATTTAAAAAAAAAGGAATAACAAGAGTGAACCAACAACCCCAAATTACACTGGACCAGCACATTAGCAGGGTGTTGGTGGGACAGTGTGCAGGGGAAGTTTGTCCTGCCACTGGACCAGTTTCTGGGAATCAAGCATTAGACTTCGACACTTGCAGGGTTGCCAATCTAGCTTAAAAGATTTAGTTTGAGATTGAAATGTCACCCTGACAGATTAATTGAGCTATAACGTATGTGAAGTAATGTAAAAAGAGAATGCAGTTGCATTACCCGGCGTTAGCACCTCCAGTAGGCACTGCTACCTGCCATAATGACTGTCTCGAATGCTAACGGATTCCATTCCCCTGGGCACCAAATGAGACATTTTAATGTGGAAAAATATCATCCCAGGCTTATCTGCAATGAGGGAAGGGAAAATACATCTGGGAAGCAATTCTGGGGCGGTCATAGTGGTTCATTTATCAATATTAATAATAATGCATAAAACTAGAGCTTGTGTATTATCTCTCGCCTAGCAGAAGACAGAGACTGAATTTCATGTAATTTAATTTCAATTAGTGCATTGAAGCTTCTTAAAGATTGGACTCTCTATACTTTTCCAGTTGCTCTCAGACTATTAAGCACAATACCAGGAAATTATTATGTAAATGAGAATTATCATATTGGCTTTGCCATCCTTTTCTCCCACCCCTCCCCAGGCAATTGGTGAGGTAAAACTGGGAACAGAACAGCGGATGGCAAGAGTGACTAATGACACCTTGGCAGTGCTCTCTCCTCTCAAATGGAGAAGCACAGAATATATGTGTGTGTCACTTTAATTTAATTTCCTGTTAATTAGCTTGAAGAAGAGTCTACATTGTGGGCACTCGAGCAGCTCAGCTACACTGGAGAAGTCATGGACACTTCCTACAGCACCTGAAGGGGTTTCTCCATCACGGTAAGTCATTCACCTCTGAGCAGTGGTAGCTGGGTTGGAGGAAGCATTCTTCTGTAGACCTAGCTGCATCTAGGTCAGAGTAGCTACAAGGTGCCGAGGTGTACATTTTTCACATTCCTGAGCTACTCTAGCTATGTCAACCTAACTTTTCAGTTTATATCAGGCTCTGTGTTCTTTTGCTTTCGTTGCCATTTCTCTCCATGCTCTCAGACACCCAGAGAAAGCCTGTGCTTATAAAAGACACAGTAGATGCACATTTACATTAGAAGGCTGCCCCTAGCGCATACACGCACAGAGCCTTGTCCCCAAATACAGAGCATGGAGAGAATATTAGTGATGCCTTGTTTTTTACTTATTAAAGCCCAGCACTCTGACCCCGTGAAATAATGAGACATCTGTTTTAAATGGAAGGAGCAAGAGTTACAATAAACCACTGGGTTAATGACTTACTTCAGGAATAAGCTGATGAGCCGAGATATTTTTAAGGTGGGAATTTTGAGTTGCTTAGCATTTGGACACCAAATTCCCATTGATTTCTAATGGAATTGGATCTTCACACTCTTTATATGGCTTTGAAGATCTCAGCCCTTGAGGACGTAGTTCCAAAATGCTTGTTGTTCAGACAAACAAAGAAGAGAGAGGGAAACTGAAGAAGCGAGATGAAGCCTGATTCTGTAAGGAGGCACTCGACCCCTTGCAGGGTCAGGCCAATGGGGAGAGAGGGTCAGAGACAGACTGACAGGCTGATGAGGCCTCGTCCAGACTAGGGGAGGAAAATCGATCTTAGATACGCAACTTCAGCTACGTGAATAACGTAGCTGAAGTTGAATATCTAAGATCGAATTACTCACCCGTCCAGACGGCGCGGGATTGATGTCCGCGGCTCTCCCTGTCGATTCTGGAACTCCGTTCGGGTTGATGGAGTTCCAGAATCGATGTAAGCGCGCTCGGGGATCGATATATCGCGTCTAGACTAGACGCGATATATCGATCCCCGAGCAATCGATTTTAACCCGCCGATAAGGCGGGGTAGTCTGGACGTGAGAAGAGAGACTGGGGAGAGAGGACCATCGACGCTAAAGGGCAGAAAGAAAGAATTCAAGTGTTACACAGTGGTGTCCTCAAATATTAATAGGAAGCAGAGGTATAAATAGAAACAAACACATGCTTGTGAATCTAATAAGGGTCGTGTTTACAAGAAAGCAGAATGATTCATTAGCAGCTAGAACCAGATTCCAAAACCTGGGCAAATGCCAGCAAAAGAGTTTAGAAAATAGAAGTGTCTGTGTATGTGGGTGAAACTTTCTTTCTTTCTTTCAACCTGCTCCATTCTCCTTGTACAATGATCAGCACAATGATCTCTCTAGGGACACCCTGAGACTCCCAGGGGATCACGGCCTGGCACCTAGCCACATTGGAAGGTAGTTGCAGCTCACGGATAAAACTGACAATTCCCAGTTCTTTTCTCCAGTCATTACAAGTTCCAAGGAGGAAAGGACTCAAATCTGAATAAGCTGGGCCAGCCCTTTCCCTTCTCCTATTCAGCAGCCCTTTAGTTCCCTCCACCTTATTTCAGTCATCTCTAGTCGGGAAAGAAAGATCGACAGTGATGACTGTCTAACCCTTCTTGGAGATGCAAGGGTACCACTTGTAAGTAACAGAGTCTCCTGATCTTCTTGATACCTGAATATGTGTTGGCTGGGGAGTGGTGTCTGGGGAACGAATAGTTTTCATCTCTCTTCTGGTCTGCATGACAGAGCATGAGGGACTGGGAGCCACGCAATTGGCAGAACATCCAGAGTGGAGATCAGAGGTGGGCAGTGTGAGGGGATTATGTAGTGTGGACTGTGGTCCACGTTCCATTTTCGGCTTCGTGGCTGTAACCCCAGTGACTCCACTCACATCCATGGAGTCAATCCAGGGTGACAGAAAGCAGGATTTAGCCCCTCGTCTCTCTAATGGATTCCCAACTAATCTTAAACCAGCCAATTCAGCTGGCATGTGCCATGAGATGCTGCAGCGGGGCACACATGGGGGCAACTGGCCGCACCTGGCATGTGCCATGAGATGCTGCAGCGAAACACGCATGGGTTGCGACTGATTGCAGCTGGTATGCCATTGTGCCACAGCATATGTGCTGTGTTATATAAGGGTTTGCATCTTTTTAAGACAATGTCACATTTGCTACCCAGAGAGGGAGGGTTCTTTTTAACTTCTACCACAATGCTTTTAGTCAGCACTAATCCCGGAGTTACCACTCTCATCTCCTCCCTTCCCCAGCTCAGCTGCTGTTGACTTTTTATCTTTCTCCATAACACGAGAAGAGTGTGTTTTAGCTGGACACAGACATGCCTCCATGGTACCAGTACAGTCATCAGCATGCTGAACCTACCTTCTGCCTGCCCTCCTTGTTTCTATGGGGATCCAGTGATAAATTCTGTGACATTCTGGTGCTGAGTTCTGAAATAGTCCTGCAAATTTACAGCAGCTTCTCATAAACAAAAAACTAGGGGCTTCTATAGAGTTAGATATGGCAATGAATAACATAGTCAGTGCCCATTTCCATTGTGTTCTCTGTTTTTATATAAAATCCTTTTTCTTGTATTCTCTGCCTGAGTTCTCCATTTGGTGCAGCTCTTTGCATTAACAGGGCATGTCTGAATTGCAGCAGTTGGGGGCGGGGAGTTGATGGCTGCAGCCACTGGCTGTGGCATAGGTAGGACTTTGGGCATTGGGGAGCAGGTGACACTCTTGGCACTGGCAAGAAGACACATCTCTTCATTAGTTCTTCTTTGTTGGCACAGCAGTTTGGAGGAGTCTGAACATCTGCTCTCCCATCCAACAACCTGTATCTGAACATAACTGCTCCCCTCTCCTCACCCAACCATCCAGCACTGTATCCAGCAGTAGTGGATGAGCATATTCACTGGATGGATCTGTTAAAATGGTCAGCAGCAATGTTGTTAACAGTGTTGATATCATTATGCTTCAGAGTGAACATCTCATTAGAATGAATTAGGCAATTGCTTCAGAGTGTCTCTCTACAGACTCAGGAAGACAACTGCTGCCTCAGTTCATACTCAGATCACCTTGTGAGCCCTTTTTTTACAACAGTAAAACCTAGACACTTAATTATCTTTGACAGCTTGGATTCTGGAGCCTAGTTCTGCAGGGACAGGCATCATATAAATCTACACATGCATTAAGTAAAGAAGGGACAGATTATGATCACTCCTTGCACTGGTTCAGAGTGGAGGATATACATCGCACTCTTCCCAGGTGGTGCTGTTACCCATTAGCCAGCATTCCAGGGCTCCAGCTACAACACAGTACCTCCTTTGCATTCGTGCCACTAGTGCCGTGGGCAGAAAAGTGCCTTGGAGAAAGGGGAGTGACAACACCCCAGAAGCAGCTTGCAGGGCAGCAGATCTTAGGGACAGTTGCACACAATGCCTGAGTGTAACCCTGGCTCTAGGTTGAATGCACCTCCTCAGGGGCATGCTGGAGATGAGAATTCGAAAGGCGCCCTGCCTGTTCACATTACTCACCTGCCACAATTTCCTAGGTACTGCCTGATGCCTGCATCTTTTGGATTGTAAGCAGAGCTGGGCGAAAATGTTTGTTCAAATCTTTTCTGGGGTGAAAAATGCAGATTATACATTTCACGCATTTGTGTTTTGGTGTGTGGAACTGTGTCGAGACAATAAATTAATTTAAATTGAAACGGTTTGTGTCAACATTTTTTTAAATGAAGCTTTTCAACATTTCAGTTTGAAACATCGTTTTGTTTTGGAGTCCCCTTCAAATTTACTTACAAAATGAAAATAAACTGTCCAAATCAAAACAAGATTTTTGGTCTACCCAAGACAAATTTTTGTTTGTTTTGTTTTGTTTTGGAACCACTGCCATTGAACTGAAAAAATCATTCTTTGCACAGCCTCTCCCACCGAGGAATGGATTGTCTCTTTTCTAGGGAACAATTGTAGGTTTTCCAGGAGTCCTGGGTATGAAGCAGTGTAAGGTGCCACTCTGAGAACAGCCCAAGAAGCAGATTGTGATTCAGAATCACAAACAGCCTTCTCCACGCCTCACCCACCCATTCCCAGCCCACCTTGCAGGGCTGCTCTCCCCACACTGCACTGCTACCCGCAAAGGGGGAGCCAGTGCAGAGGAACAAACAAGCACCTTCTCCCCTTGTAAGATCCTACACAAGTGGGTTAGATAGACCAGAATCTAACCCTGTGTTTGAACCACAACCAGCACAATGTTGTCCCAATCACGGCTGGGGTGTTTGAATGCTACCATAATATAAAACGTAATTCATATCTTGTATTTACTACTGAAACAAAATGTGACATTCCCAGCAAATGAGCTGCAATGTTGGAAAAACTTGACTTCCAAAGTTTTTGCAGTTCTCATTGCAGCCTAATGAAATCCAGTCTCTTCTGTTTCATTTCATGCAGTTTGGAAATCCCTCTTTCCTATACCCTAACTGTCTTGTTTGGAAAAAAAATGCTCAGAGTGAGACACTACAATGCAAGCACTCAACAGCCAGAAGAATCTTTTTATTAGTATTTTATTTTCCATGCTGGTGAAAGGTGCCAGGACTGACAGCCCTTGGGACAAAATTGGAATTGCAAGCTATCACTTTGGTTTTTGGTCCTTCTTGGTGCTTAAGGGACTCTGTAATGAAGGGTATAATCTGGAAAAAAACAGCCTTCAGTAAGGTGGGGTGAGTTGTGCCTTTCTGTTTTAGGGAGCAGCCTGCTTTGTCTCTTTCTGTAATTGGTTACCATCTGTTATCATTCTGGCTTGTAAGAAATAAAATAGCATTGCACTGCAACCTTCCAGCAAGAACATTTTATTGTGTATGCCATGAATATAACATCTTTTCCCGCACTTTGCCTTGTCTGTTTCAATTCAGATGGGGATTCTCTTGCTGTGCCCGTATACAGCACCCAGCAGGATGGAGGCCTGATACTGGTTGGGACATCCAGGTGCAAGAGCAATACAAATAATTAATAATAGTAACAATATCACCAGTGACAGACGATCACGGAGTGCTTGCTGATACAGGGGGATAGCTTTAAGCATCATGGTGCTGCTATACAAAGATAATGAAGCCCAGTACATTAGTAGGGACTCATAGAAAAGGCCTCTGTCTTTTTTATCAGGTCCATTTGCAAGGGTAACAGGTCTGTTTGTTCAATCTTTCAATGCGATCTGACTTCACATGCTGAGTTCAGTACAAAGGCTCTTTCCCCTTAAGCATTTTTATGCACTTTGTAGTTACTTATTTAAAAGGACTTAGTTATACACTTGCTATATGTTATTTTGAATTCACTGCAAGATCAGAGATGTTATAAATCCAGAGAGATGTAATTAGTGCCTAAGTTCTAGCCTTCTGCATGGTATAAAGAATGCAAAACAACCTCACTTGCAATGAATGCTGAAGGGTGAATTTCACTTACCTTTTATTTTAAACAGTCTTGCTCACTTTGTGTTGTGCCTTACGCCATGGTAGTCCCATTAAGTTTTATACAGCTGTTTCCAGAGTAAGGTTTTAAACAAGAGTAAGGTTGACACAACTGGTCTCATATCAATAAGAAATCAGTTTGTTTAAAAATCTATTTGCAATGCCCATAATTTTGACAAAAAAGGGCCAATGAGATCCTCAGACATATAAACCATGCAGTCAGTGAGAGCAGGGAAGTACTTTTATGTGACATTGGTGAGACCGATACTGGGACACCGTGTCCAGTTCTGGAGGCCACATTTCAAAAGGATGTTGAAAAATCTGGAGAGAGTGCAGAGAAGAACTCAAAAAATGTCTATCGTCAGAGCACCGAGGAGCTCAATCTGTTTAGTTTGTCAAAAAGAAGGTCAAGAGTTCACTTGATTGTACTGTATATGTACAGCCCTATGAAATCCTTTTGATTTTGTATAATTTTTTCTTTTACTTTTGGGGAATTTATTATTATTTTGTTTTATTCATTCCCCACCCCCTAGTGTTTGGGTCTTGCTGCCAGGGGATGAGAGGCCCAGGAATGGGGGCAAGGGGGTGGCACAGAGAGGGGGCAGATGAGCGAGTCCGCCCCATACTCACCCTTCAGCAGTTTCTCCTTTCTCACGGAACCTGGTTCCCTGCTCCGGGCATTGCAACCTGGCATACAGGATCACAGTGATGCTCAGGTTTGGTCTAGCCGCAACTCCATGATGGGAGATAGGCCAAATCTGAGCAGCACCGTGACCCTGTATGCCAGGCTGCAACTACATTAATCAGTTTTAATCACACTGTTAAACAGTAGAATACCAATTGAAATGTATTAAATATTTTTGGATGTTTTCTACATTTTCAAATATATTGATTTCAATTACAATGCAGAATGCAAAGTGTACAGTGCTCACTTTTTATTTGTTTTTTATTACAAATATTGACCCCGTAAAAAGATAAAAGAAATAGTCTTTTTCAATTCACCTCATATTACAAGTACTGAAGTGCAATCTCTTTATTGTGAAAGTGCAACTTACAAACGTAGATTTTTTTTTGTTATATAATTATACTCAAAAACAAAAAATGAAGCAACATCTGAATCTTTAGCACATCTGGCACATAAATATCTTGCAAAGCCAGCTACAACAGTGCCATGTGAAAGCCTATTCTCACTTTCAGGTGACATTGTGAACAAGAAGCGGCCAGCATTATCTTCTGCAAATATAAACAAACTTGGTTTTCTGAGCGATTGGCTGGACAAGAAGTAGGACTGAATGGACTTGTAGGCTCTAAAGTTTTACATGGTTTTATTTTTAATGCAGTTATTTTTGTACATAATTCTATATTTGTAAGTTCAAGTTTTATGATAGAGATTACATTACAGGACTTGTAATAAAGTGAACTGAAAATGCTATTTCTTTTGTTTTATTAGAGTGCAAATATTTGTAATAAAATAAATATAAAGTGAGCACTGTACACTTTGTGTTGTAATTGAAATCAATGTATCTGAAAATGTAGAAAACATTCAAAAATATTTAAATAAATGGTATTCTATTATTTTAAACCATGCAATTAATCAAGATTACTTTTTATAATTGCAATTAATTTTTTTAATCATTTGACAGTCCTTATATATATGTGTGTGTATGTATGTATATATATACACATACACACACACACACCACAAGCCGGTGTAAGATTTCCCAGCACCATCGATGTGCTTCCCCCTGCTTGTGGTATGGGTCACCTCATGGTGAATGAATATAGCAGGAATAGTAGAAGTTTGGAGAAGGACAACAGAAATTACTGGGGGCACAGAAAAACTTCATTAATATTGTGTCAACAACATACACACAGAGAAATTAGATAAAAACATAAATACTCTGGCTGGAAAGTTGCATCCTAACACAACTTTATTTCTTAGAGTTCAGAAGGATAACTCATAAGAACCCAACAAACAGAGAGAGAGAAAACAAGCAGCTCCTTAAAACAGAAGCACACCTCTCCCCACCTTGCTTTATACTGGCTCTTTCTAGCCTGGCTGTCTGCTGCCTGCCTCTGAGGATTTAGATGGCATGGTTCCCTCAGAGCCTGCAAGCAGGACCAGGAAATCCCTCTGTGATGATCTGGGACTATCTCTGTACAATTGATGAATTCTGGTTGGCAATGTGAAGATGAATTATAAAAGATTACTGTATCATGAATGCTTATAGGTATGTGGATTCACCATTGCTGACAGGGCCTGTAGCAGGGACAATGGGAAATACTGAAGGTTAACAATAGCACTTAGCTCTGTGATGGGGTGTCCACCCCACACAAGCCCTAAGCAGGTTGATGAGGAGTCAGGAGGGGCAAATTAACTCTAGAGGTTGCCCCTGGAAAGGAACCAGGGATGAAGCCCTGCTGGGGGAAGGGCTGGGCTATGATTATAAAGGAAGGAAGTGAGAGTTGGAAGGGGCTATTGAGAGGTCTGTAGTCACCCTTGGAGGGAAGGGGTGTTGGCTAGGAACAAGGCAGAGCTCTGTGGGGTGAGTAAGCCATGTCCTGGATTAGAGAGTTTTACAAGAGGCCTAGTGAGGGAAGAAGTAGCCATAGAGAGTGGAGGAAGGCGTAGTGGTAAACCCAGAGATAGACAATAGAGAGAGGCTTGCCAGGTGTCTGGTTTTCAATTGGAATGCCTGGTCAAAAAGGGACCCTGGTAGCTCTGGTCAGCACAGTCAGCTCTGTCCAGAGTCCCCTTCTGCATCCCAAACCCCTCATTTGCATCCCCATGTCCAGACTGGACCCCCTCAAGCCCCTCATTTCTGGCTCTACCCTGGAGCCTGCACCCCCAGCTGTACCCATACCTCAATCTCCTGCCTCAGCCCGAAGCCCTCTCCCACACTCTGAACCCCTTGGCCCTGGCTCCAGCCCAGAGCCCCCTTCTGCATCCCAAACCTCTCATCTGTCACCTGGTGAAAATGAGTGAGGATGTGGGGGGATGGAGTGTGGGGGGCCTTAGAGAAGGGGTGGAGCAAGGTGGTTTGGTTTTCTGCAATTAGAAAGTTGGCAACCCTAAATAGAGAGGTGAGGTAAGAAGGAACCCAGGGAAATAGTAATGAGACTGGGCAGACCAAGGGGTCCCTGGGTTTGAATTCAGAATAGTAGGCATCCTTGGGTTTGCTTACCAGCCACTGAGCCAGTGTTTGCCCCCAGCTTGTTTGGTGGGATTTCCTTAGCCTGGGGAGGAGGTGGGGCTATATATAGGGACCTGGCCAGAGGGCTGAGTGATGGACAGAGCATCCTGAATTGTGAAGTGAGAGAGAGGATTGTCACATGAGTAACCAATGGGGTTACTTCAGGGGTGCCAGGTGAAGCAAGAACTAATTCCCAGGCCAAGCCACAAGGAGGCATATTCAGTGAGTTGAGCCCTTCAAAAGGTTATGCAAAAAAGCAGTTCAAGTCTTGGAAAACCACTTTTACTTTCATTCCCCAGAAGTGAGGGGGAAGGCAGGCACAGCGGAAAGTTACCAGGAAGAGAACAAGGGACCAGGAGGAGTTTAAATAAAGACATACAGGGACAAGGCAAGTAAAGGAAGCAGAGGGCAGGAGAGTACAAAGTCACAGAAGTTGGGTAAAGGGCTCTAGGAGGGAGAGGTCACCCAGTATGTAGTAGTCTCCTAGGGCAAGGGGGCCCTGCCTGCTTTCCTGCAGCCAGGTGCCCCAAGGACTCAGATCACAGCCTAAAGAATGCCCTGCGGTGGTGAGGAGACCGAGGCAGGGACATGCGTTTACCATATGCAGTCTTGTAGAGCACGGATCATACATGTTTAAGTATCACTGAGCATAAAGGCTGTACAAAGTGCATCTGTGTCAACTGCCCATGCCCTGAGAGCATTAAACTGTAAGGAGCAGTGTCCCACCATGGTGTTCATAGAATATCAGGGTTGGAAGGGACCTCAGGAGATCATCTAGTCCAACCCCCTGCTCAGAGCAGGACCAACTCCAGCTCAATCATCCCAGCCAGGATTTTGTCAAGCCTGACCTTAAATATCTCTAAGGAAGCAGATTCCACCACCTCCCTAGGTAACCCAGTGCAGTGCTTCACCACCCTCCTAGTGAAAAAGTTTCTCCTAATATCCAGCCTAAACCTCCCCCACTGCAACTTGAGACCATTACTCCTTGTTCTGTCATCTGGTACCACTGAGAACAGTCTAGATCCATCCTCTTTGGAACCCCCTTTCAGATAGTTGAAAGCAGGAATCAAATACTCCCTCATTCTTCTCTTCTGCAGACTAAATAATCCCAGTTCCCTCAGCCTCTCCTAATATGTCATGTGCTCCAGCACCCTAATCCTTTTTGTTGCCCTTTGCTGGACTCTTTCCAATTTTTGCAAATCCTTCTTGTAGTATGGGGCCAAAAACTTGGCACAGTACTCCAGATGAGGCCTCATCGATGTTGAACAGAGGGGAATGATCATGTCCCTCGATCTGCTGGCAATGCCCCTACTTATACAGTAACTCCTCACGTAAAGTGGTCCCGGTTAACATTGTTTTGTTGTTACATTGCTGATCAATTAGGGAACATGCTCATTTAAAGTTGTGTAATGCTCCCTTCTAATGTCTTCGGCAGCCGCCTGCTTTGTCTACTGCTTGCAGGAAGAGCAGCCCATTGCAGCTGGCTGGTGGGGGCTTGAAACGAGGGTGGATCGGCACCTCCCTATCAGCTCCCCCTATCAACTCCCGCTCCCCTAAGTTCCCTGTGCTGCAGCAGGCTAGCAATTGCAGATGTCCCTCCCCCCACTGCCATGTGCTGCTCCAGCCCTCTGCCATGGAGCTGCTCCCCGAGACTCCTGCTTGCTGTGTGGGGGGAGGGGAAGAAGAGGGGGGGCTATCAGGGTGTCCCCTTCCCCCTGCACCCCACTTACCCCATCTTCCATAGAGTAGGGGCACACACCAGGGCTCAGGACAGAGGGAGCTTGCAGCAGCTAAGGTCTCAGCAAGCTGATCTAATTAACAAGGCAGTGTACTTAAAAGAGAAATGCACATATCTCCCTCATTCCTGCTACCTTGTAGAATGAAATAGTTAACCTTTAAGGGCTCAGCCAATGGTAGTTCATCATTTAGCAGTAAGGGAAATATCCCACTCTCTGACTCCTCCACCTCAACCAAGCTTCACAACCATCATCACTGTGTGCCAGTATTAAATTGTTTGTTTCCCTGGAACGTAACTCCCTCATTTATATTAATTCTTATGGGGAAATTGGATTCACTTAACATCGTTTCGCTTAAAGTCGCATTTTTCAGGAACATAACTACAATGTTAAGTGAGGAGTTACTGTACAGCCCAAAATGCCGTTAGCCTTCTTGGCAACAAGGGTACACTGTCGACTCACATCCAGCTTCTCATCCACTGTAACCCTTAGCTCCTTTTCTGCAGAACTGCTGCCTAGCCATTTGGTCCCTAGTCTGTAGCAGTGCATGGGATTCTTCCATCCAAAGTGCAAGACTCTGCACTTGTCCTTGTTAAACCTCATCAGATTTCTTTTGGCCCAATCCTCTAATTTGTCTAGGTCCCTCTGTATCCTATCCCTACCCTCCAGCGTATCTACCACTCCTCTTAGTTTAGTGTCATCTGCAAACTTGCTGTGGTGCAGTCCACACCATCCTCCAGATCATTAATGAAGATATAGAACAAAACCAGCCCCAGGACCGACTCTTGGGGTACTCCACTTGAAACCAGCTGCCAACTAGACATGGAGCCATTGACCTCCACCCATTGATCCCGACAATCTAGCCAGTTTTCTATCCACCTTATAGTCCATTCATCCAGCCCATACTTCTTTAACTTGATGGCAAGAATACTATATCAAAAGCTTTGCTAAAGTCAAAGAATAAGACGTACACTGCTTTCCCCTTAACCACAGAGCCAGTTATCTCATCATAGAAGACAATTAGGCTAGTCAGGCATGACTTGCCCTTGGTAAATCCATGCTGACTGTTCTTGATCACTTTCCTCTCCTCTAAGTGCTTCAGAATTGATTCCTTGAGAACCTGCTTCATGATTTTTCCAGGGACTGAGGTGAGGCTGACTTGCCTGTAGTTCCTCAGCTCCTCCTTCTTCCATTTTTTAAAGATGGGCACTACATTAGCCTTTTTCCAGTCCTCTGGGACCTCCCCAGATCGCCACGAGTTTTCAAAGATAACGGCCAATGGCTCTGCAATCACATCCGCCAACTCCTTTAGCACCCTCTTGTAAACTTCGTTTTTGTGTTGTGGAAGAAGACCCCTGTTGCTTCAGCACACTGTCTTGGGGAGCCACACTGGTCCTGGGGCCAAGGGCAGGTTGGCTGAAAAGCCCCATTGATGAGAAGGGGTAGCAGACTGAGGGTCAGCACCCAGGAATTGTGCCCAAGTGGCCAAGAGAGGAATCAGGGCTGTAGTCTGCTGAGGCTCTAGGAACTTGAAACCCCTTGGGATGTAGAGCAGGGAGACTAGGATTCCCCTCCTGGCAGTACTAGTTAGTGGCCAGGAAAGGGGGCGCTCCCTAGGATCTGAGACACCCTCACTCTTAAAGAGACAGCTTGTCACCAGTTTCCAATATACTGCAGGGACAGTTCCAATATACTGTTACGAGGGACAGTTGACAAGACTAGGGCGCAGATTGCCAAGCGTGCCTGATCCTGGTTGCCTCAGGCTTTGCTTTCCTACTTGAGGATGCTTCAAAGGAGCCTGATTTTCAGAAATTGATGAGCACCTACCCTCTGAAATCCAGGGCCCTTCAGAAATCGAGGCTCCCAAAATCACTAATCACGTGGCTGAGTTCCATTTGACAGAGTGATGATGTAATCCACAGCAAAATCATCGAGACACTGTCCCTCTTTTTCAGTTCACAAATTCTTAGCAGACTGGTTTTTATCAGATGTGTTTGACATTGTTTACCAAAACATATCTAGGTCATATTATTAACTGGCATAAATAGGTGTAGCTCTCTGGACTTCAATGCAGCTTAACCCATTAACACCAGAGGAGGATCTGACCCTAGGAATTATTCTTGGTATGTAGCTTGTTTGCAAGACACTTGCTGGGCATATTCAGTCTTCAAAAATCCAAGCTGTTTTGCCTGGATGCACAAGTCACATGGTGTTTCCTGACTGGATAAATGCCACTTTCAGAATCAGGTTCCCAATGTGAATAATCACAAGGATGTATTCAAAGTCATTTTCACAAAGTGTTTCTAAAACTCATTTAAAAACTAATGTTTCTGGGAACATTACCACAAGTGAAATCATGCTGGAGCATTCTCAGCAAACCAATGAAAAAGGGATTCAAATGTAGTCCATCTGGCACCAACTGCATTAAAACCAGTCCAGCACTATCATCAAGCCACATGTGGGTGATTAAAATAATATCATATACAACTGCTTTCTATCTTAATGGAGACAATGTTGTGTGTTGGCCTAGAGATGGATTCCTGCTGCAGACTCCAGCCTAATCTGAACTTCAACAGAGTTTGGTGTTCAGATCCAGAGTTTTGATTTGTCCCGTTACAAAAATAGGTGTGAATATGAAGTTCAGATCGATAGTCAAATTCTCCCAAACTTTGAAGGTATTTGCATCTGAGATTTTGATTTAGTCTGATGTTTACATTGCAAATTTCACGGATAGGTCAGAAGACACTGCTTTAGCTTACAGTGGAGAGGTGGAAGAGATGGGTTGGAACAGTGAGAGCTTTACTCCTTTGGCATAGCAAGCAAGTAACCCAGAACAGCAGTGACTATAGCACTGGAATGGATTATCTAGGGAGGTGGTGGAATCTCCTTCCTTAGAGGTTTTTAAGGTCAAGCTTGACAAAGCCCTGGCTGGGATGATTTAGTTGGGAATTGGTCCTGCTTTGAGCAGGGAGTTGGACTAGATGACCTCTTGAGGTCCCTTCCAACTCTGATATTCTATGATTCTATGATACTGGTATATTAATGTTTCAAAGGCTTTTTTAGGTTAGAAAAGAGCTGCTTTCAAATACTGAGGCAAAGTAGAAAGTCCTTAAGGGTCATGGATGACTAGAGTTTCTAATATACTGGAGCGAATCAGGCAATGTAATTAATGTTTATATTTGACCATTTTGTGGCATAATGTAAGCTAATCTAGTCAAAAGATAGATCACAGAAGTGTCATGTCCTCTTTGCTTCCATTGTTCATAATATTCATCTGCAAGGCACATAGAGAAATACACAGCAAACAGTTTTGATAAAGTAGCTAGTGGGTGTTCTTCCTTAGTATACTGGTGTTGAGACTCGTTGGGTTACCATGATACAGTTTACTATTGTTGGTTGTTTGTATAGCAGTAAAACCAGAAGCCCTAGCTCCACTTAGGGTGACCAGACAGCAAATGTGAAAAATCGGGACAGGGGGTGGGGGGTAATAGGAGCCTATATAAGAAAAAGACCCAAAAATCGGGACATCTGGTCACCCTACCCCACTGCACTGAGTGCTGTAGAAACACATAAAAATGTGGCCCCTGCCCAGAGAGCTTACAAACCTGTTTCAAAATGGGGTAGATCAAAGTGCGCTCTGTAGCTTCTAGTGCTGGCAGCAGAGACAGCACAGATAGTTAGTATACAGCAAAGTATTATGAGGTAGACTTACACCCCAGTTCGCTAGGTTGTACAGACAAGCCCTAACTCTAAGGTGAGAGACAACAGGTGGATACAACAATCCATGGGAGGAGCACAAGGCAATAGGGATGTGATTTTTGACTAGAAATGTCTCAAAGATAATTGACTGAGGAATTGCAACACCAATGTTTTTCAGCTAGCTAAAATATTGCTGTAGTGCTTGGCTGGATCACCAATAAGCAGTTATTCAGGCTTTGCTCTACGCTTCTTTCTTGTGTTTTACATTTCATTATCAGTGTTTTCAGACGAAAATATTCCTGTTTCAGTAAATTACTGGAGGTGTTTCTTATTTTGTCAGTTAGAGACAGATTGTTTCTCTGCTCTTCTTCAAGACCTGAAACACTACCGCAATATGCCTTTCATTAGGTGGAATGGGAATGCTCTGTCATTTATAATAGTATTTCTCCCCACCTCACACTCTACTGGAATTGACACTGTGGTAATTTCCTTGGATTTTGTCACCTGTTTGACTGCACGTGTGTGTGTAAGTGTGTATATATGCACACTGCTTTTTAACGCATAGTTTCAGGCAGGTATGTGAACTTTAGGGAACCGCAGATGCTTGCTTTGCAGCTGGAGATGTTAATGACAGGACACATGGTTGCAAATGAGAGCAGTCATTCTTTAATCTCCTCGATTCATTTTTGAATGTGGGGGTGGATATTAGGGAAAGGTTTTCTCATTAGAACAAATGTCACAGATCTAAAAACCTCCCCATTTATATTCCTTCTAATGTTCTTCTGCTTGAGCAAGTGAGTTCTTAATGTCGATTTTAATTAAAGCATTTAAACCAGATTGCAGCTGTGCATCTAATGAATGGACTAAAGGGTCACTGAATGTTTGTTTTCCACTCTTCCCAAGGAGCAACATTTGTTGTTTGAGCCAGGTGGACTCCAATCCACCCCTTCGAGGTCGCTAGCGTGTCTTGTTTCTTTTTGGTTTCCCTTTACAAAAAAAAATGAAATACTCCATAAGAAACAAAAAGCAAGGTCTGGCAGGAAAGAGGATTCTGTGTTTACAATACAAATAATAAAGACCTCAGATCTCTTGCAAAAGGCTGGTTGGGAGCTTCAGCTTTTCATGTTTCCCTAGGTCACCACTGAACTTTCTTTCTTGCTGCCTTTCTAGTGTTGTTCAATATTTCTCCCTCTTTGCAGCTAACCAGTCTCAGGATCACTGTCCTCAGGCTTCAGCACCTGCTATTTGCAGGCTCTCAGATCTCATAATCTCCCCAGAAAGCTCCTAATTTCCCTCTTGGTCTAAACTGGCTCCTTCCTTCATCTCCACTGCTACCTCCTGGAAAGCTAGAGATGTTCATTGATGTAAACCCATAGGAAGCTTGTGTGAGAAGAACATGGTGTTGGCTTTCCCAGGGTAATCCAGAAAATCCTCTTTGACTCTGGATGCTTTGCGCCAGGGCTGCTGTGCTAGTGCCTGCCATATTACAGAAGGGCAATCACTACTCTTTTGTGAAAACTATTGTTGCAGCGTGGAGAGATCACAGAAAGGAGCGTCTGCAAAGCAGGAAACTAACATTGGATCAGTGATTACCCCTTAGCCTTCCGTTCTGTTCTTTTCCTGTTTCCACCAGGACAGTTACATCATGGACAGTGCCAGTGCAAGCTTCCTCACCCAGCCACCACAAGGGTGAGACCATGCTGTGGCTCCTCAGAGATAGGCTGGGGAATTGCGGACAGAGAAGGTTGATACCTGCTGGTCTCTGTCTCTTGCTTCTCTGCTCTATGTCCTTTCTGACCCAGGCAAAGCTGATCAAGGAAAGGAGTCAAATGCCAAGCACCCAAAGCCAGTGGGAACAGCAGGTCTCCATATATGACACACACACATATATATAAAAGTCACAGGACCAGATTCTTGGCTGCTGTAAATCAGAGGGCTCCACTGAAGTCAACAAGGCTACACTGATTGCATCAACTCTGGTCCATCGTCCCTTTCCCTGTGTTAGTCATCTCAAGATTCACCAATAAAGATGAAAGAATTTTTAAAATCTGACAATCTTCATCGTTCTTGCTGCTGTGTAATGCTGTGTCCAAGTGGGTTATTGGCAGTGGGGAGCAAACCTGGAACCTCTGGGTCTTACTGCATGAAATTCTGCTGCCTGAGCTAAAAGACAGGATTCTATCAAGCAAGGCTATACCAGGCTCATCAATCTCTAAATGTGCCCAGTCACCACTAGAAAGGGTTAGAGTGCCACATCGAAGGGGTATGAAGTGTATTTGTTCACTCAGTTCCATTCAGTTTTCAGAGTGAGAAAAACACTAGACAGTTTCACTTTCTAGCACTCAACTACTAGCACAATACTGTACCAGAATTTTAGCTGGTTAACTCTTTTTTTTAACTGAAAAATCCGTTAGTAAAATATGGCTTCTGTGATAATGTTCACTTGGAAAACACCAACTTCAACAAAATACTTTGATTTGCCTCTTGGAAAAAATCAAAATAGAGTTAACTTTGAATCATTATGAAAAGAAACATTTGTTCGCAGTTTGAATTTACTAATATACATATATATAAAACATTAAGAGGTAGAACATGGTGCATGAGAGATGTAGTCCTGTCAGGGAGCCTCGCCTAGAGAGGCATCATTTCAGAATGAAAAGATTTTGGTTTTCAGCTGAAGTATTTCTTTTCTTTGCTCAGTTTGACATCTCCCACCCCACTTTTTGGCCAGCTCTAAGTGCGATCCCCCTTCTATAGATAGAGAAACTGTGGCTCAGAGAAATGTCACTTGGCCAAGATCATAGACAAAGGCAGAGCTGGAAACAGAGAAGTCTTTTAATTCACAGCTCGATAATCTACTCTCTTGATAACATGTTCTCCGGACAATAGCTGACTGCATATGAGAAAAATAGACACTTCCTTTCTTAAGAGTCTACTTTTGAACTAGTGTATATACCAGGGGTCGGCAACCTTTCAGAAGTGGGGTGCCGAGTCTTCATTTATTCACTCTGATTTAAGGTTTCGCGTGCCAGTAATACATTTTAACGTTTTTAGAAGTTCTCTTTCTATAAGTCTATAATATAAAACTAAACCATTGTTGTATGTAAAGTAAATAAGGTTTTTAAAATGTTTAAGAAGCTTCATTTAAAATTAAATTAAAATGCAGAGCTCCCCAGACCGGTGGCCAGGACCTGGGCAGTGTGAGTGCCACTGAAAATCAGCTCATGTACTGCCTTTGGCACGCGTGCCGTAGCTTGCCTACCCCTGGTTATGTACCCTGACATAGCCTCATTACTAGAAAGCACTATGCCCAGGAGCTCCTTCCATTGGTAGAAAACACTGTGCTAAATACTGTTTGCATGATCAAACACTAAAAGACCAACACGGAAGCAACTGGGAAACCCAAGAAAGGAGCTAACTCTATCTTGACTGTTAATTATCCATTCACTCCTTGCAGGTATCTCAAATGCTCCAGTAATGGCTCGAAACAGTGCAGACGGCAAGCAGTAGCATTAGGGAATGGTACTGCAGTACACACATGGATTTCACACAGGAGAGTCACTCTGAGGTGGTTCACTGTGCCTAGGACTGCATTTGGTCCATTGCAGTGCACCAGAACACTTCAGAACTTTGAGGCTGATCCCATCACCATTACTCACAGGAGTAATCCTCAGTCATGCACACAGTCCCAGAGTCTTCAATGGCACTACACACATGTATCAAGGTTACTCTGTTATATTGTATTATTTACACACCAGAGGTGACGGTCACACTTCACAAACAAAAGAGATGGGGTGGGAAATCTTGACCCTATTGAAAGCAGTGGCAAAATTTCAGTAGGGTCAAGATTTCACCCGTGGTTCCTGTCTAACTTAGGATTCTCTGTAGCAGCCACCACTGTACTATCCTGGCCCAAAGAAGCAACCATCTGAGTCCAATTCTGCCAAAAATGTTAATCTTTTTTATTTCAATAAGACTTCTCACTTGAATAGGGGTTTACAGGACTGGACCAAGAGTTGCATAATTAACCTGTGGAACACTCTTCCACAGGACATTACTAAAGCCAAGAGATTAACAGGGATTGCTAAAGGGTTATTTATTTATGAGTAATAGCATATACTTAGGCTTGGAAGGATTCAATTTTATTGGTAAATGCCAATTTCACCATACACATAAACCAATGAAAAATATTTCCATTGATCATAATTGAAATGTATAAAGTAAGAAATATGCTGCTTGAGATTTATTAGTTTGCTTTAAGGCTATTGACCTTGTATATTTTGCCACGTGATGTTGACCATTTGTGTTTTAATAGTTACAAAGCCACAATTTGTTGCATCTCAACATCTATGGCCATTAAATAATATTCTGTCTCCCGTAATTTCCCAAAACTCTGAAGATTTAAACTGATGAAAATAATACAGCTTTAACACGAAGATATCATCTGTCAAAATTATAACAAAAAGCAAAAGCAAATTCTGCCATGCCTCCAGCCCAGCTACCATTCCTTTACACAGGGGAATTTTAAACATAAAAGAGATTTAAACCCTCATTCTTCAGGTCATAAGTCAAGGTATAGCTGAGAGGAGATAAGAAAAAACTTCCCCAGTAGGCAGACAGCTCTGTAATTGTGCTTTTTCATACATCTCGCACCTTCTTCTGCAACGACAGGTCCTGGCCTCTGTCTGAGATGGAGCCTGAGTCTGAGCCAATCTGGCAATTGCTATTTTCCTAAATTACTTGGGTGAGTAAAGTTCACACCACTGGGCCCCTTTTAGTCTGTTCACCATGGGCTTGATCCTGCAAGTCCATACTCATTTCAGTGGTCCTTGCTCACGCAAAAAGTCCCATTCATTTCAGCCAAGCTACTACCTTGAGTAAGGAGAACTGCTCAAGAGAGTAAGGGCTCTCTGGATCAGACCTTACGGCCAGCTGTGCATGGTGCACAAGAGGATGGAACTGAGTCTCTTCTCTCTGCCATAGGAGTTCTAGGCTATGTGGGCTGAGCTGTGCGTCTTCCCTGCAGCATGCCTGCCCCGCTGGGTGCCCCCCACTGCTAACCAGCCCTCTCCTCTGAAGAGCAAGCCAATCCCTTCTTGCAAGGATCCAGCCATTGCCACCCACGGCAAGTGCAGGGCAGTCCAACAGGAGGTCCCACTGTGATTACATTGCTCCCTGAAGGGGATCACATCTGGGACACAATCAAGCAGAGATTAGTTCTCAGCTTCAGCTGCCAGACCCCTCCTCCCTGCTCCGGGCTTCCTCCCTCCCCCTCTCGGAGCTGGCCTTTTCCATCAGCAGTCCGGGGGAGAGACGCTTCCCCACTCCCAGATGCTGGGCATAGTCAGACCCTCCCAGGCGGGGGGAGCTTTTAAAGCAGTGTAACCGCGCCCCGAGAAGAGCTAGGCACCCACAGGCTGCTCCGCAGCATCTCTGCAGGGCAGGGGAGAGGAGACTGGGGGGCTCCTTTCTCCCCCTCCCCGGCCCCGGCAATGGTATGAGCAGCGGGGAGGGCTCTCAGCTGCCGGATTCAGCGCTGCTGCTATCAGTGACTTCGCTGCTCCCTAGAGTAGAGGAGAGGCGCTGGCTCGGAGGGGCGGCAGTAGCCAGGGCTGCTACTGCTACTGCTTTTCTGTGTGTGTGCTGGGCTGGTTTTCACTTTTTCCTCCTCCCCTTTCTCGCTCACTTCTTCTTCTTTGACATTTTTACCTCTGACATTTTCTTGCTTGGTGAGTATTTTTTTTTCTTCTTTCTTCTTGGGCTGCTTTCCCCCTCTCCCCCCAGGCTTTTTCTTTTACTGAATTAATCATGATTTTTAAAAACATCTTTTCAATAAAAGGTTTATGGGTTTTTTTTTCTTTTCAATCAGACCCTTTCTGTCTCTTTGTTTCTGCCACTTGCCCTGTGAGGTGTTGCAATTAAACTTGCTTTCTGATACACCCACTGATTTTTCCTTCCTTTGATCCCTCTTATTTTTCCTTTTATAAAAACAAAATACGCTCCTTGTGTTTTGAAAGTGGGTTTGTTTTAAGCTCTGCTCTGTTTTCAGAGGCATTTGTCCTTCTTGTTGCAGGTGCCAGTGTTTGAATGCTGTGTGTGGTTTCTTCTTTCTCTTAACTTTTACATTTTGTCCTCCACACCCCTGCTTTTTTTTCCCCTTGGATATTACAGCTTTGGGTCTTGCAAAAATACATAGAATCTTCTTGGAAGAACATTTAAAAAATGGATGTGTTGGTGGAAATGAGAATTCCCCCTCTTCTCCTTTTTTTTTAAAAAAACCTGTTATTTGGAAGTGATTTTCTTGGGAGTATTGTCCTGACTCAATGTTTTTCACCTGTCTAGTAATGTGGGGAGAACAGGAAGGGGAAAAGAGGACAGAGGCATCAACAGCAGTAGGCTGGAGGATGAGAAACTTTCATGTTTCAAAAACTATGTGTGAAATCCTGGCCCCACTGAAGTCAATGGTAAAGCACCCATTGACTTGAAAGGGGCCAGATTTCACCAGCAAAGTGTGGGATAAAACCTTTCCTACCGTAATCCACTATGAGGGAAACAATAAACCATTTCTGATTGGATGCTATACCATTCCCTGTGTCTCAGCGCTATACTGATGGAAATATATCGACCCAGGTGTGTGTGTTGTTTTTTTTTGTCATGTATCTTTGATGCTGGATTTGCTTGTTATGTCCAAAAGAACACTTCTATCCATTATTGCAATCAGGGGTGCTGTTTGGAAAAGTAGTAGTGAGTGAAATGATAACAGATTATCTTATCGCTCTTGTAAAATTTAAGCCCTGTGCTCTCTGTGGCTACGATTGCTATTGTGCCTGTTGGAACTTATTTAAGATTTTTTGTGCTGACTGAATAGACTCTGAATGCGCTAATCAAATCCCATGTCGGCTTGAACCACACCTGAACAAAAGTGCTTTCTTTGTAGCAAATGGGGGCTTGAAATAAATCTTTCGCCTGTTATTGTTAAAACACTTGTTTATTTGTTGTTTTTTAAGCAGTAGTTTCCTAACATACAACAGTTGAAGCTGACAGATTGCCACTGCTATATCTGTACTGGCAATTTCAGTGGCCATTGGCGACAAACAAAAATCCACTTTTCATACAAAATTGCTCTCTCAACGGCTTGGTGGTTTGTGTTGGATTTCATTTGAGGCTGGTCTCCGATTCTGGTTGAGTAAACCAGATTAGAGAGAAACTATGCCTATTTATAAAGATATTCCCACCTCTAATCTCTTCCATGTCTGATGACCTTCTGTAAACTAAGACACCAAATTCATCTGTATGAACATGAATCTTTCTCACGTCTTTGTTTCCTTTGCAGTAAAGTGAGAACTGTAGATGGTTTAAAGTTACTTCTGAGAAGATTGCACTGAGCTTCAAACAGGCTTTCCCACTTCCCTGCAGACTGTCCATGCTTGGTAGCTCTCCTCTTTGAACTTTAAAGGGTGGAGGGCTTTAAGGCAGCATTTGACAGCTCCTGAGGCAGGATGCATCCTGTGTCATATTAAACAGGTTGTTATTGACTTGCCTTTTGTGAGTAGGTGCCATAAGCATGCTAATCAATAGCCTATGTCAGTGTGTGGTACCCAGGAGGGAGCTGTTATGGGAGACATCTGCATGACAGTGGTCTCCTGAGCAGGAGAGAGCGGTGCAGGGGCTCAGACCTGTATTTGCTAAGGAGCTAAATCCCTCAAGTCATCTTCCTCTGTTTTAGATTAAGGGCTGGGGGTGTTCAGATGGGTTTTTGTATCATCTCATTTTGCTGTTTCTTATGATTTGGGTCTCATTTTAATTGGGAAAAAGTTTCATGTCATTGGACTAAAGACAGCAGTGGAAGGAGCTTCTAAGCAATGTAGAATTTCTTGCATCTTTTAACTGAGCTTTCTCTTCCTCCCCTGAGGGAGGGGGGAGATGACTAAAATGCACACGTTTTGTGACCAAAATCTAGACACTGTTGCACCAAAGTAGTGTAAAAAGAAAAAAAGCTCTTTGGAGTAGGTAGGTTGCAAGAGATTCTAATGATCACTTGTCACAACGATTATTCCTCATATTCCTATATGTTTTTAAGACCTTTTTTTTAAAGCCGAATTAGGTTTGTTTGAACCTGAGATTTTTCTTCATGAATGGAATATAGTAAGACAGGTATTCATTTAGTTCTCAGTGCTGTGCCAATGAAAGATTGCCTGTATGTTGGCTCTGACTGTCAAGATAACATTGTCAATGGATTTTAAGGGAATGGCAAAGCAAAGAAGGTGTCTTTTAAGAACCACTTTCTTTAGAAAAGGCAGATAATAAGCAGTGATTTTTGGAAGAATGTTTTACTTACAGATTGTAAGGGGAGGATTAAGTCTCTCAACTGAGACTGGCTTGTGTGAAATAAGACTCAGTCCCTCAAAAAATAAAACATTTTCCACACCAGGAGACTCTTTAGCTACCCATATACCAAATTATTAAGTAAAAGCAGCAGAACTTTCTTTGATTTGTGTTCTGTATTGATGGCTACATTGGGAACTTTCAGGCCTAGAATTTTATATCCAGTCAAAGGGAAAAGCCTCTGGATGTAAAATCTCAGCAGCTCCTTGATGCACTAAAGCTACTGTTGATTTTTTTTCCAAAATGTTAGTTATGCATATCGGAGATGGCTGAGCTTCATTTATAGAGATCCGAATCTCTTCCTTTCCCCTGCTAAGTCACTCCCTTATATGTTACCCTGGACAGGATTGCAGTCTGTTATTTGGAGAAACACAAAAGGAATTTATTTTAGAATTAAAATGTGTGTCTGTGGGTTCAGGCTTCAATGGAAAGCTAGTCTGAAGACATGGTTTGATTTGAAACTAGGAAGTAAGGATGGAAAGACTGAATATATCTAGCAAGTAATACATGCTGGGGGAAAAAACCTGAACTAATGAGCTGAACAGTACTGTAGCATAAAATGTCACAGCAAATGGTTTATAAATTCATAAAACGTACTAAGGGGGAAAAGGGAAATGTTTCAGGCAAATAACAAGCTATTTTCTCATAACTATAAAGTTTTAATGAGCTAGCTAAAATACAATCCTAAATCTATACTTCTCAGACCTATATTCATAGCGGAAGGTTAATCAGTAGAATTCATGCTGGTCTGAATCAAACTGAATAGTAAAGAGAGGCTCTTAGGAGAATCTGAAAGCCAATAGGCATTTTTCAGACCTGAGTTATGTCACTTTTCTTAGGATGCCTGAGGCAACAGCATTTTAAGAAGACGACAAAGCTTTTGTTTCCAAGCTGGCCTAGAAAAATGCAAGGGATGAATCCAAAGAATGTTTTCAGAAGTTGTCATTTGTGATTAAGTTGATTTTGCTGTTGCACAAGAATGCAGCACTGTTCCTTGGCACAACATGAACTGTCTATTTCCTCCTCCCCCCCACCAGTACCAGGTTTTTATTTCTAATGAATTCAGGCGAGTGAGAGTATCTAGTTCCTCTGACTCAGAGGTGTATATTGAATTAGAGGGTCAGATTTCTGGTAGCTGCATCGCTGATGTAAACGTAACTATGCATACTTTACAGAAGATGAGATTGAGGTGACATGAGTGCAGAGACTGATTTAAGAGCAACTTTCTGGCATTCTACAGATTTAACAAGTGAGCATAAGTTTATGGTTTTACAAGTGGGGGCTACCTCTTAGGATCAGGAACTGAGATCTTCAAGCAAAGGATTAAGATGATATGAAGTAGGACAAAGGAGGACTGTTTACTGTGCACATTCTAGGTAACCCTCTGGTTCTCTACAAATGAGAAACATTTGTGTCAATTATAAAGAGCCCTTCAACATTTTTAGAAATTCATGAACCTTTCTTATACCTTCATCAGATCTGCGGCCTCTGGATCCTGCTCACCGACTAACAGAAACAGGATACTAATGATGACTGGCTTAGGCTGGATAGATCAGAACGGGAATCTTTCTGTTGACTTCCATCGGGTCAGGCCCTGGGGCTGGTGACTAGACCATGTAGACAAAGTCTGTAAAGCTGCATCTGAGTTCTGTAGGATTTTAACAATGGATGAGAGAAATTATCTGTGTTTTCAAGAAAAGTCAAGTACTAGGAGTATCAGAGAGAACTTTCCATTTTGATAATGAGGCAAAAGCTGAGGACCAGTTGCTGCTTCAGAGAGCCCAAAAACTCATTCTCCAGATAACAATGTTAGCTAGGTTGTGATAGCTTTAAAGGAGCATACATACAAAGCCACCTCATTAGTGAAATTATGAAGGCGGTTCTCATGCTTCAGAGGTCAATTTCTAAAACAAACTCATTCTCCAAGGCAGCTCCTCCTTAACTGTGTGTATATATTTTTCACTATAAACAGTCCTGCTTGAACAGACAGAGGATGCTAATTAGTGGGACAACCTGTTCAGGGCAGCACACAAGTCCTATTTGAACCAAGGAAGAGTTACACAGACAGAGTAGGCTCAGCCTCCAACTCTGTCGCTTCGACTCAAAATGACAATCATTTTCATTACTGATCTTATCAGGCCACTTGTGTCTTTCAGTCCAAAATCTTTGTGTTGGACGTGTCTGTCTGCACAGGGATCAAATGAATTTCTGCAGCTGCTGTTTCCACTCAAAAGGACTTGTCTCTTCCTTTTTCTTGAAAAGCACAGGCCAGAACCATTTCCAAGCCATGCTTTGTAAGAGTCATAAACTAGCTAATGGCCTGAAAAGGAGATGACTATTTCTCCTCTCTCCCACAAGGGAGAAATGCTAAAGCATACTGGATTCAGTCTTGCCAGGGATGCCCGGGGGGGCAAGTGGGGTAATTTGTCCCAGGCCCTGGGCCCTGCAGGGGCCCCCACAAGAATATAGTATTCTATAGTATTGCAACTTTTTCTTATGGAAGGGGCTCCTGAAATTGCTTTGCCCCAGGCCCCCTGAATCCTCTGGGGGCCCTGAGTCTTCCCTCCTATGGAAGACACTGGGAGTTCTGGTATTGACGTTACAGGGAGCAGGACTGGTTTCACTTTGGGCCAGATACTGTAGCTCTCCGCTCCTACCCTAAAACTAGGGTTTAGAACCCTGTTTCCCCAGTGCCACAAACATCTTCCTTGTTCCTCAAGTACATCTGTTCTTCTCCTTTGGAAGGGTTTACTAGAGACATTGCACGAGTTGCCTTCTTTTCTTGGAAAAAAGATCTCTTTTAAATTGAAAGAAAGTGAATGGCATTTGTTTTTTAGAAATCAGGAGCAAGTTAAATGGCATGGGGACCTTTGGGCTATGTCTGTTTCTCCCTGCCTAATACGAATAGTCTCTTATTGAAATCTGCAACATCAACTCAGCATATGCTGCTACCACAGGAGATTAGAAATTGACAGGGGTGCTGCTTCATCATTCAGATGCTTTCCCCAGCAGACAGCTTGGGCTCTCTACTCCACTATGGCAAGGTAACAGTGTATGTGTCTCAGATTGCTACTACAGAGAGCTATAAGAAGGATAAATGAACAAGGGTGAGGGTTCTAGCAAGTTCAGCTCCAGCTCCTCCACTATCAAACCCCAAACACTAGCTAGGCCCAGCCATTATGATGTACCGCTTTGTATATTAAGGAGAGATGCATCATATCCTTCCAAGTGGAGTCCTGCCTTTCAGTAAAAGAATTAAACGTGGACATGAGGGTGAATAGTAAAATCTCCTACCAGAAAGTAAATTTCAGTGTCCATACATGAAACAGTGATGGGCACCCATATATGAAGAAGCCAGACATATACAGTCAGAATTTGGGTTTTTTCTTTTTTAGAAGAGTTGATTACATAACCAGTTCCTTGGAGGCAGGCCCATGTCTTCTAGCATGGAGGAGTGTGGGCAGAAGCTGTTGTTACTAGATGCCCTGGTACATGGATACTTTACAAGACTTAAGATGAGACATTCACGATCTAAGAGAAGCCCAAATCCCAGGCTTGCCTGCTGACTTCAGGTTTGCTAGCCCTTTGGGAAAGCAAGATTTGGAAGGGTCTGGACAGAAAAGTTCATCTCCATCTCCTTCTAGTTCTGCACTCTGTTATATTTCCACAGGGAGTGAATTCCAGAGTTGTGGGCCCAGGACTGACAAAGCTCTGCCAGGTGTTCCCTTCACGTGTCAAGTTCTTATGTTCCAGAGAAGCTCAATCATAGGGCTGTATATACAGCAACCAGTTCCTTGGCTTTCACCTGGGGTTTGATGTGCTCCTGTCTGCTCCTTCACTTAGCGTGGACTTGCCAGCCTTCAAGGTAGACCTAATTAGAACAGCCCAGATAAGAGGATATGAAGATGGGGGTGACCGAGGCAAGAGCTCATTAGGAAGGAGTGCCACCTGATGGAAGCCTCTGAGGGGAAGTGAATTTGTTCCTAACCAGGACGTACTGAAGCACAATGGAGATGTTTCAGAAATGGTGGGTTTTTTGGTGTTGGCATAGGATGGGTGGGAAGCTTAGCCGTCCCTCCTAGAATGATATTCCGGAACTGCCAATGCTGCTTAGCCTGAATGCTAATGTCACTGCTGGAGGCCAGCTTCAGATGGGCTGTGTCAGACAGGTGTCACTGTGTGTGTATGAGGTTGTTTGGTTGCAAAGGAGTATGTGCTTGTGGCTATTGGATTGTGGCAGGGCGTGTGTTAAAAAAGAAACACAAAGCTGCTGTGATCCATGCAAAAACTCCAGTTTGAAGAAGCTTCTGTTTGGTTCCTCTGTAATAGCTCATAGTTAAACTTGATTTGACCATGGATCTTGCCATTAGAATTTAGGACCTGACTGTGCATCCCTTACTCATGTTGGTGAGCCTTACTGACATGAGTAGCGCTATTGCACAAGTGGGCCTTGATGGTTTTGCTAGCACATATGGTCCCCTCTAAAAGTTAGCTGGGGTGAATACTGCCAGCACCTGTAATCGAGGCCAAGAGTCTGATCCTGCCAAGAGCCCTCCAGGAGCAGACTCTTCTGCCCATATGGAGCCCTGTTAGTTCTTATGGCAAGTTCACTGTCCTAAACCCTGGAACTGCTGCTTTTTCAATTATCGTTGTTGAAAAAGGCCCTCTGATCAACTTATACAGCAGGAACCCCCATTTACCTCATGTAATTCTCTTTGTATTAACTGAATGCAAGAAACAGCAGAGAGGTGTGTGATAGAAAGAATTCACCAAAAGAGTTCAGTATGAATTGAATATTCAACTGTACAACATCAAAAACACATGAACATCTTATATGGGAATGGAAGGTTCTCATCATGAAGCAAAAGAAAATGTTCTCCAATATTTTTAATGTGGTGTAAATATCTTTCCATAGGATATATTTATTAACAAACTAGCTTATTTTCTTCTGGAAACAGTACTGCCCCCAATGTTTTGGGGGGACAGAAGGTTTATAAGCTTTTCATTATGATAGTTCCACAAAAGATATTAAATCTGGTGTCTTGCCTGACAGGCATGAGGGTGAGTGAACTGTTGCTTCTCCTTAAAGAACTGGGACCTTACTGAGCCCAGCCATTAGCTGGGTAATATTTGCTTAGGAAAAAATGCAATTCCTCTGTCAGCTTTTATCCAGGCTCCTGGTCCCTGATTAGTTGTTTATTTTCTGCAGCTTATCCAATCACTTTGAAGACAGGGCTAAGCATTGATCATCTCTTATGGTCCTTCCTCTTTTGTTCTGTCAGCAAATGTTACAAAATGGACCTTAAATTACCTCTTTCCCAAAATGAACAGGCCCTGTGTACTCACAGGTGGTGGAGCTCTTTGATCTGAAGCATAAATCAGGGGTAGCCTCCACTCCTGCTGTTTGGAGGGCCCTGAGGAGGGTTTCAAGCAATGCTTTCTTTACACAGCCAGGTTTTGCGGACAGGCCCAAAGGTAAGCAGGGGTATGATGAAAACAAAGAAATGAGGCACCAAAGCGCCATTTGTTTTCATGATGATAAAAAAAGCAAACTCCGAGTGCTTGAGCCACTGCCCTGGGTCCCATCTACAAAGGGCTTGCTTTTCCCATATTGCAACAGATGAGCCTTCGTGCAAGTGGGGGAATGGTCCTGCTATTGTGGGGAACTTTCCTGGTTTATACACTACCCCGGTAAAGTGGGCTAGTGAAAGGATCTGAGTCCTTGCTCCCACTCCCTTTACCCACAGGCCTGCCTGACCTCGAGGGCTCCCCTTCCACTCTCCTGTGTGGCAGAGTCTTGGTAACCCCAACAAGGCTGGGCCCAGGGAGACTAGGGGGTCCCCACTCCAGAGTGCTCTCTCCGTACTGAACACTTGCCTGACCCACTGATCATTGCATACAGTTCAAAGCAAATACAATTTTATTAAACAGCAACCAATTAAAAAAAGAAAACATGGGAAAGGCTAAAGGAAAACACATCACCTCAGTCTGTGGCACAGGGACATCACAACCAGCGTCTCTGGATGTGAGGCCTGCTCTACACTGGGGGGAATCGATCAAAGTTATACAACTTTGGCTACGTGAATAATGTAGCTGAAGTTGATGTACTTAGATCTACTTACTGTGGTGTCTTCACTGTGGTAAGGCGACAGCTGACGCACTCCCGTTGACTCTGCCTGCGCCTCTCACCCTGGTAGAGTACGGGAGTCGATTGGACAGTGCTCAGTGGTCGATTTATAGACACGATAAATCGACCCCCCACTGCATCAATCGCTGCCCATCGATTCAGCGGGTAACGTAAAGCCCTGAGGAACAGAGTGAATTTCCCTTACACCCTCAGGCTTTAGGTGGCAGGACCCTTCTTCCCAGCATTGCCCTGCCCTGTCGGGGTTATGATCCCTCTCCAAGTCTGGCCTGCAGAGCCTCTTGTCTGGGGTGTCACCCTGAGCTGGACCCACTGCCCAGGGTTCCCCTCACTCTCCATAGTTTCTCACTGTGCCCGACTCCGGACTGCTCCAGTCCCAGCTCCACCACTCTGTCTCAGCTCCAGCTCCACTCTGCCTCAGCACAGCTGCTGCTGCTGCTCTGCCTCCAGCTCTCTGGGCTGCATCCCTGGCCCCCCTGGCTCTGGCAGCTCTGCTCCCAGCACAGGTCTGCTCTGTGGGCTGCTTCTGTGACTCTGCTCCCAGCTCTGACCTGCTCCCTGGGCTGCTTTTCTGGCCCTTCTGGCTGGCCCCAGCTCTGCTCCCCAGCTCTACTTGGGCCCCTGCTTTCTTCTTAGCTCGGACCCAGTCTGTCTGACCCAGGCACTTCCAGTTCACACTGAGGACGGGACTCACCCTGGCCTCTAGACTCCTTGATTAGCCTACCCGCCCTGTCAATCAGGCTGACCTGGAGCACTGGCCTCTCCCTGGGGACTGTCAGTCTCAGGGTCCTGATTTCCCATCGACCCTTCCCCTTTCTTTTGGTACTGGGAGCTACGCAACCAAAACACCCCCACTGAGTGTTAGTAAGGGGACAACAGTCCCCTTACATTTGTCCTTTCCATTTGTCACTAGGATGAGGGCACCACTGAGTAACATTTAGCAGTGGGAGAAATGCCATAGCGGAGTCTGATGCCCAGAACCAATAAACGTTAGCACCGCAATTTAATAGCGGTATGACTGGTGGAGGTGACTTGCAGCGTCTGTGTCTTCAATTTCCCCACTTGAGAACATTGTGATGCTATGGTGATGGGCCTGGGGTATGATCCTAGAGGGAACAGAACTCCCTATCTAGCGTCTGTGTATATAATAGCAGCAAGGCCTCATTTCTACATATATTATACAGAATAAGCCAGTGGAGTGGCATTGCTCCAGCATACTGAAGGTAGACTGTGAGCGTAGCTAATTCAAGGGAGTAAAGCCCAGAAGCTGCAGTCTTACTTGGAACAAGCATTAATAAGCCATTACCTAATACTTCATTTCTGGCTGCTTCCTTGGGTATGCAGGTATTTTTCTAACACACCAGTTCTAATCCCTAATAAATGCTATAGAGCAAGAGAATGCATATAGTCATCAGTTGATATGTGATTTCTAAGCAGTGGTCAGACCAGGGAGTGCATCACTGATTTCATTATTCAGATACTTGCTAGTTCTTGTTCCTCTACAGTATGTCTCACAATACCAGATCTTATGAGACAAGCGCTACTGCACCTCTGAAAATATAAAGGGAATTACCCAGCTGAAGGACTCCAAGCAAATGGGTGGAGAGAATAACCTGAATGGTAAATGAAGGCTATGTTAAGAATGTTTCTATACTTTTATTGTCATTTCATACTTTATCTGCATTGCCTTCTCTAGTTCAGGTTTTCGGTTGTTAACGCTGATTTCCAGCTTTGTGTCACTCTAGCAGGTCTGTCTAACAAGCTGCTAATATCTAAGGAAAAAATACAGCACTCATCACCTCATAATTAATGGATTTTTAGCCTATACTCCTGGGGCATAGGCAAATATTAAGTGGCAAACAAAGGCACTAGGGCAGGGGTTGGCAACCTTTCAGAAGTGGTGTTCCGAGTCTTCATTTATTCACTCTCATTTAAGGTTTTGCGTGCCGGTAAAACATTTAAATGTTTTTAGAAGGTCTCTCTCTCTTCAGTCTATATTATATAACTAAACTATTGTTGTTGTATGTAAAGTAAACAAGGTTTTAAAAATGTTTAAGAAGCTTAATTTAAAATTAAATTAAAATGCAGATCTTATCAGTTTGGTGCAGTGGTTCTTAACCTGGGGTGCGCACACACCCTGGGGGTGCTAGATGTCCTTTCTGGGGGTGCGAGACATGCAAGATTTTTTTAGAAGGTAAATCATCGAAAACACAAATTAAGCACAGGCACATAAGTACAACTACTTTGTTTAATCAAACATGTGTTTATTAACATTATACATGTTTTAACGATTACTGTAATATACAAACAAAGTTTTTTTTTTTTTAAGTTTTCAAGTTTTTAAGCTAAAAATTTTTATAAGGGCTGCAGAGTGCTGGGACCAAGCCAGGAGCAGAGCCCTGGGCTGGCTGCCGATACCCCAGGCCAGCAGGAGGGCTGAGCAGGACCGGAGGCCCAGACCTCGGCTGGCAGGGGGCCAGGTGGCTGGAACCTCAGACCAGCAGTGAAGTGAGCAGGGCCAGTGGATGGTATCCCAGGCCGGCAACAGGCTGAGTGAGGCCAGTGGCCGGGACTGGCTGCTGAAGGTCTGGGGTTCTGGCTGCCGGCTCCTTGCCAGCCAAGGTTCCAGCCATCGACCCCACTCAGCCTGCTGCCAGCCTGGGATACCAGCCACCAGCCCCGCTCATGTCGCTGCTGATCTGGGGTTCCAGCCGCCTGGCCTCCTGTGAGCTGGGGTCCTGGCCACTGGCCCCGCTCAGCCTGCTGCCAGCTGGGAGTTCCATTCACCCAGGCAGTCAGTGGGCTGAGTGGGGCCAGCGGCCAGGACACCAGCTGGCAGCAGTGTGCCAGTAAAAATTGGCTCGCATGCCACAGGTTGCCGACCCCTGCACTAGGGGTATTTCTACACAGTAACTAGACACTTGTGGCTGGCCTGCGCCAGCTGACTTGAGGCTTGAGCTATTTGACTGTTTCACTGCTATGTTAATGTCGCCTGGGCTGAGTTTGAAGCCAAGGCTCTAGGACCCTGTGAGGTGGGAGGTCCCAGAGCTCGGGTTCCAGCCCAAGCCCGGATGTCTATGCTGCAGTGAAACAACCCTGCAGCCTAAGCAATGCAAGCCTGAATCAGCAGGTCTGGGCCTGCTGCCGGTTTTTCTTTGCTGTGTTGACATACCCTTAGTGGGTTAAGTGACTTGTCCGTGGTCCCCCAGGAAGCCTATGGGTAACCAAGGATTTGAATCCATGCATTCTAGTCTGGAGTCTTAACAACTAGGCCATCCTTCCTACTGTTATGATGGGATAACATCTGGTATTTACACAATGCTCCTCATCTAACAGGCTCATGAAGGGTTGAACAAACTATGCATCCAATCAGATTCCTATGTGCATTGCCAAGAACACAGCCCGCCGTGGGGCCAAACTCAGTTATGCACGCAACATTACACAGCAACTTAGGGCAGGGAATGAGGAGGAATATTCTCCTCGGTTTAGCAAGTGGCTCCACAAATCTGAAATTTTGCTGGGTCAGTGATGCGAATAGGGAAATTTGAGTGACTGCAGCAAATGTGGTGGTGTGTGTATATATGGTAAAATAGTCCTATGAATAAATGTCACTTAAGAAAATGCCTGCGGAAGATTTTCAACACTTTGATACACTGGGATGTTGTTAGAAGCCTCTATCAAGTAAGCTGTCTCCATGTGAACAAATGAACAGCGATGGAGAGACGCCCTCTGTCGCTGACTGCAATGAGAAAAGCACTCTGCTTCTGAATGCTGTTTTTTAACTAAGTTTCAATCGAGTGTGGAAATGGAGAAAGCAGATGTTTGTTTTTCCTGTGCCAGTGCTTCACTCTCCTTTTATGCCAGCACAGAAGTCTCCTTGCAACTAACAAAGGGAGTTTCTCTAGCAAGTGGATTGAAAACAAGCTGACACAATGAATGCACACTCATTAGCTTGTTTGCATTGCTGTTCTTCCTGAGAAGGCTCCTTTATTTCCAATTAGATTTTTTTTTTCTTTTTTGCACGTAAGGATAAGAGTGAAGCTATCTGGTAAGGAAAGCCAGTGTCCTATCTCCCCCACCCTGTGGGAAGAGAGCTAGGGGACTTTTACATAGGTACCTGGGGGAGTACTTCATAAGAACCCTAGTTCTGTGAGGATAAGTCCATGTCCGCTACCCTCATCATTATTCTTTTCACTGCAGCAGCCGTTAGGGGCTGTGCATACATACAGACAATCTCTGCTCCAAAGAGCTTACAGTCCAAATAGCCAAAGAATGGGAGGGGAAACAGAGGGAACATCTGTTGCTCAAGGCACAGAGCAGGTCCCTAGCAGAGCCGGGAATAAATCCACGTTTCCTCATGCCCCATTGTGTGCCCTGGGTCGTACTGCTCCCCACCCCCATCAGACCCAGACTCCATCAGCTTTGAAAGTGTGCAAACGCAGTTCACGTGTAATAGAAGTACACACAATCACACGTTTTAAATATATTTTGAAATGTGCCTAAAACCACTGTTCCAAGTCCGGTGCTTTTGCCGGGGATGCCAGGTGGAAAGAGACTCGCTGTGTCACAGTTAATGTCTTAGTCTCACTGGGATGAATGTGTTTTACCATATTTAAGTCTTGCAAATACCACTACTTTGCTAGTGTTTGGTTTCCAAGGAGTTAACCCATTGTTTGACAACTGAAATCTGGTACAAAATTTCCCTGCTTTTAGAGTGGCGGTGTTGTCTAGTGGGTAGGACACATAACTGGGGCTCAGAGGATTTGGGTTCTGTATCTGGCTCTTCCACTGACCTGATGTGTGACGTGAGGCAAGTCATTTCACCTCACTGTGCCTCATTTTCCCCTGCTATGTTTTGTCTATTTAGCTTATAAGATCTCTAGGGCTTGGACTGTCTCTTACTATGTGTTTTGTACAGTGCTGAGCACCGTAGGCCCTTAACTTATCTGGTGCCTTTAGGTGTTACTGTAATATAAATAGTTGTTTGCATAATCTCTAGAACAGTGAACAATTCATTCCTTGTTCTTTTCACGTTCATGATATTTGCTCACTTGTTCATTATTCTGAATTGTACAAAAAGCTTTAACTAAAAGGTTTGGGGCCTGTTGGTACTCTTTTGGCATCTTAGATTACTCTAGGGTGACCAGATGTCCTGATTTTTATAGGGACAGACCTGATTTTGGGGTCTTTTTCTCACATAGGCACCTATTCACCACCACCACCACCACCACCTCCTGTCCCGATTTTTGACACTTGCGATCTGGTCAGCCTAGATTACTCTGTTGTTCAGAATTTGGTAGTCAACCTATGATTGGCCACCGAAGTCACATAATGTGCTTCCTGTTCCCTGATTGGATGACGAAGCCCTTAGAAACAGGAACAGTGACAGAACAGGTTGAATCTCAAGGAGAAATGGTGCACTTTAAGGACAGAGACTTGGGAGATGTGCAGGCCTAGGAATGTTTTAGTACATTCAAAACCGCTTCATTTTTATTTTGGAGAAGAGCATTTTGTTCAGCTATACAAGTGGATCTAAAAATAGCTGGATTCCTACCTGATTGAAGAGGGGGGAGAGAGAGAGATCAGGTGCATTGGCTATAGCACAGACTTCACTATCCATTTGCTCTTGTTCCATTCTGACACCATAACTGAGTCCACTATGGTGCCTAAGCAATGCAAATGTGCTCACTTCTGAATGTGTCATTTGCACATGAATATTTGTATGTAAAGGAATAAAAGCTCCACTCCAGATATTTATGCAAATGGAGTGGGAATGTGAGAAGCAAACAAAAAGGTCAGGAATGCAGTGGGATAGATTCTCAGGTTGGCTTTCGCTTAAGGGTTCATAAAGGTAATGTACATCTGTTGACCCACTTCCAACAGGCGGGTAGGCAGCATTTAACTGTTGTGCGCACACATCTATGCAGTGCTATGAAGGGCCACTCATGTCTGTACACTCTATGTAGGTCAGATGTGTGTTAGTTTCTTTATGAAGACAAAACTTGACAGCCTTTCCTCTGTGCAGGGAAGGAAAGAAAATCGTGGAATTAGCATGCTAATTCCATAAGGAATGTTTTTAAGGACAGAGCCCTAAAGCAGAAGCGCGTGCAGCTGAACTGCATTGGTATTGCCATGTGCTTCAGGTTGTGACAATGAGCTTTATTGATGAAAGATTTATCTGAGCTGTATACCAGGGTTTGATGCAATGTCATATCAGATTAGTTTTTCAATGCAAAATACAAAAGGGTTCTGGGTTGCTTCTAACAGATGCTTTTGCCTTTCTTTTCTCTTTATAAAAGGCCTTTATTTCAGTTGGTGGAGCTTGTGATTCTTCATCAGTTTATATATGTAAATGTAAAGCCCGCTTTGTCCTACTGTTGTGTTCATTGATCCATTCCTGTGCCTCTGGTTTGGTCTTACTGGTAGCAAAAGTGAGTACAAGGTGAAGTCAGAACGCCCCATTTGCCCTAATACTATCTAAACTCAATTGAAAGATTCTCATTGCTTCAGTGGGTGTTGGATCCAGGCCTGTGGTGTATGGCTCCTGCAGAGGGCACCACTCCAAGGTAAGGTTGGTTGGGATGAAAGACGAGGCGAAGGGATTAGTAGTGGCCTAGGGAGCTGTTTACTTCTAGGTCAACAGTTTGATCCAGCTCATGTCATTAGTGACCCATGCCACTGTTGCTGATTTTCATGATGTTAGGGGCCTTCTTCAAGCCTGAGCTTCTGATGTCGTGTTGATGTGAGAATCTTTCTTCTTTCATTTAAAGAAATAGAAGTTTCTAGCTGCATAGTTGTGGAGAAAAGCTTGGGATTATGACCCAAGTGCAGCCTAAAGGCTCAGGAACAAAACTCAAAAGAACCCAGAGTTTATTTTGTGTTTTTAAAATCTCATGATTCTTAAGCAAATCTCGTGAGTTCCCAAGATTTTGAAACATTTTGGGTTGCCGGTGCTGCCTGAAGTCATGACCAGCTGTTGACCTGTTGTATGTGAACAGCTGTTATGGAAATACCTCGACCTATATATTCACTCACTTTGATGTATAAGCATATTAATGGGTACCGTCCCATGCAGTGAGTACTTTTACTAAAATCAGCTGCCCTCCAAAACCATCCCAAAAATCATTTGTAATGACGGCATGGCTGCACCAGCTCCTTTTCCCCTACCTGTCCCTTCTGCAAACACCTGGGAAGAAAGATGGGCTTCGCTGTGTGCCCAAAGGGTTAATACATCCATGTCCAGATTTTTGAAACGGGGGGCTGACAGGCTCCTACATCTATGTTTAGGCATTTATGTAAGTGGCATGAGTTTCCTATGTTCTCAGCAGTCAGCAGCTGCCAATGACTTCAATAGGATAACGTGGCTTTGGTGGGATCTGGCCGATGGTCAGCACTCTTGAAAATCAAGCTATGTGTAGGTTCAGGAGCCGAACACTTTAGATGGCTTTGTTGGCCCTGGCTTCTGGCAGGTCAAGGGGGAAGTGAGTTCCGGGCTTCCATGGAGGGGCTTGGACACCACAGTAATGGGAATAAAGAACAGAACACCCCTCTGGCTGCAACCTCGCGTCTATCCTCCTGTGTTGAAAGAACTCCAGCATGAGCCCCTCTGCTGGTCCCACTATACTCGAAAGGTAATAGGTAAATGCATGGCTAATTCTTGGTAGACGGGTGTCCCCATTAGAGGAATCCTCAGAATTGCTGTCTTTTGACAGACTCAGCAGAGAGGCCAATGAACTGAATAAGCGTGGAGACTAGCTTTCCCTCTGTCAGGTAGGTGGTCCCTTGAGGTTTGGGTCAGCGCACATTGGCAGGACACTGCCTGGCACTGACACCTCCTACCCCAAACCTCTACCAAAAAAAAAAATTAATACAACACCTCCCCAAACCTTAACCCAACCAGAATTTTGACCCCCAAAAGGGAGGGGTGCCAGTGTCTCCTTGAAGTCCAGTAAGGACCTGACTATTGCTATTGATTTTGATGCAGAGGGTGTTCACATACACTGGTGATGGGCAGAAGTAGAAAGCCCTAAGATTTAAGGTTACCCTCCTGTTGTCCCTGATCTGTGCATAAGCAGAAGACTTCAGGCCCAGGGCTCTCAGGCGGGAGACTTTCCACTGATTCCTGTTGCAAAGCAAACAGAGAAGCTAAGACATTTTTCAGTTTTATTCTGGCTTGATGCTAAACACAGGGCGTAAAATCCTTATTTGCTGGGAATAAAAATATATAAATGCTGCATTCCCTACCCTGCATTTACATACCAGAACTGCAATGACTGTCTGGTTTGATCAAAACAAGGCAAGATGAATATTTTTGTAGCAATAAGCACCCTTTGAGAATGACTTGGATGAAGTTATCACTTCAAGAGAATTCAGCCTTCTTGAGCCTTCCTGCGGCTCAGCAACGACTTTATTACTTTTATGTAAATTCAGAGTTAGATTGAAGATGATGGGATAATGCCAGGTTCAGCTGCTGCTAATAGCCTCAAAGTTTAGAGGAGAATAAGGATTTTGCATTGTCTTGTTTATTCATCAGGACTCCTAATCATGAATACTTCTGATGCATCCTTTAATCTGGTTTGGAAAGCAACTTGGATTATTACAAATATTTGGAGTTAGTGTTCTTCTTTTAAACCATGGATCTAGGAATAAGGGAGCACATAATTGCTGAGGTCCTAGGGGCAGGTTTTCAAAAGAACTCAGCACCCTCAGTGATCGTAGCTGTAGAAAATTGAGCCACAAATGTCGCAGTGAGCACTGCTGGGGACTGAGCATTTTTGAAAATATGGTCCCAACTGAGAGTGCAGAGCTCTTGAAAATCTGGCCCTGTGCTAACAGTACTGTAAATAATGTAGTAGTATAATTGCACTCAAAGGCCTGAGCTGAGCCAGGGCTCCATTGTTAGGAACTATACAAACATGAGTGGTGGGCATAGGCCAGGATAGGATAAGCCTCCCCTAATCCAGGCTGTGACCACGGCCTGGCCCGAGGCTCCACCCTGACTCCTCCTCTCCCCAGAAGCCAGCGGGGGCTCCGCTTGGGCTGATGGCCCGAAGCTGGGGCTTGGCTGCTTTGGCTGGTTGGCAGCCAGATGTGGCTCGGGCCAGGGGGTGGCTTGGGGCCAGCTGGCCGGCCGCAGCCCAGAGGTCAGGCAGGCCAGCTGGTGGTCAGGAGTTGGGGCAGTTTGGCCAGGGCTCCTCCTGCTGCAGCGGGGCTGGGTGCGGGCTCTGGAGGGTGAGGGGGGTTGGAGAGGGGTCTCAGATGGAAGGGGCAGGGCCGAGGGGCTAGCCTTCCCAAAGGGGGCATTCACATGCCTCCCCTGTATACAGACACACACGAGTACCTCCAGCAAACAGCATACAGCCTAAATAAACAAGACCATAGGTAAAGGGTGGGAGAAAATAAGTGTCATTATACAGACAGGGAAGTGAGATACCAAGATAAGTGACTTGGCCAAGGTCACACAGGAGGTCTGTGGCAGAGCCAGGAACCCAAGTTTCATAAGACCTAGTCTTGTGCTTTAACCATAAGAGTATCCTTTCTGTATAGTGAATCATGCTCCATGAAATACAAGGGAACACATTTCAGCTATAGTCTCCTCTTTTGTGTGTCCACTTTGGTGTGCTGCTAATTGTGTTAGGAAAACAGACATTTGCCACTTTTGAACCTGCAGAAACCTCCATTTCCTCATGCTAGGCAGGTAGCTAGGTGCCCATCTTCCCTCTGTGTATGTGTCAACAGTTGTTTGTGAGTGTGCAAAGCGTTTGTGTCTTTTTTTTGTCCTTGTTCTGATATTACAGTTACTTACAAATATTTGCATACTGTCCATCCATTGAACTGCTGTGCTCCGGGTGCATTGTTAGCAGCAGGGGTTGAACCTAGAACCTTTAGATCTTAAAGCCTGAACTAATAGGTTCTAGCGCTGTTAATCAAGTCTGTAGCAGGCTTATCAACAGCTACATGTGACCCAGCCACCACTAGAGAGACCACAGTACTGTGTGAAGTGGGTGTGGGTCACAGTTTGTAACTAGGTGGTGCTCTGGAGTTTTGGTACATGTCAGTGGTGCAAGTAGATGTTAATTCTTACCAGTATGTACAGGCGACTCATGGGAGGGACACAAAGGGGGGACATGTGATCTCCCCATGTGACCCCCCCCCAACATGAGTCCTCTCCGCCCCACCCCCAGCCGGGAGACCCCGCATTCTCCGCATCCCCTCCCCATCCCACGTTACCTGGGGAAAGGAGCAGAATGTGGGGCCACCGGGCAGCCCCACACCAGCAGCTCCTCTGGCACGGCTGTACTGCCCCCAGTCCAGTCCTCTGGCATGGCTGTACTGCCCCCAGCCCCGCCCCCAGGCACGGCTGTACTACCTCCAGCCCTGTCCTCCAGTAGAGCTGTACAGACCCCAGACAGGAGACGCAGCTGCGTGGAAGGGCTGAGGGCAGGGCTGGGGGGCAACACAGCTGTTCCGAAGGAGATGCAGGTGTCCCCACGTTCTCCTCCTTTCGCTGCTGCAGTTCCCAGCAGAGCCCTGTGGTTCTGAAAATGTCTTTCCGGTGCAGCATATCTGACCATACCTGCTAAGTTGCACCACTGGTACATGTCCTCAGGTGCCCTGGAAGTGCTTGGTGCCCTAGGGGCACTGGCAGCTTTCTGCCATTGTTCTTTCCCTTTCCCCTTCTCTTGGGCCTGTTAGGGGCTGGTTAGCCCCCCCCGCCCCAAACACAACTTAGCACATCTTAAGGCTGCTGCTCCAAATTGCACCTGCTTATAACAGCTAGCAGGAGCCTATTAGGTTGGTGATCAGAACGATTCATTCAATACAAAATTTCATCAACAAATGGAAAATAGTTTTCAGGATATTTTTTTGCCTGTTTTCTAACCAGTTCTACTTTTGAGTAAGGAGGTGCTATTTTTACAGAGTCCCTTCCCAGAACAGAGTGGCACTCTAAAGGGTAGGGGTGAATAGGGGGACCTCGTTCTCTTGAAACTGTTCTCACGCTTGAGAAGGCCCTTGGCAGCTGTTTCTAGAACCTCAGCATGGTGAACGCAGTGAAGTGATGTTTGTGTAGTAGAAACACTAGCTTCTGTGTTGGTAGCAAGGGGCTCCACATGGCAATACCAGCTTATAGAAAGCAAAGCTTTCACTGGGATAGTGCTGCAAGTGCATAGTCACGGGATGCAGGTAGGTTTGCACTTGTGGTGGCTGACCCATGCTGCCACTACCTGCGCTACTCTTGAGAGCCCGTGTGAGTATGTCTCCGTGAGCTGGGAATCACACCCGCAGCTCCAGGTGTGCAGGCATAGCTTAGGTTAAAGACCCCACACCACTTGTTGGAGGAGGTGCTGCCTAAATGGATCGTGACCATATGAATCCTGTCTCTAACACTATTGTCACAACCACGTCCTAATTACATCAGGGCCAAGCCATTTCTCAAACAGCCCGTTCTCTCCCTTGCTGATTCTTTATAACTGCAGTGAAGTCACAGTCCTGTATGTGTGCCACTGTTACAGTAATTTCCATGACAACCAATCATGATTTCACAGGTAAAGTAGTAAAAGCCTAATCAGTTTTAGGAACATGAAAAGTCCTGCAAACTCAATACACCCACTTTCCCTCTGTTTATTTTTATCCCATTTTCCTGCCTTTTCTTCATGTCCCTCAATCCCTTCTTTCTGCTGAAACAAATCTGCCTCTCGAATTCACCTGCACACTTTGCCCACAACTTCTCTCTTCCATGTTTATTACTCTCTGCGTGAAATACAGTAGGCGTGCGTCAATTCCCCTTTTTAATTCTAGTTGCTCTTGAACTTCAGATTGCCTACTGCTTCTTGAATCCAGCGACAGTTTAAATATTTGTATCCACTAACTATCTCAATCCCTTGCATCATTTTGCAAACTTGTGGTAGGTCACATGACCCTCTTTTTGGGTCAGAATAACTGTAGTAGTTTATTCCCTTCTTCATCACTTGGGTTCTTGAGATGTGGCCCCAATTCTCATGTCAAGCTACACCCTGCTTTATGCCACTTTTACACCTCCCTAAGCCTGGGGCCAGCCAGGACCAGTTCATCCCCAGCCCAAGGTAGAGGAATCTCTACACTGGCCTGGCATTCAGCATCGATTGACTAGAATCTGTAAAATTGGGTTGTGATTTGGATTATGTCCTCATATAGGAAATTAAGGAGGAATAAGAACTCCCCTTACCCCACACCTTACATCCTTATGCAGGCTTTGTATCCCTGATCCTAGAGCTTGGGTCCCGGAGGATAGGAGTGAGTGGGGCTATTTGCCTGCTTATTTCCTACTCAGTAGGCACAGGGTTGGACTTGAGAATGACTGGATCTTTGGATCTGTGCTTCTATTCAGTAGCAATAGCAGCTGAGGCAGTGCAGTGGAGGGTAGTAATTCATTGTGGTGTGCAGTGTGCAGACCCAGGTTAAAGTAACCATGTCCCAGAGTCCCTAGTGTGCCCTACCCTCACCCCAGATGTGGCCACTCTAACCCTAGAACTGTGGTGCATGATGGGAAAATTTTATTGCCCACCCCGCACATTAACAGGAAGCAGCTCACTTTGCAAAAAGCTTGAAGAATTCGCTCTCCATTGCAAATAGTCCCATCAGTTTGATCTATCTATCCAGGTTTTATACTGAGCCCATTATCATAGTATCTGAAACTTCTGTACACTTCCCTCCTCCCAAAATCCATCATCAATTCCACCTTCTCCCCACGAGCACTTCATTCCATAATGTTTTGCCACTTTCTTCTTATCCCAAGTGCAACCAGTTCTCGTCTGCCCCAATCCCCATCATTGCTAACCACCAAGTGCTGAAAATGCATCAATAAGACCAAATCATGATATTAGTGTAAAATAATACATTTTGGGTTTTTTTTCCTTTGCCTTTTTGTGGCTGAACTTTTGGGGTGCTCCAGGATCATATTTTTCAAGCTTTCTTCTGCAACTGGGAGGGCTAGAAATTTCCTTTTGTAAAAATGAAAGTTGAGATTCTCACATAATCACTAGACTCCAGGAGCTGGGACTTTAGAAAACACAAGAAATATTATGAGGTGTCAGAAAATGGTGAGAGCTGGCAACACTCTAATAAGCACATGTGTTTGGGGGGAATGGTAGCACCCCTCCACACTCCAGCTGCCGACATGGAGGCCTGCTGATTTCACCCTGGAGCCCTAGCAATTTGGTTTATGTTTTCAAATTAACGTTGCAAAGAAAAGGAGCTGAATTCTGCTTTCAGCTACACCTGGGTGTCTCTGCAGTAACTCCATCAACTTCATTGATGTTACCCCCGAATTACACTGGTTCAGCCTTATGCAGAATTTGATTTGAGGGCTAGAAACTTCCTTTTTAAAAAAAAAAAAAAAAGAGAGAGGGAGAGATCTGAGATTTTTTTCATGTAGGCCAAAAGCCAGCTCTGTGGGATTCATGTCAATCCCCGCAACCTGCCTGCAGCTCTTCAGTGACTAGAGGGCAACAAAAGGCTCTGTTTTAGCACACTTGCAGTCTTATTAAAACAGAGACTGTTTTCTGCCAGCGTGCTTTGCCTCAATCCTGCTTGGTAATAACTGGGTTTCCTTAAGTTAAATGTGCTGCTTCTGCTGAACTGCATGTCTATCTTCACCCTTTGGCTGCTAAATCAGGAGGGAGGTTATGTTTATGCAATGGGTGGGCATCTTAATTCTTATGCTGATGATGTGCGCACGCTCGTTTGCTGTTATGCCAGCAGTAAAACAGGGAATGCCATAGACCCAGCTGTGAGGCTGGAAAAGGCAATATCAGCAAATGGATTGTAGTGGAGGCTAGTTCAAAGATTTGCAACTGTAGTTTGGTGGCTGTGACAGGAAGTGCTTTGAGCTCTTGCTGTCCCTAGGAACGGCACACCTTTCATGCTGAAGCCTTGATAATCTCTTTCTGTCCAGGGGGCACATGCTGTGCTCATTATGGCCTTAATCCCCATGAATTTATGGGGCAGTTGCACGTGCCGAATGAGCGGAGAAAAGATTCCACCCACCACGTTACATTAATGTTCTGCTGTGCAAACAAAATCAAAGTCCCAGATGTTATGATAAGTACTTTGCGGCAGCTTAGTGCCACCAGTCTTTGAAAATACTCACACCTCTCGTCCCCGATGCTAGGAAAGCACGGCATATGCCACTGAGTTTGTGTATGTACCGATTGGTGAACTCCAAGTCACACTAGTGATGTGCCCTGGGGCATAGGGCAAGTTGGTGGCAGAGCTGGGAGCGAAGGGCTAGCGTGCTAACACTCACTCACTTATGCTGATCCCTAATAGCTCTTGCGTGGGTGTGAGAACTGAGTGACTGACTGCCAGGGAACCAACCTGTTCACAAAGATAATGACGTTGGTCCAGGGAATGTTGAAGTCAACGGGTGCCTTTCCACTACCTTCAGTGAGCTTTGGGTTAGGCCGACAGCATGGGATCACTATATCAGCTGATCCTGACAACCAGGGTGGAGTGTGACATGAGCAACCTGGTTCAAATTTCACTATATTGTGAGCTTGTGTGATCTAGTCAGGGCAGTCCTAGGCATAGGCAGCATATGCGTAGGGCACCTGAAAATTTGGGGCACCACTGGGGTCTTAGTGTCCACCACCCCAGCTTTCCCATCCCTGTTCTGATCCTTCCTGCAGGCTCCCACAGCTAGCTGCTGCAACCTGGTGACTTTTACTCCAGAGGGGATCTAGTAACTTAAAAGTGAGAGAGCCTTCCAGCCTGCCAGACCTATTAGCACAACACTGAAACTGTTAAAGAGCCATTCAAGTGTTAATGAAGCCATTTAACAGGCATTTGCCAAACCCCAGGTATATATTGTTAGTTTCTGAATTTACTGACAAAACCAGTTATGCATTACTGTAGTATTTACTCAAAACATGTTAGTCTACAGCAGGCTTTCTCAAACAGGGGTCACTCCTTGTATAGGGAAAGCCCCTGGCAGGCCAGGCAGGTGTGTTTACCTGCCCCGTTCGCAAGGCCGGCCCATCGTGGCTCCCACTGGCTAGACCTACACAGGGCAGGAAAACACACTGGCCTGGCCCACCAGTGGCTTTCCCTACATAAACAGCAACCCCTGTTTGAGAAACCCTGGTCTACAGCAGTGCTTCTCAAAGTGGTGGTCCGCGGACTGGTGCCGGTCCGCGAGCCATCGGCTGCTGGTCTGCGGTGAGTTTCCTCATAAGAGTGTCGAATCGGTTAATAATATGGCACCAGTCCCTGGCACATTGGGAAAAAAATTGCCGGTCGCCCACATCAGATAGCTTGAGAAGCACTGATCTACAGGACCTTAGTTTAAAATTTGCTTTAAAAATATTTTGTTAGTGAGCTGATGAAGATTATAAAATCACATCTCTAAAAAATCCTTGCATTTTTAGATGCACAATCATCTTTAGCCTTTTATGCTTGAATCTTCAGACATAGTTTTTTAAACAAATCCTTCAAAAGACCACCCTTATCTAAAATACAGATTTTAATCACTATAGTAAAAAAAAAACAAAAAAAAAACTTGCTTCTAAAGTCTTCCTGTGCTTTCTGTCCATCCCTTTGTCCTTTCACCCCCCACCCGCCCGAAGAGAGCCGTTAAAGGGACGGGTTTCAGAATAGCAGCCATGTTAGTCTGTATCTGCAAAAAGAGCAGGAATACTTGTGGCACCTTTAGAGACTAACAAATTTATTTGAACAGAAGCTTTCGTGGGCTACAGCCCTCTTCATCAGATGCATATAATGGAACATATAGTAAGATGATATTTATACATACAGAGAACATGAAAAGGCGGAAGTAGTCATGCCAACTGTAAGAGGCTAATTAATTAAGATGAGGTATTGTCAGCAAGAGGGAAAAAAAACTTTTGTGGTGATAATCAAGATGTCCCATTTTAGACAGTTGACAAGAGTTTCCCTTTCTTTACTTCTGACTATCTGATGAACTAGTTTTAAGAGAACCCTCCAGCAAAATCAGTACCTTAGTAAGATATGAAATCCCTTGTTATACCTAAAATCTTTGGAAACATATTTTTTAAAGTTGGTGAAATTTCATAAACATGTCTATTGTTATGGAGATCACACAAAGTAAATAAGTGTTCCCTTTTTCTAAAAGCAATGCACATTGTTATGAACACACTAAACCTCTGTGACTGATTACTTTAAAATAATGTCTTTGTTTCAGTGAGTTAAATATGTAGTAATCTGGAATGATTACTTTATGAAAGCTTAATAGTACATTTAAAATATAAAATCAGCTTAGAAATACTGATTAAGAAAATATAAAACAGAGAAGAGCTGCATCATGTGTTCCATAATATTTAATGTTGTATTCAGCAAGACAGCTGATTCACCCTTACTACAAAGTTTTTGCAAAAAAATCTCTGACAAACTTCAGGGCATATAAAAAAACCTGTAACTGACATTTTTTCCCCCCAAGTTTAGTGCTTTTAATTAGGTACCTTCTGCATGTCCATTCTGCGTGAAGGAAAGGGTATGTGGGTCTTTGCAGGGAACTGTGACTCTCCACAACCATGAGGCAGGCTGGGCATCTCGCTATCCTTTGCTTCTCTCCTCCTCCTCTCCCCCCCCCCCCCCCCCGGCTGCAAGCCCGGGCTGCTGTTGGGCATAGGGGCACCTGTTTAATAATACTGCATAGGGCCCCATAAATCCTAAGGATGGCCCTGGGCCTGGTGGATAGAGAAAATAATTAGAGGGCAGGACTCACTGTATGAGCTTTGGTGGGGCCCTTGGCCTTCTTATACCTCTGTTTATAACACGATGAAAGGGTGACCTTAATGAAAAACATCAGCTGATCTGTGTCAAGGTCTCCTAGGTACAAATTTCCTTCCCCACCTCCTGTCTAATGCCACGCTCAATAGTTTTACATCCCCAATTTATGTAAACAGTGCTGTTCTCCAGTGCTAAGAATGGATTGTAGAGTGTCCTTCATGGAAAGCCCAGAAAACATGCTTTCAGCTGTATAGTGTGTCTGAGAATGTAACTGCCTGTCAAGCAGATGATAGGTGTTATGATAAACATCTTCCCCGTAGGGAAGAATGATAGTATGCTTATGTGCAGGGAAATGTTTATAGATTACTCTACTTTCAGGAAGTGCTTGATGAGAAAGAACAGTACGGGGAGGAAGGAGTAAAGCCAGATAGTTGGTTCGCTTTCTTTTTGAACACTGAATAATGCATGTGCACCCTCTCTGGAAACCTAAGAGAACACGCTCTTATTCTCTACTCAAGTTCTAATAAAAGGAATCACGTGAAAAGTGAAACTCATAAACTTTGCCAAAGATTTTCTAGCATGACTAGCAATTTTGAGAATTTCCACTTTGAGTTGCCTCAAAGGGCTGAGCACCAGGCCTGTGAAAATCAGGCCATGTCTACATCTAAAATTTTGCAGCGCTGGTTGTTACAGCTGTATTAGTACAGCTGTATAGGGCCAGCGCTGCAGAGTGGCCACACTTACAGCAACCAGCGCTGCAAGTGGTGTTAGATGTGGCCACACTGCAGCGCTGTTGGGCGGCTTCAAGGGGGGTTCCGGGACGAGAGAGCAAACCGGGAAAGGAAACCAGCTTCCCCGCGGTTTGCTCTCTCGGTCCCGGAGCCACCCAGCAAACCGCAGGGAAGGAGACCTGCTTGCTCGGGGTTCCGGGACCGAGAGAGCAAACCGGGAACGCCGCGGTTTGCTCTCTCGGTCCCGGAGCCAGCCAGCAAACCGCAGGGAAGGAGACCTGCTTGCTCGGGGTTCCGGGACCGAGAGAGCAAACCGGGAACGCCGCGGTTTGCTCTCTCGGTCCCGGAGCCAGCCAGCAAACCGCAGGGAAGGAGACCTGCTTGCTCGGGGTTCCGGGACCGAGAGAGCAAACCGCGGCGAAGCTGGTTTCCTTTCCCGGTTTGCTCTCTCGGTCCCGGAACCCCGAGCAAGCAGGTCTCCTTCCCTGCGGTTTGCTGGGTGGCTCCGGGACCGAGAGAGCAAACCGGGAAAGGAAACCAGCTTGATTACCAGAGGCTTCCTCCTTCCACGGAGGTCAAGAAAAGCGCTGGTAACTGTCTACATTGGATTACCAGCGCTGGATCACCAGCGCTGGATCCTCTACACCCGAGACAAAACGGGAGTACGGCCAGCGCTGCAAACAGGGAGTTGCAGCGCTGGTGGTGCCCTGCAGATGTGTACACCTTCAAAGTTGCAGCGCTGTAACTCCCTCACCAGCGCTGCAACTTTCTGATGTAGACAAGCCCTCAGGCTCCCTTTCAAATACCTGTAGTTGGGCACCTAAAAATTAAAAGGCCCCAGCAATCACGAGTCACTTCTGAAAATCTTGGCTAGTTCACTTTTCTGCTGTGTCACTTTGAAAATTGTTAGCAAAAGTTTTAAGCATATTAGGGAGTCTGCCAGTGATCCTGGAGTTTTTTCAAAGGGTGGACAATGAAATTCACTCTGTAATGATGCATTGGTGAAACTTCATCAATTTTTAAGGCCTAGAGGAACCATTATGATCATCTAGTCTGACCTTCCGTATAACACAGACTGGAGCATTTCACCAAGCGATTTCTGCAACAAGCCCAATAACTTCCTAAAGGGGAGAAAATTATAAGCTGCAAAACTTAATTACATTTCACAAACCATTTGGATTTGGTTCCCAGCTTGGCAAAGATTAAATTAAAGGCTCCTCACAAATGAGCTCGCTCACCCTATTTATTTATTCATATGAAAGGTGATTTCCTGAAGGTGGACAAAGACCATTATTGCAAGTATTAGAGGGGTAGCCATGTTAGTCTGTATCCACAAAAACAACGAGGAGACTGGTGGCACCTTAAAGACTAACAGATTTATTTGGGTATAAGCTTTTGTGGGTAAAAAAAGCCATTTATTCAGATGCATAGAGTGAAAATTACAGATGCAGGCATATATATAGTGACACATGAAGAGAGGGGAGTTACCTGACAAATGGAGAACCAGTGTTGACAGGGCCAATCCAGTCAGGGTGGATGTGGTCCGCTCCCAATAATTGAGGAGGACGTGTCAATACCAAGAGAGGGAAAATTGCTTTTGTAGTGAGCCAGCCACTCCCAGTCAATGTAATAATGACAACAGAGGGGCTGATCCAAAGCGCAGTAAAATCAGGAGGTGTCTCTCTATTAACTGTGCCTGGACCATGGCCCTGCTCCGCCCCAGGCCCTCCCCTATTCGGCCTCCTCCCCCACAGCCCCACCCATGCACCACCCTCACTCTGCCCTGGACCCTGCTCCCATTCAGCCCTCTCCCTGAGACCTCACACCCGCCGCCTCGTGAGCAGTGTGCAGGAGAGGTCTTTGGGGGAAGAGAGCGTGTGAGGGTGGGAAGATGAGCAGCGTGGGCGGGGCCACAGGAGAAAGAGGCCGAGTGGAAAATGAGCAGAGTGGGTAGAGCCACGGGAAGATGAGTGAGGCCTCAGGGCAAAGTGTGGGTGGGGCCACAGCACTGCACCCTTTCAGTAGCAGCGCTCCAAAGGCATCCAGAGGGAGGTGCGCTGCATCCTGGTTGGGGAGGCTTAGCCTCCCCTGGCCTCCTATACCCGCCACCCATACTTAGGGTTTGGATCAGGACCATATTGGGTCAGATTTGTGACTGTTCCATCTTTGCCCAGCTTCCAAGGCACAAAGGTGCCATTAAGATGGGATGACTGGCACCAAAACAAACTGGCTTTGAAATGTGTCTTGCTCCACCTCTGTTGGACCCATATGAATCCAGGTGGGTCTTATTGCCATTCCATCTTTCCACAGTACAGACAATTTTGTGTTAGAGCCGCCTGCTTCCCAAGGAGCAGGGTTCCTGGCATGTAAAATTCAATAATTAAATCTACACACGTTTGCACAATCTCCTGTATTCCATCCAGCAGGCCAGCTTTGGTCACAGCCATGGAAGTTCTGTTCATCCTAATGCATAATGCAGGAAAGCCTGAAGTTTTTGGGGCAGATACAATTAATCGAGGAAAATAGCTTGATTTTTAGATAGTCCCTAATATTTTCAGGGAGGAAAGAGGTTAGTGCGATTTCATTTCTTCTTGTTTGCCTTTGTTCGGCCAGTGGTGATTATTTTTAAATTACTCAAGATGTTGTGAGTTTGAGGGGTTTTCTTCTCTCCATAGTTGTCAAAATGTCAATTCTAATGAGAGTCTCCACAAACATGCTATACCTAAGTGGTTTAAGCCTTTAGGCTAAACCGGCAGCTGATAACATTTTGGATGAGTCAGAAAGGCTCATGTGTCTCTCCTTTCTTATTTTGTATTTTTCAGCTGGAATGTCTTTGTCAAAATTAGATATTTAAGCTTAAATGAAATCATGCTTGCTTGTCGGCTAGTCGCAGAGCTGTTTGGAATTCAGTATCCGATGCTGCAGTCACATTAGGAAAAAAGAAGTGTCTGTAAAATCACAATAATTGAAAATTAATAGAAGATTAAATTAACGCATAATTAGAAATCGCTAATACTCCCTGTGAACAAAGACTGATCCCAATAGGAGCATTATGAATTGAACAGTAAGTGTACACGCCTGGTCTTGGCCCTGTCTTTACTCCAGCCTGCAGATCATTAAAGCAATTATTATTTCACAGAGGTTTGATCTGCAACTGATTTTCTTTGTGATAATTCAATTTAGAAGCTTGCTTCCTCCAGGGTAGAAAATGACAGAAGATGAAGTGTATAAATCCTTAGTGCTGTCCATGGGTGCACTTGAAATGCTGGCAACCAGCCAGCAAGGATTCAGTCCAAAGGATAGTCTTCACTGACCTTATGGGTGGAGTTTCACACATTTTAGTGCTTAATTAGAAAATGATCAATAGGGCTGACTAACAGGCAGTGCTGGAATAGGGCACAGGCAGAGCACAGCTACTTATCAGCTGCTGTTTTATTATATGCAGAGTGATGCTCAGAACGTACATTTTTAAAAGAATTTCAATAGCATAAAAAAAATCAGGATACAAATATTGTTAAAACCATCACTGGGTATCTATCCTCCCTTAGAATTAAGCACAGGCCTGATATTACAGCTAAATGGGGCTTATGCGGAGAAGGCAGACAGGGTGAGGATGTGGGTCAGATGTTCCACATCAGCAGATGGTGCCCTAGGAGGTACAGCCCAATGGTGAGAAGTGTCAGATGAGGGAAATCAGAGGTGGTTGCACTATGGAGAGTGTCTGGCTGGAAGGGCATTTTGAAGAGATGATTCTTGTCATACCAGGCCAGTCCCCTCTTCATTCCCTTCATCTCTGCATGCTAGGCTGTTACCCCCAACCATGCCCAATGTAGCTGGAATGTTTCCTCTCTGAAAACCAGACAGCTAGAAACTGGGGCGAGAGAAAAAGACCTGTGGGGTCATCCAAGCTACCCAGTTGCCATGAGAGGATCTGAACTAACTTCTAGCTAACACCTGCCCTGCTCACAGCTGCCAAATTCTGGGGAGCTCCCTGTGGGGGATTTCTGCTTGATATGAGTGACTGAGTGATGTGAGGGAGCTGTTCCAAGTTCAGAGTGTCCCCCTCCACGTGTAGTGTTACCCTCTCACCTTTCTCTGGCCCCATCTGTTTTCTCCAGCATTGTCTCTTTGCACATCTCTGTACCCAGGGGCGGCTCTCGATATTTTGCCGCCCCAAGCATGGCAGGCAGGCTGCATTTGGCAGCTTGCCTGCAGGATGTCCCCGGTCCCTCGGATTCGGCAACACACCTGTGCGAGGTCTGCTGAAGCCGCGGGACCAGCGGACCCTCCACAGGCAAGCCGCCGAAGCAACCTGCCTGCCGCCCTCGCAGCGACCAGCAGAGCGCCCCCCATGGCTTGCCGCCCCAGGCATGCACTTGGCGTGCTGGTGCCTGGAGCCGCCTCTGTCTGTACCTACCCATATATCCCCCCCAGCCCTCTTTCCTGCCTCTTCCCAGTCTTCTTTTTCCCTACATTCCTCCCCCCCAAGTCCATTTCCCTCCTGGCCCTTCTGCATCCCCACCAGGTCCCTCTGCCTCCACCCACTTCTCAGCTAGGCCCCTATTCTCACGCACACTTTCTCCGTGATGTGTGTCTGGGCAAGCATATCATGCTGCTGCCACCACGAGGCAGGACCAGGAGACAAGAGATGGGAATACCGCTGGCCACCGCCGCTGTTTCTGGCTCGGCTATACAATGCCTCTCGAGCAGTCGAACCATGTGCTTCCATTGTGTTGGAGCTCTGCTGGTGTCCCTGCTGAGTTTCAGCCAGAGGCTTTGCAGCCAAAGCCAATTCAGCATAGCGCCTAGGGGGCCACTGCAGATGCAGCTCCCACCCTCCTGCCCACCATGCAGCTGGTGCGTTGGGACTCAACTATTGCAATGTACTCACTCGCCATCTTCAGCCACCAGACCAGGAGCTCCGCTAACTGATTGAGTCCACTCCTGTATCTGGCCACAAGCTGGCAGAACACAAGTTTTATGCAAAACAGCCTCATCCCCATGTATATGTGGAAGCACAAAATTGCATGCAGGAAATTAAATGCTAGCTGGATTATTGACACCAATTCGAGCGAGATTTCTATGCTTATCTCAGCTGTGTCCTGGAGCTTTTACAATGTGTGCATTTCACATACACAAAAATGTACCTGGCTAGGAACATGGAGAAGAGAGGCAGAGAGCTGATGGAGGCTGGGTATTGTATGGACTAAGTTTTCACATTACATTCCTTAAGTGCATCTCCCCTCTGCTATTTTAGAGCATCAGATTCTCAGCCATGAACTGAGGGTGGCTGTAGCATGCTTCTTCCCACATGCATGGGGTTCTCTAGTCCTGTATCTCCTCACCCCAAAGGTAAAAGCTAATGTGCGTGTGAGAGAGAGCCATAATTTACAGTTAATCCCAGCATAAATGGCATAGGAAGCAACCCAGCATTACTGTAGCTGAAGAGCACTCAGCAGTTGCTACTGCACTCCCCTGGCAATACTTCAGCTAATGGGCAGTGAAATATAACCCAGCAGATTCCTGCATGCCACAGACAAGACAAGCTGTAGGTCCCAGGATTCCAGTAGTATAATGCCTTGTCTCAATGCTCAGGGCAGAGTAGCCAGCTGTTTACTGCCCAATGATAATAGGTTGCTGAAGGCTTATTGGTACCCAGTCCAGTAAGTGGTAATACAACAGTGCGGGTGGGGTGTGTGTGTGTGGAGAAGGATATAGCTCAAGCGAATAAAACCCACAATGATGCAGTGAATCCAACTCAGCAGAGGAAATTGGGAGCTAGTGGGGGGAGGGAAATGATAGTTTGCTAAGCAACTGCCGTGCTGCATGACTCCCCTCCCAATTAAACTGCATTAGCAGCACGTGGGAAATAACATATCTAGTTGAAACCAGTATGCATGGACAGAAATATCCCCTTGTTAACTTGCTTTCTTCCTGTTAGCCTCCCATATCGCTTAATTTCTATTTTATGGCTGTGTGCACAAAGAACCTTCCTTTTTCTTCTGTGTTCTAAGAACACATTTGTTTGAATCCTGGTGGAGCAACATCTCAGTCTGCATTTTCTGCTTCTCCATATCCAATTGCGTTTGTTAATGTTTTACCTTCAGTTGTTGCTACACTTCTGGCCTTTTAAAAATGTAATGGAACCTGTTCTAAACAGGGAAAAGGACTTAAATGACACTTTTAGCTTCAATTGCTTTCATTAAGCTTGACAGCTAGAATCAGTGTGTCAGGATACGCTAAAAAATTAAAATCCACTATTTCAAGGCTGGGGCTATACGTTTAGGACTAGGTTGTGCAATACACACACTCGTGTTGAGCATTTACATACACGAGTGTTCTTACTGAGCTTGTGAGAATAGGTGCTCACTCACTGAAGCAAGGGTTGCAAATCTAGCTGTTAATGAATGATTTTATTCTTAACATTTTCTGCAGATCTTTTGATTGTTTTTCTATTATGGTAATGCTTAGTGGCTATTATCAAGATCTGGGCCCTAATTGTGCTAGGCATTGTACATACACATAAAAGACAGTCCCTGCCCTAAAAGAATTTACTATCTAAATAGACAAAGGAAGCAAAGGGATCCCTGTATTTAAGATAGGAGAACTGAGGCACAGAGGGATTGTGACTTTCCCAGGGTCACACAGGAAGTCTCCTGAGTCCCATCCAATGCCTTAAGACCATCTTCAGTATACTTGTTTTAAGTATAAAAAAAGGCACTATGCTGATTTGCATTTTATATACTCATTGTGATAATACTTCCCATAGCTATTTGTTTGGGGACCTCAAAGTACTTTTTAAATATTAATTAAGCCTCAAAACCCGACTGAGGCAGGTGGTTTTCCCATGTGACAGATGGGGAAATGGATGCAGGGCAGTGAACTCACATTTCTAATTGTTTAGGCTTCTTGAACCATAGTACTCACCGGATTTATTTTTGTGTCTGACAGATTATAATCTATGTTAGTACAATAAAATTTGCCTTAAAGACCACCTGTCATAAGCGACTACTTGCAGAGGCCACAGAACACGACTCTTCTGTGATGTGCAAACCTTTGAAGAGAGATCACCACTTACAAGTGACACTTTTGTAACTCCCATGAGTGGTCACTCTCAACAGCTTTCACTGTATCTATATTCCAAAGCAAAGTCTAGACAAGAGCTGTTTTGGGGAATTAAGAACTCCCTAGGTGTGGTGGGCAGCAAACTAGTGCTTATTGGGAGACTAGTGCAAGACAGAAATGTACGTTACTCATAGAGCATAGTCTAGCATAGTACTCATAGTACTGTGTTGTCTTCCTCTTTAATCCAAGAATTTGTGGAAACAAGCAAAAACTAAATCACGTGACAGTCATTGCAGCCTAAGGAGGAGGTTAGACATACTGAAGGGAAGCAGGTCATGTTTTCGTGAGGGAGAGGCACATATAACAGTGGGTATGTCTGCGTTGCAGTCAGATCTGTGACTGTAACATGTGTAGACATACTCGAGTTAGCTTTATTCTAGTTAGCGCAAGTACCAATAGCAGTGAAGCTTTGTCAGTATGGTGATCCCGGCAATTACAGACCGGTAAGTCTAACATCGGTACCGGGCAAATTAGTCAAAACAATAGTTAAGAATAAAATTGTCAGACACATAGACAAACATAAACTGTTGAGCAATAGTCAACATGTTTTCTGTAAAAGGAAATCGTGTCTTACTAATCTATTAGAGTTCTTTGAAGGGGTCAACAAACGTGGACAAGGGGGATCCAGTGGACATAGTGTACTTAGATTTCCAGAAAGCCTTTGACAAGATCCCTCACCAAAGGCTCTTACATAAATTAAGCCGTCATGGGATAAAAGGGAAGGTCCTTTCATGGATTGAGAACTAGCTAAAAGACAGGGAACAAAGAGTAGGAATTAATGGTAAATTCTCAGAATGGAGAGGGGTAACTAGTGGTGTTCCCCAAGGGTCAGTCCTAGGACCAATCCTATTCAATTTATTCATAAATGATCTGGAGAAAGGGGTAAACAGTGAGGTGGCAAAGTTTGCAGATGATACTCAAGATAGTTAAGACCAAAGCAGATTGTGAAGAACTTCAAAAAGATCTCACAAAACTAAGTGATTGGGCAACAAAATGGCAAATGAAATTTAATGTGGATAAATGTAAAGTGATGCACATTGGAAAAAATAACCCCAACAATACATACAATATGATGGAAGCTAATTTAGCTACAACAAGTCAGGAAAAAGATCTTGGCGTCATCGTAGATAGTTCTCTGAAGATGTCCACGCAGTGTGCAGAGGTGGTCAAAAAAGCAAAGAAGATGTTAGGAATCATTAAAAAGGGGATAGAGAATAAGACTGAGAATATATTATTGCCCTTATATAAATCCATGGTACGCCCACATCTCGAATACTGTGTACGGATGTGGTCTCCTCACCTCAAAAAAGATATTCTAGCACTAGAAAAGGTTCAGAAAAGGGCAACTAAAATGATTAGGGGTTTGGAGAGGGTCCCATATGAGGAAAGATTAAAGAGGCTAGGCCTCTTCAGCTTGGAAAAGAGGAGACTAAGGGGGGATATGATAGAGGTATAAAATCATGAGTGATGTGGAGAAAGTGGATAAGGAAAAGTTATTTACTTATTCCCATAATACAAGAACTAGCGGTCACCAAATGAAATTAATAGGTAGCAGGTTTAAAACAAATAAAAGGAAGTTCTTCTTCACACAGTGCACAGTCAACTTGTGGAACTCCTTACCTGAGGAGGTTGTGAAGGCTGGGACTATAACAATGTTTAAAAGGGAACTGGATAAATTCATAGTGGCTAAGTCCATAAATGGCTAATAGCCAGGAAGGGTAAAGAATGGTGTCCCTAGCCTCTGTTCATCAGAGGATGGAGATGGATGGCAGGAGAGAGATCACCTGATCATTGCCTGTTAGCTTCACGCCCTCTGGGGCACCTGGCATTGGCCACTGTCGGTAGACAGATACTGGGCTAGATGGACCTTTGGTCTGACCCAGTACGGCCGTTCTTATGTTCTTATGACTTGTACAGCCTGCATTGCTGCAGCTTCACTATATTTAGTCTAGCTAGCACAAGAACTGACACTAGCTCAGGTATGCCTATGAGTGCTCATTGCCACCTCCAGCTGCAGTGTAGGCTTACCCAGTGATAAAGAGACTGGTTGTCTGGCATGGGGGAGGAAAAAGGCAAAAATTCTCCACTACATAGAGTAAAATGCAAACATCCAGAGATATGTTGAGCAAAACATCCTTACTTTTACAGTAAGGGAAATAGTTAAATATGCTGTTTAAAATAGTTATAAATAATGTTAACTTCCCACTCTCGATTTCATTACACTAGCCATGCTTCCTGGCAGACTCATACTGAGTAGTGGACTGGCTCGGGGGCTAGAAGTCATGTTTTAAGAACACCCTTCCCTCCTCACCAAAAATCAGGTGTTTTATGATAGAAGAGACAAACAAACACGGAACCATAGGACTGGAAGGGAACTCTAGAGGTCATCTAGTCCATTCCCCTGCACTCACAGCAGGACTAAATATATTCTAGACCATCCCTGACAGGTGTTTGTCTAACCTGCTGTCAGGGTTCCTTCCCTACTCTGAACTCTGGGGTACAGATGTGGGGACCCGCATAAAAGACCCCTAAGCTTATTTTTACCAGCTTAGGTTAAAAACTTTCCCCAAGGCACAAATTCCACCTTGCCTTGAACAATACGCTGCCACCACCAAGTGATTTAGACAAAGAATCAGGAAAAGGACAAATTGGAGTCCTATTTCCCCAAAATATTCCCCCAAGCCCTGCACCCCCTTTGCTGGGGAAGGCTTGAGAATAATATCCTCACCAATTGGTACAGGTGAACACAGACCCAAACCCTTGGATCTTAAGAACAATGAAAAATCCATCGGGTTCTTAAAAGAAGAATTTTAATTAAAGAAAAGGTAAAATCACCTCTGTAAAATCAGGATGGTAAGTACTTTACAGAATAACAAAAGATTCAAAAACACAGAGGATTTCCCCTCTAGGCAAAACTTTAAAGTTACAAAAACAGGGATAAACCTCCCTCTTAGCACAGGGAAAATTCACAAGCTAAAACAAAAGGTAATCGAACCCATTTCTTTGCTCTTACTTACTATTTTTGCAAGACTAGATGCTTAGTTCAGATATGGCTTAGGGAGATTTTCCCTGCCCTGTTTCCTTGTTGACTCCGGGAGACACAGACAAAAAATCTTCCCCCACAGATTTGAAAGTATCTTGTCCTATCTTCAGAGTATATTAAGAAAACATTTTCCTCCCTCTCCCTTGTAACAATGTTTTATGTACTTGAACACTGTTATCATATTCCTTCTCAGTCCTCTCTTTTCCAGACTAAACAAACCCATTTTTTTCAATCTTCCCTCATAGGTGCCTTAGCAACAAGTCAGCCTAGACAGGGTTAATGAAAGATAACATGGGCACCATTCTCAGCTATTCTGGAGTTAACTCCACTTCACACATTAGTTTTATGTTTGTGGAAAGTCAATGTCAGAGCCGAACCAGCATCCTGAGACCTGATGTGATCATGTGATCTATCAGTGGCCATCTTGGAGAAGTTTCCTTTGGAGACACCGAGGGGACGAGATGTGGCAAGACTGAGCTCCCCCAAAAGGACAGTTCCACCGTACACTCTGTTCCTGTGAAACCAGCGCCTAGTGGGATGGAGATATAACTGCAGCCACAAGTCTGGATCCTTATCTGAAGCTTTTTTAAAGTAGAGCTGGAACTAGGTTTTCCTTTCAATCTGTCTGGAAATTGTTTTCACTGGTTGCCAAACAGTGTGGGCACTCCTAAACAACGCAGCCTGATATTGGTCCCTCATGCTGTTAGTAGCAGTAGAGCACCATAATCAATTCAGCTGTTTGGGAAACAAAATCTTTGCCTCCCACCCTGCCCTACCCCCCAAAAAATTCCAGTATTTGGTTTCATCTCAAAACAGGACAAAAAGTTGAAAGATCAAAAATGTTCATGGCATAAGAGTGTAGAGTCAGAGATGCAGACATGAAACATTTCAACGTTTCTGGTTGAAACAAAACACAGGTGTGCAGAGGGCAGGCAGCATATAGTTGTTTGCAGAGAGGGGCCAGGAGACATTCCAACTAGGCTAGCTAATAGTGAGAACCAAGGGAGGCACAGGGCACGAGCATGGCCCCAAGCAGCCTCAATGAAATGCATCCAACAATATTTAATATCAGCAAAGAGATGCCCTTGGCTTGACATCCGGTGCTGTGCTGGTCCGTGGGAGGGAGAGGAGTGCTGTGTAATAACAGCTGTCACTAGCTTTTCCAAACTGTAGGGTAAAAGAGTGATCGCTGCAGCCACATTCTGGGCTATGCTTTTGCTCATGCTAGTTTAAATGATGTCTCCTGCACTCCCTATTTAATACAACTGGATGGGGAGCTTCAAGTTTTATAATTTCAGGTGGCATTAAATGCACAGTTCAGGTATATTTTCCAAAAGCAGCTACTAATTGACTTGGGAAGCAAAGTCCCATTTTCCAAACAGACTAGAGCCCAAGGACCCTGACTTTTTAGGTGCCTACAAATACATGTCTATTGAGATTTTCAAAAGCCCCTAGCTTCCATTACAACTAATGGGAGTTAGGCATCTAGTGGGATTTTAAAAAGCGTCTAGGCACCTCTCTGCATCTTTAGCGACCTAAATATTTTTACAAATGCTGGTCTCTAGGAGTTTAAATCTCACTGGAAGTAAGTGGGAGCTCCGTTTTGAAAATGAGTCTTCCTCACCGAGAGGTATGTCTACACGGAAGACAGAGGTGTGACTCCAGCATGACAGGACAGCAGTAAAATCACGGCAGCATGGGCAGCAGCACGCACTAGCACTGGCATCTGTGCCCAGGGTCCCTTTGTGCTTTTATAGCCCGTGCTATTACCCACACTCCCAGGGCTTCACTGCTGTTGTTATTCAAACTAGCTAGATCAAAAGCAAGCTTGAGTATGTCTACACAGGCTGCAATGTTGACATACACTTAGTCACTCCAGGTGCTTTTAGAAGTTTCTCCCTTAGGCCTGCTCTAGACTGGAATTTACAGGTGTGGTGCTGGAAGAGGTTATCTACCATAAAAACAGCAAAGAATCCTGTGGCACCTTATAGACTAACAGACGTTTTGGAGTATGACCTTTCAATGGGTGAATACCCACTTCGTCAGATGCATGTAGTGGAAATTTCCAGGGGCAGGTATATATATGCAATCAAGCTAGAGATAATGAGGTAGTTCAATCAGGGAGGATGAGGCCCTGTTCTAGCAGTTGAGGTGTGAAAACCAAAGGAGGAGAAACTGGTTTTGTAATTGGCAAGCCATTCACAGTCTTTGTTTAATCCTGAGCTGATGGTGTCAAATTTGCAGATGAACTGAAGCTCAGCAGTTTCTCTTTGAAGTCTGGTCCTGAAGTTTTTTTGCTGCAGGATGGTCACCTTAAGGTCTGCTATAGTGTGGCCAGGGAGGTTGAAGTGTTCTCCTACAGGTTTTTGTATATTGCCATTCCTAATATCTGATTTGTGTCCGTTTATCCTTTCCCATAGCGACTGTCCAGTTTGGCCGATGTACATAGCAGTGGGGCATTGCTGGCATATGATGGCGTATATTACATTGGTGGACGTGCAGGTGAATGAACCGGTGATGGTGTGGCTGATCTGGTTAGGTCCTGTGAGGTTTGTTGCATGGATTGGTTCCTGAGCTAGAGTTACTATGGTGTGGTGTGCAGTTACTGGTGATAATACATTTCAGGTTGGCAGGTTGCCTGTGGGCGAGAACTGGCCTGCCACCCAAGGCCTGTGAAAGTGTGGGATCATTGTCCAGGATGAGTTGTAGATCCTTGATGATGCGTTGGAGAGGTTTTAGCTGGGGACTGTATGTGATGGCCAGTGGAGTCCTGTTGGTTTCTTTCTTGGGTTTGTCTTGCAGTAGGAGGCTTCTGGGTACACGTCTGGCTCTGTTGATCTGTTTCCTTATTTCCTCATGTGGGTATTGTAGTTTTGAGAATGCCTGGTGGAGATTTTGTAGGTGTTGGTCTCTGTCTGAGGAGTTAGAGCAGATGTGGTTGTACCTCAGTGCTTGGCTGTAGACAATGGATCGTGTGATGTGCCCGGGATGGAAGCTGGAGGCGTGAAGGTAGGCATAGCGGTCGGTAGGTTTTTGGTATAGGATGGTGTTAATGTGACCATCACTTATTTGCACGTGGTGTCTAGGAAGTGGACTTCCCGTGTAGATTGGTCCAGGCTGAGGTTGATGGTGGGGTGAAAGCTGTTGAAATCATGGTGGAATTTTTCCAGAGACTCCTTCCCATGGGTCCAGATGATGAAGATGTCATCAATGTAGCGTAGGTAGAGAAGGGGCGTGAGTGGACGAGAGCTGAGGAAGCATTGTTCCAGGTCGGCCATAAAAATATTGGCATATTGTGGGGCCATGCGGGTGCCCATAGCGGTGCCACTGATCTGGAGATATATATTGTCATCAAATTTAAATAGTTATGTGTGTGAGGATAAAGGCACAGAGCTCAGCAGCCAGTTGTGCTGAAGCATAATCAGGGATACTGTTCCTGACAGCTTGTATTCCATCTGTGTGTGGGATGTTCATGTACAGAGCCTCTACATCCATGGTGGCTAAGATGGTGTTTTCTGGAAGGTCACCAATGCAGTGTAGTTTCCTCAGGAAATCAGTGGTGTCACGGAGATAGCTGGGAGTGCTGGTGGCATAGGGTCTGAGTAGAGAGTCCACATATACAGACAGTCCTTCAGTGAGAGTGCCAGTGCCCGAGATGATGGGGCGTCCAGAATTTCCGGGTTTGTGGATCTTGGGTAGTAGATAGAATAACCCTTGTCGGGGCTCTAAGGGTATGTTGATTTGTTCCGGTGTTAGTGTAGGGAGTGTCCTGAGTAAATGTTGCAGTTTCTTAGTGTATTCCTCAGTGGGATCTGAGGGAAGTGGCCTGTAGAATTTGGTGTTGGAAAGTTGTCTGGCAGCCTCCTTTTGGTAGTCAGACCTGTTCATGATGACAACAGCACCTCCTTTATCAGCCTCTTTGATGATAATGTCAGGGTGATTTCTGAGGCTGTGGATGGCATTGCATTCTGCATGACTTAGGTTATGAGGCAAGCGATGTTGTTTTTCCACAATTTCTGCCTGTGCACGTTGGTGGAAGCATTCAGTGTAGAGGTCCAGACTGCCATTTCGACCCTCAGGAGAAGTCCATGTGGAGTTCTTCTTCTTGTGCTGTTGGTGGGAGGGTACCTGTGTATCAGTGCGCTGTTCAGTGTTGTCCTGAAAGTATTCTTTGAGTCGGAGACGGTGAAAGTAGGCTTCCAGATTGCCGCAGAACTGTATCATGTTGGTGGGGGTGGCAGGGCAGAAAGAGAGTCCCCGAGATAGGACAGACTTTTCTTCTGGGCTGAGTGTGTAGTTGGACAGATTGACGATATTGCTGGGTGGATTGGGGGTACCACGGTTGTGACCCCATGAGGCAGGTAAGAGTTTAGACAGCTTACAGTCCTTTTTCCTTTGTAGAGAGGTGAAGTGAGTAATGTAGATCTCCTGTCTTATTTTAGTGAAGTCCGTTTGTATGGAAGTTTGGTTATTAATGAGAGTCTCCAGGTTGGAGAGCTCTTTTTTGATGTTTTCCTGTTTGCTGTATAGGATGCTGATCAGGTGGTTCCTCAGTTTCTTTGATAGAGTATGGCATAATCTCTCACTGTGGTCTGTGTAGTATGTAGATAGCAGTGGATTTTTTACCTTTAGTCCATTTGGTATGATGTCCATCCATTTGCATTTGGAAAGGAAGATTATATCTGTCCAATCCATGCAACAAACCTCGATGCCAACTCTGCCCACATATCTACACCAGCGATACCATCACAGGACCTAACCAGATCAGCCACACCATCACCGGTTCATTCACCTGCATGTCCACCAATGTAACATATGCCAACATATGCCAGCAATGCCTCACTGCTATGTACATCGGCCAAACTGGACAGTCGCTATGGGAAAGGATAAACAGACACAAATCAGATATTAGGAATGGCAATATACAAAAACCTGTAGGAGAACACTTCAACCTCCCTGGCCACACTATAGCAGACCTTAAGCTGGCCATCCTGCAGCAAAAAAACTTCAGGACCAGACTTCAAAGAGAAACTGCTGAGCTTCAGTTCGTCTGCAAATTTGACACCATCAGCTCAGGATTAAACAAAGACTGTGAATGGCTTGCCAATTACAAAACCAGTTTCTCCTCCCTTGGTTTTCACACCTCAGCTGCTAGAACAGGGCCTCATCCTCCCTGATTGAACTACCTCATTATCTCTAGCTTGCCTGCATATATATACCTGCCTCTGGAAATTTCCACTACATGCATCTGACGAAGTGGGTATTCACCCATGAAAGCTCATACTCCAAAACGTCTGTTAGTCTATAAGGTGCCACAGGATTCTTTGCTGCTTTTACAGATCCAGACTAACATGACTACCCCTTTGATAGTTATCTACCATGTTGGTTAGAGCATATGTTAAGAGGCTAGTGTAGACCATAGGCGCTGACTTCCCCTCTTTTCTGTGGATGCTCAACCCCTTCTTTGCTCCCGTCCCCGCCCCCACTCCACCCCTTCCATGAGGCTCCACCCCTGCCCCGCCTCTTCCCATTCCTTCCCCGTCACCATTCGAACCCTTTCCCCAACGTCCCTGCCCTCTCCCTGCCCCTATTCCAACTCCTTCCCCAAATCCCTGCCTCTTCCTCGCCTCCTCCCACAGCGCGCCACATTCCTACTCCCTCCTCCCCTCCCGGAGTATGCAAACAGCTGTTTGATGGTGGCTGGGCAGGAAATGCTGGGAGGTAGGCAGAGAAACGAGGACACAGTGCATTCAGGGGAGGAGGTGGAGGCGGAGGTGAGGTGGGATGGGGGGACAGGGAGGGGAGCTTGCTGCCAGTGGGTGCAGAGTGCCCACTAATTTTTCCGTGTGGGTGCTCCAGCCCCGTTGCACCCACAGAGTTGGCTCCTATGGTGTATACAGGACAGCAGGTACTTTAACATGTGCTAAGTTTGTCAGATTTATCCTAAGGACCTCTCTAGGCTTTAATTCAACCAGCTAGGCCATATTCCTTGTATTTTCACGTTAATTAGAAGGTGTTAGCTGACACTTTCTAGAGTCATGCCTTTAAAGTGTAGTCTAGATAAAGCCTTGTTGTGAAATTCACCTCCAAACCCTGGTGCACAAAGCCAGAGTGAACCTCTCTGGGCAGGGAATTACATGAAGGCTGGGGAGCGGTGTAATCATTTCTCTTCCCCTGGTTGTTGGACAGCAACACAATCCCTCTGCCTACTGTTCCCAGCCCTGATCTGGAACAGCAGACAAGACTCTTGGGAGTTTATGGCCATTAGATTCATGTCATTGTAGAACGAGTGGCCCCATGGTGTCTCCTCTCGCTTAGGCTGTCCCTCCAACCTGTTCTGATCCCCAAGGAACAGGGGCAGAATTCAATGTTTTACAATATAATTTTGGTGGATAATCTATTTTTAATCAATTGTTTGGATTTTTTATTGTCACAGTTGCAGGAAATTATGGGGATACAATTGTTTAATGACAGATACTGAGATTCAGAAAGTTAAAGCTGCATCAACAGTTAAAATAAGTCGTCAACCTCACATGTCAAAATATGCAAAGCAAATATCCTTCAATCATCCCTGGTTTTTACTCTTTGTTTGCTAGTCTATTTGTAGTGAGCCTAATTCAAAAGTCTAAGTCGGTGGATTTTGACTAAACTCTCAATGACCATTTTTCTTTTTTTGCCTGTCTGTAAATTGATTGTTATCAGTGGAAATGTTTGTCCATTTGTGTGTGGCTGCTGAAGTCTCTTTACCAAAATTTACTGATAAAAATCGAATCCTTCCAAACCTACCTTCCAAGTCCAGCTCTGCTATTTACAGAGGTTATGGGGAGCCCCTTTACATTCCATCTACAGCTGCCAGTCCTCACACCTCATCATCACTGCTGTACCAGGGACCTTTCAAGGCTCTTGTGCTGATAAGTGTCACCCCCCAGTAAAGTGCATGAGCTTTAGTTCATCTCCACCTTGCATCTCTTTCTGAAAAGCCTTAATATCATTTTTGCACTATACGTGCACGGATCTTTTAAACAAAATCATGGTCTGCGGATGTCCCATCTCCCATTGTCTGCTCTACGTTTGGTGAAATACTCCTATGAGAAAATACCACAATATTCTCGAGTAAGGGCCCGATACACTACAGCTTTCAGCATTGGCATAAGAGTGTTTTGACTTCTACTTTTAACTAACAGTAGTACTTTGTGCAACTGTAGATGCACCCCCTTTAAAGCAAAGCTAAGCCGTTACCCTATTTGCTTGCCAGTTCACAGCCTTGTTCTGAGAAAGGCAAGGGAAATTAACACCAATTACAATGGTCACTTGCTGTCCTCTTTCTACCTGTCTGTCTAATAGAGACCTTTTCAACACAAATACAACCTGCGTGTCAAAATTCCTCTTGTAGTTTGTATCTGGGTATAAAGTCCTAAAAACAGATGGCAAGATGTCAAGTTAAATTGCAGGCTTGCTGACCTTTTAAAGGTAGCTAAAGCAAATCATGCTGCCACTGATGCATTAGTAGCCTGCATCTATATGGGAAAAGCCGCTTAGCAACCAGTGCAGTGTACAACCTGTTCCAAATGCGAATGATGTTTTCCGTTTATGGAAGGAAATGTACAGATGCCTGTATGAGCTTTTCTAGCAGAGTACTGAACTGCCATAATAATGACAGTAATTGAGAGCAGATGCCATTCCACAGTCCACACACTGTGCAGAACCTACACTCACCTGCTTCCTGAGGCTTGGTTTCATTAACACAGAAATTAGCAGGATAAAATCTCTCCAGGCTCAGTTACTTGTCAGGTTCTTCCCTCCTGGGTTTGCTCGGCCAGCAACAGAGCCACTCCCACCTCTCATATATCCCCTGGGAGTGCTCTGCCAGCCAGGGGTATCTGGGTCTCAGAGCCCTCTATCCATTCCCCCTCCCCCAAACCCTTCTCATTCCTACCCACCAACCCCAGTGAGGTCAAACAAACTGGATGAGAATAAAAATGGGACTACGTTGCCAGTTTTCCAGACACTCTTAAACTGAAGTCACACTTCAAGGGGTAAATTATCACTGGGGCTGAGGTCCAGCCTTCCTTTCTGCAGATGCAGTTTCTATCCACAAGAGGAAGTTTGCACAAGTCCAAGTACCCTTGCTTCTACCATTAGCAGTATTCATATTATGGAGGCGTAGTATTGTCTGCCAGCTCCCATGCACCTCCTTGTGTCCAGCAGTGCTTCTCTAGTGCCCTGCTAACAATTTCTCCCATTTTCAGGACTCTCTCATTATATTCCCACCAAACAAACAGTCTCCAAGCTCTTCTGACCAGGCTTTTATCTATTTTCCCATTACAGCAAACCAAACCTGAAAACAATCTAGTAGTAACCCTGCTGCTCTTCAGCTCTGGCCACAGGAGTCTCTGTGCCACAGCTCACTGCCAGACCTCCTGTCTCTCACAGTCTCAGCAACTAAACTACCCCCGCCTCACTGCAGCTTCTTCCTCCTTGCCGCTTCCTGCTGCTCTTAGGGTGTCACTGCTTGGTCCAACCCAGGTGTAGCTCCCTTGTAATCAGGGGTGGTAGCCCTAGGCCCTCCAGCCCTTAAGGGCAAGCCACCCTGTTACAATAGCCCAGGGGTTGGCAACCTTTCAGAAGTGGTGTGCCGAGTCTTCATTTATTCACTCTAATTTAAGGTTTCACGTACAAGTAATACATTTTAACGTTCTTAGAGGTCTCTTTCTATAAGTCTATAATATATAACTAAACTATTGTTGTATGTAAAGTAAATCAGGTTTTTAAAATGTTTAAGAAATTTCACTTAAAATTAAATTAAAATGCAGCACCCCCCGGACCAGTGGCCAGGACCCAGGCAGTGTGAGTGCCACTGAAAATCAACTCGTGTGCTGCCTTCGGCACCTGTGCCATAGGTTGCCTACCCCTGCATAGCCTCTAGAGGCCCCCAGTCTGGATCACCTCTCCATTGTGCTGGGGTGCTGTAGAAACTCATTATGAGAAATAGTCCCTGACCATAACAGCTGGTAATTTAAATAGAAAAGACAAACAATGATCTTTACTTTACCAACAGGAATCTGAGGCTGTGATTTACAGCGGTGCAGCTGCACCATGATAAGCTCTGCAGTGTAGCTGCTCTAAGTCGACAGGGGAGAGCTCTCCCTTTGGTTTAGAGTGGCTACATTAAAGAACTCACCCATTGGCTTAATGATTCCAGCCCCCAAGAGCAGCAGTAGTGATATCGCTAGGAGAAGCTCTTCCACCAACATAGCGCTGTCCACACTGGTGCTTTTGTTGGTGAAACGTGCATCACTCGGGGAGGTGATTTATTCACACACAGAGCGACATAAGCTGTAGTGTAGACGTAGCCTGAGACACAGAGAGATTATGTCCTGGCCCAAGTTCACACTGGGAATCTGTGATAGAGCCAGGAATTAAAGCCAGATCTCCCAAGTCCCAGGCCTATGTCTTAAACATAAGACCATCATTCTTCCACCTGCAGTCAGGTATTCAGCTGTCAGCTATTTGGATTTGTACCCGCAGTCAAATCGCCTGCATAAAGGGTGGATATGTATCCTTAGAGATCAAGGCAACATTCCTGGAAAAGCCACTTTGAGTCAGATTATATTTTACATGGTGGCAAGATGAACTTGCATGAGCTCCAATGTATTACAAAAATGATGTTTAGAACATCTGGGTCACACCGCATTAATGGGAGTGAGCCTCGCTGATTCAGTGCCCCAGTTAATTCGTGATGCTCTGAGAGATCTGTAAAACTAGGCCGCAAGGGTGCCCTTTGCCAGTCAGAGATGCGGAACATACAGCAATCGGAGGTCTGCAGACTATGTCCGCACCTCCATTTGAAATTTTTTAGGGGTCTGCAAATGAAAAAAGGTTGTAAATCCCCAGGCTAGAGAAAGCAGCAACTGCCATACCTTACAAAGGTTTGGAACCAGAATGGGTGACGTCCTTATCTCGTCAAGTAGAGCTGGTTAGAACATTTTCAACCTACAGTTTTCGATGGAATATGCTGTTTTTGACTAAGCTGAAAAGTTTGGTGAAAGTGCATTGATTTCAAAGACAGACTTCATCTGGAAGATTTCTGAGGTTCTGGGCTCTCTGGTCAGATGTGACCAGAAAGAGAGAGTGCAGAGTCAAAAAATATATTTTTCTAAAGCTGAAAATGGATGTTTCAACGCCATTCCATTTTGTGACAACATCGGAAAGGTTTTGTTTCATTTCAATGAGGGACACAAACAAATTTCAAAGCCTCTAATGTTGCTGCAAAACAGAACAGTTGTCCTCACCTGTTAGCATTTCTTTTGTTTCTAACTGTGCTGCAGCCCAGAAAGAGTTTCATATTAGCTAGGGCCACAAAATGGAAGTGTCTGGAGCGGCCATTTCAGTTCAGTGCCTCAAGTTCAGTCCCTTGCTTCAAGGGCTCATGAGATTCCCATTGCTTTACAAGGAATTCCTCTGCTAATTCTCCACCAGCATCTAGTGTTAGCATTGTCCAGCTATCTTCAGGTAACAGGAAGGTTGCTGTCAGTGACCGGTCATACCCAGTGGTCAGAGCAGGAGTCGGTTGCCAGGAATTGAAGCTGAGGGTCAGATCTGGAGTACCTGGAGTGAGGCAGGCTGAGGTCCAGGCAGGAGTTTGTATTTTTTTTTCTCCTGCTGACAATAGCCCACCTTAACCGATTACTCTCGTTATAGTTGGTATGGCAACACCTATGTTTTCATGTTCTCTGTGTATATACTGTATTTTCCATTGCATGTATCCGATGAAGTGGGCTTTAGCCCACGAAAGCTTATACCCAAATAAATATGTTAGTCTCTAAGGTGCCACAAGTTCTCCTCGTTCTTGTAGCTGCTGTGACTATTCCTGTTCTATGCTCTTGAGCTCCTGGCTTGACCTCATCTTGTTTTGGACTTCACCTCCTGACTTGGGCACTGAAACGTGACTTGGCCTCTGACCTTCGGTATTGCCCCTGATCTGGAACTGACTATGAACTCCTTGACTATTACTGATTTCAGGTTTGCCACTGTTTTTCCCCTTGCCTCTGACTGCCCTTGTTGGGATCCTGACAGAGAGAGAGGGAAAGGAGCTTGCCCAAGTTCAGCCAGGAGGCAATGGCAGAATTCTTTTACTGGATTATGCTGGCTTTAACGTTTTCGCTTTCCAGTCAGGGGTCTCTTCTGTGTGCATTAAACATGTGTGAAATGAATAGTGATCCTGAAATAGCCTAGATCTGGAGCTGCTTTTTATATGCATTTTTAACAAGGAAAACAAAAAGATTGAAGAATTAGGGTAAGTCCTGCCCCCTCTGGCTCATCCTGGATGCAGCTGAGCTAAGCAGCTTCATAGCATAGGTGGAGAGGGAGGCAGGCTCCCAACAATGCTTCCAGAGTGGTTGCACTCCTGCAGGTCACAGATGGTGAGTGGAGAGGAGACGGGGACAGAGGAGAAGTAGGACCAATGGTTCTGTGATCAGGAGTCCTGGCTGCTGTGTCCCTAAGAGGAAATGGAAGCCCCTACTCATTTCCTTTCTCTGCAGGAATCTATTATCTTAGGCCAGGCTGGATCACTCAGAGAGAACCTCATGCTGCTGCACTGTGACCTTTCACTTTAGAGGGATATTCGTCATGCCAGAAATAGCCCCCCAAGGATACGTACATGTTCTGCCTCTGCAATGAAGGAACTTAAACACGCATGCATGTAGTGACTGGGGAATTGTTCATGCTCTGCGCTGCCACCATTCTCCCCACCACTACCCCCAAGCTCCTCTGTCTAACAAAAGGCTTTGATGAATAAAAGCAGTTTTCTTGCTTTTATGGTGGACGTTTTTATTGCATTTTCTCACTTGCAGAAATGAAATATTGCTACGTAGCTCTCCAGAGGGTAATGGACAAGCAGGGATACGACATGAAGGAGGGGAACAGGGTAGCTGGAGTGGCCACTTCTGCTTTGCTGTCAGTTGGTTTTATGGCAGTTGCTGCTGTGTGAGTCTAATGGAAAGCACGCAAAAACATCAGGCCTAAATCTGCCTTAAGTGATGCCCACGCAACGACCTTGGCTTTAGTGGCATGGTTATAATGAAGAGAATGTAGCCCACTGTGTGCTGCAACTTCTAACTGTCAGATGCAGGGTTAGCATCTCTGAACTGAGATTCTCTTTCATTCAAGCCAGGGGTCCAGACACCATGGTGATGAGTGTATTAGAAATACCTAGTTGGATAGAAGGCAGGCTGTTTAGGGGTCAGCCAGCAGAAGGTATCTTATATGTACTAGGATCATAGGAATTGCCCCACTCGATCAGACCAGTGGGTCCATCTTGTCCAGCACCCTTTTACCAACGGTGGTTGATGCCAGCTGCTTCACAGGAAGATGCAAGACATCCCTGTAGTTATGGTATAACCTTTCCCCGGGGAAAGTTTCTTCCTGACTCCCAGTAATTAGGAGCTGATGTATTCCCTGAAGAGCATATCCCTTTGGGAAACTATGATAACCCTGGATAATTGTTATCCATAGACATGTCTGACTTCTTACTGAATCCTGCTGAGCTCTTGGTTTCAGTGCTGTATAGAGACCATTCTTAGTGCATCTCCCCAGGTGACAGGAAATAAAAGACCTCCATTACTGTATAGCCCCACAAGCCCTCTCTTACTTCCTTTCCCCTCACAGAGAAGCATAGAATCATAGAAAATTAGGGTTGGAAAAGACCTCAGGAGGTCATTAGTCCAGCATCTTGCTCCAAGCAGGACCAACCCCAACTAAGTCATCCCAGCCAAGGCTTTGTCAAACTTGCCTTAAAAACCTCTAAGGATGGAGATGCCACCACTTCCCTAGGTAACCCATTCCAGTACTTCACCACCCTCCTAGTGAAATAGTGTTTCCTAATATGCAACCTAGACCTCCCCCACTGCAACTTGAGACCATTGCTCCTTGTTCTGTCATCTGCCACCACTGAGAACAGCCTAGCTCCATCTTCTTTAGAGCATGACTTGATTGCTCTTAAGGGAAATGTTCATGACAAGGTAAGAAGGGAGGAGATGGTGGTGTTGCGATCATCTGTCTTCCTTTACCAGACTAGCCTTCTTCTGTTGTTGCCATTCCATGAGGTAAAGAATGTCTGGGAGGAGAATCAAAACTGCTCTCTATGTAGTAAAATAACAAAAGCTGCAAATGTGGCTCTGCCAGTCACAAGAATCAATCTAAAAAATCCAGTCACAAATTCATCTGCTGTTCAGCGTGCCATCACCTCATTATCCGGATTTCAAAAGTATTTATCCCACAGAAATCTTTTTTCTGTTGTGTCAGCTTTTCTGACCTCAGTATAAGGGAAATGTCTTGTTCCTGCTCATTTGGGCTACTTGCTTTGCAGTACAGAGGGGAAAACACACACTTGAGACAGCTGAACTAACTGACTACAGTGACAATGTTAAAGAAGAATTTGTCATAGCTGTGGTACTTCTGCCTCAGTGATGAGACAGAGAGAACAGATCATGGTAAGATCTGAACTAGATTGACAAAAAAATCCCCCAAGACAAACCCTGTTCTGTGGCGGTGGTTTTTAAGGAGGCATTATGTTTAGGGTTTGGATGGAGAAGAACCTCAGTGTGGAGGATCTCTAGTGCCAGGTGAAGGTTAGCTCTTCTGTCCTATTCAACAAGGGTCAGGATAAAAAGCAGCATCTCTAGGAGCAGGGAGAACCAAACAAGGAAAGTGGAGTCCAATTGTTGAGAAGCCAATGGGGCTGCAGTGGAGCAGATAACACCCTGAGGGACATCTCAAGGTCCCAGAGCAGACTGGAGTAACGTAAAGAAGATCACAGGAGCTTGTTTTGAACTTTTCAACAAAACAGGGTTTTGGGTCAGAAAATGCCTATTTTTTTAAACAGAAACTGTCCGTGGGAAAGGATTTGTTTAGCTAAAACTTGTTGGGAAGGTTTTTTGGGTCCAAGATGGAATTTCTAGTCAAAACAAGAGAGTCCAGAGGTTGGGATACTCACCCTGGGTCTTCCACATTCTGGGTATCTTCTTGATTCAGACAAGAGCCTTGAACCTCCACATTCTAGGTGAACGCCCTCCCCACTGGGCTACAGAGTCAATCTGTCTCCAGCCCACTGACTACTTCATTTTTTTTTCATACAAAGTGGAACAGTTCCAAAAGGAGCGCTAGACAGCTGTTCTATTTTGTATAAATAATTAGTTAGTGGGCTAGAGAGACTGACTTTGTAGCCCAGTGGGTAGGACCCTAACCTAGGGTATGGGAAAACAAGCTTCAGTTCCCTGCTTTGAGTCAAACAGAGCAGCCTCCATCAGTTTCAACTAACGTTCCTTCATTAGGAAGGTTTTGCAAGGCCAGGATTTCTGATCTAAACCAGAGAGAGTGAGACCCACCCCAGCATAGCCAATAGCTTTTTCATCCTCTCTCTGGTTTTCTCTTGAAAAATTTCAAAAGGGTTCAGTTTTGTTCTGTATCAGAATGGAAACAAATTGGATCAAGACCTCACATTTTTACAAACTGGAGATCTTATTTCCCAGCCAGCCCTATTCAGGAGTTTTACCAGGGACACAAGGCTACCCATGCAGAGCAATCCTGATCAGCAAAGCTCACTGTTACGTACATCACTAGCCATTCTCTGTGCGGTAACCCAGGACACAACAGTTAGCAGAGTTGGATTTGGTCTGCTCTTTGGTTGGGACCATAGTTATTAAGGAAGGATCATATTCTTAGCCCCAAGAAAGAAAAGTCAGCTGCCTATAACCTCCCCCTAATCTTCAGGCTGAGGATGGGTGCTGATGCCAAAGGCTGACTGTTTTTCTTTTAAATACAGCACCACTGGCTGGCTGTATTCTCAGAAGTTATTTAAATCAGCTCTAACGAGGCTGAATATCCTTTAAGCTCCAGGACATGGCCATAGTTCAACATCTTTAAAAGACCAAATAATATTCTCTCGCTCCTTGACGCATGAGTGCACTGGAATGCTCCTGAGACCACTGAATGTTCTAAGCATTGCTCTTTTATGTTACAACAGATTGTGGGCTAGATCAGGACCGGCGCTAGGGGTTTGAGCGCCCTAGGCGGACAGCAATTTCGGCACCCCGCGCGCTGGTCCCGCGGCTCTGGTGGAGCTGCCGCAGTGGTGCCTGCGGAGGGTCTGGTGCTCCTTGGCTCTGGTGGAGCTGCCACAGTCGTGCCTGTGGGTGGTCCACCGGAGCCGCACGAGCAGCCGACCGTCCGCAGGCACGACTGCGGCAGCTTCACTGGAGCCGCAGAGCACCGGACCCTCCACAGGCACCAATGCGGCAGCTCCACCGGAACCACCTGCCGCCCCCTCTGGCAAAATGGCGCCCACCATTTATTCTGGAGCCCTAGGCAATTGCCTAGGCTGCCTAAATGGTAGCGCCGGCCCTGGGCTAGATTGTCCCTTAAAGTGCTCCCATCAATTGATGAGTTGGAGAGAAAAGAACCCCCTCACCCCACCCTTGTGTAGCTGGATTCTCTGGGTGCATGGAGGCAAGCAGGGCTGTGCCCCCATTGCCTGGGTGAGGTGCTTTAGATGGAGTCAGTGCTGTCCCCTGAAATGCTGGCCAGACACATGCAGGGAGTAAGATTTCCCGCCGAAGAAGCGATGGGGTGTAGCAATGGACTCTGTCCCTCAGAGCAGTGGGTGGCCTGAGGAAGTTGTGACTGACTCATATGACTGACAGCTGCTATCATATTATTGGTTTAGGGCAGAATTACAGGAAGCAGCTTAGGCCCCTTGTGGGAGGCTCTGGGGTAGTGTCTGTAGGAAACAGGAGTCTCCAGGAGGTAGTAGGCTCAGAACTGGACTCAGAGAAAATAGCCTATGAGTTAGCACTCTAGCAGGGCAAGGAAGGGCTTAGAGGTAGCCCCAAAGGGGCTGAGAGTCGGGCCCAGAGGGTAGACTGAAGAGTAAACCCACCAGGGGCAGAAGAACCTTTTGTTTGTTTGGATTTTTAATTGGACTTCTGCTATCCTGGAAGGGGTTAAATTTGTTTAGTGACTCAGCTGGGGGTGCAGGGGAGCTACAAGACCCACAGTGATCTGGGTTTTGGGAGGTCCTCTTCCCCTCTGAGGAAAAAACTGAGGCAGGGAATGCCTGCAGTACCTCCCCAAGACAGGAGGGGGGACTCTGTGACAGGGTCACCAGTTCCAGAGGGATACATAATTCCCGTATAGCAGGACAGTGGCTTAGATTAGAACATGTGTGTTCCTGGGTGTTACATCTGTATAAAATACCCCAGAGTGGAGAATTATCGACATTTCAGACCTGTTAACATCATTTCTGGCTCTCTAGAGTTCTTTGGCACACCAATCCCAAGTATGACTCCTGCCACAGGATGCAGAGCACGTAGCTGCTTGGCTGGTCCCTCCTAGGAGTAATGGGATGGCTCCTTTGCTCCTTCCGCCACCTGTCTGCAAAACCTGGCCTGTGAAGGGGAAGAGAGGATCCTGCTGCTACCCCCTGGCCCTGGGACAGGGAGCGTAAAGAACCCAGAAGGAGCAGAGGGGAAGCTGCGGGACAGAACTTTTGTGGGGAGGGAGGTGAATAAGAAGGGGCTGATTCAAGCTAGGGCAAGTTTGTGGATGACTCTAAGCTGGGGGGAGAGGTAGATATGCTGGAGGGTAGAGATAGGGTCCACAGTGACCTAGACAAATTGGAGGGTTGGGCCAGAAGAAATCTGATGAGGTTCAACAAGGACAAGTGCAGAGTCCCGCACTTAGGACAGAAGAATCCCATGCACTGCTACAGGCTGGGGACCAACTGACTAAGCAGCAGTTCTGCAAAAAAGGACCTGGAGATTACAGTGGACAAAAAGTTGGATATGAGTCAATAGTGTGCCCTTGTTGTCAAGAAGGCTAATGGCATATTGGGCTGTATTAGTAGGATCATTGCCAGAAGATGGAGGGAAGTGATTATTCCCCTCTATTTGGCACTGGTGAGGCCACATCTGGAGTACTGTGTCCAGTTTTGGGCCCCCCACTACAGAAAGGTTGTGGACAAATTGGAAAGAGTTCATCAGAGGGCAACGAAAATGATTAGAGGGCTGGGGCACATGACTTATGAGGAGAGGCTGAGGGAACTGGGCTTATTTAGTCTGCAGAAGAGAAGAGTGAGGGGGATGTGATAGCAACCTTCAACTACCTGAAGGGGGGTTCCAAAGAGGATGGTGCTAGGTTGTTCTCAGTGGTGGCAGATGATAGAACAAGGAGCAATGGTCTCAAGTTGCAGTGGGGGAGGTCTAGGTTGGATATTAGGAAAAACTATTTCACTAGGAGGGTGGTGTAGCACTGGAATGGGTTAGCTGGGGAAGTGGTGGAATCTCCATCCTTAGAGAGTTTTAAGGCCTGGCTTGACAAAGCCCTTGCTGGGATGATTTACTTGGGGTTGGTTCTGCTTTGAGCACGAGGTTGGACTAGATGACCTCCTGAGGTCTCTTCCAACCCTAATCTTCTTTGATTCTATGGACGGAACTGATGAGGGACAGGAATCAGGTCTGTCACTAGGCCTAAGCAGACTAAGCAATTGCTTAGGGCCCCTATTAATTATTAGCGTGTTGTGTGTTTATGTGTGGGAGAATATTCCTGTTTAGGGTCCCGAATGGGCTAGCACCACCACTGAGAATTATTTGTGGGCTGGGGGTAGTGGGGAGAATTAACTGCTGGGTAGGGGTGGAGCAGATGTGAGGCTGAGAGACCCTGCAGCAGGGGCTGACATCACCATGCCCAGAACGTTCCGGAGAGTTGGCAACCAGGAGATTGTTAAAGAGATTGCATTGTTTTGTGGTGTCTTCATTTCTGAATGCCCCCTATCAGTAGCAATAGCCAGTCTACCAATGAATGCTAATGTGCATGGCTGGGGACTGTGCTGTACTGTCAGTGGTTTGGTGATGGCATGTTAATAGTTGTGACGAGGGATGGGTGGGCTCCGGTGCAGTGTGAACTTTAACGTTGCCTTTTCCAGGTCTCACGAAAGGGGGTTGAATTTTGTCTAGCCTTTATTTTCTTCTGAAAGGCTACATTGGAGATTCAATTTCTACCTAAAGCGAGGCCCTGTATCAAGCAGGTTGATCACCCTGAAAGGGAACTTTACATGCTACTTGTCCTTTTTTCCCCAAGATCATAACTAACATTTCCTCCAGGGGCCAGGTGTCCGATACTGCACTTTGTGTGACATGCATAGAACGTTTCCCAAACCACTCTCCATTAAGCGATTAGAACAGCTGCTTTTGGTGTGAAAGGCCTATGGCCAGAGTCCCAGCAGAGAATGATTCCTCTTCAGTGTGGTGTATGTAGCTATATCATAGCTGCCAACCACTGTTGTAACTCTGAGTGACAATTTTTTAGCAATGGGTGGCTGAGTTATGCAACAGATTCCTTTTCCCCCAAGCTCCCTTTCCCCCCACATCCAAATGACAGAAAATGCAACAGTCCAACTGGGAGATGATAAACGCATGCATTGTGGTGACTAGGGTTGGATGAATATTTTCACTACAAACTGTTTTTTTTTAATGGAAACTTGGGGTTTTCAGCTAAATTATTATTTCCCCCAAAAGCGTCTGCTTTCTGCAGCTCGTTGAGTTTTCATCTCAGTCTTTCCAGCCCATAAGTGAATGTTTTCACTTCTTTGACAAATCATTAAAATTTGCCGGGGGGGGGGGCCGAATATAAATTTTCCTCTCAGCTCTAGTTGTGACAAGATTGTCATGGAGGGGAATGTGTGGAATAAGGCAATTCTGGTGACTGCCCCTATTTGAGGGTCCAAGGTCAATAATGAATCCAGCATGATTCCCAAGCCTTCATTAAAAGCCAAAGGACAGATTCCCTTGACAGAGGACAAGATGGTAGGTCTTGTAAGTTCTCCCCACTTAGCATTACTTCAGCCTTTACTGTTCAGTGCTGTATGTGCTGGTTGGGTCATGATGGGATTCTTATCTACTAGAACCTATCCTGAAGGACGATCCCTCACTCTCACAGACCTTGGGGGACAGGCCAGTCCTCGCTTATAGACAGCTCCCCAACCTGAAGCAAATACTCCCCAGCAACTACACACCACAAAAACACCAGCCCAGGAACCAAACCCTGCAACAAACCCCAGTGCCAACTCTGTCCACATATCTAAGGGACACCATCATAGGACCTAATCACATCAGCCACACCATCAGGGGCTCGTTCACCTGCACATCTACCAATGTGATATATGCTATCATGTGCCAGCAATGCCCCTCTGCTATGTACATTGGCCATACTGGACAGTTTCTACGCAAAAGAATAAATGGACACAAATCTGACATCAGGAATCATAACATTCAAAAACTAGTAGGAGAACATTTCAATCTCCCTGGTCACTCAATAACAGACCTAAAAGTGACAATTCTTCAACAAAAAAACTTCAAAAATAGACTCCAATGTGAAACTGCAGAACTGGGATTAATTTGCAAACTGGACACCAGCAGATTAGGCCTGAATAAAGACTGGGGGTGGTTGGGTCATTACAAAACCTAAACCTAATTTCCCCAATACTAATTTCCCCCTACTGTTACTCACACCTTCTTGTCAACTATCTGACATGGGCCACTCTCTTCACCATTTCAGAAGTTATTTTTCCTCCCCTTGGTATCCTGCTGTCAATTGAATTGTCTCTTTAGACTGACCTCACACTTGGTAAGGCAACTCACATCTTTTCATGTATTTATACCTGATCCTGTATTTTCCACTCCATGCATCTGATGAAGTGGGTTCTAGCCTATGAAAGCTTATGCCCAAATAAATTTGTTAGTCTCTAAGGTGCCACAAATACTCCTCGTTTCTACTGCCACTAGTGTTTACTTCGTCGCCTCCTGCAGAGACTCCCAATGTTCTGAGCCCATCAGCAGAAAGAAGACGTTCAGGCTAATTCTGCCAATGTTCATTACCTTACACCAGTGTTTCTCAATCTTTTCTGCTTGGAAACACCTTATCTGAAGTTAAAAAAAAAATTGCGCTCCCCTTACATTTACTATAAAAGTAAGAGTGAAAAATATATCAAAGTGATAAGCGTAGATCATTTATTTAGTGTGCGTGTGTTTGTTTCAGATGTTGACAGAGAATAACTTACTTTGAAGGGGAGCAAGCTTTTTTTTTTTGCTTTAGATTGTAATATAATTTCTAGCACCTCGCGACTCCCCTGATTGCCTTCCATGAGCCCCTGTGAGGAACACTGTCCTACACTATCTATATCAAACATCACTAGCCATGATAGTGCTCAGTCTCCCACTGCACCTAAGGCCATCTGATATTGCTCACAACCATCCAGAGTCTTTACTAACTGAAATAACTGTGTACCATGGGCAAATTCAGCCAGATTCCTTCCCCTTTTCATTTTGTAAACCTTCCCCTCCACCTTGTGATTTGTTTAGTGCCCTATTTATAGACAGGGCTGTAGAATAGGGGAGCTGTGTCACAAAAAGGAATTCCCAGCCAAGAAGAATTTGCAATTTCAAAAACTACATTCAGTAACACTGATGCCTGAGGAACCTCATCAGTCCAGCCTGCGCTACTTTGAGCAGTGGTTATTCTCAAAGGCTTCTGTTTTCTATTGCTTTGAATGGGTTTTAATGTCTGCCAACACTTGCTTTCTGCACCAGCTAGCCACCTGTTTCTGAAGATCTGGGATGTGATCTTACAGTAATGGTGCAGCAGTAGGTTTCCTATAAGTGTAAACGGAGTATGAACCATAGAATAATAGAAGATTAGGGTTGGAAGAAACCTCATAAAGTCATCTAATCCAACTCCCTGCTCAAAGCAGGACCAAGCCCAACTAAATCATCCCAGCCAGGACTTTGTTAAGCCAGGCCTTAAAAACCTCTAAGGATGGAGATTCAACCACCTCCTTAGCTAACCCATTCCAGTGCTTCACCACCCTCCCAATGAAACAGTTTTTCTTAATATCCAACCTAGACCTCCCCCACTGCAACTTGAGACCATTGCTCCTTGTTCTGTCAAAGAGGTCATGTAAAGTTTAAGTGAGCTCTTGATCATCTTATCCCCTAGGCAGAACACCGTCTACCAAGCTAGCCGGGTCTGGGTCTGATGGTATCTTACAAAGATATGCAGCTGGTTTGTCAGCAGGTAATTAGGAAGTGGATCCAGCATGGTGCAGAGCAAATCCTGTGAGGTGATGAGCTCCCACTGGAGTTGAGGGTGCTCAGCACATCACAGGAAGGGTTCTGCAATGTGTGTAACCCTGAGGCAGCACTTCCAAGCACACACTGTGCTCTGGCTAGCACACAACATAGCTCCGATCTTAGTGTCCCTTTAAGTTCCTGCAAATGGATATTATGACAGAGTCTATCTCCATCTGAAACAGTGAGAAATGGGAGAAATGTATGTAAATGAACCCTGAGAAACAAACCTTTTGCTGCCACTGGAGTTGAGTAACAGAAATCATCAGGTGGCAGCATATTCTTATTAATTTTAGCACCTGACCCTTAAAGTACTCTGCAATAGTGACACCATCTTTATTTTGCCTCTGTGATGTCTTAGCAACTATGTTCAGTTTGCAAGTTAAAAAAATCAAAATCAAAACATATTTTTTGGATTCCTTTTAACTGCCAGTACCGCAGTCTCCCCCCAGGATCTGAAAAACCTAGCTCCTCTCATCCCTCTGATCTGCCGCCAGGATCTGGCTCCCTCTGCTATAGTCGATTTTGTTCTAGGGCCAGCTTCTGTGTTCTGCCAGGCCCCCTGTGAATTCAAACCTTCAGGCCTTTAGCCAAAATTCCCTATATTTGGGGTGGGGGTTTGGAACGCAGGTGAGGCCAGGGTACTTACATATAGAGAGATACAGAAGACCTTAGTGTCAACAGGGGAGGCCGGTGTTAGAAGTGTTTCAACAGTGAGAATGGAGTTGGGGAAAGTTTTGGTAACTAGGACCACAGTTCATCTTCTAGGGACTTTTGGTGGGGGAAGAGGCGCATGCTGGGGCATAGACAAAGTAGGATCCCCTCAAAGCGTGGGGCATTGTGTTGCACCACACTTAGCCCATACTTACCACTGCTTTTCTCTGCCTCTGCTGGGCTAATGGGAGAAAAGTCTTTTGGGTCAGAATAATGAGCAGATATGATCCAGGGGACACAGAAGAAGCAGATCTGCTGAGTAAGACGGGGCCATTTTTAGTCACGTTGCTTTCCTGACCTCAGCTGCACTCAGGGATGGCTCTGTTTTTTGCCGCCCCAAGTACGGCAGTCAGGCTGTCTTCGGTGGCGTTTCTGCCGGTGATCTGCCGGTTCTGCGCCTTCAGCGTACCCGCCGCCGAATTGCTGCCAAAGGTTGCCTGACTGCCGCCTTCACAGTGACTGGCAGGCTGCCCCCCTCATGGCTTGCCACCTCAGGCACGCGCTTGCTGCCTGGGGGCAGATATTTTGCCTGTGGAATGTTCCAAGTACAAATATGAGACCTGACTAAAACTTCAAAGCTTTGCCCTGTACCCATCAGCTGTGAAATTATCCCTGGACTCCTGAATTCTTCACTACAATGTGCATATGCTTATTGGGGCTCTGAAGCAATTAATTTGTTTGGATTTCATCAAGGACTTGGGCAGACATGTTATGTTTCTTAAGGTATATCTACACAGCAAAAAAGACCTACGGCAGCGAGTCTCTGAGCCCTGTTCAACAGACTGCTGCTCGCAGGGCTCATGTTGCAGGGCTAAGCATTGCAGTTAGACGTCCAGAGACACAGCAAAGGGGGAGGGCCTCAGAAGCTCCAGTCCAAGCCCAAACATCTGTACAGCTATTTCTAGCCCCGCAGCACAAGGCTGAGTCAGTTGACCTGAGACTAGCAACTGCGTGTTTTTGCTGTGTAGACATACCCTAGAGGACAACTGCAGAGGCTAGAAATCATCACGGGGGAGCACTAGGAACCAATATATTTAGGTCACCTACACGTTCCAGTACAAATAATTTTCTAACCCTTTTTAAAATTGAGCTCTAAGGCCTGCCTTGTTTACCTCAGGACTTGAAGGACTGGCACGGGGATATTCCTGTCCCTAGGCCTTTTGCACTGTTGAAAATGGCCATGTCTCGCCTGTGTTTTGCTCACTAGAGCACAGTCAGCCTCGTGACTGTCATTTTGGATGTGCAACTTTCCAACTGTAACATGTCATTTGGGGATATGTAACTATTATTTACATAGTGGTAGTCTCCAGAGGCCCAGTTTGAATCGGGGCCCCTTTGTGCGGGGCATTATGCACACAGATATAGACCCTGCCCTGAAGGACTTTAAACTGAATTTGAATCAGAAATTTTCTTCAATGTACCCACCTTTCTACGTTCAAAACTTGCAGGTTTAATGGCTTTCAGGCAGCTTCCAGATTTGCAATCTGCGACTCATTTCTGCTATCTGAATGTCCCTAGCTATGTGAGTGGATTACTTTTGGTTTATTAGTCCTTCCAAACTGGGTCTTGTCTACACAGGACATTACTGCGCGGCAAGCCAGAGTGTGAATCTACAGTGGCCCAGGTTACTGCACAGTAATGTCCCGCATGGACACCATGACTTTCACTGTGTTGCAGCCAAGTGTGCCTTGGCACTTGGTAAGGACAATAAGTCAAAGTGCACTCACCAATGTTCACTGCAGTGTAGCAGTGTCCAGATGGGATATTATTATGCAGCAAGGTAATGTGCTGTAAGTTCATACCCTGGCATGGCAGACAATTACATCCCTCATAGACAAGCCCTTACTCCTGGGACAGAACAACCTGCTACATTCACACTCCTAGAAAGCTTTGCAATGCCCCCTCGCTGGAGGGTGAAGTCCATTGAATGACGCTGAGTCTTGGCCTTGAAGACAGGTGGAACTTTAAGGCCCCACAGTTGTATTATCCTGTTTGATCGTCTTCCCAGGAGTCTGATTTAGCACCTGGTTGTACACTGAACAGGTCCATAACCGTAAAACCATCATGCCCAACTTTTTTCTCATCACCTGCCCTCTTCATTTGGACTCCTGAAACCAGCCCAGATCACATCCTATCTCTGCACTACTTGGTAGTATATAGTGTAACCCGTTGTTCAGAGTGCATTATGTGTGTTTGAGTCCATTGTAGCTGCCAGCTACTGGGCTTGTTACTTTAACTCAAACTGTAAAAGCTTATGTTTTAGCTGTGGAGATCAGAGGTTCAATTCCTGCTCACCACAAAAATGGAAGTAATCACAGTAGCTGCTGAGATGTCTGCAGAGGTTGGCAGCATTTTAAGAGGCAATGTAGCCTATTGGATAAAGTGCTGGACTGTGATTCAGGAAACCTGTGTCCTATTTCTGACTCTGCCACTGGCCTGCAAGGCAACCTTGGGCAAATCACTTCGCCCATCTGTGCCTCAGTTTCCCCACCTGTAAAAAGTGGGGGTAGTGACAGCTTATTTCATTTGATGCTTTGTAATCCACTGATGAAATATGATAGATAAGAGGTAAATATTATTATTATATCAGTCATTTGAAACTGGCTGTGTTTGGAAACATTTTAGTCAGGGCCAGCAGATGCTGTTAAAAAAATCTAACCTTTCTAAATTGTAGGTGTGTTTGGTTAATCTTCTGCTATGGCTTCTTTGTCATTCCCATCATCATTTTTGGGTGGCTTGTGTCCAGTACTGGTTGAATAGAGCAGCAATGAGTAACTTCAACCCATCCTCTAGAACTGGAGTTGAGCAGATAATCCCCAATGAATATTTTGTAGCCTTTTTTCCCCTTTCTGCTCTAGAATCCCCACCAACAGATTGGGTATTAAAATGGTTTGGAGAAGAGCTTCCTGAGTTGCTTGGTGTGTGGAAAGTGCCTGAAATTCTAGCTGCGCTGCTTAGTTCTGACTGGTGTAATGAGGGAGTGGCTTTCTGAGGCCAGGTCTGCACTTCAAACTTACACACATATAAATAGCTCACTCGGGAGTGTGAAAAATCCACATCCCTGAGTGATGCAGTTATAAACCTTGGTGAAGACAGCACTATGGCAGCAGGAGAGCTTTGCCCACCAACATAGCTACCGTCTCTCACAGAGGTGGATTAACTACCCTGCCAGGAGACCATCTCCCATTAGCATAGTAGCATTACAGCAACGTAGCTGTGCCAGGGCTGCTTTTTAAGTGTAGGCCAGCCCCGAGAGTTAGTTTCTGCTTCATGACAGGATGAGCACACAAGCACTTCCAGCTTTTAGTGACATTTAAGGAAAGCCTTTAGTGGCTTTAACAGCTACAGAGGGTCAGTCCAGTTCAGGCTGAGGCTTTGTTCAATGCTGGAACAAAGTGTACCTATAGAGAAGTGAAGAAAAGTGGCGGGGGGTGAGGGGAGGCCAAAACCCCAATGATGCTGCTCCATGATTTGAGTCCCACCTAGTTCAAATAAATGTTTGTTTGAACTAGCTCCAAACATTACTGCAAACATATGTTAGGATTCATTCAACTGCTTTTAAGGAGTTTCTTTAAAGTGCTCCTTAATCAAACACTCTTATCCATGTAAAGTTACTTGACTGTATAAATAATTGCTTCTTTTTTCTACGCTTCTCTCTAAAGGAGGCATTTTAATGCAAAAACTCTAGCTGGAAAGCTACAATTTAAGGGGTTTGGTATTACAGTGGGATAGTGCACAGATAGGGTTGCCAGGCATCTGGTTTTTTATCAGAACATCTGGTCGAAAAAGGACCCTGGCAGCACCAGTCAGCAATGCAGCAGGGTTCCCTGTCTCCCAGAAGCAGTTAGCATGTCCGGCTCCTAGGCACAGGGGAACCGCGGCCAATGGGAGCTGCCAGGGGAGCGCCTGCGGACAGGGGCAGCACGTGGAGCTGCCTGGCTGCGCCTCTGCCTAGGGAGCCAGACATGCTGCTGCTTCCGGGAATCATGTGGAGCCAGGGAGCCTGCCTTAACCCTCCTGCACCACCAGCTGGGAGCTGCCGGAAGTAAGCACCACCTGGCTGGAGCCCGGACTCCAAGCCCCTGCCCCAGGTCGGAACCCCCTCCCACACCCTAACTTCCTCCCAGAGCCCACATCCCAACCCTCTAATCCCCCTTCTGCACCCAAACTCCCTCCTGGAGCATGCACCCCGCACCTTCTCCCACACCCCAACCCCTTGCCCCAGCCCTGAGCCCACTCCTGCACCCCAACCACCTACCCAACCCCCAGCCCTGAGCCCGCTCCTGTCCTGCAAAATCCTCATCCCTAGCCCCAGCCCAGAGCCCACACCCCCAGCCAGAGCCCTCACCATCTAATGCACCCCAACCCCCTGCCCCAGCCCTGAACACGCTCCTGTATGCCAAACCCCTCATCCCCAGCCCCACCCCAGAGCCCTCACCCCCTCCTGCACCCCTGCCCCAGCCCGGAGCCTGCTCCTACATGCTGAACTCCTCAGCTCCAGCCTGGACCCTCCTCCTGCACCCCAAACCCCTCATCTCCAGCCCCACGCCAGAGCACAGACCCCCAGCCAAAGCCTCACCCCATCCTACACCCCAACCTCCTGCCCCAGCCCAGAGCCCCCTCCTCACCCTTGAACCCCCCCATTTCTAGCCCCACCCCAGAGGCCGCATCCCCTTCCCCACCCCAACCCCCTTCTCCAGTGAAAATGAGTGAGGGTGGAGGAAAGCGAGTGATGGAGAGAGGAGGGATGGAGTGAGTGAGGGCAGGGCCTCAGAGAAGGGATGGGGTGGGGCAGGGCATTGGGAAGGAGCGGGGCAGGGCAAGGGTGTTTGGTTTGTATTAATAGAAAATTGGCAACCCTGTGCACAGGTTTTCCATCTCTGCCGACCTTTCTTGAAATCCTGTTTTAAGTCAAGAGTAGAGATGGATCCCTGGTCACAGAGTTCAGATCTTATCTGTCCCAAAGCTCAGGGCAGTTTGGCTTTGGGCTTCCAGTTCAAGTCCATTCTGAGGCCAGGTCCACACTACAAACTTACATCGCTCAGGGGAGTGAAAAATCCATATCCCTGAGCAATTCAGTTATATCTACCTAACCCCGATGTAGACAGTGCTGTGTTGATGCGGGGGGGCTTCTCTTCTCAACATAGCTACTGTCTCTCATGGTGGTAGATTAACTCTGCCAAACTCTCCCGAGGGTATAGTAGCTTCTTCACTGAAGCGCTACAGTGGTGCAGCTGTGCCACTGCAGCTTTTCAAGTGTAGACCATCAATTAGTCAAAAGTGAGAGGGAGTTTGATGCAGCCCCTCCTACTTGCCAGATCTTCACAAAAGAGAACTCTCCCTTTGCGTAGGCCGGAAAGGCAAAACCCTGCAGGTATTAGCTGTACATGGAAATATTCAACAGAGGTCTGAGGCAGCTCCATCCAGATGGATGATCGTGAGACGGACAATCAGGAACTTCTGAGTTTGGTTCCAATGGCTTTGGACCACTCCCATAGCTTCCCAGCTTCAAAAACGGGATAATCAAATTTCAGAGGAGTGTAAGGGAGCTGGCTGCTCAATTCCATTGAGATTTGGGTGCTTAATTCCCTTAGTCTCCTTTGAAATTGCCCCCACCCCCCCAACCTTAACTGTCAGAGGAGCATTGTGAAGAGCAATTAACGTGCTATGAATATGTACAGAGCTATATTTATTTAAAATACCTAACCAATATAAATGCATTTGTCATTTGCTTCAATAGCCTGTGAGCTAGTCAGGACTGGGACTGTGCCTCGTGATGTGTGTGGAGGATGCCCCAGCACATCTGGGGTGTTTTCACACAGATAGTAAGTGCTGACTTATTACACAGGAAGGGAGGATGAGCTCACAGTTATGACACAGGGATGAGTATCGAGGCAAAAGTTCTATTCACCTTGGGCAAACTGCAGCAACCCTGGACCTCTGTTTACTCATCTGTACAATGGGGATAAGAAGACCTATCTCATGGGAGGGCTGTAAGGTAAATGCATTGATGTTTGTAAAGCTTTTGGAGATCCCATGAAGAAGAAGTTATCAAAGTGCAAAGTGGTATTCATTATTATGATTTCTTCCTTATTTAAAAAGGGCCTGAAAATTGTGTGGCAATCCATCTGCATGTGCAGATACTCGCATTTGGTCTGATGGCTTGCATTTGCAAAAGGATGTTCCTACAACTACTGTGGGTGCAATATTGGTTTGGGTGCTGATGCAGGTTAGCAACTTGCACATTAATTGCAGGGCTGCTATGCTCCAGACAACAGCTAAGGCATAGGAAAGCTCTGGCCATGTCTCCTCTCACCCTCTCCTGCTGGGGGACTTCTCTGGGGAGCAGGGGCAGATTCAGCATAGTTGGCTCTGTGCCTGCCAGGGAATGTCCCCTGCAGGTGAACCTGAGACTGCCTTGCCGCCACTTTGCATTGTCACAGAGGTGTTCTAAGTCTGGCTCTGGCACTGATTGGCTGTGTAGCCTTTAAGAACTAGGTATTATTATGAATAATCTATCTGTTTCAGTCTTGCCACCTGTCAAGTGGAGATGATAACACATACAATTTCTACCTCACAGAACTGTTGTGAGGAACAACATAGGTATCTCGAGTGCTTTGTAATCTTGGTGCTTACCACAGGTAGATGGTGCAAGGTGACTGCTGGGTTCTGCCCATCCCCAGAGGCTACAACTTTCACTCTCCAGAGGCTGGTGGTCAGTTGAGCCTAGAGCAGCTCCTTTGTCCTTTCGATCCTTCTCCTCCTACTGGCAGAGACAGCTCTGAGCCTGATGGATGCAGGAATCTTTTGTTCATTTCTACAGTCTGAATAAGGGGAACTCTTACCCAGCTGTCTGGTTCCCAGGACTTCTCAGCACTTTACAGTCTCTACTAAACTCCACAAGTACAAAAGGACAATAACAAAGGGGGACAAGCCTATGTGGAAGTAATGATGGGGAGATCTTCACAGCCCCCTAGGCCTAACTCGTGTAGGCTTGTGCCCTGCAGTGTATATGCCAAAGAAAGACCACCCCCCAATTAAATGCACTTCACTAACAAGTTTAACTTACCCACCAAAGTCCTGCAGGTTTAGGGAGCAGTGGTGCTGCCTTTGTCTCAGTTCCATGCTGCAGAGACTGCATCCCTGTTGCATCTGATCAGGAGCATGGGGAATAATGCAACAAAGGGAACATTCTCTCTTCCATGCACCTCTATTTTATAGGCTACATGGAGATTTGGTTTCCTTCTACTTTCACCTGCACCCAGGAGGCAAATAATCTGGTAGGGGCCTAAGTTGTCTTCTTTTCACTAAGGAGAAGAGGGACATCAATGCTCTGTAGTTTTGTAAGGGACTTGTCACTTGATGATCACAGAAGAGGTGTGGATGCAGAACCAGAATAGAGGAGAGGTCAGGGCTCAGCATAGGTAGTGGCAATGTGGTGCTTAAGTAATGGTGTGCAAGCACATGGTGTGTCCTCTTCATGGCTTTAAAAAGACCCATTTGTTCACTATAAAGACAGAGGCATGGGACCCATTTCAGAGGTGATGTGTGAGGTGATGCAAGTTAGACTGGCTAAGGGTACAGCTGCACTAGAAACACTAGCGCTGTAGGGTAGACACTTACTGCAGCAATGGAAGGTGTTTTTCTTCATCTGTAGTAAATCCATCTCTCCGAGAGGCAGTAACTAGAGCGAAAGAAGAATTCTTCCATCAATCTACCACTGTCTACGCTGGGGCTTAGGTCGGCATAACTAAATCTCTCAAAGGAGTGATTTTTTGGGAGGTTCACCTAACTTTCTAGTATAGATCAGCCCTTAGAGTCACCTAAGGCCTGAACCATAGTCAATTGGAGTCTTTCTGTTGACTTCAATTTGGATCAGGCCCTTTGACTCCCTTAGACCTACATACACCACGCTACAGATGTATACAGAGGTCTAAGATGTTGTCATTTACACACTACAGAACAGGAAGAAGGTGCAAGTTAACTAGGGAGAGGCTATTTAACTTGCACATTCTCACATCAGCCTGTTATTTGCTTTTGCTGCTATTCTTCTGTCTTCTAGTCCTTTAACATGTAGCTTACGCCAGCTTTGACTCAGTTAGACTCCCGTACACTCACTTAGGGCTTGTCTACATGGGGACACTCAGTAAAGTTAATCTGAATTAACTACAGGTATGAATGTGAAGTGGAGTAGTTAAACTGCATTAAGCCCTTGTGTGGATACTCTCATTTAGAATGAAAATGGGTTTTTAGTGCTGACTGGTGAAGGTATGTGTTACATGTCCGTAAGTGAGTGTGAATCTAAAAGTGGCTATGTTGCTGTACTCTGTGCATTAATGGGGTTGGAAGAAGATGTAAATCACAGCAGCTTGGACTCACTCCTACATTTGACCCAATGCAATGGATGATTACCATAGTTAGAATTAAATTTTATCGTGACAATAACTTGGGAATCCCTTGAACTGTAGTTCTTGGAAGGTTAATTTATTTGCACGGCCTCTACACCATTATTTCAGATCACACAGTGAGTTCTGCTCAGTGCAGGACCAGACTTACTCTACTGAACTTAGAAATAGTCCTTGGGAAGAGAGTTGATTTAGGGAAAAGCTCTGCAGTCAGCCATGCCGAAAGAACACAGATCTGATAAACTGTTTACACTATCACTTCTGGTTTTATGTTATGTGTTTTTTCTTGGCTTGTCTTGGAATTAATAAATTCATCTCCTACAAAGCCTGTAGGGTAACTCACTCACGCTCGCACACATATAAAATGAGTGTTGACTGCATGCCTTGACATTCAGCCCCAACTAGATCTAATGTCCTGTCTTCTTGTTTGTGTTTGGGGGAAGGATGACGGTATGTTCCTGGATATGATCTGGGAGTGAGAAGTGTATTGAGATCCCTTCTGTCTTTCATTATCTGCTGGCTGAGCAACACTGTTATCTCCATTTGATTATTTAAGGCTGCTCCTGGCAGAGTTACGTTGTTTGTATATCAGGAGTAATGCTGCCAGATGGTTACTGCCAGTCTAATTATTGTGAGGGCACTCAGAGCTTGTGTGTGGGCATTGCTTTTCTAATGTCGAGCCTAAAGAATAAGGGAACCTATCCCCACTTCAGTGCTGACTCGCTGCAGCAGGGATAGCCATTCCATTACACCTCCCTGCCAAGACAAATAAACTGGCCTTTACACCCCAATGATTGCAAAGCTGGGGGAATTGGTTTTCCTCTCTGATCAATATGAGACCAGGGCCAACAGTGACACTCAGATGGAACCAAATATCAGGCTTGGGGAGTAAAGCAGAGCAGATAAAGGAACAGAATGCAAAGGAGATCTGTCCCATACACTTGGTGCAGGCAGGAGGGAGACATAATGGCTCTTTTCTATTTCATAGGCAAGAGCTCTCTTGTTCTAACTGCTTTTTAACTCTGGTATATGTGGCCAATAGCCATTATCTGTCTGTGTTAAGGCCTGATGCCGGTACACTGGGAGTATTTCTATTGACTTCAGTGAGAGTTGGAGCAAGCCCTTAGTAATCAACCTCCCACTTCTGTTTTTTTCTACAACAGTTTTTGTAATTTTATTTCTTATTCCGTTGTTAGAGATACAGCAATGTAATACATCAGTCGCCGTTCCCTATTTGTGTGATTAAAACAAATAAAAGACTGATCCTGCTTCCTTTAAAATTGAGAGGCGTTGTGCCATTGGATTCAATGGGAATGTGAGAGGAGCTAGTGATATTTGCTACTTGTCACTGAGGGCCGGCCCGATGTTTTACCCAGTGAACAGCCAGGTTGCAGACCAGCCTCCCTTTTAGCAGGAACAATTCACAACTATGATATTTGTGCTTGTAACTTTGAAAGTGTCGGAACTAATCACAATACCTGTGCCTGTAACTACTCGATTTTTCACCATGCAGAGGCTGTAAAAAGTTCAGGCTTACATACAACCATTTCCAGGTCACACAATCAAAGATTGTCAATCATAGGCTCCTCTACAGCTCACCGGGCAATAAGAGCAGTCATCTTTCGCTACCAAGCCAAATCATTCCATGTGTCTGTAATTACACAGATATAATGAGCCACTGAACGTAACTGTTCCGACTGATCAGAGTGCTATGCTCATTACGCTGTTCATGTCATAACAAACCATCAAATTTGGGACAGAACAAATATACACCTATACGTGCTATGTATGCGCACACACGCATCAAGAGGTTTGCATGCCTGACCCAGGTGCATGCTGAAACACATGCCTCCTCTTGTGCACTTATTTCTGAAAACCCAGCCATCAGTATATCCTGCTGGCTTCTTCATAAGAAGAGCCTCAGAGGGTATATTAAGGTTTCGGGATGAGGAAAGACCCTCCTTCCTGGCCAAAAGACATTCAGCTCTGATGGACTGAGATCTGTCATGCTTCATACACCCAGGAAGAGCATTGGGCTGTCAGCTGGGAATCATGGAGTGTGTTTTCTTTCTGAAGTTCATGAATGGGAGAGCGGTGCATATGCTCATGTGTACCTTTGATTTCAGTTCCACTTGAAGTTCTGATTTGCTCTTCAAGGAAGAAGTGGCAATTTTTATTTTCGACAAGCCAAAGCTCTTTTCTTCCAATCTATGGTTTTTTTCAGTGAACTACACCAAAGCTTGAAATTGACACAGTCTGTCTGATTAAAGTGCATTTTGTAAAACTTCTCAGGTCAGATTTTCCAGAGAGGTGTCTTTGACATCAGCAAGAAGATAGCAGTGAATAACCAACTTGAGCAGTAGCAGTCAGTAAACTAATACCAGCCACACCATCTGGGTGCCAGATAGCTTGTCAGCCCTTTGCTAACTGATGCACTGGTCTATTGATTCTTCCTATCAGCTGTGATACACTAACCACTTTAGAAGGGCTCCAGCAGCATTCATATCAGAAGGAGACAGTTTCTTACAGCAAGATATAAACCTTAATCCATGCAATACAGAGAGCAAGCTAGGGAAGGGAATGGATCCACTTGCAAGCCCGAATGGCGTTTTCTATTAATATTTTTGCAGTGCTGTTTATGGTGAAGTCAGTCCTGAAAAAACAGCAATCTTCCTCCTGTTGCTGCTTTAATTTTGTGAACCCGACTAAAACTTTATCCTATGGCATAGAGACAGGGCTCAGATTTCTAGTTGTCCCGTAGTTTATTCCCTGCCAGAATCCAGATGTAGGACGGAGAGCCAAAAGAAGGCGCACAGGTGAAAATAACAGGGCAATGAAGTTAGGGTGACCAGACAGCAAGTGTGAAAAACTTGGGATGGGGGTGGGAGGTAATAGGAGCCTATATAAGAAAAAGACCCAGTAATCGGGAACTGTCCCTATAAAATCGGGACATCTGGTCACCCTAAATGAAGTTGAACAAATGTGAAATTCTTTTCTTCAGTTCACGGAAGGGCAGATTCTCAGCTATACTGGTGTAAATCCAGTGAAATCAGTGAATTTACCATAAAACAGCCATGTCATTGAGGTTCAGCTCTAGCACATACCCTCATTTCAGGGGCTCTGTATTCGTCTGTGCTGTCTGCCTAGCTAAACAGAATCAGACTGAACAGTTGAATCTAAACAGGACCGGCCCTGAAGGGTTCTCAATCTAACTAGATAAGACAGACAAAGGGTGGGTGAGGAAGTGACTTTCCCAAGGTCACACAGAAGGCAGTGACAGGGTCAAGAGTAGACCCTAGGTCTCCCGAGTCCCAGTCCAGTGCCATATCTACTAAAAACATCTTGCTAGCTGCAGCTCTTCATGCGCCGCTTTAGGACAACGGAGAGGATGGAATGGTGCAACCATGTGTTGAGCATATGGTGGCGGGATTGGGTTGAGTTTTTGGTTCTTTCACCCAATAGTTCTAGTGAGCAATGGGAGACAAGTTAGGCAAATCATGCATTCGGTGTAAAACCTGAATGGAGACTTTGGCAGAGCTAAGGCAGAGAAGCTCTCACATGCATGGACCAACTGGCAGTCAAATATGCTGATCTCTTGACAAACGGGTGTGTGTGGTCACCACTGAAGTTTTGCATTAATGTGAGTTTGAAGTCAGAGTATCTTCTGCTTTTTGCTCTCTCTAGGGGATGAAAGTGAGACCCTTACTGTTGGAGAGTGTGGTAGGCAACGTGAGGATGGCAAGGAATGCAGAAGACTTTTCCATTAACTTCAGATTTCCATGCTGTAAAGATTTTGGGAGGTAGGATGTGGCCTGCTGCTGATTCACTGACTGGAATGTATGTTTGTACTACATGAAGATATGATACTTTGGACCAAATACAGCCATGGTGCACAGTGATACATTGAAGTAAATAGGAGCGGTGCCCTCTTATGCCAGGGCTGCGTTGGGCTCTCTGCTTATATACTCTGCATTCACACATGAAGAAATGGCACTATTTAACCTTGTTTTAAAAAAAAGTAGCAGGTATTAATTGAAAAAGAGAGTCAATTTTCCATACCCCGGGCCCATTCTGGGCTTCCTTACTCTGGTTTTAGTCACTTCCAGCTCAGGCCAGACTCCCTGTGAAGTGGATGGAATTTGTCTCAGTAAGGACTGAATAAAATCAGGGGGTGAAACTCAGAATTTGTCCCACTGCTTGTGGGACCTCTTCTTGGGAAAAACATAGTGATTGATTTCAATCTTCCAGCCAATTTCATCCCAATGTAAACCCAGTGGACTTACTCCTGACTTGCCCTGGTGTACATGAGAACAGAATCCAGCCTTGAGAAACCAGCCCCTGGAGGCAGAGTAAAGCTGCCAAGATCAAGAAAAGGTTGTAGAACTGTGTGTCACCCAGGAAGTGCAGGGTGGCAGAGAAGAAATATCACAGGGATCTAGAGGAAAGAGTGTGGAAGTACAGCAGCTGGGGTGATGGAGACAAAGTGGGCAGGAATGTCGGAGAGTGCTGGTGGGAAGGTTCTGGAGGAGTGAGGCATTTGATGCACAGGTGCCGCCCTCGCTCCGCCTCTTTCCGCTCTTGCTCCACCTCCTCCTCTGAGCACCCCACCCTTGCTTTTCCTCTTCCTGCCCCCTCACCCTCAGCACCTCCTGCCCGCTGCTAACTAGCTTATCAGTGGGGAACTGGGGGGAGTGGGAGGAGCTGATCGGTGGGGCCCACCAGTGGGTGCTGAGCACCCACTAGTTTTTTTCCATGGGTGCTCCAGCCCCGGTGCATCCACAAAATCGGTGCCTATGATACATTGAGCTAGAAGCTGACTAGGGCATTGATCAGAAATCAATTTGGCGAGTGCAGGGCCATCAGACAAAACTGGTTCACCACAACAACTCTAAATCTGCACCAAATGCAGCCACATGGCTCTTTATCCTTCCTTATGTGTTGCCGATGCTTCTGGACTGAGTAAGTCCGGACAGTGTAGAAATGATCCCCACCACAGGAATGAGGAGCATCCCAGCATGCTTGCCCAGAGGTGGCGGGGGCTAACTGGGCCACAAAACGGCAGATGAAATTCAGCACTGATAAGTGTAAAGTAATGCACAATGGAAAAAATAAGCCCAACTATACAGATATAATGGTGGGGTCTAAATTAGCTGTTACCACCCAAGAAAGAGATCTTGGCGTCATCGTGGATAGTTCTCTGAAAACTTCAGCTCAATGCGCAGCAGCAAAGAAGGCTAACAGAATGTTTAATATCAGGAAAGGGACAGAAACTAAGGCAGAAAATGTCATAATGTGACTGTATGACTCCATGGTGCACCCACCCCTTGAATGCTGTGTCCAGTTCCAGTTTCCCCCATCTCAAAAAGGATACAGAGGAAGTGGAAAAGCTTCAGAGAAGGTCAACAAAAGCGATCAAGGGATGGAATGGCTTCCACACGAGGAGAGCCTAAAACAATCAGGGCTGTTCATCTTGGAAAAGAGATGGTTAAAGTGGGATCTGATAGAGGTCTATAAAATCATGAATGGTGTGGATTGTGCGAGAATAGAGAAGTGTTATTTACCCTTTCCTACAATTTGAAAAACAAGGGTCACTGATGAAATTAATAGGCAGTAGTTTAATAAAAAATAGATTAAATACTTTTTCAGACAATGCACAACCAGCCTGTGGAACTCATTACTGTGGGATGTTGTGAAGGCCAAAAGTATAACTGGGTTCAAAAAAGAACTAGATAAATTCGTGGAGAAAAGGCTCATCAATGGCTATTAGCCAAGATGGTTAAGGATTCAACCCTATGTTTGGGATAACCCTAAATCTCTTACTACTAGGAGCCAGGAATAGAAGACTGGGGTGGATCACTCCATAATTGCCTTGTTCTGTACATTTCCCCTGAAACTCTGGTGCGGGCTACTGTCAGAGACAGGATACTGGGCAAGATGGACCATAGTCTGACCCAGTATGACAGCTCTTATGCTTTTATATAGGGGAGTCTACCTGAAACCTGAAGCTGGATTTAGCCATTTCGGTGGTGCTTCATGTACTAGTCACCCCACCTTGGATTTGCCAATTGCACATAAAACAGCAGCACAAGGGGTTAATGACGCTGAGTGAGATCTGGTGCTAAGGAATCAGCCAGCCCACCTCACAGTGCAATGACTGGTAGCTCTGATGTCCAGGCAATGTCCTACCCCACTAGAAGCGTCCGGTTTCACCGCTTGACACCTTAGCATGACCTGTTCCTGCACATTATTCTATTTCATGCTGCTGCTAAAAATAATTAAAAGAAAAGACACCAGCCTGAGACAGGGGAAGGGGAGAGGGATGCCCCTGTGTTTGGATGGGGGAAATCTGACTCCTGCAGCTGGTGAGAGTCCATCAGTCACACCAGCAGCATGTGTGAGAAAGCTTCAGTCTCACCCATGGGAATATCTTTGGCTTTGGCTTAGGCTCTGTTTCTGTCTTCAGTCACCCTGCAAATGCCTCTTGCTAGCCTTGACTTTTCTACTTGCCTCTGTATTTTTAGCTGCACATCACCCTGTCTCCAAACTTGGAGGGACATTAGATTAAGAAGCTGGTTTAGAGAGTAGATAATATTACCTTTACAAATGGGCAGAGCTCAACTCTCATCCCCTGGTGAAAGTCTGGAGTACATCACAGGAGTTCATATTTCTCAGGGTAGGGTGACCAGATGTCCCAATAAAATCGGTACTGTCCCAATTTTGAGGAGTTTGTCCCATGTCCTGACCAGAGTACGGTCGGGACGCCATTTGTCCCAATATTTTGTTTCCTGGTCTTCAGTGGCAATTCAGTGGAGAGTCCTTCAGTCACGGACGGTCTTCAGCAGTATTTCGGCAGTGGGTGCTTCTGTCTTTGGCGACAAGGTTTATTACTCCCCGCCGAAATACCGCTGAAGACCATCCGCGACTGAAAGGTTCTCTGCCAAATTGCTGCTGAGCTCCCAGACGGGTGAGTGTAAGCCCCCCACCTTTCCCCCACTGAGGCAGTCCCGATATTTTCCCCTTAACATCTGGTAACCCTGTCTGGTGATCATTTTGTATTGAAGAAGTTGGATTTGATTGAACTGAAGTTTCAGGGCTTTTTGTCCTCTGTGTAGTGAGACTGAGGTCAAACCAGCTAAGGACCCACAAGAAACCTACCCTGTGGCTTTGGGGTACCAGGCTGCACATGATGGGGATTTTAAATCAGGCTACTTGCCAAAATCTGACATGCTGAATGAAATTGGAACTGGGCTATTAGATTAGGAAGACACTTTCACCACAGAAACTAACTCCGTTCTCCTCACTCTGTCATGATGAATGTGTCCCACCACTCCAGGTCAAAGATGTAGTCAAAGGGGAGTAACCAGACCGGTGTTAAATTTTCACAAATTCATGGGTAGCTCACTACATTGTACAGAATTTTAAAGACATGATCTTCTTTCAAATGGCTGCAACTGCAATTTCACCTGAAGTTGTTGGAGCCAAATTTCTACACCAGTAGGAGAATTTTTTGCTGTAATGCCTCCTTCATATTTATAAATTGGGCAGTAGGTAGTGATATGTTCAATGGTCTGTCATGGGGAACCACACTCGCACACCAGGGAGTTCTTGATTTTCCATTTGTGCATTCGATGTCCTCATCTACCATGGTTGGTTTGGATTTGGTTCAGACTTCACCAAGATGATCGTGGAAGGTCAAACCCAGAAACCGTCTATGTGGGATCCAGCACAAGGTGCTTATTTTTAAAGTCCTGTTTAGCCCAATCTGCTTTCCAAGCCTCCTTCTGATTGTATTCTGATTGCATGAGGCTAAATGAATGTTCCCAGAAAGGCTTGTGGGACTTAAGACGTTGCAGGGGGGCGTTGTCAAGATCTTGGTGGATAGCAAGACAACTATTTCCTTGAATTCACTGAGCTTTGCGGAATGTTGCAGCAGTTTGGCATATCAGCAGGGGAGTGCTGTTAGACAAAACAGGTAGCCATGGTGTTGGAGTTGATTTAACGATTCTTGTGATGCGCTACATCACTGTATTCAACTTGGTGTCAACAAGTTGCGTGGGGCTGCATCTGCTCCATACCAGTGCACATTATTCAGCTACTGAATATACAAGTGCTATGGCAGATGTTCGCAATGCTGATGCACCCCAGGTTGTACCTGCCAGTTTCTGGATTATGTTGGATTATGATAGATTGTTAGACCTTTCCTCGCACTGAATAGTACTTTACACCATGAGTATTTTTTCACATTGATTTCAATGTAGAGTGAGTCCTGGTCTGCACTACAGAATAATCCACATCCCTGAGTGACATAGTTATACCGACCTAACCCCCCACATAGACAGAACTATGTCTGTGCGAGAGCTACCGCCTCTCGCAGAGGTGGATTAACTAAACCGATGGGAGAAGCTCTCTCTCATCATCTCAGAGTGTCTTCATTAAAGCACTACAGCAGCGCAGCTGTGCCATTGCAGCATTTTAAGTGTAGACCTGCCCTAAGTGTCACTACCTTGTCTTGTCTGGACAGAGACCATTCTGTTTTGATTGGATCCAACTACTAAATCCCACAGGTCTAGGCAGTGACTGATGACTGTTCTTAGCACTGGGCATCTCTCAGGCACACTGCCAGGTATAGTGGGACCCCTGCAGTCCAGCTGCCTTGACTCCAGAACCAGTGCCTCGGTGCTCCTGAGACATGGGTTGCTTAGGCACTTTCTCCCAGTGTCCAACTGGTGGTGGGAGCTCTGGTTTCTTTGTTCCTGAAGAGTTAAACCATGTTCAATCAAGCAGGGGACACTGTCTTAGCAAAGAAATGCTTAAACGCGCACACTTTGGTCTTAAAAAATCCCAGGAGACCTACAGCTCTATGGAAAACAACAAACTCCTGAACACAAGCCCTCCTGTGAGTCCTGAGATCTGGTCAGTGTCCTTAGCCCAGCCAGGGTCTCTTCTGCCTTCATTCTCCCCAGCAACTTCTGCTCAAAAGTGGCAATGGAATAGCCCCCCTCTTTAAAGAAAGGCTCTTCTCTGTAGTCAGAAGGAGAAACTGCAGCTCTTCCAGCCATAAGCTTGGACTGACAAATTCCAACCCCCTCCTCACAGACACCTTACTAGTGCAGATAGTTCATTCCAAGGCCCTAGTGGTACAAAGCCCACGGTTCCAATTGGAAAGTCCTGCAACGGTGATGTCCAGTGATGACTCTCTCATTGTTAGCCCTCTTCCAGGACTCCCACCCTCTAGCACGAGTCCACGCTGTCTAGCATAGACTGCCCGTGTCAAGGGTTGACGGGTTTTCAATGCTGCTTGGGTGCCCTGAAGCAAGGAGAAGGTTATAATGCAAAGTGAAGGTTACAGTCACAACATGGCATTCTCAAAATGGAGTTCACAAAACAACCTGGTGTTCACAATTTTACTCGCACATACTCCCAGTCAGTCACAGTCAAGTTATGCTCAGCACATATTAGTACCACAATGTAGCCAGTCCCTTCAAGTGCATACTAGGTTCTTACCATATAGGGTGACCAGATGTCCTGACTTTATAGGGACAATCCAGATATGTGGGGCTTTTCTTACATAGGTGCCTATTACCCCCCACTCTCTGTCCCAATTTTTCACACTTGCTATCTGGTCACCCTATTACCATATCCAAGCTGATATAGGCAATACTCAATGTACATGACAATTCTGGACTAACTGCTCACCTAAGCTTCTTACAGTACCTCATAGTCCCTTGTTATTTGTTCCCTTTTTTATGTAATTTTATAGAGAGTAGACCTGATTCTGATCTCACTTAAACCAGCTTTACACCAGTATAAAGTCAACTGACTTCAACAGAATCACTCCTGATGTACATCATCCTAATCAAGTGTAGTATGTTCAGTCTGCCCTGCTGCACATTGGGAAATTCTGCAGCTCTCTCGCACCACGTTGATTTCACTCTTGATTCACAGCAGTAGAAGTCACAGTGGAATAAGACTGTGTGTTCAGAAACCCCCTGGGATCCCACTTCCCTTTGCGGTATTGTGAAGGAACGGGATTAAAAGCTACAGAAGGAATCCAGGTTTAAGGCATCCAGGCATTTTCTTTGCCTTTGCCCCTTTCATGTAATCGTCACTTGCATATTTACTGAGCTGTATTTAATCGGGAACATGCCCACTTTTATTCCTAAATATGTGTTCTTTCTAGTGACTCCTCACCACCTGAGTACTTCCCACTCACTAATGGATTTTAGCTTCAATCCACGTGAGGTAAGGTCTGAGGTCTCAGTCCATCCTTCCTCACTCCCGGTCCTCCTGCAATAAGGTCCCGATTCAGGAAGGCATTTAAGCCCGTACTTCAATTTAAGCATGTGAATTGACTTTAATAGCACAGGCTACTGACTTCTGTTGACTTGAACAGCACATGCTCAAGGTTAAGCACACTTAAGTACTTTGCTGGATTGAGGCCTAAAAGCATATTTATTTCAAATAAGCAGTAAAAGAGGCTATGCAGCGCTTGGAGCCTGGCAAGTCCCTGCATCCCCACTGAGTAAATGCTGGCATAAGACGACCCTAGAATTGCAACTGCGCCGTGATATTTGCTATTGTAGACTAAGTGTCCTGCATTCAGTTATTTGTGCTGGACTGACGTAGGGCGGTGTAAGATTGTATGACTGCCGTCTCCCTTGGGAGCACCGCACAAAGGTCACATCTCCCGCAGGCTTGAGTCTTCACTTCCAGAAAGCTAGTCAGAATATGCATTCATGTATTTTAAATGTCCACGCTATGTCAAGTGTCTTAGTGTGTGACACGTGTTGTGTAGGGGAGGGGATGTGCACATGTTTGCAGAGTCCTGTTCTGTAGGATGTAGTGGCATGACAAGCTAGATAAGTGTTGCCAAAGTGTAAGAAAAGACAGACCTCTCGGTATCTGCCTGGGGTGGGGAGGGGAATTATCTAGGATGGTGTTACACACTGTGTCTGGGGCATCCTCACAGTGCCAGCATACATGGGATTAAATGCACCCTGGATGAAGAGGCAGGTGATTTGTGGGAGTTGGGAAGGGGGAGTACTATTGGGCAGGTGTTGCAATTACCTTACTCGCATACCCAGGAGATTCCTGTTTGGAAATAAGCTTCCCTCTGTTGGCCTCTTTGAGGAGCTGAGAAGGTGAAACAAGCTGGGGAATCTGGTGAGAGAACTGGTTGCAAGGGCTTGGGTTCTGGACTTCAGTTTCCAGGCCTGGGTGGGAAAGGAAAGAGGGAAGCATTTATCATTTTTCCCCACCCAAAATACAGCTGGGGGAAGCCAGTCAGTGCAAACACTTGTGCAATTGTTAGCTTTCACCTCTCCAGTCAGAGCTGGCTTTTAATTAAAAGAAGATTTTTTTCCCCCATGGGCAAATGCATGGCTCCTTAATGAGGTGCCGCTGCTAGATTTGCACGGGCCATAGTATCTGACCTTCCTGTGCAGGCAGTGCTAGCCGAGCTAATAATTTCATATCCAGGTGCTGATTTGAACAGCTGAGGCATTTTGCATTTTTTTAATGTCTGTCTAACTGAGCCGGAATTAATGAAAACTGGACTCACATGACGAGGAGTGTATTGAACGGTAGGGAGTGACGGAACAGTTCCACGGCACGGTGACAACAGGCGCTGTCATGGGTGCGGACATTGACCTTTATCTAAACAGAACTCTGTAACAGAGAAGAATATTTAACAATAATTAATGTCACATCGGCATGGGGCACAAAATGGCTGCATCAAGCCAGTGACAATTCCACCGCAAATTACTCAGAGAAATGTCAGCCTCTTCATATCTCCACCTTGCTTTGTGCTGAGGGCTCCAGAATTAAAATAAGGAGGGGGTTGGGAAAAAGCTATTAAAAAGATTTAGTGAACAGAGAAAATTTACATGTACAGTGACAGAATAAGCGAAACAATGGCAGGCCTGGATGGGAATTGTTTAAAATCAAGCATTAAATGGAGTTGATAATCGGGTCAAGGGATAAATGCATATAAGCCAATTATCTCCACTGTTATACTTTTGACAAGTGGATTGGGTTTTTCCCCCTCCACTCTGTATGGTCTTGGTGTAATAAACTTTAGCACATGGTCCCTTGCATCAGTGCAGAGTTCTCAGGTTTGGTGCTGTACAGATTTTCTAGATTGGAAGAATCAGTATGCGAATGGGCAGGGAAGCACTTCTCGTGCCACTTATAGAATGAGGTCATCTCCCTTCCTTCCAGGCAAATGTTCCAGGGTATCTAGGGGAATTAGGAGCCTGTATTGTGGTCTGGTGATGGTATGAATTTGAGCAATCCACTATATTATAGTTGTCCCCTGAAAGCGTGTTTTCCTGTCTAGAAAAGAGGGCATTAGAAGACTGTTTTCCATCAGCCAAAGTATTCAGTGTTTGTCTGGGGCGGATATTTTAAAGTGCTTGGTTCAGATTCTAATGGGATGTTTGAGTTTATGCTGCAGACTAAATGAGAGTCTGAAGTTCCTAATTTGATTTTAAAAAACAATTATGGGCCATGTGCATCCTTTCACCAGTGCCTCGGTGAAGATTTCATCAGCTCAAATGAGAAACTAGACAATGATTTAACACCTCTCTTGCTGGGCACCTGCTGCTCCCCGCCATGCTGCCACCAGCTAGTAACATTTCAGTGAAGGCCATGGGATGGCAGGGCTCACCTGTCCAGCACAGCTATTGCAATAGGTGTATTGTACCTGGGCCTTGCAGTAGCACAGCTGGTGCATTGAATGGAGCAGCTGCTGTGCTGCATTTGGAACATTCAGCAGCATTTAAGTGGCTGTGAAGCTTCCCTGAAGCTTGGGGGAGAAAGCAGGGATGTGTTATTAGAATTCAGGGGAAGAAGTGTCCCTGCACTCAGTGTAATAATAATAGTACTTAGCACTTATGGAGGGCTTTTCATGTACAAAGTGCTTTTTGGCATTGGACCCAATTCCCCAGTTCCCTGCATCTTACGCAGCCACTTACACCAGTGCAAAGGGAGTGTTAAAATGCTACCTTATCAGAGTGGTAGCAGTTACATGGACTTTGCCCTCACTTTGCCTGGTGTAATTGACTACACAAGGTGCAAGGCAACAGTCGGTCTTGCCCCTTGATTTCAGTGGGAATGAGGGTGCTCTGCATTTCTGAAAATCAGGCCACTTCTATTTCTTTTGGCACCCAGCTTTGAAGACTTTCACCTAAGTGACTTGCTTCAGAACCCTGGGGAGTTAGTGTTAGTGGTGAGATTAGGATCCAGTTCTTCTCGTTATCCCTTGCTCAGCCTGCTAGACAGTAAGCTAAGGATGCAGGTTCTACCAGAGCGACTGCCCTTTTTCTCAGGAGGACTTGCTTTTTACAGTGGCTATTTGGAATTAGGTACCAGATGGTATCCTGGCATGGAGGGCACCCATGTAAGATGGCGGCATAGCTCACATCTGGAAGGGATCAGTCCAGATAGGTTTTGTAACAGAACAATATGCCATAGCTGCTGCATGAAAAAGTCCAAAGCCTGAACTTTAGCACAAACCTTCCCTGCACTGACGCCAAGAAGCATGTGGCTGAGATCCTGCAGGAGTTGATATCTCTGGGCTTTGAGGAAGAAACAGAAAGCACGGTAGCGAGTTGTTGGGGAGAACCAACTGAATGTGAGAGTTGGGTAGGCAGCTACAAAGGGATAGAAGATGAAAGACTTATTAAGCAGTGCAGGCACAGAGTCTGATCCAGAGGGGTGCAGAACCTCTTCCATCAGGAGTTAAGGGCATCCAGCACCTTGAAGAGTCAGACATATATCTGACTTTTCTGTGCTTTGCTTATAATGAGAAAACCCTGAGGCCAGGCTGTTCTCCTGCCCTATTCCTGTGTGAGAAAGCTGAGGCAGAGCCACTGTGTCCCTTCCCAGCCTCACCTTTCTCCTCCTATACAGTAATTTCACTGTGTGTGATGCTTTGTTCTGCACATACGTTTGTTTAATTCAACAGCCCAGTTGCCCGTTAGAATCCGGGTCAGTTGCAATTATTTATAAATCCCTGTTGGAGCAATTATTATTTCTCTTCACAAAGGAAAACCCATTCCAGGTGGATTTTCAGGCTTTAATTTGAGGAGAGCAATAGGTTCTTTTCATTCTTTGTGCTGTAGCAATTAAATAACACTGCTTGCCCTGAAGGATCCTAATGGGCTTTACAAAGCAGGAGCTCGATTTCTGCACAAAGCCGGGGGCAGCATGGAGCTGGATTGCTCCAGCAAGCTCTCCAGGAGGCATGGAATGCCCACAGTGTCTCCAGCAGCACCCAGCTGCTGTTGCTGCTGCAGAGTGACCTTCCTTCCTTCCGGTCAGCAATCCCGGCTGTTTGGAGGTTGGCTCATGACCTCACCTCTCCTTGACCCTTTTGGGTTCCTAAAGCTAATAGCCAGGAGTAGCCCCTGTGCTCAGGGGAGTGTAACTGTAATTCTGGTCATTCCCTGCTCAAGGTGCACAGGCGACTTGAAAGGCTCCTCACACCCTCCTCCCCTTTGTGCACTGTCTGGCTTTGTATCTCCTTTTAACTCCTTGCCCACCTACAGTGAGATTCCCAACAGATCTCCACTCCCATGTGGGTACCTAAATCAGGGCATTGGCAGAGCACTTTTGAAATCGTGGCTCTCATTTAGGCACTCCAGTCCTGTGCACCCCGCTCTGCCTATGTGCCCCACCTGCTGTAGAGGCTGCTCAGAGGCTCTCTGCACTGGGAGGATTCCTGGAGGGGCTTCATACCTGCCCCACAGTGGAGCTTGCACAAAGGGGCCATGGTGCAATGTTGTGTATGCCCCTTAGTCTGCCAAGGTTGCCAAGCCAGCACCTTACACCAGCGCTAAGGGCATGTCTACACTGCATTCCGAGGGACGATTGCAGCATGCATAGATGTATCTGCACAGGCTTTGATCTATGCTAAAAACAGCACTGAAGCTGTGGCAGCACAGACTAGACGCCCGAGTACATACCAGGACCTGGGGCAGGCCTGTACCCTGGCAGCTAGCCCATGCTGCCATGGCTTCACTGCAGGCACTGTTTTTAGCAAGGTAGCACAGCTTGAAGCTAGCTTGGGTATGTCTACACATGCTGCCCCAACTCCTCCAGTATCAATGCAGACATCCCCTAAAACCAGTCAGCAACTGGTTAGAAGAACATTGCCACAGTGGAACAGGAAAAGGCAAAATAGAAAAGGGAAATCAGAGAAGGGCAACAAAGCTAATCAAGGGTATGGAATGGTTTCCATACGAGGAGAGAATACAAAAAATTAGGGTTCATCTTAGAAAAAAAGATGACTAAGGGAGGATATGATAGAGGTCTATATAGTCATGAATGGTGTGGGGAAAGTGAATAGAGAAGTGTTATTTACCCTTTCACACAGTACAAAAACCAGGGTTCACCTGATGAAATTGATAGGCGGCAGGTTTAATACAAACAAAAAGAAGTACCTTTCACACAACGGACAACTAACCTGTGGAACTTGTTGCCATGGGATGTTGTGATGTCCAAACATATAACGTGGGTTCAAAGAAGAACTGGATAAGTTCATGGAAGATAGGTCCATCAAGGGCTATTTGCCAAGATGGTCAGGGAGGAAACCCATGCTCTAGACAACCCTAAATCTCTGAGTACCAGAAGCCAGGATTGGAAGACAGAGTGGGTCTCTCCTGTTTGGTACACTCCCCGTGAAGCTGTGGTACTGGCCACTGCTGGAGACAGGATATTGGGGTAGACAAACCATTGGTCTGACCTGATAGGGCAGTTCTTATGTTTCTTGTGATCATTTTGGAGCAGCTGTAGTTGTCTGGGCAGGGCACTCCCTTGCAAACTAGTTCTTTATGGTTACCTGATGGTGTCCACAGACTGGGTAGCCTCATTCTGTCTCCTGTCTTTAGTCGAGTTTGCAGATGGGCAATGGTGGCTGTACTCTTTTCCTGACAGCAGGCCAACAAGACCCACTTCCCCATCGCTATTAACAATGGCAGCAAAGCCTCTGAGGGTAGAAGAGTGGAGCGGCTGCCATATCCCACCTGTCCCAAGCTGCAGCTCCATTGACTCCTTAGCACCATGTTGTAGCCGTAAGTGCGTTCACAAGAGTCCACTTACAGATCCAGCTTTGCCACAAGTATGGACAGAATAAATTGGCTCCAAAGGGAACAGGCCTGCGTACAGCACAGCTCGGTTCTCCCTTCCCCTCCCTCTCCCCCTGGCTAAGAAGCAAATATCTATTGTCAGGAAAAGGCAGTGAGTTAAAAGAAAAGGGACTCATAGTTAAACCGAGAGTGCTGGGTCATGTGTACCTTTGAGAGGAGTGTTGCTGGGAAGTATCAACACTTGTCTGAATGCAGGGGTCATTTCAAGGCCTGGCGGGAACTGAGACTGTTTCCTTTAAATATACCTGGAGGTGGCAGTAGGAATTAAAGGGATATCATTTTAATTTCTGCCAGATTTGTAGACATCAGGCTCAGTTCTTCATGGCACCTGCACCTGAGGGGAAGAGAGTGGTGGCTTTTCAATCCTTCTTACCCCTCACACACACCCTGATCCTGGGGCTGGTACAGTTGCTGGTGTCACCTAGAGCATCCTCAGGACTGTTCTAAATTACACTGATAGGGTTCCCGCGAGCACAGTGCACTCCTGCCCTGTCCTTCCTGCCCATCGCAAATCTCTCTGCTGGGAGGTGCCATATGGCAGTAGCACAGAGATGGCTACCTGGCAGTTCCCCTGTGCTGGATGAATCCTCAGATGCCTGTAGAGGTCACCTCTGAACTGCCTGACCTGGACCATCAAATCCTTGACCTGAGAAGTTAGGCAGAAGTTATTTTGGTATAGATTTTTTTTTTTTTAGACTTTACATATTGAACTTTTAGAAAATACAACAACAGTCACTGCCGGGAAGAACTGAAGGCCACTTTCCTCAGGGCCTGATTCTGTTCTGCAAACTCCCACAGCGGCCATTTCAGGCAATGGGAGCTTTGTCTGCCTGAGGAGGGGAGTCCTAATCTTTCATGTTTAGAACTGAGCCTGTGCTGTAAAGTTCCAGTCTAGATCTGAACTCTCCCAAAGCTACACGTAATCCTGCCTCAGTGTGGGAGGATGGGCTAGCTGACCCTTCGAGGGCCCTGCCAGCTCTGTATTTCTATGCTTCAGGTGATGGGGCAGAGGGAGACTTTAAATCGAGGTTGGCGTTCAGCCTACTGCAGAGACAGAGGATAGCCGCAAAGTTTGTACCTGGCCCTAGACTGTCCCAGAGATAAGGGGTGTTTGGGCCTGGTATTTTGGTTTGTCTGCCTTGTCTATGTAGTTAAGTGCTTCGGGCCAAGGACTGTCTCTTACTATGGCTACATCTACATGTGGAGGAAGGGGGTGTAACTCCCAGCTTATGCAGACATACTTGTGCTTGCTCTCATCAAGCTAGCATTCTACAAATAACGATGTGGCCACAGAAGCACGGGCAGTGGCAAGCAGCAGCATGGGTGAGATGCCAAGTACCTGCCCATAGTGTTCAGGCGGGTTTCTACTCTGGGCAGCTACCCATGCTACTGCTGCTCATGCCACCACAGCTACACTACTGTTTTTAGCATGGTGTACACTGACGTGAGCTGGGAATCCCACCCCCAGCTCCAGGTGTTGACATACCCTATATGTTTGTTCTGTTCTTCGCACAATGGGACCCCCCTAGACATTACATTGTGGGGACAACTCATGTTGCTGTCACTGCTCTGGGTTGTCTAAGGCGAGGCGTTAGTTGTCTAAGTGCACTGATTCTTCCTCATACTTGAAAATCAGCACTTGTGCTGTCTCCTATCTGTAACTTTGGTACCCTCGTGGCCAAGATGGAGTATGCTCTACAGGCAGCCCTGGCCAAGAGAAGGCGCGCTCAGGAATGCAGCAGGAGAAATCCCTTCCACCCCAGGGGCACTTGTTCCAATCCCCCCAGAGTGAACACACCCACCCACAAGAAAAGTACAATGGATATAACAAGGGAAATATTTATTTACAGAGGGATGAGAGGAGAAAAATAACAAGGGGAAATATAGGGGAGGGTAAAACAGTGTTGCATCCAAGCCAAGGCCCCATGGGGCCAATGGTAGCACAGTCTGGAAGAGCAGACAAAGAGCAATGTGTCTGCACACAGAGTTCAGGAGACCTGAGCAAAGTTCAGTCCAGTACTGAGTCTTGGGTGCTCCTGGTCGTCTTCAGCACCAGTGAACTTTCCCCCAACAAACCCCTCCAGTGCCCTCTTCTGCCGCTCTCTGCAAACAGGGCCAGCTCCAGGCACCAGCTTAGCAAACAGGTGCTTGGGGTGGCCACTCTGGAGAGGGGTGGCATGTCCAGGTATTCAGCAGCAATTCAGCGGAGGGTCCCTCGCTCTCGCTCGGAGCGAAGAACCCCCTGCTGAATTGCCACACATCGTGATAGCAGCTTTTTTTTTTTTTTTTTTTTTTTTTTTGGCTGTTTGGGGCAGCAAAACCCCTGGAGCTGGCCCTGTCTGCAAAGCCGCCCAGAGCGACCACCTCCCCACTTAACTATCTAGCAACCTCCCTCCTTGTTCCCAGTGCAGAGTCACAAGCCCCAGTAGTCACAGCCCCACACAGCTCTGGGCAGCCGTGATACTGGTCCAGTTCCAGCCTGTCTTGCTCGGTCGATTCCTCCCTGGCACAGGGCTCCTCCTGGCTCCTGTCCTGGGCTGTCCCTTATCGGGCCTGTTCTCCTCAGGCCTCAGGCAGAGTCTCTCTGCTTCATTCTTCCAGGGCCTACCGGCTGCCTCCCTCTCTCCCTGGAGCTCCAGCGCTGCCCCCTGGAGTTTCCCTCCTTTTTTCTCACTCTCCCCGTCCCTCCTGGGAAAAAGATTGAAAGGGGCCATGCTCTCTAAACCCCAAAGGGGTTACATATCCAAGAAGCAGCCCAGTGCTTCTCAATGTCAATTCATTGCGTCAGCCTAAAGAGCAGCACAAACAATCTGTGTAATTAACTTAATCCAAGCGGTTGGGAACAATTCAGAATATTCACAACTTTACGGAAAAGAATCAACCCTTGACAGAATGGGTCAAATTCATCCCTGGTGTAAATCCACTGCACTCAATGGTAGTACTGCGAGGCAAATTCTATCTAGATAAATTCTTATATAGGCCCCTATACCCATCGGATCAGTGCTCCACCTACACATCAATGAATTTATCTACCCAGCACCTCTGTCAAATGCTGTTAGCCCCATTTTAAAGATATGAGAGTGAGGCACAGAGAGAGAAGTGTCCCAGATCATGCAGGGAGCCTGTGAGAGAGCCAGGACTGAACCCAGTTCTTGATTTCCAGTCCAATACCTTAATGTCTTGGCAATTCTTCTCCTCTGCTCTGCTGTACCCTCTGTGCTTTCCTACTGTAGTTAGTTTTGTTGTAGTTTTACTGATGGGAATAGGCAGTGAGTTGAGTCTCAGAATAGTTTGTGAACTGGCCTGAGGACTTCTTGCCAGCAGCAGAGTATGTGTAGCCAGAAGATGGAGACATTATGATGATTTCAAATTACAAGCAGCATTGAGTTGTTTTTCCTACCTGGAGTGGAGCAGGGAGACTGACCTGTCCCTGATCGCATCCTGAGTCAGGATGTGGTTTAGAGTTTCACATCTCCATTAGGGAGAATACTTTGGTCTTCCTACCTCAGGAAAGGGGGACAGCTAATCTTGCTAATAGCCACCTGCAGCTGACTGTAGGACTTGCATGCTGTACGGCTCATGAAGCAAGCCAGCATGGGTGAGTGAGAGACAAGCGGAAGGAAGAGAGAGCTGGCTCCCAGCAAACATAATTCAACAGCATGATGCTTCTGCACTCAGGGAAAAGTCGCTCTGCAAAGTTCAGCTCCACTGATTCAATAAGTAAAAGTGTCTGATACTCTCAGCTCCTAAACAGACCTCACCCAGGGATGAGTGAACAGACAAGCTCCAATTAAAGCATATGAAGATTCACTGGGTAGAAAATATGACATGAAATGATCGATGAAGGTAAAGGTGAATGAAAATGTCGGGTAGAATGGAAGAAGCATATTCTGAGATCTCAAATTAGTATCAGAATATACAGGGGAGCTTCAAAAATGGCAAATGAACACATTTTAAAACAGATTGATTAAAACAACAGTGTTCTCTCATCTTACCTACCATGACCTGAGATTCACTTACTCTTGGCAACCATATATATCAAGCGTGGGCAAGACTTAAATTAAGGATTTTATTGCTGGTACAACTGGCCCGTAAAGCAGCACAGAGAATCAAGCTCCATGCTCCATTTCAGGTTTCCATGGTACTTCACCTCTTGCAGGAGAACTACACAACCATGCAAACAAACTCTTTTGATTCACTTTTGAAATGCACCAGTTTGATTTTTCTTTTAGGTCTAGTGTTTTGGGGATCTCAAAACTTTAGTGCTTGTCAATAAAACTGAGCATTTCCATTCTACTTCTTATCCCTGTGTCTCAGTGCATGTTGCAAAGTAACAGCACCCTCATTTTTATAGATGAGGAAACTGAGGCAGAAAAAAGTTGAGGCTCCAATTTTCAGAAGCAGTATTTAATACCAATACCAATGAGCTGTACACACAGTTGTCAACTTTCACACAGTGAATAAGCACCCGACTTTCACAATGAGCCAAAAATCAAGCTAATCCCATTTCAAAACAAGGCCACAACAAGCCAATGTGACTAGATCCCCCCAGAGTGCAGTCTGGGACTGTGGTGGGCTCACTGTGCACCCCTGACTCTCTCTCTCCCCCTTGCACCAGCTTGCTGGGAGCCAATCAAAAAAAAAAAAAAGAAGCTGCAACAAGTTACAAGCCAAACAAGCAACAAGCCAGACACTAGCCAATAAGCAAATCACAAGGCAATTAAGCCAGAAACAAGCGCAATTTCTGCGGGTTTTTTTGTGTGGGTTTGGCATGTTTGCATACAGCATGCAAGTCCTACATTCAACTGCAGGTGGCTATTAGCAAGATGTGACAGCTGGTCCCCTTCGCTGAGGCAGAAAGACCAAAGTATTCTCTGTAATGCAGATATGAAACTCTAAACCACATCCTGAGTCAGGATGGGATCAAGGACAGGTCAGTCTCCCTGTTCCACTCCAGGTAGGAAAGACAGCTCACGAGAATGTCTCCATCTTCTGGCTACACCTACTGTGTTGCTGTCAAGAAGTTGTCAGGCCAGGTCACAAGCTCTTCTACACAAATCTCCGATCAGGCACCCAGAAATGGGGCCACCTGAAATGAGTGCCCACTTTTCAGAAGTTTGGCCTAGGTGACTTTCCCAAAGGAAGTCGGGGGTAGAGCCAAAAATGGATTCCACATCTCCTGGCTCCCAGTCCATTTCCATTCCCCTTTTAACTAACCTGTATTAACAAAGCAACTGGAAATGAATGGCAGAAGCTCCAACCATAACTCATCTTGCTCATCTTGGAGACCCCATGGAACTTACGCTAGGTGCTGTCTAATGAGTGAAGGATGTATTTCAATTCCCCAGCTAACTGGGCTGCCACATGGTAGCAAGATGTTTTGGAAGCACCACATCACCACTGCATTTTTTCTAATAACTGAGATCACGTTTAATTCTGCTCAATGAAATGTAAAGATGTTATTCTGCAGGTTTTTCCAAGTGGGGCAGGAAATGGAAATATCTGGAAAAGGCAATTTATGTGGGGGAGGTTTCTTTTAACATTGTATATCTTTGTTTAAAAAGGAGTGCAAAATTATATAAAAAATCTTAGCAGCATTTTGCACTCAGTTTGCATATATAAAATAACACAAGGGGAGTGTTCAGGGGAGAATCAGAAAAGGAGTTTTCAGAAGCTTACGTGAGTATCTAAACCCTAGAGCAATGGTCTCCAAACTGTGGGGTACCACCCCCCCCCTCCAAGGAGCATGGAGGAACATTCAAGGGTGTATGGTAGATCCTGGGCCAGCTCCCAAAGGGAGCGGGGAGGCAGCACCATCCAGCCCTGCTCTGCCCCCAGATCTGCTCCGGCCCCACCCTGAGCCTCAGCCCCCAACTGCGGCCCTGGCTGTGGCTCTGCTCCAGGCCATGTCTCCACTCCCAACTCTGGCCCCACCCCTGGCTTTGGCCATCGCTCCGACCCCTGGCCTGCTGCCATCTGCAGCAACAGTCTTAGCCCCCTTACTCCTGCCCCCCCCCTCCCCACCCAAGCTGGCCCTGGCAGCAGCAGCGCATCATGCACAGGGGTGCCCTGGGGCCTCTGTGGTTTGCGCCGTGGGGGAGCAGTGCCCGCATCTTGTGGCTGGGCCAGGCAGGCTCCGAGCAGTGGATGCTCGGGCTGGGGGCTGCCCTGCGGGGCACACGGAGCCGCCTGCAGGTGCCACAGGGTAGCCGCCCCCCGGTGTCACAGCTGGGGCTGGGCGAAGCAGCTCAAGCTGCCCAGGGACTGCGGCAGGGCAGCCAGAAGCAGCAGCAGCAGCGGGGCTATGGAGGATGGGGCACTGCTGTGCAGGGCTCATGTCCTGCTCTCCAGGGCTCTGCTCCCTCTGGGGCTCCCCAACCCCGGCTCCTCAGCCCCCTGTCACGGCAGTCCCCCAGCTCTGACCTCCTGGGTCCCTGCCAGCTCTGGAGGCAGGACCCTGGCTGGAGGGACCCTGGGCTGAGGCATGGCCCAGGAGCCCCACTGCTTACCCCGACCCTGCTAGCGCCGGGCTGGCTGGAGGTGATGGGGGAGCAGGTAGAGTCAGCACTGGTGAGGGGGGAGCCCAGGGTTTAGGTGGCAGGGGGTGTGGGTGGGGGAAGAGAGAGCCCATGGCTGGGGTGGCAGGGGGTGCGGGTGGGGGAGGGCACTGGTGGGGTAGGGGGTGAGAGCCAAGGGCTGGGGTGGGGGGCAGCCAAAACATTTTTTGCTTGGGGTAGCAAAAAACCTAGAGCCGGCCCTGCTTCAGTGCATGTGGACAGGACACAAATCTGAAAGGTTTGGGCACCACTGTTCTAGAGTAGGCAACATCAGGGTGATGTCACAAGAACAGGAGATTTGTGTGCCCAAAAGTAACTGAGGAGAGGGCATGAGCAGGGTACCAGGGGAATAGCCTGACTCAGCACATCCAACAGGGAATCTCTGATACTGTTTAAAGATGGCTGAATTCCCAGGGGAGAGTGACCATGCGTCAGGGACAACTGCCTCCTTGATTGCAGTGACCCCGAGTGGGACAGAAACCGGTGAATTAAGCCTTCTATCAGTTCCCTCCATGGTGAGGTGAGGCTGGCCAGTCTCTGATCCCCTCAGTACTGAGGGGCTGCTCCCTGGTCTGTCATTCCCCTGCCTTCTCCCTCGGCTTCTTTTTCAAACTGAGGCACCATATTAGTGAGTCTCCAGCCTTGAGGAAGAGTTGCTGTTTTTAAAGATCTATGATATATCTTAGTCAGTATCTCTGCTATTTCATCCTTCATTCCCTTCCCAAACCTCCCCCGAACACCATCTGGTCCCGGTGATTTACTGCCCTTCACTGCGCTTTGCTTTTTTGGTGGTGAATTTATATTTAAATTTTATGCCCGTTATCATTCAGGGAGGAAAGGGAAATGCTTTGGGGGCCCAGAGCAAGAATAAAATGGAACATTTTAGAGCATTTCCTTTGTCTGAGAGATTTTGTTTTGTTTCATCTGAATCTTGGCAGGGTTTGTTTTCCGCCTCCAATTTCGAGCATCATTCAGAATAGGCTGCAGTGATTCTCGCAAACTCCCAGGACAGTAAACTACACTCTGATTAACTCCAGAGCTGTTAGAACTAGCATCTGCCATTCTCACTATGGAGTGTATAGTCCTGTTGGTTCCATTGGGGCCACTCTTCACTGAGGTACTGCTCTATGAAAAGGCAGGAGAATCTGGTCCTTAATGCAGCTGTTTGCGTGCAAAGTTGGGGATTGCCTCCTATGTCAGAGAGAAGGCTTTGGATTCTTTGACCATGGGATGGTGTTCCAAGAAGGAGGAGTGCTAGGCAGAGATGGGCTTCACCTAATGAAGAGAGGGAAGAGCATCTTCGCAAGCAGGCTGGCTAACCTAGTGTGGAGGGCTTTAAACTAGGTTCACTGGAGGAAGGAGACCAATGCCTTGAGGTAAGTGGGGAAGCGGGATACCGGGAGGAAGCACGAGCAGGAGAGTGCAAGAGGGGAGGACTCCTGTCTCAGACCGAGAAAGCGGGACAATCAGCGAGTTATCTTAAGTGCCTATACACAAATGCAAGAAGCCTGGGAAACAAGCAGGGAGAACTGGAAGTCCTGGCACAGTCAAGAAATTATGATGTGATTGGAATAAAAGAGACTTGGTGGGATAACTTACACGACTGGAGTACTGTCATGGATGGATATAAACTGCTGAGGAAGGACAGGCAGGGCAGAAAAGGTGGGGGAGTTGCACTGTATGTAAGAGAGCAGTATGAAACTCCGGTATGAAACTGCAGAAAAACCTGAGAGTCTCTGGATTAAGTTTAAAAGTGTGAGCAAGAAGAGTGATGTTGTGATGGGACTCTGCTATAGACTACCAGACCAGGGGGACGAGGTGGATGAGGCTTTCTTCCAGCAACTAACAGAAATTACCAGATCACAGGCCCTGGTTCTCATGGGAGACTTCAATCACCCTGATATCTGCTGGGAGAGCAATACAGTGGTGCACAGACAATCCAGGAGGTTTTTGGAAAGTGTAGGGGACAATTTCCTGGTGCAAGTGCTAGAGGAACCAATTAGGGGCAGAGATCTTCTTGACCTGCTGCTCACAAACAGGGAAGAATTAGTAGGGAAAGCAAAAGTGAATGGGAACCTGGGATGCAGTGACCATGAGGTGGTCAAGTTCAGGATCCTGACACGAGGAAGAAAGGAGAGCAGCAGAATATGGACCCTGGACTTCAGAAAAGCAGACTTTGACTCCCTCAGGGAACTGATGGGCAGGATCCCCTGGGAGAATAACATAAGGGGGAAAGAAGTCCAGGAGAGCTTGCTGTATTTTAAACCTTTTTGAGGTTGCAGGAACAAATTATCCTGATGTGTAGAAAGAATAATAAATATGGCAGGTAACCATTTTGGCTTAACATCTGAAGACAGGGCTGGTGCTTCCATTTAGGCGACCTAGGCGATCGCCTAGGGCACCAGGATTTGGGAGGGCAGCATTTTGCGGCCTTCGGCGGCAATTCGGCGGCGGGGAGGTCCTTCCGCACTCCGGGTCTTTGGTGGCAATTCTGCGGCGGGTCTTTCACTCACTCCGGGACCTGCCACTGAAGTGCCCCGAAGACCGGGAGCATGGAAGGACCCCCCCCCGACGCTGAATTGCCGCCAACTTGGAGCGCGGAAGGACCCCCGCCTAGGGCGCCAAAAACCCTGGCGCCGCTCCTGTCTGAAGAAGTGAGATTTTTTACCCATGAAAGCTTATGCCCAAATAAATCTGTTAGTCTTTAAGGTGCCACCGGACTCCTTGTTGTCTTAGTGAAATCCTTGCTGATCTTAAACGCAAAAAAGAAGCTTACAAGAAGTGGAAGACTGGACAAATGGCCAGGGAGGAGTATAAAAATATTGCTCAGGCATGCAGGAGTGAAATCAGGAAGGCCAAAGCCCACTTGGAGTTGCAGCTAGCAAGGGATGTTAAGAGTAACAAGAAGGGTTTCTTCAGGTATGTTAGCAACAAGAAGAAAGTGAAGGAAAGTGTAGGCCCCTTACTGAATGGGGGAGGCAACCTAGTGACAGAGGATGTGGAAAAAGCCAATGTACTCAATGATTTTTTTGCCTCTGTCTTCACAAATAAGGTCAGTTCCCAGACTGCTGCACTGGGCAGCACAGTATGGGGAGAAGGTGACCAGCCCTCTGTGGAGAAAGAAGTGGTTCAGAACTATTTAGAAAAGCTGGACAAGCACAAGTCCATGGGGCCGGATACACTGCATCCGAGGGTGCGGATATGATTGCAGAGCCATTGGCCATTATCTTTGAAAACTCATGGCGATCTGGGGAGGTCCCATATGACTGCAAAAAAGGCTAATGTAGTGCCCATCTTTAAAAAAGAGAAGGAGGAGGAGCCGAGGAACTGCAGACCAGTCAACCTCACCTCAGTCCCTGGAAAAATGATGAAACAGGTCCTCAAAGAATCAATTCTGAAGCACTTAGAGGAGAAGGATGTGATCAGGAACAATCAGCATGGATTCACCAAGGGCAAGTCATGCCTGATTAACCTAATTGTCTTCTATGATGAGATTACTGGCTTTGTGGATGAGGGGAAAGCAGTGAATGTGTTATTCCTTGACTTTAGCAAAGCTTTTGATACGGTTTCCAACAGTTTTCTTGCCAGCAAGTGAAAGAAATATGGGCTGGATGAATGGACTATAAGGTGGATAGAAAGCTGGCTAGATCATCAGGCTCAACAGGTAGTGCTCAATGGCTCCATGTCTAGTTGGCAGCTGGTTTCAAGCAGGGTGCCTCAGGGGTCGGTCCTGGGGCTAGTTTTGTTCAATATCTTCATTAATGATCTGGAGGACTGCACACTCAGCAAGTTTCCAGATGACACTAAACAGGGAGGAATGGTAGGGATAGGATACAGAGGGACCTAGACAAATTAGAGGATTGGGCCAAAAGAAATCTGATGAGGTTTGACAAGGACAAATGCAGAGTCCAGCACTTTGGATGGAAAAATCCCATGCACTGCTACAGACTAGAGACTGAAAGGCTAGGCAGCAGTTCTGCAGAAAAGGACCTAGGGGTTACAGTGGATGAGAAGCTGGATATGAGTCAACAGTGTGCCCTTATTGCCAAGAAGGCTAATGGCATTTTGAGCTGTATAAGTAGGGCCATTGCCAGCAGATCGAGGGACGTGATCATTCCCCTCTATTTGACTTTGGTGAGACCTCATCTGGAGTACTGTGTCCAGTTTTGGACCCCACACTACAAGAAGGATATGGAAAAATTAGAAAGAATCCAGCGGAGGGCAACAAAGAGGATTAGGGGGCTGGAGCACATGACATATGAGGAGAGGCTGAGGGAACTGGGATTGTTTAGTATGCAGAAGAGAAGAATGAGGGGGGATTTGATAGCTGCTTTCAACTACCTGAAAGGGGGTTCTGAAGAGGATGGAACTCGGCTGTTCTCAGTGGTAGCAGATGACAGAACAAGGAGCAATGGTCTCAAGTAGCAGTGGGGGAGGTTTAGGTTGGATATTAGGAAAAACTTTTTCACAAGGAGGGTGGTGAAGCACTGGAATGGATTACCTAGGGAGGTGGTGGAATCTCCTTCATTAGAGGCTTTTAAGGTCAGGCTTGACAAAGTCCTGGCTGGGATGATTTAATTGGGATTGGTCCTGCTTTGAGCAGGGGGTTGGACTAGATGACCCCCTGAGGTCCCTTCCAACCCTGATATTTTGTTGTCAGCTTGTATTTTATAGGCGCACTTGTGAGGTAAATTGACTTTGGTTGCAGCATGAATGATGCTTTGCACCTTCCATCCAAGGATCCCAGCCCAATTTACAAACCTTATCTGAGTCTAACTCCATAATGCAGAAGGCACAAAGAGGTGCATCCAGTGTCATCTACTACGTCAGTGGTAGAGCCAGGAAAGGAACTCACATCTCGGGAGGCCCCTTTCTGTGGCTTCAACACCCAGCTGTCCCTCTTCCATCATATGTTTTTCACATTCACACATGCTCCTTTTGGACTTTTCCCTATTTGTGAGGGGAGAATTTCAAAGGATTGGCAGTTTGCCTCAGATTAGGAGGTCCCATGGGTTTGCTTGCTTAATTTTCTGATCTAGCGAGGAAGGATGAAGTGGTTCAGATCTTTATCCAAAATGCTAATAGAACCTGCTTCTTGTCCCTCCCCTTCCTCACCCAACCCCATAATTCTCTGCACCTCGGGGTTCTACCCAGGAGTGGAAACAGGAAATGCCCCAACCTCCCCATGAAAGCCTATTCTTATGACATTTCTATCCTACTGCTGCAGAGCTCAGGGGGTTAGATAATCATATAAGTTTCTGAGAGGTCTTGCCAACCCATGGAAAGGTACAGCTAATATGAATGATGGGCTTACCAGATCCCACTGATGTTGACAATAGCATGGCCACTGACTTCAAAGAGAGCAATATTGGACCCTATGAGTACCAGCAAATTCATAAAGCACTTCACTGTGTCCTTTAGGATAGAAGAAAGTGCTGCTATATGGAAAAATGACCTGATCTATAGCCTCAATCAATGTGGAGGCTCCATCACATGCAGCTCTGAACCACTGTGCAGCTGAAGATTATTTTCTTTAGTTTGCAGTGGGATTCTAGCTCATTAAATAGGTTCAAACACTCTATTGGTGAAAGCCCAGCAGGTTGTTACCCTGTCTCCCTTTAACATCAGCAATTTGGACCTTCTGCAGTTTGGCTGCATGTCAGAGCCTGGATGGAGTCTCTAATTAGCAAGGAGCAAGACAAGTTTCTCATCTGGCAAACCAGACTGATGAACTGACCTTCCACCTTAACATTTATCATCATTGACAGGGCCTAGTCTACACCTGCTGGTTTTCCATCAGGATCAGGCAGCTTAGCTATCTGAATAGCTTATAAACAATATGGACAATTTTATCTGGAATTGAATGAAAAAATTAGTAGCGGGGGATGGTTATTTGGGGAATCTTTACTCATTTGGGGATTATGGGAAGAGAGCACTGGTGCTGATTTAATCCCTGGATTTGTACCTCTTAACTTCACTAATCTCTGACAAAGCAGATTTGATGGTGGGGACAAGAGAACTAGTTGGATATTTTTATATAGTAACTGAAGCACTGGACTGGGTGTCAGGAGAAGTGGAGTCTGTTCTTGGCTCAGCGACTGACCTGCTGAGTGACCATAGACAAGACACTCAGTCTCTCTGTTTTCCCTCTCACCCTTTGTGTGCCTTGTCTATTTAGATTGCAGCTCCCTGAGGCAAGGACTGTATCTTACTATGTGTTAGCGCTGCACATAGCCAGTGGGACCCTGGTCTTGGTCACAGCCTGTATGCGCTACCAGAATACACATAACAAAGATCTTCACTTGGATGAACCTCAGGAAGGGCTCACTTTGAGTTTGGTTCTGTGTGGGTGAGATTTTGGTGGGTGGTGGGTCTCACTTTTTAGAAACAAGTTTGCCCATCTCTGTCATAAAAACATTCTCTGTTCTGCCTGAGCACAACGGAGAGTCTCTCAGGAGGAAGGCAGTTTGTGAGGGCGATGGGGCACTAGCTTTCATGCTCTGTAGCTATGAGGGTGTCCCTCCACTGCAAGTTGTGGGCCTGTGACTTCCTGCAGGTGCAGCTATTGGCTGTAGAATTCTTTATCTGATGTCTCTGATAGGAACTCCCCAGTCTAGGTATTTCTTCTCATGCCTCCAAAGGTGAGAATCAGTTGCATCATTGGAGATATAGTCTGGCAGAGAGCCCGGCCCACGGGACAGAATGAGGGCACAAGGAACATGAACAAAAACTCCCATCAAGCACCCAAGCAACTCAGGCAGACACAGATTAATATTGCAGTGACCTGGAAAAAAATGCTTCAATTCAGTTCAACCACCCAAATTTCTGCTATTTGGGTCAACCTTTAACAAAAAGTTAATTTCAATTTCTCAACAGGAAAATCAAAAATTTCAGCAAAATTGAAATTTTCTGTGGGAAAACTTCAATTTTAGCAGAAATCACTTTTCCCTGAGAGGAAAAAAGAACGTTTTTGTGGAAAATTGCTGCCTGGCTCCAGTAATCAGTTAACATGAACTCTACACAAAATGGTGTGTTCAGTGGTATTTCCCTACAACAGGGCACACTCACTCAACTCCCCACCATTTTCTCTCCAGGTGTGTAATCCACAGTAACACAACATAACAGTGTGTCCTCCCTGGTAAGAGCTGGTCCTTTAGACTATGAAGCTCATGCTTTGGGATCCAGAAGTCCTAGGTGGATCGCTGCAGGCGACACAACCAGCAACAGGCATTGTTAAAAACATTTAATTCAACCGCAGTATATGCAGGCCCACCCTTGTCTTCTGAGGATTAGAAAGTATTGGATTATCCTTTTACCACAACAGGAAGCAATTTGTGTTTTCTAATTCTTGTAGGTCAGAGCTGATTCCATAAAGGGATATTGTGCCTGTTCCTGGACTGGTGACAGGAAGGATTAACCAACACAGACCCCAAACACCATTCCCGGTGAGTAACTGATCATATCTTCTATTACTCTTCAGAATCAAAAGAGTGTTATCCAAGAATGTTTGCATTCTCCTGCTGCCATTGTGCTGGTGAAACTGGAGGAGCCAAATGGTGGTACTCAAGGGGGGATTTAACCAGGTATCTAGATCTTTGGTGACGATTGGTTACATTAATGTAAACATTCCCGATACCTTTGGTTACTCTAGGGCTAGAGCATAGTTCTGACTTGCATGGTGACCAGGGACTAGGCACAATGAAAATACTTGTGCTCAGGGAGAGCTTTGGAGCACTAGTGCTGCTGCCAAAGAGGATGACAAATAGGTCAAAGACTTGCCCTAGTGTCTCTGCACTGTTCAGCAGAGCAAACACTGCATCCTCTCAAACAGTGGTGGAAGGCCTACACTCCCTCTGTGTTTCCTGGAGTTCTGGTGGGGCCATGGTGGGGCCATGCCAGGCCTCCGGCTGCTTGTACTCCCACTGGGGCACGGCATCTCCACCCTCCCTCAAATCTTAAAGGAGCCCTTAGCATTTAGAGTGGTAAATAATTCAGCAATAAGGACCATCAGGAAGGTCATTTCCAGGATGTTAATGACTGAGGCAAAACCAGTGATTGAGGGTATGCCTTCACTGCAGACTTACCTCAGGTAATCGACATCTGGGCTAGCCTAACCCGGGTGTGAGCTGCCACACTGAAACAGCCTGCCACTCTGCAATGCCCTACCACAGTTAGTCTGTCCTCACTGGTGCTGTGCTCACCCAGAGGCAACACTAGGATTTCTGGGGCAACTGCCATGGTTCTTTGTGCTGCAGTAAACTGAGCTGCTCTAGTGAATGGTGGGAGACCCTGTCTGTCCTTCTAGTCATGCAGGGGGAATTACGGGAAGGCAATGGAGGGTTATCAACACTCGAGTGATTTAGCCTGCGTCCTCTCCTCACTGTGAAGTGAGTGGGTTACCAGCCTGAGTGAAAGCAACACCTGAGCTCTAGCTGACACCCCCAGCTAGGCTAGCCTGGGTTGGAACCACTGCCACACAGGGATAAGAGGGTTTTGTGTGTGGACGGGAGGAGGGTTGGGAGCAACACCTGGATAAAAGCCCAGGCCTGCAGTGAAGTTATACCCTAAATATCAGGAAATGCTGATCCTGGGGTCTTTATCACTGTGGGAACTGGAGGACAAACTCCTGAATGCTCCCTTAGTGTTTTTTAGACCTTACTACTCACACAAAGCTGCCTGTTGGGGTCCTTCATTGGGCAAACTCTTATTGTCTTCGTTGGGAGTTTTGTGTGTATAAAAACTGAGAAGGAACTCCAGGATCTGATCCATTCAGAGATTTGCTTGAATAGGGACTGAATGAAGACTTCAGGATCTACCTGAAAGCAACTATATTTGTGTATGCTGAGTATGTTGCACTGCATGTTAACATGGCTGAGGTGTTATATTTGTAGCAGTGGCCTTTTCCCTCATTGCATGGTTGTGGTTTATGATAGTGATGAAGGGACCTCAAAATCTTCAGATGTTCAGTTCAGATGAGCACTCAAAAGTTCAGCTGCACCTCTGGACATCTTGAATCTTCTAAACCTGGAAAAAGTGAAATTCTGGTACCACTGGCTTCTGTTTGAGACTGCCATAGCACAAAAGAAACTTTTTTGTCTTGGAATACCAAGTTTCTCACACTCCTGATCCTATGCAGAAAAACAGAGATCCACGAAACTGAAAAAGAATCAAGGAACAAAAACCTGAAATAAGGATCAGAGAATTGAATCTGAGGGGGAAGGTTTTGAACTGTTCTAATTTTAGCTGAATCAGTTTCTGCTTCCAGGTTAATAGAAACTCCCTTTTCCCCCTACTGTTAATGAAAATGTCTTGACACAAAATAGAACTGGAAAGTTCCATTATATAGACAGAATAAACAAATGGCATAACAGAAGGGACCCTATTCTTCATGGATAAGGGAACTACTATGGTGTAATTAGGCTTCAGTATGAAAATTTAAATTAGAGGATTCAGCAGTACGGAAGGAAAGTTTACGAATATTTTTGTAAATAACACTAGCAGCAGTTGTTTAAGGTCAGTGTGACCATGCATACAATGAACACTCTAGTGCCTTATGGAGAATCATTTTTCTGCACAGTCTCTACCATGTCCAGCCACTGTTCTTCTGTGCCCTGACACTGCTGAGCTTCAGAACTGAGAAAAATGGCTTTTGTCATTCTTGAGCGATGGGAGCATCAAAATCTCAGGACCTGAAAGCAGCAGATCTTTGAACTACAGAGCCCTTACCATTCACTGGCCTGCTGAGTTCCTGAACTCTGCAGGAAGGGTGGCAGCTCTCCTGCTACAGAGGCTTGTGTCTCTTTCATTTCTCACTCCCCAAAGCCAATTCAGAGCTAATGAAATAAGAGTTTATTCTAGACAGGCTCATGAAAATGCCATTATTCTGGCAATCCAGGAAGGGCAATGAAAATGCTCATTATTTGGAGTGTCCAGAAAGTGTTGTGAAAATACCTGTTATTCTGGCAATCCAGAAAAGGTCCCAGAATACTGTTCCTGTTATTCTGATGATCAGAACTGGTTGTGAAAACATCCATTAGGTGGTTGTGTGGATTGGAATAGTTCTCGCAGTGCCAATGTTTGTTTCTCAGGTGAGAGTGGATGAATGAAACTATAGATCTCCCCTCTCAGAAACCAACAGTGCCTGTGAGCTCCGTCACGGGGTCTAATCGTAAATTAATCCAGACTCTAATCACTTGTTCAGGTCAGTTATCAGCCAGGGCTGTTCCAGTCTTTTGAGGATTAGTCCAGCACTCCATAGCACTGTGAGCTGTGGCCTGCCGGTGACCTTCTTAGCACCCGAGTGGGCGAGGGAAAGAAGGGGGGTAATGTGTTTCCTTATTTGGAAAAGACATGGTGTGGGGAGGGACGGGGGGGGGACAGCGGAATGTCAAGTATCAACATTTTGAATGTATGTAGCAGACTCTGCCTGCAGCTGGCATCGAGATATTTCGGTTACTGATTATTGTAAGACTTGTGGCTGAGGTTGTGTGATTCAACATAAGAGTTAATGGAGTTGCGGGATGGAGTCAAGAAAAGCTTAACTGTAAGGACGAATTATCCTTCTGGGCCTATGGGAGCTTTGTCAAGGAAAGGAATGTGCGGTAGGATAACAGATGTATTTGGAGTGACTACAAAGCTGTAATTCACTCCCAGGGCTCCACTGATGTCATAAACCAGGAGAACAGGACTTCAGCACTTGAGGAATGGAAGCACTGAGCAAAGCCTTGAGAGTGAATTTAGCCTAATATCGACTCCTGGGCTATCCATTGCTATTTATAAGGCTTACTTTGCAACTTTAACTTTTCAACAAGAGATGGGCAAGTGCTTTAACTTTGGCCTGTTGGCAGCTGGCAGGGACTCTCCACCTACCCAGTTCTCTGTTTCACTCTATGTGATTACAGTCAGCTGATATGATATCACAGTGTTGATGCTGGATTGCTGTATGGTTTTGGGTGCATCTGATGAGGAAGTTGGGGACTGTGTTTCAATCTGTCCCCATTTAATTTTTATCAACCCACATTGTCTGATATTGTGACATCACTTCCACAAGTCAGGCTAACGAGGGCAGAGTTGTGCTTCCCACATGCAGCTAAGGGACAATTGTCAAGTTATTAGGATCTCAATGCGCTGTTACTGGCTCTGCCACTGTTTCACTGTGTGACCATGAGGAGATCACTCAATCTCTCTGTACCTTCTGTCTATAAACTGAGGGTATTAATAATACAGTCTCCAGGTTCTTGTGGTGCCATGCTATGCTTTAGGAAGCACAATGGAAAAATAAGCAAAACCAACAAATAATCAAAACCACCCTCAGAAAATTCAAAATAAATAAAACAAATTATGTGGTTATCTTGAGGAGAAAAGGACACAGATAGGATAAAGGGTGGTCGAGTCCAATAGCATAATCTGCAGTGCCTACAACACATAAGAATACATGTATATTATGGTAACACTCAAACATTCCAGTTAACACAGGGTCGCCTTGCATTGACTGCCATACAAAGATGGACGAGACAGGCCCTAGGCAGGAGAACTTACTGGTACTGATGGAAGATGGGAGGTGGTTAGAGCCTGAGGCTGGCATGCTGGCAACCTGGGTTCAACTCACTGCTCTTTCACAGGCTTCCTATCTATGCCACAGTTCTGCACCTCCAAAGAGGAACTCATCATGCTTCGGTACTTGAGGTGATTGGGAGGTTAGATAGATTAAAATGCTCATGTGTTTTGGTAATGGTACCTTAGCTCAGTGCCTTTCAGCTGAATAATTTGCAGTTATTTCTGGTTCTGGAATCAAGATTTCATATGTAATAAGATCATGATTCATGTTTAGAAATAGCCCTAGCCCTAAAATATTTCAGACTAATCTTCTTTTCATAGAATCATAGAATCATAGAAGATTAGGGTTGGAAGGGACCTCAGAAGGTCATCTAGTCCAACCCCCTGCTCAAAGCAGGCCCAATCCCCAGACAGATTTTTACCCCAGTTCCCTATATGCTCCCCTCAAGGATTGAGCGCACTCACTGAAATGCTGCCACTTCTGTGGTGGAATGTAGGAGCTGTTTAAGAATGTATAGCAACTACGCAACAGTTGAGGACAGACAGGAAACTACAGGAATTGTAGGGAAGCCAGATTTGCCCAGCAAACCGTTTCACACCCCTATTCTTGCGTCCAGGGCTTGTTTCGTTTTTGCTATGTTCTAGATCTCTTGCTAAGCACCACACACAGCTCAATCCCAGTTGGATAAGACCATTAGCTGAACGGTATTGATGGTATCCATTTAGAATTCTATTCAGAGTCCATCACCTAGAGATAGGGAAATGGAGAGGGCAGATGGGGCCAAATCTGGTGTTCTTTTCTCTGTCTTTACCTGAGCTTTGTCTGCATATTAATTTGGAGACAAATCCTGCAAAGTGCTGCACACCCTCAGCGCCTGTTGACTTCAGTAGGAGTTGGTGCTTAGCACTGTCATAAACAAATAGCTAAGGGTTAATGTCTCTTACACCTGGAAAGAAGTAATCTGAAACACCTGACCAGAGGACCAATCAGGAAACAAGACTTTTTCAAATCTGGGTGGAGGGTTTTTTGTGTGTGAGTCCTTTGTTCTTGGTCTTCTGCCTGTCCCTCTCAGCTATGGGAAGGATTTTTCTATTTCCTGCTTTCTAATCTTCTGTTTCCAAGTTGTGAGTACAAAGATGGTTTGTTGTTTTGTATTTACATGTCTATAGTTGCTGGAGTGCTTTGAATTGTATTCTTTTTGAATAAGGCTGTTTATTCAATATTCTTTTAAGCAAATGACCCTGTATTTGTCACCTTAATACAGAGAGACCATTTTTAGGTATTTTTCTTTCTTTTTATATAAAGCTTTCTTGCCCTGCTTTCTCTCAAAATTTATATTATCCAAGTTCAGATTCCCCATATGCTTTCAAAAAACATAATTCTAAGTGTAACCCTTCTGCCCCTCTGAGTTGGCAGCAACAAGGGCTGGGTTCAGTATCCAGGGGTTCCGTTTCAGTAACACAATGCATAACCGGCTCAAGCCCCCACCCAGTGACCTGGGACACTCACATACCACACCCCCCTGGGCGCCTCTAGGAGGCAATACTTCCCCTCTTGCAAGCACGGAGTCTGAGTGTAGCAAAATCTTTTTAATAAAGGAAGGAATCAATGCAGCATCCCATTGGAGAAACACCACAAACAGGATTATAACACAAACCATAAACAAAAACCCACCTCCAAGTACATTTGGCACTGTCCTTTTTCCCCTTAGGGTTTTAAGTCCAATCACCCCAAAGTCCAACAACCCAAAAGTCTCTGGTCAATGCCACCCCAGAGTTCAAGAGTTTATCTGTAGAGGTCCCTCCCCCCAGCCTGGGTAGAAAGGGGCACCTTACGTGGTCCGGGGCCAACTGCCCTGCCTCTCCGTGGGTTCTGCTTCCGCCTTCTCCACGAACTGCTCCGTTTTACCAGCCGCTCCACTCTGCTCCTCCAGCCGTCCTCAGAAACTGCTCCGCTCCACCAGCTGCTCTGCTCCATGAGCTGCTCTAGTTCTCCCTGCAAACTGCGCGGCTCCGCTCGCTCTGTGGGCCGCTCCACCCGTCCCACAGCTACTCCGCTCTGCCAGCCGCTCCGCTGCCACCAGCTGTCCCATGATCCGCTCCAGCCGTCCCCACAACTGCTCCACTCCGCCAGCTGCTCGGTTCCACAGTATAGCTTCAGGCTCCCCTACTAGTTAGCACAGTACTCAGTGCTCTCAGCTCAGTAATTTCAGCTCTTTAGTGATTTCAACTCTCTGTGATCTCAGCTCTTAGTAGGGGAGCCCCAGTGCTAGTGCACCATTAGCCCAAAGTGAGTTCAGCTCAGTAACCTGTATTTAGATTCTTGAGCGAATAAAAAAATCAACTCTGACATTCCACAGTGGAGAAAGGAGGGGGTGGAACTGGTGCTTCTGGCTCCACAAGGAGACTGCACCACCAGGCACAGATACCTATCCCCAGCCTCTCTCCATTCACTGGGTTTTGGAACCCATGTTTCTTGTCTAACAAGTACCACCCAACTGAGGTTGAGTCATTTGTCACAAAGCAGTCCCACAGTTCGGCAGCATGGGATGGGGTAGGCGTGCCTATGCAAATACACTCTCTGAAATTCTTTCCACCAGATGTCAGGGTAGAGCTTATCCTGACTCTGCTTACATCAGCATATATAATTCTGTCTGCTAGGAGGGCATGGGGAATGTGAACTTGGATAACACAAATTATGAGAGAAGACAGGGAAGCAGACGATCAGTTGGAAACATTTAAGTTTGAGGGCTGTTTCTTAACACCTAATTCGCTATCTGATTTTATATGAAATATACAGCGGAGAGCTGGATTTTCAAAGTGCTCACTATTGACTTCAGTGGGAGAAGAGTTAGTCCAGTACTGAGTGTTTTTGGAGATCCCACCATGTATCTATGAAGGTCAATGTTCATCACATTTCCTATTTCATCCCACTGAAGATTGAAATTCCCCAGGACAACTTCTCGTTTTAGAATTGTTCTCATTATTCCTTAGGGTTAGAGGTCAAAGTCCTTTGCAGAAAAAATGAAGGATTTGGATTTTGTTTTTGGGGGGTATTAGGCTTTCTACTGTCCCGAGTTATGGTACCATTGCCTGAGCACCCTAATAAAGCTGGTGAAAACAGAACATATTTCTGTATTTCCTTGAGCTCTTTGGGGGGTTAAGGAAGTAATAATCCAGTTAGTGGCAGAACTAACAACTAATTCCTCTTACTGTCCCTTACTCTTATCTGACTGACACCATGAAGGAGGACAATGGGATCAGTCCTAAAAATATGGCGCCACCATTTAGGGCTGGATTGTGACTCGTGCCACTCATCTGCAGAAGGGAGTAAGCACTCCTCGCACACCCTTATGCAGTCTATCCAGTTTTGGGGTCCAGATGTGCAGGGTTCCTCTTCTGCACACTTCCTCCCCAGAGCAGGTGGGTGGGTGCAGCAGGGGACGAGTGGAGTCTTGGTTCTTGCGATGTTCGGTGATCACTCAGGCCCAGATAGATGGGAGTCAGCAGCAGGGCTGCTGTGGGGCAGTTTGCCTTGGGCCACCCATTTGAGAGGGCCCCAAGCCTGAGCAGTGCTGTGACCCAGCACACCAGGTTGTGACATTTGGATTGGGGAGCCAGGCCCAGCCCAGTAGCACAGGAGCCAAACCACCCTTGTGAGGTGAGTGCTTAGTGGGCTCACTTTCCAAACCCCATCCCCTGCAAGGCCTCCCCTTTCAGATTTTGCCCTGGGTTCTCAAAACCTCTCAGTGGCCCTGGTTAGGAGCCTAAATACTTCTGAGGGTCTGAGCCTTGCAGCTTATGGTGCTTCCAAGATCTGCTTGATTCTGTGTTCATCTCCAACCGACAAGAAGAGCTTCTGCAGCACCCCGCCCAGACTTTGCCTGGGATGCTCAGCCCTAAAGGCAGAGTCCCCAGTACCACCACTCCACTCCCCCAGTTTGCCACCGAACAGCTGAGCAGGCAGGGTGCATTGTGATTTAATATTGGTACAGTCCAGCAGTAAATTACTATCCCCGCTGGGAGTGGGGAGGGAGAAGGACAGAAGTTGTATCTCAAGGAGGGTATCTAAGGCTCAGGGACTTCAGAGGCTGCACAGCATCCATGGCACTCCTTGCTCAGGGTTGTGCTAAAAGTCAAGAATCAAGCCCCCTTTTATTTTATTTATTCAGATTAACTATACGGCAATCATGAAATGCTCTAGGCCCTGATCTTGCACTGTAAAAATCATTGTGAGCTTTGCCATTGACTTCAAAGAGTGTAGCATCAAGTGCTAAACACTCTGCAGCAGTAGTTCTCAAATGTTTGTCTTGGTGACCCCTTTCACACAGCAAACCTCAGAGTGCGACTCCCCTTATAAATTAAAAACACTTTTTTATATATTTAACACCATTCTAGATGCTAGATGCAAAATGAGGTTTAGGGTGGAGGTTGACAACCCCCAAAGCAATAACCTCGTGACTCCCTGAGGGATCCTGACCCCCAGTTTGAGAACCCCTGCCCTACAGCAGCATGATGTTCTCTCCTTCCCTGTGGAGTTCCATTACAGCGTGGTTTTAAAGTGGGAAGGCATGTGCCCGAAATAGTTTGTGCGGATTGACTGTGTGCTGGTTTTTAGTTAGAGGTCATTGGCACATCTGAGGACAGTACAGAAATCTGGGGGATCCACGGTGGTCCTGTGACTGGTACCTTTGTGGGAAAAGGTTTTGGCTCTAGCAGCAGAATTTGGATCCGGATTTTGAAGCCCCCAATTGGTTCATTGTAAGATCAGATGGGGCCATATTCAGAATTCAGGTGCAGATTTCAACATTTTGGAGTTGGGATTTTGGTTTGGGACTTCTCTGCTGTTGTAAAGTTTATTGAAAGTAGGGAGATGGCTGGATAGCAAGTGAGAAACGAGGCTGTAGAGCCTATGGCCCACCACAGCAAAGAGGAAATCACCTGCTCACTTACTGCATCAGAGTGAGAGCCTTAAATAGCTGGTGGTTGAAGGAGAAGGCACAAAGAAGTGCTACGACATTAGATAATTCAATGTTTGTGAAGAGCTTTTGGATTCTCTGATGGAAGGGGTGGTCGCATTGCACAATATCAGTATTATTTATTGGAACTGTTTCACTCATTTCTACTAATAACCTTGATAGCATTTCTCTCTTTACTTTGGATTATTCATATACCAGTCCACACCCAAGTCAAAGGTACTGAGCTGAATTGAGAGGTGACGTGTAAGGCCTTAACTTGGACTCAGATCGACTCTTAGGGGAGTCCCCATTTCAGTGTTGGACAGTTACATCCACTTATTAGCATGCTAATTACACTGCCATAAACCTCAGAATTTGGCCTATTCATGTCCTACACATGCACTGGGCCAAATTCTGCCCCAGTTTACTTTTCCTCACTTCAAATGAGATGCAAGCAAGGACTGGTATGGAGCTTCAGTTGCTGCTGTGGTTGTACAGCACAGTGTGGCTGATTTGACAGGGCTGAGAGAAAGCACACACACATACACACACAGTTTGATTTCAAAGCCCTGCCCTGAGGGAACCAAATGGGACTATTTCACTTTCTTTCTGAATATTAGAGTCTGAACTTAGCAGGATCCAAGTCTAAAGAAATCCCCCCATCCTCTTCCAGTCTTCTCTCACATCACTTTGATCAGCCTGCCAAGGAGCTAGCCCATGGAAGCTTAAATACAAGGGAGACTTCCGTTAGTCTGCATGCTCTAGTGTAGTCTGTAAGGCTCACGCCTGACTAGTGCTGAGTGGTGAGAAGGAGTTTGTCCTCTTTCAAATGGCTTTTTCAAGGCCAGTATTGAGTGGGCTGAGTTTGGGATTCTCCCTGATTTTTTCTTTCAAGTTAAAGCAGAAAATAACCTCCTGCCTCTTTTAAAACACTGAAATAAAATGCAAAAAACACCCAGGCAGATTTAGGTGATTTCACTCCTGTTTTGTGGAGCGGGTGCTGTCTGCTTGTCGGTCTATATATTTATCAATGCCTCACAGTTCAATCTTTATTTAGATGCTTATTTCATCAGAATTCTAAGGAACCTAAGTCTAATTTCCTGTGACATTTGGGACAAGCTCATCAGTCAGGATAGAAAGAGTGGTGCCCCCTATTTGTTGCATGCTGTGGAGAAGTCCTGCTAATGGAGAATGGGAATTTCTGTTGGAGAATGCCTCAGCTCAGGACACTGTGGGATCCAGTTACCTACAAGCTGAGCTCTCTGTGTAGTTTGTTAATGATCCAATAAATTCTCAGTGAACAATCAGCTTCTCACACACACGCTGCACTTTGTGCATGAAACAAGAAAGCATGGACTCCAGAGGCAGGGGGAAACTGGCATAGAAAATCAGCTACCTTTAAAAAATAATCCCCTGGATCAGTCAAGAGGACCTGGCAGAGCAGCTTAGCTGACTCTTCATTACAGGCTGAGGCAAATAGAAAGTTTTGTTCTTCAAATGCTGTGAGCCCTTTAATCTATACCTAAAAAAACATAAAGGCAGAACACAGCTAGAATCCTTTCCAGGTGGGCCCAGTCCATGGATTGCCTGCAGCTGTTTGAGCTGAAAAGAATTAGCTAACACGGTCTGCCTTGTTCTTAAACTATACAGTGGATACTGCTCTCAGGCAGGTAATTCACTTGGAATAGGTTGCACCTGAAATAGATTTGTGTTTGTTCAGTGAAAAACAGGCTGTGGACTACGGCTAGTGAATGAGAAAACCAAGATGAACAATATAGTGGTTTGGAAAACCTGTGTCATGAGCATTATCAGTGCAGACTTACTTTAGATCAGACACATTTAGAACCAGAATAAAAGACTACATCATTGGCAACGAAACTCTTGTTAATTTGCTTGGCTGGACCCAAAACAAACCAGATTATGGGATTGTTCAAAGAGAAGATTATTAGATATAGTATGGCTTCTGTAAGGAAAAGAGGATCCATATGCAAAATTCAGATCCAGATTTCAGTCAGGTCCACATTTCTCATGTGCGAAAGCCCCTATTTTTCCTTGTCTCCCACATATATTCTACCTATGTATAGACTAGCTTACTTGGCTCTGAATTTGAATCTAAACAGGACGGTTATGGCATCAAGTTTTCAACTCAGAGATGAGCTCTGATGTGCTAAATCTTCCTTTCTTCATTGATTTTAGCTTCAAAGAAATTTCTATTGAGGGAGCCCTTACATGACTATGGCTGTCACGCTTGCACTGCTGTGCTCATTGTGAATTAGTGAAAGGTGGACAGAGAGAGATTCCAATTAAATGATTATAATAGCCTCAATTGGCAAAGATTCAAAGACCTCTGAATGGGTGGTTATCTACTCAGCCCTGGTTAAAACTACCACGAGCAATTCAATGGCCAATCAACCGGTTACAAAAGGATGGTTGTAGCACAGTTGCGCCCTGAATCTTTTTAACCGATAGAGGCTCATTATCTTACTTGGTTATGTTTTTAAACAAAGCATAATATCACCTTCAGGTTCTCATCCTCTCCACTAAGACACTCAGGAAACTAGTATGTTTTACATACCTGGAAATAGATCTAATAACGCCATGCTGGAAGTTCTAGCTGGGAACAACCTTCAGTCTCTCAGCCTTACAACTGCTTATTTAGCCTGGAAAGGGAAAGTTGGAGAATTCAGTCATTTCTTTGCATACAAGAATAACAGCTCTCTCAGTGCAGTTAATGGAAAGCGAGCATCACACAGAAAAGGAGATATTTTTTCACATTGCGTGTTGTGAGTCTGTGGATTACAATTGGGTATGGCTACATTTGGAATTTCAAAGTGCTGCCCCGGCAGCGCTGCGGGAGCGCTGCCCCGGCAGCGCTTTGAAGTGTGAGTGTAGTCGGAGCGGCAGCGCTGGGAGAGAGCTCTCCCAGCGCTGCATGTAAACCATATCCTTTACGGGTGTAGTGTGCAGCGCTGGGAGCCGCGCTCCCAGCACTGCCGTCCTGATTACACTGACGCTTTACAGCGCTGTATCTTGCAGCGCTCAGGGGGGTGTTTTTTCACACCCCTGAGCGCGAAAGTTGCAGCGCTGTAAAGTGTGAATTTTTTGTTTGAGAACTAAAGTCCTGATTCAACCTAAGCACCTGAACTTTAGGCATGGGGGCCCATATCCCCTAAGTTATTTAGGCACCCAACTCCTATTGATTTTGGTGGGAGTTAGGCATCTAAATGGGCCACAGAGTCAATGGTAACACTCGAGCTTAGTTATGCACGTGCTTAAGTACCTTGCTGGATCTGGGCTTATGTTCTATAGCAGACTTATAAATAGGTTCATTAATTTTACCATGACCAATCAAAAAACATTTGTTATTGTTAGAACTCAGTGATTAATTCATACTGAATAATTTATTCAGTAATTAGGTCTTGTTTTTTACACATAATGTCTGCCAATCGCTGTCTCATCAAAATGACTCATTGTAATGGGGTGGCCTGCCCCTTTTAAGGGCCAGCTCGGTTTGATTATCAGACGCAGTGGAACGGGCTGGGTGATCCCTATACAGGCATGAGAGAGTTCAGGAGAGAGAGTGAGCTGCAGCAGGGAGATGGATATTTGCCGAAGGCCCTGACGCAGGGGGATTGAAGTGAAGGACGTATCCTCCAGTCACCACTGAAAAGGTCTGTCTACACTGCAGTTAGATGCCTGCAGCTGACCCATGCCTGCTGATGGGCTCCTGGGGCTCGGGCTATGGGGCTGTTTCACTGCAGTCTAGATTTCCGGGCTCAGGCTGGAGCCTGGTCTCTAGGACCCTGCAAGGTGGGAGGGTCCCAGAGCTTGGGCAGTAGACTGAGCCCAAAGATCTACACTGCAATTAAACAGTCCCGCAGCCAGAGCCCCGGGATTCCAATCAGCAGGCATGGGTCCGCCGCAGGACTTTAATTGCAGCATAGACATACAGGGCCGATGCAAGGAAGTTTCGCACCCTAGGCGAAACTTCCACCTTGCACCCCTCACCCAGCTAACCCCGCCCCCCCCACAGCAGCTAACTCAGCCCCCTACCCGGGGAGCCCCCCCTGCAGCAGCTACCACCCCCCCACTGTGACAGCTAACCCCTCTCCCACCCCGTTCCCCCACGGCAACTAACCCCACCCAGGGAGACTTCCCCTCCCCCCCTGCCATGGCAGCTAACCCTGTCTGGGGAGACTTCCCCCCCCCCCCCGCCACGGCAGCTATCCCTGCCTGGGTAGCCTGCCCTAGCTCACCTCGGCTCTGCCTCCTCCACTGAGCACGCCAGCGCTGCTCTAATTCTCCTCCCCGCCCAGGCTTGCAGCTCTGATTGGAGGAGACTTAGAGCTGGGCTGTGTGCTCAGCGGAGGAGACAGAGTGGAGGTAAGCTGGGGGGGAGCTGTTCCCCTGTGCCCCTCCCCGTTACTGCGGGCAGCCCTCCCCAAGCACCCCACCACCCAGCTCACCTCCACTCCACCTCCTCGCCTGAGGGGACTTTTAGGTGCCCCCAACCACTAAGCGCCCTAGGCGGCTGCCTAGTTTGCCTAAATGGTTACACCGGCCCTGTAGACATACCCCAAAAGGCCAAGGGGAAAGCCTCTGGGAGCAGTGGCCCAGGATGAGCAGAGGAACTGCTTATGTTTTGCTTAAATATTATGTTGGAAGGATAAACTATGTCTGGAAAGATTATCATTTGTATCACTGTATTGCCTAGGAGCCCTCCTCACGGACCTGGATCCCATTGTAGTAGCTGTTGTACAAACACAGAACAGAAAGACCGGTCTCTGCCCCAAGAAGCTTGCAATCTAAGGCCTGGTCTACACTAGAATTAGGTCAGCATAACTGACTCTCAGGGGTATGAAAAATCCACCCCCTGAGTGGCATAGTTAAGCCAACCATGTAGACAGTGCTAGATCGACCAGTGATTGCGGTGGTTTACCTATGCTGGCAGGAGAACCCTCCCAGCAGAATAGGTAGCATCTATACCAGCGATACTCAGACTGAAGCTCATGAGCCACAAGTGGCTCTTTAATGTGTCTCCTGCGGCTCTTTTTGGGGTGACAGGCATGAGTGAGTGAGTGAGTGCGGCTCTTTGCAGCGCATTATATTAAAACATGGTGTGATTTCATTATTAACCAATCCAAATTATTAACCAATCAGGATGCTTTTATTATGTTATTAACCAATTAAGTTATCAACCTAAGTTATTAATGTATTTTCCGTGAGAATAGTATCTATATATAGCACTATTGTAAATGAAACAATGAATTCACACTGCTATGGCTCTTTCGGGTAATGTTGATCACTAATTTGGCTCCTAAACCACTGAGATCTGAGTATCACTGGTCTACCTTGAAGTGCTACAGCGGCAGCTCTGCTGCTGAAGCTGTTTAAGTGTAGACACACCCTAAGTGTAAGACAGGAGACAGCAGATAGATACAGACTGACAGGAGATTTGGGCATGACAGTGAGTCCTTCCCATGAAGGCAAGGATAGAGATCCTGGATGGGGTTAAAGTAAGACTGTCTTTGCTTCCTGTCTACACAGACTCTTGCTCCTTGTTCTACATCCCCTAGTGGCCGCTCTAAACATTCACCACTACCACCATCATTGGGAGAATCAAACTGAGCGAGGGGAAACTGAGGCAGCGGCTAGCCTGACGTCAGATTAGGCAAGAAAGCACTGTTACACTCATTCATTAAATTTCTCTGGTGAAACTTTTTTTTCACTTTTATTCCATTACTTGCTGTTGGAAATCAGCTGTGCTTCTCAGTTGAGAAGTGATCTCGCAACTCACGCTATTGTTCTGCACCCTGATAAGATAAGCATCTATCTTATATCCAAATTTCAGGTGCAAATGTTGTGGCAAGTGAGTTTAAAACCTGTTTCCCAGGAATGTTGAAGTGCGCAAGCTTCAAGATTCTCTTTCTGGGAGCATTCATGACAATGCATTTCAATCGCGTGCAAGTTCATGGAAGGGGAACACAACAGCAGTCAGTTTGTACAGATATAAAATGAATAATCAGATTTTTTCCCCCCAGTATTCCCCCAGTTTGGTAGCTGGCCATCCATCAGGACATAGCTGATAGCCACTGGGCTTAAGAGGGATTTCTCTCTCTCCTGGTATAGCATTACACTTCTGATTTCACTCCCCCTAAAACATCAAGTACTGATCATTGTTGGTGCCAAGATAATGGACTGTACTGTCTATTGGTCTGATCTGGCAGGCCGTACGTAAATCATTGTGATGGAAGAAGCCAAAATCTAAGAGCAGGAACCATGTGCAAAGCAGTTACTGCCTCTCCTATCAGCTTTGAGGAAGCATTCACAGCCCTCTCCGCAGAAGGCTGCATGTTACAGAGAGGAAGGTTGGCCTACTGGTTAGGGTGTTAGCTAGAGACTTGGGTTTGAGTTCTTCCTCTGCCCTTGGCTTTCTCTATGACCTTGGGCAAGTCACTTAGGCCCAGATCCACAAAGAGCCAAAGGATGTTAGAAGCCTAAGAATCTTTGTGGATCTGGACCTTAATCTCCCTAGGCCTCAATTCTCCCTCAGTAAAATGGCTTCTCTCTCTATCTTCCCTCTCTCACAGGGGTGTTGTGAAGCTAAACCCACTGAATTGTGAGGTTCTCAGATACTATGCTAATAGGAGTGAATAAGTGCCTGAAACAGACAACCTCCCAATTGGAGAGGGAGCACCATGACTGTCGCTCTGAGTAGATACAGTAGCTTGGGGTAGTAAGGTGTAAGGCAGGGATTGGCAAACCTTTGGCCCCCGGCCCACCAGGGTAAGCCCCCTGGTGGGCTGAACCAGTTTGTTTATCTGCCACGTCCGCAGGTTCGGCCAATTGCAGCTCTCACTCGCTGTGGTTCACTACTCCAGGCCAATAGGGGTGCAGGAAGCCGCAGCCAGCACATCCCTTGGCCCGCTCCACTTCCCGCAGCCTCCATTGGCCTGGAGTGGCGAACCATGGCCAGTGGGAGCCGTGATTGGCCAAACCTGCAGACATGGCAGAGAAACAAATCAGCCCACCGGGGGCTTACCCTGGCGGGCTGCGTGCCAAAGGTTGCCGGTCCCTGACATAAGGCATCTCAGAAAGCAAAAGGAAATAGGCTCGGGGGTCCCTTTTCTGATCATGAGCTACAAATTAAAAAACAAAATCCCCTAAAATAAATAATTTCTCTCTCTCTTTGTATATCCCCTTGTATGCCTCTTTCATCTGACTCATTCGCGAGACGGCGTTGCAGTGTGCATGATGGGATGTGACGGGCATAACCCTGTCTGATGCATTGAACATGACGTGTGAGCCTAGGAAATTAAGGAGCGCAATATGGTTTAGGAGTGAGAAGCGAGGGGCAGACAAGCAGATGGACAGACTCTTTCGCCAGTGAAAAACCAGGCTTGACGTTGGCTTCCTGCCAGATTTGAAATTTTGGATTTGAAAGAATTAGCTGGGAAGTTGCTCCTTTTGCCGTCTCTGTTCTGCAGCCTCCCATTATTGTACATGATTGTTCCATCAGGCGCTGACCTTTCTGAGGCTGGGATGTGACAGCACAGAAAGGGCACAAGCATCTGAAATGTTATGCTATCTGGAAATTTCAGGTTGCGATTCCCTTGCACTATGTACCTCAGCATCTTCAGTATGTTAGCATTCACACCCCCCTGGGCTTCTGGGAGGCAGTGAGGGTGAGGATAGTTTGTTCTTCCCACACCGTGTCCTTTTGTTTTCATTACAAGAGTGAAAGGTACCTTAGTAACCAAGGTCAGAGATCCAGCGAGGCTGAATTCACAATGTTGTGCCTAATCTTCAGGGACAGATCTGGGGCTTCTATTTGGCCTTGGGAGGCAAACTTGATAGGCAAGAAAATGCAGATTCTTTGTCACAGACAAATAGCTGTTCTAGCCTGCCTCTGGAGCGGGGGAAGAGAGAGAAAAAGGACCTTCACTGATGGCAGTCTTGATCATCCACTTGTCTGTTTCTTCTTCCTATACCCCTACGCTTTTTCCCATCCTGCCCCCATGTGTGTAGAGAAAACTCCCCACCAAAACTGGTAAAGCTGCTATCTTATCCTCTTGTAAATCCCTAATTAAAACCTCCCTCTGCCAGGACGCTTATGAATCACTCTTGTCTGGCATTGGTCAGGAAAGTGTCAAGCTGTGATTTCAGCTTTTCTATCAGTTCTATTGTTAACTCATCCTCCTGATCTGCTCCCCCGTCCCATTCTGCCTGATTAAATTAGCTGTTTCCACACAAGAAAAAGATCTTGGAGTCGCTGTGGATAGTTCTCTGAAAGCTTCCACTCAGTGTGCAGCAGCAGGCAAAAACTCTTAATAGAATCTTAGAAATATTGGGAAAGGGACAGAAAATAAGATAGAAGATATCATAATACCACTGTACAAATCCATGATGCACCCATACCTTGAATATAGCGGAACAGGAAAAGGCTCAGAGAAGGGCAAAAATAATAATAAATAATAATAATAAGAGAAACTAAAAAGATTAGTGTTGTTCAGCTTAGAAAAAAAGACAACTCAGGAAGATATGATAGAAGTCTATCAGTTCATGAATTGTGTGGAAAAAGTGAAGAGAGACATGTTATTTACCCTTTCCCACAATACAGAAATCAAGGGTTATCTGATTAAATTAGCAGGCAGCAGGTTTAATGCAAACAAGCCAAAGTACTTTTTCCACACAGTGCACAACCAACCTGTGGACTCATTGACATGGGATGTTGTGATGGGCAAAAGTATAACTAGGTTCAAAAAAGAACTGAATAAGTTCATGGAGAAAAGGTCCATCAGTGGCTATTAGTCAAGATGGCCAGGAAGGCAACCCTAGACCTTTGACTTCCAGAAGCCAAGAGTGGAAGACAAGGGATGATCACTTCATAATTGCTCTGTTGTGTACACTTCCCCAAAGCTGTGGTACAGGTCACTATCAGAGACAGGATACTTGGCAAGATGGACCATTGGTCAGAATCACTATGGCAGTTCTTATGTGTTGTTCTCTTCTCTTACATGCAGAGACTCTCTTCTTTATGATATACCTATATAGAACCTAGCACAACGGGGCCCTGATTTCTATTTGGGCTTCCTAAGCATGGCTATCATAATAATGAATAATAATAGAGAGAACCTGCTTGGAGGAATAATTGGCATCTTTGATGGGGCCTCGTTTCCCCCATGATGTGCATATTTCTCCCCCATGAATGTTGCTGGAAACTATGTACCCTTGTCAAATGGAGAGCATAGATCTCTTTATGTTTACAGCTTTGGTGCCTTAAAATTCCCTTGCCCTGAAAGGTGGATTGCATTGTTTAACTGTGAGTTCCTGGGGGTGGGTGGGTGCAGCCTATATATCCCCTTCCTTATGGGACTAGGTGGGGCTCTAACTCCAGGCCAGTGTTACTTGGGAATGAGTAGATTCAACACTCTGACCTTTATCTGGCGGCTGCCGGCCCACGGATGTTTCTGGCTGCTATTAGCTTGTCCATAAATATCATTTTACAATAATTTCCAAAGACACAGATGCGAATGATAGTTTGATTTGCCTGTTGGTTTCTTCTCTGGGGCACTGCCATTCTGCTAGTCCAGTGTTTCCCAAACTGGAGTCGCTGCTTGTGTAGGGAAAGCCCCTGGTGGGCTGGGCCAGTTTGTTTACCTGCTCCGTCCATAGGTTCCGCAGATCGCAGCTCCCACTGGCTGCGCTTCGCTGCTCCAGGCCAATGGGAGCCTCTGGAAGCGGCGGCCAGTATGTCCCTCAGCCCGCGCTGCTTCCAGCAGCTCCCATTGGCCTGGATCAGTGAACCGCAGCCAGTTTGGGAAACACTGTGCTAGTCTCACTGCCTGAAAGACACAGGCCAGGGCAGACAGGGTCACCTCAATATTGAGAAAGGTCAGACACTAAGTAAGAAGCACCCTTAGTCTCCATACTTGAGTTTCCTGATCAATAATTAAGGATTCAGAGGGAAGCAAAGAACCATGTCTTAACATGCCTAGGATTGAATTAATCCTTGCTCTGGCACAGTGACAAAGGAGAGGTGGCTTTGGGCCACCATGCAGAATAGGGCTGCCCTAACTTGCAGTGCTGAGGTTAATACCCCTACAGGCCATTTCAGGGCTGCAGAACCACTGGGGCATAAAACCAAACTGGTGACATCTACTCCAACTCATATCTGCTCTTGGGGAGGCTGCATAGGCAGTGCAGGTCTGGCAGAGCCTTAACGCCTAAATAGACTCATAGACTTTAAGGTCAGAAGGGACCATTATGATCATCTAGTCTGATGCAAAGAGGCCACAAGGTACTGTTAAACCAGGACCCTTGTCTTTAGTGCAATGCTATATGTGGCAGGGAGAGGGCGACAGTGAACTTGATACTTGGTGATCTCATTTTCACATGCATAGCCGCACAGTAGTCACATATATTGGATCAAAATTTCTTTTGAACCAGCCAGAAGCAGGAAATACCAGAGACCTCACATGAAATCACTTGAAAAAACATTTCATATTCAAAAATGCTAAAGTTAGCTGGCAGTCACTACAGGTCAAGAGTGGAAATATCCCTCTAATTACCAACTCCTCTCTTGCAGCTCTCTGGAGTTGGATTATAATATATGTGGCAATGTCTAATTTCAAGGTCTTGTTAATGTCCTATTATTGAACAATGAGTATTTATAGTCCGAGAGGCTAGCAATTAAAGGAATGAGACTGTTCTAAATTGCCAAAGTTTAAAGTGTTGTTATGGTCAAAGAAGTAACTTTAAAAAGAACATCTTCTCATGGAACAGATCTGCTGCCTGTGTGACTTTAGAGACATATCTGCTTTCTGTATGGATAGAAGCAAATGTTTGTGGATGTTAGTAATGTTTAACACCATCTAAGAGAGTGAGCAGAACTCATGCACCATTGACAAAGTGGTCAGCTATTTCTCAGCTGCAGAATCCTTATTTCGGAGGATGATGTCATAGTATAATTCCCCACCCTGAACCTTAGCATTCAAAAGATGGGGTACCAGCATGAATTCCTCTAAGCTCAATTACCAGCTTAGAACCTGTAGCGCTGCCACCAACCAAGAATTCCAGTGCCTGGTACACTCTGGTCCCCCCCAAAACCTTGCCTGGGGACCCCCAAGACCCAGACCCTCTGGATCTTAACACAAGGAAAGTAAACCCTTTCCCTCACCGTTGCCTCTCCCAGGCTTCCCCTCCCTGGGTTACCCTGGAAGATCACTGTGATTCAAACTCCTTGAATCTTAAAACAGAGAGGAAAATGCACCTTCCCCCCCCTTCCCCTCCCAGATTGTCCCTGAGAGAGACAGTAATTCTAACACAGAGAGAAATTAGCCTCTCTCTCCCCCTTTTCTCCTTTCTCCCCACCAATTCCCTGGTGGATCCAGACCCAGTCACCTGGGGTCTCACCAGAATAAAAAAAACCAATCAGGTTCTTAAACAAGAAAAGCTTTTAATTAAAGAAAGAAAAAACAATAAAAATTATCTTTGTAAATTTAAGATGGAATATGTACAGGGTCTTTCAGCTATAGACACTGGGAATACCCTCCCAGCCTAAGTATTCAAGTACAAATGAAAATCCTTTCAGCAAAATATAAATTTGAACTCCTTCCAGCCAAATACACATTTGCAAATAAAGAAAACAAACATAAGCTTAGCTCACCTTATCTATCCAGTACTCACTATTTTAAACTTATAAGAGCCTGTACTGGAGAGATTGGAGAGAAATCCCTTTGAGCCCCCAGAGTGAACAACAACCAAAAACTAACAGCACACACAAAAACTTCCCTCCCTCAAGATTTGAAAGTATCCTGTCCCCTGATTGGTCCTCTGGTCAAGTGACAGCCAGGTTCACTGAACTTGTTAACCCTTTACAGGCAAAAGAGACGTGAAGCACTTCTGTTCTATTAACTCTTACTTATCTGTTTATGACAGATGTAAAAGGCAGAAAAAACACACGAGGATTTTCAGTTGCAGGCTTAGTTGGTGGATGTTAAGAAAACTAGGAAGGGCAGGTAAGCCACTGATCAGGAGATCTACATTCAACTTCCTGCATCTGCCTCAGAATCCCTTAGTGACCTTGAACAAGTCATGCAGAACCCGACTCAGCAAAGCACTTTTAAAGTGAAGCATGCTTTTTACTGAACTGGATTATTCATCTCTCAGTGCCTCAGTTCCCCATCTGTAAACAGGAGGTGGTAATCCATCATTTGTCTTGTCGGTTTAGACTGTGAGGTCGGCAAGGCAGGGATTACTTCCTACTATGTGTAATGCAAAATAAATGGTCATTGATACAGTCATTTATAACCTAATTTCAACTGAAGTCAGAGAAGGTTATTAGGGAAGAAAGAGGTTGGGGGACCCATTTAGCTTTCTCTGCTTTATGTTGAATTAACATTTACTCTGAGCCCATAGTATTTCTCCGATAAGAGCTCATGTAGAGCCTGATTCACAGCCTGCTGATGTTGATAGAAGTCTTTTCATTGACTTGTATGGACTTCAGATCAAACCCACAATGCGTCTCAAAACATGCTCCGAACTGCTCTTTGCCACCATTGTTAGTGTATCTCCATATAGAGCCTGCTCTCTATTTAAAGAAATTCTGCATAATTTAATTTGGCTGGCCTAAGGACAGTCTAATTGCTCGATCACCTGTTCTGGGTTGGCTTTGAATTCCTTTAGTATTTCTTCTCCTCTCCTCTGGGGTGTGTATCTTTTTTCCTAGCATCTGTTTCCCACTCTCCTTTGTGAACACTGAGGCAGATGATTAATTTACAAGGGATACTGTGAAGGTGGACAGGCTCCAAATTTTGTTCAGTCTTAGGTTTGTATGTGATTCCAAAGTCCTGGCAATTCTTTGTATGGGAAGTATTTCCCTCCAACAAATGATTCACTGCTCTTTTTCTACAAGTTGCATCCCTAGTGCTCATGATGAGCAACCCTACAATAACAAAACAGCAGATGAAGTACAGTGATCACAACCAAATCTATAACAACACACCATCATACACTATTCAGTGTTCAAGTGCTACTCTAGATTAATAATCCAGCAAATGTGGAGCAGTGCTCATGAGCGCCTCCATGATAACACAACAGTGTACACTAGTCCCTGTTCATGAGCAACCCTACAAAAACACACCACCGTTCAAGAGCCGGTAAGGAAGAGATGCTTTAGCAAGGACGCCGAGCTGCATTCAAGCTTCCAGAGAGGTAGCTTAAATAAAATGAGGTTTCTTTTTTCATTCTAAACATTATTCTGTGTGTGTGCTTTCCCCTTTACCAGCTGGTTTGTGCCAGTGCTATCGCTAATAGCTGCAAAGATGGGATGAGGCTCTAATTTTAAAACAAAAAAACCTTTCAGTGCAAAGCTTGGGTATTGAGAATGTTTTTGTTCTGTTCTTTGCAAAGCTGACGAGCTTCTTGTTATCCTCTCTGTCACGGGATTGGATGGCCCTTTAAGGGAATTGTCTTTAGCCTCCACCTGTGACTAATTAGCTGCCTCCCCTGGGATCGGTCTGAAGTCACAGATCAGGTGATAATCTGCAGATCACCCAGGGCCAGATTCACAATGGTGACTCTAAGGGCCTCTTTAGGTGCTTCCATCCAACATTCAGGCATCACTGACATCCTTAGCTAACTGCTCAGCTGCCACCTAACCCTGGAGGTGCCTACATTTCTGCTGGCTGGCGTGTGCAAAGGTGCCTAAGGTCCTGACACTGCCTCACAGCTAATGAGCCTCTTAAAGCCATGGCTTGTGCCTAATCACCAGCGAGATTCTCCGATTAGGCATTCTCTTGACTACCTCACCTGCAGGGCCAGATCCAGCGGGTGTGCTCAGAGCCCCAGCTTGAGCAGGGGATGTCAGAGTTGCCAGGCTCCTGGCTCGATAACGCACCAAGGGACTGTGGGAGCTGCCAGCTGCTCAGGGAACCTCATCAAATTCATTTAGAAAAAAATTCAAGCGGAATGTCCTTGCCATTGGTTTTAATGAGAACTTCAGACCAGTGTGGAAGGATTTTTCTTTTAATTTGAGAATTCCACGTTCTGACCCACCCTAGCTTCTACCTCCCCCGTCAATCAATGCCCTGGCCTACTCGGCCATACCTCAGCACTCCTTCAATGGCCTCTTTCTTCTCATATACTTGAAAACACGTCTATATTATTATCAGACCCATATGTGCAGTCACAGCCTTTTCATCCTCTACCTTGGCTCCAGTTACTGTTCTCAGCCCCTTTGTTCACTGCACTCTCCAATCCTTTAGGCCACTGTGTTTTATACTTCGGATATGTCTCCCTTCCCTTTAATTAATTTTTTTTTTGGCACTATAGTGCTTGTCCCTGTTGCCCTGTTTTATTTAATTTATTGCTCCCTGGCCATCATAACCCCTGGTCAGGCCTTTAATTTATCGCTCACCGCTTCCCATTTCCCCTCTGTGTCCTTTTCCTTTATTGATTCTTTTTCCCATTTGATTTCACCCAGCACTTCCAGTTTTATCTCCCCTAAATTGCTCTGCTGAATTTATTTCTTCTCATTTGGGGTTTTGCTTTCATATTCATTATTGGCGCAGCTGCGCTAAGATTGCTCTTTGTTGCTCTTTTGGGAGTTAGGCGCCTAAATACCTTTAAAAATCTGGCCTAAATCAGGAGTGGTTTCCATCTAAGTTCCCATATTAGGGAAGGAAACGGTCCTTTTCCAGTAGCATCTTCCTAAACCCTGTCACAGGATTTGTGTCCCTCAATAAAGGTCTAGAGCTTCTCGGCAGGCACCTTAAAAGTAGATTCTGGAACCCCTCATAAAGATGCGGATTAATTTCTGATAACTTGTGCTAGCTGGTGGAGCTTGGCAGCTCCAATGTGGATATGAGAGAGGCTGAGAACTACTGCTTTGGGATGAAGGGCAGGAACTTGTGGTTTGACGTGCTGGGGCTAACAGATGGCAGAACCTGTGCTGGTGGGGTCCCAAGAGGGAGCTGTATTTGTGCTTCTATTGGTTCTCTACCCCTCCTCAGTGCTAAGCAGTAAGTGAGCACAACAAGCTGAACCTGCCTTGTGGAGGCTGGAGACTTCAAGCTGCTTTACAGGAGATTTGGGAGCTACTTGCTGGCCTGCATTTAAATGTATTTGGATATTTTTTTTCAGGGGGAAGTTAAGGTTCTCTCTAGGGCTGTCGATTGATTGCAGTTAACTCATGCGATTAACTCAAAAAAATTAATCATGATAAAAAAATTAATCATGATTAATCACACTGTTAAACAACAATACTAATTGAAATGTATTAAATATTTTTGGCTGTTTGTCTACATTTTCAAATATATCAATTTCAATTACAACACAGAGTACAAGGTGTACAGTGCTCACTTATATTAATTTTTATTACAAATATTTGCACTGTAAAATGATAAAAAAAGAAAAAGTATTTTTAATTCACCTCAACAAGTACTGCAGTGCAATCTCTTTATCGTGAAAGTGCAACTTTCAAAGGTAGTTGTTTGTTTGTTACATAACTGCATTCAAAAACAAAGCAATATAAAATTTCAGAGCCTACAAGTCCATTCAGTCCTACTTCTTGTTCAGCCAATCGCTAAGAGAAACAAGTTTGTTTACATTTATGGGAGATAAAGCTGCCCACTTCTTAATTATAATGTCACCAGAAAGGGAGAACAGGTGTTCGCATGGCACTGTTGTAGCTGGCGTCGCAAGATATTTATGTGCCAGATGCACTAATGATTCATATACCTCTTCATGCTTCGGCCAGTACATGCTTCCATGCTGATGATTCTCATTTTAAAAAAAAAGTGTTAATTAAATTTGTGACTGAAGTCCTTGGGAGAGAATTGTATGTCTCTTGCTCTGTTTTACCCGCATTCTGCCATACATTTCATGTTATAGCAGTCTCAGATGATGACCCAGCACACGTTGTTCATTTTAAGAACACTTTCACTGCAGATTTGCCAAAATGCAAAGAAGATACCAATGTTTAAATAATATTTCAATAAATGTTATTCTATTATTGTTTAAAAGCACGATTAATCATGATTAATTTTTTTAATCATTTAACAGCCCTAGTTCTCTCATCTCTTGCTGTAACTGCTGATGCCCACCACTGTGAGGGACGGATACCCACCAGCAATTGGAACAGGATGTTCCATCTTCCATCATCTGGCCTCTCCTCCCTGGCTACTGCCATCTGGGACCTCAGTGCTTTTCACACCCCAACTCAGAGCCATCCACCTCTAGCCTGCTGCCTGCTTGGATATTACTGCACTGCACCTCTCCTTTCCCCTGCCCCTGCAGATGGGGTGGTGGGAAGTGCGGAGTTACATAGGAGTCCCCGTTTGAATTGATCTGCAAAGGGCTCAGGGTGTGCTGGAACTGGCCTGGTCTGCAGGAACTGCCACGCTTGGGGAGAAAGCTGAGAGGGCTGCTTGTGTGCTTTTCTGCTCTTCGAAGTTACTAATAAAGGCAAATCTCAGGAAGGAATTAACTTTTGACTATATCATTGCTCAGTTGATTCCTCCCACTAAGCACATGCTGTGCATAGGGAGTTGAAATCTCTTTGTGCAGCTCTCTGGTTTTTCCTGACCTCTCCTTGATGTTGCTCCTTCTGACCATGTGCCCTGTACACCCTCTACCATCCTCAAGCCACTTGTGCTCTCATTCTGACAGAAGTTCATGTAACGTTTTGTGATGTCCCATCTTCCCTGTTTGCAGATCTTCCTGTACATTATGGGCCAAGTGAGGGCAGGCAGTTTTGGTGCCTGAATGGTAGAGAGGGCGGTGTTCTACTTGCACAAGACATCATGCCGGAGCAGGAGCTCCCCTCCAGCCTAGCCAGCCTGGCACTAAGTACATGCACACTCTTGAAAATCTGGATCTGTGTTTATTCTTCACTTGTTTGCTTCACGCAGATAGAAGGCCGAGACAAATCGGTGAAGAAGACTTGTTCTTCTTTCCTTTATTACATTTTTCCATGAATTTGCTCCTGGTTAAAGATGGCAGCTTTGGAGAGCGAAGAGCTCTCTTGCTGTGGCTGAGGGACACCAGCGCAATATTCGTCACACTGCTTAGCTGTTCTCCCTCAAGGATAGTCTCCATGGATCACTAAGTCCTTAGTCTCTCTGTTATGGATGCCAATGGGGGCGGGGGAATTAGTGCCAACTCAAATGGATATGCAGCTACCTCCCCACCAAGAACTATACTGGGACCACATAGGTCACCATATCACCCATCAAATGGAGACCGCACTCAGCCACTGCTAGGTTTAGTATCAGGAAGTGATGGAGGTGGAAGTTACAGCTCCCTCTGAGCAGATTCAGTAGAAGAAGGCAAATGCTGTAGAGACATGCAATTTTCTGGTTCCTTCCACATTCCGTTACCCCCTTTCATAATTAGTTTAGATACCCAAGTGGTGGGGTGTCATAGACACCCCAGTGCTAATCATTATCTGCCCCTGTGCATTCAGGGGCAAATCCTCAGATGGTAAGAATTGACTTCTGTGGAGCTATGACCATTTAAAGCAGCTGGGAATCTACCCTCCCCACCCCTTGATTTAGGCAGTTATTTCCTTACATGCCAAGTTTTGGTTGTGACTCAGAAGAGGGAGACAAGTTCTCTGTTACATCTGGAAGATTAGCCGATTGCCACAGATACCTCAATAAGCCTCATATTAATGAAAGAACAGCCCTAAATCTATAGGCAGCTCAGAGACTGGAGATAAAGCTTACATGCCCTTCACGTTGGGAGCCGTTTTTCCTGTGCTCCCAGCATACAAAGGAAGGCTTCAAACAAAATGAAGACAAAGTCAGAAAAACTGGAAATCAAAGACACAGTTTTACCTGGGTTATGCCAGATTCCATAGTCAAAAGACACTAGTTGAAGTCAGATTTTTGAGGCATGTAAAGCACATCGGCTTTAGTCTAAAACAATGCACCTCTCTGTTTATACGTTTAAAAAAAACAATAAAAGGAAAATGCTGTTGTATTTGTAAGGAATTCACTTTTAGGTAAAATTACAAGCTGAAGAACAAAGATTTGTGCCTTTCTTTATAGCCAGACTAAAGGCTTTTTTTTATTATTATTATTCTTTGCCTAGTGTGTTTTGAGACAGTAACACATCCAGCAGAGATTGTACAAAGGTTTGGATAATTTATCACCCATTGTGAATAGTGGTTCCAAAGTTCTTCTGTGACATGCCCCAGCCCTCTTTGCATACTGATTGGTATAATACATCTCCCTTTCCCTGCAAATGGCTCTTTGCATCTCATTTCTATATAGGCTCGGTGGGGAAAAAGGGGACTCTAAAAAAAAAAACCCAAGAAGATCTGCATCTGTGGGGCGGGGAGAAGGAGAGGAGGAGGAGGGGCTGGGGGGAGAAAGCAGAATTTGATCTTTTCTTTAGCATGTTGCAAACAAAACGGACCATTAAGGGATTCTGTGAGCCAAATCTGTCTGGAAGTACTGTAATTTAGAAAGCACTAAAGTGCTCCTTTCTGGCACAAAAAAGCGATTGTATTGAAAAAGTCACCTCATATTAATTTATATTTTGAGAACAGAGTTGATCATGTTGCAGGGACTTTCCACTAATAATAAATAACACCCATGTTCAATGGCTTTTACTCTCCCTTACCCACAAACAGATGATGTATAATTGGAGGCATGTTCCTTAGATTCAAGAAACCTTGGGCCATAGCTGCCAGCACCAGTTGCAGCATGACTGGGTGTAGAACCTCGCTGTCCTATGCGGTTCATGTTTGGCTTCTTATTCTGGTTGCTAGCTGATTGAGAGCAGTGTGCCATTACTATACGGCTGCACTTATACACTGTGAATGTCTGAATGTTATCGGTTCTGGTCTTTCACATGTTTGTAATGAACTTCACCTCGGGAGCTAAAGACAAAGGAGCTGTGTGTCAGAGGCAACCTCTTTGGGCACTACCCAAGCTCATGCAAATGAAAACTGGTTTCAAACTTAGTTGAGCATAGACTGGGTTTACGGTGCACAGCTTTAGCAAGTTCACTTATTTTTCACATCATCCCGAATATATGTATGCACTAATAAAGGAATAGGAACTCAGGTTTGCACATAACACAGAAATGTTTATGAAAAAAAAACTATCAACATGCAACTTGCCCAAGTTAACACAACTTTGTCTTTGGTTTCCTTCCTGACTTTTGGCTTTAGGAACTTGACATGAGAGAGTTTCAATAAGCATCAATTCCTTTGCAAATGCACTTTGTGCATGTCCTTAGTACATGGAAGTGATTTGACTGCATGCACCCCCAACTGATCTGAATTCACAGATGCAGTGAGGGCCTCATCCAAAGACTATTGAAGTCAATGAAAAACTCCCATTGACTTTCATGGGATTTGCATCAGGTACTAATTGTGCAAAAGGCACAACTGCATGCACGGAAAGGAGCCTCTTTAAACATTTGCCCCATAATTGGTTCTTTTTAATTATGAACTCTAACAAACAACATTGATAAGATGCCTCACAAATGAGGACTTTCTGCAGCTCTGCTTGGGAAGTTGCATGGCTGACATTCAAAGATTTCTTCTGAGCTGGGGCTGCTACAGAGTTTGAAGCTTTGAGACACCTGCTAAACCTTGTGAATATGCATGATGTCCATGGGGAGCTTTGAATCACAGGAAGGGGCCACCACCCAATAGGGTTTGACACCAGGGGGTTAGTTTTTTGATTCTGGTAAGTGTTTCTGTAAGTTAATGCAAAAGCAGCAGGTCAGAAACACAACTAGCTGATAGAGAACCACCTGGATAATAAGTGGCATAAGCCACTGCCAGTGGGGCCTTACGTCAGGGACAAACCACATGGCATTTTTGTCCTGAGAGGGAACTAATTGAAAGAAAGCCCTGAGTTGTAGCAGGTGGATCTGAAGATCTCAGAGTAGAACAGGGCGAAATATTTTTGACTAACAGTTGATTTGCCAAAAATTGCGCTTTTTGTTGACACAAAACTGTTCTCAGATTTGACACAGATTTAATTTTTTTTTCTTTGGAGGGAAATGGGAGGGGCTTAGATGCCATTCACAAAATGTCTGGAGGAGAAGGAGGTGGTAGCAGCAGATCCCTGGTGGCCTTTAGTTCATTAGGGTACTCACCCAGGATGTGGGGAATCTAGGTTCAGTTACTCCCTCTGCCTGATGTAACACAGGGATCTGACCAGGGAAGTTCTAACCACTGGGACATTCTGGAGTGTCTCTCTCCTGTTGAAACAATTCTGCTTTTTAGAAATCATTAAATCATCATTAGAGCAGGTATTTGAACTTGGGTCTCCTACAACCTGTGGAATGCCCTAACTACCCAGTTATAGAGTCATTCTTAGGGCTGGTCTGCACTGAAAAGTTCGATTGACAGAGCTACATCGGTCAGGGGTGTGAAAAATCCACACCACTAACATGCTATGACACCCTTACCCCCAGTCTAGACAGAGTTATGTCGATGGAAGGATGCTTCCATCAATCCAGCTACCGTTGTTCAGGGAGTTGGTATTCCTACACCATTAGTGTAGGCTGCATCTACATTTCCAGGTCATGCCAACCTAGCTGTGTCAGTAGAGTCTCTGAAGGCCCAATGATTATTTAATTATTGCAAAAAGCAGAACAGCTGCAACAGGAGAGATTGAGAGAGACCCCCGCAGGATATTCCCTAACTCAGTGGGTTGGGAACTTACCGGAGAAGTGGGTTCAGACCCCTGCTCCACATCTGGCAGAGGGAGGATTTGAATCCAGCTCTTCCACATTCCAAGTGAGTGATCTAGCCACTGGCACAGAGCTTATAAGAGAGCCACCATCTTCCCTGAAAGTTTTGTGGATCTAGCCCTTTAAAAACTTCTGAAACAAAATGTTTTCAGTTGAACATTATGTTTCATTCGACCCAAAATGGATGTTTTTGATTTGCCAACATTTTTTGCAGTGTTTGGATTTGGTTTGACTCAAACTGATGTATTTCTTTTTGGTGCTGCCCCTGAACTGAAAAATCAATTATTTACCCAGCTCTAGTCAGAAGTGTATTTAAAAACACCGAGTTGATCCATACGGGTGACCCTCATAAAGTATCTTTGAACTGTGCTAGCCCATCCCCACGACGGTGGACCTGAGCCGAGCCTGCTGAAGTCAATGGAAGCCTTTCTTCTGACATCAGAGGATTTGTGATCAAGCCTTATACGCTAACAGTCCAACCAAGATGACAGTACAGTGCCTGGTATGAGGTTTAACTGTGGTTGTTTTACCAACTTCTTTGTTTAGAACAATTTCTTTCCAATCTTTTTAATCCTTAAAAAAAAAGAAATTCCTTTCTCTGCAGAGACGCCTTCCTGGTAAACTGTAAAGTAATCCATAGATGAGCAGCTCCATTTACTGTACGGTATGTGGCCTGAAAATCCCTCACCACCCCTTATCAGAATCTAATTCAGTTGCTCTGGAGAGCAAAGACACAATGTGGGCTTAGCTATCAAATCATCGCTCTCCTGTTTACCCTTTATCTGTCCTTTCAGCCCCGCAATTCAGCCCTCTAATGGTGTCTTTCTGGGAAAGACAGTGGGATATTATTAGAGCTGCGTGTATTTCCCATTTACGAAATACCATAAAATAAAGCCAACAAGAACACACAAAATGATGTCAAATGAAAAATTCACCCTGCAGTGGTGTCTCCTGCCCTGTGGGGCTCCCTACTCCAGGCACTGCAACCTGGCCCACAGGGTGGCAGCACCACTCCAGCCCAGGAACACTGCCACCATGAGGAAGGAGTGGTCAGGCCAAACCTGCCTGTACTGTGCCTGGTCACACAGCTCTGCAGGACAAGAGCTACCACTTCAGGCTGAGTGTTGGGTGGCACCCTCTGCAACACCCCTCTCATTGGGCCTCTCATCCTGGGCAGAGGACCCAGCAGGGCCTCCCTTCCAGGGACAGCACCAGCTGGGGAGGGGGAATATAGAAGGGAGAATGAGGGAGGAGTTGCTGGGACTAATGGGAGACTAGGGTTAAATGGGAGAGAGGGAATATTTAAAGAGTTGGGTAGGGGTTTCTGGGGCTCATGGAGTGAGGTTTGATGGGAGTAGAGGAATAAATAAGGGACGATAGAGTGCCCAGGGTGTGAGGGCTAGAGACAGAAACATTAGGGTTCAGGGAGACCCAGAATGCCCCATGGGCTTTGTGTCACTGCATGGGAATGGAGAGGTAGGGGTTATTTGGGGGCTGCAGTACTGGGTATATTTCAAGGGGAAAACCCTAAGGAGCTGAGATCTCTTGAGGTGACTAACTATAGTGCTCATTCGGCTGCTGTGGTTAAAGAACATCAGTTTCAGAGCCAAGGAAGTGATGTGGCCAGTATCACATCCAACCACCTTTGCCTGCCCGATGAGCCTTTGGCTCAGGGGAACTTTGACTTTGAATTCTGGTGGGGGTTGCTGAATGGCGCAAGGTGTTGAATAACGCTTAATGGAACGATGTAGTACAGATATACTGGCAATTATACACCGTTTGTATTGATATACAGTCATTTGGGGCATTTCATTAATGTAAATAGAAATCAAACACCGTTTTTACTGGAATAAACACAATACGAGATTCCTGAAACAAAAAATGAAAAATTATAGTAAATATAAAGAGTGGCCTGGGGCTCTAGATATTCTCCTGCAGAGAATGAGCCATAGATAGGAGAATGCAGCTTGTACCCACAGAGGGGCGCAACCTTTCTGGGAGGTGGCACAACTTGGCTCTTGACTGGACTAGAACCAGAACCCCGAATCCAAGTGCCCCTGAATTAGGGTCTCGTGTATGTCCAATGATGCCCATGTTCAGGTTATTTGTGGGGACAGAACCCAGGACTTGTGAATCTAAAACATGAGCCTCAGCAGCTTGAGTTAAAGGAACAGCCACTTTAGCACAGAGACAGGTGCCATCTCATAACCCTCTGTATGGGGTCTGTCTCCTGGAGGGGGACGGAGTCGCACTGAATTAGCCTGGGTAACACCGTCCCCCTGGTTGAGGAAGCTCATTTCAAGTTTCACAGGTCCATCGCCATTCAAATCCCCATATAGGCCAGCACTGGCAGCGATGCTCCCGGATGGCTGGGCTGCAAGCAGCACCAGCTTGTGGTTTTGTCATTAGAGGTCCTGGTTCTGCCCCTGCGGAGGGCACAACCCGCAGCATTGTTACACCCGGATCTGAACTGGGTAGCTTGAGGCCATCTAGTATTTGGTCTGTTTGTATTGGAGGCCTTCCCGCTGTGAGCTGTCCATGGGCCATTCTCCCATCTCTCCTCACCCATGCTGAAAGGGAGCCATCGAGGCATGTCCTTCTCCCTTCCCCATTGAGGAATCAGAGGGCTAGACAGGATACTTCTTCCTACCATCCCCAAGGAAGAGCACAACGCATGCTCTCATACTCCTAACAGAAGGCTGGGAGAGGGGCTTTACCCGGTGGAGTCCAGAGGCGGGCAGATGGGCTCCCCTGCGCTAGTGGGCTCCGTGGAAGAGTGTCCCATGCTGCAGTGGGTGTGTAGATGGAGCAGGCAGTGCACTGATGGGTTCTGCTACACCCGGATGAAGGAGCCCTTCCTCCTGGCTGCCACAGCTGAGACTTGCCCTAGGGGAACCTGATTCAGACAGAGCATTGTTATGTGCTTTCTGTGGGATCACTCCCCTCTGTGTAAGAAATAGGGTGTTGTACATCACAGCATCAGACTGCAGGCTACCTCTGTCTACCTTATCTCTGCCAGCTCTGCTATTTTATCTGATCTGTGATCTCTTATTTCCTCTCTTCTGCCTTTTCCATTCCCCTTTATCCAATCTCTTGCTAATCTACTCTGTCCCTTTTACTAACACTGGTATTTCTAAGGCACTTACCACTGTGGTCCTGTACTCTTTGAGCATATGGCCCCCGGGGCACACTTTGGACTTCCCTGGCTTTGATTTTCCCCTTTAAAGTACAATATCCACCACTAAAATATTGATAGCAGCATCTCCCCACTACCATAAAGCCCTTTCTCCACCAGCCATGGTGTCATCAAATTAGAAGAACGAACGGCTGTAATCAGCTGACTTGTGCTTTCTCCCTACATCTCTGCATTAATTTATCTAACTTGTAAAGTGCCAAGGTATTAGGTTTTATAGAAACTTGGCTCTTTGTGCCATGAGAAGGCTGATGGAAACCATAATACTGCAGGTGGTATGCTGCCAATCCATCTAATGCTGAACTGCATTAGCACTCTGATATCAGAAATATCCCTCCAACAGAGAGCTTTAGAAAACAGTGCACTGCCCTTATTTCTGGGCATGTGCATGCACGCTGGGGTTTTAGGCTCCACCTTTGAATGTGGAACGAATCTGTCACATCAATAATGCCCCCTATGAATGGGAATATTAGTGTGAAGAAAGAATAATAACCCAGCTCTGAAAATGTCAGCTTGTGAGACGGCTGTGTAGGTGTGAGGAGGAAGAATCGACAGAGGAAGCGAATGCAGAGGGTGTCATTCCATAGCTTGGCCTTCAGTAAAGGATTTTGCAGGCTCCTGAGACACATTTTAAATAGCCCCTTCTGATTACATTGCCTATGTTTCTTTAAATAGTTCAGTTCACCTCCATATTCTGCACCTTCCTTTCTTTTAAATACATAGAACCAGATTATGGGCTCCCCTGGCTGAAATCCACTTAGCACAGGAGGCCGGAGGCCATCAGGTAGCCGGTTATGACTCCATGATCCTGAGGGCCAGTCCTAACCCTGATGAGCATTAGAACAGCCAGGAGTCTGCTCCACCTTCCACCACTGGCAGAGGAGTGTTTAACAGATCCAGTGCAGAAGAGCCACCATGGAACTCCACTATGCCCTGAACATGCCCCCTAACCTGGAGTGCCAAGGTGCAACTAGCACAAGAACCACCTCCTTCAGCTTTTACCCCAGTGATGAGTTCCCCTTCACCAGGGGAATTCTCCACTGGTCATCTCCAACCAGATTCCAGACCCCTCTGCCCCCCAAGAAGAGCAAAGGAGCCAGATCTGGTCCCCCGTGTCTGTAAGATACAGCTCCACTAGGAATGGGTGACATGAAGGGGCTGCACAGCAACAGGGGCTCCCCAAAGTCTCAACTAGAATTCCCATTGGGTTGTAAGAGAGAGAACTCCAGAGCCACTGTTTGAAAGGGTGCAACATGCACTGGCTGCGATGCCAGCTCAGTTCCACTGGCTGGTAGAGAGGAGTGTGAGCCATAGCCTCACTTTAACCCCATCTCCTATAGACCAGCTAGCAAAGGTGGCAGCATATTTTCTATCAGAACATCTTTTCAACAGGACATTAGTTTTTCGACTATGAGTTATTTTGCAGAAAGAGTCAGCTGTCTGCGGAATTGTTTGTTTTATAGACTCATAGACTCATAGACTCTAGGACTGGAAGGGACCTCGAGAGGTCATCGAGTCCAGTCCCCTGCCCTCATGGCAGGACCAAATACCGTCTAGACCATCCCTGATAGACATTTATCTAACCTACTCTTAAATATCTCCAGCGATGGAGATTCCACAACTTCCCTAGGCAATCTATTCCAGTGTTTAACTACCCTGACAGTTAGGAACTTTTTCCTAACGTCCAACCTAAATCTCCCTTGCTGCAGTTTAAGCCCATTGCTTCTTGTTCTACCATTGGAGGCCAAGGTGAACAAGTTTTCTCCCTCCTCCTGATGACACCCTTTTAGATACCTGAAAACTGCTATCAGGTCCCCTCTCAGTCTTCTCTTTTCCAAACTAAACAAACCCAATTCCTTCAGCCTTCCTTCATAGGTCATGTTCTCAAGACCTTTAATCATTCTCGTTGCTCTTGTTTTGTTTTGTCGAAAAACCAAATGCCAGAAAACTGAAATATAGCATCAAAAGAACAAAATATAGTGATTGGCAATGCTGCTGCCGAACCTCGCGTCCCCATTCTCCTCTGTGCGCCGGGCTCCGCAGCCGAACAACATTCTCCACAAAGCACCATGGCCAGGGACCCCCAGAATGAATCACTTCCTCTCTGCAAGAGGGGAGACCATGGTCCATCATGAGAGATGTAGTCCAATGGGGAAGCCTTGCGTGTGGAGGAGAATGTGAATGTGAGGCATCTGTGCTATGACTCCCACTAGGCCAAGTAACACTTCCAAAACAAAGATTTTCCCTCAAAATACTTCTGTTTTCAGCCAGAATGTTTCAGTTTTTTAATTTTTGCCAAAAATCCGAATTTCCTGTGGAAAATTTAGACAAAAATAATTTCTCATCAATTTCTGGAGATGGTGGGGAACCCATTTTTCAAGCAGCTGTAGTCATCAGCACTACTCTAGGGCAGTGCCTATGCTTCTCCTCCCTCCATTGTGCTTTCTGGTGCTCATTCCTCACAACCTTGCACCCACAGTGCACCAGCCACAGCCTGGTCCGGAGTTTTTAAAGCTGGGAGGACAGGGGACAAACTATCCTATTTTTAGAAAGCATAATTGCAATAATAGAACAGCCTTTAATGTGACATTATCTTTTAGAGAACCATGTGCAGGTGAATAAACATGCAGCAGGTTATATGAAGTAACTTGATTCTCAATTAACCGGCCCAGCCACCTTCTTTGATTGACTCCCAAATTACTGAGCCTAGCTGAAAATATTATGGAATATAAAAGCAAAGGACTCTCTATTGACATTTTGGAATTACAAATTACATTTGTTGTGAAAAATGAGAAACTGTCTATTTAATTGGTTGTAGGTTGCAATTTGTGTGCACTTTGGTAGGAAAAATACAGCTCTCTGGGGGATTGTTAAAGATCGCTTTCCTTTGAGTCAGCAAAGTTCATAGGTGGGAGGGAAACAGATCTATGTTCTATAAAAGCTCAAACTAACAAGCAGTTCAGTCTGAGCGAACACTCTCCAGTAAGAGAAAATTACTGAACTGAACAGATTAGCACTAGAACTGATATAGAATGAATGAATGAAACATTTGGGATTTGAACTGCTAGGAACGGATGCAAAGAGAAGCTTTTAGCTGAGATGAGTTTAGCTCAGTTTCTATTGCTTTGCCAGGGGACAGGAGAGTCCACCAGATTAGAACAAATTGTAATAGTTTGGCTGTAGATTTTTATTAGATCAGAGCTGGCCAACATTTTTTATCCATAACTCTTTCTTTTTTAATGAAAAATGCAGATTCAGATCGACCAAAACATTTTGTGAATTTGTTTTGATTTTGGCAAATTGCTTCAGTCGCAGGTGGAGAGGAAGAAAAAATCTTGACCTGCCAAAGCAGTTCATTCTGACATTTTCAGAACAGAACATTTTGATTTTTCAGACTAGATTCCCAAGGGGAATTAGGTGCCTGCCTCCAACTTTGAGGCACCATTCATAAAAAAAACAAGGAGGAAGTGACATCCTCTTTGTACCTAATAGTTCTGTGGTTAGGGCACTCATTTGTCATATAGGAGACCCAAGAGTCCTTGATTTGGAGATGTGACTTAAACTCAGGTCTCCTACTTCAGTGTCCAGCTACTAATCTGTTGGGTATTCTGGGCTTCATTTGTCTCCTCTTGAAGCTGTTACACTTTGTATAAATAATTCAATATCCACTGGGCAACAGAAAGGAAGAAAGACTCCATAGCCTAGTGGTTAGAGGACTCACCTGAGGGGGTGAAGAAACCCAGATTCCAATCCCTCTGCCAATTAGTATTTAATGACCTAAGGTGTGTGTCCTAACCATGGGCTATAAAGTATCAGTAGGCTTGGAAGGATCAGACTTTTATCGGTAACCATTGATTTCCCTCTACATCCATAAACCGATGGAAAAATATTTTCATCGATAAAAATTGAAATTTACAGATAGGCAAAATATGAAAAATGCTGCTTGAGAACTTATTAGAGGGTGATTTGAGGATGTTTACTTTTTTATTGTGGCAGACGATGTTGACAATTTGTGTTTTAATGGTTAAAAAAGCTTTAACTTTTTTAATCTCAGCATCTGCTGTCATTAAATAATTATTGGCAGACTCTCTCATCATCATCTGACCACTCTAAAATTTCCCCAACTGTGAAAAATTATAGATAGAAATAAAAGAATTAGGGCTGTCAATTAATCACAGTTAACTTACGTGATTAACTCAGTAAAATTAATCGTGATTTTAAAAGTTTTAATCATACTGTTAAAAATAGAGTACCAATTGAAACATATTAAGTATTTTGGATGTTTTGCTACATTTTTATATATATTGTATTCTGTGTTGCAATTGAAATCAAAGTATATATTATTTTTATTACAAATATTTGCACTGTAAAAATATTTTAAAAAAGGAAATTGTCTTTTTCAGTTCACCTCATACAAGTACTGTAGTGCAATCTCTTTGTTATGAAAGCACAACTTACAAATGCAGATTTTTTTTGGCTACATAGTTGCACTCAAAAACAAAATATAAAACTCCACAGTCTACAAGTCCACTCAGTTCTACTTCTTGTTTAGCCAATCGGTAAGACAAACAAGTTTGTTTACATTTAGAGGCGATAATGCCACCCTCTTTCTTATTTATGTCACCAGAAAGCAAGAACAGACATTTGCATGCCACTTTTGTAGCTGGCATTACAAGGTATTTATGTGCCAGATATGCTAAACATTCAGATTTCCTTCATGCTTTGGCCACCTTTCCAGAGGACATGCTTCCATGCTGATGACACTCATTAGAAAAATAATACATTAATTAAATTTGTGACTGAACTCCTTGGGGGAGAATTGTATGTCCCCTGCTCTGTTTTACTTGCATTCTGCCGTATATTTCATGTTACAGCAGTCTCTGATGATGACCCAGCACATGTTCGTTTTAAGAACACTTTCACAGCAGATCTGACAAAACGCAAAGAAGGTGCCAATGTGAGATTTCTAAGGATAGATACAGCACTCAACCCAAAGTTTAAGAATCTGAAGTGCCTTCCAAAATATGAGAGGGACAAGGTGTAGCGCATGATTTCAGAAGTCTTAAAAGAGTAACACTCCTATAAGGAAACTACAGAACCTGAACCATGAAAAAAAGAAAATCAACCTTCTGCTGGTGACATCTGACTCAGATGATGAAAATGAACATGCGTCCGTTTGCACTGCTTTAGATTGTTATCAAGCAGAACCTGTCATTCACATGGACATGTTCTCTGGAATGGTGGTTGAAGCATGAAAGGACATATGAATCGTTAGCACATCTGGCACGTAAATATCTTGCGATGCCAGCTACAGCAGTGCCATGTGAATGCCTGTTTTGTGAGATCCTTTTGTTGCTCTTCGCAGTCTGCCTGGGTCTTAACTATCTTGAGTAGTTTTGTGTCATTTGAAAATTCTTCCACCTGACTGTTTACCTCTTTTTTCCAGATCATTTATGAATATTTTGAATGGGACTGGTTCCAGTACAGACCCCTGGGGGACACCACTCTCCATTCTGAAAACTGACCATTAATTTCTACCCTTTGTTTCCTATCTTTTAACCAGTTACTGATCCATGAAAGGGCCTTCTCCATTATCCCATGGCACCTTACTTTGCTTAAGAGCCTTTGATGAGGCACCTTGTCAAAGGCTTTCTGAAAATCTAAGTACACTATATACACTGGATCCCCCTTGTCCACATGCTTGTTGACCCCCTCAAAGAATTCTAGTAGATTGGTGCAGCATGATTTCCCTTTACAAAAACCATGTTGATTTTCCCCAACAAATTATGTTCATCTATGTATCTGACAATTTTGTTCTTTACTATAGTTTCAACCAGTTTTCCCAGTACTGAAGTCAGGCTTACTGGCCTGTAATTGCTAGAATCACCTCTGGAGCCTCTTTAAAAATTGGCATCACATTAGCTCTCCTCCAGTCATTTGGGACAGAAGGTGATTTAAATGATAGATTACAAACTACGGTTAATAGTTCTGCAATTTCACATTTGAGTTCCTTCAGAACTCTTGGGTGAATACCATCTGGTCCTGGTGACTTATTACTGTTTAGTTTATCAATTTGTTCCAAAACCTCCTCTAATGACACCTCATTCTGGGACATTTCCTCAGATTTGTCACCTAAAAAGAATGGCTCAGGTTTGGGAATCTCCCTCACATTCTCAGCCATAAAGACAGATGCAAAAAATTCATTTAGTTTCTCCACAATGGCCTTATTGTCCTTGAGTGCTCCTTTAGAATCTCGATCGTCCAGTGGCCCCACTGGTTGTTTAGCAAGCTTCCTTCTTCTGATGTACTGAAAAAAAAATGCCATTACTTTTTGAGTTTTTGGCTAATTGTTCTTCAAATTCTTTTTTGACCTTCCTAATTATATTTTTACACTTCATTTGCCAGAGTTTATGCTCCTTTCTATTTTCCTCACTAGGATTTAACTTCCACTTTTTAAAGGATGCCTTTTTGTCTCTCACTTCTCCTTTTGCTTTGTTGTTTAGCCATGGTGGCACTTTTTTGGTTCTCTTACTATGTTTTTTAATTTAGGTTTAAGTTATACATTTAAATTTTTCTGAAATTAAATACTACAGTGTTGGGCTGCTGTGGTGTTTTCCCTGCCTCAGCGATATTAAAATTAGTTATATTATGGTTACTATTACCAAAGGTCCAATTATAATCACTTCCTGGACCAGATCCTGTGCTCCACTTAGGACTAAATCAAGAATTGCCTCTCCTCTTGTGGGTTCCAGGACTAACTGCTCCAAGAAGCAGTCATTTAAGGTGTCAAGAAACCTTATCTCTGCATCCTGAAGTGATATATACCCAGTTAACATGGGGAGATAGTTGAAATCCCCCTTTATTATAAAGTTTTTTTATTTTTATAGCCTCTCTATTCTTCCTGAGCGTTTCACAAGCACTATCACCATCCTGGTCAGGTGGTCAGTAATATAACCCTGCTGCTATAGTCTTATTATTAGAGCATGGAATTACTATCCATAGAGATTCTATGGTATAGTTTGGTTCATTTAAGATTTTTACTTCATTTGATTCTACGCTTTCTTTCACATATAGTGCCACTCCCCCACCAGCACGACCTGTTCTGTCCTTCTGATATATTTTGTACCCTGGTATTACTGTGTCCCACTGATTATCCTCATTCTACCAAGTTCTGTGATGCCTAATATATCAATATCCTCATTTAATATGAGGCACTCTAGTTTACCCATCGTATTACTTAGACCTCTAACATTTGTATTTACACCGGACCCTCGCTAGAAAGTAGGATTTGGGATCCACATGCTGTAGCGTGTTAATGCAGGGACTGCATTATAGTGGGGACCGTGTTAAAATATATTGCAATTAAAGTAATTAAATTTGGGATCCATGGCCGCGACCGCATTATTTGTGAATTTGTGCTATATAGACACGCATTCTAGCGAGGGTCCAGTGTATTTACTCTTCAGCATTATTTTTCTTTAAATGATTTATACTCCTTCAGCATTTGCCTGAGAAACGTGCTGTAGCCTCAGCACCCCTGATCTTCAAAGATCAGAGCCCCCCTTCCTTCTCACGCATCATGAGGTTACATCTTGTAAATGAACCAAAGATTTAAAAAATCCAAAACACTTCAGGGTTCCTTTCTGCAGCTGTGTAACAATTGGCTCTGGCCAGCAGGTTTACATTAGGTTTCCAGCACTGGCTCTGTGTCTGGCACAGTCAGTTCACATGGCTGCTGCTTCACCATCCTAGAGCCTGGGAAATAAAAGAGGCACGAAGCAATACACTGTTTGAGGTCTTTCAGGTAAATCACCGTACAGAGGGACGATACTGCATATCTCCGATTGGTAAAGGCTGAAGCTATTTCCTGCCTAAAACTCTCAAGGCATGGGTGACGTAAGCCTATGGCATGGTGACATCACTGCCAGTATCAATGTAGGAGGGAATCTGAACAATTAGGGTATCAGAAGGGAGAACTTTGAAAACTCTTGAAAGGCCAGATCGGCTCCTAAGCTGCACCTGTGAAAGATGCACAACTGGGAGCACATGTAACACCAACAGACCCTGGTTGTGATCGAATCTGGGGCCTCTGGAGCTTAATGCATGAGCCTCTACAGATGAGCTAAAAGCCAACTGGCTTGTAGCTAAGGCTGTAGAGCAAGCTCATTAATCTCTTTTTCTAAGTGGTCTCGGTGCCACTAGATAGTACAGAACATCACAGCCAGGAGGCGTGTGGCTTACATACATCCCCTAGCTGAGGAAGCACGTCCCAAGCTTCAGTGACTTCCCAGTTGAAATCCCGGACGAGCCTGAACTTGCAACACCGACGGACCCCGGTCGTCAGCAGGCAGAACTGAACCTGGGACCTCATGCATGAGCCTCTACAGCATGAGCTAAAAGCCAACTGACTCATAGCTAAGGCTGTTGAGCAGACTCATTAACTCTCTCTCTTTAAGTAGTCTCGGTGCCACTAGATGGGAGAGAACACCACACCCAGGAGGTGTGTGGGTTACAAACACATATAACTGTGTGTGCACAACAAGTTGTTAAGGGCACACAGAAATAGGAAAACTGTGTGAAAGTGGGGAACTGTGCATGCAAATGAATCGATGCATATCCAAATACCCATCTGCATGCACAGTTGCACATGCAGCTGTATAACTTGTGCCCATAGTAATCTGTTTATACCTATGAATGTCTATTTCGCAGCTGCAGGCTCTCAAAGTTTCATTATAGTTTCCATTTCTGTTGTGAGGCCTGCAAGGAACCTCCCTATGGCAGCTAAGTTGAGCAGCAGTTAGGAACAGCTGATTTATTTTATTTTTTATCAAGAGTCAAATGATTTCAAACCATCAGGAACCATGAAGTTGTGCAAAAGCTTCCCAATCTTGAAAGTCAATGGGAACAATATGCTATGGGCTTCAAGGTGTTTCTCTGCTGCTGGCTTCGCAGCCCTGGAACTGCTGAATATTTGGAAATGTTATAAAAGGCTAAAGTGGGGAAGGGATCCGCAGCAGCACATGCTTGTGCTTTATCTCTGTCCACACAGACTCTGTTAAGCAGTTCATAAACACATTGGATTTTGTGGGTGTGTTAGGGATGAATTTGCTCCAGGATGTTATTGTACCAGGCAAACACCTCTGTTCAGATATGTTTTCAGCTGGTGGCATTTCATCTTTAGTGTTGACTTTTTGTGGCTCTTCCTTCACCTCGCTCTTCATCTCTAGAAAGTACAATCGTGTTTGTCACAGCCCCTGTTAAATGTTAGTCCAGCACCCTTAGGTGACTTCACAACATGTTTTGGTCCTACACCATGTTCCTCTGCAGATGTTCCATAAAGGAATATGCCATCCATAGAAATTCTCATTTCCTTCAGGCCTTGAAGAATCTCACTTGTGTCTCCATAGAAGATTTCTGGGGCTCTTGTCAATGCTGAAGGGGAGGTGATCATAGCCCTGTGTCTCTGATGATATTAGAAAAGTTGCCAGCTTGGCACTACCAGGGTGGACTGGAATGGCCAAAATCCACCCACTGCATCTAGTGAGGAGAATCCCAGTGCACCAGTTAAGTTGAAGATGATGGGCAAAATCTTTGTGCCTTAACCCATCTACTCTGGAAGAAATCTGTCCTAATTCTCCATAACTGCTGAACTGCCTTTTCTTAGCCTTGTGCTCCACACTCCCCTTGGGGAAATTCTTTGCCTGCCATTCAGACAATCTCCAGTGACCTTTGGCTGCTTTCTGAAGATTCAGAACCCCTGTGCCTACAGCAGTCAGACCTAGCAGTCCAATCAGAAGGCTTTTGGGAACAAGTTTTGGTTTTAGATTCACTGTTGCAAGCATCATGGTTGAAATGAGATTTTATTTCCCCCATATCTGCAGGTAAAAGCAGGCACAGCTTTAAAACAAGTGGACAACCCTAGTGGAGTGTTAAAGAGATAAAGGTGAACAGCCTAGAAAAACTTGAACCAGAAATGCGCATCTTGTTCTTCCATCCTCACATCATCCTAGGCTCTACAATAACAATGATAATATCAATAATAAATAAGGCTGCAATATAGTGGATATGTCATACCTTAGAGGTTTTTTTCCATGAGCTAGAAGCACTCTTGGGTCCCATAGGATAAAAATACAAAAGATTTGGGGCATGATTTTAAAAAAAGTGTGCTTACAATAACTGTGATTGTACAAAACAAGTAACTGTGCATTTACTTGGAACTAAGTTCTGGTTGTAGGGTGCTGAGTGGGACTGGAGAAAGAGGATCAGGTATCAGATTGGTAAGACACCAGGGTCTCAGGCATGCAAGTTGGTGGCCAGGCTGCCATAGGACAAACACAGGGAATCTCAGCGTGTAACACTGACCTCTGTGCATGCTCACTACAGATCTCTCTCCTACAGCGCTGTCTGCCTTACTGCTAATGAAAGAAACAGTGGCCATTTGTACACAGAATTACCCCCAGTTAGCACACTGTCTTGGTAATTGTGGGTGCAAATGAGGCACACAATTAGGGTGACCAGATAGCAAATGAAGAGCAGGGCTACAGCATTCATGTGTATCCACTGAGTGTGTGTTATACAAAGACCCTTAAAACGGAATCTGCCCAGCCTAATATCCCTCAGAACAATGCTCCTGCAGATCTGTCAGGCTGTGTGCCATGAGTGCATATTAACAATAGACATGGATGGATATTTATTCTCCAAAGCTAATAGTTGGACCAACAACCTAGTTTTATGTATTACGTTGTTAAACTGAAGGGAGTAAGAGTTGATGTACTTACAGAATTGCTCTTTGAAGGACTTCCAGGAATGAAGTCAAGCAGCAGCTGTTGTCCCTAGCTACCCCCACAATAAACCACATGGAGAAGCAGAGTGGTAACCTGAGTGAATGTGCTCTGTAAGCTGCCTGCAGCAGAATTCTTCAGGCTGTGACCTCATCAGATCTCAGAATCCGCTAGAGCAGTGTTTCCCAAACTTGGGATGCCGCTTGTGTAGGGAAAGCCTTCCAACAGCTCCCATTGGCCTGGAGCAGTGAACCACAGCCAGTGGGAGCTGTTATTGGTAGAACCTGTGGACAGGGCAGGTAAACAAATCGGCCCGGCCCGCCAGGGGCTTTCCCTGAACAAGCAGCATCCCAAGTTTGGGAAACACTGTGCTAGAGGGCATGGGATGGAACAATATCTACCAAAAGGTGCTAAGGGAAGTATGCCAGTGAGTCAGGAGGTGACACTTTTCTCCAACATAGGGCAGGGAGCATGGTGCTGCTGGCGTTTGGTTGAGATATAAATCAAAGTCCCAACCATCCTGTATGTGGCTTGTAACCTGTTGTTAGGGTGACCAGATGTCCCAATTTTATAGGGACAGTCCCAATTTTGGGGTCTTTTTCTTATATAGACTTCTATTACCCCACACCCTCTGTCCCAATTTTTCACACTTGCTGTCTGGTCACCCTAGCTGTTGTGATTTTATTTGCTTAGCAGTGCTTCCTGCGGTTTTAGGGGCCCGCTTTCTGTTGGAGGCAGCTGCCAGTTTGCATTCAGTTCAGCTGCAGCCTGTGTCACAAGCAACCCATGAAATGGGCCTCTCACTAGTACAAATCAAGTCCAGCTCCAGAACTGACTTCCTTGGAGTGACCCTCAGGTAAAGCTGGTGCGAGAGAACCAGGGCTCCCAGGGAGATTCACAGTTGCTCTTTCCTGGTTCCTTATTTTCCCTCCATGTAGCTAAAATAAATGTTGTTTAGACTGAAAGCATAGGGCAGTCCCTTGTGTTTGTGTAACCAAGACTCTGTCCCCATCCAGTGGCCGAACAACACAGAGGTTTGTGATTCTGCAACTGCCTTTGAGCCAACCGAGCGGTGGGCTTTGAGCTTGAGCTATAGAGGCTCATGCTTCTAGATTCAGATGTAATAGGCTCCATTTCTGCTGCTGATGACTCACACTGGGGCAGTAGAGAGAATACGGATCACTTGGCGGTTGTTAAAAGCTAAGAGCAGTGGGATTTATATCAATGGCCTGGTCAGTTCCAACTCCTAAGTTCCACTCGTTGTTTCAGTCGGGCTTGTTATTTTTTACTTCTCCTCCTGGCAAAAGCTTTGACGTGGTGCTGCCAGTGCACAGCCGCACTGTTCCTCTTTAGAGGTGGCTACATTTTAGGGATAAACCATCCCAGCCACCTGAGTCATAAAGTTGGGCGGGAACTCTCATAAGACATTACTTTCTCCTGTGATTCCCAGCACTTCCGGCCCCACCCGCCCTCAAAACGTACACCGCTTGACGTAAGTGAGCTGAGAAGGGTTTTTTTGACTCATTTTGTACCTAGAGGAGTCATCCTATTGAGGCACTTGGAGGAAAAATAGTGTGTCATGTTATTGTAGGGGGAAATATAGAGGGGAACGTGAGATGCATGAATGAGAACCCTCTCATCCTGAGTGCGTGTGAATTATTAAAACGACACAATCTAAATAATACAAACAAATCCAATAAACTTTAGGGGCCAGATCCTCAGCCGATGGAAATCAACCTAGCTCCACTGAAGTCAATGGGCCATATCCTGAGCTGGTGTAAATTAGCAACTCTCTTGTTGTCAGTGAGCCACAAGCCCATCAGGTGAATATCAGTTTAGCTCCATTGAAGGCAATGGACTGGCCCCTCAGCTGCTGGATATCAGTGTTGCTCCACTAAAGCCAATAAAACTGCACCAATGTAGAATAGCTCAGGGTTCTTTTACTCCAGAAACTTCAAAATGAGCAAAGTTATTAGAAAAATCCTTGAAAAACTCAAAATCAGAGCCCTTGAGTGATATGTGTAACATGCCAGCATTAAATGGGGTTGGGTCTCACCTCGCCACAAAGCTGAAATGGCTAGTGTTGGCAGGTCTAGCTTTCAGAGTGGGGTACTCTGTGAGTCAGGACTCCTGGGTTCTACTCTGCCACTGATCACCTGGTAAAGTCACTTCATGACCAGTCCTAAGTTCCCTGTAAGCTGCGAGGCTGTGCGGCCTAGCAGCAGCCTATTTAGTGCTGCATAGGCACTCAGAGAATCTGCCTGGAGATCTACTATGGCCAAGGGAGGGGCTCCCCTCCCCCAGCTCCAACCTAGCCTGGCTCCCAACTTGTCATGGCCGGGGCAGCCCCCGGCCCCAACTATGCCATGGCTGGGGTGCTCCTACCTCAGCCTGAACCCAGCCAGGGTGGCGTGACCCAGACCTAGCTGTGGCCAAGGCAGCCCAGACCCAGCCACAGCCTGGGCGGCCCAACCCGAACCCGGGTGGCCCGGCCTGGACCTGTTGTGCCCAGGGCACCCCTCCCCAAACCAGCCCTGACTCTGACCTGTGGGGGCCAGGTGCATATCTTGCAGCCTCCACCCCGGACTTGCCTGGGGAGAGACGCCTCTCCCACCCAGCACAGGTGCTGCTGTGGGGAAAGCGAACTGGGAGGGAATCCTCTCTCTCCGCCGTAGCTCCAGGGCACCCTCCTGCACCCCAAGCCCCTCATCCCCAGCCCCATCCCAGAGTCTGCACCACCAGTCAGAGCCCTCACACCCCTACATCCCAACCCTCTGCCACTGCCCTGAGCCCCCTCTCACACTCCAAAACCCTCAATCCCACCCTCACCACATGAATTTTGTATGTATAAAGTAGACATATTGGTGCACATAACAAATGCATTCTGCACATGGGTGGGAAAAATTAGAGGGAACACTGTTCATGACTTTGGGTCCTGTTTTCAGGACCCTCTAGGCACATACATATATGTCTACTTTACACACACTAAATTGGAGGCCTGTGTGGCTAGACAGATGCACATCTATGCATGGTTGCAAGAAAATGCAGGCGCATGTGTGCATTTTTGGCTGTTTGTGAATACCCAGCCCCTGATTTTGCACCATTAAAATCAATGGGAGCTTTGGCACTGACTTCAATAAGCATGGGAGAGTAATTTCAGACTCCTGAAAATCAGACCCTCTGTATCCCAATTTAACTCTCTGTGAAACAGTATGACTAATATACCTATCACACTAGGGTGAAGTTTAATTGACTAATGCCTCTAAATTGTTTTGAGAGCTTTAAATGAAAGTATATAAAATGCTATATATATAAATGTGGATAAATCAGATAATAGCTAGATGTTAATATTTGGGAAATTGATGTTCTCTGATCAATGCTAGAGAAGGGCAAAGTATTATTTATTTATTTCTCTGAGAAGCACAGAAAACAGTTTATCACTGTTTGTGTAAATCACACTGTGTAAACCAAATGAAGGATTAGAAAATACGCCATATTCAAATAACTCAGTCTGTTTAGTTTAACAAACAGGGTGACTTGAGGTTGCCATGTTACCAATGACTCTTGGCTCTTCCATCTGACAGAGAAAGGTATAACATGATCCAAGAGCTGCAAGTTGAAGCTAGACAAATTCAGGCTGGAAAGAGAGTGTAAAGTGAGGGTAATTAATCATTGGAACAATTTACCAAGGGTCGTGGTGGATTCTCTATCACTGGCATTGGATGTGTTTCTAAAAGCTCTTCTCTAGGAATTATTTTGGGGTTCTCTGGCCTGTGTTACACAGGAGGTCAGACTAAATGATCCCAATGGTCCTCTTCTGGCCTTGGAATCTAGGAATCTATGAATCACTTTATAATTCACTGGCCAGCATTGCATTAGTAGGCTTGGAAGGATTAAATTTTTATCTTTAAATACTGATAAACATTGATTTCACCACAACAACACACACACACAAACCAACTCAAAACTATGCCCAGTGATGATAACAGAAATTTGCAGATAGGCAACGTAAGAAAAAGCTACTCGAGAACTTAGAGTCAAAATCCAGTCATTTGGACTTTTGAATTAGGCTTGTTACAAATGGGCTAGTGAATGAAAAGTAAAAACAGGTCGAATTGGTTGATTTAAAGATATTTACTTTGTCTATTTTGACATATAAAGTTGACAGTTTGTGTTTTAATGGTTTACACAGCTTTAACTTTTTGAATTTCAACATCTACTACCATTAAATAATCGTCTGACTTCCCCTAATTTCACACAACTGAGAAAATGTGAATCAATAAAAACTAAAAAATACGCTTCAAATAAATATTGATATATCTGTCAAAAATATATAAAAATCCCATAAATTCTTCTAAGCCTAATTATTCGCTATTCTGGGGGGTGTCTCTCTTTCTCTTGTTTTGCCCAGAAAGTCTACCCTCAACCTGAGGAAACTGTCATTTAAACCAATATGTTTCCATGGAAAATTTTGGTTTAGACAAATTGCAGTTTTCAGCAAAAAAATATTTTGTTGAAAAATTCCCCACCAGCGGTAAGTGCCACTTTCCCACCAGCAAACAACTATGTTCGGTGGGTTCTCTTTTCACAGCACACATTCATTTTCGAGGCAGAAATCAGCTTCCAAACCCAGCAAGAACAGTGCAAGCTGTATAAAATAACAGAGACAAATTGGCAAGCTGGGAATATGCTTTGGTCCCCGCCACCACCACCTCCCTTCTCAGATAAAACACGGGTGCAGGAGAGATACAGATCTCACCTTGTTAAATGCTTTTCTTGAAGACGCTGTCTTCCTTAAAGGCATCTGCCCTGTTTTCATAGAAATCCAATTCATCCCATACCCCAAAAGTCTGTCTGCATCACCTCCCAATGTTCAGGTTGTCACAGGATGCCTCCCCATTAATCTTCCTCCTCCAATAGCATCTGTTGTCATCCTCCTCATTGGTAGCAACTTCTGCTACGTCCCTCTCCCATCACAGGCAGTGGAGGGCTTTATCTGCCATAGCTCTGGGGAGGAGGGTGCACAATGATGCCACATTACTGCCTAGTGCCATTCTGCCTTTGGAGGGGAAAGGCGAGACCAGTCCCGCCATGGGCACTAAGAGAATAAATGTGGGAGCAACCAGAACTACTGCTTTTCAGAGGGCCCACCAGCGTCATCTCTGCATTGCCAGCCAGTGACGATGGGGAGCAGAGTCAGACTATTGCCCTCAACCCTAATCTGTATGGAAAGGTCCTATAGTGTTTAATGGGGATGAACTGGGTTCCATAGACATTACTCCTAAACTCTTCCAAATTACAGGCAGGGCTGATAACATGGCCTAGTATTAGGGTTGCCTGACACATCCCATTATAGGACCATTTTCAGTTGCTGATAACTGACATGCTTTAACTGTGTGACAAATTTGGAAAATTTCAGTCAAAACTGTTGAGCTGTTTCTGGAAATGTGACTCAGGGAACGTATATCACTTTGCAATGTTAAAATAATTCTGATGGCCTTTTCTTTGGAAATATAATGGGACAGGCTCCTCTCCCACCCTGGGGTCCCTCGCAAAGAGCCCCAGACACATCTCGCTTTGTCAACACTTCGGTGAGTTTTTTATTTATGTTCCGCCACCGTCACAATCCTCATGCAGCATTTCTATATACATTATCCTTCAATCCTCAGCCCTTTCTCCAGGGAGAGGATGCAGTCTCACCAGCCAGAGACCAGGCTTCCCCTGGTCTCTGCTAGTCCTTCTCTGCTTTGCACATCCTTGCTGTGCTTTTAACTAGCTGTCATAGATCCACATAATGTATGCACACAAGGGGGCATTAAGGTTGCATGGGCAGTGTTAAGTCTGGCATTTCCAACCTTATGAGTGCTTCACTTTGTAATCTTAATGATCTTTTAACATAGTTTTGTGTATGTGATGTAATAGAGAAGGAAAGTCCTGTCTATAGGTTTTTGTGAATCGTCCTATCGAATTCTAGGAGGGCAGTTTAAAATTCCTAAGAAAAGATTCTCAGCCCTATTCAGTTTGACTGGGCTTTTTCAGAAGGGAGTAATTGTGTTAAATGGAAATTCACACAGCTGACAATCAGTTCCATTTGGTTCACAGCCAGATTTGAGGGGCCAGACCAGAGGGAATATTTGACAGTGTACCGGCTTTATGCATCATGGCCAAGCTACAGCTGGAGCAATTTGCAGCAGCCTCAGTACTGCTCTAATTTGTGTCCAGCTTCAGTTGCTTTCTGGCAGTTGAAGATCACTGGTGCCTAGCTGTACATCAACTGTGAACAGCCTCCCCAGAAGAGCCCCTAGGCCCCTGGGACTACTCTCCCTAGCAGCTAACCTGGTCGGGAATTTTTCGACAAAATGATTTTGCGCTGGAAAATGTTGATTTGTCAAAACAGAAACTGTTCACAGGACTGTTCCAAGATGGAATTGCTAGTCAAAAAGAGAGAGAGCCCTGCCACAGAATAGTCTATAGCCTGGTGGTGGTCAGAGCACTCACCTGGGATGTGTGGAGATCTAAGCAAGGCCTGGAGCCCAGGTCTCCCCTAGCCCAGCTGAGTGTCCTAGCCTTGGCTAGACAGGGGTGGGGCTCCCTCTTGCTGGTTTGTGGTAAAAGCAAAAAAAGTCTCTGGTTTTTCCTGATGCAGAATGGGAAACAATTCCAAACTCTCAAAAATATTCCCAGGGTGGGAAACCCATTTCCTGCCCAGCTCTACCCAACGGCCAATCCTGGAGATGCCTGTGAAAAAATGCAAACACAGATATTGGAAGCAGACACACACATTTGTGTTTGACCAGGATTCTCTGGCTACCAAGGTAGTTTAGGATCACCTGTTGGGTCCCAAGTGTTTCAGCTGAATGTTGATTATTCTTCAGATAATGCTGTTCATGGTTACTGATGCTGTCAGCGATACTAAACGTAAATATTTGCCCAGTCAAATAACATTCAGCAGCCAGCACATAAATATTATTAGAGGAATAAATGTCACTCCTACCTTACCCTTTTGCAGTAGAGATGCCAGGACAGATCCTCAGCAGGGGTAAATCGTCACTGGAGTCAATGGAGTTACACTGGTTTATGCGCCTGTGCCAGGTTAGATCGGCCTGAGAATGGCCCTAAATTTACTCTGGGCTGTAAGAGCCACAGTGGGAGCCAAGTGTCTGTGTAGCACAGCGTATTCTGGCCTCACTTTCTTTTCTCTACTCTGCCAGGAGTGTGCATGGCATCAGAGCCCAACATCAGCTCTTTGCTGCCAGAGATTGCCTAATTGTGACCATAGCCGCTTGTATTGTGAGCTCATCATGTGTCACTAGCTAAGCAAGGACTAGCCTAGTCAGTATTTGGGTGTGTCAAGGTTCCTCCCCCACTCTGAACTTTAGGGTACAGATGTGGGGACCTGCATAAACACTTCTAAGCTTAACTACCAGCTTAGATCTGGTTTCGCTGCCACCATCCAGATTTCTCAGTGTCTGGAACACCCTCTTTCCCCCCAATACCTTCCCCTCCCTGGGTAGCCTTGAGAGACTTCTTCACCAAGTTCCTGGTGAACACTGATCTAACCCCTTGGATCCTAACACAAGGAGAATTTAACCATCCCCCCCTCCTTTCCCCCACCAGTTCCTGGTGAGTCCAGATCCAATCCCCTTGGATCTTAAAACAAGGAAAAATCAATCAGGTTCTTAAAAAAGAAGGCTTTTAATTAAAGAAAGAAAGGTAAAAATCATCTCTGTAAAATCAGGATGGAAAATACTTTACAGGGTAATCACATTCAAAGAGCCCAGAGAAACCCCCTCTAGCCTTAGGTTCAAAGTTACAGCAAACAGAGGTAAAATCCTCTCAACAAAAAGGAACATTTACAAGCAGAGAAAACAAAAATTAAACTAACACGCCTTGCCTGGCTGTTACTTACAAGTTTGAAACATGAGAGACTGGTTCAGAATGATTTGGAGAGCCTGGATTGATGTCTGGTCCCTCTTAGTCCCAAGAGCGAACAACCCCCAAAAACAAAGAGCACAAACAAAAGCCTTCCCCCAACCAAGATTTGAAAGTATCTTTTCTCCTTATTGGTCCTTTGGGTCAGGTGTCAGCCAGGTTTCCTGAGCTTTTTAACCCTTTACAGGTAAAAGGATTTTGGTGTCTCTGGCCATGAGGGATTTTATAGTATTGTACACAGGAGGGCTGTTCCCTTCCCTTTATAGTTATGACAGGGTGGGAGAACAATGAATGTGGGGAGCCGAAGGAACTGTGTTAATAATTCCATGGATAGCACTTTTTTAGTATTGGACCCACAGCATGGTACTTGGGGACCCTGTGCTGCTGGAGAGATGCAGGTGGTCAGAGCTGGCTTTAAAGAGTATGATCTTCCCTGGATAGATTAAGATACCTTTAATATTGGAGTTACTAAGAGCAAAGTGCAGTGCAGCCACGGGGCGCTGAAGAATCTGGCATTAAAGCTTTCACACATTAAAGAGTAAAATCAATATTGTATAGGCAACCATCGATCCACCGGCTCATGGTGTATGTGTGAAAGATCTGGGCAAGTGCCTGATGAATCTGTTTATGGCTGACAAGCCCAATTCGAGAGCGACACAATTTGTTACAAGTTTCACAGATCTATGTGTTGTCTGACTTGGAGTCCAAGATTACAGCATGCTGCTTTCTTCCTGTGTGCTTTCCTTCCATCCTCTGGATCAAAGCCACTTCATGCTGAGCTGCACCCACCAGTGTCAGATGTTCCCTCCAGGTTGAAAGGGATTCTGCATGCTCCTCCTAGCTGTCTACATTGATGTCAAATGACTTTGTATAATTTTTGGACACATCGTGGTACCGCCATAAAGGTCGACCCTGCTTTCTAGAATCTCGCAGCCCAAAATATTCATGGGATTCTGTCTTCTCCCATTCTCTTGTCAGGACCGAGCCATTGCAACCAAAATGAATAGAGCAGTGGTAACCCACTTAGAGAAAGAGAACCCAATACAATGTGGTGTGACTTCCACTGGTTATATGGAGAGCTCTCCATAAAGCATAGTGAATGATCCTCCAAATTAGGATATTCTTAGGGACTAAGGAACTAATTGGGTCACAGTGAGAGCAGCTAGTGCTCAGCCCATTTGAGAGTCAGGCCTAGAGTCAGAAGGTTTCAAGGGTGATTACAGCTGATGCCCCACCAAGCACTGGTCAACAGGAATCACTCCTGAGCTTGCAAGGTGATCGCTCTTCCCTCTTCAGCTCCGAGGAAATGAGCATACTCCCTCCTGGATGCTCCTGGATATAGTCTGAGTTGGAGACATGCCCTGGAAGAATTTGGGAAGTGGGGAAGCACAGAAACCCTCTGATTCCAAATGTGACTAAGTCATGCAAACGTGCCTGACTTCACTGTTATTTTTTCTTCCTACAACTTGTATGGTTGTTTCCCTGTTGCATAGTGTCAGAATCTCTGAATGTGAACCCTCTAGGGCAGACAACTAGGTGTTTATACCCTGTGTCCTAGTCCCTGGTTGAGGTCTTGAGGCAATACTGTAATCAGGGGCTGCTCTAGACATTTCGCTGCCCCAAGCACGGCGGCATGCCGCGGGGGGCGCTCTGCCCATCGCCGGTCCCGCAGCTCCGGTGGACCTCCTGCAGGCGTGCCTGTGGAGAGTCTGCTGGTCCCACGGCTCCACCGAAGCCACGGGACCAGAGAACCCTCCGCAGGCACGCCGCCAAAGGCTGGCTGCCTGCCACCCTCCTGGCGACTGGCAGAGCGCCCCCCAAGGCTTGCCGCCCCGAGCACGCGCTTGGCGTGCTAGGGTCTGGAGCCGCCCCTGACTGTAATAGAAATAATAAATAACAATAGTAGGAGGCTCAAGACACCAGCACACTTCCTTGTAACCCCTAGGGTCTGATCTGAATCACAAGGGAAAAGGCCTACCAATTTCCATTGAATAGATGAAAGGGGAAACAGCAGGCAATGGCTAACATACATCGCACTTTGCACCTGCTTAATGACAACAGAGAGAACTAGGATTTCACTGAAAGGGTGTGAGATGCCCCTGTAATCCCCAGATCAATAGCATGATAGCAGGCACTCATGGTCAAGTGGGCCAATGCACACCATTAAGGACCCTTAATCCCTGGATTATGGGCACAATAGGCCATAATCACACTGTGTATTTAAAAAAAACCCAACCAACCATGCTGTAGAATATAGGAAACTACCTGCATTTGTGTTTTAATGATGCTCACCAAGATTCTGAAAATACTGGAGGCAAGGGGCCGTGTAAACAGAGCAGTCCTGTGGTTTAGGAATGCAAGGAAAATATTTCATCCTGAGGTACAGGATTGCACAACCAGCTAAGTGCACTGGGGTTTTTGTTTGTTTGGTTTGGGTTTTTTTTTTGGGGGGGGGGGTTGCTTTTTTGTAGGGCTGTCAAGCAATTTAAAATATTAATCGCGATGAATCTCATTGTTAAAAAATGTATCGCGATTAATTGTGTGGTTAATCATGCTGTTTAACAATAATAGAATATCATTTATTTATTTATTTATTTATTTATTTATATTTTCTACATTTTCAAATATATTGATTTCAATTGCAACATGGAATACAAAATATACAGTGCTCACTTTATTTTTATTACCAAATATTTGCACTGTAAAAACAAAAGAAATAGTATTTTTCAGTTCACCTAACACAAGTACTGTAGTGCAATCTCTTTGTCATGAAAGTTGAATTTACAAATGTAGAATTATAAACAAAAAAAACTGTATTCAAAAATAAACCAATGTAAAACTTTAAAGCCTACAAATCCACACAGTCCTACTTCCTGTTCAGCCAGTCGCTCAGACAAACCAATTTGTTTACATTTTCAGGAGATAATGCTGCTTGCTTCTTGTTTACAACGTTACCAGAAAGTGAGAACAGGCATATGCATGGCACTGTTGTAGCCATAATCATGAGATATTTACATGCCAGATGCTCTAAAGATTCATATGTCCCTTTGTGCTTTAACCACCATTCCAGAGGACGTGTGTCCATGATGATGATGGGTTCTGCTCAATAACAATCCAAAGCAGTGCAGACCGACACACATTCATTTTAATCATGAGTCAGATCCCAAAAGCAAAAAGTATATTTTCTTTTTTTGGTAGTTAAGGGTTCTGTAATTTCCACATCAGAGTGTTCCTTTCTAAGACTTCTGAAAGCATGCTCCACACTTCATCTGTCTATGATTTTGGAAGGCACTTCAGAATCTTAAACCTTGGGTTGAGTGCTACAGCTACTTTTAGAAATCTCATATTGGTACCCTCTTTGCATTTTATCAAATCTGCAGTGAATGTTCTTAAATCAAACAACATGTGCTGGGGTCATTATCTGAGACTGCCATAACACATAATATAAGGCAGAGTGTGGGTAAAACAGACCAGAAGACATTCAATTCTCCCCCAGACCAGAAGACATTCAATTCTCAATTCAATGACAGTCACAAATTTAATTAATGAAATATTTTTTAATGAGTGTCATCAGCATGGAATCATGTCCTCTGGAATGGTGGCCAAAGCATGAAGGGGCATACGAACGTTTAGCATATCTGGCACATAAATACCTTGCAATGCCTGTTCTCACTTTCAGGTAAATGTAAACAAACTTGTTTGTCTTAGCGAAGAAGTAGGACTGAGTGGACTTGCAGGCTTTAAAGTTTTACGTTGTTTTGGTTTTGTGTGCAGTTATGTAACAGAAAAAAATCTGCATTTGCAAGTTGCACTTTCATGATAAGGAGATTGCACTACAGTACGTGTATGAGGTGAGCTGAAAAATACTGTTTCTTTTATCATTTTTACAGTGCAAATATTTGTAATTAAAAAAATAAAAAGTGAGCACTGTACACTTTGTATTCTGTGTTGTAATTGAAATCAATATGTAGAAAAACATTCACAAATATTTAATACATTTCAATTGGTATTCTATTACTGTTTAACAGTGCAATTAATCACAATTCATTTTTTTAATCAAGATTAATTTTTTGAGTTAATCACGTGAGTTAACTGTGATTAATTGGCAGCCCTCCTTTTTTGCTTTCCTCTGAAGCTCCCACTTTGGGGCAATGTCAGATTGCATGGACCAGCTTCTGATCTGGTGTTTCAATCCCTGTGTTCCAAACTCACTCTGCTCCAAAACAGTATCACGAAGATTGGCCCAATCAACATCCAAGAGAAATTGACCCACTTTAGAAAGTGATTGCCAGCCACAGGACCCAGTGAACTGGGTTCCTTAAATTTTAAGAGCAGAAGGCACCACTAGATCTTCTAGTGACGTACTGTATATCACAGGCCATCAAGTTTCACCCAGTTGCCCCCATATTGAGCCCAATAACTTGTGTTTTGACTAAAGCGTCCCTTCCAGAAAGGCACCCAGTCCAGATTTGAAGGCTTCACAAATTGGAGAATCCACCACTTCCTTTGATAGTTTGTTTCAGTGGTTAATCACCCTTATTGTTAACCATTTGTGCTTTCTTTCTCATTTGAGTTTGTCAGACTTCAATTTCCAGCCACTTGTTCTTGTCCTGCCTTCCTCTACTAGATTAAAGAGCCCTTTAGGTCTTGCTATTTTCACCCTGTGAAGATACTTATACATTGTAATCAAGTCACCTCCCAATCTTCTTTTTGATCAGCTAAACAGCTCTTTCTGGCTCTCCTTCTAAGACATTTTCTCTAGCCTGCAGATAATTTTTGTGGCTCTTTTCTGCACCATCTCCAATTTTTCACCAGCCTTTTTAAAACGTGGACCCTAGAACTGGATGCCGTATACTACTAGTGCTATAGACAATGGTTTCGTTGTTAGCTAAAGATGGGTGAATGCTTATTCCAAGTGATTTGCTCAAGCCCTCCTTCTCTTTAATTATCTGCTCAAAGAAGATAAACAGAACCAGAGGCCAAATCTTGATCTCAGTTATCTGGATACAAATCCAGAGTAACTCCACTGCTATCTAGATTATCATCTGTGTGACAGAGCCCAGAATTTGATCCCATTGGGCTGTGAGGACCAACCACACTGTTATTATAATAATAATAATTAATAATAAATAATTTGTATTACAGTCAAGCTCAGAGGCCCCAAAAGATCAGGACCCCACTGTTCTTGGCACTGTAAATACACATAGTAAAAGACAATCCCTGCCCTAAAACATTTACAGTCTGGATTAAGGGAGGGAATTTTCAGAAGTGCTCAGCACTGGCCTAATTCTGTTCCCATTGAAGTCTATGGTAAAACTCCATTACTCTGTAGTATATAGGAGTTGGGTAGTATTAGCAGGAGTGTTGTAAGTAAGACACAAGAAGTAATTCTTCCGCTCTACTTCACGCTGGTACAGCCTGAACTGGAGTATTGTGTGCAGTTCTGGGTGCCACATTTCAGGAAAGATGTGGACAAATTGGCAAAAGTCCAGAGAAGAGCAACAAAAAAATGTTAAAGGTCTAGAAAACATGACATATGAGTAAGGCTACGTTTTAGTCACGGGTATTTTTAGTAAAAGTCATGGACAGGTCATGGGCAGTAAACAAAAATTCATGGCCTGTGACCTATCCTATCCAGCAGCAGTCACTTCAGAAGTCACAGAGGTCACAGAAAGTTACGGAATCCGTGACCTCTGTGACAGACATGCAGCCTTACCTATGAAGGAAGACTGAAAAAAATTGGGTTTGTTTAGTCTGGAAAAGAGAAGACTAAGAGGGAACATGATAACAGTTCTCAAGTTTGTAAAATGTTGTTACAAAGAGGAGGAAGAAAAATTGTTCTCGTTAACCTACGAGGATAGGACAAGAAGCAATGGGCTTAAATTGCAGCAAGGGTGGTTTAGGTAGGACATTAGGAAAAATTTCCTAACTGTCAGAGTGGTTAAACACTGGAATAAATTGCCTAGGGAGGCTGTGGAATCTCTGTCACTGGAGGTTTTTAAGAGCAGGTTTGACTACTGTCTGTCAGGCATGGTCTAGATAATATTTAGTCCTGTCATGACCTCTCGAGGTCCCATCCAGTCCTTTGATTCTATTATCTCTTTAAATAGGTTGTGACCCCTCTAGTGCAGCTCAGTGCCATTAGCAGTCCCACAAACTGTTTAAAGGGATATTATCCAATTCCTCAATGCTGTGTACATCGGCTATGTGCAGCATTTGCCGGTTTGAGGTTTTTGGTTTTTTTTAAATCCAAATAAACAAGAGCTATTAATGATATTGTAAAATCCCTACCAGTCATCTGCGTAGCCTTTATCAGCTGGCCATTTACAATTGGTGTCCTGGTAGCAGTGCAGAGTGAATAATCTAATGAAGAGTCACACCATACCGTTCACAAAAAAAGCCCGTAGGCTGGAATATGTTGGCCTAAAACATTCATTGAATAATTTCGAGTAACAAAGATATTAATACAAAATCACAGCCAGTTCATAAACAGAATGAAGGGGGCTACATTTAGTGAATAAGGACCCAACACAATGGGAGCTTTTTCCATGGACTTGAATTGGAGTTGTCTCAGGCCCTGAATTATTAGATGCCAATGCACCTCTACCCCGATATAATGTTGTCCTCAGGAGCCAAAAAAATCTTACTGCATTATAGGTGAAACCGTGTTATATCGAAGTTGCTTTGATCTGCCGGAGCGCGCAGCCCCGCCACCCCCCAGAGTGCTGTTTTACTGTGTTATATCCGAATTCGTGTTATATCGGCTCACGTTATATCAGGGTAGAGGTGCATTAGTTTTTACAGTTCTTCCACAGGTGTGAAAACTTGATGGAATCAAGACCCCATCAAACAGTGGCCTGGTCCATACTAGACTAAATGTTCCTATAATTTCCTATGGTTGTAGCGACACTTGGAGCATCAAGCATAGACAAAGTTCTGTCCACTGCCAGTGCTATAACCACTGGGCTGCTGAGACCTGAGAAGGGTTACACAACATGCTAGTTTTAACAGCTGGTCTGTTCTGAGGCCTTGAGTATACAAGAAATTTGCATTGGCTTAACTAAAGTGGTCACTTTAAACTAAAGATAAATTTAAAATAATTTAAAACTTGTTATTATATTAATTTAAAAAGTGCAGAAGTCCATGTGAACATTCTTATTTCAGTTTAATCCAGGTTTATTTGGGTTCATCTTAAATCAGTTAGATTTTGATTTAAGATAAACAAAAGTAAGTCACTCTTTAAAGTGAAATATGAGTGTTTGCCCAAGTTTAACTAAATAGATTTAAAATCACTGATTAAGTAACACCAGGGCACATTTCTCCTGTAACAGGCCTAAGGTTTCCGCTGCACCGGTTGCAGTCACAGTGGAAAATGTTAGAGTTAAAAAGACTAGTGCCAACACTGCTATTCCATACTGATTCTCAAAATGGTGTTGTGCCATCTACCCTAACAGTTAAATCATCTTAGCACACATTTAGGGGGCCTGTTGGTGACAACAGTTGTATCCACAACAGCTTCAAGTTCCCAGTGGAATACTAGCTCGCTACAGGGATGCGGTGTTCAGAACCTTCAGAATGATTGGAATAATCAGAGCAGCTGAGTATGGGAGAAATACCCAGGCTTGGTGCTTGGTTCATGCAGACGCAGGGTCCCAGACTACGCACACTTGTACACATGTATAACTTTACACACATAAGTAAATTGGCACTGAGTGGAGTACTCTGGCCTGTGCTATGCAGGATGTCAGACTATATTATCATAACAGTCTCCTCTGGCCTTACCATTTATGAAACGGAAGGGGTGTTATCATCGCATCGGCCAAGGAGGTGTGTGTGTGTGTGGTGAGTGCTGTTCCCTCAAGCCATGGAAAAAAGTGGGGAGCTTTTAGCACAGGAGGAGCTCAGTGTCCCACCCCTTTGCCCCATGTTCCCCCTTTCTTTAGCATGTAAAGCTACTCACGTGCAGGCGTGTTTGCAGGATCAGGGCCACAGTTGATGTGACACTACCCCAAGCTGTCTAGATAGTAGGTGACCATGAGTGTATCACATCAGCCTGAGTTCAGGTATATGTTCTCTGATTTTGCCTTTACCTCTTTGTGGAGAGTGGTATTGAAACAAGAGGTCTGTATTGATCTTTGGTACCTCCTTCCTGTTCATAGTCCCTGGTGCTTTCATGAAATTATTTCTTTTGCTCGATATCCTGGGGACATGCAGCATGCGGAAGGCTGAGATGTTTGAGTCACATAAACACACCAAAGTTCAGATGATTAGAACATCTGGAGTGAAGAGCATTGGGCTGGAGATTTCATAACAGCCTCTCTGGGGAAATGTTTAGTGTCCGGATGGGGATAGAGCCTTTCTCCCAGTATTTTGGCACTTTCGCTTCTGACCCTGAACAGAGAAAATGAAGAAAAAAAATTAAAGCTATCCAAATTTTTCTGAGCCTTGTAAAAGTTTTGGTTCCACTCCAGTTTGTGTGATGGCTGATGTGTGGTCACTCCTGCTTTAGCTGAACTAGTTCACTTGGGTTCTCCTAGCTTTAAACGTATGAAGAGGAGGATGAATCCAAGAGTATTTCTCCGCTGCAGTCAGACATGTGATTACAGCACATGTAGCCATACCCAAGCTAACTTTGATCTAGCTAGCTCTAATAACACTAGCAACAAAGCTGCAGTAGCTTGGACTAGCCTCTCGAATATATATCTAAACAAGTCCCAGGTGGACTTGTACAGCTCAAGCTGTTGCTAGTGCTGCCAGGGCTTCACTGCTATTGTTGTTCAAATTAGCTAGACCAAAGATAGCTCCGACATGTCTACTTGTGCTGCAGTCACACCTCTCATTGCAGTTGGGCAGATCCCAAGTGAGCACAACTCTGGTGCCATAGACATGGAGCCAAATCCTTTAGCTGCTTTAAATCCATGTGCCTCTGTTGAAATCAATGGAGCTATGCCCATCTGCAGCAACTCGGGATCTGCCCCTTAATAATAAATACAATTTCAAAGCACTTGCAGGGATGTTGCACCCTGGTTTCTTTTAAGCAAACCCTAAAGTGTGGAGTATATTTGCATAATCTTCCCTTTGTTATCACCCTTCCTGGATTTTAGAACGCTTAGATATCTGAAGTCGTTAGCTCTGTGTTAAGAGTGTCTCATTAAATTTGAGATCTCTGCTGTCGAAAGCACAAGTAATTAGTCACTTGATTGAAAGTCTAAATCTGAAGGATTGGACATTGACTAAAACTTTGCTAACCTAAGGTGATACTTTTAGCATAGTTAAAGCTTGCTAATTTTTTTGTTAAGGTCTCTCGCCGTACTATGAAAGTAGCATCACAGACTGCTGGAAACCTCTTGTGTTTTCACAACAGTGGTTAGAACGAGTCTTTGGGATTTATTTTCACCCGTGGGTTTTCTTATGTCTTGGAACCTCTAAGATTGTTGGTTAATAATTACTGCTTCTTTACTTAGTATATAGCAATTAGTGAGCAGCAAAAATATTGCCTTTAAACCTCCAGTAGCCTGTCATTTTAGTGTGACACAGTGTCTTATATGTTGTTATTACAAATGCAGAACCAGATTGTCAGAAGTTGGCCTCTAGTTTTATACTTGCAATTTGCAGTTACAATTTAACATCTGCCATTTGTATTTGTATCTGCCATTTAAGCTGCTTGAAACTTTACTTACCTGACTGCACCTGCAGATCATGCATTTGTACTTGTGTGTTGCGTGTGTCTAAGTGACATGAATTGTGGATGCAAAAGTGACTTTGACCAGCACAGACTAAACAGCCCTGGAGCTTTGGCATATGCCCTCCTGGGAAAGGGGCTTATTCTATAAAAGGATTGAATTGTTTTCCAGCCAACCACAGCTCCTGGTGCAGAGAGGCAGCTTGGGCAGGTCCCCCTAATTTAGAAAGGAAAAGGTAACAGGGAAAGAAGAACAGAATGAGGAAAGAGATGGCAGCTGTAGGATAAGCTTGCCCACTCTCACAAGGAGGAGGAAGCTAGAGGGACAAAAGAGAAAAGGAAAGCTCTCTGCAGCACTGGACATTATATGCGCCCTTGGCACAAGGGTGTCAGCCCTAGTGTCTTGGTTAAATACTGGTTCATATTTAATTCTGCTGATGCAAAACCCCAACTACCCTCTCATCTCAACAGGATACAATATTCGTATTCACTCCCCCTTCTGCCTGTTCCCAGCACTAGTGTGATGCTGGTGCAAAGCTGGCCACAATTCCACAATTCAAACACAGTTGAAGTGATCTCTGTTTACACTGTACATTGTTCTGCAGACCTTCACACCACTACCCTCCTTTCCCAGGGGTCCCCACCCCCACACTCTTTCCTGAGATTCACTCTGCGAACACTCCTTTAGCTTAGCCATCCAGCACTGATTTCATCTCTCTTCTTCACTGTCTGCTTTTGTGCCTGGCCATTTGTCACGTGGGTTGTATCAGACAGAGTGAGATTGTGAACTGCCTGGAGCTCAGAGTTTGTCTTTTAGGGTTTTTAAAGAAAGATCTGTGTAAATAAACATAAAAATGTAGAGTTTCTCCCATCAATTTATGATGGAAGTGTGACATGTTGATTATGTGGTTAATGCGATACTCATAAATAGGAGGATAGAAAATGGGTTCCTTTGCAGTGCTGTGTCATAGTCACTAGCAAACTTCTGATAACTTTGCATGGGGTTTCAATATGCCCTTTCAGCACCAAATTACAGGGTTGGTACTTTTACACACTGGACAGTTTAAGCATATTTCAATTGCCAAAAGATTGTCCTTGATAGCAGCTTCCTCAGCTCCATCCATGTCATCTCACTGTACTGTCCTTGGGGGCAAGTATTGCTCTGTTTAATTAACGAGTGGTAAATATCATAAGAACATAAGATTGGCCATCCTGGGTCAGACCAAAGGTCCATCTAGCCCAGTATCCTGTCTACTGACAGGGGCCAATGGCAGGTGCCCAGAGGGAATGAACAGATCAGGTAATCATCAAGGGATGCATCCCCTGTCACTCATTCCGAGATTCTGGCAAAAGGAGGCTACAGACATCATCCCTGTCCATTCTGGCTAATTAAGCCATTGATGGACAAATCTTCCATGATCTTATCTAGTTCTTTTTTTTAACCCTGTTAGAGTCTTGCCCTTCACAACATCCTCTGGCAAGGAGTTCCACAGGTTGATTATGCACTGTATGAAAAAATAGTTCCTTTTCATAGAGTTAAGATAGACTTTGGATGTGCATCTAAACAGTTCTCCAAAGCAAACCCCAGATCCCACTGTGTTGAGGTTCACCCATTCCTGGGTTATAGTCATGACCCTAATCGGCAACAAGAGAGGGCTTTGCTACCAGGAAGGAACACATTCTATCTGAACCCACAGTTGAAAGGTCCCGATTTTCCAGTACTTCATGCTAGACCTGATAAACATTTTGCAAGTCATCAGGTTTTCATTTAGAAATAGCTTCTTTTTTTCCCAACAACATTTCTTGCAAAAAAATTGTCAACATTGAAACTTTATATTTTGCAAAATACACCTGGCTTGAAAATTCTCTGTAGTAACTTAGATCCCACCCCATCTAATATCCCATCACAGACCATTGGGCATATTTACCTGGTCTTACTGCTTAAAGGAGCTCTGTCTCAAGTTTGATTTTGCAAGTGTGTGTTTGTTGTTCGAGGCTCTCTGTATGTGTCTCATAATCCCCTCTGTTAGGGGACCTCCTTCGTCTGAAGGATTCCAGCACTTCTGCTAACAGTCCCTGCCCTACTTTGTAGATCTAATGGGATCCTCAGGCACATCTGAGTTTTTTCCCTGTAGTTTAATTAATTGTCCAAAGCTGCCCCCCTTTGTGTGACCATTTAGTCCTGATAGAGGTAGCAGTCAAGATATCCCACAGTTTAATTTAATTGCTCTTGAGGATTTAAATCGGATAACGCTAAAGCTTAATCCAACCCCCTCTAAATCTCTGTCCTTGGCCTTGGTCACTTGTCAAAGGTTGTTTTCAGTGTCTTGGTCTACTCCTCCCCTCCCCTCGTTTAATCTCTCTTGACTTCTGGTAAATAGTTGACATCTGCTCCCAAGCAGCAGATGGCTGAGAATATGCTAATTACAAACATGTCCATTTTCTGATGGCTCCGGCTTTAAACTGTGAGCCTGATTCTCTTCCACCTTGCCCTCTGTAGTTCTGAATCTCTAGCGCCCTGCACCCTGTGCAGGCACATAGAGCAGCGCAAATTCCCAAAACAGGACGGTGTAAGTGATTTCACAGAGTGCAGAACGATGCAGAAGCAGGCCCACTATATCATGACTTTAAAAAAATCTTCAAAAATGCTTTATAAGAACTTCTTTGCTCCCTTGTTGATATGTATATGTAACCCTTCTGCCAGGTTGAGCCGGCAGCAACCATGGCCGGGTTCAATATATAGGGGTTCCTTTTCAACAGTACAACACAGAACTGGCTCAAGCCCCCACCCAGTAACCTGGGAAAATTACACACCACCCCTGGGTGCCTCTGAGAGGCAAAACTTCTCCACTCACAAGCACAGAGTCTGAGTTTAGAAAAGAAACTTTTAATGAAAGGAGGGAAGTCACCCAACATTAATTAGGGAAAACGCTACAAGCCGGATTCACAATCATTAAACTGTGAGCAAAACACCCACCCTAGAGCGTGTGGGCAGTGCCTTCCGCCTCATGTTCTTGAATTCTACAACTAAAAGTTCCTTTACTGTGTCCCTCTCTGCTCGCTCACCACACCCCACTCACAGTGGTTGTCTTGGTCAGTGGGGATCTAGGGTTCAGAGGTGCCCTCTGTGTGAGTTCACCTCCCACCCAGGGAAGAAAGCACCTTGCTTGCTTCACCCTGTGAGCACTTGCTCTGGCTGGCCACCCTGCCAGCCACAGTTCCTCTGTGCGGGCTGCCCCACCAGCTGCTGTTCTTTGCCGCCTGGCCACCCCACCAGCCGCCTGCTTGCCACTTTCACCATCCACTCCCACCAGCCAACTGCTCACTGCTTTCACCAGCTGCATGTCAGTTACCTTCTGCTGCCACCTACCTCTCCACAGTGACCTGTGTAAATCAGTATCTTTGTGATTTTTAGCTCTCAGCAGGCTGGGCAGAAAAATTGCCCCTCCATAAGTGATTTCAGCTCTTATTGAGTACTTTAAATAACTAAAGGCTCCTAATAAAGCTTAATTAGGTCTGAACAGCAGGGCAGAACAGGTTAAACCAGACTGAAGACCCTAAGGAAGAGGCATACCTCCTAGCTTAGACACCAGTCCCCACCCCTCTGACTTTCCCAGGAGTCTGGCATTCGAGCCCCTGGCTTAGTGAGTTCCTTTCAGCTGAGGGTGACCCCTCAATCAGGGCAAGCCCTGCACAGTTCTGTTCCCCTTTAGTTATACAATGAAGGTAACAACATTTCACTACCCCTGCATTCAATACTAAAGTGATTTGTAACCCAACACCAGCCAAAGCTGATCACTTGGAGCTACACAGCTCCTGTCTGCTAGATACCTACAGAGTAGGTATGTTCATGTAAATACCATTTGCTCCTGAAGTCTCTTCCCCCACCTCAACTAGCTGTCATAGGAGAGTTCATTTGGACCCTGCTTACATATAAAAGCCATTTCACTTAGTTTCCCTCTTGTCTGGGTCCTTATCACCACAGTATTTGAGTGCAACACAATTACTAAAGGATTTGAACCTCTCAACAGCACGTTGGGGTATGGAAATATTTGCTCCAATTTATACATGGGGAATTAAGGCCTGGAGCAAAGTGACTTGTCCGGGATCACACAAGAAGTTTGTGGCTAAATCAGCAATTGAACCCTAGGCTCGTGCACCCCACACCAATGTCTTAGCCACTAATCCACCCTTCCTACCGCTTGCTACATGACTACGTGAAACTAACACATGGAACAAGTGAAACATGGAGTCTGATTTCATTTCCTCTAAGCCCCTTTAAACCACTCTGGCTGCATAATGGGCCTCTGATTGGGGATAAATTTGCAAGGAGACTTAGGGTAAATGAAGACTCAGGGCCCAAGTGAGTTCAAATGAACAAAGTAAACTGAAACATGGAGAAAAATGAATCTGTACATTAGCTCCTTTCAGTTTGAGTGAATACAGTTGTTACATGTAGCAAGACTGTGTGCAAAGCATTCACTGGTGTACGCAGTGTTATAGTCATGTCAGTCCCAAAACATTAGAGAGACAAGGCAATATCTTTTGCTGGACCAACTTACTGTTGATGAGAGAGAGAGAACCTTGCCAGCTGCAAAGAGCTAGAAGAAGAGCTCTGTGTAGCCTGAAAGCTCGTCTCTCTTAGTAACGGCAGTTGGTCCAAATAAAGATATTACCTCCCCCACCTTGTCGCTGCAAAGCATTCAGGCAGAAATATTATTTTAAAATTGACAGTGTCTCTTTGCATTTAATATTCACATTACAAAATGAAAATATCTTCCAGATAGGTAGGTTGAAATGTGTGGCAGGAACTTGCAGCGTTTACAGAAGCAGAGGCAGTGGTATTTTCCAGCATAGAATAGGATGCACATGTCTATGCCATGGGGAGATTTAAACATGGCCTATCTTTCACCACCACAAGGGGCCATCTAGTAGAAGGTAGGCTTGCATGTAGCACAGATAGAGGTGCAATTTTCAGAAGCACTCAGCACTGGCCTAACTCCCACTGAAGTCAACTTCCACTGACTTGACTGGAAACAGAGTGGGGCCAGTGCTCTGAAAATGCCACCCTTCGTGATTCATTGCAGTAGATATATGTGCTGTGATGTTCTGATCAACTAGACCACAGTCTGTCTTTGGGAAGCTCTTTCAGGAATTACTGAGCTTGTTTGCTTCACCTTGCAATCACATATCGGTCCTTATCAGCTGATATGAGATTTGGGTTCCATCTGGCACGAGGTCCATCCTGGCTTTCAGCCAGACCCTGCTTATATTTTTCTGTGTAAATAACACCATCAGTGATGGCACATGTGCCCTGCCTCACCATCTTTGTGCAGGTGAGGTGCAAATTGATTTCCCCAGTTCAGTAGCAGTTTTAGAGACATGATCTAAATTACAGCTTGTTTAGGCTAGCGCAGTAGTTCCCAAACTTGTTCTGCCCCTTGTGCAGGGAAAGCCCCTGGCAGTCCGGGCCGATCGTTTACCTGCTGCGTCTGCAGGTCCGGCCGATCGTGGCTTCCAATGGCAGTGGTTCGCTGTTCCAGGCCAATGGGAGCTGCTGGAAGCGGCAGCCAGTAAGTGCCTCAGCCCACGCCACTATTGTACCTGAAAGGCTGCTTGTGGGTGTTTTCAACCTCACAACATGTTTCAGTAGCACATACAGAGCCAAACTTCATAGCTTCACATACGATGATATCTCGTTGGATTGTATGTGCTATTACTGTCTCGCAGATCAAGACTTTTAGAATGACACCTCACGAGGCACACTTTGTACAACACATATCCTAACCACATAACAGTGGCGAATAGTGGGGTGCCAGGGTGTCACAACATGATCAACATCTCTCTCTCGTGCTTTGCTTAGCACTCAGTGAAGTTTCCAATGGATTTGAAAATGGTTATTGCTCACTCGGATCTAGCTCTCTGCAGGGCCACTCCTCTTACCTGCTGTCCAATCACAAAAGCTCTGCAGGAGTGCATGGATCTTTCTGGGCATCTGTGGAGTCAGTCAAAAAGCCCCAGTCACAGCCACATTTCTCCTTTGATGCAACACAGCTGTTTCGAGTTTTCTTTTAAACAGAAAATATGAGACAATATGATTCGTCCTCAGATTTCAGGTCTAGATTTAAAAGCGGGAAGGGGGCAGGAAATTAAGTCTGTCTCTTTTGAACATAACACCAATAGCGTACAGAACTTTGGGAGTGAAACTAAATGAAGTAGGGCATTAGATAAATAGGGTGCAAGAAAATCTAATCTGAATTCCTTCTTGGGCTCCACATTTAAGGAGTGATCCTTCAAAGTGCTGAGCACTCTGGACTCAATGCAGCAAAGCATGTAAGCATGTGGGCAGTCCCATTGCAGCCAAGTGGACTGCACTTGTGCTTAGAATTAAGCACCTGATTACATGATTTGCTGGACTGGGGCTAGAGTGCTCAGCACTTTGCAGGACTGAGCCCTTAAATCTGAGAGCTGAACAAATAGTTCACAGCAGAATTTGTTCACTCAATGTTGCTTCTTTTTCTGCTCACGGAGTATCCACTAACAGGTTGCAGTTTCCTGAGATTCATTCATTATTCACATATATTTGGTAAAAGTCTATTCAAAATGCTCACTCTTTGGACTGATCATGAATATTCAAAGTGAGCGCTGTGTTGTTTACTAGGTCAGTCACGTGGTATTGCTGCAGTTCTCTGATAAGTTAAGGGAATACTTGCTTCTAGTGGAAATGCTCTTCCTGGTTTCAAATTTGGTTTCCATGAACACTGGTGCATGTGACTTTGAAATTCATTTTCAGCAAACATCTTTGCCAGTAAAAATCAATCTCTCAACTGCCTGTGGAAAGCAAAAAGGGAAGTGAGCCTGAAATTCTTTTTAAAATTCAAGCACACAATCACAGAAAATGTTTTGCTTTGTTCACCATGCTCCTTCCTTAACTCCAGGAGGGGCACCAGGGTTTTTGGCGCCCTACGCAGGGGTCCTTCCACACTCCCGGTCATTGGCAGCAATTCTGCGGTGGGGGGGTCCTTTTGCGCTCCGGGTCTTCTGCGGCAATTCTGCGGCGGGTCCCGGAGCGAGTGAAGGACCTGCCGCAGAATTGCTGCCGAAGACCCCGAGCGCGGAAGGACCCCCACCGCCGAATTGCAGCCAAGAGTGGCAAAATGCCCCCCCCCAAAATCCTAGTGCCCTAGGCGACTGCCTAGGTCACCTAAATGGAGGTGCCGGCCCTGCTTAACTCACCTCAGAATGTCTGATATCAAAAATCACTGCTGGGAAACTGCTGCAATAGCTAGGCAGAGCATATCAACGAAAGGGTTTCAGCTTGCATCTGGCCCAGGTCAACAGGATCTGAATCTTATTGCCATCTGGCGGCTGTTCAGTGGCCTATGTCAAATGAGTTGCATAGTTAATATTGGGTTGTGTGTGTGTGTGCAATTAAGTTAGTTAATATACTTCATTTCTTTCTTTGATGGAACTAGCACCTTTAGTAAATAAAGGAGATGCAGACTACCCTCCTTTTAGTAAAAACCATTTCGGAATCCTTTTCAAAGCTCCACGTACTGAGTAAATCGAGATTATTGCACTTCACATTTTGTGTGTGCTACGGTCCTGTAAGAGGGCATGCAAAGCCGAGTAATTGTACTTCCAGATGGGTAACTATGCATGCAGTTAGCAAAGGTGCAGGCACACACATCTGTTTGTGTCACCCACACACCTCCTGGGTGTGGTGGTCTGTTCCATCTAGTGGCACCGAGACCACTTAGAGCGAGAGAGATTAATAAGTCTGCTCTACAGCCTTAGCTAACAGCCCTACAGCTTTTGGCTCAGGCAGTTGAGGCTCATGCATTTAGCTCCCGAGGTCCCAGGTTCGATCCCACCCAATGAAGACCAGGGTCTGTCGGTGTTACATTTGCATGGGCAGATAACTATTATTTATTATTACTTTTATTGCTATAACACTAGAAAGGGCTAGGCACTGTACAAGATAGGCTCAAACCAGCATAATTTTTGAAAAGGGAAACCATGTCAAACTAACCTGTGAAAATTCTTTGACCACGTCAGTAGAGGAGTGGATAAAGGAGATCTCACTGACATAGTTTATTTAGTATCAGAGGGGAAGCCGTGTTAGTCTGGATCTGTAAAACAGCAAAGAATCCTGTAAAATTGGAATTTCCAGTGGATCAGAAATTCCAAGTTTGATTCCAGCTGTAGTGTAAATATAACAGACATAGTATCATTGGAACACACAATATACTGAGGTTGTTTCCATTATTACTAGCATTAGATGTGACTGATAAATGCCACAGATACACCCAACACTGCACAGTCTGTTAAAGAAATGACAGGGTCACTGCCCAGAGAGGTTACAGCCTGAGGCCCCAATCCAGCGAGGTGCTGAGCACCCTCAGCTCTTATTCCTGTTCTGTACCTCAAAGTGCTTAGTCCACAGTTGGGGTCAGGGACAAGGAAAGGTCAAGATATCGGCAGAACACCAATGTGACAATGGGGTGATAAGGTGAGGAGGTCCTGTGCACAGGCTATGGAGTAAATAAATATTTTCTGTTGTTACGGTTGGGCAGAGGACAATTCTGGAGCCTTTATATTCCATGTGCCCTCAGGGTTAACACCACCATATAACAATGAACTCCTGTTTAGGAAATCAAAACATGCGGCCTTTCTGTAGCATAAGTAGAATATTAAAGCCCTAGGAATGTATCTTTTTTAGATACAGGGCCAGGTTTTTAGCTAGTGTTAATCAAGCCAAGTTCCAGTGAATCTACACTGCTTTACACTAGCTGAGGCTCTCTCCCACAGTGTGTTGTGCATACTCAGAAATAACCTGGGCTCTTGCAATACATGAATAAGGAATTCTACATTACGCTATTCTAGAAATCCCAGGAGAGCTTCAGAAATCAGTAAAGAGTCTTCATTGTGCAGGTTATTTATCTTTTTTGTAAGTAATAGCACTAGAATGTTTATTGTGAGCCAGGAAGAGAGATCTGCTCCCCAGAGCTTTCTGCGGTGGCATTCAGCATCTTATCTGAGTAAGCAGAATCACTGCAAAGCAAACAGATGCAGGGTCAGGTAGGGCATGCTGCAGCCTGGGAACCTTAGAACAAAAGGCTCTTTGCGTTCCCAATAAATTGGTATCATAGGAATTTTGCTTTGAAATTATAATTGACACAGGGAAAAAAAGATTCCATAGACTTTGGACTCATTAAAACACTGTCATTCACCAATGGCTTATTTCTGGCACCTAATCAAAAGAAATTAAATTATCTATCTAACTAACTTAATTTATTGCTGCCTGTGATGTATAGACTAAAAAGTACAAAGTGCTGCATGTAGAGAATGGAGGGGGTTTGTTACCTATTGTCTTCGTTTATCTGTCTCACTCACTAAATACCCTACATGAACTGAAAAGCCCTTCCATGCTCAGGAGAAATCATGCTGATTCTTATCTTTTTTAACATCACAGTTTATTGGGATTTTTTAATATATTTAAAAAAAAACATTTTTGCCAGCAGATGGAAAATCATCTGAGTCACAAAAATTAGATGGGGGAGTTTCTCAGGCTTTTGGGGACAAAAAGAAAACAGCCCAATTTACAGGCCTGAATACCCAGATAAATAGAACCTTGGGTGCAAAACTGCATGCTTGTTTGTTTGACTGGTTAGAAAACCCAATGTAACAAAACACTTTAAGTATGGCCCCAGTTTAGCAAAGCATTTCTATTTTAAAAAGCCTCTGAGCATGTGCTTCACATTAAGAATGTGATTCATTCCTATTGAAGTCAACTGGACTTAAAGCACATGCTGAAAGATGGGGACATTCTTAAGGGCTGCACTGGATCAGGGCCTTAGTATGACTTCATGCACAATCCTTTGGGTGCAAAGGACCTGTTAGCACTGCATTGTACACAAAAATCAGGTGTACAAATGGGTGCACATAACTGTGTGCATAATTCTAGGCCACAGTGAAATCCAAGGTTTGGGCCCAGTTCTGAAATTGGACTAATGTGGGTGAATCTTTACACTCATGCAAAGTCCCATGGAGGCTGGGCCTTTGTTTCTTGTTGAGGTGACGGTGAGCTGATTCTTTGACTATCTTGAGTTAAACTGTGAATTAGGAATAGTGGTGGGCCCAAGGGTGCATCTCTGACATGCTCAGGAATCCTAGAGCAATTGCATTTTGTAAAGACAACTGGGTAATTGTCACAAAAGCAGCACCACAACTATGTTACTCTTGGCTGGTGTTTTGGAATCTGATCTTCTACCTCCATTGTTGGCTGCAGTATCTTTCTTTCATTTAGCAAGCTTTGATCTAGGGTTTGTGCCCCTCAAGGAGACTCAAAAACTCAATAAATATGAATAACATGGAAACAGCTGGTTGAGCTCTAGGCATCAAGGACCCAAATCAATAAGCATGATTTTCTCTCCCTTTATTTTCCTGAAATCCAGTTCCTCAAGACATTTAAATGTGAGGATGGATCTCTTCAAGATACTATTCAAGGAAGAAATAATAAACCCTACTTGAATCAATCCTAAGATAACTCACAAGACTCTTTCCATAATGACCTTTGCATTGGGTGGCTTATATCCTTTTGGGATAAATAATGCCAAATCAAACTTGTCCAGAATTATAATGTGATTACATAATTCTGTTGTCCTGCTCATTTCTAATGAGTAGATAAAATACCTTTAGAGTTTTTTCAGTCATCCTAGTAATGAACTGGTTTGCAAATTTTGTGCTTGGGCTGGTAATATTTTCATGACAAATTTTCAAGGCTGGATTGTTCTGAGATCAAAATCTTAGCACCGTGATTCTATCACAGGGAAATATGGGAGAGAAGTCTAAGTCCCACCAGTTATACCAGGAATATATTGCAGGCATAAAAATTGCAGACAAAATTATTTCTGGGTACAAATTTGTCTCTTAAAGCCCTACCACGTGTTTCTCTTCATTACCGTATTGACTTCTGAGCTACCACTATGACTTTACTTGGCAACATGTGGCTACCTAGGAATAGATCTCCAGTCCTCACTGACTGCCATATATTAGGGTCTGATCCTGCTGCACTGAAGTCAATGGAGGTTTTGCCATTGACTTCAGTAAGTACAGGACATAACCCTTGTCTCATGAAAAATATGATCTCTCTTTGAACATCGCGTGTGGGATTGACCATGTGCAGATATTACTGCCATTCTAAGGTCCTTGATCTCTAAAAGCTGTGCAGCTCTGCAGAGAAGTCAGATCATAACTCTCTGTGTGTAGCTCTCTCTTTTAGAATCATTCCACCATCGGCCATGTCACTGCTACGCTCTTCACCCTAATCAGCCGTCTGCTACCATCGTAACTTTGTAAGGCAGCAGACTTAGAAAATCAGAAGGATACATCTAAAAGAACCCATGCTCACATGCAGGTGCAGTATGCAAACACACAGGAGATGAACATGCTTGCCCACACATTCACACACATACTGATGAACACCCACAGAAACTCACGTATGCGCATACACATGCCTGTGAACTCACGTCTACCTATGTATTTACTCACATATACAGCACCATCACCTTTCTGAAAGGCCTCTAGAGAGGATACACTGCTCGTTACTTGGCCCCACAGATCCCCGGCGTTCCACTGAACTGTGACCTTTGTTAGTCAGCTTCTTTTTACACACTTGAATGAGTTAAAAGTCATGCCCCAGTATCACATGCCCTGCCCTGCATTCTGTTTGTAGTGGCTACACATTGTGAGTTACTCACCACTCAGTCAGCAACAGGTGTCCAGTATGAAAAAAAAACATGCTTGTGCCCCATGACTTTGATCCACCACTCATGCACCAACCAGCTATTGGTGCACAACTTCCAATGACACCAATGGGCATTATGAGCAAGTAGTGTGAGGGAAAAAGGAAGAAGCTAGTCAGAAAGGCATTCGCTTTCTGCAATATGTTGGATTTCTGACATATGACTGCATCGGATCTCTTGCCATCACTTGTTAGATCTGCAATGGTATGAAGGACCATTTCTGATCTCTTTTTTGTGGTGCTTATTAAAAGCCTCATGCAAAGAGCTACAGTTCCAAAATGTGCATGCAAATCAGTCAAGATACTTCTGATCCAAGAGTACTAAGGGACCCCAATATCTGTGTTCCCCTGGAGAGTCCAGGAGAAAGGCCTGCTTTGGGGTTTAACTCTTCTAAAAAGCAGGTTGCCTGCTTAACATTAATCCATGAGGCCATGGGTGTGAATGTGAAACCAGGTCAATAAATAACCCTCTTCACCCACCCACCCTCATATCCCATTTGTGCTGGAAAGCAGCATGGCTCCATAAGCATCTAGAAACAGAATGACAATACCAAGCTAGCAAATCTTAAATTCAAGGGGTGAGGGACCACTAATCAGATGGCCGTTGGTCTCTTCAAACCTGGAAAACAAAATGTGTTTATTCCAGAAAACTGGGGGAAATTAGATAGGTGTGCTTAATTGCTAACAAATGTTTCCAGACAATAAAAAGGTGAGAGGTTGAGTAATTAGCCAGGTTCTGGTAGCTGAGTAGCCAATAAATTGTCAGAATCCTTAATATGCCTGCACAGTTTTTGTTGCTGTTAAGTGAATGAAGCAAAGACCTTGAAATTACAGGGGCGTCATCATCCCCCCACCTCCCGCGCTCCCTGAGAACACTCACAGCTGCTTTAACCAACTTAATATTTCAGAAGCCAGCTTCAATGGTCCCTCGCTGCTTTAATTACCACCTGCGATCCAGGGGGTACATTTGGAATGAAGGGGTTGGAGGGAGAATGGCAAAGTTTCCTCAGGTTAGTCTGCCCCCTTGACATTTTATTTGCTCAGAGATGGGGGTGGGAGGCAGACAGCCCATGCACCTGGAGGATCTTAGAACCCTTTCAAGCACGTGTACAACAAGCTTATCTCCTTGCTTTCCCAGCTACAGTAATTGAATGTGAAATTGCCCCAGCCCTTGAGACGGTTCTTGAATTTAATGAGTCCCACCCCAATCCCTTGCCTTCTCTCAGAGCAGGGTTTGTCTGGGCAGAGGAAGCTCCTGTCTTCCTTGGTCTAGGGGAGAGGCTCTCTCCGCCCACCCCCCACAGAGTGCTCCAGGAGTTCCCAAGGGGCAGACTCACACACTCCTGAAAAGCTGCGTACATGATGAGAGGCAGTGGCAATCAGCTTCCTTCACAGCAGCACCCCAGAGCAGCAGAGTGGAAATCCAGAGACATACACAGGACAATGAGGGCTTTTGCCACCAGGTGACCTGAGTTAATGCAGCAAGGAATTTCTGTTATTGCTGATGAACAGAATAATCTTTTGCATTTACATCACACCACTCATGATCCCAAAAGAATGTGCTCACAGATGGGAATCTTTGCACTACCAAAATGCAGATGTCTTTGCAGAGGTGCTGGAACTAGGGGTGCTGGGGATGCTGCTGCACCCCCTGGCTTGAAGTGGTTTCACTTATATACAGGGTTTACAGTTTGGTTCAATGGCTCCCAGCATTCCCACTACACAAATGGTTCCATCACCCCTGCACCTTTGGGTTGGAAGATGGCAGATAGACACACAGCTCACTGCACTGTAGTGGGCAATGGGGAAAATATAGTTTCTGGGGACACCAGAGCAAACACTTGACCTTACAACAAGATCTCAGGTCTCCCCACACAGCAGACAAGCCCTTGCACTCACAAGAAAAACCCACAAAGAGTGAACTGTGGATAAACTAATATGTCAGGATGCAATTTCTGATTGTATCATAATGCAGATGCACAACATGATGTTCTTTTTATGTAGCTATTTTTATGTAGGGTTTTAAAAAAGAAAACTGAAAAAAAAATCCAGAAATTTCACCATGTGGCATCATTCTGACACCCCTGTGGAACATCAGCAGGGTTGGAACCTTTAGATCCATCACAAAGACCTCTGCTACTTAATCCAACGGATTTAACTGATAGCAGTAGTAGGCTGTCATCCTCTCTGTGGACCAGCACTGGAGGGGAATGAGACCCTCTGCCACTAGGTTTCACCAACACTTGCTGAGAGCAGAGGAAAGGTGACATTCAGGAACCCTGGGTTCCAACCCAGGCTCTGCTGGGGAGTGCGCTGGAGTGGGCACAAACTCTTCCAACCATTCTCGCCTTCTGCCCCATCCCTTTCAACCGGCCCCAGTATCTTCTCTGCTCTTCTCACCTAGTGCCAGTCTTCACTCTCCATGCTTATCATTATAGTTCCAGTCTCCTTGCTACTCTTCCCCCTCCAGACTCTCTGTCCCAGTCTCCCCTTCCCATTTCCAGTCTCCTTAACCAGCCAGTCACAGTTTCCCCTCCCCAACTCCCAGTCTTAGTTTCCATTGCCCCTCCCATAGGGTTCCTTCCCAATCTACTACCCCGTTCCCTGCAGAACCAGAGGACAACAACTCTGCCCCCAGCAATGCATGTGATTCAATTGTGGAGAATAAGGGGATGGGTTGAACCTGACGCGCAAGCGAGTCCATGAGGCAAATTCTCTAGGGATGTTTAAACCTGAAGATTGGGCCACAAACCCACACTTCCCCATATGATGACAATGACAGATCAGAGAAAGGTTGGTTGTCTCCTTGTCACAGTGATTGGAAGATTTCCCCCCGCCACCCGGGGCATAAATGTTAAGATAGAGTTTGCCTGAAGAATATCCTACAGAGAGTCATTTATTTTGGGGTAGTGTTAGTCTTCACTGGAAATCTGACACATTGTTTCATTCTTATTTCTTTTATGGATGCCTTTGCTCAATCACAGTTATTTTTTGTAAAGACATTGCAACAGCAAGACTGATTCAGCATATGGGCAGTTGGAAAATAGCACAGCACAGATCAACATCTGATAAGATTTAGGTCAGAGCTGGCTATCTGTAGCTATTTAGTCCAGTCCCTATTCTTCCAGCTACTTTCTCTGTGAAGTAGAAATAACTGAATAAATGCCCATTTGTGTACGAGGATTCCTTTTCTGATCCCACTTGTCCCACAGAGTGTAGAGGATCATTCACTCATCTGGATTTCCTCTGAGTGGATTGGGTACAACTCATATATTTTCACCAACTAGTTACATCGAAACATAATGCTCAAAGTATGGGTTATTCACAACGCTGGTCAAAGTTCTTTGGGTTTTGGAATTTTGGAGAAATCTGAAATTAAAAAAACTCACAGGAATTAAATTAAAATAGAATCACAAACATTTCCCCCCATTTTCAAACTACTATTAAGCTGGTGGGAATGTTTTGAGCTTTGAGATTCCAAATTTTGAAAAAAATCAGGAAAAAAATCCAAACAAATGCGATATCTGTTCTCTCCTCCCCACCACCACCACGTTTGGGGTTTTTAGGCCATCTCTAGTTGCTGATCAACTTTAACTATTCATTTTGTATGGTTGGTGTCCTGTGGCCGGAGTACTTTACACAGCGGAATAACATATAGCATACTTTCCAGGACAAATAAGGGTCCCTACTAAAATTCATTCCATTATGGGGACTTGCCATTTTCATAAATGCCCAGCAGCCATCTCAGTTTTCATGATTCGTACGTAATAAGTAAACTCTCTGAGGTTCGGGCCATCTTTTCTTCTGTGTTTGCAGCCCCCTACAACACTGGTCTCCTGGTCCATGAGTCATAGATTATAAGGCCACAAAGCACCACTGTGATCACCTAGTCTGACCTCCTGTATAACACAGGCCAGAGAACTTCCTTAAAGTAATTCCTTCAATCTTTCAGAAAAATATCCAGTTTAGGTTTCAAAATCTTGGAGAATCCACTGGGTCTCCTACACACTGCCTCAATACAAATAATAAATAACAATAATCAATTTAATATGTCACTTTTATTTACAAAAACATTTGTGAATCACCATTTTTCCTCCCACATCACCAGCTCAATGTAAAGCGAAGGCATTGATCCGTGTGTAAACAGTAGCTGGTTTTATGGGTACTCGAACTCTCTCATGTGCAATTCATCCTATAACGCTCTTATAAGGGGCACTGCCAATTTCTTTACACACCCCAAATTCGCTGTTCCTTAATCTTCTTGATGGATTTTTTAAAAAGGCTTAAACTTAAAGGCCATTTTTTCATAGAAAACAGTATAATTGCACAAGCCATTTAGAACCCAACATTCCAAGCTGAGTTAGCCCAGCACTCCTTGTGTCAACATGCCGTATGCATGCACTATTCCCAACAGCCCATGGAGTGCACAATTGCAAAGCATTTTCAGCACAAGTGAAAATGTCACTGAAGTGGAGCATGAGATTCGGGATGAGGGCAGAGATGCTGGTGGGAATTTTGAGGCCACTTTTGCAGTGCACATTTGAGTTTCCAGCTGGGCTGATTGGGATGAAAATCAATGGGAGTTTTGCCTGGGGAATGGCTGGAGGGTTCAGCCCAGAGCACATTTTACAGAAAATGAGACTGAGACAGACAGATTAAGGGACATGTCCAGGGACACAGAAGGTGTTCCTGCCCCTGCCACACATACAAACACTTCAAACCTAAACATCTTTTGTCTTTGCAAGAACTGAGACAAGCCAGCTTTACAGGTACATGCACAGATCATGATTGTTGCTTCCACCCCATTTTTAGCAGTACAATCCACTCTGTTGCTATGGTTTCAATACTAACGGATCACAGTATGGGAAGTAAAACAACCTCTCAGATGAAAAAGGCCTTGATAAATTTCGAAAGGATTTACTGTTATTAATAAAACCCCAGCTCCTGGGGTGGGGTGGAGCCATTTCCTGCCACGCCACCCACGCATTCTGCCCACAAACCCAGTTTAACCAGCCATTGGGGGAACCTTCCTCATTCACCAAGATTCTTCAGTAGTCGAGCGACCCCATCCCTGCTATGACATAGGGGATGACCCCGTTCTCCTGTGAAGCACAGCTGTCACATGAGCCCTGAGACCATTGACAGCTGGTGTAATTCAAAGCAATCCTCAGGCTGCTCTAAGTTACCCTAAGGGACCAGCCTGGCACACAGCAGGGCCAGAATCTGGGGAATCCAATGGCCACCTCTGAATCCCTTCTCCTGAGCTGCTCTGGGCTCTCCTGAGCCAGGATCTTGCTGAGGATCTGGGCCAATATTTCTAGTGGGGGATGTTACATCTTACAGTTTGTGGGTTTAGTGCGTACCTGCTCCAGCCTATTACTAGTCTGTTAGGAAAGAATCCTGTTACCATTTTATTTACCTGTGTGTCTGCTTAGGAAATGGAAATAAATGCTGAGGGGACTGGGCTTCCTAATGGACAAACCTGTGTGTGTGTGTGTGTCTGTAGTGCACCATCTTACAAGTCCATCTTGATGTTTTTTAGGTAGGAGAATGAATGTTATAATGAGTGAAATATCGATTTCCCATAAAAAGGTTTTAATCACATGCCCTGACACCTCAACTGGGACAGAGCTCTGCTACAACACCAAATTGCACTTCATACCCCATCTATTTTTCAAACCCTGTATAAATGAGCCTGCCCGCTGGATATATGAGCATTCCAAACTGTCATACATCATGGAAATAAGCAAACCACTAGTATCCGGCTGGGGAAGAGAATGAACTGACAGTCCCACTGGGGAGGGATGGGGAGAAAAGAGGCTTGGCTTGCCTTTTGGCCATGCTTGCAGCCCAAGGTGCTTTGTGGTGCTTCGAGGTGGCGCTTCGAGGTGGCGCGTGCTCTGCTGCTCATCATCCTGGTGGCTTTCTTGTTCCTGGAGATTTTTGTTTTCCTTGCCACGTGCCCGCTGAGCTAGGAAGGCAGGCGTTCCCATTGTGGAGAGAGCAAGAGCTAATCAGCGGGACAGCACTATGTATCGCCCTGCATTGCTCTTAATTTTCCATGCATGGTGGAAGCATGACGAGAAGATTCACTTCATAACCCCCTAATGCAGATCTGTAAGGCCTGGAAGGAGCAGAGAGTGGGGACAGGGAGGGAAAGAAGGAAGAGAGTTCTTTTCATAAAGAAAGGCTCCTTTGTTATCACTGCCTAGACAGTGTCACAGCAGTGGCCCTTTCAACTGAATTTGGGTGGCAAGCGTGCGCTCCTGGCACTACCCAGACATGGACCTGAACTGAATCAGCTGTTGCAGGAGCTCCAGTTGGGCCAGTCCAATGTCTGCTTGCTACTGCACACCCAGGTGACCAGGGCATAGTGAGGGTCAACTATCACACCGGTAACACTCTCCTTTTCAATAGCTCTGCAGTGCATACTGCAAACCCCAGTGAATTAAGCCTCACAGACCCTCTGTGAGTTGCTATGGCAAGGAGCCCATTAAAAATACATACAGTCAAATCCTTCGCTGCTGCAAATCGGCATCACTCCATTTAGTTTAATATGCTGATTTGTATCAGCTGAGGTCCTGGCCCTTAGATAAACATTATTATCCCCATTGTATTGATGGGGAAACTGAGGCACTGAGCGGTAGTGACTTGCACAGGATCAAACTAGGGACTTGCGCAAAATCCAGCAGTTGGAAGCAGAAATTGTATAAACTCAAGCTAGAAATAAAGTGCAAATGTTTTAACAATAAGGGTTACAGCTTACCTAGGGACATGGTGGAAGGCTTTAAATCAAAATAGGGTGTCTCTTTCTAAAAAATATGCTCTAGCTCAACCTTAAGATATGAGCTTCATGCAAGAATCACTCAGAGCATGTCTACATAGAGATTTACTGCACAGCAAGCTGGGGTGTATCCAGTGCACAGCAGCGGGGCCCACACCGGGAACCTGTAGACGTACACCCCAGCTTGCTGCACGGTAAGTCTCCATGTGGACATGCCCTCTGCGAAGTTCTATTGTCAATGTAGGGCAGGAGGTCAGACTAGATGATTTTAAAGCCAGAAGGGATCTTTATGATCTATGAAAACCAATGGCAAACACAGGACCAGAATCCAGGTCTGTTGGGTCCCAGTGCTGGGTTTTATACTGTATCCGTTTTTACCACTCCACTACTCCAGTTTTATGTTACTGTAACTCCAATCAGTGGAATTACATCAGTCTACAACTGCTGTAATGGGGGGATGGGGGGGAGAGGATCAAGCTCAGAATCTCATTGACTCAATGGAATTGCATCATCTTAAAAGTGGAGCAACGCCGTGGAGCATCAGAGACGAGATGTTGCCCTTAATTTGGCTCGTGAATTGCTCTCATTATCATATAAACCAGTTGGCGACATAGGGAGTGTCTGGGCTCAGGTCTGGAATGGGTTTCTGGATCTATTTCACTCCCCTCTTCATCATTTGCCTGCAGGCAACTGGCTTTCTGTGTTCCCTTCCATGCCCTCTGCTCAGGATGCATTCGGATCTCTCTAGGCTTCTGAACAGGAAGCTCATGCTGTAGCAGGATACTTCCTTCCTGCTGAGACGAGTCTCCATCTAGTCACAAACCATTCCTTTATGCTTCCAGCCCAGGGCAAAGTGACTATTCCAGCTTCTCAGTGCAATAGCTCTAATCATAGGCTGCCAGATTTCACACACGGTCCCACCTCACAGGGTCCTAGAGCCCCAGCTCCAGCCTGAGCCCAAATATCTACCCCACAATTAAATAACCCCTTAGCCTGAGCCCCATGAACCTGAGTCAGCTGACACTGGCCAGCAGCAGGTCTCTAACTGCAGTGTAGACACCCTGAGAAGTGCATTCTTGAGAAGCAAGAGGAAATCTCTGCATTAGCAATTCTCTTATAAACCTCTTCCCATGCCAGGCTGGCTTTAACAGTGCAGTGCTGGTAAGAGAGATGTTTCCCCATTGGGGTAGAATTTCCCCTCAGCTAAAGCTGTGGTCCTGTGAAATGTCACTTGTTAAAAATAATAAAATGACAACACATTTGTACGTGACCTCTCAGAGAAACATCACCGCTACGAAAGCAGTAAGTAGTGTGGTTGACTGGTTAAAACACCAGAGATGAGGACTCAGGCTCCCTTAGTTATTTTCCCTTCTTTGTAATCAGTTTCCTGTGTTAACTTGGGCTTGTCACTCTATTTCTCTGTGTCTAAAGGCTCACTGAGGTCAGTGGAAATACTCAAGATTGCTTCAATTCGCCTAGGGGCAGGTGCTTAGTTTCTGTTTAAAATGTGTCTCAGGCCTCTGTCTGGCTGTCTTTCAGGCAAACGCCACTGAAATTCATGGAAGGTTCCTCTCAATATGGAGGGTTGGATTTGGCCCCTGGCTCACGCACTGGAGTTAGGTCTGCTTTTGCTGATGAATGAGCATGATTTACTCCAGCTCCTACCAGCATGAACCCAGCAGCAGGGCCCCAGTGACAGCCCACAAAAGAGAGCTGCAGTGGTGGAAAGTGGCCAAGCCTTCCCTTCTTCAGGGAGGTGCTGGGCAGTGAAAGGACATGGGTAAGGGCAGCAGGAGATATGCTGCTGCTTCAGTGCCTCTTTCATGCCACTCTCTGCCCGTGGGGTGCCTATGAAGCCCCAGGTGCCCACTGAAACTGAAATTCGCCATCTAGAGTGACAGTGGAAGCAGCTTTGCCTCCCTTCAAAGGACAGCGGGGTCTCACTGCTGGTGGGGAGTGCAGTTTGCATCATGGTGAATCTCGCCCAGTCAGTCTGATTCTCCCTTCTCTCACCCCGGTGTATGTCGGAAGAAACTCCCGAAGCTCCGACAGCATAATAGCAGAATCAGGCCCTATGCCCTCTGCTCCCTGGGGGAAAGGCTCTCTAGATGTGCCGAGTGCAATTGCTAAGTCGATAACTCAAATCCCAGAAGCTTCCTGGTCCAAGGTGTTTACAGTAATAATAGCACCGCTTAGTTAGCCAGCGTGAGATCACCATAAAAATAGCATTCGAATTGTGCATCGGGGCATATGGTCAAAATGGGAATGCACGAGGCTTCCTTTCTACTGCGAGGCAGAAGGAACACTAGAACTTAATTACAGGCAGCAAATGCTGATTTCTTTAATTAAAAGGACTTTAGTGACTCCAAAACAGATGGCTGATCTCTCATAGTATCAGAACTAGAGCCCGGAGTATCTTGAAAATCTGAAGAAATGTGTGAAAAAATAGGGAAAACAACTCCACTGTGTTTTTCTGGGTAATTCCTTAAATGTACCCCTTTCCTGTGCATTGGTCAGTTCCTCGGCAGATGCAAATCAGCATCGCCTCATTGACTTCCACTGAGCCATGCCAGTTTTCACCAGATAAGGATGTGGCCCTATACATTTTTGTGACATACAGCCAGTCAGACCTTGTATGCGACACTGATTGTTTAGTGTCTGCACTCCCAGGGCTGGATTCTGATCTCAGTGACACCAGTGTAAATCCAGAGTAACTCCACTGACTTCAATGACGTTACACCAGCATAACTGAGATCAGCTACACATTTCCAGTCCTGGGCTTTTTGAACACTTGTCTCCTTACCTGCGAATGGCTGTTAATGGAGAACTGCTTATTTTGTTACATGTGTATCCCTAATGCCAAGTGTTGTCAGGAGCAACCGGGGCTGGGTTCAAATGTCTAGTGGTTCCTCTTAGAATTAATCCACACACCAGCTTGACCCCCTTCCGAGGACCCTGAGAAAACTAACATCCTTCCCTGGGTCCCCTTACTAGGCAATACTTCCCCTCCCTCAAGCACTGAGCCTGTGTATGAAACCAGGGAAAACTGTATTAGGAGGCCAGGGAACCCAGCACCAACATGAGAAAACATGGCACCAATATATCTAAATGAATGATAAGTAAAGCACTTCCTCCCTGTATTTTTGGCAGTCATCCTTTAACTCAGTTTCCACCCACCAATTTCTCCTAACTCCAGGAGAAGGTTTATAGCTGTAAATCCTGAGCGAAGATGGGGGACCTCCCTTTGGCCTGGACATAGGCATCTAAGTCTACTTTGCGGTTCCTTTAGGCCACACCCTTCTCCTTGGCATTTCCCATTGGTTAGCCTAGACGGCTCTTTGCTCAGCATGCTGGCTTCTGCGAATCCCGTTCTTAGGTGCTTAACTCTCCTCCTGCATCCTATTGGATTCCCAGCACAGTGCACACACCTAAGTGTTAGGCACTGAGTGTTGAACGCCTGAGTCCCTCTTGTGAACCCCAGTCTTAGGATCCTAAACCCTATTGACTTTCAATGACATTCATTCCCTGTCTGCATTGAAATCTTAGGCCAATTTAGCTATGTCACTCAGAGGCGCGAAACATTCAATACTCCTGACATAGTTAAGCAACCTAAGCCCCAGGGGAGACACCACTAGATCGATGGGTAGACACCACTAGATTGATGGAAGGCTTTTTATGTTATCTGAACTAGAGCTGGGTCTGGCTGCAAATCTGAACTTTCCCCTAGTTCAGTGGTGTTCACCTGCTGGATTTTGGGTCAGGCTTTCCACTGAACCACTTCCCCATCCGTTCCTTAAAGGGATAGTTGTTAGTTTGGGTATAAATGGCTGGTGTTCCTTAACTGCTAAGTAAATTCCAAATGGCAGCATCTCCTGAAGTGCCTTGATGCGTCAAAGCTTCTTCCCTCCTTCTGAAGGAGATAAAAATCTCTCTGGGTTTAGGACTTGATCGTTGCTAACATGACAACAGAAGGCTGCTGCTCGCTGCTTAACCAGCTAACTTGAGAGAAGTTTGAATGTAATGCTCTTGACCCCGAGGTTCACATTTCGCTTTAGCCAAATAAACAATGAATTGGAGAACCAGATGGAAGCTTTGCTTTAAGGAATGATTTCTGGGAGCCACACATTCTCTGTGGCTTGCATTATTACCTTTTGCTTTCATATTTCCCTCCTCTGCCCACTCTGGAATCAGGTATTTTTCATTTATTTATTTAGTTGCTTTGGTTTAAATAAAATTGCCCTGCGATAGCACAGAGCCGTAAAATATCGGCACAGAGAATCAGTATTCCAGAGATCTCCTGTTGAGGTCCCATTTGCCTCTTTGCTTTCCTTTATTTGTTTGAGGGTTTTTTTTAAAAAAGTTGTCTCTCTGTGCGATATGTGTTACATACCCTACTGCCCTTCAAGCAGTGGCGGATTAACAAATTTGCTGCCCCTAGGACCTCCAAAAATTGCCGCCCCCCTCCTCCTCCCGCCCCCTGCATGTGCGCCAGCTCACTTCCGCTCCCCTGCGGCAAGCCTGGGAAGGAGGCGGGAGAAGGGGAGTTGTGGCGCGCTCAGGGGATGGCGGAGGTGGAGTGATGGTGAGCTGGGGCAGGGAGAGGTTCCCTGCCCCCCCCCGAAGAGCTACTCTCCGCATCCACCAGCCCCAGGTCACCTCCGCTATCCCCCGAGCATGCCGCTACTCGCTTCTCCCTCCCTCCCAGCATTTTCACGCGGAAAACCTGGCAGCGGTGGAACAGAAGTGGCAGCGGTGGAGCAGAGGTGAGCTGGGGTGGGGAGCAGTTCCCGCCCCAGCCCCCCGGATTATGCCCCAGCTCACCTCTGCTCTGCCTCCTCTGAGTGCCACTACTCGCTTCTCCCTCCCTCCCAGCTCTTTCGCGCGGCAAGCCTGGGAGGGAGGTGCAAGGAGGGAAGCGCGGGGCGCCTGGGGGAGGAGGCGGGCCAGGGATTTGGGGAAGGGGTGGAGTTGGGGAGGTGGCACGAGCAAATTTGCCGCCCCTGCAAATTTTCTGCCCTAGGCCTAGGCCTTGTTGGCCTAAGCGATAATACATCGCTGCCTGCAAGGAGGGTCCCAATTTAACACCACCATTAGAGTGGAATCAAGCTCCGCTGCGTGGATCCTTGCAGGAGTTATCTGAACAGTTGTTTTTTTTTTATGGGAATGGTTTGTCCTTTCCCGTCACACATAATTCCCGTGAAGATGGCACATTTTTCTTAGCTGTAAGTGGAATTGCCGGAAACTGATAAGTTGTGTTGCTCTTCCCCTCCAATGAATCATGCTGCCTTTTTTTCCCCATCATGCACACTCTTCAGGTTCAGGGTAGCCTCGGCCCCACAATAAATACTTTTTCGAGGGCAGCTTTCTGTAAATCTAATCCAAAGAACTGGAAGTTTTAAAGGCGCTCTCTCCACTCACACTCCCACCCCCTTAGCCCTGCAGCTAATCCAGGGACATCAGAGATCGTTCTGAGTGTGGTTATTTGAGCTTTTCACATAATTTTAGCAAATCTGTGGAGAGGTAATTGCACTGCCACATTCAACAGCATTATCCAAAAGGCAGGTGTGAAATTAAGAGCACATAAGACATTAGCTCGGGATTTAGGAAATGTGGGTTCTGTTCTTGACTTTGCCTCTGGCCTGCCCGCACAATTTGGGCAAATCACCAGCCCTCACTGGCTGCATCTGTAGAGTTGGATTATTGAGACTTGCCTTCTTCTGTAAAGCATAGAGATCTACACACATGCGAAGGAGTATTATGCAGAACGAAGGGCTTATCCTGATGCTCTGACTCAGTCTAGCATGACTCATTGAGGCAAGACTTGTTCCCTCATTGGTGAGGTTCCACTGACTGGTTTTGGGTGGTGGGGGTGTAGCTGAAAGCACATCACAGAGAACTGGTGTATGTGTGCCTAATGCATGTCAGTGTGGAGGTCAGGGTGGACAGGCAGGAGTGTGACCAGTAACTCTGTGGCTAGGTAGATCCACCTGACAGTAACCTGGCATTGGGCGAGGGAAGGTGCAGTCCGGAGGGACAGTGACTCCCCTGCCCCTCTGTGGACTATATCCCCACCCAGATCAAGCAGAACTACCCCGCGCTTTGCCCATTTCCTTGGCCTGGCCAGGCCACTCTTGCCTGGATTTGGGCATCACTGGGAGATTCACCTGAGTAAGAGACTTGGCTTGAAATGAATATAGTTAAAATGAAGTATATACATCCAGCCGGCCTCTAGCCAGCCTGCTCCCATGAGCCGGCCAAAGCCTCGAACACATCCAGTACTGAAGCCTGCACTGGACTGATGCAAACCTCTCTCTTCGGGCTATGGACGTAGTCATGGTCAAACTGTTCTGCAAAGCTCAGGCACAAGCATTGGGCCTTCAGTTTTTCTGCATGCAAAAGGGAGTACAGCCTTTGGCGACACAGACGCTGAATAGAGATATATTCAATGACTAGTAATTAAAACGCTAATAGAAAAATAGGGCCTGATTCTGATCTCGCTTATACTGGTGTAAATCAGGAGTAATTCCACTGAAGTGAATGGAGGTTACACCCTGTGCAAAGTGAGATGAGATCCAGGGCCCGAGGCAACAATATCAGTGATGGCAAAATTATTAATTATTCTTATTACCAGAGCACCTAGGAGCCCCAGTGCTGGACCAGGACTCCAGTGTGCTGGGTGCTGTACAAATGCAGAGCAGAATGCTGGTCCCTACCCCGAAAAGCTTACACTTTAAGAAGGATTATTAGAAAGAAAGGATGGTCTGAAGCATATCTTCTTTGCAGCCTCTGTCCTTTTTTAGCTCAGATTCTCAAAGTATCAGGATGCAAGCACTTAACTCCCTTATGATGCTTGGAATATGCCAAGCTTTTTTTCTTTCTTTCTTTCTTTATTGGAATTTCACACACTTTGGAAAATAAAATTAGGTTAGTCAGTTTCATTTTCTAATTCAATTCCCTACCAGAGGCCTATTATAATTAGGGTCGAGGACACTGGAGGGAAAGGCTGAACTCCAGGGGGGGAAAAACAGTAGTAACTCAGACAAAAACAAAATTATAGAGACCTTTCTGTGTGTGTCAGATTTTATGCCTCCCCGCACCTCTGTTATTTAAAAAAAGGAAATCCACAAAATCTAAATTTTCTGTCTAAAATGAGATGTTCGGGTCCCTTTAATTCTGGAAGCCGAGGAGCATTTGCCTGTCAAATCAGCCTTTGAAATGATAAAGAATTCTTAGCCCTACTGCTACTTCTACTGTTGCTGCTATCTGTGGCTATCAGCTGGGCCTGAGCCAACGCAGCCTGGTATGGTTTTTGGTGAAATTTCACATGAAATATGCACTATTTGCTCCAAAAGGAGAGTTTTTTATATAGTTGCTTTAACAAAAGCTGTATTAGCAATACAAACAGATGAAATTGGACTGAGGTCAGATCGTACAAATTGGGGCAGATGAGGCTTCCTGACCAGAATCTGACTACCTCTGCATCAAAAAAAAAGCCTGAATTCATTTTAAAATGCCTCTGCAAATCTTGGATTCTCAGCCATTTGGGAAGCGTCGCAACCTTAATCACAGAACGCCAGATCCTAACTGTCTGTGAAGCGTCCTCCTCTTTCCCCATTCTTGCATCCAGGACCAGCGCTTCCATTTAGGCGACCTAGATGGTGGCCTGGGGCACCAGAATTTGGGGGAGCGGCATTTTGCCATCCTCGGTGGCAATTCAGCGGTGGAGGGTCCTTCCGCGCTCCGGGTCTTCGGCGGCAATTCTGCGGCGGGTCCTTCACTCACTCCGGGAACCGCCACTGAAGTGCCCCGAAGACCAGGAGCGCGGAAGGACCCCCCCACCGCCGCAGAATTGCCACCGACCGGGAGTGAGGAAGGACCCCCGCCTAGGGCGCCATAAACCCTGGCCCCGCTCCTGCCTGCACCTTCACTGTTATTTCATGGTCTCTGCACCTGAGTCCAAGAGCATGCATGGTGCTCTGTTTCTGAACCTTGGGAGGTTTTTACTGGGCCCTTTTTAAAGTAGAAGAAAACAGCATATGACTCTGTTCTACTTACTTTTGCTTAATAAAAACTAGACCTGGGGATATGTAAACAATTGTCCAGGAAGGTTTTTTTCTGAAGTCTAAGCACCTTCCTCTCAAATCCCAGGGGCTAATTCAGCCACTGGAGTAACTTAGAGCAACCTCAGGGTAGTGCCTTGCAGCAGTTCCATGGGGCGATTCCGCCAGCCCAGGATCTCTAGAGCCCAGTGACCATACACCCAACACACCTCTGTGGAGGTAGAGCCAGGAATTGCTGCCACAGAGCCACCCACACCAGATTTACTCCACCCAGGGATTCCCCTACCCAAGTGGAAACCCCATCTGTCCTGTTAGGTCATTTTTCTAGCTGCTTTGCATGCAGGGAGCCAAGATTCTGGCCAGTAAATTATATCAAACCCAGGCATCCTCCATATCTTGCTGAGTTAAAAGGGGCAGGAGTGACTCACCTTTGTGAAATGTCACCTTGTATATTAATCTTCCTTTTACAGTGTCTGATCTTCTTGTCAAATGCCAGCCCTGTTCTCCTCAGCACTGTGGTAATGAATGATGATGTACTGAGCAAGCCGAAGATAACTCATTGTTCCTTAAGTTAGATTGACTGTGCTTGCTGAGAACAGCAGAAATCAGGGCCTGGAAGAGTATACCATGCAAAAGTTGAGTGAATTTTCAGAGGCAGTGCCTCTGTGGCACAAAAAAGCCCATCTGAATTTTATTTTCTGTGGAAGGACAAGTTGAACTGCGTCCTCCTAATTAGAAAGATCTGCACAGTGCAGAGGAGAGAAAACCACAGGAAATGTCATTGTGGGGACATCCAGCAGGGAGATAAAGCTATGTAGGGTATTCCCCACCCTCCAGTGCACATAGACACAGGTGACTCACCCCTTTGCAAAAAACACATGCAGGGGGAAGGCAAAAGCCTTTAGGGATAGTTACATAAGAACATAAGAGTTGCCATAGTAGGTCAGACCATGGTCCATCTTGCCCAATATCCTGTCTCCAACAGTGGCCCGTACCACTATTCCACCCGCCTTCTCCTTCAGGCTTCTGATAGTCAAAGATTTAGGATCACCATGAGCATGGGGTTGCATCCCTGACCATGTTGGTTAATGGCCATTGATGGACCTGTCTTCCATGAATTTATCCAGTTCTTTTTTGAACCCAGTTACACTTTTGGCCATCACGGCCTCCCACGGCAAAGAGTTCCACAGGTTAGCTGTGTATTGTGTGTAAACATACTCTCTCTTGTTTGTATTAAACCTGCTGCCCATTCATTTCTTCAGATGAGCCCTGGTTTTCATACTGTGTGAAAGAGTAAATAACGCCGCTTTATTCATTTCTCCACATCATGATTTTATGGACCTCTGTCATGTCCCCACGTAGTCATCTGAATAGTTGTTGCAGGGAGGGTTCCAGGAATCCATAGGGCAGAGGAGTAGTTTCTGGTGTCTCCTCAGCCTCTGCAGTTTGTTCTGTATTTGGTTCCTACCCGCTTCATGGCCCTGCAGGTCCCACAGCTGGTGGGAGATAGGGAGAATGCAGGCCAATAGACATGTGTTGACTCGTAAAAGCCAACTTGGGAGGCAATGGCTGTTTCCCTCCATGCATTTTTACAGAGGAGGGAAACCCAGAACCCACCTGGGGTTTGCTTGTAATGGAGTATTCAAACCAGAGTCAGTGATCTTTGTGCAGATGGGGGCATAGTGTGCAAATGAGGCTTAGACATGGGGTTAAGAAGGAAGTTGGGGTCCTTGTTCTGATCTCCTGGGGCTGTGTGCCTGGGACAAAGCCACTAAGGCTAGGGTTGTGTGTAAGCTGCTCCATAGCCTTGTTTCCAGAGCACTCTGGTGCACACCCGCAGAGGTCCATGTAGGTGCCCACTTCAGAGCCTGGATCTCCTCAGACTTACACCAGTTCCACACTGGCCCAACTCTATTAAAATCAGTGGAGTTATATCAGCATAAGACTGAAGTGGGGAATCAGGTCTGTTGGCTGCAGGGATGTCACCCCTAATCTACACCAGAGCAAGCGGAGATTCAAGCTCAATATATCCAAGAAGAAACAGCTTTACTCTCCTTCTAAAGAATAAATTGTGAGGTTGCAGTCTATATGATTTTATAAAAATGTGATAATGAGTGAATATAATGTAACTGGAATATGCTTCATGCAAGAGGTCTCTTGTAAGGTATCATTACAAAGCTTATTGTCTACTAAGTGTGATCATCCTATTTTTATAAAAGTATCACTCTTGTATCTGAAACTAGAAATATGAAATATAACTCTGAGGGCCTATTGTAATTATACAGCTTATACAGGGTAAAATGGATTTATTTGGGTTTAGACCCCATTGGGAGTTGGGCATCTGAATGTTAAAGATAAGAACATTTCTTAAGCTGTTTTCCGGTAAACCTGCAGCTTTGGGTCAAGTAATTCAGACCCTGGGTCTGTGTTGGAGCAGACGGGAGTGTCTGGCTCAGCAAGACAGGGTGCTGGGGTCCAGAGCTGGCAGGGAAAGCAGGGGTAGAAGTAGTCTTGGCACATCAGGTGGCAGCTCCAAAGAAGGTTTCTGTGATCCAGCCCATCACACAAGTCCCAGGGAGTATTTTATTCAGGTGCATATTCAAGGCCTGAGTCTCCCCTCATCCAACTAACTCCATTCACTCAGTAGGGTTACGCCAAATTTACACTGGGGTAAGCGAGAGCAGCTTGTTCGTGTCTGCACCATATACAATATGCTGTGTTGCCATAACCCAGAGCAAACAACTCATTTCATTGGAAAAGCCCTACCCCGGAATAAAGCTGAGGACTTTCCTTTGGAGGAAACCCTCAGTGCATTCATTTTTAAAAATCTCTTGTAAAATAAAGACCCTGGTAAAAAAAAACTAAACCCTTTCCCTTCTCTTGTCATTTGTCAATGCACTTTGTAAGCTTCTAGTCTTTCTAGGTAGGAGATAGCCAGGCAGGAATAAACTAGGCACAGGTGCTGTAAACTCACCAAATTCCTCTGTAATGACTTCCAAGTATACACTTCCTGACACTGGTGCTTTGCCTGGGTGTTTAGTGAGGAAGAGGAAGCAGAAGGAATACTGAGTGCTTGGTATAATGCTCCTGTGGATTAGATGCTGGGTGATGAAGAGGTGGAAAACTTGGCTTCTATTCCTAAATCTGCTACTGACCGGCTGAATGAGTTTGGAAAAGTCACTTAATCTACCCTGAGCCTCTATTTTCCCTCCCGCTGTCTGTCTGGTGTGTCTATTTAGTCTGCCAGCTTTTGGGGACAGGGACTGTCTCTCATGATGTGTACAGAGTCTAGCACAGTGGGGCCCTTTTCTGGGTAGATGGTGGTTTTAAAATGGCTCACGGTTCAACTACCTGGCACAGCCCCACAAAGGCATATGGGCATTAGCTGGAAGTAATGGAGAGGAATAACCGCAGGGGCACCGATCCATTTGGCTGGCTCGTGTGGATAAAGGACAGCGCACAGCCTCAGGAAATAAGAAGGGAAAGCCTGCACGACAGTTTACTGTTAAGGACACCCGAGTCCCTGTCCCTGCATCCATGCTGCTGTATTTCCTTGTATTGTGCCACAGCGTGTCCTGTGCAGGGCGCTGAGCGGAACAGCGCCAGCATTGGGAAGGGCAGTGGAGATCTTGTCAGTGGAAATTCCTCAGTCAACCTGCTTGGCAAACCTGAAAAGCTCTGCTGGAAATCCAGCCACCCATTCTGCCCTCTTTGCTCAGGCTAGAGCCCATGGACCACAAGGGGAGGTTTGCCCAAGCAAAGACTGCCGGATTTGGTCTCAAGCACCAAACTGAGGGGTTTAGTGATTTTCCAGTCAGTCTTCCAGACCTGAGAGGGTAAAAGTGTCACACGCAGCCCATGGGCTGTACTCCTTGTACTCCCAGCATCTTATTAATCTAGTCCAAGGATAGGCAACCTATGGCACATGTGCCGAAGGCGGCCTGCGAGCTGATTTTCAGTGGCACTCACACTGCCCAGGTCCTGGCCATCAGTCCAGGGGCTTTGCATTTTAATTTAATTTTAAATGAAGCTTCTTAAACATTTTCAAAACCTTATTTACTTTACCTACAACAATAGTTTAGTTATATATTATAGACTTATAGAAAGAGACCTTCTAAAAACATTAAAATGTATTACTGGCATGGGAAACCTTAAATTAAAGTGAATAAATGAAGACTCGGCACACCACTTCTGAAAGGTTGCTGACCCCTGATCTAGACCTTTGAAGTGGCTCCATTTAGCATCTGAGCCACCTGAATTGGCATCACTGGAAATGGAATCTTCACTCAGTGACAAAGGGAAAACACTTCCTTCGGCCCTGGTAATCCAGCAGTGTGATACTGTGGGGAAACGACCAATACCCGAGGGTCTTGTATGCACAGCTGAAGGGTGAATAGAGTCATAGATTCATAAGTTATAAGCCCAGAAGGGGCCATTGTGATCTTCTTGTCTGACCATCTGTATAACACAGAGCATAGGACTTCCCGGCATTAATTCCTGTTTGAAGTAGAGCAGATCTTCCAGAAAAAAATCCAATCTAGATATAAAGATTGCCAATGATGGAGAATCCACCAAAACCTTTGGTAGGTGGTTCCAATGGTTAATTACCCTCACTCTTCAAAAATTGCACTTTATTCCTAGTCTGAATTCGTCTAGCTTAAACTTCTAGCCATTGGACCTTGTTATACATTTGTCTGCTATTATGAAACTTCTGTTTCCCATGTGGGCACTTACAGATTGCGATCAAGTCATCCCTTAACCAACCCTTTGTTAAGCTAAATAGACTGAGATCCTTAAGTCTATCGCAGTAAGACATGTTTTCCAATCCTGTAATCATTCTCAGGGCTCTTCTTTGAACCCTTTCCACTTTATCAAAATCTTTCTATCAAAAACTGGACACAGTATTTCAGCAACAGTTGCACCAGTGCTAAACACAGAGGTAATAATACCTCCCTACCCCAATCAACATTCTGCTGTTTATACTATGTGACAGACCCAGACCAGTGAGGCATAGGAGTCTGGTAGAGGGCAAATATACTGGTCACTGGATGAGTAGTTTTCTGTTCCCTGAGTGACCAGAGCAGAGTGACTAGAGTAATTAGGAACCTGCTAGAACCAATTAAGGCAGACAGGCTGATTAGATCACCTGCAGCCAATCAAAGCAGGCTAATCAGGGCACCTGGGTTTAAAAAGGCAGTCAGGCGGGGAGGAGCCAGAGGAGAGGAAGTGCATGTGAGGAGCTGGGAGCAAGAGGCACAAGGAGCTGAGAGTGAGAGGGTGTGCTGCTGGAGGACTAAGGAGTACAAGGGTTATCAGACACCAGGAGGAAGGTCCTGTGGTGAGGATAAAGAAGGTGTTTGGAGGAGGCCATGGGGAAGTAGCCCAGGGAGTTGTAGCTGTCATGCAGCTGTTACAAGAGGTACTATAGACAGCTGCAGTCCACAGGGCCCTGGGCTGGAACCCGGAGTGGAGAGCAAGCCCAGGTTCCCCCCAAACCTCCCAACTCCTGATCAGACACAGGAGGAGTTGATCCAGACTGTGGGGAAGATCACTGAGGTGAGCAGATCTGCCAATAAGCGCAGGACCCACCAAAGTAGAGGAGAAACTTTGTCACAACACCCAAAGATCAATTTAGCCCTTTTGGCCACAGCATCATGCAGGGAGCTTATATTCATCTGATTATCCATCATGACTCCCCAGAGTCCTTTTCAAAGTCTCTGCTTCCCAGAATAGAGTCCCCCATTGTGTAAATATGGCCTACATTCTTTGTTCCTAGATGGCTACCTTTACATTTAGCCATATTAAAACACATATTGTTTGCTTGCACCCAGCTGCAAGTGATCCAAAGCACTCTGCATCATTGATCTCTCCTCTTCATTAGTTACCACTCCCCCAATCCTTGTCTCATCTGCAAACTCAGTAATTGTGTTCTTCCAGGCCATTGATATAAACAATAAATAGTGAAGGACCAAGAACCAGTCCCTGCGGGACACATTAGAAATACACATGCTGGATGATGATTCCTCCTTTAGAATTGCATTTTAAGATCAGTCATTTTTTAATCCATTTAACGTGGCCAATTTTGATTGTGTACCATTCTAGTTTCTTAATCAAAATGTTGAGAGTAGCAAGTCAAACACCTTATAAAAGTCTAAGCATGCTACAGCAACATTATTGTTACCTTTATTAACCAAACTTTTATTTAGATAGCTAGATCCATCACTATCATCATTTGCATTTATATACCACCTTTCATCCAGACAATTTGCAAACAGGAATGAATCCTCCAACTCTGTTGTGAGACAGAGAAGCATTCCCTTTGTACAAATGAGTACACTCAGGCAGAGGAAAGGAAGTGGCTTGTCCAAGGTCAGTGACAGAAATAGCTTCCCTCTCTGTCCTCTCATGGGGAGAATCCTCAGTGGGGCTCAAGGGATGCAGTTTTCACCACCCTGCACCATCTCCAGTGGATCCAGTCCCCCATCACTAAGCAAGAAGGACACTGGATTGATGAGCGCCAAACTCTCATCCTGCCTTTTGCCAAGGAAAGATGCTTCCCACAGTCTGCCTCCAAGCAAACTGAGAATTAAAACCCCCTTCATCGTGGTGCCAAGGCTTTTTATGAATCAGATTCCAGCTATTTATAGAGGCTGATCTGCAATCAGTATGCTACTGAACAGCAGAGTGCTGAGATTTTTGTTCTATATGGCTGAAAACAAACAGAGGCACAACACCAACCCGGAATTTGGATGAAAGCAAAATTGCCTCCCCGCAGTGATTATGACACGCCTGTAACTTTTGTGTCATGCCTCCTGGCCATTTTACTCCTCACTCTGACAACATCTCAGCAATCCATGGCTTTAATTCAAGGCCCTGAACATCCTTGGAATTTCAATAGACTGCTTGGATAGTCAGACAGTAACAAAGAAGTGAGAAGTGCCTGAGCCATACAGGCAAATTAAGAAATTAAATATCTTCAGGGGAAGCAGCTGCAATTATATTTACTCCTCATGGCTCAGGAAAGAGAGGTCAGCAGTCCCAATAGTATTTATAAAAACCGCAAAGCTTGCAAGATAAACATTGCTGCTTATTAATTTTTCCTTTGGAAAAAAAATAAAAATAGCAGAAGACTATCTTAGCCGGCTTGAAGCCCAGTACATTATATGAATCTGAAAGCTGGACAACTCTGATTCGTGCACATCTCTGGCCCAGTCCTGCTCTCAATGGAAAAACACTCATCAAATCCAAAGGGAGCAGGACTGGGCCCTTGGTGGGTTCTAGATCCTTATCCAATTTGATTGGCTCTGGCTCAGCGTAGCTTTATCTGATGGATCCTAGCAAAGCTGCATTTACTATGATCATTTCTGATAAACAGCCATCCATGATCTATGTCTCTGCATGCAAGATACAAACTTGCACCAGCCTTTAGCCTAAAGAAGTAGTTGCACTAAAAGCTGCCTGATCCCACTTCCCACTCAGTTCACACAGTCATATGCAGTAACCAGCCACAAATATATTAAGTACACAATTATGCACACAATCCTGCATGTGACTCTGGGCTACTGTTGTTTAGAAAATCAAATCCTGATCATTGAAGAGGCCAGATGGCATACAGGATGGTGGCATTTCCCTGGCTTTCTCCACCTACAATTGAATCATTTATAAAATCCTTTAGCAGCAAGTTCCCCAAGTTAATTATATGTTGCATGGAGACGGTGATAGATGTGTCGGACGCTGGCTGGGGACAGTCGTTGCACAGAGCACTTTTCTTGTTTCTTCCGTGTTTAGATTCTAAACAAAACAAGTGTTTGTGTCTGTCTAGATTCATCTGTATTGTGTGTGTAGGTGAGTGTGGATTTGTGTGTCCGTCTGCCTGTCTGTCTGTGTTCGTGGGGGAAGAGAGAGAGAGTGAGGAGAACAGCACGCAGGCTTGTAGCATGGAAAAACTATGCACAGTGCCAAGTGAATGATTGAAACTCTGCAGTATTGTACCATGACCATTTCATAAACCAGCTTGAATTCCCCCTCTTAGCTATGTAGGATTCAGTTCATCAAACAGCAAGTGTTTGACTGTGGGCCTTGTGCTGCAGATTGCAGATTGACTGATGGCAGTAGTGGCGGTGTTATTACAAGTTGCCCAGCAGAGCAGAGCCGGGGCAAGTCTCACCTGTCTTATTGCAGACTAACATTAATGAGTTGAAGAAAGTGTGGGCCAAATTCTTCCCTGGTGTAAATCCACTATAGTCGTTAGGTTTACTCCAGGGATGAATCTGGCCTTGTGTTTTAATGAATAGCCTGACTGGAGGCTGCACAGGCCATCTGTCTTGTGTGCGGACGTGATAGCACAAGGATTGGGTATTTAGCACATCTGGGAGCTGCTCTGTGCAGTCTGATGGGAGATCAGTGGAATGACCACAGGTGTTCATGTACAAGGACTTTAATGGAGCTATGCAGATTTACATCAGCCGAGGATTTGGCTCCACTGATTTCAATTGAGTTAGATTTAGACCCATGTAAAACTGGAGTAACTCAGTGGAAATAGGCCCGGTGTTCCTATGCTCACGCCCTCTCTCTCACTCTCACTCTCTCTCACACACACACACACACACACACACACACACACACACACACACACATATAGAGTTGGGTGATTTGTGGGGGAAGGGGGCAAATAGGAAATTCACCAAAAAATTCGTTTTTCAGGGGTTCAAAACTGTTTGCACATTCGGGCTGAATTTGGTGAATAGTTTCAGGCCTCCCTCCCTCCCACCCCTCCCAAAAATGGGGAAAAAATTGAAATCCAAAATGGTTCATTTTAACCATTTCAAAATGAAGCATTTCAACATTCCATTTTGAAATGACATTTTGATTTGAAATGTAGCTAATTTTTTAATGCAAAGGGCAAAAACACTCAAAAACAAACTGAAACAAACAAAAAAATTGTTTCAAGTGGAACAAAATGTTCAATTCAGCTTGAAACAATGTTTTTATTTGTTTGTTTTCATTTCAGTGAAAAAAAACAAAACAAAAAATCACTTTTGATTCAAACCAAGTAATTTTTTTACCCTTCGGATTTTTTGGTTTGGCCCTCCAGCCCCAAAATTAGTTATTCTCTTAGCTCTGTATGTGGGACTGTTTCAGAACTCACACCGGTTTTGGACCAGTTTAACTAGTTTCCTTAATCATGCTTCTCCCAATTTGTATGTGTGTACATAAGACCAGAATCAGGGCCATGCACGGTTAAGGTCTGTAATGAATAGGATGGTTTCAGTTTGTGTTATGTGCTCAGACATTAAGGGCCAAGCTCAATGCTTATGCAAAGGAGCACAAATCCCTCAGGAAAAAAAGGAGCTGCCTCTCCTTAAACTGGGCCTGAATTGGGCCCTAAACCCCTTGTTACTGCAAAATTAATGGAACGGGTTGTAAAGAATTCAGACTTCACCAGCGTGCCCAGTTACAGCAAGTGCCTGCTGGAGCTGAATAGAGAATTCAGGTGAAATCAGAGGGCGTTTCCCCTCTTTTCAAGGCCAGTGAGGTATTTTGCTGCCTAGGAAACCAAATTTAGCTGTCAGACCCAGCAAATTAAAGCCAAATGGGCAGTAAACTTCCATGGGCCATTAACATTCCCATATAGGAGATTAAGCAAAATGATGGCCAAATTGGAATTTAATATGATGCAATTGGTTCAATAGGCTGATCCACTAACAGGATGTTTCCCACCACCACCGTGTGCTTTTGAAACGTCCAGTGCTTTTGCTTCTTGATTGGCTGGGCAAGTACAGGGCACTCAGTGGCCCTGCCTGGCGTTTGCTGGTGTGAGCTTTGTGGCTACACTCCATACCAGGATGGGCCCTCAAGCACAAGCTTTCTGCGCTGAGCAGGAAAGGGGCCATATGGAAGGTGGGTCTATGGGACAAGGGAGGCAGAAGAAAAGCCAGGAGGAGCAGTTCTTCTCCAGGGGCGATGAAAGGGAGAGAATATCTGGAGATGTGTATAGATGGGGAGAGAAATATTAAAGTCCAGACTCCAGAGATCTGGATACACTTGTTCTTTAATAGCTCTGGACCTTCCCAAGCAAGGGTCCCATTGATGCCTGAAGCATCAGGCAACAGCAGCTCCCTTATTCAGGAAAGTGGGACTTGCACTTGACGCCTATGTTGTGAGGACTGTGGTGGCTCCTCTTCCTGCAGCTACAGGCTGTTCTTCATTTCTCTCCTCAGAGGCAGGGCACCCGGCACTCCATGCCCTTGAGCATGGAGTATTTGCAGCCATCCTAGACTGACCTCCTCCGGGGCAGCAGCTTGTTGTTCTGCTACACTTTTCCTTGAGCCTCTCTAGTGGCACCATACCCCCAAGCCTTTTGGACTGCACTATTAGAGAAAAGTCCACTCATGGATATGCATGCGTCTAATCTGGACGTGCAGTTGTGGTAATGGGACACAAAAACCTCCGAACCAAATACACATCTATCTGCTCAGTTGCATATGCAACCACTGCAATTGTGCATGCAAATGTGCCTTTCCTCCTCTGGAAAGGCAGGTCATTTTCATCTGTATTTCATTTGTTTCCTGCAGTTTGGAGTGTGGGCTCTTTGGAGGAGTAGCATTTGAGGACTTCAGCTCTGGTAGATGTGAGTGAGGGGGTTGAGAGCACATGCACTGCCCAACAGTTAAGAGAGCAGTGGAGTTTTCCCTTTGGCTGGTGCCATATATGATCAGATTTCACAAGCCAAACATGCTTTTCTAAGAGCACACAGTAGGACCACAACAAGCATAACAGGGCTGGAAAGGTATATTCACCTCAAGGATGAGTACTGGGCATTGTAGGCGTCAGATATGGATGGATCAGTAATTATTTAAAGACTGAATCTTTCTGCCTCCTGGATTTTCAGCAAATGTGGTGTTTGCCTGAATCAGCTTCCCAGTTGCTGTGTGACACAATGTGAAATAGTGCAGAACCCTGCCTGGGAGCTCCCTGGCACTTGGCATAGTTGCAACATGGTTAGCATTATTTCCATTTATTGAACACCATTTCTAGGCATTTCATGTCTCATAAGAATGGTCACACATTCAAATAGTGCTCTGAGAAGGAAACTCCCAGCTCATGATGCATAAACCAATAACAATCATCCGCGGTGAGACATGGAGGCCAGACTGAATGAACAGACTGGTCTCTTCTGGTCCAACAGTCTATGAAATCCAGGAAGACATGACAAAGCTAAAGCAGAAGTGAACTTGTGTCACCAATGTTTTCATGTTGGATGCCAGAGTTCAACATCACTCAGTGGTTTCATAGCACAAGTCTGCACCACTGCACTACGTTGGCGCAGCTTCACCGGACGCGCTATGCCAATCGGGGAGTGCTCTCCCGTCGGCGTAATTATTCCACCTCCGCAAGAGGCAGAGCATCTCCCGCTGACACAGCGCCAGTGTGGTTAGCGCTTCAGTCACTGTAACTTACATTGCTCAGGGGGTGGGTTTTTCACACCACTGAGCGACATAAGTTAATCAGCAGTGTACACGAGCCCATAGATTCATAGAGTTAAAACCAGAAGGAACCATTAGATCATCCAGTCTGACCTCCAGTATAACACAGTCAATAGAATTTCACCAGATAGCCCTGTATTGAACTCAGTAACATGTTTGACTAACGGGCGCCTTCTAGAAATACACCCAGTTTTTATTTGAAGACATCAGAGATGGAGAATCCACAAATTCCTTTGGAAGTTTATTTCAATGGTAATTTGTTCCAGTGAGTGTTTTTTCCCAATGATTAATCAAGCTGAAATGGTTAAAGCAAGGAAGGAAATGTCAGGATTCCTGGGTTCTATTAGTGACCCAAAGTCTGGCCTTCATCAATCTCAGCCCATCTCTGTGCCTCAGTTTCCCTATCTGTAAAATAGAGATAATTATACTGACCTACCTCGTCAAGGGTGAACGTGATGCTTCATTAACATCGATCTAGGGGTCTGTGACTCCAGGATAGTCGGTGCTTTACTGCATGAATGCAAAGTGTTATTTATTACCAAGTCACTCTCAGTCCAACACTGTGCAGCAGTGAAACCCGCCAACTCTGACTAATGTTCACAGCTACTGTGTAGGATATTTGAGTTGCTTTTCATTTACAGACTCCAGGGGTCCCCGGTAATTGGAATGCTGCAACTTTTAACACATAACGGATGATGTGGCAGTGGAGGGAATTTGTCATTGCTTTACTTCCCTCCAGCAAGAAGGGCTCATAAGTCACAGCTGACAAATCTTTTAATGACTTTTAAACTTCATTTACAGAAGAGAATGACCGTAATCAACAAACAATGATTGGTTACTAATCTTTCCATATTATTAAAAAAGGGGGCACGTGGTTTTAACCCTTTGTATAGAAACCTAGTGCTCCAGAGGGACCCATGCTTGCTATACATCATGAGGAAATGGGGAAGCTAGCAAAGGGATTTAAACAGCCATTCACAAAGTGAAGCTTAAGATCTAAGGTGGCTTGTGGGGCTCTAAACTGTGACCCACAGCCCCCATTTCTGGAGAAAGGACAGAGCTCACCAACAGCAGGATGTTATTGTTGGGGAATTCAAGCAACAAACAACATATATTCATCTAAGGCTTGGTCCAAAGCCAATTGAACCTCAGTTGACTCATTGAGCTTTGGGTTAGACCTCTGCTAGGGAAGATTGAAGTAAAGACTAGTAGGAGGGTGGTATGTTTCTAGGCTCAGCTATTAAGACTTGCCGCACACATTTCCACACCATTTGTATGCAGAAATATCAGGCTTGCACGCGAGACTGCCTGACAATGAGACATCCATGTGACTTGTGTGCACAGCTACGTTCGTTGTGCCCGTAAGTGTGGTGATACTCAGTTTCGTCTGTGTGTCGTTCTGAAATATTAGAGCTTATTTTTAACCTTATGCATCTGTATAAAGCAAAAAAGGGCAAGGCTAAACAGAAAAGAGAGGCAAGTGTTTAAAACAGGGATCAGCAACCTTTCAGAAGTGGTGTGCTGAGTCTTCATTTATTCATTCTAATTTAAGGTTCCGCATACCAGTAATACATTTTAATGTTTTTAGAAGGTCTCTTTCTATGTCTATAATATATAATTAAACTATTGTTGTATGTAAAGTAAATATGGATTTTTAAATGTTTAAGAAGTTTCATTTAAAATTAAATTAAAATGCAGAGCCCCCCGGACTGGTGGCCAGGACCTGGGCAGTGTGAGTGCCACTGAAAATCAGCTCGCGTGCCACCTTCGGCACGCATGCCATAGGTTGCCTACCTCTGGTTTAAAACAATTGAAAAGAGAACAGATTATGGCTGAATATAAATAAAAGAAAGAGGCAAGGATTAAATACAACACTGTGGAAAAAGACAGTATCCCTAACTGACTTAGGAGCAGAGGTGAAAGTAAGCGAGTGTGTCCTACAGGGGCGTCCGGCTTCTCCAGGTGGCAATTTAAAGGGCCTGGAGGAGCCCCAGGCCCTTTAAATTGCCACCAGAGCCCCACTGCTGGAGACCTGGGGTAGCGGCGGAGGGGCTCCGGGGCTTATTAAAAGTGCCGGGGCTCCTGCTGCCTCTACGGCCCCGGCCCTTTAAATGGCCCCCAGAGCTCCGCTGCCACAACTGTGGGGCAGCAGCGGCAGCCGGGGGCTACATCAACAGTTTAAAGGGCCTGAGGGGGTAGCAGCGGCCAAGTCCTGGGCCCTTTAAACTGCTGTCGGAGTTCTCAGCTGCTGCTGCTATCCCGGCAGGAGAGGGCACTTACCGGTACAGGGTGGGCTGGGGCTGGCTCTGACCCCCATCCCCACCCCTTCCACCAGAGGCCCCGCCCCTTCCGGGGGCCAGAACCGACCCCAACCCAGCCCCGTACCAGTAAGTCCCTATTTCTACTTTCACGTCAGGAGACTCAGGCACCTAAATCACTTGAGTGCTTTTGAAAGTGTTACCCAATGACTAATGTAGTTGTGAAAGTTAGTAGATAACTGTAAAGAATAAAGAAAAAAAGTTTTTAAAAAATGTAAAAACTAGGGGTTAGCACAGCAAACAAGGGCCATCAGACTAACTTTGAGCCCAACTCTACAGGCACATGAGCACAGGAATGACTTTACTCCCAAGGACAACAGTGAGAACTGAGGGTAATTAGCTCACGAAGTGTGGCTCGGCACCCTGCAGGGCCACACACAGAGTGAGGTTACTGAGCCGAGGTTTTCAGAAGTGAAGACACTGATGAAGGGTACAGATGCATTTTCAGATCAGTGGAGAGTTTCCTAAAGCAGGGGCCTACACCTCCAATGCAGGAATGAAAGCGCCCCAGGAAATCCAGGCAGAACTCTCTAATTTGTCAGGTAATAGATAAAGAGAATAAATGATCAAGGCAGACAACTGACACAGAGAGTATAAATGAACCCAGTAGACACATTGTTTGTTTCTTGAACAGCAGAGGTGTCTGCTGGAAGGTGGAATTAAGAAACACCCAAAGGAGCAGGCAGAATGGGCTGAAGAGCTTTTTCCTCTTCCTCTATTTATTATGCAGACAGTTTCCCTCCATTTAGGGAGAGAATAATCCCACCAGACCCATTTTCCCTTCTGATTTATTCCACTTATGACCCCTTAAACCACCTATGTGCCTCAGAGAGGATTGAGGTTGGCCCAGGAGTCACCCACTCCCCACACAAGCCTTCTTCCCTTTGAAAAGGCCTGTCCATGGCACTCTGACACAGGTCAGCTGTGGCTCGTAGGCTCAGATACTGTGAAGCTCCTAGCAGCTTATGAACAATATAATGTAAAAACCACATGGTTAGAACATCCATTTGTCTATGCTAAGCAAAATCTTTTCAGGCTGGGGAGACCTTTGGACGGGCTTCCAGGCTAACTTTAGTCCCAGGTCAACTAAAGCTTCCAGAGTTGGAGCAGACCTCTGCCTCAGCCAAGCCCCAAGGGCTAAACAAAGTCTTCCAGGGCTGGAGTGCATCTCTCAAACTGGGCAGGCCTCTACTTCAGGCTTCCATGCCAACTTCCATACCAGGTTGACTAAGCCTCCCAAAGCTGGAGCAGGCTTCTGTCTAACTCAGGCTCCCAACCTGGATTAATTCTTTCAAAGCTGGGCCAAGCTTTATAGCTCCTGAACCCCCATCCATACTAAACTCCAGCCAATCAGCAATCACTGTCAGAGGTGGACCACTCCATTACAGGTTCCCTCAACTTCCTTATCCCCACCTCCACTGCTTCTAAATGGTTTTAAAGACCCACACACACCTGCATCCCCCAGGAAGCCTACACACTCTCATACTCTGACTTTGGGAGTGACCAGATCTGCTCCCTCCTCCCAGCAATTCATAGAAATTACAGACACACAAAGCACACACACACACACACTCAGCAACATGGGACCAGGAAATTTTCTTTCAGTCCTCCAGCTGCTGATCATATTTACACCCCTCTCCTCAGTCTGCAGTGTTGCCAACTCTCGTGATCTGTTTTTGTTTTTCTTAAATCCCCAGCTGCTGGAGACATGTGATTGTGAGAATCTCAGCCTTTCTTTATGACAAAAAATGTTTCTAGTCCTCGCGATTGCAGAGAAAAGTTTGAAAATGTTACCTGAATGCACCCTAAAGGCTCAGAAAAATGGAAGGCAAATAAAAAGAATTCCCCAATGTAGTATGTTCTTTAAAACTCATGGTTTGCAAGCCATTCTCATGCTTTTGGGAGGCCGGTTTGTGATCTTTGAACACGTGGGATACACAGTGATGAGACCAGGGCTGGAACCAGCTGGTGGGCATTATGGGATGTGCGAACCCAGCAATGCCAAATCCACTGGCAGTGCACAGAGTGACTTTGGCAGCTGCCTCCCATCTTTAGTCCACCCAGAACTTTCCCCCTAGGCTGCAGGTTGGCCAAGAGCAAAATTTCATCTTCAATCCTTGTTTCACAAATGTGAAGGTGGAAAAAGGGAGTTGGAACAATAATCAAGTGGAGACTCATGAATCATAACAATAATGGCCCTAAACTATAGGGACTGTCATCAGGTGCTGCCACCGTGAATAAAACCAGACCCAGAGCAAGAGACAGACCTTTTTAGCACTGAACAGCAGGCAGCATTTGCATATTAAAGAATCTGTAGCATTAAGAGGAAGTGCTTTTGTTTAGGGAACAACAACAGACATGAATAACTACAATTACATCAGTGGAAGCAATATCCGTGGCAGCATCTCCTTAGCAGCTCTTTGTCAACACCACTTGATTAAATTATCCCGCAATGCGCTGTCGGGTGCTACAGAGCCAGAGAGGGGGACTCAGGCCTGTGCCCCCATGCTAGGCCTGTTGCCCCAATTTCTCCTCCATTGCAAGCGCAGTTCAGCTTCCCTCTACTGTTGATGGGCTGCCAGCATTTTAATCATCGGGTCCATTGCTATCACTGTGGAAGCTGAACTGGTGGGAAGTTTGGAGCAAAGAAGCCTTGTGTAGACAAGGCCTCAGGTTCTAGTTGGCCGCTGAAGAGGAACAGCCACAAGCAGTGTGGGCTGAGTCCACACAGAGTTCACAGCTGCTTCCGCTGGAGGGCCCTGGGAGCAGAAATGCTGTCAGCATCAGATGACCACATCCTCCTGCAGGGGCCAGTGCAGCACAGAATATGGAGGGGGTTCAGCTGGGAGGGGCAGTCCCCTCAGTAGCCTGTGTGAGCTGAGTTGTAGAGGAGCCTACTATGCCTTCCCCACTATAACCTCCTGCCTTGCACAGGCATGAATTCATACTAGGTGAGAACAGGTCCTGCTATTGCTCCTCCTCCTGTCCGCGGGTACTGTTCTGTCCCAGGCAGTTCTGGGAAGTTGCCGCCCTGCGTGTTTCTCTAGCCAGCTCTGCGGAAAGATTTTGCCATCAACAGAGACACACCAATGCCCTACTGCTGCTGGGAAGATTTGAACAGGTGTGAAGCCTAATGGTTATTATCACTTGAATTACAGTAGCGTTTAGGGTGGGTCTGGGCTAGGCATGGCACATATCCATGCGGAGGTGTAGGGGGGAGAGTCCTTCCCTGCTCTGAAGAGCTTATTATGGAAATAGACAAAGAGTGGAAGGGGAAACAGAGGCACAGAGGATTTGCTGTACTCCTTGAGCTGAGGGAAGTCCCAGTATATGCCAGGGAATTGGCAGGTAACCCAGTGTGTGCTAGGAGGTTAGAAGGAGGAGGGCACTTGAAACTAAACAAATAAATAAGAGTGACCAAGTCTCCTGTGAACTCCCAGTGCAGGTTATTTAAAGGGACATTGTTAAGGTCAGCAGCGGCCCACAATGTGATCCACTGTTTTGTTATAATGGGTTTGTTTGAAAAGTCCATGTGATTATGTAGGGCTTTTCAGAACAAATACTTCACAGCTCTTTTGTCTAAATAGAAAAGCAATGCCACCAGCTTAGTATCTGGGACTGAGCACTCTCCAAGAACAGACCACGGCTTTCAGGCTAGAACTCACCAGCAAGCCTACAGCACGCACAGCCCAGAACTCACCAGCAAGCCTACAGCATGCACAGCCCAGAACTCCTGAGCAGCCATACATTATTAAACGAGGACCTGCAAAGTGCTCCCAAGTCAACCTACAATAACAAACTAGTGTTGACAACCCAACGCTCATTATCAGCTCTATATGAACATGCCCATAGACACACACAGTAACCAGTCCCAGGTCACTACCACAGCTCAGAGTTTGCTGTTCTGTGTGATCCTGTACTATTTCACCACACTGATGAACCAGCTGCCATATGGGAGTGGGGAGCAAGAGGGACACCCCTGCCGTGCAGTGCTAGTTGTCTGATAGTGCTGCTGAGTCTTGGGAGAGGAAATAGGATGGGGTCAGACTGCACTTTTTAATTATAGGTTCATGTGGTGGTGTGAAACTGGTGGGCAACATTGAACCTCAGGGAGGTAGGTGAAGCTGGAATGAGGGAGACTTGATGGTTTGGCCCACCCTTTGGGGTGGTAGGAGGGAGCACCCCTTCGCTGCCCACCGATCTGGCGGGTAGCGTAGACATACCCCAAGGTACACACAGTATTAGTATAGGACAGTAAGACTCACACGCAACATAGCAAGACGAATAAAACCCCCACTTCATCACAGAGGGACCTTGTGAAAGACTGTCTGAAAATCCAGCTACACCATATTGACTGCATCGCCTTTGTCCACATGCTTGCTGACACCCTCAAAGAATTCGAATAGATTGGTGACACATGTGTGCGTATGTATGCACTTGATTCCTACAGGTATATTTTCTTTTGATGGGTTTTGTATATATTCTCTATCTAATGTTAATCTTGTTCTGCAATATTGGAGAAAAGATCATCTAATGGCAGGGTGTGATTTGTTATCCTCTGCCTTCTGACTGCACGGCAGAGCTAACGAAACTCAATTTTCACTGAAGAAACTGCTTACATGTTTCAAAAAGGATGCTTTCATTTGCCCGAAGACTTTAAGAGAAGATTTACAAATGAATCCCAGTGGCACTACAGGTTCAGAATAAACTTCCCAATCATTCTAAACAGGGCTGGGGTAAAGGCATAAGAGGTCCTGGTTGATGGAGATTTGGGAAATGAAACTAGAAGTTTGCACAGCTTTTACTGCACTCTAAGTTATCTGTCTGCAGCATGGAATAAAGGCTTATTGTGACTTAATCAAATTTCCCACCTATATCATCCTGGGTATAACAAAATAGCATTAACAGTTGAGCTGGGCAAAATTTTATGACCAAAACATTTTGACAAAAAATGTAGATTCAGTGACACCAAAATGTTTATACCCCTGAAGGGTCATTATGGTTCAGGTGTTAATTAACATTACAACAAGGAGCTCTCCAGAGCTAAAGGAATTGTCTTCTTTTCAGTGTCTAGTTTTTATTGCTTTCTTTTTTACCCTTCCCCTCTGAGGCTGAGCTAAGAGCTAACAATCAGATTATTTATTAATTATTATTATTATTATTATTATTATTATTATTATTATTATTACATATGTGATCTCTTTGAGATCAGCCCAGAAAACTCCAATCAAAGAGAGTGAATTGATTTTCCAAACAGATAGGCATATGAATTCAAGTTTTCATTTCACCAGACTAATTTCTCTAGATCTTTTTTATTAAAAAAGAGCGTGTTTCTCAAAAAGCTTTTGCAACGAAAAATGGTTTTTTGACAAAAGACGAATGAAAATTGGTTTTGACTGGCATGTTTGATGACCAAATTTGAAATGAAATGAAATGTCATTTCATTTAAAAAACAAATTAATTTAGTTTTCCCTCTTCTTTCTCTTGATTATTTTTTAAAATTTTTTAACACAAAGTAAAAAAAATGGAGGTGAGACCCCAAAATGAAAGAAAATTTCTGAATTTGAAACAAAATGAAAAGAAAACTTTTGTTTCATTTCAAATTTTCTTGCTAGAAAAATTTGTTAACATTTAAAATGAAAGGAGAAAATTTAATTTCCTTCAAAATTATTTGTGAAAATTTAAATTAAAGCTTTAGACTAGCCCTAACCAAAACAGGCATATCAAAACCAATAGACACGGAGAACGCGTTAGGAGGACAATCCTGCTCTTTTTATGGGTCCATTGCTTTTAAGATACCAGCCAACGCTTATTTCTTTGAATCAGTTTTCCTAAACTCCTGCTTGTTCTTGACCTATATATTCACACGTTTGGGGTCTGTCTGGTCCTGAGGGTTTGTCTACATGGAGAGTCAGTGTATGACAAGCCAGGGTATGAATCTACCAAGGACCAACTTGCCATGAACTAACCGGCTGTATGGACCATGCTGATGTGCACTAAGTACTATAGTGCATTTTGAGGTGCTGCTGTTTCAAATGTCAAAGCACATTATTGCACTCTGAGTGCGTGGCAGCAGGGCCCGCACACAGAGTTAGTGTGTGGCCATCTAGTGCATTAGAGATTCGCACCCTGACTTGCCACTCACTAAGTCTCTGTGTAGACAAGCCCCAAGCACTTGCACTCTCACTGAAATCAGTTTGAGTTGTGAATACTCAGCACCTCACAGGATCAGTCCCCTGACAATCTTCTCCTCCGCTGTTCATCTTATGCTGAAAGGGGCTAAACAGAATTTTGTTTATTTTAAATTAAAAAATATAATTTCACTATGAGCAATCCAGCTGATCTTTTACAAACATGGGCAGCAAGGTGCCTAAACATTAGTCATTGCAATGCTAAGCCTAAATCCTCTTTGTAGATACAGCTCTGGTATCTTTCACTGTATCATGACTACAATGGGGGAGGGGAAGGGGGGACTTAAAGATACAAGGTAAACACCTGACAAAACTCCCATTGACATCAATAGGTCCAGGATTCTGCCTGCAATGAGGGACCAGGTTCTACTCTCAATTACACTGCTTAAAACCTGCAGTACTCCAGTGAAGTCACTGGTGTTATTCTGCATTTTCACCAGTGGAACTGAGAGGTGAATCTGGAACAAGGCGCTCAGTTGTCAAACTTGGAGGACTAAATTAGGGCTCCCATTTCTGTATTTGAGTGCTCACATAGGTACCTCATTCAAGTCCTGGTGGCTTAGGGGCATGGCTTACACTGCCAGAAGTCTGAGATGTAACTTATTTGGAAGCCATCATGGCAGTAATGAAAATGATGGGATCTTTGGAGATCAGAATAGATGAATTTATGGTCCATTCTAGGCCTAAAATCTATGAAACTGAGCTCCCAAATGCCAATGTGAGTGATTAATTAAACACCAATGTTTGAAAATGGGCCCACAGACTGTATTGGAGCTTCATGAGTCCACTTTTTGAGTTTCATATTAAAATTCTTATAAATCCTTACAAAAAATCAAAACACTAAACAAAATGCAAAGTTGGATTCATCCTTTGACTTCACAGAATGCAACAAATAGATTTTTCAATACTCTGCTCCCAATCACCTTCAAAATCTCTCTCGAATGGGCTAACATTCTCTTTGACAGAGGCAAAATAAATATTAAAGGTCAATTGTTTTGGGAGCACTTTCATACTTGGAATTCCATGGGTAACATTTAGGCTATATTAGTACATGGGGGGTGGAATCTTTGGAGGAAAGAATCTTTAAAAGAAAGCAAATGGAAAAGAAACAGCAATTAAACAGAATGTCATCTGTAATCTCATTGGTGCAAAAACTAATGATCACCTACCAGGCAATGGACAATGGCACATGTATTAATCTAATTAAATCCTTTGGTACAACAGTTTGTAGCCAGCTCATTAGAGTGCTACCAAGATGATCATTAATGGCTGGCCATGACTAATTTCTTGAGAACTGAACTTTAATTCTTTATCATTCACATCCTAATAGGAAAACATGATGCTCCAGTCCCATCTCCCTCTCGCATCCTCCTTGCAGAAAGCTTCTCATCAGCTGCCCATTGACTTGATGGTAGCTAATGAAGAAACCCCCAGAAGCGCTAATGCTGTTTTAACTACACATGATTTATTTAAGAGGAAAATTAAATTTCCACCAAATGAACTTTTAGTGAAATTTCTCAGTTGTGCAATAAATTGGCATCTATCCTGGGGTTTTGAAATGGATCTAGTGCTGGCAAAAGGGGCCGTGTCATCAGCTTTGGAGAATTAACTCCTGCTTTGTCCACACAGCAGGTAGAGGACAATCTAACCTGCATTGATACAAGGGTCATCCTGTTTTGCCCACCAGTGTGCTTTCACTACATCCTGGAGCAATTAGATCTGGGAGTTCATGAGCAGTTCCGTCTGCCTGCCCCTTCCAATCCTTGGTATGCCTTTGTGGATATCTATCTGCTATGGACTGGACAACTCCAGCCAACTTCACACAGGCTGGGGAAAAAATGCCAGATTTTTCTCACCTTGTGCCCAGGGCAGGGTCTGAACCAGCCTGCTTGTGTTCTTGCTGGACTTGTTCGCTAGCTAGCAGAAGGAATGTTGGTGGGTGGAGAATTTCAGAACAGGCTCGGAGAGGTAACTACAGCTCTTCCATTCAAAATAACTCACACTCTGCCCCCATCCACACTGATGCACAGTGGATTGCCGACAGACAGATCTGCTGCTAGCGTCACACGTAGCACCAGGAGCTGCTCTGAGTGAATCCTGGGTGCCTTGCCTCCTCTGGTTGTTTTTTCTCACTTGTAAGTTCCTTGGGGCAGCGATGTGTTTATTTTTGTGCTATGTTTGCATGGCTCCCAGCGCACTGGGGGCCCGGTCCATGACTGGGGCTCCAAGATGCTGTGGTAATGCAAATGATAAAAATAGCTGACTCTACTCGCACCACTCTATGTTTCATCCCCTGCCATGGGACTATCCCCCACCCTCTTCTCCTCACTTTGTGCAATACTACAGAGAGAGGAACAATGGTCCAGTGGTTAGTGCCCTAGCCTAGCCTTTGGGAAACCTGTGCTTCCACAGATTTCCTGTGTGACCTAGGGTGTCATTTAGCCTCTCTGTACCTCAGGTCCCAGAGGAGTGTTAGGAGGATAAATTGTTAAAGGTTGTGCTCAGGTACTGTGAAGATGAAGGCCTCAGAAGTGTCCAACCCTAGATAGACAGTTTCCTTTCAATGGATCCTTCCTTCCTATTGCATCTGTCTGCCTCAGCCTGGGTGTATTCCCCTTGCACACCCACCAGTGCCAACATTACATTCTCCTGCACTGGGCCCTTCCCCCACGGCAGGACTATCCCCCTCAGCTCTTGCCAATGACACTCCCCTTGCTTCTCCAGGTGGGGAGGTTTCCTTCCTTGTGTATCATTGCTTGTTCAGTGTCACTCTTTGCCTTCAATGTAGTGTGTGTGTGTGTTTTATTGTGTCTTCTCTTTGGTTGTCGCTCATGCTTGATTCCTGGCAGTGATGTGGGCTCCTTTAAATGGCTCTTGAACCAGGAAAGGGAACAGATCTTCACCAGGAGTCTCTGCTTTTGAAAATGTGGCCTTTGAAACCGTTTCTAAATAGCTGCCTCAAAGTGGTGGAAGCCAGCCACCCAGCTGTGGTAAAAAGCCCACGAGAGAGGCACTCGCCCAAGAGGCTGTGTTGAGGCAGCTTGACATTGATGTCCAAGCACAGAGTCCAGAGAGCTCTTTGCCTGTCCATGTCACTTGGATAGTGAGCAATGTACATTTCGATCTGGAATATGGATTCCTGGTGTCTGGGATAGCAGGGCAAGAGGGAGAGGTTGTCAGAGTTTAGGGGAGCTATTAGCACTAGGCTCTGCAATCACTCTGTCCTTGTTACTATTGGCAAGGCTGAGATCTGTGTGTGAGAAGCAGTGGGTGTGGGGCAGCCTGACAGGGACCTGAGCACTGGGGACCATTACTCTTCTGCTAAAGATTCTGCTAACTAGTGCTTAGCTATTTAGCTTCCCCAAGTAGCCTTACTTAACAGTCCTGGAATTAATCCCTAATAGTCTTATCTGTCTCCTGCTGGCATGAGGGCAGGGGACTGGACTCGATGACCTCTCGAGGTCCCTTCCAGTCCTAGAGTCTATGAGTCTATAAGGTGGGTAATTCAGTGCCAAGGCTGCATCAGGTGCAGAGGTGGCAGGGGCATAGCTCATGCAGAGGGTAGGAGGAAACTCAGCTAAAGCAGAGAACTCCCCTTGCCCCATGTAAAGCGCTCGAAAGAGAGAGTCAGCCCTGCAAATACAGGGCCAGATTAACTTCTTTCCCTAGTGCCCTGCCATGCAATTAGTCCCTATGCTCTCCTGAGTGAGTGTAAGGCATGTCTAACACACAGTAACAACCATGGTAAATTCTCCAGACCAAATCCTAACCCATTTTCCCCACCAACCCCAGAGCAGAGGCCTCAGAACTGGCATGCTCATGAAGGAGAAATGAAATCCTTGAGGCCTTTCCATGGCAGCAGCCATGTAGCTGTTTCGAAGCTACTGGGACCTGCCTGGCATGGAGATAAAGTCCCTGACTGCTCTCACTGCCATATGTGGTTGATATTTGCGTGTGCTCCCAGTTCATTTCAGCAGCTCTGCAGGTCTTCGTTGGAGTCACTCCAAACCTCCTTCCGCTGCAGCTTGACTGGCAGCAGGATAAGCCATTGCAGAGCCACCATAGGCAGAAGCAGGAGGCCAATGCACTATTTACTCTCATGGAAGAGAGTGCCAGGACTTAGCCCATTGTAATTACTCAGCAGAATCCAGGCACCCTGTCAGAGGGGACTCTAGTCTCCATGAGCTGCACCCTCGCACTATAAATGAGGGAAACCACTCACCTAATTTTAGAATTCCATGGATCACATCTGACCACCGAGATACATTTTAGTGTCCTTGTTTGCAACATAAAACCTCCCCTTCCTAACTGGGCAGCATGCGAGTGCCACAGAGCAGGCTCTGCAGTGGGAACCTGCTGGTTTGCAACACACCAGACAGTGGACCCAGGAAAGAGTGTCTTTTGCCTTAAACTTTAGTTTATTTTCAACTTGTTTGGGGTATTTAAGATTCCCCAAAAGGCAAAGACTGTTTCGCAGAATTAGTTTAATAACTCTGACATCTTTGTTTTCCTCCATTTTTTAGTAACTTTTAGGTCCCCCAATAACCTCTCCCTAGGAAGCTGATGAGTGCATCAGAGCCACTTTCCCAAACACCCATCAGACTATTTTACACTGTTCTGTAGTTCTGGTTTGTTCTAGTTATTGAACTACACCAGAGTGAGAAGGGTCTTTCCATCTTCTGGGAGAGATGCCGAGACCCTCCAGCTTTTTGAGGAGGAACAGTTGGGGAGTGAGTTATTAAAAAGATCGCAGTGTTTGTTTTAGTTATTAAACTAAAGCTTTAGAACTTGACTGAGTTCTTCAGATAATCACTCCACATATCTCTCTGAGCTCTCTTGGGAGGGGTGATCGGTGCCAGAGGTAGCTGGGATTTTCTTTTTAAGAGTGTGTGTGTGTGTGTGTGTGTGTGTGTGTGTGTGTGTGTGTAATCAGAAAAGTCCACCTGTCATGTATGTATGTGGTTAGTTAAGTCCCCCTGTCATGTATGTGTGTGTAATCATAAAAATCCCTTTGCTGTGTGTGTGTGTGCGTAATCAGAAAAGTCCACGTGTTTTGTGTGTATAATCAGAAAAATCCCCTTGTCATGTGTGTATGTGATTAGTAAAATCCCTGTCATGTATGTGCATGTAATCAGAAAAGTCTCTTTGTCATGTGTGTGTGTGTAATCAGAAAAGTCCCCTTGTCGTGTGTGTGTGTGTGTGTTGTGTGTGTAATCAGAAAAGTTCCCGTGTGTGTGTGTGTGTGTGTGTGTGTGTGTGTGTGTGTGTGTGTGTGTGTGTGTGTGTGTGTGTTTAGCAAAGTCCCCCTGTCATGTAGCTGGATTTTCTTTTTCTTTCTAAAAGCTCTGGCTAGTTCATTTCCTGACGAAGCCCTGATGACCTTATGAGCTGCACAGGGGACTCTGATGTGGTAACTGGACGCAAGAAAATGGCCATATATGCAAAAGCTGAATACTGGGACACCAGAATGGATATAGCGGATGTGTGGGGCAGCACCTGAAGTGTGTTTTGTCCCATGTAGCATGAGGGAGTTAAAGTAGAACTAACCCAAGTTGGACAGTCCAGTGCATTTGGAATAATTTCACATGCAAGCCCCTAGCCTTGCCACTCACAGTTCCTCAGGGTGGGGGGTCTTCCAGCCTGCACACTGCTGATGTGGTAGCATTTGGATGGTACAGCAGACCAAAGGCACAGCAACCCTGCAGCAAAGCCTACTGGTGCCATGTCCTCTAACATCCTGCTCAGGAGTGCTGGCACTGAAAGCGACACCTCCAAGAGTGATGTTCTCATTGGGTCGCTGGGCATGCAGACTGGCCAATGGGGTGAACCAGTTTGGAAGTACCATTTTCTGGATGGTGCAGGAGTGACATCAAAGGAAAATGGCATCTTTGGTGAGTCACAGTAGGGTTGGTGAACCCAACAAGCCTTCTGGCAGGCTAGAGTCAATCTTCATCAACCTGAGATCAGCTCCCAGTCTGCTCTATGCTTTCGTGTGTTCTCAGAGTCTCCGGAGCTTGAGCCTTGTTTTACACAAATTTCCCCATCACAAAACACAATCCCCTCTTGATAAGACGACCACCTGCAGCAAAGCAAGTGCTTTGAGTCTGATAGTCTTCAGAATCACTGGAACCAGAGATGGAAAACACCTGCTGGCTCTTCTTGTCCCTCTGGGAACCCTTGGTGAAAAAATGACCTTCACGGGCAAAAGCAGTTGAGCTCACAGGTCTTCCTTCATCCAAATGAAAGTCTCTGAGCAGAAAATCTGGTTTCCATCTTTTATTAACAAGCCACTTGTTTATAGGCTTTTGAGAGGCACCTGGGACTCTGACATACGCCCTGCCAACCGCCATCATCCTATGGGGCAACTAGATCATCAAACTGACAATATTGTGATGCTAGATCCAGAAGCCAGGCTAGGTTATGACTCTCAGTGATTTATCTGGAATCCCTTCATATTTTTCCTTGAAAAGGATGCCTTCTGCTAGGGGGCCATGCAAAGGGCCTGGCTGATGGGCTGAGAGATTCTGGAGACTCGGCCTAGAAAAATTGCAGAACTCTGAATATTTCTCAGAACTGTCCCAAATGCTAGTCTGCAAACCTGGATAGGGATTTTGACCACAGCAAGCTTTTTCACAAGATAATACTACTATGCACTTCTCTAGGACCTCCCACCCTTTAGTCAGTAAGTGCCAGTATCCCCGTTTTATGGCCAGCTGAACTGAGATGCAGAAATTCAGTGGCCTGAATAAGGTCACACACTCAATCAGAGGCAGACCTGGGTATAGAACTCAGTAGTCCTGGCTCCCTATCCTCTGCTAAGACAATTAAGACTAACCTGCTGCAGAAAGCTTGGTGGCTATTGCTGCTTCCAGATAGGCTGGAGATACTACAGCAACAGTCTGTCCAAAGGTGATGTTTTCATCCTACCTGGAACACAATTTGGGCTAAATTCTGCCCTTGGAAGCCTGTCTGAGGCTTCTGCCGAAGTGGCACCTCAGAGAGTAGAACCAGGCATCCGTAGCAGAGCATGAGCGGTTGCTCGTGAGTGGAGGAGTTTGATGACTGCGGAACCCCCCAGTCTTCCTCTGTGAGGGGCTTTTATTTTATTCTTTTAATTCTCAGAGAAACCAAGTTGTGGGAAACTTGTTACCAAACCGAGCCAAGGTCCAGGATGAAAACTCATGTTTGCCCTTTGTCAGCAACTGCAATGAGAAGGCAATAACGGCCTGGCTGTGTGCCGTCTTTGCACTGAAATAAGCCTTATGCAAACAGGGAGAAGTGGATTTTTCTTTTTCTTTTTTTGCCTTTTCTTCACTGACAGTTCATCACTAAGATTGAGTCCTCTGGGGCATTAGACACCTGGCTCTCAATTAAACAGCTAATCTGTGAAGCAAAGCACTTACAGCAGGAAGGAAAAATAGCTTATCTAGTAAACCAGCTCCAGCCGTAGGCTGTGACTGAATTGAATATCAATATTTGTAAGGAATTCCTGCACGGTAGTGACAGCCGTGACCATGACATCGTTTCAAGCACCCCTATTCTAGTCTGTCAGAGACGGAAAGCACCGCTGGCTGAGTCACTTTGTCATGTGCTTCGGAGAACTGGTCATGGCCCTTTCTGGGCCCAGGATGCAGGCCGCCTGGCCATGTTGCCTCCCCCTTGGCAGAGGGGTATAATAAGAGAGCTCAGAGAGCCTGCTCGATGTTGCTAATCATTCTGGCTGCTTCCCCAAGCCAGGAAAGCAAGTAACGATGCCAGAGCTCCTTCACCTTTAGGGATGCAAAGCTAATTAATCTCATGTTCATTTTTCCAGCCCTGGCCTTGGTGAACAAGCTTCTTTCTGATGTGTTTAATTGGGCATGAAATCTGTGGGGAGCGTCAGTCCCAGGATCAGGATTAGAGAGCAGGGAGGCAATGCAGGGAGGGGCTCCATTTTATGGGGTGTGGACTTCCACCCTCTCTCTTCCCCTAATGATGCCTGCTATTCTAGTACTGGCTGTACCCTGGACAATGTGACTGAATTTTTTTTTTAGGTAGGATGGAGGATCCTTCCATTTTAATGTGCTCTCTGTGTGAGGCAGGTGTCTTAAGCCAGAGGAAATAAATGCATGCATCAGGAGGATGTCTGGCCTATTGGTCTGGCAGACAGAGGGTTAATGTGCTGGGACAGGATTTCCAGCAGCCCAGATCAGGCATGGTTGATGTGAAAACCCTTGAGGCCCAATTCATCATTATGCCACTTCTTGCGATTAGTAAGGAACCAACCACACCCAGGAACCTGGATGCATCTGACCACTTTGGTAGCATTCTCTCAGCTTACTGACCTGGGTTAAATGTGGTCAGGTCATTGACAGATCCTACTGCCTCTAGCTTACACAACAAGCATTGCCATATTAACACAATGGGCCAGACCAAGGTACACAGGTATAGCTGCTACTGAGCCACTGCTAGACATGGACAGATATACACTGCTGGAGAAGAATGATGCTTTTACCAGCAAACCTCTGGCTGCTGGTAGCAATGGGGTACTGTATTGTTTTATTTTAAAACCCTTCCTAAAAGCTGTCTCTAGTTTGTCAGGCATCATGTGTCAAGGGCCTGCAAAAGGCTGGTTTTGGTAACATTTTACACTGGCAGAAATGTTGCATTGTCACCAACTCCAAGCAATCAAAAATCAGGAGACTGGTTTAAATAGCATGAGAATTTCAAAAATAACAAATATGAGATTATTTTTGTTTGTCTTATGGTTTTTGAGCCTTTCAGGGTCACATCTTCAAGCTTTTCTCTGCAACCACAAGGGCTAGAAATCTATTTTGGGGGAGTTTTTAGATGAAAGCTGCAAGTTTCCATTAATCACAAGACTCCAAGAGCTGGTGCTTTAAGAGAAAAGCCGAGTAGGTGAGATTCATGATAAAGTCTCCAGGGCTCACAAGATTTTTAATTCTTCTCATTACCTCCTGAAACAGGAGTTTGGAGAATGACTAAACCTGCTTCCCAACCAAGAGAAATGGTTGACAGTGGCGATTTTCCTCCGAATATTGATGTTTCTTTAACCAGTCTTTGCATTAGAACCAAAGTTCCCCACCCCTCCGTGGGGCATGTTCTGCTCTCCATTATACTAGTGTAAATCCAGAGTAACATCGCTGACTTCAGCTGAGCTACCACTGATATACACAAAAATAGCTGAGTACTGAATCAGGCTTTGTGTTGCCTGAATTGATTATGAATGACACTACTCTGTTGTATTTCACAGTGGTTGTGTCAGTGTTAAACCACATGTCAAATGGCATGTAAGCAAACAGATGTTTAAAAAGGCATTAAAGAAATTCTTCTCTTCAGGAGGGAGTTTAAAAAAATGAAAATCTTCTCTCTGGTGACTTAATATGGTGCAGATGTTTCCAATATAAACTTCCTTTTAATTCAATATAATTACAAAGGAAAATAAATATTCCCCTACATTAATGATCTCCCAGGCAGGTGCTATTTTAAAGTGATTACAGTATTTATAGAACACACACACACACATTTTTTTTCACTGGGATATAGTGGTGTGATGTTAGAATACGGTAGTTAGCTCGACCTAACAGTGTCTCAGTGTTCTCGACTCTCACAATTCTGCGGTGAGTTCTACCATATTTGATGTTTCTCTTAAAGCCCCAGCTCCCTGGGCCATGAGAATCTCAAATTTTCATTTTGGAAAAGGGTGTTTGTAGCCTCATGATTGTGGGGAAACACTGGAAAATGTGACCCCCTAGAACCACAAAACCCAGAAGGCGGGGGGGGGGAAAAGACCCAACATTTCTTCATTTTTAAAAAATTGTGATATTTAAGACAAGTTCATGATTTTGGGTGTTGACTTGTTATGTGTAGCACTTGGGGTGGGTATTGCTGCTTTCTCAAACTCTAAAACAAGGCACGGCATGCTAAGCTGATCAAGTTAGAGCCAAGGATCACCCAGGCTTTATGTCGGCCAGTGATCATGGGCAGCAGTTCAACATGCTTTGTTCTGATTACAGGTTGAGAAGGTGTTTGTTAGATAGAGCTCGCTCACATGATCTAATGTCACGCTTTTAAATCCTGGTCGAGCCAAAGCCATGAAAGTAGATGCTTCCAGTGTCTGCTTTATTGACTGCCTCCAGTCTCCTTAGGTGCATTTTTGAGTCAGGGAGCCAGTTATAAGACACATTTAATTCTTCCGTATCTGAATACTCTACACTGAGTCATGGCTAGAAATGTAAGATTCCAGGGGGCCGTCTATGCTTTCCTGGCTGCTCACATGTTGCTTTTTGCTGCTTTCACATCTCACCCTTGGGAAAGACAGAAGTCAGAACCTTGGCCAGGACAGAAGGGGAGTCCTGAAGATGCAAGAGAGACTCTGGAGCTCATAAGGGGAGGCAGATGGGTGAGATAACACCTGAAGGGACCACAGGGACAGTGGAGGGGCAGTGGACCTATCATCCTCCCCTCAAACACTAGAAAGGGAGCAAGGTCTAGATGGGGACGTTTGTAAGGTGGTTTCACAAAGCCTATCTATACTTTGCATGTTCCAGTCCATGGGAGGTGGCAAGGCCTTGTGGTCTGGGCATCCTGCTGAGAGATTCACGTTCTGTCCTGGGCTCTGCCACAGATTTGCTGTGTGAGGTTGGACAAGTCACTTCCCCCTTTTGTGCCTCAGTTTCCCCACCTGGAATAGAGGGATAGTGGTACTTGTCTGCCTTTGTGAAGCACTCTGAGCTCTACAGATGAAGAACGCCTGCGTAACTGACAGATAGTATGGTGAGAAGTTCATTTCACCTTTTTGTTTCTTTTCTTTTTTCTTTGCCTTTTTTTTTAACTCAAGCATGTTTCAGCCTTCGTTGTGGTGTAGATTGGTATAACAGCTGTGGTAATGTAACATGCCATGAATACGATTGTCATCATTATAATAATCATATACAGCCTATCTTGGCAGCATGCGCTTTTCTAATCAGACCAGTGGCGCTGGAACTAGGGTTACCAAGCCTCCAGAATTGTCCTGGAGTCTCAAGGAATTAAAGATTAATCTTTAATTACAGATTATGTCATGTAATAAATCTCCAGGAATTCATCCAACCAAACTTGGCCACCCTAACTGGAACACTTTTAATAGTGGAGGTGCTAAAAGCCATCCCCCTTACCCCTGTCCACTCCCACCCCCACAGAGCTGGGACTGGCAGCAGGGCTTTGTCTCCAGGAAGGGGGGACCCAGACAGGGGTAAGAGAGCTGAGGCTGGGGCCACAGCTGGGGGTGGGCACGAGGCCAGCAGCAGAGCCCAGCATAAAACCTGGGGGTGCTGCAGCACTCCCTGCACCCCTAGTTCCCGCACCTATGAATCAGACATAACACCAAGATCTACTCTTTTTCAAGCCAGGACTCCCCTTGGCCTTTTACTCAGCATATCAGAAATAGAACAGCTTGATAAGATGCTGCACAATGTAGAGACTTTCTGGAGAGCTGTATCCCCCCGTCCCCGTGGAAAGAACCAAAGCCAATGTGGCTGATAAGGTGCTGGATTTAATCTGCATACGCCGTGTAATGCTCACACCGCTAGAATGCAATTAGTGGAAGCATGAAATATTAATATGTGATGATTAAAAATGTCCCTTTTTTAGTTGTTACAGTAACGGGGGCACTAAGTGCTGTGAAATGACTATTATCTGTTAAAGAAAAAAGACCCTCAATGTAATGCTCTGAAAGGGCACAGAGAGGGTGCTTTCTTTGGAGAACAATAGGCTAGTATGGGCTTCTGTCTCTCCAGCAGAATTATTCCTTGCACAGGCTTTTTGTCCAAGAGCTCAAAGCACTTTGTAAACAGGCCTCGAACAGGCCACCGTTACAAAACTTAGAGGGTAAATGACTTGCCCAAAGTCTCACAGCAAGTCAGATCTGGAACCCAGGAGCTATGACACCAAGCTGCCTCCTGCTCTAACCACTCCACCAGACTCCCTCTCAGAGCTAGGATTATAACCCAGAAGTATATTTGCTTTATACAGGTTTGGCCCCAGAGCAAAGATTATTGTTCCTTATCCAGCTTGAAAAGAATATTTGATGGGCAGGTTACACTCACGTAGCATCTTGCTTGGCATGTCAGTGGAGACTCCAGATCCTTGCTGGCTCCATCCCAAGTCCTTCTTAGTAGCCTGCCCATCATCTGGCCTGACTTTGTATCCACTATCTGTTGTCTGAGCAGGAGTGTGTGCCTGCCATCCAGACGCCTTTCAATACCCTATCCTATCTCATTCTGTAATCCCTGAACAGCCTCTGCAAGCAAGAGCGATTACAGGGGACCCTGAAAGAGGCAATCTGTTATCCATGCCATGCAAGCCTACCATATACTGTAACATGCTTCACACACAGTGCCCAGGGCATTTCACAGAGTGAGAACTGGTCACACGCTGGAGAGAAAGATTTGCGCCAGTTTGATAAAGTAAGGAGTTCTGGGGACGGGGAGGGGAGCACAGCTCCTTCTACTCCTGGGCTGGTGCTCAAGGGCTAGGGAGAACTTCCCCTCTTCCTTGGCCAAGGCAGTGAGAGTTCCCCACGAGTGTCAATCTGCCCTACCCACTGGATTCAAAGGGTGGCTGTGACTTGGCGCCACTGAAGGATGGAGGGAAAGAGTCCAGATAGATGGGGCAGCACCAGAGAAAGAGGGACATGTGCACACTAGCCTCAGGGGGTTTTGGGAAGAGTCACAAGAAGAGTTGGTGCAGTATCTCTCAGTCAGTGTTTGGAAAGCACCGTGTAAAGCAATGGAGCTGTGTCCAGGAGAAGGGAGTAGCAGAGTGCCCAGCTCCAGGAGTGAGGCCAGCAGAGTATGAGGAAGAGCAGAGGAGTGTCACGAGCAAACTGAGGTGGAGGTAGGTAGGAGAGCCCAGAGGTCAGGTGGAACAGAAGAGTGAGGTGAGAGCTGGAGGGAAATGTCTGTGCCTATGAGGTGGCATGGAGAGATGAGGAGTAGGGTGACTAGATATGGGGCCAGAGGGGGATGGAGACGGAAGCAAAGTGAGCGATAGGAGATAGGACAGTGAAGGACATAAACACCTACATGGATGAGTGGAGGAGTGTAGCTAAGCCTAGAACTAGGATGGAGACTGCAGGGAACAAGAGCTGGCAGGTGGAGTGACGTGCTCCAAGTTCAGGGAAGTTGAACAGAGATTGGAGGAATGGGTGGCGCTGGGGGACAGGTGGGTGAGGGGAGTACAGAGACATGACAGCAGAGACAGAGCTATCGATGGAGGTTCTTTTACAGCTCCTCATCACCATGATGTCCGAGTTCCTCTCCTAGTAATGTGTGCACACAAAGAGAGGCTTCTCTTGTTCCTCTCCTGTCAACTGGGACTTGACTGTTTATTGCAGATGGAGTTTTTGATTGGTTTCAGGGGAGGGGCTTGATAGTGGTATTGTGGGAATGGTAACAAGAGAAATGGGGTTTGTCTTTGATTCCTACTCATCCTGATGTGGTCTGAGAGTGAATTCTGGAGGCATGAACCAGGTGCTTAGACAGTCATGTGGGAGAACATAACTGTTATGGAAGGCCATAGTTATGCAGAGTGATGAGGTCCCTCAGGGAATTTGGGCCAATCCCATGTAGGGTGACCAGATGTCCCCATTTTATAGGGACAGTCCCTATTTTGGGATATTTTTCTTATATAGGCTCCTATTACCACTCACACCTGTCCTGATTTTTCACACTTGCTATCTGGTCACCTTAATCCCATGGAAGGCTTTGCAAATGAGGACATTAAGTTAAATCTGATCTAGTTTCCAGTGGACCCAAAGAAGACAGCCAAGCACGGGAGTGGTGGGGGTCTCAAGGGCTTGTGTTTCTGCGCACATGGGCTACTGAGTTCTCAACCAGCTGCGGCTTTCTTAAGGTTGGTTATTTCACCTCAAGAATTACAGTGATCAGATTTCCAGATGAGGGAGTAGGCAGGTCAGAGCAGTTGAATGAAGCAAGTGACAGGGATTTGTTTTGTGAGCCATGTGAGCCAAGGCACGTCACGTGTCCGTGCCTCAGTTTCCCCATTTTATAAGAGGGGGATAATAGTGATTACCCACCTCTGTGAAGAGCTTTGAGATCTGGGGGTGAAAAGTGCGATCTGTAAGAGTGCTAAGTGGTTATTTTATTAGTTAGCAAGGATGGTAAATTGACAGCGCACTGATATGTCACTTCTCAGAGTGAAAGACTCATCTGGTAGCAATACTCCTGGAACAAGATGTGCTTTGTCCACAGCTTTTTCCCTGTTTTACAAAAATAGACACACTCTATGGATTAGCCCCACTGACTTCAATGAAACTGCCCTGATTTGCACCCGCTAAGGAGCTGACCCAATTGATTTCAGTGGAATCCGGCCTGGTATTGCACTGAGAATTATTCGGATAACATATCCCTCTCTCTATTCAGGCCACATATTCATTGCACTGAAGCAGCTTTACCCACATTCCTCCTACACAGTCTGAGAGAGCTCAGCTTGCTGATGTTATTAGTGTTTACAGACACAAACAGCTGGTCCAAGATTCAAACATTTGTAAATATCACCATTCTGGGCTCGTTAGAATTTGGAAAGCATTTAGGCTAATAGCGGGCTGAAGCTTTCCTAAGCCAGCACTTGAGATATTGGCATTTTTTGTTCTTCAGAGATGCGGCGGGGAGGGGCAGAGGGATTTGATTTGATTTGATTTGGTGCTAGGGTTTGGGTGGGTTTTTTTTTCCTAACCAGGGTTCTTAGGATCCCTGAGAGAGAAGAGAATGAAAAGGCCTGTCTCTGCCAAGATAGCGTGAAACAGGGAAGCTAAGGAGACTTTATTGGAGCAGGCTGGGAACTAAAATAAACCAGATAAAATGCTATGCACAGTCTAAACATCTGATTCTAAAAGCTAACCTGAAACACTGAGGCGGGGGAGCATTTGTTAATAACAGCCACCAAATGGAATACTAGTTTTCTGCCCATTTCACCAAGTGGCTGCATAATGCAATGAGATTCCTACATGGCTGTGCAAAACCAAGGCCGCCCAGAGGATTCAGGGGGCCTGAGGCAAAGCAATTTTGGAGGCCCCTTCCATAAAAAAAAAAGTTGCAATACTATAGAATACTATATTCTTATGGGGGCCCCTGTGGGGCCTGGAGCAAATTGCGCCACTTGCCTCCACCCCCACTCCCTGGGCGGCCCTATGCAAAACCCAAGAAAGCACTTTGCACACAGCTAGCTGGTGAGAGGTGGGTGATGGTATTCAGGGCAGGTACAACCATTTAGGCAGACTAGGCGGTTGCCTAGGGCGCCAAGATTTGGGGGCGCCAAAAAGCACCCCCAATTTTTTTTAAGTGGTTGAGCAGCTGCTGCTGCTGGGACTGAGAGGGACTCGGAGCTGCTGGCAGCATCCACAGCAGGCAGCCCAGGGTGTCCCCTGGGTCAGGGCCCCGCCGCGGCAGCCAGCAGCCCAGGGTTTATAGGGGGCAGGTTCTATATGTTTGCGGTGCTCCAGCACCAGCAATATTCAGGGCTGGGGCCCTGCTCCAGCAATATTTAGAGCTCGGTCTCTCCCCCGGCCCTGCCTGGATCGGGCCCCGGCCCCGACCCCCGCGGGTCTCCCCCCCCACACCCCTCACAGAAAGCAGCGCAGCACCTCTCCCCTGCCTGCTTCTGTTGCTGGAGCAGAGCGCCTCCAGGCAGAACTGCTGTCTGCTGTCCCAGGGTCCTAGTGCCCCCTATCTCCTCCTGGCAGGACAGGCTGCCCTTACCCTGTGCTTCCGCCCTCGCCGAGTCTCTCCAATACCCCAAACCCCTCAGCACCCCACACCCTAATCCTCTGCCTCATCCCTGAGCCCCCCTACATCATGAATCCCTCATCCTCAACCCCAGTCCTCATCCCCCTGCACCCTACTTTTCTTCCCCAGCCCTCAGCCCCCCGGCATCATGAACCCCTCATCCTCAGCCCCAACCCTCATCCCCCTGCACTCCCTCCTATCCCCAAACTCCCTCCCAGCGCATGCACTCCCTCCCAAAGCATGCACCACCTCCCCTTTCCCACACACTCCTTCCCACCCCCAAACTCCCTCCCAGAGCCTGCACCCCTCACCCTTTCCTACACCCCCACCCCCAGCCTGCACCCAAACTCCATCCCAAAGCCTGTACCCCTCACCCCCTCCTGCACACCCACCTCCTGCCCCAGCCCGGAACCTGCACCCAGCACCCAAAATCCAGACCAAAGCCTGCACCCGTCCTGCACCCTAATCCCCAGCTCAGGGCCTGTACCCCAGAGCTCTCCCCCCAAACCCCTCCCAGAGCCTTAGGCAAGTGGGGGCGGAGTTTGGGGGGCAGGTTCTGGGCACCACCAAAATTTCTACAAACTTGCCACCCATGCCTGGGTCAGCGTGCCACTGTCAGCCCAGGGATTCCACTGCGCAGTTGCTACTTCACTTCTCGCCGCCTCCCAGCTTGCGGCGCCAATCAGCTGTTTGGCGCCGCAAGCCTGGGAGGAGAATTAGAGCAGGACAGCATGCTCGGGGAGGACGCTGAGCAGAGGTGAGCTGGGGTGGGGAGGTACCGCAGGGCTCCTCGGGCCAGGGGGAGGGGAGCTGCCACGGGGGCAGCGGGCACACTTCAGGGCGAGGAGTTGCGGAGGGCTGGGGGGGCGCAAGATGGAAGTTTCGCCTAGGGCGCGAAACTTCCTTGCACCGGCCCTGATGGTATTGGATCCTGGAAAACCCAAGCAAGTGGATTAGATTCCCTCCGGAGGGATTTCAGGTTTGCCCAACTCCTAAACCAGATTTTGAAAAGTACATGCACAAAAGCAAGCGCATCTAACATGAGGGCATGCGGAACCTACTGCAAGCACCCAGCGTGGGCTTTTGGGTTGCTCTTAGCTATGTGTGTGTAGTGAGTACATGTGGCTAGATCAGGCATAAAGGCTTTTCAGAACGCCCCAGGTGAACTCAACGTTATATTGTCACTGGCAAGTTTCCCCACCCTCCTTCTCTTACAGGACTCTAGTCACCCTTCACAGAACAGGCACCCCACCCTCTCCACTAACTTTAGGTGTCTCCTGGGCTCAGAAGCTCAAGGGTCTCTTTCTTCCTTTATCCTCTCAGGATTAGAAGGGGTTCAGAGATTAAAACTATCATGTGAAGAGAGATGGTAAAAATTGGGATTGTTTGCCTTAGCAAAGAGATGGAGAAGAGGGAACATGGTACAAATATCTAAAATAATGAACAGCCTAGAGAAGGGAGGTTTGGAACTTCTGTTATCGCCGTATCACAGCACAAGAACATGGCAGGGATGGCATGGGAAATTCAATGCAATTGAAAGGTGGCAAATTCACAATTGATAAAAATGGAATGCTTTTATAGACAATGTACAGTTAGACTATGGAACTCACTGCCACCAGATCTCATTGAAACCAGAAGATTAGCAGGATTACAGTGGGATCAGAAATTTTACTTAGATAGCAAAAGTACTGAATTATAACAATAAATACAAAAAAAATCAACAAGATGTTTGGATGGGTCATAAACCCTTCTGCAATCTCTAGCAATTGGAGGTTAAGAAGAAACTTTACCTGGGTCCAGGCTATCATATAACAACCTGCAGCAGGGTTCCTTGCATCTTCCTCTGGAACACATATAGCACTACTGTGAAGTGTAAGTACTCCACTTCCCCAGGACGCAGTAGCTATGTCGATAGGAAAGCCCGCCCATTGACAAGTGCAATCCACACCAGGAATTTGGATAGTATAACTGTGTCGCTCAGGGGAATGGATTTTGTGTGACAGAATTACATCGACATAAGTCTGTAATGTAGACCAAGCCTATGAAACATCAAGTGCTGGCCACTGTCAGAGACAGAAACCTTGTGTGGCTGGATCCGATCCAGTCTGGCTGTTCCTATCTTCCTAGGTAATGCTGGTGTAGGCCATCTGTAGGCTGAGACCACCCCCACCCACTCCTCCAACTCACTCTGCAGCTGCCAAGCAGTAAGGAACATTCTGAGGCAAGGCAAGCTTGCTTTCCTGGGATAAAGAATGTGACAGAGGGAGAAAAGCCATTCATACTGGAGCTGCAGCTGCATTAAGACAGTAACCTCCCTCCTTCCATGGAGAGTGCCTGAGCGCATGCATGGGACACGGTGAAGGTCACAGTTCATCATGTACTAGTCCCTGTGGCCCTTTGTGCTCCCCAGTCCCTAGCAGAGGAAGTCCTATTGATCAGCGGTCCCACTCCTTGGGATTTCTGGCATGTGGGGAAAACTCTTTCTCTCCCTGCAATTGCCAAAGGCATTTTCCTAAGGCAGGACCTTTTATCGGAGACCATAGGCAAAAAAAGGCTGATAGACTAACTAGTCCAAATCACTGAGAGAAGTATCAGCATCTTCCCTTCAATTATCCAGGAATCCTAGATGATGGCTAATAACCAAGCACTGCTTTGCTTAGGGCAGAGGAGCTAAAACCTGCAGTTCACAGGCAGAGCACCAGCCGATAGTGGAGAACTAAGTGAATTCAAACTCTTCACCCTAGGGACTGGTTTTCCTCTCACACACATGGGGTAAATCAAGAGTAACTCCATTGACTCCAGTTTCGTGCTGGTTTAAGTGAAATCAGAATCAGACTCTATGCCTGGAGTAAAGAGTAAAGACAACGGGATGTATTCCAGGACCCCAAGCATTCGATTTGGAAGACAGCAGAAACAGGAGAAGGCCTGAGGATCCAAATTTTCCAAAGGGGTCTCAGTGGCTGCTCAGCACTATCTGAGAAGCAGGCCTTAGATATCTCAAACTGGGCCCCCAGAATTGGTGAGCACTTGAAAAGTTTGGACCTTAAAGTCTCTATTCCTCAGTTTCCCCAAGTCTGCTGTGCTGATGAAAACCTGAGTAAAGCACTGTGAGAACTTTGACTCCTCTGTGTAAGCTCAAAAGCTAGTCTCTCTCTCCAGTGTTGGGAATCATAGCAAAGGGATAGATAATGAGACAGAAAATACCATATTGCCTCTATATAAATTCATGGTATGCCCACATTTTAAATATGCATGCAGTTGTGGTCGCCCCATCTCAAAAAAGATATATTGGAATTGGAAATGGTTCAGAAAAAGGCAACAAAAATGATTAGGGATATGGAACAGTTTCCATATGAGGAGAGATTAATAAGACTGGGACTTTTCAGCTTGGAAAAGAGATGACTAAGGGGGGATATGATAGAGGTCTATAAAATTATGACGTGTGGAGAAAGTAAATAAGGAAGTGTTCTTTACTCCTTATCATAACACAAGAAGTAGGGGGCACCAAATGAAATGAATAGGCAGCAGGTTTAAACAAACAAAAGGAAGTATTCACACAACGCCCAGTCAACCTGTGGAATTCTTTGCCAGTGGATGTTGTGAAGACCAAGGCTATAATGGGGTTCAAAAAAGAACTGGATATGTTCATGGAGGATAGGTCCATGGCTATTAGCCAGGATAGGCAGGGATAGTGTCCCTAGCCTCTGTTTGCCAGAAGCTGGGAATGGGTGACAGAGGATGGATCATTTGATGATTGCCTGTTCTGTTCATTCCCTCTGAGGCACCTGGCATTGACCACTGTTGGAAGACAGGATTCTGGGCTAGATGGACCTTTGGTCAGTCCCAGTATGGCCACTCATGTTCTTAAAGAAAACAAACCTTTGGCTATTTTAAGCTGGAGGAGTGAAAAGAGAAATGTAATCATAGCAAACCCAAACCACATCCAGCTTGTCAAAGGTGGAATCTAGCAGGTATAGTGTTTCCAATCTTAGTGTTGGGTTAATAGAATCAAAGAGGGTAAAGGAGAAAATGATGTATTAAGCCACCAAGTGCCTCCCACTTCACCCAGTAAAGGATTGTTCCTTATGCTATATTTCCAAACGCTGGTATAATACGGTTTTAAATGATGAAAGGACTGGCCCGTCTCTTCCTTTGTGCTTTTAAAATTAAAGGGCTGGGTCAGAAGTGTTTGACAACATAGGAAGAAGAAGGAACCGTGACCGTGTGGAGCTGGTGGGCTCTGCTAAGCAGGCGCTGCATTTTGGCAGAGGCAGCTGCATTTCAGCAGAGGTTGATGTCTCGTTTGTAGCAGCGCGTTTGGTTTGGAAAGTGCTTTAGGAGAAAAGGGGCTATGTCCGTGTAAGGTCACCAGTCTGGCACACGCAGCAAGGGTACATTTCCTCTCCCCTGAACTCTAAAGTGAAATTCTGAGACAGAGATTTCATGTTCCATCTCTCTGAGCTAGCTTTTCCCGTGGAAGTAGCATACAATATGTATGAAACCGGCAGTAATATGTTCCCCAAAATCAAACCTGCTTCTGGAAAGAAGGAGAGAAAAATCAGGCTATCACCGGACTGCTGTCATCTTTTTATGTGCTCAGCAACCACCTGCAACAGGCGTGATGTCAGGCAGATAGAGCAGGACTAGAGATTTAATTTCACAGAGCTGTCAATTCAGCCTTCCCCCTTGTTTTGAGAGATGGGTCCTTTTCTCAGCTGCTGTCTCTGGAATACCACAGGCAAGGAAATCGGAGCAGCATGGCTTAGGGTTATGGAAAATGGACTGGAGTTAGTTAATAGCCAAGTCACTGAGTGGCTGACAGCCTGTCTGTTCCCAAGGTAACAGTGACACCTGCTGTTCATCGACAACTCGGCTAGTTTCTGCGCTAGGCATTTAGGGAGATTGAATTCACAAGCTCTGCCACTGAAATGTAAAAGCAGGACTAGAGAGACATCAGACTGCCTGAGGCCGCAGAACAGGGAGTTTGACACCTAAATGTCATCATCTGCAGCCACAAAACTGAGCTCCTGGCTGATTGCAAGTGCAAAACCCTGGGTGCAAGCGCTGACTTTTATTTGTTTTGAGCAATATAAACATTTTTAAAAGGTGCTCGCGGAGCATTAAAGATACAGCCGTAATGGCAGGAGCTGGATTGAGATCGCTTTATAAATGGGGCCCTAGAACTTTCATTAAATACCAGCAGGTAAAAGCTTTTCTATATTATTTGTAAAGCTTTGATTTATGAATAAAAATGGATTTCAATATTAAACTAGATTCCCCACCAGAGCATCTCACTGAAACCCTAAGTGCTAGACTAGAATCCTGGTAAGCACAATATAGCCAGCAGCAGTTCTCCCATGGCTGGGGCAGAGTCCTCTCCCTCACAGACAGCCTCTGAACCTTGCAACCTGGGGAGACACGATCCCCACTTTATGACACTAAGCGTGATAATGTACAGAGGGTCTGCTTGCTCTGTGCTTGTTGGGAACTGACTTTCCTTTTTTAAGACCATTTTTCCTAAATGTATTTAGTGTTGGCAAAACTCTGCAGGGTGTAAAACTGACATCACTGGAGACTGGAGTCCTCAGGGCAGGAACAGCACAGGCAGCTGCCATATAATCTTATCCCAACTCCATCCCCCCCAACCTGCCTGAGTCCTGCTGTGGAGGGACCAACTCTTGGGCTAAGAGAGGATTTCAGGGGTCCATGGCACATTGAACTCTTGGTCTCTCTGAGGAGACTGGCACTGCGAGGCAAGCGGTGACAACTAATGTTAACACCTACCCACTGGGAAACAAACTTCAGTCACCAACTCCTTCCAGGTGGGCCACTGAACAGCAGTAGAATATGGTAACCGCTTTCCACAAACCCTCACTCACAGGTAGCCTAATGTCATGGAAGTGTATCAATAACTGTTTCTTTAGGATGAAATTCACCATTATCCTGAGCATCCACACAAGGCCTATTCACACTTAGCTCAAGAACGTGGTGCCTAGGCCTCATGCTACCCTTTGCAGAGGGGTGAATTTCACCCTTGGTGACCAAAACCCATTAGCCAGTGAAGCAACATTGTGGTATTGTTTTTATTCCATGCTGCACATTGTTATGTAGCTGAGATTGCTACTTGCCTGGACCTGCAAGAAGAAAGCTGTTGTTTTGTGGCGTGAACTATAAGTCACCAGGAACTGAGTGAAGGCCAGCAAATTCACTGGGGCTTTTTACAAGTAACCAGGAGGGGTTTGCAATCAATCAGCTCAGAGCCAGATGAAAAGAGAAGCTCCTGGAGTGAGAAATGGCTCCGCTCCATACAGGGTGTCACAGGAATAAGGCTGACAAGACAGAATGGAAACATATCAGATGCTGAAATTCAAGAATATCTGAGACAGAGATTGTAATGAGGACATGGCACCCGATGCAGATGTGCTGGGGAAGCAACAGATGAATCAATGACATGTTCACCCCAAATCAAAAAGAGCACTGCAGACAATCAGGCAGCCCCAGCCCATGGCCTGTGTGTGAGGGTAGTTAGCTAACTGGGATCATCACAGGGACTTCTTGTTTCTAGCCTCAAGAAAATTCAGAGTAGAACTTTGCAAAATATATATTACAAACCCCCAAAGCAAGCCAAACATCCCAGGTCTCATTACAAATTCAGCCAAAGCTTTGTAAGGCAAACCCAGATCCAGGGCATCAATCTTGATTCAGCATGAATTTTAACACATGCCTAACTTTCCCTACTCAGATGCTTAAGCAGCCTGCTGAGTTGGGGCCAGAGCGACAAGGGGCTGAACTGTGATTTAAAAACCATGCAAAACTTGTTATGAATTCAGCTGACGCCAGGCATTTTTGACTGGGTTGCAGTTTGTGTTCAATGAAATCCAAACCAAATCAAATTTCAAAGGGGCCAGGACTGACGGGATGGGAAACCAAAATAAACCGATAACCCTATTATAGTCTAAATTCTACCACAGGGACCGGCAACCTTTGGCAAGTGGTGAGGGCCGAGGGATGTACTGGCCACCACTTCCTGCCACCCCTATTGGCCTGGAGCAGCAAACCACGGCCAGTGGGAGCCGCGATTGGCTGAACCTGCGGATGTGGCAGATAAACAAACTGGCCCGGCCGGCCAGTGTGCTTACCCTGGCAGGCCACATGCCAAAGGTTGCCAATCCCTGTTCTACCATCTACCCTTTGAATTCACAAATTATTTACTACAGCCAGTAGTTTTGGCTTCCAAGCAGACTGCCCTGTCAAGTCGCTGGGATGTATTACAAGAGTGTGCAAATACGTTCAGTTCCTGTATTTTTTTCCCAGGCAGCTACTTATATCCACTGGGGGGGGGGGGAGGTGTTCTCTTTATGATGCAAAAAATATGGATAAATGTAAAACTCTATCTATCTATCTTTCCCCATATACACATTACTGTCTGTCTATTTATCCCCATATACACCATGCTTTCTGTCTATTTTTGTCTTTATATCATGATCATCATTTTGGTATCTGAGCTCCTTACAAGAACGCGAGCAAGCAGTGAAGGAACTGTCACGGTGTGGAGAATGCCTGGTGTGAGGCTGGTGTGTGCTTTACCCAAATAACATATGCACAACCGGATTACTTGCTAATTCTTATATTTCACCTGGCTAGGAGTCGGGACTCAGACAGTTTTACATTCACAGGATTCAGGAAGGGAAAAAGACTGGCCCCTGTGCTATGAGAAGCAACTGAACTCACTGATGGACATTGTGCAGAGGTGTCTGACTCCTCTGGGTCAGGTTAAGACTGACCCTTGGGGAGAGAGGTGGCTCCTGTCTGTTGCACATGTCACACAGGGGCTTGTAACAAGCAGAGTCTCTCCACTTCAGGGCATGCAGACTCACATCACTGCAAATCGGATGGGGAAGGAGGAGGGTCCACTGCCCTGTTCCCTCCCCTTCACATCAGCCACAAAGCTGGCTGGGAATGCCTTGGAGAGCAGCTTTCACACCCTCAGTTCAGGTCTGTGCCTAGATGACACAATCTAGTCCTAATTGTGCCTCCAGAGACATTTAAATACTGTGCAAAACTGCATTGGATAGTCTGTGTGACTGGCAGGACTCACCTGGTAGCTGAGTCAATTAGGAGAATCCAAGAGGATTTCAGCACAGAGTGAGTTTGTGGTCACATCTCATAATTTGCACTGCTGCGCGATTCCAGCTGTGGTATGGAATGCCTGTGGATTATTCCAGCTACAGGATCCCAGAGTGGAGCACTTAACTTCACTCTGTTCAGCACATGAGGACTCAGGGCATGGATTGCATGACAGAAAGGAATTATGCCAAAGGAGAATGGACAGCTTAATGTTTGCCTGCAAAAACCCACATGTAGGGACCTGAATAAGTGGCCCCTCCACAGGTGCACGAGAGGGCAAGGTCACAGCCTCCTCCTCCCCAGAGCATCCATTTGAGAGCACTCAGAAACCAACCTTGGAGTTTCATTTTGAGCTAGTTGTGGAAAAGCTGCAGTGACTTTTTCTTTAAGTAACTTGAAATCAGACTCAGAGTGCAGGGGAACAGAATCCTGCAGTGAGATTTTCCATTATTTTTAATTATTGTTATTTTTATTTTAAATAATTTATAAACCATCAAACATGCAAAGTAAAGTGCAGAAAAACTAAATCGGGACACACACAGACATCGTGGGGAGGTATTCACAACATCAACAGACCCTGTTCCCGTGGTTACCAGAAGCCAGAGGAACTTTCTGATGTCCCTGAACAGTCTTTACAGATGAAAGAAAGTGAATCAGATGACGGATACGTTTTATCTAAAATGCCCAGATTATAGCTTGTAGCTCTGATAACTAGTATCAAACCTTTAGTCTAGGAAATGACACTTGCAGGATCTTACACTCAAAGCAATCTCACTCTGGAGCAAATTGAAATATTCCTGACACAGGCCTAGGTGACTGATTTTTAGTCCCTGATCCTGAGAAGCGTTGAGTAACCAGAACTCGGTCAACTCCAGTGAGAGCTGTGGGCGTTCAGTGCTTCCTCGGATGCACTCAGAGTCTACTTCAGACTTCTGTAAACACTTGAAGACACATAGCCAACAGAACACGTGGGATTGGCTTCACTACATCTCTGCACCAGCCTGGAGCAGGATTCACCAGGGAAGGCGGAGGCTGTAGGGCACTGGAGGAAAAATGAGCCAAACCCTTGTATTGGTTTTAGTGACACCAGCTCAGTGCTGAGCTGGCACTGGTTATGTTGATTTTGTGTTGTAGAAAAGAAAATGAAAGTTAAAGTCTGGCTGCCTGCTCTGTTTGGCTTTCTAATGCAAAGTACCAAGCTGTTCAGACTGATCTAGGGGAGTGAATAATGTATGAGTCAGGAGAGATAGTGGGAGATGTGAATTTTACATGCCCAATGGTGTTCCAAGGCAGGCACTGCATTGCATATTGAGAATAGCTTACAGTACTACTATGCATGTTCAGGTACAGTCTAAGTGGCAGACAAAAGCATTCTGCTGAATAGTGTAGTTCTACAGCAGCTCAGCAAGATATCCATTGCAGACAATAGGCTGAAGTTTCCATTGAATGAGAAAGACCAGAACTGGGTGAAAGGAATGGCATAGGGACAATCTACTCCACCCACAGGGAACTGGAGTAATCAAAGTTTACATGGGTGGGACCAGGTGGTGGGGTTGTCACATGCAAACCTCTCAAATGCAATTCCGGGGGGCAGAACTGCAGCATAGCCTCATCCTTCTGCAGCTGTTATTCCAGCCGTGGGTCTGGGGGCACCTGCAGTCCCCACAAACTGCTGCATGAAGTGGTGGAGTTGTTTATTGGTTTGCAGTGTGACAAAGGGTTGTAATCCCAAACTCCTTCTCTCTCTGCCCCCCATTTTTATTACATTCATGCTGTTCCCTCTAGCATGTCACACCCTTCCTGACTCTCCTGACTTGTTTTCCCAGGTGTTCAAGATGTCATTGAAGGTGCAGACAAGCAACATCACAAACAAGAACGACCCCAAGTCCATCAACTCCAGAGTCTTCATTGGGAATCTCAACACAGCCGTGGTGAAGAAATCAGATGTGGAGACCATTTTCTCCAAGTATGGCAGAGTGGTGGGCTGCTCCGTTCACAAGGGCTATGCGTTCGTACAGTACTCGAATGAGAGGCATGCACGGGCCGCTGTCCTGGGGGAGAACGGACGAATACTTGCTGGGCAGACGCTGGGTAAGGAGTTCTCATGTCCTCTTTCTACTCCTTGTAGTCAAGGCACAAACTCGTGTCATGAGCTGCAGCTGCAGAAGCTGTTAGAGAGGAGATCTGAAAGCAAAGGCCCATGAACAATCACGTCTTCCTTTAATACTTTTCTCTACTGTAGCTGATGTTAAATAACCCCTGCATAGCATATGCAATTCATTCTACATCTGTCAGGGAGTTTGGCTGGAGAAAAATAGATGTTCTCAATCCGTGTGTGTCACATTTAGAATCTATCTGTATTTATTTTATTTTATTTATCACAGTGGGTGGGCAATAGAGTTTATAAGTCATAGAAGCAAAAGGCCTTGTTATTATTATTTATATTCTGGTCACACCTAGAGGCCCAAACTAAGATCAGGGCTCTGTTGTGCTAGGCACTCTACATACATCAAGTGAGCTGTCCTGAACTGCTCGGAAACTAAACTGAGAAGGGTGGGATGGGAAACACGGATACAGATAAGTAAAGTGACTCACCCAAGGTAATATAAGAGATCAGTGGCAGAGACAATCATACCAGGAGGTCAGCAAAATGCATTATGTTAGCCAATAACATGCAACAGAGCCCCACATGAAGGCTATTGTCCTGTCCTGTGACATTTGTTAAGAGTCCTTGTCAGGAGCAGCCTTGAGGAACTGCAGGATCTGCTCTATGTGTAGATCAACATAAAGTGGACAATCTGTCGCATACTAAGGGTGACTATTTTTGCTGAGTTCTTAGGTGATTAACATTGATGTTGCTGTTCTACAAGAAACTCACGCTGCGGAGTCTGAGCAAGCTGCAAGATACTAAATGTATGGCTATGAACTCATTGCACTATGAACAACATGAGGTACAGTCGTGCCACATCCATCAGCCGTGGTCTTAAAAATGTTGCGGTCCTGGAGGAATCCAAGATGAGGGGAAACTCTATTGTTGCAATAAGAATCAGAGAACTGAATGACCGTAACAAACATCCGCAAACCTCCAAATCTTGAATGGCAGGAGCCCACATCACCATCTTTTCCCCATCCACCTGTGTACCCTGGTGACTTTAATAGCCACCACTCGCAATGGGGCTATAGCAGAAATGATACAGCTGGTGAGCAACTCACAAACTGGGCCTCATTTGTAAATGTCTACCTTCTTTACAACCCTAAACACGTAGGGAACTTTCACTCAGCCACTAAACAAAACCCAGCCCTCTGTTTTCTGATGAAGGACAATATTGATGTCCCTTTGCAAGCTTTACAAACAGTGCTTGGAAACTTTCCATGCAGCCAACACCACTGCACCATTATGCAGGTCAGCTGCTGAGTTCTGCTGATTGAATCAATGCTGAAATGATGCTAGAATTTCTGCAAAGCAAACTGAGTTGCATGCAGGGCTTTGGAGCAGAGCCCAGAGCTGGAGCGCGAAGCAGCTTCAGAGCATTGAAGCTGCAGGTTTTTGCCTGGAGCTGGAGCAGAGCCAGAGCACAGCTCCAAAGCCCTGGTTGCATGTACCACAGCAGTTAAAGACAGGATGCAGCATATCTAGTTATTCCTAAAATATTATGACCTTGTTCACCTTCTTATCAAAGCTGCTGTGAAACACATTTCTCGTGGCTATGGCGAGGTCTGCACTCCTTGCTGGCAGCCAGAGACAGAGGCACTCTTTAAAAAGTGTGAGAAGAGCAGTGATCTGGATGCAGCAAAAGCACTAATAGAAGCATTGAACTCTGTGAGCCCGAGAAGATGGAATGAGACAGTGGAGAGTCTTGACTTCACTCACTGCAGTCGCAACGTTTGGGCACTCCTCCATGTGCCTGGAGTTGCTGACCCAGCAAAATACCATCAATCGAAAATGACGGCTAATGCTATCACCTCACACCTTCTCTGGAATTCAACAACCAGAACTGACAAACTGACTAGACAGAAGGTTCAGAGAGAGCACTTTCGAATGTCTGACAAAGCCTCGGCACTTCACTCTCAGCCCCAGACACTAGAGAAGAAATAGTCACCGCATCACCACTAAAAATGAGAAAGCTTCTGGCAAGAATGATATATCCCAAATTCCTCAAGAATTTGGAAGCAAAGAGAAGAGGATAGTTGGCAGATGTATTCACTGCCATATTTTTGACCGAAAAGATCCCAAAATACTGGTGTGAGGTGATAGTCACTGACATCGCAAACATGGGAAACCAGCTGTGGTCCAATATCACTCCTCTCCATAATTCACCAGTTAATGGATAGGGTTTCACTGGCCTTCTCACTCCTATGTTTGAGGCCATCCTGCCAAAGCAATAGACTGTTTTCAGACTGGGACGAAGATTCTGCGATTAGGTTCTCGGCATTACTGGTCGCACTGAGGCTGGCTTCAGGTGGAATCTAAAAACTGGATCAGTGCTAATAGATTTCTCCACTGCGTACAACATGCTATGGAGATATGGGCTATCGCTCAAGGCATCAAAGGCTATCAGATGCCATAGCACTATATGACTCCTGGCCACTATGTTGAGCAACCATAGATACCATTTCCTATTCAGTGGGTATATCAGCAAAGCATGCACCCTCTGTGATAGTCTACTTCAAGAATCTGTGCTGGCTCCTTCACTATTCGACATCTGCATTAGCAACTTACCTGATAAAACTTGGCATAAATTCATCTGTGCCAATGGTGTTGCCATTGTGCCACACGGCAAAGACCTTACCACCATCAGCAACATCCTCTCCACCCACCTCAGTACTGGAAACTCCATCCCAGTGCCTCTGAAACCCTGCTAACAGCCTGTCACCGAAACAACAAAGCCGTCAAGGAACCACTTCATGTCTCCTTTCTCAGTCAACAGTCTGAAATGAGCCCTGTCTGAAGTACTTGAGCGTAACCTTGGATAGAAGTCTGACTTCTAAAGCTCATCTGGAAAAGATGTGAAAAAGTAAAAGCAAGGACTACTCTTGTCCTAAAACTCATGAGCACAACGTGGGCTGTCAATGCACACACACTTCAAATAGCAACTCTTGGCTGGTGTACCTGCCCGCTAAATATTGCACACCAGTCTGAGCAGGCAGCTCATATACCAGTTTTCCAGACAAGCAGCTCAATGCTGCAATGAGTATTACACCTGGAACATATAAATGAACACCCATCCAATTGTTGCCCATTCTGGCACATATACCCCAACCCAAAATCTGGAGATACACACGCACATAGCCTGTAAGTACAATGGAACCATGGCTGATGTGGATTTACCAATTCTTGAGCATCTCCAGAACTTTCCAAAGACACATCTGAAATCCCCCAAGCCTTCTTGGGATGAGGCTAAAGCTCTTAAAGCATCCTCTTCAATCCCAAAGCGCACTGGAAAGAATTCTGGGATAATGCTAATATCTCAAACAAACACCTAATTGCTGACCCCTCAAAATAACTTCCAGGTTTCAACCTACGCTGGAAGCAATGGCCTGTACTGAACCATTTCAGAATATAACCTGGCAAATGCTATCATCTCCTACACCTCTGGAAGAGGAGAGAAAACGCATAATGTGACTGGACAGCAGTCACAAGCTATGGACCACATTGTAAATCAGTTGCCACTTCGATCATTTGCTGGTGGCATTTCAGATTTACACCAAGACTCTTCCAAAGCTGCCTCCTGGCTCATTAATCTGGCCTTGGCTATCCTCTCTTGCCATTTGCGAAGCGGCAGAGCCAGGAATAGAAACTCGTTCTCCTGAGTCCCAGGCCCTGCCCATTGGACCATGTTTCCTCTTGCAGATGTCAATTTTTTCTTTAAAAACTTCCACTGGAGACCTGCCTCTTGTAGCTTTACTGATGGTGCCATAGCAGCCATGGGAGCACTAGTGTAGTAAAGGCCCTAGCAGCCACTTGTGTTTTAATCACCAAGTCATGCTGACCTGCTCTGACCAACTGATTGAAATGCCAGCAGCTGGTCTAGGGTAGTGCTTCTGCCAGTGACAGACAGATGTGAAAGTCTTTATTCTTCTAGTCTGTTCTATATAAGTCCCTATACAAGCTTGTCACCATAGCCTCTGAGCGCCTTCCAGCCGTTCATCAAGAAAAGTGACTGCACATCTGTCACAGGTTGTTTGTTCTCTTGTCATCTCCCCAGAGGGAGAAGCATGTGCAGGGGAGTGTCTTGTTCTGGTAGTTGCTTTTAAAAAAAATCAATATACCTGTTGCTCTGTGTTTATGTGACAGAAGGCAAGGTCAAAGAAATGCACCTGACCTTGGAAAGGAAAGTGGTGAGATTTGTGATGGTCCCTAATTCTAGAGGCAGTTCATGCCACAGTCTTGAACCATACCCAGAGAAAGTTCTGTCTCCCCCACAGTGACAAGCTTTACTCTAGCCTATTACCAGTTGCCTGAGACAAACCATCCCCAGCTGCATCCTTATTTTGCACATTGCTCTGAAATGCCACACGCTGAGGAGCTCTTGTCACCAGGTACAAACTGAGAATTGGAGCTGCAGACAGCATTCTTAATCAAAAATTGGCATTTCTAACCCTCCAGCACGCGGGGGTTGTGCTGAGGGCACCAACAGTGCTAGACATCTAGTATAAGAAATTTTAAAGCCATCCTCACCTTGCTCTGATTTGAGTATGACAATCTGAAATAAAAACGTGAATGCTGGATAAGTTTTAAAGAGGCTGCGTTGTTATTTACCCAGTGAAAGTCCATCTTGAGTTTGTTCAAGCAGGTAGATTTTGGCCTGCAATGGAAACTGCTTTTCACGTGTCTTCCCTTCAAAGCAGAAGCTGAATTGAAGGTCAGAGGTGAAATGCAGCTGCAGTGTCACTTACTCCCATTCCAGATGTCACCACGATGGTCACCAGAACTCACAGTTGCATGGACAAGACCTTGTTGGGAGAGGGAGGTCATGCACTCATCGGAAGCAACCGTTACATAGAATTTACTACAAATAGGCAAAAGTTGCCCAGCCATGCTTCCTGCAGGGAGGTCAGAGCAGAGGAGTGACTCACAGATTGGGACATTCCGGGGTTCTCTAGTTACTATTCTCACTCAATGACTTCCCCATGGATCAGATCAGCCTGCAACTGAAAGGATGATTGTTATAGCTGGCAGCACTGCATGCTCCATCTAGGAACTGAAAACTGTCTCCCTTTTACCTCATCCTCAATAACAAGCCTTCTGCAACCAGAACTCAGCTGACAGTTCTCCAGACTCCAGATCACTCCCCTTCCTTATCAGGGGACCGTGGGAATCCTGCAAATTCACACACAGCAGGCTGTGTAGAAAAGGAAGTGTAGTCCCATAGGACAGTGGGCCAGAGTCCCTGCCTGGCAGCTGCTCAAATCACCCCCAAAGGGGTCTTCTAAAAAGGGGAGGTTGCAGCTGCTCAAATAGCCCCCAAAGCCTCTCCCCAACAGGTGAGCAGGGGTAGACAGGGAAGGCACCTGGCAGATGTTAATTAAGAGCCTCTCCCGGCTTTCACGTTCCACGGATGTCTGTAGAGCCCCAGGCAGAGGATATAGCCTCCTGCCTCTGGCAGAGAGCAGCAATGCCAACACCACCTGCTTTCTAGCCAGGGTTGAACACCTCATCTGGCACAGCTGTCCCCACAGGCACAGCTGGGAAGGACTAATTGCCAGTGAAATTCAGTCACCTCCTTGTGCCATCCATGCCCATTCCTAGACCTCCATAGACAGAGAGAAACTGACAACAGGGTGCAGGGCGGCAGAGGACAGATGACCTGTGCCCACCACTGGCACCACTTAGCTTGTCTTGGTTGCCACATCCAGCCACCGTCCCCTTCCCTGCCCCTTCTCCTCTTTTTCTATTAGCGGCCCCTCCCACTTCCCCTGATCTTCTCATGTCACAATACGCTGAACCATGCTCAGGGGGAGGAGCATTGACTGGGAATTGTCTGAGTGCTGCCTATTCAAAGGGTTTGTAATGTTTTATTTTTTAGTGGTGGGGGGCAAATTTGGAGTGGGTTGAGGTTCAGGACCATCTCGATTCACCTACAAAAGTGAAACGGCACCTCAAAGAAATCAGATCTTTGGTTCTCTAAACTTACACTCAGGCTGATATGACGTAGAAATGGGCCTGGAAGTCAAAGCAAGAGCAATCATTCTTGGCAAGTTTCCAGTACTGCCAACCCCAAGTGTTCAAAAAGCACAGGTCAAGCCCCCAGAATCACGAGATTGGCTTAAAATCATGAGATTGTAAAAGAGAAACAACGACGAAAACTTGGGGGATCTGTTTATTTTCCTTCCTTCCTTTTTTTTTTTTTTTTTTGAATTTTGAAGATGCACTCAGGTCACGTTTCAAGCTTTTCTCTGCAGCCACGAGGGCTACACATTTCTTTTTTCCCAGTGAAAGCTGAGAATCTCACCTAATCACAAGACATGCTAAGAAATAGCACTATTACCAGACCCATGATAAAAGCGTGAGAGTTGGCAACACTGTTAATTTAACAACAGCCACTCTCTCTGAGCCAGATGCTCAGCTGGGGTAAACTGGCAGAGCTTCAGCAGAGCTATGCTGATTATATCAGCTCAGGATCTGGCCCAGTTCGTTTTGGGATTTTTACCTCTGACTGAGACCAGAAGCACCAATTAAAACAATTTCAAGCCTCGAAAAAGACTCCAAGTTTGAGTGGGAGATGAAGGTTCAGATCTGTTGTTATATTTGATCAGATTGGTGCCTCCATCCTTAGGGGGTCACCCAGGTGCACTGCTTTCTGAACAGCCCGGCTCATTTCCCATAATGACCGTCCTGGCTTTGCAGGAAATACTGCAGGTACTCTATGAATGAAACACCCCTTCCTGGAGAGCAGGGTCTTTCCTGCCACCATTGTTCAGACAAGAACGGGAATTAGCACCAAAGAAGCTGTATTAAATGCTGTTGAAAAGTCCTGATATTCTGCATGTAATGTCAGTGCTTCGGTGTCTGCCGTTCTTGTCTGAGCTGCTACAGTATTCTGCTTATCCCCCGGCACCTTTCAAGCCCCTCTCCAATAGATCATGTTTCAGTGGGTATAAAATGTGTCCACTGTGATTCAGTCATGTTTCCCAACCACTTTTGCACAGGGATAAGTGACTGCACAAGGCAGTGGAAAATTCAGGCCCATTCATTTTAATTTATTTCACAATGTACTATGTGTCCATTGACAGGAACAAAACATCGACCTCCCGTAGGCTCAGTGGTGCTGCAATACCAACCAACCCTCGTATCAGCCCCCCCCACCTCACAAGACGAAACAAATCTCCATAATATTAGCCCACGGTCAGACAAATGCTTCATTGAGTAGATGAGCCTGGCACTATACTCTAATCCAATGCTGCGAAGTATTACAGGCCTTCGATTCAATAGGTCTGGCAAAACTGAGCACCCTGAAGGCCACCAAACAAAGGGTTTGGACACATGCCATCGAAAGCCTTTTGGCCAGTGAGAGCCCACCAGCAGAATGCCCACCCTCCAAGTTCTCAAGAGGGCAGATTTAGGGCCTTCATATTCGGACAACCCCATTTTGCATTTGGTTCTGTCCGTAACCCTCATATGTTCTTGTGCAGCCATATTTTGTAAGTATAGCCTAGGCACTGCTTTTTCTGCGTTTATTAGCTCTGCAGCTTGCCTGGAGCTCCTGAAAATGATTCCATCTACAAGTTAACTTGAAATTCAGCTACTTGCGCGTTACTGTAAGCTCTTTGTTTGGGCGCTAAGTTCCTCGGGGCGGGGCTGTGTATCCTTATTTGTCCATACAGTGCCTAGTACACTTTTTGCGCTATATAAATAATGGAAAAAAATAAGAATAGAAATTTAACTCGGTCCTGACAAATTTAGTCTAAAGACACAAATGTTTCAAGATTTAATTTCCTGCCAAACCTCTCTGGCATCAGCCGGGCTGCTCCAGTGACACTCATGCATGTGGCAGCCAGTCCCATCATGTTCCCACAGATCAGTGGCTCCTCATGCTTCCAGCTTTGCTGGGGGAAGGCTCCTTGCAGTCAAATGAGCTGTCTGCTTCTCCTCGCTGTCTTCATCCTGCTGGATCACCACCAGGAAAAAGGGGGTGGGAGGAGACAGCAGCATCAAGTAAGGGACCCAATACTGGCCCTAGGCAACCTCACCCTGCCGACAAGCTGCATTGGTTTCCCCATCACAGAGCATCAGCAAACATGCCCCAGGCACCGCAGTACTCACTCCTGAGAAGACAGCCAGCATATGTTCACCCCTACGGCTACCCCTGCAGCTCCAGCTACTCTGCCATTCCCATCTACTCCATCACCCATGCACCCAGTACTCCGAAGCACCCCACCCCCACCTGCAATGCCCCAGCAACCACTCACTCAGCTACCTCCCAGGCTCTCCAACCCAGCACCCACAGCCAGCCTGACACCCAGCTCCAACTTACCCCGCATCTGCAGCTACCCACCATGCACCAGAGATGCCCCAGCGGTCATTCATTCTACTACATCCCAGCCATCCCCCAGCTTCCTTGTCAGACTTGCCCACTCAGCACTGAGCTACCCTCCAACACCCAGCACCCAGAAGCCAAGCACCCACCGCTATCCCACCACTCGCTACAGGTCTCGCAGTATTCAGCCACCCCCGCAGCCTTCCACACCTGCCCAGCTACCTCCCAGGCTGCCTCCAGGCACCGTTCAGCACCTCTCCCCAAGCCATCCAGCCACACACCCTTCCACCTGCTGTACCACAGCTGCTAAGTTTTGTGCAGCTCCTCATCCTGTCCCCGTCATTGCTTGGGGCAGAGTGTGTTGACCATAAGATGAAGTTTATGAATATAGGTAAATTGCTTGCAAATACCCAAATTAGCCCATTCAGTCACTTGCGTAAATGGCATGCGTGAAGATGCACAAAATTTGGCGGCTATGCATCATTCACAGATGAGGGCTCCAGGCTCAGCTGTACCCTTGTGAGCCCCTGGGAGACCTATGCTATACCATACGCCACTCAGGGTATGTCTACACTGCAAAACAAAACAGCAGCAAGTCGCAGAGCCTGGGTCACCTGACTGGGGCTTGCATTACGGGGCTAAAAATAGCAGTGTCGAGGGTCCCACCCAGGCTCTGAAATCCGGCAAGGGGGGGTGTCTCAGAGCCCAGGCTCCAGCCCGAGTAGAAATGTCTACACTTCTAAATTTAGCCTCATAGTACAAGCCCCATGAGCCTGAGTCAGTTGACCTGGGCTCTGTGACCAATGGGCACAGGGTTTTTTTTGCAGTGTAGACGTATCAACAGAGAACTTAAAAGCGCAGCAGTTTTGTTGGGAGCATGGCCTAAGGATGACAAAGGGATGACTCAATAAATGTCCACAAGAATTGACTGTGTAAGCGGCAAGGAGAATTAGAAGAGGAATTGTTCAGGGTAGGCTACTCTTAGCCAATTTCACTTCCAGCATCTTGTCTTGTACACAAATTGTAGACCTGTGTTTGTACAGCACCTAGCACAATGGGGTGCTGGCCCAGGACGAGGTTTCCCGACAGCGATGGTAATAAAGAAAAGCTGTAATAATAATAGTAGAACCCCAGTGTGAATGAAACCCAGCAAACTTAGCACCGCTCTCCTGGGAGTGGTACACATGCTGTGTGTGCTTCCTCCTTCTGTCCCCTCTCCCCTCCAAGCATGCGCACATTGGTCAAAAGCACCTCTCACCCTGCTATCTGGCTGCATTCCCTGGATTCAAAGGAGGGGACTGGCTGGCAGCACACTGGTTCTGGTGGGCACAAGTCATAAAGAACTGAGGGGGAGCGGTCCTGGGAAGCTCTGCCAGGCAGAAGAGAATTGCTCACTCCCAAGCTGGGAAAGTAGGACAGTGCAATATGTTACCACACTGATGGATTGTTTCTGTGCAGTTTTGTGTCTGTGCCCAGAATTAGTTTGCCTAAACTTTGCGCAGACATCATGAAATTGGCCATATCTCTCTATACTCACGTCCAATGCGCTCATTCAGCGTGGAGGTTCAGGACAGAGATTTCCTCGGCCGATCAGAAAATTTCATTCTCACCGTCGCTGGAATGAAACCTGCCTATGAGATCAATTGGGGTGACTGCAGACATGCTTCTGCACCTTGTGCAGCTTTTAGAACAGATGAATCAGAGGAGACCTCAAAGGGGACTTCAGACCTTTCCTTTGTGTCCTATATTTAGCATTAATTTTATACTTTATAAATTGCACCTATCAGCCAGCAGCAGCGAGGGGCTTACACATTCGGCGTGTTTTGTAAAGAGAGCACTGAATTCTCCTTGGAAGCCAATCCTAGAAAGGCATGAGCTGCAAGGGACATTAGGTGCCTGGATTAGCATGCGTGCAGTGGGTTCTCTGATTAGAAGCTGATTGTTTGCCAGCTGCCTTAGGTAAGGGAAAAGAGGTTTGTGGAAAGAACCGCTGCTTGGGACATGTGGACAAAGCCCAGCAGGAGTCTCATAGTGCTAGCAGAGGCCGCAGAAGCTTGACAAAACTGTTTGATTAGCACAATACACAGCTCCCTGCTAGGAGTCTGTATGGGCCGGTAATTGAACCATATGATGTGGGGATTGCATCTGTGTCAACAAGAGGGCTGCATGTACTCAGAGAGCCAGCGCTGTGTGAGATGAGTTTTATACGCTGACATTAATTCAGGGGTTTGATTCATTTCAGATATCAACATGGCAGGAGAACCTAAACCCAACAGACCCAAAGGGCTGAAGAGAGCAACCTCCGCCTTATATAGGTAGGTCTTCAGGATGTCACCTCCCCAGAGTGAGGCAGCAGGGGATCCCAACCAGGGCTGATATGTCACACTCCTCTGGCTGGACTCTCCGAGCGCCCGCTCCCGGCCTGTACCATAAATCTTAGTGCCAAGCCCTAATGCTGCCCACTACCCATTCAGTTCTTCCTGCTGCAATCCACCACAGAGCTGGGCTACTCTGAACCCCAGGCTTGTACCTGAAGCAGCCCAACCTCCACGGTAGGCTACAGTGAGCACAAGGGATGGTGGGCCAAGGATGCTTGCTGGCATAGCCTAGGATTGGCCAGACGATACAAGGGGGAAGCAACAGCTTTATGGGAGTCTTCACTGGGCCCCCCAGAGGGAGGGAATAAATGATCTATTCAGCTTTGACACAGCATGAGTCAAAGGAAAACAGCTGGCAAATTCAGAGGTTTCCATCCCACACTGCTGGATCCATAAAGCTTCGCTCGCTTTTGATACCCAACTCTCATGTTAATGAACCTTCCCTCCACGGCCTCCCCCAGCAACTTGCTTTCAAGTCGTGTAATTGCTTTAAGCAAATCTCCGTGTTCTTTTCAACAGCCGCTTTTCAGCCCTGCTTCCACACCTTGAAAAGCCTCATCTGGAGATGAAAGGGAAACAAGCCATTGTTCTGCCGAATGGTTATCCCAGGGCTTTTGTCTTTGCCCAGATCAGGCACCCGGTGCAGTCTTTTGACAGTGCCTGCCAGCAGCCAGAGACACATCAAGTGCTGTAGGGCCTGCATTAAAGAGGGCAGGGGGGACATGGTAATCATTTCTGATAATGGCATGGAGACACTGGGCTGGGGGAAGGAGACATTTCTGCTCTCTATCACAGTCCACTGAGGTGTTTCACTTCCAGAGTCATCAGGTCAGAGAGCACTGGATGGCCCGAGTGGGGTACAGAGCCTTTCACTGGACTGTGCTGGCAGTGGCTGAAAGCCATGGCTGCAGGACAAGGGAGGAGGCTCTAGGAGCGCTTCTCCAGGTGGGTGGGCCAGTTTTAAAAAACATAGACAGAATGGTCCAAGGGAGTTAGGAGCAGCCCAGCTTTCACTGACTTTAATGGCATTTGAATGTCAGGCTCCGTTCAGCCACTCTGAATATCCCAGGCTCAGCTCTGTCAAGCCAAACAGGTGCAGGCAGGCAGGAGGCAGCTGCAGTGCAGCATCCTGCCAGTAGGGGCCAGTCTGTCCCCCTGCCCAACCCCCATCCCCTGGCAGCTAAGAGTGGATGAGATGGATGCAGCCAGGGGGAACCCAGCCACCAGCCAGTCACCCAGCCACCGGTCCTCCTCTTCTTCTTCCCTCCAGATGAGGAAGAAGGAGAATGAGAGACAGGAGTGGGGGGCTGGGGGATGGACAATAAGGCCTGAAACAGTGGAGGGGGCTTTGCTGGAGAGATTTTGGAGAGGGGAGATGTGGGGGATGGAGGGACAGAGAGGACTTCAGAGTGGGAGACTGTGGGGCAGGGTGACCTTGAAGTGTGGGGAAGCAGGTGTAGGGGGACAAGGGAGGGGAGTACCAGGGGAAATTTCATAGGGAAGACCATGGGGAGAGGGTGAAAGAAATAATGATGGGAAGAGAGAGGGAAGGAGATAAAATGAAACAGAAGAAAGTGAGAGGGCTAAGCAAACAGTGCCAGGGACCCTGACACATGGGGAAGCAGGAGAGAATGGGGAATGAGAGGGCAGAATGGAGAAGCCGAGAGAAGGAAGGAAAAATGAAAGAACAAATGAGGGGGGAGCATGGAGCAATGGAAAGACTAGGAAGTTAGAGAACAGGAAAATGGGAGGAGCCATGGGATTTGGGGGCAGGTCCTGAGGCAAGTGAAGGCGTGCAGGGTGAATTGGAATGAGATAGCATTGCCAGCTCTCCAGATTCTATCATGAATCTCATTACTTTTGATGGTTTTCTTAAACCCCTGCCCCTGGAGTCATGTGAATACAAGAGAAACTCAGCTGTCATTTGAAAATACAGTAGGTTTCTGGTTGCAAAGAAAAAACTTTAAAATGTGACCCAAGGGAAGATTTAAAACCCAGAAGGCTAATAAAAGGAACCCCAAAATGTGTTGGGTTTTTATAAAATCTCGTGATTTTTATGCCAGTCTTGATTTTATGGGGTTTGACTCATGATTTTTGACCACATGGTGTCGGTAACACCTGCAGATAACAAGGGAAGGAGACGTGGTGGTGGTGGGATATTTTTTAGAAAGGGAAACTAGGAGACAATAGTGTTTTTTCTCATGGAAAAAAAAGTGGTTAGTAAGGAAGGGAAAACAAGAGGTAGATGAAAGGGAAAATGCAAGCGCTGGAGAGAGAATTGAAAGAAAGGAAATGCAGATACAGGGAGAGGATGGAACAGGGAGATGGAGCAAAAGAGAAGAACAAAGAAAAGGAGAAATGGAAAAATATGTAAGAAAACATAACTTTCTGGTTATGGTGAACTGCTGCCTCTCTGCCCTAGCAGGAATTTAACCCACTGTAAACTGGCTTCTGTTTCTTCCTGTAGCTGCATTTTATTGATGCTTCCCTGGCGGGCATCCCACTGCTCTGTAATTGTTGGGAGAGAGGACGACAGAATGATGCTGCTTTGGGGATTTGAGTTTTATTACTTGGTGGCTGTTAAAGTAGGGCAGGCGTTTATTTATTATTTTTAATTACATGAAACCATGGTGGGCAATAGCTTTCTTCTGAGCCTGGAGCCTCTGATTTAGGACACTAAGAAACACCCTGAAATAATGAACAGGCCAAAATTAAGAGGAACGTGTAAGAGGGAAACAGAACAGTAGGGAAGATCGGAGCCAGTTTACTAACAGGCAGCTCAGAGGGAAACAGACTGGCTCCAAGCAGATGGGGGAAGGGCCCAACGAGGTATTTCTGTCCTAGTGTTTGGAGATGCGGATTACTCTGGGGTAAAATCCTGGCCCCATTGAAGTCCATGGGAGTTTTGCCATTGACCCTGTGTATTTAAGGTACATCAATATTGCTGGCTATGTGCTCTGGCTAGTGAGGTTAAATGGCAAGTATGGTCTGGGTTACAGTTCCTTTGTTATTGTTACTTCCAGCCACCTTTGTTGCTTCCCTCCCCAGGGAAATGGTGACATGTCTCTGAAGTGGATGTTATGGGCCAAGCTTTCAGAAATCCAAGTTTCAAGCCGGGGTTCAAATCTGAGCGCTCGCACCTCTGATTACTCTCTTTGTGTCCACAGTCAGGTGCCGCAGGTGGAGGCACATGTGCTCGTACTCACCCCGGCAATTTAACAGCGGCACAAATTGTGTCCAGAAATGGGAGGCACCTCCCTGCTGGTAACATGTCCCTGCGTGGGACCATGCTAACCAAAACTTCAGGAATCCCTGCCTGCATCCCAAAAATTTATCAGTCTCCTACAGATGGTGTCCTCTGGACATCTAAATCTTCCTTTCCTTACTTCCTCCAAATGGATTCTTCCTCCCTGTTCCCAATCCTGGCAGCATCTTCCTCTCAATTCACTTTCTCCCTAACCCTGCTACATGAGCTCCTTGATCATCTCCTTCAAGGTCCTCCTGTCCGAAGACAGACAGTTTTGCATTGTTGTCTCGAGCTCCCAAGGATGCTATCTTCATCCCCCCTGAGTCAGATAGTGTCCAGAGATGATACCTCCAAGTCAAAGCTGAACCACATTAGAAAGTTACTTTGGAAGAAGTTCACGCTGCCACTTCCCATGCTATAGAAGACTTCAGGCGCCAGAGCTGTCAATCCAAGATCATTCATCAGTACTATAGATTCCGAAAAGAAAAGAACCCACCCACTCGCAGTAATGGTGGGCATGTCTGATGCCCCTCTCTGAGAATAGCTTCTGCTGAGACCTTCAGAGCCCAGTAGTTAGCATCTAAAATCAGCAGGGAACTGCATTTTGCATACTGTGCCTTTACCCACAGGGATAGTCACTGAGAATATGATCTATGATGGCTCAGGTTGTCTGCCATGGGCTTATAAACTGTTGCAGACAGTTATGGGGCAGATGCCATTAAAGTCTGCAGTCTGTTCTAAACCTTTGTCCCTGGAATGGAAATGAAATGAAATGAAATTCCAGCAAGTCAGACTGGATGGGAAGGAGTGGGTGTGAGAGGGAGTTACAGAGTTACTCAGTGATTTCAGAGCCATAAAACTCAGCATAGAGGGAAAGATTATGGGTCTGAATGATGGAAAATCATTTTTTAACTATTGAGGAAATAGGGTGACCAGGTGTCCAGTTTTCGATCGAAACACCCTATCAAAAAGGGATCCCGGCTGCTCTGGTCCGCACCGCCAACCAGGCCATTAAAAGTCCAGTCAGCGGTACTGCGGGGCTAAGGCAGGCTAGTCCCTCCCTGTCCTGGGGCACCTCACTGCGCCCTGGAAGCAGCCAGCAGGTCCGGCTCCTAGACGTGGGGGCCACAGGGCTCCGCGCACTGCCCGACCACCGGCTCCGCACTCCCATTGGCCAGGAGCCAGCCAATGGAATGTGTGTGGGGGGGTCTGAGGGTGAGCGCAGTGCATGGAGCCTCTTGAACCCCCACCAGCAGGTGCCGGACCTGCTGGCCACTTCTAGGGCGCGGCAGGGAGCCAGGACAGGCAGGCAGCCTGCCTTAGCCCCACTGTGTCACTGACTGGGAGCCACCCGAGGTAAGCCTGAGCCCCAACCCCGAGCCCCAACTCCCTTCCCCCCAAACCAGAGCCCCCTCCTGCAACCCAAACCCCTCATCCCAGCCCCACCCCAGAGCCTGCACCCCCAGCCCAGAGCCCATACTCCCTCCTGCACTCCAACCCCCAGCCCTGACTCCTCCCAAACCAAGTGCCTCCTCCTGCACCCCAGAGCCCGCACTCCCAGCCCAAAGCCCTCACCCGCCCTTCACCCCAACACCCTGCCCCAGCCCAAACCAGCCTCCCACACCCTAAACCCCTCATTGCCAGCCCCACTCCAGAGCCCTCATTCCCTCCTGCACCCCAACCCCCTGTGTCAACCCACAGGCCCCTCCTGCATTCTGAATTCCTTAGCCCAACCCCCCCAGCCTGGAGCTCCCTCCTGCACTCTAAACCACTTATCCCTAGCCCTTCCCCAAAGCCAGCACCCCCAGCCCACAGCCTCCTTCCTCCCACACCCCAACCCCCTGCCTCAACCCACAGTCCCCTCCCACATTCCGAGTCCCTCGGCTCCATCCCCCAGCCTGGAGCTCCCTCCTGCACCCCAAACCCCTCATCCCCAGCCCCTCCTAGAGACCACACCCCCAGCCCAGAGCCCTCACCCCTTCTGCACCCCAACCCCCTGCCCCAGCCCATAGCCCCCTCCTGCATGCTGAACCCCTCATTTCTGGCCCTACTCCAGAGCCCGTAACCTGATTTAGAGCCCTCACCCCATCCCGCACAACACCCCCGTGCCCCAGCCCAGTGAAAGTGAGTGAAGGTGGGGGAGAGTGATCCACCAAGGGAGGGGGAATGTAGTGAGCAGGGGTGGGGCCTCAGGGAAGGGGCGCAGCTAGGGTGTTCGGTTTTCTGTGATTAGAATGTTGGCAACCCTAGGAGGAAGTAACAATTTATACTTCAGCTCCTATGTCTTGATAATTACCGTACATATGTATGCAGTACTGTATATAGGAATACAATATGTGTACATATGTATATATAGCAGGGTTTCTCAAACAGGGGTCGCCGCTTGTGTAGGGAAAGCCCCTGGCAGGCCGGGCAGGTGTGTTTACCTGCCTCGTCCGCAGGTCCGGCCAATCGCGGCTCCCACTGGCCGCGGATCGCTGCTCCGGGCCAATGGGAGCGGATTGCTGCTCCGGGCCAATGAGAGCTGCTGTAAGCGGCGTGGGCCAAGAGACTTATTGGCCGCCACTTCCAACAGCTCCCATTGGCCTGGAGCAGTGATCCGCGGCCAGTGGGAGCCGTGATCGGCTAGACCTGCAGACGGGACAGGTAAACACACCTGCCCAGCCCGCCAGGGGCTTTCCTACACAAGTGGCAACCTCTGTTTGATAAACCCTGATATATAGTAGGTGTACATGTACATGGGTACAGTTAGAGTATGTTCTGTATCTGTATGCAGAACCTATAAATAAATTGTAAGGGGCTTGTGTGGATGTACCCTTGTCCCTAAACCAAATCCTGCCCAGATTACACCCCCATTGAAATATAGGAGTCAGATCTCATTTGTGCGTGTTTTTGCAAATTACGCAAAAGGAGTTATTCCAGATTTAAGCCATCATGGGCTATAATTAGAATTTGGCCCTCTGGGTTTGCGTTTAATGTACATCAGGGAAAATTGGGCCCTCTCTGTATATGTCGCTGTACAGTAGACACAGTGGATAGAGAGCTTTTTATTTAATGTATATATATCACACATGTGGTCCATGATATCAATTGCCTCATTTCATGCAAGGATGGAATAAAGAGCATTTGTTGTGCATCATTTACTCCTTACCTGCACTAACCCATTTCCACTGCAACTTTGTGAGCATCTTCCAAACAGCTGCAATTTAGAGAGAGAGAGGGAGAGGAAAGATAATACATAAACATTTGCTTTCCCCCAAATTAAGATCAAGTAAAAATTATACTGATATGAATTCCAGGGCTAGCAGACCAATGACAAATTTAAACTTGCTTTCAGGACTAGAAACATTTATGACATCATACTGGAGAGCACTGAATCTCAGCTTTTCAGTGGTATTTAGCTGTCATCATAGAATCATAGAATATCAGGATTGGAAGGGAACTCAGGAGGTCATCTAGTCCAACTCCCTGCTCAAAGCAGGACCAATCCCCAACTAAATCATCCCAGCCAGGGCTTTGTCAAGCCTGTTCTTAAAAACTGCAAAGGAAGGAGATTCCACCAACTCCCTAGTGCTTCACCACCCTCCTAGTGAAAACATTTTTCCTAATATCCAACCTAAACCTCCCCCACTGCAACTTGAGACCATTACTCCTTGTTCTGTCATCATCTCTACCTCTGATAAGTTATAAGATTTCAGATCCTGAAATCACAGGCCCTAATCTATAGAAATACTAATTTAAACATTTTTAGATGTTTTGAAGAAGTTTTGTTCTAATTTGTAACATCAGGGACCATGTGTGGTAACTCAGATGCTGTAGCTGCATTCAAATACCGTGGTGATAGACAGACCAATGAGACAGACACACTCAAGTGGGATGTAACTTCTCCACTCATGGCTAAAGCATACATCCCAAGCTCATGTCAATGCAATTTTACACCACCACATGCCATCATGTATTTTCTCTCTCCCTCCTGTCCCTCCCACCAAGAACCAGCTGGTGTAAATTATTATAGCTTTCATTGAAGTCAGTGAAGCTATGCCTATTTACACCAGCTAAGGATCTGGCTCCATATCGCTTTAGATTTTCAAATGTCTCATTACCTATGCCTGCCAGAACTGAATCTGTTTGAACATGGAAAACACCTTCCCTGTGCTCAGAAATCAGATAAAGGTGTGAACAGGGAGTTTACTGTTACTGAATGCGTGTGCCCAAAGATAGGTATGCTCACAACTATTGCACGCAAAGCCAAGGAATCTCATTGGAAAATGAGTGTCAAAATATGGCCCAATCTTCCGGTTTGTCATATAACAAACCTCAAATATTTCTTCTTACTGTAAGCGTTTTTGGACATACACGTTGATTATCCAAATAAAATTGACCCAGGACATGTTTTTGCCTTCATCCTGTCACTCCCAATCACATTTGTGTCTCTACGAGTTTGTTGCTTGCCACTGCACACAGAGAAATGGACCAAATGTGACCAGGAGCAGAACAGAATGTCAGCAGTTAATGAAATCAGCTAGCCCTGTCCCTGACCTTTCCCAGGAAATCATCCTGTCCCATTCCCAGAGGTTGCTCTGCCTTGTATCTTGGGGAATGATGTGTTAATGGAATTGTTGGGAGATTTTATTTCTGCTTAACTAATGTAGTTGTTACAGTGTAGAAGCAAATCTTGGCACTGAAAACATCTTTAAGTGTCTCGAAAGTAGCCCAAAATGTGACAACCTATTTATGAGCTTAAAAAATAAACCAAAATCTGTAACTGTACCTTAGCGCTATCCATTGGAAAACAGTGGAATTGGCAATGGAAACTGCATCTCTGCATTGTGAAACAGCAGACAAAACTGGAGAGGCAGGCGAACCAATATGGTGAGATCATAAGTGAGCAAGAAAGGTCGAGTGCAAAGAACTTCAGGGAATCGCGAAATCAGTCCTAGAATTCACCAGCTCTGACGATTTGTGAGGTACACAAATGGAGACTAGGCTCTGACCCACCACTCTCATTTTCACTTCCAATCTAAGCACAAAAGGAAACATCCTTCTGTTAGATTGGTCCACTCTGGAATATTGCTCATCCCCCATGAAATTCACCGAGTGAAAGGCCCCCCAAACTGCTACAGTCCTCCTCCCCTCCCCCCACTCCCATTGGGGCTGTGCCTGGGAGCTGCCAGCCAGGTAGCCTCTCGGAGGTGCCTACACACCCATGCAGCCATAGGAAAGCTCTCTGTCCAAGCTCCACACAGTCGATCATGGAGGGCAGTTACACAGAGTGGGAATGGACCTCGGGATCTGTGTTTATGCAACTTCCCTGGCCTCAAACACCATATGCACATGGCAAGAAGGGACTGAGGCCAGTATTCCAGCCCATAAATAGGAATAACTGGCTTGCTGGCTGTATAAGGGGGTGGACTCCACTTCCCTCATCCTCCCATACTTCTCCCACAGAGTCCAGTTACTTGGGGCTTGTCTTCACTATGGGCTAAATGGGCACCACTGCCATCAATGCAGCAGGCATCGATTTAGTAGGTCTGGTGAAGACATGATAAGTTGATGGGGTAGTGCTCTCCTATCAACTTAGTTAATCCACCTCAATGAGAGGCAGAAGCTATGTCGATGGGCGACTATCTCCCGTTGACATAGCATGCTGTAGACACCGTGTTAAGTTGATGTTATGTTGACTTCAGTTATGTAACTTAACTAATAAATAAATAAATGGAGATATACCTATCTCATAGAACTGGAATAGACCTTGAAAGGTCATTAAGTCCAGCCCCCTGCCTTCACTAGCAGGACCAAGTACTGATTTCGCCCCAGATCCCTAAATGGCCCCCTCAGGGATTGAACTCACAACCCTGGGTTTAGCAGGCCAATGCTCAAACTAGCCTAACTTAAATAAAATTAAACCACTACTGTGGACAAGGCCTTGGTCTTTATGTAGGAGAAGGGACTTTCATGACCTATGTGCGGAACTAATGGAGCTCAGCAGCGAAATTAACTCAAGACTACCAAACTTTCTTGTCAGCTGATACTTTCTCTACTGCTGAAATAATTCTGACACTACAACAGTTATTACAGGGAGTAAATCAGCACAGCATGTCACTTCTCACTGCCTGTGATGGGCCCTCAGACGGGTCACTAAATGTGCAACTGCTCAGGTTCACACCTGCAGGTCAGTTCCATTCTCAAAAAAGGTAGCACGAGTTTTGCAGGTGCAAAATGAACCCACGAGACTAAAAAGATTCTGTCCTCAGTCCCTATTAATTTGCCAGTCATGAACCTGTGCGGATCATAAATAATAAATAAGTTATTTAGTGGTTTAAAGATGAAAAAAGGAATAGGACCTGAGACTATGCCTATCATAGCATTCCAGAATGGTGCTGGCTCTCTCTCTTAAATAGTGTATGTATTACTTTTTAAAGGCTATATAGCCCTCTTTGTTACCTACTGATTGGAAAATGGCGACAATTATCCCTGAACATAAAGGAAATCATGAGCTGTGAAATTACTGAGCGCACAACTTGCGGCTAAACAGCTCAATCTAGGGCACAAGACAACACTCTTTTAATCAGCGCAGTTTGCAGTTAGATTGAAAATATATGTTTGATGCACTGAGACCAGTTTCCGGAGATGCTGGTCAGGGTACCCATGCCCACGTTCTCAGCATCTCGCAAGAGGTGCCAAAGGCCCAGATCTTCTAAGGTATTTGGTGCCTAACTCCCATGGAAGTTAGGGGCCTAAATACCTTTGAGTCTCTGCTAAGCATGTTGGCAATGATCTGATGGGGACATCTGCACATCAGCAAATAAGAGTTTTGAATTCTTTATCTGCTGAGCTAATGAGAGCATGATGCTATAAGGTGCCAAACAGCTCACAAGATCAGGCTCCTTTGCTCCAAGTTAAGCCAATTTTCAATTGTTAAATGGCCAGGTTCAAGATTCATAGCCAGGTTACAGTTGAGGAAGGTCCGTCTATTTCCTCATTTACATTATAGACCTCCCTATTGGGGCAGAATTCACAGAGCCCACATGAGGTCTATGCAGCTTTAGGGTTGGATTTAGGTACCTACCTATTGGCAGCATGTCTGATAGCAAATGATCCTATGAGGCACAAACACAGTCACTCCCATCTCCAGTGTTTGTACCATTGTTTGAGCTACTCAAGGGCAGTTAGCACTCGGGATGCTACTTCATCTGAAGTTCTGATCATAGGGTTAAAATGGGATTCCATGAGAGTAAACACCAGGAGAGCCACATGTCTAGCCCAGTTTCCTTTCATTGGTCACTGGGTCGTGATTGTCAGGTGCTGAAAATGGCATTTACCCATGTTGAGACCAGACCAACTCCTCATCCCACCCTAAAATTTGACTCTCAGCATTCGAGAGAGTAATGGTCTGGTTCTCAGCCTAGCCTTTATCCGGCTTCTGTTTTTACTCCCACCTATTTATACATGTCAATGATCTTGACTGCACCTGCAAATCAGGTATGTAAATATCAAAACATCAATTGTACCTGCAAATAATGAGGTGCAAAATTGTGCTCATAAATATTTCCACCACCAAAATGGGAGGGTTTCCAAATCTGCCCTTCCATCTCTAATAACCAAAATGGCACTGAGAGGCATTCATCACTGAAAACAATATTTCGACTTTTAGCACAGGCCACTTAAAACACCAATTTACTCATCAGACAATTCTAAGATAGGCATAAGTCTTTACAAATGTGTTGTCTTTGTCATTAGAAAAGGCATCCTCGTCCTTCCAACTGACTGTGGTAGGGCGGATCCATAAGTGTTTTAGACAGGGATTATCCAAAAATACACAATTCTGATTCTGAGAATGAGTCATATAGGCGCTGCAATGTCACAGGGATGAGAATGGTATGATGGATCGATGTATGAGAACAAAAGAAAGAAAGAAAGAAAGAAAGAAAGAAAGAAAGAAAGAACTGACTTGGCAAACACTATGGAAACAGTATAGTTTATTGGTTAAAACATCAGACCACCTGCATTCTAGTGCTCATTCTGCCTTTGACTCACTGCATACAGGGCAAGTCAAAGTTTTACAAAGACTTCTCTTGGGATGGGCTAGTGTAACAATAATATTAGCTACCAAGGAGAGAGAACATTGTCTCTTTACAGAGAATAATGACGATGTATGTTTATGTAGTGCCTGACTCCAGACCTTGGCTCCACGGATTACACAGATTATTTCCCTTGAATGGAAATGGCTGTGGAATCTCCATCACTGGACATTTTCAATTTTTAAGAGCAGCTTAGACCTGTCAGGGATGGTCTAGTTAATAGTCCTACAATGAGTGCCAGGGACTGAACAGATGACCTCTCGAGATCCCTTCAAGTCCTACGATTCTGTGATTCTATGTAACCTTCCGTCTCAGAGAGCAGAATCTGAAACCCCAGTGGGCGCTGCCCCACTGACTGCAATCTGTTTCCCTAACCTTCCCTGAACCACAAACCCCATGGCGCCTCCTGCCCCCCCCAAACAGAGGAGTGCTCAAGGAACCCCCAAGACAGACGCTGGATCTCCTGTGTGACAGCACAGAGTGTTGTTGTGGAGACACAAGAGGATGTTGGGAGCACAGATGAATGAACCTCTACCGGAATATTTTTTTATTTTATCCAGCCTGGTTCACCTCTCCCTACTTCAAGCGATATTGTTAGTGAACAGCATAGTCACTACTTTCTTTGTGGATGTGTTAATAAGCAGCACAGCGGGTACGCACTTGATACATTTGACAGCAGCTGTGTTTTACCTGGATGATCCTGGTACATTCAGCAGCTGCATTTTCCTTGCTGTTCCATGGATGTTAGCATGCTGAGATATCTGTCTTGAGCAAAGCAGTCACTGTCTCTGAAGTGCTTTGAAAGTCCTCTGCGCTTCTTAGGTGTTTTCCCCTGCCTTGTGAAAAACAGCTGCAGTGTGGAGAGAATGTTATTGAGTCTCCAGGGTGTACTAAAGGCAAGAAATGTAATGTTTACACCTCTGAGGTGCATATGCACACATTCTCTCTCTCTTTCTCTGGCCAAGCAAATCACCACATCTTCATCGAAATTCAGGCATAAGCAAAACAGCACCAGTTTGGTTCTGATGACCATGGCCGGTATCCCAGCAGGAGAAGCAGCGTCCTTTTAGCTGCTACTGCCCCTTACTCATCCTCCCACGGGGAGTAAATCGGAGCAGCTCTAGTGATGTCAAAGGAACTAGGCTAGTTTACACCAGCCGGGAACCTAGCCCAACGTGCCTGGCTTATTCCTCCGGGGATATCTTGATACATGAAGAATACAGGAAGGAAGTGCCCAGATCCCACTGGAATTCAAAAGGAGTTGGGTATCTAACTCCCTTAGGCTCCTTGGAAAAATACCAACCTGTATCCATATGATTCCATTGTGACAGACTGACAAATCCTATTGCTTTCCTGTTTCACAAGCCTCATGCTTATTTACTCTCTCAATGAGCCCAGCAGGGAGGACTTAGTAACGCAGAAACATGAGGAATTAGATGGTAGGGAGAGATGCTGAAGCATATGAGTGCAGGAGTGTAACCAAGGCAACAGGCAACGAGATCCTGGACTCTTTCCTCTATTTCCCTTCGCTCACACTAGGGCTCGTCTATAACTGAAATGCTACAGAGGTGCTGCTGTAGCACCTCAGTGTGGACACTATGTACGCCGACAGGAGGCGCTCTCCCATCGGTGTAGTTAAACCATCTCCCTGAGAGGTGGTAGCTAGGTTGATGGAAGAATTCTTTGTGACCTAGTGTTGTCTACATACGGACTTAGGTAGGCTTAACTTCATCCCTTGGGGTATGGATCAAGCTAGTGTAGACCAGCCCTAGAACTAACTTAGTCCACAAACTCTTGCTGGAACTAGGATATTTTGAAAGGAGGTTTTCAGATAAGCATCCAGAAGTTCAGGTGTTCCTCCAACCTCTGCTGTCTAGAAGAAGGGCTGGAAATCTTAGGACAGACAGAGCTGGATAAAGGTAACCTGGGTCACTCCTGACACCACAACACAGGACTCCCTGAGGTCCTGTCCCAGAGATGCAATGTTTTGGGGCCCTCTTTTCTCCCCCAAGGATTAGCAACTGGGACATCCCAATACTTTGCCTTGCAGCTGGAGTAAATCTGCTTGGGTAGGAGGGATGGGCCAGCAGGACTTTTCTTCCCCTGTCACACACAGAGTTCTTTGTTACAGTCCTATTGGCAGGGCCTCTCAAAGTAGTGAGCAGGTCACACCTCAGTGTTGTTGTGTCAGGCTGCCCGCAGACTCAGACAGACATCATTGCATCAGATACACTCAGGTTACATTTTCAAGCTTTTATTCACAACAAGGAGGGCTAGAAACTTACTGTTTTAAGTGGAGCTAGAATTCTGATGAAATCCTATGACTCCAGACGCAGGGGCCTTAGACACAGGGCTATAAATGTTATGCCTTAACTCCAGGACCGGCACTAGTATTTTTAGCGCCCTAGGCGCATGGCCATTTCACCGCCCCTCGCGCTGGTCCCGCGGCTCCGGTGGACCTGCCGCAGTCGTGCCTGCGGGAGGTCCACCAGAGCCGCAGGAGCAGCGGACCATCTGCAGAAATGCCTGCGGCAGCTCCACTGGAGCCACAGGACCAGCGGACCCTCCGCAGGCACGACTGCGGCGGTCAACCGGAGCTGCCTGCTGCCCCCCCCCCCGGCAAAATGCTGCCCCCCAATAATCCTGGCACCCTAGGCGATTGCCTAGGCCGCCTAAATGGAAGCGCCAGCCCTGCTTAACTCAGCCCTGAAAATAGACTAGCGTCCATCCAAGATAGGTACCACTGAGGACAGGGAGTATTTCTGATCATGGTTCGAACCAGTAATTGCTGAGCCATGTTGCAAAGAAAACAAGTTAACCATGCTTTGAACTTCTAAAAGAATTGGGCTGGTTCTGAATGTGGGATGAATGCTCGGATTGGCTCCCACTTTACCCTGCCTCATACTCCAGCTAAAGCACTTATGTTTTCCATAGTGCAGGTGTAGAAGTGCACATTCGCTTTTCCATACAGGCCACACCCCAACCTGCACATGTTACTCAGACAATGCTCGGGCACCAGTCGGGTGAGCACAAAGTGCATGGATGCTTTGGCATGAACACTTATGCAGTGAGTCCTCACTGGAGTGCACTGGCTGGGATGAAGGCTGGGGTGTTTGTGCTGCAAGTACATGCCACAGCAGACAAGCATCCTGTCCAGTGCATTCAGCTCCTCAGCCTCCCTCCTCCCAAGTAGAGATCACCCTCCCAACTCTGACCTACCTGCCTAGTATAGGCAGATAGCCACATTCATTCTTCTTCCCCTGTGCAGACATTGCGCGTGTGTGTGTGTGTGTGTGTGTGTGTGTGTGTGTGTGTGTGTGTGTGTGTGTGTGTGTGTGTGTGTGTGTGTGTGTGTGAGAGAGAGAGAGAGAGAGAGAGAAAGAGAGGAGTGTTGTCTCTGGGGCAACTGACTTCATGCTATGTAGAAACTAAGCAGATGGGCTGTCTGGTATGGAAAACTGCCTGCCTAGTGTTACCCATGACGCGGGGAGGAAAGAAGTGTTTAGAAGTGGGTCTTGTCTTTGAGGAGCTGTAGCTTCCAGCAGACGCTGCCAGAGAAAGCGAAGAGGAGGATTATCAGAGAAAAGGTCAATATCATTTATAAAGGTATCAGGAGCAGATGTAATGAGGATGCTGGAGCAGAACTGCATGTCCTCAATAATAAGCATTATACGTATTAACATAGCAGGGACAAAGGCTGAGGAAGGAAATTGAAATTGATCCATGTTAAGGCTAAACATGACAAAGGGCGGCTGTGCAGTAAAGTGCAGGCCTGGAGAGAGATGCCGGAGCCACCAGGAGCAGCTTGGGAGAAGGTACATAATCTCTTAGGCAGAAGAGTAGGGAGGTCTGCACAGAGCAGCGGACGCAAAGGGGGAGACTAAACACAAAGCCAGTGGAAAACTAGCTTGAGCTCCTAAGAGGGGGTTACTCAGAGCGAGCCCTAGAAGGGAGGGGCTGTGCAGGAGGAGGCTGTTGCACCAGCTGGGGAGAACCTGAGATGAGAAGAGAGGCTAGATAAGCAGACGGCGCAACCTACATATTTCTTTCCCAAACCAGACTGTGCTGACCCAGATCCTTCTGATCTGGGAAAAGTCAACCCACCAGCAAATGCTGAACCTGATTCAGAGCTCACTTGCACCCATTTTACACTGGGGTAACTCCAATGACTTTAATTAGCCTCACCTCTGACTTACACCCATGTAAGTGAGGGCAGAATCAGTTCCTCATAGCTCATATGCAGAGAGAGTGAAAAGACTGGGATTCTTTACCTGTCAGGAGATGAGTCAGAGGCATCATGATAGAAGTATATAGAATAATGAAGAGGACAGAGCAGGCAGATTGGGAACTTCTGCTCTCTCTGTCTCACAAGAACAATGGGACCTTCAGTGAAACTGAAAAGTGGCAAATTCGAAACCGATGAAAGGAGATTCTTTTCCACGCTATGCATAATTAGCCTGTGGAACTCGCTGCCACATGATGACGCTGAGGCAAATAACTCAACGAGATGGTTATTTGGTTAGCACGAAAACCCAGAGTTACAACAGCGAATGCAGACAAACAGTTCTGGAGAGGATAAGAAGTCACATTTCAGGATTTAACCCAGTCTAACTGGTAGGGATTAGGAGGAGCCCTTCATGGGGGTAGATTATCCCACAACTGCCTGCCTATTATGGAGTTCTTAAACCTTCATATGAAGCAACTGGTGCTGGTCACTATCAGAGCCAAGAACTGGGCTTTATGGAGCCCAGGTCTGATCCAATCTGGCAGGTCCTGTGTTCCTATGCTCCAGAATCGGCCCACTGTGACAGATGATTGGTTACATTCACACTTGTAAAACACAGCTCTAGACTATGATGAAGCTAAAGGGTTGGGATTTTTAACTACATAAAATGTTTCATTTGAAGTCATTGGGCAGCATGAACAGATTAATTACAATAGTGATAGTAACAATGCTAATTAATCAGAGCTTTCCGTCTTCTTGTCTCTACAGTGGCTACGACTTTGACTATGACTACTACAGAGATGACTTCTACGACAGGTGAGCGGAGGAGCGATACAGCAGCAGTGCTGTATTCTGTATATGCTTCTCCATGAGCCACAGCCCAAAACGCTGTGCAGAGCAGAATAAAGAACAGTACAGCTGATGGAGAGAGACTTTGCAAAGGCAAGGCAGTGGAAGAAAAGAGGAGTTTTCAGATGAGGTCTGGAACCCGCTGGGGAGGTACAGGAGACAGGAAGTGCCACCAAGTGGGGTGAGACTGAGAGGTGGCCATGCTAGATAAGTAGAAGGAGCAGGGAAGAGGTGAGAGAAGGAGCCACCTCCATGTTTCCTTCCCGAAGCAGACTGAGCTAGATGGTTCTGATCTGGGTCAAGTCAAGCCATCCCTGGGAAAGGTAGGGGATGATATGTGGATAAATACCACACAAGAGGGGCATTGGATGGGAAGGTGGACAGGGGTGACTATCACACTCCACTCTGGAAATCAGTGAAGGAGGGACAAACAGACCAAAATATGTTCCTGTCTCAAGTCTGTAGCTTTTAATGTGCTGCTGTGCTCAGGCAGGGACTGCTGCTCGGCCATAAGTGCCTCCACGACTTCCACTGACTTTATTCATGCCCCCAGGTCCTCACAGGTTCAGTCCCTCTGTGTCTTGGGGTGCAAAGCGGCTCAGCAGACAGGTGCGAGGGTGTGTTTTTCTACATGGCAACCCTGGGGTAATGTCCCCCCTGTGCAGAGACAGCACAAGGCCTAGAAACCACTTAGGAACCCTTCCGCAGCAATGTAAACAAAGCCGAGCTGAGACTAGGCCTTCGGTTTTTTGGGTCCCTCTGTTACTCTCTGTGATTTCCAGAAAGGTGTGTAACGTTCACCATCAGCGGCACCTAGGCCTTGTGCTGGCTGTCTGCACAGGCAGGGAGGGAGTCTCACCCTCAGCCATGGAGCTGAACCCCCTCTCGGGAATAAAGATTCTGGGACCAGAAATGAACAAACACTTTTGCCCACCACCACACAGAGCAGGGCAGACTCCAGCTTGCTCTGCTGAAGCTGCATTGGTTCTGCAGGGAGACCAAGGAGCAAACACCTGTTTATGTCAGTAAAGGAAGCAGCTAGGACTCCTAAACAGATCCGTTGAGTTTCTACATAGTGGGCTCTGTGGCTATGCCTGGGCTGCCATCCAGCCTTCCTCTCCTTCCTCAGCTGCCTGCCTTCCCCTTCCCCCTTGCACTGCCTCTCAGGTTGCTATTCCCCCACCGGGCCTTGGGGATTCCCGTTATCCCTTGGCCTGCTCAGCGCTGCTGAAGCTAGTGGCTACTCATGTTGAAAAGATGCCATTTGGCCGGACGGGAATGGTTTGGAGGCAGAGAGGAGGGAACAGGGCATCCACCTGTCTGGATGTAGCCTTGATAAATGTCATGGCATCCCCTCTGCTCGTGTCAAATCTCACAATGGCAGAGGCCAGGCCGTGCCATGAACAATCTCAAAGGTCACTTGCCCACTCCATCCTGCCAGCTCCCTGCAACACAGAGTATAAACAGGAATGGCTGGGAGGTTGAGGGGAGGTGAGAGGAACTGCAATGGAAGGAGAAGGGAAAGAATGGAAGGGGGGAGAGGAACCAAAAATCCTTCCCCTGTAAGTGCACCTCAGCCCTTACAGGGTCCTAACCCCCTCAATTATTTCTGAGATCAAAAACCTTCAGGGGCAGGTTAACAAAACACAGTAAACAACAGACCACTGCAGTTAGTGAGAGTGATCTCAGCATGCAGAGAAACTGCCAGCATAAGGGCTGAACCGTGGACAGTCAAACTGTATGCCGGAGTCCTGGCTCCTTTCTGTCACTGAGCAGGGTGTTTGCAGTGGTGGTGCAGCCGTGTTCGTCCCAGGGTACTAGAGAGACGAGGCGCATGAGGTAATACCTTCTATTGGACCAGCTTCTGTGGGTGAGAGAGAGACAAGAAGAGCTCTGTGTAAGCTCGAAAGCTTGTCTCCCTCTCACCAACACAAGTCTGTCTAATAAAAGATATCACCTCCCTCACCTTCTCTCACTACTCATGGTGTCATGCAGCGGCTGTTCGTTTGTGTGTAGCGGCAGCAACCTCTAGTGGCATGATTCTGTACCATTCCCCTTTGTGGCTCTTGCTAGCCTCTCTCTCAAGTCCCGTTTCATGCTGAAAGTGTGGCTTTTACTCCACTGTTTGCTGACTGTAACTTGTTTTGACACACAGACTTTTTGAGTATCGAGGCCGGGTCTCTCCTGTCCCCAGGGTGGTTCCTGTGAAGCGTCCCCGGGTGACCATCCCCTTAGTCCGACGTGTAAAAGCAACGCTCCCTGTCAAACTTTTCGCCAGATCGGCTGCCATTGCAAACAGCTCTGCCAAATTAAAATGTGAGTATTATGTACAAATACAAGGGACAAGGTACAGACATCCCATCAAATCACCTGTATGTCCTGATCACTGACTGCACTAAAACAGGCACAGTAGATTATAAAACGCTGCCCCGCTGAGAAACTCCAAGCGTTTCCCAAACTCTGATCAATTAAGCCTCACAGCCCCCTTATGAGACAGATGAATGTTATTATCTCCATGCTATAGATGGGGAAACTGAGGCATGGTGCTGGAAAGCAACTTGCCTCAGTTTCCCCATCTGTAATATGGGGATAATGACACCAGCCTACTTTGTAAGGAGCTACAAGATCTCTGGATGAAATGCAGTGTGTGTCCAGGCAAGCCCTTATTCACACTTGGCTATTTTGCATACCCCATCACTCACACTCATAAAGTCAGTCTCACCCCGCCTCTCAACCCAGACTCATTGGCACAGATCTGTAATGAGGCCTCAATATTCTAAGACCTTTACTTAATATAACATGCAACATATACTGTGAAGTCTTCTAAATAATTCATGTTCCGCTGCTTTGCCAAACAAACCAAGGACGAATACCCAGGGATGCGCTGACCTTCCTTTCTTTTAAATCCTGTTGTTTCAATTTCACTCACCGATATACAGTCAGTAGTTGATAAGAGGCAAATTAAGAGAAGCTAGCAAGGTTCTGTGTTATACAAAGGGTGAAATCCTGGGAGTCAGTGGTTCCCATTGACTTCAGTGGGACCAGGATTTCACTCAAAGGATTACAAGGAGCTATGGTAAATGTATACATGCTGAAATGACCATGCACCTGGAGTCTGTGGGTAAGTCCAAGATACCATGATTCCCCATCCCAGTTAGGAATAGCACAGCCACCTGCTGACAAGTTTGAGTGAAATAAATCAAAATTGGGGGGCAGACTTTGCTACAAGTTAGGTAAGGTACAAAATGTGACCCTCCAGATATCTGCTCCAGGGGCACCAGCATGTGGGTCCTGGGCCTCTCCCTGCCCTAATCGAGTCATAATCAGCCCAAGCCTTCTCACTGGTCTCCAAAGGGAAGGGGTGAAGATGCAGGCTGGATTTCAACGGCTCCGCCTAAAATAGATGTACTAAATGTGCAACTGCATCTGTTACATCTTCCAGATTTGCTGGCAGTGCATTTGTGTATGCCATTTGGGTAGCTGTGCATCTTTCCCGTTGGGGTGCACAGCTGCCCAGTTGCTCACACATATGCCCATTGGCACATGCCATTGCAGAGTCTGCGTATATAGATCCAACATCCAAAGTCAGTTTGGAACTTTGTAATTGTCCCGGAATGTGGACTTGCAGGTCTGTGCTGGGAACATCAGCAGGCTCCTATGAGTTCTGGTATGGACAGCAGCAGCCCTGCTCCCAGACTCTGCTGGCCCAAGTGATCAAAGCTCTGTGTGCAGGAATGGAACACAGTAATTTGTTCCGAGAAAGGAAAGTTACTGTGCTGCTGGCTAATGGCGGGGTATGGGGAGTGTAACATGGAGACTGAGGAGAGTGCTGCTAGCCAGGAACTGTTTGAGGCTTACAACAGTGGTTCCCAGCCCATGCTGGCTTCATACCAGTTCCACTCAGGCCACAGCTTAACCTCCTGTTGGTACCACATCGCCCAAGGGCATGGTCAGTAACTTACAGCAGGCAGTGAAGCATGTCAGGAAGGCAGGCCAGAGGAGGAGGGAGCAGGTTACTGCTGGTACAGCAAAGAAGCAATTATCTTTTCCCAAAAGTCTCAACCTGTCCCACTTGTCAGTAGTCTGTCTTCCTTGAAAAGGGCCCCTGGCATTCCACCTGGCCCCCAGTGAATGGAACAGGCTGGCGGGCAGCCCCAGGATTTCTGTGCAATGAGTTTACATGTGTGCAAAATATTTAGACAGTTACAACAGCCTCCAGCTCTAACTCCTGTTGGGAGTGCATTGCTGGCTGCCCCAGTTACATCCATCTCATTTCCTAGTATGTCCCATTTAAGCAGTCCCCACACCGTCTCTTCAGTGACACAGGACAGTTCCTGAATTGACACCCCAGATTATCCCTGATTGCATTCCCCTCGTCCCAGTCTCTGCGAGATTCCCACATTGTTGCTGTGGCTGCCAAGCTCTGTTAGGGCTGAAGGTTTTGTGACTAATCCTAAATCTTTTTTTGGAAAAAAAAATCACACTCTAATATGTAAAATAACGACGTGGAATAAAGCCTGTCTTTCTCCCTCTCTTCTTTGAAGTGAAATGCAATGAGCTGCAGACAATTAAAACCGAGCTGACACAGATCAAATCCAACATTGATGCTCTTTTGGGCAGATTGGAGCAGATTGCTGAAGAACAGAAATCATCCACAGGTCAGTTAACTGCACATAATGGCACTGAGAGAGGGCAAAGAGCTCAAACGCAGCGCAGCCCATTTCAAAGCCAGTTATTTCGACTTTGCAGGCCATTCTTGGGGAGCTTGAGGCCTGTGTTCTTGTACTGGCTGTTACTTTAAATTATTACCACTTTCCAACATGCTGTGTAGCACCTAGAGCATGCTGGGTACCCTACAGACCAAAATGGAGATGAGGTGCCTGCCCGGAGGAGTTCAAATCCATATTTCTGCTAAATGGTTGAAATTGTCACACACACTGTCTTTATGTGTTTCTGGTGTACATTCAGTTTTGCCTGAAGTTGAAATCCACAACTTTGTGGGATTTATGCTTCAGAACTGAACCATGTTTGAGTGAAGACTCAATCCATGCTCACTCAAAAGTTGTCCTATTTCAAGCAAAAAAGGAAGGAAAAAAAGAAATGGTATGTTTCCCCTGCCCCATCCACAAATCTGGACCCCCTTAAAAATCACAACAAAACGTGGTAAATCTTGATTCTGAAATCCAGCACTGCCAACCCCAAGAGTTTCAGAAAGCATGTCAGGTCCCCAGAAATCATGAGCTTGACTTTTAAATCAGGAAATTTCAAAAATAATGAATTGGGGGGGGGGGGCGGGAGTTCCTAATTTTCAGGTTTCTGAGCCCTGGGGATACACTAGTGTCATGTTTTCAAGCTTTTCTGTGCAACCAAGTGTCATAACCTTAGTCCCAGATTTGGACCTTAGCGTCCAAAATATGGGGGTTAGCATGAAAACCTCCAAGCTTAGCTACCAGCTTGGACCTGGTACTTGCTGCCACCACCCAAAAAAATTAGAGTGTTTTGGGGCACTCTGGTCCCCCTGAAAAAACCTTCCCTGGGGACCCCAAGACCCAAATCCCTTGAGTCTCACAACAAAGGGAAATAATCCTTTTTCCCTTCCCCCCTCCAGGTGCTCCTGGAGAGATACACAGACACAAGCTCTGTGAATCTAAACAGAGGGAGTCCACCCTCTGTAATTCCAATCCTGGAAACAAAAGCACTTTCCTCTTCACCCAGAGGGAATGCAAAATCAGACTAGTAAATCTAACACACACAGATCTCCCCTGATTTCTTCCTCCCACCAATTCCCTGGTGAGTACAGACTCAATTTCCCTGAAGTAAAGAAAAACTCCAACAGGTCTTAAAAGAAAGCTTTATATAAAAAGAAAGAAAAATACATACAAATGGTCTCTCTGTATTAAGGTGACACAATACAGGGCCAATTGCTTAAAAGAATATTGAATAAACAGCCTTATTCAAAAAGAATACAAATCAAAGCACTCCAGCACTTATATTCATGCAAATACCAAAGAAAAGAAACCATATAACTTACTATCTGATCTCTTTGTCCTTACACTTAGAAACAGAAGACTAGAAAGTAGAAACTACTTCTCCAAAGCTCAGAGAAAGCAGGCAGACAGAAAAAAAAGACTCAGACACAAACTTCCCTCCACCCAGAGTTGAAAAAATCCGGTTTCCTGATTGGTCCTCTGGTCAGGTGCTTCAGGTGGAAGAGACATTAACCCTTAGCTATCTGTTTATGACACCAAGATGGCTAGAAACAAACTTTCCACTTTAAAAGAAAACTGAGATGCTTACACATGGCCAAATATTTAGAGACATTTAGGTACCTAAAGATACAGAGAGGTGCCTAAATGCCTTTTAAAGTATGGGCGCTTTTAAAAATCCTGCTATCCGCCATTGCATTGTTAGGTGTCTAAACACCTTTGACAATGTAGCTCATCATCACATGATTCCAGGAGCTGGGGCTTCAAGTATCATGAGACTTGTGATAAAATTGTGAGAATTGGCAATGCTGAGTCATCCTTTCAAATTTCATTGCTAAATGGTCCTATGCCTCCAGTCCCTGCTAACCCTCCCAGTTGGGTTGGCATTTAGGGTTGCCAGTTTTGGTTGTATGTATTCTGGGAGGTTTCATCACATGACATAATCTTTAATTAAAAATTAATCTTTAATTCCTGGAGACTCCAAGGCAATCCTGGAGGGTTGGTAAAGATTTGGATATGCATGCCCAGTAACCTTGACCTGGCTCTCAAGGGTGTCTTGAGCCATATTGCTGGCCAGGTTGGAAAATATTTTCACCGCCACCGCTCCCCAGTGGCTGAGCTGAAAACAGAACCAAAACAAACCACCCAACAAACCCCACAGCTGGCCAATCAGCTGAGAAAAATAACAGTGAAAAAGGCTGGCCAATCAGAGCAGACCAAAATTAAAAAAAAAGGCACAGCACAACAGCGCCCCCTGGAAGTTGGTGCCCAGTGCAACAGCCCTGCTCACCACTAGAGCTGGCTCTGCTGAGTTGGTTTAGCTTGAGGCAGAGTCAATGTCCATCTAAGCACTCTGATCTCGCTTGCTTTTACTTTTAACAATTCAGGCCCCAGTCCTGCAAAGACTTACACAGGGGGTTAACCGCACTGCAAATAGCCCCATTGACTTTAAAGGGACAAGTCAAGTCAAGCAGGCATCTGAATCTTTGCATGGCCAGAACTCCAGTCTAGGGGAAGCATGCTGCCAGCCATAGGCACTAATCGATTTCACCATCAGAGTTAGTAGCCGAGACAGCCAACTTCTTCGCCCAAGGAGTAAGATTCCAAATCCTAAAACAGACGATATAACCCGGGCGGCTGGTAAAAACCCTGACTGTCAGCGTGCAGTATAAGTGCCCAGGCTGCAGTGCCTTAGTCTATTTGTATTCCTCACAGGACAGGGCATGGCGATTCCAGCTCTGGCGGGGAGAGCTGTTTTACTCGACTGGTTTACTGTATTATATTTTTCAAAGTTAAAACACTAAGGCATGGAATTCTCCCCTATGAAGAGGTCAAGCACATGGGCTAGTCACCGCTTCTTAAAGCCTGTATGAGGACTTGGGTGGTGCAGAGGGTGAATTTAAGTGTACAAACTTCAGGAGCATGTTGGTGTTGGAAAATAGGCCCTTTGTAGCTCAGCCTGAGCTACTGGAATGTAGACGACTCCTGCTCTGATTCCCATGGATCATGGAAAACGGGGGATAATGCTCAAAACATCCGCAGCTGTGGAGCTGGGTGATTCACAGATTAGCTAAGAGGACATGGAGCCTGCTATCCTTCTATTTTGCTGGTTCAAATCCAGCCCAGGCTGGTAGTGTAATGACTGACAGTTATGAGGAGCTATAAGGTGGGTTTCAGTGGACAGGCATCCACCCCACAAAATCACCAGTGAAGATTGAATGGGACCCTCATCCTCATTTGTGGAAATGGTTGCTGAAGGTCAGAGCTGAGTCACTGGATCCAGTTCTCACACACACACACACACACACACACCGGTGTGGGCCAGTTGCACCCGAGTGAGTGGAGTTATCCCAGTATGGGAAGAGACGCAGACCCATTGTTTATAAAATAGCTCCTCGTGGGCTCTGTATATTTGACCCCCATCGGACTATTCTCTTCCATTTCCTCTGCATCCCCCTGACCTTGCTGCCCCGGCTCCTGTCTCTCAGAGATACGAAAGAAGGCAGATGGGAACAAAAGCGAGATCTCCCAGGACGACACAGCATCAGAGGCAGAAATCACCACGGAGGAGCCGCTGAACGGGGAGGAGGGAGAAGAGGAGGGACTCACGCGAGATGACTGTGAAGACGAACTGGTAAGCAGCAATGGGAGAGGTGCCCCCGCCCTGCTAAGGGCATTAATCAACCTGCTCTAATTTTACTGGTGCTTATTAAAACCACTGGAAAAAGTCATTTTTCCTTCTTAAAAATAAATCACTATCTTTAATGCTGTGATTGTTTGCAGCTGTATTCCCCTACCCCAGCCCTTCCTCCATGATGGAAAAGCGTTACATTATGCTGTACGCAGAGATGCTGAAGAAAAATGGCTAGCCTTGAACATTCAGGCCATGTTTATTTGTGCTTTTGTAGCAATTAATCCCTAGTTTGTACAAATTGCTTTGCTCCGTAATAAATGATTCTGAGATATGTTGGAATATGTAGCACAGATACATCATTACAGCACCGCGTTCATAACAATTTGCATTTGCATCATCCAGACCGAGCCCAAATTCCCAAAGCAGGTTGCAAAGTCTATAGAAGCAGTCCCTTCACCCACCACTGAAATGTGGCTACCTCTGGGGAATTTCGGCAGCTGTTTCTCAGCACAGGTCTTGGGCCTCAACCCAGAAAAACACTGACACATGCTTAACTTTAAGCATGTGGGCTCTGATTCAGGAAAGCACTGAAGCACACACTTATGCCCATCCCAGCTAAAGGCAGCACTTAAGCAAGTGCTTAACTTTACATGTGTTTAAGTTCCATTGACTTCAGTGGGATTGAAACACGTGCTTAACATGAAGGACATGTTTAAGGCTATGCTGTATGGATCTGGGGTTGTGACTACTCCTATTGAAGCCAATTGGGCTATTCACATGCTTAAAGTTAAGCACGTGCTTAAGTGCTTGGCGAGATCAATACCCTGCTTAGATACTACCATGACAGGAGCTTTTGCAATGCATATTATAATTAGAGAAAGCTCAATTGTTTTCCCCAAATTAAGGATAAAGCAAGACTCTGATAATGAACACACACAGTCCTCTAACTTGGTGAAAAAGTTCTCAAAGGCCCTGCCGCTTGTCAGGCTGCATCTTACCACCAGGTGGCATTCTCTCACAAACTTTAAGAAAAATCACAAAAGTCATTTTCAAGATATTTTGATCCCTACCTTGCAATGTTTGAACATTTCTGGAATAACTTCCAATGGTTTTTTTGGCTTCTTACATTCCATGTATCCTCTGACTTACAAACATCAGAACTAGAGCCAGGTTAAATTTTTCATCTGAAACTTTTTTTTGCTGAACATGCAGATTCAGGTCAACTGAAATATTTCATGAATTCATGTTGATTTCGACAAACTGTTTTGGTTGAAAAAAAGCCTATAAAAATTCTGAAAAAAAAATCAAAATGTTTCAATTTTTCTGTGCAAAATGACTTTTTGTTCAGAAATGGACTCATTTTAAAAAATAGTATAGTTTAAAAAAGGTGGAAAATGAAGCAAAGCATTCTGTTTCATGTTGAATATAACGTTGCTTTCGACCTGAAACAAATGATTTTTTTTTTTGGTTTTCCAAAAATTTCAAAAAACAATTGTTTCGGGTCAGCTCAAACCAAACAATTAAAAAAAATTTTTTTTTTTAAACAGCTTGTGAACCGAAAAAACAGTTAGTCACACCACTTTAACCAGAACAGCCCTCATCTGTTGGTGTCCCTGAAGACTGGGGCCTTTTATTATTTTTTCCCAGAAGTCTCTCATACCTAAAAAAGTTATTCACCCTCTGTTCTGATTTATAGGGTTGCCACCTTTCTAATTTCTGGTAACCGGACCCCTCAGGCACTGCCCCTGCTCTGCCTCTTCTCTTGAGCCTCCCGCACCCCCTTCGCCACCTCTCCCCCCAGACACTTCACCTCTTCCCGCAAGGCCTGGCCCCCATCACCCGCGCCTCTCCCTCCTCTCCTCATTGCTTGCTGCATTCTCTCAAGGAGCCTGCCTGCAGGTAGGAGGCAGCCCTGGCTGAGCAGGGTCTGGCATGGGTTAATGACCTGGTGCCTCCCCCACCCCTGCAGTAACCAGACTTTTGGTTTGGGTGCCATTTAGGGTTGCCAGGTCCCCAAAAACCAGGCACCTGACAACCCTAAATGGCACCCAGACACAGAAGCCAAAACCCAGACTGTCTGGGTGAAAGCCAGATGGATGCAAACCTAGTTCAGATGGGCTACATATCTTAAACTGGATCTTCCTGTGCGTGTACAGCACCTTGCACAATGAGGCCTTGATTCTGACTGGAGCCTCGGTTCTCTACTGCAATAAGAATCGGCACTTCTATCACCGCCGCTTCATTCTTCAGCAACCAGCCGCCGAATGAAGAGCAGGACATGCCACCCCTTTTTGTTGGCTGCCCCAAGCACCTGCTTGCTGCGCTAGTGCCTGGAGCCGGCCTTGCTCCCTGGACAAGAGCAGACCACATATGCCGAGTGGGGGGGATAGAATCTGGCAGTACAGATGCAGGTCCATTGAGGTCCCAGCACCCTCCACACTATCCTGGGGTCCCATATTCTAATCAGGAACCCCTGAGCCAGTCATGCATGGACAGGAACCCCTCAAATGACCAGCATCATCACACAGGAAACACCATTTATGTGGTGCTTTAAAACCAGGTTCAGGGCTGTTTAGAACCACCTAAACCTAGTGCCGGAATGACCTAACATATTTCACATCTGGGTTCTTGCTTACTAACAGGAGAAACTCCCATCCCTTAATGGGAGAGATCAGACACTGGTGTCTCACTGTGAAGGAAGGGGGGACATTACAGGAGTAAACAAGGGAAAAACTTGAACAAAAGATTCCTTGACCCGGAGTTCTTCCGGTACCAAATGATTCACAAACTGCTCCTCGGCCAGGAAAATCGCTACAGATTTTTTCATTCAAGAGGCATTTTTTATATTAGCAGAGCCAATAACCTCACGTACACTCAGCAACACAGGCTCCCCAGTGCAGGAGACAGCACACCAAACCCAGTGCTTGCAGGTCAAACCACTAAACCCATTTGAAGCTTATCCCCTGAACCTGATCTGAACCCCCCCCCCCATGCCCAAGGAGAAGCGAGGGATCCAACAACACCCCTAAAACAATGAAACGGCAAGTAACAAAACAGAAACAAACAAAGACTAACAGAAGCCCAGTTAGTGTGCACAGCATGTAACAAACACAGCAACACCCTGAAAAGCTCCCACCATCCCGAGAGAGCGAGATCTGTGGTCAGAGCCCTCCCCGAGGTGGTAGGAGCCCCAGGATCCAGTCTCCCTGTTCCAATGACTCTAATCATTTACCCAGAATGCAACAGCTTCAACAGGAAAGACTGAGAGGCCACAAACAACAAGTAACCACTTGTAGGATTTGGCCTTTTGTTATGTTCCCTGCATGCTTTCGGTGCTGTGCGTGAATATCCATGCTAGGGACTCTTTCTGTTGCTGCTCCCCAGTGACATTATATATTCCATCCATGTTCCTGGATGATTTGACATCTTCCCCACCCTCCATCTCTTCCACCATGGTCTGAGCTAATCATTGAACTCCCTGTGCTGGAACAGCCCTGGAGGAGAAATGTTGATTTCCTGTTTCTGTTTCTTGTTGCCTTTTCCCTCCCGCCAGGACAATAGCCATTACACAGATGTGGAAGATGCCAGCCTACAGTAACCAGGTAGAGCTAGTGCAGCTCTCAAGTCTCCAAGGGTTGCATGCTGGATTCGGGGGAAACGTTTCCCCCTTATGTATCTTAGCTGCTTTGGAAGATGTGTCTCCCCACAAACACTGTGCATTTTCCTAGCACCAAGCCTGGCTGCTCAGCTGGGCTCTGGATTGACCCCCAAGTGCATCTCCTAAATCACAAGGAGAGTGATGCTCCTGTTTTTCTCCCTCCTCTCTCCTAGTAGCACGTTCAGAGCAGTGATGAACATCAGTGTAAGGAGAGCACGAGGTTATATCCTGGACTGGCATGCTGAGCCGGACAAGCATAAAATGCAGGGCTGCTGTCATCTCTGCCTGGCATTCCAAAGGAGAAACATGAACTGACATCTTCAACCCATCTATAAAGCAAAAACGAAAACCAGTCATCCAAGTGGATCCCTGTTCCTCAGAGACCTGCTGCCGGCCTGGGCAGTGGACAAACACATGCTCCATGACCGTCACTGACCACACTCTGGGATGGAGGTTGTATTATAAAATGAATCGGGGACATTTTAGAGCTGTCCTTAGGGGCGGGAAGAGATAGCTAGTCGTAATCCAATAAAGAATTTAGTTCCTGAGGTAGGAGGGGGCCGGCGTTTTTGTTAATTGCGGAAATGAGTATGTTGGTCTGGACAATTTGTAGTTTCACACATATGATCCTGTTCATGAATGGGGCAGAGGGACCCCTTTCCTCCCCAGACCGATCACCTCGTTCTGAGTCCTTTTCATCCCATGAGCCACCTTGGATGCACAGTCACCTCCGAGTATAAGGGAATCGGTAGCATGCCTCTTGTCGCACGCTGGGCTCCTTGGACCAGCATGTCAGCACAAAGAGAGAGAAGGAAGCCATCGACAGGAAAATAAGTGGGCCAGAGCAGCAGAAACAAAGCACCTTTAGTCTTCAGAGGTCTGGTTTCTTAGCCATCTGGCTGACAATGCGTAACTAAAGGGTAAACAGGCAAACAGTCACTGTGGACTAAGGGGGTGTGGGTGAAAGTGGACCCAGGTGGTTAGCGTGAGACCCTTTTATTGGACAATCAAACAGTTCAGACTGAGGGGTGCAATGCCACCTCTTCCCCTCCGGCCCAGCACCCGCGCATGGTTCAGCAGGCAACTCAATCCCCGATAGCAGCATGGTCATGCACAATCCCTCGCGCCAGCCCCCTTTTGGGCCTTCAAGGTCTGGCTGGGAGGTGGTGCTGGCGGAATGAGCTGGTCCCTGCACCAGACCCCGCAGGCTGCTCTCCACATCGCTGTGTATTGCAATGGGGCTGGGGGTGCAGTAACTCGCCTGAGCGTAAAAGGCTTGTGAGGGTTAGTGTCCAGCATGCTGGGCCTGAGGGAATTAGAGCATCCGCTTTCCTCCCCACCCCGAATTCACACTGCCCTTAGCCCACTCACAGCCCAGAAGACAAAGGTCAGCAGCAGACATGGGTGGTTTCTTCAAAGGAAAGTCTGTAAAAGGACCCCCCACTTTTCCATCTGTTGCATGGTCAGATTCCCTCTTTATTGGGCCTATTCTTAGTCTCTGGCTTCACAGGTTGATGGGGCTGAGACTCAATCTACACTGCCACACCAACTGGAGGCCCCCCTCACCCTCCCGAGTGCCGCCCAAGTCTTAACAAACTCCAAGAAACAGGATGACACAAAGAACCACAGAGAGCTGCTCGAACAGTTTCCCAGCGGCCTCCTGGTTTCTGCTCCAGCACTCAAACCCAGGCCTCACACAGAGTCTTTAGGAGGGAGACAGAGTGGAAAGCAAACCATGGCGCCATGCTTCCCTCTCTGAAAGAGCCTGGCCTGCTCATAAGCATGGCTTTTGAAGCACAATGTTTTACTTGCATTTCTTCGTTGGAAATAATCATGAGGGCTAAAAGGGACGAACATCCTTTTCTTTTCCTTCTCCTCTTCCTTCCATGTTTCAGTTCCAGTACCATGTTTGTCCATTGTGCTGTGCCGAGCCATTGTAGCATTGTTGTCTAGGCTTTGAGAGATGAGCTGCAATTTTTGCTATGAACTGACCATGATGCTGATATGTGGGAAGAAGGTGGCCTTGTATATAAAATCCTGTATAATAAAAAAGGGGAAATTACTCCACCTCTGCTGTCCTCTCGCTCACCTTTTCAGGATCACTGGGCCCCAGCTGGTGTTTCTGGATTCACTCTTTCCTGTTTCATCTCTGCCAATGGGTTTGCTATGCCTGGGATGATGCAGTCTGTTGGGTTGAACAAAGCTCTTCTGGATTTGAGGATGTTTTGTCTGTAAGACCCTGATTCTGTTCCATATAGAGATCCACTCAGTGCAGGATACCAGGGAGGAGCCCTCCAGGAACCAGTTACAGCTCCCTGGATCTCATGGCACATCTGCACTGGCCCCCAACCCCAACAGGTTCGAACAGGCTGAGTGCTGCTCTAACTTATGCCAACCAGCAATGGCTACAAATGGTCTCTAAGCAAGTATTGCTAGTTCATGATTTTATTGAGAATCTCATGACATATGGGGTTCTTCTTAAAGTCCCACCTCCTGGAGATATATGAATAGGTGAGACTCTCATCTTGCATTTTTTTTTAAAAAGGTAAGTCTGTAGGCCTCTGGGTTGCAGAGAAAAGCTTGAGTGAATGAATCAAAAGCCACCTAAAGATTCAGAAACCAGAAGGCAAATACAAAGAACCCAAAATGTATTATTATTTTTAATAATCTCAAAACAATCTCATTATTTTTTAGTCTTGATTCATGATTATTGAATGGCCAGGTTTGGTGTAGCAGGTGTAAAACTGGTGTAAGTGAGAGGAGAAACTGACCCGTTGAATTTAATCACAAAATTGGAGAATCTTTTAATCTCAGCAGAGTGCAGTTCCCTGTCTGACAACGGCTGGGCCAGAATGCCCTTTGCATCCTGTCTAGACTAGAAAAATTAAGAGTGCTTGGCAAATAACTAAAGTGTTAACTAACCAGCTTTTAACCCTTCTTAGCATCTAGTGTGGACAAAGTGAGCGGTGTTTAAAAATGTATTGGCTGGTCATGGTCAACTCTCGGGTTCCCCTTCCTGCCCAATCATTTTGATGGTCTTGTTTAGAATTCATTCTGTCCCACTGAACCTGTATCAACGCGGCTCCTTGTTTCTTACAGAACAGCAGAAGGGCATCAGCATAGTGGTGGCTCTATAGTGCTTCCAGTTCTTACAGGTCCAGGCTATGACAATCTGAGTTGTGATTGCACCTAGGAGCTCAGCTGGGGTAATACTTGGTTGGCTAGGCCAAGCCACTGGCCATGCCACCATGACCAAACTGCTATTTTTAGCATGCTAGCCCAATCAGAGCTAGCGTGCATATGTCTTCTCCAGCTGAAAATCACACCATGCAAGGCGTAGTGTAGCTCTGTCATAGAGTCAGCAGTGCAGAGCTCTAACTACACAACCCTTTTGTCATCCCTTAAAAACCACTCTGCTTGCACAAGGTAGTAGTCTGCACAAAATAACAGTGCATACATTGACTGACTTTCAGTCAATATTAAGATTCATGGTCTCTCAAGGTGCTGTAAATATTCATGAGGCAAAAGCTCAGTCAATAATTAGTTCCTGGACAAATAAATGTGGGTACTGAGCTCACCAGAAGTCAATTTCCTTTTGTTCCGATCTCTCATGCGGTGGTCCCTCTTCTCACCTCCCCAGGAATTATCCCCAGATCTTTGCTAATAGCGTGCCCCATGACCTTTGTGGCCATTTATTCTCTCCGCTTGCCCCCTGGGACAGCATTTACGTCAGCTCTGGGACTCAGCATTTCAAAAAAAAACAACCATTGTAACTACACATTGAACATACATCGGTGTCTCACCATTTCCATGTTGTGAATTGGAAAAAAAAAATTGGCTATAACCCTAAATATAAAGTATATGTCCTCACCTGTGTCCTCCCTTCCTGCTTGACCATCGCCCCCCAAAAGAGAATTTATTAACACAGCCTTTAAATCAGACAGGGATTCAAATGCAGGCTGCTCAGTGGTATTTGCACAATCTACTACTGCATTTGATGAGGATGATGAGTAATGACTGATGTCTTTGCTGAACTTGAAAGCAATGTGCCTGAGTCCCCAATGCCTCACAACATTCACACCTGTGCAAAGTGAGTGCAAAATGCTTTTTCCATTCGCACAAGTGTGCTCTTACCCCCTGTTTTGAATAGATGTAAATGATGGCACAAGGTACAAGGTAAGCAGAGGCCCTGGCCCCGTATGGTTAAATATGATTTTTCTTAGAAACTAAGGGGCAAATTCACTGCTGTGACTGGGATCCACTCAGAGCACCACAAGTGGGAGGCATCAGGGAGTTCTCTGAGTCTCTGTTTAGTTGTGTCCCGGCCCTGGCATAGGTTAGAGCAGCCTTACAAAGTAATTCCATACCTGGGATAATGAAAAGGTTAATCAGGCCAGTTGCCTGTTAAAATGGGCCTCACATGTCTATTGAGACTTACTGGAGATTCAGGTCCCCAGGTAAAGCAATCACACAGTATAGACTGGAGGGTGGCATATTGAATGAATAATGTTGCTCTGCATTCTGGGTCAATTGGTTAAAAATGTGAATACTGATAAGGTTGGCATACAAAGTGAGGTAGATAATCGTTTCATCCAAAGAGCAGCAGGAACGTGTTGCAAATCTCAGTGAGAATACCTTCCCTTCTGAGAGACATGCCTGTGTCTAGTCCTATCCTATCTGAGACCCCGAAGAGACATTTAAAACTGAAGATGACATCTAAAAAAAGGTCTGTTTCTGACAGTCCAGAAGAGTATTTCTCAAGATCATCTGAGAAGGGATTTACCAGACAGAAGAAACCAAAGGTTGGTCCATTTCTAGCCTCTCATAAGTGTTGAGTACATTTTGGTCACTATACAATAATTAGTAACTGTGATAATAACGTGGTCAGAATATCCATGAACCACTAGATCAAATATGGTCCATAGTGTCAAAGTGACACTCTTCCCTTCAGAAAGAGCACTGATGAGGTTCCAGAAGGCGAGAGGAGAGATGATTTCAAACTGGGATCATGGTACAGGAGTTCCTCCAGAATGGAAGGGTCAGATGCTGACCTCACCCATATCAGTGTCAATCAGGACCAACTTCACTGGCGTTACTGTAAATTCACACTGGTGTAACTGGAGGAGAACTTGTCCCACAGCCATTAAACCTTTGTGAAAAGCTTGTCCCAGTCCTATGGCTCAAGAAAAGCCCAAAGGGCGAGATTTTCAAAACTACCTACAAGAACAATCCCATGCTCGCATTTAGGCACCTAATAAGGACCACATTTTCAAAAATGCCTAACACCCAGTGCATGGCTGGCACACTCAGCTCTTCTGAAAACCTGCCCACTTATGCTGGCACCTAACTTGGAGCAGGGCTGTTTTGGACCTGTGGCCGTTAGTGCCTGCAATAAATCCACATCCTAATGATGGCTGGGCACAGAAAGGGCTGCTACTTTGGCCCAAATCACTGTCGCTCTCTTCTTTATTCTAGGTTCCTGTTGTATCACCGGGAAGCAGGTGCACAATACAGGTCCTGCCTTCTGCATCTTGTATTATCAAAATTTGGTCACTTTTTTCTAGTCATTGCCAATTGTTCGCCTCTGCACAAAGCATAATAATACATTCACTTAAGAAAAGATTCAGTATAGGCCAAATGATAGCCTCACACTACAGCAGGCTACATCACCACACAACTGTCACGGCTCCCCACCAGCCACTCAATAGCTTGCTGTGAAGGGAATCCAAGTCTATGGATCCTCAGGTGTTTTAAGCTTCCGTGGGTCTCTGTAGGTTGCAACACTCTTTCTTCTCTTGGTTTCAGTGCCACATTTTCCTAAGCACCAACTCTCAGACTGTTGCCCTGAAGTTGCAGTGGGGGAGGTCTAGTTCGGATATTAGGAAACACTATTTCACTAGGAGGGTGGTGAAGCACTGGAATAGGTTCCCTAGGGAGGTTGTGGAAGCTCCATCCTTAAGAGGTTTTTAAGGCCCAGCTTGGCAAAGCTCTGGCTGGGATGATTTAGCTGGGGTTGGTCCTGCTTTGAGCAGAGGGTTAGACTAGATGACCTCCTGAGGGCTCTTCCAACCCTAATTTTCTATGATTCTATGATTTCTGGAGCCCTCCTCCCCCCACAGTAGCCAAAACACATCCTTCTCCTTCCAGCAAACCAGTTTTTCAAGGGAAGATCGCCTTGGCAACAAAGTCACCTGGCAGGGGGGCGGAAATCACCTAAGCAGCATGCCATCAGACAAAGGGGCTGGCAGTTATAAAAGGGTAGGGGCTACTTTACTGAGGGGGCCATTTTTCTCCAGCTCAAGATGAGAGCGAAGGAAGTAAGCAACTCAGGAAGTAGGAGCTTGATGAGACAAGGGATGTTCCTACCCACTTGGACCCAGATGGTCCCCCAAGAGCTCCTCAGGGAAGGATGAGCTAGCCTGGAACATTGCGGTTAGGATGCTTGCTGCGTCCTAAATGCTATGGGCTCTCTTATGCATTAGCTGTTGAGTAAAAGCGCAGTGGTATTAGAATCCTACATGAAATGGCTGTGAGTGATATATGCTACACCTACTGTGTATCTCCAGCAAGTGAAATGAGCTCCTGGAAGGCTCACACCTTTGGGTGCGGTTCCAGGAGAAGGGTGCGTTTTGGGTCCGCGAGCCATCGGCTGCCAGTTCCGCGGCGAGTTTCCTCATAAGAGCATTGAATAGGATAATAATATGGCATCGGTCCCTGGCACATTGGAAAAAAAAATTGCCGGTCCCCCATATCAGATAGCTTGAGAAGCACTGATTTAGATGATCTATCATCAAAGTTTAACAACTCTCTGTCTACAGGCCTTTGTCCTCCACCCTGTTAGAATTTCAATCTACGCTGGAAGCAAAAAGAACTGCATGTTCAAAATGGAGTCTGCAGCTTTGTGAAGAGCCATACTAGGGTTGCTAATTTCTAATGTCTGAAAACTGGCCACTACAGCAGGAGTGTAAGTTCCTCACCTTGCCCCCTGCTTCACCTCTTCCCCTCAAGGCCCTCCCTCATTTCACCTTTTCCCCAGGCCCTACCCCCCACTCACGCCTTTCCCATCACTCCTTCTACTCCCCACTCCCTCTTCCTAGTCACTCGATCCTCTCCAGCTCTCCCCAAACCCCAAGCTGGGCTCCCTCATCTCCAGCACTGGGGCACGAATTGCAGCTCCAACACAGAGTCTGCCTGCCCAGGAGCTGCAGGTAGGAGGTGGCCCTGGTTGAGCAGGGTCTGATGTGAGATGATGACCCAGTGCCTCCACCGGCCCATGGTAACTGGACTTTTTGTGTCTGGTCAGATATATTGCAAAGGTTCCCTTTTGACCAGATTTTCTGGCTGAAAACCAGATGTCATGTGGGACTGCGTCAAAAGCCTTACTAAAGTCAAGCTAAATATCTACTGCTTTCCCCCTGCCTCCCATCTACTAGGCCAATAACCCTTGCAAAGAAGTTAATTAAGTTGGCTTGGATTGATTTATTCTTGACAAATCCATGCTGGCTATTCCTTATAACCCAATTATCCTCTAGGTTCCTACAAATTTGTTGTCTAATAATTTTTTTATGTATCTTTCCAGGTATTGAAGTTAGGCTGATTGGTCTATAATTCCCTGGGTCTACTTTGTTCCCCCCTTTTAAAGATGGCTACTATGTTTGCCCTTCTTCAGTCTGCTGGGATTTCACCCATCCTCCATGAGATCTTGAAGACAATCGGTCACGGGTCTGAGATTGCTTCAGCTAGTACCTTAAATACCATAGGATGAATTCCATCAGTTCCTGCCTATTTGAATACATCTGAATTTATGTTCTTTTTCTAATTTGGCATGCATTCCTTGCCCCTTGTTTTAATATAAATTGTGTTGAGTATTTTGTCACCATTAGCCTTTTTATTGAAGACTGAAGCAATATAGGCATTAAACACCTCAGTCTTCTTGATGTCATCAGTTCTTAGTTCTTCTTCCCTGCTGAGCAGAGGACCTATACTTTCCTTTGTCTTTCTCTTGCTCCTAATGAATATAAAGAACCTCTTCTTGTTGTCTTTTATATCCCTTGCTAGATGTGACTCAGTTTGTGCCTGAGCCTAATTTTGTCCCTACACGTTTATGCAATTCTTCTGTACTCTTCCTTAGCAATTCATCTGTGTTGCTGCTTTTTAATTTTCAGGTCATTTAAGAACTCCTGGTAGAGCCATATAGGATGAATGTAAAGAGGCACATCTTTCCTTCACAGCAGGCTGATTTGCAGGTTTGCCTTCAATATTGTCTCCTTGAGAAACTGCCAATTCTATTGAACTCCTTTTAGCCCTTAGATTTTCTTACCCAGGGGACCTTACCTACCAGTTCTCTGAGTCTATTGAAGTTATTCTTTTGAAGGCCATTGTCCTTATTCTGCTGCTCTCACTCCTTCCTTTTCTTAGATTCCATTAAATCTATCAATCATTTCATGATCACTTTCACCCAGATTGCCTTCCACTTTCAGATTCGCAACCTCCCCATTGGTCAGAAGCAAGTCTAAAATGGCTCCCCCTCCCACCCGCCCCCGTTACTTCCTCCACTTTGAGAAACAAAAAGTTGTTCCCTATAAATTCCACTAACTTAACTGAAAACGTCGTTTTCCCACATTACTTTTCCGGCAGATGTCTGGGTAGTTACAGTTCCCATTACTACCAGAGATGGTTGGGTATTTGTGTGTTTGTTCCAAAATTGCCTCAGCCACATCCTCTGCCTGGTTGAGAGGTCTGCAGTAGACCCCCTACCATGATGTCATCTCTATTGTTTTTGCTCCATCTTTAGCTAGAGACTTTCAACTGGTCTGCACTCACCTTTCAGAGCAAGTGTATGTATTCTTGATACACAACATCTGCCTGTCTGTTCTGAGCAAGCGATGCCCCTCTATGCCAATAGTCCAGTCATGAGCAAGAGCCCACCACATGGCTGTGATGCCAGTTAAGCCATAATTTAGCTTCTGTATGAATACTTGGTTAGCTATTATGAATAAATCCAGACTTGGGAGCCAGAACCCATTTCAAGGGCAGTGTTAAATCTTCTTTTGCTTTGTTCCATTGTCACACGCATTGTCCAGCACTCTTGAATAATGGGGCATTATCTTGTGAAGTTCCATCCAAGGCTTCAGGCAGCAAGAATGACTAATGCTTTCCCTGTCTCCCTAACAAACTGGGGCGGAGATCTCGTTGATTTTGTTGAAATGATTATTTAGGATTTTGGGTTGCAGTTGCCATTATAGAGTCCCCATGTGAACTCCAGGCTGCTTGGAATGGCTTTCAGTGCAGACATCTGGTTTCTATTTTTTTGCCTTACTTTTTTTTTTAATTTCCAGCCAAAGGCTATTTTTGACTTCAGCCCTGGGTGGTAGGGCTCATGTTACAGGCCCCCCGCCTGGGGCTGAAGCCCTTGGCCTTTGGCTTTGGGCCCCCAACCCAGGGCAGCTTGGTTGGGGCGAGCTCAGGCTTCAATTCCCCCTCCTGGAGTCATGTAGTAATTTTTGTTGTGAGAAAGGGGTTGTGGAGCAATGAAGGCTGAGAACCCCCTGGAATAGAGATATCCTGGCAGAAGGAAAAATATTATACCTTTAACCCTGAGGAGCCTGACTTCAGCTCCCTACACAGGGCCAAGCCCCTGTTCTAGTCCAATAGCTTCTCTCCCCTTCCTCTTCAGAATCAGCTTCCCAGCCCTCAGTAGCCTCCAGTCCCCTCTCCCAGAGCAAGTAGAGTTTTGAGCTGCCTGCGACACCCACTGGCCTGCTCTTTGAAGTGACAAGAAAGTCCCCATTTTTTAGCCTCTTCTGCTTCCATGAACTGGCTGCCCCTCTTGCTTCCATGCATGGGAAAGGGGAACATAGCTAACAGTGAGATGTCCAGCTGGAGACACAGTAACTTCCCTGCAGAGGCAAAGGGAGGCTTGTGGTGTATTGAGAACCGTGTGGAAATTACCATCTCTCTAACTTCTCAGGCATTTTCCTAGACTTGCTTGCAAGGTGGGGGCTCTGTAGGGAAGCATGCAATGAGTCTGTTTGCAGCCAGCCAGCCTAGAGTAAGGTGGGGGTGAGTCATGCCTTTCTATTTTAGGGAGCAGCCTGCTTTGTCTCTCTCTGGACTGAGTTCTTGTGTTTGATCATTCTGAATTCTAAAAATTAAAGTCGTGTTATGTTGCAACCTTCCAGAAAGAGGGTGGGTTGTTTTTGTTTTTTTTAGAAGGTTTTATTTAACATCTCTGTGTGAATGCCATGAACATGAGGGCTGCTGGCAGGGGTCCTGGGCATATCTACACTATCTATGCTACACCAACAAACAACTGTAGTGCTGCAGTTATGCTGCTGTAATGTAGACACTTGCTACAGCAAGGGAAGTGGTTTTCTGTCACTGTAGTAAATCCACCCCGGCAACAGGCAGTAGCTAGACTGACAGACTAATTCTTCCATTGACCTAGCGATGTCTATATGGGGGTTTAGGTCAGTTTAACTGTGCTTGTCAGAGGTGTGAATTTTTCACACCCCAGAATAATGTAGCGAGATAAGCCTGTTTTAGGTGTAGACCAGGCCTCAGCTTTTCCCCCTCACAGCCATAGGGCTAAATGGCCTGACCTTAGGTGACAGCCACCTCTGGGCTGGCCCGTTTACTAAGAAGCTGCAATAACTGTGAGAGACCTGCCAGGTGTCCCATGCACACCATTGCCCGTGTGTGTCTGCATCACATGCCAGACGTCACTCACCTCAGTGTCACATGTACACAGCTGCTGTGTGTGTATTCCCACAGCCCAGCCTGAATATCACACACCCAGCTGTGCTCATGGCCTGCAGGAGTGCCTGGGCTGCAGTTAGCCTGGCTGCCCCTGGGGCTGCTCTGATACCTGCTGAGCTGGCAAACTGGCAGGTTTCTCACCTTTCCCTGTGACTGTTCTGTCCCCCAGAAGTCAGTAACAGTCTCTACATTGACACTGCATCTCCCTAATGACACTGCTCTCTCTATGAGAGGCATAGGGCTTGAGTTACGATGCCTGTGTAGTAAGGCACTTACATCAGGAGCAAGGCTGCAGTGTAAGCTGCCTTATGTCGACCTCAGGGTGTAGTGTAGACCAGGGGTTCTCAACCTTTTTCTTTCTGAGCCCCTCCCACCCACACACACATGCTATAAAAACTCCACAGCCCAATTGTGCTACCACTGTTTTTCTGCCTATAGAAGCCAGGACCAGCATCAGTGAGTAGCAAGCAGGACAAATGCTCGGAGCCCCATGAAGCTTCAACTTCAGTCCCGGGTGACAGGGCTCAGGGTACCAGGCTACAGCCCCATGCAGTGGGGCTTTGGCTTCCTGTCCTGGACCAGAGGAAGTCTAATGCCGTCCCTGCTTAGCAGACCCCCTGAAACCTGCTCACGGCCCCCAGCAGGTCCCAGACCCTTCTGACTACACAGGCAGCATCCTCAATTCTAGATCCCCAAATACCGCAGTCAGACATTAGATCAGAGCAAGGAGAACCAAACAGTAATTGCACCGTTCCTGTTTTGTAAGCAACCAGGCCCTTTATTTACATAGATGAGAGTTTGGGGTGGAGTATAAAAATTTGGACAGAATGACTTGGGCCACAACCCACTGTGTGAGAAGCCATTGTCCTCACAGGAGTACTGCTAGACTCACGACTGGATGCATCTTCTAGTCATGGAATCAAGATCCACTCTCTACAGACCTATCCTGTGACAGTGGAAGAATTTAAAGACACGCTTTAAGCAGTGTTCATCCTTGCTCTGCAAAAGAGGTTGGGCCCCGTGCACAGGCCAGGCTAGCCATTTTAGAGACTCTTTTGGTGAAGGTTTATCCCACCTGTAAGCTATTGGTACACTGGTGTGGATGGTTATTTCACAGAGTAGAGCCTTGAACAGTCACATAGTACTGATGGATGTGCTCAGAGAGGCCAGATGGCTCAGATGAGGGTGCTAGTCTGGGACTTTGACTCAATTCCCTGCTTCACCACCTCCTTTGTAACCTTGGGCAAGTCCCCTGGGGTCTGTCTACACTGCAATTAAAAACCCATAGCTGGCCTGTGGCAGCTGAGTCGGGCTAAGGAGACCATCTAATTGCTATGTAGGTGTTTGGGCTCAGGCTGCATCTCAAGCTCTGGGATCCTCCCACCTCACAGGGTTCTAGAGCCCAGACTCCAGCTCCAATGTCTACACAGCAATTTTACAGCCCTCCAGCCCAAATACGCTGACCTGAACCAGCCGTTAACTGCTGTACAGACATATTCTGACTGCTTTCAGGGAAGCCTACGCACCACACGTGGGCTGAAGCTAAACCTGGTTATTTGCCAAAACTTTTTAGTTCCCAACCTAACCACGACTATGGTGGGTTTCACCTTTGCTATGCTGCTGAGGTAGCAGGACTAAACTGCTCAACAAGAGCTTGGAGGCCTGGCTCCCACTTCATCACCACAGCCACCCAGTGAGATACTCCCCAGATGAAAGACTGCTTCAGTCTTAATCAAGCAATGTCAATATCCCCCAAATGAGACTGTTTGCAGAGCACACTGCACTTGTTTGGGGGTGGGGCTACAGCTGAACTTTGCCCGTAGTTTACATTTAGGATGGGCGAGAATGGAAAGCCTGACACCTCTGAGAAATCAGATAGCAAAATTTGTCCCTTATCCAGAGAAACTCCATGACTGTGCGAGTATGAATTTATCCCAAGGCAAGCAAAGGTTTGCCCCATCTAAGACCCCTCTATTCACTCTAACTAGTATCTTACTCTTCTCCTGCATGAAGAGAATCTTACTTCTCCTTCTCCTATCTCACTCATCCTGCATGAATGTGCAACTCCCACAGAAGTACATTTCTTTGCACCTGGAAATGTGAATGCACCACAAGTGTACACCAGTCTGAGAGGTGTCACAGGAGATCCCATAACAGACTTTGAATTGTGCATATACATTTTGCCTACACTTGCTTTATCATGCTTGTTATAATATATACATCTACCCCTTATTCAGATCCCACATACTCCTAAATGCAGAGGAAACTGTTTTCATGGGGACAAGTATCAGAGGGGTAGCCGTGTTAGTCTGGATCTGTAAAAAGCGGCAAAGAGTCCTGTGGCACCTTATAGACTAACAGAAGTATTGGAGCATACTTCTGTTAGTCTAGAAGTCATACTGTCATGGGGACAGTGACTACTGCATCTGCTCAGGGTTTAGTGACTAAACAAAAGTACAGGGCTCCAAACGTAATGATGAGAAGACAAAGAAAGTGAGCCTACTCTTAAAAGTCAAATTCTGAGGCAAAACAGAAGCTGGTGTAATTCACTTCCTGGTACCCTTTAATTGTAAGTTATATTGATTTCATCCTTTTAAAATCTCACCTCACTGAACACACCCTTCTTACCCGTCCTCTGGATTTCATCCAATGAGCCAACGGGAGGAACTCTGTACCGTTGGCTGGAAGACACGGCACAGCAGGAAATAGCACTACCAGGAGTGTGTAACATGCACATATCCTAGTTTAAGAAATTCCTCGCCACAAATTAAGTTATAAGGGGGGCAGGAAGGAGTTAAGTCCAAGACTGTAAACTGGACCAAGGCAAGCGGGGTGGGCAATGACAAGAAAAAGCTGCAGCAGCTTAACCTCTCTGAATTTTCCTCAAAGACTGAACTGGTAATATTACACAATAAAAGTATGCAAACAATTGACTGATAGTGTAATTGACTGATAATTCAGTAGCAACATGGTATTTTAAATGCATGCATATGGGAGAGTTGGAGGTGAAACATGCTTGTTTAATGCATTAAAATGTGTCACCAACTCAAGACCAAGCACATTCATTTGACTGGATTTCAATTGAGTCGTTAAAGGTTTCATACCTATGACAAAGCAAGCTTGTTTTCAATGTAAATTAGTTTAAAGACTACTTCAGTGCACCCCAGCTGCTCTGTGTCTCCCCTACTCCCCAGCCTCATTTCCAATAGAAGAATGCCCCATCCTATTTGTTAAAGAAAACAGAACTACAATACTTATGTTACACAAGAGGCACTGATCCTGGTTTTATTCACTTAAAGAAATATCCAACATTGGTTACAGCTCACTCTTCAAATTCAAAATGCTTTTAAGAAACGAGCTATAAAACCTTGACTTTAACTGCACTGTATTGTCAAGTAGTTTCCAAATAGCAAATAAAAATGGTTTACCAGCAAAACTGGATTTTATATTAGTATAGATACAAATAAAGATTAAAAAACTCAGAACAGAAACCCTTCAATTTCAGCCTTAAAATGAGTCAGTAATATGGCCATCCACACTTCATTTACTAGGTGCATAGATAGATACTATGGTTACATGCAGGGAAGCCATTCAACTCCCATCAAGCCACCAGCCTGCTGCCGAATTACTCCCTAGACTGGCACTACACTTCAATTTTAGAGGTTAGTTATTCAAATAGAAATCATGTTTTGTAGGTGACAGTACTAAAATGGAAAGCATGCTTTCCTATTCCCAGCTAGCGTTTAAACAGTTTTAACTAGATTCCTAGGCAAGAAAACTGAAGAGAGCAGCATTTACTGCATGTACTAGACAGTAAGATGAGTGTACAGCTGTGTGTAAGACTTACACTAAGTTCAGTGGGTTACTGTTTTTTTTAAATCAGTGTCAGAATTCTCTTTTCTAAAAACACCTTCTGCTAGTGGAGAAAGGTGCATGTCTTACACTATACAACTTTTGTGTATTAAATCTGGAACCCAAAACAACTGCTAGTCTCGAGTTAAAATTTGACACTATTTTGACATTTCCATTGTAATGGAGCTAGTATGTAATAAAAAGTTACTGATATAACCTGTTCATTTTTGCTTCATTTAACTTGATTAGTTATTTAAAGTAGTGCAAGGCACAGAATTAAGTGAGAAGAGAGAGAAATTCACATAGGAGAATCTGTAAATTTAGTACAGTGACACTGTGAATGTTTACAATAGTTTACCAACTCACTAGGCGTACATTCAGTACCAACATGGCATCCAGGCTGATCTTCTGAACTACCTAAGGGTTATGTTTTCTCCTTAATAAACTGTACCAAACTGTTCAGCGGCATTTAGCAAATAAAGTGTCCTTAATAGCTGTATGAACACAAACATTAAGGGAAGTTGACGCTGAACAGCTTATAACTTTGTAAGCCAGTTCTCATAGCAGCAAAGGATGAAAGCACAGGAGTAGTGAGGGAAAGTAACCAGGAATCCTTACATGTATATAAAAAAAAAACAGTTTACACATGGACATGACTGTTATAGCCATTGGGCATCAGCCAGTATCTCTTTTGTATAACAACTAGTTTGTCTGTTCTAGCTATAGGCTCCCTAAAAAGGAGCTTGCTAAATGAAAAAAGGACACTCTGAAGTGTGTGCTTAAGTCTTATCCTGCTCTTTGGACATAATTCATTAACACAGTCTGCATGTAGTCATAGTAAAATTGTGTTCATGGCAATTGTCAGGTACAGCTTAGAGAGAAAAACTGGAGGAAAAATTCAAATGAAAGACAGTCACTGTTATAATAACTTTAATTTATCTTGCATTTTACAGAAGTCTATGAATGGATTAAAAAGCACCTCCTTTCCCATCACGTTTCTCTGACAGTTGGTAAAATATATTCAGTGAGCAAATGTATGTGAAAGCTTGAGGATCTGCATCTTGCAAGGTTTTCACAGACCAATCAATCAATCAATCAAAAGCCAAATATCTTGGTATCTTTTACAATCTTGTTTTTAATACAATGGTAAATCCACTCCGATTGTAAACCTGTCCAGTCACATCTCCCCAGAACACATTGCAAAATCCAGTGTCAATTAGCAAACTAGTTAGCTTTGGCACGGAGCTGCGCTCTCTTGCCTGTGACAGCCTGGAAACCAGTTTTGATGCTGGCAACAGAGCAGCGAGAATGGCAGGTCTCACACTGCAAGAAATATAATCTTGTGTCCTTCTGTAGAATTGTGTCTGGTGACCGACACGTATGACAGGTAACATACTCCTCTGGAGAAAAGAAATGAAGTTGTAATTGAAAGGTACTGCAGTAAGGCATCACCGGAAGAGGCATCAAATCACTAGTAAATGCTACTTCAATCTTTTTTTAAAACATGACTACTATACAAACCTTTTGCAGTTAAGTAGTATCCCAGAAGTTGCATGTGGTTAGTACATGGACTTCAAAAGCAGAGCCAAGCTACTGATTATTATTAGTTCCTGTGCTAACAAGGTGTATGTTTTGCCTGCCTTGAACGCTGACACCAATGCTATAAAAAGTGGATTCTAACAAAATCTTTTACTACCTGCAGACGCCTTCCCTGCTGAGGCAGCATTTCCAGATCTCAACATCTCTTGTTAGAAAAGCAGCGCTTTAAAAAGTCAGATCTGCATAGAAAGGGACTATAGAGCTAGAGGAGATGATCTCATGAAGCTTCCTTTGAACAGTAGTATACACATTTTATTGGTAAAACGATTTGTGTGTACAACATACAGTAGCCAGAGATCCCCGCTACAGTACCTCCATCAGCCCTTTGCCAAGGCAAGAAAGTCACTGAGAAAGCATTGGCATGAAGCAATGCTTCAATATTCTCACTAGCTTTCTCGCCATGTCTTCAGTCCATGGACAGAGCCAAACTAATGCCTCCCTCCAGTCCACTTGTTTATTGCTATAAGGACCAAGTAATCTATAATTACTCCATTATAACACCGTGAGAAAGACATGTATTCGTTAGTATCTCCAGCTGTGTAGAATTATCCTGACCAGAACTGGGCTGGGGTGATCTGTTTCTTTATACCAGTGACTCAGTTTAAAATAAAGACAGCCTTCTCATGTACAACTTGAAAACAGGTATCAAAATGTATCATAAAAAGATAAATGAATCAATGTAGGTGTAATGATTACTTCTATGTAAATGACACTATACTGAATTTTAGTGGTCATAAGAAACTGAGCAAACTTTAAATGTACAAGACTGAGCAAGGATAAAAGGAATTTTCTAAAGATAACAGAGATGCTAGGAAGAGAAACTTGTAGGAGAGGGAACTGTACTTACTGATGTATCTTCTCAAAACATTTTCTATCTGTTTTTGTTGGAATCGTCCTTTGATTACAAGTTGGTTGTTACCATCTATTGAGCCACTAATTTAAAAGAAAAATGAATTCAATAATGTGCAAATCAGAACAATATTGTCCGTTCTTTACAACTTGATATGAGATCTGAAACATGGAATAGGTGAATTGATGCACGCTTGGGCACAGAGCTTCTTACTAAAAGCAATCTAATCAGCAAGATTTAATCTGTGCAAAAGAAACTGATGAAATTTCACTAATGGTCAGGGATTCAAAGTGCAATGTCATCTAAGCATAAATCCTGAATTCAATAACTACTGTGAATAAGACAGCTTAATTGGCACACAGGACGAAACCCAAAAATACTCAAGCTCTTCAATGGTATTGTGAACCTGGTACTTGTGCTGATCTGACAAACAGTCACTATAGCACAGTTCAGAGGAAGTTCGCGATAGATTGTTGTAATAGCAATAAGCAAACCATTTTTCTAGCCATGCTGATGCAAGTGAGAAAGAACGTTAGCAGTGATCTTTCAAACCAAGTTTTAGAAGCTTTTCTGTAAGATTAGTTTGAGGAGAAGGGAGCTCAATCCCTGAACTAATAGGCATTAAAAATTAGTCAGGTATTTTGTGACTAGGCTATTCAGTTCTCTGTATATCTACAGATAATAGCACTTAAGTCTAGTCATGCTTGTCTTTTGCAGACAGCTAGCAACGACTGTGCAATCTGAAAATGGATAAAACAACAAGTCATGCAAAATCCATCCAGGAAGTGCTCTTTTATACTGTGATAGATGGTTTACTAACGGCACTGTTCGTTACAACTCCTCCCTGACCTACCAGACCGACTTAACCACACACAGCATAGAGCAGCATTTCTCAAATGCGGCCACCAGGGGCTTTTCTCATGGCCACAGCCTCCTGGGCAGTGACTGGGAGACGCAAAGTCTGCCCTCCTCTGGAGAGACACAAGGTGGAGGAACAGGCAGCCAGCAAGTTCCGCACCTTCCCAGGGACAGTGGGATCGGGCTTCAGCCCTCAGGTGGCAGGCTCCAGCCATCAGGCTTCGAGCTCCATTCCCTGGCTGCGTGGTGATGGGTTCTGGCCCCAAGTTGATAATTTGTCCCCAGGCTTGCGGGGGCTGAGTAAGTCTGTTGTGAAAAGTGGTATCTGTAGGTTTGTTAATATCACTTTTCACAGCACACTTAGAAGCTTGCAAGTCTAAAAAAAAAGCAATAGAAACAAAAAGAAAAATGACAGGAACATTCAAAGCACCTTATTTGTGTTTCTATTCCGTTTAGGTTGAATAAAGAATAGAGACAACTGCACACTATTTTTATTAAGTCTGTTAAAAAAAAACCACACACTGTACAGAAACAGATTACAGTGATCTGGACATGTACCTGTGCATATTTATTTGTTTTTCCTAAAGTTAATTAAGTATTTTAGGAAAAATTGTCAGAGCAGCCACCAGCAAGAGTTGGTGGCTGCACTCTTGAGGCCAACAAAAAATATGATGCGAGAACTCCTGGCATAGAGGCTCCTGAAGAGAGAGGAGAGTTACCATGTAGCATCTCCACTCACACCATTAGAGGGAAGAAATCATGCCCAAATAGTACATCAGGACTGCTAAACCAAGGCACCCTTGGATAAGAAAAAGGAGTGGGAAGGAGGAAGGCACTCAAAAGCATAAGTACAAGCTACTTACCTTGTACCCAATTCAGCCAACAAAAATGCCAGGAGATGTTTTGGCTGACGATGCAATCTAAAAATAAAAGTCAAGTTATTTTTAACCTCCACTTTTTTAACTTCCACCTTCCTGAAGAACTTGAAATTTAAGAATCACAATTGATAAGAACTTCTCAGAATGGCAAGCCTATAAAAAGGTGTAGGCACCACTAGGGCTCTGATTTTATCTCTGGAATAGCGCTAAGAGAATTATAGACTAGTCAGCCTAACTTCAATACCTGGAATGGTACAGGGACAAATTATTAAACAATCAATTTATAAGCACCAAGAGGATAATAGAGTTATAGGGAATTGCCAGCATGGATTTGTCAAAAATGATTTATGCCAAACCAACCTAATTCCCGTCTTTGACAGGGTTACTGGCCTAGTGGATAGGAAACAGCAGAAGTGATATCGTGATTTTAGTAAGGCTTGACACGGTCCCACATGACATTTTCACAAGCAAACTAGGGAAATGTGGCATAGATGAAGTTACTATAAGGTGGGTGCACAACTGGTTGAAAGACTATTCAAAAAAGTCATCACTGGTTTGCTGTAAAACTGGGAGAGGACATCTAGTGGTGTCCCACAGGGGTCAGTCCTGGATCCTGTACTATGCAACAGTTTCACTAATGACCTGGATAATGGAGTAAAGAGTATGCTTATAGAATTTACAGATAAAATAGCTGGCAGAGGCTACAAGCATTCTGGAGGACAGGGTTAGAATTAGGAATGTAAGAGTTTAACTGGTTAACCAATAGGCTTGATGCTTATTGGTTTTTGTTAACAGTTAAACTCCACCCACAGTCCAGGCTGCCGGCCCCGCATGTCCAGGGTTCCTCTGGGCTGCTGGCCAGCATCCTGGCACACCCAAGCTGGGGGGACCCCGGGTGCACCATGATGCTGGGCAGCAACATAGCCCCAGGCCCGGGGACAGCAGCAGAGCTCTGTAGAAAACATGGGGCCGGGGGCTGCACCACACTCCCCCACAAAGCTCCCCAGGCAAACCTTTAACTGTGTAACCAACATTTTAATCAGTTACATGGTTACTGTTTTAAACATAATTAGAATTCGAAATGACCTGGACAAATTGGAGAATTGGTCTGAAATCAACAAAATTAAATTCAATAAAGACAAATTCAAATACTAGACTAAGAAAGGAAAAAATCAAATGCGCCAAGACAAAAGGGGGAATAACTAGCTAAGCAGTGGTACTCCTCACAAGGATCTGATGGGTTACAAATTGTGGATCACGAATCGAAAGAGTCAATTTCAAGCAGCTGCAAAAAGGGCTCTGGGGTGTATTAACAGGAGTGTTGTACAGTAGAACCTCAGCATTACAAACACCTCAGGAATGGAGGTTATTTGTAACTCTGAAAAGTTCATAAATCTGCTTAAAACATTATGGTTGTTTTTTCAAAAGTTTACAACTGAATATTGATGCAATGCAGCGTTGAAACTTTACTATGCAGAATAAAAAGCTGCTTTCCCTTTTTTGGTAATTTTCATTTAACACAGTACTATATTTGCTTTTTTTGGGGTCCCTGATGCTGATTGTGTACTTCCGGTTCTAAATGAGGTGGGTAGTTGACTAATCAGTTTGTAACTCTGGTGTTCATAACTCTGAGGTTCTACTGTATATGAAACACAGAAGGTAACTGTCCCACTCTACTTGGCACTGGGGAGACCTCAGATGGAGTACTGTGTCCAATTCTGTCATTTACAATTTTAGTCATTAACAAATAGTTTAATATAGCTTTTTGCAAGTCCATGCAATCAGACAATCACTAACTATGCACCACAGGAAGGCCACAGTATTTCCTACTTTGTGCCCCCGAGAGATCTTAAAAGCTGCCAAACTTACAGTTTACAGATATCTGTAAAGTTGACAAATGATGTTTTCTTGGTTCCTACTCTTACAACCTGTGGAGGTTTCATGACGAATTTTCTTTTTTCTCCAGCTACCATGTCTGGATTCTTTTCCCGCATTATGTTAAATACTCGATTCAGCAACTGCGGGAACAGACATGTTTACATCAACATGCGTACCGTCAATAATTTGCCCTGCCATCCACAAAACGTTTTATATTGCTGTATTTTATGTCTAGAGATGTGTATAATTTCTCCACTACCATGGAACTAAGTGGTATAGCATTTAAGATCATATTTCTGCCAGACTGAACTTCCAACAATGTACTTTTTCCCCAGCATACTTTCAACTGTATGTTTAAAACAACACACACACACCCCCACTAAACTCATCCATTACAATTTTACATTCAACACGCACTTTGTCCAAAACATGGGAACAGCCATGAGTACCATCTGGCCTCCCCAATACGCTAATCTCTTCATGGGTCATCTTGAGGATGAATTTCTGGAGAAATGCACCATACTTCAATGATACTTGCATCCTCTGGACAAGTGACCTAAACTCCCTCCGATTTCCATCGCAACTTCAACCACCACCACCCATTCATTAAACTCTCTCTAGCACATTCCAACAGTAGCATCAACTTCCTGGACACCACAATCAACTTCAACAATGGAAGCCAACAGACAATCCAGATCACCCCAGTACACCAAGAAATCTGTTCTCCACAGCCCACCATATACTTCTCTGGTGGAGTGTATTACATCATGAAACAGGCCACCCAAATACCCAAAGAGAACCTGCTGCAATATGAAAATAAAAACCCCTCCATCCACACACCCCTAGCTGTCACCTACCATCCTACACTGGATCCCATACAGGTTATTATTAAACAGTTACAACCCATAATCAACCACATCTTGAAATAAATCTTTCCTGACCACCTCTTCTGGCCTTCAAATAACTCTCTCCCCCCAAACTTCTCCAAGCTCATCAAAAGCAAGCTCCCCACAGACAAGGAGACACCAACTCAAAGCAGCACCAGAACCTGCCAAAACAGATGCAAAACCTGTAGCTATAACTCCACTGATAAGATGATCAGCACTTCCCACAAACACACCTTTTAAGATCCATGGGTCCTACATATGCCAACACAAAGCAATCACTCTCTGGCCTCTCAGTCCTCATCTTCACAATACCTTCAAAAGCCAAGCCTGGGAGCTTAAATTCGCAACATTGATAGATACTAAAAATCATGGACTGAAGAGACACTGGATTTATGGATTATTATAACAATATGTAACACATACACCAAGTTTTTCCCATCCCTCTATGACTGGAGAGGTGTTAACTGGCCACTTCCCCTGAATGGTCCTTGGAAATGTGTGTTAACTATTTACACTCAAAACTCTCTCTTCCACCTTGTATTTAGCTGTGACACCCAGAGAACATTTCCCAGACCTAAAGAAGAGCTCTCCATAAGCTCAAAAGCTTGTTTCTTTCACCAACAGAAGTTGGTCCAAAGAAGGTATTACCTCACCCACCTTGTCTCTCTAATCCCGGAACCAACAAGGCCACAACATTGCATATAAAAAAGCCCCCTGACACTTAGTTTTTGCACCATTTCCCCAAAATGATGTTTTTTCCACTAACATGGGAAACAAATTTTTAATAATGCGCTCTTCAATCTACCAAATAAAGGTATAACGCAATAGCTAGAAGTTGAAAATAGACAAATTCAGACTGGAAATAATCTATACATTTTAAAAGAGAGAGTAATTAACCACTGGACTAGTTTACCAACATCACGATAGAGTCACCATCACTGACAATTTTTAAATCAAGATCAGATGTTTTTCTAGAAGATCTGCTCGAGGAATTATTTTGGGGAAATCCTATGGCCCATGTTATATAGGTGGTCGGACTAGATGATCACAATGTTACCTTTTGGCTTTGAAATCTATGAATCTTGGTCTAAAATTTGCTCTTAGCACGCATAATACAAATTTGTTTAAATTTGTATTGACCTTTCTTGAGGGAAACATTTACACTTTATAAATTATTTAAAAAGCTTCTGCGCTTATTTCACACTTGGGCACAAATCCCATAATTTGATCTGCACAAATCCTTGTGTCTATGTGGACCCCTAATGAAGTAAGTGGTGGAGCATGGGGGACTTCCCAGATGGATCTGATTGCAGGATCAGGTTCTTGTTTTGTATTTTTAAAGCAATTTTGTGTTTCTAATTATTTTTGTTAATGTTTCCAGAAACCTTTGATAATATGTACTTAAGGATTAAGTTAGAAACAGAATATGTGGACATTAATTAGCACTGGTGCAGCTGGATTTGGGAAATAGTTGGAAAGAATTTTAACTTTACCTCATCGTACGTGTAGTCCCTTTCTGAACCTGCCCATGCAGGTCCAGTATGAAAGCTAAAAGAAATTCCATCATCTTTTTTGCTGTCTTCATCCTCCAGAGCTGTGGGAAAGAAAAGTTGTTTGAGATTCATGAAGAACAAGTTGTTAAAAGAGGTAGACTTCTTGGACACAGTGCTAATGCTGTTTCTAGCAGCCTGCATAAGAAGAGTCCCAAGAAATGTATGTTGTGAGCCAAAGTTTTCCTCCACACATTGATGGATATGACCAGACTATAAACAAGGACCACATGACTCCACTATTGAGATATTATTTTGCTGCTAAACTTTATAATAGTAAATCCCAAAACAAGGAGATGGCATTTTAACTAAAAAACTGTGCCTATTTAGGCAATAACAATACTTTATTTGCAAGATTACCCACTTTCAACAGCAGAAAAAGCCAGGACTTAACCTCTTGGTACGTTGGTTTTACCTTCATCCTTTTCCAATATTTCATCTTCATCTGGAAACTTCATATTCTTCTTCTTTTTCTTTTTGTTGCCAAGCATGATATCAAGGTCATCTTCTGGTTCCACCAGCTCTTGGAAATCACCTTCAATTTTTAAATCCTACAAAAAGAAAAAAATATCAGCCAGAACATATGAAAATGACACCCAACATAGCACGCTGGAAGTGAGACAGAAAATCCTTAGCAGTTCTTAAATATGACAGATTTAAATTTGAAGGCGTGATCTAGATTATGCTAAAGGTAGATGACCAACATCCCCTTGCTAGTTATACTATGGAGATGGAATTTGGGGCCAGATTTTTAAATGCACAACTTTGCATGCATAGCTGGGGTGCATCTTCTGGTGCACATGTGCAAATCAGCATTTGTGAATATAAAAGTCTAACCTTTATTTTTTTAAGAATAGGGCTTATTTTATTCCCTTGGATTGCTGAACAGTTTAAATAACATGGGGTCACGTGACCAACTATAGCCATTCCCTACTGCAGCCGGTTAATAGGTTTTGAACTACTGACCAGTACAGGGTCACATAACACCTTTGACTTAGTGTGGCTGGAAACCTTTAATGACACACAACCAGGGTAAGAGATCCCATGTGTTAGAGAAACTGAAGGCAAAGTTTTCCTCCAATCCTGCTCTTGCTACATATAAAGAAGCTTTTGAACACGTAAAGAACACAGAATAACAGAGCTTAGATATGCTGTGAAGGTCAGAGGGGAAGTTTTTTCCCTTAGGGTAGAAGGCAGAAAAATGTGCATATGGTATAGCACGTATCCTTGCTCTGCTGCTCTTTAGGCTTATCAGCCATGCTTCAATGAGATATATTACCTGTCAGATTCAGGAGTCAAGAGTAAAAATACCACACACTCTTCCTGGACTCCCTAAAGTTACCCCAATGTTTAAAGAAACCATGAGGACCAGAAACAAAGATTTTACAGGGGAAACTGTTAGCCCTTCATTTGAAAAGTTGACCTTCAGTGAAACGTAATGCACACGGCTTCTGGCATTATCCACATTACTTTTCTCAAATCAAAAAACAATAATGAAATTATAAACCTGAACACCAGATGGGTGGGTGGGTGTGTGTAGACACACACATTTTACAGGATTACATCTCTAGAATGCTTACTAAACACTAACTCGCCCCTTACGCTTTGCATAGAAAAGAACATTGTAAAAAATATATTCAGCTAGTCCCAAGTGTACATAACAGAAACATTGTATATCATTTAATAGTGATCCATCTGGCTAATTAAGATGACTGACTGCCAAGGAATTCCTGAACTATCAATCTTAAAAGAATGGAAGAGTGAGATGCAGGCACAGGACAAGGACACGGATGAGAAAGGGAGAATTTTCAGTAAGCCCAACTTGGTTTACATTATACAAACTAGGTCATATCCTTATAAACTGACCTTTATACCCTCTTCTGCTTCATCTATATCAAACATCTTTTTTGTTTTCTTCTTCTTTTTCTTTTGGTTGAAGAAGTTTAAGTCATCCAGATCATCTGATGCATCTAAAAAACCAGAAAGTTGAAAAGACCAGGATTAGCAATCATGTTACCAGTTTAGCAACTAATGGTGTGTCTACATTGCAGTACAAACCCATGCTTGAGCCCGGACTCAAACCTAATCTCCCCCGCTCCACTCATTTCCCCCTCATCTACACTGCAGTTGCGCTAACCCAGGGCTTGGACCCATGGTTCCAGGACCCTGTAGGGCTGGAAGGTCTGAGCTTGAGTTTTGAGCTAAGCCAGGACCCAGAGTACAAGACCTATTGTTTTGCTGTATAGACACAGCTGCACATGACTCAGGTCCCAGGAGTCAGCTGAAGTATCCCACCATTTCATGGGACAACTTCCTTAGTCCTCTCTATGCCAACAACCTGCAGTCCACTCTTGAAAATGGAAACCACGGCCCACATACACACCTTTGCCAATGTAAGCCGCATAAGTCAGTGTTAACCCATTATCTTCTGATCTCTGATCTGCAAGTGCACTATCAGAGAGCCTCCTGGATTTGTAACGGAGATCAAACTGACCAAGCCTCTTCCTGGTAACATGCAGGGCAGGCAGTACATTTTTCCCCCCACAGTGCACCACAGTCCTAGGGCTAGAGCAGCCACATTTGTTTTTGTTGTTTTTTGGGGTGGAGGGGTGGGGGCGGGTAGAGGGGGAAAGAAAGAGGGAGAGAGAGAGGAAGGTGGTGTATATTAGGGACTCTGGGATATGGTTACTTTGACTCAGGTCTGCACACTGCAATGTGGATGCCTGAACCCCAGGTCTGAGCACCTGTTAGAGAAAAGTCTTAACACAGGGTTCAAATAAAATGAGGATGGTCAAGACTATGGTCCCCTAACATGGGTCAGCTGACTCAAGTCTCACTAACCCTGGGCTTAAACTGCAGTATAGACATACCCTAAGTATTCTGGTTCAGATACGAATTCTCAAAAACAATACCTCTGAAAGACTTAAAGGGACACCTACTCACTAGGATAAACCAGTCAGGTTAAAAAAAGAGCTAGTTTAGTAGTTACAAGTGCTACACATTCCACAGAATACCCCTTGACAATTTTTGTGGCATACAATCAGGTTTTCCTATTTATTTTTTCATCTTCCCTGTTGCTGTTCCTCACACAAGGGGAAACTGACCACAGAAAGGAAAGTTTGTGCTTTTGATAGAGAAGCTTGACTTCACAAATAATGTAGAAAAGACATAAAATTGCCTTTTCAATCATTTTAGGTGTTACCAGTACCAGGTTAATTTTACACACAAATGTGATTTTAAGTTAGTAATGTCCCTTCAGTTTACTTCATGTTATCAGGTCATCTCAATATGGTTAACTTCAGTTAAAGTGAGTCTAACACAACTGCAAGTTATTTCTTGCAAGATCTTGAAGAGCACAATATTGGATTAACTGGCTATTGTCATTGACCAGGACACCAAGAAAAACTTATCTTGCAATGATTTTGAGTATTTCCCCTCCCAATTTTTATTGTTACTCTGAAATTATTGCAACTGCTTTCTGGCTCTACATTAAATGGGTTCAGAATACAAAGAACTAGAACTATAATACAGCAGACCACAAGAATTTTGGCAGTTTTTAGAGCACCTCTCAATTTTGTTCATGACAAAGACTTCAGTTGCAGTGGAGAAAGCAGAGTTCTTGTAAATTAAGACACCATTTTGCTTACAGGAGTACAGCAGACAAGCTCAAGAAGGAGAGAGAAGAAATCACACTTTTACATATTTGTGTTACAGCAGTACTAGAAGTCCAATCAGAATCAAGGCCTTATTTTGGTCAACTGCCCTCATGTACTTATATACAGCCCATGCCCTGAGGACACACAGCTGGAAGCTATGTTTTGAAACTGCCAACTGAAATGTTTCACTCTACCTTTCTTCCTACTGTCCTCTTCATCAGCTTCTATATTTTTGTCCTCTGTTGGTTCTGGTTCCACCTCCTTTGTTTCTGATAACTGTGTCTCTTCTGCTTGTGTCTCTCCTCCTTCTTCATCCAGCACGAAGGGCTTCTTCTTTTTCTTCTTCTTCTTGCTCATAGTGGGATCAAAAATCATCTGTAAAAGTCACGTGTTCGTTAGCAACATTATTTACCATCATTTAATTTGTTACAGTAGCACCAGCAGACTTTATGCAGGTTACTCTGAAAGAGGCTATCGTATCGCACTCTTTTCAGCTAACTCTGTAGTCCTTAGGCTTTGGCCCAAAGTGGGAGTATGTCTATACTATCATTGATGGTTATGTTTTAACTTGAGTTAGCTGATAACTAGTCTAAGTTAACATGACTCCAAGTGCTTGTTTAGAAGCATGATTGTCCCAGGACATATCTCTAAAGTAACCTTTTATTCTAGCACTAAGGCTCTTTGGTTTTGTCCACACTTTGTGAAATTTTTCAAAAGTTTCCAGCCATTTTAACACCAGTTCACTTGAGTTAAATCAGGATTTAAATGACCCATGTGGAAAGTCTTAATTTAAATAGATTTTCATAAACTTCTCTATTTGTACTTCAGTTATCTTCTACAGTAAGGTGAATTATCATTGGTTGATTTAACCACTAAATATGTTGATTTATAACTAAATAAAGCATTTACACTAAATTTGGTAAATCTTTTTGCTACCTAGTGATGAGGTACATGATGAGGGCTCCTGGCATCAGAGATGGAGTCCCAATGCCTGTGATGTCTCTGCCAGTCTCCTGCACCCAGTAGCACAGCCCCTATATCCGCCACAGATCAAGCCCGTAATATGGCACATGACTTATTGTGCCACATTTACAGAGCTTTACCTCAAAAGTGAGAATTAAGAGAACATCCCTCTTTACATAGAAAAGCAATCTTTAACTCAAAAGTGTTTAATAGAGACTCATGGATTCAGCATACTTATTTATTTAAATGTTCTGTGATTACAAGAGTTTAGTCCTTAACATATTTTGTATTAAATTTAGATTTCATTTTAAACAGGTTTATTTTTAAAAAGAAAACTTTTAAACAAAATTAAAAAATCTGATTTAAATAAAAAAAAATCTATTTTTATCATCCCTGACTTCAGCTGAACAGGTATTAGAGTTGGGAGCCTTAGGGTAGATTGGCCTCCAGCTGCATTTCCTTTTAAGGGAGGTTTCCTTCACTGCAGTAAATCCACGTCTCTCAGAGGTGGTAGGTAGGACAACAGAAGAATTAATTTATCAACCTACTGGTGTCTACACCAAGAATTAGGTCAGCTTAACTGTGTCTCTCAGGGGTGTGAATTTTTCACATTCCTGAGCAATGTAGCTAGGCTGACCTATGTTTTAGGTGTAAAGCAGAACTCCGTCTGAGAAAGGTTACATTCATGAGATGCTGAACCTGTGTCAGAGGCTAGAGAATTTTTTCAAAGAAGTGTCACTAGAGTAGACAAGGCCTACATCACTCACTCCTCAATTATCTGTTATTTCTATTCTTCAGCTTCAATCATCACAGAAAAGGTTATTACTAAGAGTATGTCTACACTGTAATGTATGCCAAGGGTTAGTGGGACTTGTTCCCTAACAAAGGTCAGTTGGTCCATGGGTTTGAGCGTCTCCATTGCATTTTAATACCATGTTAAGACTTGACTAACCCATGCTAGCACCCAGGGCTCGGGCATCCATGTTGCAATGCACAAACTTGAATCAAAGTAACCATATCCCAGCATCCCAAGGACCTCATCCCCTGCCCCTCCCTGAAAAGTGGTCGTTCTAGCCCACGGTTCCCTAACACAGGTCAGCTGGTCAAGTCCCACTAACCTCATGGTGCACTGTGGGGAAACTTTACTGCCTGCCCTGCACATTACCAGGAAGCAGTTTGCTTTGCAAAAGGCTTGATCAGTTCACTCTCCACTACAAATCCAGGAGTCTCTGTCTGAGAGCATGCTTGCAGATCATTGATCAGAAGAGACTAGGGGGAGGGATAGCTCAGTGGTTTGAGCATTGGCCTGCTAAACCCAGAGTTCTGAGTTCAATCCTTGAGGGGGCCATTTGAGGATTTAGTTGGGGATTGGTCCTGCTTTGAGCAGGTTGGACTAGATGATTTCCTGAGGTCCCTTCCAGCCCTAATAATCTAATCTATGGTTAACATTGACTTGAGCTGCTGCTGGCAAAGGGGGATGGCTTCCATTTTCGATAGAGCGGATTGCAGATTGTTGGGATAGAGAGGACTAAGGAAGTTGTCCCATGGAATTGTGGGTTACTTCTTGGCTGACTCCTGGGACATGAGTTAAAAGCAGGGCTGTGTCTATATTGCAAAGCAATAGGGCTTGTACCCTGGGTCTCAGCTTAACTTGAGCTCAGACCCTCCAGCCCTGCAGGGCCTGGGGTCCTGGGTTAGAGCAATTGCAGTGTAGATGCAAGGGGAGGACTAGGTTTGAGCCCAGGCTCAAGCACAAGCTTACACTGGAATATGGGCATACCCTAAAAGGGACACAAACACTCTAAAGACAGGCTTGAGCTCAAATACTCCTGGCAAGGCGTGATACAGGCAAGGTCCCTCCACCAAAAATACTGGTCTCTGGCTCCTAACCCTCCGTACTTTGATTCTGCATCCCTGATAAACAGTTGTTCCATGTACAAAAAGATGATTGCAACCTAAACTATTTATAGGACCTCAATTAATTAGTACTAGGGCCTCTGATGCTCTTTGATGAATTTATCCTAACAGCACCCTTGTGAGATAGAAAGGATTATCATCCTCATTTTACAAATAGGGAACTGAGGCACAAAGAAACTGTGTGATTTGCTCAAGGTCACAGAAGTAGTCAGGGGCTGAAGAGGAAACTAAATCCAGTGTCCCAAGTTCCAGACTAGTGCCCTCAATACTGAGCCACCCTTACTATCTTGCATCTGAGGACCATGAGTATTTGGTATAACCACTCAGTTTGTTTTTTAGAATGCTTACATACTAGCTGTTAAATTTCCAGCATACTTTAATGTTTTGCCTCTCCTTTTAATCCTGATTTTATAGACTGGCAGACCAAACAGCCTAACATTTTGTTGCTCATGGGTATCTACCCTACTATTAAATGTGACAGCATCACACACGGGTTGAGGCCACTGATGCAACAACCCAGTAAGATAAGAGTTCATTCACGGCCTTGCCCTAGTAAGTAGCACGGTCAGAACCACCAACATATTATGTTAGTAAGTTTTGTTGCCTTGTAACATAGTTATCCCAGCAGTTCTACAAATTAAGATTTTTATACTTGTGTATTCAGCTACTAACCTCACTTATGTTATTCCAGTAAGATAATGGTTATCCAATATTTCTTTTCATGGAACTACCTCTTGTCAAAAAATTTTTGTTCTCCACTGCTTGGTGGCTACTTTTCCAAATCCCTCATTGCCTGGGTCTCAACACATGTAATTATGCAGGCAGTTCACAGAGCACTGTGCTAAGCTACTGAAGTGAGGAAGACTTCACATGTTGGCTATTATCTAAAGTACAGGCAACATACAGATACCGCATGTGCGCTGCAAGTACATGAGGGTGAGGACTGAAGTTCTGAAACTATGAGCATTTTAAGTGTTTCTGTATAACTGGCTAATAAATTCTGTGCTTGAATGTCTTTTACAAGATGTTTGTACATTCCAAGCCTTTGTACACTGTACTTCTCCTCTAGTAGTATTATTAGGCTATACACACTTGTGAATCATTCTCTCTGCCTTGAAGTGCACAATATATTTGAAAATGTAGAACATCCAAAAATATTTAATAAATGTAAATTGGTATTCTATTGTTTGTTTTTCTACATTTTCAAATATATTGATTTTAAGTATAACACAATACAAAGTGTACAGTGCTCACTTTATATTACTTTTATTACAAATAAAAATGATAATATGTTTTGATTCACCTCATACAAGTACTCATACATACAAGTACTGTAGTGCAATCTCTTTATCATGAAAGTGTAACTTATAAATATAGATTTTTTGTTTGTTACACAACTGCATTCAAAAACAATGTAAACTTTATTGGCTACATGTCCACTCAGTCCTACTTCTTGTTCAGCCAACTGCTAAGACAAACAAGTTTGTTTACATTTAGAGGAGATAATGCTGACTGCATCTTATTTACAATGTCACTTGAAAGTGAGAAGAGGCATTCATATGGCACTTTTGTAGATGATGTGGCAAGGTATTTACATGCCAGATATGCTAAACATTCATATGCCCCTTCATGCTTTGGCCACCATTCCAGAGGACATGCTTCCATGCTGATGACGCTTGTTAAAAAAATGTGTTAATTAAATTTGTGACTGAACTCCTTGGGGGAGAACTGTATGTCTCCTATTCTGTTGTACGCGCTTTCTCCCATATTTCATGTTACAGCAGTTTCGGATGATGACCCAGCACGTCCTTTTTAAGAACATTTTCACAGCAGATCTGACAAAATGCAAAGAAGGTACCAATGTGAGATTTCTAAGGACAGATACAGCACTCGACACAAGGTTTAAGAATCTGAAGTGCCTTCCAAAATCTGAGAGGGGTGAGGTATGGAGAATGCTTTCAGATGTCTTAAAAGAGCAACACTCCAATGTGGAAACTACTGAACCTAAACCATCAAAAAAGAAAACTGACCTCCTGCTGGTGGCATCTGATTCAGATGATGAAAATGAACATGCATCAGTCAACTCTGCTTTGGATCATTATTGAGCAGAACACGTTATCAGCACAGACGCATATATTCTGGAATGGTAGTTGAAGCATGAAGGGACATACAAATCTTTAGCATCTGGTACATAAGTATCTTGCTATGCCGGCTACAACAGTGCCATGCGAATGCCTGATCTCACTTTCAGGTGACACTGTAAACAAGACATGAGCAGTATTAGCTCCTGCAAATTGAAACCAAACTTTTTTGTCTGAGCGATTGGATGAAGTAGGACTGAATGGACTTGTAGAAAGTTTTGCATTGTTTTATTTTTGAATGCAGTTATTTTTTGTACATAATTCTACATCTGGAAGTTCAACTTTCATTATAAAGAAATTGCTCTACAGTACTTGTGTTAGTATATTTCAATTGACCTATCTCTTGTTTTTTACAGTGAAAATATTTGTAATGAAAAGTAAATATAAAGTGAGCACTGCACACTTTGTATTCTGTGTTGTAACAAAAATCAATCTATTTGAGAATGTAGAAAACATCCAAAAATATTAAAATAAATGGGATTCTATTATTGTTTAACAGTGCGATTAATCACACAATTAATTTTAAATTGCTTGGCAGCCCTACTTATGACTAAATTTAACGAGGATATGTTGTAAGACACCAGAAGCAAACCCTTTGTAGCTTCTCAGACATAAATACAGGGCCAAACTCAGTCCTGTCACATTGTTTGTTTTGCCTGGCCAGAAACCGCTCACATCTCCCCACCTGGAGATTCTTATAGTTTGGGAGATTTTGCAGCAGGCATCAAGCTGCTATAGGCATCATGGCAGGGAAAGTCATGGACAGCCAAGCACATCGCACTCTGGCTCCTTCCAGATGGGAAAGCATCCTTTGGGGGATATGTAAATGAAAGTTTGCTTACATTCTCCAGGATTTCTTTTAAGACACAGGTTTATTTACGTGAATAAGGGGAAACCCAAACATGTACTATGACTTTTACTAAAAAATACAAGTTAGGCTACAGAGTAACCCATTCAAAACTTCCCAGCTGTAATTCAGCAAGCTCCACCAGTGGTATCAACGATGAAAAATGTACTGTGGATTTAGAGCATTTAGACATTTGTCACCATATTATGTAACATTATGCTAAGCTACAAGTTTGCTTATGTAGATCCAAACTAAGAGGCTTAAATGGATTGCAATGGAGTTTGTCATTTCTAAAGGAGACAGCTGTATCGCCCTTTCGTAAAGCACCTGAATAGCAGAGATGGGTACAATAAAAACAAACATTATTGGGAAGACTCATGGCATAATACAAGTTCCAAATTATGCTGAGAAGTGCCGCTGCTAAAGAGGCACCTGGGAAGCTCATGAGTCAAAATGGAATGAGAGAGACAGGAAGCTTAAGATTTCTATCCAGAATAGAAACAATGCTAGATTTGTGCGCAGAAAAGGCGTGGTTGTAATCTGTAGGGAGATTTGGTTATAGAAACAAAATTCAGAAGTAGCCTGTATCATGTGTGGATATCTGAAGGTGGGGAAAAGATATCCCACATGCAGAAATACCCTAGCCCTATGCTTCAACAGTTACATATCTGTTCTTGCATTTAATCTATTATCTATTACATGCATTAAAGGAGTGTAAAGATTAAGTTAAGAGAAATCAGTGCAACTTTCTTGTTTAGACAATGCATAAGCCAAGCATTCAGGGTGACAGTTATCTGTGCTGCCATCTTTCTTCCCAAGCAATATCCCCTGCACTTAAAACTTCCTATTTAATACACATTTTAAAAAGTACCTCAATCTTTTCTCTCCCCCCCATGCTTCACTGCACTTTTTTTTTTCATATTTTCTTTATGGTGCATCTTTTCCTGTATTGTTTGCAGTATAGTTATTATTTGCATCATCCACGAGCTCCAATCAGGGACTGCAATAGGAAGCATGCAAACACTAAAAAGGCATTCACTGTCCCACAGAGCTTTCTTGTTTCCTGTTCTCTGCCAAACCTTTAATATTTAAATAGTAGTAGCACCGAGAGACCTTATCAGAAAAGGCCAATTTCCAAAGCTTGTTTACCAAGGAATGCCACTACAAGCCCAGCAACCACAGGTATGCCAAAAGATTCAATGGGATGATGATTGCCAATGAGGGATCTAACTCAATATCCAGGCAGACCACATTAAGGATCTAGCCAGAGATTGATCCCAGTGGCACTCAAACTGCAAGTTGGCAAAATCCTATTTGAATTTGCCATGATGAGTACCTAAAGATCTTAACCCAATGATTCTCAAATTTTTTTTTTTTACTGGTGACCCCTTTCACATAGCAAGCCTCCGAGTGTGACATCCCTTATAAATTAAAAACTTTTTTATATATTTAACACTATTATAAATGCTGGAGGCAAAGTGGGGTTTGGGGTGGAGGTTGACAGCTCGCAACTCCCTATGTAATAATCTTGTGACCCCCAAGAGGGATCCTGACCCCCAGTTTGAGAACCCCTGTCTTAACCAGACTGGTCCCATTGTGCTAGGCACTGCACAAACAAAATGTGACTGTCCCCATCCCATAAAGCTTACAACCTAAAAGCCACTCACATCATTCTTTCCCTATGCTGCTCTATGTACTACCTCCTCTATTATTTTCCCCTGGCCTCCTATTTCTCCTTCTATTTTCCACCTCATTTTCCCCCAACAGCAATGTCTATGTTACCATGTAAATCGACCCAACAACGTAGCTGGAGTCAAAGTAGCTCATGTCAACTTACTGCAGTGTCTACACTGCACTGGGTCAACAGGAGACACTCTCCCATCAACTTACCCTTACTCTTCTAATTCGGAGTGGAGTACTGGAATCAACTGGAGAGCAATCTGCAGTCGATTTAGTGGGTCTTCACTAGACCCGCTAAAGCAACCCCCAGTGTATCGATGTCAGTACATTGAAGCGGTAGTGTAGACAGAGCCAAAAAGTCTGTCAACTACACTAATCTCTCCTAATTCAGATCATCTCTCTCTCCCCTGTCCAATCCCACATATATCCACTGATTCCCTTATCAAAAAATAAAATAAATAAAAATTATAAAATAAAAAATTCAGAGCCCTCGTAGTCAGGGAAAAGTAAATCTACTTAGTGACAATAGAAAAAGCCAGAGTCCCACTGTCCAAAGGCAACACTCAGGTGAGAAGACAATGCAATTCCCAAATTGCAGGGAATGCAGAACATACTCGAATTTCTATGACAGTGCTGTCACTGGACCCCATGCCATCTGGTTAGTAAATATGAAGACGACCCTCTGCCACACACACTATCGTTCCTTCCAAAGAAGGTCCTCTCAGCACTGCAAGAGTGGGCCAGTACCCTATGATTTCATCACATGCTGGCTGCTTCAACTGGGGCATATTCCTGCTACCATACTTATCCCCTAGTTTCAGTTGAGTTCTCCTCTCATCAACAGCTCCAGTGCTTGCCTCTGCTGCTAGCTTTGCCAGTTTCAGTGCTCCCCACAGAATTCTGTATAGCACAAGTGTAAACAGATGAGCAACTTGGGAGTTTTCACTTTGTTGCAGCTTGCAAAAGTTTTAAGCTACCAGTATAGGCACTAAAACTGTCCTAGTCTGAGGCAGATATAACACTAGTTTACGCTCAAGTCACACTTATACAGACTCCAAGTTTCATGCAGATCTGTGTAACAATATGTCAATAATTTAATGACTTAATTTACATATTTACAATGTTACATAAATAACTTTAAAATCATATTAATGACAGATATGGGACTATTTGATTTCTGATGAAGGGAGTCACCTTCATCTACTGGGCAGTAGCAGGGCAAGTTTCATGCACACTACTTTGCTAGGGCTAACACGGACAGTTCATCTCCATCACGGATGCAGTTCTGGCCTCTGTCAACCTGTCACTTAGTGTAAACCACGGTGGAAAATTTGTGATAGGCGAGGACCTCAATATGAAATGAGTATGAGGGTATCACATATACACTGGATGGGAACAATTTTTCATGCCTGAGCTGGGCTGGATTCAAACCGGTGACTGGCTCTACAACTCTGATAATGCTCTGGGTCATCCAGTCCCCAAATAAGAACTACTGACACAACTTCAAGAATGAAGCTTCCTTTCTTTGTCAGTGGGTCACAACTATTTGTGAGACAGCAGTGGAATGTTCAACATCGGGATTCCTGGCTCCTACTCTTGGCTCTGGGAGCAAACTGCGATCTAGTAGTTAGAGCTGTGGTTATAGCCAGGCTAGTTAAGCACATACATTTGGTACACTGATTCTAAAAGGCAGAGTGGATAAGACTTAGCTCTGTCATATTAGAGCCCTGGGTTCTATTCCCAGCTGTGCTTGAAGTTAACTAAGACGGGCATCACAAAGTATCTTGTTTGTAAAATGAGGGAATGATAGTTGCCTGTCTCCCAGGCTAAGGGTGTGAGGCCCTGGTCAGTAACAAGGATTGTGAAGCACATACAAATATTAACAACACTCAGTAGAAAAGGTAAGATCAAAACTCACTGCCTCCTGGCTTCCAGCCCTGTGCATCTTCCCATAGGTAAAAACATGAGATTCCTCTGCTTCCCCCTCACCAAAGGATGCAAGCAAGTATGACACAGCTGCCAAATGAACATCAATTGGGGATGGGGCCACTTGTCAATTCTGCATCTGGAAGATTATCTTTGGAGCCACAAGGGCTAGATAGTTACATTTTCATAAACAATAGTTCAGGCTTTGCAAATGTGATACTCCTTGCTTATGAAAATTTCCTACATGGTATAGGCTGCTAGAATTTTCAAGTCCTGATATTGATTACACATGGAAACAATGAAACTGACTAAACACATCAGAGTGCTGTTAAAGGCATAAAATACAAACTGAAAAAGTACATCTAACTTCCAGTTAGTGAGCTTAGCCTTCAATGGTCATTTGGCCCCTGCTTGCACCAGTTAGAAGCCAGAAAATTCTGGAGTAGTTTGAGTGAGAAGCTAGCCTTGCCCTGGAAACAGGGGTTTCAATGTGAGTGGTTCGCCCTCCAATCAACTGTAGCTTAATCTTCATTTTTTTAAGCAGTTAAAGAGACACAAACTGAGTTGCACACATACATCCTCCTAGCACGCATAGTCATACCAACATAAAGGTGCTTTATATCAGCATAGTTTATTCCCATACAGGAATGGGAATAAGCTATATCAGGTAAACACATCTTTATACATAACTGTGTCCACCCAAGGAACTGAATTGGTGTAATTATCTTGGTAAAAAACTAACATCCATATACAAAGTAATTATGCTAGTACAAACACTGTGTGTAGACCAGGCCTAAACAGGTGTAAGTATTAAAAGAAGGAAGATTAAGGTGTTACTGACTAGAGGAAAGCTCCCTCCCCACTACACTCACACCATTGCAACCCCTCTGCAAATAAAATCATCTTTCCCTCCCAGAAAAAAAACAGCAAAAGCACTACAAAAGAACTGAGTATTATTTCCTAGTTATTAACTGATGCAAGCAGGAGCAACACCACATTCTTCTAGGCTCTAGCTTTCATCAAATCAACAGTCAAGAATTGCTGTTGGTTTTTGGCAAGTGAAACCAACTTTGTTTGGACCACATCAAAACAATATAGCTATTCTCCTCTTCCCCTCCCCCTCCTTTAAGCTATAATCACTATTACTAGTGTTATAAAGCTCACTCACTGGCAAACTGCTGGGATGGGTGGGAAGCAGCACTTGGTACTGTAGAAAATATCTCCGTCAACCGCTGCAAGTTATTCAATGACCGGGCCATATCTCATCTACACAGACTAGTACAGTAGCCCAGCCAGGGTCTGGAGTCCAGTTTTTTAAATTCCTTCTCCTCCTCCTACCCCCTTGCTTTGTCTGGGAAAGGAGACTACTTAATAGACAGAAACAACTAATTTTTCGTTAGCATCTCAGGGATGCAGAGAAAACTCTCCCTCCCCGGGAGGGGTATCCCCTGGTTCCCACCCCCCCATGAACAGGCCTGAAGCCTCCACTCCCAGCAGAGGCCCGAGCCCACCGTGCAGCGCCGAGGGCCGTCCGCACAAGCGCAGCCGCCGCCACACTCGTCCTCCCACCGCCTGAGGAGGGTGACCTCCCCTCCCCTCAGCAGGCGAGGCCAAGCCCCCTCCGACCCGGCGAGCGGTCGGCCCCGCCCTGCCAGGCCCCGCTCCCCCACACCCAGCAGGGGCCGACGGCAGAGACACAGGCCCGCTCCGGCTCTCGCACAACCCCGGGACAGGTCCCGCGCGGAGCGACCCGCGCCCGGCTCAGCCCCGGCCCCTCTCTGCTCCAGCACAGGCCTCAGGCTCGGCTCCCACACATGGCGGCGCCGCAGGCCTCAGGCCCGGCTGCCCGCATGGTGGCGGCGCAGGCCTCAGGCTGGGAGCCCCTTACCTCGTCTCCCGACATGGCTGCGGGCCGGGCTCGCACAGCGCGCGCTACGGAATCGGAGGAGGGTCAATCGCCGAAGCCGGTCACTACGACGCCGCTCACAGAGCCAGTCCGTTGCCTCCCGGAGGTACTACCGCCACCACCGCGCTCGGCTCAGCTCTCTTGCATCAGCAAGCGCACAGAGCGGCCGGGTCCCGGATGTACGCAAGCGCAACATGCACCCCCAACCCGGCCGCAAGGCTTCTCGGGAGTTGTAGTTCTCATGGTGCGCGTGCGCCCGGGACTAGCCTGTCGCGTGTGTGTAACTCATCGCGGCGCGGAAGGGAGTGGCTGAGAGTAGCTGGGCGGGTGACGCGGTCAGGGAGCTCGTGTGATCCCTGGATGGGGAACAGGCTGCGGGCAGCGGCTGCAAGATGGGGCTGTGGGATGCCCTGGCAGAGACGGGGTAGTGGTGGGTGGGGACGTTGTGGGGGGGGTCCCTGCAGAGTTGGGTGTAAACATGGCTGACCAGCTTTGTACACGGTATTCCAAATGAGGTCTTTCCAGTGCCTTGTACAATGGCATTCATATTTCTCTATCCCTAATGGAACTGCCTTGCCTGATAGGATCACATTTGTTTTTTTTTCACAGCTGCATCACATTGGTGGCTCATAGCCATCCTATGATTGATCCGCTTGCCCAGGTCTTGCTGACCCCCAGTTTGTAGCAAAAATTCTTACTAAATCCTAAATGCACGGCCTTGCACTTTGTACTATTGAATTTCATCCCATTGCTGTCATTTCAGTCGTCAATGTCATCCAGATCTTCTGGTGTAATATTCTGATCTCTGTATTGATGGTGCCCCCTAACTTTTTATCATCAGCAAATTTCATTAGCACATTCTACTTTTTGTGCCAGGGTCATTAATAAAAATATGGACTAAGACTTATGTAGGTGGTGTGGAAAGGTTAAGGAAACTGTTCCTTGAGGAACTCCACTAGTGACCTGCCTCCAGACCAATAATTCACCCTTCAGCACTGCACAACCCATCGCCTTCTCCATTTTAACAAATTCCTTATCCACCTTACAATGCTTCTACTGATTCCCATCTTCCCTAATTTAACTAGTAGTTTCCCAGGTGGCACCATAGGTGATCAGAGCTCTTCTCAGATTCCATCAATGAAAAGAAAGCCATTTTCTCCAGATTTGCAAACTGTGCTCTGTGGGAATAATGATGATGTCCAAAATCAGGAAACAAAATCTGTCATGCACTGGTTCAGAATCTCTCTCATTCAGTATACCAAATTTAAAATTGGGCCCAAGAAGGCGGCTGATGTATTCTGTCTATAAAGTCTACAAAGCTTGACAGCATCATTATAACCTTTTTTAAAACAGTTATCTGAATGTGTAATTTTTAACAATCAAACCATTGTGCTGTCTTTGATATGTGCAAAATAAATATCAGTGTTTCTGAATTAGGATTGTTTGAAATTGTTTTATTGAAAAATCTTCCCTTTGGAAAACATAGTTTTGTCATAATTGACATTGACTGTTGGGAAAATTGAAATCAAAATAATTTCTAATTGACATTATTAGAATATCATTTTAGTGTCAAATGAAATTTTCTCTTAACTGTCAACAGACTTTCTGATTCAACAAAATGTTGATTTTTTTGTTGTTTTTACATTTCTGAATGGAGGTGTTTTTTTTTAAACTTTATTGAAGTATTGGAATTTCCCACAGGATGGATATTCCATTTCCCAATCAACTCTATTCTGAACTGAAAATCTTTTGGCTTTATTGAAGATCTCAGTGTAAACAGAAAACCAACAAGCAAATAAAGTCCTTCAGGTCAAAGTTGGTGAATCTTTTACATAGTGTAGACACTATCTCAGTACTCGCAGTCCGCTTCGACTCTCATATGGAATTACATAACATCCCAGTGGCAACCACAGCGGATCCACGGCTGATATAAATCAGCATAGTTCTGTTGACTACACCCTTTATGTAATTTTTCCTGACTTTAGTGGCCACGTGAATAAGCTAAGTGAAAAAGCCAATCACATTGTCTACCTTTGCTCTTCACTTCATCTCCCCTTCCCACTTTTTATATCAGCTGAAAACAAGGAGAGCCAGTACCATATGCACCATAAGCTTGTGCCCTGAGAACCATCAGCACTTCATGGATCACAGATAATTTTTGAGGTCCCCAAAAGGATCAGGCCAGCTTTAACATTTGGGGGCATACTTGCAAAACACTTTTCCATATCTGTAACTTAAATACATTATTTTTATTTTACACAAACATCACTGTCTCCAGCTATCCACCTCATGTCCTTGCTACTTACGTTGATGAGTTTGTGTGGGAACTCAGGTGGTTCAGCCATCTGCTTTCCTGTCTCAGAGATAGTACGCTCAAAGCCACTTTCTCTGTATTTCTGTAGCACTGATGGATATGAACATTTCAGCTGAAATATTCTCCAAACTTTTGCTGACAGTTCCTTTCACTATCAGATGCAAAATAAAGTGCAATTTTTTTAGCACTGAAGGCAATTAACCATTAGAACAATTTACCTAAGGATGTGGTGGATTCTCTGTCTCTTGAAAACTTTAAATCAACACGGGGTGTCTTTCTAAAAGAGGTGCTGTGACAGACAGACTGACAATATCCTGCATGAACTTTGTTGAATTAAGTTAACCTTAATTTAATAAGGTTTAATACATTTGGGGTACATTGTATTAGAAATGCAAATGTTTATGTATTAATGTGAGATTGTATGGAACTTCTTTATCAGGAAGATGAGATCAATGCAATCTTTGGAAGGTATGAGGAAGTTCAAAGGTCTTTTTGGAACTGTATGTGTGAAGTGGATTTTCTATGAAGTAATTTGAGGTGAGGGGAATGCAAATTCTTTCCTCCAGATACACTCTGGGGAGAGAAACCCATTGTGTACCAATTACCTGCTTCTGGAAACTCCAGATCAAAGACTCCTGATCTGTATAAAGAGGTGGACAACACTGCAAGGGCTAAACTGGTTGTGAGTGTGCTTGTTCTGAGCTGAAGCTATGAGGAACTGGTAACCGCAAGGACTGCCTAGGGTGGTGATGAGGTGAGGGGGTTCAAGGACTGCTGTCAGAAGTCATGTTAGGGTGGAGCTGATTCTGGGTAAGCTTGTTAGCATGTGTGTAGGTACTCGCATTATTTTTAATATGTTTCCTCTGTAGTGCTTTTTACCTTAAGAATAAAGTGGGCTTGCTTAGACAGAGCTGTGTGATAGTTACAACTGTAGCAATTGCACTGTTATCCATCTTCAAAGAGGAAGCAAGCAAGTGTCCTTGGGTAACAGGTCAGTCACATACACAGTGAAGGCAGTGAGCTGTGCTGCCTGGGAATAGCCTAGTCAGAAGGGAGGGAGACTCACCTTTCCAGCCAGAAAAGTAAGGGCTGGGGAGCTGGAAGCTGAGAGTTGGTGCCCTTGCTGAACCACTGAGGGGAAATACAGGTGTAGTCATCCTCAACTGTGACAGATACTCTAGCTCTACCAGAAGTTATGGGCTTGATGCAAATATTACTGGGTGAAGTTCTCTGGCCTGTGTTACACAGGAGGTCAGACTAGATGTTCGTAGGAGTCCCTTTTGGTCTTAAAATCCATGGAAGCACTGCCATGTTTTCATAAGGGCATTTCTTTTCTTGCATTGGCCCTCCTCCCCTAGGGGGCAAAATGCACTCAAAACACTGCTAGCCACACAAAGTAAACGGCACGAGGGGGAAAAAAACTCACCCAAACATTGGTCTTCAATCTTCTGATTCCAGGGCACAATTCTGCCAGGTGCTGTGCACTCTGGCCCTGAGCCTGCAGAGCACTTAAGCATATGCACAAGTGATTCATCAGCATGTAAGTAGCCCCACTCACTTCATAGACTTCAAAGCTAAACACATGGTTTTGTAATAAGCCAGCAGATGGAGCCTAAGCGCAAGCAGCCAAGTCCTGCAGGATCAACGACCTAGAGGGCAAGAAGCCAGAGGATTCCATGAGAACCCCTTGGCTGTAGAATGTGTGTTCGGGGGGGCGCGGTGTTCTACAGGAGGAAGAAAGACTATATTGCTCTGGGAGCAGACGTGTGTGAGCCCGGGGAAAGAACTGTGCTGGACACTGCTAAACCAGGTTAATGGTGAGCACTGTGGACTCAGACTCGCAGGCATCTTGGGGGAAGGTGAAGGCCCATTAGCCAAGGAGCAACGTATCTCACCAGGCTGGGGGTCCGGACAGAGCAACCCCCAGAGGAGCGATGGATCCCACCAGGTTAGCACATCTCAGCTCTATGCGAAGGCCTCAGCGTGGAGAGGGAGCTAAAGGTTTGGGGCACCTCCAGAGGTGGGGGAAGGGATGGTGCTAATGTTTAACTATTGTTGTTGAATTCTCTTCACTCCCCCATCCCCACTTTGGCCCATTGACCTGTACCCATTCCCTTGCCTAATATTCTTACATATAAGTAATTTCAGAACTCTGTGTGTAAGTGGGTTTTGGTGTGGGGACTTCTGGACCCACTTAAGCAAAGGGGACCAATACCCAATCTGAAGAGGAATAGACATGCTTGCTACCTTAGGTATCAGAGGGGTAGCCGTGTTAGTCTGGGTCTGTAAAAGCAGCAGAGAGTCCTGTGGCACCTTATAGACTAACAGACGTATTGGAGCATGAGCTTTCGTGGGTGAATACCCACTTCATCGGATGCATGTAGTGGAAATTTCCAGGGGCATATATATACCTGCCCCTGGAAATTTCCACTACAAGCATCCAATGAAGTGAGTATTCACTCACGAAAGTTCATGCTCCAATATGTCTGTTAGTCTATAAGGTGCCACAGGACTCTTTGTTGCTACCTTAAGACATTTAGCAGCACCTGTGTCCACATGGGGTTGGGGTGAGTTGGCACGCTTTACTGGATTGGAGTCAGAGTTCTCAACCTGGTGCAGGACTGAGCCCAGAGTGATTTTAGGCATGACTGATGACTGTCAATTAAAACAGTTTCTGACAGAAGTGTGATTTTTAAGTTGCTGTCCCTTTATAAAAAATTCAATGTTTTTCTTGCTATATCCATTTTAAGGCTTATAAAAACAATATACCGGTAAGTCATGCTTGGCTGTAGGATTCTAAGAATTCAAATCATTAGGTGCAAGATGCAAAAATTGATCATGTTGTCCGAAATAACTCTTATGAGGGACTTACAAATCTGACCTAATAATCAAAAGTTCAGTGTTTCTGAAATGTGGGATTATCTAGAAGATTATTCTAGCAAATGTTCACAGGGTGCCAAGGAAAGGAAAATATGCTTTATCAGAAGACATCAGTATCTTTAAGTCTTTTTTTTTTTCCTGAAGCCATCCTTAATTTGGAAGTCACAACCTTGTATTGGCCTTGTGAGCCTCAGTGATGTAACTTTTGTGTCACCAGATATCTCATCTGTTTCATACTCTCCCTCACACGCTTTCATTCTCTAAAGAATTTGACATACATTTTGTATGACAGTATATTTAAAATAAGGTTGTATTTAGGTAACTGCCCCCTGCCACTACTCTGGGTGGCCAGTCATTGGGGTTAGTAAAGTAGGACTATTTGGAGTAGATGCAGACAGGAAGATTCTAGGCCATATTATGCATTACTCCTTTCCTGTGCCTGCCTACTTTTGTCCCCTGCCAGGATCCCACTCAGCCACTGGCACAATTTAGTGGACATCCAGAATTGCTTTCAAGTTGCATCAGCTTTCAACAACTTTCTATGAGCTGTGTCAGAGGGTAGCTGGCCCAGACGACAAAACAAAAATAGAAACATATAAAACATATAAAAGTCAAAAGCAGAGAGCAACTTGATATAAGAAAACACAACCTTCCCCTCCCTTCCAACGTTCATAGCTCCCTTGATAGGAGAACCCCAACACTGATGATTCACCCCAGCTTCCAAACGCAGTCCACTTGGTGTCCAAAGTCCAATCAAAGCAGAAGTCAACCATGACTAATTGTCTTGGTTCAGTCCCATAACAAATGCTCCATCCCTCTGTAGAGAGTCCATTACCTAGTGATGAAGATACTGCTTTTGGAGTCCTCCCAATACCTGACCCAAGCCCAGGTACTTGATACAGGAATCCCTCCACTGAAAACAAAGACAGAGGAAAACAGTCATAGCCAACAGCAACAGCAAAATCCTCACAATCATTACACAATACTGGTACCTTACATTGCACATGCTCCTGACATACTAGTCTCCGTGATATCTACGGTAAGTACAATGAGCCATACTCTCAGTCCAACATAATTCCCCCCCCCCAACACAATAATCTCTTTCCAATTCCCACCATATCATGAACAAAAATATTCACCAACATCCTTTTACTCCTTCTCCCATTTGCCCCAGACATGCTGCCAAAGGTGTCTGGACCTATAGCCTGGGCTCAACCTCAAAGGAGAGAAGTCAGACATAAACTCAATCCCTATTAAACTTGGATGTGCCTCCACTACTTCCTCTTCCTCTCCAGGCAGTGCTTCATCTCAGCATACCTCAGCACCCCAGCTCCTTCCAGATTGTGTGTATAAAATCCTCCAGGGAAGCCCGTGTAAGGGGGTTCATCTGAAATACCACCTTTACATCTTGTCTTCCAGAAGAATGTACATAGGAGCATGCTGATGAGATAGATGGTCTTCCCCAACCATTGCCCATATGCTTGCCTCTCTTGTCCTAACAGAACTAGTACAACACTACCTCGATATAACGCCATCCGATATAACATGAATTTGGATATAACGCAGTAAAGCAGTGCTCTAGAGGGGCGGGTCTGCTCACTCCGGTGGATCAAAGCACGTTCAGTATAACATGGTTTCACCTATAATATGGTAAGATTTTTTGGCTCCCAAGGACAGCGTTATATCGAGGTGGAGGTGTACTTTCAGTATCCTCACTAATCCCACCCCCACCTTCTGAGCCCATGGGCATTCCTTCAGCAGATACTTCCGAGTCTCCTGGACAGCCTCCCCCCCACATCCACCACCACCACTACTACCAAACATAGCTGTTGCCTGGGACACACCCGGCCTTGTTTTTGCAAGGTTTTCCATGCTTCCCATACATCCATTTTACCATAGCAAAGCCTCCAGGACATCTCTTTATATTTAAAGGGAACCCTACAGGACCATAGAAGTCTCAAAGCCCCTGACATGACTGTATCATCTGGGCAACTGTCCAAATGCAAGAGCTCATATACCTGAGCCTCCAACACCTGTTGATACATCCCCCATCTGGCCTGTCCTCTCCTCCCCCCAGCATATCCCCCCATGTCTGTAAGGACTGGAACAGTCCAAAAAGGTGTTCAGAGAGTTGGTTCTGTCTACTCATCTGACTTCTCCATCCTTGCCACGACATCACAAGCTTTCCTTCCCACCTACCCCTCCAACGGTGTCCCCCAACCCCTCTGCTGATGGCACAGAACCCAGACTGGAATCATACTCTGGGTAAGACTCGGCTGGTTACTCAGGACATGCTGCTCCCTTTGCAGATAAAAATGCAAATTCAAGGTCTTAAAAAACACCTCTGGGTGTCTCATCCGCAAGCTCCCATGTCCCATCTCTTGACAGACCAAAGACCTCTTAAGGAATGGATACGTCTTCTGTCCCCACAAAAAGGAGGAAAAAAACACCCCATCACCTTCCCCATCAGCTGTGCCGTGGGTGGGATGTACACTCTATCCAAGTGAAGGAAGAGCAGACGCAGGTACTGATGAATGATTTGCACTCTGTAGAATGTGGAGGGTGCATGCCAGCTCCTCCATTGCTCCACTACCTGCCCTCCCTGTTCTAGCACCCTTTCCTAATCCCATCTCAGAGTTGCACCTAACAAGCAGAACTCTGTCCCCAAGATCTTCAGTACACCCTCCTGCTATCTACTCTGTAGCCCTCACAAAGGGGGCCACTGACCTCCTCGTCATCCAGCCATAATGCCTTACTCTTTGTCAAATTTAACTAGGCCCCTGACACTTGCTCATACCACTAGAGGTAAGTCCTCAACCTGTCATTCTCCTCATTATTCGTGACCATAATCGATACATCATCTGCAAAAGCTACTACCTGAGGGAAACTGAGATGGCCTCGCCCTACCCCCCAACTCCACCACCCACTGCCTGGAGGATCCACTGAGAACACATAAAGCAATAGGCTCAAAGGACAGCCCTGCCTCACCCCAGACCTCAGCCAGATAGCCCTCTGCCCTTGCCTGCCAGTAACCAAAGGGTAGCTGACAGCCTCCTTGTACAAAATCTGCAGCCAGGCAAGGTGCTCGGGATCCCATAGTGCTATAGCCATCCTACAGCTACTCAAGCTGCACTCAGTCAAAGGCCTTGTTTTGATCCAGGGAATACTGGTACCATTGCTAGGTCCCTGCTGCCCCTGCCTCAAACGCCTCCCAAAGATCGCACAGCAAATCCACTTGCAGCCTACCCTGGGGCAAATGGATCAGTGTTGGGCTTTGCAGCTGCTCCAGAAGTACAATGCTTCCTTTAACAACACCATTTCCTTCTCCACCCATAGCCTCCTCCTTCCTCAACAAGAGCAAATGGAACAAATGCCCACTTTTGTCAAAAAAGGTGGGTGTGGTGCAGAGGGGGTGGGGGGGCATCTCCTTGCATGAGGAGAGGGAGGGCCCTTGCGAGAGACAGGCAGGGTTCCAGCAGCAACCTCTTATGAGGAGTGCAGGGGGGTTCCAGCGACCAGTGACCCCAGCCTTTTAGGGGAGGGGCAGTCAGGGTTTGAGTGAACAGTGATCCCAACCTTGCGCAGGAGCTCGGGTGAGTGGCTTGGACCAGCCCCGAGCAGTTGGGGAGGGCTCGGGCCAGTCCTGCATGGTGACCCGTTTTCCCTTCGGGAAATATGGTCACCCTAAGCAGAAGTCTTTAGTGTAGAGGTGGCCTTTATCTTTCACTTAGCAGGCATTGGGCATCGTCCCCAGTGCTTGCTGGCAGAGGGCACTCTTGCAAAGGTTTTCTGACACTCAACAGCCCTTCACTGGCTTCGAACCACAGATAAAAGTCATGTGCTCAGCCAGTGCTGATAAATCCACGGGTTCCAAACATTGTAAGGGGACTCATAAATCTGAGATAGGTTGTTTTAAATCCATTCTCCTGGGGTCCCAACTCACAGCTAGGCTCTTGTTCTTTGTCCCGGGATAAGGGTCTGGCTAACATAACACACCATTAATCTTCAATTGCACTAGGAAAAATTATATATAATAAAGAACTTTAAACTTTGATATAAATGTTAAATCACAAAGCCTAGAAAACTACAAACAAAGGCTTTTTTTTACCCTTGGTCAACAGAAATCAAATGAACGTTTGAAGCCGGGGGCCTCAAATGCAACCAATGTGTCCTGAATTAGAGTAACGTCAGAAAAAATGCTTGGAATCAGAGCCAACATGTCTACTATTGATCCCACAATTGCTTTCAGCCAGGTAACTCTCAGGGGGACTCTTGTAGTCAGTTCATTGCAAGAGTTCTCCATCATCAGGTATGAACACTGTGTGGCTCCCTGTTGTTATTCAGTGAGTTGTTTAGTCAGATCATTTTCCCCAAGGTTGTTGAAATTTGGACACACACCAGTTCACTGATCCTCTGTCAATTAATATTTAATGACAAGATGTACATTTGAGTTTCTATTATTTGGAAAGGAAAACTTAACTGCTAAATGAATGAGTAGCAGTGCTGTCTTGGTGAGAGCAGAGGACAGGCAGTCAGGACTCCTGGGTTCTACTTCTGACTCTGCCTCCAAGTCTGTGTTATCTTGAACAAGCCATTTTGCAAAGGGATATTTCAAAGGGGTCTAACGGAATTAGCTGCCCGAATCCTATTGAAATTAAATAGGAATTCAGTGCCTAACTTGTAGGTTCCTTTGAAAATCCCAGCTTTAGTAATCAGAGAGAGGAAAAGACCTTTTAAATTGGTGAACCCCTCTCAGAAAGTTCATAATACAATCCCTGGAGAAATTATCAATCCAATATTAAACAGTGCACTGTTTCATTTTGATTGCTATATATGTGTGATGGGGTGTGGAGCTGCTATGCAGTAACAAAAGAATACTGCTGTGTTATAACATAATGTATACCGTATGTGACCTGATTATTGGGATAGTCACTGTATGGCTTTACTGGGTTATGGAGATGTTAACACTATGCATATGTTGGTTTAATTTAAAAGCAAACTGTTGGGAACCAAAATGAAACAGTGGCTCCAGATAAAACAACTGGGGAACACTTCACTTAGGCCTTGTCTACACTGCCACTTTACAGTGCTGCAACTTTCTCGCTCAGGGGTGTGAAAAAACACACCACCACCACAACCACCCCACCCCACCCCCCGAGCGATGCAAGTTTCAGTGCTGTAAAGTGGCAGTGTAGACAGTGCACCAGCACTTGTAGCTACTCCCCTTGTGGGGGTGGGTTTTTTACAGCGCTGAGAGAGCTCTCTCCCAGCGCTGGTGCCACGACTACACAGCCACATTAAAACGCTGCCATGGCAACGCTTTACGGTTGCTAGTGAAGACATACCCTAAGAGACAATGCTTGAGCTATTAGCGGTGAGGTTATTACTTCCAGGCCCCAGTCAAGTTGCCAAACTTCTTTTGCCGGTGCTGGAAATGAATGGATCAAAAGGAGCACAAACAGCTAAAAAGTCTCCCTCTGCCTAGAAGTCAGACAATTGTCAGGGAGCTGTTTGTGAGGAGCAGACTGACCTGCATGGGGGAACTGAAGAAGTTAGACCTTCCTACGGCTTACTAGCCCCCAGAACCTTAGGCAGAGTCGTGTATATACACCTTTTATTTAAAATAAAAAACAATACTTTTTTCTCATGCTATGGTTTCTTTGTGCTGTTAAGATTAAACAATACTTGGTTTTGGAAAGGCTCACTGGTCACTGTGAACCCCACTGGTCATAAACTCCCTGCACCCCCCCTGCCCCAGCTCCCTCCACCTAAATGCCGGCGGCGACCGGGGTGGCTGAAGATCCAGCCGCTGCAGTCGTGGCTGAAGAAAATGCCTCCTTCCAAATCCTAGCATCCTAGGCGACCACCTAGGTCACCTTATAGGTTGCACCAGCCCTGAGGACAGGATAAGCAAAACTAGTCTAGTCAACTTAAAAGGCAGTGGGGTCCGGTGGGTAAGTGTGGGGCCAGTCTCCTATGAGAGACCTGCATTCTATTTCTGACTGTGACCTTACATAACCCACATGCTTTATATTGCAACATTTAGCATTGTTAGGCCCAAGGCAAGGGAGAGAAGCCGTGAGATGGAGACACAGATTTGAATTGCATACTGTGTCTTGGCCCAGGCACAGCGTGTGGGGCAGAGCATCTAAGTGCAGAGGCCCTGAAGGAGGGTATGGCAGGTATTAGACATGCTCAGAAGCTGCTTCTGAAAATGTATAGAAAGTTGGCATTGAGGCAATCCACCAGGCAGGTCACACCCACTCACCCATTGAGAGCTGAGCCAATTGGAGAGCATGGGGATGGGGGAGAAGGTGACACATATAGGAGTTACAGACTGAGACAGCTCTGTTGACTCAGTGGCCGATCAATACAGGACCAAGAGACATGTCTGCTGTGAGGGCTGGGCCCCAATCTGTGCACTGCTTTGGATACAGGTGAGGGTTGTTCCTTCTTTACTTACTAGTGGAGCCCTTTATTACCCTTGACAAGTTACAGGCTTTCTCTAAATATGTTACTCTTTACGGATAAATATCCTGCAAGATATGTGTTTGGTGCAGTGAGTTTGAGTTTGGTGCATTACCACTGAGACCTCCTGGAGGATGGGCTAGGTCCTAGAGGACTGGAAAAGGGCAAACACAGTACCCTCCCTTTAAAAGGAGGAACAGAGAGGATCCAGGGAATTATAGACCGGTCAACCTAACTTTGATACCTGAAAAAGTACTGGAACAAATGATTAAGCAATCAGGTTTTAAGCACCTCAAGGGTTATAAGGAATAGCCAGCATGGATTTATCAATAACAAATCCTGCCAAGCCAACCTAATTTTCCCCTTTGATAAGGTTAGTGGCCTAGTGGAGGCTACGGGAGGGACAGAGAAAGAATAGACATGATATGTCTTGATTTTAGTAAGATTTTTGACTCCATCCCCCATGCCATTCTCATAAGCAGACTAGGGAAATGTTGTCTAGATGAAATTACTGTAAGACGAGTGCACAGTTAATTGACAGACCCTACTCAAAGAATAGTGGTTTGCTATCAAACCAGGAAGTCGTATCTAGTGGTGTCCCACAGGGGTCAGTCCTGGTTTTCGTACTATTCAATATTTCCAATACTGACTTGGATAATAGAGTGCAGAATATGCTTATAAAATTTGCAGATGACACCAGGCTGGGCGGGCTTGCTAGTACTTTAGAGGACAGGATTGGAATTCAAAATGACTTTGACAGATTAGAGAACAGGTCTAAAATCAACAAGATGAAATTCAATAAAAAGAAGTGCAAAATACTAGACTTAGGAAGGAAAAATCAAATGCACAATGACAAAATGGGAAATCACTGGCTGCGTGTTAGTACTGCTGAAAAGGATCTGGGAGTTATAGTGTGTTAAACTGAATATGTCAACAATGTGCAGCAGTTGCAAAAAAGGCTAATATTCTGTGGTGTATTAACAGGAGTATTGTGTGTAAGACATGGGTGGTAATCATTCTGTTCTACTTGGCACTGGGGAGGCCCCAGATGGAGTTCTGTGTCCAGTTCTGGGCACCACACATTAGGAAAGATGTGCATGTGGCTGCTTCTTCTCTGTGACTGCTGGGGACTGCGGTGATTAGGGATGCATGTGAGATAGGCAGGGTCCTACCAAATCCACGGTCCATTTTGATCAATTTCAGGGCCAGGAAAAAAAATCTTTTTTTAGTTAGTCAATTTCACATTTTCAGAGGTTTACATCTGAAATTTCACACCATGGGGGTCCTGACCCAAAAGGCGGTCAGGATGAGAGAGTTGCAAGTCTATTGTAGGAGAGCTGTGGGATTGCCACCCTTACTTCTGCCCTGCTGCTGGCCAGGTGCCCAGCTCTAAAGCAAGCGCCACTGCCAGCAGCAGGGCAGAAGTGAGAGTTGCAGGGTATAAGGGGTGGGTTACCATATGCATGGTTTTCCCAACAGTCTCCTGCCCCAGTGGATGGCTGACAGCTAGAGCTGCAGCCTCCCCATGTGTAGGGGGGAGGTGTATGTGTGACAGCTCGAGCCGCAGTCTCTCTGCACAGGGAGGTAACAGCTGGAGCCACTGAGTTTCCAGCAACCAAAGGAGATCCCTGAGGTGGATCCGACCCACCCCGGGAGCAGCCCCTGCAGGGAAAGAGGAAGTCTCATCCCTCCCATCCCCACTCAGGGCTAGCAGCTGGAGACCTGCGGAGAGTAGGAGCCCCTGCCTGCATGCCAGATTTCACAGGGAGATCAGATTTCATGGTCCGTGACATGTTTTTCATGGCTGTGAATTTGGTAGGCCCCTAGTGATAGACACGCTTTCGCTTTCAACAGATACACTGGGGGAGGTGGGGAGGTGCCTGTATCCCTTGCTCATGCCATGAAAATTCAGCTCTTTGGCAATGAAACAGAGGAACTGATTTCTGAACATAGGAGACCTCAGTTACCCACAGCCAGCTCAACAGGGAAAATAGCGTCAGTCTGGCCCCTAATGATAGATAGATAGCAGGGTATTTATGGGGAGGGAAGGATAGATAGAAGCATAGGAGTAATGCCTGCTGAATGCCATTGTGACCAGGGTATCCCTGTTCTGATCACTTCAGTAACACCATTGCCAAGCATTTTGCAGCTGATTACTACATCCCCAGCATCCAGGTAATTGCTTTACCTTGTACTCTCCAGCCAGGGCCTCTCAGGGCTTGTCTACATAAAGGTGTTTGTGAAACTGCCTCCCTGTTAATCTTGCATGGGTGAAGTTGCACCAGAGCTGACGGAAATGCTAGAATCAACTGAGCTCAGGTGTGTGATATCGACTCCGTTTGCTCCATTTACCTGCGGATGTTTAATATTGCAACACCTTAGCTAAGCCTGGATCTCTTGTCATATAGAATCTCTCATCAGACTGGAAACACGCAGCTGAATTGATATTTTGAATGGATTCTCAATGAAATCGGAGTTCAGTCCCCTATTTTTCCTCTCATGTTTGTTCTGATAGGCTGGGGGAGCGAGGGGCAGCAATTAACATACAAGCTTAGAAAAAGTGATAACGCAGCAGGTTTGAGATTTGCCAGTAACTGGCTATACTTTCAGGGCCATATTTTCAAGTGCTCAGCACAGCACCCATTTAGTCATTTAAACAGGAGCCATATTCTCGAAAGAGCTCAGCGTACTGCTATTGTTCTCAAAAGCACTCAGTACACAAGATGAACCCAAAGAAGTGATGAGCTTTTCTGAAAAGCTGGCCACTGACCTTGGTAATTAATCAGGAGCTGATGAGTCCTTCTAAAAATGCTGACCTTGGAAGTACATTCTGTCACCCTTACTCATGTCGAGTAGCATCTTACTCCACGAATTGCCCCAGCATCTTAATTGTGGAGTAATGTTCTGTTCAGGGCAAGCAAAGATGTCCAGAGGTGATCTTTAAGGCATGTCTCCACTAGAAAGTTTCACTGACAAAAGTTCTGGTAGCACAGTGGCCCTGCCCAGACTCCAGATTTCACACTGTGCTCTGTGACCTTTTGGTAAGTCTGCCTCAGTCTCTTCACCTTTGCCCGGCATTGGCTCCTGTCTCTGGTTTATCACAGATTTATCAGTGCTTTCCTGAGGTTGGCACATATATCTTTATACCTGAGGGAGTGCCGTAGTTACTCCTGCACATCTCCTCTCCCTACAGCCCTGGGCACCTGGTAAAGCTATGCATGCAGAACTTGTGAGACCGGACACAGGTGATAGAAACAGATGGGGCTGCCGTGGGTTGTGTGTTTCTTGTCACTGTGACGCCTGGGCAGGAGAGTTCAGAACTCTGACCAGACAGGTCACTGCTGAATACAGCTGGTCAGGAATTTGTTGGCTAAATGTGTTCTCATAAGAAATGCTGATTTGTGAAAATTGGGTTCTATCCATTTCTCATTTTGAAAAACATTTGGGGGAAAAGTTTCAAAACTGTCAAGAGTCCCATTTTGATATTTTCAAAATGAAAAACACGGATTTTTGTTGTTGTTGTTGGTTGAAGTGATTTTTCATTTAGAAAATTATAGTATAAAAATTAAAAATACAAAAAGTCAAAATGATTTTAAGTGATCAAAACAAAACGTTTTGATTGACCCAAACCATATTTTTTTTATTTTTGGTTTGCAAATTTTTGTTTATTTATTTATTTTGAGATTTTGATTCTTTGTCCCAGTTTAAGACAGGAAAAATGTTCAAATTCTCAAAAATTTTCCCAGGACAGGAAACCAGTTTCCCTGCTGATAGGAATGGTGCGTAATTGTGGAATTCTAGTCAGAAGATTTCTTATACCATTACAGGTCCATGTCTGTACAGACAGGCACTTGTGCTGATAGAAATGTATGAGTAGAATTCTTACATCACTCCAGAATGGAAAGTATCTACTGTAAACGTGAAGGCGTTTGTTGGCAGGACACAAAATCAAGTTAGACACACAAAACTATACCAAAAGAAGATGATTTTTACTAGTGTAAACCAGGCTTTACTTATCTGGAGAGCTGAAGTGCTTGGCATTTCCCTTTAAAATTCAGGTACATGTGGCTGGCAGAAAAATCTGAGTCTTGTAGTATATTAATTTTGGTCCAGCGATAAAGAATGCTATTGACTTTAACAAGTTAATGACTGACTTTGTCTTGAATGCTCTTCTTTGTGTTGGGCCACTTGGAAAGAAAACAAAAAGAAAGATTCCAACAAGTTTTGGGGGAAAATTCCTTCTCTTGTTTCTGACTCTCATGATAATGCCCTATGCCCCCTGAAGGCACATACAGAACAGCTGCTGAACCGTGCTCCAAGATTCAGGAAACCTTGATTCAACTCTGCAGTTTTTATGCACAAAAAACAGTATTCCAATGTCTCTGCGTCTTCCATTCCACATAATAAAATAGTTTCTAAATTTTAAACAAGATATTGTAGTGGTCTGGTGGGCAGCAAGAAAACTGTCTTAAGCCTGGATTTACAAAGGGACTTAGGTTTTGGGACACTGAACATTGCAATGCCTAACTTTTAAACACCTAAAAAAATCACTGGAATCCGCTGTGTGAAGCATTTAGGGTCCTTAAACAATGCATGGGGAAAGACAGACACACGAGAATGGCATCCACATAAACCAGCATGCTAGGTGAATCTCTGCCTAAGCTAGCCAAAGGGAGATGCTGAGGAGAAGGGCTTCATAAGAATGGCCATATAGGGTCAGAACAATGGTCCATTTGCCCAGTATCCTGTCTTCTGGCAGTGACCAATGACTGGTGCTTCAGAGAGAGTGACCAGAACAGAGCAATTATTGAGTGATCCATTCCCTGTTGTCCAGTCCCAGTATCTAGCAGTCAGAGATTTAGGGACACCCAGCACAGGATGTTGCATCCTTGACCATCCTGGCCGTCGACGGACTTATTCTCCATGAATGTATCTAATTCTTTTTAGAACCTAGTTATAGTTTTGGCCTTCACAACATCCCCTGGCAACGAGTTCCACAGGTTGACTGTGTATTGTGTTAAGAAGTACTTCCTTATGTTTAAAACTACTGCCTGTTAAAGTCCTGCCCTGTTACGGAGTTCGCCATCTGAGTCCAGGCTGTAGGGAGGTACCTATCTCTGCTTGCGATCCACAGCTGGGAACCCTCTCCTGAAGTCAGGAAGTAAGTATATATCTACACTGCAGTGTAAACCCAGGGTTAGTAGAACTTGAGTTAGCAGACCCTGGGTTTGTTAACCTAGGGCTGGAATAGCTACACTCTTTGTGATGCCTGGAAATTGTTGAACCCTGGGTCCCAACCTGGGACTCCAGCGTCTACATTGCATTATGTGAGCCCAAGTCCAGCCGTCCATATCCCAGCCTTCTTAGCATCCTCCCAAAAGGCGTCTGCTCTAGACTATTGTTCATGGTGTAGCGTGAGGAAATTTGACTATCCAGAGGATAAAGGAAGTTGGCCGATGGGATTGTGGGATATTTTTGGTGGACTCCCAGCACAAGTCCAGTGGGACTGTAAAGCACTGCAAAGCAATAGGGCTTCAACCCTGGATCCCAGCTTGACTCAGGCTCAGACCCTCCAGGCTCATGGGTCCTGATACCCTAGGTCAAAGCCCCAAGTTAGCACAATTTGTGTGTAGACAGAAGGAGGTTAGGCTTCAGCCTGAGTTTGAACCCTGGAATTACACTGCAGTGTAGACATACCCTATGATACCTACATGATTCTTGGAACTCCACAAAAAACAGCCAGCGCAAGGAGGTAGTGCTCTCCCTTGTAACCTTTAGGCCAGTGGGTAGGGTACTCATCCAGAATGTGGAAGTCTTTGGTTCAATTCCCGACTCTGCTTGATGTGAAATGATTTGAACAGAGATCTCCCATCTCTCAAGCAAGTGCCCTAAACACGGGGCTATAGAGTCATTCTCATGCCCTCTTGGCCCTATTTAATTATTTAGTTAAAGTGGAACAGCTTCATCAGAAGCGGTTGAGGGAACCTCACATCAGAATATCCCACAACCCAGTGATAAGGGCAAACAGCTGAGAGGTGGGAGGTCCCTGTTAAGTCCCTTCTCATCCCAAGGCCATCTGTGTGGAGACCCTGGGGCTCTCCTTCTGGCTACCACAGCTCCCAGGCTCTCTGGGGTGAGATCTGTGATGAGGGCTGTATTAACCACACCTCCTGTGGCATGTAAGTTGCATGATAGATATGTATTTACCAGCCCAGTGACCCCTGTCCATATCTCAGGGGAAGAGAATGAGAAAAAGAATTCCCATCCGAACACTCTTTGGCCTGTGGAAGGTGCATGGTTCTAATATGATAAAGCCTAATCTGATCCATTCATCTGCCTTTCAGAATGAGTGTGCCAAATCTACCTGTAGGGCAAAAGTGTTGAAATCACTGCTTTGATTACTTGGATCCCAGAGCAAAGAACAGTACCCATGACAGCTAACATTTCACTGATGTCTCAAAACCAGTTGTGTAACTTACTGACAACATGTGTATCACATCCCTTTCTCGGGGAAGGTCCACACAGAGCAGAACAGCCAATGGCTGGATACCATAGTGGATTACCAGGGACGTTTCACCGACATCGATGTGGGATGGCTGGGAAAGGTGCATGATGCTCGCATCTTCAGGAACTCTGATCTGTTAGAACAGCTGCAGGAAGGAACTTACTTCCCAGACCAGATGTTGGGGCTGTTGAAATGCCAATAGTTATCCTTGGGCACCCAGCCTACCCCTTAATGCCATGGCTCATGAAGCCATACACAGGCACCCTGGACAGTAGTAAGAAGCAGTTGAACTATAGGCTGAGCAAGTGCAGAATGGTGGTAGAATGTTCATTTGGACATTTAAAAGCTCTCTGGTGCAGTTTACTGACTATGTTAGACCTCAGCCAAACCAATATTCCCATTGTTATTGCTGCTTGCTGTGTGCTCTACAATATCTGTGAGAGTAAGGGGGAGACCTTTATTGCGGGGTGGGAGGTTGAGGCAAATTGCCTGGTGGCCAATTACACACACCAGACACCAGGGCAATTAGAAGAGTGCAGCTGGGAGCCCTGCGCATCAGAGAATCTTTGAAAACCAGTTTCATGACTGGCCAGGCTGCAGTGTGACAGTTCTCTTTGTTTCTCCTTGATGAAAACCCACCCTCTTGGTTGACTCTACTTCCCTGTAAGCCAACCGGCCTCCCACCTTCGATCACCAGTTTCAGAGGCAATAAAGTCATTATTGTTTCCAAATCATGCATTCTTTATTAATTCATCACACAAATAGGGGGAAAACTCGCAAGGTAGCCCAGGAGGGTTAGGTGAGGAGGGAAGCACCAGGTGGGGTGGTGGATGAGAGGAGAAGAGAAGGACAAGGCCACACTACAGTTCAAAACTTATTGAATGTCAGCCTTCTGTTGCTTGGGCAATCCTCTAGGGTGGAGTGGCTGGGTGTCCAAAGCTTCCCCCCACTCCCCAGCACACACACACACGTTCTTGGGCATCTGGGTGAGGAGGCTATGGAACTTGGAGAGGAGGGCAGGCGGTTATACACGGGCTGCAGCGGTGGTCTGTGCTCCTGCTGCCTTTCCTGCAGCTCCACCAGACACCTGAGCATGTCAGTTTGGTCCCCCATTAGCCTCAGCATTGCATCCTGCCTCCTCTCAGCATGCTCCTCCCTCCTCTCCTCACATTCATTTAACACTTTCCTGAACTCTGCCATTGTTTGCCTCTGCGCATTCCACTGAGCTCTTTCAGTGCAGGACGACTACATGAGCTTTGAGAACATCTCGTCGCGAGCACATTTTTTTCACCTTCTAATCTGCGCTAGCCTCTGGGACAGAGATGATGGAGGGAGCGTAGAAACATTTGCAGCTGCAGGAGGGAAAAAAGGGAGCGTAGTATTTAAAGAGACATTTTAGAGGACAAAGGGAAGACTATTTCACACTGAAACAAGCGACTCACATTACATCGTGTTGGTGTCACTCTGGCATAACCCTAGGTAACTCGAAAAGGTGATAGACCACAAGTGTCAATAAAGCCCTCCTGTTGTAGGCCTCAATGAACCAATGCTCCTCCATGTTAAACACTTTGTGTAACCTAGTGTAACCTAATGTACTAATAGCTGCAAAAATGTAGTGTTAGCAGTTAGTTTTGGTTGTAACAGCCAGTTCTCTGCTGTAATACACTGAAGCTCGGCTAAAGCCCGCTCAAGGCCGTTTTAAGATACTGTGTACATGTCTCAGCAGCAAAGAGGGGGGAGGAAGGGGGAAGTCAAAAGATTGAATGAGAGAAGATACTGCAGCTGGATGGGAAAGGAGGGGGGAGTAAGAAATCAGCTAGTCAGCAAGAAAGTTTTGTAGTAAACAACTGGGATATAAAAGGAAAAAACTGCTTGTTTTAGGAGTGCAGGATCTGAGATTGTTATTTCTCCCTGGCACCTTATTTGAGCTCAAATAAATTTGGTTGTTTGCTTCTCCACCCTAGTGTGTTTATTGGTGCTTAAGCACTCTAGGCAATGAACCACTGTTGCTTGCCTCTGGCACTGCTGTGTCTGGAACAATAGCACATGTGCTTTTGCTACAAGGTTTCATTTTGCCTCTTATATTTAGTGCCTGCCGGTTTGGTGTGAGGCCTTGTCTACACTACAAAGTTGCAGCGCTGGTGAGGGGGTTACAGTGCTGCAACTTAGGATGTGTACAAACCTGCAGGGCATTACCAGCGCTGCAACTCCCTGTTTGCAGCGCTGGCCGTACACCCGGTCGTGCCTCGGGTGTAGAGGATCCAGCACTGGATCACCAGCGCTGGTCATCAGGTGTAGACACTCACCAGCGTTTTTGTTGACCTCCGTGGAATAAGCAGGTATCCCAGCATACTTGAGGAAGCCTATCTGGTAATTAAGCAAACTCCACTGCCCTCCAAGCAGGTCTCCTTCCCCGCGGTGTGCTCTGGCGTTCCCCGACCCCCCCTCCAAGCAGGTCTCCTTCCCCGCGGTGTGCTCTGGCGTTCCCCGACCCCCCCCTCCAAACAGGTCTCCTTCCCCGCGGTGTGCTCTGGCGTTCCCCGACCCCCCCTCCAAGCAGGCCTCCTTCCCCGCGGTGTGCTCTGGCGTTCCCCGACCCCCCCTCCAAGCAGGTCTCCTTCCCCGCGGTGTGCTCTGGCGTTCCCCAACCCCCTCTCCAAGCAGGTCTCCTTCCCCGCGGTGTGCTCTGGCGTTCCCCGACCCCTCCTCCAAGCAGGTCTCCTTCCCCGCGGTGTGCTCTGGCATTCCCCGACCCCCCCTCCAAGCAGGTCTCCTTCCCCGCGGTTTGCTCTGGCGTTCTCTGACCCCCCCTCCAAGCAGGCCTCCTTCCCCGCGGTTTGCTCTGGCGTTCTCCGACCCCCCCCTCCAAGCAGGTCTCCTTCCCCGCGGTGTGCAACAGCGCTGCAGTGTGGCCACATCTAACACCACTTGCAGCGCTGGTTGCTGTAAGTGTGGCCACTCTGCAGCGCAGGCCCTATACAGCTGTACTAATACAGCTGTAACAACCAGCGCTGCAAAATTGTAGATGTAGACATACCCTCAGACATCACACACACTCGGCTGGGCAACAGAATTCAGTTTGCAGGCAGCCATGGTAAGGCAAAGGGTTTCAGCTTCAACTTTCATAACATGTAGGAACGATTTCGAATAGCAGCACCCTCCATTCCCATACCAAGCAAAGTCTGTTGGATTGGCCATTTAAAAGGAGGGGCTGCAGTTTTAGGGTAAATGTGCAGCACAATCCAACTCACACACACACACAAAAACAGAATTCTCTGGGATGATCACTTCACCTCTTCCCCCCTCTCCCCCCCTCCCCCCCCCCGCGTGGCTAGTGTCAGGAAAGATCCCTGTCAGCCAAACACCAACAGCTCAGCATGAATGGGCTTCCCTGCACCCTGTGGCTAACAATGGGGATGATTTATTTTCAGCCAAAGGCAAACAGCCAAAGCCCGGGCCAATTCGCTGCAAGGTTTTGTTCTGCAATGATTCCAGACTACTTGCTACTGGCTTGGCGTGGTAAATTAATAATTAAACACATTTGCTTTTAAACCCTGTATTATATTTACAAAGATACACTCACCAGAGATTCCTCCTCCGGCTTCATGGTCCTGTTGGGATTTGGTGGTTCCCAGTGAGTCTGATGCTTGGTAGAAATCATGGGACTTCGATCCAATGCGATTCAATTCAATAAAGCTTTATTCAACATGTGCACAAAGAGAGCCCCTGGTACAAAGAATCAGGCAGAGTCCCTCCAGCAAGGAGCCCCTCCCCTCACTACTTTATAGCACATGGTGCTTATATAACAAGTTATATAACAACTTATATAACATGAACCTTTAACCAATCAGAGTTAAACAAACCCATATTTTGTTTATCACATGCTCATAGTGCTCCAGTCTACATGCCGAGCTCACACCCCTCCCCATGGCCTTCTCCAGAATGTTCCTAGGCTAGTGAGCCACAGCATGCTTCCCTATGCATAAGCACCCTGTAAACCACATTTTATTTAAAATAAACACAACCATACCCTTCAGTCCAGTAGCCCAGCTTGGGAGGGTATTGGCTCCAGGGTGTTGAACAGTTCCTGGCTGCCAGGGAGAAGGGATTCTCTGCTTGCCTGCTGTGCGCTATCCTCAACCTCCTCCTCATCATAGACTCATAGACTCATAGGTCAGAAGGGACCAATATGATCATCTAGTCTGACCTCCTGCACAAGGCAGGCCACAGAACCCCACCCATCCAATTTTATAACAACCCCTAACCCAGGACCGAGTTATTGAAATCCTCAAAATTGGTTTGAAGACCTCAAGCTGCAGAGAATCCACCACCATCATCATCTTATTCATCTTCATACTCCTCATCCCTGTTGCATGAGACTCCCCCTTGCAGGTGTCCACAGACAGTGGTGGGGTAGTGGTAGGGGCCAGCCCTAGAATTGCACGCAGCTCATCATAGAACCAGCATGTATGGAACTCTGACCCAGAGCGACCGTTTGCATCCTTTGTTTTTTTGTAGGCTTGCCTCAGCTCTTTAACTATCATGCGGCACTGCTATGTGTCCCTGTTGTAGCCTCTGTCCATCATGCCCTTGGAAATTTTGGCAAATATAGTGGCATTTCGTCTTTTGGAATGAACTGCCTGCACGGATTCTTCTCCTCATACAGCGATCAGATCCAGTACCTCCCATTCGGTCCATGCTGGAGCTCTTTTGCGATTCTGGGACTCCATGATCACTGATGTGCTGATGAGCTCTGCATGATCACCTGTGTTGGCCAGTGTGGAGAGCTGATCAAACAGGAAATGAAATTCAAAAGTTCCCGGGGCTTTTCCTGGCTACCTGGCCAGTGCATCTGAGTTGAGAGTGCTGTTGGTGGAGGGTCCACTGGTCCCGCAGCTTCAGCGGACCTCCCTCAGGCAAGCCGTCGAAGGCAGCCTGCCTGCCGCGCTTGGGGCGGCAAAATACCTAGAGCCACCCCTGCGTCCACACTACCCCAAATTCGACCCAGCAAGGTCAATTTTAGCGCTAAACTCCTCCCCAGGAAGGAGTACAGAAATTGATTTTAAGAGCAGTTTAAGTCGACAAAACAGGCTTGGTCGTGCGGACAGGTTCAGGGTTAAATCGACCTAACGCTGCTAAATTTGACCTAAACTCATAGTGTAGATCAGAGCAAAGAAAATTTACATTTGTGAGTTGCACTTGCACAATAAAGAAATTGCGCTACAATACTTGTATGAGGAGATTTGAAAAATATTATCTCTTTTGTTTATCTTTTTTACAGTTCAAATATTGGTAATAAAAATAATATAAAGTGAGCACTGTACACTTTGTATTCTGCGCTGTAACTGAAATCAATATTTTTGAAAATGTAGAAAAACATCCAAAAATTTTTATACTCCTCTACCTTGATATAATGCTGTCCTGGAGAGCCAAAAAATCTTACCGTGTTATAGGTAAAACTGCATTATATCAAACTTGCTTTGATCCACCTGAGTGCGCAGCCCTGCCTCCCGGGAGCACTGCTTCACCACGTTATATCCAAATTCGTGTTATATTGGGTCGTTCTATATTGAGGTAGCGGTGTAATAAATTTAAATTAGTATTTCGTTAGTGTTTAATAGTGCAATTAAAGCTGTGATTAATCACAATTAGCTTTTTAATCAAGTTAATTTGTTTTGAGTTAATCACTTGAGGTAACTGCAATTAATTGACAGCCCTATTAATGAGCATAGCCACATGCCATTCGTCCTTGGGATACCAAGGATTCAGCATACTGAGGAACTGATCTTGCAAGTGCTCATCTGCTTTTGAGAGGGTAAAACATGTTTGCCCTGGGACTTTCTTTCCAGAGTTGCACATTTTGGTAAAATAATTGTATTTGCCACATCTTCTGCATTCTTGCCTATACTCAGGGCCGTTCCTTATGGGATGGCTATGGCCAGTCGTGCAAATAAGCCAATACGGTCAGGTACACCATACCATTAAGACATTTATTTCCAGTACGCTGTACAGGAAAGCCACATTTTCAAGAATGAATTCTAGAGCCCTGCGCGGATACAAATTTATACCCACAAATGCAGATATCCATGGATAGAAGTTGGTATCTGCTGAATCACAGGGCTCTCCCAGGAACCAAAGCCGTGAAAGGAGCAGAACGTGAGGCCACCACTCCCAGGAGCCAGTGCCCCGTGCTGGCAGCTCCTCTGGCGCAGCTGTACCACCCCAGCCCCGACCCTAGCCCATCCATGCAACTGCATCTAGGGTGACCAGACAGCAAATGTGAAAAATCGGGATGGGGGTGGGGGATAATAGGAGCGTATATAAGAAAAAGACCCCAAAATCGGGACTGTCCCTATAAAATCGGGACATCTGGTCACCCTAGCTGCATCTCCTGGCTGGGGTCTGTACAGCCCCGCTGGAGGACAGGGCTGGGATCGTGGCTGGGGGCAATACAGCCACACTGGAGGAGCTGCCAGCACAGGGTGCTGGCTCCTGAGAGCGGCAGCCCCACATTCTGCTCCTTTCACCACTGCGGTTCCCAGGAGAGCCCTGTGGTTCAGTAGATACAAATTTCTAACCACTGATTTCTGATCTGTGGGTATAAATTTGTATCCGCACAGGGCTCTAGTCACAGAACATTTTTTGTGAGGGGGAGGCAGGGGGACGGTATTGTACTGGTAAGACTTAAAATCTACTTGCACCACTGGCTATGGCCAAATTTATAACAACCTTTAGTTGCCTCTGACTGTTCTCTTTTCACTTCTCTTGATCAGACTGTTATTATCAGCAGGACGCCCTCCAGTTCATGCCTGGGTATTTACTGAAGGCAGACTTAAGCTGGAATGAGGCACATTTCCCAGTTCACCCAGCCCTTTCAACTGTTTTGCAGTCATTTCATCTGCACGACATATGTCCACAGCATACTCAAGGGTGAGATTAGTCTCCCTCAACAATCTAGCTCACTCTGACATAGAACCACACACAGCGCAGTCTTTAACGAATGAATCTCACAGTTCTCCAAATTTACAAGATGTGACTGATTTAAAACTGGCAGCACCATATTGGTCTGTATTCCTCCCTTCTGTCTGATTTCTAGTGAAAAATGTATGTCTCTCATATGACATTTCTTTGACGTGCACAATATGCCTCAAATGTGTTCTTTAAGATCTGTATATGTGTGTTTTTCTTCTGCATTAGCAAGCTGAAAATATTAAATATCTCTCGCTTCTTCACCTGCCACATGGAGAAATCACGCTGTTTGCAGCTGTTCATCTTTCTTGGCAGTGCCACTGGTAATGCTATACAGCTTAAATCCTTGTTTCTACTTTCTTCAATTTTCTGCTGCATCTCCTTCAAACACTAACTTTCCTGGAGGCTTTTTTGGTCCATTTTCTTTTCATCTTTGTTCTACTTTATTTTTCTTCTGACATCATATAACAGCTGTTGCCAAGTTGCTGTAATAAGAACTGATTCTGGAGACTTCATGTAACAGTTAACACTTTACTTATCCGTACAATTCTCAGTAATAAGTATTGTGCTTGCCTCCTCCAAATGCAAGCTAATAAGGCTCCCAACAAAATGATTTTCTCCATGTGACACTACGGGAAACTTTGGTTCCTACTCCATGGTTCCAATCATGACAGTGTGGTTGCATTGGAACTGCACTTTCACAGACTCCCACTAGCTAGCTTTAGACCTCCTGCACCCCGTTCTCTTAAAGGGATGATTACTCTGTGTGGAGGGTCTCTGCAGGAAAGTTAATACAGCCTTGGGATGCTCCACGGGGTTGATGGGAAGAGTAATGCCCATTCCTTCACCCTCTTGGCCCTGCACTCTTCCATCTTTCTCCTTTAGCTAGTGCTCCTCACTGAATACATGGAACAATTGAAACTAATAGGGATATACATCCCCACCCCTTCCCATATGGGAAGGGAGGCTCAGATACAAGGGACTCTGTCACGGGGCTGGTACCCTGTCAGCCTCTGGGATAGGGGGCGCTTTACAGCACCGCGGCTGAGTCTGCAGGGTTGCCTCTGGTCTCGGGGCCATTTGGACTAGTGGTTTTAGTCAATCGTGCAGCCTTTGTTATCAGGGCAGCGTTGCCTATTGGCCAGAGTCAATGACCCGGGTAAGTTGAGCCCTCTCCCCAAGGATGGGTGGTGGCCAGAGTAGGGGGGACCCAGGCCCTCCCTCTCCACTGGGTCCCAACCCAGGCCCTGGCAGTGGTGGGGTTGTCCATCACCAGCTTGGCAGGGTTGCTATTGCAAAACCCCAAGCTCGCGTCTGGTTCTACAACCAGTCCTCCACAGAGTTCCCCTGGGTCACTTCCTACCCGATTCTCCGCAGTGCGGCTTTCCATCTTAGGGTCTCCTCTCCCTCAGCAGTGTCCTGCATCTGGGGTCATGGTTCACCTCTGGCTGGCTGGCCTGCCTCTGCATTTTGGAGTGTGAGCAATTTACACATTCAAATCAGAAGGTGGGGAAACTGAGGTTCTACTGTACCAACGAGAGACAGACACTGCTATACAACAAATACAATGTATGATTAAAAATAACAAGAAAAAGCCATCACCTAAGCCTATTATTTACTATGCTATGTATCCGAAGTGAGATAACTGTGAGAGGAAAAACAATACGTCATCAAAACATTAATATCTATAAGCAATTAAGAGACATATTACTAATGCACTGGCTGACATTATGGAATCAGGATGTTCAAAACAATTCCTCCACTTTACGTATGTCTGCCAAGGATGTGCATAAAATGTAAATTTACGATAAATAAGTATTTTGTATATTTTTAAATAAACATCTTTTAATAGTAGTTAAGGTTGGTGTCATCAAAAAAAGGGTTAAACCATCAAAAAATAGGAAATACAGAGTTAAGGATTATAACGTTGCAAAGTAAATGACATAAAAGAGAATTAAGATAGCCCATGCAATTTTAATTCAGTCCTGTGATCAGGTATAAATCCCACACTGGTGCTGAGCAGTGTAACAGCAGAATATGGACCCTGGACTTCGGAAAGCAGACTTTGACTCCCTCAGGGAGAATAACATGAGGGGGAAAGGAGTCCAGGAGAGCTTGCTGTATTTTAAAAAAATCCTTATTGAGTTGCAGGAACAAACCATCCCGATGTGTAGAAAGAATAGTAAATATGGCAGGCAACCAGCTTGGCTTAACAGTGAAATCCTTGCTGATCTTAAACACAAAAAAGAAGCTTACAAGAAGTGGAAGATTGGACAAATGACCAGGGAGGACTATAACAATATTGCTCAGGCATGCAGCAGTGAAATCAGGAAGGCCAAATCACACATGGAGTTGCAGCTAGCAGGGGATGTTAAGAGTAATAAGAAGGGTTTCTACTGGTATGTTAGCAACAAGAAGGTGTTCAGGGAAAGTGTGGGCCCCTTACTGAATGGGGAAGGCAAACTAGTGACACACGATGTGGAAAAAGCGAACGTACTCAATGCTTTTTTTGCCTCTGTCTTCATGAATGAGGTCAGCTCCCAGACTATTGCACTGGGCAGCACAGTATGGGGAGGAGGTGACCAGTCCTCTGTGGAGAAAGTAGTAGTTCAGGACTATTTAGAAAAGCTGGAGGAGCACAAGTCCATGAGGCTGGAGCGCTGCATCCGAGGGTGCTAAAGGAGTTGGTGGATGTGATTGCAGAGCCATTGGCCATTATCTTTGAAAACTCATGGTGATATGGGGGGCACTGACTGTCACACCCCCTAAGGCTTTATGGACATATGCCATGTAACAAATCTCTGTAAAAGTTATGATCTACTGAATCTATGAATCCTATTTGCATGCATGTATGATTTTTGTACTCAAAGTTATGAATATTGGCCGTGTACTGGTTTGATTTCTAAATGATCTTAGTAGAGCATTTGGTCAGTTCCTGGAGAAAGGAATTTGCAAAGTTAAGTGACCAATCAGAAAGCACTTAAGGAACAATGCATCTTGGAATGCTCCAATGCACATAAGAAGTCTTTCTGGAGACATTCAAGATACCATGTAGGCAATGGCTTCTGCCTGTAAAAACTGTGAGTCATGCATGGTGTCATAAACAGATAGCTAAGGGTTAATGTCTCTTTCACCTGAAGCACCTGACCAGAGGACCAATCAGGAAACAGAATTTTTTTTTAACTCTGGGTGGAGGGAAGTTTGTGGCTGAGTCTTTGTCTGTCTGCCTGCTTTTCTCTCAGCTATGAGGAGTGATTTCTATTTCCTGCTCTCTAATCTTCTGTTTCCAAGTTGTGAGTACAGAGATCATGTATTTACATGTCTATAGTTGCTGGAGTGCTTTGAATTGTATTCTTTTTGAATAAGGCTGTTTATTCATATTTCTTTTAAGCAATTGACCCTGTATTTGTCACCTTAATACAGAGAGACCATTTGTATGTATTTTTCTTTCTTTTTTTTTTATATAAAGCTTTCTTTTTGAGACCTGTTGGAGTTTTTTCTTTACTGGAAAACTTCAGGGAAATTGAGTCTGTACTCACCAAGGAATTGGTGGGAGGAAGAAGTCAGAGGGAGATCTGTGTGTGTTAGATTTACTAGTCTGATTTTGCATTCCCTCTGGGTGAAGAGGAAAGTGCTTTTGTTTCCAGGATTGGAATTACAGAGGGTGGACTCCCTCTGTTTAGATTCACAGAGCTTGTGTCTGTGTATCTCTCCAGGAGCACCTGGAGGGGGGAAGGGGAAAAGGATTATTTCCCTTTGTTGTGAAACTCAAGGGATTTGGGTCTTGGGGTCCCCAGGGAAGGTTTTTCAGGGGGACCAGAGTACCCCAAAACACTCTAATTTTTTGGGTGGTGGCAGCAGTACCAACTCCAAGCTGGTAACTAAGCTTGGAGGTTTTCATGCTAACCCCCATATTTTGGACGCTAAGGTCCAAATCTGGGACTAAGGTTTGACATGAGTGGCAGCGGTTACGGGATAGACAGAATCCAGAAGCCAGTAGGAATATTTTATTTTTCTTTTCTCTGCTAGGGGCTTTTTAGCAGAGAGAAACAGTTTGGTTTTAAAAGGGAACCAGAGAGAATTTTTTTTTCTGCTCTCTCTGGCAAGTTTCTGGCTTGCATATTAAGCAAGGAACCATTAAGCTGTGACAAAAGAGTCTTTTGTGACACAATAGCACTCCCATTAAGAGGCAAATACCAGCACTATATACATGCAAATAAAGTGGTTTTTCTAGTTTACGCTAGAGGAAGAAAGGGAAATAAGCACTGTTGCTAGGCAGACTTCAGGAGGCAACAGAGAGCCTGCAGTTCAGACAATAAACACCGGAGGGCTCCCCAACACAAGAAAACACGATGTCACGAAAACCAGAGGCAGTACAGCTCGAGGCAATGGAAAAACAGATGGAACTGCTCAGAACACAGATGGCCAGAGATGAGGCAACTCACAAACAAGAGATGGAAAGGCTACAAAAACAAGAAGAAGCCAAAAATGCAGCCCACCACAGAAAACTACAAGAAAAAGAGGTAGCCCACCGCCGAGACATGGAAAAACAACAAAAAGAGATGGAACTCCAGAGGGAAGCCCACCGACAGGCCATGGAATTAGAAAAGGCTAAGCAAAACACAGCCAACCCTAACAACCCTGCGCCAATTATCGTTCCACAGCACAGGAAATTTCCCACCTACAAGGCAGGTGATGACACCGAGGCCTTCTTGGAAAATTTTGAAAGAACCTGTCTTGGGTACAGCATCCCTGAAGACCAGTACATGGTAGAATTGAGGCCACAGCTCAGTGGACCTTTAGCAGAGGTGGCAGCTGAAATGCCTAAGGGGAACATGAATGACTATAAACTTTTTCAAACCAAGGCCAGATACAGAATGGGGATAACCCCGGATCACGCCCGTCGGTGTTTCAGAACCCAAAAGTGGAAACCAGATGTGTCATTTCCCAAACACGCCTACTACGCTGGGAAAAATTATGAGGCCTGGATATCAGGACACAATGTTAAAACCTTGGAAGAACTGCACCTCCTCATACAAATGGAGCAGTTCTTGGATGGTGTTCCTGAAGACATCACACGGTACATACAAGATGGAAAACCCAAAGATCTTGCTGAGGCAGAGGAGATTGGAGCCAGATGGATGGAAGTGGCAGAAAGCAAGAAAGCTACGGTCAAGGGGAACGAATACCCCAGGGGGCACACCGACCATAAACCCTACAACCGAGGACAGCCAAAAACCCCACCTACAACCCAAGTAAAGCCACAGACACAGTATTCTTCCACCTCACCAGTCTCCAGTAACTCACCTCGGCCCAGTGACCCATCAGATGGAAGATGCTTTAAGTGTAATGAACTGGGACATATCAAGGCCAACTGTCCAAAGAACACCATGCGAGTGCAATTCATTACACCACCTCACACCAAAGATCCCCAGGCCCGGATGCCTCTCAAATACCCTTGGAGCGAAGGGAAAATTTGAGAGTGGGCGGAAAGAAGGTTACTGCGTGGAGAGACACGGAGGCACAAGTGTCAGCTATCCACCAATCCTTCGTAGACCCCAAATTCATCAACCCAAAGGTCCAAGTGACAATTTACCCCTTCATGTCCCAAGCTGTAGACTTGCCTACAGCTGAACTGCCTGTCCAGTACAAAGGCTGGTCAGGAATGTGGACTTTTGCAGTCTATGACAATTATCCTATCCCCATGCTACTGGGGGAAGACTTGGCCAACCAGGTGAAGTGGGCCAAGAGAGTGGGAATGGTTACACGTAGCCAAACCAGGCAAGCTTCCAGACCCATTCCTGTTCCTGAGCCGTCCACAGAGGCCCCGTCTGTGTTACCTGAGACCCAGACAGAGGTAGTGGACCCGGATTCCATGCCAACCACTGAAACAGCCACAGCACCTCCAGTCCCAGGCCCGGAACTGGAACAGCAACCAGCACCAGCAAGTGCAACCACATCTTCAAACTCAACACCAGAGGGTGCCAGCGAGCCAGAACTGGCAGAAGCAAAAGACAGCCATACCCAAAAGGCTCAGCCAGAGCCTGAAATACTCTCAGGTGCACCAGCGGAGAGCGGTTCACCAGCAACGGAAACAACCCCATCACCTACATTTCTTCCAGAGGGACCAAGCTCAAGTTCACAGTCTGAGGAAGAACTGGTGACCCCAGCCTCAAGGGAACAGTTCCAGACTGAGCAGGAAGCAGATGACAGCCTTCAGAAAGCGTGGGCACGGCACGGAGCACCCCACCGCCTCTCAGCTCTTCTAATCGATCCCGGTTTGTTATAGACCAAGGACTTTTATACAAGGAGATTCTTTCTGGTGGACACTGGGAAGAATGGCAGCCACAAAAACAGTTGGTGGTTCCAACTAAGTACCGGGGGAAGCTCTTACGCTTAGCCCATGATCATCCCAGTGGCCATGCTGGGGTGAACAGAACCAAGGACCGGTTGGGGAAGTCCTTCCACTGGGAGGGGATGGGCAAGGATGTTGCCAAGTATGTCCGGTCTTGTGAGGTATGCCAAAGAGTGGGAAAGCCTCAAGACCAGGTCAAGGCCCCTCTCCAGCCACTCCCCATAATTGAGGTCGCATTTCAGCGAGTAGCTGTGGATATTCTGGGTCCTTTCCCAGAAAAGACGCCCAGAGGAAAGCAGTACGTACTGACTTTAGTGGACTTTGCTACCCGATGGCCGGAGGCAGTAGCTCTAGGCAACACCAGGGCTAACACTGTGTGCCTGACCCTAACAGACATCTTTGCCAGGGTAGGTTGGCCCTCCGACATCCTTACAGATTCAGGATCTAATTTCCTGGCAGGGACCATGGAAAAACTGTGGGAAAATCATGGGGTAAATCACTTGGTTGCCACCCCGTATCACCATCAAACCATTCTTTTTGAGACCTGTTGGTGTTTTTTCTTTACTGGAAAACTTCAGGGAAATTGAGTCTGTACTCACCAAGGAATTGGTGGGAGGAAGAAGTCAGAGGGAGATCTGTGTGTGTTAGATTTACTAGTCTGATTTTGCATTCCTTCTGGGTGAAGAGGAAAGTGCTTTTGTTTCCAGGATTGGAATTACAGAGGGTGGACTCCCTCTGTTTAGATTCACAGAGCTTGTGTCTGTGTATCTCTCCAGGAGCACCTGGAGGGGGGAAGGGGAAAAGGATTATTTCCCTTTGTTGTGAGACTCAAGGGATTTGGGTCTTGGGGTCCCCAGGGAAGGTTTTTCAGGGGGACCAGAGTGCCCCAAAACACTCTAATTTTTTGGGTGGTGGCAGCAGTACCAACTCCAAGCTGGTAACTAAGCTTGGAGGTTTTCATGCTAACCCCCATATTTTGAACGCTAAGGTCCAAATCTGGGACTAAGGTTTGACACATGGACGTATGACTTGCCCAGGTGACTCCAGAACTCCATCTTGCAGCTGGGCTTTGCATAGGAAAGAGGAGCGGGTCTCCACCCACCAGGCAATGTCTATTTAAGACCATGGGAGACCCCTCCATTTGGTCTTCAGCTGGCTAAAGAGAGAGCCTCTCCACCCCCAAAGATACCTGAAAGAAACTGGAACAAAAGACAGTGACTGCAAGGGGTGTGAGTGATTGCTGAACCCAAACTAAAAGGAGATTAGTCTTTAAAAGGAGAATTCTGGAACTGATGTGGATCTTATCTGTATTCAGTTTCTTACTTTATTAGACATAGACTTGTGTGTTTTATTTTATTTTGCTTGGTAATTCACTTTGTTCTGTCTGTTACTACTTGGAACCACTTAAATCCTACTTTCCGTATTTAATAAAATCACTTTTTACTTGTTATTTAACTCAGAGTATGTATTAATACCTGAGGGGGGCAAACAGCTGTGCATCTCTCTATCAGTTTTATAGAGGGCGAACAAGTTATGAGTTTACTCTGTATAAGCTTTATACAGGGTAAAACGTATTTATTTGGGCTTAGACCCCATTGAGAATTGGGCATCTGAGTGTTAAAGGCAAGAACACTTCTGTAAGCTGCTTTCAGTTAAGTCTGCAGCTTTGGGGCAAGTAATTCAGACCCTGGGTATGTGTTGGAGCAAATGGGAGTGTCTGGCTCAGCAGGACAGGGTGCTGGGGTCCCAAGCTGGCAGGGAAAGCAGGGGCAGAAATAGTCTTGGCACATCAGGTGTCAGATCCCAAGGGGGTTTCTGTGATCTAACCCATCACAGGGGAGGGTCCCAGATGACTGGAAAAAGGCTAATGTAGTACCCATCTTCAAAAAAGAATAGGAGTAGGATCCAGGAAACTACAGGCCAGTCAGCCTCACCTCAGTCCCTGGAAAAATCATGGAGCCGGTCCTCAAGGAATCAATTTTGAAACACTTAGAGGAGAGGAAAGTGATCAGGAACAGTCAGCATGGATTCACCAAGGGCAAGTCATGCTGGACTAACCTAATTGTCTTCTATGATGTGATAACTGGCTCTGTGGATGAGGGGAAAGCAGCAGATGTGTTATTCCTTGATACTGTTTCCCACAGCATCCTTGCCAGCAAGTTAAAATATGGGCTGGATGAATGGACTATAAGGTGGATAGAAATCTGGCTAGATCATCGGGCTCAACAGATAGTGATCAATGGCTCCATGTCTAGTTGGCAGCCGGTATCAAGCAAAGTGCCCCAAGGGTTGGTCCTGGGGCTGGTTTTGTTCAATATCTTCATAAATGATCTGGAGGATGGCATGGATTGCACCCTCAGCAAGTTTTGAGATGACACTAAACTGTGAGGAGTGGTAGATCCACTGAAGTGTAGAGATAGGATACAGAGGGACCTAGACAAATTAGAGGATTGATCCAAAAGAAATCTGATGAGGTTCAACAAGGACAAGTGCAGAGTCCTGCACTTAGGACAGAAGAATCCCATGCATTATTACAGAGTAGGGACCGAGTGGCTAGTCAGCATTTCTTCAGAAGAGGACCTAGGGATTACAGTGGATGAGAAGCTGGATAAGAGTCAACAGTGTGCCATATCATTTTGGGCTGTATAAGTAGGGGCATTGCCAGCAGATCGAGGGATGTGATCATTCCCCTCTATTCGGCATTGATGAGGCCTCATCTGGAGTACTGTGTCCAGTTTTGGGCCCCACACTACAAGAAGGATGTGGAAAAATTGGAAAGAGTCCAGCAGAAGGCAACAAAAATGATTGGGGGCTGGAGCATATGACTTATGAGGAGAGGCTGAGGGAACTGGGATTATTTAGTCTGCAGAAGAGAAGAATGAGGAGGGATTTGATAGCTGCTTTCAACTACCTGAAAGAGGGTTCCAAAGAGGATGGATTTGACAGTTCTCAGTGGTACCAGATGACAGAACAAGGAGTAATGGTCTCAAGTTGCAATGGGGAATGTTTAGGTTGGATATTAGGAAAAACTTTCCCTAGGAGGGTGGTGAAGCACTGGAATGGGTTACCTAAGGAGGTAGTGGAATCTCCTTCCTTAGAGATATTTAAGGTCAGGCTTGATAAAGCCCTAGCTGGGATGATTTAGTTGGGAATTGGTCCTGCTTTGAGCAGGGGGCTGGACTAGATGACCTCCTGAGGTCCCGTCCAACCCTGATATTCTATGATTCTATGAACAGGAGCTCAATTAAACAACCCACTGGCATCTGGAGGCGGGGTTCAGTAGGTCAATTAGCAGGTCCACCTAGAATGAAGTCAAATTGAGAAAACTCAGGTAGGGACACAGCAGGCTGAGAGCCTGAGCCCAGAAGGCAGGCCCAGGGAGCAATCTATGGTCATAGGGTTGCCAAGCGTCCAGTTTTCAACAGGAATACCTGGTCGAAAAGGGAGCCTGGCAGTTCTGGTCGGCACCACCGACCAGGTCGTTAAAAGTCCAATCATTGGCACAGCAGGGATAAGACAGGATCTCTGCCTGCTCGGGCTCTGCACAGCTCCCAGAAGCAGCCTCTGGGTCCCTGTGGCCCCTTGGCGCATAGGTGGTCAGGGAGGTTTCACGTGCTGCCCCCACCCTGAATACCAGCTCCGCAGCTCCTATTGGCTGTGTCATAAACAGATAGCTAAGGGTTAACGTCTCTTTCACCTGAAAAGAAGTAATCTCAACACCTGACCAGAGGACCAATCAGAAAATCAAACTTTTTCAGATCTGGGTGGAGGGTTTTTTGTGTGTGAGTCCTTTATTCTTGGTTTGTCTTCTACCTGTCCCTCTCAGCTTTGGGAAGGATTTTTCTATTTCCTGCTTTCGAATCTTCTGTTTCCAAGTTGTAAGTACAAAATATAGTAAGGCAGTAAGGTTTCTATTGTTTTTCTTTTGTATTTACATAAATATAGTTGCTGGAGTGCTTTAAATTGTATTCTTTTTAAATAAGGCTGTTTATTCATATTTCTTTTAAGCAATTGACCCTGTATTTGTCACCTTAATACAGAGAGACCATTTGTATGTATTTTTCTTTCTTTTTATATAAAGCTTTCTTTTAAGACCTGTTGGAGTTTTTCTTTAGTGGGGAACTTCAGGGAATTGGGTCTGCAGCTCAACAGGGAATTGGTGGGAGGAAGAAGTCAGGGGGAGGTCTGTGTGTGTTAGATTTACTAGTCTGATTTTGCATTCCCTCTGGGTGAAGAGGAAAGTGCTTTTGTTTCCAGGACTGGAATTACAGAGGGTGGACTCCCTCTGCTTAGATTCATGAAGGTTGCTTCTGTGTATCGCTCCAGGAGCACCTGGAGGGGGGAAGGGAAAAGATTTATTTCCCTTTGTTGTGAGACTCAAGGGTTTGGGTCTTCGGGTTCCCAGGGAAGGGTTTCGGGGGGACCAAAGTGCCCCAAAACACTCTAATTTTTTGGGTGGTGGCAGCAGTACCAGGTCCAAGCTGGTAACTAAGCTTGGAGGTTTTCATGCTAACCCCCATATTTTGGACGCTAAGGTCCAAATCTGGGACTAGGTTATATGACAGGCTGGGAACTGCAACCAGTGGGAGCTGCAGGAGCAGCACCTGTGGGCACAAGTGCAGTGCGCAGAGCCTCCCCGGCCATCCAGGCTCCATGGGGCCCCAGGAACCTGACAGCCACTTCCTGGGAGCCACGGTAACCACCACCAGGACCTTGCACCCTGAACCTCCTCCTGCACCCCAACCCCCTGCTCCAGCCTGGAGCCCTTTCCTGCACCCCAAACCCCTCATCCACAGCCCCACCCCAGAGCCCACACCTCAGCAGAAATCCTGATGCCCCCTGCACACCAATCCCATGCCCCAGCTGAGAGCCCTCTCCCACACCCCGAACCCCTCATATCTGGCCCCATCCAGAGCCCACACCCCCATCCCAGAGCGAGCCCACACACCACTGCACCCCAACCCCTGGTCCCAGCCCAGAGCCCTCTCCTGCACCCCAAACCCCTCATCCCCAGCCCTACCCCAAAGCCCACAACCCCAGCCTGAGTTCTCACCCCCCTCCCGCACGCCAACTCCCTGCCTGGCGAAAGTGAGCGAGGGTGGGGGAGAGTGAGCAATGGAGGGAGGGGGAATAGAGCAAGTGGGGGCAGAGCCTTGGAGAAGGGGCAGAGCCTCAGGGAAAGGGACAAGGCAGGAGTGGGGCAAGGGTGTTTGTTTTGGTGTGATTATCAAGTTGGCAACCCTATGTGGTCACTATGGGTTCATCGACACAGGGATAAACACCCATTGCTGGCCTGCGTCAGCTGACTTGGGCTCACAGGCCTCAGGCTCCAGTGCTGAAAAATCTCAATGTAGACATTCGGGCTTGGTCTGAAGCCTGAGCTCTGAGAACCTGCCTGTCCCAGACCTCAGCCTGAACCTCAACATTATAAACATTATAGGACATTATAAACAACCTGATACAGGGTGTGGTGGGAGGGGAGACCGTCTGCTGACCTAGAGAGTCCCCTGGTCAGAGTTCCTCACCCTTTTCTAGTGGCATGAAATGGCTCACCCTTTCCTAATGGCATCACAGCCCCAGAGGAGAAATTTCCAACACTTCTACTCTGTACAGCTACAAACATACCTACAAGGGTAGGAAGGATTCCAGACTAATAGGTTTCCAGTTATGAAATGAAACAACTTAGAGTAAGAACAAAATAATCTATTCTCATACAAAGCAAAGCCACTCACTGGAAGGACGGTTAGGAATTAGCGAGCAGTCCAGCCAGAAAATAAGAGGGAGAAGAGAATGAAAGAGGAGACAAAGGTAGATCTGTTAGACTGACCGAGAGGATGCCATAGCTATTTCTCCACGTTTGATAAAGGTGTGAAGAGATTGCCAGGTGGCTGCTTTCCAGATTTCTTCCCACGACACTATAATTCTTTCTGCCCAAGAGGTGGAGGCAAACCTTGTAGAATATGCTTTGAGATTTGAAGGAGGTGTCTTTTGCAAAATTCTTACGTGTTTTCAGGATACTTGCTGGATTCACTGGGAGATAGCTGGTTTTGAAGTTTCCAGCACAAGTTACTAGCACAAGGCATCAGATTTTTCAGAAGGACTGTCTTGTCTGAGTAGAAACTGATTGTTCTGCAAATAACCAGACTCTCACTGCTTGAGCTTAATTAGATTTAGGACAAAATAGAATGATATCTTGGTTGAGCTACCTAAGGGCTTGTCAAAATCTCGGAATTTGTCTTGAATGTAAATATTCCAAAATATTTCATTTTAACCTTATCAAAACATTTCAACAAGGTCAAAACTTTTCAACTTTAAAATTTTGATTATAGTATATAATGTATTACATTATAGTCAACAAGTTGAAACAAAGCAGTTAGATAATTTCCCATCAAAAAGTTTGACCACATTCCTGCAAAACAGTTGGGTTTTGCCAAATCAATATTTGCCACTGAAAAACTGTTCCATCTGAAAAATCTTCAACCTGCTCTAATTATGATGTTTATATTGCCTGTGTCAGCCCATGCTTCTGCTGTTTCTCTATTCTGTTCAACAGTATTTCTAGGGACATGTGTGGTATTTGATTTTGACATGTTGTGGTTGTTTCTCTCTAAAACAAGCACAACTGCATCTACTTTGAAGTTTATTCCGTTGGCTGGAATTTTTGTGGCAACTTGTGGCTCACATATGATGCTCCTCCAGAAGCACAGTGGGAATGAAAATTGCCTGCATGCTGGAGGAAGAAATAGGCAACTCATTTGCCGCAAATCTGTTCTTTATAAACCTCTAACACATTTGATAGATTAGAGGCTTAACATACTACCCAGGTTACTGGGAATGAAATGCAGTCGGCATAACTGAAATAGAGTTTGAAATGGTAATAAGCAGATTCCCCTGAGAGCTTACCAACATTTCTCTTCAATTATATTGCAGGGCAGGCTAATATTTGCATAGAAATGGACCAGAATTCTGGCCAAATCTTTCTTACCAGTTAAAAAAATCTTCCAATTCCAATGGAATGTATATTTTTATTCAAAGTTAAAAGGTGAGATTAGTCGACTGCAAGCGCAGCTGAAGTGCTTGCCAGTGTAGAGAAAGTTGTAAGGCAAATTACTCGGACTCTACCAAATTCAGGGTCCATTCTGGTCAATTTCACAGCCAGAGGATGTTTTAATTGGCCAGTTTCATGGTTTCAGATGTTTACCTTTGAAATTTCAGGGCGGCTCTGAAGGCAGCACCCTCCCAGCTTCCTGCAGTTAGAGGAGGTTCCTGGAGGTGGAGGTGGGTAGGACCCATGCTGTTGGGAGTACCCCAGCCAGTGGCTCTTAGTTACTAGTCCACAACAGGGATAGATTAAGGTAGGGACCCCTGGCCAATTTGGGGGGCCCCCAGGAAAAATGGGTGCCCCAGCCCTGGAAGAAGCCCCAAGGCAGGGCTGCAGGAGAAGAAGCCCTGAACCCAGGCACCCCGAGCCCCGGCTGCAGCCTCAGCGCTGAAGCCTTGAGCCCAGGCAGCCCCGAGCCTGGATTGCCCTGAGCCCCAGCTGGAGCAGAGGGGGCAGAAGCCCAGGTTGCCCCAGCTGCAGCTGCCAGGAGCTGAAGCCCCCAGGGGAGAAAGCCCTGGGCTTGGCAGCCAGAGCCATGGCAGGAGCCATCAGGGGGCACAGAAGCTCAGACCCCAGACTGCCACAGTTGCAACTGCTGGGAGCAAAAGCCTCCAGCCTGGCAGGAGCTGCTGTGGGAGGAAGCCTCAAATTCGGCACCTGGAGCTGCCGCAGGAGCTGTGGAATGGGTGGGGAATGGAAGCCTGGGGCCCCACTCTGGAGCTTCTACAACACAGAAGTGAGGATGTGCCACCCTCATTTCTGCACTGCTTCTGGAGGTGGGTCTGATCTCCCCACCAAGAGCCATGCAGGGGAACGGCAACTTCTATCCCTCCCCGGCATGTCCGGACTAGCAGCTAGGAGCCCAGGGCTCCCAGCAGCAGAAGAGATCAGATTTCACAGGGGAGGGCTGATTTCACAGTCCATGACACATTTTTCATGGCCATGAAATTGGTAAGGCCCTAGAAATTACCAAGAAAAGGTAACACACAGGAGGCAGCGTGGGCAAGGCATGAACTTGGGAGACCCAGGGCCAGTGCAACCATTTAGGCAGACTAGGAGGTTGCCTAGGGTGCCGAGATTTGGGGGCGCCAAAAAGCACCCCCCCAATTTTTTTTAAATGGTTGAGCAGCCGCTGCTGCTGGGACAGAGAGGGTGTCTGAGCTGCTGGCAGCAGCCGGCAGCCCAGGGGGTCCCCCAGGTCAGGGTGCCGCCGCGGCAGCCAGCAACCCAGGGGGTCCCCCGGGTCAGGGTGCCATTGCCGGCAGCCAAGGGCTTCCTCTGTGTCAGCGCACCAGCAGGGCCACCCAGAGAGGGGTACAAGAGGGGCAATTTGCCCTAGGCCCCACAGGGGCCCCCACGAGAGTTTTTCAAGGCCCCTGGAGCGGGGTCCTTCACTCGCTCCAGGAACCCCAGAAAACTCTCGTGAGGCCCGGGCCCGGGCCCCTGGAGCTTCTTCTACTCCCGGTCCTCGCTGGCAGGGGGTCCTTCCGCTCTGGGGCAGAAGGACCCCTCGCCGGTGAATTACCACCGAAGCGGGACCCGCTGCTGACACGCAGCCTAGTCTTCAGTGGTAATTCGGCGGCGGGGGGCCCTTCCGCTCTGGGACCAGTCGCTGAAGTGCTCCAGAGACCCGCGGCGGGGGCCCTCCGCCACAGAATTACTGCTGAAGACCCGCCTGCACTTCAGCAGCTGGTCCCACTTCGGCGGCAATTCGGCGGTGGAGGGGCCCCCGGTGGGTCTCCGGGGCACTTTGGCGGTAGGTCCCGAAGCGGAAGGGCCCCCCGCTGCCGAATTACCGCCAAAGTGGGGGCTCCCCTCCGCCGAAGACCCCAGGCCCCTGGAAACCTCTGGGCTGCCCTGGCGTGCCGCTGGCAATCCAGGGAGGTCCCCTGGGTCAGCACGCTGCTGCCAGTGTAACGAAGTGACAACCCCATGGACCAGGCAGCAGCAATTCCTGAGCAGGCGCACAGATGGTTATGTTACGTGGCAGAAACTGCACCTAGTTGCAGAACGGGAGAGTTGCTCAAAGTGTCGTCACACCGGCAGCCACCAGCCCAGGGGTTCCACTGCGCAGTCCTGCTTGGAGAGGATGCAGATCAGAGGTGAGCTGGGGTGGGGAGGTACCGCAGGGCTCCTCAGGCCAGGGGGGAGGGAGCTGCCACGGGGAGCTGCCACGGGGGCGGGCAGCACACTTCAGGGCGGGGGGGGGGGGCGGGGAGCCAGGTGGGGAGCCAGGTGGAAGTTTTGCCGAGGGTGCGAAACTTCCTTGCACCAGCCCTGGGGAGACCAGGGTTCCATTCTTGGCTCTACTGTGAGGCCATGAGCAAGCCACTGTTTCCCCTCCTACCTTTTTTCTATTTAGATTGCAAGGGCTGTGTGGCATGGACTGTCTCTCCCTATGTGTTTGTAGCACAATGAGGGTCCTGATCTCAGCTGAGACCTCTACATACTACTGTAATACAAATAACAGTACCAGAGGCAGCTCAGGTGTGTTTCTGGGCTGTGGTGTATGTGAGCTGTGTAAATGCCTTCACTGTGTTCTGTGTGGGATACATATTTACCTTTCTGTGGTGCTTGTGTAACCCACAACCTTCTGAGTGTGGTGTTCTGTCCCATGTAGTGGCACTGAGACCACTTAGAGAGAGAAATGACCCTTCTCTACATCATTAGCCAACAGCCAGTTGGCTTTCAGCTCATGCTGTCGAGGCTCATGCACTAGGCACCAGAGGCCCCTAGTTCAATCCCACCTGCCAACAACCGGGGTCTGTGGGCGTTCCGTTTGCCTTCCTCCAGGGCAAGCTGCCATTATTTAGAGGTAGAGCTGATGAAACCTGCTACAAAAGGGAGACACTGTGCTCTCCTTGGAAATTTCCTTTTGGTTTTAAAATAACAGTAATTCCTATCCTGAGTATACGTTTGGGGGAGGGTGTACAGCCTACACTAGCTTTACACACATACTTTTGTCTTCTGTTCCTAAAGCTCATGCTTCAGGGTTTCAGCCATCCACTGGCAGGAGTCAGGGAGGGACTTTCCCCACAAAGTATTCTGGGAAAGATTTATGTATTCCATTCCTCTAAAGCATCAAGGCTGGCCATGGTGAGATGGGACACTGGGTCGGGAGGTCCAGGGCTCTGAGATGGCACTGAGTATTCTCCCTCTCAGGTACTTGCCTGACTGGTGCTTGCTTACATGCTCAGGGACTAACTGATCCCTATATGTGGGGTCAGGAAGGAATTCCCCCCAGATCGAACTTTTTTTTTTCTTCAAAAACACCTTCCTCTGCAGTGTGTGGGGATAAGTCACTTGCCAGGATTACCCAGGTGTATCTCCTTTAATCAATTCCCTGCCATTCTGGGGGCCTCAGACATTGCTGCCCCTCAGTCCCTTCTATTCTCTGCCTGTGGCACAGAATGATCTAGCCTCCTGTGGCCTGTAAATCTTTGGTCTCATTTTGATTGTTGGGTTAAGTCAGAGGGTGGCAGGGTGGTGCTGGTGGCCTGTGGGGAGGTCAGGCTAGATAATCCAAGGGGCTCTTCTGGCTTTAAACTCTGACTAGTCATCAGTGCCAATTACAGCTCCCACAGTTAAAACACCTCCAACTGACTTTTCTCTGGGCTTCCCTCACTGTCCTGTCTCATCTGTCAATGATTTTAAGGCCTGATCTTGAAGGCACTGCGATGAGTAGAGCTTTGACTTCAGTGGGCTGACACACAGTGGGAAGGGACATACCTCCTGGTATGTCTTCGGGGTGTCAGCGCCTTAGGCTGGGCTTGCCTTCCATTTGCTTCTTGCCCAGCACTGTGGCCTGGATGCACAGAAGGATTTAGGTGTTGTGATGCTAACCATCCAGTTTTTAGGCTCCTGAAAACCCAACTGAGATTCACAAAGCCTGAGTTAGGCACCTCAGCTCCTAGATCAGGGGTCGGCAACCTTTCAGAAGTGGTGTGCCAAGTCTTCATTTATTCACTCTGATTTAAGGTTTTGTGTGCCAGTCATACATTTTAACATTTTTAGAAGGTCTCTTTCTATAAGTCTATAATATATAACTCAACTATTGTTGCATGTAAAGTAAATAAGGTTTTGAAAATGTTTAAGAAGCTTCATTTAAAATTAAATTAAAATGCAGAGCCCCCTGACCAGTGGCCAGGACCCAGGCAGTGAGACTGCCACTGAAAATCAGCTCGGGTGCAGCCATCGGCACCCGTGCCATAGGTTGCCTACCCCTGTCCTAGATGGTGAATGAGGAGAAATTGACACCTTAGACCTCCATTCACAAAAGCCAGCACGCTAGGTGAGGAGCTGCCTAAGCTAGCCAATGGGAGATGCTGACCAGAGGAGTCTATGCTAAGCCCCGCCCTGTATCAGAGATAGACACCTAAGTCCCGGCTGCATAGAGGTGCCTATTTCTGCTAATGGTTCCCAGCCAGGAACCCTCTTTGCAGTCAGGTACTTCATGTTGTTTTTAGCAAGAAGAAGGGGATCACTTCCTGTCTAACTTTTAGTCTGGTGGTTTGGACACAGCTGCATGTGGGAGACCCCTGGCTCCAGTCCCCCCTCCACCGAGGGAAGAAGGGCTTTGAATAGGGATTTGCCACCACTCAGCTGAGTGCTCTAAGTATTGGGCTACAGGAGATTGTGATGTGAGGCTCCCTCGCCTGCAGCTGTGGCACTCTGGATACATGAAGAGTTACCAGATCAGGAGGAGTGGCTCTCGCATGTTCTGGGTGAGGGTGCTCACCACTAGGCAACAGACTCACCCTCATGCTTGTGCCACCCGTTAAAGAGTCATTTGGGGGCACTGAATGAGAATGACTGTAGGCTGGTGGTAAGCGCCCTCCAAGACGTGCGAGACCCACTCCTCGTGATCTGGTAACTCTGTAACCATGTATCCAGAGTGCAACACCTTCAACATCACAGACTAAGAGAGCCTCCTCCCCTGACTGTTTTGTGTAAACTCACTGGTGGGGTACTGCAGGGGGAAGCACCCCAATCTGAAAGAGGCACCGTGATCCAAGAGGGAATTGGGACCCAGCGGGAAGCGGGACATTGGCCAGCAGAGGGTGCTCTTGGGTCGAAGAGCTAATTCCCAACCCCACTCCTAATCACTGGAGCCGACCATCTGGTTCTTGGCTCATCCCATTCTGCCTCTAGGCCACTTCACATAGCTCTCAGCATAAGAAAAAAAGCATTTCTGTTTTCAATTTACATTATTTCCTGCCCATTTTTGTCCTCAAGGAACAACTCCATAGCTGGGCTGGGGTTGCCTCTGCTGATTAGGACTTTATACGAGTTTCCTGGGATCACCTGCAGTTCAGTAGTCTGGTCGTGCCCTCATAGCTCTTGTCTGGGTTAGGATTCGAGATGAGCCGGGACAGGATCCTTTTATCCAATCCCTCTGAACTATGGTCCCTTCAGTATCCTTAAAATGGTGCCACCAAAAGAACCTGCCTTCTTCAGTATCTTTAATATGTGTCTATAATATACAGTAGAGCAGGCTTCTAGCTAGTGGCCGCATTCAGTACAATCCCCAAGATAACTTCAAGATGCCACAGGGCACCACAAACATCGTGGACAAGGAGTTTTGCACTGTGTAGTATGGTGCTGCTGAGGCTGGAGTGCTCCTCTTTGGAGTTTATATGCTGAGGTTTTTCTGCTCTGTGCTCCTAACTAGTCTAGCTGTATTGCTGCTGTTCTGTGTGGTAAATTCAAAGCAATCAACCTCCAGTGTTACCCTCCCCTCTTCATCAGACCCCCTCTGTGATAGGACACATAGACCCTATATAGGGTGATCGTACCTCCTGTTTTGGTTGGGACAGTCCCCTTTCTAAGCTCTGTCCTGGACGTCAGGACTTTTTGGCAAAACTGGGCATTTGTTCTGTTTGCTCTTGACAACTGATAGTCTGGCAAAAGCAAATTGGACAAATGCCTGGTTTTCAAACTGTGGGGCACAGGCAAGAGGACCGAAAGGGACTGTGTTTGTGGCCAAGGTTGTTGGGGTGCCGGGATTGCTGGGCGCGAAGGCTGCACTGCCAGGTACTGAGCACCAGGGTATGTGCTGCAGTAAACTGAGTACAAGGGTGTGCTCAGTCAGTCTCCCCTGAAGCCCTGCTTAAGTGGGTTTCAGGAAGCTGGGATACAATGTCTTATGAATTGCCCCAGAATATGTCAATGATACCCTCCATAGGGGTGGAGGGGAGAGAAGAGACTCATTGGCGTGCCCCAATGATACCCTTTACAGAAGGGATACTCATTGACTGGCCCCGGAGAACATTAATGATGCCCTCCACGGGAGGGAGACTCACTGATTTTATGAAAGGGAAACATGAGAAGGTTCAAAAGATAATGGCAAAAGATGGATGTAATGAGAGTATGAGTACGATGGACAGTGTGCTGCGGTGGTCTGGTCAGACAAAAGAAAGATTAGGGAAAGAGATCGTAATAATGTATTGTGAATATGAAGGGAAATTACAAGAGTTGGAAACACTCCAAAAGGCTCTTACATCAGAGCTGAATCAAACGTCAGCTTGAAGTAGAAAACAAGGCTCTAAAAGCAAAAAACCCTTCTCTGCATGTCGTATTCTTACTAGCTTAAAACAGAAGGGTAATTTTACTGACTGACTCAAGCAGTGATACTGATAAAGACCAACATTAAATTAATTGGAAACACCTTGAGAAACAATTGGAACCTGGCACACATGGGGGAAGATCAAGATAATTGGCCCACTCCTCCTCTTCCTCACCCTTTTAACCCCAAATTAAGTGCCAGTGCTCCCTTGGCCCCTCTCCAAGTGACCACCCGGTGATCAGGGACAGGTGAAAACAGAATAGGTCATAATACTTATAAGTACACTCCTCTCAGCACAGAGGAAATGAGGGACTTACTAAAAGATCTCCCTGATTTAAAGCCCAAAAGACCCAAATTTGATATTCTGGAAAAGAATAAACCAGATGGTTACCATATATACGTTACATCCCAGGGATCTTTATGTCTTAAAGAAAGCTAAATGCCCCAGTCTATCACAGGCCAAGATCCTTATAGAAGGACACCAAAACGGCGTTTGGGCCTTGGTTAAATTTGAATCGGAAAATGATATGACTTTTGCCTGCACTGAGTCAGGTCATTCTTTTGTCTGACCAGACCACCGCAGCACACTGTCCATCGTACTCATACTCTCATTACATCCATCTTTTGCCATCATCTTTTGAATCTTCTCATGTTTCCCTTTCATAAAATCAGTGAGTCTCCCTCCCGTGGAGGGCATCACTAATGTTCTCCGGGACCAGTCAATGAGTATCCCATCCAAGAAGCCTTGGGAAACGGAGCTGGAAATTGGGGACTGATTGTGGGCTGTGGCTCGATATTGTGAGAGAATGTGGGAGATGTATTCCAAAACTGCAGGCACAAAATCCAAAAGCCTAGTCAGGGATAGAATCACGGCCAGTTGAATCCCTGCAGTACTTCACTGCCTTTTCGACCTGGTCCTGATCCTGCCCCCCCCACCTCTCAGTGTTTTGTGTGCAGAGAGACCGGACATTGGGCAGCCAGGTGTCCAAGCCGAATAACCCTGGGTAACCATCAACAGCCCACCCGATGTCTCAACCGACTGCCAACCCTTACTCACACCTGAGTAAAGAGGAAATGGCCAGGCTTTTAAATTCCATGGCCCGCTAGGATCCAGCGCCCCCACCCCCTTGCCTGTCAGTATTGCTGATGCAGACATAAATCCCTCTAGGCCACACTTACAGCATGGATAAGGGTCCAGCCATGCACAATTCTCATGGACATGGAAGCATCTGTTTCCTTACTGACCTCCCCCTCCCCACTACTAAACAGTATATTACTATTTCAGGGGTAGGAGGTGCACAACTCACGGCTTATAAAAGCTACCATTCTTGTAAAATCTAATCTATTCTTCTGGACTGTCTTTTTTTTTTCTCTTTTTTTTAAATGTAGCTCCAAATTCAAAGGGGACTATTTTGGGCATGGACATCCTCTGCAACCTTGCAGCAATTCTTAACCTCTCTCAGAGTACAGTTACTGATAAACTTGTGCGTACTCATACCATCTCCCTCTGCAATAACACATTTCTCTCTTCTGCTGCACTGCCAAATCTGTGGCTCTTTCTTAGGATACATCTAACCCTTTTTCAAGAATTATGTTCCAGGTTCCCCTCTGTTTGGGCAGAAAATAAGCTGTCTTGCCGTTCAATGCCTGCTCATCTTTGCCCATCCATCCAGGTTACCAGTCAGTTTCCTCCACCTACCAAGCAATACCCCCTAAAATCTGAGGCCGTGGACACGATAGATAATATTATTTACTCTTTACTTCAGCAAGGCATACTGGTTCCTTGTAGAAGTGCACCCTCGTAAGCCCAGGACCCTCCAGAGACCCCCTCTTGGGCGGACATACAGGAGAAAAATCAGGTCATGGTATTGGCCCATACAAATACCTCTGTGAAAGTGCAAGGAATTCCAACATGGGTTCATTTATACATGAATTAAAATGTATAAATAAATTAATTTTGTTTATATTGTATCCTTTTAGGTAACAAAGAAAAAGACCTTCTAAAAACATTAAAATGTATAACTGGCACATGAAACTTTAAATTAGAGTGAATAAATGAAGACTCACACCGCTTCTGAAAGGCTGCCGACACCTGATCTACACCTAGACAACACATCGGTTCAACTAGCCAAGGAGCTACTTCTCAGAGTGGTCCTGGCTGCTGCGTCTGCGTTTACCACCATTCATAACCACGTCACCAATGGTTGCATTCAAGTCCAGCTCTCCAATCAAACCATCACCCGACTGAAAGATCCTGTTCATAAGGCATCTTATAGCCCCATCTCCTGATGGACAATTGTCTTTCTATATTTGTGTTACTAACCTCTTGTCATGTGTGGGTACTTACACACATGCTTAAAAATTTTACTATGTTTCCTACCTTTACCCCTTCCACCAATTCACCTCTCCCTCCCCCGTCCCCCAGGCAACCCTAAAACAGATCCTGTATATCAAAGTATTTAAAGTATTGACTTTATCTCACTTAAAAGTTCGATTGTCAAAAGGAGGGAATTGTCAGGAAGGCATTAAAATTCAGGCAGCAGAAAAGACAGAAACTGCTGAGAAGCAATGACATAGTTTCTGTCAATACATGATAACTTAGTTCAGCTTATCAGTAAGAAAGAACAAAGCTTGTGCCCATGGAAAGAGACAGTTCAGTGAGGAAAACAGGATCAGGCTGTAACGGGGCAGGACTCATCCCTGCGGCGCCTCCTGTCGGTCATCCTGGGAATTAGCTCTTCGACCCAAGAGCACCCTCTGCTGGCCAATGTCCCGCTTCGTCCCAATTCCCTCTTGGACCACGGTGCCTCTTTCAGATTGGGGTGCTTCCCCCTGCAGTACCCCACAGTCTCACTAGGTCTCCTCTCCACAGGGAACCACCACCCCTATCTCCACCTCATCTCAGTCATAGGCTACTGCCAGTCATCAGCTAGCCCCCTCTCCCTGGGGCAGACTGCAGTATAAGCCTACTCATCACAGGCAAGGAGGGGCTTGGACCTGCTGCCTCGGCCTAGCCTTGGGCTGTCCCCTGCAACCCGAGTACCTATTTGGCCTTATACTAGGCCACAGCCTGGGGGATTTCCGGGCCAGAGCTCCCCAGCTCCCTTGGCCTTCCCCCAGCCCTGCTCCACCTCAGGTACCTTATCTGGCTCCACAGCAGCCAGGCCCATCTCCCTTCACTGTGTCAGCGCCTGGCCTCACTGGCCTTTATAGGGCCAGCTGGACCCTGATTGGGGCATGGCCCACAGCTGAGGCTGCTTCCCCCAATCAGCCCAGCTTTACCCCTGCACAGCCCTCTCCCAGGGCTGATTTTAACCCTTTCAGTCCAGAAGTGGGTGACCACCCTGATACAAGGGCCCAGACAAGCAAGCAGGAATATTTCAGTAGCACAAACGGCACTGACAACTGTAAACAATTGATAAGCTTATATGGTCAATGCCCACCCCGTAACTTAGTTCTTACAACAGAATAAACCCTCCCTTCACAACTCACTGGATATCTGTAAGCATTCATCCCTACTTCCCCCGTCCCCGCCCCCTTCCCCTGCAAGGTAGTCATAGATGTTTGATGCAATTAGGATGACCTCTATATGTATGTACTGTTCTTATTTTTATCTTTGTTCAAGCTTCTTTCTCGACTTGTAACAATGTCTGTCTCTGTATGTACAGATAAATGCAAATAACCTGATAAGAGAATGTATAATACTGGCCATCGTGGCACCATATTTTTGAAGCTGCTTGTCAGTCTTCCCAGTACCATAAATAAACCCCCTTCAGTATTGTCTGTGCTTGCCTGATTCTTGGGGAAACAAATCTTCTTGCTTAACACAATCTTAATGGTTTTTAATGAACTTTTATACTATTCATACATACAAAAACGTTCATTAAAAGAGTTCAGATTGCTACATATTTGTCTAATTCAGAGTGTAAACTCTTTGGAACAGACACTGTCATTTGTCTTTTAATTTCTGTAAAATACCATGGAAAGTTATAGTTCTGTGTTAATGTTTAACCATCCAGAGAGTTCCTTTGGGTTCTGCTGCTGCAGAGAGGCCCTGCACCTTATAGAGAGAGCACATCTGAATCCAAGAACTGGAACAATTCTGTGCTCACCCTGTGAAGCCCTGTGTTAAAATATTGACATGGCATTAGAGCCAGTTGTTTCATTATGCAGGAATCGTTGTACATGAAAGTCTCCCTTGGCTTGCTTACTACATTCAGATATTGCAATCATACCATTGTACAATGAGCTGCTTTCCTTCTAATCCCTTCTGCACAAAGACACAAGAGGAGAGGATCCTTGAGCCCTCTCTCCCCTGTGCTCCTGTTAATGACTCGTCAGTGAGTATTATGCATCCTTGTCTGTGCCTAAGCCACAGAAAATGTGAGTCTTTTACATCTCCAGCTACAGAGCCTGGCTGTGCTTTCAGGTCTGTAGGTTCCCTAGTTCAATTCGCAGTGTGTGAGCCAAGATGGCCAACCAAGCTGAGTGTGGCAACGATCGGTCCAAGTGCTGATGGCTTGAGACCCAGTGTGTTGTCAGTGCAAGCCAGAGTGCGAGTGCCATCTGAAGATGCACAGAGCATGAAATTACCAGAGTGTAGACCGTAACCATCATTCCCAATCTTTACACAGTTTTGTTCCATAACTGCTCCCTCCCCTTTCAGGTAAGATCTCTAACGGAGGAAAACAGGAGAGACTAATTTTCAAGGATATAAGGCTGATATTGCTATAAACTGTGCCCAGGCAGTGTTTGATACCAGCCTACCCTCCATAGTCGCCACTGGTGCAAGGCATTATTAGCTTTGGAGTTGTTCTCACCCAAATTGTGTGACATGATCTTTTCTGTCTTATGAATGTACTTTGGGGAAAGATGGATTTCAGGGGCTAAATCATGTCTCCTCTGCACTTGAAGGCCATCTCCAGATGCAGAGTCACCACTACAATTCTTCTGTGAGGGTTGGGGGAAGAGGCAGGATCGGTGGCTCCCTGAGTGCCCTTAGGCTGCCTCTGCAATCCCCTGCAATGCAGGAGGACCAGGGAGGAAGCAAAGGCAGGGACAGTTCAAAAGCTAGAGCTGGGTGAAAATTTTGTGACAGAGCAGTTTGCCATCAGAAAACGCTGATTAAATGGAATCCATGTGCTTCTCAGGAAGTGTCAATTCTATTGAAACTTTAGACAGAAACCAGGCTGCCTGGTGGGCCACCCGGTCCCCAGGCTGCCCAGCTTCTTGAGTGGCTGGCTTCCTGGTCTCCCAGCTCAGCAAGCTTCCAGGCTGGCTGACCAGCAGATTGGCTTTCTTGGCTCCTCAAGAGCCCAGCCACCTGAGAGGCTGGATCCCCATCCAGGCAGCAGGAACACTTCAATCCCAAGGAAAATTTTGAGAGTTTGAGTTTTTGTCCCAATTCAGAATTCGCCCTTCCCTCTCCCCCGCCCCCAAGAAAACTCATTCTGGGGTAGAAATTTCCCTGTTTCCCTGCTAACTCTAGGAAAAACATATATAAGTACGTTAGATACACAGGTCCACTGGCTATTTCCTTCTGTGGAGTGGAGAAGCTGGAATAACTTGGGATAATGCAGCCTCTTAAAGGCAAAACCCAGCAACAACAAACCACACCAGCCAATGTGGGATCAAAGGGATAATCAGGAAAGGAGATCATGCAAGGCAGTGGCTCCTGAGGTGGCTCTTTCTATTATGCATCTCTCCAGTTGAAGCTAACAAGCCTCCAGCAAGGAAGGCAGGGCAAAAGAGCAGCCCTTACGGGAAGCTAGACAGGAAAATCAAGCAGAGATCCAGATGCTGCTCTTATTGCAAAGGCTAGCGGTTTAATGAACTGCCAGAACTGAAAACATGGAGCACGCCTGTGGTATCTAAAGAGAGAAATGTAAGGAATTAAGCACATTTTTATAAGACACTTTTATTATTACAGAAAAAGGACAGATTTTGTTTGTTTTCTTAATGGAAGCGGCTGGAATCTTTAAGAGCTCATATTCACATGTAGTATAGTTTTTTCTTATATGCTGCTGCAAACTTAATCCTCAAGATCAAGTGCTATAGGTGAGTCCCACTAACATTCACCACCATCCTTCAGAATAGATATTTACATCATATCATAGGGTGATCAGATGTCCTGATTTTATAGGGACAATCCCTATTTTGGGGGCTTTTTCTTATATTGGCACCTATTACCCCCACCCCTGTCCCGATTTTTCACACTTGCTGTCTGGTCACCCTATCATATCACTTGCTTTTATTGAACTGGAAGAGACCTTACCTTATTAGCCCCCTCTTAAGGCTGCCTGATACTTCCCACTGTAAGACTCTGTTATCAGTTGCTTACAACTTTGCCAAACTGTAACTATTTGGGCTGAAATTTTACATGCTGAGCATGTGCCTCAGGCTGGATACCTCTGGAAAAAATTCAGCCAAATCTGTTCAGTCATTTCCGTAAACAAGGCTATTGAAGAATACATTGCAAAACACGGTTTAAAAAAATTGTCAACTTTGTCTTTGAAAAGCTCTAGTGACCCCATGCTATGGCACATGAGCTTGAAATTTGGCAGGTGGTGAACTTTGTGACAAAGGTGTGCCTTTTGTTGTTCCGGTGCAAATCCACCCAAATTTGCCCAAGTTCTAAACCTTTGAAATATCGCAGTTCATACATGTTCAATGGAGACTTCAGAGACTTTTTTTGCAGTTAAAAGCTCTGAAGATTCCATCTTCACTGAGCATGCTCCATCTCCTCACAGATCCTAGGTGTGATCAGACTGCACATATGCCATCCCCACAGAGGGGCTGAGCATATTACCTCCATCTCTGGGCTACTGGGGTGAAGCTGAACTTTCCTTGCAGTGGCTGCTCCTGGCCAGGGGTTGGGGCTGGGGCTGGGGCTGGGCCCTGAAAGTATGTCTGCACTGCAGTGAAAGGTGTGATTCCCAGCATGGGTAGAAAGATGAGTAATAACTCTGCTCAAGGTAGCACACTAAAAATAGCAGTGTGGATTCTGAGGCACTGCAAGTGGCTTGGGCGAACCAACCAAGTCTAAACCCACTGGATCTGAGCTCTGGCACCTTAGTCCAAGCTGCCACCAGTGCTCTAATGTCCACATTGCTATTTTTAACATGCTAGCTTGAGTAGAGCTAGTGCATGTCTGTCTACCCAGGCTGGGAGTTATGGTGCCAGCTGCAGTGTAGACATACCCTGGAACTGAGAGCAGGGAGTTTGTCTCTGTTGTATGCTCAATGACCATCTGCTGGTGCTCAGGCAGCGTGGAGGAGGAAGCCACCTTAAATACAGAGGGGACATGAATCAGATGAGCAGAGTTTTGGGTAAGGATGGCAGGGAGGGAATAGATTGGAGCAAGGAGCCTGTGGGGGGAATACTGGGACTGGAGGCTGGAAGTCAGAGGATGGAAATTAAGTCCAGGAGCAAGGAAGGAGGGGAATGGGGGGACTGAGAGTCAGTGGATGGGGAAAGAGATTGAGATCTGATGAGGAGCTAAAGGTGAAACTAGGACTGGCTGATCAAGGAGACTGGGACTAGGAACCAGTTAGGAAGGGAGAAGGAAGTGAGAGGAAGGGGAACAGATCTGGTGAGATACAATAAAGGGGGAAACCTGGGCTGGCTGAGCAAAAAAGATGAGACAAGGAGCTGAAGGAGCAGGTGACAATGAGATTGGACCAGAAGCCTAAGGAGATAGACTGAATTGGGAGCCAATAGGGGTGGAGAAGAACTGGAGGTCAAGGGAGACAGACACAGATCAGAGGTGGGATGGAAGAACTGGGACTGGCTGGGCAAGGAGACTTGGAACAAGTTGCTGGGGAAGGAGCTGGGAATGGCTGGCCAAAGAGACTGGAGGTTATGGGGCTGACTGGAACAAGCAACCTTAATTCTAGCTTGTCCTATCATAATTGTCCTGTCAGGAATGTTTTGACTAAATGTGTTTTCATTGGAAAAATATTGACACCAGAACATATTGGTTTCAACTAAACTTTCATTGGGAAGGTTTCTCAGGTCCAAAGAGAGGTTATCCCCAGAAGAGTTAATACCTTGGTGGTTAGTGCACTTGACTCTGATGTCAGAGAACCAAATTCAAGTTTCTTGTCTGCCTGATTCATCTCATCCCAGCTGAGTGACCTAACCAAAGGATGGTGTCAAGTATCAGGGGGTAGCTGTGTTAGTCTGTCTCCACAAAAACAACAGGAAGTCTGGTGGGACCTTAAAAACTAACAGATTTATTTGGACATAAGCTTTCGTGAGTAAAAAACCACTTCTTCATCTGAAGCATGCACTTCTTCATCTGATGCATCTGAAGAAGTGGTTTTTTACCCATGAAAGTTTATGCCCAAATAAATCTATTAATCTTTAAGGTGCCACCAGACTGCTAACCAAAGGAATCAGAAGTAAGGGCCTGAAGCTAAGCCTGAGACCAGTTGGTTGATCTGCAGCTGAATGTCCTGATCAACCAAACTCCCTGATTGGCTGAGAGGTGTCACAGGCCTACACATAAACCCAGAAGCAGGACTAGGCCAGTGGTTGCTCAGTGCTTACATAAGAACGTAAGAATGGCCATACTGGGTCAGACGAAAGGTCCATCTAGCCCAGTATCCTGTCTACCAACAGTGGCCAATGCCAGGTGCCCCAGAGGGAGTGAAACTAACAGGTAATGATCAAGTGATCTCTCTCCTGCCATCCATCTCCATTCTTGGACAAACAGAGGCTAGGGACACCATTCCTTCTGACCACAGCTGAAATTGCTCCTGTGCTGCCCTGTTCCCACACCACCACTGTCCTTCTCTAGTTCACTCTAACCTTGCTCCTTTTCCTGGTTCTTGATTCCTGGTTCCTGACTCCAGCATCAACCATTAGGCCTGACCACTACTGCATCTAATAAAAGGCCGGACCACCCACAAGAGGCTGGATCACCCACTTTAGGTGAACAGCTCACCTAAAAAGGAAGAAGGAACATATTCCTGTACTATGAGGGATCCTGCTATTGCCAACATCTCCATATAGGGGATAGTGGGCATCTTGCAGAACCTGAAGACTCAGGATGCCATCCTGCAAGCCCAGAATGCTGACTTGGAAGGTCTTTGGCCTGGGCCTTTCCATTCTTGGAGAAACCTAGCCCTATCCTGAGCCAGTTTGAAAACTTTGTTCAAGCCACTGAGGGGATTTTCAATTACCTGAGCAAAGACTGTATTTGAGGCTTATAGTCTGGTTTGGATTTGAAAAGGAAACAAATGGAAGACTGCATTCTGCAAATGGTGCACACACTTCAAGTATTTGGTTATGCTGTTCAGCTTGTGCAACGCTCCAGCAACTTTCCAACACTTAATTAATTATAGCTCTAGGGACATGCTGGACAAATTTGAGGTTATTTACCTCAGTGACGTCGATGTCTGAGGATCCAGTTCTCTACAGTCAATATGCACACCATGTCTTCAAGAAACTCCACCAGAACCACCTGTATGCAAAGCTTGAGATGTGTGAACTTGACCAGGACACTGTCAAATTTCTTGTATATATTATCTTCACGCAAGGCACTAGCTATGGACCCATGTGAGCTGGTAGCCATATTCGACTGGGCCACTCCAAAAGATGTGCTAGGGGTAAAGCAGTTCCTGGGTTTCACCATCTTTTACTGAAGATTTATCAGGGGTTTTTCTAGCCTGTTCACTCCCATGATGGTGCTATTGTGAAGAAGACCTCGGTTTATCTGGTCCTCAGAATTCCAGTCTGACTTCGATCAACTAAAAAGGGCATTCACTACAGCACCTATCCAGATCCTACTAAACCATTCACTGTGGAAGCTGAAGCATCAAGTTTACTATAGATGCAATATTATCCTAACAAACAGGCCCCTATATCCTGCTTTGTCCCTGTTCATTCATTAAAGTCAGTGGAACTATTCATGCATAAAATTACACACATGAGTTAGTACCTTGCTAAATCAAGTTCATAGTTATCTTGTGAATCAGCTGGTTCATCCGAGACAAATGGCACAGAAACTGTCACTTTTTTTTTTTAACTTCAGCAAGATAGTAGTAGATATTAATTTCACAACCATATTGAGCTATCAGTATAAGACCAGTTGTTCTTGGATTTCTTTCCAGAGTGGGATTGGAGGCAGTAAATACTGAAGCAAGGAAAGGAATGTGGGTTAAACATTCATCTTAATACCCATTGTTCTTTTCAACAGAGAATGAGAAGACAGTCCATCTATTTAAATCTATTTTCATTCCCTCAAGCAGCAAAATATAAGGTTTCATAGCGTTGCTTATTCACTTGGAGTAGCACTTACTCACCTAAATAATTCCATTAGCTCCTGTGAGACTACTCATGTAAGAAATTATTACTGAGAATAAAATTTGAAGCATTCGGCCTCTAATTATTCTTAAATGGAATCTTCATGACAAGGTGCAAATTAATGCCGGAAAGCCAATATCTACTCTGTTATTAGAGTTGACCAGAGAACGTCAATTCCATTTCATGGCAATTTTGAGGTTTTGAAATTTGTTTTCATTCTCCATTGGAATGAAAATGAAGTCTTTTGAACATTTTCATGAAAGTAAAAATGTATGTGTCTATCACTCTAGACCATGGAGGCTATAGTACCAGCCTGCTGTGTGGGAGACCTAGCCCTGATCTACACTACGAGGTTAGGTCAAATTTATCTGCATTAGGTTGATTTTATAAGCAATGCGTCTACATAACCAACCTCGTTCTGTCAACCTAAAGGGCTCTTAAAATCAATTTCTGTACTCCTCCGCGGCAAGGGGAGTAGCTCTAAAATCAACCTTGTCTGGTCAAATTTGGGGTAGTGCAGATGTAATTTGGTGGTATTGGCCTTTGGGAGCTGTCCCAGAGTGCTCCAATGTGACCACTCTGGACAGCACTTTCAACTCTGATGCACTACCCAGGTACACAGGAAAAGCCCCAGGAATTTTTGAATTTCATTTCCTGTTTGGTCAGTGTGGTGAGCTCAGCAGCACAGGTGACCCTGCAGTCCCCCTAGAACTACAAACGAGCTCCAGCATGGACCAAACAGGAGACCCTGGATCTGGTTGCTTTATGGGGAGAAGAATCTGTGCAGGCCGAACTCCAATTAAAAAGAAGAAACGCTAATATATATTCCAAAATCGCACCGGGCATGATGGACAGAGGCTACAACAGGGATACACAGCAGTGCTGCTTAAAGTTAAGGAGCTCAGGCAAGCCTACCAAAAGACGAAGGAGGCAAGTGGTCACTCTAGGTCAGAGCCCCATACATACCGCTTCTATGATCAGCTGTATGGCATTCTAGCTGGGGGGGACCCCACCACTGTCTGTGGACACCTGCAAGGGGGCAGTCTCATGCAACAGGGAGAAGGATTTTGTGGATGAGGAAGAGGAGGAAGAGAAGAATGTGCAGCAGGCAAGCGGTGAATCCGTTCTCCCTGGCAGCCAGGACCTTTTCATCACCCTGGAGCTAGTACCCTCCCAAGGCTGGATCCTGGACCCTGAAGCTGGAGAAGGCACATCTGGTGAGTGCACATTTGTAACCATAGTACAGGGTTTAAAAGCAATAGTGTTTAATGTTTGATTTGCCCTGAAGACTTGGGATGCATTCGCAGTCAGTACAGCTACTGGAAAAGTCTGTTAAAATGTCTGGGGATGGAGCAGGAATCCTCCAGGGACATCTCCATGAAGCTCTCCTGGAGGGCCTCTGAAAGCCTTTGCAGAAGTTGTTTTGGGGAGGGCTGCCTTATTTTGTCCTCCACAGTAGGACACTTTACCACGCCAAGCCCTCAGCAAGTAGTCTGGAATGATTGCAGCACAAAGAACAGCAGTGAACGGTCCTGGGTTTTGGTCGCATTCAAGCAACATTCGGTTTATATCTTCCTGTGTTAGCCTCAGGGGAGTGAAATCATTCATGGTCACCTGGTTGAAATAGGGGAATTTTTGTAAGGGAACAGTAAAAGGACCCCATTCATGCTGGGCTGTTTACGCTTGGATAAAAGGGATCATCCCAGAGAATAGCCACGCGGTGGAGTGGAAGGCGGTGTGTGCTGCACATCCACCCAAAAACCGCAGCCCCTCCTTTTAAATGGCAAACCCAGCTGGCATGGCTTGCTATGGGAAAGGAGGGCACTTCAGTTTTAAATCATTCCCACATGTTATAAAGTGTGACAAGGTTCCTCCTCCACCTTGGTGGGTCCTGCGCTTATTGGCAGATTTGCTCACCTCAGTGATCTTCCCCACAGTCTGGATCAACTCCTCCTGTGTCTGATCAGGAGTTGGGAGGTTTGGGGGGAACCCGGGCCCACCCTCTACTCCGGGTTCCAGCCCAGGACCCTGTGGATTGCAGCTGTCTATAGTGCCTCCTGTAACAGCTGAGTGATAGCTACAACTCCCTGGGCTACTTCCCCATGGCCTCCTCCAAACACTTTCTTTATCCTTACCACAGGACCTTCCTCCTGGTGTCTGATAACGCTTGTACTCCTTAGTCCTCCAGCAGCACACCCTCTCACTCTCAGCTCCATGTGCCTCTTGCTCCCAGCTCCTCACACACACTTCCTCTCCTCTGGCTCCTCCTCACCTGACTAGAGTGAGCTCCTTTTTAAACCCAGGTGCCCTGATTAGCCTGCCTTGATTGGCTGCAGGTGATCTAATCAGCCTGTCTGCCTTAATTGGTTCTAGCAGGTTCCCGATTACTCTAGTGCAGCCCCTGCTCTGGTCACTCAGGGAACAGAAAACTACTCATCCAGTGACCAGTATATTTGCCCTCTACCAGACTCCTGTACCTCACTGGTCTGGGTCTGTCACAGAAGGCAGAAGCAGCCAACCCCGTGTACCCTTTGGCTTACCATGGCTGCCTGGAAACCGAATTCTGTTTCCCATCCGTGTGTGATGTGTCACCATAACAGCAGGCACTCAATATAAAAGACAAAATGTGACCTTGTACCTAAAGCACGTGCTGTCTGCTATGAATTGCTTGATTCACTGTGAAAGAGTCTCCCTTTTGTTCTCAGAAATGTATCATCTTAAATTTTACTCTCCCTTTTTATCCCCCCACAGGTGCAAATGTTTCTATGCTCCTCCTAACATCTCCGTCCCTGAGGTTATCACAGATTAGAAAGTGAAAAAAATGCACTTATGATGACATGTTTTCCAAGCTCATGAAGTTCTCCAGCACTGATAGGGCACAGCTGAATGCTTGGAGGCATTCAGTGGCAAAGGCCAGGAAAGCATTAAGTGAGCACAATGAGAAGAGGCAGGATGCAATGCTGAGGCTAATGGGGGAGCAAACTGACATGCTCAGGTATCTGGTGGAGCTGCGGGAAAGCCAACAAGAACACAGACTGCCGCTGCATCCACTGTACAACCACCTGCCCTCATCCCCAAGTTCCATATCCTCCTCACCCAGACGGCCAAGACTGGGAGCGGGGAAGGCTCTGGGCACCCAGATACTGAACTCCAGAGGATGGCCCAAGCAACAGAAGGCTGTCATTCAAACAGTTTTGGTTTGTAGTGTGGCTACAATAAGCAATGTGGCCTTGTCCTTCCCTCCTCCTCTACCACACCCAGGCTACCTTGTCCATTATCTCACCTTTTTTTTTAATTAATAAATAAAGAATGCATGATTTTAAAACAATAGTGACTTTATTTCCTTTGCCAGCTGTGATCAAAAGGAGGAGGGTGGTTGGCCTACAGGGAATTAAAATCAACAAAGGTGGTGGGTTTGCATCAAGGAGAAACACACACAACTGTCACACCATAGCCTGGCCAGTCACGAAACTGGGTTTCAAAGCCTCTCTGATATGCAGCAGGTCTAGCTGTGCTCTTCTAATCACTCTGGTGTCTGGCTGCTCAAAACTGGCCACCAAGCGATTTGCCTCAACCTCCCACCCCACCATAAACATCTCCCCCTTACTCTCACAGATATTATGGAGCACACAGCAAGCAGCAATAACAATGGGAATAATGGTTGCGTTAAGGTCTAACCTAATCAGCAAACAATGCCAATGAGCTTTTAGATGTCCAAAGGCACATTCTACCACCATTCTGCACTGGCTCAGCCTATAGCTGAACTGCTCCTTACTACTGTCCAGGCTGCCTGCATACGGCTTCATAAGCCATAGGAGCAAGGGGTAGGCTGGGTCCCCAAGGTTAACTACTGGCATTTCAACATCCCCAATGATAATTTTTTGGTCTGGGAAGTAAGTTCCTTCCTGCAGCTGCTGAAACAGCCCGGAGTTCCTAAAGATGCGAGCGTCATGCACCTTTCCCAGCCATCCGATGCTGATGTCAGTGAAACATCCCTTGTGATCCACCAGTGCTTGCAACTCCATTGAGAAGTGTCTAAGTTAGACTCAGGACTCACAGTTTGTCAGACCACTCTGTTTTATTAGCACAGCGCTCTGCTAATAACACCCAGATAATGTGAGCACCATGCAAGACACAAACTATCTTATTTATACAGATAAAATGGCGAGCACTTAACAAGATAACAAAGGAAGCAGAATCTGATAAGTTTACCTGGGCTAGGCATGTGTCAAAGTTAGAATCAGGACTCACAATTTGTCAGACCACTCTATTTTATTAGCACAGCGCTCTGCCAATAACATTCAGAATATGTGAGCGCCCATGCAAGGCTCAAACAGTCTTATTTATACAGATAAAAGAGCGGGAATTAGACAAAGGGACAAAGATACCAAAACAGTAAAATTCACCTGGGGCACAGCATGCATATCCTATTTCCTTACTAACTGTTATCGATCTAAGGCTAATGCTTCACCAGTTGCCCTTAAACGGTGCAATTGTTCTATGTTAATGTCTGTATTCCTGACACCTGGTTGCAACATTCCAACATCTTTGCTTAAAGATACAGACAACATTTCTTTAATCCTTTCTATTTTCACAATATAATTCATTCTACTTTCACAATCCCTCCTTTTGGTCAAGCGCACGCCATGACCAACAATTACTGCGTTCCACAAATTAACCGTTCCTTATCTCTTTGTTCATCAGTGATATTCAAAATTATCATATTAGCACTCTCTGTTTTGGGGCAGCCATCTGGGTGACACAGTTCTGGATACAACAGGAGATTAACTGAAAGCATACAAAAATCACTAAGATTCCAAACAGGATAGTTAGGGCTCCCTGAAACAACCAGTTTCCTATGCCAGAGAAATTGAACAGGTTACTTAGCCACTTCCATAAAGAACTCAGCTCTTCATGAGGAAGATATGCGATTTGTTCTAAGTGGCTATAGCGATCTATTACCTCATTGGTATTGTATAAACATACAACATTGTTTTCCAGTGAGAGCACAGGTCCCTCCTTTGGCCGCCAGCACTATGTCCAATGTCTGACTGTTGGGTCTAAACTTTTGGTGAACTTTGGAGCCAAAACACACCCAGACTGGCCGTCTCTGCATAATCCTTTCTGAACCCTTTATCGAACAAAGCACTGACCTGCAAACTACTCATGACACCCCCTTTATCAAGTAGCCATTAGCCTTTATCTCTATGCATTTACTTGTTAAACTTGCTTTTCCTGTAAAATCTTGATTGATTATGCATGACCATTATCTTTTGTTAATCACTTTGTTTACTTCTGTGTATAAATATTGATGCTCACCCCTAATAAAGGGGCCACACTTATTCTAAAGCTTTTGGGTTAGTGTGAGCCCGTTGATCAACGCATTGGTGTCTGGTCTCTGACAGAATTGTGTGCCCATACCCACTCCGCACGAACTCGGGTGCTGGAGAGGTGAGTAAGGACTTGCTTTATTACCTAACATGACGGTTCTGGAGGGCCACGTGTCCGATCGCCCCTGTTTCTTTGGCCAGGGCTCTTAAACTTTCTCTGGTTTTATTTGCCATTATTTAACTACTTAGGAGCCTTTTTTTTGCCTGATGTATTGCTCCCCCAAGTGGGATAAAGGAACTGCCAATAGCCTCTTCCAGGTGTCATGACTGTTCCATATTGTGTTAAACGGACAAGGTCCTCCAGTGAGGTCTGGGGAATTGAGTGGGATAGCCAGGACAGGAACACCAGTTTGAGAGTGGGCTGGGATGTGGCTGCAGACCCAGCATTTAGAAATAATAAGGGTCTGAGCTATCCACACTTGCTGCTGGATAAAAGAATTGTCATTGTGGTCTCCCCAGACCTTAAGATACCAGCAGCCGAAGAACAGGCACCACCAGAGGCGCATGTTGGAGGCAGGGCCCTTCTGGTTCTGACAACCTCAACTGAGGGAACTGCAGTCACAGTTTTATGTCCACCAGGCAGCAGGCGCTAAGCTCACTACTGCTTCTTCTTGGGCCTTGCTTTATGTAGTCATCTGCTTCTGGCAACCCTTACAAGAGCGTAGACTGTAAGTTATTGCAGGCTGTTCCTCTACGTCTTCTTCTGGAGTAAAAAAAAATTGACTCTGCGTGGTCCTGAGGTGGTGGTTGGTTCACTGGGGGTGGTGCATTCTTACACTGCGAAGCATGTATCCACTCAGACAGTTTAACAGCTGTCCCTTGACTCTGGCTGTAACAATGGCCTTCACACCTTGTGTTTTCCTGATGCATACATTCCTCATTCACACAAACAGATTGAGAATACAAACAGTAGTATTTTATATAGAACAAAAAAAGCATTGCAAATTAAACCTTGCTAAGTTTTACAATTGATAACTAAGACAATTTACATTGAGACCCAGGCCTTCAATGTTTCTCTAATTTACTTAGCACAGACACAATAGAGAATCCTGTCTCTTACTACCTAAATCTTAAAACAAAGAGTTAGAGAGGGCCCAATTTGTAATGCATATGGGAAAACAGAATCTTATAGTCCCAGGGGGTCAGTTCTTTCTGCTATTTAAAAAAAAATGGCTAGCAGGATGAAATCAAATTATACTTTAGTTCTTATGGGACATTATAAAATCCTGCTCCTACATATCCCCCTTTTGACACTAAGATTATTAATCGCCAGTGTCACTTCTTATTTAGTCCACGTAATAGAAAATACTGGGAGGTGATTTGGGCCTGTGGCTTTAGCTTTACATACATTTGTTTTATCCACCAGCACATTTTAAACATTTCAATTAAACACATACAATTTAAAACCAAAAACAATTAGGGGTAGTAACATTAGTATGCCAGTAGTTGTGGGAGACCATCCAGAAAATATGTTATACCAATGGTAAGCTGTTATGCTTTTCTGCAGTGGCAATTCTTAACATGTCCCCATTTGCGTGTATAATATGAATAGTCCAGTTTTCCACATTTTTGTTTTTATTTTATTTTATTTTATTTTTTTGTATAGGCAGGCCAGGTTTTTAATGGCTTCTACATTTTAAGGGTTATGCAAAATTATTCCACTGTTTAGTTATTAAATTCATGAGGTGGTGTACCTCAAGTTTTGCCTCTTATATAGCAGACCAAGTTTGTAATGTTTTTCCTGCTGTGTTAAGCTTTAAGTTTATTCACAGGTAATAGCTGAGAAGCATCATTACCATATTACTTTAAAGGATTTTTCCAAAAATCATACACACTACAAGTTGTTACAGGGGTACTCACTAACATTAAAGTTATTTTAATGTTTAATGTTTAACAGTAACATTAGCATCAAATCTATTAAAGGTATCTTGTTATACTGTGCCTTTTATGTAGGCAGTTTGTTTGCTGACCAGGTATGTTCTTTATTTGCAGCTTCGTTTGTGCTGGCAGTTCTCACCTTTCTTTATCAGTTAGGTAATTTGCATCAACACAGGCTAGGCTTTTGGATTCAAAGCCATCAGCAGAGCTCAGAGACTCTGTCTTAACACACAGGGATTTGAAAAAGAAAACACAGCCTATTGCGGCTCTTTTTGGAGCCCTAATAGGATTTTAATTTAGCAGCATGTTTCATTTGCATTTTTTTTTTACACCCCTTTCTACAATATACGCTGCACATGTCCTATGGAAAATGCACATTCTTTCTATACTATAACTTTTCAAAAACATTAGCCATATTAATTTTTACATAAGGTATAACTGTTTGTTTTGTTTGTACAGAGTTTTCATGTACTTTTATTAAAGTGACAGTCTGATTACACAGAGTTATTTTAAGGCTCAGTGTTTTTAACATTGCTTCTTTTTGTTTTGTGCACCTCACCTCTGCTGTTGCTTCAAAGGGTCACTATTAATTTCTTATTCTGTCATTACAGCTCTTATCTGCTATTGTTACAAAAAAACCAAACCAAACAAACAAAAAGACTCCAGAATCTTTACCTATTCTCTTGATTCTGACTGCCCTATTGCAGCCATGACTTGGTCTTTATTTAAAAACATTTTAATTTTTGTAAAGAATCAAGTTACCCCTTAAGGGTTAAATGCTAAATCCCAAAGCCAAACAACACTAATTACCTGTGTCTTGCAGAAAGGTCTGTCAGTTTTGCAACTTTGAATTAAAGAGTCAAATGAATTTTTAGTGGCATTAAAAACAAAAACAAAATCAATTTATCTTACACTTACAAAACAGTAGTTTTACAAACCAGATGTGTTGGTTTAGATTCTTAGAACTTTACATATTTTCACAGACAAATAGATACATACACATTTTCTTTTCCTTAACATTTTTTTTACACTGCTTTGTTTTTGCATAGCTGTTTATATATATGGATTATTTACAGGCACTCTTCTGGAAAAGGGCCCATTTTCCCTTCAGAATGGCTGCAAAGAAACCAAGAATCCTCTCTCTTTAACATGGTCCTTTTTAACATTTTCCACAAAATTTAACTGCTTAATTCTCTCCAGCCTCTATAGAGTTAACTTTTACTCTCTTTCCTTAAATCACTTGTTTATGTCCCAAAATGACACCTTTATCACCTCAGATTTCACCATTTTAAGTATTGTTCCAGGGGTTCATGCCTGCACTTATTACTTTTCTTACTCCTGACACTATTCCCTTAGGGCTTTCAACCTGTTTCTTTATCTGTTGCTTGCCTGCTTGTCTGGGCCCGATCCTGCTTTTTTTTTTTTTTTAAACCATTTGTGAGTGATATTGTGGTCATTTCACAATTTTGAAAGAAATGTTCAAGGAAAGGGACCAGGAAGGGTGGGGGCTAGTTGAGGAGCTCCCCCCGCCCCCAGCCTTGCTGAATTGGTAGTGGGACACTATAAAGAATCAGTTTCTGAGGCAGACAACAAAGGGGAACAGAACAAGGGACTTTTTGTCCTTTTTACAATGAGATGGGAGTATGAAGGGGTTTGGATCGATCCGGGGTTTGGAGAACGGGGTAAAGGGGAGCGCTCGGTCTAGTGGTGGGAGAGGAGGCTTTTAATAAAGCTTTTAACTTATTATTTGAATAAGTGAGAGAGGCCAGTTTTGATTTTGTCCACCTATGATTTGCCTCTTCCCACCACTGCATGAAACAATTAACCTCTCCTTTAGCCAATTTAGTTTTAGGTTGGCCGAGTTTGTCTTTTAAGACGTCCACTCAGTCTTTGTTCCAAGATTTTAACAGTGGCCACTGAGTTTTGGGATCCCCCTGAGTTAGCCTAGACCATTTTCCCAGAAATTTACAGGAGTCTGGACCCTTTTTACAGGAGTCTGGACCCATCCTAAATACATAAAATGAGCCGGCGTTCATTTAGGGAACTGTCCCGATTTAGACGTCTGGTTACCAGTACAGGAGGACTTTCACACACCAATCACACAAGAAGGAAATTCAGGTTCGTCAGAGCGATGCCTGCTGCAACACACAAAAGGAGCCCACAGGCTACTGCCTCAATTGCCCTTGCTTTCACACTAAGGGTTTTACCCAAGGTGTGGTGCGGCTGCAATTGTGCAGATTTCACTCACTCAGACTGCGGGGACAGGAACCCCTTGGTCGGCCGATCCCCAGACAGAGACGGCACCCAGATTCAAACACTCCACAAGAGGACAGATAGACACAGAGACAGGACAGTCCTCAGTCCGGACAAAACACAGAAATAATTACCTGACCAGATTCCTGATGTCAGATCCCGGGATCCCTACCAGAACAGAGTGAGAACCAACAGGTTCGATGGCATAGACCTCACTGTGGCTGTGCGCCTTTCCGCTCTAGTGGGGGATCGCTTGGGCCAAACGCCCAGGTGCCGGCTGCCACGGTCATCCTACAAAAACAGTCAGGAATCACACAGCCCCAGTGAAGACGGTTGCCATCTCGGTGGAACCTCCAAATTGTCAAAGTTAGAATCAGGACTCACAATTTGTCAGACCACTCTATTTTATTAGCACAGCGCTCTGCCAATAACATTCAGAATATGTGAGCGCCCATGCAAGGCTCAAACAGTCTTATTTATACAGATAAAAGAGCGGGAATTAGACAAAGGGACAAAGATACCAAAACAGTAAAATTCACCTGGGGCACAGCATGCATATCCTATTTCCTTACTAACTGTTATCGATCTAAGGCTAATGCTTCACCAGTTGCCCTTAAACGGTGCAATTGTTCTATGTTAATGTCTGTATTCCTGACACCTGGTTGCAACATTCCAACATCTTTGCTTAAAGATACAGACAACATTTCTTTAATCCTTTCTATTTTCACAATATAATTCATTCTACTTTCACACATGCATAGCTTATTTCCTTACTAACTATTACCGATCTTCTGTTAATGTTTTGCCATTAGCACCCTTGTTTATGCCTAATGTTTCTTTTCCTGGCACCTGTATTTCAACATTTCTTATTTCTGCTTAAAGGTACATACAACATTTCTTTAATCCATTCTTATTTTTACAATATAATTCATTCTACTTTCACAGAAGTACCCCTTGAGGTTTATGTACTGGTTGTCAAGGTGGTCCAGTGCCAAGATATGGATATGTGTTCCGTTTATCACCCCGCCACGGGTAGGGAACCCCATTGCAGCAAAACCATCCATTATGACCTACATATTTCCCAGAGTCACTATCCTTGCTAGCAGAAGGTCAGTGATTGTATTGGCTACTTGGATCACAGCAGCCCCCACAGTAGATTTGCCCACTCCAAATTGATTCCCAACTGACCGATAGCAGTTAGGTGTTGCAAGCTTCCACAGGGCTATCGCCATTCGCTTCTCAACTGCCAGGGCAGCTCTCATCTTGGTATTCCTGTGCTTCAGGGTAGGGGAAAGCAACTCACAAAGTTCCAGGAAAGTGGCCTTACCCATGCGAAAGTTTCGCAGCCACTGGGAATCATCCCATACCTGCAACACTATGCAATCCCACCAGTCTGTGCTTGTTTGCTGGGCCCAGAATCAGCGTTCCCTGGCATGAACCTGACTCATTATCACCATGATGTCCACATTGCTAGATCCCGTGTTTTCAGGAACGTCTGTGTCCATGTTCTCCTCACAATCGTCCTTGTGCTGACGTCGCCTAGCCAGGTTCTGCACATACTACAGGATAATGTGCGAGGTATTTACAATGCTCACAACAGCAGCAGTGAGCTGAGTAGGCTCCATGCTTGCCATGCTATGGCATCTGCACTGGTAACCCAGGAAAAAAAGATGTGAAATGACTCTCTGCTGTTGCTTTCATGAAGGGAGGGAGAGATGGAGGGAGGGAGGAGAGACTGACGATAAAGTGCCCAGATGTCCCGATTTTATAGGGACAGTCCTGATTTGGGGGGCTTTTTCTTATATATGCTCCTGTTACCTCCCACCCCATGTCCCAATTTTTCACACTTGCTCTCTGGTCACCCTAACTGACGACATGTACCCAAAACCACCTGCAACAATGTTTTTGCTCCATCAGGCATTGGGAGCTTAACCCAGAATTCCAATGGGCAGTGGAGACTGCGGGAACTGTGGGATAGCTACCCACAGTGCACCACTCCGTGATTCGATGCTAGTCACAGTATTGAGGACACACTCCGCCGACTTAATATACTTACTGGGGACATACACAATCGACTGTATAAAATTGCTTTCTAATGATAGACTTCTACACAATCAACCTAATTTCATAGTGCAGGGATACCCCTAGATTCAGTTCTTGTTCTGCCTAATTCAGAGCAGAGTTTTTCTCCCCACATCACTGTAAATCACAAAGTAAGGACTTGAATCTACCATGCCTAAATCCCAAGCCAGCAGCAAACCACAGCTGCAGAGTTTGTCTGTTGCTGACCTAGAAACCTTCCTAATGACATTTTTATAGAAACCAATGCATTGCCTGGAAGGAGCATATTTCGCCCAAATTTCACTTTGGCAAAAATATTCCAACCACCTGTATCAGTTATGTGGGTGCAACTCCCTTTAGAGTTACGCCCATGTAACCAAGAACAGAATTAGGCTCCAAACATATAAAGCTGTTTCCATTCCCCTGTCTTTGGCCAGATTTGGCATTAATCTGGGACTTGGGCCTTTTGTCATTAGAATAGCCTTCTTTGACTTATTTTGTATCCTGAAATAAGGCAGATATACTGGCATGCATCCTCCTCCCCCCCATAATTGTTGTATTTGAAACATTCTTACTGTCCCACTTTGAGTTTATTTGCACTGATGCGTCATCTGCCTGCTCCAGCCTTTGTGAAATTTCCTGGTATGGATGTATGTTCCTGCTGCTCTGGGAGGAGTCTTGGAAGACAGCATACTCTGTCCACACCCTCATCAGCACCTGAGTGTGGTTGGTGGGCCAGGTGGCTGTTCTCAGAGCAGGATCTGTGTTCCCCTCTATTGATCTAAAGCATGCAGTAGAAAACTGTTCCGATACGGTCAGAGCAGCTTGCTACTACCAGTGATGAAAATGTGGGAACAGGGGACCTTTGTAGTTTGAACTCCTTTCTTCCTGACTCCTACCACTGTGGGAATGGGGTTGGAGGACTATTGAAACTTGAGTCCTGGTACATGCCCCATATCTACTCCCACCTCAGGTGTGCTAGCTGACTCACCCTCATCTTACCTTCAGATGCATGCTTCTGGGTTTAAGTGTGGACAATAGGGGGTTATGGCACAGCCACAAGCATGCACACATGCAGACATCAGTGTAGATGCACCCGCAGATGAGGAACTCAACATTTCAGGGTATGCAGTGAAGGCATGGAAGTATGGCTTGTAGCATCAGCAACACAGTGAAGCATTGCACGGAGCTGAAGGAACATCAACAGAAGAAGGAAATGGCAAGGTCAGTAACTCACAGAGCAGACCCCAAACTTGTTTTGCTTCAAGGGAGCCCCAACAACTCCAAGGCAGCTTCAGCTTCACAGCTCAAATCATCAGTGCTGCAAGGATCTGCTCCACGGCACTGGGGGAGTAAAGGGGAAGATGGTAAATCAGTCTAAGGATACAGAAACCCCATCCAAACCAAAGCCAAATTCCATAGAGACAAAGGAGAGTTGTAACTGGCCTAAAAAGCTGCAGTTCCAACTCTGACAGAGAGCCAAGAGAGACTGGAACAGAATGTTCTGGAATGGACACCAAGGCAGTTGGTCCCAGTTTGACACTGGCCTTCCTGTGCCTCAAGGGCCCAAAATCTTTGTGGTGTAGGTCTGTCTGACCTGTGCTGTGCCAGGGACCTGAGACCCAACTGTAGGAATCCATTCACTGTGGTACCTTCAGAGCAATGGTCCCCAACTTGCAGCCCTTGGAGGTGACAGTGTTAGGAAGAACACGTGCATTTGATTATGATGGGAAATGTGCTTCCTGCACCACATTCTGTGAGTGTTAAACTGAAGCCAGAATCAGGTTTGTGGCAATGGGGAGGATATGGGAGTGCCCCTGCCTCCTTAGCTACCTCCCAACACTACCCCTGAAGCTTCAGGAATAGCTTTGGTGCAAGCACAGAGTGCTCTGAGCTGAGCAGCCGCCGTCCCTTCTCTGCTCCCATGTTGAATTGCAAGGGAGGGAGGAGAGGGAGAGTAGCTGTGACAGCTCCATTGCCAGCTTTCCTGAAGAGTTATGGGAGCCCCAGGGAAATCAGGAAAAGAGCTCAATTAGCTCTGCTGAGCCTAGGACAGTGCCTGGTGAAGGATGGCTCCCCACTCTCACACAGGGCAAACTCAGCCAATCTCCTTCTCTACCTCCTGCCCCAGGGGCTGTGAGGAGGGTCACATAGGAACTAGCCATGCTGGCCCTACTCTGTGGGGGATTCCCCACATTTTTCACACACTGAGGTTCCCCTCATTGCACAGACTTCAGGGCACTGATCTAGACCAAAGAGCTGTAGGGCAGATAAACCTGGGGAAAAGGGGAAACATGGGCTTCCTGCTCTAAACAGAAACACTGGACTTCTGTGAAGAGCAAAGCTGTACCTTCATTTCTAAGGGACCAGAAATTAATCGAAAGGGCCTGTGAATTTCACTGCAAATTAGAACCAGGAAAGAGATACTAAAGTATGCTTTATTCTGTGACTACATGGAGCTTGCATCTTGGGGAGAGAGAACTTTTCATGTGATCTTATGCTGGCATTTTTCTTTCTCAGATGAGTTAGTATTTGGGGATAAGAGTGATGGGTTTCTGATTGGGGGCGCGGAGAGATCTGATGAATTCAAGGTGCTGGCCTTGGTTGTTGTTTTTTTTGTTTTTTCCCCCCCATTACATTACTACATTAGGTTTGATTCTTTCTTTTAATTGGAAGTTGGTGTCAGATGGCTCTTGCTGTCAACTTTCCTCTTTAAGAAGTTGTAAAGCTAATCCAGCTACCTAGCGAGAATCTGAGGTTTCCAAGACAGGATAAATAGAGCTGCTTTCTTTTCAGGTAGGAGCAGAGCTTCTCAGGTATATTCTTACCTTATGTAACAAAATATTAAGCATTTCTTTCTCTGTCCCCATCCTGCTTTGATAACTCTATATCCTTCCCTCCAGATGCCTTGGTAATATTACAAACTACAGAGCATGTTATCCTCTGTTAATGTTACAAGCGACTGTATATTTGTTTTTCTCTTTTTATTTTTATTTCCAATTGAAAATGTAACAAGTTGGGAATGGTTTTCTAATGGAAAATAGCTAGTTGTGATATTTCAGATCTATAGGAGCCTGGTTTAAGTAGCACAACTGAACAGAACAGTACAGATTATATCAGGATATGCTTGGTTGGCTAATGGTTTGTCTGAGTTGTCATTGCTGATATTATGTATCATTCATAAAAGATTGAAGAATAGCATGCATTTTGTTGCAAATTGCTATGATTTTGAGGAATGAAAAGACATGGACAAAAATGTACTAGACTAATATGGCTAGGAAAATGCCTAGATATGTTCAAGAAATCATATTACTACTTTGGCTTCGTGCTGAAAAATTTAGGAGGAATTTTTAAAATATCAAAGATAATCCTTTTCTATTTGCTGCAGAAGAATTACTTTTGTTTCTTTACAATTTGGTGAAAGAAACTCTTGTTAAAACACGGTCTTTGCTTTGGAGTATAAGATCAGTAGGCATATATTTTGTTTGTGCATACACACAAAAGTGTATTTACAGTACAGTTAGTGCCCTGGAGATTAAATTCTCTCTTTGTAATTAATACCTTTACTGGACATTGTTTTTGAAAATAACACACACTGCTTTTATATTTAAATATGGTTGTACAACAGACTAGCAGACAACATGACTTACAGTAATGTAAAAGTATCTCTCTTTGATTGACTAGTAAACTCACAGGAACATACACAGAACTCCAGCTGACTGAAACGGGAGTACAAAGAATGTAGGATCATTACAATGCGCTGGGCATGTTTTACCTTTCATTTAAATGCTTGCTCTTTTGCATATTTTTGAATTTTAAAGAACAGCCTCTTTTACACTTATTTTCTTTAGATAGATTAGTGCGTGCGGGCAGAGGGTGGGGGGAGATTTTATGTTTATTTTTTAAATTAACCAAACACATGCAGGACCCTTTACAGAGTTAAAAATATAATCAGAAAGCACCTGCAGGGATATTTTTAATTAAACAAATTGGCTGAAAAAAAATTAGCCTTGGTTGTGATTCTTTTCAGCAGTTGTTTAGGCATTTCACAATCACTACTTTAGTCACAGGCAGATTTGCCAACATTGCATTTCAAAAATAAGCAATTGTTTTCTTAGCACCCCTACCCCACCCCTCCTGATATTATAATTATTAATGATGATAATAATAATAATAAATAATAATAAGCAGTACTCACCTACATTCACCCAAGGTATTCCTTGCTGCCTTTTGCAGCACTCAGCAACTCGTGATCTGTTGCACAGAGATGAAGAAACAAGAGCTGTCCCTTGTCATAGGGGACAGTCGGCAACTCTGTTCACAGCAGTGTTGTGAGGGAATGTTGGGGAAATTATTTGAAAATAAAAATCAATATATTCTGTTTGTGTATGAAAATTATTAATATTACTATGAGTGTTTCCTCATTGCTCAAAGAAGCAGAAACATTTCCCATATGAAAAATGGGCCCCAATGGCCTTTTTTTTCAATATATGTAGACATGAATGAAAAAAATCATCTGATATGGTGAGTGAACAATATCTGTATTTAATAAATGTCAAATAACATTTAAGTATAGGAACAAAACACATACACACAAGTCGATACAGCTGTTGTAGGAAAAAAAAGTAGCTGTGGAAATGGGAATCGCCGACACATTTTAAAAATATTTAACTTGCCCTTAACCAATCCTGTAATGTTGCTTTAATACAAATTCATGATAATATTTCATAAAGGACTAATAAATGTCAGGTAATAAATTGTATGAAAAAAATAACATCTTAGAAATCAGATTTCCTTAAAGCACTCTGCTAATAAACACTTACTGTGCAGTGCAGAGACACTGGCAATAGATTGTGCAGATTATAAAAGTGCAGATTAGCAAAGTCCTATTTATATGTATCTACATCTATATCTATATCTATTTATATCTACAGAGCTCTTTGGGAGTGGATCTTAGGGAGAATTGCTTTCATTTTCCAGGGACATATATCTGTGCACATACGCCTTATATATAGAGACAGAAATAAAATAATGCATTCATGACTTCACTGTTTTCACATTGTGAAAATAAATCTGCCTGACAGTTACACACCTTTTAAGTGTCTGATAAAAATATGTGCCATTTTACAAGAAGTTTCCTTATGAATGCCTAAATGTCTAATCCATGCCCTACATATCTTGATTTTATTCAAGTTGTGTTCCAAATATATAGAGTTTCACATAGAGGCTAATTTGTGATTGAAGGTTCCACGTGCGGGGCCAGGTAGGCAGGCAGAGCTTCAGAGTCTCAATGCGTGGATGAGACGATGGTGTAGAGAGGAAGGGTTTACGTCCATTAGGAACTGGGGAAACTTTTGGGATGAGAGGAGCCTGTACAGGAGAGATGGGCTCCACCTAAACCAAAGTGGAACCAGGCTGCTGGCACTAAACATTAAAAAGGTTGTAGAGCAGTTTTTAAACTAGGAGATGAGGGAAAGCCGACTGCTGCAGAGGAGCATGTGGATTGGACACAGACTTCTCTTAGGGGAGAGTCTGATGATAGAGAATCTCCAGGTTATAATCAAGAACAAAGGACAGAAGAGGATAATGTAAGGGCCAGATCAGATGATAAACAGTCACATAAAAAAGAATCTGGCACATCAGAAAAGGGCAGACAAATAAACAGGGACAAGTTTTTAAAGTGCTTGTACTCAAATGCTAGAAGTCTAAATAATAAGATGGGTGAACTAGAGTGCCTTGTGATAAAGGAGGATATTGATATAATAGGCATCACAGAAACTTGGTGGACTGAGAACAATCAGTGGGACACAATCATTCCGGGGTACAAAATATATCAGAAGGACAGAACAGGTCATGCAGGGGGAGGAGTGGCACTGTATGTGAAAAAAAATGTAAATTCAAATGAAGTAAAAATCTTAAGTGAATCCACATGTTCCATAGAATCGCTATGGATAGAAATTTCATGCTCTAATAAAAATATAACATTAGGGATCTATTATAGACCACTTGACCAGGACAGTAATAGTGATGATGAAATGCTAAGGGAAATTAGAGAGGCTATCAAAATTAAGAACCCAATAATAGTGGGGGATTTCAATTATCCCCATATTGACTGGGAACATTTCACTTCAGGACGAAATGCAGAGATGAAATTTCTCGATACTTTAAATGACTGCTTTATGGAGCACCTGGTACGGGAACCCACAAGGGGATAGGAAACTCTAGATTTAATCCTGAGTGGAGCACAGGAGCTGGTCCAAGAGGTAACTATAGCAGGACCACTTGGAAATAGTGACCATAATACAATAGCATTCAACATCCCTGTGGGGAGAAGAACACCTCAACAGCCCAACACTGTGGCATTTAATTTCAAAAGGGGGAACTATACAAAAATGAGGAGGTTAGTTAAACACAAGTTAAAAGGTACAGTGACTAAAGTGAAATCCCTGCAAGTTGCATGGGCCCTTTTTAAAGACACCATAATAGAGGCCCAACTTCAATGTACACCCCAAATTAAGAAACACAGTAAAAGAACTAAAAAAGAGCCACCTTCGCTTAACAACCATGTAAAACAAGCAGTGAGAGATAAAAAGACGTCCTTTAAAAACTGGAAGTCAAATCCTAGTGAGGCAAATAGAAAGGAGCACAAACACTGCCAGCTTAAGTGCAAGAGTGTAATAAGAAAAGCAAAAGAGGAGTTTGAAGAACAGCTAGCCAAAAACTCTAAAGGTAATAACAAAATGTTTTTTAAGTACATCAAAAGCATGAAGCCTGCTAAAAAACCAGTGGGGCCCCTTGACGATCAAAATACAAAAGGTGCACTTAAAGACGATAGTCATTGCGGAGAAACTAAATGGATTCTTTGCTTCAGTCTTCACGGCTGAGGATGTTAGGGAGATTCCCAAACCTGAACTGGCTTTTGTAGGTCACAAATCTGAGAAATTGTCACAGATTGAAGTGTCACTAGAGGAGGTTTTAGAATTAATTGATAAACTCAACATTAACAAGTCACCGGGACCAGATGGCATTCACTCAAGAGTTCTGAAAGAACTCAAATATGAAGTTGTGGAACTATTAACTAAGGTTTGTAACCTGTCCTTTAAATCGGCTTCGGTACCCAATGGCTGGAAGTTAGCTAATGTAACACCAATATTTAAAAAGGGCTCTAGAGGTGATCCCGGCAATTACAGACCGGTAAGTCTAACATCGGTACCGGGCAAATTAGTCAAAACAATAGTTAAGAATAAAATTGTCAGACACATAGACAGACATAAACTGTTGAGCAATAGTCAACATGTTTTCTGTAAAGGGAAATCGTGTCTTACTAATCTATTAGAGTTCTTTGAAGGAGTCAACAAACATGTGGACAAGGGGGATCAAGTGGACATAGTGTACTTAGATTTCCAGAAAGCCTTCGACAAAGTCCCTCACCAAAGGCTCTTACGTAAATTAAGCTGTCATGGGATAAAAGGGAAGGTCCTTTCATGGCTTGAGAACTGGCTAAAAGACAGGGAACAAAAGGTAGGAATTAATGATAAATTCTCAAGGGTCAGTCCTAGGACCAATCCTATTCAATTTATTCATAAATGATCTGGAGAAAGGGGTAAACAGTGAGGTGGCAAAGTTTGCAGATGATACTAAACTACTCAAGATAGTTAAGACCAAAGCAGTTTGTGAAGAACTTCAAAAAGATCTCACAAAACTAAGTGATTAGGCAACAAAATGGCAAATGAAATTTAATGTGGATAAATGTAAAGTGATGCACATTGGAAAAAATAACCCCAACTATACATACAATATGATGGGAGCTAATTTAGCTACAACAAGTCAGGAAAAAGATCTTAGCATCATCGTGGATAGTTCTCTGAAGATGTCCACGCAGTGTGCAGAGGTGGTCAAAAAAGCAAACAAGATGTTAGGAATCATTAAAAAGGGGATAGAGAATAAGACTGAGAATATATTATTGCCCTTATATAAATCCATGGTACGCCCACATCTCGAATACTGTGTACAGATGTGGTCTCCTCACCTCAAAAAAGATGTTCTAGCACTAGAAAAGGTTCAGAAAAGAGCAACTAAAATGATTAAGGGTTTGGAGAGGGTCCCATATGAGGAAAGATTAAAGAGGCTAGGCCTCTTCAGCTTGTAAAAGAGGAGACTAAGGGGGGATATGAAAGAGGTATATAAAATACATAAAATATACTTATTCCCATAATACAAGAACTAGGGGTCACCAAATGAAATTAATAGGTATCAGGTTTAAAACAAATAAAAGGAAGTTCTTCTTCACACAGCGCACAGTCAGCTTGTGGAACTCCTTACCTGAGGAGGTTGTGAAGGCTGGGACTATAACAATGTTTAAAAGGGAACTGGATAAATTCATGGTGGCTAAGTCCATAAATGGCTATTAGCCAGGAAGGGTAAAGAATGGCATCCCTAGCCTCTGTTCATCAGAGGATGGAGATGGATGGCAGGAGAGAGATCACTTGATCATTGCCTGTTAGGTTCACTCCCTCTGGAGCACCTGGCATTGGCCACTTTCGGTAGATAGATACTGGGCTAGATGGACCTTTAGTCTGACCCTGTAAGGCCGTTCTTATGTTCTTATGTTCTTAAGGCAATGTCCCAGAACATTATTCTAAAAAACATAAGATCTTAATGACTAATTTGGTAATGGATTTTTTTTCCTATTAAGCAAAGCCTGAGAATATACGCTGAGTATATTAACCCTTTTAAAGTCCATAGTCTGACTTAAACAAATTGTTTGAAGGCATTTATAGTTCTAATTTATGTTTACAGCACATTTTATTTGATTTTTTTTCTGTTTTACATAGTGACAAAGATTTCATTGCAGTAAATAAGAACTCTTCATAATTAAGGAAGGGCTTGAGCTATTTAAATGGAAGTCTAACAACAGCTATCATTTCAAAAGCCCTTAATAAAACACAGTAATCATAAAATTTATCCTAATTGAAAACATGTAATAGAAGATTTCAAACAGACTTTAAAATGTAATTTACTGGGCCTTCCCATCTCATATACAATCTATTAAGAGATCTTTTCTTAATCTATGGGTGAATATTTTTTTCTCCTCTTCCCTTCATATTTCACATAATAGCTTTGACTAATTGTATTCTATGAACATGTAAAATAAAATTCAGACATGATCACATAATATTTAAACCACTGAACAAGATATCACATCTGTTCCTACTTTATGATATGCAGGCCAGAGCAGTTTCATATTTCAGTATTCTTCACACTAAGGAAATGGAATCTGTAATTACTTCAATGAGCTGCACATTTTTGCTATTTCGTGTCAGTTGAAAAAATTGTTGGAGTTCTCAAATAAATATTTGATAATTCTAGAATTCCTATATATAAGAATTATAATATATGGTTCTATATAATTTTCATTATATATATATATAATTCTTATTTCCCTGAGACATTTTGTGAATTATTAATGCCAACGGTTGCATTTTCACATATTCTCTCCAAATGTTGCTGTGCTGTTTTCTGGATTTAACTCTGTATTGAAAATGTAGATACAGCATAATAGGGAAACAATTCAAACTGTAATTCTGAACTATAAATTCTTGTTCCTTATGCTCAAATAAGAATTGCTTATACCAATTTAGAACCTAACACATGTTATATAAGGCAACGTTAAAAGAATGTTTCAACATAGACTCGAATAACTTGTCGTATGTATTGCTGATTGCTGCTGCCCCAAACAATTGATCAAGCTTTTCACAAGAAACTGAAATTTAGGCCTGGCGTGCTTTGAATAATAAACTATTTTGCACAAGCAAGAACTGACTATGATGACATTAAATGATGTTAATAGTGTCCTTTGAATATTTCAAGAATTTAAAAACACCTTTATCTTCCCTCTGAGGCTGTTTCTGCTAATGGGACCAAAAGGACCAGATGCTTTGGAACTGTTTGTAGACTCCTTGCCTTTGAGCTTCTGAGGTTTAGATTGTTTCTTTTACAATAATATACAAACCTATTTTAGTTCTGATATGTAACAGTTAAATAAATTTCAGTTCAAGATAAACAGATACGTTCAAAGACATCCTTTTATCAGACAAAAGTTATGAATCTCATCTGAGTGTGCTACAACCTGGTAATTCATGGCATTAATCTCCAGCATAGTTACTATAATCACCTTTGATTACAGTTAGTGATTTGTACTTCATACTCTGCCTCTTAAAGTTATTTTAGTGTGTTTTGAAACAGAATCTGTTCTGAAATACCCTTTTCTGTAAGAGACTGAAGCCCATAAATAACTTGACATTTGCTGTGGTTGTTGCCATGTTGGTCCCAGGATATTAGAGAGACAAGATGGGTGAGGTCATATCTTCTATTGGCCCAACTTCTGTTGGTGAGAGAGGCAAATCTGATAACAGCTTATTGAATGCTGCTAGTGTCCTTTAGTACTTTCACATGAACAAGAACCATCGTTAAGAATATTCTGAAGGAGGGAAGCAGAAGGGAAGGGGCTAACATCACATTACACGGTCTGAGTTTTCCTCAGGCAAATCAATTCATCCCATCAACGAAAGGGATGAAATATTTACCATCTCTACCGCACAGGGGTATTGTGCAGCTTAATCCATAAATGACAGATAATATACACATGCTAAGTATATTGGCCCTGATCCTGTAGCAGGATCCATTTGGATGAAATCCCATTGAAGTCATTGGGGTTTTGCATTGCTGCAAGGATCTGTCTGCACAGATCTAATTGCAGGAGTGAGCCTGGAAATCCAAGTGATATTAGCTAAAGTCCTGATCCTGCAAGGCCTCAGACACATGCTTAATTTTATGCAATCTGAATAGTCCCATTGACTTCAATCAAGCAGTGTGTACAGTTCATCACATGTATAAGTCTTTGCAGCATCTGGGGTTAAAATCGTTGTTACACACTCCACTGAGATCACTCCACACTAAGATCAGAATCAGACCATTTCTAACAAATGCAGTTGCTACCAGCAGAATTGTGGCCTGGTTACCCAAATAAACAGAGACACGGATTTTTTGAAGGCGAGCTGGGTTAGAAAACTTTGCTTAGGGTAGCAATATCATCTACAACACGGTTTCATTAGTACACTTTACAGAACAAATTCCTGTCTGAACCAGTCTGGGAAACCATGCTAGAATTCTGCTAAATGAGAACCCAGTTTAATCTCAGTTGAAGGCAGTGTGGTTCTGATCACAAGAAGGAGAGGACTTGTTTTATGCCTTCAAATTGGATCATATAACAAATCTTGCTCTCTTAAACCAAACTCTGAAGGATATAGGAGTTTGGGCAGTGTAGTTTTTTGTTCGTTTGTGAGTAATATTGTGATGATTTCACAATTTAAAAAAAAATGTTTAAGGAAAGGGACCAGAAGGGGTGGGGGCTAGTTAAAGAGCCCATCCGCCTTGCTAAATTGGTAGTGGAACAAAGTCTGTGTACATAAAAAGGCACGGTTCAGTGAAAAAACCAGAATCGGGCTCAAACAAGCAGGCAGGCAACAAACAAAAAAATTTAAAAACAAATTGAAAGCCCCGAGAGCATAGTGGCAGAAGTAAGGAAAGCAGTGGGTACAGGCATGGGGAATTCAAATCCCTGAAACAATAAGAAAATGGTAAAATCTGAGTTAATTAAGGTGTCATTTTTAAAAAGAAGCAAATAATTAAACAAAAGTAAAAAGCTGCAGAGGTTAAAGGGAATTAAGCAGTTAAACTTCGTAAAAATATATTTTTTTAAAGTACTAGAAAAATTCTTGGTTTCTTTGCAGCTATTCTAAAGGAAAAAGGGCCCTTTTCCAAAGAAATGTTTGTAAATAAGCGAAGCAAAAAAAATTCTAATTTAAATACTTTGACTATGGACAATTTAGTCAAATTTGCTAAAAGAACATAAAGGGTTTCTATTGGAACGTAACTGCCCCCAAATGTATATAAATGTAATCTATGTACAGCTGTGTAAAAATGAAAGCAGTGTAAGGGGTGTAAAAAAATATGTGTATAAATATAAGGTGTAAATATCTGGAGTGTTTAGGACCTAAAGCAACGCTCCTGGTTTGTAAAACTCTTTTTTTTTTATATGTTTAAAATAAATTGGTTTTATTTTTAAATAATACCACTAAAATCCATTTGAATCTTCATTCAAAGTTGCAAAACCAAAAAATGTTTTTTTGCCAAACACAGGTAACGAAAGTGCTGTTTGGCTTTGGTATTTAGAATTTAACCCTTAAAATACCTTAATGCTTTATAAATTCAATTTTTTTGAAAGACCAAAGTCATAGCTGCAGCAAAGCAGTCAAAACCAAAAAAATGCAGAAACTGCAATGCATTGGTGACCTTCCAGAAAACACCAACCTAGCAAAAATGAACGTAGAGGCTCTCTACACAAATATCCCACACACAGATGGAATACAAGCTGTCAGGAATAGTATCCCTGATGATGCCACAGCACAACTGGCTGCTGAGCTCTGTGCCTTTATCCTCACACACAACTATTTCAAATTTGATGACAATATATATCTCCAGATCAGTGGCACCGCTATGGGGACCCGCATGGCCCCACAATATGCCAATATTTTTATGGCCAACCTGGAACAACGCTTCCTCGGCTCTCGTCCACTCACGCCCCTTCTCTACCTACGCTACGTTGATGACATCTTCATCATCTGGACCCATGGGAAGGAGACTCTGGAAAAATTCCACCACGATTTCAACAGCTTCCACCCCACCATCAACCTCAACCTGGACCAATCTACATGGGAGGTCCACTTCCTAGACACCACGGTGCAAATAAGTGATAGTCACATTAACACCACCCTATACCGAAAACCTACCGACCGCTATGCCTACCTTCATGCCTCCAGCTTCCATCCTTGGCACATCACACGATCCATTGTCTACAGCCAAGCACTGAGGTACAATCGCATCTGCTCTAACCCCTCAGATAGAGACCAACACCTACAAAATCTCCACCAAGCATTCTCAAAACTACAATACCCGCACGAGGAAATAAGGAAACAGATCAACAGAGCCAGACATGTACCCAGAAGCCTCCTACTGCAAGACAAACCCAAGAAAGAAACCAACAGGACTCCACTGGTCATCACATACAGTCCCCAGCTAAAACCCCTGCAATGCATCATCAGGGATCTACAACCCATCCTGGACAACGATCCCACACTTTCACAGGCCTTGGGTGGCAGGCCAGTCCTCGCCCACTGGCAACCTGCCAACCTGAAACATATTCTCACCAGTAACTGCACACTGCACCATAGTAACTCTAGTTCAGGAACCAATCCATGCAACAAACCTCGATGCCAACTCTGCCCACATATCTACACCAGCGACACCATCACAGGACCTACCCAGATCAGCCATACCATCACCGGTTCATTCACCTGCACGTCCACCAATGTAATATATGCCATCATATGCCAGCAATGCCCCTCTGCTATGTACATCGGCCAAACTGGACAGTCTCTACGGAAAAGGATAAACGGGCACAAATCAGATATTAGGAATGGCAATATACAAAAACCTGTAGGAGAACACTTCAACCTCCCTGGCCACACTATAGCAGACCTTAAGGTGGCCATCCTGCAGCAAAAAAACTTCAGGACCAGACTTCAAAAAGAAACTGCTGAGCTTCAGTTCATCTGCAAATTTGACACCATCAGCTCAGGATTAAACAAAGACTGTGAATGACTTGCCAACTACAAAACCAGTTTCTCCTCCCTTGGTTTTCACACCTCAACTGCTAGAACAGTGCCTCATCCTCTCTAATTGAACTAACCTCATTATCTCTAGCTTGCCTGCATATATATACCTGCCCCTGGAAATTTCCACTACATGCATCTGACGAAGTGGGTATTCACCCACGAAAGCTCATGCTCCAAAGCATCTGTTAGTCTATAAGGTGCCACAGGATTCTTTGCTGCTTTTACAGATCCAGACTAACACGGCTACCCCTCTGATCTATGTAATTAAATGGTCACTTTAATAAGCGCACATAAAAACTATGTAGGCACAAAAAAAACCAGTTACACTTTATGTAAAAATTAATATGGCTAATGTTATAAAAATTAAACTATAAAAGAAATGTGCATTTTCCCCAAAACATCTGCAGTGTATATTGTAAAAAGGGTAAAAAAACCTGCAAAAACATACCATACTACTTAATTAAAATCCTATTAGGGCTCCAAAGGGAGCCACAAAAGGTCATGTTTTCTTTTTCAGATCACTGTGGATTTTAAAAGCAAAAACAAAAAAATAAAAAATTATCAAAACTCTGGTAAAAGTTAATTGGGTCCCTTTGAAGACAGTCTCTAAGCTGCTAATGGCTTGAAATCCAAAAGCAAGCCAGAAAGCATCTGTGTTAATGCAAATTACCTAAATAATAATAATAAAGAAAAACCTGCCCACCATTGCAGCACAAAAAAATCAAACCAAAAGCCAAAACAAAATAAAAATAAATAGATAAATAAATTTTAAAAAGGAAGGGCACTGATTAAAATGCTGGCCCCTACCAATGCCCACTCTTTAAATGTACTACTGGAAAAATTCAATTTTCTTAGCCCACACATTTATAAATATGTTAAAATAACTAACCCATTGTAAAAACTGCTAAAAAAATAAACAAAATTTTAAAAAAAAGCAAAACTCTGCCTTAACCCTGCTAAAACAGAAGGTTCTCACAGCCCAAGCCCTATGTGTCCCTAATGAATCACAGCCTTTTGTTATTTGTTTGGTAGCTAACAACATGGCCTTGGCTGCTGCACTATTACAAAATATTAAAAATCAAACATAAAATCCCGCAACAAAAAAACAGACAAAAAAGCCATTTAAAATAGTCGGGTAAATAAAATAGCCTGACAACACAGTATAGCAATCGTAACTAAAAGCCAAACTAAAAGCAACCCCACTAAGGCTCCCAAGACAATGAGTGCTAATACAAAGCACCAAACCCCCCCAAAAATAGAAAAGCAAAAACTAATTAATGTAGCCCTTCACTTCATGCATAAATTATTTTTTAAAAAAACCCTAAATAGGGTAAAACAAATTACAAAGTAAAAAACTATTAAAAAATGTTAAAACATAGGTAAAAAATTGCATTTGGTGAGCACAAAATAAAGCAGCCCATAATGCACCAGCAAAGGAAGGGACTTTGGCATAGGGTCCAAATTAATTTTATTAACAAATTACCAAAAAATAAAATTCAATACTAGCTAGTAATAATTAATTCTTTTTCAAAATAAATAAAGGTATTTCCTCGTAAACCCAACAGCACCAAGGTGGTGGCTAAAAAGTTTTGTAATAAGGTGGTGTGTAAATATGGTACCCCTAAAATAATAAATTCCAATAACAAAAGGGCCTTTATAAAAAAAAGTTCTTATATCAATGTTACAAGCTTTAAAAATTAAACACAAATTCCATCTATCACACCGACCACAATCCTCGGATCAGGTCTAGCGCTTAAAGCGCACCATTAAAAAAGCGCTGCAAAAGGTAATAAACCACTCCGGAAAAGATTGTCCAGACAAGCTGCCTCTAATTCTAGCAGCTCTCCGCAGCAGCAACAAACTAAAAACCAAAATTCAGCCATTCCAAATAGCGTTTGGACACTCCATGCATCTTATGATTGACCCTAGCCACCTAACACAAAATTGGGGAAAAACCCCTAACGTAACACAGCATAAACATTTGCAGTGGCTTAAGCAGCTGCCAAAACCCAAAACCACTCTCCAATATAGGGTCAATCAAGCTATTAAACAAATAAAGAAAAGAATCTATGCACAAAAGCATACAAAAGTAGCCCTATAAAAATAGAAAATCAAATGATGTACCTCAAATTAAAAAGAGAAGGGTCATTCCCTAAAATCAAAATAAACAAAACCCTATTCCATAATGGAGTGCCTCAACCCACTGGTACCACAGGAAAAAAAATTAAAATTTAAAATAAGTACAGGTTTCACAAATTAAACCTTTGCATAATTAATAACGTCTTGGACTTTGTACAAAAAAGAACTCCTAAAAATCGGAACATAAGACGCTGCTCAACCACTACTACCTCCAGATCCATAAAACCTCAGTATAAGGTTTGGCAGTCCCTGTTCTTGGGGGTCTGTATGTCTCAAATATTCAAAAATATCTTGGGGGAGCCCACCGCAATCTCTCCCCAATCAAAAATAATTCCCCCCAATTAATCAATCATAAATCCCCATCAAAAACACAAAAATCCTCTTAAAACGGTCTAATAAAAATACAGATCAAGTCCTAAGGCCACTAAAAAATACCTATATCCATGCCTGGAAAGGGGAAGTGGGATTTAAGGTTCATGTTACAAACATCACAAAAATACCAAACCACTGGGTAGTAGGGAGTAAAATAAAGGGTCCCTATGGGGACACCACCTAAAGTGCCAGCCACCCACAATTACCATATCAGTAAATTAAGCCTGTTAAAACAAAACCAATATTAACTGTCATAGTAAAATATTATCCAACACCTAACAAAAATTAGCTAATCATCTGCTTCTAAAAGCAAAAATAACTGTTTTTCCTAACAAATATAAAAAACCAAATTCTTCAAATAACACATGCAAATAAAAATCTAATTGAAATAGCTAATTCTAAAAAAAAAACCTCACTGCATATCATTGGTATAATGGTTTTATAGGCTGGTCACCCACTTCCAAAGGCATATTGTCAATTATGCTTCATCCATTGTTAATTGTATTGGTACTATCTTGTACTTCCCTCATTGAAATGTTCTGTATGTGTTGCTAAATAAAAACAATGTTTGTTAAGTTGCAACCACAAGCTCAAATTGCCTCCCAATACATTGCTATAAAACAATTATATCAAATACAACCTCTCAAAAAAACCAAAAGGGGAATTATGTTGTACCACAGGTATATATATAATTGGCTATGTTTTGGCTATATACAGTATATGTTTTATAATAAAAATTAAGGTAATAAAATAAATAAATACTAGTCTTAGCCATTTTCTATTTATTTTTGCCTTGCAAGTAACAGACAAAATCTTGTTTGTGTCTATGTTAATTAAATTTTAAAAATTTCAAAAGCCTAGGCCCCAATGTAAAAAAAAAAAGTTGCCAAATTTAATAAGGCCTAATTTACAGTGCCTTTTTTGTTCAACATAAAACACTGCTATTTGCTACCTTTTGAAGGTCTCTGTACAAAACTATGTGAATAAAAAATGTATATATTAAAAAATAAATATAAAAGCCATAGCAAAACCAAATATACAAAAACAACAACCACAACAAAAGCACCAAAAGGCTGCAACACAACCCTACTGAAATATCAAAAAAGGGCAAATTAACAACTCTAAAAATAAAACAAACACCTATCAATAAAAACAAAAGAGCTGTAATAAAAAATACACAATTTAAAAAAACAAGCACTCAAACAACAATTAATTACAGCATAATAAAGCGAAACTCCTTGGTCCCAATAAAAAAAATCACTATATAAACAGGGTGCCTTGCCATAAAACTTTGGGTTTGTCCTGCCAAGCTTCCCCGGAGCATTGTGTCATGACCAACGAAACCAGGCTCCTCCCTACACGAGGTTGAGTCAAACAGGTAATGATAACATCAACCGGTGAAACAGTGTGCATAATGTGTATATATATAACTAAAAAGCATATGCTAATTACTCTATTTTCAATAAATGCGGTGTGTTGCCTTCTCCTCTATACAAAAATCTCAGGTGCTTTGTATAAACATAACACACTAACTTCTCCTCTTCAAGAAACAAGGGAAATGAACTGCGCAAAAAATATGATTAATGCAGACCTTGTTTACACTACAGCACCTTTGCCAGTATAGCTATGCCATAGCTATCCTGGCAGAACCTCCTAGTGGAGACATAAGGTAAGCTGACAGGAGTTCTGTGGGCATTGCTACATCACCTCACCGAACAACACTAGCTAAGCAGGTTAATAGGCAACGGGTTAAAAGCAAACAAAAGGAAGTATTTCTTCACACAATGCACAGTCAACCTGTGGAGCTCTTTGCCAGAGGATGTTGTCAAGGCTAAGACTATAATAGGGTTCAAAAAAGGACTAGATAAATTCAGGGAGGATAGGTCCATCAACAGCTTTTAGGCAGGATTGGCGGGATGGTGTCCCTAGCCTCTGTTTGCCAGAAGCTGGGAATGAGCGACAGGGAATGGATCACTTGATAAACGTGTGCTTTGTAAAAATGAAAGCATTGAAAGAAAGGGAGAGGGAATCCTGGTGCATCTTGCAACGAAAGCAAGCAATCAGAACCAGAAAGATGCAACAATTTGGAGAATATGATGAAAATTCCACTAAAGTGTTCTCTTTTTAATAGAAAAATTTGTTTTTTTTTCCCCATTGATGAGAGTTTAAACTTTATAGATACAGTCTGTGCTGCTGGGAATAAACAGGAAAAGATTTCTGCATCAAAAAAAATTAATTCTGAGCCCTTTGATTCATTTTCCACCATGTATTATTTATGACTCTGAACAATAATTGTAGAAACATGTTACATGTGAGTATTTGTGTCATGAATGTGTACATTGTTTTGACTTTCTCTCGTTTTTTTTTATTTGGATTCTTGGAACATGAGTTTATTGTTGCAAAGTTGGCTGGGTTTGGGGTGGAAACTGGTGTCTGCAAGATTATGGAATCTCAAACCTACAGCAATAATAAAATTAATGGACATTTGTGGCTTTGCAGTTCTTGACAAGATCATTAAGTAGCTAGTTGTTGCTGCCAGAACTTGCTGTTCATACTGAAATTCCCAGGTCTATCAGTCTTTCCTGTGTGAGGGCCCAGTCCTGAAGGGCTGAGGGTTGAGAGCATGCAGCACTGAACTACCTGTCGAGCTGCTGAGATTTGCGCTTTTGCTAGTTCTGATCCAATACAGTGTAGTGAAGCATTATTCACTGGTGGGTCAGCCAGAACAGCAGAAGGCACTGAGGAACCACCTTGTGGATTAAGCTAAATTGGAAAAAGGCATTCTTATTCTGGAAGAAGAGCTTTCACTGAAATAAATATTCCAGAATAGCTACTTCGGTAAACACACACACACACACACCCCGATGGGTTGGGTCAGTGTAGTTCATGGACTCAAAGATTCAACACAAGGCTGGCTATGATGGCTCCAATCCCCCAGTGACTCCTGTACATCAGGAGAATCCCCACATAGCTGGACAAAATGGCTTTGAGGCTGCTGTGCATCACAGCCTTAAACACTTCTTTACAAGATCTAGCCCAGCGTGTATGGACCATAATTTCCAATAAAAAAATTCCAAACAATGGGATTAGGGTGGGCAGCCACCACAACAAATGACCTGTAGTTTTGTTAGTGGAGTGAGGGATGTGAGGCTCATGCTGAACAGAAACTCTGCTAGAGCTTGTCCAAAAATTTCAACTAAACTTTTTTCTGTGGAAAAACACTTTCATCTACATGAAACTGTTTCATGGAAATATATCATTTTCAACAAAATGTACATATAACTTTAGCGTCCCCATGGCCAAGATGGAATCTGCTCTGCAGGCAGCTCCAGCCAAGAAAAGGCACACACAGGAACACAGCAAGGAAAGTCTCTTCTGCCTCAGGGGCACCTGTTCCAAATCCCCTGGAGTGAACACACACACACACACACACACACACACACACACACACACACACACACTGGAGGAGTACAATGAATATAGGAAAGGGAAATATTTATTCACAGAGGGATGAATGGAGAAAAACAACAGGCGGTGTAGTGGGGTGGTGACCCGCTCCAGCCCTGACAGGGTTGGAACCAGCCCGCGGGGAGGGTTGGCAGGCTGGGAGAACAGCCCAGGTTGAGTGGAGAAACAGCACAGCTGTGGCTATGCCCCAAATGGGCTCAGCTGGCCCTATAAAGGGATTGCTGGGCTGAAGCAATCTCAGTCTCTCTCTGTTTGTAGAGAGAGATGGGCCTGGCTGCAGGAAGCTAGACATAGGGTAGCTGAGTGGAGCAGGGCTGGGGAAAGGCAGGAGAGCTGGGGAGCTCCAGCCTGGAAAGCTCCAGGCTGCAGCCTAGTGTAAAGCCAACAGGTCCTGGGGGTTGCAGAGGGCAGCCCAGGGGTAGGCAGAGGCAGCAGGTTCAAAACTCCTTTGCCTGTGATGAGTGGCTTATACTGCAGTCTGCCCCAGTGAACGGGGGCCAGATGGAGACTGGGCAATAGCCAAGACTGAGGCAAAGTGGGAATAGTGGGTGGGGGTTCCCCTGGGAGGGGGAGACCCAGAACTGTGGGGTTACTGCCAGGGGGCAGCACCCCAGATAACAGGGCACCAGGTCCTACAGAGGGTCTTCCAGAGCTGGAACGAGCTAATTCCCTGAAGTCTTCAGCAGGAGGCGCCGCAGAGGTGAGTCCACTCCCCTACAGGGGGAAAATAGGGGGAGTGGTAAAACAGGTTTGCATTCAAGACAAGGCCCCACAGGCTCAGCAGTACCACAGTCAGAAAGGCCAGACACTGAGCAATACGTCTACACTCAGAGTTCAGGAGTCCTGGGCAAAGTTCCAGTCTGGTGGTGAGTCTTTGGTGCTCCTGGTCATCTTCGGTGCCAGTAAACTTTCCCCAACAAACCCTATCGGTGGCCTCTTCTGCCGCTCTCTGCAAACCCATCCAGAGCAACAATCTCCCCATTTAGCTAGCTACAGACTCCCTCCTTATTCCAAATGCAAATTCGCAAGCCCCAGTACTTACAGTCCCGTACAGCCCTGGGCAGCAGTGATACTGGGTCCAGCTCAGGGCCCCCATTGGTCAGGAGCATCCCCATCATCCAACCCAGGTAAAGAGAATATTTTCTTCATTGCAGTTTATTCAACTAGTTCAGTCAAAGCTGAGAAATTGATTGGAAGTTGAAAAAGCAGGAAAGCTTGTTTTCCTTTTCTAATCTATGAATAAAAACTAGGAGCGAAAGGATGAGAGGTCCTAATTCTAAAATCTTGAAGGACATGTGACCAGAAACAATCACATTAATTCAGTAACTACAGAAAATACTTCCTTTGTTTAATAAGTCAGTTTTAAATACAAAAAACATTTTGTGTTACTTGTTTTTCTTATGTGTCCAACACCTTTAAGGTAGTTTTATGTAACTAATAAAAGCATTTTTAAATGCTGTTTTTCTGCATTTTGAATTAAATTCCAATTTCCCTCAATGCAGCTTGATAAAACTCATGAGTAAAAAATGAATCATCCAGTAAATACATCATTTATCATTTTCTAATATAAAAATGTAAAAATTAAGGATATGAATAAATGTATGTTAGTTTATATAACTTACTTAAATAAATAGGGTCAGATACAGTGTATTCTTCTGGTTAGCAAAGGAAATACCAAATTATACCAGTCAGTGAGAGTTAGTCTTTCTTGAGGAATATGTCAAAGAAGTACAAATGCAAAGCAAGACTGAAGGTCATGACTGTTTGCTTGCTGGGCCTGGAGTCTGTGGGTGGAGGAGGAATCAGCTTTATCAGTGTTGGGTCCATGTGTGAAATATCCCAGCATCCGCCTGGCAGAAAAGGCCTGTTTGGTAAATAGCCTGTTCTGTGACTAGCCAGGTAGCCTGTTCTGTGACTAGCCAGGTAAAACTGTAGGCTGTTTACTAACCAAGCTTTCAGCATTCCAAGTCTTCTGGACCAATCTGCCCTGAGAAGACCATTCCAGACATAGGATGCAGGGGGAGCAGACGGAAAGATAGGTTACCACCTGCAGCATACCAAGCACTGGTAGCAGCTCAGCCATAGGGAGAGACCATGGTGCATCACGGGGGATGAAGTCCAGCCTAGTTTCCTGCCAGAAAGCCTGCCTGGCGCCTTAGCAGTCCTCTTTGAAACAGGAGCAGATGAAAGTGCATTAACTAACCGTTAACATATATCAACAGTGTCCACACAGAAAGTTAGCCCATGGCAGGCTAGCACAGGGTAGGTTCACACCTCAGCTAGCCACAAACCAAAGGTCTATGTAGACAATCCCTATGTCAAGGAGTTTGTGACAAAGCAAACAAGGGCCAGCAACACTGAATGACTTTCACCTGCTCGAATAGTGGGATGTCTACCGGCGAGGCCTTTGACTTGGAATGGACACTCTTCACAGACCCCTGTCTGGAGAGAAGGCTAGAATCCTTCCCCAACACACCCAGTCTAAGCACATGGCTGAGAGACTTCCTGTTTCTTTGCTTGAAGTTGAACACCAAACCCTGAGGTGTCAGGGACTGATTTAAGAGAGAGCTTGTGACATCAACCACGAGCTTTGCCCAGGCACAGGGCTTTGCCCATTCAGAATTCAATGCAGGATCATGGGCTCATTAGTAATCAGTGTAAAGCATATGTTTTTAAGGAAGCTAACTATATGCATAAACATTATACATACATCCAGTAATGGAACATTAACACTGTTAACTTTACACAGGTTATGCAGATAACTGGTGGAATAAAATTCATGTGCATGAATATGTGCTACTAATTGTTGTTTTTTTCCAAAGGCTGACTATGTAAAAATGGCCTAGAATGTTAAAGTTCAAATAAATGCTAAACTGTATTTTTTTTCCAATGCCACGTTGTGTATTTTTTGTATTAAGATAAACAGAACACAGGCCACATGCTGAGACACTGTAACTTGTCATCTTTTTGTCTTTTACATTGATCAAAAGCTCTGGTTTGGTGCATATGGAATCCACTGGTAATAATGTGTTACATGCCCCCCTCCCTTATGCCCAGTCCACAGAGGATGAGAGTCGATGCTAATCCTTAGAGCCTGCCTCTTCAGAGTTAGCTATAGGGAAGCTTACTTTCTAGTTCTGGGGGGGCTCCTTGGTTCAGTTCCTGGTGTCAGCCAGGAGATGGTGGCCGTCACCCATACACATTTTCTACATATAAGGTGGAATTTGCATTTTCCCTGTGAGTGCTTCAGATGCCAGCATGAGCCTGATTCTGCAAACACTTACTATTTAACTTTACACAAATGAGTAGTCCCACTGACTTCAGTGCTGTGAATAAATCTGAGCATGTGTTTGCAGAACTGAGACCTAAAACTGTTCCTGGGCTTTTCTTCACTAACACAGATTTAGTTCAAATCACGGAGTAACTCCTAGCTCAAGTGAGAGAGACCACACTGTGAAACAACACTTGAGCTACACAGAGTGATTGGATCAGGCGTGTGGTTGGAACACATGAGATGTTACATCTGCACTGCATTACAAACTCCAGCATCAGCATCTCTCAAGCATCACCTACTCACACTGATGGGCCAGCTAGAGGGAGTTTAAAGCACTGTTTAACTCAAGCTAGAGATTTTTGTGTTTGAACAGGAGTCAAGTTAGGAGAAAAACCCAAGATATATCTCGAGTTAACACTGTAGTGGAGACAAGTCTATGGACGGGCTGCATGCCAAAGTGGGAGGGATCCCCAATAAAGAGTAAAGCATTATTGGGGGTATCTGTTCATTCAGATACCTCATTGCAAGGTCAGTTCTTTCTGTGCAGATTTCTTCAGATTTTACTAATCATCTGTAGGATTGAAGGGCTTGATCTAAAGTCCATTCAAGTTAATGGAAATATTCCCATTGACCTTTGGATCAGGTCCTTAAGCCTTCCAAAATCCCCTTGATTTTCTTTCTCAATACAGTCAACCCTACCTGTTCAAAAATCCTGAGTCAGGCCCCCCAGAATCATAAGACTGGCTTAAAAATCATTAGTTTTAGTTAATTTTTTTTTTGCCTTTGGCTTTGAGTCTTTAGGGGGGGTCACATTTTCAAGCTCTCTCTGCAACTATGAGGGCTATAACCTCATTTTTTGTTCTAATGAAAGCTGGAATTCTCGAGTTTTTTTCCAGGAAAAAAAGCCAGCTATTGCAAGTCCCATGATAAAATTGCAAAAATCAGCAACACCACTTCCTCCCCCCTCACAAGTTATTTCTCTAGCATATTTACTTTTAAATTTGGAGTTTCTGTGATCTGAGCATTTTGGAATTGCATCTGGCTGAAACTGATCCTCTGAGATTAGCGTCTGAGATTCCATAACTGTTACTTCAGAACTACTACTAAAGAAAATAATCAAGACTTCAGTCCCCCTACATTTCACTCTAAGTGGAAGGAGACAGCCAACCAGGGAGGAGGGTGAGCAGTACTACGAGAAGAAAGGGGATTGGAATGGTTTCTCTCTGCCTCTTTGTGAACTTGAATATCTTTCCTTTTCTTTTGTATTTACTAATTTTTCCAAATAAAAATTCCTCCATTTTGCTGAACATTTGGGATCCATCAATAGCCCAATTAGGGTTTTTAGAGAGGCAAGAAAGTGGATTCTTCCTGAATGGATACTTCCCCTCCCAACATATAATTTAAACTAATGGTGAGCACATGTGTTAAAGGTCACCTCTTCTTATAGGTGTACTGTTAGGAGCAAGTCTTATTTGTTGGTGTAATTTACTTGTTCTTTTTTAGAAAGATGGGCTCAAATCTGTTTCCAAAATTATTTTCCCCCCCACTCTAAATACTAAAGATCCTACATGTCTGCCTTGGTTTATCTGGAGAATGTGGCCAGTCTCTGAAGGACCTGAATAGTAACATCAGAATTCAAGACTAAAGCCTTGGGGTATGTCTTCACTGCAGAGTTATCTCAAGTTACTCCTCTTGAGTTAGCCTAGCCTGAGGGTCAGGGCCGGCCTTAGGATTTATGGTGCCCTAGGCGAGATTATTAAACTGGTGCCCCTTTGCCTGATCTGCTCTTAGCAACACAAACATAAGCTTATAGTATTGGAAAACTTGCCACATTCACATTATTAAAACCAGTTTAACTTAATTAAGCACACTGTAATGCTGATGGACTAGCACTAAAGAAGCAGCACTATAGAAAAAATTCTGATATGACAGAATGATGCAAATAATATATTTTTTTTAATTTATCAAAATTTTATTGGAAATTTATATGAAGAGGTATTGAAACAAAGATTTGTTTTTAATTAAAAGCAATCTTTCTGGCTTTTTTGGCGGCAAAATCAGTAATAATGTCATCATATGACAAAGACAAAGTTGTGTCTTGTTCGATCGCAAGAATAGCAAGACCAGTCAAGCATTCCTGACTCATTGTAGAGCGGAGATAGTTTTTAATGAGCTTTAGTTTTGAGAAACTCCATTCTCCTGATGCTTCTGTTACAGGAATTGTCAGTAGAATACGAGTGGCAATGTACATGTTAGGATATATGTCAACAAGTCTGCGGGTATGAATAAACTGTACAATGTCCATCACCGATTTTGCATGTGGCAACATTGATGACAGTGTACTCAATTCTTCGTACAGTTCAAGTCTATTTAAATCAAAACTATCACCGTGCTTCAGGAGGCTCTCTAGATTCTTGCACTTTGTCATTAGTTGCTCTTGTTTTCCTATTTTGTTGAATTTAGTTATGTCATACAAAAATCCAAACTGTTCATGGTGTACTTGCAAGGTATTAAACCTTTCATCAACAGCAGATACTGCTTTATCCATCACAACATTAAAAAATTCAACCTCAAATTTCTTTTCTGGATCGTCTATGGGCATGATCTGCTGTACAGATTCTTCATAAAGAAGTGTCCCTGGCCTTTTTAACTCATATTAACTATGTATTTACTTTATGAAAATTGGAGAAAACATTGTGAAAACGTAAAACATTGGCTGCCCAACTTCTGGGCTGGCAAAAGTTATACTGACTCACAGGGGAAAAAAAAAGCAGGAGAATCTTAGTACAACATATGGTCACTCTATACCAGGGGTCGGCAACCTTTCAGAAGTGGTATGCCAAGTTCACTGTAATTTAAGGTTTCTCGTGCCAGTGATACATTTTAATGTTTGTAGAAGGTTTCTCTCTATGTCTATATTATATAAATAAACTATTGTTATTATCTGAGGTCTTGGACACCAGTCCTGCTCAGGCCACTGCCAGTTGAGTAATGAAACCCCAAACCAGCAGCGGGCTGGTGGCTGGAACCCTAGACAAGGATCCCAGGCCCTGCTCAGCCCGCTGCTGGTCTGGGGTTCTGGCCACCAACTCCTGCCAGCCAGGATCCCGGCCGCCAACCCCCCCTCAGCCCGCTACCAGCCTGGGATTCTGCTTACCCAGGCTGGCAGGAGGCAGAGTGGGGCTGGCAGCTGAGCTCCTGACTGGCAAGGGGCCGGCAGCCGGAACCCCAGAGTAGCATTAGGCTGAGTGCTGCTGGCACCCCAGACTGACAGCAGACTGAGCCACTCAACGCCCCACCGGCCCTGCTCAGCCCGCCACCAGCCCACTCAGCCCGCTGCCGGCTGAGTGAATGGAACCCCAGGCTGACAGCAGGTTGAGTGGTTCAACTGGCCTGCTCAGCCCACTGCCAGCCTGGGATTCCTTGGGGGTCCCCAGGCCAGCAGCAGGTGCTGAGTGGGGCCGATGGCTGGTATTCCAGCTGGCAATAGGGCAGCAGCCGGAACCCCCGAGCAGTGATGGGCTGAGCTGCTCAGCCTGCTGCTGCATACCATCAAAAATCAGCTCACCTGCCACTTTTGACAGGTGTGTGTCATAAACAGATAGCTAAGGGTTAATGTCTCTTTCATCTGAAACACCTGACCAGAGAACCAATCAGGAAACCGGATTTTTTCAACTTTGGGTGGAGGGAATTGTGTGTCTGAGTCTTTTGTCTGCCTGCCTGCTTCCTCTGAGCTTTGGAGAAGTAGTTCTATTTTCTAATCTTCTGTTTCTAAGTGTAAGGACAAAGAGATCAGATAGTAAGTTATATGGTTTCTTTTCTTTGGTATTTGCATGAATATAAGTGCTGGAGTGCTTTGATTTGTATTCTTTTTGAATAAGGCTGTTTATTCAATATTCTTTTAAGCAATTGACCCTGTGTTGTATCATCTTAATACAGAGAGAACATTTGTATATATTTTTCTTTCTTTTAAGACCTGTTGGAGTTTTTCTTTACTTCAGGAAAATTGAGTCTGTACTCACCAGGGAATTGGTGGGAGGAAGAAATCAAGGGAGATCTGTGTGTTGGATTGCTAGCCTGACTTGGCATTCCCTCTGGGGAAATAGGAAAGTACTTTTTGTTTCCAGGATTGGAAACGGAGAGGGCAAGTTACTCTGTTTGGATTCACAGAGCTTGTGTCTGTGTATCTCTCCAGGAGCATCTGGAGGGGGGGAAGGGAAAAAGGATTATTTCCCTTTGTTGTGAGACTCAAGGGATTTGGGTCTTGGGGTCCCCAGGAAAGGTTTTTTGGGGGGACCAGAGTGCCCCAAAACACTCTAATTTTTTGGGTGGTGGCAGCAAGTACCAGGTCCAAGCTGGTAACTAAGCTTGGAGGTTTTCATGCTAACCCCCATATTTTGGACGCTAAGGTCCAAATCTGGGACTAAGGTTATAACAGTGCCGTAGGTTGCCGAACCCTGCTTTATACACTAGTAAGGAGATGAGCATATTACAGTTGTTGGAGGGCTCTTATCAGGAGTAACAGGCTATAGGAAAGTCAGTCAACATTTTTTGTTTCTCTGATGAAAACTGACCCACTCCCTGTCTCAAACCAAACCTGTCACTAATAATTGTCAACAACTTAATTTTCTGTTTTTGGCTAAGATATTGATTTAAAAAAAAACATTGAAATTGGATTCAGGATTGTTATTTGGGGCTTTGTCTTATATAGGCACCAATTACCCTCACCTAGAGTGACCAGACAGAAAGTGTGTAAAATCAGGACAGGGATGGATGGGGGTGGGGGGGGGGTAAAAGGAGCCTATATAAGAAAAAGACCCCAAAATTGGCACTGTCCCTATAAAATAGGGATATCTGCTCACCCTACTCCAATTTCTTATCCTGATTTTTCACACATCTGGCTAACCCCAACCAAGCCCTGTGTGACATTCCAATTCTGGCTGCCTGCCGAGGAAGTGAGTTACTTTCACTTTCATTTCTCAGCAGGTAGGCAGCCAGCCTCCCCTCCCCCCACCTACCCCCAGCACCTCACCCAACCCAGCCCTGACGGAGGGGAGGGAGGAGAGAGAGAGGGGTGCTCTTGGGGAGGAGGGAGAAAGGAGGGGGTGCTCTGTGGGGCAGGGGGGAGAAGAATGGATGTTATGGGAGACAACAAAGGATACTGGTTCCAGAGCCACAGAGCCTGCCTCACCTGACCTCAGCCGGGGGGAAAGAGTCACACTCACAGGTGAGCTCCTTTCCCAACCCTACCCCTTCCCCTTCCCAGAGACCCCAGCAGCCAATCCCATTCCTCAGACTGTGCTGCATTCGGCTCTCTCTAGGACCCAGCAGCCCTGCTTCTACACTGTCTGGGCTGCCTGCAGAGTGGTGCCCTCAGGGAGAGTGAGGCCCTACGCGGCTGCCTATTCTGCCTATGCCTAAGGACGGTCTTGCTGAGGGTGAGTGGCCATATTGCAAAATAGTACTCGAGATGCTGTGTCCACACTGAGACTGAATTCACTCCTGTGGCGCTAAGACTTTTGGGGGGCACATCCCATGGTTTTTTGCACCACAGAAAGCACAGCTGCTCTATGAATTCTTTCTCAGTGAAGTTTAGGAGAACTTGTCTGTCCTTTCTGGGTACACAGGGGAATTGTGGGAAGGCACTGGAGGTCTAGCACCACTTAAATATTGCTACCCCATGTCCACACTCCAGTAGTCATGTTAGTAGTTGATGAGTTGTGCACACTCAAGTTTTAACTTATACTCCCTCTCAGGCCAGCCAACTCAAGTTAAAGGTACCACCACCTTAGCTCATGTTAAGGGTTTTTGTGTGTAGATGGAACTCAAGTTAGGGGCCACACTCGAGTAATAACTTAAATTAACTTTGCACTGAAGACAAATGCTCAGATGCAGCTCTTTCCTAACTGCGGTAGAGACAACATGCTGAGTCTTAGGCAGGTTAAGGACCCATTTACAATGCAGTAGCATCTGTTTGGGAAAAATATTTTTAAACATAGTTTTAAAAAATAATTTCTGTGACACATTTATGCTGGTGAGTATGGATGGAGCACAGCTGTGTTCAAAGCATACCCATGAGTGAGGAACATAATACAGTTAGGATTCATACTCACCTGTTATCAGCAGTGAATTTTGATGCCATTTCATTCCAGTATTTTAGTGGTGGGTGAAGTGATTTCTGTATCTAGAATCTATAAGCTTTGTGAAGTGGTTTGGAATCTTTTGAGATGAATGGCAGGAGCTATTTGAATGTAAGATCTAATACAGTTGTTAATAAAAATGTTACTGATTTTGCATCAAAACTAAATAAGAGTGAGGGTCAGATTTTTAACGGGTTTGGCTCACAGTTGGGTGCCTGATTTGCAATGACCACAACTGCATATGCTGATCTGGTAATTATCTGCACAAATGGTTAATTCTGATCATCTGCATGTGCAATTAGCCAATTTGTGCATGCAGTGCTGATAACTGTACACCTACAGTTTTAAGCAAACTGTTCCAGTTCACCTCTCTACAAAGGAAAAAGGACTGTAAGCTGTCTAAACTCCTACCTGCCACATGGGGCCACAACCGTGGTACCCCTAACCCACCCAGCAATATCGTCAATCTATCCAACTACACACTCAGCCCAGAAGAAAAGTTTGTCCTATCTCGGGGACTCTCTTTCTGCCCTGCCACCCCCACCAACATGACACAGTTCTGTGGCGATCTGGAAGCCTACTTTCGCCGTCTCCAACTCAAAGAATACTTCCAGGACAACACTGAACAGTGCACTGATACACAGGTGCCCTCCCACCAACAGCACAAGAAGAAGAACTCCACATGGACTCCTCCTGAGGGTCGAAATGACAGCCTGGACCTATACATTGAATGCTTCCGCCGGCGTGCACAGGCAGAAATCGTGGAACAACAACATCGCTTGCCTCACAACCTAAGCCGTGCAGAACGCAATGCCATCCACAGCCTCAGAAACCTCCCTGACATTATCATCAAAGAGGCTGATAAAGGAGGTGCCATTGTCATCATGAACAGGTCTGACTACCAAAAGGAGGCAGCCAGACAACTCTCCAATACCAAATTCTACAGGCCACTTCCCTCAGATCCCACTGAGGAATACACTAAGAAACTACAGCATCTACTCAGGACACTCAGTACACTAACATCAGAAGAAATCAACATACCCCTAGAGCACCGACCAGGGTTATTCTATCTACTACCCAAGATCCACAAACCCGGAAATCCTGGACCCCCCATCATCTCGGGCATTGGCACTCTCACTGAAGGACTGTCTGGATATATGGACTCTCTACTCAGACCCTATGCCACCAGCACTCCCAGCTATCTCCGTGACACCACTGATTTCCTGAGGAAACTACAATACATTGGTGACCTCCCAGAAAACACCATCCTAGCCACCATGGATGTAGAGGCTCTCTACACGAACATCCCACACACAGATGGAATACAAGCTGTCAGGAACACTATCCCTGATGATGCCACAGCACAACTGGCTGCTGAGCTCTGTGCCTTTATACTTACACACAACTATTTCAAATTTGATGACAATATATATCTCCAGATCAGTGGCACTGCTATGGGCACCCGCATGGCCCCACAATATGCCAATATCTTTATGGCTGACCTGGAACAACGCTTCCTCAGCTCTCGTCCACTCACGCCCCTTCTCTACCTACGCTACGTTGATGACATCTTCATCATCTGGACCCATGGGAAGGAGACTCTGGAAAAATTCCACCACGATTTCAACAGCTTCCACCCCACCATCAACCTCAGCCTGGACCAATCTACACGGGAGGTCCACTTTCTTGACACCACAGTGCAAATAAGGTGATGGTCACATTAACACCACCCTATATCGAAAACCTACCGACCGCTATGCCTACCTTCATGCCTCCAGCTTCCATCCCGGGCACATCACACGATCCATTGTCTACAGCCAAGCACTGAGGTACAACCGCATCTGCTCTAACCCCTCAGACAGAGACCAACACCTACAAAATCTCCACCAAGCATTCTCAAAACTACAATACCCGCATGAGGAAATAAGGAAACAGATCAACAGAGCCAGACGTGTACCCAGAAGCCTCCTACTGCAAGACAAACCCAAGAAAGACACCAACAGGACTCCACTGGCCATCACATACAGCCCCCAGCTAAAACCCCTCCAATGCATCATCAAGGATCTACAACCCATCCTGGACAATGATCCCACACTTTCACAGGCCTTGGGTGGCAGGCCAGTCCTTGCCCACAGACAACCTGCCAACCTGAAACATATTCTCACCAGTAACTGCACACCGCACCATAATAACTCTAGCTCAGGAACCAATCCATGCAACAAACCTCGATGCCAACTCTGCCCACATATCTACACCAGCGACACCATCAGAGGACCTAACCAGATCAGCCACACCATCACTGGTTCATTCACCTGCACATCCACCAATGTAATATACGCCATCATATGCCAGCAATGCCCCTCTGCTATGTACATCGGCCAAACTGGACAGTCTCTACGGAAAAGGATAAATGGACACAAATCAGACATTAGGAATGGCAGTATACAAAAACCTGTAGGAGAGCACTTCAACCTCCCTGGCCATACTATAACAGACCTTAAGGTGGCCATCCTGCAGCAAAAAAACTTCAGGACCAGACTTCAAAAAGAAACTGCTGAGCTTCAGTTCATCTGCAAATTTGACACCATCAGCTCAGGATTGAACAAAGACTGTGAATGGCTTGCCAATTACAGAACCAGTTTCTCCTCTCTTGGTTTTCACACCTCAATTGCTAGAACAGGGCCTCATCCTCCCTGATTGAACTGACCTCGTTATCTCTAGCTTGCTTGCTAGCATATATATACCTGCCCCTGGAAATTTCCATTACATGCATCTGAGGAAGTGGGTATTCACCCACGAAAGCTCATGCTCCAAAATGTCTGTTAGTCTATAAGGTGCCACAGGATTCTTTGCTGCTTTTACAGATCCAGACTAACACGGCTACCCCTCTGATACTTGTTCCAGAATAGGGGTAAGAGCCGAACAGGTGCAGAACTTAGTTATACACAAACACTAGTTAATACCTAGATATAAATTAGAAATAAAGTGTACATTTTAACAGTGAGGATAATTAACCATTGGAATGATTTACTGAGGGTTGTGGTGGATTATCCATCACTAGAAAAAATTTTAATGGGTTGCATGTTTTTCTAAAATATTTGCTCTATTTCAACCAGAGCTATCAGACTTGAAGCAAGAATTAATTCAGGGAAGTCTGATGGCCTGTGGTGTGCAGGAGGTCATGTCATACCAATATTATTAGACTAGTAAAAACCAGCAGGATCTTATTAAAGGGGATAAGACATTTGTCACATTTATTGTCAATACCATAATAAAATAAAAGATAATAGCAAACAATGTTGTTTGGCTACTTATTCCTATGATTACTTACATTATATATATATATATATATATATATATATATATATATATATATATATATATATATATATATATATATCCATTCACACAATCATTCATACAGGTTCTATATAGATATTATAGTTACCAGCCTAAAGTTGCTTGTGACAGAATACTGGCCAGGTACCCTGTACACAAGAGTGGAGCCGAGTCCGGGTCAGGTGCACCTGATGCTCCTGGAGGCTGGCAGCAGAACCATAGACTCAAAGTCCTCAGTCTTTAGAGTCCAGTTTTATAGGGATTTTTCCCTATGTTAGTTTATGGGAGTTGTTTTCATTCTGCTGTTGAGTATCAGAGGGGTAGCCGTGTTAGTCTGGATCTGTAAAAGCAGCAAAGAATCCTGTGGCACCTTATAGACTAACAGACGTTTTGGAGCATGAGCTTTCGTGGGTGAATACCCACTTCCTCAGATGCATGTAATGGAAATTTCCAGGAGCGGGTATATATATGCTAGCAAGCAAGCTAGAGATAACGAGGTCAGTTCAATCAGGGAGGATGAGGCCCTGTTCTAGCAGTTGAGGTGTGAAAATCAAGCAATCAGCAGGTGGCTGGCTCCATTCTGTAGGTGCTTGGGGTGGATTCCAGTTCGCCCTCCGGGGGTCATCTGGTTGATTCCACTTGACACCTTCTTCGGCCGACACTGAATTTTTCAGGCTGGTAACTCCCTAACCATTCATTCATTATTTAAACTAGGCACTCATTCACATACACTCTTTATCTTTAGATAAAAATGAATTTACAGAGGTGGGGGGCTCTATATGTAGTAATTATACAGTTTTGCCTGAGGCATAGGGTCAATTGACGGCTTGCTCGCTGAGTCAATTACCCAATTTAGCAGCTTACAGTCAATTGACAGCTCCCGCGCTGAGTCAATTGACCAATTTAGCGCTACAAAGTTTCACTTAGGGAACAAGCACTTAGAGTCTATTGACATTTAACAAGTTTTATACAAAGTATCTCTTTGGCTTCACACAGACACAGCTATTTCTAACAATAAATCATTACAAATTTACTTCTAACACAAACCTTAAGTTATAACGTATCACTTAATAATAAATCAATAAATCATTCCAATTTTACTTCTAACATAAACCTTAAGTTCTAAAGTATTAATTAACAATAAATCAATAAATCATTTTTCACATAAACCATGTTTAATATAAACCTTTAAATATCCCTACAGTCAGACTAGATGATCACAGTGATTTCTTCTGACTTTAAACTCTAGCAATGGAAAGCCAACCCCAAGCAGAGTATTCATGGCCACTGGCACAATCTTCTGAGAACAGTGTCTCATTGTAGGTGTCAAGAGTGCAGTGCTTATTCTGTGAGTGATGTATGGATAAGAACCACTGCCTTTTAATTTCCTATTTACACCAGCAGTGAACACTTCTGCTTGTGTAATATTTCAGTGGCTCTAGATGTCCAAGCGAAGGGTTTCCGCTCCCCACCAGAAAATGACAATCTGTCTATCTGGAAAAAACTGAATCCCTATGAGTGCCCAGACTTTTACAGCAGATCTTGTAGTCATGGAGTGGGATTGTAATGACGTGAGCACATGGAATTGAAAAGGGAATGCTTCTTCAGTCACTAATCATGACTCAGTTACTGACAGATGATCAACAGTCTTTTAATGTTGCCATGAAGATGGGGCAAAGCAGAGAATAAGTGACAAACCTTCCAAGACGCTGAGATCATATCCATGATCAGTGTAACATTACAAGTTGTCAAACTGAGAGGACATATCTCGGAGGGTCCTGCAGAGATCTTTCATGGGTCCAGTACTAGTTGACTTGGATGATGTAGTGGAGAGCATGCTTATAAAATTTGTGGATGACACCAAGCTGGGGGGTGTTGCAAGCACTTTGGAGGACAGGATTAGAATTAAGAATCATCTTGAATAATTTGAGGTGTGGCCTGAAATCAATAAAATGAAATTCAATAAATACAAGTGCAAATTCCTACACTTAGGAAGGAAAAATCAAATATACGAATACAAAATAGGGTATAACTGGCTAGGGATCAGAACTGCAGAAAAGGATCTGGGGCTTAGATCACAAATTGAATATGAGTGAACAGTGTTATGATGCTGCAAAACAGTCAAATGTCATCCTGAGAGATTTAACAGCAGTGTCATATGTAAGACATAGGATGTAATTTTTCCTCTCTACTTAGCACTGGTGAGGCCTCAGCTGGTGTGTTGTGTCCAGTTTTCGGAATCACGCTTCAGGAAAGATGTGATCAAATTAGACAGAGTTCAGAGGAGAGCAACAAAAATGATAAGAGGTTTAGAAAACATGACCTATGAGGACAGGTTGGAAGAATTGAGTGAGTTTTGTGTAGAGAAGAAAAGATTGAGGGGAGACATGGTAAAAGTCTTCAAATGTGTAAAAGGTACAAGAGGATGATACCCTCCACTGAGGGTAGGAAAGAAGTAATCAGTTTAGTTTGGAGCAAGGGAAATTTAGGTTAGATATCACAAAAAACTTTTTAACTGTACAGACATTTAAGCTCTGGAACAGATTACTAAGGAGGTTGTAGAATGCGCATCAATGGTGTTTTTAAGAACAGGTTAGACAAATACCTGTCAGGGACAGAATCATAGACACTGTGAAGGTGGAAGGGCCCTCGAGAGGTATCTAGTCCATTCCCATGTGCTGAGGCAGGACCAAGTAAATCTAGACCATCCCTGGCAGATGTTTGGCTCAGCTGTTCTTAAAAACATCCAGTGATGGAGATTCCACAACCTGCTTTGGTGACCTATTCAAGAGTGTGCTTATCCTTAAAGGTTGGAAAGCTTTTCCTAATATCTAACCTAAATCTCCCTTGCTGCAGATTAAGCCCATTATTGTTTGTCCTACCTTTGGTGGCCACGGAGAACAAGATTCTTAGCCCTGGAGGTAGAATTGCTGTGCATTGCCCAAGCACTGGGGCTTCAGAGACAACAGCTGAATTTAACATACATTCCTGGCATAGAAATGAAGCCAGGCATGGGCCCAGGTAGCACACCTGTGTTTGAGAGACCAGGTAAAAGTCTTATGTAGCCAATGTCACACTGACACCTCCATCTGCACCTCTTGCTACCATCCACCTCCAGAGGGCAAGTGTTTCCTTGCTCATCCTCAGAGAGAGGAGGAATCTGTCTTCAGCTGGTGACACAATGTTCCCTGGCCAATGCCTTGTCCCAGTCAGCAAATACCACAGGGAGCCCAGCTCAGGGTTGTATGGTGAGGTACAAAACTGCTGCTGTCACTGCTGGAGTCCCAACTGCTGACAGAACAGTTATCACACACAGTATTGGGTTAAACATCGGCCTTTCTGGCTTTGTCTTTTTATATACCAAGGGGATTTAAACAAAATAAATGAATTGAAAAGTGCAATTGTCTCTATCCTTCCCCAGCAGGAGGAAGACTCCAGTACTAGGGAGCCAAAGGAAAAGATAAATCTCCCACAAGCTCCTTGGAGGAGCAACTAGTTAAAGCCCCTCAGGCTTCAAAGACAGAAAAGGAAATGACAAAAAACAACTGGAGTGCTCCATAGCTTCTCCCCCCACGCTCCCTCGGATGCAACCACGAGTCTTCCAGCAGCTCTCATTTCCTTAAGCTTGCTAGCCAAGTTACTCCCACAGCTCAGTGCCTGAGGCTAGGGCCCAAGAGTGGGGATCTATTACAAAAGGTACTTTGTGTTTTCCATTGTACTCATTGCAGCTCTGTTCATCGGGACACACAGAGCTGTGTTCTCCAGAGAGGTCATACACAGTAGGTGTCCATTTTAATTTTGCATTCAATCTTTTCATTATAGAAATTAATCTAGCCTTCTCACAAGAACATTAAAACCAGGATCAGAGCTGCCCTGGTGTCAGGAGCCTCTCTGCATAGGGGAAGGGAGGAAGTGACTGACAACCACAGTTATGACCCCACAATTAATCTTGCCTGTTAGGAGTCCTCACTGGATTTAGCAGATGATATTTTGAGGCCCATACAGATTTGTTTCATATACTGCTGGAAAGGGTGCTCCAAGGCACCAGCTGTGGAGAGATTCCACAAGCTGGGGGCTTTATTTAAGACAGATGTGCCTGAAAAAGCCCTTTTTCCTTTCTTGTAATCCAATGGAGATATTTGCTCATAGCAGTCATGGATGGACCATAGGCCATTGTAAGCAATCTCGTCATACCATCCCATAAATTTATCAAGCTCTGTCTTAAAACAAGTTAGGTGTTTTGCCCCCACTACTCTCCTTGGAAGGCTATTCCAGAATTTTACTTATCTGATAGTTAGAAACCTTCATCCAATTTCAAGCCTAAACTTATTGATGGCCAATTTATACCCATTTGTTCTTGTGCCAGCATCGGCCCTTAATTTAAATAACTCTTCTGCTTCCCTGGTGTTTATCCCTCCGATGTATTTATAGGGAGCAATCAAATCTCTCCTAAGCCTTCCTTTTTTTTTAAGCTAAACAAGCCAATTTCTTTAGGTCTCCTCTCGTAAGGTAGGTTTTCCAGTCCTCTGATCATCTTAGTAGATCGTCTCTGCACCTGTTCCAGTTTGATTTCATCTTTTTTGAACAATCAAGACCAGAACTATACACAGCATTCCAGATGAGGTCTCACCAGTGCCTTGTATTGTAGTAATAACATTTCCCTTTCTCAAGAAGAAGTAGCTCATATGATGAATCCTAGGATTGCAATAGCCTTTTTCTTGGTCGCATTATATTGGTGGATTACTTGCATTTTTACTTGAGGTGCATTACTAATATTTCATGTTAAATGTAATGCTTAACTGCTAAAATCGATGCTTACAATATTTTTATGAAAAGGTGCATTGCTTTTACTTGCCGAGCACTTTGTTTTAGAAAAAGAGTTAGTAACAGAATTTTTATTAAACGTTTAGAATTAATTTGCTTGCGATACCAATTTAATTTTTGTTAACAGTTTAAAAACACAAACATTAACAATTATTGGTTTTGTTTAATATAACATAAAAGAGAAGTGTATAAAATTAAACCAAAATAAATTTTAAATGCAAGTTTGTGCAAACACTTTGATGGTATTAAATTTTTATGACATTTTGCATTGTTTCTGAGACAAAGGTGGAAATTTGTTTAAAAGATGGAAACCTGTTGAAATTGTTTGGTTAGCTTTATATATAAATTGTTAATTTTAAACATTTTTGCTATAACATTTTTATAATTATATTGAAAAGTGCAAACAAATTGATAAAACCCTGAACATGAAATTAACATTTTGTTAATATTACCTTTACCTTAATGTTGAGGTTACCCCTCCTTTTTTTTAAAATGAAAAATAAAAACAAAAACAAAACTGTGAATAATAAATGATCACTTTTTTTGTTTTTAATTATATTATTTGTTGAGGCAGAAATAGATGTATGTGTATTTATAATGGAGACCTTTTTGAACTTTAAAAAACATGGTATTAATAATATTATGATGGTTATATCCTAACCATAATATTAAAATTGGGTGGTACTACTTATATATTTTAAAAAGGTATAAAATTGACTTTTGTGGGTCACCAGTGTTGTTAAATGTTAATATATGTTGGGCTGCGTGTGTGTGTTCCCTCTGTGTGCCACCTCAGCCCTGCGCAAACAGCTGGAACAACAGACTTCAAGCAAACCAATCAATAACCACAAAATCCAATAAAAAAAAACAAGGCACCCAGCCAGGTTTATTGTCAACAAGGCACAGTGCTAGTATTCTGCAAACTCTATGTGACCACTGATACACGTATGCCCGTAACCAGCAGAACTTTCCTCCCTAGGCCAAATAAAAATACTCTGTCTAAAACACATCTTTATACCCCAACACAAACAAGTTAGTACTGCCCCTCTGACATAGTTAGTTCCTGCCCCCAAACTGGGCTAGTTATTACCCATTACCTTGTACATGTTGATTTAATCAAAACATCTCTATTACATACTGCTACCCTGACCTCATCTTGTAAAAGGGGTCAGTGTGATCCTGTTACCCTTGGGAAATGTTCTGTACCATCCTTAATATCAAAATGTTCTGGTACCACTTAATATCAAAATGTGTAACTAGCACTTCTTAAAAATATGTATTTCTGCAGTATCAGCCCTGTTCTTGCCAAATTCTGTAAGCAGCTCCTGCCACATACCAGGCCTCTAATACAAGGGCTTATGTCACAAGTTTTCTTCCTACTACACCCTCTATCAGAGGGGCTCCTACGAAGCCCTGGCCAAAATTTAATCCAAGGGTCCCCAACGTGGTGCCTGCGGCACCATGGAACTCACTGGGGCATCTAAGTGCACTCGCATACTGGCTGGCGGACGAGCGTCTGCCAAAATACCGCCAACAAGCTGTGTCATCCAGAGGCGTCACATTTCGGTGGCATTTCAGAGGCATTTTGGCATCAGTGCCTCTGGATGACGCTGCTTGTCGGTGGCATTTTGGCAGCGATGCCTATTGACATTGCCGCTTGTCGGTGGAATTTCGGTGGAGGCTCATCCACCACCACGGTCCTCCGTGGCTCGTCATCTGGCGCTTGCCAGACAAAAAAGGTTGGAGACGCCTGATTTAATCTGTCCCTCTGCAGCACAGATACTCCTGTGCCCATGGGAGTGAATCTGCCCCATCATTTGTAAAGTGTTTTGAGGTTGTTTAGGATGAAAGGTGTCTAAAGTTTTAAGCCATCTCTGAATATTCAGTATGGAGTAAAGTTTTGGCTTTGTCAAATCTTAATGATAAAAATGCCAAAAGCAGAAGATTCCTTCTGCTCCCCAACTGTCAACACTTTCCATGGGGAGTGTTAAAGCTCCCTTGGGAGACATCTACATCTACCCAGAAAAGCCAGTCTCCCAGTTTGTAACTGGCTGCTGTAGCTCAGCATACCCGAAACGGGTATTAGTCTGAATCCATAACCTTTCACTTAGTACAGTTTTACCAGATCTAACATTTTGAAATTATGAAGATATGAAATGAGGGCACATTAGGCGTCTAGGAATACAACATCAATCAAATATTGATTTTGTCCTTTACCCTTAGGGCCCTACCCACCTGTCACTATAAGACACTCCCTCTAAAGTATTATTTCTGGGGCTGAGATTGACATGTGACTGGAAGAAAGGGATAGCATGTGACTCCTCTAAGAACTTCTCCACCACCACCCTCTACCAATTGGAGAGGGATTCAGCCCCATAGGCCCACCCAAAGAGTGGATTTAACCAATCAAGGCAAGTTATGGGGTGGGGTGACCCATCTGGAAGAGGGTCATGTGACCCCTCTAATAACTCCTCCCACCATCTTCTAGCAATCAGTGTGGTTTCACCTCCATAGGACATCCCAGAAGTGAAACTTGCACCAATCTGAATAGGTAGAACACTAGGCTGGAACTCCCAGACTCTGAGCTCAGTGGTTGGCCAGTTGGTAGCACTGCCGCTGGAAGCCCCATCCCTGTGTGGAAGATACAACCTTGTTTTGAGACCATGTTTTTCATAAATCATGGAAATACTGAGAAGAAACATGGCCTCCTTCTCCACCCCTGTGAGAACTACAGAATTAATTTTAGCTCTGAGGGTACTCAGTCACCTGCGAAGAAAGCACTACATAAGTGACAGTTCTGAGGAAGAGGAAGGAGCTGCCGAGAAGAGCCCTTTGGCTCAGCCATTGATGGATATCCAGGAACCTGACCCCAAGACTCAAATATGACCACTTATCAACCACCTCCATGGAGGAAGGTGTCCGCAGCTCATCAGAGACTCTTTTGGATGAGGTGAATGAAGAAAAAGTTGCTCAGGTAAATAGATTATAAAAAGTGGCTGTGAAGGATGAAGTGTAATGGAGTAGGCACCAGCCTGGGCTTGTGTTAATCTAAAACCAGAGGATTGACAGCTGTTTCTTTTCTGAAAATTTCTCAATAGCTTGACGATGCCTTTCTAGAGTCAACTGGGCAGTGTTGCCTGAAAGAGCAAAGATGAATCAGGTCCATCTGGTTTTTGCTCCACATCGAGACAAATTGTTCAAGAGGACACCAAGCATTCAGAGTATGACAGGTATATGGAATTAAGGAACGCCCTTGGCATGGAACTAACTGAGCTACTGCCATGTCATGAGCATAAAAGAGTTATGTGATCTAATGTATGCGTTTCTTTTTCCGCTGTCCTTAATCACTGTCTTAGGGAGAAGCTTTTTGAAGATTGTAGACACACCATGCCATTGACATCATGACTGTGTGAATTAGATGTTAGAGGATATCAACTTCAAGCTCCAGGCCCTGTGTGCTGACCTGTGTTTGGAAAGCTTGCTAAACGCAGTTACTGCGGATATTCAATGCAATATCTGTGCTTAACCCAAAATTTAGCACAAGGAAGGACCTTGGTAAAAGCTGTGTAAAGCACTTAAGACTCTAATAGTGTTTTAAGCAAAATTACCAAACTGAAGGATACCCACTTAATGCATTGTGTTGACCACCTGATCTGTGCAAAAAGTTATAGATCCCTGCTTAGAAAAAAGACTATTTGTAAGAAATCTAAAAGGATTAAGTTAGAGAATGGTGAAGGGACAAACGTGATATAAACTATAATAAAATAAAAAGGTCTTTGTGACTGTCTGTTTCTCAGACTCTAGGACTGGAAGGGACCTCGAGAGGTCATCGAGTCCAGTCCCCTGCCCTCATGGCAGGACCAAATACTGTCTAGACCATCCCTAATAGACATTTATCTAACCTACTCTTAAATATCTCCAATGATGGAGATTCCACAACTTCCCTAGGCAATCTATTCCAGTGTTTAACTACCCTGACAGTTAGAAACTTTTTCCTAATGTCCAACCTACATCTCCCTTGCTGCAGTTTAAGCCCATTGCTTCTTGTTCTATCATTGGAGGCTAAGATGAACAAGTTTTCTCCCTCCTCCTGATGACACCCTTTTAGATACCTGAAAACTGCTATCATGTCCTCTCTGTCTTCTCTTTTCCAAACTAAACAAACCCAATTCCTTCAGCCTTCCTTCACAGGTCATGTTCTCAAGACCTTTAATCATTCTTGTTGCTCTTCTCTGGACCCTCTCCAATTTCTCCACATCTTTCTTGAAATGCGGTGCCCAGAACTGGACACAATACTCCAGTTGAGGCCTAACCAGCGCAGAGTAAAGCGGAAGAATGACTTCTCGTGTCTTGTTTACAACACACCTGTTAATGCATCCCAGAATCACGTTTGCTTTTTTTGCAACAGTATCACACTGTTGACTCATATTAAGCTTATGGTCCACTATGACCCCTAGATCTCTTTCTGCCATACTCCTTCCTAGACAGTCTCCTCCCATTCTGTATGTGTGAAACTGATTGTTCCTTCCTAAGTGGAGCACTTTGCATTTATCTTTATTGAACTTCATCCTGTTTACCTCAGACCATTTCTCCAATTTGTCCAGATCATTTTGAATTTTGACCCTGTCCTCCAAAGCAGTTGCAATCCCTCCCAGTTTGGTATCGTCCGCAAACTTAATAATCATACTTTCTATGCCAACATCTAAATCGTTGATGAAGATATTGAACAGAGCCGGTCCCAAAACAGACCCCTGCGGAACCCCACTTGTTATACCTTTCCAGCAGGATTGGGAGCCATTAATAACTACTCTGTGAGTACTGTTATCCAGCCAGTTATGCACCCACCTTATAGTAGCCCCATCTAAATTGTACTTTCCTAGTTTATCTATAAGAATATCATGCGAGACCGTATCAAATGCCTTACTAAAGTCTAGGTATATCACATCCACTGCTTCTCCCTTATCCACAAGGCTCGTTGTCCTATCAAAGAATGCTATCAGATTAGTTTGACATGATTTGTTCTTTACAAATCCATGCTGGCTATTCCCTATCACCTTACCACCTTCCAAGTGTTTGCAGATGATTTCTTTAATTACTTGCTCCATTATCTTCCCTGGCACAGAAGTTAAACTAACTGTTCTGTAGTTTCCTGGGTTGTATTTATTTCCCTTTTTATAGATGCGCACTATATTTGCCCTTTTCCAGTCTTCTGGAATCTCCCCTGTCTCCCATGATTTCCCAAAGATAATAGCTAGAGGCTCAGATACCTCTTCTATTAACTCCTTGAGTATTCTAGGATGCATTTCATCAGGCCCTGGTGACTTGCAGGCATCTAACTTTTCTAAGTGATTTTTTACTTGCTCTTTTTTTATTTTATCTTTTAAACCTACCCTCTTCCCGTAAGCATTCACTATATTAGACATTCCTTCAGACTTCTCAGTGAAGACTGAAACAAAGAAGTCGTTAAGCATCTCTGCCGTTTCCAAGTCTCCCATTACTGTTTCCTCCTCCTCACTGAGCAGTGGGCCTACCCTGTCCTTGGTCTTCCTCTTGCTTCTAATGTATTGATAAAAAGTCTTCTTGTTTCCCTTTATTCCCATAGCTAGTTTGAGCTCATTTTGTGCCTTTGCCTTTCTAATCTTGCCTCTGCATTCCTGTGTTATTTGCCTATATTCATCCTTTGTAATCTGACCTAGTTTCCATTTTTTATATGACGCCTTTTTATTTTGTAGGTCACGCAAGATCTCGTGGTTAAGCCAAGGTGGTCTTTTGCCACATTTTCTATCTTTCCTAACCATCGGAATAGCTTGTTTTTGGGCCCTTAATAGTGTCCCTTTGAAAAACTGCCAACTCTCCTCAGTTGTTTTTCCCCTCAGTCTTGATTCCCATGGGACCTTACTTATCAGCTCCCTGAGCTTACCAAAATCTGCCTTCCTGAAATCCATTGTCTCTATTTCCCTGTACTCCCTTCTATCCTTCCTTAGAATTGCAAACTATGCTTTCATGATCACTTTCACCCAAGCTTCCTTCTACTTTCAAATTCTCAATGAGTTCCTCCCTATTTGTTAAAATCAAGTCTAGAACAGCTTCCCCCCTAGTAGCTTTTTCAACTTTCTGAAATAAAAAGTTGTCTGCAATGCAGTCCAGGAACTTATTGGATAGTCTGTGCCCCGCGGTGTTATTTTCCCAACATATATCTGGATAGTTGAAGTCCCCCATCACCACCAAATCTTGGGCTTTGGATGATTTTGTTAGTTGTTTGAAAAAAGCCTCAGCCACCTCTTCCACCTGATTAGGTGGCCTGTAGTAGACTGCCAGCACGACATCACCCGTGTTTTTTACCCCTTTTAGCCTAACCCAGAGACTCTCAACACTTCCATCTCCTATGTCCACCTCCACCTCAGTCCAAGTGTGTACATTTTTAATATATAAGCAACACCTCCTCCCTTTTTCCCCTGTCTATCCTTCCTGAGCAAACTATACCCATCCACACCAACATTCCAGTCGTGTGTATTATTCCACCAAGTTTCAGTAATGCCAACAATGTCATAGTTGTATTTATTTATTAGCACTTCCAGTTCTTCCTGCTTATTACCCATACTTCTTGCATTTGTATATAGGCATCTAAGATACTGGTTTGATCCTGCCTCCCAGCTTTGCCCTGACCCTCCTTTCTCTCTGCCATTATAGCCCACGCTCCCTCCTGTTTCCGACCCATCTCCCAGGTCTTGTTCCCCACTTACCTGTGGGGTTTGCTCACCTGTCCCTGTCGAACCTAGTTTAAAGCCCTCCTTACTAAGTTAGCCAGTCTGTGCGCAAATAAGGCCTTTCCCCTCCTCGAAAGGTGAACACCATCTCCGCCTAGCAGTCCTTCCTCGAATAGCATCCCATGGTCGAGTAAGCCAAAGCCCTCCTGGTGACACCATCTTCGCAGTCAGGCATTCACCTCCACAATGCATCTGTCTCTGCTCGGGCCCCTACCTTCGACAGGAAGAATGGAAGAGAATACCACCTGCGCTCCAAACTCCTTAACCCTTACTCCCAGAGCCCTGTAGTCACTCTTGATCTGCTCAGTGTCACATCTCACAGTATCATTTGTGCCCACATGGATGAGTAGCATGGGGTACTAGTCAGAAGACCGGATAATCCTCGACAATGCCTCTGTAACATCTCGGATACGGGCCCCTGGCAGGCAGCATACCTCCTGGGATGAACAGTCAGGGCGACAGATGGGTGTCTCCATCCCCCTCAGCAGAGAGTCTCCAACCACCACTACCCTACGTTTCTTATTATCAGTGGTGGCAGCAGACCTCCCAGCCTTAGGGGTACGAGGCTTCCCCTCCTTAACTGTTGGGGGTGATTCCTTCTCTCCTGTATCAAGAAGAGCATAATGGTTATCTATTACCACAGCAGGAGAGTTTGCAGCAGGGATGGAGCACTGCCTGCTGCCAGAAGTAACCAGCTGCCAGTGTCCACCCTGAGCCATCTCCTCCTCCACTGGTGTGTCAGATACACCATGAGCCATCTCCTCCTCCACTGGTGTGTCAGTAGTCCTGTGAACTGGGACAGCTACGTCAGCTGTCTCCACATGGATACTGTCCAGGAATTGCTCATGGATACGGATGTTCCTCAGCCTAGCCACCTCCTCCTGTAGCTCTCTCACCTGCTGCCTGAGAGATTCCACCAGTAGGCACCTTTCACATTGGATGCCACCCCCAGCTTGGATATCAGTAAGTGGAAATTGCAAGTTACAGTCTTTGCAAACCCACACCAGAATCTGGGTAAAAGCATCCATGCTTCGGTGCTCTGTCTGGCTACAGGCGCAGGTGGAGGAGACAGAAGCAGTGCTGGCACAGGTGTTGCAGGTCCTCCTAACCATCATAAGCCTCCCTCTGTCAAACTCTCTCAAATTCCCGTCTACAGTTCCCTGTCCGCTCTGCTCTGCTTTAAAAAGAAAGGTTTTGGATGTGGCTTGGTTTATAGGTTCAGGGGGACCAATGGGTCACAGATGAGACCGACAAGGGACCCCCACTCCCTTCCTACTCCCCTTCCAAACTCCCTTGCGAAACTCCTTGTTAGCAGCTCCTGTTCGCTAAGCTCCCTGGTCACTTGTGCACAGCTTTATAAAGCCCTGGCCTGAGTGAATGCCCCGCCCACTGGTTAAGGCTCAGCCAATTACCAGAGGCTTCTAGCTTTCAAACCTTCCTTGGTAGCTCAGCCTCCAACTGCCAGCTACAGCACACGGTCCTTCAAACAAACAAACAAATAAACCACCACAACAACCAAACAGACTGACAAACACAAGCTCAGCACACAGCAAGTAACCCCCAAACACAAACACACACACTGCAGACAGTCACTTACCCCACAGATGCTGTATTTGCTCCTCCTTCACCTGGAGAAACTTCTGTTACAAGGCCTGTGTGGTCCTTAAATCAAATGACCATTTTGATGGGGCATCTAGGGCTTTGGCTACACTTGGAGGTCTGCAGCGCTGGGAGTTACAGCTGTCTTCGTACAGCTGTGTAGGGAAAGCGCTGGAGTGTGGCCACACTGACAGCTACCAGCGCTGCAGTGTGGCCACATTGCAGCATTTGCAGTGCTGTTGGGAGTGGTGCATTGTGGGCAGCTATCCCACAGCGCACTTCATCCCATTTTGGCGCCGTGGGTTGTGGAAAGGGGATGGAAGGGTGCGGATCATTCTGCTTCCTGTCTCAAAGCCCCGTGATGCATCGCTTTGCATCCCAGCAGTCCCTGTTTTTCCATCCACGTTTGGCGCAATCGTGACTCTCCCAATGGTTTCTGTGCAGTGCGATTTCTGTGGGAAATGGACTGCTGAGGACTTTGCTGACGAGTGTCATCAGCACATCACGTTTGGCAGTTATGCTATTCCTTAAGCTCCAAAGTGATGAGGAGTCCGACGACAATTGCGAGTTGCCTGATGCATACGACACGACATTGCTTGTGGCTTTCATGGAAATACTCAGCACCATGGAACGCCGCTTTTAGGCTCAGGAAACAAGCATTGAGTGGTGGGATCACATCGTCATGGAAGTCTGGGATGACGAGCAGTGACTGCAGAACTTTCGGATGAGAAAAGCCACTTTCATGGGACTGTGTGCTGAGCTTGCCCCCACCCTGTGGCGCAAGGACACGAGATTGAGAGCTGCTCTGCTGGTGGAGAAGCGGGTGGCTATTGCAGTCTGTAAGCTGGCAACTCCAGACAGCTATCGATCGGTCGGGAACCAGTTTGGAGTGGGAAAGACGACCGTTGGAGTTGTTTTGTTGCAAGTTTGCATGGCCATTAATCTCATACTGCTAAGAAGAATCGTGACTCTGGGGAACGTGCAGGACATTGTGGATGGCTTTGCACAAATGGGTTTCCCTAATCGTGGAGGGGCAATAGATGGGACGTATATTCCTATTCTGGCACCACCCCACCTTGCATCCGAGTACAGAAATCAGAAGGGGTATTTCTCTATGGTTCTCCAGGCGCTTGTGGATCACCGTGGGCATTTCATTGACATTAACACAGGCTGGCCTGGAAAGGTGCATGATGCATGCATCTTTCGGAACACTGGCCTGTTCAGGAAGCTGCAGGCAGGGACTTTTTTTCCCAGACCGTAAGATCACAGTAGGGGACATTGAAATGCCCATTGTGATCCTTGGAGACCCACCTTACCCGTTAATGCCTTGGCTCATGAAACCATATACAGGGAAGCTTTACAGGAGCAAGGACCAGTTCAACTACAGGCTGAGCCAGTGCCGAATGACTATGGAATGTGCTTTTGGCCGTTTAAAAGGGTGCTGGCGATCTCTGTATGGGAAGCTAGACATGGGGGAAAGCAGCATCCTGCGGTTAAATCCACGTGCTGTACCCTCCATAATATTTGTGAAGGGAAGGGTGAAACATTCAGTCAGGCATGGACCTCTGAGGTTCAACGCCTGGAGGCTGAATTTGCACAGCCAGAGAGCAGGGCTACTAGAGAGGCCCAGCACAGGGCTTCAAGGATCAGGGATGCCTTGAGGGACGAATTTGAGGCTGAAAACCAACAGTAATGTTTGGTGCCTTGCACGGGAGTGAAGTGCGCTGGTTACAATGTTAGTAGGAATCTGTTTTTCCTAAGCTGATTTGCAGTGCCTGTTTCTTTCCTGGGCTAAGGTATCTTTGACTTTCTGCAATAATAAAGACTGTTTTCAAAGCCAAGAATTCATTTATTGAAAAGAAAATAACTTTATTGACAGACACACAACATTTTGGGAACCTAAAAGGGCAGGGAGGTGTGGTGGAGAACTGTACAGTCACAGGTTTGAATATGTCATGTCTAGAGTGCTGTGCAATGACTGCTGCACTTCAGGATGCCTATACTGCATGGTGATGGGGGTTGAGTGCAGAGGGTAAGGGTCATAGTTCTCAGGGCTGGTTGGTGAACGTACAGGTGTTGGGGGCAGCTGGTGGTGGTAAGAACCTGGATGCTGGGGAAGGGAGTTTGGAGCTGACATTGGGGCACAAGGGAAAGAACTTTGGGAAGGGATGGGGGCAGGCGCGGTAGTGCTCTGCCTGCATGGCTACGAGTGCCTGGATAGAGTCTGCTTGGCGCGCCAGGATGCTTATCAGCTGCTTTGTGTTTTTCTTCCTGACCACTGCGTTTCTCTGGTGGATCCTGCTTTCCCTTTCCCTCCAGTCCTGCAGTTTTTTATTCTCTCTGGCAGAGTGATCCATAACTGTTTGCAGCAGGTTGTCTTTGCTTTTTTGCAGCTTCTTCCACAGGTTTTGGAGTCTTTGAGCTGCTGTTAACACGGGCAGCTGAGAACTCAAGGTTGTTTGTGGAAGGAAAAAAAGGCAACAGTTAAGAGAGGCAGCATTGTTTATATCTCAGACAGTTATTCCCACACAGTGAAGGAGTTTACAGTCTTCATTTAGCATAATTTTCCCATACCAAATAGAGTGCACATAACCCACAGGAGCCCTGAAATGGTAGGTAAGGGGGACTGATTGCTTCAGGGCTGTGCTGGGGTTTCTGTGCATTGGGGAAAGCAAACAGCTGCGGGGGGCACCTACACTGAACACTCTCCTAACATTTCCCACAGGAGTTAATCCTGGAAGATATCTCGGTGCTGCGGGTCACCTGGGAAGGAGGAATGATTGCTTCAGGGCTGTGCTGACGTTTCTGTACATTGGGGAAAGCAAACAGCTGCGGGGACACTTACACTGAACACTCTCCCAACATTTCCCACAGGAGTTAATCCTGGAAGATATCTCGCTGCTGCGGGTCACCTGGGAAGAGCGGAAGGGTCTTCTACAGCAATGCGGATTCTGCCCTGGCCCCTATGCAGCTTGCCTGTGTGCAGCAATGGTTCCCCCCACCCCTCGCGCACAGTGGCACGGACGCGTTAGCCTGACTGGGACAAGGACCACAGTGGCTCTCCCTATAAACTTGCGGAAGCGCATTGCCCACGCTCTGGCTGAAACTTTTGAAGACATTACCGAGGCCGATTACTGCGACGTGATAGACCACATCAATGGGCAATTCCACATCTAGGCATGCATGCCTGCAGCCCTAACCCTCCCTCCTGTCCCGAAACATTTCCATCCTGAAAATAAAAGCCACTTACCAGGAACCCGCTACTCTGCTTGTCCTTCACCATGTATCAGCTGCTGCGACTGGCTGCCTTCCTCCTGGCTTGAGAAGAGCTATTGGCTGCATGCCTTCAGGGACTCCGGAGTGTCTCCCCCCACCCCAGTACCCTCACTCTCGGTTTCCTCCTCCCCCCCCCTTCCTCCGCCTCCACCTCTACTCCCCCCCCCACTCTGAAGTGTCCATTGTGGTCCTCGGATTGGCGGTGGGGTCACCCCCACGTATCACGTCCAGCTCTTTGTAAAAACGGCAGGTCATGGGGGCAGCATCAGAGCGGCAGTTTCCCTCATGGGCTTTGCAATAGGCACTCCACAGCTCCTTCACTTTAATCCTGCACTGCACTGCATCCCAGTCATGGCCCCTTTCCAGCATGGCCCTTGATATCTGCCCATAGGTATCGTAATTCCTATGGCTGGAGCACAGTTGTGACTGCACAGCTTCCTCCCCCGAAACAGTGATGAGGTCAGCAACTCGTTCTTGCTCCATGCTGGGGCTCGTTTGGCGCGTGGAGGCATGGTCACCTGGAAAGATTCACTGATTGCACTCCACACCTGGCTGAGCAAACAGGAAGGGGATTTTTTAAATTCCCAGGGCATTTAAAGGGCAGGTAACCTGAGGCCAGAGCAGTAGAGTTTGAACTGATGAGCAGAGTGGCTGAGCAGGCATTCTGGGATACCTCTGAATACCTCTGGAGGCCAATAGCAGCGCTTTTAGTGGCCACACTGGCGGAGCAGCGCTGCATCAGCAGCGCTGCAGTCGTTATTCCCCAGGCAGAGGAGGAGTACAGCCAGCGCTGTATCCAGGGAGATACAGCGCTGTATGTGCCTTGCAAGTGTGGACGATGAGTAAGTTGCAACGCTGTAAAGCCACCACCAACGCTGCAACTCTCCAGTGTAGCCAAGGCCTAAAGCAAAACCGGCATTGAACACCTCAGCTTTCTTGATGTTATCAGTTATTAGCTCTCCTTCCCTTCTACGTAGAGGACCTACACTTTCCTCCGTCTTTCTCTTAATCCTTATGTATATGAAGAACCTCTTCTTATTGCCTTTTATGTGCTTGCTAGGTGTAACTCATTTTGTGCCTTATCCTGTCTGATTTTGTTCCTATATGCTTGTGCCATTCTTTTGTACTCCTCCTTAGCAATATTAGTACTGCTGTAATAATAATTTCTTACATTTGTGTGGCACTGTAATAGGGTAGCTCACCCCTGAAGAGCAGGAGCTAGCCAACCCTGATTACAAAATGAATCTCCAGAGAGAGATCAGGATGACGTCCTATGAAGAACAGGCTCCAATGTAGTGGGAAAGCTCAGAAAATTGTAGTGAGACTGCAGAGCATGTGAAAGGCTTCTGCTGGATCCTGAGACCAAGGAAGCTGAAGTGAGCAGGAGGTTCCTGCTATGGACCCTGACTGAGAGAAGGATTTGGGCCTGGAAGTCAACACCAGATGGTTGATCTTCAGCCACATAAACCTGGCAGTATCTGGCCTGGAAGCCAGAGGGCTGAAGAATGCTTAGCTCCAACTTGACAAAACCTGAGAGACTCTGAACTAGGACCTAGGTATGGTGAAAAGACGAGGGAACTCCCTACCTAAAGGAAGAGAGTGACAACTGGGGTTGGAGCCTGAAGGGCCAGAATGTAAGGCCACAATAAATGGAACCCCAGGAGAGGAATGCTATAATTACCAGTGGACTGTGAATTATTAAAGGGCCCTGAAGAGGGGATAATCTGGTAGCAGATACTGCAGAGTGAACTTTAGCCACGAGAGGGTGCCCAGGAGGTGGCCAACCCAGCTACAGACACTTTTCATTTTCTGGAGCTTTACTAGCTGGATACCTACAGGCATCACTTCACCCATCACTAAAAAGCTGCCACCTCTGAAATGAAAGTCAGTAGCTAGGAAGACAACCATTGCTCAACACTGAAGGGCAGGCCCTGGGGCAAAGCAATTTCGGGGGCCCCCTTCCATAAAAAAAAGTTGCAATATTATAGAATACTATATTTTCGTGGGGGCCTGGGGCAAATTGCCCCACTTGCCCCCCCACTCTGGGCAGCCCTGCTGAAGGGAAGGGAAATTTGTGGGCAGGACATAACAGAAAGCTCCTGGCCTTGTAAAAAGTAGTAAAGGATCTTCAATGTTCATTCACATCAGACAGACACTGCTCTTTAGACTCATCCAAAAGACACATACAGAGTAAAATCTACTTGAGAAGGATTGACCTTGCTAGGATTCTAACCTATGGTCTTAGAAATACTTGAAATCTGATACTTAGACCCCTGAGCCATCAACTTCAGTAGTTAAGTTTTGCAGTGGGAACCCTCATATAATAATGAGGGAAACAACTGGGTAAAAAGCACAGCTAGGTACTGAATCCAGATGCTGTAGAAGAGAGGAGTGTATTTCCCTAAAGGAGGAGTATAGGGGGTGAGTATATTCAGGGCAGATCTACACTTAGAGTGCTGCAGTGAGAGGGGGTAGCTGTGTCAATGGGAGAAGCCCATAGCACCAGGGGTTAAGTCAGTATAACTTCATTGTTTAAGGGTGTAGATTTTTCACACCCTGAATGACATAGTTATGCAGATGCAAGTTTGTTCAAATAAATTTGTTAGTCTCTGAAAGATGCCACAAGTACTTCTATTCTTTTCACGGATGCAGACTAATACAGCTGCTACTCTGAAACCTAAGTTTATAGTGTAGACCTGGCCACAGATGCATAAGATCCTAGCCTATATCAAATTGGAGGATCTTAAAACTCCTTCCTCTGCACTCAGGATTGGCCAGGATGCCTTGTCCATTCTTTCTCTTTTAGGCAAACTTTAAAAGTTCATAGCACTGTGGCTCCTTGTAATGCATGCTACAGCACTAACTGAAAGGGGAGTGTTGTTATTATTATAGTACTAGAATAGACCTATCGGATCCTGCACTCAAATAGTCACTGCCTACCTCGTCTATTTTGCATTGATGGAGAGAGGATCAGTTAAACTAACAAGGTTTCATTTTAACTTCGGATGATTTTTATCTTCAGTCTGACAATGGTGTTGTAGAAAATATTAGGGAAACACAAGCACCTGGCACTAGGTGGCAGTGTAGGCTCACACTGAGACATGGCTCAGAAGATAGCTGAGCCTATATTGCAGGGGTCGGCAACCTTTCAGAAGCGGTGTGCCGAGTCTTCATTTATTCACTCTAATTTAAGGTTTTGCGTGCCGGTAATACATTTTAATGTTTTTAGAAGGTCTCTTTCTATAAGTCTATATTATATAACTAAACTATTGTTGTATGTAAAGTAAACAAGGTTTTCAAAATGTTTAAAAAGCATCATTTAAAATTAAATTAAAATGCTGATCTTACACCGCTGGCTTGCTCAGCTCGCTGCCAGCCTGGGGTTCTGTTCACCTAGGCTGGCAAGGGGCTGAGCGGGGCCCGCAGCCAGGATGCCAGCTGGCAAGGGGCTGGCAGTCGGCACATCAGACCGGGGTTGGGTTCAGGGGTCAGGGCAGAAGGCTGGGTGTGTAGGGAGGTTCAGGGGTCAGAGCAGAGGGATGGGGGCTGTGGAGGTGCAGAGCAGAAGGCTGGAGGTGTGGGCGGGGTTCAGGGGCAGGGCAGAGGGATGGGGGCTATGGGCAGGGGAAGGGCAGAAGGCTAGGTGTGGGGGGGTTCAGGGGTCAGGGCAGAGGGCAGTAGGGGTGTGGGGGGTTCAGGGGTCAGGGCAGTGGGGGGTGTAGGGCAGAAGGCTGAGTGTGGGAGGGTTCAGGGGTCAGAGCAGAGGGATGGGGGCTGTGGAGGTGCAGAGCAGAAGGCTGGAGGTGTGGGCGGGGTTCAGGGATCAGGGCAGAGGTCAGTGGGGATGTGGGGGGTTCAGGGGTCAGGGCAGAGGGCAGTGGGGGGTGTAGGGCAGAAGGCTGAGTGTGGGAGGGTTCAAGGGTCAGAGCAGAGGGCAGTGGGGGTGTGGGGAAGAAGGCTGGGTGTGGGGGAGGTTCAGGGGTCAGGGCAGAGGGCAGTGGGGGTGTGGGGGGTGTAAGGCAGAAGGCTGGGTGTGGGGGGGGTTCAGGGATCAGGGCAGAGGGCTGGGGTGCTCAGCTTGTGGGGGTGCTCCCAGCCCCCTGCCCTGAGCGGCTCATGGCAGGGGGCTAGAAGGGATATGCCCTGTTCCACCCCCTTCCCCAGGGTCCCATCCCTACGTCTTCTCTGCCTCCTCTACGGAGCTGCAAGCACGCTACCACTCTTCCCCCTCCCCCATGCAAGGGCCATCAGCTGATCGGCGCAGGGAAGGAGAGGAGGAGGGGCAGGAAAGCAGCACACTGGGGGGAAGCAGGGAGGGGAGAAATTTGGCTGCCACAGGACCAAGCTTCTGCCTCCTGCCCCCGCAGGGGAGAGCGGTGGGCGGGGGGGCTGAGTGGGGCTGGGGGCTGGGACCGTGGCAAACAGCAGTGTGCCACTCAAAATCAGCTTGCGTGCCATGTTTGGCATGGGTGCTGTAGTCTGCGGATCCCTGCTATATTGTATGAATTAGGCCTCTTCTCCTAAGTTTGTTGTGATGTGTACAAAACTATTATAACATTTAGTCTAATTAGCCATCTCTACTCAAGAGACAACCAGCTGTGGAATCACAGAGGGTTGCAGTTTAGAAATAAGGTACATCAGCAGAGCCAGGACAGTCCATATAGAGTACATGGCTCTAGCATAGAGGTTTTCAAACTTTCTGTACAGAAGATCACAAGCTAAGTGAGGCTTCTTGTAAGCCCACTCCCACAATCCTTTGGGAAGAAACCATGACTCATTGTGAAAAGCAGGTCAAGTGGGAGTACTGGAAAAGGGAGGGTTTTGTTAGGTGCGGTCCATTGCTGGTTTGTTGAATCATTAGCCACATTTTTCATAAAGACAGGGTGTCAGTGAGACCTCACCCAAAATTTTTACCAAAATGGTCTTTGACTTTCATTTAAATCAAGTAATCTACCTACCTGTACTTTCCTAAAAAAACCACATTCAAATAAGTGCAAGGTTAAGTATCACATCATAGATGTTCTTAATGTGCTCTCCTTCTGTATAGATAATATAAAGCCTTTCAAGGTATCCTCCATATTATTCATAGTTCCTGGAGACAGGGTTAAAGGACAAGCCATTTCAGCCATTCAGAGACTTTCTAATTGGTTCTCTGCTTGTACCAAGCTATTCAATGAATTAGCAAACATAGACCCACCTGCAAGAGTGACAGCTCACTGTACTGGGGCATAAGTTGCTTCTATGAGAAATGTTCCTATACTAGAGATTTGTCAGGCAGTTACTTGGGGTTCATTACATATGTTTATGCAGCATTACTCAACAATGGATGTGTCAACATCTGACACTAATTTTCTTAGGCTATCCTGCAGTCACTCTTTATGTAGACTCCCAGCAATAATGTAAGTCACTACTTGTGTGAGTCACCAACAGTAGAATATTTATGGTTAAGCACTCAAGGAAGAAGAAGAAGAAGAAGAAGAAATGGCTACTTACCTTACATTGTCATTCTTCAAGATACATTGTCGACCACACCCCATTCCCTGGTACTACAGAATCTGAGAACACATAGATTCTGTATTGGCAAAAGAACTGAGGGACAGTTGGCACCCCACCCTTTTTGCCCTCAGATGGAGACATGAGGACACTCAGGGTACAGGCACAGCCCCAACGGACATGGCTGGCCAAAACAATCCAGGCTTCATTGCTCGTGCATATGCACTCAACGCACTCAGCTACATATAGCCAACACATCTCGAAGAACCACAGTTTCTACAAGATAAATAATTGTTTCTTTTTTATTTATTTGTCTGATACTTTTCTCTCAGCTGATTAAGCATTAGCGAAACTCCCAAATGCATAATTGCCTGTAAAAGGTAATAATGGCACATCTAGGATAGTGACTGGAGAGTTATGAGCTCATGCTAGAATTTATGTGATGTGGTCATAATTATGTAAGGGGAACGCCAGGTCATCACAATAAAAATGATTTCATAGCAAATAACTGTAAGATCAGAATCTCATCACAAAATGTTCCTTGACCTTCCATGTACCATTTATCAAGTCTCTGAGCATTTAAAGGGGATCCAATAGCCAGAAGAAATGTGTACGAATATATTGATTTTCTTCTTCATATCCTCTACCGTTTCATCCCAGAGGGAACAGTACACTAATGGTGGCTGATCCTTGAATATCTCTATAGCATAGTTTGTAAAATATGTAAAGCTGTATGATAGATGTTACTTACAGTTTAAGTGATATTTTCAAATGCAGAAATGGCAGTTTCCACCCTGAAAAAACCTGGCTTCACTTTTTCCCTCCTAACAGAAGAAAAATAAAATATATTGTGTTTACTGGGGCAAAAGCAATTTTCTCCTGTAGGTAGGAATTATTTTGTAGACTAGGCTCTCCATGTTGTTTTGTAGTGTTTTAATGAGCCATAGTCTGAGAGGGAAGGAGTCTCTGAATCTCCTATCAGGTTTACAAAGGCATTACAAGGTATTCATCAGATATCCAGCTTTTGCCCATTTCGATTCATGGAAAAGATAGAGAATTTAGAGCTGGTTGATAAATTTCCAATAAGGTCAAAATGAAACATTTCTATTTTTTATTTCAAAATGATTTTTCATTTATGTTTTAAAATGTGGTGTTATATACAATTTCCCCACCCATATGTGGCCCTAGGGCCAAAAAGTTTGCCCACCCCTGATATAATATGTACCATCTGGTCCAGGTGACTTATTTGTTTAAATTTAAATCTTTTTTCTATTGACACATCAGCATGGGACAGTACTTCAGATTTGTCATCCAGAAAGAACAGCTCTGATGTGGGTATCTCCCCCACATCCTCTGCAGCGAAGACCTATGCAAAAAGTTCATCTCGCTTCTCTGCAATGGCTTTGTCTTCCTAGAGTGCTCCTTTAACTTCCTTTGCCATCTAGTGGCCCCACTGCCTGTCCGGCAGGCTTCCTGCTTCTGATATATTTTAAACAAATTTCTTACTATTAGTTTTTGCGTCTTTAGCAAATTGCTTCTCAAATTCTTTCTTGGCCTGCCTTATTACACTTAACCTGGCAGAGTTTGTGCCCCTTCCTCTTATCCTCACTAGGATTTGACTTCCACATTTTAAAAGATGCCCTTTTGCCATCTGACAGCCTCCATTACTCTGCTGTTTAACCACCATGGCATTCTTTTGGTCCTCTTACCATCTTTTCTGAGTTGGTATATATATTTAATCAGAGCCTCTATTATGGTGTTTTTAATTAGTTCTCATTCCACTTGCAGGAATTTAACCCTTGCGACAGCTCTTTTTAATTTCCTTCTTACAAGCAGCCTCATTTTTGTGCAGTTCCCCTTTTTAAATTTAAGTATCACATTCATTCTCTGTCATTCCTATATATCTTGTATCCTGGTTTACCATGCCCCATCATCATCATTCCACCACATTTCTATGATACATATTATATCAGGGGTGGGCAAACTTTTTGGCCCTAGGGCCACATATGGGTGGGGAAATTGTATGCAGGGCCTTGAATGCAGGGCTGGGGGAGGGGTTGGGGTGCAGGAGGGAGTGTGGGGTGTGGAGGGGTGCAGTGTGCAGGAAGGGGCTCAGGGCAATGTGTTGGGGTGCAGGAGGGGGTGCGGAGTGCAGCAGGGGGCTCAAGACAGGGGTTTAGGGGTCTCAGGGAAGGGGGCTGGGGTGTGGGGTGCAGGAGGGGTTCGGGATGTGGGCTCCAGCCCGGCACCGCTTCCCTCGAGCGGCACCAGTGTGGCAGCGGTGCACAGCAGGGCTAAGGCAGGCTCCCTGCCTGCCCTGGCCCCGCAAAGCTCCTGGAAGTGGCCAGCATGTCCGCTGGGGATGCGGTGGGGCAAGTGACTCAGTCATGTGCTGCCCTCACCTGTGGGTACCACCCCCAAAGCTCCCCATTCCTGGCTAACGTGAGCTACGGGGGGTGGTGCCTGCAGGCAATGGCAGCACACAAAGCCCTCTGCCCCCACCCCCTCAGGGGCCCCAGGGACTTGGTGTGGGGCCAGGGCAGGCAGGGAGCCTGCCTTAGCCCCATTGTGCCATGAGACTGGCAATTCCGTGGGTCAGATTTGAAGCCCTGATGGGCTGTATCCAGGCCACGGGCCATAGTTTGCTCTCCCCTGTATTATATCAATATCCTCACTTAATATCAGCCACTCAAGTTCACCCATCTTAGTATTTAGACTTCTAGCATTTGTATACAAGTACTTTCAAAATTCATCAATATTTAATTGTCTGCCTTAAAGCCATCATGTGATGTAACTGAATGGGACTCTTTCATGTGACTTTTTCTTCAGTTCCTACTTGTACTTCGTCAATTTCTATCCCCTCCTCTTTACTAAGATATAGAGAATCCCTTTAATAAATCTCCCCTAAGGGACATGTATGTCGGAACTGTGTGCTCCTCCACATCTGTCAGCTTTCCCCCAGCCCTTAGTTTAAAAATTCCTCTATGACCTTTTTAATGTTACTTGCCAACAAGCTGGTTCCATTCTGATTTAGGTGGAACCCATCCCCCTTATAGAGGCTCCTCCTTTCCCAAAAGGTTCCCCAGATCCTAAATCCCTCCTCCAAACACCATTGTCTCATGCATACATTGAGTCCATGCAATTCTGCCTGTCTGACCCTGCATGTGGAACGAGCAGCATTTCAGAGAATGTTATCATGGAAGTCCTGGACTTTAATCTCTCACCTAGCAGCCAAAATGTGACCTCCAGGACCTCTCTCCTACCTTTCCCTTTGTCACTGGTACCTACCTGTACTATGACCACTGCCTCCTCCCCAGCACTGCCCATAGGCCTATCTAGATATCTCGAGAGATCAGCAACCTTCACACCAAGCAGGCAATTCACCATGCGGTTCTCCCAGTCATCACAAATTGAAGTATCTATATTTCTAATAATCGAATCCCCCATTACTGCTACCTGTCTCTTCCTAATAACTGAGGTCCCCTCCCCTGGAGAGGTATCTGCTGCATGAGAGGACACCATGACATCTTCTGGAAGGAGGATCCAAACTATGGGATTGTTTCCCTCCGCTCCTGCTTGATGTTCTTCTTCCGAGACTTTTATACTCCTCAGGAGCACAGAGGCTCCTGTCAGACAGGGAGTGGGACCATTCTACTGTGTTCCAGAAAGTCTCCTCCATGTACCTCTCTGTGTCCTTCAGCTCCTCCAGTTCCGTAGGCGCCGGCTTCCTGTGGGCCCAGGGGGTGCTCAACTCCCAGCCCTGGAGCACCCACAGAGTCAGCGCCTATGTCCAATTCAGCCACTCTGACCTCACGAGCCTGTACTCAAGTCTGAGGGCTGTGAGTGGCTTGCACCAAAGGCACACATACGCCGCCTGCCTACAGGACAGGTAATCGTACATGCTGCATTCAGTGCAATGAGCTGTTTAGCCCCCACTCTGCTGCTGAACTTCTGTCTGCATTGTTCAGGGGGGGGGTTGGGTTTTGGGGAGGTTTTATTAGCCTACGTCTAAAGTACATTTATTAGGCAGATTTGGCTCCCCTGCTCCCCTGCAAAGCACTCGTTTGCTGCCCCATATCTCTTAGGAACTGGATTTTAAACCCCTGTTCTCCCCCAGTTAGCCCTGCCCCCTTGTCAAAGGATCCTAAGAGGATTGGGATCAAAGGCTAGCAGGCTAGAGCCTGGCCTAGCCTAGCAGGCCACTTGGCTTAGCACACAGCCCCAAAGCAGAGCACTCTGTAAACTTCACTCAAGCAGGCACATGGCAGGGAAGCAAGCCCACACCAACCAAACAACCGACCAACTCATTCACCCTCAAGGGTGTCTCAATCGTTCCTCCTCCACCTGCAGAACTCCACTGAAAAACTCCCTTCTTTGCTGTGTTGTGATGTCATTCTGGGTGAAACAGGGCATGAGAGCAGGCAAAGCTCAGGGAACTGTATCAACACGCTGGAAGAGAAGCCAGCACACTTTTGTTCACCCCACTTGGAAAGGGGCTCTTGACTGAGCTCCTGCAAACATCCTGTTTGCTTTTGATGCAGCCACTACCTGTCAAGGGAAGTTCAGACTGACTGAGAGAGCGATCAGTAAATTCTTGGGAAAAGCTTCCTCAGAGTTAATGTGTTTGCACACAGGAGGGCAGTGTTGTACCCCAAATAAAACAAGGTGGCCTTGAGGTGGTGTGAGGCCACCAGGCTCAGCTCTCTAAGGGGATGCTTGCAGGGGGCAGAGGTTGGGGGTAGGGGAGAAAAGAGGGGTGACGGTGAAAGCTTTCTTCCTCTTCCTTCCTGGAAATATTATGGGCTAAATCCTGGTCCATTCCATTGACTTCAAAGGGTTGCTAGGATTTAATCCAATGTGGGCACAGGTCCAATTCATCAGTGTCTGTCTGTACGACTTGTTACGCTGCTAATGCGTAAAATCTGAGCAAGGAGTCCTGTAATATAAACACAGTGACATAAACAAATACTGTGGTTTATTTAGCCAGGTAGCCGCTCCACCTTTGTTTTCTGTGTATTGCGCCTTTAACGCTAAGTAGTGTGCAGTCTGCAGAGACCAGCAGCCAACTTGTTGTTGAGTTCAGTGCAGAGGGCGAGATCTTTCATGAGGACTTGCCTTTGCTCATTTCTGGTGGTGCTGTTCTCCTTTTAAAATAAAAGTCTTTATGTCTGTTTGCTCTTCTGGATGCAGAAGATTGTCTTCTTGCTCCTGGGTTTGGTTAAAGTCCACTAAGCGTAAGTTAAAAAACCTTGCAAGCCTCCTATTCCCACTCTAGCAAATACTCTCTAGTCAAAACAAGGGTGTTAGAAATGTCCCCCAATGTGAGGTGCCTGAATAGATTTAATGCCCTATGATCTCTTGATACAGTATTGACATGTGTTCTGTCACCCTATCCTATTATTACAAGTAAAGAAAAACGTTCCCAACCTCTGTGCTTTTAGCATAACCAGCAAACATGTGCATCCCTCTTGCTGCTCATGGACATCCAGGGCCAAATTCACCTCTGGAGTAGGCAGGTACAACTCTGCTGAAGTCAATACAATCACACCTGCTTCCACCCATTAATTCTTGTAGTTGCAGAATTGCCAGCCCCAACTGCTCAAAAATAATGTCAGGCCCCAAAATATCATGAGATTATTTGTAAGCCAATGAGATTTTCTAAGACACAATACACTGGGGAAAGGGGGCTGTCTGCTTTCTGGTTCTGCACCTTTAGCACCAGAGTCATGTTTTCCAACTTCTCAGCAATTGTGAGGACTAGAAACATTTTTTTTTTAAAAATGAAAGATTAGCGGGTCATGTCACATGACTCCAGGAGCAGGGAGTCTAAGGCAAAAATAAAAAATTGCAATGCTTGTTATTGAAATAATGAGAGTTGCCAACACTGTGTTGTGCTTGACATTACAACTTCCAATCGTGGCTAAGGAAATCTTGTTTAAAGTGGCTTGCATTCCAGTGGGTTCAGCCAACATGGCAGAAAAAATGAGGAGCGAATGAAAGAAAGGAAAAACTCAGAGGAGGGCTCCCTTTATTCACCCAAGTAGTCCGCTGCCCTCCATAGAAATGCTTGATAAGTGAGCAGGATTTGGTAAGAGGAGTGAAAGAGGTAAGAAGACACATAAAAAGAAAACAACTGAGTTTCATTCCATCCTTTTGCTATCTAGGGTTTTATTGGGGCTATTAACTATATACCAGTAGCTAGACTATCCCCCAGTGATTTGAGGGAGAGGCATTATTAAGCACCTCTGGATCGCTGTAAAATGCATCTCATCTTAAGGAATCAGGCACTTGCTGTTTAGCAGAAACACTCCAACATAGTTGAAAACAATGATAAAAACGTGCTGGCGGATGAAATCCGTATGGAAACAAAATGTACTAGAGCAGGATTATGCCTGAATCAGCACAATTTGCCAGTGGTGAGACTTTTCACTCTGTGCTAGATCTTCTTATGAATCAAAGCCATATTGAAATGCTGTACAGTGCAGTGCTACAGTAGGGTGTGACTACACATTGAGAAACTTAAGGGAAAGGGATAAGAAGGAATTCCATTAAAGCATAGCATTTTCATGGCAATACTGATGTCTGAATATACAACTGCACTTCTCCGGTCATGAGGCAGCCAACGAGCACACCGGGGCTGCAGCCAAGCCACCTGACTGACTAAGGCCATCAGGTGGCTTGCTCTTAAGCCCAGCAGCTGCAGAGGCTCAGTGGCTGTTCCACGCAGGTGCCTGTGGATTCTCTGCCTACCTGTGCTTGTCTCATTGCAAACCCTGCTCCCCGTCTAGACCCTGCTGTCACTGTGCCTTTGGGGGTCACAACTGAGAATACCAAATTCAGGACAAACTGCTGAGAAATAGGGCAGACACGCCCAGGGCCGGTGCAAGGAAGTTTCGTGCCCTAGGTGAAACTTCCACCTTGCACCCCCCACGGCAGCTAACTCAGCCCCCCACCCAGGCAGCCACCCCCGCAGCAGCTACCCCCCCACCACGACAGCTAACCCCTCTCCCCCCATCCCCCCACAGCAACTAACCCCGCCCGGGGAGACTTCCCCCATCCCCCCACGGCAGCTAACCCCGCCCGGGGAGACTTCTCCCCCACCCCCCGCCACGGCACTAACCCCGCCTGAGGAGACTTCCCCTCCCCCCCCGTCCCCGCCACCATGGCAGCTAACCCTGCCTGAGGAGACTTCCCCTCTACCCCCCTTGCCCCCGCCAAGGCAGCTAACCCTGCCTGGGGAGATTTTCCCCATCTTCCCCCCACCACCACGGCAGCTAACCCTGCCTGGGTAGCCCGCTCCAGTTCACCTCGGCTCCGCGTCCTCCACTGAGCACGCCGGCGCTGCTCTAATTCTCCTCCCCGACCAGGCTTGCAGCTCTGATTGGAGGAGACTTAGAGCTGGGCTGTGTGCTCAGCGGAGGAGGCAGAGTGGAGGTAAGCTGGGGTGGGGAGCTGTTCCCCTGTGCCCCCCCCGTTACTGCGGGCAGCCCTCCCCAAGCACCCCACCACCCAGCTCACCTCCACTCCACCTCCTCACCTGAGGGGACTATTAGGCGCCCCCACCACTAGGCGCCACCTAGTTTGCCTATATGGTTCACCGGCCCTGGATATGCCCCCACTAGTGGTTATTCTCCCATAAGATATCCAAACCAGCTACAAAAGTAAACTTCTGTTTCACCACATTGACTACAAGAAGTTAGAGCAGCAGTTTCCGTAGGCATTCCAGTCCTTGTATCACCACCAAAACACTAGACTGAACACCTGAGATGAGTGGTTCTTTAAAAACCAATTTCATCAATAAAAGGTTCTTCTGATCCCAAAGGACCATACCATACACCCAGGTCAATATACAACTCAGAATCTCACCCAAAAATCATGCTGTTGCCAATCCTTAGTATCTAAAATCAAAAGGTTTATTTATAGAAAGAAAGAAGAAAGAAAGAAAGAAGAAAGAAAAGAGAAGAAAGAAGAAAGAAGAAAGGGCGTTTAATTGGTTTAAAGGAATCAAATACATACAATAATTGCCAAGGTCTTGGTTCAGGCTTGTAGCAGTGATGGAATAAACTGCTGGCTTAAGTCAAGTCTCTGGTTGCTTCCAAGTCATTGGAAGGTCCTCAGGTCCTTGGTTAGAATGCTCCCAATAGTATAAGTCCCTAGTCGAGAGGCTTGAGCAGGAAAGGTGCAAAATTGAGGTGTTTCTGGGGTCTTTATAGCTTCTCCCCATGTGGAGGGAAACCAATTCTTCTCACTGTAGAAAACTACAGTAACGAGATGGTGGTTTGGAGTCACATGGGCAAATCACTTGTCCACACATGATTTCGCCTAGTCATAGAAGAAACTATTACCTATACCCCAGACAGAACGTTCACCGGACAGTCCCATCCAATGTAGATGGGCGTCTTCCATTGTGAGTTAAAAAATTCCTTTGATGAGCCACTTAACTTGAAAAGTCCCTTCAAGACGTGGAGGCTTAACCAGAGGTGGGCAAACTTTTTGGGTTGAGGGCCACATCTGGGTGTGGAAATTGTATGCAGGGCAGGGGGTTGGAGTGTGGGAGGGAATGTGCAGTGTGGGAAGGGGTGTGTGTGCAGGAAGGAGCTCAGGGGCAAGGGATTTGGGCAGAGGAGGGGTGCGGGGTGTATGAGAGGGCTCAGGGAAGGGGGTTGAGATGCAGGAGGAGGCTCAGGGCAGGGGTGCAGGAGAGATGTGGACTGCAGGAGGGGGGCTCAGGGCAGGGGGTTGGGGTGCAGCACGGATGCAGGGTGCGGCAGGGGCTCAGGGCAGGGGGTTGGGGTGTAGGGTGTATGAGGGGGCTCAGGGCAGGGAGTTGGGGTGAAGGAGGGGTGAGAGATGCAGGCAGGGGGCTTAGGGAAAGGAGTTGGGGGGTAGGGCGCAGGAGGGGTTCGGCCTCTGGCCTGGCGCTGCTTACCTAAAGTGGCTCTGGGGTGGCAGCAGCACGCACTGGGGCCAGGACAGGCTCCCTGCATGCCTGCCCTGTCCCCAGCCCCACACCACTCCAGGAAGCACTGCAGCCCCTGTGAAGGGGGACAAGGGCTCCGTGTGCTGCTTGCTGCGCCTTCAGGTACCTCCCCTGAAGCTCCTATTGCCCACAGTTCCCCGTTCCTGGCCAATGGGAGCTGCAGGGGGCAATGCCTGGAGGCAAGGGTAATGCACAGAGCCCTCTGCTCCCCTGCCCAGAAGCTACAGGGAAGTGGTGCCGGCCGCTTCTGAGAGCGGCACAGGGCTCATGGTGCCACATGGGGCAATCCTACGGGCTGGATCCAGAGCCCTGAGGGGTCAGATTCGGCCCACAGCCCGTAGTTTGCCCACCCCTGAGCTTAAACACACAAGCCTTTACTGCATGAGCTAAAAGACACGTCTCTTAGACCAGTGGTTCTCAACAGGGGGATCCATGACTCCCGGGGGGTCCACAAGCCCTTTCGGAGGGGTCCATGGAGCCCCACAGCTGAAGGTGCCCTGAGCCCCAGTGCTAAAGCTGGGAGCAGCATGGGGCTGAAGGTGGCACCCTCCCACCCTGACCTGTCTCCACCCCCTAGGCAAGAGTGGTGCAGGGCTGAAGGTGGTGCCGCCCATACCCCCAAGCTGAGAGCGGTGCAGGGCTGAGGCTGGCAAACCTCCCCCACCCCAAGCCAGGAACAGCAGGGGGTGGAAGCTGGGAGCCCCACTCCCACACCTACACAGGCCCTAGCTACCCATTGCCTGCACCCTGAGCTAGCCCCCTGCCTGCACACAGCCCCTGGCTACCACCTCCCTGCACCCTGAACTACTCCCCTGACCCCAGACAGCCCCTAGCTACCACCTCCCTGCACCCTGAGCTAGCCCCCTGACCCCACACAGCCCCTGGCTACAACCTCCCTGCTCCCTGAGCTACTCCTCTGCCTGCACACAGCCCCTGGCTACCACCTCCCTGCACCCTGAGCTACTCCTCTGCCTGCATCCAGCTCCTAGCTACCCCCTGCATACACCCTGAGCCACCGTCTCTCTGCACCCAGACCCTAGCTACCCCCCAAGCCACCCCTTGCCCACAAACAGCCCCTAGCTACCCGATCTGCACCCTGAGCTACCCCCTCCCTGCACCCTGAGCAGGTTTCAAGCTTTTTGAACTGAGTCCCGCCTTTGAGTTATATTTTTTGGTTGCATCCCCCCACAAGACAGGCTGGGTGGCCTCCTGAGTGAGTCAGGGGGTGGAGATGGGACTCCCTTTCTGGATCCTGCTCTGTGGAGCTGGCTTGAGCCCCACCAGCCCTTGCCCCCCCAAAATAGAAGTAAAACTGCGCCTGTGCCCAAGGGTCTCCCCCACCCACCAGCCCTGAGTTCCCCCCGCCCCGCTTCCTTTGGGCCCTGGGGTTTGCATAGCGTGTTGAGTGGGACCTCAGCAAGAAAAAGGTTGAGAACCCCTGTCTTAGCCAAAGCTGGAGCTGGCTCATCAATCTCTATCTGGACTAAGTGCCACTAGAGGGGGACAGAGCCACGCCAGACATGCATGGGTTACATGTACCCCCTTAGGGTGCAAACTGGGACAGCGAAAAGACAGAGCTATGGTCCCACCCCACACTGCACTGGGCTACACAGCTGCTTTCCAAAGAATTTTTTAATATTTTTGAGAGTCACCTGATGGGGTTCCCTCCCTGAACTCCCTCTGGGGAGGTGGCACTTGGCATAGCCTCTTGTGCAGGGCTATGCCTACATGGCACAAGTTAGCCTTAATTAGCGAAATAAATGTGTTAGTGCAGATTGATTTAATGTTGATTGATATGCATCGTAGCAATAGATTTCATTTCCATCAGAGAGTTGAAAGATACACAAATCATTAAGCCTATAAACAGTTTCTAGCTGTAAGATTACAATAATCCATCATTAAACTATACCTCTAACCCGCTGGGGAAACAGGTAATCTGGCACAGCTTTCCATTACAATACACCATCTGGAAAACTATACTGTAATTAAAAACCAATGTGCTGCTGCTGCAGAGTTGATCACATTCATTAGGTTTTCTGTCCAGCAAGGATATAGTACTTTGTTATCTTGAGGGCAGGGTGGTGGGGGAGGCCCACCTTGAGCAAACCTAGGGGGCTCTATATTCTGGGTCAGTAGAGTTCAGGCCCATTAAGGCAGGAAGTGCAGAGGGGAGGGAATGGCTGTGCAGGGAGGTGCAAGGCTGGGATGGGTGATGGGAAGGACACTGTGCCATTATGGAAGTGGTCAGATGGTGCCAAAGCCCAAGTAGGATGCAGCTTCCTGAATGCTTGCTTGCCTCCTCAGGGGGCTGAATTCTGACATATGTGAGCATTTAGTAATGTGCCAGGGATGCATTTCTAATAATAACAAAGAAAAGCGTGCCAGTAATACATAGGCACCAGAAATAGCAAGGGCAGGGGCTCAGAGACTGATGGACAGCTGGAGAGAATGGTGCCGGCTGGTTCTCATCAGTCACACACTGATGGAGACAAACTTTGTCAGCTGAGCCCCTGAGTGCTAGGAGGGGCTGATGGTCTGTGATGTGCAGGGAGTCAGACTGGAGGATCTGGTGAACCGTTCTGGCCTTGAACTCTGATTCTACAGCAAAAGAACCAACTAAAACTGACTGATGAGGGGCCCAACCAGGCAGCTGAAGATTCTCTCAGGTGTGGTGAAATCCTCAGCTGGTGAAGAGCTGACATGGTGACCTCCATGCACTCCCTTCCCAAGGGTAGGGGAAATGTTATATTGGGACATGTCAGGGACTTCTTGAGGAGAGAGAGGGAAATAGCTAGAGTTGCCCTAGGCTCTAGTGATCTCTCGCTGGTTTATATTGCCCCCTAGGGTCATTACAAATCAGCAACATTTAGAACAGAGGGAGATGTGCAGAATTTAGAGAACATCTGGATGTGAAAAATTAACAGATAATCTGGAGAACCTAGAGAACTGGGGCTGACAGAAAAGATTCTTAGGTTGGCTTGAATTCCAGACTGATGCACTTAGAACAGGTAGCTCTCGCAGGGTTTAGTTGGAAGGTCTAAACAGTGCACTCATGGTGAAAGGAGTATTTTAAATCCTTGTCATCCAGACATACGGTTTGGAGACATGGAAAAGTGCAGAATAATTTATAACCACAGATCCCATAAATTCTCATTCAGGAAGCCAGAAATAACTTTGTTAAGCTTGAGAGAGCCAATCAAATTTTGGTTCCCAACTCAACTGATGGAAATCCTTCCAGTCTTCTTATCATTAGATCCCACAATTAAGTAAGTAAAGCCCCAGTCCTGGTGGTTTACTGGGCTGCTCAATGCTTTATTCTACTCTGAAAGAAAAGAGCCTGGTACATTAATTTCTCAGTAAATTGAATGCTGGTCAGACTTTAATCCACCTTGCTAAAAGCTGATCATCCTTGGTGTAACTAGATAGTGCTTTACCCTGCTTTTCTTTTCTGAATGTCCTAGAGTCTGTGAAACCTTGCGGGAATCAGAGGCAGAACTGCAGACAATTGCTAATAAAAGACAGTTAAAGGATTAAAAGGTGGTTGCCCTTGCAAAAGTACTGACTGTTCATCCAGCCACATCATCTGTTTTATTTCATTGTACACTATAGCTTCGTCACTGAGGACTGACTGAGAATGATAGGCTTATTGAGCTACCTGTGAAGCAGGAATACACAGACACACCTGGTACAAGAATTCACGAGTGTTTGTTACCATTCCATGCTGTGAACCTTGATTTTTTCCCCCTACTGTATAATCTCTTTACCGATAACCGTTAGCCTATTAACTATTGACTACTATGTAACAATTAACCCAGGTAGACTTTAAAGCAGGGGTCAGCAACCTTTCAGAAGTGGTGTGCCGAGTCTTCATTTATTCACTCTAAGTTAAGGTTTTGCGTGCTGGAAATACATTTTAAGTCTATATTATATAACTAAACTATTGTTGTATGTAAAGTAAACAAGGTTTTCAAAATGTTTAAGAAGCATCATTTAAAATTAAATTAAAATGCTGATCTTACACCGCCGGCCTGCTCAGCTCGCTGCCAGCCTAGGGTTCTGTTCACCTAGGCCAGCAGCAGGCTTAGCAGGGCTTGCGGCCGGGACCTCAGACCTTGGGGGGGGGTGTTCAGGATCAGGGCAGAGGGCTGGGCTGGGCTGGGCTGTGTGGGGGGTGTAGGGCAGAAGGCTTGGGCTGTGGGGGGGGTCAAGGGGGGTTCAAGGGTCAGGGCAGAGCGTTGGGTGTGGGGGGGGTGCAGGGCAGAAGGCTGGGGGTGTGGGGGGTTCAAGGGTCAGGGCAGAGGGATGGGGCTGTGGGGGGTGCAGGGCAGAAAGCTAGGGGTGGGGGGTTCAAGGGTCAGGGCAGAAGGTTGAGTGTGGGGGGGTGCAGGGCAGAAGGCTAAGTGTGTGTGGGGGGCAGGCTAGAGGGTTGGGTGGTGGGGTTCAGGGCAGAGGGATGGGGCTGTGGGGATGCATGGCAGAAGGCTGGGTGTGTGTTGGGGTGGAGGGGGGTTCAGGGCAGAGGGATGGGGCTGTGGGGATGCATGGCAGAAGGCTGGGTGTGTTTGGGGAGTCAGGGCAGAGGGCTGGGGTGCTCCCTGCCCTGAGCTGCTCCACCAAGGCCCCGTCCCTACCTCTTTCAGTCTCCTCTAGGGAGCTGTGTACACGCCGCCACTCTCCCCCCTCCCCCTCGCAAGGGCCATCAGCTGATCGGCACAGGGACGGGGAGGGGGCGGGGCAGGAAAGCACCAGAGAACCAAGCTTCTGCCTCCTACCCCCACAGGGGAGAGTGGTGGGAGAGGGGGCTGAGGGCCGTGTTTGGACGGGTGCCCTAGGTTGCCAACCCCTGCTATAAAGTTTTAACTAAGATCATTGCCCTACATTCAGAACATTTCCATTAGGATGGTGTTTTCAGCCACAACAGAGGAGTCAACTGCACCGATTACTTTGAAATTCAAAGATCTTACTAAATTGCAGAAATCTTGTAAAACTCTAGCACTAGATGGCTTCAGTGTGAAGTGCTGTGAAGAATTTTGTGACACTCTACTGAAGCCTCTATCTAAGCAGTAGCAGGTGGCTTTCAAGGCAAAAACACTTCCTGATCCCTTTAATAGAGCCTGTATTCTGTGAAACTTAAAAGCAGTAATGATGCAGGATGCAAATTAATTTTGCTCATTAATACAGGCTTTAAAGTTTCAGCTAAATCACAGAAATGTAAACTAGATTTAGAACATTTCCTCTATAATCTTATCCAAAAATCTCAGAAAGGGTTTGTCAAGACTGAATCCTCAAGCCCTTTCACCCCCACCCCACTCCGGGAAGAGCTGAGAAAGGAAACAAAGGAAATTAGCTGTGGCTACCAGCTAAGCAAACAACATGCACAAACTCTTAGGACACCAAAAGTCCAATCCTGTTCTTAAAAAAGGTAAATTTTATTAAAAACAAAAAGCAAGAAAATACACCTGGAATTTAAGCTTTTGCTAGATTTTAAAAGAGCAATTCCAAAAATCAAGCACCCAACATAGCTTTCTTGGGGGTTCAGCTTAAAGGTTACAAGCAAACAAAAGCAGCCGCTGTTAGCACAGAGATCCACAAGCCAAAATAAAGAAAATAAACGTGTTCATGTCTAGCTAAACATCCCTAATTTACTTACATATTTGGGGGGTTCCAAATAAGTAATTCTAGGTATGATCTGATGAATTTTCATACCTGGTTCAAACCTTACACAGCATTCTTGATTATAGCATTGCTGCTCCGTGTCCCTCCAGACAACAGATAAAGGGAAAATTTCTTTGCCAATTTTAAAAAGTTTTACCTTCCCATTGGCTCTTTTGGTCAGGTGCCCACTTTTTTTCTTTACCTGGGGGACTTTTTAAACCTTTACAGGTAGAGCAAGTAAAGAACAGCTATCCCGAGGTATTTTACAGCTAACTGGCTGGCTGTCCATCAAAGGTAGCTATTCGCCCTCCCCTTTATTTATCACAGGGTTCATTAGATGGGAATGTTTGGTGTAGAACAGAGGGTCTCAAACTTTTTTTCCCATAGACTACTAGAAAATTGATGAGGGTCTCGGCGGACAACTTAATGATCTTTCCAAATGTTGTTTGTACTGTTAGCTAACTATTGTACAGCGCTTTGGATAAAAGTGCTATATAAAAACCAAACTTAATAATAATAAATTGTTTGTTCTACAAATAAAAGCACACAACTCATATTTTAATATCAGTAGTCTTACCTTTCTAATGCAATGGATGTGCCCTCTCTCCCCCCTCTCTCCCAGTGCCAACTCAAGGGCTGCCACAGCAGAGGTCTCTCCCTCTCTCCCCCTCGCAGCAGCCCCTGAGCTGGGGCTGGAAAGGAAGGGGCTCTCTCCCCCCACCACAGCAGCCACAGAGCTGAGACTGGGAAGGAGAGCCGTCTCTCCCCAGCAGGCGCAGCCCTGGAGCTTCAGAAAGTCACCTCTTTCTCTGGTCACCACAGCCCTGCACATCTCAAATTCCCACACCCTCTCTTCTCACCCCACTGCCCCCTCCCATCTACCCCCTCTCCCCCTCTCCAGGGCCGGCTTTAGGAAGTGCGGGGCCCAATTCAAACACTTTCGGCGGGGCCCTGGCAGGGATGACTTAAAAAGAAAAAAAGTGTAAAAAAAAGCCTTCTATTTCTTCCATTTATTATTTACTTTCCATAACTATATAAATAATAAAATTGTATATTATGTACTTTGCATCATATATGCTGTTGATTGGTTATTAATGACTGCCGTTTCACATGTGTGGGTCCCCGCCACTCCCTGGGGGTGTGCACATGTTTGGGTTCCCGCTGCTTCCTGCCCCCCTCATTGAAGCAGGTGTGCAGGTTACTGGCCTGGGAACTGCAGGGCAGCAGTGAACATGGGGCTGGTTCGAGGCAGGGCTGGAGCTGACTGGAGATAGGGTCTGTCTGCAGGCAGGGCAAGGGGTGCGGGGCTGGCTGGAGACAGGGGAGTGTGGGGCGGGCTGGCTTCAGGCAGGGTCACAGCGGGATGCAGCAGGGGTTGGCTGGAGACAGGGCAGGGCAGGCAGTGCAGTGCGGGTGCGGGCAGGGGTGTGTGGCAGGAGTTGGCTGGAGACAAGGCGGGGGGTTTGGTAGGGGCTGGCTGTGGGCAGGGGGTGCAGAGCTGGCTGCAGGCAGCGGGAGGCGGGGCTGGTGCAGGCAGGGCAGGGGGTGCAGCAGAGGCAGCTGGAGCCCCGGCCCTTTAAATAGCCCCCAAGCCCCCCACTATCCCAGGGCTCTGGGGGCTATTTAAAGGGCCCGGGGCTCCCCTGCTTCTACCCCGCTCCAGACCTTTTAAATAGCCACGGGAGCCCTGGGGAATGTATGGGGGCGGCGGGGCTCCGGCGGCTATTTAAAGGACCGGGGTGGCAGAGGCAGCTGGAGCCCTAGCTCTTTAAATAGCCCCCAGAGCCCCCCACTACCCCAGGACTCTGGGGGCTATTTAAAGGGCCCGGAGCTCCCGCCGGGGCCGCGGGGCTTGTCGCGCTCCGGCCAGAGCTCCCGCCGGGGCCGCGGGGCTTGCAGCACTCCGGCCAGAGCTCCAGCCAGAAGAGCGGGGCTGTGGGGCAGCCGCGCTCCCGCCGGCGCTTTGGTCAGGGGAGCGGGGCCATGGAAGACCCCGGAGCAGACCGCAGCCGGGGTAAGTAAAAAAAATTTAAATGGCGCCTGAAGCACGGGGCCCTTTTAGGCACAGGCCCGATTCCCAGGAATCGGGCGAATCGGCCTAAAGCCGGCCCTGCCACTCTCCCCCCAAAGGTCACTACCTCACCTTACATATGCATCTTCTCCAGGGTCCAGGAACTTAATTAGTGGATGGCCCTTCATTCTCTCGTGTGCAGCCACGCAGGTGCACACCTTAGAGGGAACTATCCACAGACCACCTGACTGGAACTCAGAGCCACAGTTTGAGAACCTCTAGTGTAGAATATACACAGAGCATTAGTGTCCTGAAGACAACTGAACTCTCAAAACAAGAAATCATGGTTTTTTAGAAGCCTAATAGGCAGATCATAGAATCATAGGACTGGAAGGGACCTCGAGAGATCTAGTCCAGTCCCCTGCACTGAGACAGGGCTAAGTATTATCTAGACCAGCCCTGACAGGTGTTTGTCTAACCTGCTCTTAAAAATCTCCAATGACTGATATTCCACTCTCCCCAGGAAATTTATTTCAGTGCTTAACCACCCTGACATTTAGGAAGTTTTTCCTAATGTCCAACCTAAACCGCCCTTGGCATTCTGAAGTCCTTTCTTCTATGCCTTCCAGAGGTTTAAATTACAGACAAAATTTACACCACACATACAAAATTGAATTGGTTGAATTCAACGCACAGGAATGCTGCAGTGATGTGCACTTTGATACCCAGGTGACAGGCACCTTGTCCATTTCCTAGAGAGGAACCAAGCAGAGTTGTCCTCTTTCCCTTCTTTTGTTTGGCATCTCAACTGAGTCCATGCTAACATACCTGTTTTTCACCCACCCTGCAAAGAGCTTAACTAGGACTCCAGTCTGAAAACTGTCAGATGTGCAGACATCATCATCTTTACTACAAACCTCAGCCCTTCAGGCCTTGCAGTCAGCGAAGCTCCTAGCCACCTGATGGAACTGTCACTTCCACTCATCAGTTACAGCAAAGTAGAGGCTTACGGTTCCCAATGCATGAGGGACCTGGACTGAATGAAGGAGAAGGAACATGTGGCTGAAGGGGGAAGAGAGAATGAAGAAAGGGAATGAGAGGGGAGGAGAGGCTGTGCTCGGCGCAATAGGAAAGCAGTGCTGAGCCACAATGTTTCAGCCATATGTCAAACCTCATTTGCTTCAGAACTTCTCATTTCAATTGGCAAAGAATCAGGAACATATTCAGGCTTTCAAATTCTGTCCAGCATCCATCATATTTATGATGTAAACATGCAACCACCAATGGAAAAATTATATTGGAGCACACTCTAAATAAATGGAGCATTCTTCTGGGACCATGCTCAACTCAAAAAAACCCCAGCATATTCCCCATGCTTTACATTCATTGCTAATGCTTCCAGCTGTGTTATAAAAGAGACACTAAAAAGATTAATTAAACCCTTGCAAAATATAGAGACTGATGGGGTGCGGGCAGGAATGGAATCTCAGAAAGACCTCAAAGGATTGAAACTTCTTTTTAATATTGAAGAGTCTGATCTCCCAATGCTGGGCTATATATGTGATGCTAAATCCACCATTTTAACAAAGTTGCACTGGATACTGGCAGAGGAATTAGAAACCTTATTCCCCTGCCCAATAAAAGCCCTTCCTCCTCTGTATATTGCATTCCAAGAAAGTAGACCGTGATAAAATGAACATGCCTGTGTCACCCTCCCTTATGCCGCAAAACCAGAAAAAAATCCAGTTTTATTCCAGGCATCACTGGGATTAATTTTGTAGTCTGGGGGAAGCATGAACTACATGAAAGGATTTGTGGGAGATACACAAGGGCCTTATCCAAGGTCCACTGAAACAATGGAAAGACTCCTATTGTCTTCAGTGAGCATTGGAACAAGCCCTTATTCAGCAGCAATTGGCTAACAAGTCTAGCATTCTCTGGCCTTCCTAATTCACGCATCCAGTATTAACATTATGCTCAGGAATACATTAAAGAAGACATAGAAAACTCAAGCAATGCAGCTTATCCCAGGTTCTGAGATGTATTCCTTGCTTTGAGAATCTGAGTTTGGCACCCACCACAGAATGGGAGAAGCTCACACTGCAGTCTTCTCTGAAAAATGAATCTGTAAGTCTGGCCTGACAGCACTCCATGTTTATTGCTCCTCGATGATTTCTGTATCAAAGTGACTCAGTTTACATGTAAAAAGAGGGAGTTCTAACCTCCAGCACTGCAAAATCACCATGGACTCCGAGGCTAGGTCTGCACTAGACAACTGAACTGTTCAGGCTAAACAGTTGGATATAAACAGTTAAATGCACCAACCTGGCCAGGCTGGCTCAGTTTAAGAAGCTTCGCATTTCCATTCTATGTCCACACGTGGGCTGATCTAAACCAGTTCAGTCGTACAACCCTGTGGATATGTATCCCAGAGTCTCCAGTACAACTCCCAACAGAAGTACCTTGTGAGTGATTTCAAAACGTCTGACTGTTGCTCAGGGGAACTGTGGGAAGAAAGATCAAATACCCCTAAGCACCTGGGAAACTCCTATCAGTCCACTGGAGCTCTGCTTACACAACATGAAGGTCAGGCAGAGCAGTCAGAAGGTTTATGCTGTAGCATTTGAGAAACCACCATGACGGATCTGAGGTGGTTGTGAGGAGAAAGCAGAGGATGTCCCAGCAGTGCCTGAATAGAATCAGACACTGATTCCAGCACTTCAAAGAGCTTGCAGACCAAGTAACGGGGTACCACCACTAGCTGAGCCGATGGCTCTGTGCTTTACTCCTGAATGAATTACAGAGGGCAAATCACTGCTTTTGGGTCTTCTCCAAACCCACAGACTGGTGGAACTCAATTGTTCTTCAGACTGGCAGTAGCAGCTGAACTTCAGAATGAGGAAGGAGACTTTCCTGCAACTCTGTGCAGTGCTTATACCAACCCTGCAGTTGTCAGACTACCAGAAAGAGAGCCCTTTTATCATGGAAAAGTGAGTGACAGTTGCCCTGCAGAAGCTGGATACCATGAACTGCTACAGGGTCAATATGTCCACAGTGAGTGATGCTATGGGTAGAGATTTGCAGGGCTGTGCAAGACTGTTGCAGGGCTCTGTGATGAGAGTAGCCAAATATTCTAGAGCGTGTCAATGTATATAAACATTCTGGTTTCCCAAACTGTGCCAGAGCCATTCAGGAAGCCTATCCTTGTACCCACCAGTCATGACAGTACATCAGCAGGAAGGTACTACTGCATGGTGGTACAGGAATCAATGGATCGTTGTGGGAGACTCATAGACTATATCAGGTGGCATCGAAGGATGTAGGATACAAGAATTTTTAAAACTCCAGAGGAAACAAAGTGGAGCTCTGCCCCACCAAATGATATTGACATTAATGATGTGTCTGTTCTCAGTGGGATCGTAGGAGAACCTGCCTATGTACTATTTACCCTGGCTCATGAAGCCATTCCTGCACCGTGCAAAGAAAGATGATTTAACTACATCCTAACAAGCTGACAAAAGCAAGCTAGTGTACATTGGAAGGAATAATGTGAACTACTCCTACATCTTACAGAATTCTAACTAAGGAAACAACTGATAAAGCAGACGCTTATCATTGCTAACAGGACAATGGAGGCCTGTTCTCTCTGTAATGTCAGTCAAAGCAGCAAACAAGAATTAGGATGCATCTGAACAGCCTGTGCTCACTGTGGGCCCATTTAAATTCAGTTCAACCCTAGGATTAACCACGACCAGCAAATAACAGCTTTAAACATGATTGTTCTTGTACACACTAAGGGCAAAACTGTGTTTCTCATCATGTTAATTAACATGTTTTCCAACAAGATGCATTTTCTAAAGCTAAGTGAGAACCAGGTTTTCCATTTTGAAGGAAATGTCACAATTTTGAGAGGTTTGACCATCCCAAAACAGAGCAAACACAAAATAATTCAAAATTTCCTGTGAAACAAGAGTCCTAAATATATTAATTGCAGGTGGCTCTAAATGTTTTGTTTTAATTAAAATCAAAATGTTTCATTCAGATTTCAATTTTTTGAAATATTTTAATTTAAAAACTGAAAGCAAAAGTCATTTTAAAACAGAAAATCAAAAGATTCCATCCTGCACAGTTCTAAATGGAATGTTTCTACCTTATTGGAACATCTGTTCTTTTTTCTTCAAGAAATTGTTGAAATCAACACATTTCCACACAGCATTTTGCTTTTGAAAAATCAGCATTTTCCAACCAAAAAACATCCCACCGGAAAATTTCCAACCAGCTCTCACCTTTTCTCAGTGTAGATATGACTGGTACAAGCAGCTAAGCTTGTAATGGCAAAGCTACAGCAAAGTATTATAGAAGCCATTTCCCTCCTAAAATCAAATCAAGCTGTTTTGCAGGACCAGTTAATGAAACTGTGGGTTATTTTGCTATGAACCCTATTTTGGAAAATTAATCATTTGCCTTTGTGGCAGAAATAACTGCCCTTTAATTAACTTGAAGCATCCTATGGCAGGCAAGCCTTAACTTCCCTCTTAAAGTCAAAAAAATGTCTTGCAGCAGCTGCAATGAATTTGCAAGACTAAAAATTGCTAGGCAGCCTATTGAGCTTTGACTGAAAAGCTGAACTGTTGCTGATGTTTTGGCAAAAAACAACTTTCTGTGAATTGCCTGTAGCGGAAAAGCTCACTCTTTTCCAACTCTTACTGTCACTACTGACCTGAGCTGAACATTAATGGAAGCTAAGACTCAATAATGCACTTCTCCCTGGCTCATCACCTTTCCCAAACCATTTCTTGTCCAACTGACTTCAAGTCATATCCCCTCTGACAGCTCAACACTATGACCCTGGTCAGCCCTGTCTCGTCCTTCTCACACCTTGAACAGTTCAATTCTCTTTGCTCCACTCCCACTTGGCCCCTCTGGGCATCCTTCCCTCCCACTGGCAGCTTTGTGCCACTGTGCCTCATATCACTCAGCCTGTGCCTAGTCTCCCCTGTTGTCCTTGTCTGACAGGAAAGGAACCTGATACTTTTGCTTATTCAGATAGCACTTCAGCTTTCCCTAGGCTTCTGGTCTATAGGATTTGTTCCTACTTGTTCCCAAAAATTCAGTGGGCCTTGAGAGGAGACTGCCAGTCTAACCTCTCTGTGCAGGTCCTGGATGACTACCAGTGCTCATGAGCTACTTGTTTCAGGGACAAACACTGTGCTTCCATCTCCAGGGCTATCTACCTGATAATTTCCTAAAATCAAAAGTTACCTGAGTTTATTCTAAAGGTAGAAATTATGCCAGGTTCCATATGAATTGTACATGAAGGGCTGTTAGGTCAGTTTATTTGCCCATCCCTAAGAAATACTAAACCACAAGGGACGAAAGAGGCACGTCGGGACAGACCACTGCAGCAGCTAACAAACTTGAACAATAATGAAGGAGTGGAAGTGGAAATGAAGGGAAGAAAACCAAAACATGCTTGATTGTGGCTCTGTTCTTTCAATCAATAAGACACTGACTCCTTCACAAAAAGGAAAACCAGGAAAACAAAGAGCATTTCTTAACCTAACAACTCCTTCTCCAAGCATAAGCCAGGCAAGAGCCATTAACACCTCACCTTATGCTCACCATGAGTGTATCATTACAAAATAACATAAAAAGCCAAGGTGGAAATAGACTCCATCTCCCCCCTAGGCAGAAGTGAGGAGCTTGATGCAACAAAGGTCCCATTTGCCTTTCTTTAACCATAGCAGATATCTACCCCGTATTAGGGCACAACTAACAGATGTCTTCCCTGATGCTTGGAGAGACACAGAAAATGTAGTTATCCTAAAAACCTGTGAGGACTCCTTCCACTAAGCCTCTTACAGGTCCATCTTCTTATTAAATCAAACTGCAAACATTTATGCTGCAGTCCTTGCAAACAGACTGAAAAAATTACCTACATGTATTAACAGAGGCCAGACAGGGTTTGTATAAAACAGGCAGCTAATGGACAACATTCACAGACTCCTAGAGCTGCTCTTATTTGCGGACTCTATCAATGAAACCAATCTATTTTTTTCACTAGATGCAGAAAGAACTGTTCACAAACTAAAGTAGCCATTCTTAAAAGATAGTATAGATACACTAGGTTTTGGTCCTAACTTTCAAAATTGGATTTCCATCTTGTATTGCTATCTACATTCTATTATAAGAGTAAATTGTTATCTATCAGAAAATTCCCCCTTTTATAGACAAGGATGCCCCTTAACATCCCTTCTTTTGGCTGTGGCAATGGAGTCATTCACCCAATCGATCAGAAATAATCCTAATATAAATGAATTACAATAGAGAACAGGAAACATAAATGAGCCTGCTATCCAGACAATGTCATGGCATTTGTTATGAATCCAGCTCAGCCCCCACCAGAATTTCAAGAGAAAAATCTTAAAATGTGGCAAAATGTCAAGATTTAAAATAAACTAGGACAAGTCAGAACTCCTGGGTATCTATGTGGGCTCTGTTCTGTAGAAAAGTATAAGAGAATTATAAATAAGTAACTACTTCAATAAGACATCTGGGAATACACATTTCTAGAAGATGGCAAGACTTATATAATATTAATTATACTCCTTTGAGTAAGAAAATCAAAACAGACCTGGAAAATTGGTCAAGATATGAAAGTTCATGGTTAGGGAAAATTGCTACAGTTAAAATGAATCTTAACCTGAATTAATTTCCTTTTCCAAACACTCTCACTTTTAGCCCCAGGAAGTCTCTTAGGTCAGTGGCAATCCGTGATAAACAAATTCATTTGGGGAAATCAGAAACCCAGGGTTAAGAAATCTACTTTACAAAGACTATGGCAAAAGGGGAATTGGCTTTACCAAACATTAAGAACTATTACCAAGCTAGTCATATTACAAATCTGATGTACTGGATATCACCAACCCCCCAATAAGCATTGAGTAGAGATAGAACAAAGCTACTAGTTTGCAACCAAACTCCACATGATCCCCTGAATAAAGCCAACCCATAGGCCAAAATCAATATAGAAACACCCTTTTTTTAAAGAAACAATAGAAACTTGGGATATTGTATTTAGAAAGTTATTCCCATGTACATCACCTCTAACGCCCACAGTAGATAATATAGAATTAAAACCATTTAAAAGCCTGGGAAGTTTTGACATTCGGGAACTTATAGGTATATCAAAATTTGGCCAATTGCTTAGAGACAATACATGTAGATCACTTGATTAAATACAACTTTCAAAAGACACTAGAATTCCAGTATATCGATACAAGCAATTAAGACATTTTTTCAATCCACCCTCACAAAAAGGCAAATCTAAGCAGCAAATGGACAGAATTTGAAAAACTGTATACTATATCCATAAAACATAAAGGTTTACTTTCTACTATATACAAAGTAATTTCTAACTATTACTTAGATGAAATAACCACATTCATGAAAAGATGGAAAGTTGATGTAGGTATTGTGACAAAGCTCTGTCCTTGTCTCCGTGGGTTCTGCATTTCCTGGTGGATTTCGCTAGCCTCAGAGGTTCACTGTGACCCTCCACATAGTCCTTCTCTCTCTAGAGACAAGAGTCACAGTCTACTGAGCCATTTTCATCATAAGCCAGGGAGGGAGGTAAGGAGAAGGCATCCTCCTTTGCACAGTCTCTGTTGTCTCCCAGTCTCAGTGATTAATCAGGGGGCAAAGGGGGGAGCCCGGACCCACTCTCTACTCTGGACTCCAGCCCAGGGCTCGGATGGGGGGGGCCACAAGGTGGAAGTTTTGCCTAGGGCATGAAACATCCTTGCACCCACCCTGGCTTCAGGTGTTCCAATCAACATAGCTGTCTCCACCACTTTCTGGAAGGATCTTAATTGGCCCCAGGTGTCTTGATTAACCTGGAGCAACTGCCATTTGGTTACCATGGTAACACGGATTTGTTTAGCCTGGGTCTAACATACCTGTTTCTCACTACTTTCCTATAGCCATCTGGCCTTGCCCCATCACAGTATAGACTCCAAAACTGAGGAATGGAAGAACACAACAGGCAACGGTCTCTACACTTGAATAAGCACATTAACTAAGGTTTTCAGAGGGGTAGCTGTGGGGGGGGGGGGGATTGAATTGGCTTTGTTAGCACTGACCCCCCTACTTGGTAAGGCAACTCCCATCTTTTCATGTGCTGTATACCTGCCTACTTTTGTTCACTCCATGCATCTGATGAAGTGGGTGATAGCTCATGAAAGCTTATGCCCAAATAAATATGTTAGTCTCTAAGGTGCCACAAGGACTCCTCATTGTTTTCACACTAATTAAAAAATTCCATTAAAATTCTTTATCACTGGTACCTAACGCCGCTTAAAATTAAATGGATTTATGGAACAGAGACTGGGAAATGCTAGAGAGAATGTAATGAAATGGTAGGATTTCTCTATGTTTGTTGGGAGAAGTCAAAAAATTAAGCCATTTTGGAAAGCTGATGGAGACTCCGTAAGTGTCAGTTGTCAGAGAACCTGTTGGTATTTTTATTAAATTGTCCAGAAAATTGTCTTATAAAAGCCATAAAGAACTGATCATTCACCTACTTGTTGCTTCAAGAATTACCAGAATTATCTTTCCAGACAGGTTAGCCAACAGGCACATTCCTGGAGAGATTAAAGCAAAAACGAACAGTGAACAGTACACAGCAAAAATGATTGTTTAGGGTTTACCACTGCGTTTCTGTGAACTAGGATTGGCATCTGTGAGGGAGGATGCATCTGTGAAAGGGAGGATGCTATAACTCATGCTGTCATGTTAGGCCTCTCCCTGAACTCTGGTTGGCATTTGGGGAGTATGTACCATTATCTTCTTCCTGAATCAGGGAGCAGACTTTAAGGCCCCTGTCAGTAAGTTGTGTGCTTGTAAGTACGAATAAACCTCTCAATCACTGCTCTACACCTAGAGTTATGCTGTCGCAGCTTATTTTATGTATAGTTGAAACAAACAAGGTCATCTCCTGCTTATCACACCTTTCTTTAGTCATGTATTGTCCATTGTTATGTAGGCCTCATGCCTCAGACCGAGCCGTAGAGTTTGGGCCTGTGTGAAAGGTTCTTAACAGAGACTGTGGTCAAGATCTTACATACATATTATTGGGATTTTGGCCCTTCAAAAACAGTAGTCCAAATTCAACTCAAACTTCAGCTATTAAAATAAGGAAAACAAACAGTAGGAAAAAGGACATAAACTTAATGTCACACAGAATTTTGACAGGACAATTAATAAACAGGCTACACATCTAACGGTAAGAAAAACAGAAGTTTGAACCTAAATATGAGATAATGAAAGACTAACCAGTGCTACCAACTGACAAGTTAGAAGAGAAACAAGAAGAGTAGAAAAACATCAGTCACAATATGTCATCAACACCACAAAGTTGAAGAAAGTGACTGGTAGCATGTCTCATCAATACAGCTTGAGGGACTTCCATAGGCCAATTTATAATTGTATATTTGTGTATAATACTAAGTTTACCTATATTTAAGTTGTAAAACAAGTTCTGTAAGATTTCTGTTACCAAATAATGGTTCTGTTAATAAAATAATAAATCAACAAAGAACACAGAGGAACTAGTATTCTGCATTATGACCCTAGGACATGCAAGTAAATGATCGCTATGCACTGTATAGAACTTCCATGTCATTTTTGTTCTTCCTGTAGATTCTGAGCAGTCAGGAATGTTAGATCTCCAGCAATAGGCTATTTCCTTGTTTGAAGAGATGTATCCATGCAGGAACTTTTATCTCATCTATTATGTCAGAATAGGTGAAACTCCCAGAGTGCATAGTGCCAGCCTAACATGAGGTCTATGCACCAATTATTTGCCATTTATGCATCAATTTGAGGGCTTAAGTGGGACGTACACCTTGTGCTAACAGGGATGAATTTTAATCTAAAAGAAACCTCAAATGGCAAGGAAGCAAGGGTTATAAAACCAACAACAATGAAAGACCTGCAATAAAAGGCAATTCAGAACAAATTTTAAAGTATCTTGTGTTCCACCCATCCCTCCCCAACATCTTTATATACTGTTGATTTGAAATACAGGCAGTACACGGCAGGGATCTGTCTTCTTGCTTGTCTGGATGTAAAGCACCATCCAGACCTATGATGTTGTGTACATGCTTTGCTGAGTAGGATTTTGAACAGTGATATTAGCAGGGGTGAAAGAAACTTATAGGACTTATCGGTACTGCCGGAGTCCTGAGGGGGGCATAGCCTCATCCAGAAAAGGCATGGCCTCAACCGGAAGAGGCGGGGCCTCTCAAGATTTAAAGATCCTGGAGCACCGGTTGTGGCAGGGAGCCCCAAAGCTTTTAAATCAACCCAAGGCTTCCAGCTGCAGAGGTGGCTGGGAGACCCCGGGGCTCACGGGCAAATTAAAGGGCCCAGGTCTCCAGCCGCTGTGGAGCTCCGGGCCCTTTAAATCCCCACCGCAGCTCCAGCTGGGATTTAAAGAGCTCGGGGCTCCCGCGGCTGCAGAGAGCTCTGAGCCCTTTAAATCCCAGCCCCAGCCCCAGCCTGGCCGCCGAAGCTTTCTAAAGGGCTCTGTACCAGATAGTACCAGCTTACTTTCACCTCTGGATATTAGGTAACAAACACAGAAAGCTGAAGTCTCCTAAGCATCTGCCTGTGGTATCCAGACTTTTATCCACTGGACACTGAAAATCAGCAGATCCTCTGTTCCCAAAGAAGCAGAACACAGCTCTGCTTAACACATAACATTTAGTGTTGTTTATAGATAAAGCAAGGATAAGTTTATTTAACAAAGAACAAAAAGAGTCAAATGATAGCAAACAGAAATATTGGAAACCAAGGGTTATATATAAAATAAAATCATAACATGCATTCTTGAGCCTAATCCCAGCAAACAAGATGCCCTCTTGTCTAATAAAGTACTGCTCACCCCAAAGTCCTTCTCACAGTATTTTTCAACCAGGATGGAGTTCACGGAGCAATGCAGACAATGGATGGCTGCTTCCAGGCCCAAGAAATGAGCACTGACTGGAGGGATCACATTGTAATGGAGGTTTGGGACGAAAAGGAGTGGCTGTTGATTCCTGGATCTGCATGCCGTGCTTGTCCCAGCCCTTCAAGTACAGGAACACCAGACTGAGAGCTACATCAACAGTTGAGAAGCGAGTGGCAATCACACTCTGGAAGTTTGCAATACTAGATCGCTACCAGTCAGTGGAAATCACTTTGGATTTGGAAAACCCAAAGTAGGAGCCAACGTCACGCAAGTGTGTAGGGCCATTAATCATATCCTGCTACACTGGACTGTGACTCTAAGCAATGTGCAAGACATCATGGGTGGATTGGCAGCTATGGGGATCCTGAACTGCTAGGGGACAACAGATGACAAGCACATTCCTATTTTGGCCCCAGCCTGCCTTGCCACAGAGTACAGCAACTGAAAGGGCGACTTTTCTATGGCTATGCAAGTGTTGGTGGATCACTGGAGATGCTTCACTGATATGAGTGTGGACTGGTTAGAGAAGGTGCATAATACTTGCATCTTAAGAAACAGGACTGCTCAAGAAGCTGCAGGCAAGGACATTCTTTCCTAACCAGTGAATTACCATTGGTGATGCTGAAATGCCAATAGTGAACCTGGGGGACCCAGCCTACCTCTTGCTCACCCGGCTTATGAAGCTGTACACTGGCAATCTTGACAGCTCCAAGGAAAGCTTCAACTACTGGCTCAGCAGATGCAGAAAGACTGTTGAATGGGCTTTGAGTAGATTGAAGGGACACTGGCAGTGTTTACTCACTTAATTAGTTTTTAAGGAGAAAAATATCCCAGTGGTTATAGCTGCCTGTTGTGTCCTGCATAACATCTGCAAGGCAAAGTTGCCACCAGGATGGAGAGTTGCCACCAAGATGGAGATGGAATAGCTGTCTGCTGACTTTGAACAGCCAAACACAAGAGCCATTAGACGAGCTCAATGCAAAACTGTGCTGCTGAGGCAGGAGGTGAAAGAGCACTTTAACAGTCAGCCACAGTAATGTGCTGTGCTGGACAGTGCGGTACCTGGCCCCAAAGTTTTGGGGGTCATTAGGAATTGTGTAGTACTTGGTGTATGTTTATGAATATCACACCATCTTTTAATGAACCTCTAAATCATGCAGTGTTTACTGTCCATTTATCCATATGACACTGTGGTTTAGGTCCTGTTCTATTACAAGTAAGGCATGCTGTGAGTGGCACTAGGCATTCCATGGGATATGTTAGGAAGTAATCAAATAACATATAAAAATGTATTGTGTACCAAAAACAGTGCACAAAATAATGTGCAATTAAAAACAATATCGTGCAAACTCACCAGATAAATTTACAAAATGGAACTTTAAAATTAGAACGGTAGAAAACATTTGTGTTAATTTCACCCAAACATACACCAAACGTAGCTAACATGAAGCTTGCGTGCACTAGCATGGCCAATGCCTTGAACCAGACTGCCAATCTCTTTTCTCCTGCTTTCTGACCAGCCACACTCCCTTTCTAATCTCCCTTTATGGTAAACCTGAGGTCATCAGTCCTTGGTAATGAGGCTCAGCAGCTTTTTGTCAGCTCTGGACACACTAGAGATCCATAAAATCTGGTCAGGAATAAGAGAATTGCTCTTTCCAATTCTCTGGTTCCAGGCACTGGCTTCTTGTGCCACCTCTTGTAGTCCACTTAGAATGGGAGATGGTTCCCTCAGAGGTAGGCTGTTTGTAAGTGCCCAAGTATGTTCACTTTCATGGCACTCTGCAATCCCCAGCGATGTTTCTGGGCTCATAGGGAGATGGGTGATCACTGAAACTGGGTAGCAGCAGAAGCAGGGATTCTGATGGTGTCAAGGCTGGATCCCCACTGTAGCACTTGAAACAGGGCCAGCTCCAGGCACCAGCGAAGGAAGCAGGTGCCTGGGGCGGCCAATAGAAAGGGGCGGGCACTCCATCCATGATTGGGGCGGCACGTCCGGGTCTTCGGTGGCGGGTCCTTCACTCTCTTTCTTCTTCTTTGGCGGCACTTTGGCAGCAGGTCAATCAGGTTTTCTTTTTTCCTTTTTTTTCTTTGCTGCTTGGAGCAGCAAAAAAGCTGGAGCCTGCCCTGACTTTGAGTACAGAAGGTGGGGGCCAGCAAGGATTTTAAAAATTAATACTTGCTACTCCAGGCTTGTACTAAACTCCCAAGATTACAGCTTTTCTCTGACCTTGGCTTGGTAAACGCTGCCACTCCTCAAATGCAAAAAAACTCTTGTGGGGTACCCTCAAGCCCTTTCTCCCCCCTCCGGGGAAGCGCTGAGAAAGAAAACAAAGGAAATTAGCTGTTGCCACCAGCTAATTAAACAACATATACACAAACCTCTTAGGACACCAAAAATCCAATTCTGGTCTTAAAAAAGGTAAATTTTATTAAACACAAAAAGGAAGAAAATATATCTGGAATTTAGGCTTTTGCTAGTTTTTAAAAGGGCAATTCCAAAAATTAAGCACCCAAAATAGCTTTCTTGGGGGTTCAGCTTAAAGGTTACAAGCAAACAAAAGCATCTAGGGTTAGCATAGAGGAGATCCACAAGCCAAAACAAGGAAATAAACCTGATCGCATCTATTTAAAGATTTACTCACCAATGATTTATTCTAGGTATTGAAGATGAATGTTCATACCTAGTTCAAGCCTTACACAGCATTGCTGCTCCTGTCTCCTTCTCTGGAGAACAACAGACAAAAAGGAAGGTTTTTTTTCCCCCATTTTACAAAATTCAAGCCTCTCATTGACTCTTTTGGTCAAGTGCCCACACCTTTTCCTTTACCTGGGAAACGTTGTTAACCCTTTACAAGTAAAGCAACCAGAGAACAGCCACCAAAGGGGACTTTACAGTTAACTGGCTGGCTGGGTGTTCATAAAAAGGAGCCCGCCCCACCCCTTTCATTTATTACAGAGGGAAATTCTGTTTGAAAAGGGTTATTCATTTTTTGTTATATTTATATTGTTGCCAGGATATGAGAGGAGAGGGATGGCTCAGTGGTTTGAGCATTGACCTGCTAAACCCAAGGTTGTGGGTTCAATCCTTGAGGGAGCCACTTAAGTATCTGGGGCAGAATCAGTACTTGGTCCTGCTAGTGAAGGCAGGAGGGCTTGACTCAAGGTCCCTTCCAGTTCCGTGAGATAGGTATATCTCCATATATTAAAAATTAATGTTAAAGGAGTCTGTTTCTGAAGTGTGCTTTTAAGAAAAAATTGTCAAGGATGCCCAGAATCTTGGATGGATGGTCTCTTGATGTAGAGTAGTAGAAACTGAAATAAACAAATATATATCTACAGCATCTGTGTACATACATTATCTAGCTACTGTATTAAGGCACAGCCACTACTTATCTAGCTCCATGAGAGGTTCTTGCTCTTTCTCAGACCACATCTTAATAATAACAGAGAGACTGGTGTCATGGACATCTCTCCTCTGGTTCACTACCCTATCCCATCCTTGTGGCAACTACTGCAATTGTTTACATTTCTTGGAAGAGTAGTATTGGGAACATGCTTTATGTACTTTTAGCCAAAATTTTAATGCATAGTAACTGCCGGAAACAAGTAGAGAGTCAGCTCCAGGTCACCAGACAATTTGCCAAGGACCACCAGTGGGCAACGGACCACCGTCTGAAAATCACATCAATAGTATTTGTCTATGGCACATAGACATAGTATCTAGCTAGCCAGCTAGCTCCCTGTCTCATGTACTGTGTATCTACTGTATCTAATCTAGCTAACCAAGCATTTACCATTCTTCACTGTGGTACCTGAGGCAGGTGTCTATCCCCCTCCCTACCAGGGACAGTGTGCCTCTCCCTGAGCTGCCAGCAGACAGAGCCCCAGGAATCTAGGTTATCTCCTTGGGGATTACATAGGGAAGGATACGGAGGTAGAATCTGAAGCTTATCGGGAGGATGATGGGGGGAGATGGAGTTGTCTTATTCTGTCAATCTTTAAAAGTTTTAGAGCAAATGGAGGTTTTGCTCTTAGTGACCCAATTGATCAAAATCACACATTTGTCCTCCTTGGGTTAATTTCCATTTTCTTGTAAATATCGAAACTCTGCATGGTAAGGAGCTACTTGGTAAATATATGATTTAATTCCCTAAGGGAAATTCCAAGCATAAATCACTGTTTAGGCCATCAGAGGTCTCTGGTAATTATGAGAAGCCACCAGCTGGTTTTGGCAGGGTAATGTGCTGGCCATATGCTGATTTGATTCAAATCAGAAAAGTCAAGCCAAGGGGCAAAAAAGAAAAAAAAAAAAAGGGAAATAGAAAAGGACATATGATGTGGTTCCTCTTTAAAAATATAATGTAAATGTTTTACCTGGGTATGTTTCCAAACTGAAACTCAGTTGTAGTGAATCATAAACTTAGTGGTGCCTCTTCTTATTTATTTATATTCCTCCTGGGCTCTCTGTTTTGGCAGCTTACTGCAGAAGGAAGAGGTGGTTTGTTGCAAAACCCTTCCATAACCTACTTGTATGGTTCTTGGGAGGCTACGGGCCTACCCAGGGTGCTCTGCAAGAACGAGGCCCACACACACTGTGAGTTATTGGCTTTAATGAAGGTAAAGTGACACACCCGCAACGGGGACTCCTGGCGTTGCTGTCACGGAGGCGGGGAACCCAGCGCACAGAAGCTCGGCCTGGTATGGAGTCCAAAGGCAGGACCAGACTCATGCAGCTATATATGCAAGACACAAACACAGCTCATACATAAGCAAATAGGGGCTTTCCACAGGCCGTGTCCGCCCTTTGGCCAAAGGCCAGGGACTTTCCACAGGCCGTGTCCGCCCTTTGGCTAAAGGCCATACAAACTGGTTCTAACTGACCCTGCCAGCAGGTAGGGGATCTTGGGGGACAACTACTGCACCGGTGGGCTGCAAAATAAACTTTATTAAGAAAATGCAAAAACAGGGAAAATTCAATAGTGAGGGGTATGGGGTTTGTTAAGGTAGACAATTGGGGAGGGGTTTCTTTTAGTAAATAGTATAGGGGGGTTAATAGTGGGGTACAATACAGTGGGGTACAATACAGTTGGTAAACAATTAACACTGAAGTATAAATGTAACAGGTAGCTAACAATATCTGTGTAAAGGATATGTCACAGCAGCGTATAATCAACTAATAGTTATGGGTAAAATGTGTTAAATAATCAACAAATCTAGGTAAAAATGTGTCACAATGGTGTAAATGTAAAATGTGAGATGTGTCAGAGAAAAAGGGTAACCAATGGGGTTTTATGCTAGACTTCAGTAATACAACTGAGGTTTGGCAGCAGTAGGAGCGGGGTGAACATGTGGGGGAAGGGATTAAAAGAGAGAGAGAGAGAGAGAGAGAGAAAGGCAGTGGTAGAGGAATGAGGTTGGGGGATGGGGGAAGAGGAGCACGTGGTGGAGCAGAGACCAAAGGCAGAGGCACTGCAGAGGGAGATTTAAACTCAAGGAGACACAGAGAGCAGACAGGCTGCAAGTTAAAACAGCAGAGAGACTGCAACGAGTGACTGGGGAGCTCGGGGGGAGACACGGGCAAGCTTGGGGGAGGGGGGTTAGGGCAGCGGGAAGACAAACAACCACAATTATACAGAACACAGCAAAATCTTATTTATGATCTAACTTAACCAAGACTACACAAATTAGCAAGTAACAGAACACAATACAACAATTCTTTTTAAAACCTAACTTACAGAGCACAATACAAACAATTCTTTAAAACTAACTTAACCACAGCTATGCAAAATGAAATTACAACTTATCTAGACTCAGAACCTGATTCTAATAGGTGCAACTTACACTATGCCAATTCTTTGATCGGGAGGGGGAGCAGTTCCAGAGGGCAGAGTGGTGTGTGCCCAGGGTACAGCCCCCGGGGGGAGGGGAGTAGTGGCTGCAGCAGTGGGGCAGCTGCAAGCTGGCGGCCCAGGATACAGTCCAGGAAGGCACAGCTTAGCAGCGGCACAGGCTTATTTTTAGCAGCAAAGGCGCTGCGGAGCAAGAAACAGATTACAGATACAGACCAAGGAGTTAGCTTGGGTCTGTCTGCTGGGGAAACAAGGCCAGCAGCTAGGACAGCGGGAGTCTGCAAGAGGGAGTTCTTACCAATCCCCAGGACAGCAGCAAGCAAAGAGACAGGAACGGCAGTAGCATCGGAGGATGGAGAGAGGACTCGATTCACTTACAATAATCAGGAGATCTCCAGGCACAAATTCGTTGTTCGTGGGAGGGGAGTTTAAAAACGAGGGTACGCTCAAAAACAAATGAGAGCGGGGAGAGGGCCCCCCAAAGACCCCTAGCTGATCAGACCAGGTGGTAAAGCAAGGACCTTCTCCGAGGTCTGATCAGAAAAAGTCCGGCTTTAAAGGCAAACTCAGGTAGATTCCCACCAGTACTTTTGATTGGCTCCTCTTGATACAGGGGAGGAGAGAAGGCAGGGAAAGGCTGCAGGTAAGCATAGGCATGCCTGGGCATGTTCTGAGCCACAGGTATGACTCATATGCTTAATTAGTTGGCCACTTCAGGTCTTGCATTTCTGGGCAGCGCCCCTATCATAGTATAATTCCCAATTCTGGACCTTAGCGTCCAAAAATATGGATACTAGCATGAATTCCCCTCAGCTTAATTACCAGCTTAGATCTGATAGGCTGCCACCAATCAGGACGTAGAGTAGAGCACCTGATAGACTCTGGTCTCCCCCAAAAATCTTCCCTGGGGGTCCCAAGACTCAAATTCCTTGAGTCTCACAACAAAGGGAAATAAACCATTCCCTTTCCCCCTCCCTTCTTCCTCCCAGCTCCTTCCCGCCCTGGGAACACTAGGAGACCGCCTGATTCCACTTCTTGAATCACCACACCGAGAGGAGTGTTACCTTCCCCCTCCCTTCTACCCTCTCACCCAGAGACCATACAGATTCAAGCTGCGTGAATCTAACACAAAGAGAAAAGTTATCCTTCCCTTCTCCCCATCAATTTCCTGGTGAATACAGACACAATTCCCTTGAACCTTAACTAGGAGAAAAAAATCAAACAGGTCTTAAAAAGCAAAACTTGTAATAAAAAAAGAAAGAAAAAGTAAAAGGTTTATCTCTGCACTTTAGATGGTAAAAAGTTACAGGGTCTTTCAACTTATAAACAATAGAAAGAAACTTTCTCCAGCAGAAACACAATTTAAGCTACTTCCAGCAAGTACACATACGTAAATGAAAAAAAAAAAACAAATTAAAAGACTATGACCGCCTTTTCTTACTTACAATTCTGAATAGATAAGAGACTGTAGCATGGAGATTGGCAGAAACCTGATTACACCTCTAGTCCCATCCAGGACCCAGAGAGAATAAAGCCAAACCCCAAACCCACAAACAAAGGCTTCCCTCCATGAGATTTGAAAGTATCTTGTTTCCTGATTGGTCCTCTGGTCAGGTGTTACAGATCACTGTTTGTTAACCCTTTACAGGTGAAAGAGACATTAACCCTTAGCTATCTGTTTATGACAGCCCCCCACACTGAGCCCGGGTCTGAACAAAGGAGCCAAACAAAGAAGCAAGAAGCCCCCTCCCTAGGCCGAGCAATGGCTTCAGTTAGTCTGTACAAGCCATTCCTATGAATAGGGCTGTGACTTTAGTTAGCACAATGGCTGGGAGGGGCGGCCACACAGGACAAACAGAAAGGAGAGGGGAAAAAGGAATGCAGCAGGGGGACAGCTGTAACAGACACTAACCAGTTAGAAGTGGGTTATAACTGGCGTGCCGTGTTCTACAGTGACCGGCCACCGAGAAAGCGGAAATACCCTAGCTAAGGCATGACACAATCTTCCGCGGTTCCCTACACTACTGGAATCTATAAAAGCCTTATTTCAAGTTATTGAGCAATATGCTGACAAGAGACAGATTTCATCTCACCACAGCCAGAGACCTTAGAGGATACCATATATCTCTCTCTCCAAAAGCACTGAAATCCTTTCTACACTATGTTTGCTGAGTCACGACACTCCTCCCATGCCACTCTTGAACACTTATTCACTAGTTCTTTTTAGCATGTTTGAAGGTCTATCTGGTTCGGTAGCTAACATTGCTCTGCTTCCTTGTTTCCTGCTCTGGGAGACGTGGAGTACTTTGATTTTGTACATGTGTAGTTGCAGTCATTGGGTTTAGTGACAAATTACACACTCTTGCAATGTGTGCGCTGCTGAATGTGACTGATTTACCTTTTTGAGGGGTGAAAAAACAGAGCAGTGTGCATGCAGGAAACTAGGTAAGATGTTGGTAATTTTTTGGGCTCTCCTGCTATCATGACAGACACAGACCGCACAATTAAGTCAATAGAACAAAATACTGAAGACAGGGTTCATTAAGGGCTAGAGATAGTGCAACCCTTACTCATGCTGCGTATATTTACTTATACAAGTATCCCTCTCATTTAAGTATCTACTACAAGCATTAATATGGATTACACAATATGGATTACATGCTCTAAACAAAACAAGACACAGCTACTCTGCAGGATTCTGGAGGATCTGGTAAGCAACTCACATGCATCTGAAGAAGTGGGTATTCACCCACAAAAGCTTATGCTCCAATACTTCTGTTAATCTATAAGGTGCCACAGGACTCTGTCTCTTTCTACAGGGGCTGCCCCGCATTATGGAACAGTGTATGCACAATCACACACACATGCTACTGCTTTGCAGTTCTTTGCACTTACATTGTGCCTTCGACCCAAGGACTAGAGCAGGGGTGGGCAACCTATGGCACGCATGCCAAAGGCGGCACGCGAGCTGATTTTCAGTGGCACTCACACTGCCCGGGTCCTGGCTACTGTTCCAGGGGGCTCTGCATTTTAATTTAATTGTAAATGAAGCTTCGTAAACATTTAAAGACCTTATTTACTTTACATACAAGAATAGTTTAGTTATATATTATAGACTTATAGAAAGAGACCTTCTAAAAACATTAAAATGTATGACTGGCACGCGAAACCTTAAATTAGAGTGAATAAATGAAGACTCGGCACACTGTTTCTGAAAGGCTGCCAACCCCTGGATGAGAGCATTACCTTTATATTCTTAACACAAACAATTAAGAATTATTACCCTATTAAGAAGAAGGGGGGAAGCAGTTCAGTGTTTGTTACCACCAGGATGTGGCATGAGTCAGGCAGATGAGAGTTGCCGGAATGGGTTCCATCACTTGGAAGGAAGAATGAGAACTCAAGAGTGGAAGGAAAGCAAGAGTCTGTCTGTGGAAACTGTGAGGAGAGTTCATCACACAAGCAGCAAGGAAAGTCTGCCCAGAGGAGCCCCAAAGTTTTTGAAGAACCAGAAATTAAGATGCATTCAGGACTCCTGTTGCCTCAGCCCTGTTGGATTTAATGTACAATAAGATAGAGGGCTGTCAACAGGCTAGAACAAAGGATTGGGCATCATATGCCTGGGTTCCGTTCACAACGGTTCCCCACACACAGTGTGACCTGGGACAAGTCACATCACCGCTTTGTGCCTCAGTTTCCCCTGCTGTAAAAGGGAGATTATGATACTGACCTGCCTCACAGGGATGATGTAAACTTTAATTCATTAATTACTCGGTAACGCTACTTGAGAGCTCTGTGAAAATGATTCTTTTCAAGTGGATTATTAATAACCCAGAGGACAGAAGTCCTCTTATTCCTTTCCTTTCAGCTGTTATCAGCTGCCAACGGTAAAGGAAAAACATCTTCTAAATAGAAGAAGCCATCAAGACCACTGTTGTTTTTCTTTCTGAAATGCAGCTGACCAATGGAGCACCAGGTTACATTTTCCATGGACAAAAGAAAAGGGGCATTGTTTCAGCCGTGCTGTATTACATCTTCTAGATCACACCTATGCAAAGCAGATGACTGAACGTAGTACGTCTTTACAACAAACTTCAGAACCTACAAGATGAAGTCAGAAGTTCCATTCTTAATGTTAATGTTTGAGAGGGAGGGGGCTGAAAAATCACTCTTTTTGAGGTACCGCCCCTGCCAGTACGTCTGGGGTATAAATAAGATCACTCACATCTTTAATTCACTGATTGAACCTTAGCTGTTGACTTACAAGCAGAGAGGGGAACTGAGTTATTAATGTCAGTACATAGGACCAAAGGTTCTGAAAGAAAGGTAAGTAGCAAATATGTTTGGGATTTCATTTTGATTAATCAGCTGAGCAAATGGTTCATCCAGCATATCAAAAAACTGCTTCCTCCGGCTGCAATCAGATGGAGCGCACAGCACCAAGACACCCCCAAATATAGCAGCATCTCCCTCTGCAGCTTTGTACTTTATTCTTTTTTTTAACAAAAGATAAATACATGGCAGGGCCATAAAATATAAACTTGCTGTGAAGTTTCAGTTATGTCAGAGGATAAATCATAGTGAAATCTCCTGTAATGAGAAAAGTCAAGGCTTCCAGACAAGCCGCTATGCTTCCGACATGCTCCTCACATTTTTTTGATCTGAACTCAATTTTTCATGATGCTGATCAAGCAAAAGAGCCAAGCAAAATGTTCCTCACGCACTTACCTGTGGGGAGTAATGTTTTTGACAGGCAAGTGGATATATTGCCTGCAGCATGAAGCGTTTGTAAGGCTAGCTTAAAATGAGATGTGGGCATGAGTTGCTCCGGCTAGTGTTTGGGATGCAGCATGCATTTGCTGAACAAGTCAGACCAAAACCAGAAAGGGCAGAGAAATGATGTTTTACACTCAATTTAACTATCTCACAAGTAACAGTGTTCATCAGCTAAAAGGCGAACTTTGATTCAGCTACTCCCAGTTTTATGAGGTCAAAACTGAGCAGGTTAACGGAGAGGGCAAATGGCTTAAAGACAACATTCATTTCTGAGAACCTCTGGGATGGCATGGGCAACTGGTTTTCTCTCCCATTTGTGAACTACCAGCCTGTTTCTGAAAATTTAGAGAGCTGTGATTTGCGTGCATCCTTTGTAATTGTAGAGAGCTGCGAGTTTTGTCTCCTACTGGCCGCTAGCATTCTTAAATTAGATGGGAAACGAAACCTTTCTTGATGAGTGAAAGAGAATGAACTCTGCTTTTCTGATTCAGGACTCTCTAACTTTAAATAAACTTGATAGTTTTCATAGTTGTTTTCAATATTCTCCTTATCTCTTTTCAAGCACCAGCAGCACTTTTATAAATATCGTACAAGGTATTAGTTCACACGTAAACAAGAGGTATTTTAATGAAGTACGTAATATTCTTAAACTTAAACAAATTGATTTCACTAACAAGGACCAGACCTTCTCTATTTCTCTCCCCTTTTTGGCATGTGGGAAACTTAACAATATATTAGGAGATTAGACCAACCGTCTGCCTTTCAAGTGACTTTGAGCCTTTCATTTTATTGAAGGAAAAAATTAAACAAGACATCATTCAAGTATCCAAAAGAAGCTGGATTTCTCCTCAAAGAGATAGTGGGAGATACTCATGCTCCGAAACGTCTGTTAGTCTATAAGGTGCCACAGGATTCTTTGCTGCTTTTACAGATCCAGACTAACATGGCTACCCCTCTGATACGTGGGAGATACCGATAGCTCTCCAGTGTGTGTTGTAACTGGAAAGAAGCTGGTTTACTTGATATTATTACATATTTTAAAGGGGTTCTTGTGGTAATTAAAAAATAGCTGTATTTGTTCACTTAAACATCCTACCAGTTTGAAAGATTCAGGATTCCAGGGGTACTGCCTGTTTTAAGGTTAGGAAGTCACTCTCAAAATAACATGTTGAATCTTTAAAAACGTAAGAACATTTTTAAGTCTCGCCCATGTAGACACCATATGGAAAACGAGGTATTTATTTAAATGGCTGGTTTTCTATTAATGGAACAGGGTGATAACTATCATTAATGTTTTTCACTTCAATTAAAAAGCAGGTTAATATGAGAATTTAATATTACATTTTCATCCTCAGTGGTCCCAAAGCAATTCCAAATGGCTGATTTATATGCAATTTATGCAGTGCACAAATGTAGAATAAGAGGGGCACAATCCTGCAGCATATATAAATTAGCCAGCGATTGCAAGTGTGCTAGCTGCCTCACAGATCATAGAAGGTGCTTTTCTCAGAAGAGCTTATGGTCGAATGGTGTGTCTACAGTGCAATCAGGAGGCACAACTGCAGCATGTGTAGACATAAGTTGAGCTAGCTTGCTAAAAATAGCTTTGTAGCTAAAGTAGCAGGGGTGGAGGCATGGGCTAGCCATCTGAGGTGCATTCCCAGGATTCAGGCAGGATGGTATTCAGACTGCTAGCCTGTTCCATTGCCTGTGCCACCATGGTTATACTGCTATTTTTCATGAGCTAGCTTGATCGAAGGTTGCTTGGGTCTGCCTAGACTTGCTGCAATTATACTTCCTGACTGCAGTGTAGCCATATCCTAAGAGTCCAATCTTGAAACCAGGCACATAAGTCACTTTACACACAAGTAGTCGCACTGAAGTCAACTGGACTTCCACTGGACTCCTCATATGACCCATTAAAATTGGGTTGGATTTATTTTCAGTTCCTTAATCTGCCAGCACAAAATTCTGCCTCGTATAGCCCCTGTCCCAGTCATCTGATATCTACTGTATCTCTACTTGATGACCACTCTCTGTGCATTTCTTTTTGCAGAAGAATAAAGAGCTCAAACCGCAAAACAAAAATTGATGCCACATGTGTGGACATGTGTCATGAGTATAAACTCTGAAAGTAGGGCAATAGGTAAAAAATAATAAGGCCAGGTGGTTGAAAGACACATTCAATCATTTTCATAGAATCTCAGGAGATCATCTAGTCTAACCCCCTGCTCAAAGCAGGATCAATCCCCACACAGATTTTTGCCCCAGATCCCTAAATGGCCCCCTCAAGGAACTCACAGCCCTGGGTTTAGCAGGCCAATGCTCAAACCATCTGCTCCAGGAGGTGACAGGCAAGCCACCTTATAAATTTCACAGTAGTAAAAAGGAATGAGAAAGGCTATGATAATCATAGCTCTAGCATCAGTCTCATTCGATCAGCTGAACAATGTTACATCCATAAAACTTCTTGCTGAATGAACAAAGCCCTAAATTTGGAACTGCCATGCAGCCACATGTGGATTTCACAGACATTGGCTGAAGCTAATGAAATCTTTAGTTTTTGGTTTCTTTTTTAAGTTTGATTATGATAAACTACTAACGATTAGGCTTTTACAGCCACATAAGTACAACCTCGTGGCCATACATAAGTTCAAACGATGAAAACCCTAAACTGGGATGTGGTACAGCCCTGTAGGCAAAAAGCAACTGCTGCAACACTAGGTTCCAGTTATTGGAGTGTTCATTGATGAATGTACGTATTATGGCCCCCAAAGTTTCATTAAACCTTTCGACCAGGCCATTGGTTTGATGGTGGTAAGGGGTGGCAACCAAGTGATTCACCCCATGAGTTTCCCACAGTTCTTTCATGGTTCCTGCCAGGAAATTAGATCCTGAATCTGTAAGGATGTCGGAGGGCCAACCTACCCTGGCAAAAATGTCTGTTGGGGCCTGGCACACAGCTTTAGCCCTGGTGTTGCTTAGAGCTACTGCTTCCAGCCATCGGGTAGAAAAGTCCACAAAAGTCAGTATGTACTGCTTTCCTCTAGGTGTCTTTTTTGGGAAAGGACCCAGAATATCCACAGCTACTCGCTGAAATGGGACCTCAATTATAGGGAGTGGCTGGAGAGGGGCCTTGACCTGGTCTTGGGGCTTTTCCACTCTTTGGCACACCTCACAAGACTGGACATCGTCCTTGCCCATCCCCTCCCAGTGGAAGGACTTCCCCAACCGGTCTTTGGTTCTGTTCACCCCAGCATGGCCACTGGGATGATCATGGGCTAAGCTTAAGAGCTTCCTCCGGTACTTAGTTGGAACCACCAACTGTTTTTGCGGATGCCAGTCTTCCTGGTGTCCACCAGAAAGAGTCTCCTTGTATAAAAGTCCTTGTTTTACTACAAACCGGGATCGATTAGAAGAGCTGAGAGGTGGTGGAGTGCTCTGTGCCGCCGCCCAAGCTTTCTGAAGGCTGTCATCTGCTTCCTGCTCAGTCTGGAACTGTTCCCTTGAAGTTGGAGACACCAGTTCTTCCTTAGACTGTGGACTTGGGCTTGGTCCCTCTGGAAGCGATGTAGGTGATGGGGTTGTTTTCATTGCTGGTGAGCCGCTCTCCGCTGCGGCACCAGGTGGTATTTCAGACTCTGGCTGAGCCTCTTGGGTGTGGTCGTCTGCTGCTTTTGCCAGTTCAGGCTTGCTGGCGCCCTCTGGCGTTGGGGTTGAAGATGGGTTTGTAAGCGCTGGCATCAGTGCTGGCAACGGTTTTGGTGCTGGTTGCTTTTCCAGTTTCTGGTCTGGGACTGGAGGCACTGTGGCTGTTTCAGTCGTTGGTAGGGGATCCGGGTCCACTACCTCTGTCTGGGTTTCTGGTAACACAGACGGGGCCCTTGTGGACGGCTCAGGAACAGGGATGGGTCTGGAAGCTTGCCCGGTTTGGCTGTGTGTAACCATTCCCACCCTCTTGGCCCGCTTTACCTGGTTGGCCAAATCTTCCCCCAGTAGCATGGGGATGGGATAATTGTCATATACTGCAAAAGTCCACATTCCTGACCAGCCTTTGTACTGGACAGGCAGTTCAGCTGTAGGCAAGTCTACAGCTTGTGACATGAAGGGGTAGATTGTCACTTGGGCCTTTGGGTTGATGAATTTGGGGTCCACCAAGGATTGGTGGATAGCTGACACTTGTGCCCCCGTGTTTCTCCACACAATAACCTTTTTTCTGCCCACTCTTAAAATTTCCCTTCGCTCCAAGGGTATTTGAGAGGCATCTGGGCCTGGGGATCATTGGTGTGATGGTGGTGTAATGAACTGCACTCGGTTGGGGCAGTTGGCCTTTATATGTCTCAGTTCATTACACTTACAGCATCGCCCAGCTGACTGGTCACTGGGCCGAGGTGGGTTACTGGAGACTGGTGAGGTGGGAGAATAGGGCGTCTGTGACTTTCCTTGAGTTGTAGGTGGGGTCTTGGGCTGCCCTCAGTTATAGGGTTTATTGTCGGTGTGCCCCCCTGGGGTATTCGCTCCCCTTGACAGTAGCTTTTTTTTTTTTTTGTTACTTTCATCCAGCTGGCTCCAATCTCCCCCGCCTCGGTTACAGTTTAGGGTTTCCCATCTAGGATGTACCTTTTTATTTCCTCAGGAACACCCTCTAAGAACTGCTCCATTTGTACTAGGAGGTGCAGCTCGTCCATATTGTTAACCTTTGTTCCTGATACCCAGGCCTCATAATTTTTTGCAATGTGGTAGGTGTGTCGGGGGAATGACACATCTGGTTTCCATCTTAGGGCTCTGAACTGCCGATGGGCATGCTCAGGTGTTATCCCCATTCTGAATCTGGCCTTGGTTTGAAAAAGTTTATAATTGTTCATGTTCTCCTTAGGCATTTCAGCCGCCATCTCTGCTAAGGGTCCACTGAGCAGTGGCCTCAGCTCTATCATGTACTGGTTTTCAGAGAGGCTGTATCCATGGCAGGTCCTTTCAAAATTTTCTAAGAAGGCCTCAGTGTCATCACCTGCCTTGTAGGTGGGAAATTTTGGGGGATGTGGAACAACAACTGGCAAAGTGTTGTTAGGATTGGCTGTGTTCTGTTGCTTAGCCTGTTCTAATGCCAGGGCCTGCTGGTAGGCCTCCCTCTGGAGTTCCATCTGTCTTCGGTGGTCTTCATCTTTTGCTTCTTGTTCTCTTTTGTGGGCTTCCTCTTTGATTTTTTCTTCTCTTTCTCTCAGCTCCACCTCTTTTTCTCTTATTTCTATTTCTTTTTGTTTTCTTTCCATGTCTCACTTGTGGTCGGCGTCTCTGAGGTGTTCCTCTGCATCCAGTCTTGCCAGTTCCTGTTTCAGGTCCTTGGTAGTCATGGTTCCTGCTTTCTTGTGTTGGGGTGCCCTCTGGTGTTTACTGCCTGAACTGCTGCTTATATGTTGCCTTCTTAGGGTTGCTTAGCAACAGACTTTCTAACACTTTTCACTTAGTCTTTCACGTTTAAATTAGAATAAAAGAAAAACACTTTTATTTGCAGATGTGTTTTGCTGGTCTCTGTTGACTCACAGCTGGAGTCCTTTGCTGACCACTTAAGCCTGCTTTGTTTAACAAAAGACCCTTGTTAAACCTTAATGTGTGTGCCCTTAGGCAGTCTCTCTGGACAACCAGAAAGGAGCAAGGGAAAAAAAATTTCTCTGGTTGTAGTTTAAAAAACCCTCTCTCCTGCTTACAAACAGCTAGCAGAGAGAAAAGAAAAATAATAATCTTACTGGCTTTTGGATTCCATCTATCCCACCTCTGCCACCATGTCATGGTATAATTCCCCAATTTGAACCTTAGAGTCCAAAAAATGGAGTACCAGCATGAATTCCTCTAAGCTTAATTACCAGCTTAGATCTGATAGGCTGCCACCACCCAAAAAATTATAGTGTTTTGGGGCACTCTGGTCCCCCCAAAAACCTTCCCTGGGGACCCCAAGACTCAAATTCCTTGAGTCTTACAACAAAGGGGAATAAACCATTTCCCCCCCCTTCTCCTTTCTTCCTCCCAGATCTTTCCCGCCCTGGGTACACTAGGAGATCACCATAATTCAAACTCCTTGAATCACAACACAGAGAAATCAGGTTTTTTTCTCCCCCTTCTTTCCCCCTCCCAGGCGTTCCCTCTCTGGGCTATCCTGGAGAGATAGACAGATTCAAGCTCCATGAATCTAAACAAAGGGATTCCACCTTTCTCCCCTCCCTTCTCTTTCCTTGTTAAGTACAGACTCAATTCCCTTGAGCCTCAACAAGGGGAAAAAATCAAACAGGTCGTAAAAAGCAAAACTTTTAATAAAAAGAAAGAAAAAAGTAAAATTGTCTCTGTAATTTAGATGGTAAAAGTTACAGGGTCTTTCAGCTTATAAACACTAGAGAGAAGCCTCCCCCCAGCAAAACAATTTAAAATACTTCCAGCAAATCTGTATTTGCAAATATAGAAAACAATCAAAAGACTATAACCACCTTTCTACTTAATACTCACTATTCTGAATATATAAGAGATGGTAGCAGGGAAATTGGCAAGAAACCTGGTTGCACATCTAGTCCCTTTCAGGACCCAGAGAGAACAAAGCAAAACCCAAAAAACACAAACAAAGGCTTCCCTCCACCGAGATTTTAAAGTATCTTGTTTCCTGATTGGTCCTTTGGTCAGGTGTTTTTGGTTTCCTGTTTGTTAACTCTTTACAGGTAAGAGAGACATTAACCCTTAACTATCTGTTTATGACACAGCTATGTCCACAATAGGAGAAAAAGATGTGTTTTCAACATATGTTATCTAACACATGTTAAACCCTTGTGTAGACAAGGTGATTTGCATTTAATATATGCTATCAACCCTAGGCTCCTTCATAGGGTTTATTTCAACCAACGAAGGTCAGGTCTACACTAGAAGCACAACTTCGGCTCAGGTGCACTGCTGTAGCATGCCTGATGAAGATGCTCTGTGCCGGCAGGAGAACGTCTCCTGCTAACATAGCAGCAGTGTGGATAGCGCTTAGGTCGGTGTCACTTGCATTGCTCGGGGGGGGGGAGGAATCTTTTTCACACCCCTGAGCGGTGTAATCAGATCGACACAAGAAGTAGTGTAGACTGGCCCTCAACTGAAACTGCCTTGTCTACACTAGAATTTTAACAAACAAGCTAACATGTTTTAGCTAATATTAGGGCTGTTGATTAATCACAGTTAACTTACATGTTTAACTCAAAAAAATTAACTGCAATTAAAAAAACTTAATCATGATTAATCGCACTGTTAAATAGAATATTAATTTACATTTATTAAATATTTTTGATGTTTTTCTACATTTTCAAATATATTGATTTCTATTACAACACAGAATACAAAGTATACACTTCTCACTTTATATTATTTTTATTACAAATATTTGCACTGTAAAAATGATAAACAAAAGAAATAGTATTTTTCAATTCACTCGTAGAAGTGCTGCAGTGCACTCTCTTTATCGTCAAAGTGTAACTTACAAGTGTAGATTTTTGCGTGTTACGTAACTTCACTCAGAAACAAAACAATGTAAAACTTTAGCGCCTACAAGTCTACTCAGTCCTACTTCTAATTCAGCCAACTGCTAAGACAAACCAAGTTTGCTTACATTTACAGGAGATACTCCTGACTGCTTCTTATTTACAGTGTCACCTGAAAGTGAGAACAGGAGTTCACATGGCTCTTTTGTAGCCGGCGTTGCAAGGTATTTATGTGCCAGATATGCTAAACATTCACATGCCCCTTCATGCTTCGGCCTCCATTCCAGAGAACATGCTTCCATGCTGATGATGCTCATTAAACAAACAATGAATTAATTAAATTTGTGACTGAACTCCTTGGGGGAGAACTGTATGTCTCCTGTTCTGTTTTACCTGCATTCTGCCATATATTTCCTGTTATAGCAGTCTCGGATGATGACCCATCGCATGTTCATTTTAAGAACGCTTTCACTGTAGATTGACAAAATGCAAAGAAGGTACCAGTGTGAGATTTCTAAGGATAGATACAGCACTGGACCCAAGGTTTAAGAATCTGAAGTGCCTTCCAAAAATCTGAGAGGGACGAGGTGTGGAGAATGCTTTCAGATGACTTGAAAAAGCAGCACTCAGATGCGGAAACTATAGAACCAGAATCACCAAAAAAGAAAATCAACCTTCTGCTGGTGGTGTCTGACTCAGATGATGAAAAATGAACATGCGTTGGTCCACTCTGCTTTGGATCGTTATCAAGCAGAACCTGTCATCAGCATGGATGCATGTCCTCTGGAACGCTGATTGAAGCATGAAGGGACATATGAATCTTTAGCGCATCTGGAACGTAAATATCTTGCAATGCCGGCTACAACAGTGCCATGGGAATGCTTGTTCTCACTTTCAGGTGACATTGTAAACAAGACGTGGGCAGTGTTATCTCCTGCAAATTGTAGCCAAACTTGTTTGTCTGAGTGATTGGCTGAACATGAAATAGGATTGAGTGGACTTGTAGGTTCTAAAGTTTTACATTGTTTTATTTTTGAATGCAGTTATTTCTTGTACATAACTCTAAGTTTGTAAGTTCAACTTTCATTATAAAGAGCTTGCACTACAGTACTTGTTTTAGGTGAATTGAAATATACTGGGTTTCTTTGTTTTTTACAGGGCAAATATTTGTAATAAGAAAGAAAGCGAGCACTGTACACTTTGTATTCTGTGTTGTAAATGAAATTAATATACTTGAAAATATAGAAAACATCCAAAAATATTTAAATAAATTGTATTCTACGATTAACAGTGCAATTAATCACACAATTAATTGCCATTAGTTTTTTAATCTTGTGCAATTAATCACAATTAATTTATTAATCGCTTGACAGCCCTAGCTAATATGTTAAAAGAAACACCTTTTATCCAAGTGCAGACAAGTTCTGTGATTCGTGCAGCTCCAAACAGACTACCAGCACTCAATAAATAACAATAACTCCCAAACCAAAAATCTTTCTTAAAATCAACTTCTGGTTGAAGGTGTTTTTTCACTACCCGTTGAGTCCAGCTACCAACGCCACCCCACTACGCTATCTAATCATGGACCAGATATGCCTCTCTTTTACCCTGGTGCAACTGCAGCAAAGTCAACCAGGATGGAACTGAAAGGAGACTCTGGCCCCGTGTATCCATGAGAGGTAACTATTCTTGGAGTAATGAGAGGTGGTTACAAAACATGATCTCTAGCTTGTAGAATCTCCAGCTAACATTATGCACTACTAATGCACAAATAGCAAACACAATGACTAAGAACAACACAACCAGAAAAGGATCCAAGGTGATCCAAGGTGATCCCTTCTTTGAATATTTATTGTAGTCTCACAGATGTGTGAGCTTCCAAATGTTCCACCCTCTTTATTTGTGGGGAGAACAAACTCCTGCCCCAGGTGTACCTGGAGAAAGCAGTGTATTGGGGGGGGGGATGCACAGTGCACTGTGTGAACCAGGGAGTAAGAAATAGAGTCTGAGTCATAAGGCGGGGGTGAGGGGAGTCGTATAAATGATGCGGATGAGTGAAGAAGAGAGAAAGAAGGACTGATGGAGAAGAGAAGAGAGAGAAAAGCAAGGGTTGATGGGGAGGCAAGATAGTAAACAAGACTGAAAAAGAGAGGAAGGGGAAATAACAGGATGGAGGGAGAGAGAATGAAGTACAGAAAAAAATATACTGCAGAAAAATAAAATTGTGGGACAGACCAGAAAAAGAGGGAGGAAAAGTTAAACCAAGATAAGGAGATAGTGGAAAGAAAAGAGGAACAAAGGGAAACAAAAGAGGAAGAGAAAGAAGAAGAAACACAAAGATATTGTGTGTTTTTAAACATACGACGTAATACAGAAAACACCACCAGTGCGTGCACCAGACACAGACAAAGTAAAACACGGGTGGGGTCAAACAGAGGAGGAGGGACACATATTCTGAACATTGCATAGCACAGCTAAATACCGAGGGAAGATGCTGCAAATGCTGCCCAGCCAACCTAACTCTTTTACGGCTATCCCAGCTTGTCTTGCAAGGGGACTGCTGAGTTTTATTCCTGAGATACATAAAGGAGCAAGCCTCTGTCTGTCTTTTTTTAAAAGTCCCCATAGAAATTCCAGAATAGATTAGAAATTCTGTATCACCCTGAGATAAAAACTCTGTGCGGCAGTGCATTGAGAATCCAACTGTGATTCCAAGCCTTTGTATTACCTTTCTGAGGAGAGAAGATCCATTACTTATGACATCCATGTGGCCATGAATCCTCTGCATTTAGGTTACCCTCCACTCTGTCCACTCTTTCAGCCATATCCCTGCATGCTGTTTCATTTTGACCTTTTAAACAAACATACTTTAAAATACTATTTCAATGGTAAATTGTTGTTACTTCAAATCACTCCTCACTTACCCCACAGAAAAACTCAAACAGTTGGTTACTTTAAGTTGTCAGCATCATATTATGTCTTATTTCCTCTCAGCATCAAATGCTATCCAGCTACCCTGAGGCAGGAAGGAAGCTGTACAAATGTCTTTCTGCTGAGGTAATAGGGTTGGTGCTTCTCCAGATCCAGTCTAGGAGGCCATGACTGAGGGAAAGACAGACATTCAGATGCACATTGCGTAGGAGACTTCCTTTTTCTTTGTAAGGAGAATGGGTTTTCATGCTGTACAGCCAGGTTCTGCAGCCTATCACTCAATCTTGCAGGACTTGGGCTGGAAGATTTTTGTCAGCATAAACCCAGCTGCAGTGTTCCCTCTCCCAGGCTGACCATAGGGGACCAGTGCAGCCCTAAAATTCAGTAGGCCTAGCAACAAAGGGGACGTGGCAAGGGCAGTCAAGCAATGTGCTCATTCGATGAACAACCAATACTGCCAATGATGAAAAGACCTGTGAGGGGTACAGCACCAGGGGTTGAGTTGGGGCAGCATGGTATAATTTAAATCTCCCTGAAACAGCTTTGATGCAGATGAGCAAAGAAAGGAGACGACTGATGGAGAAGAGAAGAGAGATGAAAGCCAGGACTGATGGGGAGACAAGACACAAACAAGACTGAAAAAGAGAGGAAGGGGATGAAGGGAAAGAGAATGAAGTATGGAAAAAATACACATTAGAGAAACTTCACGAGGAGTTTTGCCTGAGTTGGCCCCCAATAAAGTATTACAGTAACGTTCTCTCAGTTAACTTCGTTTCGATCTTACATCCCTGCTCTATTGCAGACATGCTCCATTTAAAGTTGTGCACTGCGTCACTATAACGTATTTTGGCTGCATGCTTTGTCCACAGCTGGCAGCCCCCCTATCAGCTCCCCTATGCACCCCCACACAGCACATTCTGCCCACTGGCAGACCCCACAGATCAGCACCTTCTCCCTCCTCCCCCCAGCAATCAGCTGGCTTGCAGCGTTCAGGGGGGAGGGGGCAGGAGCAAGGACTCAGAGCACAGGCTTCCCCTCCCTCCCCTGCCTCCCAAACTCCGCAAGCCAGCTGATTGCCATAGGCAGGAGGCAGGGGAGAGAGGGGGGAGCCTGCATGCCGAGTCCTTGCTCCTCCCCACTCCCTCCTGCCCCCTGAACGTTGCAATCCAGCTGATTGACGCGGGCAAGAGGGATGGGGGAGGAGCGAGGACACAACGTGTGGAGTAAAGAGGGACGGGGGGGAAAAGAGGCAGGTTAAGGGTGGGGGCTTGGGAGAAGGGGTGGCGTGGACAGGCAAAGGGTTGAGCCCCCCGCCCCTGGTGCTTGAAGAGTAAGAGAAGCTGCAGCTGCTGCTGCGCAATGTGCTTCTCCTAGCCTACAGCACCTTCAGCCTCCTTGCCTGCCTCATTGTCTCCAGTGCCAGTGGGCTGTGCCTGTGTGGGGTAAGGCAGGGGCACCTCCCAACTATGGTACTGTACTGTATGGCACACAAAAAATTGTCCTGGAACCTAACCCCCCCATTTACATTAATTCTTATGGGGAAATTGGATTGGCTTAACATCGTTTAACTTAAAGTCGTATTTTTCAGGAACATAACTACAACGTTAAGTGAGGAGTTACTGTACGTTTTGACTGGTACACTCATGTCAGGATAGCACTGTGATTCTTCTGAAGGGAGGAGGATGCAAGGGAAGAATACTGGGAAAATCCATGGACTGCTGTGAACTACAGCAGTGGTTCTCACCCTAGGGCTGCCGCTCGTTCAGGGAAAGCATCTGGCGGGCCGGGCCAGTTTGTTTATCAGCCACGTCTGCAGGTTCAGCCAATCACGGCTCCCAATGATTCACTGCTCCAGGCCAATGGAGGCTGCAGGAAACAGCGCGGGCCGAGGTCCTGAGGCCTGCTGCAGTGCACTTCATACGGGGAAAAGTGTGATGGGAGTGGGCTAGAGGCATGGCCAGGAGTTCCGCAAATTACATGGATCTGCTGCCCCACCTATGGAGAGCAGTTGCAGCCCCCAGCCACTACTCTGCTCCTACCCTGCAGTGGTGTGTTGCAGGTCAGTTCCACAACAGCTACTGTAAGCTGCAGAAGAAATACTCTTCCTTAACCTGGCACACACATTGCTGAACATATGGTCGTTTATGGCAGCTATGGTGCTCTAAATATGAAAAAACTGCCAGGAAAGGAATGGACTCTCAACCAGGCTTAGCAGAATCCGGGAGTCAACTGAGCTCTCAGCACTATGCGCTTTTGATCTTGTGTTTCAGCAAATGTGAAGCACCTCTTAGAAACAAAGACGACTTCATGCAATAGCAGTTCAGAGCAAGTCGTGGAGGGTTCTCCCTCTGTACCACTAAAAAAATGCAGTTTATGGAAACAGAGTTTAATTCTTCCCCTGGACGAGGCTTTTACTGTTCATATTAATTACTAATAGACTTAAGAATATAAAGATTTTCTTCATAGCTCTGAGTTGTCAGCCCGATACACTGGCACATTCTACCTGCTTTCAGTCACTTTGCCGCCATAAAACAACAAAGCCCCAATCTTACCCCACTGAAGGCAATGGGAGTTTTTCTAGATTTAAATGTGTGCAGGTCAGACACCAAGAACATACTGGTGAACCTGAACAACTGGTTGTATTTTAGCTGTTAGTCTAAATCAGCTTTATAGTCTAATTATGATAAAGGATTCCCTTATTTCAGTCTCATATTTTAGAATTTTGGGTAACATTTTCAAAGCATTTAAGTGATTCAGGAGCCTCATGCCAAAGTCATTTTTGAAATGTCACTTTGGGCACCTGTGTGCTTTTGTAAATTTTACTCTTTGTCTATTGCTAGCCCCAATTTAGTGCATTTCTGAGGAACTTTTTGCTTCTTGCTGCAGGGGTCTTTTGAAAATGAGATTTTGCAATTTTCCATATTTGCTTTTGTTTAATTCTTGTATTTATTTTCCTTAGTTTATTTAAATAAGTCAAAGTCTTGAAAAAACTACTTACAGAATTTTTTTACATCCCTTTCAGAAAGTGAACAATGTACCATGCAGAGCTAAATTTTCAGACACTTTAGCACTACAAATGCATCCCTAATTTGTGCACGTAGTCAGCGTACTTCTTAAAAACAGAAACAAACTGACTGTGCAAATTGGATAAATGTCTGCATTTTCAAAACAATCTGGTAATTGTTGTGTGCAGTTGCAGTGATTCCAGGGCCGGCTCCAGGCACCAGCGCAGGAAGCAGGTGCTTGGGGTGGCCAATGGGAAGGGACCGCCGAATTGCCGCTGAAGAATGAAGCAGCATGGTAGTGCTGCCATCAAAGCGCCACCAATAACGGGGGGGTTGTTTTTTTTCTTTGCCACTTGGGGCGGCAAAAAACCTGGAGCCGGCCCTGAGTGATTCCACATGCATATTACATGCATTCTCACAATGCAGATGTACAACTGTGCCTTTAACTGTTTGAAAATCTGGCCCACAAACAAAGTACAAATTCTGGTTAATATATATAGATAACTTGTTTGAAAAGTATTTATACAGAAACCTCAGTAAATGACAAAAAGGAAGATTGATAATTGATTTAAAATTCTAATATCTGATGTGAGGACATTTGTAAGCGTACCATTGATTTTCTTAGTTGAAGACCTCATCGGTTCACAATGATCAGTATCTAGTTATGAGTCAAGGAGGTGGTGTTTGGATTTGGGTCAGGATAAAGCTAGGTTTTATAGTTCAAACAGGAAGGCAACAAAATCTTGCAAGCTGTTTGACAGACTGGATTGTAGAGCACTCATGCTTTTGTCTGTTTGGACTGTATGCTTTTTGGGACAGGGGCCGTTTCTTGCTATGCATATGTCCAGCACCTACCGCAATGGGGCTTCAGTTTCAGTTGGGGTTTCTTAGCAATACTGTAATACAACTAATAATAATAATAGAAATACTAAATCTTTCCCTTTTAGTTTTAAAGTCAACTTGTACCCAAAACCAGAGGTGAGCTTGGATCTAGGTGTTAGAATCCAAAGCCCTCCAAAATTCCAAGAGGCTACAATTTTAGGCACTTGGCCCTCGCATTGATGAGTGCAGTACAGCTAGATAAGATTGGATAGGGAAAGAAAGAAAGTATGTAAATAAATAGAATGAGAGACAGAACAGTGCTATCATTAATACTATTGCACAAATGAATGATGTCCTGCTTCTAGTCCTGCCACGCAGGATTATGGACTCTGTCGTATGCTTCCCTGGTATGGCTGTGAGCCGAGAACAGCACTGAGCCACCAGCAGAGCTGCTGAGTAGAGCTGTTTGGAAAATGGAATTTTCCTTTCGCGGAAAATGTTGACATTTTGAAATTAATTTCAGTTTCAGTTTTGCACCCACTTTGTACCCAATTCACACAACTTGGGCTCATAAATTCAGTACTGGCTACCCTGAGCGCAATGTTGCTAGTAGTATAAATGTTTTAGTAAATCAGCAGTGACAGGTATTTGGGAGGACTACAGGAGCGCAGTATTTGAAACCAAAGCAAATGGAATGAATCATAGAATATCAGGGTTGGAAGGGACCTCAGGAGGTCATCTAGGCCTACCCCCTGCTCAAAGCAGGACCTAATCATCCTAGTCTGGGCTTTGTCAAGCCCGACCCTAAAAAAACCTCTAAGGAAGGAGATTCTACCACTATGCTATGATAAAGGGAAATCAGACAATCTGCTAAAGAGGCACAGGTTTGCACGCCTTACTGCCACTATAAAATGGAATCTTTAAATAAAAAAATATGGAAGTAAAAGAAGTCAGACCCTTTCCTGAGTATTTCTGACATGGGAAGTGACATCAAAGGCAGACACTCCCATAGTTTCATCAATATCCCGACTTCCAAAGTCATTTTTCAATATGAACTTTCTTCTTTAAAAGTATTTATTAGGGAAAAAAGAGGAAATTTATTTTTTTTCAAACTTTGCTGTTTGCAAAGATTTCCAGTATTTAGGGCTTTCATTCTCTTTTGTTCCAGCTCAAAACTAGGCTTTTCCCACACTTTACTCTGTTGCAATTGCTTAAAATCTTGTAAACACACATTGCCAGCTCAAGCCATCTTTCTATCCCTTTCTTTGGCTCATATCCCTCTGTTTCTCACCGTCCCAATTTAAAAAAAAACCAACAAATCACTAGGCCTAATTGTTTTTCCAAACATTGTGTAGTTGTGAACAAGTTATGCGATCCTAAAGGGCAGACTGGATGGCAAACTGTAGGCATCATTGATGAGCTGCACAGGAAAAGGACACTGGGCACAATTCTATTCCAATATCACACAATGGTTTCTAGACTTTTCACCAGGGGGGAGGGTTATATGGACATCGTACTGATTAGGCTGCGAAATTAGAGCTTGATCCTTCAGCCACTGATGTTGGTGGGAGCTTTGTCACTGATTTCAAGGGATGCAGGATCAGACTCTCAGTCCCTGATCCTGCAAATGCTTACATCCATAAGTAGTCTCCTCAGGGTCCTGGCCATTAAGGATCATATCTGCCGTCTAACTACATGCGTACAGATGAGTCAGTTGAATATAAAAGATTGACAGCACACTATGGCCCTAAGCCAGCACACAGGAGGTAATAATGCATTTGTGAAATTTACAACTGGAACCTGGAAATTAATCAGGGAATGCTCAGACAGATCATCTTAAAACAGACTCCCATGTACTACGTCTGATGTAAGTCCACATTGCGGCTCATCAGTCCTTTTTTTGCAATCAACCTATTTCTGGGAATTTACCAAACAGCCTTTTAAAAACTTTTTTCTTGGGCTCATGATTTTTGCCAGGTTAAACTCATTACTGGCTTTAACCAGCCCACCTTTAGTCAGGGAGTAATGACTGGGGATCCCATCCTACACACGTTTTGCATTCATAATGCCTATTTGAGTGAACAGGAGGTCAATGCATGAAGGCTTTTAGGACTGGACTGTAAGTAAGGATGCAGCAGAATTTAGAATTTACCAATAGGCCTTTTTACTTATTTCTCTGCTATGTCATTATTTTTACCTGATTAGTACAGACAGCAGCTGAACTTGTTCCCACTGAAGTCAATGGGATATTTCCCAGACTCAAGGGCAGGTCAGCCCATTAGAGTATCCTTTCTCTTTGCAGATGGGGCGGGGGGAGAAAATCCTTCTCATAAAATATATTCAGGGCAAAACAGTAAATATATAGCCTTCTGACTGACAGCAGGAATTCAAAGGAGCATGAAAAGAAAAGCCTGTCTGCACCAGGAATGATTATCGTGTCGGTTACAACACAGTAAATGCTTCTGCATGGCTTTCTGTGAGGAGGTGATACTTGAAGGGAGGCTGCTCAAAGGGGAGTATTAAAAATTCCAAGAGCTCTGTCCATACTTCTCTGCAGCCCAGCGGGACAAAGGAGACGTGCTGCTTTGATTTGCATTAGATCTGGTTAATTGAACGACCACTTGCTCTTTAGGTAGGATACAAATAATTAGCCTCTTCTAATGGGTGTTTAACTTCAGTCTTATAATTTGGACTTACAGCAAACATTTGCATTTTAGTTCTGGGCACTGGAAGTGATTCTCTGATTTTCTCTTCTAACAAGTCGCAAAGATTTCTCTGGATGGGCTGGGAAGCCATGAAGTTAAAAATCTCCCTTACTCTAATGTCTTCTATTTACAAAATTTTGCCTATTATTTGCTCCAGTTTTATGCATTCAATCTTAAATGTGTCTTCAATATCTACCATAATTTAGCCTTTTTTGATTCCTGTTATGTGGCATTCTTTTAGGTTTTCCAAGTTTTACTGAGGCTCTCTCTTTAATAATTCAACTCTCTCATTTCTCCAATTTCCCCAAGAAGCTTTGATCTGCTTTTGAAAAACCAAAATGTGTTCCATTTTTCATTACTTTTGTGACCTACTTATTATATTTTTAATATTAATTACGTGCTAAACTAATATTGCACTGCTATGTCTGAAATTGTTCCCTGAACGTTAACATTACTGAGGCCAGTTATTTAATTTATTTAGTTAGTATTTTTTAATACATTTGTTTACTTACACTAAGCTTTTTAAATACCATTTTAATCATTCTACTTTTTTTTTTTAACTGTGGTTAATTGCTTTAAGGTTTTAGGTTTGATTTGTTTGGTTGGGTTTGAGGGTGTTGTTTCTGTTTATTCTCTGGGTGCCCATAAAAATGTTGGTGTTTTTCTTCATACTTTATTATAGCACATCAAGTCGAGGGTATTTTTATATTAAATATCAAAAAGTGTCCAATTTTCTGCCTTTTTTTTTTACATTCATTTTTCTTTCTTCATTAATTTTATAAATAAAAAAAGTCACGAATGGAGTAATTCCTTTCTTAGGTTTTTTATGCTAGTCATTGTTCACCTAATACAAGTGAAACAATAACTTTAACTTTATTTCAGGACTCTTACCATTAAATAAGTAATGTTCTTTAGAAGTTTTGTCTTAACATCTATCCATTGTGATCTAATGACATATCAGGTCGTTTGAACTTATATTGACTAGATTTTATTCATTCACTTTATTATCGCTCTAGTTCAGTGCTTTCCCCAATGTTTTCTACAGTTATTTTTACTTAATTTCTCACATTTGCCCATGTGATAAAAGGAACCTATGCTCTGCATTGTTCAGCAAGAACTTTTTTGTTTCTTCTGTACTCACACTTTTACTGTTAAGCTTTGGGACCCTTTCTAAACTTTTTGCTTATTTGCCTGTATATTTTGTTATTGTTTAATTTCTTCATTTTGTGTATAGTTTTGGGGATTTTTTTTAACTCTTCTATATCTGTTTGTGCATGAGCCTCTTCATATTGTGTCCTGTACTGCACTAAGCATATCTTCAGCTCTTAACAAACAATAATCCAACGCTTTATCTTCATTCACTTTTAAACCACCTTTGGAAAGAGAATTTGTGGTGTTTATGTTCCCAGTGCTTATAATCTAATTTAGTTCTATTACTCTGCTCATTTCTCTATTTTTTCCACAGGAAAAAAATTATTAGTGAAATACATAATAAGCATCCATATAAAATTGCAGAGAACGTTATTGGCCCCCACACAAAATTACTACCCCCAAAAAGTGAATTAAGAGAATTTTGCAAGGCTACCCTGAAGATTTTTTCATTCATTCTGCCCTAAGCATACTATATGTAACACTTAGACATAGGAGTAACTTGAGAGTGGTGCCATTGAAGCCATGCAAGTAAAGTTTTTCTAATGTCTAAGTGTTTCTGCAGGCTCAGGCCCTGTTTAGAGCCAAAGTGGAAGGTTTTAACATCTGTTATAAAATTTAAAGGCTTTTATTATCTACAGGTTTTTGTTAAAATGCAATACATAACAAAGGAATTTTTTTTAAACTACCATAGCTTGTTAACTCAAAAACAAACTCGTTAGACTGACCTCACACTTGGTAAAGCAACCCCAGCCGTTCATGTATTTATACCTGCTCTTGTATTTAAAACTTCATCCATTTGATGAAGTGGATTCTAGCCCATGAAAGCTTATGCCCAAATAAATTTGTTAGTCTCTAAGGTGCCACCAGGATTCCTCACTGTTTTTTCAAAAACAAAAATATCATTGCATTTGCTTATGAAATCTGGGTTTCAATTTTCACTTTTCCTTTTAATTGTTTTTAATAGCTCTTAATTTTTTCTACCAGGAACTTAAGTGAAATATTCTGACAATTCTGTGCCACTGGCATATTCTTATGAAATGTTTCCTTTTCTCCATGTTTTCATTTTGTTTCAATAAATATCTGTGCTAAGACAAATCTGGGGTTATTTCATACCCACAGATGCATGAGGCATAATTTAAATATTTATAAAATCAGACATGCCAATTTTCTCCATTTAGGAAGGGCCATTCTTATTGTTATTTACCCTTTTTTTTTTTTTTTTTTTGCTCTGTCCCTAAAGCTCTACTAGTCCAAAATACTTGAATGGCATTTATAGGGCTTATTTTCCCTTTTAAAATATTAGCACTTTTAGGTATCCGATTTCATGTATTTCTAAGGTGCCTGTGATTGGGATATCTAATCATGCAGGCTACACGATGCAAGTAAACTCCTGCTTCCACACAAAGCCCCGCTTGAAGTCAATAGGCTCTACTCAGAGCAGCTCGGAGGGCTAGGAAGTAATTGCAGTGTTTGTTTGCAGGCATGGTTTATTGGCCAGATTCTTTGCGAAAATATATGGCGGACAATACATTTATTGAATAGCTTGCACAGGAATGGTGATAAACCTTGCTTCCAGGAAACGTACACAGAAATCCGCATTTTAGTAGCCAAGCTGACCTGAGTCTAATGCAGGGGTCAGCAACCTTTCAGAAGTGGTGTGCCAAGTCTTCATTCATTCACTCTAATTTAAGGTTTCGCCTGCCAGTAATACATGTTAACATTCTTATAAGGTCTCTTTCTATAAGTCTATAATATATAACTAAACTATTGTTGTATGTAAAGTACATAAGGCTTTTAAAATGTTCAAGAAGCTACATTTAAAATTAAATAAAATGCAGAGCCGCCCGGACCAGTGGCCAAGACCCAGGCAGCATGAGTGACACTGAAAATCAGCTCATGTGCTGCCTTCGGCACCCGTGCCATAGATTGCATACCCCTGGTCTAGTGCATTCCTGTAATCAATTAACACCAGCTACAAAGAATCCATTCTGAGGCTGAATCTGCACGAATTTATTTCTCATACTCAAACTATTTCTAAACAGATTTTCCCCCTCTTTTGGCACAGAGACGCAATTTGGAATAGTTTATCTGAAGGCAAATACACTTTGCAGTTGAAATGAGGAAAATATCAGCATGTGCAGTTCTACAAAGCAGAGGCCTTAGGCAAATGAAGTCTGAATTAGATATTCGTAGAGCAGGGCCCAAATCCTGTGGGCAGATCCCTACACGTAGACAGGGCACTTCTAGCACAGAGCCCATGCAAGGCATGCCTGCATGGATCTGTTTGCAAGATGAGAGTGTAAATTTGGGGACTAGGGGGAAAAAATGCATTTGGAAAGAGAGGATGGCACTAGTGTAGTAGGGTGACCAAACAGCAAGTGTGAAAAATCGGGACAGAGGGTGGAGGGTAATAGGCGCCTCTATAAGACAAAGCCCCGAATATCAGAACTAGCCCTATAAAATTGGGACATCTGGGCACCCTATGGTATGGTTATAGGAGGAATGTATGAGCGCTAACCTGTCGCCATTCTGCAGTCCTACAAAACCACTACTAAAATCATCTCAGTATATAGAGGTCATTATTCAATTAAATTAAATACTGTTTTCATCCCCAGAAGTGAAACAGCATGTTCCAGCAACTGATCCCTGGCTTGGACACACCCCCTCACGCTCCCAATCCTGGCATAGATGGAACCCATCACACGCAGATCTTCCTCCTCTGTGGAAGGCTTGCTCAGTTTTCCCCAGCACTGTCACCAACCTCCCTACTCCAGAACCTGGGGAGACTTGTACATGGGTCTGAAGTGTGCGAAGGGAGATGGGGGTGGAGATTATGGTGGCTGCCAGCATGGGAGGCCACCAATAGCCCGTTCTCCCTGCCCGCAACACACACACACAGCCTGCAGCAATGGAGTAGAAACGATGATAGAATCCTCAGTGGTATTATCTTCCACAGGTCCCAGGGGCTGGCAGGCCTACAAGCTCCATTGGCCTAGAACTATAAGCAATCCTGAGGGGGCGCCACTGGGGCAGAGCCAACTCAGGGACTCTGGAGAGACAATTTTGACCTCCTGTGGATCTCTGGGGATAAGGCAGAGCTCCTCCCATAAGTCGGGATATATCTGGACCTGTTTGCAATCTCTTTCATGCACTAATGCAGACCATGCAAACACTTCGGTTCCTCTTTCCCTTTTCTGGTGTTTGTGTGTGAGTGAGTGTGTGTGCAGGCTGCTAGGGGCTGTGTGCTGGGAGCGAGGCTGAGCCCTGAGTTGGGGGCGGGGCTTACCTGATTAGGGGTCCTATATAAGGAGCCAGGCACTCAGGCAGCGGCACAGGAGGCGGCGAACAGAGCGGCTAACAGGGGAGTTTCAGTGGGAGTTTCCAGGGGGAGGTTGCAGGGGAGACCAAGGCAGACGAACCAGGAAGGCAGACTAGGGAAGAGGCAGGGGTCTGCCGGCAGCCCAACGCTTGTTGGTGACCTGCGGTGCGGTGTGAGGCGTGGATTGCCAGGCACAGAGTTGGAGCGCTATGATGGAGGCGGAGGTAGCAGGTGCAGACACACTGAGGATGACCGGATGCGGTAGCTGCGGCATGTACATGGTCCTAGAGGGAGCACCTGAAAGGAGTTTCATCTGCATGAAGTGCTGCCTGATAGAGCTGCTGGAGGAAAAGGTAAGGGGACTGGAGATGCAAGAGGAAACTCTGGCTGAGTTTAGAAGGGGATTTGAGCAGATGATGGAACATAGACATGATGAGGCACAGGGGACAAGCTCAGACGAGCTGATAGAAGCAGGACCAAAGGACTCTAAGGAGGGGCTGCTGGGTGAGGAAAGTGGATGGTGGAAGCATGTGACTAGGAGAACCAGGCAGAGGAAAAGACGGGCCAGCGATGGAGAAATAGAACTCAGGAACAGGTTTGCTGAGTTGGGAAATGAAGATGGAGCACAGCAGGCTGCTGAAGGAGAAAGGGCGAGGAAGAAGAGGCGAGCAGCTAGTCCTGCAGAAGGAGGGGAGGAGTCAGTGGAGGCGACACCAAGTATGAGCCCTAGGAGGATTGTAAGGGCGAATACAAATCGAAAGGAATTGCGACCACCTGCTGTGGGGGATAGACCGCAGAATCGCACTGTCGCCAGGAAAAGGCAAGTCTACGTGATTGGAGACTCTTTACTGAGAAGAGTAGATAGGCCTGTAACTAGACCTGATAGGGAGAACAGAAGGGTGTGCTGTCTGCCAGGGGCTAAGATACAGGACGTGGACCTGAGGCTGAATACGATCTTAGCGGGAGCGGGAAAGAATCCGTTGATTATCCTTCATGTGGGAACGAATGATACGGCTAGTTACTCGCTGGACTGTATCAAAGAGAACTATGCCAGACTGGGGAAGAGGCTCAAAGACATCGAGGCTCAGGTGATCTTCAGTGGGATTCTGCCGGTTCCTAGAGCAGGGCGACGAAGGAGTGACCAGATTATGGCGATCAACAGATGGCTTAGGGAGTGGTGTTATAAGGAGGGCTTTGGGATGTACGGTCACTGGGAAGCGTTTACAGATAGACGACTGTTCGCTCAGGATGGACTTCATCTAAGCAAGGAGGGAAATAGAATTCTAGGATGGAGGCTCGCCGACCTCATCAAGAGAGCTTTAAACTAGGAAGTTGGGGGAGATGGTTGGGAGATGTTCGGGAGATCTCCACGCCGGAATATAACCTGGAGAGGAAAGTAAACAAAGTGAGAGGGGATACCCTTGTGGTCCCAAGATTTGATCCAAGGAGGAATAGTGAAGTAGAAACCAGAGTAACGGGTGATGCTGGTGGTAAAAGGTCTCTGCACGACGGGGGAAAGAATGTCACTGACGCCAAACGCCGAAAATTAAAAGGTCTGTACACTAATGCGAGGAGCCTAGGTAACAAGATGGAGGAACTGGAGTTACTGGTGCAGGAAGTGAAACCGGATATTATAGGGATAACTGAAACCTGGTGGAATAGTACTCATGACTGGAGCACGGGTATTGAAGGCTATGTGCTGTTTAGAAAAGACAGGAAGAAAGGCAAAGGTGGTGGAGTAGCCTTGTACATCAATGATTAAATTAACTGTAGCGAAATAAGAAGCGATGGAATGGATAAGACAGAGTCTGTCTGGGCAAAAATCACACTGGGTAAAAAAGCAACTAGAGCTTCCCCTGAGATAGTGCTTGGCGTGTGCTACAGACCGCCGGGATCTGATTGGGATATGGATAGAGACCTCTTTAATGTCTTTAATGAAGTAAACACAAAGGGGAAATGTGTGATTATGGGGGACTTCAACTTCCCGGATATAGACTGGAGGACGAGTACTTGCAAGAATAATAGGGGTCAGATTTTTCTGGATGTGATAGCGGATGGATTTCTTCATCAAGTAGTTGAAGTACCTACGAGAGGAGATGCCATTTTAGATTTGGTGTTGGTGAGCAGTGAGGACCTCGTAGAAGAAATGGTGGTAGGGGACAACCTTGGTTCGAGTGATCATGAGCTGATTCAGTTCAAACTAGATGGAAGGATAAACAAATGTAGATCTGGGATTAGGGTTTTTGACTTCTCGAGGGCTAATTTTAAAGAGTTAAGGAAATTAGTTAGGGAAGTGGATTGGATGGAGGAATTAGTGGATTTAAATGCGGAGGAGGCCTGGAATTACTTTAAGTCGCAGCTGCGGAGACTGTCGGAATCCTGCATCCCAAGAAAGGGGAAAAAAACCATGGGCAGGAGTTGTAGGCCAAACTGGATGAGCAAGCAACTCAGAGAGGGGATTAGACAAAAGCAGAAAGCTTACAGGGAGTGGAAGAAAGGTAGGATCAGTAAGGAAAGCTACCTTGGTGAGGTCAGAACATGTAGGGATAAAGTGAGGAAGGCTAAAAGCCGCACTGAACTGGACCTTGCAAAGGGAATCAAAACCAATAGTAAAAGGTTCTACAGCCACATAAATAAGAAGAAAACAAAGAAAGAAGAAGTGGGGCCGCTATACACTGAGGATGGAATGGAGGTTAAGGATAACCTAGGCATGGCCCAACATCTAAACAAGTACTTTGCCTCAGTTTTTAATAAGACTAGTGAGGAACCTTGCGATGATGGAGGGATGATAAACGGGAATGTGGATATGGAAGTGGATATTACCGCAACTGAGGTAGAGGCCGTACTTGAACAGCTCGATGGGACGAAGTCGGAGGGCCCGGACAATCTCCATCCGAGGATATTAAAGGAACTGGCGCGTGAAATTGCGAGCCCGTTAGCGAGAATTTTTAAGCAATCGATAAACTCGGGGGCTGTGCCGTATGACTGGAGGATTGCTAATGTAGTTCCTATTTTTAAGAAAGGGAATAAAAGTGATCCGGGTAATTATAGGCCTGTTAGCTTGACGTCTGTAGTATGTAAGGTCTTGGAAAAAATTCTAAGGGAGAGAGTAGTTAAGGACATAGAGGTCAATGGTAATTGGGACAAATTGCAACACGGATTTAGTAAAGGTAGATCGTGTCAAACCAATCTGATCTCCTTCTTTGAGAAGATGACGGATTACTTAGATAAAGGAAATGCGGTAGATATAATTTACCTAGATTTCAGTAAGGCGTTCGACACGGTTCCGCACGGGGAACTGTTAGTCAAATTGGAAAAGATGGGAATGAATATGAAAGTTGTAAGGTGGATAAGGAACTGGTTAAAGGGGAGACTCCAGAGGGTCGTACTGAAAGGTGAACTGTCAGGCTGGAAGGAGGTCACTAGTGGAGTCCCTCAAGGATCGGTTTTGGGACCGATCTTATTTAACCTTTTTATTACTGACCTTGGCACAAAGAGCGGGAATGTGCTAATAAAGTTTGCGGATGACATGAAGCTGGGGGGTATTGCTAACACGGAGAAGGACAGGGATACTATTCAGGAAGATCTGAACCACCTTGTAAACTGGAGTAATAGAAATAGAATGAAATACAATAGTGAAAAGTGCAAGGTTATGCATTTAGGAATTAATAATAAGAATTTTGGATATACGTTGGGGGCGCATCAGTTGGAAGCGACGGAGGAGGAGAAGGACCTTGGGGTACTGGTTGATAGCAGGATGACTATGAGTCGCCAATGTGATACAGCTGTTAAAAAAGCAAATGCGATTTTGGGATGCATCAGGCGGGGTATTTCCTGCAAGGATAAGGAGGTGTTAGTACCGTTATACAAGGGGTTGGTGAGACCCCATCTGGAATACTGTGTGCAGTTCTGGTGTCCCATGTTCAAGAAGGATGAATTCAAACTGGAACAGATTCAGAGACGGGCTACAAGGATGATCCGAGGAATGGAAAAACTGCCTTATGAAAGGAGACTCAAAGAGCTTGGCTTGTTTAGCCTGGCCAAAAGAAGGCTGCGGGGGGATATGCTTGCTCTATATAAATATATCAGGGGGGTTAACGTTAGGGAGGGAGAGGAATTATTTAAGTTTAGTACTAATGTAAGCACAAGGACGAATGGGTATAAACTGGATATTAGGAAGTTTAGACTTGAAATTAGACAAAGGTTTCTAACCATTAGGGGAGTGAAGTTCTGGAACAGCCTTCCGAGGGAAGTAGTGGGGGCAAAAGACTTTCCTGGCTTTAAGACAAAGCTTGATAAGTATATGGAGGGGATGTTATGATAGGATCGTTAATTTGGGCAATTGATCTTGGATTACCACCAGATAGGTCTGCTCAATGGTCTGCGGGGAGATGTTGGATGGAATGGGAACTGAGTTACTGCAGAGAATTCCTTCTTGGGTGCTGGCTGGTGACTCTTGCCCACATGCTCAGGGTTTAGCTGATCGCCATATTTGGGGTCGGGAAGGAATTTTCCTCCAGGGCGGATTGGCAGGGGCCCTGGAGGTTTTTTGCCTTCCCCTGCAGCGTGGGGCACGGGTCGCTTGCTGGTGGTTTCTCTGCAGCTTGAGGTCTTCAAACCAATTTTGAGGATTTCAATAACTCGGTCCTGGGATAGGGGTTGTTATAAAATTGGATGGGTGGGGTTCTGTGGCCTGCCTTGTGCAGGAGGTCAGACTAGATGATCAGATTGGTCCCTTCTGACCTATGAGTCTATGAGTCTAAGCTGAAAGAAGAGAAATTAATTTGCATTAAGTGCAAAACTGTTTAGTCAGATTGGCAGAGATATACAACCAGCTGTTCCTCTGTCCCTTCTTCTGGTCTTATTGAATGCACTCAGATGTTAGGTCTTGGGATGGAATCCCATGGTTCTCCCATTCTTAGATTAGGCTCTGGGCTACAGTACAGTATGCATCCATGAAAATTATTTAGGAGGTCTGACTGGGTTCATTACCTAAGAACATAAGAACAGCCATACTGAGTGAGACCAACAGTCTATCTAAGTCAGTGTCCTGTCTTCCAACAGTGGCCAATTCTGCATGCTTCAGAGAGAATGAACAGAACAGGGCAATTATTGAGTGATTCATCCCCTGTCATCCAGTCCCAACATCTGGCATTCAGAGGTTTAGGGACACCCAGAGCATGGAGTTGCATCCCTGACCATCATGGCTAATAGCCATTGATGGACCTAGCCTCCACTAACTTATCTAAATCTAATTCTTTTCTGAACCCAGTTATACTTTTGAACCCAGTTATACTTCATAACATCCCCTGCCAATGAGTTCAACGGGTTCACTGTGTGTTGTATGAAGTACTTTCTTTCATTTGTTTTAAACTTGACTGCTGGTTCTTGTGTTATGTGAAGGGATAAATAACACTTCCTTATTCATACTATTCATGATTTTATAGACTTCTATCATATCCCCCTTTAGTCTTTTCTTTTTCAAGCTGAATAGTCCCCGTCTTTTTAAACTCTCCTCGTATGGAAGCTATTCCATAACCCTAATCATTTGTGTTGCCCTTCTCTGTACCTTTTCCAACTCTAATAGATATTTTCTGAGATAAGGTGACCAGAATTGCACGCTGTATTCAAGGTGTGAGTATACCATGGCTTTATATAGTGGCATTACGATATTTACTGTCTTATTGTCTATCCCTTTCCTAATGGTTACTAATATTCCATTAGTTTTTTTTATTGCTGCTGCACATTGAGCAGATGTTTTCAGAGAACTACCCACAATGATTTCAAGATCTCTTTCTTGAGTGGCAACAATTAATTTAGACCCCATCATTTTGTATGTATCATTGGGATTATGTTTTCCAGTGTGCATTACTTTGCATTTATCAACTTGCCTTCAGAAGCCTGTGATCAGTGGGTAAAACAGGTGACCAGACATCTTTCTCAGAACACAATACTGTTTAATATAACCAAATGAACAAAGCATAAGCTAAGCGGGAGAGAATTTTAAAACAGAAGGTCTCTCTATATGTCTATCTTACTCTAAGGCCTACTACCCAGTAGCAGTGGCCCAGGCAGTTTTTGCTTCATCAAACAGCCCCTGATAACTGCCTCCCCCTTTCTCTATAGAGTCACTTTTTAACTGTTTGGTGTCCTATTGATCTTTTGGCACCCAGCCACAGAAAAGGAAACCATGTAAAGTTGCTGGTGCCTGCAAAACTGTCTTCCCAGCTAACAGACATGTTTACTGGGAAGCTGTTTAACCGGCACCATTGTGCTGTCCTGACTGCACTGCTATTAAATTAAACCAACAGATGCATACAGTAAACATTCCAATAAGGCCATGCAGTGACTATCCCAATAACCAGCTGCTATACAGTATTCATAAATTATTACAGATTAGCCCCACATGCTTCCCACTGATCATTAAAATCAAGCAAAAAATTACAGATTCCCAATACCCCTTTCATTCTGCTGGAACAAGTCCCCCCAGTTCATCATCTCAGTGTTGCATTTTCTGCCATTCAGCAGTAATTAAGAGTGTGTAAATGTTTCCATTACAATCTTCTAATTTTGGTTTAAAAATTCACTCCATTCTGAAATCTGTCACAGTGTCTCATCATGAAAGTGAACCTCCCAAGGGGAGGGTAAGGGTCCAATTTAAATTAAAAAAAAAACAAACCCTAATCCATTTGGCCACTTTAAAGCTGGAGGTGGATTACCTACGCCACAGGGAAACCTCTCCTATCAGAGTAGGTAGTGTCTACACTGAAGCACTACAGTGGCATAGTGTTGCTCTAGCACTTTAAGTGCAGACCTACCCTAAGACTTTAAAAGACATATTAGGAAGGAGAGACTTAATGTTCTGAGGACACAGATTTAATGAGCACAGAGGCTTTATTTTCTGTGAAATTTTCCGGAGGATTTTTTGCCTACGGGTTTGGCATACAAGCAGATTATTTTAGAAAGGCGCTGATGTTTAGGAGTCCGCAAATACTCCTTAAGAAGACTGACTCCTCTGAAGCAGTTACCAGGCCTCAAAAGCTGTTAAAATTGCTTTGCACTACTATTTATGGAATAGGGCTTAAAAGTTGCGAAAGAATCTAGTAGATACCATTTTTTTTAAATAGTCCCCAAACATATATTTATGAAACCCATAATTACAGATAGCCTTTATTTGGTATGTGTCATTTTTATAGCCCCTTGTTGTATATTTATATGTGTGATCAAGTAAACAAAAGTTGGATGACTTTTCATATCATTACAGACTTTTTTTCATTTATCATTTTAAAAAAATGTTAAGAATAGACTAGGAAACACACACATTGTTAGGATAATGCCAAAAGCCTGGCTTGAGTCTCCAAAACCCAAGAAACAGGATGAAATCCAAAACGCTATCTCCCTATTTTTGGTGCCATTCAGAGATAGCATAGAACACAAATAGGGGCCTGCAAAAGCCTGTGTGTTCCTAATCAAATGTACCATCTGCAAATAATGATGCTTTGCACGCTAGCACCTTCCATCTGTATTTAGAAACACCAAGGACAAAATTATGTCTAGCGGTAAAGCCTGGAGGGAGGAGCACAAGGACTTCTCACTAACCAAAGTGATAATTGAAGGCAGGTAGGGGGCAGAGACAGAGCCCTGCCTCTCTTTGATGTAATGCAGTGGCAATACTCTATTTACACCCCATGGAGCTTTCAGAAGCATTGTGCCTGCTTTACAAAGGTCCCACTGGAGTAGTGGGTATTAGAGAGCTTATCCCTTCACTCTCACACTTCCCTGGTCCTTCTCACATGAACAGAGAGCAACAATACCTGAAGTCCAAAGGTGCAAACAATTTGATGTTTATTGGGGTGAACTTCCAGCAAGCTTAAATTCAAGTTCCTTTTTCTTATTTTCGAATCCCAACTTACTTCCTGTTTGCCTCTAATTTATATAGTAATATTCTTAGCTATACCTTAACCAATCATTCTACTAAAATTTACCTAACCAATCCTAACATACTGTAACATGTTTAGCTAACCAATTATATCACATCACTTTAATTAGTTTACACCCAGCAAAATTAATTATACAGCAGACAGAAACAATCACCGAACCAGACAGAGACCATGCAAACAAACATACAAAACAATACAGAAGTGAGGATTTCCCAACTACATCTATACAGACATAAGGGTTTTACAACTACACCTATACAGACATAAGGGTTCTCCAGCTGTGTCTATTGATAAGTGAGTTCTTACCAGACAGAAAACTATCAAACTAAATTTCTTTTTACATGTTTTAGGCTCTTCCCTTTCTCGGGAGGTGATAAATTGAATCACCTTCCTAACGGCCCCAGATTGCCTTATTTCAATGTGACTAGTTTGGAATGTGAGGATGTGACCATACATTTCCCAGTTTATGGCTGGCCTCTGCTGCTTAGCTGAAGAACCAGGCCTCCGACTGTCATAGTAAGAGAGGCCATTACATAGACAGACAGTGATTTTTTATTCTTTCTTTTATACCTCTATAATTAGCTGCATGATAAGAATACACCTAAATTCTTAAAGTATAGGCCTTTGCAGACAGGTCTGAATATCTATATCCTAACAGTGGGGCTTGGCACTAGTCCCCATGGTGGGCACTGTGCCTTAAGGTACAGTGACACCCTAACAAAGGAAGATACACAACATCCACTTGGTTCACTTTATGACAGCTGGCAGCCTAGAATTAAAAGGGATGGAAACCGACTTCTCCTCCACAGCATGTTTCTGGCTCACTCAGCACCTGTCCCCAGCAGCTGGGGCGGCAGCAGGCCACCTCCTGCCCATGCTCTGCTGCTGGAGACATGGGCCGAACGAGCCAGAGCCTCTCTCCCTCACCGGCATGCTTGGACTCCATGTCCCCAGCACCTCAGCCCGGGAAGGGAGCACGCTGCCACTGCCTCCCAGCCAGGCTCTCTCAGGCAGACGCAGCTCCGTCCCACTCCCCCTGACCCGGCTGCCAGAGAGAGCGGCCAAACATGCAGGGAGTGGAGGGAGAGGAGGCACAGGGAGAGAAGGACAGAGCCCCTTTTCCTCCCTGTCCTCAGCAGGCCCCTGGGGGGCATTTGACCCTCCATGCCCCCCCTTGATGCCCTTCAAAATAAGCCCAAATAAGCCCAACCTGTTTCAGAGGGAGGGCAATGGGGGTGTTTCTACAAATTCCACATTTTTAGTAGTTCTAGTTTTGCTGTATACAACATTAATTTACACATTAAAATATTAAAATAATACGTGTGTGTTCTTACATTATTAAAAAAAGGCCTCCATCCTCCGTGGTCTCTGTGGCCTTAATGTGGTACATTACCATGTTGAACTGTTGAAGCATACCCTGGTGTGGGGGGAAAAACTGGAACATAGGATATGTCAAGTGGGCGGACCAGAAAGTTCATGAATTTGAATGTGTTTTAGTAGTTGAATGGGAGTGGGGATAGAAGGATTCTAAAATTCAAATGACATCACAGTCACATTGACACCAGTCAAGCACTAAAACCATTCCTACAACCATTTTTAAACTATAGCTTTGTGTTAAAGTCACCTATTTTAAAAAAGCCTAAATAAGCAACCACCAACTAGAACAAGCCTGAAACCTCGGAAAATTAAAGCGCCTTTTTTAAAAACTTGACCAATTCCGCTTATTATGTAGCACAAGCACTGACACAGGCATCATGGGGTGAGGGGTGCATGGGAGTCACATGCCCTCTCCCCAGATTTGTTGCTTGACTTTTACTGATCATGCTCAGTAACATTGCTGAAGCCAATGGGAATGGCGAACCACGGCCACTGGCAGTTGCAGATGGCTGTGCCTGCAAACCGTCAATGTAAACAAACCATCTCGCGGCCCGCCAGCAGATTAACTTGATGAGCCGCATGCGGCCTGCGGGCCACAGGTTGCCTATCACTGCTCTAAGGCCTTCCTCCCCTCAGTAAATTATTTCTACTCTTACCAGGAACATAATGTATAATGGAGCTAGGTGTAAGAATCATCTTGGGCAAATTCATATCACCTTTGTAACAGACATAGGTGTTCGTTTATCTAAGGGTGTTCATGCATAAGCCAGCCAGAGTTTGTTCCAAGGACACAAAGAGAAAGGAATATTTTTGCACTGACATTTGGGTTTGGATTAGATCTTACTATGACATACGTGGGACAATATTTAGAGAAGCAATTGCTCAACATCTTAATTGCTTCTTAGAACAACTAGGTCTAGAGCACACAAAAAGTAATTAAGAACATAAGAACGGCCGTAAGGGACAGACCAATGGTCCATCTAGCCCAATGTCCTGTCTTTTGACAGTGGCCGGTGCCAGATGCTTCAGAGGGAATAAACAGAACAGGGCCATTATCAAGTGATTCATCCCCTGCCCTCTAGTCCTAGCTTTGGGCAGTCAGAGCATGAGGTTGCATCCCTGACTTTTTGGCTAATACCCATCAATGGACCTATCATCCATGAGCTTACCTAGTTATTTCACAACAACCTCCGGCAAGTAGTTATACAGGTTGACTGTGTGTTGTGTAAAGTACTTCCTCTGTTTGTTTTAAACCTGCTGCCTAATAATTTCATCTGGTGACCCCTAGTTCTTGTGTTATGTGAAGCAGTAAATAACACTTCCTTATTCACTTACTGCACACTAGTCATGATTTTATAGACTTCTATCATATCGCCCTTTAGTCATCTCATTTCTAAGATGAACAATCCTAGTCTTTTTAATCTCTCCTCATATGGCAGCTCTTACATCTCTCTAATCATTTTTTGTTGCCCTTCTCTGTATTTTTTCCAATTCGAACATATCTTTTTTAAGATGGGGTGACAAGAACTGTACACAGTGTTCAAGATAAAACTCAAAAAAAGAGTCCTACAAAAAGTGGAAACTCAGTCAAATTACAAAGGGTAAATATAAACAAACAACAAGTATGTAGGGACAAAATTAGAAAAGCCAAGGCACAAAATGAGATCAAACTAGCTAGGGACATAAAAGGAAACAAGAAAACAAATACATTAGAAGTAAGAGGAAGACCAAGAACAGAGAAGGCCCGTTACTCAATGAGGAGGGGAAAAGATAATAACAGAAAATGTGGAAATGGCAGAGGTGCTTAATCACTTCTTTGTTTCGGTTTTCACCAGAAGAATGGTGGTGATTGGACGTCTAACATAGTGAATGCCAGTGAAAATGAGGTAGGATTAGAATCTAAAATAGGGAAAGACCAAGTCAAAAATTATTTAGACAAGTTAGATGTCTTCAAATCATCAGGGCTTAATGAAATCCATCTTAGAATATTCAAGGAGCTGACTGAGGAGATATCTGAGCCATTAGTAATTATCTTTGAAAAGTCATGGAAGACAGAAGACATTCCAGAAGACTGGAAAAGGGCAAATATAGTGCCCATCTATTAAATGGGAAATAAGGACAACCCAGGCAATTACAGACCAGTCAGCTTAACTTCTGTACCTGGAAAGATAATGGAGCAAACAATTAAGCAATCAATTTGCAAATATTTAGAAGATAATAAGGTGATAACAGTCAGCATGGATTTGTCAAGAACAAATCGTGTCAAACAAACCTGATAGTTTTCTGTGACAGGGTAACAAGCCTTGTAGATGGGGGAAAGTGGTAGATGTGGTATATTTTGACTTTAGTAAGGCTTTTGATACTGTCTCGCATGACCTTCTCGTAAACAAAATAGGGAAATATAACCTAGATGGAGATACTATAAGGTGAACCCATAACTGGTTAGAAAATCATTCCCAGAGAGTAGTTATCAGTGGTTCACAGTCATGCCGGAAGGGCATAATGATTCTATGATATGGGCACATCATCGATTTACATAATGTCATTATATTTTCTGTTTTATTATCTATCCCTTTCCTAGTGGTCCCTAACATTCTGTTAGATTTTTTGACTGCTGTTGCACATTGAGCAAATGTTTTCAGAGAACTATCCACAATGACTCCAAGTTCTCTTTCTTGAGTGATAACAGCTAATTTAGACCTCATCATTTTGTATGTATGGATTGAATTATGTTTTCCAATGTGTATTGTGTTGCATTTATCAGCATTGAATTTCATCTGCCATTTTGTTGCACAGACACCCAGTTTTGTGAGATCTCTCTGAAACTCTTTGCAGTCAGTTTTGGACTTACCTGTCTTGAGTAATTGCCACCTCACCATTCACCCCTTTTTCCAAATCATTTATGAATATGTTAAACAGCATTGGTCCCAGGACAGATCCTTGGGGGACCCCTTGGATTTCAAAATACAGCCATCATTATGAGTAAAGGATGCTCAAAGTACTGCATACCTTTCTGTGGTAAATCTTCATTAGTACTTACTCCTTTTCCATGATAGAAAAAGTTCCAAAAGTGATTGTGTGGATTGCTGGGAATTCTTGGACCAGATGGGTACATGAGTATTATCTAAAAGTTCAACGCAATTCAAATTTAGAACTAAAGAAATGTCATTATCTGGGAGGTACATCAGGAAAAGGTGGCAATAGTTAAATCCAACAATGAAGATCTCTTATCCTTTCCCAAACTTTAAAAAGATTTAGTGCAGAGGAAGTCATCTTGGCATCTTAAATGTAGTACAGTTAATTCCAGCAATAAAGACCTTTTATCCTTCCCAAACCTTATAGTGATCCTTTACAAAGGAAATTATTTTAGCATATCAAAAGAGCCACACTTAATTCATTGTGTCAAAAAGGTTATATCTATTACTAAAACCTGTTCCAAAATTATGTCATTATATCTTCTGACAATAGAGACACACAAAAACTAAATCTGCCATAGGGAAATGTTACTAGAAAAAGATACCTATTAATTGGCTGAGGGAACACGTAATGTTAGACACAGAAATAATAATTTTCAAAGTCACTACAACTGACTTTGCCAGAAGGATGGGGCATTTCTCAGAGATATGCTGTAAGAATCTCTATTTTTCACTTGCCTTTTTGAAATAACTAGGGATCTTTTAAGAACCCCCTTCCCACTTACGATTGAACGCAACTTTTAGTAACATTCAAAATACAACATAATAAATCACTTTAACAAAATCTAGGAAATTAGATACATTTGAGGTTGCTAATTGCAATGCAAGAAGTTCATGAAAACATATTACCATCTAGGTATCATTTGACATATCCTCTAAAAATTCACTTAGTCAAAAGTACATGATTACAAGCTAAGGTTACATAAGTGGTTTTGACATGACACTTAACATTCAGTTCAGAGAACATTAAATGGAAATGTTCTCAATGAGCCGCAGTCAACTTTACGTCTATCCCTGCATCAAAACACACACAATAACTACATACTCAAAATTACCATGTTGATAAATGCATGTTGATAAACACTATTTAATGTTGATAAATGCAAAGAAATGCACATTGGAAAGCATAATCCCAACTATACATATAAAATGATGGGTTCTAAATTAGCTGTTACCACTCAAGAAAGATCTTGGAGTCATTGTTGATAGTTCTCTGAAAACATCCACTCAGTGTGCAGCAGCAGTCAAAAAAGCAAACTGAATGCTGGGAATAATTAAAAAAGGGATAGATAATAGAACAGAAAATATCATATTGCCTCTATATAAATCCATGGTAGGCCCACATCTTGAATACTGTGTGCAGATGCGGTAGCCCCATCTCAAAAAAGATATATTGGAATTGGAAAAGGTTCAGAAAAGGGCAACAATAATTACTAGCTGTATGGAATAGTTTCTGTATAAGGAGAGATTAATAAAACTGGGACTTTTCAGCTTGGAAAAGAGACGGCTAAGGGGAGATATGATTGAGGTCTATAAAATCATGACTGGTGTAGAGAAAGTAGATATGGAAGAGTTGTTTACTGCTTCTCATAACACAAGAACTGAACACCAAATGAAATTAATAAGCAGCAGGTTTAAAACAAATAAAAGGAAGTATTTCTTCACACAATGCACAGTCAACCTGTGGAACTCCTTGCCAGAGGATATTGTGACAGCCAAGACCATAACAGAGTTCAAAAAAGAACTAGATAAATTAATGGAGGCTACGTACATCAGTGGCTATTAGCTATGATGGACAGGAATGATGTCCCTAGCCTCTGTTTTCCAGAAGCTGGGAATGTGTGATGGGATGGGTCACTTGACGATTACCTGTTCTGTTCATTCTCTCTGGGGCACCTGGCACTGGCCACTGTCAGAAGACAGGACACTAAGCTAGATGGACTTTTGGTCTGACCCAGTAAGGCCATTCTTATGTACCATGCTTTCCATTTCCATTATGAGCTCCCCCATGATTTAATCAGGTTTTAGCCTTGTTGACAGAGCTAGGTGATATTTTTTGGCCGAAACTTTTTTTTTTTTTAGCAAATTCTGTGACACTGAAACAAATGTGTCTCTTCAGTCAAAATCTGAAAAATTAAAATGAGACATTTCAATTGTTCAGCCTGAAATTACTTTTGGTTTCAAGGATTTCCTTTAATTTTATTTTTTTTAATTGAAAATATTTAAAAATAGTCAAACTTGAAATGAAATATTTTGATTTTTGTCAAAACAAAACATTTTGTATGCCCGCCAAAAAAATGATGCTTTGATTTACCAAAAATTTCAACATTTTAAATTTTCACTCTAATCCTACACTAATTTTTTGTAACTGAAAAATCCATTTTACTCACAGCTCTACTCATTGAACTAGTCACTGAAAAAACAAAGCAGATGACCGCCTTTGCCTCTGCACAGAATTTTATCCATTCATCACATACTTTCACTAAAAATTGAACGTACAAACTTTAGTGCCTCAGATACTCAGATGAGGAGGAGGATTTAAGAACCTATACAGAATAAAAGATTCATGCAAAGGTTGTAGAAAAATCTGGCCTTCCATAAAACTCTGTGCAACCCATAAAAATCAATCTATTTTAACAATTCAAGAGTATCTGGAATGTCTCTCTGTTTCTCTCTTGTTGTTATAGCTCTCCATAATATCCAACATAGACATATATAGACACATCGAAATAGCAATCTTTTCCTGCTGAGTTAAATAATTCCCCCAGCTGGAAAACATAATTAGAGATAAAGCTACTGTGTAAACATAGAATGAGTATAACAGTTAAGCCAGATCATAACATCGTGACCATTAAACTAAACCAGAAAATATTCATGTCATAACAAACTATCAAATTTGCTAGCACAGAATGAATAGTAGACAGACAGATAGACATACACACACCATCATTCACATTTATGTTATGAAGATAAATAAGGGACAAGCCCAAACTCCCATTAAAATCAAAGGAAACACTGCCATTTATTTCAATGGAGTTTAGACTGTGTCACAAAATGCTAAAGCAAATCCAAGGGCAGATTTAAGGTGGTTTGGGTCCTGATCATTTAAAGTTTTTCTGTTTAATGATCTGTGTATGTGAACTGAGTGAGTATTAGGTTGGTGACAAAATTATATATGTAATCATTTCCCATTATTGCCGTATTTGTTTATGCGTGGGATTTTTAAGGATTTGTTTGATGGTACCTCTTATCTTCAATTAAACTTAGCAACTTTTGGCCTGATTCTGAACTCACTCCAGTTTTAAATTCAGTGTGCTTAAACCCTAAATATAGATGAACTTAAACACAATGTTGCCAACTCTGGCTATTTTATCATGAGTCTTGCAATAATTTGTTTTCCTTAAAGCCCCAAGTGCTGGACATGTGTGAATACCTGAGTATCTCAGCTTTCATGTACAAAAAAAATTAAATCCCTAGTCTTCATGATCAGAGAGTGCTTAAAAATGTGATCCCAACGTGGCCTAAACACTCAAAAATCTGAAGGCAAATAAAAAGAAACCAAAATGTATTAGGTTTCAGAGTGGTAGCCATGTTAGTCTGTATCAGCAAAAAAAAAATGAGGAGTCCTTGTGGCAAATTTATTTGGACATGAGCTTTTGTGGGCTAGAACCCATTTCAAAAGATGCATGAAGTGAAAAATACAGGAGTAGGTATAAATACATGAAAGGAGGGGGTTGCTTTACCAAGGGTGAGGTCGGTCTAACAAGACAAATTAATTAACAGCAGGATACCAAGGGAGGAAGAATAACTTTTGAAGTGGTAAGAGTGTGGTCCATTACAGACAGTCGACAAGAAGGTGTGAGAGGGAGAAATCAGTATTGGGGAAATTAAGTTTAGATTTTGTAATAACCCAACCACTCCCAGTCTTTATTCAGACCTAATCTGATGGTGTCCAGTTTGCAAATTACTTCCAGTTCTGCAGCTTTACGTTGGAATCTGTTTTTGAAGTTTTTTTGTTGAAGAATTGCCACTTTTAGGTCTGTTATTGAGTGACCAGGGAGACTGAAGTGTTCTCCTACTGGTTTTTGAATGTTATGATTCCTGATGTCAGATTTGTGTCCATTTATTCTTTTGCATAGAGACCATCCAGTTTGGCCAATGTACATGGCAGAGGGGCATTGCTGGCACATGATGGCATATATCACATTGGTAGATGTGCAGGTTCTATCAAGTACCACAAAGCCCTCCTTACACATTGGAAGACTTGGCTCTTTGTGTTCATAATTTGTGTTTTTCCATGGACAATGTATTCTCATTTATAATGAATGATCTGCGGTGAAATTAAGGGCTCTGCAAAGGCACTTGTTGCATGAACCTTTTTCAAATCTTTTAATGATGTTACTAAATGATTTGACACTGCACAACAGTATGTTTTAAAGACAGGCCACAGTAGATTATGTCAGCTGAGTCGACAAATGAAAGTGCAGTGCACGCTTGGTAATTTTATCTGCAATTGACATATTGAGGAAACCCTTTTTTCTCCTTTAATCCACAGTTTCTGCCTCCTTTGTCCCGCTATTGATGTGATTGACTGCACTTACTGCAACCAAATCACGAGAAAAGGTCGCCTCGCTCTTTTTGTTCCTTTGAATTTTGGTGCTGGCAGATACAGTCGTCAATGAATTCGTGGCCTGGCAGTGCCTCCAACGTGGGCTCCAAGTATTCTGACACTGCACAAAACTAATACACAGTAAAAGTAAAACCAGCCCTCAACTTCACAAGGCCAGCTGTCCAAACAAAGGGATGTCAGAACTGCTGGAGGAACTACTGGGATGTGGGATGTCAAGATATGAATCCGATCTATTGCGAAATTAGGGATTGTGGTGTTTGCCTTTCAGATACTTGTGGTTGATTAATATCATAACAAGCCTTTTACACTGGTACAAGGTGCTAGACTAGACTTCGTTCTGGCCAAATTCCAGTGGGTTATAACCATTCCTCGCATTAAGTTCCCCTTGCACTTTCAACTGGCTAAACTGTTCTTCATTTCCTGTCCACAACTGTTCTCTAGTGTTGCTGCATGTTGTTGAGCAGCTGCATCACTTCACCCCAGAGGTGGCAGCACTTCAGGAGTGGATTAAGTAATTCCCATGTGGTTGTTGGAGCGGTTGGGGATGAAAGTGTTATATAGAACCATAGAAATGTAGGACTAGAAGGGATCTGGATAGGTTATCTAGTCCAGTCCCCTGAAGGAAGGCAGGACTAATCCCCAACAGGTGTTAGGTATTATCTCATTTCCAGATGTAATGTCAACAGGCCCCAGTCATCAGCGCCTGGGATCAAACCTGAGGCTTAATGCTTGAGCCTCCCTTTTTAAGAAAGAGGAAAAACGTGATCCAGGAAACTATAGGCCTGTTAGTTTAACCTCAATTGTATGCAAGGTCTTGGAACAAATTTTGAAAGAGGAAGCAGTTAAGGACGGAGATTAACAGTAATCAGAATAAAATACAGCATGGTTTTACAAAAAGGTAGAACATGCCAAACCAACCTTATCTCCTTCTTTGAGAAGATAAGTGATTTTTTAAACAAAGGAAATGCAGTAAATCTAATCTACCTGGATTTCAGTAAGGCATTTGATATAACTCTATATGGGAAATTATTAAATTGGAGATGATGAGGATTAATATGAAAATTGAAAGCTGGGTAAACGAACTCGTTAAAAGGGAGACTACAATGGATCATACTGAAAGGTGAATTGTCAGGCAGGAGGGAAGTTATTAATGGAATTCCGCAGGGATCTGTCTTGGAACCAGCCTTATTTAATGTTATTATTACTGATCTTGGCACAAAAAGTTGGAGTGTGCTAACAAAATTTGCAGATGACACAAAGTTGGGAGGTATTGTCAATACCGAGGACCGGAATATCATACAAGAAGACCTAGATGACCTTGTAAACTGGAGTAACAGAAATGGGATGAAATTTAATAGTGCAATGTCTAAGGTCATGCATTTAGGGACTAACAATATGAAGTTTTGCTGTAAACTGGGGACATATCAGTTGGAAGTGACAGAAGAGGAGAAAGACCTGGGTGTATGGGTTGATCACAGGACAACTATGAGCCACCAGATGATGTGGCCATTAAAAAGATTAATGCAGTCTTAGGATGCACCAAGCAAGATATTTCCAGTAGAGACAGGGAAGTGTTAGTACCATTATACAAGGCACAGGTTAGACCTCATATGGAACAGTCTAAAAATAGGAAATGTTCAAAAACAAGGTGGGGGGGGTAATTAATTTTGAATGAATTCCACCATGTCACTAATGTCAAACAGCCAAAATCAGCAACAAAACCCTCCCCCGCAAAAGAAAAAAAATCATACAACAACCAACAGCCTAAACTACTACTTTGCAAGTTTCTGTTGCAATGTTTCCAAAAATTGAACATTTGGGAAAAAAGATATTTTTAGAAAATGGTGGTTTTCAGTCACACATTTTTTCATATGAACACTTCCCGCTAGCTCCAATAACAACCCCTTCTAGAGCGGATATACAGTAGAACTTCAGAGTTTCAAACACCTCAGGAATAGAGATTGTTTATAACTCTGAAATGTTTGTAACTGAACAAAACATTATGGTTGTTCTTTCAAAAGTTTACAGCTGAACATTGACTTAATACAGCTTTGAAACTCAACTAGGCAGAAGACAGATGATGCTTTCCCTTTATTTTTTTTAAATAATTTATGTTTAACTTTGCTTTTTTTTTTTTTTGGCTGGTCTCTGCTGCTGCCTGATTGCGTACTTCTGATTCCAAATAGGGGTGTGGTTGATTGCTCAGTTCGTAATTCTGGTGGTGTTCATAATTCTGAGGTTCTGTTATAACTTGCACCCTATCCTAGGTGTTCCTCTACTAGCAGCAAAATGCTACAAATATATGAAGTGATCCACTCTAAAATCCAAACAATAAGCATATTTTCCAAGTCTGAGATTCTTCTGGGAATTTATTGCATTTCACTAGAAAATCTTTTGCAACCCCAAAACTTTCACTACAGTTAGAGAATGAAATTTTGTTTGTATTCTGACGTGTGCCTAATTCGTTAGCTGTTATGTGATTGCAAACTCATTGCAGAGCATAGGGTATGAGTTAACTTAACACTTCCAAACATTTTACTCTATGAAGGTATTAAACACAGCAATACTGTGAAATTGAAGGTTATTTTGTCTGTGAACCTGTATCACTCCGTAGTAAACCATTTCTAAGCTCTTTTCTTCCACTCTTCCCTCGCACCCTCTATAATTTGTGACTGATTTGGTGTTCATGGAAGCACATTTTCTTTTCTCCCCAGGATGGAAGATAAGAACCTCTTCCTTGCTTTATTTCTCTGCTCCATTTTGCTTTCAACTGCCTATTCACACATGATCTTTGAGGAGAACAGAGACACCAATCTGGCAACCAGCAACAAAATGAAACTCCCAGATCTCCCATCCATCTCTATAGTAGGTTAGTAAAATGCTGTTTGGTGGCAAGCTGAAGCACTTTGCAGAAAACAGTGTGGTTATAAATTAAGAGGGGGCAGGTTGACATCTGACTACAAAAGGGGTGGGCAAACTTTTTGGGCTGAGGGCCCATCTGGGTGGGGAAATTGTATGCAGGGCAGGGGGTTGGGATGTGGGAGGGAGTGTGGGAGAGGGTGCGGTGTGCAGGAAGGGGCTCAGGGCAATGGATTGGGGCAGAGGAGGGGTGTATGAGGAGGCTCAGGGCAGGGGGTTGGGGCAAAGGAGGGGTGTGGGGGGAAGGAGGGATGTGGAGTGCAGGAGGGGGCTCAGGGCAGGGGGTTGGGGTGCAGGAGGGATGCAAGGTGCAGGCAGGGGGCTTAGGGGAAGGAGTTGGGGGCTGGGGTGCAGGAGAAGTTCAGGCTCTGGCCTGGTGCCACTTACCTAAAGTGGCTCTGGGGTGGCAGCAGCGCACACTGGGGCCAGGACAGGCTCCCTGCCGTATCCCTGGCTCCATGCCACTCCAGAAAGTGCTGTGACCCCTGAGGGAGGGAGGGAGGGGGCAGAGGGCTACACATGCGCTACCCTTGCCACGCCTCCAAATACCTCCCCCAAAGCTCCCATTGGCCGCAGTTCCCTGTTCCTGGCCAATGGGAGCTGAAGGGGGCAGTGCCTGGAGGCAAGGGCAATGCATGGAGCCGTCTCCTCCCCCGCCTGGGGGCTGCAGGGAAGTGGTGCCGGCCGCTTCTGAGAGCAGTGCGGGGCCCCTGGCACCATGGGGGGGCAACCCTGCGGGCTGGATCCAAAGCCCCGAGGAGCCATAGTTTGCCCACCCCGGGCTCGATGGTCACAATGGCTCTTCAGGCCATGCAATCTATGAATTATTAACCTGATGTAGCCATAAAACCAAAGTGAGCGCAAAAGGGGTGCAAATCATGCTCATTATTGTTTAATAGCACTTGTCACTCACTTTACACCAATGTAAATTACTACAGAGGGTGCTAGGCAGTGGAGAGTTGGGTCCTCTCAAGTCAGGATTGAGGCACATTGGCAGGGAAGGATCTGAGGGGCTTATCGCGTTGCTGCTGTGCTGTACAGAGGAGCAAGCATGTGCTGATTGACACAGCAAAAGGCTGGGAGTCTGGAGCTCAGGATTCTGTTCTGGCTCTGCCACTGACTCCCTCTGTGACCATAAGCAAGTTATCTGACCACTTCCCTGTCCGGAAAATGGAACTAATAATACCTGCCTCCGGAGGTACGTTGTGAACCCTAAAGATGATACTTAGAGGGCTGCACACTTCATTGCTCATGTGGTCTGAGCTCTGTGTTATCCCAGCTTTTTATGCATAAATGGAGGCCTGGCTAAGCAGGGAGGTCGGCTGGAATTGGAATCGAAAGACCCAATTGTGGGATCCTAAAGTGGGGGAGAAAGGAGGAGAATGGCTGGAGTGGGGAGTGACAAGGGGTACGGGGTGGGGGGAGCTGACTAGAGAGCAAAGGAAAGGGGCCTATCTGGGAGGATCAGGCTAGAGTGGAGGCGAGGGGCCCACCTGGGTTATCTCCTAGCCTATTTAAGAAAAGAAGTGTGTGATCAAACTGTTGCTTGTGATATGTGTAAGCAACAGCAGAGGACACCAGAGAGTTTCATCAGCCTGCAGCACCTATGAAATGTTTGAGCTGCCCAATGAAAGGTACTAAAGATGCATAAGCTGATATTAATTATTAGCATTATTTATACAAAGTCACTAGTCAAATAGAATGCAACATTCCCAGAGTTCTCAAGCGAGCCCTTTTCCATGTCACAGTATTTACATACAAAATATCAATTGTAAAGAAATCTAAAGGGAAGGTGATCAAATGATTGTGACTAGTTGCGCCACCTGCTTCTCTCACTTTGCAGGATAGTCAGCTACACAGCTGTATTAGGTTGTGAGCTGTGATGAGATGCCAGAGCAAGGTGGCTACATGTATGTGTTCCTGTATTTGGGGTTCTAGTCACCCTCCCAGTTGGAACACCAACATCATCAGTCCAACTGAGAAATACACTGTTGCATGTTTTTCTCTGGGGAGAGCTTCAGTTATTGTCTGTTATTTGAGGAAATTTCTCTGCATCATCAGCTGGTTCTAACACCCAATTCCAGTGTTTATGATGAAGTTTCTGCCTTCATTAACTCAGTCCCACTTGCCTGATACAAGCCGTGTAACTTCTGGTTGGATACACAGTGAGCAGAATGGTACAAATGTGTTACCTATTATTTATGCTCTCCCTTCTATACAGCACAACTCTTCAGTCCTTAGCTCTATGCTCATATCACCTTACATTTAAAAACACAGAGAAAATATGGAACAACATTCCCTAGGCACTTAAATTCAATGGATAGCAGGGGACATCACAATAGGAGGTTGTTGAAACATCAAGGCAAATTGTTCAAAATTATTCCATGGCAATATTGGGTTAAGAAAAATATTTTAACTGGCCTATTGTTCTCAAATCCCAATTCAGTTACAGTAGGAAAATTACAAAATAGATTTGGTCCCCATCAACAAGCAATATCAGGTTTTCATAAATGGCCTGCAGCGATTCTACTTTGGGTATCAAATCACATCTCTCAAGCTAAGCAGGGTTGGACTTGGTTAGTGCGGATTAGATGAATGTGCAATTACTCATCTTATTTGCATGTGCAGTTACTGATACTGCACACAAATTGAATCAATGTGCTCACAAGTGACCACCAATTGCATGCAGATTTTGGAATATATGGATGGCATTCTTGATCACCTATATTTTCAATGCCAGGGTTACCTCTCATACACTGTATACATCCTGACTTTACTAGGACCGTCATATTTTTTCATATGATGAATTTGTCAAGGTGCCTGACATGTCCCAGATTTTCATTTCATCAGCCAAAACATTCATTATTATTTTCTTATAATTGCAAGATGTAAGTTCCAGACAACCTACGGAACTGAATGGAATTTGCTCTGAGCTTATGAGAAGTAGACATTCCAGCTGAACACTGATTCGAGTGAAAAGAAAAGTCAAACAAGCATATATGGTATCAGAACTTTTCATTTTCTCAGAATGTTAATGACACTTGTTCAGTGTTTCATGATAAACTTATTCAGATACTGGAAAAAATCCTCCACTCAGACAAATATGTCCACATTTGTCATATTTGCTATTAAATCAGAACAGGCAGTAGCAAGACCAGCACATATTTAAAGTAAAATCATGCATTTTTGCCTGTTGTAGAAATATTCCATAACCCTAAAATATTTCATAACCCTAAAAAACACCCAGTATTTTATTTTGAAAATATAAACACTTTAATTAACCTTTGTATTTGTACAAATCCACAGTTTTGATTGGGTTCTTCGGGTACTACAGCGATGGATGTAATAATTAATAATCATTCATTGTAATGCTTAAACAGTTTCACCTTCCTCCCTGTGCAATGGCAGTTTATAGTATCACTTCTGAAGCATGGGGTGACTTTAGACATGGTAGCTTTGTCTGTCATTCAGGCTTGTATCCACTAGGTGGCTTGCATTTTCAAAAGGAGCTCAGGAGGCCTGTTAATCATGCATGGAGTAGTTTATGAATCTGTCAACTCCCAAACAATCTGCCCTTTGTGTATTCCCTGAAGAGAAGCTATGGGAGCATGAATTACAGAAGAGATAACCAGAGCAGAAGTTAGTATCAGCAAGAGATCCAGCTTAAGAGGTTGCCCACATGACACAGAGGCAGGGATAGAATCCAGTTCTGGGGGGCAGCATTTGACAGCCTGAACCACAAGATTATCCTTTCTGTCTGCCTCACTCACTACATGCCTTCCAAAAACCAAAAAGATACAGGAGCCCTGCAGACAACAGTTTTGTTCACTACAGAGTTCTCATTCATTCCCAGGGCAGGTCAGTTCTGGGCACTGAATAAGGAACATGGCCAGGGGGAAATTAGTGTGTGAGCACATAATTAACAACTATCACAATGCATATGCAGAAGGGAGCCAAATTAATGTTGAATGTGTAAGCAGGGGAATGGTCCCACTATTATGCGGAACTTTCCTGGTTTATACACTACCCCGGTGAAATAGGCTAGCGAAAGGATCTGAGTCCTCCCTCCCACTCCCCTTACCCACAGGCCTCCCTGACCTCGAGGGCTCCCCTTCCACTCGCCTATGTGGCAGAGTCTTGGTAACCCCAACAAGGCTGGGCCCAGGATTCCTGGGGGGCTCAACCCCCAACCTTTTCATGGTCACTTAGGGCAGGGGCTAGGGGGTCTCCACTCTGGGGTGCTCCCTCCATACTGGACACTTCCCTCACCTACTGATCATTACATACCGTTCAAAGCAAATACAATTTATTAAACAACAAGCAATTTTAAAAAATAAGGAAAAAACAGGAAAGGTTAAAGGAAAACCCGTCACCCTGCTCTCTGGCACAGGGGCATCACAACCAACATCTCTGGAATGTAAGGGAAGTTCAGTCTGTTCCTCAGATGTCCCAGGCCTCCTCAGGCTCTGGCTGTGCTGCAGGGATGCTGCAGGTCAGACACTTGCTCTGGCAGTGGCCACACGCCCTCAGGCTCTTGGTGGCACAGACCCTTCTCCCCAGTGTCACCCCTGCTCTGTCAGGGTTACGATCCCGCTCCAAGTCCGGCCTGCAGAGCCTCTTGGCTGGGGGCGTCTCCCTGAGCTGGGCCCACTGCCCAGGGTCCCCCTCGCTCTTCCCCAGCTGCTCACCGCACCTGGCTCCAGACTGCTCCAGCCTCAGCTCCAGCTCCACTCTGCCTCAGCACGGCTGCTGCTGCTGCTCAGCCTCCAGCTCTCTGGGCCGCGTCTCTGGCCCCCTTGGCTCTGGTTGCTGCAGCTCTGCTCCCAGCACAGGTCTGCTGTGTGGGCTGCTTCTTTGACTCTGCTCCCAGCTCTGACCTGCTCCCTGGGCTGCTTTTCTGGCCCCTCTGGACAGAGGCGGCAGGTTTGTATAACCTTTGTTGGTGCCCAGAATGGCTCCAAGTCCCATTCCCCATTCCCCTCCCAGCTGCCTAAGGCTCTGGGAGAGAGTTTGGGTGCGGAAAGGGGTTTGGGGTGCAGGCTCTGTGAGGGAGATTGGGTGTGGGAGGGGGTTTGGGGTGCAGGATCTCAGAGGGAGATTGGGTGTGGGCTCTGAACTAGGGCAGGGGGTTGGGGTGCGGGCTCTGGGAGTGAGTTTGTGTGCAGGAGGGGGTTTGGGGTGCGGGATCTGAGAGGGAGATTGGTTGCGGGCTCTGGGCTGGGGCAGGGGCTTGGGGTGTGGGAGGGTGTGTGGGGTGCAGGCGCTGGGAGGGAGTTTGGGTGTGGGGTACGGGCTCAGGGCTGGAGATTGGGGTGCAGGAGGGGCTGAGAGGGGGTGCGTCGCTTACCTCGGGCAGCTCCCAAAAGCAACCAGCACACCTCTATGGCAATGGCTTCTAGGCGGGGGGTGCTGGGGGGCCTCCGCACACCAATGCCCCAGGCACCACCCCTTCAGGTCCCACTGGCCACAGTTCCTGGCCAGTGGGAACTGCAGAGTCGGGGCGGGAGCAGCGCACAGAGACACACACCCCTATGCCGCCTGCTTCTGGGAGTGGCATGGAGCGAGGGTGGGCAGGAAGCTGCCTTAGACCCGCTGTGCTGGTGGTGCCTTTTAAATCGCCTGGGGGCAGCAGGCAGGGCTGGGAGACACTCCAGGGGAGGCACGGGGGGCGGCAGGTGGGATTGGGGTGGAGACCTGGCCCCAACCATTGGTGGAGCTTGGCTCCCGGGTCCTGAATATTCCTGGAGCGTGGGCACCACAGGCCCATATAACTCACCACCCCTGCCTCTGGATCTGGCACTGCTCTGCTCCCCATCTCAGCTTGGCCCCCCGCTTTCTCCTTAGCTCAGCCCCACTCTGCTGACCCAGGCAATTCCAGCTCACACAGAGGATGGGACCCACCCTGGCCTCTTGACTCCGTGATTAGCCTGCCCGCCCTGTCAATCAGGCTGACCTGGAGCATTAGCCTCTCTGCATTGTTCCTGGGGACTGTTAGTCTCAGGGTCCTGATTCCCATCGACCCTTCCCCTTTCTTTTGGTACTGGGAGCTACGCAACCAAAACACCCCCACTGAGTGTTAGTAAGGGGACAATAGTCCCCTCACACATGGGCAAATCTGGCAATTCCTATCTTCTGAGTGCTTGACTTTGCTCTTTTAACATAGTTTGGGGGTGTCATTTCCTAATAAATCAATTAATTATTTCTTTAAAAATTGAAAACAATTCTGTCATGTGGAACTATATAGACCATCGACTTTGGTCATCAGCAGGGTTTGGCTCTTTAGCTCCACAGCATAAAAATCGGCCACTTGAGCTAATGGAGTAGCTGTTAACAATAGTAAGCTGTTTTCCTCTATATGGGACATGCCATTAGTGGGAGATGAGACACACCTTGCCAGTGAGTTCCACAGCTATGCACTGGCAGTAGAGGACTGTAGGGAGTCAGGACTCCTGGGTTCAATTGCAGGTTCTGGAGGGGAGTGTGCTTGTAATGGATTATGAACTGTCCTGCCCCTGTGCCCTCACCCTGTCTCTGTCTCCCTCTGCTCCTGTTTGCCTCCCATCCCTGGCTCCTGCACCTTGCCCTATACACACCCAAACTCCGGCTTCTTCTATCCACTCCCCACCCCTCAGGTCCTGCCCCATTTCCACAACCCAGCTCCTGCCCTCCTTTCACTCAGTTTTGTGTCCCACCAGTGCAAGCACTCCGGTACGGCAGTGCAGTAACACCACCTCCCCAAGTGGTGTTGAGCCAGGGTCAATGTACTGTGGTGGATGCATTGTGAGTGTTGAGACTGCATGATCTATGTAGACCTAACAGTCCTCCAGCAGCTGTCCCACAGTGCCTGATACTGACTGTTTTGGTCACAATTGTGAACGGCCCAAGGGTCACGGAGACCACGAGCCCCATCCCCATGCGCAGCAGGAGGAGACCCCCTTAGGGGAGGCTAGCCCCCCTCCCCACCAGTTCCACCTCTTCCACCAGAGGCCCCTGCTGTGACCAGAGTCCCAGAGAAGCCCTGTGCCTCCCCTCCCCATGCCTCCGTGGCTGGAGCTCTGAGCCCCCCCATGGCTGGAGGACCCCCCAGGCCAAGTGGAGCTCTGACACCTGCCCCTCCCTGCTGTGGCCAGAGGAGCCCTCCAAGCCGCACCACACTTCCCCTCCTGAGACCCCAAACCACTCCACAGGAAAAGCTCATCTCTTCCTGAAAAACCTGAGCTTTGATATGTGCCATGCAGGTTCTGGGGTGGCTGAGGAGGTATGTGTTACTCAGCTTTCTGGTTTTATCAGCAATTGCCCTGGAGTCCAAGGAGATGACTGATGAACCCAGGAAGCTGAGCAGCACATACCGCCTCCTCAGCCACCCCAGAACCTGCATGGGGCATAATAATAAACAAAAATTTCAGTGAAAACCCCGCAGCCAGCGTCCAGCGGCCGCAGTAACACTAGGGGAGGCTTAGCCATCCCTGGTCTATTATACCCCTGGCCTATGCTCATCCACCCTTTGAAAACCTCACACATTTTTGAAATGCCTTTTCCTGATGGCCTAGCTTGGCGAGCACAGCTAACAGAGCAGTTCTTCTTTGTTGTGCTTCTGCCTGGAGTAGACAGGGGGTATTGGATCTCCTGGGTCTGTGGGGAGAAGAGGCTATGCAGGCACAGCTACAGACCCATTGTAGAAATGTGGACACCTATGAGCAGAAATGCATGGAGGATGCAGGCAAAGGTGTATGACAGGAATCAGCAGCACTGCTGTAGGAAAGTGAAGGAACTGTGTCAGGCATATCAGGTGGTCAGGGAGGCCAATGGTTGATCTGGTGCCACAGCTGATATGGTGCCAAACCATAGATCTGCTGTTTTTACAACAAGTTGCATGTCAGACCTGATGGAGACACCGCCACCACCCCACAGAGCACCGTGGATACCTCCAAGGAGCCCAAGACACAGATCCCTGCTGTGGACAGTGAGGAGGAAGAGGAGGGTGGTGGACATGTGACAGGGGATCCGGCTATGCCACGAGCCAGGACCTGTTTGAGGCTCCACCTCCGACTAGCCAGTCCTGGCAGCCAAAGCACGGGCACGCCCACGAAGAGGCAGGAATCTCAGGGAAGTGTGTGAATGCATTTTCGCTACAATGTTTAAATGTACAGATGGCACCCAACTCCAGCTTACCAGGACACAGGTATCAACTTTTCATTAATTTACTTGTACTAGAAGAAGTAGTGGTAAAACAAACGAAGTAGAGTTGATATCTGCTTTTCATCTCCTGTTGAAGTAGACTCGGGGGGTAAAAGGGGGTGCAGAGGCATTTTGTTTGCGTAGCATAGGGATGTTCCTTGAATCCTCCTAAGAGACTGCAATGAACATTCAAGGGATACTCTGCAATCCTCTCATGAAGGCTTCTAGAAGAGGAAGGAAGCTTTATTTCTTCCTTGGCAGTAGGACACGTTCCCATGCCAGTTCCACTGATTGACTTCACAGGCACCATGGAGCAGACAACAAGGGCTATGTGGCATTATGGGCCCAAGTGGGAGACACCAGCATGCAGCTGTGCTCTCTGTGCCTATGTTACCCTCAGGAGGGAGATACCAAGCTAAAATCACCACTGTCCTATGGGAAATGGTGCCAGTGCCCTGTGCCAGTGCCCTGCACTTGTACCCTCAGAAACTGGGGTTTCATGGAGGCGAACAATTCCTTCCTCATTCTCCCCATGGCCCTGCTGGGATACGTACCATGGCTGGGCTGTGCAGATGTGCTCCAAGGCTGAAGGGTCAATAAGAAAGTCTTGTTTAAAACTTTAGGGGAGCAAAGGATGGAGTTCTGAAACTTAACTTTCGGTTTCTGTTGTGACTATAAACATAATGGTACCTCTGTGTGTTTTATTAGCAGCTGCTGCCATTGCAGCCTCAAGGGGTTCCCTCCTCCCCACCCATGGAATGCCTGATCATAGTACAGAGAAGAATAAGAGGACCCAGGCAAGATATGTTCTCAGAGATCCTGCAGCTAATGCTGCATCAGACTATGAACAGAGGGCCTGGAGGATGAATATTTCAGACACTATGGAGAAGGAAAGAGCGGAGAGAGAAAAGCCCGGGAGTCCCAGCAGGAAAAGGAGAAGCACCCAGACATAATGGGGCTTCTCCAGCAGCAAACACAGATGTTACAGACTTCTGTTGACCTGCAAGTTCTGTAAGCACAGGCTCCCCTCCCTTTGCAGTCGAACAATAATTCTGCCATAGCATCGCCCTAACCCCCTAATATCTTCATGGCTGATCTGTACCCCTACTACTGCACTCTGGGCAACAGTAAGGACAAGCACAATTTCACATACGTGGCCTGTGAGAGCCACGGTTGCTGTGCCTGTAGCATAAACGGACTGAAATTGACATGAATGTTCTTTCCTGTGTAAGTTCTGTTATCTTTTATAATAAATAAATACTTTTCTGAGAAGTCTTTATTACTTTTCTTTTAAATTGCACATATTTTTGCATTGCTTTTGGTACTCATAAAATTCTATTTTTTGGAAATTAATTCATCATCATTACTACACCACATTTGCTGCACAATGCCTAACGGTACTGAAAACCGCTATTAGTTATTGTACACGGGCAGAGAACTCATAGGCCATGACAACAGTGTATAATAATTAGAATGTGCAGCAAGCATCACAACACTAATAGCTTCATTAACAGACAGTGTTATATTCATCAATGTATACCAAGTACCACACAATTCCTGAGAGACCTCCAGACTTCAGAGCCACGTAGAATACAATCCACCTCACCACATTACTGCTGGCTGACTCTTAAAATGCTCTTCCCTAAGCCACATAACTTCACTCTGAGCTCTTCTAATGGACCTTGTGTCTGGCTGTTCAAAGTCAGCAGATAGCCACTCCACCTCTGCTTTCCACACCGGAGGCAACTTGTCCCCCTTTGCCTCACAGATATGCAAGATACAACAGGCAGCTATAGGCATTGGGATATTTTTCTCACTGAGATCCAATCTTGTCAGTAAACACCACCAGTGGCCCTTCAAGCTACTGAAAGCACATTCATCTGTCATTGAATGTTTCCTCGGTGCTGTCAAGCTGGCCCCTGTATGACTTCATGAGCTTGGGGAGCAAGAGATAGGTTAGATCCCCCCAGAATCACTACGGGCATTTCAACATCACCAATGGTAATCCGCCAGTCTGGAAGGAATGTCCTGGCTTGCACTGTTCTGAACAATACTGTGTTCTTAAAAATGCAAATAACATGCACCTTCCATGACCAGCTCACACTGATATCGGGGAAGCATCCCAGTGATCCAACAATGGTCACACTTTCTGTTGACAGTCAGGTGGACTGAGGCCAAAATAGGGATGTGCATACAAGCCATCTATCACACTGCTGCTGTTTAGGAACCCCATTGCTGCAAATCCATGCTCTGTGTCCTGCACATTATTGAGAGTCACAATCCTGTGTAGCAGAAGATGATTAATGGCCCTGCACACATGCATGACAACAGCCCCCACTGTGGATTTTCCAACTCCAAAATGATTTCCCTCTGACCAGTAGCAATCCAGTGTTGCCATTCCGTTCTGTGCAGTCAGAGTAGCTCTCATCCTGGTGTCCTTGTGCTGAAGGGCTGGGACGAGCTTGACACACAGATCCAGGTATGTGGCCCTTCTCATCCAAAAATTCTTGCAGCCACTGCTCATCATCACAAACTTGCATTACAATGCGATCGCACCAGGCAGTTCTCATTTCGCAGGCCCAGGCATGGCACTCTATCTGCAACTGCTCCATGACCACCACTGACAACCTTGAACTGGTTTGCGCAATGTCCCAAGCAATCTGTCCTCTGCAAAATGGTCAGTTCCCCATTACTGTGGTTGTCTTCTTGCAGCTCTGAATATACTGGAGGCGCATTCACCCTGTGTTTGCAGGGCTCGTGACAATAGTGCAGAGCTGTGCGGGATCCAAGCTTCAGTCAGAAATGTTTCCAGCAAAATTGCCATCCAGGTTTGTGGGACTTTTAAAAAAGATGCAAAAATTATGGGCTATGGATGGCATTATGGGATGGAGAAAATGCATGATGGGAACTTGACCCCTAGCTCTCAGTCACCCTTGTATGCCTAGTTTCTGTCCCACCATGCACTGCAAAAATTTCCCAGAAGACAGTGCACGAAACGATGGTGAGTTGCACACTGGGATACATAGCCACTGCACTATTCATTGACAAACACACTTGGTGAGTACATGCTGCACTGACATAACCAGCCAGATATGCATGCACACAAGCGATATACTAACTGGCACCATATGCTGATATAACTTGCATCGATCACAGTTTGTAGTATAGACATGGCCTCAGAGCTCAGACCCACTATGTTTATATAAGGATGGCTCCTACAGAAGGGCTTCCTGAGTTTACAAACACTGTGCTCTGAGAAGATAAGTTAGTGAAGCTACTTTATTTCTTATCAGTAAAGACATCAGCACAAAACAGTGTTCTATATCTAAATTAAACAATCACATATGCCTCACAGTAAATATACACTTAACTTCATGCTATGTTTTATTTTCTCTTTGAAGAATTAACCAAAACATCCCGAAAAGTAAGCAGGAAAGAGGCAGAGAAGAAGAAAGAATCCAAGGTGCGTGACTATTCTCTTAACACTGTAAGACAGTGGTCTCCAACATGGTGCCCATGCACCATGGCGCCCACTGGGGCATTTATGTGCGCCTGCCTAGTGCCCAGCAGGGGAGAGAAGCCACAGCCCCGCACCTGACGAGGACAGAGAACTCAGGCTGTGAGCACGGTGTTCTCTGTTCCCAGCAGGCACAGGGCCCACCCAGTGCCAGAAGGGAGACAAGCCGCGGCCCCACGCCTGATGGGGACAGAGAACTCTGGGGCTGCAGGCTGCGGGCACTGGTGTTCTCGGCTCCTGGCAGGGGCAGGACCGCGGCTTAAGCTAGAGAGAAGCCATGGCCCCACGCCTGCTGGGGGCAGAGAACTCCAGGGCTCCAGGCTGCGAGCGCTGGTGTTCTCTGTCCTTACAGCTTCTCTCCGGCTTCTCTCTTCTCTCTGGATTCATATATTATGTTATATTAAATATGATGTTTTTCGTATTATTTAATGTACAAATACAAAATAAGCCTTGAAAAATTGTTGGTGCCAGCCACACTCTTCGGAAAACATGAATGTGCTACTGGCCACAAAAAGGTTGGGGACCACTGCTGTAAGCTTATTATGGCAGAAGTAATAACTCTATACTTTTCCTCATTGTATGTTTTTGATAGATATCCGTGGCTCCTGACGGTACTAAATAAAGTCAATTCAATAATTGTACAAAACCACTAGTACAATTCTAAGTAAATTAAATAAATGCAAGAAGACAACACAGATAAAGGAGAAGTATTATATATTATTTCATAACTTTTCACCGTTTTTAGAAAAAATATTGTGCAGTTAGCACAAGGTCTAGGAGAAATTAAATCATGGCACAAAGGCTACAAAATTAACAGAGAGAGAAAATGTAAACTTACAGTTAATACATGTGTGTGGTGCACAGTTGTTCTGCAGCCCCCTTCTGAGAAGTCCAAGAAAGTTTAAAATATATATATATATATATATATATATAATATATATTATATATATATATAGATATATATATATAGTATATATATATATATATATATATATATATATATATATTCTATATATATACAGTATATATATATATATATATATATATATATATATATAATATATATAAAAAAAAAAAAAAGCAGCTTACCCAACCAATCACCACAAGTCAAAAGGCAGAAAGCCTGGTTCTGGGAGCTTTTAACTAACGCTGATTCATTGAGCCAATCAGAAGGTCGTTACCAACCACATGGCCTATTGTGGAATCATATGAATCTTAAACTAGATCATGTTTTCCTGAGCCAGTCTGAAGAGTTTTCTAACCCCATTTTATGGAATTATACATTGCAGCATATTACGGTATAATACTGGTATTGTTAAAACACCAATCTAAAGAAGCATGCAAATAGATTTTTTATCAAAACTTTTCAAAACCTATGTAATTTAGCAGTTAGACTTATTTATTTATTTTATTTCTGGACCAGGAATCAAACTTCCTTTTCTACACAATTCCTTTAGCATTTGACCTTAAAAACAGGTAGACACACCCAGGCCTGCCAACAGGGGCGGGGGACGACGACAAAGGGGGCAATTGCGCAGGGGCCTGGGCGATTTAAAAGGGCTCTGGTGCCCCTGGACCCTTTTAAATCACCCAGGTGGGCCGCAGGGCTCCTAGGCATGCACAGGGTGGTACTGGCAGCGGCGAAGGCAGCCAGGTAGGCATGTTAAAGCACTGGCAGTGCCAGAAGAGCGCACCCAGCAGGCCCATTGACTGTTCTGCGCTGGGGCCCAGAATTGCTGTTGGCGGCCTGGACACACCCTAATGGAGTTATATGCCTAATCTTTATTCCAATTTCCTTTATTCCATTTATAAAAGCAATGTATGTCTTCATCATTTTTATATTCATTTTAAATTAGTATCAATTGACTTAAGCTGTATAAGAGGACTGTTAATTTTAGTAAAGCTTTGCTTTTACTGTGATTAATCAACAGCCCTACCTCAGATCCTAAACTAAACCCTAACTCTGATGTAATCTCCAACTGTGAACCATAGCCTAACCCTAATCCAGATCGGAATAGCTCCTCCTTGGCCTATCTCTGCCAAGAGCCAATTAGCAGGTGTAAACTTAGTTCGGTGCATGAATTGATGTGCCCAAAGGTTTTCAGCAAGGTATAAAATTCACATCCAAAATTAGACCCATATCCTGAGACAAGCTGAGCTGCTGCCACTTAGTCCAGGGCATGTGCTCAGCATCTCTCAAGATCAGGCCCTTACAAAGGATTATTTTTAATGAAAAATGCGCACTTCTATAAACTTTGAGGCATGGGAGAGGATGTTAGCTACTAGGATATTAACAATAAACAGGCTAGTGAACCATTGGCTCTCCTCTGGAAGGAATCAGAAATGCTCAGCTGCGTATGATAGCCCCTATATGGCTAACAGTTTGAGGGAATTTATCTTTCACTTAGGGCTCAAGGAATTTTTTTACTTTCATAACTGACGTGACAAGCCCATAAAGCACTGGCTCAAACCACGCACAGGTTAAAGTTAATGTTGAGACTACAGCTCTGTTGCTAATTAAGGTAGCCTGCCCAAATTACAGGTGATTAGGAATTAAGCTCTGCCCCACAACATAAGGTTACATGAAACATTCAGTAAATTTTAGGATGGCAAAACTTGTTAATTTCAACAAGCAAACAAGAAAGTAGATAAAAATAGTTTCAATATACAACTCCTAATCCATAAAATACATAGGGATGTATTCTTTCAGCCAGCGAGGCTGTTTAACCTAGGGCTGGTTTAGAAATTTATGGAACTATTCTAGAGGTGTCATTCTCAGATAAATTCTGTGCAGTCATTGCACACATGCTCTCACACATGTGTGTGCACACACTCACCACCCAGAGTGAAAAAAGCAAGTGCGAGAATGCCGAGGGAAAGGCATCTCAAGCAGCTCGTCCGTGGTTGAAAAAATTAGCCAATGGTTTTCTCATCGCAGCTGATTAACGTTGATGGACTTGCTGCTTGGCTGGAGGTTCCTTGCTTGTAAATGTCAAGTCTTAAATGTTGGACATTGCTGGATACCTACACCTCAGTGGTAGCCAGGAGGAGGGTAGAGAAAGGACAGGCCTCTTTAGCAGGCATGATGGCTTTTCGTGGCATAGAGGCCAGAATGAAGCTAGGGTATTTGCTTTTCCTTCCGTTTTTATGAGTAGTGGCCTGCCTGGTCCCTCCCCCTTGGAACGTCTCCTCAGGGGTTTGTTGGTGAATTCTTGTGATTTAACTCTGTCAGTTAAGTCTTTTGCCTCCTAAAAATCACAATTTGGGGGGTTCCATTTTCATATGCAGCTCCATTTCCTTTCCAGAGTCAGAGCCATCCCTTGGATACCATGAATCAGGGCGATCGCCCCAGGCTCATGCCTCGAGGGGCCCCAGGCTTCAATAAAATTGTGAGGAGGTGGGCGGGGAAGTGAGGTGGGAGGTGGATGGGCAAGCATGGTAAAGAGGCGAACGGGGAGACCAGTGGCAGGCAGGCAGGCAGGCGAGGGGAGGCGAGGAGGAGCCCCCCTACCAGACCTTCCCCTCCCTTCCCCCAGCACATCCTGCCCACCAGCAGGCCCCGCCAATCAGCACCTCCCCGTCCCTCTCAGCGCCTAACGCCTGCCGCGGATCAGATGTTTTGCAGTGTCAGGAGGCGCTGGGAGGAAGGGGAGAGGAAGGAGGGCACAACTCGGGGGAGGGGGCACAACTGGGCCGGGAAGAGACAGGGCAGGGGAGGGAAGAGGGGGCAGGTGTGGAGCGGGGGTAGGAAGAAGCAGGGTGGGGATTGGACCTTACAGGAAGGGAAGGAATGCGGGAAAGGCCTAGGTGGGGGTGGGGCCTAGGCAGAGCCGGGGGAGCACACACCCCCGGCAGATTAGAAACTTGGTTCTTATGTTCCGGGTCCTGCACCCCTCTAGGGACAGCCCTGCTAGAGTAAATAGGATGTAAGCTCCTAAATTACTTAGGCACTTCTGAAAATTATACCCTCAGTCTTAGCTCTCTGAAAAAAATTGAGGGTTAATAATGGGAATGCCACTTGTTATGTACCTGGAGCTTTGGGGTCCCAGATGCCTCCCCACTTTTGCATGCTGGGACAGAAAGATTCTGCTTGTATTGACTCATAGACAAGAGGAGTTCTGCATTTGCAAAATATCTCCACAAGTAGGCTAGAAGATTTGCAAGAGATTTTGTCTGCTCACCTAAAAACTTGCATTTGTTCTTGCAAATAGGGGTTTCCATGCAGGAATTGGGTGCATACTTGACTAGCAGTTTGCACATGCCTACATGCAGGGTGGTGGCTGTTTTTTTACCCTGCTCTTATGGAATAATTTTAGAAGACTAAAAATATAGCTCTAAAAATTGACAAACTCTCTTAGAGGGGCGGTTAGATTTGTGCTTAAAGCACCAGTTTAGGAGTCAGAAAAGCTGAGTTTTATTCCCAGGTTTCACTTCACCTCTCTGTGACTCAGTTTCTGTGTTTATAAAACAGGGCTGATATCAACATTGTGAGGTTTGAAACATATTCTCAGATCTTCACATAAAAAGACATTGTAGATGGGCAAAGTATTATGAGCACCCTCAGATATGATGCTTTATTCATGATCTAGGATTGCTGTAGAGTTAATAAAAGTTTTCGTTTCTGTCTTGCAGAGAAAGACCCAGAAAAGAAAATCCCGCAGGCCCCGGCCCACACTCCCAGCTAATTGTGTGGCTACTTGGAAAAACTGCAAGCCACCCTCTCCCCCGTGCTGTGATGTCTGCACCTTCTGCCACTGCCGGCTTTTTCAGACTGTCTGCTACTGCCGAGTAGGAAATCCAAACTGCTAAACCCACAGCAGGAAGGCAGTGCTGGAACTCTGTCATAACTGCTCCAGAGTTTGTTTCAACCTGTTTTTCTTGTGTGTATGGCAAGCAAAGTATAGAGTCTTTGAAGCTTTCTCGCTGGCTTTATGTTCCCCAGACCTGACTGAACGCTGGGGTTTACCTCATGGAACAAGCACTGTGGCCCACAAGTAAATCATTACAGGGAGTGTGAGGGAGGGGAGAAGGAGCCTGAGGGGCTGACAGAGTATGTAAAACAGAACTGAAGGGGAACAGGTTCCAGTTCAAGGAAAATTTGTTTCTTTCAGAAATGTGACATCTCACCACAGGCTGCAAGTGTCTGTGAGGAGGACTCACGCTGAATGCCCTAGGTTGTCAGTGTCCATCTACAGTATGAAACTGGCCGCATTAAAACAAGTTTGGTTAACACAACAGTGGACCTAGTGTTTATAACATAAGAATGGCCACACTGGGTCAGACCAAAGGTCCATCTAGCCCCGAATCCTGTCTTCTGACAGTGGCCAATGCCAGGTGCCCCAGAGGGAATGAACAGAACAGGTAATCATCAAGTGATCCATCCCCTGTCACCCATTCCCAGCTTCTGGCAAACAGAAGCTAGGGACACCATCCCTGCCCATCCTGGCTAATAGCCATTGATGGACCTATCCTCCATGAACTTATCTAGTTCTTTTTTGAACCTTGTTGTTGTCTTGGCCTTCACAACATCCACTAGCAAAGAGCTCCACAGGTTAGCTGTGTTGTGTGAAGAAATATTTCCTTTTGTTTGTTTTAAACCTACTGCCTATTCATTTCATTTGATGGCTAGTTCTTGTGTTATGAAGAGTAAATAATGCTTCCTTATTTACTTTCTTCACACCAGTCATGATTTTATAGTCCTCTTCATATCCCCCCTTAGTCATCTCTTTTCCAAGTGGAAAAGTCCCAATCTTATTAATCTTTCCTCAGATGGAAACCATTCCATATCCCTAATCATTTTTGTTGCCCTTTTCTGAACCTTTTCCAATTCCAATATATCTTTTTTGAGATGGGGTGACCACATCTGCACGCAGTATTCAAGATGTGGCCGTACCATGGATTTATATAGAGGCAACATGATATTTTCTGTCTTATTAGCTATGCCTTTCTTAATGATTCCCAACATTCTGTTTGCTTTTTTTGACTGCCGCTGCACACTGAGTGGATGTTTTCAGAGAACTATCCACAATGACTCCAAGACCTTTCTCTTGAGTGGTAACAGCTAATTTAGACCCCATCATTGTATATGTATAGTTGGGATTATGTTTTCCAATGTGCATTACTTTGCATTTATCAACATTGAATTTCATCTGCCATTTTGTTGCCCAGTCACCCAGTTTTGTGAGATCCCTTTGTAGCTTTTCATAGTCTGCTTACCACAGCACCATGTTGTTTACCTGTGGGGATAGCACCACATGTTATATTAGAACCAGGATACCATGCTGTAAGTGGGTTAGCCAGTTCTCCACACATGGAGCATAGACCAGGGAGTTTGGAGTAAAGCCGGGATATAACATGGTTTTGGTCCTATCCTCCCAGCTAGGACCAGGCAGTGTTATGACACTACTCAGCACCAGCACAGCCAGTTCCAGGGATCCCAGACTTCTGGGGATCTTACTTACCAGCAGTAGTTCAGTGTAAGGGGAACTCCTGTTTAGCTTTTGATCTTAGAGATCTTCCTAGTCTTCGTGTCTTTTCTGGTGACACTCAGCAGCATAATGCTGTCAGTGGGGAATCATCCTCCCCCATATCATCAAGGATAGACCTAGGAAGTCATGGTGGGGAGAGGGAGCAGGGCTGGAAACTGGTTTTAATCTGAGGGTGGTCTTCACCCCACCTCAGCTCTCTATGTCCACCCGCTCTCTTCTCTGACTGCAGACTCTATGTCTTCCACATCTTTGTCTCTTTTCTGCAGCCCTTTCCCTCCTCTCATGGACACCGACAGTCATCAATGGACCACTGGTACCATTGGCCCAACTAACACTACCAGGGCTTCCCCCCCGGCCCCAAAGTGCTTGTATGAGCAGTCTGTCAGCCTGCTATATCAGAATGCAGGTCCGTCCAGCATGCCTCACCCTCGCCTGCCTGCCATGCCTGCTTTCCCCAAACATATGACAGCTGCCTGGAGAGGGTCCTATGCCTACATCTGCTCATTATCTGCCTAGATGCCAACAGGGGTAACATTACTCTTTTTCAGCCAATATTGCCAAATACAGGGCTGAATGATGTTCTATGGCAATCAGAGAAAACGTGAAAGACATAGATGTTCTCTGAAGCCATCCTGGCAACATCTGCTCATAAATTTTTGCCTCCCTCTCCCAACCCGAACTTAAAAATCCAGAGCTCAAGACACAGGACAGGTGTTGACAGAGAGCAGGTGATTAGTCTGTCAATCTGTCTCTCTATAAAGTTAAAAAAGAGAAAAACCTAGGAGAGGTTAAACGGAGACAGACCAACCCCCAGGGTGCATTCCTTCGCCTACTGGCTGCCATAAATCTTGCAAGGTTGGAGTCTATTAAAATGTTCATAGTTGTTTCTTTTAATCTGATGTACAGCTTCAGGAGTTTATACACAATTTGGGCATGGAAAAAAAGGAGTCCAGAAAAAACATACATACTAGATGCAGGCACATAGGGCCAAATCCTGGCACCCTTACTCACATAGAGGATTACCTTACTCTGCTATAGACCTACTCAACGTAAGGTTGACAGAATCTGACCTATAATGTCCCTAAATGGTATTCCCACAGACCAGAAGAAAATGTCCTAATTGGCCATTACAACCACAGTAATGGTCAGATGACATTTTGGAATGTGGAGTGCAAAGAAAATGCTTTTTTTGAGTGCAGTGCTCAGATACAATGAGAACTTGACAGAGCCTTCACCCAGAACTTTTACTAAACCATATCTACACAGTAAGTTGCTGTGCAGCAAGCCAGGATCTGAATGTACAGCACACTACCTTGCCACGCAGTAACATCTTGTATGGACACTGCTAGAGTGCAGTGAAAGTCCTGCAGTGCAGCTTGGCTCACCACGCTTTCAAGGAGTAGTTAGCCAAGCTACACTCCAGGACTTCCATTGCACTGCAGCAGGGTGCACATGGGATGTCACGGTGCACCAGCTTGCTATGCAGTATCTTCACAGTGCAGCATAGACACCAGTTTGATAAAGAAATGTACATGCATGTGCTTCTTGATTGTTATTGTACCTTTTATTTACATTTTAATACTCTTGAGTGTAGATTTCCACAAAAGGCCAGGGTTAGAAACTAATTGGAAAACTATGCATATTTTCCTCTAAAAATGAGGAAAGACATGAAATCTATATTTATTCACTTATTTTTAATGATTCCCAAAGGATAAATTAATTAAAATGGTTTCAAAAAATCCTCTTTTTTAAAAAAGGAGCTGTATGGTGCCATAAAGGTATATTTCCCAAAATGAAACCAAGAAGCGCTGGAAAATTAAGAAAGGGTAGGAGAGACTTCCAGCAGCCCACACCCATATACAGCTACAGTGTACCCAAAGGACAATCCACATTGGGGGTGGAAAAAGGGCCTTATGTCTCTCCACGGTGCCCCTTCGGGCTGATTAAGGATGCACATTAATGGCTCTGAAGGGAGTCCATGTGGCCCTTTGGCTGAAGGATGATGGGTGACTGCCCGAAGAATGATGGGTGCAATACAAAATGCACTGGTATGGAAGGATGAAAAACAGGGAAAGTAGAGAACATCCAGAGCTTTAACAAGGAGGCTGAGGTTTCACCATACAAAATCTGATGGCTGATTTATGATCTCCCCAGAACCTAAAGCTGATCGGAAAGCCCACTGTTTTTCCTATGAAAAAAGTTAAAGCGTGAAAAGTGGCTTTACTCATTTTCACTCACTGTCTTCTAACTTTCAAAAATTGAAAAACAATAAATATGTATTAAAAATGGGTATCCCCTACTTTCACACACTGTTTTACCTTTCATCCCATTTTTCTGGGGGGGGAGGAAGGGGAGGTGAAAAAAAAGGAAAGGGAGACAAAAATTCAAAAACCGAAAACCGAAAACAAACTTTCTGAGTTTCCAAAAACTGAAATGATATTTCAAATTGAAACGAAACACATTTTTCTGTTTTAAATGCTGGAAAAATCAAACATTTTTGTCTAAATTCATATTTTCAATGTAAATTAAACCACGTTTTCTAACAGGAAAATTTTTCAGTTGAAAAGTTTTACCACCTCTAGCAAAACCCAAACATGGAATTCTGACATTGTAATCTGTAGCTGCTTATTTGTGGTTAGTGGAAAGGTAAAGGCTCATATCTTATGCATAGTTGTTTGTGTATGTATGTGTGTATGCATACTTTATAACAAAGTATTTACAGTCATTATGACAAAATAAATAGCGGCTTGATTGTTTTTATTAATGGCACAAATGAACTTGACAATGTAATAATATTGATTGTATCAGCCTTAATTACATTACTCTTTCAGCAACTGCTCACATTGAATGAGCATTTATAGAGTATGGAAACGAATAAAACACATACCTAGCAATTACTTCCCATTTCTTTGAAAAGCTTTTTTTAAACAGGGAGGAGGGAAATTAATGCCATTTTCTCTGGGGTGGAGGAGCCTCATTCATAAAATGAAGAGACCAGAGTGGGATGTTTTGAAGACACATGGATGATAAAGTTTGTAGATTGACAGAGGGTTAGAGCTGTAAATCAGCCTATCTCCTTTGATTTACACCTGCTGAGAATCTTCTCCCTGACGCAGAGGGCAGGCAGGGAAGTTGTGCTTGAAAATCCTTCTGGAGGTCTTTCAAGATCTGTGCCATGCCAAGTAGAAGGAGCGAAGTACAGCTTTTCAAAGAGTTTTGACCAGTTTTGGCCAATATTGGGGAAGAGTTAAATGAGATTGCTCAATGGAAAACTAGTGGGGAGTCACAAATGGACTATTTTCAAGGTGGAGGGGCAGTTACTCCAGGACACTGTTTTAGGTGGATTGTTACATGCAATTTGGAAAAGTAGCCAAGTTTGGAGCTGATACAGAAGTTGGAGGCTAAGTGAAATATGAAGAAATAAGGCTCGTATACTCCAGAGAAGTGGTTCTCAACCTTTCCAGACGACTGTACCCCTTTCTGGAGTCTGATTTGTCTTACATACCCCAAGTTTCACCTCACTTAAAAACTACTTGCTTACAAAATCAGACATAAAAATACAAGTGTCACAGCACACTGTTACGGAACAATTGCTGACTTTCTCTCAATTTGTCTGTATAAAATTTTAGTTTCTACTGAGCACTAGTGATTTTTATGTAACCTTCTGTAAAATTAGGCACATAGGTAGATGTACCCCCTTGAAGACCTCTGTGCAGGGCCACCCAGGGGAGGGGGGGCAAGTGGGGCAATTTGCCCCGGGCCCTGCAGGGGCTCCCACGAGAGTTTTTCGGGGCCCCTGGAGCAGGGTCCTTCACTCGCTCTGGGGGCCCCGTAAAATTCTCATGGGGCCCAGGCCCCTGGAGCTTCTTCTGCTCCAGGTCTTCGGCGGTAATTCGGTGGCAGGGGGTTCTTCTGCTTCGGGACCTGCCGCCAAAGTGCCCTGAAGACCCACGGGGGGGGTCCACACTGGGACTCGCCGTCGAAGTGCCAGGTCTTCGGTGGCAATTCGGCAGCAGGGGCCCCCCGCCATGGGTCTTCGGGGCACTTTGGCAGCGGGTCTCAGAGTGGAAGGACCCCCCGCCACGGAATTACCGCTGAAGCAGGGGCCCCCCGTCGCCGAAGACCCCAGGCCGGCGCCCTGAATCCTTTGGGTAGCCCTGTCTCTGTGTACTCCCAGGGGCATGCACGCCCCTGGTTGAGAACCACTGTTTCAGAGAATATGATTTTGGGAGATGACTCAGCTTTTCTTTCTAGCAATTTCCTCTTCCCTTTGGTATGCTCTCCCATGCTGCGTCCAGCTGCATGGCTTTGAAAAAGTCTCTACTTTTCTCTGTTCTATGTTGCTGCTAATTCTTTGGCTGCAGAAATGGGATGCACAAAATTTGTGTCACCTCTCATCAGTCTAGGCAGATATATTGCCAGATTGGTTTATACAGAACCCGTTAGATACTGGGTGCTTGATGCACCACTGCCTCCCACTTTGTGATATCATTTAAACCAGTGCAAAGTGCGTGCAACGTGCCACCCTTCTGACTTTGCAGCATTTGACATCCACTTTACATTCTATAACATTGCCAACCTCAGGAGACAAGTTTTCCTGAGACAGGTAGAAAAAGATCCCAAAATCACCAGTCAGCAATATTGCATTCACTTTGCACTGGTGTAAACAAATGGCTAAGGTGCAGGGCAATGGAGGATGTTCATTCACTGTCTGGGCTGTTCCCTCTTATGTCTACATTGAAATCAGGGGTGTGACTGCGGCATGTGTATTCAGACCCACGTTAGCTTTGCTATATCCGATCAAACCTAGCTCAAGGAACCATAGCCGTGGAGCTGTAGGAGTAAGCTGGCAGCCACACAAGTATGTACCCAAGGTTCTGGGGAGGCAGGGCTAGCCCATGATGCTGCAGCTTCACTGCTACTGTTACTGGGGTTACCTTGGATCTCGCTAAATCAAAGCAATCGTGGTTATGTCTACATGCGCTGCAATCACACCTCCCGAGGGTGGTGCAGCCAGCCCCAGTTACTAGCGTTTTCTGGGTAGTATTGGGTTTACAATGGCACCACTGGCAACGGGCCAATACTCAAAAGGAGCCCGGCCCAGCCTGCTCCACTTGCGCTGCGCCCAGAGCAGCTGGCTCCTCTCTACCCCCTGGCTCCTGCCCCACCCCATCCTGCCTCCCTCCTCTCGACCAGCCAGCCAGGGCTTCTCTCTCTGGCCCTGCCCCTGCCTGCCAGCTCCTCTCCACACCTTGACCTCTGCCGCCTGCCCACTGCTTGCTCCTTTCAGCTGGCGGCTAGCTGAGGGCTCCTTTCTGCCCTTGTCATTGGCAGGCAGCCGCAGGCAGAGCCGGGGCAGAAAGGAGCCCTCAGCTGCTGTTGCTCCAGCTGGTGACCATCCACTTTGGGCTCCCCAGGGGTGGGGCCCACCTCTCCCTGCTGCTCTGCGGAAGCAGCGGGCTGATGAAGTTGGAGGCTGCCCCCCGCCCAGGCAGATAAGGAAATGCCTCCTCCATCGCCAGGCCCATCAGCGCCAGGTGGATAGGTTTGGGGGTGGCCCCGGGGGATGGGGCCGCTCTCTGTTCCCAAGCTTCAGCTGTCCTGCCCCCTTGCACCGTGCTGGGAGGGGGGATCCCTGCTCTGTGCTGGCTCAGCAGGGCACGGGGGCTGTGATGTGAAAGGGTGGGAGGTGCTGGGCAGTGGGGAACGATTGTATTTCGAGGTGCTAGGCGGGGGTCTTGGGGGGGCACTGTGCAGTTGTGGTGCAGCTGTGGGGAAGAGTACTGGGCAGTGGGATGGGGCAATGTGTGCGTGTTAGAGTGCCGGGTAGGGAAGGGTCTGTGTGGGGTACTGGGCAACTGCGGTGGTGTTCAGGGCACTACGCATGTGTGTGGGATGGTGCTGGGCATAGCAGGTCCAGGCATTGAACCCACCCTCACGGGGAAGGGGCACGTTGGTGGCACAGGGCTGGGTGAGCCAGTGTGCATCTGGCGACTGCCAGCTTGTAAACAGTGCCCTCGCAGTGGGTGGAGCAGGGCAGCCCCATTGCCCCAGCTAGCCCCTTGCTCCAAGGACCCACCTCCCCACACCATGTTCCATTGCCCCCATAGGGGTGCACGAATATATTTGGAACCACGCCCACAAAAAGTTAACGTGGCCTGGTTTCTGCATGAGAGGCAATAGCTGTGCCACGTTTCCCTCTCTCACAGGAGTAGCTGGAAATCCATTGGGTGTATTGTGTTCATCATAGCATTTAAAAGGACATGATCCAATAAGTTATTTGAGAGAGCACAGAAATGGTATGACCCAAATAAAGAAGAGGTAGAAGAGGTCTAGAGAAAGGCAAGGACAATGACTAGAGAGCTGGAACGGCTTCCTTATGATGAAAGAGTGAAGAGATGAAGATTGTCTGCTTTCAGGAGGAAACGAATAAGAGAGAATATGACAGAGGTGTACAAAACAGTCGGGAGAAGGGAGCATACATTCCTGATCACTCCTCATTAGCAGCAAGAACAAGAATACAATCAATGAAATCAAAAGGCATTTATAAAAACACATTGCCTGTGGAACTCATTGACACAAGACACCAGTGAGGTCAGAGATTAGTAAGATTTGAAAAAAGGTTCAGCACATAGATAAGCACATCTGTACTTACATTGGACAGGATAAACACATTGGGGGGTTATAAACTCTCAGCATGCAGGGCACAAGCCAACCACTAACTGCCTAGAGGCAGGAAAAAAAATCCCCTATTGTTTGGTTATTCCACACTGTCCATTTATGCTGGTTTTCACCTTCCTCTAAAGTACCCTGGTCCTGGTCCCTGTCATAGGATACTGGATTAAATAGGTCATTGGTCTCATCCGGTCTGGCAGTTCCTATGTTCTGTGGTAAGTTATGTCTCCATGAGATGAGTAGGGAAGTGAAATATAATATTCCTAAGCACTGCTGATCATTGCCCAGTTGCATTTGCTCTGTTAAGTAGAAATATACTCCTTCCTTTCTTATTTTAAAGACACTTCGGGCTTTCTTTCATACACTGTCTCAGCAATTTACGAAAGATTAAATTCTCTTCCTGCCTGGGCCATGATTCTGGAAAGCATCCCTGTTCAAGGCAGTAAATAAGTGCACGGTAATCTCACTGAAATTAATCACATTTCAGCATGAGTCTTGCACTTATGTACTGCCCTAAACACACGCTGAAGTGCTTTTTCCTAGTCAGCTTGTGTGTGTGTGTGACAGAGTCATCTGCCACTGGGTACATGAGTCTGCAAGGAGATGTGTTGCCCCTTTTTGACTCAAACAGCTAGTCAAGCTCAGGACTGTTATGCAATTGTGTGTTGGAGGGCGGGGGTAGTTTATCAGTAGAAAGGGAGATTGGCAATGGTATTTGGAGCTGTGTTGGTGGATAAGAGCACCTAGAGATAGTGTGCACCGGGGAAAAGGGAAGACACCCACTCCAAAAGTAGGCATGGCCTCATTTTGCACTAGCTCCAGCTTCTGCCAATGGTGACTCTAAGCAGGGCCAACGCACTTTCCTGGAGGTGACAAAGGCATGAATAATTCTGGCAAAGTCTATGGTCACAGTCTCTGGGCAGTAAAGCACACTTCAGGCCTTCAATGGTCTCTGGAAATCCAGACATAGAGATGAACCGAGTAAAACTCCAAGACAAAGCCTTATTCTGCTCCCATTGAGGTGAATGAGTTTTGCCATTGCTTGACTACAGTTGGAGTTGGATTAGGCCCAAAGAGTGGGAATGCCCTTTGAAGAGAGGGAATGCTCATAGGTATGTCTCCATCTCTACCAGATGTGCTGTCCTGGATTTAAACCAGATGCAGTAGATTCCATCCAGGATCCTAATTAGCTTGGCACTGGGGAAATCATGAGACCAGGAAATCTAGCCTCAGTGGTAAAGACAGCAGAAAGCGCATGTAACAACCATCCTAATGGTCACAGTAGCTCCAAAGGTCTTGCAGGTTTTGCAGCTGTAGCAAGGAACCCTGCCAGTCACCACATGGGAGAGGCCAACAGAAGATTGAGCAATTTCCCATTTCATCCTTCAGGATCTTCTCAGAAATGGAGTCCATGGAGTCAAGATGCAATAATCCCTGCTAAGCCCTGCAAACGAGGCATCGTCTCTTGTGCAGTTGCATCAAAGGCTGATTTAGGGTGTAATAACCCACTGTCAGAGGGATAGGTCAGGCACAAGACAATATGGAGGCCTGCAAGGCCAAACGGAGGAACCTAAGTGGCCACTTGTATAGCCTGTGTCCAAAACTGATCCTGAGGAAGCTCTGTTTTATGGTGGCTAACTGCCTCCCTCCACCTCAATGCACATGAATGTGGCCATCATATAGGACATCTGGGACCCAATCAAGATTTGGGGCTTCAACCCTACCCCCTCCAAGAATTTTGATTCCCTGGGTTCCCTGCACTATGAAGTCTCTGTTCACTGATGGGTTCATCCAGTCTCAGAGTCACCTAGCCATCTCCATCAGCAGCTGCTTTCTCCTACACATTAAAAATAGCTGTCTCTGAGACAGCGTGGTGATTTTTCCCCTAATGACAAAAACAACCACCAAAAACACCCCCCCACAGTTCCCCTCAGTGTAAAACCATCCAACACATGGTGTGATAGAAAGAGAGCCTGAGACATAAGCCCTTATATCAGAGGCCCGGAGTGAGGCCTGAACTAAAGTAGTGGTCAAGCCTGCTAATATAAAGCAAAGAAGCAAAGCAAGCAGAAGTCAGGCTCTGCCTGCCTGCAGGCTCACAGAATCTGGCAAGAACAGGGCTCATATTGCAAAAACACACATTCCTAAGAAGTACTGGGCATAGGACACTCATGTAAACACATTCCAGAAAGATGGTACTAGAACACCCCAATACCAAGTGGGTACAAACACATTCCCCAGAGATAACAGGAACATATTGACCCCTGTTGAAGATAAAGTCAGGATGACAGTGTGATGGATAGAGATATTTTGATCAAACCAACACGTACAAGGCAGAGGGTGGTAACTGACCATGTCAGAGGGGCAATACATAACTTGTTTGTCTTGGTGTATAAAATGGAGTCTCAGAGGAAGTGTCTTTGGCCAGGCTAGGGAGCAGTGGAAAGTCCCGCCACTGACTGAGCTGGTCCGTTGTGACGAGCATACATAGTCCTGTAGAGTCTTTGGGATACTAGGACCGTGCTTTGTTAACAATAAACCTGACCAAGTTCCTTCACTACTACAGAATCTGTGGTTATTGGGCAGCTCGAACAAGGTCTGCTGTGCCAACTACCTGCACAGAGCTGGGACAGCATAGAGGGGACACACACAGGCAGACCATCTGATGACAGATGGCACATTGGAGTTCACACGGCCGGTCTCATTGGGAGGTGGCAGTCAGGTGCCAGTGAGGCCATGTATGTTCACAGAACAATAGCTCCATATCCAAATTACTGGAGTCTCTGCAGAGGCATAAGGTTCTCTGGCTGCTCTAACTGTGCATTTCATTACATGTATTTATAATAAATTCAGCCTTATCTCCAAATTCCTTGAGTTTGTGCCACTTGTTTTGGGCATAATTACAACAACCTTGTAATATATTCTACCCTAAATTACTGATCTGGCTTTCAGCCCTAAATCCATTTTAATTTAGCAGTCAGACTGGGAATAGAAAAAAAAAAATAAAGTGTCCACATAAAAATGTGTCATTGTGGCCCTATTTCTTGCACGGGTGGTGGCAGAAGCAGCTCTTTTGGAGGTACGTGAAATGAGATGAGGTTTTGTTACAAGTTTAAGATTTAAATATCTGACACCATGAAAATCAAGATTTTAAAAATGCTATGACCATGAAATTTACAAAAATGGACCGTGAATTTGGTAGGGCTAGGGTTGCCAGGTGTCCAATTTTTAAACGGAAAGTCCAGTTGAAAAGGGAACTTGGCAGGGTCTGGATAATGCCGCTGACCGGACACTAAAAGTCCAGTTACGTGCAGTAACCACCTGCCTCCACCACCAGTGGGCAGGGCAGGAAGAGCAGCAGTTGCTGCTGGAGCCTGGAGAAACAAACACTCAGCAATGACTCCAGCAGAAAGAGGTACTGGCTGCTCCCGTCCTGCCCCAAGAATGGCTCTCCCTCCGCTGTCCTTCCCCAATTACCCCCCACCTCCAGAGTGCATCTCCCCCATCTTGCCCCAGTTACTCACCCTAGGAGCATGGCTTTCTCCAAAATCCTGCCCCAGTCACCCCCCCCGCCCCTTGAGCCCTGCTCAGCTGGCCAAGTGAGGATGGTGGAGAGAGCAGCGAGTGACAGTGTGGGGGAAAGAGGAGCGGGGGCAGGGCCTTGAGGGAAAGTGGTGGAGGCCTTGGGGGAAGAGGTGGAGCAGTGGGTGGGGGAGGTTTTGGCAATCAGTGTCTGGTTTTCACAAATTAGAAAGCTGGCCACCCTAGATAGCACCCTCGCTAGAGTGTGCTGAGAACCTGCTCACGCAGCCAAGTCACTCCCTGTCCCAAAAAGCTTCCAACCTAAGATCCTGAGGTCTTCAGAACCTCTCAGCCGAGCACCCCCAATGCCCATTGATTTCAATGGGAGTTTAGGGTACCGCGCACGCTAAAGTTAATAGGAATGAAAATTGCTCAGCCCATTGGCTCCTAACCAATATCTCCATACAATAAAGGGGCGGGACAGAGAACTTTCAGTCATGCATGAGGGGCGAGTTTAAGCCCTTCTATATATCACTTGACTCTCCAGAGCCAGAAATGGGAGCTTTCTGCCTCTTCTGCCCAGGCTTGTTCAGCTGCATTCCAGGTGCTAAACGAACCCGGCTTTATAAGACAAGGGATATGAAAACCAATCATATATTTTGTAACTAAAATGTTCACCAAAAGGTGTCATATACAGATTACACAACACGGTGGTATATTCTGCATAATGGGACTACACCACCATGTATCATTCATTTAATGTACATAAAGACAGAGAAACATACATATGTATTCACTAATGGCTCAATCCAACTCCCACTGAAGACAATGGAAAGACTTCCATTGATTTAATGAGCTTTGAATCAGACCCTAACTGACAGCTGTATTGGATGGACTGCACTCACTTATCTTTAACAATTTTTTAGGGTAAAATCTGGTCAAAAGCATTGGTAATCTCATGACCTTAATTTCTCCAAACTGACAGTGCAGTTTGCCATCCTCTGGGAATTTCCCAAGTAAACAACCAGTTGTGGGAATCAGGATTTGAGGGAGCTAGGGACCTTGCACACATGAATTCTCCATTACCACCTACATCCAACTTAAGGCAGCTCTGCAATTCTCAACCACTGAGGAGGAAATACACTGTTTGCTTTAACTGCAAAACATTCTAACGGTGACAATGCAAGATACTTATAGGCTATTTTAAAACCAAGAGAGAAAGACAATAAAGCAACTCAGTTTGGTCCATTAAAAAACAGTGTAGCACAGAAAACAATGGTGCCTGTAACATGGCATATGACATATTCACATTTGACAAAACTGCAAGCAGTCATGGAATTTACATTGACTCACACGTGGCTTGTAAGTGTTTACCAATTAGTCCGCTATATGTAATAGTAACTGTGGACTAAATTTTGCCTTGACTTGCACTCAGAGACTATGTCTACACTGCAATATGGCTACACAGTGGCTGGCCCAGGTCAGCTGACTCAGACTCACGGGGCTTCGGCTCCGAGGCTAAAAATTGCAATGTAGATATTGGGGCTTGAGCTGGAACCTGGGCTCTGAAACCCTACAAGGGGGCTGGGTCTCAGAGCCTAGGCTCCAGCCTGACCCCCAGCTCAAGCATCTACATTGCTATTTTCAGCCCTGCAGCCTGAGCCCTGTAAGCCTGAGTCGATTGACCTGAGCTCAGAGAAATTGTTTTGTATTGCAATGTAGATGTACTTTCAGTAGCCACACTGATGTCAGTGCAGTGTATGTGCTTCCTTTGATGCCCGACATGAGCCGTATAAATCTGGGTTGTGATACAGACATGTTTAGTCATTGTTTCAGCATCAAAACTACACTGCCTTCAAAATGCCATACCCAGATTTATTAAGGGTCACTCTGTCCAGGGAATTCAGAGAATTCTAGGGGTCTGGTTAATTTCAGCCGAGCCTGGATATGAGCCAACAGATTAGTGAAAAGGAGAGCCCAGAGCCCTGTCCTCTTCATTAGCCATCTTTCCCTGCCTGACAAGGTGTGCTACCTACTTTGGAGCAGCAAGAAAGAACACATTCAACTAAAATTAAACTCTGGCTAATGTGCTGTTCTTTCCAAAGTGTGCCTTGCTTTAGCAAAGGATTTAATTAGCCTTGCTTGCAGATTATAGTGATCTGAGCCCAAACCCCCTGAAATGCAATTCCTTCCAAGTATATGCTCAGTTGAGACATAACTTGGTGTGCAACCAAATGTAGTAAGAAGAGCACGGAATGGATTTTATTAGCACTACTGGTGACTTTTTTTCTGAATGTCACTGTAAGTGGCAGTGAAAGTCACTAGATGTGTCACTGGTCACTTATTTTCTCACTAGGGAAACCAAAAAGTCACTAAATCTAGTGACAAAGTAGCTAAATTGAAATGCACCGCATTTCAGAAAGCATTACACAGAGTTCAGCCTCAGGGTCATTGTACAGAGAACCTTGATAAGTAGGTGTTAGTAGTTCCCAGTGAACTTCAAAGGGAGAGTACCCTACAGCAGTGCTTCTCAAGCTATCTGATGTGGGGGACCGGCAATTTTTTTTTTTCCAATGTGCCAGGGACTGGTGCTATATTATTATCCTATTCGACGCTCTTATGAGGAAACTTGTCACGGACCAGCAGCCGATGGCTCGCGGACCGGCACCGGTCCGTGGACCACCACTTTGAGAAGCACTGCCCTACAGTTTCTTTAGTAAAAGAAATGTTTCCTGCCTACAGAAAACATAGTAAATAGTATTCAGAATACTATGAACAACTTTTAAACAAAAATTATTAGATAGTAAATCTTCTGGTGTTCCTCATACGTACTCCCCCCCTTCCCCTTTGTTGCTGTCACACACTTCAATTTTCATTGGAAGGGTTCCATGTAACACTTACACTTCTGTGCTTTAGCACATATAAACACATTCCCCTCTGATCTTCCCTCTGAGATGATTTCTCAGGCTTCAGCATGACCATAAGACTCATCACCTGGACTCTTCAGAGCTTGAGAAAAAAGCAGCATCTCAGGGCAGCCTTTCAGACATTTCAGAACCCTGCTAGCAAACAAATGCTACAGTGAGTAGCATTCCAGCCTTTAGGAGAATAGCTGACTGGTCACTCCATTGCTAGTGAAACAGGAACTTGTAGCCTGTAGTCAAAGTGGTACAGGGATTGGGCTCAGTATATAAAATACATGTTCCCTGGATCTCTATAAGACTCTTGCTCTGTAGGATGCTATCTTCATCCCATAAGGGTATTTTTACACAGCATCTGGGAGGGTGCATTCCAGCATGGGCAGACAATACAAACTAAAGACAGCAATGTGACTACAGAGGCCTGACAACCTGGGTATGTATTCAGGCAGCTAGCCTGAGCCACTGCCCATGCGGCCTTGGCCACACTGCTATTTTAAGCATGCTAGCTCAAGCAGAGCTAGCATATGTACATCTACCTGAGCTGGGAATCACTCAGGTAGATGTACATAGACTTCTACTGCTGCATAGACATATCCTGAGACCAGGTAAGGCTGTACAAACCCTTCCTTGCTCAGCTCTGCCTGGTCACTTTAAGACCGAATCCCAGTTTAAAGCTATTGGCCAATAGTTAAATGTATGTTCCACAAGCTGAGTAGTTCCCAGGACTACATCTAAACCACAAAACTGCAGTGAGTCCATGGTAGCACAGGCTAGCTTGCCCAAGTACATATCCAGGGAGGATTATACTTGTGTGACAAGGCCGGGGCTGCTACCATGCTGTTATTGTAGCATACTTGTTTAAGTAGAACTAGTGCATTTGTCTTCCCCACTGGGCATTATACCTCCCCAACGGTTGTGTAGACATAACCTAGGATTGACATATGCTCCCCTCCCAACTCTCCCTCTAGGTACATAAAATACACCACAGTGGACCAAACATTAGCCTAAAGGAGAGCTTCCCTTAGGAAAGCTGGAATGACACTCACTTATATCCAGAGAAGTACAGGCATTGGGAGCCACCCCTCACAGCAGACTCATTTCTTGGTCCTGTGTGGACCAGCCACTGAACCCACAGAAAGGTCTGTAACTCCTATTAACCTTTCCCACATCCATCACTACTCCTATGCTCTCTGACTGGCTCAGCTCTCGGAGGGTGATTGGGTGTGACCTGCCAAGTGGATTGTCCACAATGAAAACTTTCTACAGCGCTTCAGAAACCACTACTGAACACATCCAGTAACTGCCATGCCTGACTTCTATATGTTTCTGGGACCTTCTAGCTTTCTTGTTCTGTCCTCTGCACATGTACAGAGATGCAAGGATTCTAGCCTGGAAAATTGTGTCTCCTTCCTGCTGCTTCTTTCCCTTTCCTTGAGGGGGAAAAGAATGAATCATAAGAACGGCCGTACCGGGTCAGACCAAAGGTCCATCTAGCCCAGTATCTGTCTACCGACAGTGGCCAATGCCAGGTGCACCAGAGGGAGTGAACCTAACAGGCAATGATCAAGTGATCTCTCTCCTGCCATCCATCTCCATCCTCTGATGAACAGAGGCTAGGGACACCATTCTTTACCATTCCTGGCTAATAGCCATTTATGGACTTAGCCACCATGAATTTATCCAGTTCCCTTTTAAACATTGTTATAGTCCCAGCCTTCACAACCTCCTCAGGTAAGGAGTTCCACAAGTTGACTGTGCGCTGTGTGAAGAAGAATTTCCTTTTATTTGTTTTAAATCTGCTACCTATTAATTTCATTTGGTGACCCTTAGTTCTTGTATTATGGGAATAAGTAAATAACTTTTCCTTATCCACTTTCTCCACATCATTCATGATTTTATATACCTCTATCATATCCCCCATTACTCTCCTCTTTTCCAAGCTGAAGAGGCCTAGCCTCTGTAATTTTTCCTTGTATGGGACCCTCTCCAAACCCCTAATCATTTTAGTTGTCGTTTTCAGAACTTTTTCTAGTGCTAGAATATCTTTTTTGAGGTGAGGAGACCACATCTGTATACAGTATTCAAGATGTGGGCATACCATGGATTTATATACTGGCAATAATATATTCTCAGTCTTATTCTCTATCCCCTTGTTAAGGATTCCTAATATCCTCTTTGCTTTTTTGACCGCCTCTGCACACTGCATGGACATCTTCACAGAACTATCCATGATGACACCAAGATCTTTTTCCTGACTCGTTTTAGTTAAATTAGCCCCCATCTTATTGTATGTATAGTTGGGGTTATTTTTTCCAATGTGCCTTACTTTACATTTAGCCACATTAAATTTCATTTGCCATTTTGTTGCCCAATCACTTAGTTTTGCGAGATCTTTTTGAAGTTCTTCACAGTCTGCTTTGGTCTTAACTATCCTGAGCAGTTTAGTATCATCTGCAAGCTTTGCCACCTCACTGTTTACCCCTTTCTCCTGATCATTTAGAATAAATTGAATAGGATTGGTCCTAGGACTGACCTTGGGGAACACCACTAGTTACCCTTTTCCATTCTGAGAATTTACCATTAATTCCTACCCTTTGTTCCCTGTCTTTTAACCAGTTCTCAGTCCATGAAAGGACCTTCCCTTTTATCCCATGACAGCTTAATTTACATAAGAGCCTTTGGTGAGGGATCTTGTCAAAGGCTTTCTGGAAATCTAAGTACACTATGTCCACTGGATCCCCCTTGTCCACATGTTTGTTGACCCCTTCAAAGAACTCTAATAGATTAGTAAGATATGATTTCCCTTTACAGAAACCATGCTGATTATTGCTCAACAGTTTATGTTTGTCTATGTGTCCGACAATTTTATTCTTAACTATTGTTTCAACTAATTTGCCCGGTACTGACGTTAGACTTACCGGTCTAATTGCCGGGATCACCTCTAGAGCCCTTTTTAAATATTGGCGTTACATTAGCTAACTTCCAGTCATTGGGTACTGAGGCCGATTTAAAGGACAGGTTACAAACCTTAGTTAATAGTTCCGCAACTTCACATCTGAGTTCTTTCAGAACTCTTGGGTGAATGCCATCTGGTCCCGGTGACTTGTTAATGTTGAGTTTATCAATTAATTTCAAAACCTCCTCCAGTAACACTTCAATCTGTGACAGTTCCTCAGATTTGTCACCTACAAAAGCCAGCTCAGGTTTGGCAATCTCCCTAACATCCTCAGCTGTGAAGACTGAAGCAAAGAATCCATTTAGTTTCTCCGCAATGACTTTATCATCTTTAAGCGCTCCTTTTGTATTTCGATCGTCAAGATGCCCCACTGGTTGTTTAGCAGGCTTCCTGCTTCTGATGTAGTTAAACATTTTGTTATTACCTTTGGAGTTTTTGGCTAGCCATTTTTCAAACTCCTCTTTGGTTTTTCTTATTACACTCTTGCACATAGGCTGGCAGTGTTTGTGCTCCTTTCTATTTGCATCACTAGGATTTGACTTCCACTTTTTAAAGGAAGTCTTTTTATCTCTCACTGCTTCTTTTACATGGTTGTTAAGCCACGGTGCCTCTTTTTTAGTTCTTTTACTCTGTTTCTTAATTTGGTGTATACATTGAAGTTGGGCCTTTATTATGGTGTCTTTAAAAAGGGCCCATGCAACTTGCAGGGATTTCACTTTAGTCACTGTACCTTTTAATTTTTGTTTAACTAACTCCCTTATTTTTGTATAGTTCTCTCTTTTGAAATTAAATGCCACAGTGTTGGGCTGTTGAGGTGTTCTTCCCACCACAGGGATGTTGAATGCTATTGTATTATGGTCACTATTTCCAAGTGGTCCTGCTATAGTTATCTCTTGGACCAGCTCCTGCGCTCCACTCAGGATTAAATCTAGAGTTTCCTCTCCCCTTGTGGGTTCCCGTACCAGCTGCTCCATGAAGCAGTCATTTAAAGTATCGAGAAATTTTATCTCTGCATTTTGTCCTGAAGTGAAATGTTCCCAGTCAATATGGGGATAATTGAAATCCCCCACTATTATTGGGTTCTTAATTTTGATAGCCTCTCTAATTTCCCTTAGCATTTCATCATCACTATTACTGTCCTGGTCAGGTGGTTGATAATAGATCCCTAATGTTATATTTTTATTAGAGCATGAAATTTCTATCAATAGTGATTCTATGGAACATGTGGATTTGCTTAAGATTTATACTTCATTTGAATCTACATTTTCTTTCACATATAGTGCCACTCTTCCCCCTGCACGACCTATTCTGTCCTTCCGATATATTTTGTACCCCGGAATGATTGTGTCCCATTGATTGCTCTCAGTCCACCAGGTTTCTGTGATGCCTATTATAGCAATATCCTCCTTTATCACAAGGCACTCTAGTTCACCCATTTTATTATTTAGACTTCTAGCATTTGTGTACAAGAACTTTAAAAACTTGTCCCTGTTTATTTGTCTGCCCTTTTCTGATGTGTCAGATTCTTTTTTATATGACTGTTTATCATCTGATCCAGCCCTTACATTATCCTCTTCCATCCTCTGTTCCTGACTATAACCTGGAGATTCCCTCTCATCAGACTCTCCCCTAAGAGAAGTCTGTGTCCGATCCACATGCTCCTCTGCAGCAGTCAGCTTTCCCCCATCTCCTAGTTTAAAAACTGCTCTACAACATTTTTAATGTTTAGTGCCAGCAGCCTGGTTCCACTCTGGTTTAGGTGGAGCCCCTCTCTCCTGTACAGGCTCCTCCCATCCCAAAAGTTTCCCCAGTTCCTAATGAACATAAACCCCTCCTCTCTACACCATCGTCTCATCCATGCATTGAGACTCTGAAGCTCTGCCTGCCTACCTGGCTCTGCGCGTGGAACTAGGAGCATTTCTGAGAATGCCACCATAGAGGTCCTGGATTACAGTCTCTTCCCTAGCAGCCTAAATTTGGCTTCCAGGACATCTCTCCTACCCTTCCCTATGTCATTGGTACCTACATGTACCATGACCACCTGCTTCTCCCCAGCACTATACATAAGTCTGTCCAGGTGCCTCGAGAGATCCGCAACCTTCGCGCCAGGCAGGCAAGTCACCATACGGTTCTCACGGTCATCACAAACCCAGCTATCTAAGTTTCTAATGATCGAATCTCCCATTACTAACACCTGCCTTTTCCTAGAAACTGGAGTTCCCTCCCCCGGAGAGGTAACCTCAGTGCGAGAGGCAACCCCAGCACCATCTGGAAGGAGGGTCCCAACAATGGGAAGGTTTCCCTCTGCTCCCATTGACTGCTCTGCTTCCCTGGGCCTTTCTTCCTCCTCAGCAGCACAGAGGCTGTCTGAGCAGAGGTGGGACAATTCTACAGTGTCCCAGAAAACCTCATCAACATACCTCTCTGCATCTCTTAGCTCCTCCAGTTCTGCCATCCTGGCCTCCAAAGTCCGTACGTGGTCTCTCAGGGCCAGGAGCTCCTTGCACCAACTGCACACATACGCCACCCGCCCACAAGGCAGGTAATCATACATGCTACACTCAGTGCAATAAACTGGATAGCCCCCAGTCTGCTGCTGGGCTTCTGCCTGCATTGTCTCCTAGTTAATGAAAGGGTGGTTTAAAGAAAGGGGCTTTGGAATATGGTTTGGATTATAGGTTTTAAGGGGACTACAGGGGAACAGGTAGGACTGACAAGGGACCCCCGCTCCCTTCTCAACTCCCTTGCAAAACTCTCTGTTAGCAGCCCCTGGTTGCAAGCTCCCTGGTCGCTTGTGCGTGGCTTTATAAAGCCCTGGCCTGAGTTAACGCCCCGCCCACTGATTAAGGCTCAGCCAATTACCAGAGGCTTCGAGCTTTCAAACCTTCCATTGAAGCTCATGGCCTCCAACTGCCAGCCACAACACAAGGTCCTCCAAACAAACAGACTGACAAACACAAGCTCAGCACACAGCAAGTAACCCCCAAGCACAAACGCACACACACACTACAGACAGTCACTTACCCCACAGATGCTGTATTTGCTCCTCCTTTACCTGGAGAACTCCCTTGCAAAACTCCCTGTTAGCAGCCAGTGCTGCAATATAAAGACATGTGGGTTACATTTGGAACTTTAAACACTAAGGGTGTTTAGTGCACTTTTAAGATCTCAAACATCCCGGATGCTGAGCTCAAAAAACTTTTGTCAGTTGGAAGCAGCCACAGCTGAAGCTGGTTGAAGACTGAACCCATAAATTGAGACTGGATGTACTGTGTAAATGACCAGTTCTCTCGGATTATAATTGGATCTTTTTTGTAGTCTGGATTTATTTTATTATTGTTGTTATACTGATCCAATTAAAGTCACTATAGGTAAATTAAAAAGCACAATTAGATTTTTTAGAGCAACTCTTAACTGTCATTTTCAGGATTTATGCACTTCCCCACTCTCAGCCTGAGGTGTCTTCCTAATGATATATTTCCTGTGGCTTCTTGTATACCTGACTCATCCCTAGGTCATAAAACAATAGCAGTGTGTCTTCAGCATCTGGCTTTAAAATGAAGCCATATTCCTTATGCTTCCCGTCTAAACTATCTTTCTTTTTCTGACCTGTTCCTCATTTCTCTGAGTCCATGGGGAATCATCTTCCTCTCATTTCCTCCTTTTGAAATGAACCTATATGGTCTCAGCAGTTGAATGAAAACATTTTCATAGGCCTGTCTCCAGCGACTGGTTTTACTATATGTACTAGCAGCCAGCTGCTGTGTTTCTCCACAGCATAAATCTGGCACTCTCAGGGACGTGTTTCCATCTCATTTTCATCCTGGCTATAGAGGGTTATTGTTGAAGTACAGGATTGTAATTGTTCGTCCTTTGTGTGGGCTCTCCAGTGCTCAGGCACATCGTCCCTTTAGTTTTAGTGCTGGTGGTGCACAGGCACCTGCAAAGGAAGAACAACCTCGGCAACAATTCTGAGGTGGAAAAGGGGCAGGTCAAGGGGAGTCCTCTGGTCCAGTTGCTGCTGGAGACTCCAACAGCTGATCAGGAGACCCGAGTGATCTTGAGGTTATCTGGAAACTGTGATGCCTACCCTTTATCTTCCCTTGACGCAGTCCCTGATAGCAAGCCAGGTGCATCACAACTGAAGCAAATGCTGGAAATCCCAACATTCATCCCACCAACTGTCTTCCACACCACACTCCTCCTAGGGTCCCACTCTGCCTCACCCCACATGACCCCCTAGCTGCTGCAGAACATTCCCCTGCTGGTGATCCATCATCCTCCCGAGCAAGAGGGAAAGAGCAGCGGACTCACCACACTGACCTCTGCTGACTCCTCACCGTTCAGTGAGGGTGATAGGGAGTCAGCTCTGATTCAAGCTTTGTTTTCTTCTGGCTTCTAGCCCTGGGATTTCCAACTTTAAGTCAGTCTGTCTAGTGGGCTGCTGAGGAGCCAGGCAGGCACGCTGGCAGGAAACCAGGCAAGTTTCCCATGGAATCCTGGCAGGCAGGGCTTTGTCAGAACTTTGGCAAAATCAAACCTTCTAAAAAATGGTTTCAAATTCAATGAATCTGAAAAATCTCATGAAAAAACCTGATGGAATTTTTCTGACCAGCTTTGGTTTACTGCCTAATTGTTTGGATGAAGAAGTCATTTGAAAGTATTCCAAATACTGTTTGTCAATGTTTGTGTATGTATTAAATGTTTGTTCACTAAGGAATTGTATGGAACTCTCTCCTTGAGGCTGACTGGCCGTTGTTATTAACACTTACATTCAGGGTTTGGCATCCCATAGCTTTGAGATTTAACTCCATGTTCTACTATTCTCAAAAGACAGAACGCTAAGCTGTGCTTCAGCAGAGAGGTGAGCTGACGGGGAAAAAAAGGGGGAGTGACAGGGGTATGCATATCACCTCAGCATCACTCTTGTCTGTTACATCCTCGAGAGCCTGGTTACCATCCAATTGGAAGCGTAGGTCAAATGGTTCCCATTAGATCTGAGAAGGGACGACAAATGCACAGAACAAGAGCAGAAAGGCTTTTGGTTGGAGCAATGGGTGTAAGTTTGACCAAACTCCCATATATGCCTGTGAACAGTTTGCTAGTGAAAGACATGAACAGAATGAAAAACATGTTCAAGGAAAGCAGAGACTTGGTGTTAATCTCTGTTTCAAAGCACTGTCTCCAGATATCTGCAAGAATTTTTAGCAGGTCTTTAAACCAGCAGATTCTCTTTAGTAGAGTGGTCTTGAAGTGCACAAGTTTCCTGCAGATTTTCCTACCCATCTGGACTGAGATAAAACATTGTCAGACTGGTTAGCCACACCCCAAAATCTGACTCCCTGAAATACAAGCAGCCAAACCGTCCAGAAAAATGAAAGCATTTTGCAGAGTTTTGCCTGAGATATATAGAGAGGCCGTAAAACCAGGACTGGGCCACAGGGCAACTGGGCGTTTGCCTGGTCCCTAGAATGGCCAGTGTGGATCCCTGCTGAATAAATGCAATACTAGGCCTTCCACACCAAAAGCACAGACCTCTACCATTTTTGCTGAAGACAAACTCCTTTATCTCTACAAAGAATAGCAAGCAGCATACCTGCTGGGATCAGCCCCTAGACTAGGGAGCCAGCTTCACTCACACTAGGCCAATGCATTATTATTACAAACATGACATTACTACCAATAAATCCCTACACAATAGTTGCTGTAGTTAGTATAGTTAAAAATACAAACTTAGGTCTACGTATACTTACACAAACCTACCATGTACCCAACACACTTTGTAACATCAAACACACCAATTCAATTTTTATAAATATTCTTCCCCACAATGAGGAACCCTACAGAACTCAGGTGTAACCTAATACATCCTAAAGCTCCCCTGCTTGCAAAATCTACATACTGAATAAACAAAATATAAACTCAGTGGTATCTGGCTTCTGGTATTTATTACTGATGGAAAAACCAGCTCAGAAAAAAGAATGCTCCTCGACACAAACACACATTTCCCAAAAGCTTAAAACAAACCAGAAACTGTTTTTCTTTGCAAAACCATTGAGTTACGCAACCATTGAGTTAACTCTTTTCCAACTCCCCTTATTTGTAAGTTGCTGTGCCTCTGTGCTTCTAGATTCCAGCTGGGAGAGGAAGCAGAAGTGTTAGAAGATGAAGATTTCTATCTAATCCACTGGTTTTCAACCCCAGGGGTCCACAGACTAGGTCTAAAATTTCCAAAGGGGTCCGCACCTCCATTTCAAATATTTTAGGGGTCTGCAAATGAAAAAAGGTTGAAAACTACTCATCTAATCAATTTCTACCACACCTTCAATATAGCAACCAAGAACTAAACAGATACATTACATCAGCATAGTGAAAACCCTATTCTTGTAGACAAACCAACTCAGTATTGATGACCCCACAAAGGATCAGATAGGCAGTCACAACTTTTTGTTTTGGATCATCCTGTTCTTTTGATATTTCCCAGTATTTAATTGCTCAAATGATTTAAGGCTCAGTTTTCAACTAATAATCAAAAGTCTTTAAAACCTCTAATTTCCAGATGTTATTCATAGGGGTGACATATTTTTTCTTGACATTTTAATATGCACTCACCAAGAGCAATGATGTTTTTCTGCCTGTATTGTTCAGCTGGCCCTGACTACATTGTATTAGCCTCACAATAGTGCTCACTCCTGAGTGTGAAACTAGCTGGGAGCACCATAAACCTGACAGAAAAGCTGTGGGGGGTCATTGGTTTGTGACACTATTTTCTGTTAACTGCACCTTTAAAATGTAGAAAAATCTGCTAGATGCAGCTGCCATTTTGATTTCAGTTCAAATACAGCTGCTACAAAGGAGATACACATACTGTGCTCTCTCCTGGAGACCTTGCTTTCATTCTCTCTCATTTTGTTGTTTTACCTTAAGCTGTTTTAAAAATCACAAATACTGACTCGTTGCTCTTTGTGTATGGGAACACACTACAGTTCACACCATTTGTTTGCAGGATGGAGAGGGGAAGTATTTCCATTACTTAAATTAGGACTGAACAGTGAATCTATGGGGGCAGGATGGTGGAAGCTAGTAAGGATTTGCTATTGAATGTTGGTTACAGATTACAAATGGAACTCTTAATGAAGACAGGTGCACTCTTGACAATAAATTCAAGTCAAGTGACAAGATTTGTTGACCTCCCATTATTATGGGCTGGAATGCCAATTAAGATGTTAGTAGAGATTCAGGACATGGTGAGAGAGAACAATTGTCTTTTCAACAGAAAACAGCTGCTCTTCCAAAGACTGTATTTCAAAGTTCTCTCTGCTCTGTAAAGCTTCTGGAACACAACTGGGGTCAGTGAGGTGGTGTCAGCGTGAAAATAATTCAAAATAACCCAGGAAGAGATGGCGAGAAGCACATAACATTCAAGTTAAGAAACTGAACTGTGCTGCTTCTGATTTATGGTGGCATGATACTGGCCAGAGTGCAGACTGCTTGCACTTATTTATACAGGCAACAACGAGTGGGAAGGAGGGAATCAGCTCTCAGGGGGAGCTGGCTGGACCTGAAGCACAGCACGACGCTGGCTTGTGTGAGAGGGCAATTTAGTCTAAAGACTTTGTTAGGCAACACAGGCTTTAGCTCAAGAGATTTTAGTGATGGCAACTGCTGCAGTATGACCTGAGGAGAGAGGCATCTCCTGGGTAAGCAAGTCCTCTAAATCATTTGGGTTTTATGGGTCAAACCCAACCATTTACATGAACAAAATTTGAAGATACAGGATACAAAATTAAGAAAAGGCAAATTTAGACTAAATAAAAATCCTGAGTCAGTATCTAGGGCCCTAGATTAGACTAGACTGTTAAACTATGAGGATAGTTTCCCAAGAGAAGAGGTAGAAATTTCATCCTCAAGACATTTGAAACTAGACAAAGCACTAGGAAAGAACTAGATAAATCACTGAATATTCTACAGGCTGATCAAATATACTAGCCGCTATCAATGTACGCCATACTAGGTTACTACAATAGATACTTCAAACAGACTGTACATTAGCTGGTCTTTCCATCTTTAACTAGTGTAATTCTTAAATTCTGTGATACTTTAAATATTTGTTTCTATGCAGGCTGAGGAGCAGGGTTTGAAAGAAGCGAGGGATGAGGAGTTCCCCCACTGCGTTTCCAGACTGTGCCAAGGACCTGGTAGAAAGAGGTTTGAACTGATGAAAGGAGACTTCTCCTGTGGTGAGGACAATGATTTTTCCTGTGCAAATCTGATGGGAAGAATTAAACTGACTGGGATAATGCAAGGAAATATCTTGATGCTAATTAATTACTTATGAAAAGAAGCTGTTTATGTCTGGCTCCGTATTTGACCCTCCTGGCCTTTAGTGCTTAGCCATTGGCTGTTTGGGAGCACCATCCCAAAAGCCCTTGAGGTATGAAAGAGGCCATCTCATTCAAGAGCACATTTTCAGAAATCGGGGCAAAGTGGAGAGGAAACATGGATTCCTTCACCCCATGAGAACTGCAAAATTAGTTTTAGCGCTAATGGTGCATGGGCACCTGCAAAGGAAGAAAAACCTTGGCAACAATTCTGAGGTGGGAAAGGGGGAGGTCAAGGGGAATCCTCTCATCCAGCTGCTGCTGCTGGAGACTCCAGAATCTGATCAGGAGACTCAAGCAATCGTGAGGCTATCTGGCAAATATGATGCTTATCCTTTATCTGATCCTATAAAGGGAGAGGCCTCATATGAGGCTGGGAGCTCTCCACTGAATGATTTGAACTGTGGAGCCAAGCTTTGGGTAAATAGGGTATAAAATACTGAGAGGGCAAGAATATTGGAGTTAGAAAACATCCAGGTTTCTAAAACTGTGCTTACTGGTGTTTCTTTTCTGAAAAAAATCTCTCAATAGCTGGATGACGCCTTTCCAGACACCCCAGAGAACCAGGATGGCATTAGATCAATACACAATCAAAAGGACCAAGTTGTTTTTTCTAATTGCCTAGACAGGATGTTACAGAGGTCACTGAGAGCAAAGCTGAGGAGGGATCTCTCTAGGGAGGGTAATAGCCATAGAGTTATCTGAGTCTGAGGGTATGTCTACACTACGGGATTATTCCGATTTTACAGAAACCAGTTTTTAAAAACAGATTGTATAAAGTCAAGTGCATGCGGCCATATTAAGCACATTAATTCAGCGGTGCGCGTCCACGTACCCAGGCTAGCGTCGATTTCCGGAGCGTTGCACTGTGGGTAGTTATCCTGTAGCTGTCCCATAGTTCCTGCAGTCTCCTCCGCCCATTGGAATTCTGGGTTGAGATCCCAGTGCATGATGGTGCAAAAACAATGTCGTGGGTGATTCTGGGTAAATATCGTCACTCAATCCTTCCTCCATGAAAGCAACAGCAGACAATCATTTTGCACCCTTTTTCCCCTGGATTGCCCTGGCAGACGCCATAGTATGGCAACCATGGAGCCTGTTTTGCCTTTTGTCACTGTCACCGTCACCGTATGTATACTGGATGCTGCTGACAGAGGCGGTACTGCAGTGCTACACAGCAGCATTCATTTGCCTTTGCAAGGTAGCAGAGACGGTTACCATCCCTGTTGCACCGTCAGCCATTGTAAATTGGTGATGAGATGATGGTTATCAGTCATTTTGCACCGTTTGCATTTGGAAATTGGCGATGATGGTTATCAATCCTTTTGTACCGTCTGCTGCTGTCATGGGTGCTCCTGGCTGGCCTCGCTGAGGTCGGCCGGGGGCGCATGGACAAAAATGGGAATGACTTCCCAGGTCATTCCCTTCTTTATGTTTTGTCTAAAAACAGAGTGAATCCCGCCTAGAATATGGGGCAAGTGTACTAGAGAACCATAGAGCACAGCTGCTCCTTGTCAGAGCCCCAGAGATCCCACAGAAATAAGCTGCATGCCATTCTAGGGGGTGCCCCTGCAACAACTCCACCCGTTGCTTCCCTCCTCCCCCAACCTTCATGGGCTACTGTGGCAGTGTCCCCCCATTTGTGTGATGAAGTAATAAGGAATGCAGGAATAAGAAACACTGACTTTTTAGTGAGATAAAATGAGGGGGAGGCAGCCTCCAGCTGCTATGATAGTCCAGGGAGTACAGAATCTTTTCTTTAGACATGAAAGGTGGGGGGGCTGATGGAGCTCAGCCTCCCGCTGCTATGATGAGGATGATTACCAAGCCATTTGTACCATCTGCCGGGAATGACCAGGAGTCATTCCCATTTTTAGCCAGGCGCCCCCGGCCGACCTCACTGAGGCCAGCCAGCAGCACTCACGGGATGATGAGGACGGTTTTCCACCATTTTGTACCATCTGCCATCAGGAAAGGAAGGGGAGGGGATGCTGCTGTTCAGCACCACGTTTACCAGCAGCATGCAGTAGACATACGGTGACATTGAAAAAGGGCGAGAAACAATTTTTTTCCCTTTTCTTTCCCGGGGGGGGGGGAGAGGGCGGTAAATTGACGAGATATACCCTGAACCACCCCGGACAATGTTTTTGATCCTTCAGGCATTGGGAGCTCAGCCAAGAATGCAAACGCTTTTCGGAGACTATGGGGACTGTGCAATAGCTGGAGTCCTCAGTCCCCCGCCCCCCCGCCACCTCCATGAGCATCCATTTGATTCTTTGGCTTTCCGTTATGCTTGTCACTGTGTAGCCTGGAGATTTTTTTCAAACGCTTTGGCATTTCGTCTTCTGTAACGGAGCTCTGATAGAACAGATTTGTCTCTCCATACAGCGATCAGATCCAGTATCTCCCACATGTTCCATGCTGGAGCTCTTTTTGGATTTGGGACTGCATCGCCACCCGTGCTGATCAGAGCTCCACATTGGGCAAACAGGAAATGCAATTCAAAAGTTAGCAGGGCTTTTCCTGTCAAGCTGGCCAGTGCATCTGAGTTCAGATTGCTTTCCAGAGCAGTCACAATGGTGCACTGTGGGATACCGCCCAGAGGCCAATACCGTCGAATTGCGGCCACGCTAACCCTAATCCGACATGGCAATACCGATTTCAGCACTATTCCCCTCATCGGGGAGGAGTACAGAAATCGGTTTTAAGAGCCCTTTATATCGATATAAAGGGCTTCGTTTGTGGACAGCTGCAGGGTTAATTCGGTTTAATGCTGCTAAATTCGGTTTAAACACGTAGTGTAGACCAGGCCTGAGCCTGTGTCGTGCAATGAGCGTAAGAGTTACGCGGTCTATCGTGTATGTTTCTTACCATGGATACTTTTACAAAGGGTAACCTTAAGCACTGTCTTACAGAGAAGCTTTTGGAAGACTGTGAGGGGGTGTTTTGGGGAGGGATAGCTCAGTGGTTTGAGCATTGGCCTGCTAAACCCAGGGTTGTGAGTTCAGTCCTCGAGGGGGCAATTTAAGGATCTGGGGCAAAATCAGTACTTGGTCCTGCTAGTGAAGGCAGGGGGCTAGACTTGATGACCTTTCAGGGTCCCTTCCAGTTCTAGAAGATATATGGAGATATACCTATTAGACATGGCAGAATAGCAGCATCAGGACTGCAGTTTATATTCTCTGAACTGCAGTTCACACAAACGCCAGTGTCTTTGTGCTGAACTGTGCCTGGAAAGCTTATTAAATGTTTGTGCCCCTCAGAGCCCCTCCCACCATAATCTAACTCCTATCAGGTCTGACACACTCACTACCCCAACACGCTCTCATAGTCCATATCAAAAAGTGTCATGTAAAGTAAACTGGTGTCATGCAGGTCCTGAAAATCATTATATGATGCATGTACAGGTTACATACAAAGAGTTACATTTGGGCTGGAAATATGTTCTTAAAATGTGTTTGGGAGCCAGTGCATAAACTCAGCCTGCCCAAGACAAAGGAATGCAGATTCACCTGCGTGACTGGCTTGATTACAGGCTGAGGACAATGAAAGTACAGTTACACAGAAGGTAAACAAAGCAATTACCAGCAGTGTAGATCTTGATGCTGAGCTCACTGGTAGAATTGGCAAAGCAACCAGGAACTATGGTCCTTTGCAAGACAGAGCCCGGAACAATAACAAATTGTCAACTAAAGTGAAAGTCTGTATTTATGAGCTGTGTGCTATCTACTTTTCTACATGGCTCAGAAACACAGACAGCTTACATCAAACATATCAAAAGACTAAACAGCTTTCACATCAGATGCGTGCATAAAATTCTTCAAATAAGATGGCAAGACGGTGTGACAAATGTGGAAGTGTTAAATCATGGTGGTATGTCATTCATGGGAACATTGATTAGTAAGAAGAGACTCAGATGGCTTGGAGATGTCAAGTGAATGCCAGATTACAGGATCCCAAAGAGTGTGCTGTACTCTGAAGCTCGTGAAAGGTCTAGAAAGAGAGACAGACCACTGCACAAATTTCAGGATGCTTGCAATGATGATTTAGTATCCTTTGGAATCTCTGTTGATGATTGGGAAAGGAGTGCAGAATGCCACGCTGGTTGGCGGAGTCAGCTTGTAGATGGGGCGAGGTGTTGTGAGGTGAACTGGATCAGGCTTGGTGATGACCATCATCAGAGGAGGAAAGAATCTGCTACTCGAATTCAGAGCACTGCAACTGCGTGGGTGTGCCTTACCTGGGGATGGGACTATCATTTGCCCATTGGACTCAGCAACCATCAAAGAATTCAAAGAGCTCTGTAAAGAGCAAATGTGCCACTGATTGATTGAAATGAAGCAATCAAGCTAACATGCAACAGAGGAAGGAGTTCAGTGGAGGTCCAAGACTGCATCCCCAGGAAGTCTTCCTGACTCTTGAGACAAAGACAAAGGACTTTAACTATGGCATGTGTTTAATGATGTTTTGAAAAAAATATGTTTTAAACAGGCTGCAGCTGGGTTTGTGTAAAAAACATTAAAATAAGCATTTGGGGGAATACTGCTAAAATTTTGCTTGCTCATTAAGCTAAAGACAGTTGAGGGAACCAGAAGAAACATGTATTATGTCTTTTTCCTGTGGTAAATTTCTGAAATGTTACCCTTTCAAAAACACTTGAACACATGCACAAAAAGTAAGTTGGTTTATTGCCTTGTTTATATAATGTGCGCGTGTGTGTGTCCATTCCAGAAAGGAGGGGTATGTGTTGCTTTTTCAGGGGCTAGTACAGTGTATTGATATTACATTTGCTTTGCTGTTTTTCTCTAGTACAAAACTCTAGTGATTCATCCCATTTTAGGGTAAAAGTGTGTAAAGCAAAGGAGCTTTTTCTTTCTTTCTTTCTTTCCTTCCTTCCTTCCTTCCTTCCTGTGTGGGGGAAATGGGGGAGGGGGAATTGTTTGCATGTTTTTGATAATGGGTGTATGGGGAAACATGTCAGTATTAAGTGCCTGTCTGTGTTTTGGAGAAGCATTGTTGGTTGGGGTGGGGGGCGGGGAGAGAAGATGGTAACCTACCTTTCGTAAGTGTTGTTCTTCAAGATGTGTTGCTCATGTCCAATCGAATAGGTAAAAACAACGAGGAGTCCGGTGGCACCTTAAAGGCTAACAGATTTATTTGGGCATAAGCTTTCATGGGTAAAAACCCACTTCTTCAGATGCATGGAATGAAAATTACAGATACAGGCATTAATATATATTGGCACATGAAGAGAACGGAGTTACCTTACAAGTGGAGAACCAATGTTGAAGCCCAATTCAGTCAGGGTGGATGTGGTCCACTCTCAATAAATCCAATAGGTGTGTGTGCGTGCGCCATGTGCACGATTGTCGGAAGCTTTTACCCTAGCGGTACCTGTCAGGTCGGCTGTAGAGCTCCCTGGAGTGGCGCTTTTATGGTGGTGTATATAGGTCCCTGCCAACCCGCTGCCTGCTCAGTTCATTCTTGCCGGAATACTCCGACAGAGGGGAGGCAAGCAGGATTTGGAATGGACATGAACAACACATCTCGAAGAGCAACAGTTACAAAAGACAGGTAATGGTCTTTTCTTTTGAGTGATTGCTCAAGCCCATTCCAATACATGACTCCCTAGCAAATTTGATGGAGGAGGGGTCAGAGTTCACCGAGTTGCTGATTGCAGTACTGCAATGCCAAAGGCTGCATCATCCCTTGTCTGTTGGGTGATGGCATTGTGCAACAAAGGGGTGGATGGAAGACCACGTTGCTGCCTTGCATGTGTCTTGGATAGGGACCTGTGCAAGGAATGCGGCAGATGATGCCTGCGCTCTTGTGGAGTGCACCATTAACGGCAGGGCTGGAATTTTAGCTGGGTCATAGCACGTTCTGATGCAGGACGTGATCCATGACGAAATATGCTGGGTCAAGATGGGGAGCCCTTTCATCCTCTCAGTGATTGCAATAAAGAGCTGTGACTTATGAAATGGCTGTGTGTGTTCAATATAGAAGGCCACGGCATGCCTGACCTCAAGGGAATGGAGTGCTTGCTCTTTGTTGCTGGCATGAGGCTTAGGAAAGAATACCAGGACATATTTCTACTGATTCACATGAAAATGTAGACTACCTTAGTTAGGAATGCTGGGTGTGGGCGTATCTGCACCTTGTCTTTGTAAAAAACCATGTAGGCGGGCTCAGAAGTAAGTGCTCTGAACTCGGAGACCTTTCAGGCTGAGGTTATGGCCACCAGAAAAGCCACCCTCCAGGAGAGGCAGGATAAGCGGCAGGTCACCAGTGGCTTGAAAGGGAGGCCCATAAGTCTGGAAAGAACCAGGTTAAGGTCTCACTCGGGAATAGCCTGCCTCACCTGGGGATAAAGCCTATCCAAGCCCTTAAGGAACTGGCCCATCATGGGATTGCCAAAGACTGACCTGCCCCCCACATCCGGATGGAAGACAGAGATAGCTGCCAGGTGCACCTTAATAGAAGATATAGCCAGTCCTTGTTGCTTCAGGTACAAGAGGTAGTCAAGCATAAAGGGAACAGAGGCTTGTTGCAGGGTGGGGTGGGGTGGGGGATGGGGCTGTTATCTTTCTGTAGAGACCAAATGCAGAAATGCTTCCACTTTGCCAGGTTTGTTGTGCAAGTGGAGGGTTTCCTGCTTCCCAACAGAATTTCCCTGACCGAGTCCGAACATTGGAGTTCAGTTGGGGCTGAAGTGCAGACTCCATTAAGAGGACCTTGAGGCAATAGAGAGAGAGACACAGACAGACTCTTACTTCTGGGCTTGAATCCTCTGCAAGTGGTGCATTTGTCTTATAAAAGGCCCTCTCCTAAACACTTCAGACAAGCAGCATGTGGATCCCCTTTAGGCATAGGCTTACCGCACCTCTTGCACAGCTTAAACCCCTGGGGCCGCAGCGTGCCCCGGTTGAGGGGGGGAATATTTCGGGGGGGGGCATGTCCCCACAACTTAAATGTACTAATAAAACTGACTAATGATCTAGTGAAAAGTAATAACTATATACACAGAAAAACGCTAGGAAACAAGCAAGAGACTAGTTGCTCCAACAACCATCATTGGCGGTAAGAAGGAACTGAGCAGGCAGTGGGTCAGCAGGGACCTACATACACTGCCATGAAGGCACCACTCCAGAGGGCTCCACAGCCACCCCGACAGGTACCGCTACAGTAAAACCTTCCGACGATCGTCCACGCAGAGCATGGACACACCTATTGGAATGGACATGAGCAATCACTCGAAGACAAATGGAGACTGAATAGGCATTCTGGTTTGGGTACATGTACGCTAGGAATATACATTCAGGTTAGCTAACATGATGTACACCCTAGAAGGTATAAAACTGTGTCTTCACTAGGGAAAAGAGCAAAGCTCCAGCAAGGCAGCTAACGTCAATGTGCATTCCTAGTGAAGTAAGCCCTTGGTGCCTTTTATTCCAGAGGTGGTTAGGTGCTGGATGTCAAACACACTCAAGTGGTTCAGTATTTAGCCCCAAATCTCCAGCACAGAAAGGGGTACAGTAATGAGCAGCCCTTTTTGAACAATGTGACTTTCATAAAGCAGTTAAAAATAAAATGAAGAAAACTACTGCACAAAAAGAAGTCTTACACAAATGGATTGCAAAATGCCCATATTTGGGCTACATATTTGTGCTCTGGGACTCCTTTGACTGGTTAGGACGTACAGCTTCTCCTGTAATGAATGCAATTAACAACTTCTGTTCAAGGAAGACTTAAAATATCTTAAAATCCTAGTAGAAAAACAGAGGAGAAAAATATACAGGAAGTGGAAGAGGGTTTGAAAAGTAGAGATGAACAAGTCACCAAAGTATGTAAGTGTAAGTGGACGCAGACTCACCCGGCAGCGCCTCCTGCTGGTCGTCTGTGGGAATTAGCTCACCAGCCCTCTGGGGCACCCTCTGTCAGCCAGTGATCTGCTACCACTGGACTCCCATGTCCCTCCTGGACCTCAGTGCCCCTTTCTCTGGGTTGCTGCCCCTCTGGCAGTACTCCCACACTCTCAGGTTCTGGGTTTCCCCACCCAGTGGAACCCCCACCCACTAACTCCACCTCGCCTCAGTCTGGGCTACTGCCAGCCACCATCTATCCCCACTCCCTGGGGCAGACTGCAATATAAGTCACTAATCACAGGCAAGGGGGTTCGGACCTGCTGCCTTCCTTTACCACCCAGTACCCTTTTAGGCTTAACTAGGCCGTGCCGCCTGGGGAGTTGCCAGCCAGGAGCTCCCCTGCTCCTCTGGCTTTCCCCAGCCCTACTTCACTCCCAGTACCTTTTCTGCTAGGCAGCCAGGCCCTGCTCCCTCTCACATCAAAGAGAACCTATGTGTCTGCCCCTGGCTTCCCTGCCTTTATAGGGCCAGCTGAGTCTGTTTGGGGCGTGACCACAGCTGAGGCTGCCTCCCAATCAGCCCAGCCTAAGGCTCCAGCCCCAGCCCTCTCCAAGGGCTGGCTTTTAACCTCTTTCAGGCCAGGAGTGGGTAACCACCCCGCTACAGTAAAGGAGCCAAGGGCACGAAGTGACAATGCTGTGTAAGCGAGTCAAAGGAAATAAAGATCTAAAAAACAGCAAAAGGAAAGTTAGTGAAGAAAACAGCAGTTCTAGAAGATTTAAAAGGTGAGGAGCTAATGGCACCAGTGCTGCGAATGGCTACAGAATTTGCGCTGAAGAAAAAGAACTTTCTGCAGAGATGTTTGTGGCTGTAACTGGGGAGATGAGGAACAAATGGCAATACCACAGATGAAAGAAAACCAAAATAAATCCATAGCAAGCTACAGTCCAGATAAAATGCATCTGAATATCAGAGGAAGGCACAGACTGAAAATAAATCATGGGCGACGAGAGCTATTTGATCAATGTAAAAAGAAGTAAGTGTGTGTGTGTGTGTGTGTGTGTGTGTGTGTGTGTGTGTGTGTGTGTGTGTGTGTGTGTGTGTGTGTGTGAGAGAGAGAGAGAGAGACACGCACACACACACACACAGCCTGAAATAGATTTTGCATAGCAATACCTTTTATATGATTTTAAACAGCAAAAATTACCCTAATTAATACTTTAATTTTAAATTTTACAAGCTGGTTATATTGTTGTGACATCATCCACAGTATGGTCAAAACAAGAGAGCTCTTTAGACCACAGTGTTAATATGAAAGAAAGTAATCAGAAAAGGAAAAGTCTCTAGCCCTATCGGCTGAGAGACCATCAAATACTAGTAAATATATTTTGATTGATTGTTTGTCTGCATGGTTTTGTTTTTAAGCAAAGAAGTAGAGTGTGGAGGAGGGGGGCGTAAGATTAGGGAGTTGAGCTTTTTCTGGATTTTGAAAAGCTAATGTTTTATACTAAATTGGAACATCTCTGTTTCCTAATCAGTCCTGAGTAACTCTCCTAATAGCAACATAGTTGAAGCTCCAGAAACACCAACCAAAGACCTGGGAATCCACTGAGATGCATAACACCACTGTCACAAAGAAACAGGAGAGCACAGACAGAAAATCAGGACAGTTCAATGCTCAGCTAAATCAAGCCATAGGACAAAGCAAAAGAATCCCAGTATAAAAAATAAAAATAAAAAGACAATGCAAACCCAGCTCCAGCTCCTCAGTGGTCAACACAGCACCAAGTCCTGCCAAAGTGGAGGGTGAAACTCTCAAAAGCTGCTATTCCAGAGCACTTGCTTGGAAGATTGTGAATTTAAAAAAACCAAGGTCTGAAAGCTCCCACGCTACCAGAAACGCTACAGCTATGGCTGGCTATAACATTGTTGAAACAATGTCTCTTTTAATGGTTGTTGAGTCACTTGTTAATACTGGTTGCAAAGATTATGAAAATTGGAAGCAAAATTTTATAATGGATGTTACCTGCTTAAGTACAGGCCCTTTGCATGAAACTGAGAAAGTGCCCAAGCTACCAAGGCTATGCTGGCTTCTGTAAATAAAGAAATAAAAATGAATGTCTTTTGTGATGGGAGCTGGGAGCTCTGAAGAAAAGCGATCATTGTGGAAATCAAACAAACAGTCATGGAGAAGGGTTGTAAGTGGGGTTCGAACATAAGCAGGCCCACATGTGATTTGAGAGCTGAATGGGCTGAGGGGAGAGTGAGGAAGCATAAACCTTGTGGGGAAAATAATTCAGGTAAGAACAGGGATTTAATGTTATTGGGGAGTAAGTGGTTTGTAGGTAAACAATTAAGGGATTGGGTATTCCTAAAAGTTTAAAAGGCTAAAAAAAATGCTAAAAAGTTCGAGAGAAAAAAAAAACTAGAGGTCCTGTAAAGTGACACCACACAAATTGCCAGCGTAGCAGAAACTGACAATATGTTGTCTGAACCTGATGACCTGGGGCCAGGGAGGATGCGTGAGGGGATTATACATAGGCACAAAAAGAGGTTATTGATGACCTGGTGGAAAGAGAGCCAGACAGTCCAGAAAACATGAAGGCAGCAAATCCCCCTGAGGTTATTATGGAGCAAATAGAGCAGGCATAGAGAATCATGAAGGTTTAGGGCCACTTTTGTATTATTTAGAAATTTTGCTTTGTTAACTTGGATCATTCATGCAGGCTCTGGAGGCTGTTCACAGGAGTTACAACCAGTGCTTGGTGGTGTAAAAGCCTAGGTAGAAGCAGATGATTTTGTACAGCTGTATTTGAACAGGGGCGGATCAAGCAATCTTATTTCCAAGGGGTATGTCTAGACAGCATGCAGCAGTGAGTCTCCCTGCCCAGGGCAACAGACTTGGGCTTGTGCTAGCGTTCTAAAAATATCGGTGTCGCTTGAGTCCTGGTTTCTTACTCCAGTTCCTGGCCCTCTCTCCTGCTCCAACCACTGGACCTGGCTGTCCACATCCCAGGCGTGATGTTTTCACCATGGCTTATGTAGATTGCCACATACTTTTACGGGCGAAAGAAAAATGCAGACCTGTTATTTACCAGGCTGCACGTGGCAATAGACTGTATAGGTAAGGGATGCAAGGAGGGTCTGGGTCACGATGCAAACTGCAGGCACGCACACAACTAAAATTAATTAATTTAAAGTTTTATTGGGGATAGTTACAAGGGGTAGGGGAGCAGCGTATGATTAACTAATAGGCTTAATGGAACTTAAAACATACAATGGCTAAAGTATTTACTATCAAACAATGTTTATAAACAAAGATGCAGTAAACAATATTTATAAACACAGATGCAGCATTTAGTAATAACCAATACTTACGAATACAAACCAACTCATAACGACCGGCAAACGTAGAAACTCTGCTTAAAACACGTGAGCTGAGAGAGGCTTCGAGGTGATCAGGCTCGGTTACGGGTGTGCACAAGGTACACAGGATTCGTTTTTCTTTCTCCTCTTCTGCCTGCACATGGCAGACCAGCCTAAAATACCCACTATGACATCATAGAAGTGTCATAGGGGATGGGGCCCAAAAACTGTGTGTGTTCGTTTCTGATTGGTACAGGCAAAGTTTACATCAAGTAGGGGAGCAGGTGCCTGAAAGTCTGGCTTCGCCCCCAAAAGGTAAGGAAATGCATATAGTTCAGAATGCGTTTAACACTGAATGACAAAAGAAGAGGCCAGGACAATACCGGTATGGGCAAGTTTTAGGATGCAGACAGGAACTTATCTTAACAGCCTACATGTGTCTACAGCTGTATGACTTGTGAGACAAGTTACAGAAGAGCTGCCTGTAGCATGACACAGACTCTGTGATATCTGAGAGTCATGAGGGGGGAGGAGAATCTACCTCCAGGTTATTAGTTAGGGGAGTAACAAGGGAGGTTTCACCAGATCAGCACACCATGGTGTTTGTGTCAGCAGGGCTAAAAAACCTATAGGTACAAGTTGCCAGGGAGAAAATCCTATATGAAAATTAAGAGGGATGCACTGAATGTGAGGACTGGTGAAAAAATTAACTTTGTACGTTCGAAAGATCTAGTCCAAGGGCGGGCAAACCTTTTGGCCTGAGGGCCCTGTCTGGGTATGGAAATTGTATGGCGGGCCATGAATGCTCACAAAATTGGGGTTGGGGGGCAGGAGGGGATGAGATCTCTGACTGGGGGTGCAGGCTCGGGGGTGGGGCCAGAAATGAGGAGTTCAGTGTGCAGGAGGGGGCTCTGGCTTGGGGCAGGGGGCTGGGGTGTGGGAGAGGGATCAGGGCTGGGGCTCAGGGGTGCAGGCTCCGGGTGGTGCTTACCTCAAGCAGCTCCTGGAATGTCCCCCCTCTGGCTCCTACGCGGAGGTACAGTCAGGTGGCTCTGTACACTGCCCTGTCCACAGGGGCCACCTCTGCAGCTCACATTAGACTCTATTCCTGGCCAATGGGGGCTGCGAGGTGGTGCTGGGGACATGTGCAGCATGTGGAGCCCCCCAGATACCCCTAACCATAGGAGCCAGAAGTGGGACATGCTGCTGTTTCCAGGTGCCTCAGCTTGCATACGTGGAGCAGCCTTCGACCCTGCTCCCTGGCTGGAGCATGGGAGCAGGGCAAGCCCCAAACCCTGCTCCTCAGCAGAAGCTCAAGGAGTGGATTAAATCAAATGGAGGGCCATAGTTTGCCCACCCCAATCTAGTCCCTGTTGCCTGGACCCTCACAGGTAAGATAGTAATGCAACAACAGTCTATTGTCTAGAACAAAAGGCAGTGGTTGATAGAAACAAAAAACACTTTAAAAAAATCCTAGAAAGTCACTTATGCCAAGAGAGTCACCACTGAGGGTAATACTCAACAGGATTTTAAAAGGGACAGCTGTTGGAAACACCCTTTATCATTTATTCTTATGGGGCCCAGTAACCATGGGAGGAAAGTTTCTTCACAAAAACTTACCGGAAAATTCCAGTTGAATGTAATCAGTTGTGCCTGAGAATGACAGCTGGTGTTGCAGCTGTCAGCTGCCTTTGTGTCAAGAATTTCTTTGTAAGTATTCCTTTACCAAGGGTTTGGTTCTCTAATGCTGATCAGCTGTTTGACTGTGAATGTGCTGGAAAGTGAACAGGTGAGCCAGCCTTCTGATCCCTTAGGTACCAATTAGATTCCCTGGAGATGGCTGACTAGGGGGTTGATGACACAATTAGCCATCAGCTGATGGCTATAAAAGAAGAAACTAGATGATCATGGCTTAGACTAGATCAGCAGTTCTCAAACTGTGGGTCAGGACCCCAGAGTGGGTCATGACCCCATTTTAATGGGTTTGCCAGGGCTGGCGTTAGACTTGCTGGGGCTCGGGGCTGAAGCCTGAGTCCCACTGCCAAGGCCAAAGCCCAAGGGCTTCAGCCTTGATAGAAGGCCTGAGCCCTGCTGTCTGGGGCTGAACCCATTGGGCTTTGGCTTCCCCGTCTAGGTTGATGTGGCTTTGGCTTTGCTCCCCCGACCCAAGGCAGCAGGACTCGAGTTTTGGACCTCCCCTTCTGGGGTCGTGTAGTAATTTTTGGGGACATGGTGCAATGAAGTTTGAGAACCCCCTGTACTAGATGATCATGATGGCCTCTTCTGACTTTGAAGTCTATGAGGTGAGGGAGGAGAGAAGCAGGTTAGCTGAGCCCAGTATACTTTGAGATCCCAAGGGAGAAAGCTCTGTTCCTCTCTGACCCTGTGGGAAAGGGCAAGAACCCACCGAAATACTCTGCTGTACAAGACTGTACTGGGGTTCATGGCAAGAATGTAAATAAATAACATGGAGGCGCCACTCACTGGAGAGTCCAAGAGGTTTCTCGGCACAAGAGCATAGGGACAGTCCATTACACTGACCAGCTAAGTCAAGATGATTATTGTTGTTGATCTGATGGACTTTGCTCGTGACAATAATGAAGTAGAGGAAACCCTTCACAAAGTATGTGTCACACTTTATGGCACCTGCACCTATATTTCCCCTCAGTAGGCGAGCAAAGGCACCTACTTTCAGGCTTTTGGCTACTCAACTGTTTTTCTTCAGTGGAGACATGCATCTTTCTCCCACCTAACCAGGGTATTTCCAGGGTGGTCAGTAGTATGCCCTCATAGTATTATTCCCAGCAAGAGACAGTCTGGCTAAGCAGGCCTGTTTGTTTTCTCTTCAGAGACTAAGACAGTTGTAAGTGACACCACAGTTCTAAGCAAGCAGAATTGATTCTTAAGGTGAAAGCATTACAGAGAAAACAGCAAAAACAGTACAAGAACCTGAACACAATAAACTTACTAGAGAACATGGCAGGAGCAGTCCCTCACAGGATTTTCCTAGGGTTTCGAGTTCATCACACCATTTGCACAGAACAAGAAGAGAGTTTTATAGGGCTTCAGTAGGCCGAAAGTTATCGGTCCGTCCTCTGTTAAGTTTTGCTATCCAAAAATGATATTTTTAGACTAATTGATAATGGAGTATGCAGAAAAAAGTGTGCCAGATGTCTGGCCACCAGCTGGAGCAGTTAAGGGCTTCCCCTCCAATGGAGAAAAATATAACTATAGTAACTTACTTACTGGATGCTGAAATAATTAAATCTGTCCTTTGGAGAATATTCTTTGACCACCTTAATTGGCTCATGCTCCTGATCAGGCTTATGAGGAGACCTAGATTGAGAACAGCTGGTGTAGAGAAGCATAAGCAGGAACAGAAGGGATCCAGGGGTTGTCTAACCCCCATAAGTAAAAACAAACACCTGTTTTGCATACCTTCTGTGGCAGGGTCTCAGGATACAGCCATGGGTGTGATTTCAAGACCTATCCCAGCATTTTCTATCCTGGAAGAATTGTGAAAACTGGCTGACAGCTCTACAGCAAGTAGCAACAAACTGAATCCACTGTAGGCCAGTGTAAAGATTCTGGTTATCAACCCCCACCAGTAAATCCACACAAGAAACCTCCAGGCATTTCACTAGGGATGGAGCAAACGTCAACCCTTCGGAATGCTTCTCCGTACCAGTCTGGACTGGGCGCTCCCTACGAACAGACTCCCTGTGGGATTTCCCACATTGGCTTGAAATCCCAGCAACAGCAAAGCGAATGATTACGTTGGCACTCTCCCTGGATTATTCTGGGGCTAGAAGGTTTGGTTTGGAGAGTGTTCCAAAAATTTTAATTTGTTTTTGAAAGCTAAAAATGACTAGAAGACAAAGAAAAAAGCTTTGAAAACACCTACCAAAAACCACACAGCAGTAAACAAAACTATTAGGAGAGTTTGTTTGCTGTGTTTGTCCCAGGACATTAGAGACAAGGTGGATGAAGTCATATCTTCTATTGGACCAACTTTTGTGTAGCTCAAAAGCTTATTTCACTAACAGAAGCTGCTCCAATAAAAGGTATTACCTCAACCACCTTGTCTCGCTATTTTGAAACAGGCAATTAACACCCTAACATTAAGTAAGCCACAAAATCATGGCACTTTGTTCCCAAATAGCTGCATCATTAACACAAGGCGGCCTGTTTGAGTAGTAGTAGTATTGCTTTTTATGCTGACATTGGGGGTTCCCAGAAGGGGCACAGGATTTCAGAAGGGATAATTCAAACTTTTTTGTTCCAGGAAATTTGAGAGGCTGTTCCATGGGAAAGTGCTGTGGACTGCTATTTATCAGAAAGTGCTGACATCCATTCACTGGGGGCTGCTTAGTGGTTCTCCAACCTCCATATTCAAACATGGGCAAGGAGGCCATGCCAACGCCTTGGTTAATGACTTAACAACAAGACCACCTGCTTTTTCCATGATTCAGTTACATTTCAGGGCTCAAAACATCCCAGCTGCCAAACCCCATGACTCTCTGAATCCTCCGTGGTTGATGTAATGGAGTAGTTACAGCATGAAAGGTCTTTCCTCACCCTGCACTGATGATGCTCCATCTCTCCTGCAAAGAAGTCGGGCTGCAGGACAAGGGCTCTGTGCTGTGAACCTCCTGGGGGTGGGCTGCCACCCAGGGGTGGGCAGCTGGGATAGGGGAACCCAGGCCTTCCCTACTCCACTGGGTCCTAACCCAGGACCTTATCAGCGGTGATCGTATATGCCACCAAGTCAGCGGGGATCTCTCTGAAACACATTGACTCTGTTCCTGGTACCACAACCAGATCAATATCTGGTCTCCCTGGGTTACTTCCTACCTGGTTTTCCTGCTCCATAGTCCACAGGTCCTCAGGTTCTCTGGGGTAGTTGGAAGGCAAAGTTCCCAACAACACCTTTCCCTCATGGGCTTCTGTGGACAGCTGAATATTCACCTGGGTCTCGGTGTGCCTGGCCTCTGAGGTCTGGGACTCCCAACAGCTTCCGGGCAGGAGCCTGCAACACATGCCTTCTCTCCTCCTCAGTCAGGCCAGGCCAAGCTGCCCCCTTTATACTGTAGTTCCAGTAGGACCATGCCCAGCTGGGAAGAGGGGGCATGACTTCCTCCCTCCATAGAATGGGGTTAACCCCTTCCAGCCCAGTGCAGGGCAGGTGTACCCTGTCACACCCCTCTATCAGGACTTTGCCACCTTCTGAGGCAACCTCAGTGCCATAAGCATCAGCACCAGCCCTGAGGTACCTGCATCCCGGCATTCATGCTTTGATCAGTTTCAGGTGATATGTTAATTAATTTAACATGGATCCAGCCTGCCTCCTTCCCTGGCTCAATGTGCTTTTGCCTTCTCTCAGTCATTTCAAGCAGTGAATTGCTTAGAATAGGGGCCCGGGCGCTGTCCTTGTATGTAACAAAGCATGAACAACAAAACATTTCCGATTTCCTCACTTTTGCAGTGCACTTTCCTCTCTGCAGGTTTTCATCCTGGCTATCAGCAGGGGCTGAACCAGCATTTCTTATTGAGAGACCTAAAAACCATCGTACTACCCTCACTTTTTAAAAAAATATCACTGACCCCCAGGAAAAAGGACAAGACACAATGTAAAAAATAAAGGACAGCTGATTTCTCCTTCACCCTTCTGTGTTCCTTGAATACACAGGGAGGCAAAGGCAACTTCCAAGTAGCACATCAGCCTGTGACCTCATTAGCTTTCCTAAACTAAGGGACAGGCCTGGCCATTGCTTGGGACAGAGCCTGCAGAGTGGAAGTGGTATTGGCAGCTCAGCATACAGTATTTCACACCGCACTGACACAGCAGGGGTTGCCTTCTTCTAGTAGAGAGAAGACTTGGGCCACTTCTGCTACCATCAGAGCCAGCTGGACTCAGCACTTTATGGCTGCCAGTAGGAATTCAGGAAAAAGGAGCGCTGATTTGTTTAGGCATGGTGATGATCAGTACTTGTTTCTCGCCCATTACACATACACCATGACCTTTAGAAGCCATGAGTTAGTAGCTATCATGCTGAGAAATTAAACCTGGCTAATCTAGACACGAACAACAGGGAGAAGCTCTATCAGGTTTACTGTTATTGCTTTCTAAAGCCCTAAGCCCCCAGAACAGTAAAAAAAAAACTGTTACCTATCTTTTCATAACTATTGTTCTTCGAGCTGTGTTGTTCATGTCCATTTCACATTTGGTGTGCACATGCTGCGTGCACGAGTGTCGGAAACTTTTCGCTTAGTGGCACCCATCAGGCCGGTGGGGCCCCCGCCTGAGTGGTGCCACTGCGCCGTGCATATATACCCCCACTGGCCCGACCTCCTCCAGTTCCTTCTTGCCAGCAACTCCAACAGAGGGGTAGGAGGGCGGGTGGTGGAATGGACGTGAACAGATCTTGAAGAACAGTTACGAAAAGGTAGGTAACCGTTTTTTTTTTCTTCGAGAGCTTGTTCACATCCATTCCACATTAGGTGAATCACAAGCGTACCATAGGAGGGTAGGAGTCATGGAGCAATTGATTGGAGGACTGCCATGCCAACTGCCACATCCTCTCAGGCCTGCTAGTTGACCACATAGTGGGTCGAGAAGGTATGTATCGATGACCAGGTGGCTGCTCTGCAGATCTCCTGGACTGGGACCTGTGCCAGGAAAGCCGCTGAAGCTGCTTGCACCCTGGTCGAGTGGGCTGTTACCGCCGGGACCAGAACACCTGCAAGGTCATAACACGCCCAAATGCAGTCTGGGGTTTGGGAAAAAACACCGGAAGACAACTGTCCTGGCCTAGATGGAATTGTGAGACCACCTTTGGGAGGGACTTGGGGTGTGGGCAGAGCTGCACCTTATCTTTATGAAATATTGTATATGGCGGCTCCAAGGTGAGTGCCCTCAGCTCAGATACCTCGGCCAGAAGGGTAACGGCCACCAGGAATGCCACTTTCCAGGAAAGATGGAGGAGGGAGCAGGTAGACAGGGGCTTGAACAGGGGCCCCATGAGCTTCAGATACTGCATACAGATGTGGTCTCATCCCAAAAAAGATATACTGGCACTAGAAAAGGCTCAGAAAAGAGCAACTAAAATGATTAAGGGTCTGGAGAGGGTCCCATATGAGGAAAGATTAAAGATGCTAGGACTCTTCAGCTTGGAAAAGAGGAGACTAAGGGGGGATGTGATAGAGGTATATAAAATCATGAGTGATGTGGAGAAAGTGGATAAGGAAAAGTTATTTACTTATTCCGATAATACGAGAACTAGGGGTCACCAAATGAAATTAATAAGCAGCAGGTTTAAAACAAATAAAAGGAAGTTCTTCTTCACGCAGCGCACAGTCAACTTGTGGAACTCCTTACCTGAGGAGGTTGTGAAGGCTAGGATTATAACAGCGTTTAAAAGGGAATTGGATAAATTCATGGAGGTTAAGTCCATAAATAGCTATTAGCCAGGATGGGTAAGGAATGGTGTCCCTAGCCTCTGTTTGTCAGAGGATGGAAATGGATGGCAGGAGAGAGATCACTTGATCATTGCCTGTTAGGTTCACTCCCTCTGGGGCACCTGGCATTGGCCACTGTCGGTAGACAGGATACTCGGCTGGATAGACCTTTGGTCTGACCCGGTATGGCTGTTCTTATGTTATGTTCTTATGAAAGGACTAAGTTGAGTTTCTGTGGAGGGACTGTGGGGAATAAGGGAATACCCTCTCCAGTCCTTTAATGAACCACTCCACCATTGGGTGGGAGAACACCAAACCCCCTGAAAACCCTGGGTGGAAGGCGGAGATGGCCACCAGATGCACCCTGATGGAGGACGGGGCCAGCCCCTGCTGCTTGAGGTGCAGTAGGTACTCTAGAATGGTGGGCACCGGAGCCTGGCATGGCTGGACCTGTTGGGGCCCACACTAGCATGAGAACCTTTTCCACTTGGCCAGATTAAGTCGCCCTGTAGAGGGCTTCCTACTCCTACTACCAAGTAGAACCTGCTGCACAGAGAGGGAGCACTGGCTCTCCAAAGCGTTCAGCCACAGAGCTTCCACGCAGTCAGATGCAGTGATTGCAGGTCGGGGTGGAGGAGCCGCCCTCCATCCTGCATGATGAGGTCCCGGTGCGGGGTTACTGGGGCTTCCACTGATAGCTCCAGGAGCGTGGTGAACCAGTGCTGGTGGGGCCAGGCCAGGGTGATGAGGATGACTGCCGCCCCATCCCTGCGTACCTTGAGCAGGACCTTGTGCACCAGAGAAAGCGGGGGGAAGGTGTATTTTAATTCCCCTCCCCACGGGATCACGAATGTGTCTGCTATTGAGCCCGGGCTGCAGCCCTGGAATGAGCAGAAGTGCAGGCACTGGGCGTTGCCCCGGCGGCAAACAGGTCTACCCAGGGAAACCCTCACCTGCAGAAGAGCGAATTCAAAATGTCCACTCTGAGCGTCCACTTGTGCATGCGGTACGACCTGCTGAGGTAGTCCACTAGTTCGTTCCACACCCCTGGGAGATGTGACGCCTCGAGGTGAATGGCGCGGGCTATGCAGAAGTTCCAGAGGAGGAGAGCCTCATGGCAGAGCGGCAAGAAGCAGGCTCCACCCTGCTTGTTTATGTAAAATATGACGGTCGTGTTGTCCATCAGAACTGTCATGCTGTGTCCACTCAAAGTGGCGTGAAAGGTCTGGCAGGCTAAATGAACCGCCCTGAGCTCCTTCACATTGATATGGAGCAACCGCTCCGCTCCCAACCACAAGCCATGAGTCTTGAGGTCTCCTAGGTGAGCACCCCATCTGAGGTCTGATGTATCTGTCACAAGCGTCGGTGGATGCCTTCGCAAACCACGGTCTGGGACAGCCAACACTGTAGAGAGTCCAACACTTCCCTTGGAGCTGTCACTACCAAGTCCAGGGAGTCCCTGCCTGGGCGGTATACACAGGCAAGTCAAGCCTGCAGTGTCCTGAGTTTCAGTCTGGCATGCCTGACCACGTGTGCATGCTGCCATGTGGCCCAGCAGCCTCAGGCAGTATCTGGCCGTTGTAGTGGGAAACTGGCACAGGGAGTTCACTGCTTGCTAGATGGCCAGGAATCGCAATACTGGGAGGCTCACCTTTGCCTGTACCGCATCTAAAACGGCTGCTATAAATTCCACTCTCTGTGTTCGAATGAGGGTGGACTTGGGGATATTGACCAGAAGCCCCAGCATGCAGAATAATCTCAGGGCCACTTGCACGTGGGACTGAACCTCCTCTTTGGACTGGCTCACCAGGAGCCAGTCGTCAAGGTATGGGTAAACTCAAACCCTCTGCCTCCGTAGGAAGGCTGCCACCACTGCCATGCATTTTGTGAACACCCGTGGGGCCGTAGCTAGGCCAAAAGGGAGAACTGTGAACTGGTAATGTTCTTGGTTCACAGTGAAGCACAGGAATCGGCGATGTGCCGAGTCGATGATGATAGGAAAGTATGCGTCATTCATGTTGAGGGCAGCGTACCAGTCCCCACCAATCCGAAGAGATGATGGTGCCCAAAGAGACCATGTGGGACCAAGTCTTGACTAGGAACTTGTTGAGCCCGCACAGGTCCAGAATGAGACGAAGGCCTCCTTTGGCCTTGGGAACGAGGAAGCAGTGGGAGTAGAACCCTTTCCCTCTTAGGTCCTTTGGTACCAACTGTACTGCCCCCACCTCTAGGAGCGTGTGAACCTCCTTTTCCAGGAGGTGTTCATGAGAAGGGTCCCTGAAGAGGGACAGGGAAGGGAGGTTGGGGATAGGCAGTGAGGAGAACTGCAGCCTGTAACCGCTTTGCACTGTGTGTAACACCCAGTAGTCTGACATAATACTGGACCACACACGGGAGAAGCGGGACAGGTTGTCCAGGAAGCAAGGGGATGGGTCCGGCGATTGGTCCAGTATGCTGTCCTCAAGCGCATCTTCAAAAGCCTGCTTTAGGGTCAGGCTGAGACTTGTGGCAGCAGGTTTAAAACAAATAAAAGGAAGTTCTCTTCATGCAGCGCACAGTCAGCTTGTGGAACTCCTTACCTGAGCAGGTTGTGAAGGCTGGGACTATAACAATGTTTAAAAGAGAACTGGATAAATTCATGGTGATTAAGTCCATAAATGGCTATTAGCCAGGATGGGTAAGGAATGGTGTCCCTAGCCTCTGTTCATCAGAGGATGGAAATGGATGGCAGGAGAAAGATCACTTGATCATTGCCTGTTAGGTTCACTCCCTCTGGGGCACCTGGCATTGGCCATTGTTGGTAGACAGATACTGGGCTAGATGGACCTTTGGTCTGACCCAGTACGGCCGTTCTTGTGTTCCTTTGTTTTATGTTCTTATGTGTTGGCCTTGGCTCCAGCCTGGCCTATTGGATCTATTATTATTATTACACTGCCTCCTGTTATCCCCATTTTGCCTGCAGTAGGGCTTCTGCTTGAGACGAGGTTGGTAGTGATGCTGAGGAGGCTGCAGCTTGAAGGGCTTTCTCTGGGTTGCCAGGGTGTGCATACCCAGCAACTTGAGTGTGGCCCTCGAGTCCTTGAGGCTATGCAGCTTTGCATCTGTCTGGTCCAAAAAGAGCCCAGGCCCTTTGAAGGGGAGGTCCTGGAGCGAGTTCTGAACCTCAGGTGGCAGAGCTGACTCCTGCAGCCACACCGAGCATCACACGACCATGCCAGACGCGATTGTCCTGGCCGCTGCGTCTGCCGAATCCAAGGACGCCTGGAGAGAGGTCTTCGTCATGGCCTTGCCTTCGTCCACCAGTGCCGTAAGCTCCCGTGGGAACTCTGCAGGAGGCTGTCCTTAACTTCCCCACTGCGGCCCAGGAGTTGAAGTTATGTCTGTTGAGGAAGGCCTGTTTAGCAATCCTCAACTGGAGGCCCCCTGAGAAATACACCTTCCTGCAAAACACGTCCAGGCTCTTCGCTTCCTTAGCCTTAGGGGCCAGGGCCTGCTGTCTATGGCGCTCTCTCTCGTTTACCACTGAGACTACCAGGGAATATGGGCTTGGGTAGCAAAACAAGAAGTCATACCCCTTTGACGAGGCGAAGTACTTGCATTCCATACCTTTGGCTGTTGGGGCACTGGAAGCCGGGAACTTCTGGCTCAGGCCCATACAGCTAACCCTGGGGCGGCACCGGACTCAGTGCCAGTTTCTCCGGTCTCTCACTCGGTGACGGCGCAGGCAGTCTGGATGCCGTAGCTTCCAGCACAGAGGAGCGTGGGTGCGGGGACTGGGACCAGTGCACCGAGTAGCTGGCCCTGGAGGGAGCCCCCTGCTGCTGGTGGTAGGCCCAGGGGGTCCAGAAGGGCCAGTGTCCCAGAGGTCCCCATTGGGCTTGCCACCCAGCCAAGTGTTCTCTGCTGTCCGGTGCCTGATGCAGGTAACTGTACTGGCCCGAGTCAGCAATGGATTCTGGCGACACCGAGCGCAAAGGCCACAGCGGTGCCATCGATCTGTGCTGGCGGGAGGTCGACGAGCGGCTTCTTGCCGATCAGGAACAGGACCGGTACCGCTGCTCATGGGACAGGTATTGGTGCTCCTGAGACCTGGACCGGGACCAGTGACTTCTGGAAGACTTCGGCGATGGCCGGCTCACCTTCTCTTGGTGCCGGTCTCTGGAGGGTGCCAGAGAGCGTCGGGTCCCTTGTGCTAACTCCGTGGGCTGACTTGTCTCTGGTACTGAGGCTTCCCTCTGCGTCAGGGGTAACAGAGTCAGCAGACTTGACGCTCGACCGGGACCAACACTAGGAGCGATGCCGGGACGGTGACCTCAAACGGCACACCATTGCTGGCTTTCCCCTCAACAGCACCACGGGCCCAGGTGTCAGAGGCTTCTACCTGATTGGGAGGGGGCTCACTGCCAACAACCCAATGAGGTCCTTTTCCGCCTCAGAGGTGTCAGGCGCGCAGAGCTGATCCATTACTCCCTCAAGCCCGTTGTCCTCACTGAGGTCACTTATGACCGGACTCAGAAGGACTTGTGGCGCTGGTGCCACTGGTGCCGACCCCACTGGTGCCGGTGCCGGTACAATGTCCATTCTGCTCTTTCCAGTGCCCGGGCCCTTAGATGGTGCCAGTGTCCTTTGTGAAGAATGTCCATGCCCTTCTTTTGGTTTGGCCTTCGGCTGCACCAGGGAGGGTAAGTGGTGCTGGGGCATACTTTTCTCCGGGGCTGATGGCTTGCCGTGCTTGTTCAGCACCTGGTCTCTTGATGAGTCCAGGGCACTCCACACTGAGGAGGCTGGAGCAGCGTCTGGTGCTCTGGGCCAGATGGCTGCAGTGCTGCCTCCATCAACAACTGCTTCAAGCAGAAGTCTCTCTTTCTTTGTTCTAGGCTTAAACACCTTGCAAATCTTACACCTCTCTGTTTGGCATGCTTCCCCCAGGCAACATAGACAGGGGGTCACTAACCGGCATAGGCTTGCGGCACGTGGCGCAAACCTTAAACCCGTGGGCCTGCGGCACGCCCTGCAGCCCGGGGCAGGTTCTGGAAGCCTCCAAGCACCTAATCTACCAAGTGTCCACAACAATAGAATGCTAAGGAACTGATAGCAGCTAAGTACTCTAAAGCTAAGGGATTGCTTCTCCTACGAGAGCAAGAGATTGTTTCAGCGCCACCATGGACAGTAAGAAGGAACTGGAGGGGGTCAGGCCAGCGGGGGTATATATGCACCGCGCAACGGCACCGCTCAGGCAGGGGTCCTGCCAGCCCGATGGGTACTGCTAAGGGAAACGTTTCTGATGCTCGTGCATGCGGCGCGCGCACACCTAATGTGGAATGGACGTGACAAGCACTCAAAGAAGTATGAGACTCTACCTGTACTTTTCCAGCTGCAAGATACGGGTACCTAAGGTAACCAAGGTTACAGAGAAACCTCCAAGCTAAGAGCAGAACTCAGCAGGCCCTGGATGCTACAATCCAGACTGCTAAATCATACCACTCATCTTGAAGTTGAGGCCCTGGCTCAGTAAAGCACTTGAGCAAGGCAGTACTCCTGAGCTTTAAGTTAAGCATCTACTTAAAGGCTTCGTTGAACAAAGCTCTATGTTTTTAAGTGGGAATAATTAAGACCCTCCTCCTTTGAGATTTGTCAAATGCACACAATGGCACAGGCTTCCTCCAGGCCCCAGGGGTGCTCAAGCCCCTGCTCTGCCCCAGCCCCCGTCCCCACCCAACCTTTTCCCCAAGGCCACACCCAGCCCTCCCCCCCCAGTTCCCACCCCACCTCTTCCCACCCCCTTCCCTCAAGCACACCCCACTCCTATTCCTCCCTCTCCCATCCAGCACCTCCTGCATGCTGTGGATTGGCTGATTGCAGTGGGCGAGAGGCACTGGAAGGGTAGGAGTTTATTGGCAGGGCCGCCAGCAGGTCGGAGGTGCAAGGAGGGAGGGAGCTAGCTGCCAATGGATGCTAAGCGTCCATTAACGTTTTTCTGTGGATGCTCCAGCATTATTCTATTCCATACAAACCTGCTGGTCTTGTTTCCTGCTACTGTAACATGCAGATTCACAAAGTTGCAGAACCTCATGCAAGAAATGAATCCTGTCCGTGGTGATCTTGGTTTTGAGGCTCTATTTCACATTTGGCCTCTAAGCAGAGTAGGAGCTGAGATTATGCATAGGAATCCAACCTTACCACCTTTCTGTGGTGGATATTCCCTCCCCTAGGAAGGCACTGTGCTGGAGGGCTGATGTAGGTTTCTCTCTCCTGCACCTTCGTGAGCTAGGAGTCACTGATTTTAAGAGTAGATAACCCTAGCATGTTGAGCTTGGTTTGTTACGGTTTATTTAGGCTCTACCTTCCTATCCTTGCATTTAGGAAAGGACTGTTATATAAATGGTGTAGGAATATAAATGTGGAACAGTCACAATAAAGCACAAACTGGGAGCACTGAGCACTTGTAATGAGAAGATTAAAAGGAAGGGTGGCCAGCACGTCCCTCAGCCTGCGCCACTTTCTGTAGCCCCCATTAGCCTGGAGCAGTGAACTGCGGCCAGTGGGAGCCGTGATCAGCTGAACCTGGGGACGTGGCAGGTAAACAAACTGGCCCGGCCCAGCCCAGCCCACCAGGGGCTTTCCCTGAACAAGTGGCGGCCCAAGTTTGAGAACCACTGCTATAGGAAGGCTTGCCTTGGCCAACAGTGAGCGAGCAGGTCTCATTCTCCAGATTCATACATCTTCTGGGAAGATGCAACGGGTTAAGGGCAGCAGTGCTGAAAGACTTACAGCCAGGAGCAGCAGCTCCGGCCCAGCCACCGTGCTGTGGCTAGCACCGTGAATGGTTTGAGTTAGTTATGATGAAGAGCTAACAAGAGTACCTGCAGATGCACACTGACACAGGAGTGAGAGTGGGTTGTGAGGGCTGCGTGACGCAGTGCAAACAGACAAAACAGATGCAGCCATGGCACAGAAACAGACCTCTCCCTCCCGCAGCGCATGGACCAGAATGATATCAGATCACAGTTGTGGGTTTTTCATAAAAGCACTTTAAGACACCATGACAGGCACAAGATACATCAGACCTCATCACTTCACAAAACCAAATCAGGGCAGGAGCACACTACTGGTGGTTTCAGAGAACCAAATATCCTCCCCTCCACCCACCCCTTCGACAGCCTTTCGGAGCCAATCACATCACAAATGAAAAGGCTGCTGAGTCACCCACGCCCCTCTAGAATTACGAGGGAGGCTGAATACAGAGGGATGGAGGCAGCTGGACCAGACCCAGGAAATCAACTCCCAGACTAACATCTTTGATTAAGTAGACAGGCTGCTTCCAGAATAAGCGAACCACGAAGTGTCACGCTAACCTCAGGGGACACAGAGTGCTATGGAATGCCCCAGGGCCCACTGGGTATTTGTCTCATCCATCCAGCTTTCATGAACTACTGCACAGAACCAGAGGACCGTCTCTGTTACAAGTCACTGCTTAACCCTCACTATTATCGGTTAAGCCTGTTCCCATATCCAGACTGCAGGTTACTAGCAGTGCACATCTGAAGGACTAGGAGCCCTGTTTTAGAACTCCCAACCCAGCCCCCCTCACATTACAAGGCAATACGAGTGTGTATGGGATCTGCTCGACTAATGCATTAGCTAAACAACTGGTTCAAAGAGAGGATGATGCCTTTACTAGAAAGTCTCCATGCCTGAGTGGGTGTGTGGGGAGAGGGGGAAGGGGAACAGCTTGTTCTCAGAATCCCAACACACGGGTGAGAGCTTTGGAATATTTTTATCCCTGCATTGTTCTTTGGGTAGCACTGGCTGCTCAGTATCTGTAGTGGTCTGGCTTGAAGGGCCCTTCTTTCGGCAATCCCAGGTACTTGGCCTGCTTGTCACTCAGTTTTGTCAGCTTCACACACAGTTTATCCAGATGAGCGGCTGCTACAGCTTCATCCAGCTGAAAGACAATAAGAAAACATTAATCTCAGGAGGTTCAGCCCAGTGCTGAAGGCTGGTGGAGTCCGTGAAGTGGTGCCCACTGGTGGCCATCACACCAGGGAGGCCCAACCACCAACCCTATGGGTTAAGTGTAACAGGATCTGCAGAGAAGTGAGAATGAGACAGTCCTGCTCTTCTCAGGTTCCCCTGTGTCCTGAGTACAGTGACCTCTTTACACCAGAGCAGTCAGTAACAAAATCATTCAGCTGCAGCTTCCCCCACATCACCTGGGTCAGTCAATCTAAAGTCCAAGCAGGAGACAAGAGATTAACTTCTGGCAGACTTTTCTGGACTATGCATGTTTGAACCCAATGTAACATTCACGCATTATCTCGAGCAGGGGGCAAGCTAGTCAACTAAAAGCAAAAACAGAAAGTATCCAGCCTGGTTGTGGTAGACAGAAGAAAAGTTAGGCTGGTAAAGCCAACCGTGCTGCCAGCCTCTCTTCCCCTGGCCCTAACAGCATTTCAACAGAGTGCTATAGTGTCCCGGGGGGAGATTTCAGATAAGCCATAAGACTCACAGAAGAGCTCCCCAAAGAAAAGACAGTTACCTACCTTTCATAACTGTTGTTCTTCGAGTGTTTGCTCATGTTCACTCCAATAGGTGTGTGCACGCACTGCGTGCATGATCATCGGAAGGTTTTACCCTAGTAGTATCAGTCAGGTCAGCTGTGGAGCCACCTGGAGTGGTGCCTTTATATAGGTCCCTGCCAACCGCTGCCAGCTCAGTTAATTCTTGCCAGAATACTCCGACAGAGGGGAGGCGAGCAGGATTTGGAATGGACATGAGCAAAACACCTTGAAGAACAGTTACAAAAGGCGGGTAACCGTCTTTTCTTTTTCTATTGATTGCTCATGTCCATTCCAATAGATGACTCCCTAGCAATTTCGACAGAGAAGGGGTCAGAGTTCACCAATTTGCTGATTGAAGGATTGCCATGCCGAAGGCCGCATCGTCCCTCGTCTGTTGGGTGATGGCATTGTGCAACGTAAAGGTGTGGATGGAAGACCACCTTGCTGTCTTGCATATGTCTTGGATAGGGACCTGCGCAAGGAATGCGGCAGATGATGCCTGTGCTCTTGTGGAGTGCGCCATTAACGGCGGGGCTGGAATTTTAGCTAGGTCATAGCACATTTTGATGCAGGACATGATCCATGACTAAATATGCTGGGTTGAGACAGGGAGCCCTTTCATCCTCTTGTCTTTGTGAAAGACCAGGTTGCGGGGCTTGGAAGCAAGTGCTCTGAGCTCGGAGACCCTTCTGGCTGAGGTTACGGACACCAGAAAAGCCACCGTCTAGAAAAGGTAGGATAAGGGGCAGGTTGCCAGTGGTTCGAAAGGGAGGCCCATAAGTATGGAAAGAATCAGGTTAACGTCCCACTAGGTAACAGGCTGCCTCATCTGGGGTAAAGCCTATCTAAGCCCTTAAGGAACCGGCCTACCATGGGGATTGCCAAAGACTGACCTGCCCCCCACGCCCAGGTGGAAGGCAGAGATGGCCGCCAGATGCACCTTAATAGAAGATATAGCCAGTCCCAGTTGCTTCGGGTACAAGAGGTCATCCAGCACAAGGGGAATAGAGACTTGCTAAGGGAGGGGGGTGGGGGACGAAGGCGTACTTTTCTGTAGGGACCAAATGAAGAAGCACTTTGCCAAGGTACGTTGTGCGAGTGGAGGGTTTCCTGCTTCCCAACAGAACTTTCCTGACGGAGTCCAAATACAGCAGTTCAAGCGGGTTCAGCAATGGAGTTTCAACACCATGAGGTGAAGGGACTCCACGTTTGGGGTGTTGCAGTCTGCTGTGATCCTGTGTGATGAGTCTGGAAGCGTGGGGAGGGCCACCTGGGAAGCACCACGCTGGAGTCCTGCCTATTATTCTTGGCAGGGGAGCGGCTCCACTCTGCTGCCTTCTTCTTGTGCAGCACCGGGGATTGCGAATGGTGCTGCACCAATAAGCCAATCTTCCGCGCGGGGAAGTGGCCTTCAATGATCCTTATGAGAGTCCTTCCTCGGTGCCGAGGTGTCCCGCACAGAGGCCGGTGTGCTAGACACTGAGGCTTCCAGTGCAGACTCTTGAACCAGTAGGGGCCAAAGAGCGGACTTCATTAAGAGGAGCTTGAGGTGATAGTCTGTGTGTCTCTCTCTCTCTCTCTCAGTTCTGCGTTTGAATCCTCTGCAAACAGTGAACTTGTCTTGCAAGTGGCCCTCTGTCACGGAGTCCCTGAGGCAATGCTCTGGAACTGCTCCCTACGAAGCCAGTCAGGACTCTGGTGAAGTCTCCTCTCTGTGAGCAGACTGTCTTCAGGGCAAGAAGCTCACATGGCTTCCACCTTCCTGGGTCTGACGTTGGAGCATTCAGCTTCCTCTGCCCCTCCGTGTCCTTCCCACAGCGAGTCCGCCCAGGCAGGGTCCTGGTAAAGCCAGAGGGTCCTGCACCCCAACTTCGCACTCAGACGTGACTCTCAGCCAGCCAGTAAAACAGAAGTTTATTAGATGACGGGAACACGGTTCAAAACAGAGCTTGCAGCTACAGAGAACAGGACCCCTGAGCCAGGTCCATTTTAGGGGGCAGTGAGCCAGACAACCATGTCTGCACTTCACTCCACATTCCCAGCCAGCTCCAAACTGACTCACTCTCCAGCCCCTCCTCCTCTGCGCTTTGTCCCTTTCCTGGGCCAGGAGGTCACCTGATTCCTTTGTTCTCCAACACCTTTAGCTATCACCTTGCAGAGTACAAGGGCCCAGGCCATCAGTTCCCAGGAGACAGTGTTGGCCATTTATGTACACGGGTCCCTTATCCCACCACCTAGAGACTTAACAAATGCATAGGGGAAACTGAGGCAACCCAACAGTATTCAGAAGAAACATTAAAAGCAGTCCCAGTTCGTCACACCCTCTCCTAAGCACTTCAGACAAGCAACATGCAGATCCCCTTTGGGCATAGGCTTACCATACCTCTCTCATGGTTTAAACCCCTGGGGCAGCAGCATGCCCTGGTGATGGGGGAATATCGCAGGGGGAACCCTCCCCCCCCAACTTAAACGTACTAACTAATAAAACTAACTCAAGATCTAGTGAAAAGTAATAACTATGTACATGAAAAAACACTAGAACACACTTGCAAACAAGAGACTAGTTGCTCCAACGACAGTCACTGGTGGTAAGAAGGAACTGAGCAGGCAGTGAGTCAGCAGGGACCTATATACACCGCCATGAAGGCGCTGCTCCAGGGGGTTCCACAGTCGCCCCAACAGGTACTGCTACAGTAAAACCTTCCGATGATCGTGCATGCGGTACAAGAACACAACTATTGGAATGGACATGAGCAATCACTCAAAGACAGAAAAAGACTTAATAGGCATTCCAGTTTGGGTACATGTATGCTAGGAATATACATTCAGGTTAGCTAAGGTGATGTACACCCTAGAAGGTATAAAACTGTGTCTTCACTAAGGAAAAGACAGCGAAGCTACAGCAAGGCAGCTAACGTCAATGTGCATTCCTAGCGAAGTAAGCCCTTGGTGCCTTTTATTCCAGAGGTGGTTCCAATGCTGGGTGTCAAACACACCCAAGTGGTTCAGTATTTAGCCCCAAATCTCCAGCACAGAAAGGGCTACAGTAATGAGCAGCCCTTTTAGAACAATGCGACTTTCATAAAGCAGTTTAAAAAAAAAGAAAACTACTGCACAAAAAGAAGTCTTACACAAATGGATTGCAAAATGCCCATATTTGGGCTACATATTTGTGCTCTGGGGCTCCTTTGACTGGATAGGACGTATAGCTTCTCCTGTGATGAATGCAACTAACAACTTCTGTTCAAGGAAGATTTAAAATACCTTAAAATTCCTGGTAGAAAAACAGAGGAGAAAAATATATAGGAAGTGGAAGAGGGTTTGAAAAGTAGAGATGAACAAGTCACCAAAGAATGTAAGGGAGCCAAGGGCGCAAAGTGACAACGCTGTATAAGAGAGTCAAAGGAAATAAAGATCTAAAAAAGGACAAAAGGAAAGTTAGTGAAGAAAACAGCAGTGCTAGAAGATTTAGAAGGTAAGGAGGTAATGGCACCAGTGCTGCAGATGGCTACAGAATTTGCGCTGAAGAAAAAGAACCTTCTGCAGAGATGTCTGCAGCTGTAATTGGGGAGATGAGGAACAAATGGCAATACCATAGATGAAAGAAAACAAAAAAAAATCCATAGCAAGCTACAGTCCAGATAAAATGCATCTGAACATCAGAGGAACACACAGACTGAAAATAAATCATGAGCGACGAGAGCTATTTGATCAATATAAAAAGAAGTCCTGTTTTGAAGGAAGAACAAGGAGTCAACGGGCTAATCAGCCAGATGTATAACCTGTGCAAAGCACTAAGCCATAAGGTAAGGGTTTTAATATGGGAACATTTGGAAGAAATGCCTCTGAGCACCAAGTGTGAGTTTTGAAAAATGGATCTGCTTGGCATGTTCCTGGAAGCAATTACCCTATTTTAGTCTAAAAAGGAACAGAGTCATACAGAGTAACACACTTCATGAATTCAGCAACAGCGAAACTCCACTTGTAACGAAGTTGGACGTGACACCAACCTTGTTTCACACACTGCAATGTGCAAATTGCAATACCAACCACTGGGAGCCCCAGCTAATGGGGAAAATGTCCATTGTAAGGTAACCATGCTCCCATTTCCGTAAGACAATTAATATCACATAAAGGAATTCTGAAATCAGGAATTATAGATGAAAAACTATGTGGCGAGTATCGAAGTAGTGAACAAACAAAGAACAGAGTGATCAATAAAAGCAGGGATAGGCAATGGAGAAAGATCAAGGGGTACATTTTATGGACCTACATTCAGATCTAGATTTTCCCCAGAGAAAGGAATGTGTACACACACACACACCCCCAAGATGCAGAATGATCTTTGAGTGAGGAGCACAGTAAGCTATAGATCAGAGACAGGCAAACTACAGCCTGCAGGTCACATCTGGCCCATGGGACCCTCCTGCCCGGCCCCTGAGCACCTACCTCGTGAGGCTAGCCTCTGGCCCCTCCCCCCGCTGTTCCTCCTCCCCCGCAGCCTCAGCTCACTGCACCACCAGTGCAATGGTCTGGGCAGCAGAGCAGCTGCAGAGGCGCAGTCTGACCCAGTGCTTCATGCTGTGCGGTGGCGTGCTGACTCCAGTTGAGCGGCATGGCTGGCAGTCCTGCTGCTCTGGGCAGCACAGCCGTAGAACCGCCAGCCACCAGTGCTCCAGGCAGCGCAGTAAGGGGGCAGGGAGGGTTGGATAGAGGGCAAGGGAGTTCGGGGTGGTGGTGGTCGGGGGTGTGGATAGGGATCGGGGCGGTCAGAGGGTGGGGAACAGGGGGGTTGAATGGGAGCAGGTGTCCTGGGGGGGCAGTCAGGAAGGAGGGGGGATTGGATGGGGCAGTGGGGGGCAGTCAGGGGACAGGGAGGAAGGGATGGTTAAATGGGCCAGGGGTCCTGGGGGGCAGTCAGGAAGGAGAGGGGGGATTGGATGGGGCAGCGGGAGTTCCAGGAGCTGTCAGGGGACAGGGAATGGTGGGGTTGGATGGGGCAGGAGTCCCGGGAGTGGCCGTCAGGGGGCAAGAAGCAGTGGGGGTTGGATGGGGGGGGGCGGGCCACGCTTGGTTGTTTGGGGAAGCAGCCTCCCCTAACCGGCCCATCATACAATTTTGGAAACTGGATGCAACCCTCAGGCCAAAAACTTTGCCCGCCCTTGCCAGGGCTGCCCAGAGGATTCAGAGGAGCCTGGGGCAAAGCAATTTTGGCAGCCCCTTCCATAAAAAAAATTGCAATACTTTATAATATTACATTCTCGTGGGGGCCTCTGCGGGCCCAGCGCAAATTGCCCCACTTGCTCCGCACCCATGAGCGGCCCTGGGAAAAATAAACCTTCTGCATCTCGGCACACACCCAGTTTTGAGAAAACTTCTTTACAAGATGTCAGACAGATACATAAGAATTAATAGAACAGAAGTACTTCATATCTCTTTTGCCTGGAAAGGGTTAACAAGATCAGTGAGCCTAGCTGTCACCTGACCAGAGGACCAATCAGAGGACAGGATACTTTCAAATCTTGAGGGAGGGAAGTTTTTGTGCTGTGCTGTTAGATTTTGGTTGTTGTTCACTCTGGGGGCTCAGAGGGACCAGATGTGCAACCAGGTTTCTCTCCAATCTCTCCAATGCAGGCTCTTATAAGTTCAGAATAGTGAGTACTAGGTAGATAAGGCAAGTTAGGCTTATGTTTGTTTTCTTTATTTGCAAATGTGTATTTGGCTGAAAGGAGTTCAAATTGATATTTTGCTGAAAAGATTTTAATTTGTGCTTGTATACTTAGGCTGGGAGGGTATTCCCAGTGTCTATAGCTGAAAGACCCTGTACATATTCCATCTTAAATTTACAAGATAATTTTTACTGTTTTTTCTTTCTTTAATTAAGAGCTTTTCTTGTTTAAGAACCTGATTGTTTTTTTTATTCTGGTGAGACCCCAGGGGACGGGGTCTGGATCCACCAGGGACTTGGTGGGGAGAAAGAAGGGAAGGGGGAGAGAGAGGCTAATTTCTCTCTGTGTTAGGATTACTGTCTCTCTCAGGGAGAGTCTGGGAGGGAGAGAGGGAAGGAGAGGGGGAGGTGAATTTTCCTCTGTTTAAAGATTCAAGGAGTTTGAATCACAGTGATCTTCCAGGGTAACCCAGGGAGGGGAAGCCTGGGAGAGGCAATGGTGAGGGAAAGGGTTTACTTTCCTTGTGCTAAGATCCAGAGGGACTGGATCCTTGGGGGTCCCCGGGCAAGGTTTTGGGAGGACCAGAGCGTACCAGGCACTGGAATTCCTGGTTGGTGGCAGCGCTACAAGTACTAAGCTGGTAGTTGAGCTTAGAGAAATTCATGCTGGTACCCCATCTTTTGGACGCTAAGGTTCAGAGTGGGGAATTATACCATGACACAAGGTATCACTGGTTCTCAGCATCAGCTAGTGCTAAAAGGTACTAAAGCTCATTAAAAGGGTTGGACAAATATTGTTCGTCAAAACTTTTTCTGGATCAAAAACTAGGGGTTTTTAAAAAGCAGAAAAAAAATCACAGACAATGTCTGCTTTCCTTCAAAATTTGTTGTGGTTTTTTTTAATTAAAAAGCTGAAATTAGTCTGCCAAAACCTGAATATGGTTTGGGGTTTCAGAAGTGAATGGCCAAATATTTGCTGCTTGCTGTGTTTGATTGTTTACAGAAACAATAAAAAAAATTCTGCTTAAAAAAAATCCAGAACTTTTGAACCACCTCAGCTTGTGATCAAATGTCTGCCCATCCAGTCAGAGATTTTTCCAGGTTTCTGATACTCTGCTGGGGCTTCCTTGACTCTCATCTGTCTCCATAACTTTGGGTTCATTTAGGTTAGAACATAAGAACAGCCATACTGGGTCAAACCAAAGATCCATCCAGCCCAGTATCCTGTCTACCGACAAGGGCCAATGCCAAATGCCCCAGAGGGAGTAAACCTAACAGATAATGATCAAGTGATCTCTCTCCTGCCATCCATCTCCACCCTCTGACAAACAGAGGCTAGGGACACCATTCCTTACCCATCCTGGCTAATAGCCATCAATGGACTTAACCTCCATGGAGTTATCTGTTTCCTAGAGACTGGCTCCATGGGGTCCCTCACAAATTGGAGATGGTTACTGTGGGTTTGTCTTTAGTATAGATTATGTACATACTCCACGAACTGAGCATTTGAGCTTGTTCCAAATCTGGGATGAGCCTATGTTGTGAAAACTGAAATGCTCAAAATAGCACATGCATGTGAATGGACACAGGGTGCTAAAATTAAATTAACCCAGGGGTTCTCAAACTGGGGGTCAGGACCTCTCAGGGGGTCACAAGGTTATTACTAGGAGTCGCAAGCTGTCAGCCTCCACCTCAAACCCCGCTTTGCCTCCAGCATTTATAACAGTGTTAAATATATAAAAAATATTTTTAAATTTATAAGCGGGGGGGGAGGTGTCACACTCAGAGGTTTGCTATGTGGAAGGGGTCACCAGTATAAAAGTTTGAGAACCACTGAATTAACCCCTCTGGAGCCTCAGAGACTGTGGGTGGGGGGGGGGTCTCCCCTGGTAGCGTTGGGAAGGATATTGCTCTTCTCATGCGATCCCTCCCCCAGTGGCTAATTTTAAAGGAAGCTACCCTCCCCTGACATGAATCTCTCTATAGCACTGAAATTAAATATAGACTATAATTTGGCATTTGAGAAGTGAAAGGGATGGTAGCCCTAATGGAAAAGCTAACAGCTTGGCTCTTCTGCAAGCCTCAAACTGCTGAATGAGCTTTAGGGTAGGGAAGGCTGTGCCTCCCAAACAGCCTGCCCCTGCCCCCTATCCAACCCCCACCCACTTCCTGCCCCCCAACTGCCCACCCCCCCCCTCAGAATCCCCAACCCATCCTGCTCCTTTTCCCCTGACCGTCCCCCAGAGAACCCCACCCCAACCACCACCCCGGGACCCCACCCCGTCCCCTATCTACGCCCCACTGAGTCCTGACAGACCCCTAGAATGCCCACAATCCAACCCCCCCATTCCCTGTCCTCTGACCGCCCCCTGCAACCTCTGCCCCCTCCCTGTCCCTGGGACTCCCTGCCCCTTAGCCAACCACCCTGACCCCTTACCCAGAGCCTCAGTGCATCCAGGAGCTTCCCTCCACAGCTGCAGCGTGGCTCCGGCGGGGCCTGAGCTCCACCCCACTCAGAGACGCATGGTAATGGGGGGCTGTGAGCTCCACGCCGAGCAGAGGGAGCTGAGCTCAGCCTGGAGCTCACAGCCCCATCTCCTTACCACGTGGCTCTGGGCGGGGCAGAGCTCAGGGGCCCCGCCGGAGCCACGCTGCCGCTGTCCCGGGAAGCTCCTGGATGCACTGAGGCTTCAGGAGAGGGGTGGAGGAGGGGTCGGGTTGGGCTGGGGCCGGGGAGGGAGCCTCAGCCATTCTTGTGGGGGCCCCTGCAAAGCCTGGGGCAAATTGCCCCACTTGCCCCCCCCCCATGGGCGGCCCTGGCCCCTGCTATAGGTAGTCAAATAAAAATCAATACTAATTAAAGGAGAAGTAAGCAGCCTGGACACAAAATAGAGACTGCTGCTTTAACAGATTTAGAAGAAACTAGTTTGCAGCATGAATCCATTGCAAAAAGCAAACGCTGCTTGGTGATGAGGTAGCCTGCCTTAGAGCTAGGCCGCGGGGGGTCTTTTGCTCCTGGTGCCATCCCAGTGCCAGACGGTCCCGATGCCTCTCAGTGCCAATGGTACCAGGGCAGATTTGGCAGTCGGAGACTCCCCATTCTTAGGAGATTCTGAGGCGATGAGTGAGACCACTTTTCTGTGGCCTTCTGTGGGACTGAATCCTTTGCAGCTGTTTTTGAAGAGGATCCCATGTCTGATGCAGCTGCCGGTGAGTGCTCACAGGGAGGTGTCCTGTGCTTAGAATCAGAAGCAGGTCGAAGGGATTTCTCCAGCATCTTAAGTTTGGAGATCCCCAGCTTTTCTAGTCCTCGCTGTCAGCTCTTTGCAGTGGTGGCACTTCTGTGCGATTTGTCTCTGTCCCAGACAACAGACACACTGCGAGTGACCATCTGAGACTGCTAATGACAGTCTACAGATCAGACAGCGTTTAAAACCTGGAGAACCAGACATGTCAGAGAGGCTGTTCAAAAAGAAGGAATGGGAATAGTCCCTTCCGAGTGCCTCTGGGCTGTGAAGCGCATGGCCACCTCAGGTGGGGGAAAAGAAGAAAAGGTTGGTTTTTTTCCTCAAATAGAGAAAAAAACAAAGGAAGAAGTAAATGAAGAAGGATAAAAGTGCAAGGGTTGAACTAAAGGAATAGCAACGTTTTGAGGGTGCTGCTGTTGTTCCGACCAAAGCCAACGGCGATAGAGATGGAACTGAGGGGTGGTTGGCTGTGCGTGCTGGGTAGCCGTTTGGAGCAGTGCGAGATGGCTGCCTTGTGTGCCCAGCCAACCAGGTACCACTACTGCAAATCTCCAATTAGAAACGCAGGGGCGCACAAACACCTGAAGTGGAGCAACCACAGGGACATTTCTCGAACAACAACAATTGGCACACAGCCCTTGTTAAAGCAGGCTCCTTTCCCGACTGCAAGCAGACAGGTTAAGGTTCACATTCGAGGTTAGCTTTGAAAGCGTTGATTTCAAGTTATTCTAGGGGAACTGATGCACCCCCACTAGATAAAGACACACTTGCAAATATCATTATGCTACCAGCCGAGATATAAAAAGTCTGCCCTCTCTTGCCACAATCACAAAAAGGATTTTTTTAAAAATGTCTGAACAAGCTAACAGAAAAGTTCTCTCTGGATGAGAGAGTACTTTTGTTGATTACACACAGAAATTCAACCAAAACATGCACTAGATAGTCTGTACAAATCTTTCCAATGTTCCTATCAGTAATACTTTAATTTTACCTACATCTTTCTTCTGTTCTGGCACATTAATGCCAACTCCCATTAACCTTCTTGAAAACCTTCCACTACCAAATGCCACATTTTTTAACTGGGGTTTCTGGTACCAGGCACTTCCCTAAATCAAACACTGATGCAAATTAGTCCTATCTGACATACATAAATGAACTGTGTGTTACTTAGTAAGTGGTTAGATCATCTCCCTTATTCAACCCGTTTTACTGGATTTTATTACTAGAAATAGTATCACAGGGGGCTTGAAGTTGTGTATTGAAGGGCGGCATTAAAGTAGCATAGCCATTGAATGACTTCACATAAAGGTTTTTTTCCCCGAAGGGGAACGACAGAGATGCATTCCCCCACTCTTTAGCATGATTGATCCCCACAAATCTCCTCCAAAAACACCTTTCTGGCTCATTTTAACAAGGGGCAGCGGGAGCTTAGAAGTCCTTCAGCAAACCCTTCATAAACAATTCCATATCTGTTTAATCTATTGACCAAAGGAAAAACCTTTTTGCATTATCACTTCAGGATCTGGTCACATTTCAAAAGGTACGAGGACTTAACAGCAGAATCTTTCTCAAACAATGACAATCTTGCCTAATTTGCAGGCTTGTTTACGAAAATTGAGACCAGATGACAGTTTCTTTTGTAAATTTACGACAGTTGTGATACAATCCAGATTTCTGCTCCCACCAAGAACAAAGAATCATTTTAAGTTTAAAAGAGAAAACCCAGGAGAATTTGTAGCAAATCCAAGTCAGACAGAGTCTGCGGAGATGTGCTGAACATTTAGGCAATTAGGACCAGATTGTGGTTGGCTCTGCTTAGGTGCGCAAGGGGGATGGGAGGGCCGGAAGTTTTCCCTCTCCCTTCCCCATTGTGCTCCTCATAGGAGCCAGCTGCAATCACAGACTCATATCACTAGCCAAAGAAATATGGGAGAGCAGGACCGGCGCTAGCGCTTTTCGCGCCCTAGGCGCACGGCCATTTCGCCGCCTCGCGCGCCACTCCCGCGGCTCCAGTGGACCTGCCGCAGCCATTTCTGCGGAAGGTCCGTTGGTCCGCGGCTCTGGTGGAGCAGCCGCAGCTGTGCCTGCGGGAGGTCCCCCAGAGCCACGCGGGACCAGCGGACCGTCCGCATGTATGCCTGCGGCAGCTCAACCGGAGCCGCGGACCAACAGACCCTGCGCAGGCACGACCGTGACAGGTCCACCGTAGCCGCCTGCCACCCCCCGCCAGCAAAATGCCGCCCCCCGAAAATCCTGGCGCCCTAGGCGATTGCCTAGTTCGCCTCAATGGAAGCGCTGTCCCTGGGGGAGAGTTAGCATGAAGCCAGAGACAAAGCCCTGCTCCACTAGCCACCAAAGCTGGGCAGACACAGGAGGAACATGCTATGAATACCTTGACGTACACAGCATGAACAATTCTACATAAGCTAGCTCCCAAGGCATCTCACACTCCAGCCCCAAAATACAGATCATTGATTTAAACCATAGCATGACCCGCAGAGTTCCTTTCACAAGTACTGGTCCAACTCTGTTGTGAGCAACATGCTGGCTACAAGAGCAGCCCTACTTCAAAGACAATCAGTGGTGTATGTTTAGCACCCTTAAAACCAAACAAACACTGATGCAATGAAGCTCCTATAAGCAAATACTCGATAAAAGAATTAGCTTGTTCATAGGTAAGATGCCATCTGTAAACAAGATGTCTGCCTCTTGATGGATCCATTTTATCAGATTGTTCACTGCTTCAGGCAATAGAAACACTGACCTCACAAGGCAACTTGTTTCTAAGAATCCCAATCAACATTAATTTAGCCTCAATACCTGTGAGAAAGTGTTGCCCTGCTCCCATTTAACTGCTGGCGAAATGGAGGTAGAGGTTACCCAAGGTCACATGGCAAAACTAGCTCAGAGCAGAATTGAAATTTCTCCTTTTCTTTGCAGAAATGTCATAAAACAAGTTTTGAAGTTTCCAAAACCCAAAAGCTGTCCAAATCAGAGACAACCCACCCCTCATGAGACACACAGCTGGAGTGAATGTATCCTACCCAACAGTCAGGATACCACATGACAGGTAACTTTTGATTGGGAGCAGGCTGTGACAACAGCAAATTTAAAAAAAAAAAACAAAAAAAACCTTGAAAAATTAAAAAAATAAAAAAATCCAAAACCCACCACTGTTAAAACATTTGCAAAACGCAAAGCACCAAAAATGTTGAAATATTGCAACTGAAGTTTCATACAAGTGAAAACTTTTTGTGGACATTTCGTTTTCAAATTTGTGATTTTGGTGCCAAAAGGTTTGAAAAATATCAAACTAGCTCTAGTTGTAGTTAGGCCTAACTGGATAATATTAACGAGAGGAAAAGGAGGCAAACTTTAGAGAGGAGAAATCTCCCTAACAGTGAGTTGGTAGATTGTGCAATGGCCTCCCAAGGAAAGGTGTAAAGCCTACAGGTTTGGTGATTTCACTGAAAATTACCCAAGACTGGAAGATGTACTATGGAACAACCTTGCACTAGCCAGGCCTGGGAGAGGTCTCATCCACCTTCTGCTTTGTACGGCCATTTTGTCAGCTTCTGAATGAACACACGCCAAAGTTGGACTTTAGCACTCTAAGCTTAGGTAACTTACGAAAGTCTACCTGAAGGACTGGGTTGGGTTCATCTGTGCAAGTATATAGAAATAAGATAAAAAGATTGCACCCTAACCCACCTTCTTTGGCAGGATATGGACTCCCACGGGATACTTGTCAGTATTGGTCCACAGCTCAATCTGTGCCAACACCTGATTGGTGAAGGAGTTGCTCATAACAAAGCTGGGGTGACCCATGGCACAGCCCAAGTTGACGAGTCGGCCTTCTGCTAGAAGTATGATGTGGCGGCCATTCTTCAATGTATATCGGTCCACCTTCACGAGAAACAAAACAAACACCAATGAGACAAGAGCATGGAGGCAGCGTATTCCACCCAAAGTCTGGCAGTCCCATCCATCCTGCACAGATGACCAGCAGTTAACATGCAACAGACTTTGATTGTAATTGAGCTTGACACCATGCACTATCCAAATCAAAAACATTTGTCTCTTTGTAGGCTGGTCTCACCTAGCATGGAACCTAGGAGCTGCTGCTCACTTGGATGGACTTTGAGTTGATCATTTATCCAGCCCCCAGGTTTCTGCATGTCTACTGACATTGGAGGGGGACTACTCTGGGCTACCTAACAGCACACATCTGACACATGCAGAGGCAGAGTGGTTCTCTGCACACAACCAAACAGGTGCATCTATGTAGTGCATCAAGACATCTGCATACACCTAGTCTGCCCTCCCTCCCCAGCACACGTCTCACTACATAGACAAGAAGGCAGTTACATTTTAGATTGCTTGGTTTTGCTTTCCAAACCCCCCACCTCACTCCATCTTTCAATTAGATGATGTGGTCTGCCACAAGTCTCTCCACAGAAACAAGTGATCTTGCAAGTTCCTCTGCCGAGAGGAGTGAACAGTGAGTGTAAGATTGACTGAGATGACAAAGGGGGTCTCTGAGCCTGTCTCCAAAAGAATGGGCAAAATCCAGGACTCGTATATTTGTCACGTGCTTCTCAATGCAACAGTTTTACTAGGTTCCACATGACAGTTTGTTCAGGCATCTAGGGCACAGGCTAGTCCTGCTATTCATTTCTGCATAACACATTGGCCCCTCTTTCCTACTGCTTTACCACATCTGGGAACTTACTCCATTAAAGCCAACAGTGGAATCCTGACCAATTCTGGATCTCAAAGTTACACTCATGTCACTGCTCAGGCCTTCTGCCGAGTTATTACAGAATAGATTGGATCTTTGGTATTTACTTATATCACATGTTTGGAGGGACATTGCCTATGCTACTAATAGCTTAAGTTATTCAAACATAAAGACCAAACACAGTTTCTTGATACTTATGCTTTTTAAAATCTTTGCCTTTCACTCAGTTTGCACATAGAACACTCTCCATTTTGATCCAAGTGCTACCGTATTTGAGTTTCAGGCCTTGTAAGGAACAGAGTTAATTTAAACACAACTGTTCTCTGGGGGATTTTTAAAATTTGAAGAAATATTTCTATTGAGATTTTTAAAAAGCTTGTTTGTACAAAATATAAACTTTGCACCAAATTTAAACTAACACGGTCTCTCCCTTTTTATACAAAGAATTCCACAGGTCGCACTAAAAACCTTACTGGAAAATAGTCATGTAGCTAGGGCATTCTCTGGCTGTGTTTAAAATACTAGAGATATTCCCACTTCAATGCTTTTGTGTCATTTATTTTCAGCATGGTTTGTGTGTAAAGTAAATGTAACTCCCTCAAACGGAAGCCCTAAACAGACTGGCTATAAATCTACCTTCCTACTCCAGTTAGGCTGGGTGGAATTAGCAAGACAGTTCTCTAATGCAGCGATTCTCAAACTGTGGGTCAGGACCCCAAACTGGGTCACAACCCCATTTTAATGAGGTCACCTGGGCTGTCACTACATATGCTGGGGCTTGGGGCTGAAGCCAAAGTCCAAGCCACACCACCCAGGGCTGAAGCCCTCAAGCTTTGGCACCCCACCCAAACGGGAGAGACAGGTGGGGAGAAGAGGGGCTCAGGCTTCGGTCCCCCTTCCTGGAGTCTTGTAATTTTTGTTGCCGGAAGGGGGTCATGGTGCAATGATGTTTGAGAAACTCTGCTCTAGTGCATAGCTGCAATGTTCCCTCTGGGACGGTAGTTCTCCAGGTGCAATTCGTGGGTCATCTCTGGTGAGCAGAGCCCTTCCTGGAGTGAAATATGGGGGTGACTCATGCGGAGTGGCCAACAGAAGAGAACCGTTTACAAACTGCTGTAGTGCAGAGAAAAGGATCTCTTCTGGCACTTGCCATCCTGGTGCCAGGCAGAAGCTACAGGAAACTGATAAGTACAAAGACAGATGTAGCCCCATGGCTGTACATTCCTCTGGCTTTAATAGAGACAGCATTTCAGAGGAATCTGGTAAAGAGGCAAAGTGATTTATCTCAGGCGCTAAAAGCAATGTTTTCAGAGGAGCTGAGCATTTGTAAAGATCTCGCCCTAAAGCATTTCAAGTTAGCTAATTGAAAACACAGATTTATCACATTCTTCACCACCCTCTCCTAGTGGCCACTCTACGCTCCAATGGCACTGCAGCAAGAATGGTCACCCAAGCAGTTACTGGCCTGCAGGCTCCTATTGCACCTGGCATAGGATCCAGGCCACAGCCTTGGCAAACTGCAGCAACAACAGGGTAGAGCCTGCAACAGTTACTGTCATATTGCTACTGGGCTCTATTCATGAGTCTTCAGCTCTGGCTGTGAGACCTCCTTTCCTCAGAGACCTAGCCAAGCTCTCCTAAGCAAAACTTTCCATGAAGGAGCTTCACTCTGGATTTTCTGCCTTTTAAACTGCTTTTCTCCATCTGAAAATAGATTGGATACATGACAACTTCTCTCCTCTAAATGTCCAAGTGCACCTTGCCTACCATTGGGTTTTCTTTCTGCTCTGAGGGGGAATCAGCCCTCCTATGCATGGGATATTGATTCTGATTAGCTGCCTCTCCCTCACGCTAGGTCCTGCTGAGGGACGACTCACCTGGGGCTTAACATTCACTGTCTCCACCGCGTTATCGTTTAGCCACTTCGCATCAACTTCCACATCAAAGTGGCCAATGTTACATACGATGGAATCGTCCTTCATCTGCTCGAAGTGTCTGCAACGAGAAACCAGGCTCTGTCACGGAGCAGGCATCAGAGGGTGATGTTCCACTTCACGCGTGCTGACTGACAGCGCAGCGTCACACAGGGAGAAAGGGGGAATGCAAGGTGAATCCTCAGAACATGGGTCTCCAGAGGATGCCATCAGCCCAAGAGTGGAACCTTGTAAGAGGCCTGGGTGGGGGAGTCACCTCAACACCTTATCAACCTCCCCTTGTCAATTTTACCTTATGATGTCAATATTCACAAGCACAAACGCAGCAAGAGGGCAGTGGGACTGCTCCAGATGGAGGGACTGCAAGCTGGTACGTGAGGGGAGGGGCCACCAGAGTATGTGTCCGGCATGACAGGGGCGATGAGCTTGTTTCATTAGCTCAGACGGAATCTCTCTCCTGAGAGCCACGGCAAGATCCTGCGACAGGCAGGAAGTTCCCCTGAGCCATCACTAGAGCAACACCTTCGACAGAATCAGTTATGTCTCTCCTAACATTGGGGGCAAGTTTAGCAGCGACAGTCAAACTTAAGCCAGAGGTTCTGGCCCAGCTTCCTTCCCCAGCTCTGCCTGTGTGCCTCAGTCCTGACTTGCACACCCCTCCTGTTACTCTGGTCCTGGATTCCCCCACACCCTTCCCCACAATCTCTGCTAGTGTCCCTCACCACCAACCCCTAGCACTCCCTGATATTCCATTCCAGTGTTCCCTATGGCTCACCCCTTCCCACCTTGCACCCCCTAAGAAACCATGATTGGGATGTACAAAAATCTCCACTGGAGACCAAAATCCTGACCACCTACGAACAAAACCCAGCCCCACAGAGCTGAAGAGCCAGTGCACGAACCCCCACTGTGCTGCCAAGCAGAGTCATGCAATATCTGAACACTGGTCAGTTTGCACTCAGCCAGGGGATGGACAGTACCTGCCCTGCACGATGTCAGTGCATCCAGTGGTGGTGACAAAGATGTTCCCTTCTTTGCAAGCCTCTTCCATGGTCGTAACCTCATAACCTGAAGGTCAAAAGAAAATTGTCGTTCTCTGTCCTGGCAAGAGCCTCCTCTCCCAGCCAACGCTGGTAAATGAAGGTAAGAGGCCCAGTTCTGATACTAAACAGGAACTCCCACCTGTTACTCTTTCATCCCGAGTGTCTGTGCGATGCAATTATTGACATAATGCCTCACTGGGCCACATTCTCAAAGGAAGAGGCACTTGCAATATTTGCAGGCTCCATGTTCGTGAGAGCACAAAGCCCTGCACGTGCATGGACGCATGCACAGAAGTAGGGTAACTGCACGAGTAACAGCCTGGGATCATTGAGTCTGATTTGCTTCCTTGTCACGCTATCAAGCAGGGCTTCACAAAGGGCTTCACATTCCTTAAGCAACCTAGAGCATAACGGAGATGGATGCTTCATATTCTCAAGCGGAGAAAGTCCATTGAAGTCTTAACCCAGATGGAGGTTAGAGCTGTCTGAACAGTAGGAGCCTGTTCAGGAAGTGGGCTACAGCACTACGAAGCAGAGAGGGCCTACCCCAAATGTTTCAACTATGGTGCAACCTCAAATCCAGGTAGCTATTTGGAGAGGATAACATCAAGCTTTCCAACAGGAGTATGTAGTTTAAGCCATTAATGACTCCTCTCCCTACAGTTAGAAGGGAACAGTCCACAATGGGCATCATCAGATTGCAGGAGTTGGCCCTATCAGAGGACTAGGGCTATTCATCTTCCTAGTGACTAACATCACTTAGTACTCTACAAGAGACTACACAACCCACCAATGGATATACCAAGTTCTGAATCCCTCACCCCAACAATCCACAGCTGCTCACCTTCCATGGCTGCCTGCAGTGCATTGATTGGATCAATTTCCGTGATGATGACTCTGGCTCCAAAGTTTCTCAAGGCTTGAGCACAACCTTTGCCGACATCACCGTAGCCTGCCACGACGGCCACTTTCCCAGCGATCATGACATCCGTGGCACGTTTAATGCCATCGATAAGGGACTCTCGGCAACCGTAAAGGTTATCGAATTTACTCTGGTGAGGAAAGCAGCCATTTCAGAAGAGCTGAAGCAAACGCTAGGAGATACTCGTGCTTCCTATTTAAAGAGAACCTAGATGAACTTATTAAATATCATGAGGCTGACAGTTATCTAAATACCTTTAACCACATCAGTGCAAGATAGGTCTAACTGAATATAGGTTTAGTTGCATTCCTTTCACTGGCTTTTGAACCTGGCCCAGATAGCTATAGCAGACATCTGCTGTCAGAAACCTCCTCATCCAGGAGTACTCTAATAAGAGGCATTTCATGTGTGTATTGCACCTGTTGGTTAGTTCTTGGGCACCTGAAAACAGCCTCCATGGGATTACTAAAAGTGACCAACAATAGAATAAAGCATGGGAGCCTGTCACATACAGGGGCAAGGATAGCAGGAGGCATGTCTCATACGTACACAGCAGGGAGCTGCTGTTCGCTCAGATTCCATGTTAAACGTTTGCTACAGAAGCCTACAGACTGTTCCAAGTGTCACGGCCGGATACTGAACAGGCAGCTGTAACAAGATAGTTAGCATCACGGGTGCTGGAACAATTTTTATAGTGAGGGTGCCGAGAGCCATTGAACCAAACTGTAAAGCCTGTATTATAATGGAAAATACTTCAAGCCAGGGGGTGCTGCAGCACCCCCATGTAGTTCCAGCACCTATGGTCAGCATGCATGCAGATATTTATAACTCTGCTATCTTTGCAGCAACATCTTTAGGGAATGCACACGCACGCTCTAGAAGTGACAAACAGCCAACTGCCTGCATGCATAACTCCAGGATTCCAAGCCACCAGGTCCCAAAGCTCACAAGATACATTCCACTCACAGCTCCCCAACCATCTGCAATGAGCTGACGTGCCACATAGTCACCTCAGTGGATACTCAGCCAAGGATAATCAGAGTAAAACTGCTCCAAGGTACCACGCATTCAAAGCAGCGAACCCTGGATTTCATTTCTCGCTCTTGCCTTACAAATCAGTGACACAGGTATCTTGGCTGTGAGCAGCCCAACTCTTAATTCAAAACTCCACTTAGAAACAGATGCCAAACATAATGGGCATTCTATGTTTTTATCCTCCTGAGCCTAGGGGGAATTTCTCATTGAAATGTCTTTCCCTCTTTATGCTCTTTACCTTTTACTCCCCACCCTCTGGCTCTGTTTTGGCAGGGAAGATGTGAAACTTAATCTGGGCCCTAAAAAAATCTATAGATCTCAATCTGAGATATTACAGGATGCCCAGGAAAGACACTGGCTGCTGAAGTTTTGTTTTGCTTTATAGGATATGAATAACGAAATCACAGACGAGAAGACAGAGCCAATGAGAACAAGCAAACTCCAGTCTCCAAGCCTGCCCTCAATAACACCAGCAGGGAACGAGAATGCAGTGACCAGGTTGAATGGCTAGAAGAACCCAAAAGAGGAGATGCAGCTTTTACAATTGAATACACACCTCTAGCTTGGCCCCTTTGTGTGTGCACATCATGCGGGGGATCACACACCAAATACTACACTATTATTGTGCCTTGTCACCTTAGAGCTCAACTTACCATCAACATATGAACTATGATCTCACAATTTAATGTATAGGCATTATAAACCACAGGGAACAGACATGACATTGTGCGTTTGGGAGCACAGAACAGGTGGCTGTTAGCGGAATAAAATCAAGAGATAAATCTGAAGAAGCACCGCGTTTTAGGATGGAAACTATCTTGCAGCCTTAGATATGGCAGATACTATTCACTATATCAGAGGAACATTGTCCTGAAAGGCAAACGCCAAGTCTGAGTCTTATTGAAGACAAAAATACAACTAAGTAAAAGTTAAGAATTGTCTGTAACTTACTGCAGCAAGATCTTCCTGCTCAGAATGTTACAGTTAATAGCTGTGAACAAATGGCGTAGAATTGAGCAATTCAGATGACAGACTAACCCACTCTGGCAGACTGTGGATCTTTGTCTCCCTCTAGTAGCGTCTCACACCCAGCTAGGGATGTAAATATTTGTTACGTGCCTGGATGCTCTGCAAGGACGAGGCCCACACACACAGGTGAGTTAATTGGCTTTAATGAAGGTTAAGTGACACACCCGCAACAGGGACTCCACGCGTTGCTGCCACTGGCTTGGGGAGTCCAACGTCCGAACAGCTCGGTCAGGTGCGAAGTTCAACGCGCAAGCTCCAGCCCATAGCAATTATAGCATCATGCTAATATCATGCAAAGCAGCCTCTACATATGCAATGGGGGACTTTCCAACAGCAGTGGCCGCCTCCCCTGGCCTCGGGCCAGGGACTTTCTGCAGTTCCCCAAAACACCGGGGCTTCCCACACAGGGCAGTTCTAACCGGTTAGAAGCAGCAGCTGCTAGCAACTTCTGTCCGCTAATAACCTCTCCTTGAGAAAGCGCAGGCCCTAGCTAGACCGTAACAATATCTTCCGGGGTCCCCTACAATATTGTTTAAAAAAGTTAACTGGTTAATGATTAAAATTAGATCATTTAACCACTGGGGCTGCAGTTGCTCCAGCCAGTCTTTTGTGGTCACCAGGATGATGGAGGCTGTTCTTCAGTTGGGACAGTGGAGAGAAAGTGGGCCAAGTAATAGTTAAGGGAAGAGGGACTTAATGCCCCATAAGACAGCAAGTTAAGGTCCCAGTTCAGCCACCTAGATGGCAGCAATTCAGTCAGGACAGTGGGAGAAGAAACTCCCTAGGGAAACCATATCTATGTGGCTAGTACAAAACTCTATTTTTCAAACTCTCCTGAGCCCAACGAGAAGCTTCTCCCCTCCCAAGGGCAGAGGCACAGATGGGGACCCAGCGACACAGCCAACGGGTAGAGCGGTGCTGACATACAGAGTGGCACTTGGCAGTGCCATTTCTCATGGACAAGCTACAAGTCAAAGACTCTCTGCCTTGCAAACACACACACTGGGACAGAAAACCAGTAAGGGCAAGATTTTCAAAGTGTTCAGGTGCCTAATGCACCTCACTCCTGATTTCAGTGGGAGTTCAGCACCTAGGCATCTAGAGTTTTCAAAAGCGCCTACCTGCATCTTTAAGTATTTAAATACCTTTGAAAAACTGGCCTCAAGTTCCCCTCCTCCCTCTAGAGTCACCACAATACAGCAAGAAATGAAGCAACATGCACTCACCCCGCAACTCAACGTCACTTCCAGAAATGGCAGGACAGCTCAACTCCCTTGCCCGACCCTGAGCTTGGGCAAGTGACTCTCCTTTGGGAGGTCCATGGCAGTAGGCAGCAGAGAGACAGCAAGGTGATCTAGTGGAGCTGGCACTGGACTGGGAGTCGGAAGACCTGGGTTTTATCCGCAGCTCCTCCGCTGACCTACAGTGCCACCTTAGGCAAGTCTCTTGACTTCCATGTCTGTTTTCCCTCCCACCCTTTATCTGTCCTATCTGTTTAGATCAGTGGTTCTCAACCTGTTTACTACTCTGGGCCACACATGCAGCTCTCTGTGTTATGTGGGCCGCATCCACAATATATACACACACTACCTGTACAGGCCTAAGGATGTCACATAGGCCGCAGCTGTGTGCTGATTGGGCTACAAGCAGCCCACAGGCTGAGAACCACTGGTTTAGACTGTAAGCTCTTTAGGGCAAGGATGGTCTCTCACTGTGTGCTGGCACAGGGACTAGCATAACGGAGCCCTGAACTCCACTGACAACTTTGCGTGCGGCTGTAATACAAATAAATATGGAGGAACGCAAATTCTTGGACACCGGCAAGGCACTGGTGCTTTATTCTGCACAATTTTTTTTGAAGTTGCAAAAAACACAGAAAGGTCCATTAAGATGCCACACTGCACTAACTCACACATGTCCCAGGTCCCTTCCACAGCCTCAGCCCACCCACCCCATGTCAAAATTGGTTAGCCACCAGGCCTGAGAACAATCAGCACCAGTCTGCGAGTGGTCTAGCATAGCACGCATGCACGCGCCCAGATGCGGTGCAGAGCAGCAGACTGCTGTGGCACTAGCAGATTGCGTCTCAATAGGAAGGGGGGGAGAGGGAGAGTGGCAGAGTGCTGGCTGCGTTACCTTGGTGACAGAATCATTGACGTTGATAGCTGGCACTTTCAGGCTCCCATTAGCTTTCATCTTATACAGGTTGTGAACACCGGTAGTTGTCTCCTCCGAGATGCCTTTAATTCCTGCAGGCGAGACCAGAAGAGCCATGTTGCAAACTGAAATGTCCAGATACTGTGACGGGGCCCAGAGTGGCCTCTGGAGGAATTCTGCCAGTGGGGAGGGGAAAGAGACAAGAACTCCTCTCCTATGGGTCTGTTTGGGGCCTTTAAGCTCCAGGTTTACATCCCCCTGTTTACTTGATCCTCTCCCAATGTAAACAGCTTCAGTACTGTCTTCAGGGGGCAGCAGCGCTTTTAGCACATAAAGAAGTTACCAAGAAAATAGCTTGAGAAAGTTACAGCTCCCCAAATGCCCTGAAAATAACTTTGCAGATGCCAGCCAGAGATCTCAAGCAGCTACAGCATCATTAATGACTTCAGTCTCAATCCCCCTGTGAGGCATTATCCCCAGTTTACAGATATGAAAACTGAGGCACGCAGCAATTGCATGACTTACCCAAGGCGTCAGAGAGAGTTTGTGGCAGAGCTAAGAGTAGAACACAAAATTCTCCAGCCTTCCAGTCCTGTGCTTTAGCTACCAGACCAGGCTCCCCATTGTCAATATTGTACATTTCATACAATTCATCCTACAGTACTTTACGAACCCTACGTGCACAAATCCCTTTACCCACCACTGAAATGAAACTGCCTCTGGGGTTGGAACATGGCAGCTGTTTAACTTATCACAGTAACACTGCACCCTTTAAGACAGAAAGTGAAGAAGAGTACCATACCCAGCTAAAACGGCAGGCGGGAGTTTTAGGGAAAAAGAAAATGATTTCACATATTGGACAGCCCTACCTTGTGAAAAAGGACTAACACATACATGAAGTATAAGGAGGAGCGAGTTAACGAGAAGCTGGCGGAAATTTTCCTATTGAAACTTTTTTCCAGCCAACATGCAAGTTTACGAGAAAAGAAACAAACCAACCACACCACCTTGCATATAGCTATTTAAAAAACATTTTGAAACCTTTTTGCAAAGTTTCATTTATGAGGTGTCATAAAAACAGTTTTGCAAAAAACATTTCAAGTGAAAACTTTGTTTCTTTAAAGAAGTTTCTTTGCAAAATATTCTTTCCTTTTTTGGCCAGATCTACGTTAACCTGGCTGTAAGTATCCCAGGTGAGCTCCTAAGGACCTGGAATAATCGATAGCCTGCACTAAGAAAGTTGCTCATGACACCTCCCTCTTTAGAGTTGCCCCTACCATCTCTCCAAACACAATTACCTCCGTGCCTCTGGAGCCTTATCTTCCTGCAGTGGAGTTGGGGCAGATCAGCGGTGTAACAGAGACAGGCACTATGTACTGAAGGTAATTCTACACCATCACCATGGTATCTGAGCACCCCACAGGCTTTATGTATTTATCCTCACAACACCCACGTGAGGGAGGGAAGTTCTCTGACCCCCAGTTGACAGCTTGGGAACTGAGCATCAGTAAGATTAAGGCTACGTATACACTTCGCAGCTTTCAGCGACATGGCTGTGCCACTACAAGGCGCAGTGTAGCTGCTGTCTGTAGGCAGGGGAGAGCTCCCCTGCCAACAAAACATTTCCACCTGCAACGAGAAGCATTGGCTCCTGCCAACAAAGCGCTGGTCACACCGGCACTTGTCGTTGGCAAAAATTCTGTCTTTTGGGGGTAGCGGTGTTATTTTTCTTTTTAACATCTCAGAACGACAGAACTTGCGTCTTCCACTTGCCAGTGCAGACAAAGCCTAAGTGATTTGGCTGGGGTCACACAACAAGTGTGGGCCAGAAAAGGGAACTGAACCCAGGTCTCTGGAGTCCCAGACTAGCACCCAATGACTGAGTGGCCAATAATCTGATTCAGGACATGAGTGGCGCTGTCAGCAGGCCCAAGTGATGGAAATGTACTATGGGCAGGTCCTTGGGCGGCCAGTGCAGTCACTTCCTCAGGTGGCCCCCTCCGTGACTGCTGCCACCTGCATGACAAACACAGATTCTGTGACTTTCTGCAATCTCTGTGATTTCTGCAGAGGTCAGTGTGGCTGACCTCAGGGCTGCCCAAGCAGCTGGCTCCAGGTCAGATGCTCGGGTGGCCTGGGGCCAGCCACAGCGGCCTCGCAGCCAGCCGCTCCAGCCGCTACTGGAGTGACCCCAGGGCCAGCTGCTCCGGCTGCTGCTAGAGTGACCCCAGGGCCAGGCGCTCTGGCCACTGTTCGAGAGGCCCTGGGCAGCTAGCCCCTTGGACTGTCTGAGCAGCGGTTCCCAGGCATCCAGTGCAGCCGCTGCCAGCAGCTGTCCCTGTGCGGCCAGTGCAGCCGCTGCCAGCAGCTGTCCCTGGGCGGCCAGTGCAGCCACTGCCAGCAGCTGTCCCTGGGCGGCCAGTGCAGCCGCTGCCAGCAGCTGTCCCTGGGCGGCCAGTGCAGTCACTTCCTCAGGTGACCCCCGGCGGCTGGCCCTCCCTTCCCACTCCTCCCAGCAGCAGCCGCTCCGGCTGTCCCCCACCCCCAGCAGTGGCCCCCTTAAGATTTAGTGAGAGGAATTTATATATAAGTCATGGACAGGTCACAGGCTCGTGAATTTTTGTTTATTGCCCATGACCTTTCCATGACTTATACCCTAAAAACACTCATGACTAAATTGTAGCCTTAACTAGGGATAATAAGGAACAGCTTTATTTTGCTCCTTTAAGTTGTCCATATGGGAGGGGACCAAAAACTAAAGTCTATGGGGCAACTGGCACCTCACATCCCCAAAAGATGGATTCCCCAGGTGACCCGCAACAGAGAAATACAGCAGTAAGATGATATGATTCCATCAGGATGGGCCTTGTATTGCCAGGTTGTAGCCCTCCGTGCAGTGACCTATGCTAACTAGAGCAAAACTAGGCAGATTTCAGACTGGTGCTCTCTGAAGCTCCAGTAGCCATGCAGAGATGCTACTCTCACAAGCTCACCAGCCACGAGAACATTCACATGGAGCATTCACAGAAATGGCTTTAAAGAACAGGATTCTTGAGGGAATGAATCCTGGAGTCAGACAGAGTTATTTTGAAAGGCTGAAGGATGGGACCTGTTTTCCTAGCTGAAGTTCACTCTGGGACAGAAATCTGGATTCACTTAACTCACTGGGATTAAATTTGTTTAAATCAAATTGTTCTCCAGGGCAGCACACACATGTTCGCCTGCTGTGGAACCATGCTCAGGCATTGGCAAGAGGGTCATGCTGGCAAGGGCAGTCCAAAGAACATCTCAATTCTATAGGAAAATAACCTAGCCCTTCTTAAGCAATTAAACAAACCAGTGGCTGGCTGGCAGGAGGGACAGTCTCACATGCACTCTGGTGTATCCACAAAGGCATGAGAAGTGAGCCAGCAACACTCCTTGCCCAGGCAGCTTTCTGATAGAGATGGTATGGTCTTTGAGGTTTTTGTTGTCTCTTCTACCCCACTTAGAAATTCTTGTCCTACGTGCATCCCCCCTTCAAGTAAGTGTCACAAGGTCCTTCTGGGGGTGGGAGGCTAATAGCAAGCCCACCCAGGCCTAGTGAGGAGAGGTCCTGGTAGGTAGTGGGAGCTGGAGAATGAGCCCACTCCACACTCACTCCCAGACAACAGCCCCTGCATCCCAGGGGCTGGGCTGGGCTCGGCTCCCCACTCCAGGCATACAGGGGCGCAGCACCGATCAGGCTTGGCCTGGCTACACCACCATCATGATGATAGAGGGGTAGCCAGTCCAAACCAAAGAAGCACCGTGACTCGGCAGGTCAGGGGTTTATTGTTTTATTTTGGGGTTTTTTAGAACGGGAATCTACCCAGCACCAGTCAGGTCCTTGTGCCTCTCTGATACCCTCCTCATGGCCCAAAGTTTCAAAACTCTGCTCAACTGGACTGATTCCCAGGCCCCTGCTCAGGAATACCCAGGTTCTAACTTGTTTTGCCACCAATTTAGTGGCCGTGCTCTAGGCACCTAACCTCAGTTTTCACTTGTGCAAAGAGGAAGACATGCCCCATAGTGGTGTTTCTAAGGACTGGCTCAAGGTCTTGGAAGGTGATTTAAAGGGATAAAGTGCTATGCAAATGCTAAATATTCCAACTCATCCTTAACACAATTCAAATCAATGAATAGGTCATTACTCATGTTTCCTCAATAGAAATAACTGAGTTCATATGTGTCAGAACCATAGTGGCCTTTTCTTTCCCTACAGACTTGAGCTACCTCACTAAACATCAGATCCTTTGGAATCATACCCAAAGGCACAAGACCAGTTTAAAGATCAACACCAGCAGGCTCTATGAGCCACAAAGTGGAACATTTCCAAACGCACTCAAGTCACTTAGGAGCTTAAGTTTCATTGAAAGTCAATGAGACTTGGGCTCTTAAGAGAGAGGCACTTTTGGAAGTTTTACCCACAAGGCTTAGATTTTAATTTGAAATTTCAAGCTAATTTCAAGACCGTGGGAATTTATTATTATTATTTTTTTTTTTTAATTGCGATGTTCTAAAACCCTGGGGAAAAGGAATTCTGTGAAGTGAGATTGACAAGCCACTAGTGCCTGGGAAAAGAATTCCATCTAAATGAATACATCATGGAGAGCAGAGCATGGAACCGTAGACAGTCAATATGATTGCCGCTGACCCATGAAAGAAACTGTGCTTTGACCACTGCTTATCCTGAGGCCCAGGGACCAGCAATGGCAGATTTACAGAGCAGCACAGACTCCTGGAAGGGAAGTGTAGCCAGCGGTCAGACTGGGAGGGGGGGTGGGGAGAGGAAGTGGTACTCTTCCCAGCTCCGCCAACAGGGAACTCCATTCACAGTCCATTGTGGAGACAGTCACAATACGGCCGCATATGTTCTCTGGGCTCCCCCTCATGGGGGTCCAAATACATTCATGGGCTTTGCTGGGGTGCTCAGGCTAAGCCCTCTTGGGCTTTCAGGGCATGGCTCACCTGTGAAGGAGCTCAGATAGCCCACTGGCATGGGCAGTGGTGAATATGCTGTTGTGGAGGCTAGCCAGCCCTCGGCCCCTCCCTCTCTGCCCGAAGCCCTGCCCCTTCTGTTCCCCTGTCGCAGCCCAGAGCACTCCGCTCTCCCCTGCAGCTGCTGGCCCCACAGGCAGCGCAGCCAGAGCACTCCCAACCCCAGCGCTGGGCAGGTGGATGGCACAGCTAGAGCGCCCCCAGCCCTAGTGTGGTCTTGCACATCACGGCTCCCAGCCTGCTGGCCGCAGCCTCTCGAACACAGAAGGGAGCAGCAGGCAGGGATGGGCCTGGAGGAGCATGGGTGGGGCCATGCTAGGCTGTTTGGGGAGGCATGGCCCTGCCCAAGCCCACTGGGCTCTGCTAGGATCCTTAAGCCTGATTGTTTCTTCACTCAGGCTGAAAACAACAACTGTGCCCTCAAGTCCACTCTCTGGCGGTGCCACAATGAGCATTTGCTCTCAGTAGATTGTGCAGATCCGTACAAGAGTATCTTCCTTTGCCACTCAGAGATGCTCCAATGAAAGAGGGGCCAGCCGCACAAGACCAGCTGAATCCGAGCCAGGTGGAGAGGGGAGGAGAGAGCAGAGATGTAGCAGGAAAAGGAAGTGAAGAATCCTAGAGCATTCCCAACAGAATTGACTTAAATGGGGCATCCTTCATGTAGAAGAACCCCGTGTTTATATGCAAGATCTCCATGTAGTTCTCTTTAAGGGGGGATGAAGTCAATGATACATAGCCCAATTGCTGGCACTGTAGTTTAGACCAGCAGCAATAGGTCTTCTCCTCGCTCCAACATCTGTGGAACACCTGTTAAAACTGTGAGGTCAGATATTCCCTGGAGTACTCCCCATCGTCAAAAGAAGGAAAGCCAGTAGCTTAATAGGCATGTACCTATGAAGTGGAAAATTCTGCCCACAAATCAAATTTTTCACAGAACTCGTTTCTGCCTCAAACGGAAGTGAAATTGCATAAAATCAAAATGCATTGCAGATTTCCCCCTCACTGCAATCACAAGGGATTCATATAAATCAAGACTGGAAGCAGCCCTACCTGAACCTAGTCTGAGCCACAGCTCAGCAGACACCGCAATGGGAAGTGCAATGCTGCCCTCTAGGGCCTGGCCTACACTACAAGTTTAAGTTGAATTTAGCAGCACTAAATCGAATTAACCCTGCACCCGTCCACACAACGAAGCCATTTTCTTCGACATAAAGGGCTCTTAAAATCAATTTCTGTACTCCTCCCCAACGAGGGGAGTAGCGCTGAAATTGACATTGCTGGTTTGAATTAGGGTTACGTGGAAGTAATTCAACAACATTGGCCTCCAGGACCTATCCCACAGTGCACCATCGTAACCACTTTGGACAGCAACCTGAACTCGGATGCACTGGCCAGGTAGACAGGAAAAGCCCCAGGAACTTTTGAATTTCACTTCCTGTTTGCCCAGCCTGGAGAGCTGATCAGCACAGTGACCATGTAGAGCTCATCAGCACATGTAACCATGCCGTCCAAGAATCGAAAATGAGCTCCAGCATGGACTGTAAGGGAGGTACTGGATCTGATCACTGTATGGGGAGAGGATTTCGTGCTAGCAGAACTACGTTCCAAAAAACTGAATGCCAAAACATTTGAAAAAGTCTCCAAGGGCATGATGGAGAGAGGACACAATAGGGACTCACTACAGTGCCGTGTGAAAGTTAAGGAGCTCAGGCAAGCATACCAGAAAACAAAAGAAGCCAACAGACGGTTCGGTGTAGAGCCGCAGACATGCCGTTTCTACGTTGAGCTGCATGCAATTCTAGGGGGGACTGCCACCACTACCCCACCCTGACCGTGGATTCCGACGAGGGAGTAATCTCAGCCATTCCTGAAGATTTTGCAGACAGGGAAGATGAGGAGGACGACGACGACGAGCTTGGCACATCGTTCTCCCCAAGAGCCAGGATCTTTTTCTCAGCCTGACTGAAGTAGCTCCCAACCCTCCCAAGCCACTATCTCAGACCATGAAGTCATGGAAGGGACCTCTGGTGAGTGTAACTTTGTAAATATTACACATGGTTTAAAAGCAAATGTTTTTTAATGATTAATTTGCCCTGAGGACTTAGGGATGTCTGGGGATGGAGCGGAAATCCTACAGGGACATCTCCACGAAGCTCTCTTGGAGGTACTCCAAAAGCCTTAGCAGAAGGTTTCTGGGCAGGGCAGCCTTATTCCGTCCTCCATGGTAGGACACTTTACCATGCCATGCTAGTAGCAAGTAATCTGGTATCATTGCATGACAAAGCATGGCAGCGTATGGTCCCAGTGTTTGCTGGCATTCAACCAACAGCCGTTCTTTATCTCGCTGTGTTATCCTCAGGAGAGTGATATCGTTCATGGTAACCTGGTTGAAATACGGGAATTTAATTAAGGGGACAGTGGTGGCCATTCCTACAGGGCTGTTGGCCTGTAGCTGAAAAGAAATCCTTCTCTGCAATTAGCCAAGCTGAGGGGGGGCCATTGGTACTGAGCTGTTTGCATTTGGCTAGCAGGGATCTTCCCTGATACCAGCCTTGTGGTGGGGGGAGGACTAAAGTGATCATCCTAGTGAAATGGATGTCTGCTGTTGCTTTCACAGAGGGGAGGGAGGAAGGAAGAGGGAGGGGGCCTGACGACACGTACCCAGAACCACTTGCAACAATGTTTTTTGCCCCATCAGGCATTGGGATCTCAACCCAGAATTCCAATGGGCGGGGGAGACTGCGGGAACTAGGGGATAACTATGGGATAGTTACCCACAGTGCAACGCTCCAGAAGTTGACGCTAGCCTCAGTACTAAGGACGCACACTGCCCAATTTATGTGCTTAGTGTGGCCGCATGCACTCAACTTTATACAATCTGTTTCCAAAAATCGATTTCTGTAAAATCGGAGTTTAATCCTGTAGTGCAGACATACCCTAGGGATCCTTTGAAGAGGGACTTTTATCTTTTTGTGGGGGGTGGCGGGGGAGCAGAGGGCAGGGGGGGGAGGTTAGTGTCAAAAATACACAAAGGTTTGCGCAAAAAAGTTCAAGACTTTGCCAAATGGCTTCAGACCCCACTTGCACGTATGATGGAACAAGAGTTCTCACACACAAGTGCCTCCAGGGATGCAACCTTACATTTATGATGTTGGAGACATTAATGCAATGACTCATCTGTCATGACTTCACTGGAAGATCATGGAAAGAAAACATGCAAATAGGGAGAACTCCTGCTTAAACACATATTTTGGTAAGCAAGAGTGACCAGGAAAATTATGGAAGGAAGTGAGCAACAAAGAATTTATGATGCAGGTATGGGTTTCCAATGCTTTCCCCAGGGAGAAAGGACCAAACTCTGAGGAGTCCAAACAAGTCTAAATCAAGGAAGAACCTAAAACAGCATCCACTAAACATTGAGGGGACTGGAAGATAGTATATTTATACCACTTTATGGCTCATTTATATCAGCAAGTTTCACCAGTTTAACTTCAGGTGTTCTTTTCAATCCATCAATCTTTTCAATCAGCCAAAGGGCTGCATCGACACTTGTTTTGGTTTAAACTAGACTTATTTCTAGTAAGTTTAAACAGATCAGGAATTGCAATGAGCGAAACCAAAATAAACCGCTCTAACCAAAATCAGAGCATCTGCACAGCTGTTCGCACCAATTTCGCTAAACCAGTTTGGAAAATGACGCAAGTTAAACTGTTGTATGCAGAGGCCTTGGACTCTCCCAGGTTCAAATTCAGAGATGATGCACAAGTTAGATCCCCTGGCATCAGACTAGATCCACCTACAGCTGAAGTGGAATGAATAACTCCCGCTCTTTCTATGGATTTCTGGCTGATGTACACCTTGTCTGAAAGATACCATCTCACTTCATATCTACACCAACGCCAGGTATGAGGTCCTTACACCTTAATCCTAGCATTTCTGTTCCCACACTAGCAAGGCTATCAGAATCCTGGCTTCTTTCTGTGCTACCCTTATCCTTTCATGTTCCCAGGGACACTTTGATTTAATTGTGGTGTCAGGGAGTTGAAGCATCTGGTGCAGCCTGGAGAGAAAATGGATGGGGTGCCACCTAGTGGCTGAGCTTCTGCAGAAACTCTCTACATCAGTGTTTTTCAAAGTACGGGTCACAACCCAGAACTGGGTCATGGAATGTCAGGCACTGGGTCACCTCGCTGATTCAAATTCTAACATTGCCACGCATCTGCTCTAAAGGGCTGTGCAGCAGGGATCTGGAGAGAAGAGAGATAGGGGGTAGGCAGGAACTGGGGAGGGGAGTAAGTTAGGGTTTGCAGAGCTGCTGCGGGCTTCTCCCTCAGCCCCGGGGCTTGCGTGCTTGCTGCTGCCGGGCAGTGAGAGAAAGAGAGGCCCCTCCCCTGGACCTAGCTGCTGCCAGCGGGGAGAAGGCTGGGGGGAGTCCTCTGGCCCCAGCCCTGGGGCAGCCTGCCTGCACCCCAAACTCCTCATCCCTGGTCCCACCCCATAGCCTGCACCCCCAGTTAGAGCCCTCCCCCCCCCCGCCCACATTCCAACCCTCTGCCCCAGCCCTGAGCCCTCTCCTGCATCCTGAACCCCTCATCCCCGCCCCTACTCCCACATCCCAACCCTCTTCCCCCAACCCTAAGCCCCCTCCTGCACCCTGAACCCCTCATCCCCAGCTCCACCCTAGAGCCCTCACCCCTGCACCCCACCCCCTGCCCTACCCTGGGCCACCTCGCACACTCCTTACCATAGGCTTACTACAGCTAGTGTCTAATGTCAGTTATGTAAAGTGGTTTAAGCTAGAATGTATTGCAATATTATGATTTTATGAAAACTCCAGTCAAAAGATATAATTATGTTGGGTCACAGGCATCAATAATTTTCTTCAACTGGGTCACGAGGAAATAAGTTTGAAAACCACTGCTCTGCATAGCCGTACGGAAGGGCTAGGACTGAAGCTAGAGGATAACCTGTGCACAGCCCTAAATGCTGCAGCTCTGGCCAGTTTCCTACAAAAAGCTGTTGGAGTTTGCTCTCAAGTTCAGGTGGGACCTTTTCCCTCTTTGCAGAATGATTTAGACCCAGTGTATTAATTACTGCACATTTTAATCAACGTGCCCATCACTGTGTTCTCTATATTAATGTGGCCCCTAGGTATGTATTGTCTTCATCTCCGCTAGTACATTCTGAGACCCAAAGAGCAGCTGCAGTAGACTTACAGGTTACATCTTTTAGTAAGGCTGGTATTTCTAACTTTCACAAGTTTCCCAGTCATCTGTAACCTCCTATCCAATTCTTAATGTACCAAGTACCTCTGTTACACTACTCAGTAGGCTCCTTCTCCCAGCAAAGATCTGCCCCCCTCTCCAGACGGCATCATATTTACACCTGAGCTAGACGACACGGAAGTCCTGCATTAAGGTTAAGACTTACTGCCACCTTTCCAGGGGTTAACTGAGCTCTTACACAACTAACTAAACATAGAAGAGATAATAGGCTTCCCTCACAACATTGTCATAAAAATGCAATTTAAACTGAAAAAACACCTTCCTGAGTGCTTAAGGTTGGAAGGGCTTGACTGTTTCCCCTTTTGTATATTTCTTCACCAGGGCATATGTCTCTCCTTTCAGAACAGCCACCCGGCCCTCCAGGGAGGCATCACAATGCCATCCTTCCTTGAATTGCTTCATGAAGTTTATTCCTTCTCATGTTGTTCCGTTACTTGTCGGGTTTTACTCATTCCATTTTAAGGGTAGATTGAATTGTTTAGATTAACATTCAGCTAGTGGCTTGAAGGCCATGTTGACCTCTAACTGCACCATTGATGAGTGCAAGCAAATTACCTGCAGGGAGATTCTCTGGGAATGCCTATTTGTCTCTGACAGCAAATGCTGCAGCACGAAGCCTGCTAAAACTTGTTATTGACGAGCGAGAGAGTCTCCTCTCCAGCTGCTGGTGACCCCAGGCCATCAGGTCTGAACTGTGTGTTCTGTACTCAGATTGCTTTTAATTAAGCCAGGAGAGGACAATCCTCTCTTGGAATTCAGTTTAAGGCTTGCAGCACTAGGAAGAGTTCTGCCCAACCCCAGCCTACCCTTATGAGCAGCAGTCACTTGATGATACCCTTAACGTCAGTGGCCATCACTTTGGACAACAGAGGTCGGTTAAACACTCGCACCTTCCCCTTTCCCAGGGAGAAGAACAAGACGTAGGTCCTAGCAGATAGCAGCGCCAAAGAGGGCATGTCACATCATATCCCTTCTCTTCCTCAAAAGAAGATCAGCCCTCACAATAACACACACGAGCTACAGGACCCATCTGCAGGAGGCAGAAGTGCTCTGCTGATGAATGGGAGGGAACTATCCCCCAAAAAGCAAGAGTACCCTACAAAGAGATTGCACCCATGCTTCTTCCATAAGTCCAGGTGCCCTTTTGACCCTTTCATTTCTCCAAGTCACCCAGACTTATTTACACTTGGACTTTTGTTCTCTGCCTGATTCATTCTCTTCCCCAGGTCAGAACGGCATTGTTTGCACTGAGACATGGCACTACCGCTGCAGTTCTTTTAGCCAACTCCTCCACATCTTTCTGTGGCTCCTCAGGTGAAGTAGTCATGACTGGCCTCCAACACTCTCCTTTCATCCTTGGAGGCTGGCACAGATATCTACATCGAGGAAAGAAGGGGCTTACATAGCCGATCATAGGATCGGCCAGACCAGACCATACTACTGGCCCATCTACTCCAGTATTGGATCTCTCATGGCAGCCAGCACCAGATGATTCAGAGGAAGGTGCAAGAAATCCCATAGTAAAAGGACCTCCCAGTGGGGGAAGTTTATTGCTAAACATCTTCAGTTTGCAAGTGGCTTAAGCTCTGAGGGCAGATGCATCAGAGCTACCTCGGCCACAGCCCTGAGAAGACAAGTCTAGCAGGAGGACATAGAGCTACAATATGAGTCTTGCTCCTTCTTAGGGTCCCTGCATGTGGAAATGATTTATCTGGAAGCAATGAATCACGTTAAAAATCCTGGCATTGCCCTTCATGTCAGACATGGCACAGAAGTACCAATGCATGACCTGTACAGGCAGTGCCTTGCTCTGTCTTTTGGAGACCTCAAAACAGCAGCACAAGCCCCTGTGATCACAAGCCTCTGTTTTCATGATTTGGGGGGGAGAGGGGGAGGAAGGGGACATTTCATGCAGCTCCCACTGAATGTCCTACAGCAGTAAAGAGGTTAAGTGCAGATTTCTGTTCTGGGAAGTGAGTTCAAGGCACCTAACGCTGAGTCAATGTACATCTTCCAGGAAAGCTCTCCTACTGTTTAGTCCAATGCTCCCTGGAAGTACAATGGCCACAGACCAACCCCATTAGAGTTTCCACAGAGACCAATCTTTGGTTAGTGAGCACTGACCTCCTACCAGGAGCAGCGCTGGTACAGCGGGTTACTGCAGAAGTCTCACCTCTGAGGACCATGACAAAGGGAAATGAATTGAATCGTCTCAGTTTCGCCCCCAAGGAACACAAACCAAAGGCACCAGAGCATTTGGCACAATGGGCAGGTTTCTAAGAGGCAGAGGATGGAACGGCAGCAGAACTGTCGGAGGGGCTCTCTGGATTGAGATAGCACCGCGTGTTGCAGGTACAGAGTAGCTGTGTTTGCATAACTGCAGAGAAGACACTGACATTTTACTTCCATGGTGCAGTGTTGTCAGCCTGTCATTTCGATGAGCACTAAATTCACTGGTCAGATAAGCCTCCTTCGGTGGTTATGAGTCATTAGCTACCCCCCGCATTAGCACCACCCACGTTAATCTATCATTTCTATGGCATTAACGCAATCAACTGCTCTGTCAGTTTGATTCTTTACTACATGATCTTGATCACTATGGAGTCCACCAGTCCTTTTGACTGCTGATATTAATAGGGTAAGAGCCTGTCCCCTGTACTTTACATCTTGCAGAAAACTGATTTCAGCATCTTTCTCTGAAGAAAAGCTGCAGGTGGTCACGGCTTCATCCAGTGATCCCAAACAGAGGAAGCAGAAACAATGTATTAAGGTGAAAAAAAAAGCCCACAATTGCAGGCAGCAACTGCTAGATATAGGGGGGAAGGGGAGGGTGCTTGAACAGCAGGCTATGCGATGAGAGGTACTCCCCATGCTGGTTCGGAGAGGGTGGAATTCGGCCAGCTGGGCCCAGTCAGCCAATTAAGCAGCAAATGAGGGTGATATAAGCTGTGTGGAGGGAGCTTATTAGGAGGTATCTCACCCGTGAAGGAAGAAGAGGGGCCCTGTATAAAGCCCAGGAGCTCAGAGCAGAAAGGGGCTGGAAAAGTCTGCAGTCACTCCCTGGGAGAAGATAGGAGTGTCTGGAGGTTGTAAAGACTGTCACTCCCAAGGAGGGAGCTAAGAGGCTGGCAAATCTGGGCAGGGAGTGCTACATGGTAAGGAAAGGTCTCAGGGAAAAGCAGTAAGGTCTAGAAGGGAGCAGACCTTAGCTCTCAACTAGAGGGTCCCTGAGCAAGAACCTGGAGTAGAGAGTGGGCCTAGGCTCCCCTGCCAGTCAATGAGGACATGGCACCATGGGGCAGAGAGGGGGAAGACTGCCTAGGACCGAGGAAGTGCAATGAAGCAGTGAATGGGAACACTGCTCAAGATTGCTGAAGAATGACTGATACCCAGGAAGGGGAAAACAGGTATAATGACCTGCCTCTTTGTGACCTGGCTGGAGGGCCAAGTCACAAAGAGGCAGCAGCAGCAAGAGAGGGGCTGCAGCCGGACTGAGAAGGATGCAGAGATGGTGTGCAACCATGGGAAGGGACGTCGACCTGGCAAAGCCAATCCCCAGAACAGCTAGAAGGGGGCACCACACTGCCGCTGAGTTGAGCACTCTGTCACAAGCTAGAGGTCAGCACCACCGAAAGCTCCTATGACAGGTACCCATGTCATTTCCCACTCCCAGTGATAGGGGCACAGGGAAAGGGGGGACAATACAGAGCAGAGCTGAAAACAGAAATGTGTGTCAGTAAGAGGCTAAAGTCCTGAATAACCTTTAAACAATTTAACAGGCTAGATCAGAGCCTATTGGCACATATCTGTCCTGCCCAACTTGGAGCCACAGATTCCCACTGAAATGGAAACAGTCTTATTGTCTGGATGGTGTAGAGTCAAATGTGAATGTTTTTCTCCTTTACAACATCTAATCATAACACAGGGCATAGTTACCTTTCAGGAGTTGTGGGTGTTTGGTATGCACCAGGTTGGTGAGGTCCCCACCATCATCTAAAATCATGTTCAACGGCTGCCCATCCTTGAAATAGAGGGTCTGCTCGATGCACCACAAGTATTCCTCGTCCGTCTCCCCTTTCCAGGCAAACACTACACCGCAATAAACAGAAAGCGTAATTAGTCGGGTCTCTTTCACAAGCATGTGTGTCCATATTAGAGTGTATAAATCAGATCTCCATCAGCAGCACTCAATACCAGAGCCAAATGGTACAGGTTGCCCTAGTAGTCAAGAGCAATTCAGTCTGGAGGCAGTGATAAGAAATTACTGTGTTTGCAGCTGAAAATGGAAGCATCTCAGAGCGAGCAGGATAGAACTAGCTTTGCCTCAGGTTCCAGGACACAAAATTACGGGACCTTGGCCAGAGCTTGCCAGACACTACTTAGCAAACGCAAATATGACAGAAAAACAAAGCTGTACAGACACTCGACCATTCCCCATCTTCTCCCGATTTCAGAGCCACTAACAGCTCCTGTTCCTTCCTATGCATTTGTGCACTTGGCCTCATACCTCACTAGGCACCCCAAGCATTCAGCTATTGAAGAGGTGCATCCAGTAATGTTTACGTCTCCTGCCACAGGACATGTAATACATTGCAAACTCATGTGCTCTTCTTTGTTCAGTACAGGCAGGCAAGTTCATCTCGCTACCTCTCCTTCCGCAGATGCACTCAGCGAAGCCACACGTGAGGTGCCATATCTCTATACACCTTGGGGTCAGGGAGGTTCAATATGCAAAGCACAAGCTAGAAAACCCAAAGAGGGACTTGACCCCACAAAGAAAGAAAATTCAAGGTGGAAGCCAAGCAGTGAGGCCAGCACCACATCCTTAACTCGCTCTCTGGCAACGGGATTCAACTTCCTGAGATGAAACTGGAGGAGGAGGGGCCATTTCAACCTTGGAGACTCTGACCATGGCATGAGTGACATTATATGCCAGAAAACCAGACCATGCCTCCTGTCTGAATTCCTTGGCATACAAGGACAGGACAAATTAAAGAGAAGGACTAGACAGTTTTAAATTGCCACAAACGAACAAAAAAACCTATCTGAGAAGCCTGACCCCAAATGGCCCACTGGGAGTTTCATGGTAACAGGCATTACAGCAGGAATGAAAGAATCCCTTCACAAAGGGAGGTAGAAAATGGATTTGGCCATTATTACAGCCTGGTCTCATGCCACGGAACTACCAGCACGCACAGCCATGAGATTGTACAATTTTTGACTGACAACTAACTCCAGAATTCTGTGACTTCCCTGTCACACACAAGATGCCACTATTATGAAAAACACAATGTTATAGAAGGACAGTCAAACTGCTTTTGTTTAGTTCACTTCTCAGGCCTGGTCTCCACTACAGACCTGTATCGGCATAACTATGTCGCTCAGGGGTGTGAAAAATCCACATTCCCGAGCGATGTAGTTATACTAACCTAACCCCTTGTGTAGACAGCACTATGTCAGTGGGAGAGCTTCTCGGAGACGTGCTTTAACTATACCAATGGAAGAGCTCTCTCCCATCAGCTTAGTCTCTTCATTAAAAGCACTTCAGTGGCGGTGCAGCTGTGCCAACGCAGTGTTTTAAGAGTAGACTCGCCCTCGTTGGGGGATTTAAATCTGGCCCTTAAACATCATTTCCCTTGGGGACAAAGCAACCATAAGGGCAGATGATCAAACGTTCCCTGCAAGTTTTCAGCAAACCTTTGCTGCAAGGTGCCAACATATTCAGAGGATCTGAAAGACTTTATAAAAGTGAATATCACCCCCACTTTAGAGATAGGAAATAGGCACAGGGCGCTTACGTGACTTGTCTTACATGCTGCAGCAAGTCATTGGTGGAGCTGGGAAGAGGACCCAGAAATCCTGCTTCCCACTGCTCTGCTCTAGCCACTAGAAAATGCTGCTCTGTTTGATCAACAGCACTGGCTGCATTGCCCTTTTCATCACCACCACCACAGTCTGTGTGAAGAGCTGCTGACAAATCACATTTCTGAAAAACACTAAACCGAAACGATTCTGCTTATATAGCACTTTCTCTTTTAATATTTTACTGCTAAAGGCAGTTGCATAAGTATAGGCGCCACGTTCCTCAAGAGCTCAGGTTCTGTTGCTTCTCCTCCTTAGCAAAGCCTTCATCAGCTGTCTGTGAGACACAGCCACTTCAACAAGAACCTACTGTGACCTCAACCAATTAGGTTCGCAGGTAGGAAATAAGCATCAGGAATGGATGAATATTTAATGAGTGTCTTTCTTGTGTCATTGCTGGAGAAGAAACAGAGATAGCCACTCCCAACAGATCATTCATTCAGTTTCCCACTGGACACCTGCACTAGGATGGAGGACAATCCAACAGGCCAGGGGTGGGAAATAATTTTTGCAGGGGGGGCCACTCCGCTAATTTTGGTAAGTCGTCACAGGCCACACATTTCTATTATATTAATGGAAGGGGTGCGAAACGCCTGAGATTGTAGCATCAACCGCTGCTCTTCCACAAAAGAAGAAAAGTTACTTAAAGCAGGGACAACTCCAAAGCCTGATAAGCCTTGGTCACACTAAGGTGTCTTCAGAGCACGTGTTTATACGGATACCAGAACTTTCAGCTTCTATCACCTTCCAACCTACAGCAGCAGCAAAACAGCAGAGTTTAGCTGCTAAAGAGCTTTGGGGATGGTAGTCTGCAACACTGCAGGCATAGCTTTGGCCTCAACCCATCTCAAATGCTGCCATTGCAGCCAACCGGAAAGACCACTTCATTGAATATTTTGGGGCCAGCATGTTCCCTTTAGCCAGTTAGCCCTGGGTCTTCTGTAAAGCCCCAGACACCTCACTCCATAAACACCATATGCAGCCTTCATTTTTATCATCTCTGACAGTTTAATCACATTAGGGTTTGTCTACACTGCAGCTGGGAGGGATCCTCCCAACCTGGATAGACAGGCTCACCTGAGCGCTGCTTGAGCTAGCACTAGTGTGTGGATGTTGCAGCTCTGGGTGGGCTTCAGAGCCTGACCTGCTGTCTGAGCCACAACCTTCATGCTGCTATTTTTAGTGCACTCGCTTCAGCTGAGCTATCAGAGGTTGTCTACCCAAGCTTGCTCTCAGCTGCGGTATAGACAGCCTTAGTGAACAGAATTAAGAAAGCTGGTAACCTAGATCCTTGAGCTTGTATTGCAGAATCAGTCAGTCATTCTCAAGGTACATGGATTGCTGTCAGACAACCCAGCTTAGATTAAACTCCCTGTGGTGTAACAGACACTGCTTCAGAGGGTTATTTCTATCCTGGAATTTATTCTTAGAGCTTGATTTGCACATACTTTGATTAGCTAAAACAGGCAGCCTAATCCACTCAGAGTCAAATGAGACCACAGAGGACTTACCAGGAATACCGGCTTTAGCAATGGCAGCAGCAGCATGGTCCTGAGTGGAGAAAATGTTGCAGCTTGACCACTGTACCTGGAACATAACCCAAGAGTAGTTTTACTTGTTGAGCAAACTCCCTAAACAACAGGCAAAATAAAAGCAGTCTTTGTTCTAGTTCTAGGCGCTAAATGAAGAGGAGCTAGGAGCAGGGAGGAGAGTAAGTCAGCCAAAATTCCTGCCTCATTCAGAACATCTGCAGAGGTTACTGGAGAGACGAGGCAACTAACTAGGACCACTAAAAAAATCACTCAGGGTAGAAGAGCCAGGCTGTTTTAATGTAGGTTCCTTTTCTCAGTGATCAAAACCCACAATGCATCACATGATCAAACCCTACCACATGTAAGAGATTCTTCTGGACACACATTCCACTGCATATACTAAGTTTAGACAGGGCCCTACCAAATTCACAGAGGTGAAAAATGTGTCACGGACATCGAATCTGGCCTTCCCCATGAAATCTTAACTTTTGTGTAATTTTACCCTATACTATGCTACAGGGTGAAAGTATACAGAAGTACAGTGTTTCTCAAACTGGGGGTCCTCACCCAAAAGGGATTGCAAGGCTATTAAGCGTGGGAGAGGGGGAGGGAGGGTCATGATATTGCCACCCTTACTTCTGCACGGCCTTCAAAGCTGGGCAGCTGGAGAGTGGCAGCTGCTGGCTGGACGCCTAGCTCTCAGAAGGTACTGCCACCACCAACAGCAATGCAGAAGTACGGGTGACATGGTATGGTGTATTGCCACCCTTACTTCTGTGTTGCTGCTGGTGGCGGTGCTGTTTTCAGAGCTGCGTGTCCAGACAGCTGCTCTCCAGCCACCCAGCTATGAAGGCAGCGCAGAAGCAAGGGTAGCAATACTACGACCCCCCCCCTTTGGTCGAGACTCCCAGTTTGAGAAATGCTGACGAAAGGGCTTTACATGTTTATATTTTGCTGTTTTTAAATACATATTCTCGCTTTGTTACTACACTGTGAAATTGAAGATTTAAATATCTGAAACCATAAAATTCAAGTTTTTAAAAAATTCTATGACCAGGAAATTTACAAAAATGGACCATGAGCTTGGGAGGGACCTAGTTACAGATGTTCACAGAATGCAGACTAGAGCAGGGTACTAAAAGTTTAGGTAAAGTACAAAGTGGATACATCTGGAATAGATTTTCAAGGAGCGCCTGTTGTGTTGAGCACAAAACAAGGCAGATGCAGAAACTTGGAATAGCCAGAAATGCAGCTGAAATGCCATGTGCAGCTGAAGAGTTTAAAATGTTGCTCACCCAGCTCTTCTCTGTGCTTTTCCTGCTGGCCTACTTGCTTTCCACACACAAATCTCGTAACTAGGTTCAGGCACCTAGAAGTGTACCATAACGTAGCGGGGTTGCACTGAACAGAGTGTGTGTGTGCTTATTTTAATGCACCAACCTATTCTAGAATCTCTTTTGCATAATGCAGACACAGAAGCTATTGCTGAAAGGGCTGTTTGCTTGTATTCTTATTGCCCTCCCTAACAAGCACAGTGGTGGGTTTCTGCATGCTTATTCAAACTAATTAGCTCATTAAGGGAAGCAATCCTTCAATTCTTACACAGGTAGTCCCATTAAAGTCACTGGAATGACCCATGCAACTAAAGGCTGCAGTATCAACCCTTAAGTGTCTCCATATTTGTGCCTACACAGCAGCTATCTGCCCCTGAACACAAGCACTCAGATGCACATGTGTAGATGGTATGTATGCACCACTTTTATGCACGTAATTGGAAGCATCTTGGAAAATATGGCTCATTTTCTTTCATCAAAGAGTTAGTTCACCCAGCCTCCTCCTCAGTGCTTTTCTCTGAACTCACTCCAAATTTGTCAACATCTTCCTGGTACTGAGGGACCCACAACCCATGCATGATATTCCAGGTGTCTCCAGTGGGTATGTTAACACTTGGAGAAAAACTCTTACAAATAGTCTGCAGGTCACCTTACAATTATGCACCCTTTGCAACCTGGAAAAAAAAAATCACAACACAGTTCTCCGTTGGAGGTATTTGTATGGTCCCTGTTACCATGGCATCAGCTGCTCAGAATCGAGAACATATATTCAACACCCCATTGATAGAAGGGGAAGTGCTCTTATCTCCATTTTACAGATGGGGAAACTGAAGCACACAGAAACCAAGTGACCTGCTCACGGTCAAACACGGAATTCAACCTAGGCTTCCAGAATCCCAACCTAGCAGTGTAAACACTGGATTCTCCTTTCCTCCCCAACACTGTTGTGCCCAGTTTGAAAGCCAGAGGCTGCACTCAGATGGATTCAGAAACTTGTTTTGCCGATCTTCAAGCAACATGGACTAGTTTTTAATGCACTGCTTTGGAGGCAGCCACTTGAGGTTCTGATAACAGTGCTGGGTGTCGTGGCTCAGGACCCAGATCTGACAGCAGCCTTTGGCCTCACTCTCCATGGTGGGGACATGATTGCTCTTATACCAGAATGGGTTACTGCGACCACGAGCACCTCCACCTGGCTAAAATGGCACTAGGATTCTAGAGGAGAAAGGCAATGCTTCATCTGTTTGCAAATAGCAGCATAGTCTCCTCAGAAGGGATTGCAGCTGTTTGCTAAGATTCCCTGGTGTATTTACATAAAACAAAACCAATATTCATGCCACCATGTTACCTAAAGGCACACTGAAGAGGAAACCAGAGATATTACTTTACCTCAGCACCCAGAGCCACCAGAGTATCTATCAGAACTGCGGTCTGCACAGTCATGTGAAGGCAGCCTGCGATACGCGCTCCTTTCAGTGGCTTCGATGCTGCGTACATCTCCCGCATCTTCATCAGCCCTGGCATCTCATTCTCTGCAATCTCAATGGCCTTGCGACCCCATTCTGCTAGGCTGATGTCAGCTGCAACAGAGGGATGACAGGTGGTTGCGTTGTGGCTCGAATGCATGAAGCCACAGTATCCACTCACTTGCAGGTTGGCATTGGCTGAAACTGCTATGGAGCCATCAAGCAGGACATCAAGTAGTAGCTGAGAGAGAGGAGGCCCAGCCCCCCCTTCAGCTTCTCAAGTCTTTTCATAGTGTTGTGGAGGTCTTTATGCAATGAAGCCTCTTCAGTGAAGTTTTAGAACCCCCACTTTCAAATGTACCTAAAGCCAAGCACTTAAGGCCCTTATCTATGCATGCAAATTAGAAGCAACAATTTTTTAATATTACCAACCCTTTTCACTTACAAGCTTGCCTGTAAGCACTTGCATTCACAAATTTCAGCCTACGTATCTAGAACTGTGTGCACAGATTTATTTTCAGAGCATAAAGATGTGTGTGTGTAAGAATACTTCATGCACTGAAGCCAAACGAGTTGAAAAGGGCCCAGTTCCGCATCCCTGATGGCTGTTATGAACAACTTCCCCATTCAAGAAAAATAATAAGAAGATCAAGCCTAGGCAGGATTACTAGACCCTTTGAATCAAAGGGATCATTTTCCAAGTCCTACAATAACAACAAAATGAGTAATTTACTCAACTGTGCAAAGAAATTTTATACTAGAGAGAGAACTCATAGAAGTTGGGACCATGAGTTCTTCTGCCCTAAGTCCATGGGTAGAGAACAGGGCCTCAAACAACAAAGCTCTGGTGCCAATCTTGCCTATGGAGACAATTCTCGCCATAACAAATCACTTCAACGGGTTATTCCTATGTGCTTTACATTGTTGGTCTATACAGAGTATCGCCTGCCACCTTGTTATCCAGTTACCTGGCTTGTGTCAGGCTCTCAAGGAGCTCTTCACAACACTCCTTAGTTTCAAGTCTTGGTTAACTTAAAGAATTTTGTGTCATCAGAAACTTGCCACTTCTCTTCCTCCTTCGGTTAGTTAATATACAGATTCCTAGATTAAGGTCAGAAGGGACCATCGTGATCACCTAATCCAGAGGTTCTCTCAACAAATTTTTTGATGGCCTCGGTGTCCAAACTTAACTTTGTTTTTCCTAAATAAATATGCACATATACACATCCAAATAATTGTAATTTATTTATGTAGGGTAGGGTTTTTTTGGCAGATTCAATAATAAAAATAATGCTGTGAAAAGTGATATTTGTTTGTTAATGTCACTTTTCACAGCACACTTAGTAGCAAGCTGGGGGCTGTGATAAGTGATACAGTACTTGTCACAGCTAGTAATACTTTCATGTTCCTTAGTATCATTTTTCTCAGCAAGCCCCAGGACAAATTAAGCCCTGGGGGGGGGGGGGAGAGCGCAGGAGGCAGCAGTGGCCTGGGGTGATGGATATGGGGCTTTGGGGAGGCAGTAGGGACCAGCGCCTGCTACCGCATGGCTGGTGTCAGGGGGCCACATGGCTGGAGCCGGGGATCAAAGCCTGCTACAGCGTTCTCAGAGCCCCAGGCCAGAGTCAGGCAGCTGGGGCCAGAGGTCAGCACCGGAGGCCAGTTCCTGCCACTGGAGCTTGGTATTGGAGCCACATGAGATCATCTAGTCCAGTTCCTTGCACTTATGGCAAGATTAAGTATTATCTAGATCAGTGGTCTCCAACCTTTTATGCCCAAGATCACTTTTTGACCCTAAGGGGGGTCTATGCCGCCCCTTCCCGAGGCCCCACTGCTTCCCCAAGCCCCGCCCCAATCACTCCATCTCCTCTGACACTCGCTCTCTCCCACCTTCACTCACTTTCACCAGGCTGAAGTAGGGGGTTGAGGTTCAGGAGGGGGTGCTGGCTCCTGGCTGGGGCCAAGGGGCTCGCAGTGTGGGAAGGGGCTCTGAGCTGAGTGTGGGACAGGGGGTTGGGGTGCAGGAGGGTGTGACGGGTGCAAGCTCTAGGTGGGAGTTTGGGTGCAGGAGGGGGCTCTGGGCTGGGCCAGAGTGTTGGGGTGCAGGGGGGGTTCAGGGTGCTGGCTTCTGGGAGGGGGGGGGTCAGGGGCTGGGGCAGGGGTTACAGTGCAGAAGGGAGTATGGGGTGCTGGCTCTGGGAGGGGGCTCCGGGCTGGGGCAGGGGTTTCAGTGCAGGAGGGAGTACAGAGTGCTGCTTCTGGGAGGAGGGTCAGGGCTGGCACTTCAGGTACAAAAGAGGGTTCAAAGTGCAGAAGGGGAAATGGGGGGCACATGGCTCCACATGCTGCCCCTCTCCGCAAGCACTGCCTCCACAGCTCTCCCTACCAATGGGACCTGCAGGGGCGATGCTTCCAGGCAGGAGCAACGCGTGGAGGGAGACCCTTGCCCCTCCACCCCGGGACCATGCTGGCTGCTTCTGGGAGTGGCATGGGGCCAGGGTAGGCAGGGAGTCTGCCTTAGTGGCAGCCACACAGCACCACTGAGATCACGATCGACTGGGAGAGACCCAGTCTAATCCACTCTGAAAAAATCTCCAAATGATGGAGATTCCACAACCTCCCTGGGGCACTTTATTCCAGTGCTTAACCACCCTGACAGTTAGGAAGCTTTTCCTAATGTCCAACCTAAACCTCTCTTGCTGCAATTTAAGTCAGTTGCTTCTTGTCATGTCCTCAGAGGTTAAGGAGAACAATTTTTCTCCCTCCTCACTGTAACAATCTTATGTATTGTGACAGACCCAGACCAGTGAGGCACAGAAGTCTGGTAGAGGGCAAATATACTGGTCACTGGATGAGTAGTTTTCTGTTCCCTGAGTGACCAGAGCAGGGGCTGCACTAGAGTAATCAGGAATCTGCTAGAACCAATTAAGGCAGACATGCTGATTAGAACACATGCAGCCAATCAAAGCAGGCTAATCAGGGCACCTGAGTTTAAAAAGGAGCTCACTCCAGTCAGATGAAGAAGAGCAGAAGTGTGTGAGAGGAGCTGGGAGCAAGAGGCACAAGGAGCTGAGAGTGAGAGGGTGTGCTGCTGGAGGACTAAGGAGTACAAGTGTTATCAGACACCAGGAGGAAGGTCCTGTGGTGAGGATAAAGAAGGTGTTTGGAGGAGGCCATAGGGAAGTAGCCCAGGGAGGTGTAGCTGTCATGCAGCTGTTACAGGAGACGCTATAGACAGCTGCAATCCACAGGGCCCTGGGCTGGAACCCGGAGTAGAGGATGGGCCCAGGTTCCCCCTAAACCTCCCAACTCCTGATGAGACACAGAAGGAGCTGACCCAGACTGTGGGGAAGATCACAGAGGTGAGCAAATCTGCCAATAAGCACAGGACCCACCAAGGTAGAGAAGGGACTTTGTCACAGTACCTGAAAACTGTTATGATGTCCCCTCTGTCTTCTCTTTTCCAGACTAAAGAAACCCAGTTTTTTTCCATCTTCCCTCACAGGTCATGTTTTCCAGACCTTTAATCATTTTTGTTGCTCTTCTCTGGACTTTTTCCAAGTTGTCCACATCTTTCCTGAAAAGTGGTGCCCAGAACTGGACACAATATTCCAGCTGAGGCTGTATCAGACTAGATTAGGGTGGAAGAATTACTTCTTGTGTCTTGTTTACATCCCAGAACGATGTTGCAAAAAATGCAAACAGCATTACACTGTTGACTCATTTAGCTTGTGGTCCACTATGACTCCCAGATCCCTTTCTGCAGTACTCCTTCATAGGCAGTCATTACCCATTTTGTATGTATGCAACTGATTACTCCACTGAGAACGGAAAACTCTGCATTGTCCTTATTGAATTCATCCTGTTTACTTCAGGCCATTTCTCCAGTTTGCCAGATCATTTTGAACGTTAATCCTAGCCTCTAGAGCAGGGGTGGGCAAACTTTTTGGCTGAGAGCCATATCTGAATATAGAAATTGTATGGAGGGCCATTAATGCTCACAAAATTGGGGTGTGATGTGGGAGGGGGTGAAGGCTCCAGTTGGGGGTGCAGCCTCTGGGGTGAGCGGCTGGAGCTGAGGTGTTGGGGTGCAGGAGGTGCTCTGGCGTGGGATTGAGGGGTTTGGAGGCAAGAGGATCAGGGCTGGGGTAGGGGCACAGAGGGACGCTCAAGGGTGCAGGCTATGGGCAGCACTTACCTCAAGCCGCTCCTGGAAGCAGCAGCATGTCCCCTCTCCAGCTCCTACATGGAGGCAGGGCTAGACAGCTCTGCTGCGCGCTGCCCCATCCACAAGCACCGCCCCTGCAGCTCCCATTGGCCACAGTTTCCGGACAATGGGAGCTGCAGGGGCGGCACTTGGGGCAGGAGCAGCTTGCAGCATGGAGCCCCTGGGCTGCCCCTACACATAGGGCCGGGGGGGCCATACCACTGCTTCTGGGAGCCGCGCAGAGCGACCCTTGACCCTGCTCCCCAGCAGGAGCTCTAGGGCCAGATTAAAATGGCCGGCAGCTTTAGAGCATTTGTAACCTCTCCCAAATAGATTGAGCTCCTCGAGTCTATGACGGTACGGAATGTGTTCCAGTCCTTTAATCACTTTTGTGGCTCTTCTCTGATTTATCAGCATCCTTCTTGAATTGTGGACACCAGAACTGGACACAGTATTTCAGCAACACCAGTGCCAAATAATATACCTCAAGGTACTTAATTATTTTCTCACTCTTCCTGGTATTTATATCAGTTCCACTCCTTTGCCTATTCCTAAAAGATGCAAAAGTCAGCTCATACCTCTCCTGTGGTGTAGCAACAATTGTGTTTAAAAAAAACTTCCATTCCAGTTCATAACATTACATTCTGTCTTGTTAAAACGGCCCCTTCACTTTCAACTGTGGGTGCTTTACTTCATGTCCCATCCTAAACTGCTGCTGTCTTCCACCCGAAAGTGACTGCTGTGCAAAGGTGATAAAACAGTGTGTTGCATTTATTAAAGCAATCTGGCCTCCTTCAGGATGAAAGGCACTTGAGACTTGTAGAGAATCTCATTCTTCACAGAGGAATGCCAAAGCCAGATCATTTCCCTACCGTTTGGATCCAAGACGGGGGGAGGGGGAAGGGGAGTGTCAGACATGGCTCTAACCTTACATGTTAGGACCACAGCTGCTGCCGTTCTTCAGTTCCTTCTGAGCTAGCACACAACCACCTTCCTCTCCTGCTGATTTCATGCAATTAGCTGTGCTAGAACAATTCGTACAGAGGGCATGCTGAGCGCTACTGAAACAAAGTGTATATGCCTGTATATGAGGGACTGGCCTGCTAAACCCAGGGTTGTGAGTTCAATCACTGAGGGGGCCATTTAGGGAATTAGGGTAAAAATCTGTCTGGGGATTGGTCCTACTTTGAGGAGGGGGTTAGACTAGATGACCTTTTGAGGTTCCTTCCACACCCTGATTTTCTATGAAGCCAGGGGGTGCAGCAGCACCCCTAATTCCAGTACTTCTGCATGTAATTCAGTAAGTTATGGGCGAATCTCACCTATCTCCGCTTTTCTTACCCTCCCCCGCTATCCTGTCCCAGCCTCCCTCACGCAGCAGCCCGCCGCAGCTTTCCCAGGAAGCGAGCAAGACACGCAAAAAGAAACCCTCCCACGTGCCTAGTAAGAGTCAGTCGCCTGTGTGGGGCCCGCGCGCGGCCAGGTGCACCCTGGGAACTGTAGTGTTTCCGAGGCCAGCCGGACACCAGGCAGCGCGGGGGAGAACTGCAAGTCCCACGAGCCGCCCGGAGCGGCAGGAGGCACGTGGAGCCTGCTCCGCTGCTCCACGCGGATCGCTCCGGCCACTGCCCGCCGAAGGAGCGCGCGCTCCGGAGCTACAGGCGGGCCGGGGGCTGGCTGGGGAGCGCTCTAATGTCTGTGAAAAGGCCCCACCCCACACCTGCAGGGGGTCTGGGGTGTGTGTGTGCAAAGCGAGGGGCCTCCCTTACCTGCAGGGGCCAACGGGGAGGTGAGGGTGCAAAGCGAGAGGCCTCCTCCAGCCGCAAGGGGCTAATGGGAGGGGGGTTACAAAGTGAAGGGTCTCCCCTAGCAGCAAGCGGCCAATGGGGGGTGCAAAGCGAGGGGCCTCACCTATCTGCAAGGGGGGGTGCAAAGCGAGGGGCCTCACCTATCCGCAAGGGGCGAAAGGGGGGTGCAGAGCGAGGGGCTTCCCCTGGCTACAAGGGAGGGAAGAGCAAAGCGAGGCGCCGTTTTCAGAGCTAGCACCACGTTTCCCCCGGATGCAAGGAATTGACACGGGGGCGAAGGACACTGCTCTATCCCTTCCCTTGCCACCGAATCGCTCCTATGCAGCGCGGGGCTCTGCCCCCGGCGGCACCGGTTTTCATGGCCCCGCGGGCCGCGGATCGGGCCTAGCGCAGGCTCAGGGAACCCCCCACTTACCGACTTTGTAGGGCAGTTTGTCTGACATGCTGGGGCTCAGGCTTTGCAGACAGCGAGGGCAGAGCCTCAAGGGAGTAACAGGACAGGAGGAGGCAGTGACGCCAACAAAGGCTTTAAATAGACTCGCCTCCTCCTGCATATGCATGAGGCTGCCGATGCCCATGTAGGGCAGGGGGTGCCCGCCCCCTGCTCAGCCTGCTCAGGTTGTGTAACGGGGGCGGTGCTGCCGTACAAGCATCAGGTGTCTAATATAACGGGGGATGGGACTGAAAGTCCCTGATCCCCTACTGAGTGCCATGTTGCTGGACCCTGAAATCACTGGATCTCCGCTAGGGTGACCAGATGTCCTGCTTTTATATATTTCCTTCTTATTATTTAGGCTTCTATTACGCCCAAACCTGTCTTGATTTTTCACGTTTGCTGTCTGATCACCCTAATCTCCACCCAGATGTATGGGCAGTGATCAAATTATCATGGGGCCCTTACTAGGTATAGGAGCGGCCTCCCTTTCCTCTGGTGGCCCCCTTAGTTGCCACTACTGTTTACATTAAAGCACCTCACTTGACAGGACTCACTCCACACACACTTTCCCCCCATAAGTTCAGCACTGTTGCCAAAATTGGCTCCCCTTGCAGGAGCGGGACCCTCAGGGAAATAGGAATAAATTAAGCTCCTGCATAAGTGACTACAGGAGCGGGGTCTTACAGCCAGATTTTTAGTTCTAGCTATCTACCGGGCCAGTGCAACCATTCAGGCAAGCTAGGTGGTCGCCTACAGCGCTAGGATTGGGGGGGGCATTTTCTTTGGCAGCAACAGCGGCGGCCGAATCTTCGGCTGCCCCGGTCGCTGCTGGCATTTAGGCAGAGGGAGCTGGGGCAGGGGAGTGCGGCGATGGCCACCTGCAGCAAATGGGGGGGGGAGCATGCAGGGGAACTCCCTGCCCCAGCTCACCCCTGCCCCCCCTCCTCCCTGATCGCGCCGTGGCTGCTTCACTTCTCCCGTCTCCCAGGCTTGCGGGGCCTAAGCTGATTGGCACCACAAGCCTGGGAGGCAGGAGAAGTGAAGCAGCAACTGCATGCTCGGGGAGGAGGCAGGGCAGAGGTGAGCTGCTTCACTTTTCCCGCCTCTCAGGCTTGCGGCTCCTAAGCTGATTGGCGCCACAAGCCTGGGAGGCGAGAGAAGTGAAGCAGCGATGGCATGCGCAGAGAGGGGTGAGCTGGGGTGGGGGGTGCTTCAGGGCAGAGGGTGGGGAACTGCCACAAGGGGGGCGCCTTAGGGCGAAGGAGGGTAGCTGCCGGGGGAGGGTGCCTCAGGGCAGGGGGGGGGCACAAGGTGGAAGTTTCACCTAGGGTACGAAACATCCTTGCACCAGCCCTGGCTATCTAGATTATATAATGCCTGCACCTGTAACTTTCATTCCATGCATCTGAAGAAGTGAGGTTTTTAACCCACGAAAGCTTATGCCCAAATAAATCTGTTAGTCTTTAAAGTGTCACCGAACTCCTTGTTGTTTTAGTTCTAGGGATGCAAAGAGGGGCCGGGGGGTTAGGTTAGGTGCCTAACTCCTATTGATATTTTAAAAAAAGAAAAAAAAATCCTGCAAAAATTTATGCACTGAATGAATGTAGGTAGTTACAGGGTTAGGCAGCAACAGAGCAGGAGTTCTGTGTATCACAATGATGCCTAAAACCAGGATTTAGGTGCCTAAAATCTTTTGTGGATTAATGCTCAAGGTACACATCCTGTATAGGTGCTTTTGAAAACCCCTAGGTACCTATCTGCACCTTTACACACCAAAATACCTTTGCCAACCTGGCCCTTAGACTGTAAGTTTTAGGGTGCCTCTATGTGCAGCACCTAATACAATAGAGCCACAATCCTGATTGGGGCCACTGTAATACAAATAATATTTAAAACTACTACAGAGTATTAAGGTTGCAAAAGTCAACCATCCAAAAGTTGTGAAATGATAGACTAAAGGTCATCTGGGTTGTTTTCATAGTCTTTCATTGTAGGATCACATGCTCTTTTTCCCCCACAGGATCCTGTTTCCTTAATCACAAGATCACCTACCTGTAAGGGCCTGGAATGATTATTAATTTAAAAAAAAAAGGGTTAAAGGGAAACACAGAATAACCATAAAACAAAGAGAAAAAAACATGCATCATACACACAAAAACAGAAATACAATTAATTATTAATAATCATAGAATATCAAAGTTGGAAGGGACCTCAGGAGGTCATCCAGTCCCACCACCTGCTCAAAGCAGGACCAATCCCCAGTCAGATTTTTACCCCAGTTCCGTAAATGGTATAATAATAGAGCAGTCAAAGGTTAAAAGGGTTAAAGTACAAAATGCCTCCTGCAGATGAAACAGAGTTTAAGTTCAAATATTTTAAACAAAACAAACAGTCCAAAAGAGGCCATTTGATTAGTTCCCGGTCCTGCAAAGTTTATGTAACAAACTTTATGCACTGCGAGCCATCCCGTTTACATCAACTGGACTATTACACATATGCTTAACTTTATGCACTGTGGAGTCTCTACAGTATGATGGTCTTCATTTACATGCCAATGTCAATTCAAAATTTAAAAATAGTAAAAACAAACAACCCCCCTCCACACACAAACAAACAAATCATTCAATCAAAATTGTGGGGCCAACAAGATGTATGCCAGACTGTCACTTTTAAGCTTTGCTTTTATATTCTGTACATTCCCGCACCATTCAGCTGTTTATATTGTCTAATTTGGGGTATGTTTACACAGCAAAAGGTGTGCACAGGTTAGCCTATCTGAGCTAGCTTCAATCCAGCGAGCGCGGGTAACAGTGCAACATGAACTTCAGAGCAGCCTAGCGAGCCAAGTACATACCTAGGGCCTGTTCCAGGCTTGTACTACCAAAGCCCCTACTGTGCTGTCTTCACTGCTATTGTTACCCAACCTAGCTCAATCAAAGCTTGCTCACACACAGCTTTTGCTCTGCAGACATTTAGGGTACATCTACACTATAGGATTATTCCGATTATACATAAACCAGTTTTGTAAAATAGATTGTATAAAGTCGAGTGCACGCGGCCACACAAAGCACAATAATTTGTTGGTGTGCATCCATGTACCGAGGCTAGCATCAATTTCCGGAGCTGTCATGGTATAATTCCCCACTGTGAACCTTAGTGTCCAAAAGATGGGGTACCAGCATGAATTCCTCTAAGCTCGATTACCAGTTTAGGACCTGTAGCACTGCCACCAACCAGGAATTCCAGTGCCTGGTACACTCTGGTCCCCCCAAAACCTTGCCCAGGGACCCCCCAAGACCCAGACACTCTGGATCTTAACACAAGGAAAGAATACCCTTTCCCCCACTGTTGCCTCTCCCAGGCTTCCCCTCCCTGGGTTACCCTGGAAGAGCACTGTGATTCAAACTCCTTGAATCTTTAAACAGAGAGGAAAATTCACCTTCCCCCCTCCTTCTCTCTCTCCCTCCCAGACTCTCCCTGAGAGAGACAGTAATCCTAACACAGAGAGAAAATTAACTTTTCTCTCCCCCTTCCCTCCTTTCTCCCCACCAATTCCCTGGTGGATCCAGACCCAGTTCCCTGGGGTCTTACCAGAATAAAAAAACTATCAGGTTCTTAAACAAGAAAAGCTTTTAATAAAAGAGAGAACAAACAGTAAAAGTTATCTTTGTAAATTTATGATGGAATAAGTACAGGGTCTTTTAGCTATAGACACTGGGAATACCCTCCCAGCCTAAGTATACAAGTACAAATTAAAATCCTTTCAGCAAAATACAAATTTGAACTCCCTCCAGCCAAATACACATTTGCAAATAAAGAAAACAAACATAAGCCTAACTTGCCTTATCACCTAGTACTTATTGTTTTGAATCTATAAGAACCTGTATCAGGGAGATTGGAGAGAAACTTGGTTGCATGTCTGGTTGCTCTCAGAACCCAGAGAGAACACCAATCAAAAACTAACAGCACACACAAAAACTTCCCTCCCTTAAGATTTGAAAGTATCCTGTCCCCTGATTGGTCCTCTGGTCAGGTGACAGTCTGGCTCACTGATCTTGTTAACCCTTTACAGGCAAAAGAGAGATGGAAGTACTTCTGTTCTATTAACTCTTACTTATCTGTTTATGACAGGAGCGTTGCACTGTGGGTAGCTATCCCATAGCTATCCCATAATTCCCCCAGTCTCCCCCGCCCGTTGGAATTCTGGGTTGAGATCCCAATGCATAATGGTGCAAAATCAGTGTCACGGGTGATTCTGGGTAAATGTTGTCACTCATTCCTTCCTCCGTGAAAGCAACGGCAGACAATCATTTCGCGCCCTTTTCCCCTGGATTGCCCTGGCAGACACCATAGCATAGCAACCATGGAGCCCGTTTTGCCTTTTGTCACTGTCACCGTATGTGTACTGGATGCCACTGACAGAGGCGGTACTGCAGCGCTACACGGCAGCATTTATTTGCCTTTGCAAGGTAGCAGAGACGGTTACCAGTCGTTCTGTACCGTCTGCTGTGCCATTGTAAATTGGTGATGAGATGACGGTTATCAGTTGTTCTGTACTGTCTGCTGCTGTCATGGGTGCTCCTGGCTGACGTTTGCTGAGGTTGGCTGGGGGCACAAAGACAAAAATGGGAATGACTCCCCGGGTCATTTCCTCCTTTATGTTGTATCTAAAAATAGAGTCAGTCCTGCCTAGAAAAGGGGCAAGTGTACTAGAGAACCAGTGTACCAGAGAGCACAGCCGCTCCGTGTCAGATCCCACAGAAATGATGAGCTGCATGCCATTCTAGGGGATGCCCCTGCAACAAGCCCACCCATTGCTTCCCTCCTCCTCCAACCCTCCTGGGCTACCATTGCAGTGTCCCCCCATTTGTGTGATGAAGTAATAAAGAATGCAGGAATAAGAAACACTGACTTTTTAGTGAGATAAAATGAGGGGGAGGCAGCCTCCAGCTGCGATGATAGTCCAGGCAGGACATTAACGGTGGGGGGGGGAGAGGAGCCCCAGCATCCCGCTGCTATGATAGTCCAGGCAGTACAGAATCTTTTCTTTAGACATTGAAAGGGGTAGTGGGGGGCTGATGGAGCTCAGCCCCCAGTCACTATGATGAGACGGTTACCAGCCGTTCTGTACCATCTGCCTGGAATAACTGGGAGTCACTCTTATTTTTACCCAGGCGCCCCCCGGCAACCTCACCTGAGGCCAGCAGGAGCATTCATGGGATGATGACAAGGACGGCTACCAGTCCTTCTGCACTGTACCGTCTGCCACCGCGGAGGGGAGGGGAGAAGATGCTGCTGTTCAGTGCCACAGCACTGCGTCTACCAGCAGCATGCAGTAGATATAGGGTGACATATAAAAAAGTCAAGAAACGATTTTTTACCCTTTTCTTTCATTGGGGGGGAGGGGAGGGTAAATTGACGAGCTATACCCTGAACTACCCCAGACAATGTGTTTGACCCTACAGGCATTGGGAGCTCAGCCAAGAATGCACATGCTTTTCGGAGACTGCAGGGACTGTGGGATAGCTGGAGTCCTCAGTCCCCACGCCCTTCCTCCATTAGCGTCCATTTGATTCTTTGGCTTTCCGTTACGCTTTGTCACACAGCACTGTGCTGTGGACTCTGTATCATAGCCTGGAGATTTTTTTTCAAATGCTTTGGCATTTCGTCTTCTGTAACGGAGCTCTGATAGAACAGATTTGTCTCCCCATACAGTGATCAGATCCAGTATCACCCGTACAGTCCATGCTGGAGCTCTTTTTGGATTTGGGACTGCATCGCCACCCGTGCTGATCAGAGCTCCACGCTGGGCAAACAGGAAATGCAATTCCAAAGTTCGCAGGGCTTTTCCTGTCTACCTGGCAACTGCATCCGAGTTGAGATTGCTTTCCAGAGCGGTCACAGTGGTGCACTGTGGGATACCGCCCGGAGGCCAATACCGTCAATTTGCAGCCACACTAACCCTAATCCGACATGGCAATACTGATTTCAGCGCAACTCCTATCGTCGGGGAGGAGTACAGAAACTGGTTTTAAGAGCCCTTTATATCGATATAAAGGGCCTCGTTGTGTGGACGGGTGCAGGGTTAAATCGGTTTAACGCTACTAAAATTGGTTTAAACGCGTATAGTGTAGACAGTCTTAGGGAGTGATCCTGCAACCATTTACCAGAGTGATCCCAGTGAAGTCAGTTAAACCACTGCCCTGAGCAAGGCGATATGATTGAGTCTTTAAGCTCTGATCTCCATAGGATTCATAGGTTTTTTAGGCAGGGGGCCATTATGATCATCTAGTCTGACTTCCTGCAGAACACAGGCAAATCTTGCAAAGACCTATGCACAAGCTTCAATTTTATACATTTTTGTACATGTGCGTCCCACTGAAGTCAACAGGAATACTCAGATACATAAGCAGTGGCGTAGCCAGCATGCGATATTTGGGGTCCCAACGCAGGGTGGGTGGGCAATTACGGGGGGGGGGAGTGAGGGCTGAGAGGGCAGGAGGGACTGGAGCCACACCTCCTCCCACCCCCTGCATCAGGCCTTGTTGGGAGCGATGGATGGACCCTCTGGCCAGGGGTTCCGCGGAGCCACAGGCACACACCCAGCTTCTGGATGACACTCCAGCGCACATGGCTCACAGCTCCCTTTCAGGTCCCACTGCCCCACACAAGGGCCTGGCTCCCCCAGGCGGGGACCTACCTTTTTTGAAGATCTCCTCTACCACTGCTGGCCGGCTGCCCGCTCACCCTCCTCCTAGTGGTGGATTAGTCACTGGGCCAAACCCAGGGCCTGGGGAAATGGGCCACCCCGTGCCCCTACCCACTCCACCCACCTGGTGCTCCTGGTGGGGAGCATGTTGTGAGCACGGGGGTTTGCTCCACTCCGCTCGCCCCACCAGTGTTCCAGCTTACATAAAACTAAACAAATGCAAAAATATTTGCAGGAGCAGTTCATTGATTGTAAGCTCTTGAGAACATGGGCTTTTATGTCTGTAAAATACCTCACATGCTATCAGTACTATATAAGGCCTTGTCTACACCAGGAGGTGTTTTGCTGGTATAATTATACTAGTATAGTTAACTGGCAAATCCAGCCTAGTGTGACACAGTTACACCAGTAAAACTGTGCTCATACCAATATACCTTACAGTGGTTCTCTGAGCAGGCATAAAATATACTAGTGTAAGCACAGTTACGCTAGTATAACTATATCCACAGTAGGACTTTTACCCCAATAGCTATGTCAGTTAAAAAAACAACACACCTAACCAACACAACTACACCAGTATAATATTTAAATGAATGCCAGGCCTAAGTAATACGTCATAATATTATTATATAATTCCTACAGATCCAATGGGGTCAAGTGGCACAAACAAAGCAAATCAGATTTATCTTTTCAGAAACTCCTGCCTCTGAGGAGAAAGCACAACAGCCGCCTTCCCATCTCTTGATTTTATTAGTATGTCTAACTAGCTGATCTATCATACATTTATACCATACTGGTGACTGTTGATGGATCACCCATGGATCAAAGGGTTTCATTAGTTAAAAAGCCAGAGACACTCCAAGAATGCTATTCGGCAAGTGATGAAATTGCAGATTCGACAATTGCTAATGGCTGATCTGAAGGCATGCAGATTAAGTCACTGGTCTGTTCTAAACTTTAGACTTGGTTGTTATGTATTTTAATTGACTAACCTATTATGAATGAGTGTGTTTGCAGAGGAGATTCAGGGACAGTCAGTACCAGACCAGATCATTGGTCCTCCTAGCCTAGGTTCCTACATTCATTAATGGCCAATGCCTGCAGCTCTACAGGGGGACAAAAAGCCTGTAATGAAGCAGGCCAATAGGCAACATTGTGCATGTTTACACTGGCTTTGCTCTTGTTCCCCTTTACCTTGCTCTGTGAAATCCGCTTTTCACAACCATCAGAGGTAAAGCTGAGAGAATAGATCACAACTAATATTTTATTGATAGATTTAGCCTCTTTTTTCTGTTTGTGAAATAGCTGCAAGCAGAGAATATTTCCCCAGATGTGTTCATTTTTCAAAAGCTTTTGCAAACTTATGTGCTATTTTTATTTTTTAAATTTTTAATTTAAATTTTTAAATTTTGTTAGTTCCCTATGAGAATTCTGGATCAGTGTTTGCTGTCAGAGCTGCAGCGGATACTCCATGATTGGTCGCTTAAGTCATAGGGTTCAGTTTCAGTTCCCTGATTGGTATGAGCATGCCAGATCTCTCACACAAATCCCTCTGAGACATCCAGCCCTTGCCTTCCCTCCTGCCCCAATGGAGAATAAACTGGTTTATATCTGTAGCAATTAGAACATCCCTGTGCTGGTTCAGCTTTACAACAGGGGGCTGGAACAATTTTTATAGTGCTTAGAGCCATTAAACCAAACTGTAAACCTGTATATAATGGAAACCACTTCAAGCCGGGGGTGCTGCAGCATCCCCCACACCCCAAGTTCCAGCACCTATTGCTATCAGGCTAGCAAAAAGGGAGCAGAGCCAAGTCTGTGACAATTCCCCATCCACTCCCGCCTACCTACTCTTGGAGTGGGACAATAGCAGCCACACAGCATCTACTTCTGTATGCCGGATCCAAGATCTGGTAGCCTGTGCAGGGGCATAAGGGACTCTCCCTTATGTTGTGGACACACAACTGTAACTCATAGTCCACCTATGTCTAGGATTGGCCTTGCAAGTCTTCTAGCCCCAACCTCCCCAGCAAATATCCGAGTCTGTCAGTCAATTATTGTTTAACAAGTGTCTTGTGAATTCTCCCACGGGACCCTTATGCATGGAATGCTCTCCGTGAACTAATCGGTAAGGCTAGTAGACTGACATAATTTAATGCATCTTTGTTCCTTCAAATTCCCGCATAGTCCTCTGGAAGAAATGAGTCTGTGGAGAGATTACCCAACTGATGAAGCTACCAGCTCCATCTGTTATAAAGGTTGTCTAACACATTCCATTATAACACCCTAGTTTTCAGTAGCTTAAAATTGCTTATAAGGGGCATGAAGGACATTAAATTCATACACCCCCGCATTCGGGTGACGAATGCTTGACACTGTCCTTGGCAGGTTCATCTAGCGGTACTTGCCAGTACCCCTTGGGTTAAGTCTATGTGAAATGAACGTGGGCACGTCCCAACTTCTCCAATAGCTCATCGGTGCGCGGCACTGGACATTGTCCGAACGAGTTCTGCATTTAGCTTACGGTAGTCCATGCAAAAGCATATTTCACCCATCTGGTTTGGGTACCAGAACCACTGGAGATGCCCATGCACTGGTAGATGAGCGTATTATAACCATCTGTAGCATGTTCTGGATCTCCATTCTATAGCAGCTTGGGCGTGAGGAGACCACCGGTAGGATGGGGTTCTAATTGGGTGAGCATTACCTGTGTCAATGGAGTGGTACGCCCGTTCATCCGTCTTGGGGTGGCTGAGACCAATGGGGCAAAGCTAGTGCCACAGCTCCTTGATTTGTTGCCGCTGCAGACATTCCAGGGTTGTGGAGAGGTTCACCTCTTCCACGCCACCGTCTTTTTTCCCTTCGTAGTAGACACCTTCAGGCCACTCAGCTCATCTCCCTGGACTGTAAACTGACAAACCTGTAAGTTTGTGGAATAGAAAGGCTTGAGAGAATTAACATGGTACACTCTGGGTTTTAGAGAGGAATTGGGAAATGCTATGAAGTAGTTAACAGCTCCCAGGCGCTCTTGGACCGTGAATGGCCCTTCTCATGATTCTTCCATCTTATGGGCCTGTTGCGCCTTCAAGACCATAACCTGGTCTCCTACCTTGAAGGAACGTTCTCTGGTATGTTTGTCATACTAGGCCTTTTGCTCTTCCTGAGCATTTTTTAGGTTTTCTTTAGCAAGGGCTAAAGAGCGTCGGAGGGTGTTTTGTAGGTTGCTTACAAAGTCCAGAATGTTAGCTCCTGGAGAAGGCGTAAACCCCTCCCATTGCTGCTTCAGCAACTGTAATGGCCCCTTAACCTCATGGCCATACACAAGTCTCAAACGGGTGAAAATCCTAAACTGGGATGTGGTACAGCCCTGTAGGCAAAAAGCAACTGTTGCAACACTAGGTCCCAATTATTGGAGTGTTCGTTGACGAATTTACGTATCATGGCCCCCAAGTTCCATTAAACCTTTCAACCAGGCCATTGGTTTGATGGTGGTACGGGATGGCAACCAAGTGATTCACCCCATGAGTTTCCCACAGCTCTTTCATGGTCCCGGGCAGGAAATTTGTCCCCGAATCTGTAAGGATATTGGAGGGCCAACCTACCCTGGCAAAATGTCAGTTAGGGCCTGGCACACAGCTTTAGCCCTGGTGTTGCCTAGAGCTACTGCTTCCGGTCATCGGGTAGCAAAGTCCATGAAAGTCAGTATGTACTGCTTTCCTCTGGGTGTCTTTTTTGGGAAGGACCCAGAATATCCACAGCTACTCGCTGAAATGCGACCTCAATTATGGGGGAGTGGCTGGAGAGGGGCCTTGACCTGGTCTTGGGGCTTTCCCACCCTTTGGCATACCTCACAAGACCGGACATACTTGGCAACTCCTTGCCCATCCCCTCCCAGTGGAAGGACTTCTCCCCAACTGGTCTTTGGTTCTGTTCACACCAGCATGGCTACTGGGATGATCATTGGGCTAAGCTAAGAGCTTTTCCCCGGTACTTAGTTGGAACCACCAACTGTTTTTGCTGATGCCAGTCTTCCTGGTGTCCACCGGAAAGAGTCTCCATGTATAAAGTCCTTGTTTCTACAACAACCAGGATAGATTAGAAGAGCTGAGAGGTGGTGGGGTGCTCCGTGCCATCGCCCAAGCTTTCTGAAGGCTGTCATCTGCTTCCCTGCTCAGTCTGGAACTGTTCCCTTGAAGCTGGAGACACCAGTTCTCACCTTAGACTGTGGACTTGGGCTTGGTCCCTCTGGAAGCGATGTAGGTGATGGGGTTGTTTCCGTTGCTGGTGAACTGCTCTCCGCTGGTGCACCAGAGAGTATTTTCAGGCTCTGGCTGAGCCTCTTGGGTGTGGTGTCTGCTGCTTCTGCCAGTTAGGCTCGCTGGCGCCCTCTGGCGTTGGGGTTGAAGATGGATTTGCAAGCACTGTCGTCAGTGCTGGCACCGGTTCTGGTGCTGGCTGCTTTTCCAGTTCCTGGTCTGGGACTGGAAGCAGTGTGGCTGTTTCCGTTGTTGGCAGGGGATCTGGGTCCACTACCTCTGTCTGGGTCTCTTGTAACACCGACGGGGCCTCAGTGGACGGCTCAGGAATAGGGATGGGTCTGGAAGCTTGCCTGGTTTGGCTATGTGTAACCATTCCCACTCTCTTGGCCCGCTTCACCTGGTTGGCCAAATCTTCCCCCAGTAGCATGGGGATGGGATAATTGTCATAGACTGCAAAAGTCCACATTCCTGACCAACCCTTTGTACTGGACAGGCAGTTTCAGCTGTAGGCAAGTCTACAGCTTGTGACATGAAGGGGTAAATTGTCACTTGGGCCTTTGGGTGATGAATTTGGCGTCTACGAAGGATTGGTGGATAGCTGACACTTGTGCCCCCGTGTCTCTCCACGCAGTAAACCTTCTTTCGCCTACTCTCAAAGTTTCCCTTCGCTCCAAGGGTATTTGAGAGGCAATCTGGGCCTGGGGATCATTGGTGTGATGGTGGTGTAATGAACTGCACTCGGTAGGGTTCTTTGGGCAGTTGGCCTTTTATATGTCCCAGTTCATTACACTTAAAGCATCTTCCAGCTGACTGGTCACTGGGTCGAGGCGGGTTACTGGAGACTGGTGAGGTGGAAGAATAGGGCGTCTGTGGCTTTACTTGGGTTGTAGGTGGGGTCTTTGGCTGTCCTCGGTTGTAGGGTTTATTGTCAGTGTGCCCCCTGGGGTATTCGCTCCCCTTGACAGTAGCTTTTTTGCTTTCTGCCACTTCCATCCATTTGGCTCCAATCTCCACCGCCTTGGTGAGATTTTTGGGTTTTCCATCTTGTATGTACCGTGTTATGTCCTCAGGAACACCATCCAAGAACTGTTCCATTTGTACGAGGAGGTGCAGTTCGTCTAAGGATTTAACATTGTTTCCTGATATCCAGGCCTCATAATTTTTCCCAACGTAGTAGGCGTGTCTGGGAAATGACACATCTGGTTTCCACTTTTGGGTTCTGAAACGCCGATGGGCATAATCCGGGGTTATCCTCATTCTGAATCTGGCCTTGGTTTGAAACAGTTTATAATCGCTCATTCTGTCCTTTGGCATTTCAGCCGCCACCTCTCCTAAGGGTCCACTGAGCTGTGACCTCAGCTCTACCATGTACTGGTCTTCAGGGATGCTGTACCCAAGACAGGCTCTTTCAAAATTTTCTAAGAAGGCCTCAGGGTCATCACCTGCATTGTAGGTGGGAAATTTCTTGTGCTGTGGAACCATAATTGGCGAAGGGTTGTTAGGTTGGCTGTGTTCTGTTGCTTAGCCTTTTCTAATTCCAGGGCCTGCCGGTGGGCTTCCCTCTGGAGTTCCAGCTGTTTTTGGTGGTCTGCATCTTTGGCTGCTTGCTCTCTTTTGTAGGCTGCCTCTCTTTCTCTTTCTCTCAGTTCCAGCTCTTTCTGTTTTATTTCTAGTTCCTTTTTTTTTCCATATCTCGCTTGTGCTCTGCGTCTTCGATTTTTTCCTCGGCCTCCATTTTTGCCTTAGAAGTCATGGTTCCTGTTTTCTTGTGTTGGGGTGCCCTCTGGTGTTTATTGTTGGAACTGCTGGCTCTCTGTTGCCTCCTGGGGTCTGCCTAGCAACAGTGCCTTTTTTTTTCTTCCTCTAGCTAATCTTTTAAATGTAAAGTAAACCAGAAAAAACACTTTATTTGCATGTGTATTGTGCTGGGTACTTGACTCTCAATCGGAGTGCTATAGTTTAACAAAAGACCCTTTGTCAACCTTAATAGTTCCTTGCTTAATATGCAAGCCAAACTGCAACCAGAGAACAGAAAAAAAATTATCTCTGGTTCTTTTTAAAACCACCCTTTCTCTCTGCATAAAAGCCCTAGTAGAGAAAAAGAAAATAATATTCCTACTGGCTTCTGGATTCTTATCTTATCCCACACCACTGCCACTCATGTCATAACTGTCCTACTCAGATATGAACCTTAGAGTCCAGAACATGAGAAGCTAGCATGAAACCTCCAAACTTAATTACCAGCTTGGATCTGATATCGCTGCCACCAGCCAGAATTCCAGTGTCTGACTCACTCTGGTCTCCCCAAAACCTTCCCTGGGGAACCCCCCAAGACTCAGATACCCTGAGTCTCACCACAAAGGGAAATAACCCACTTCCCTTCTCCCTCTTCCCCTCCAGGTGTTCCCTCCCTGGGTTCCTGGAGAGATATACAGATTCAAGCTCCGTGAATCTAACAAAGGGATTCCACTCTCTTTACCTCCTCCCAGATTTCCCCACCCTGGTTACTCTAGGAGATTCCCTGCTTCAAGTCCTTGAAACACAAGTACCGAGAGATCAAATCTCTCTCCCCCCTCACCCAGAGGGTATGCAAAGTCAGGCTTAGTAAATCTAACACACAGAGATTTTCCCCCTCCCTTTGTTTCTTAGCCTTAACCAGTGAAAAACACTCAAACAGGTCTTAAAAAGAAAGCTTTATATAAAAAAGAAAGAAAAAGGACATAAAATTGGTCTCTGTATCAAGGTGACATTATATAGGGTCAATTGCTTAAAGGAAAAAATGAATAAACAGCCTTATCCAAAAAGAATACAATTTAACACATTCCAGCAACTACACACATGTAAATACAAAAAAACAATATAAACGTATTGTCTTACTATCCTTGTACTTACAACTTGGAAACAGAAGATTAGAAAGCCTGGAGATTCCTGTGGTTACTCTCAGAGCCCAGAAGGAGAACAGACCAAGAACAAAGGACTCACATCCAAAACTTCCCTCCACCCAGATTTGAAAAAGTCTTGTTTCCTGATTGGTTCTCTGGTCAGGTGTTGTTTGTTACCCCTTTCCAGGTGAAAGAGACATTAACCCTTAGCTATCTGTTTATGACAAGCTACCAGCTCCATCTATTATAAAGGTTGTCTAACACATTCCATTATAACACCCTAGTTTTCAGTAGCTTAAAATTGCTTATAAGGGGCATGATTTGGGGGTGGGGATTGGAATAGAAGGAGACAAGAACAGGTTCCAAGTGGATTGGATAAAGGCAAGGGGAGGTAGGGATAATCATCATGGAGAGATGGACAGTAGCAGATGAGATCTGGGGCAGGAGCCATTGGACAGTAGATAGCAGCAGACAGGGACTGGGACAAGAGTCCAGGGGACAGGAGCAGAAAGGTCTATAACCACTCTAGAGCCCATTCCTCTCCAGAACCTGAAACCAAACTCAGGATTTCTATGCCTCAATATTTTTGTGCTCTGTGGCAAACACCTGTGACTCTCATTGGCGGAGTGTGTCTCATTCTGCTCTAGTGGTTGAGTTACATATAGGATAACAGCCTACTACTGCTATCAGTTACTCTATTGGCTCAAGTGGCAGAGACCTGTACTGTGAATCTAAAGATCCCAACCCTGCTAATGACTGTGAAGATCAATAGAGTTCCACATGATGAACTTTCTGGGTTTTTTAGTTTGCTTTTTAAACAATTTAGGAAATTAATTTTTTTAAAAACCGATGTTAAAAGAATATGATGGTTGCAAAGTTAAGCACTCAACACTTAGAAAATGCTAAAATTAAGGTTATCCTGACAACTCTAATTTGGCTTCCTTGTGATTCATTCATAACTAACTAGATTTTAAAGCTGGAAGGGACCATTAGATCATCTAGCCTGACCTCCTGTATAACACAGGCCAGAGAATTTCACCCAGTTACCCCTGTGCTGAGTGCAATGACTTAATTGACTAAAGCATATGGCGCATGATGTGCATTATAAGAAACATATTGTGCATTGATAGTCTTTAATGACATAAACATACACTATTTTTTTCCACAGGGCCCCTGCCTCATTCAGTGCACAGGACTGGATTGTGCTCTGGGAGCGAATCAGGGTTGTGTAGTGAATGAAGCAGTAATATAGACAAGATGGTCTCATGACTAAGGCAATTAAATGCCACCCACGAGAGCTACCATAGAGTTCCTGTGTGATGCTGGGGAAGTCACTTAAACCAGAATCTGCACTGGGGGTCACTAATTGGGTGTTCCTCGTTTTCTGGGTGCCTGTGTTGAGACATCTGGGGCACGCAACATTAGTAGACACAGTTGACCTCACTCTCTGTGCCCCAGTTCCCCCTCCGTAAAAAGATGATATTAATACCCCCTCATCTCATGAAGATAAATTCATTTATTTGCATGGCACTCAGATATTACAGTGAGAGCAGTACAGAAACGCACATAAGAAAATTAATAGTTTTGTACTCAGTGCAGGGTTTGGATGAGGTGCAGTAAATAAGGTTAGTTAATGCAATATTTCCTTTTATCCAGTGGACACACACTAAACAATTAGGATAAAAGGAAATATTGAATAGCAACCGATTCAGTGAGAACCATCCATCCTTTGCCCTGAATGAAGCAGGGGTTCTCTGGTAACACTACTGTCTGATCAGCTGATTAAAGAATATTATAATGCATACACACAAAGGAGTCGAATTTATGTTGCACGAGCACCTTAGTTCTGGCATTTCCTAAATTATAAGTGCTTGACTTTGCACTCTTAATGTTATTTTAACTCGGTGCTTTGGCATATAATGTATTATGTGCACACAATACTGTATTCACAAAAGTATTTAATGTAATAGTTCATATTTTGAATATACCCATCTCCAACATCCTTCATATGTTGTTTATCTTCTTAAGCTGTTAATTCTTCTGGCAGGAACTGGAGCTTGTATGAGTTTGCACAGATCCTCACAATGGGGCTTCAGTCCTGACTGGGTCTTTTGGGTTTTTCAATATAAATAACATAAGTGACCAAACTTTGCTCTGAGTTACACTGATGCTAATCGGCAGCACTTTCTCCAGTTTCATTGCCGTTAGTCTGTATTTACACTGGTGTAAAAAGTAACATTTGCCCCAATTACGTTAAATTAGGTACAAACCTGTTGCCAAATGTAATTGAAGCTGGATTTCACCACAACCCACTTGATCAGGACTTCTCTATAGCACAGATCCCCAACCACCAGATTCTGATTCTGTGTGCGTGTTTCTCAGTAGCTGCTGCTTCCCAACAGTAACTCCCCAACAGATGGCAGAGGTAACCTTTGTTTCAAAGACCTTGTAAGAGAGGACTGTCTCCAATTTACATAAGAGCCTTTTTGCTCAAAACACTTGTCACTTTCTCTTTTATGCCACTGCCTGTTACAAGCAGCAGAGGTGATCCAAGGATTAAAAAATGGCTGGCTTTTTTTGTTGCATATCCTCAAGAGATTCATTTCTCATATCTAGGGACTTGCAGCCTGTGCACCCACTGCTTCCAGCTAGTGAAACAAGAACCAGAGGAGAATTCTCTGCTGGAGTCAATGGAACTAGTATCAGGGTTAGTTCAAACCAATGTGAAATCCTCAGCAAAGGCATTCAACTGGGTTCTGGTCTAACCTCCGTACATTAGAGCAGCCCTCTTGCACCAGGGGCTGGTTGGTTCCTAGCCAGCCCCAGGTTCTGGGAAGATATAAAGGTGGCTTAGAACCATCTCTGCTCACAGCTGTGCCAAGCATAAATTCAGTGAAGCTGAGGATTAAACCTGGGGTGGCAAGTTTAGCCTAATATGGATATTTCCCTAATCCAATCTGGTAAACTGTGAGCACCACATCTGGTATGTTAAGAGCAGATGCTGGGGCAAATATAACAGCTCACTCTTCCCTGGCAACAGTACTGTCTTAACTCTGTGATTCAGTATCCAAGGTATTTGCTGTAGAACCAGCTGCTGCCCCGAAAGAAGTTAAAGTTGGATGGGGAGAGCAAATTGTGCAGGGTTATAAGGCGCTGGGAATGGGCTGGATCCCTGAAGTGTTCATTTCCAGACAGTCTAATACTTTAGGTTTAAAAGGTGAAGAATATTTGTTCAGAATTTGATATTATTATTTATTAATTGTATTACCATAGCTCCTAGGAGCCCTGATATATGTTGAGTTTTGAGGTGTTAGCTGGACTTCAGTGAAACACACTTTCAACCTTAATTTTTTTTTTTAAATCAAAGTTGATACATTTTGCATCATTTCCCTGAACTTAACTGGATGTTTTAGCCTTTTGGAATGTAGATCATTTACAGAAAAACAAACCAAGGAACTGCAGGCTTGCCTGAGGCAGAAATCAATAGAGGTCTAAAATGAAATAAAGTCTCCCTCCTTCCATACCATCTGCATTTCTAAAGCACATCTCACTGTTTGCTGGGATTTTCAAAGGGGCCTAATGGAGATAGGCAATGATCCCTTATTGAAGTTCAAGGGGATTTGGGTGCTCCAGTCCCTTAGGCTTTTTTGACAGTCCCAGCTACTCTGTCTATGTTCTCTTTAACAATAGAAAGAGTAAACGTATTGGTGGATAAAGATGCTGGATTCACAGCCTGGTAGAGTGAAGCCCTCTGACCACACAGACTGGACAGAGGAAGCTTCTTCACACCAATTTGCCTCCAGTTTGACCAGAAAGAAGCATCTCCAAAGTGGGAATGAGTTGTTTCATCTACTTCGCTCATTCAGGCCTCAATTTCTCTGCTCAGGATGCCAGCAACCATATCAATTAGCCAGAGATGCTGATGGTTTCCATGCTATGACCATGTCTTATGGCCTGAGCCTCATCTCCCCTAAGCCTCCACAGAGTCATCAGGCAGCAAAGCTTTCAGAGATTTAGTTTGTGTAATGTTTGTGATCACTGTGCCAGTGAGGTTCAATTACTTACCATTCTTCAGCAATGCCCCATCACCCTGGCTTTCCATTTGCCTTGCAAGTCAGTGATTCTCAAAGGTCTTGAGCCTAGGGCTCATTTGTCATCTGCTCCCACTTCCTTACCAAATTCAGGCAGAGCAGGTTGAAAATTTAAAAAAAACTTTTTTTAAATCAGTTATTTTCATTTGACAAATTTAGAAAAGGAAAAAAATTCTATTTAGTCAAAGTTTTTATAAACATTTTTATCAAACATGTTGATTTTTTCCTCCTTCCCTTCCCTTATTTCTCCCCTGAAAAGGGGGTCAGAAGAGGGGACAGAGGAAAATAAACTAAAAAACTGACTTTTTTATTTGCCACTTTTGTCAACAACACAGAAAACATTTGGAAAAACAAATTTTTTTTTTTGCAAAAATTTCTAATTCCAAAAAGGGTAATTTTTCTAACCAAAAAAAAAAAAAGCCTGAAAAATATCAGCTAGCTCTATTCACAGCCCCATGCCTGATGCTTTCATGAATGCCCCATGCATGATGCTTTCATAAATGTCAGTAAAGGTACCCTCTTCTCCTTCTAGCTTGCTGACGCTGCTGCAGTTGCTCAGGCTCTGGCTTGACTTGTCTCCCTGCTCGCGGCCCTACAATTCACTACCTCCCTAAGGTTAAAATGCATATATTTAGACATGCAGGTTTGAGAATTCTGGCCATGCTGTACTGCTGAGGTTCCTAAGAGAATCTACTATACAAATGCTCAGTTACAGAACAGACAACATGTCTCAGCACATTACTGTAACTGCATGCACTCTCTGACCTGATTTGGCTCTAAAAAGGCCTCAGCAGAGCAGTGATGTTATGATTTTAGGTCCCATTTCATATGGAGAAAAATAATGCTTCACTTCCTGTGCAGGGAGGTAGGAAACAATATTTCCAAAATACACAGTGTCCTTCTGTTTAAAATACATTCCTTTCTTGGTGGTGTCATTTCCTTCCCTATGCACCTCAAAATTCCTCTGATTGTGCATTGGGGAGCAGTTCAACAACACAGCAGTGTTCAATTGCCATACATAATAATTACTCATGTTAGTTTCGCCCCATTGGTTCTCCAGGAAATGATAGTTTTTCATGTCCCTTGAAGTCTTTGATAATATTTTCCAACAATCAGGAAACCAAGTATCTGTCCCTGCTGATATCTAGATCTTGAGTAGCCAAGGAGGATTTCAAATGATAATTAACAATTAACATTCACCCACTTCCTTGTGGGACGGCATTATTCCATCTTCAGGGACAAACTGAGTGTGTTCGGACTCAGAAAGAATGGCACATGAGAAATTGTTATTACAAATGCAAAATTCAAAATCACATCGACAATAGTAAAATGTTAATCAGTTGCCATAATAATTATCTACCTAACAAAGAAGCTGTAAGACTCAATAAATGTTAATAAAGTGCTTTGAAATCCTCAGGTGAAAAATGTTGTGGAAATATAAATATTACTATTCCTATTCATCAGCAACTTTCCAAAGTCTGAAAGCATTTGAAAGTGCTAAGTTGCTATTTAATATTTAGACTAGGTCAGCAGTAAATGAAAATAGGTAAGATCTGATGACTACTCAGGAGCTTATGTGATATTTGCTTGGGGTTTTTAGTCCAATGCCCCAGTAGACAACTGTCTCCATTAGGAAAATTGCTTCTGTAACTGGAGGGCTGCAGTGGTCTCTTTGGAGCAGGGACCATTGTTTTGTACTGTTTGTACAGCAGCTAGCACAATAGGGTCCTGGTTCATGACAGGCACTCTCAGGACTGGTCTACACTACCATGGCAAATCAATCGAACTTACGCAACTTCAGTTATGTGAATAACGTAACTGAAGTTGACATAGTTAGATCCACTTACTGCAGTGGCTCCAATTAGTTCACTCTCCAATTAGTTCATTAAAAAAAGGATTCTACTGTACTATTCATTGACAATCTTGTTGGTGCTCTCATCAGAAGACGAGGATTAACCAGACCATGGAGACTGGACTATCCTCTCACTCTGATGCCTTGTTTACACTTTCAGCTGTCTTAAAATTTCCCATGATTGCACTACCAATGGTATATCTCCATGGGTGATGGGCAGGAGTGCAGTCAGTCCATCGGTGTTTTAATTACTGTGCTCCAAAGAGAATTAGACAACAGCCTAAATGTCAGCAGTGCTCCCACTGGAACTAATGCAGTGATGGGAATGTGAGTGTAGACATAGCCATAGAGACAACCCACTCCTCCAGGGGAAGGTTGTGGTACAGTGGTGTAGCAGGCAGCGTTTGAAGGCTGCCCTGCTTCCCTCCTTCTGTAACAGACCTGTGGATGAAAAGGACTTTAGTCTTCAGGGCTGTAAGTGCATTTTATTCATTCTTTCTAATGAGGTACATAGATCCATGCAACACAGAAATCTCTTTTTGAAACTTTATCGTGTTTCTATCTCCATTCTAAGGTGCCGAGTGTTGCTATATTTTATACTGGAGCTGGTTAGATCTACACACTGAAGATTGCATTAGAGATTTCACTATATTTATTGTCATTTTCAGCAGCACCTAGAAGCCCCAATTGAGGCTAGATTCTGCACATACACTGTTATACAGACCACCTTAAGCACCTTGCCAAAAATCGATCCAGATGGCACTTGATTTGCAAGGAGGCCATGTTCCTTTGAGATTTGCCATTAATTGGGCCTTTAGAGATTACAAATGGAACCCTTCAATGCCACTTTTCACAGAATAACTGTACTCTAGGGCAGTGGTCCCCAACCTTTTTGTGGCCAGTAGCACATTCATGTTTTCAGAAGAGTGTGGCTGGCACCAACAATTTTTCAAGGCTTATTTTGTATTTGTACATTAAATAATACAAAAAACATCATATTTAATGTAACATAATATATGAGTCCAGAGAGAAGAGAGAAGCCAGAGAGAAGCTGTGAGGACAGAGAACATCGGTGCCCACAGCCTGCAGCCCCCAAGTTCTCTGTCCCCGGCAGGCCTGGGGCCATGGCTTCTCTCTGGCTTAAGCCACAGCCCCGCATCTGCCAGGGCCCGAGAACACCAGCACCCACAGCCCTGGAGTTCTCTGTCCCTGGCACATGCAGGGCCATGGCATCTCTTCAGCTTAAGTCGCAGCCCTGCGCCTGCCAGGAACCGAGAACACCAGTGCCCGCAACCTGCAGCCCCTGAGTTCTCTGTCCCCTTCAGGTGCGCGGCTGTGGCTTCTCTCCCCTGCTGGGCACTAGGCGGGTGCACATAAATGCCCCGGTCGGTGCCATGGTGCCCGCGGGCACCACGTTGGGGACCACTGCTCTAGCATCTATGAAAAGCGTCAAAAGCCCTTCTGAACATGCCTACAGAGCCCTCTCCCGCCAGATCCCGCTCTCTGGAGATCCCACTGCCCACACAAAGCCCCTTTTCCAAGATCCCTGTCCGGAGGTCCCCATGGCTCAGCCCTTTCCTGCCTCCGAGGGAACCAAATCAACGTCCAAACCCCCAGGGAGATAAAACACATGCAAAAATACAAGCGGCGTAAGCCGCCCGCTCCTACCCCACCCACGCAAGCGCTTGTCCACTCAGCGCACATGCGTGATACCCGCGGGGCACGCTGGGAATTGTAGTTTTCACCCGCCTCCGCCGTCGCCAACTTTGCGCATGTGCAGTGTCCACCCGACTTTGGAAAGTCGCTGCCTGAGGTTGGGCTCGGAGTGGCTGCCATCTTGGCGGAAGGATTGAGGAGCTGGCACCGCCGCCCTAGCCGGTAAGGAGCCCACCGTGGCGGAGGGTGGCAGCGGAGACTGGGCTATATCCCTCCCGGTCTCCCCTCGAAGGGGCGCTTCGGCTCCGCCGCTGGAGAGGGGTTCGGGGCGGGGCAGGCTTGGGGGAGCCGCCCCCTCCCCGGGGGTCACAACATGTGTAGTCTGGGAAGGGGGAGGCATTTCGCTCCTTGCCCCCGGGGCATGGGATGGGGGCAGCCCCCCTGGCCAGCCTGCCTCCCGCAGGACGTCTGGCCACAACCCCTCCCCCGTGCCGACCAGCCCCCTTTGGCTGCTAAACCCTGATCTCTGGCTACAGCCCCGCCCAGCCCCCTCTAGCTACCAGATCCAGTGCCCTGATCACCGCCCTCTCCCTGTCCTCCCACCCCCTGACCAGCCCCCTCCGGCTGCTAAACCCTGATCTCTGGCTACAGCCCCGCCCAGCCCCCTCTAGCTGCCAGATCCAGTGCTCTGACCACCGCCCTCTCCCTGTCCTCCCAGCCCCTGACCAGCCCCCTCCGGCTGCTAAACCCTTATCTCTGGCTACAGCCCCGCCCAGCCCCCTCTGGCTGCCAGATCCAGTGCCCTGATCACCGCCCTCTCCCTGTCCTCCCAGCCCCTGACCAGCCCCCTCCGGCTGCTAAACCCTGATCTCTGGCTACAGCCCCGCCCAGCCCCCTCTGGCTGCCAGATCCAGTGTCCTGATCACCGCCCTCTCCCTGACCAGTCCCCTCTGGCTGCTAGACCCCGGAGCTTTGATCTCTGGCTACAGCCCCGCCCAGCCCCCTCTGGCTGCCAGATCCAGTGCCCTGATCACCGCCCTCTCCCTGTCCTCCCAGCCCCTGACCAGCCCCCTCCGGCTGCTAAACCCTGATCTCTGGCTACAGCCCCGCCCAGCCCCCTCTAGCTACCAGAGCCAGTGCCCTGATCACCGCCCTCTCCCTGTCCTCCCAGCCCCTGACCAGCCCCCTCCGGCTGCTAAACCCTGATCTCTGACTACAGCCCCGCCCAGCCCCCTCTAGCTGCCAGATCTAGTGCCCTGACCACTGTCCTCCCACCCCCTGACCAGCCCCCTCTGGCTGCTAGGCCCGGGAGCCCTGATCTCTGGCTACAGCCCCCCTCTAGCTACCAGATCCAGTGCTCTGACCAAAACCCGCTCCCTGTCCTCCCACCAGCTCACTCTGGCTGCTAGACCCCACTGCCCTCACCTGTGGCCACAGCACAGTCCTGGCCTGGGGGTGTTCATAGGCTGCCCAGTGGTTCTGCATGATTAATTGATTTATCTTGTTAGACTGACCTCACACTTGGTAAAGCAACCCCCATCCTTTCATGTATTTATACCTGCTTGTGTATTTTTCACTCCATGCAGCTGATGAAGTGGGTTTTAGCCCATGAAAGCTTATGCCCAAATAAATGTGTTGGTCTCTAAGGTGCTATACGGACTCCTCGTTGTTTTTGCTGATACAACCTAACACAGCTACCACTCTGAAATCTGCATGATTTGCCAGCCCTGGGGGGTTTGTCTCCTCTGCTAGGTTTTTCTCTCCCACAGGATGCCCATTTTATTGAGTTCCTCTGTCGTCCCCCACCGATCCTCCAGATGTTTGTCTTGCGTGAGCTGATAATTCTTTCCCTCCAACTCATTCCTCTCATTTTATTAATCCTCGGGCTCAGCCCCTTCCCCAGACCTTGGAATGAGCTTCCTTTGACTAGTGCCTTCACTCTATCCTGGTGAGTCTTGTTAGAGCCTCATTGGTGCAGCCATCTCACTGGCGTTTACTTGCTTTGTCCTATAAAAAATGCAGTGTCATAAAGTAATGGTCCACAACAGTAAAGCATAAGTGAGTGTGACTGCAGTGCGTGTGGTTATTACTATATGGTATTGTAAAGTCACTCCAGAATGGCGGCTTCGGTGCCCTCACTTTTAGTCTGGAAACATGGATAGGTCTTAGTTACTTAACCCTCCAGTATCTAAAGTGCCACCACTGATCTTGTGTGACAACAAAATCCAAATGGTAGGTAGAGGAAGGTTGAAATGATGTGGGAGTCATCATTTAACTGGGTCTGAAATTTTCTGCCAACTTTTTTTTCAAGATTCAGCTTGTTTAGATAGCTATAATTTACAATAAGGAAAACCGCACCAGATATGTGAGAGGCAGAAGTAGCAAAGGTGTAGAATGAGGGGCCTACCTTGTAATTTGGTATAGTGAAACGTGTCTGTTACTCTTTGAGTTGGCAAAAGCCTCTCATCAGAAACAAACTTTTATTAGACTCCAAGAAATTAGAGCTGGGAAAGGTCTTTTAGGTCATCTTTTCCATTCCTTTGCCTAATACTGGATTGTTCCTTAGAGTGTTCCCCATTGTTTTGTGTAGTCTTTATTACTCTGTCCCTTCCTCTGTTTTCCTTTTACTGGCGGTAATCTTGCCATTATAAGTGTAAAGGCCAGACTAGAAGTGATGAAGGAATGAGGGCAGATTAAACCACTGCTGGTTTGCACTATTTGAAAAACAAGCTTAGAAATTTAGGAATAAAGTCCCACATTGGCTCCATCTTCCTGTTCAGATCTCATGAGGGTAAGACTGAAAAATTGCTTGAAAGCAGTGGATCAAGTTCTGCTCTCTCATCCAGCTGTGAAAGTTGAGAGCTGTTCTACTGACTTTATTGTGGTTACGTTGGTTTGTGCTGCTGTAAAAGAGCCGAACACATTGTAGTTTGTGTTCTTAGTTGCAGTTTAACAGTTTTAACCATCTCTGTGAACAAGTTCACTTTGAAGTTACCAGAACAATAGCTGCATTATGGTTCAAAGTGAATTTTCTTATATCTTTAAACAAAGATATGGTATAGTAGGTATGAAAGAAGTTGAACTGATGGAGTGGAAAATAAGTGAGGCTTCTGAATACTAACGTTGAAAGCTCCTTACAGATTAATCAGTTATCACAGTGTTTAAAGATGGAGAGAGAGTGGGGGGAGATTATTTATATGAATAAAACTATTAAGCAATATAGTTTTTTTTTTTCTCTCCTGTTTAGATATTTATGTTCCAATTGTTCATGGTGAAGTAGCCATGAGAATTTATATTTATTTACACCTCTACGCTGCTATTACACTGTCCTCAGGAGCCAAAAAATCTTACCGTATTATAGGTGAAACTGCGTTATGTCGAACTTGCTTTGATCCGCCGGAGCGTGCAGCCCCGCCCCCCTGGAGTGCGGCTTTACCATGTTATATCCGAATTCGTGTTATATCGGGTCACATTATATCGGGGAGAGGCGTACTTATTTTATAGATTAGACATCTTTCCCAATATTTTAAAAGAAGACATGAGATTACCAAATGTAGTTTAAAAATTACAGACTTTAAAATATATCAGGAGTCTGCTTAAGTTTTAAATCGACCATTCCATTTCCTAGCGAAGTTAAACTAAAATAATTCCGAAAACAAATTATCCACTTCTGGTGAGGCCTATAAAATCCATTTTTTTTTTCCATCTTCTGAGTCATCCAATGGTTAATCGACAGATGCTTCACAGAGATGTGTTGATATCAATTAGCAATGTTAGTGCACAGACAAATATATTTTATATGAATGGATTATAATGCAGTGAATTTGTTAAATAACACTATTCATGTTAACTTAAATGCCTCACATGCTGGTGGTATGCAAACAATAAATAATTTCACTTTCATTCAAAACAAAAGAGGAAGACTATTTTTTTATACACAGCAGCTGAAAATGGTTGTAATGAAATGTATAGATGTGCTATAAACTACACTATGGACATTGTGCTTCTAAGTTTGCCTGTCCAGTTCTGTGCTTTTTCGTGCTCAGATTTGTCAGTCTGCTGGTCTGATTTACTTTGTGATGGATGTTGATTGTAGTTTGTGTGCCCTCACACTTCAGAAGGGAGTGACATTTAGCACAGCACATGTACTGTAGCTGGGAGAAGAATATTTTCAGCTGCTTACTGTAAATGAATTTTGCCCACATGCTTGCTCCAGAAGGCAAAATAGGCAAACTGTGATTACATCCTATCTATCTTGGAAGTGTTCTTTCTGTTTTTCCAATATCTGGCACAGAATCAAGCAAATGTGTTGGTTGTTATTTTGCTTTTTTTTTTCAAAGGTTCCAGACAGTCCATCTGTTTGGCAGTGTTCATTTGGTTATGTTTTGTCAGGCATCTGAACTAATTTGGTGCCCATGTTTGGGAAAAAAAAGGGTAGTCTGCATCCCACTTTTCTTCCTTCTTGAGAAGAAAGTAAATGATATTCTTGCTTCTTTGTGTTGTGTTTAGAACTTGGGTTGCAGAGGAGAGTTATTGCCATGTCCAAGGCCTCCAAAGGGATTGTTTTATTTATTTTAAATCTATATTGAACAATCTGTGTGTCTGTGTGGTTTTTTTTCAGGAAGATTCACTGTAAACTGTAAAAGAAACCTTTGAAAACCTGAAAATGAGGTTCCCATTCTTGGAAAATTTATTACCAGCTCTATACAAACTTTTGAAAACCTCCAACATTTTTCTATTAAATTCTTAAATTATAAATGGAATTTCTACACTAACTGTAGTTAGTTCACAGAACACACCAATAAAAATATTGAGGACATAGGTTTTCTCTGAGGAAACATGATATGGGGACATTGACATCGGTTATTCATTCTAACTATTTAAACTAGCAGGCAAAGCTAATTCAATGCCTTTTGGAATTTTCACAAGTAGGGCATTTTCTTCCAGTTCTTTTGTCCAGAAACACTACTGGCTTCTTCCTCACACCTATTTGAGCTGTTCCAAAATGTATAACTTAGGATGTGTCATGGATAGAGTTGCTAATGTTTGCATTTAAATAATTGGTCCTGAAACAAGCATCTTTAGTACATGTGCTCCAGTTAAGCGGAGGTAGACCTTGAAAAATTCACCCACCATTTACCATTGAGAAGTTGGGGGGAAAGAGTAAATGTGCCTTTTCTTTTCCATTGGTTGAGCAGAACTAGGAAGTGTGGCATCAAATTAGCCAGAACATAATATGAAACCAGGTGCTTCTGAGCAGGATCCATTGACACACTCCTGTTAAAATTTTTTACTGCTCTCCTGTTTGTCAGCAGTTAGAAATTGAAGGGAAGTCTGGGCATCTCACCAAAAGGTTTCACTTAGGTCTCACTGTTTTTTATTTCTCTTTTGTGTTGGTTTCTGGCTAATGGATGTTTAGCAAATTTTTAAGCCCTGGACTGAGAAAAGGTAGCCTGCTCTGTGTTTCAAAAGGGCTTGAATGAGGAGGGGATAGGAAAAATTAGCATTCCCACTCAAATAACTTAATCTGGTTATGATCTGTTCTATGAATTTGATTAAATTGATAAGCATACAAAATGAAACTTTATCATTGAAGGAACAAAATGAACATTGTAGAATCAAGCACGTGGGTTTATTATACACAGCTCTGGCGGAGTGTCACTTTGCTTATTAGGCTCAGAGACACTACCAAACAATTGATTACAATGGATTATATGTAATTTTCAAGGATGGAGGAAAGTGATGGGGTAGGAGGTCCTGAGCCCCTGGATAGGTTCTGAGCAAGACAAGATAAGCACAGTAGCCAATAGTCTGAAGATTACATAATGTCTCCACCCATGGTTTCAGGTTAACAAATAACATACTGTTAGTACACAGGTGTTTTCCTTTAAACAATGTATAAAATATGTATGTTGAATTCTGATTTGGGGTCCATAGGAATGAGGTCGCCCTTCTGGTTGTCCAACAGGTACATTCCTGGGGGTTAAAGCAAAAAGACATTGAAAAGTACATGGCAATAGAAATTGTTTTTCAGTTTGCCCATTGTGTTTCTAAAGGCTAACATTGGTATCTGGGAGGGATGAGGGAGGATGTCATATCTAATACTGACATGCTTGAACCTCTTCCATGAACTCAAGATTGGTATGTGGGAGAGCATGTCTCTCTCTTCCTGGAAGAGGAGTGAAGAAAGACAGACACATGGCCCCTTTCAATCCTTTGGTCTGTTGCAGCTTCAGATAACAGTGCCAGTTACTCCTCCCCATCTGGCATTTGCTGATCATGCTTATCTTAGTAAAAAGCAAGGTTTGTGTCTTTTGTTCTGCTTCTCTTGAGAATATTGTTCACTGTTTGCTAGGCCTCTCGGTCTCTTGACCAAACTCTGAACTTTTAGCCTGTAAAAAGTTGCTGACATAGCCTGTGTTAGGATTTTACATACACAGCACATGGATTTTGGCCCTTCAATCGTCAAGAACATTTTGAATTTGTGAATATCTCAGAGAATTAGCAATTTATTTTAAATAAACTGAAGTATTGAGACAAGCTGCTTGTGATTGCTTCTGGTTCACAAGTCTGTCACGGGACTTGTATCCTGGCTATTATGATTACTGAGTGACTTTGGGGCAAGTCACTTATAACATCTGTATGGTTGTATCTCTGAACTGAGAATGTGGCGTTGAGCTGCTAGCAGAGCATCTAAGGTTTGAGCTTTGTTCTTTCAGCTTCTTTCATTTTATTAGATAGAAAGTGAGCTGCAGACTGGTAAGTCAGCATGAACAGCGCACATGAGACATGCTGAACTTCCTTTGAGAGAGTTTATTTAATTAAAACCCTTGGATGTATTTGTGGTGGTTCCTGTCTCAGTTTTTTCAAAGAAAGACTTCTTAAGCACATTCTGGTAACCATTTCCCCTGGTGGGCGGTTGGAGTAACTCAGAATCCAAAGATTTCAGAGTAGCAGCCCTGTTAGTCTATATCCGCAAAAAGAACAGGAGTACTTGTGGCACCTTAGAGATTAAGGGCTTGGCTACACTCAAAACTTCAAAGCGCTGCCGTGGGAGCGCTGTGAAGTGTGAGAGTGGTCGCGAGAGCTCTCCCAGCGCTGCACGTACTCCACCTCCTCATGGGGATTAGCTTGCAGCGCTGGGGCACTGTTTACACTGGCGCTTTACAGCACTGTAACTTGCTGCGCTCAGGGGGGTGTTTTTTCATACCCCTGAGCGAGAAAGTTGCAGCGCTGTAAAGCACCAGTGTAGCCAAGGCCTAACAAATTTATTTGAGAATAAGCTTTCGTGGGCTACAGCCCACTTGTTCGGATGCAAAAATTGGGCATACTGATTTGGTCACTTTAAAACATATAAAGCTTTAAACCAGCTAGACTAGGGGTAGGCAACCTATGGCACACGTGCCGAAGGCGGCACGTGAACTGATTTTCAGTGGTACTCACACTGCCTGGGTCCTGGCCACCGGTCCAAGAGGCTCTGCATTTTAATTTAATTTGAAATGAAGCTTCTTAAACATTTTAAAAACCTTATTTACTTTACACACAACAATAGTTGTTATATATTATAGACTTATAGAAAGAGACCTTCTAAAACCGTTAATGTATTACTGGCACACAAAACCTTTAAATTAGAGTGAATAAATGAAGACTCGGAACACCACTTCTGAAAGGTTGCCGATCCCTGAGCTAGACCATGGTGCCTCAGACTCTCTCTACCTTGGTAATATTACTGCAGCAGTTGAGATCTGAGAAACATGAGCTAAGAATCTCCTGGTTTATTCACAAGGAGCCTAGACAGACTTTTCTTGGTGAGGAGTCCTCAACTGTGAAATCTGTTTCTTGCCTTGGTTAGTCAGGGTCTAAATCTGTTGACCTCAGGTCCCATTGGAAGTCTCGCTCTTTCTCACAGGGCTTTTCTGTACAGTTTGTACTGCTATAACTGTATTGGTTTGGAAACTGACATAGCTGAAGTGGTATAACCCCCTGATGTGAATGCAGTTATTCTGGTATAAAGGTGCTTATATTAATCTAGTTTAGCTATACCAATATAGCTTTGCCCACACTAAGGAGGTGTACTGTTTTAATGTTTTAGAAACCAGCATAGTTAAAGTGGTACAAAAACTATATGTAAACAAGACTTCAGGTTTATCTTTCGGCTGTATACTATGAATAAGTGGCTGGCTTGGTGTGTGAGCCTTGTGAGGGGAATCAAATTGGATTGGGTTGGAAGAGATGTTTTTTCCATAGGTCCAAATTGTTTATTTTGTGAATGCATACAGGGTACTGGATGACATATTTTTAAACAACTGAAATAAAATAACATTATTTATTTTTATTCATTGGAAAGTGCATAGGGTATGCCTTGTTTATATCCTGTAACCATTCTCTCTCTGATCAGTCCATTTCCTCCTCCATAGTACTCAGGCACTGTTCATGTTGCTGAGCATTTTGCAAACACTTCTCCATGGTATACGGAACCCTTTCTGAACAGGTGCGTAGTAAACCCTGTGTGCTGAGCATTTTGGCCCTCTGCACATTCCCTGAACCTTCCCTGTCTGTTTCCACACCCAAGGGTGTTGCAAATTTGTTAGTTAATCTGTGCTTTGAAGACAGAAAATGCTAAATAGTATTAATATGTACAGTTGACTTTGTTAGCTGACTTTTAAATGTAATAAAACTTTGACTTACTATTTTAAAGTTGTACTTATTGCATTTAACTTTTTTTAAAAAAGTTCCATTGGTGTATCTTGCCTTTGAATTAAAAAAAAAAAGGGGGGTGGTGGTAACAAAAAAGGGGTTAACCAGACCCTTTTTTATATCCCTAAAAGCATATTATATAAATATGTCACTCAAAACACAGGCATTTTACCTAGATAATCTTCCCTCAATATGTTTTCAAGTCTACTTTCTGTTTAGGGAAGGAGGAAGCAAATAGTCTTATCTGTAAATATGTTTACTCCAGCATAGTGTTTAGTGTAAAGTGCACGTGCTTAGCAAATCCATTCTATCTGCTAACCTCACTTTTTAACCCAGTAAGTTGGGGGTGTTTATTTTTCTGTTTTGGTATATCATACCATAGCAACAAATTCACATATAAATGAATTCCTTAGAGAGAAATCATTCTAAATAGTGTTTAGAATGATTCCTCTCTCAAGGTATTTTTATTTGTACCTCTGTATACTGTATTCTGCAGTAACACAAGGAAAGCAATTTGAAAATACTCATGTTGTTAACTTCTTAATTTTAAAAATTGCCCCATTTATACTTGATGTACTGTATATTATGATTAAATGAGGGTTTTTGAACATTTGACCAATTGTAATGACAGCTATTTATGAAGTGTTTCTTCATAAGTCTATGAAAGGCAGAGCAGAACAGCTTCACAAAATTAGTTTAAAAACAAGTGTTTTCTCTTTATATGTCAAGATTTATGTTTAGATTTACTAGCACTTGTTATCTGGGAATCCGTGTAGATCATTTAATCAAGTATAATAAATTCTTATATAGTTTTTTTTGTTTTAAGGTAGTTTCAAAAGAAATCGTCAGTGCAAGAACAATCCTTTTTTTTTTTAGAAGCATCTTTTGATTTAGAGGATTTTTACAAGTTCTCACAGAACGAAATGAGTTTCTTATAAACTGGCAAACTCAGAGGAATGGGCAAACTTATTCTTGTCTTAAGAAAATAATAGTTATGTCTCCAAATAAGTCTTTAAAAAGTAAAAAGTCTGATCTTTTTCTAATTTTGACTTTTCCCTATTTTATGAGTGTTGGGCTTAAATGTATTTGTGTGTTCATATTAAAAATGTTGATTGTAAATTTTAGTGCTCTTGAAATGTGTTGGATTTGTAGCAATGAAGACTGTAGTACGCTATTCATAGAGCAGGTCCAGCTTGGCAGGAATGCTGCAAGTTTTCATGCAGTACCCTGCCAGTATTCTTCAACTCTGATTTGGAGGGAACAACTTTAGGGATTAGAAGTTATTGTCTCCATGTTTGCTCAATCCTTTCTCCTCTTCTGAGAGTGTTAAAAGATGCCAGCTGTGATGAAAAGATATGTAAACACATGTCCGCTAGGAGCTTAACTGAGATTGTCAAATCATAGCTAAGACTGTATTATTATGGTTGTCACAAACTGAACACAAAGTATCCATCTTTCTTTGATTTCTAACTACAAAATGCACATCTTCATAACAGCCATATGTGCCTACATTTGCTGTGGGAAAATATGCAATTTTTATTTAAAAAAAAAGAGATTCAACTTTCTGCCACATTTTCACTTACTGCATGCAAAGAGTACTGTTAGGTGCACATGTGATTAGATGACCAATTTCACTTAAGCAGGAGTGCAGGTGCCTGTAGCTGGAGACAGCTGACTTGCTCTTGGACTCTTTGGCTCTGGCTTCATTAGGAAAAAAGATGTGTTAACTTGAGTTTGCTAACTCAAGGTAAAAGTTCTTATGAAGACAATGCAGTTCATAGTTTTTCCCTGAATTAGCAGTTTGATTTGGACTTTAACTGGCCCTGCAAACTTGTGTGAAAACTGCAAGCTATTTTCACTAGGATTTTACCTTTAATTCAGAACACACTGTTTTCTCCTAGTGAAGATACATGTCTTAGCTAGCACTTTTGTCAGTAAAACTTTTGTTGGTCAGGAGGTGTGACCAACATGAGTTTCACCGGCCGAAGCGCTGGTGTGGACAGTGCTATGTCTGCATAGGGTGACCAGATGTCCTGATTTTATAGGGATAGTCCCAAAATTTGGGGCTTTTTTAAAATATGGGCTCCTATTACCCCCCCAACCCCCTCCCGATTTTTCACACTTGCTATCTGGTCACCCTATGTCCACGGGAGATGCTCCCCTGTTGGCATAGCCACCGCTGCTTGTTGGTGGTTTAATTATGCTGATGTGAGAGCTCTTCCCCATTGGAATAGAGTGCCCACATGAGACCTTACAGTGGCACAGCAGCAGCACAGCTGTGCCCCCATAAGGTCTGTAGTGTAGCTATAAACTTAGGCTGCTCTTGCAGACCAGATCATTCAGAGCAGTAGGGAGAGAAGGGAAAAGAAAAGAAAGGAGTTTGGGAGATAGAAGGCCAACAAAATGGGGCTGTGTTTTGGGAGGAGGGCCAGTCTGCCTTCCTCTTGTGTATGTCTCCCTTCCCCATGTATTACTGTTAGTAGTTTAGGGCTTGTCTACATCAGAAAGTTGCAGCGCTGGTGAGGGAGTTACAGCGCTGCAACTTAGGAGGTGTACACATCTGCAGGGCACCACCAGCGCTGCAACTCCCTGTTTGCAGCGCTGGCCGTACTCCCGTTTTGTCTCGGGTGTAGAGGATCCAGCGCTGGTGATCCAGCGCTGGTAATCAAGTATAGACACTTACCAGCGCTTTTCTTGACCTCCGTGGAATAAGCAGGTATCCCAGCATACCTGAGGAAGCCTCTGGTAATCAAGCTGGTCTCCTTCCCCGGCTTGCTCTCGCGTTCCCCGAAACCCGAGCAAGCAGGTCTCCTTCCCTGATGTTTGCTGGGTGGTTCCGGGAATGCGAGAGCAAACCGCGGCGAAGCTGGTCTCCTTCCCCGGTTTGCTCTCGCGTTCCCCGAACAAGCAGGTCTCCTTCCCTGCGGTTTGCAGGGTGGTTCGGGAACGCGAGAGCAAACCGCAGCGAAGCTGGTCTCCTTTCCCGGTTTGCTCTCTCGTTCCCCGAACCCCGAGCAAGCAGGTCTCCTTCCCTGAGGTTTGCAGGGTGGTTCGGAGAACGCGAGAGCAAACCGCGGCGAAGCTGGTCTCCTTTCCCGGTTTGCTCTCGCGTTCCCCGAACCCCGAGCAAGCAGGTCTCCTTCCCTGCGGTTTGCAGGGTGGTTCGGGGAACGCGAGAGCAAACCGTGTCGAAGCTGGTCTCCTTTCCCGGTTTGCTCTCTCGTTCCCCGAGCAAGCAGGTCTCCTTCCCTACGGTTTGCAGGGTGGTTCGGGGAACGCGAGAGCAAACCGCGGCGAAGCTGGTCTCCTTCCCCGGTTTGCTCTCGCGTTCCCCGAACAAGCAGGTCTCCTTCCCTGAGGTTTGCAGGGTGGTTCGGAGAACGCGAGAGCAAACCGCGGCGAAGCTGGTCTCCTTTCCCGGTTTGCTCTCGCGTTCCCCGAACCCCGAGCAAGCAGGTCTCCTTCCCTGCGGTTTGCAGGGTGGTTCGGGGAACGCGAGAGCAAACCGCGGCGAAGCTGGTCTCCTTTCCCGGTTTGCTCTCTCATTCCCCGAACCCCGAGCAAGCAGGTCTCCTTCCCTACGGTTTGCAGGGTGGTTCGGGGAACGCGAGAGCAAACCGCGGCGAAGCTGGTCTCCTTCCCCGGTTTGCTCTCGCGTTCCCCGAACAAGCAGGTCTCCTTCCCTGCGGTTTGCAGGGTGGTTCGGGGAACGCGAGAGCAAACCGCGGCGAAGCTGGTCTCCTTTCCCGGTTTGCTCTCGCGTTCCCCAAACCCCCCTTGAAGCCGCCCAACAGCGCTGCAGTGTGGCCACATCTAACACCACTTGCAGCGCTGGTTGCTGTAAGTGTGGCCACTCTGCAGCGCTGGCCCTATACAGCTGTACTAATACAGCTGTAACAACCAGCGCTGCAAAATTTTAGATGTAGACATGGCCTTAGTCTTTAGTGTGTGTTCCTTATTTCAGCTGTCTGAATGGGGCTAAAGCACTCAGTAATAGGAAAAAGGAGAGAAAACATCAAATTGAGGAAGGTGACTTGGCTCTCCAATTCACCAGTGAGAACAGTGCCATTAAGAGAATAAAGCTCCCAATACACTAAAAAATGAATGGAAATTCTGCGGGTTTTCTTGTACTAATTTACAATGAATTGTTTAGTCAATATGGACCATTTATCATCTTTCGCCTCTACTCAAAAATGAATGAAGTTTTCATAATCTAAATATGTAGGGGAAAAACTTATGCTGGTAGACAGTTGGTGCATTCTTTTAATTGAGTGCCAAATAGAATTGTCAGGAAGAAGTTATTATTCATTTTCTTCTGAACCTGTTATGGATCTTTATTTCTGCAGTAATTAAAATTTGAACAGTTAATATCCTGTTTTCTAATTTCCTAGTAGTACAAAAAATGGAAGAGATAAAAATTAAAGCATACTTGGAATTAAACAACTCTGTTAATTAATGAAAAACATCATATGCTTCCTACCTTCATGAAATAAGTGAGACTGTTTTCTTTAGCAGTAATTGCCATTTTTTGGATCAGAATGGCAAACTTCCAGAGCAACATTACATTTAACATTTTAAAGCAGTGGTTCTCAACCCTGGGATGCTTGTGGCCCAATCAGCACACAGCTAAGGTGGCCACAAACTGTCTGCCTGTCATTGTGCAGGCAAAAAATGCTTATAAATATGTCTCTATGTTAATGGGTTTTGCATAGGTGGAGAGAGATGCTCCAGTTTAACAGAATTTCTTTGCATCCTTTCCTATAGGATTTCACATCCTATTCTTAACATAATTTATTCCATACTTTCTCTTGTATAACTCTAATCCTCCTGCCCTGCAATCAGAGCAAATTCCTGGTTATTTACAAGTTAAATTAAAAATAGCAGCAAGCAAATAAAGTTTACAGGTAACGTTTTCAAAAGTTCCCAAGTGATTTAGCACCCTCAAGGTTTGTCTGTACAAGAAAGTTTTACCAATTGTAATGATATGGTTATGGCTGTACAACCTCCTGAGTAGCCACTTGTTATGGTATGAACACAATTTTTCAGTTTAGCCTATGTAAAAAACCACTCATACTGGAATAATACTGTCAACAAAGGGAGTTGTACCGGTATAACTGGTAAAACTTTCCCATGTAGACAAGGCTCAGTCAGGTGCTTTTTGTAAACTTTACCCTAGACTTGTTTTGAAGTGGTCAAGGATCTTTGAGTGCCCAATATAGCATAGAAAGAACTTTGCAACGTTATCAAGACAAATCATTACTACATTTTAGAAAGTTCCTCCAAAAGGGCCCAGTCCTGCTGATAACTTGGTTGTATGTTGGTACTGGCTCTGTGGACCAAAAATGCAAGTCCAGTAGCAAATAGCGGACGTGAGCAAAAATGAACTGATTTCATGTTTTAAAGCTAATTTAATGTATTTAAATTATCTCATTTTAGCCAAGTGATGCAATTGTTTTATTAAATAAAAAAATAGATGGAATAGCAATAACGCAAAGGGAAGACTGGTCATTCTTCAGAGCAAATACAGAAGCAATTAAAGATACTGTGCTTAGTGATGAGTGACTGAAGATCATGGCTGGCTGATAGGCAGTGTGTAGTTATAGCCTTGTGTGGGTGAGGCTGGGTTTCTTAGTTTGAGAGCTGTGTATAGAGCTGGGTGAACAGAGGTGTTTATGAACAATTACAGATAATGAAAGGATAGAGTAGAGACAGGTATAAAGGCATGTGTCTAACCAAACTTTGGGCAGTAAACAGGAAGAGAAGATAATAGTGCTTTGGAGGGATAACAGAATCAAATACACATACAGTAGTACATTTACCGTGGTGAGTGAATGAATGAATGAATGAATGAATGAATGAATGTTGCTTGTTCTAAGGCTTTTTGCTTGAAAGCTGTCTGAAGGGTGTGTGAAAGCAGAGGTGGTGGACCTGTGTATTTTTTCCGTGTGTGTGTATAAACATCTAAATTGGTATTTAATTTTGCAATAAATTAGATGGTCACATGAAATACAAACCCAGCAGCTTTTCCTCACACAAATTAACAAGTCAGATTTATTCAAACTCAAGCAGTACCCCCTCATCTCATGTGCAAGTGCCAGCCTTTATTATGCTTCTCCCTCACCAAAAGCCTGGGTAAACAAAGAGGGCTTGCGGTGTCTTGCAGGTTAATGATGAACTCAAGCTGTTTAAAGTAGAAAACTCAATGCAACCTTAATTATGGAGCCATTATTGCACCTCCATAATAACTGATTGGTTGAGCTGAAGCATGCATCAAGACCTGTGAACGAGTGCACCCTGAGTATGTTTTCAGTGCAAAGTTAACATGGGTGATCAGCACCTGTGTCTGAACATCTGGGTTAACCTAGCCTGGGTGTGAGGAGCTATACTGCAAATGCGACATTTGAATTACTGAGTCCTCACTGGTGCTGCGTTCTCCTTTGTGGGCTGCTAGGAGTTTTGGGGGCATATCTCTTGATTCTTCATGCCAGTAAATTGAGCCACTCTGCTTATTTCTCAGTGACGGGTAGGAGAGCTTGTCTGTCCTTGTGAGCACATGGGAGAAATGTTGTGAAGCCATTGGATGGTTATCAGTACTCAAGTGGTCTAGCCTGCGACTTCACTGCAAAGTGGGTGGGGATTACAAGCCTGAACCCCAGGATGGTCCAAGTAGCTCAGATTGAAAGCACCACTAAACTCTCATTGGAGGCTTTTGAGGGTAGAGGAGAGCTGGATTCGGGGCAACACACAAGTAAGAGATTGGAGTAGAGACATACCCTGTGTGTGAGAAACGAGTGCAGTTCCAAGAGGTAGAAGCACCTAGATACTGACAAGTAATAAAATGTGAAGACACCTTCTTGAGTAAAAAAAAATCAACCATGACACTAAAGGACTCTTCAGAGAACAGATTGTGCAGCTTGTCTGTAATCTTAGAGTATTATATGAAAGTTGTGTATGGTTCCTTTTTAAGAACAGATGGCTACATGTGCATGGTGACTTCCTTTTCTTAGAGGGACTTGCTGCTGTTGAAGTCACTGAGCTTGTCCAGTGGGGACAGTATGTATAACGATACTGACCTCCTATATTAAAGCACTTTGAGATCTGTGGATGAAAACCACTATATAAGAACTAGGTGCTATTAGTGCATTTTAGAGATTTTTACTTCAGGTTAATTGATTGATAACTTGAAATAGTAAACACCTCTGTGAAGGTTAGTTTGGACACTAGACATTTGATCAAATCTACAAATGTTTGCTGATCCTTATGGTAAAAAAACCAATCAGTTAACTTGGGGTAAAAAAGCATAGTGTAAATATGCCCATTGGAATTGAATGCAAGCCCTGGGAGAAGCTGAAAAATCAGAAGAGAAGACATCGTCCGGGACCTATTGAGACAACACTTGACATAATTATGGAGCAAGAAGAAATATGGTGGAAGAATAAATGAAGTGAGCAGAGAGGGGATCTCTGGAACCTTTAACCTTATCTTGTTTTATTCTGCTGCTGTGAAGGAGCAGACTATGAAGCAACCAAACTCTAATAGTAGCTCAGTTGTGAAAATTAAATTGGAGTCTCTACTTGCCTCCTTTTTGTTATCTTGATTAGTAACTTCATAGAAGAAATCTGGCACAAGATATAGTGACCCAGATAGACAGCAGGATGCCTGAATAATTGTGACAAAAAGGGTAGATTGTTTCTTAGGAAGTCTCACTAAATGTAGTGCACATGGAAGCAAATGACACGCTACAGGGGATTCAGTGATCTCGGTGATAACTTCAAGAATCCGTTGAGAAATAAATATTAGTGTGACACAATCTTAGCCAATGTCCTTGTTGTACCTAGGATGAGCAAAGAAAGAAGCCTGATCTCAATGGATGCACCAGGCTGCTGAGAGGACTGGTTTAGTAATGAAGCAACTGTTTGGATTAAATGATATCCCAACCAGTTAAGAGAGAAGTGCTATTTGGACTACTGTGCTTCTTTCTTTCCTTCCTACTCTTTCTGTTCAGAACCAGTGGTTCTCTGGTCCCACTCAGCCCACTTACTCAGTTTAGATGTGTACAAAATGGGAACATGTTAAGGGGTGGCATAGTATGTCAGATGGTGATGGTGAGAAGATACAATTGAGAATTCGTAACTGTGGAACAGGGCTGGGGAGGAATTCCATAATGAAGACACAACAGATTCACACGAGTAGTAGGATGTGCTCATTGTGGTTTGTGTGGTTTTTAAAAGATCTGAATGTAAAAAGAATCCTGTTCTGGAAATGAAGAATGGTGAGGTAGCTAAACAAGAAAATCCAGTCAGGCAAGGCTTCCCGTGAAAGAGGAGGCAGCAAGAAAACAAAATGAGTTAATGCAAGCTGAAGGGCTTTTACAAATGTTTTTTGGGAAAATTTCTAATATTAGAAAGTAGGCTTGTTAATTCCTGTTTAAAAATCTGTGCAACATGAAAAATGGGGGCAATTTGAAAATAGTGGACAACGTCTTCGTAACAATAGCTATTGTAAAGCAAATAAAGAAATACTTGAACAATCTGAATATATACAGATAAAAGGTCTGGAGGACAGTATATCCTGCTGTGCCAAAAGAATTGGCCAATAAATTTACTAACCCTTAAGTTAATTTTGGAAAAGCATAATGAGTAGAGAAGTACTAGAAGAAAGAGTAATCTTGGCAATTACACTCTAATTTTAACTTCAAAACCTGATAATCTGAATATTCATACTATTTAAAAAAAACACTAAACGTATAAAGAATAATGAAACCATGAGTAACAAGGAGCAGGGGATTACAAATCTTGTCAGATGAAGTGCTTTCTTAGCTGGAACTACAGACTTAGCGGAAGGAGACTTGGTAGATATTATTTGGAATTTCAGTAAAGCTTTTGTCTGTGTTGCATAAAATCATATTTACAGAATTCATTCTGACTGGTTTGGGTATGTGAGCACTGTCCTGTAGATTGAAAAATGACCAAATCACTACAAAAAAGGTAGTAATAAACAGCAGTGGAGCTAGTTATGGATAAGGCTTATCTACACTTAAAATGTTAGTAACACAGCTGTACCACTGTAGCACTTCAGTGTAGACACTACCTATGCCAGCGGGAGGGATTCTCCCATTGGCATAGGTAATCCACCTCCCTGAGAGGCGGTAGCTAGGTATCAACCTAGTGCTGTCTACATGGGGACTTAGGTTGGCTTATATATGCTGCTCTGAGATATGGATTTTTCGCTCCTCTGAGTGATGTCGTTATCCTTCAAGTGTAGAAGTGGCCTGAATCTATGAGGTGTCACAAGGGAGAATCTTACCTATGTGGGAAAAGTGACTGGAATAGCTGTCATTGACCTAATGCTGTAGTGTACGACCATGCCTCAGAGCTATTGTTTTGGGCTGTATTAATCTCCATTGGGTATTCTTTTTGAGCTGAGAACACCTTATTGAGATGAATGGGGACCGCTTAATATCTCTCTGAATCTGCAGCTTTGATGTTTGAAGCCCACCTTGGGCAGCAATCTGAAAATGAACTGTAAGCATTTGGGAAAAATGTCTATCAAGGTTGTGTTTGTTCTTTGTTTGGAGAAATGTAATGAGAGTACAGCAGAACTGTCAGAAGGTCCTCAAACTATTTTTGAAAAGAGAATAAATTACCTTTGGGAATGCTCAGTGAGAGGGAAGGGATGGTTTGGGGTGCAAGAGTAGGTGGTAATAAGGGAAGAGGGGCTTGGGCCTGCAGAAAGAGATGAAGGTGTTATGGGGAGAAGATAAATGGGAATGTGTAGTAGGGGCTAGGGTAAGGGAGGAGGGGGTGCAAAGGACAGGAAGAGTTGGAGAATAGGAGGGGTAGCAGAGGAAGTGTGATGTCCTGGTCATCCCTGAATTCTGTCTTCTGTGTGTGTGTGTGCTAGGATCTAGAAGAGCTTTATCTCGAGGTAGGGGGGAGGAAGGGGTATGAGCCCCTTTCCTCATCTGCTCTATGTTCTAGGATTTGAGTGATCCCACTCTTCTTGGGATTCTGAGTCCCCCTCCCTGCCCCTCCATGTGCACAGGAATCTATGGTGGGAGGGACTGAAGGTAATGCAAACTTAAACATCTGAAACACAGAAAACAGTATTCACGTAACTCCTCTTTGAGGTGGGGGGCCTGGCCAGAGTGTCTGGGGGAGCGGTCCGGGTACCAGGAGGAGGCGCAGACTGGCACAACTCTCTATTTGTAAAATAGGGATAATAGCAATTACCTACCTTACAGGGTTGAGGATTAATATCTTAAAGATCGTACGGTGCCCAGATACTGTGGTAATTGGGGCCATATAAGTACTTAAGATAGATACATAGGTGTGGAATGAATTATAGGGAAAGTGAGAAGGGACCATGCAGGGAAAGTTGGCTGCACAAGATGTATTGCCCACCAACCCGTTGTTGCTGTCATTTGTATCTGAACAAAAATATGTAGAATAATTGGATAAAAAGCGCAGGGAAAGAGAGCCACACCTCATTTCTAACAGTATATGCTGAGGAGCATAATACAAGTGCCCAGGTTTATATATTTTTTGTCCATTACCCCAGTAGAGATCGTTAATGAGAGTCCAGAGCTGTCTGTCTTCTATGTCCAGGTCTTAACACCAAACTGCGTGAGGAGAGGGAAATCTGAGGATTCCTGGAGGTGCCAGAGTTGCTTTAACATCTTCCCAAGAAAGGCAAGTGGAGGGACATTGATGACTGTAAACATTGTTAATGTCAAGGGTGACTTCTTGAGTGTACATTGAACAGTCTCTATTGAGAGACTGGTATTTTGACCTCTTGAAAGGAATATTGACAACATCTCATTATTAATCCCAGTGTCCTCTCCAGCTAGATTTAACTAATCATAAGGGTAATGAGTTTAATTTGTAGGTTGCAGCCCCAATCCTGCCTGGAGCATCTGTGAGTAAATTTGCTGAAACTCAACAAGAGAAGACTTCACAGTTGTGTGTCTGTCCCCAAAATGGATCCGTTTTCATGGAGCCTGCTTTTGTGTAAATCTGATGAGTATTGTGTGATAAAGTAGGTAGAAAACTTCTTGTAGGAAGAAATGCTTAACTTGCTTCTGCATGAAGACAGACCCAATTCCCTCTATTAGCAACTGACCTTGATATGTAGGCTCCCTGTCATTGTTCCTTGGAAAATGGTCTCCTCCTTTGCCCTTCATAAGATGGATTGAAGAACACAAATCCTCACAGATCACCTACCATACTTATCTGCATATTGCCAGAGTATAGCAACAACGCAGCACTTTCAGCCATCCTACAGTAACCACTGGAGGGTACGTCTAGGCTGCAGAACAACCCCCCAGATCCAGAAAACCCCCAGCAGCAAGTCTGAGCCCAGGTCTACAGACTTGGGCTTACACTGCAGCACTGAAAGTAGCGGCGTAGGCTTTACCATTCAGGCTGGAGCTCAGGTCTGAGTCCCAGCCCCCTCACTGACTTTCAGAGCCTGAGCTCCAGCCATACTGGGGGTCCTGTGAGCCTGAGTGTGTAGACTTGAGTCTGTGCAAAGGTAGTTTGCGACCTGATGTGGGAGGAGTGACGTGCTCACTTTCAAGTGCTCTTTCCACCCCAGAACTAATGTTACTACTGTCATTGCAGTTGTGCTGAAAATGTAAGTACCTTCATGGAAGCTTTGAATTTGTGTTTTAAAATTGGTCTCTGCTTTGATTGAATACAATCATTGTGTGGCAATCTTGTTAAAATAATATATTGTTAAGACTGGAATGGACCAATATGATCTAGTCTAACCTCCTGAAAAACAAAAGTCATAGAATTTTTTCCCAATAATTTCTTCATGACTGCAAAAAATTTTGATTGGTTGTTGCTGCACAGGGTTCAGTTTAGGTATCTTTCTCCCCTCCCACTCATGGCTTTGATCCTGTGCGGCACTTCAGCATTTGGGTCTGGATTGACATAATTTGTTTTTTAGTTGTCATTTCAGAACTAGTCATTTTGAGTATTGTTGTCATGGTGAATCAATTATAACTAAGCTGTTTGTGTATTCAGTATTATGTTCCTTTCTAAATGAATTGCATCATGATGAGGAAACAACTGAAATAAAAATATACATGCAACAGTCTGTACCCCTGTGTTCATCCTTTTTACAAGACTGATACATTTTGTGTAAAGTATGCCTTGTGAGGTATCATTTGAAAACGCATCATCTGCTGAACATTATTGTCCCAGTAAAATATGTGGCAACACTGTACGTGACATTATAAAATTTTTCTGTATGATACGTTCCAAATTTAGAAAACCAGGCACAAACCAGTTCCTCAGAGACAAGTGGCAAACTGATGTCTCAGCTGGGTGTCAGCATAATCAAATGGACTATCGCCTGGTTAAGTGGCTGTTCTTTGGCAGAAAGAAGGGCATGAGCAAGAATTTTATATCTTGATAATAGAACAGCTGGAGGTTCCTGGGCAAAACAGACTGTGCTGCCTGAACCCCAGCTGAAGATTCTCAAAGAAGAAGGGAGAGAGATTACCTCTCTCCCCTCATCTGTACTCACGGCATCAACAATACTGGAAAGACAAAGTAAGCTTCTTTGAACTGGGGAAAGGGGGTGGAGGAGGAAGGGTTCTGACTGAAAGGAATCCAGCCAGACTGCTGTAAACATATGATGAGAGAAACCTTTTTGCTTTAAATTCACTTGGCTTGTTAAGTTAGTTATTAGTTTGCATTTTAACTTTTATTTCTTTGTAACCAATTCTGACTTTTATGCCTGATTACTAGTAATCACTTAAAATCTATCTTTCCATAGTTGTTAAACTTGTTTTATCTAAATCTATTTGCGATAATAAGGTTTGTGCATATAATTGTTTATTAATAAAATGATGGATTATGTATGAGCTTGTATTGTCCAGAAGAAAAGAGCTGGGCAGTACAAGGCGCACATTTCTGGGGACAAGTCTGGGACAGGGAATTTGCTGGTGTCACTCTGCAATATAATTCAGGAGCAGCTGGTTAGAGCACTCATATCTCAACTGGGAGTGATGTACATGCTAGAGGCTGTGCGAGAACAGGCCAGGAGTAGTTGTTCTCATGGCAGAGTAATGTAAAAGGCACCTCAGGAGAAAGGAGGGTACACAGCTGTTCAGCAATCCAGATTGTACTCTGGGGAATGTCACAATACAATTTTTGTTTTCACAAATGGCTTTAATTGTTTTGTGCAGTGCTTTCCTTTGCCAGGCTTCAAAAAGCCAACTCTCTTAATGCTATACATGAAAATTGTACCTTTTCTCTGCATTAACATATGTGAAAATCTAATCAGAATGAGCACCCTTTTAACCCTTTAATTCATTAGCTGTTAGTTTCGAGGTACAGAAAATAAATTATAGGCGCCAAATTAGTTTCTTATCCCAGAGTATGTGTGTAATAAGTGTTGCATTGCCCTTTCCTTCCTTCCTTCCCTAATTTATCCACATTGTCTCCCCATGAGCAGTTCACTGCTGGATGATGGTATTGTGCTACCAAGAGGATATCATCTAGTCATCATTTCTCCCTTATTTCTCTTCTGTTCCTTTCTTTCCTCTTTCTTCCTCTTTTAATGTTGTATGTTGCAGTTCTAATGGTTAAAATACCTTACTTCTAAATTTTTACTCAGACCAAATCATGCAGATCTATAGAAGATGTAATTCATGTCATGTGACCTTGTCCTAATTGCATGCAAGCTATAGAACTAGTTTTCTGTGCATGGAAATGTAAATTAATGAATATTACCTAGGTTTATAACACAAGCTGTTGGATTCAGGAAACTTGTAGTCATCAGCAAAACTTTTATAAGGGTATCTTTCTCCAGGCATATAGAGTTGGTTGACCAGTTTTACTAATCTGTATAAGTTGTAGAGAGAACATTTCTGATCACTAGGAATTTAGGTCAAAAGTAATGTCACTGAAGTATTTTCTTTGTATGTTTTGTAAAGAAGGGCAGGATTTTTTTTCCTTTTTTGGTAGCCAGGATATGCATTTTCCCCCCTTTTCCTTATCCATCCCGTCAGCTTGTTCTGGGTTCAGAAAGGTTTTCCTGTTCTCACATCCTCCTCTTCAGGTGGGTGTGAGTGTGGAAATTCAGAAAAGCGAAGAAACTCTTGATAATGACAATCTTGCCAGGAATTGATACTTTTTAGGTAAAGTTGTGGAGAAGGTGAGTATGGACCTGCAGTCTCAACTGGAGTCTGTAAGCTTCCTTGATCCTTATCAGTGTAGTTTTAGATCTGGGTATTACTCAGACAATACTGCTTATTTTGGATGATCTGTTGCTAGTGATGAATGCCAGAAAGGTGTCAGGCTGATGCTTTGATTTGTTCCATGTATTGCTTGCTTACTGGTTGGTGGAAGAAATGGGAACAGAGATTCAGCAGGTGTATAAAGAACCAGACCGTCATCAGTCTTATCCACCACATACAATTGGGTCAACTGGCTTAAAGGAGAAGTTGCTGTGGTGTATAATGTGACATTACACATTGGAAAGGGGGAGGAAAGCAAGACCGGTAGGTAGGCTGATCAAGGTGAAGGGACTGCCACCTGTCTCAAAACAGTAGGATGACCCTGTCTGTCTGAGAGAGAGGTAGAAACGCTGCTACTCTTGAATTAGCAACCTCTTTTCAATACACATTCCTAGGAGTTGTTAAGATGTATTTTAAAACATCAGATATTTCTTCCATAGGGAGTACACAGTTGGGGAAAGTGTGGGAAGAGCTGGGCAGGTTTTCACCATTTTTCTTCTGCTTCATACTCTCTCCCCTTTTCTCCACATCACAGTCACTGTCATCCTGAATGTGAGTGCCCTTTTTTTTTTTTAAATAAGCACAGGAGAGTAACTCAAAATTTTCCTCTTTTTCTCACTAGTACTTTATTATGTCTCTGAAATTACCAGTGTTGTTTTTGAAGCTGCACCTGACTGATTATACCAGAAGAGTAACGTATATGTTGACTCAGTAAGCAGAGTTAAACTATGGTACTGCTTTTCTGTACTGATTTAAAAAAATTCAAGTATTTGAGACATGTTTTTAGTTTCTTTCATAGTCAATGCTGAGTTGTACCTGTATATAGACACTGTAATAGCTGGTTTTATTTGTGCTTATTTCTGAAAGGTGATGTTTTCTTCTAAATTACCAGATATAAATAAGTCTTAATTCTAAATTCAGGGACCAACTGTTGTGTAATAAAACACCAGTTATCTTACTTCTAATGCCTCTAATTTTTTAAAATTCATTTTGGCTTGAAAGTGTTCTGGCTTCATCTCAGATGAGAATTATTTTTTAAAGTTTGAAAATTTTTGAACTCCCTTGTTGAATTACAGGGCTGTCTCCTTTCTTTGTTACACTGAAATCACACTAAGCGCTTTTTAACCACTTACACTGACCTCTTTTTGGCTACTCGTAACTTCAGCATCTGGATTTTAGGTTTTAACTTGTAGCCTTTGAGTACTAGGGCACAGGCTACTTTGAACAAAATAGATCTGTTTAGAAATTAAAACTGATTAACTGGCTGACTGTTGTGGCAGTGTATTGGTTAAGTGATGTACATATGAAGGTGTGTGTGGGGAAACTGGACGGGCCCCATTTTGCTGTAAAAGCCCTTCTTGATCCTTTCACTGACCCCAGTTATAATCTGATGCAGAAACTCTCCTGAATCCTATTTCTTTCTAAGCATCTTTTTAACCCTTTTAGTGCCAAACCACCTCTACCTCCTGCTGTTCCTAGCAGCTAACTTTCAGATTGAAACAGTGCATTATACAGGCTGCTAAACAGTAGTGGCACTTGTATAGTATGAATAAGACATAATGCTCTAAGATTATAGACCAAGAAGTTGATGTCACATTACACACAGGATATTTTTAAAGCATATTTATCATGCTCATTTTGGTCCAGCTCTCTCCTCTGAGTTGTGTCTTCATCAGGAGCATTGTGTGTATTATTTTCTGTCCATTGTGACTGTGAACTCCAAGGGGGAAGAACTATGTCTCCCTGGGTTTTGTACAGTTCAAGCAGCACACTGTCAACACTTAATGTGGAGTAATGTTCTGGATATTCACTCTTTCCTAGAATTGTATGCTCTGCGTACAGTTTCATCTCTTGCTGTTTTTAGATCACCCCGAAATAGAGAGACTGTTAAGTAAAAATTTAAGAGCACATGTGACTAATTTCAGAGTTGATTTTTAGCATATGAGAATGGCCCATTTTAAAATGTGATCAAAAAAACTTGTGTACCATTTGACTAAATCGAGGAAAAAGTGACTGTTGGGGATTCTAATGAGGGTGTGCGTTGAGGATGAATAGATTAAAAGATTGTAAAAGGCACTCAACTACTATGGAAATTGATAGGTAGAAGACATAATGTCAAATCTGTTTTTGTTTTTCTTAGTATTCTGGTAGTGGCCCTCCGCTTTCCAGCTACCCTTTCCATCTGGGCTCTCTGCTTCTCACTTCCCCCTTTTTCCTCTTAAATGAGAAGTGGCTCAGAAGCTGCTCTTCTCATTTCCTGCCCATTATGTGAAAAGAGGAGTAGCTAAGAAGTCACTCTTCCCTGCCTTCTCCCCCTCCTGAAAAAGAGTTAGTGGTGGGGTGGCTGCTCTGCTCTGTTCCCTCTTAGCTCTCTCTCTTCCTGTCAAATTAGAATCAGAACTTGCGGTGATCTGGTCCCTGCCTCCTTGCTACTCTCCAGAGAAGGAGCCAGTGGTTCAAGGCCAGAAGTTCAGCTCACCCTGTCTGAGTTGGTTTTTCAAGTTCCGATAGCACTTCTGTTATGGAACTTTCATCTTCAAGCACTTCAAACTTCAATCCTCCCAATTCCTATTGCTTAGGTAAGTATTAGCACCATTTTATAGATGGGGAAAAGTTAAGCAATGAGGTTAAATGACTTGCCCAAGGCCACAGAAGGAGCCAAGATTAGAGCTGGAATTAAAACAACTCTTGATCGTGTGTGGGTGGGCGGACCAAGTTCCTTTCCCCTTTGAAGTTATGGCATTTTGCACACCACATCGAAGAAGGGTGATATGATAGATTGCATTTGATATACATAAGATCACATGGAATTTATGGAGCTACATAATTAGCCACAATTTGCCTTTTTGTCCAGATATTGCATACTTCTATAAAAATGCTGCTGCTTTGTGCACCTGAGGCCTGGCCTACGCTCGAGGGGGATGGGGGGGATCAGTCTAAGTTACGCAACTTTAGCTACGTGAATAATGTAGCTGAAGTCGACGTACTTAGATCTACTCAGCGCGGTGTCTTCACTGTGGTGAGTCGACTGCTGCCGCTCATCTGTCGACTCTGCCTGTGCCTCTCATGGCGGTGGAGTACAGAAGTCAGTGGGAGAGAGCTCGGGTCGATTTATCGAGTCTAGACTAGACGTGATAAATCGACCCCCACTAGATCAGTCGCTTCCCGCTGATCCAGCGGGTAGTATAGACATATCGTGAGTGTCATTGACAGCCATTTTGATTGTCCTGCCCTCTTCTGCTTTTTGGTCTTTTCCCCATGCTAGAGAGTTTAATGAATTCCCTGTATCTGCTCCAGCATTCTGCCCGCAAAAGGCAGCAATTTGATAAGAGGAGGGGAGTCTTTTCAGACTGTGAACAGCAGCAAGCACAGGAGAGTAGCAATATCAAGCAATCACTCACTTGCCTAAAATTTCTGTAGTGGGAGTTCTTCTTTGCATTTTATCATTTGGTTTGGTTTAGCAGAGGCATGAGGTATCACTTTACACAACTCCACACAAGTGGGGCTAAGGAATTCTGCAGAAGGGGAGACTGGTCGTTTAAAGGAGTGAAGCAGCAGGGCCAGCTAGCAGCAGAAGACGCTCCAATACTTGTGCCAAAGACAGGCTTACAGGAGTTATGTAGGGCTTTTGAATCTCACTGGATCTGCTAGCCTCTTGTTCTGCTGCTTCCTAAGCCTTGCGTGACAGAACACTGTCTTCGAATAACCACCTCCAATATTAACTCCCAGCCTACTTAGGCCTGGGCTACACTGGCGGGTGGGGTAGGGGGATCGACCTAAGAAACGTAACTTCAGCTGCAAGAATAGCGTAGCTGAAGTTGACGTATCTTAGGTCGACTTACCTCACGTCCTCATGGCATGGGGTCGACTGCTGCCTCTCTGCCATCAGCTCCACTTCTGCCTCTTGCTGCGGTGGAGTACAGGAGTTGACGGCAGAGCAATCGGGGATCGATTTATCGTGGCTACACTAGATGTGATAAATTGATCCCCGAAAGATTGCTCACTACTTACTGATCCGGCTGGTAGTGTAGATGTACCCTTACTTGAATAAATGTGAACTTCTGAAGGTGAACTGTTCACTTAATGTACTTTTATCTTCTGAAGTTAATCTTGAATAATGCATCTACTGCAATTACTTTCTTTCCACAAACCTCTTACCTAGAGTCTAACAATTCCTGATTCGTTATTTGTGTGAATTTACACACAGGATAAAAAATGAAAGCTGTCTGTGAACTCTGGAAGTTCCAGAAAATGTTAGGCTGCATAACATTGAAGGTTGTCAGATGGTTTAAAATCATTTAGCATTCCTTCAGAATTCAGTGCATCCTATCTGCCTCTACCTTAGGGAGCAGTGCAGCATAGTTTATCTAATATTCCACATACTGCAAAGGGCATGGGTCATGAAGATGAACTTCCTGGAGAAAATCCTTAACTGTGAGAGGTCAAAAACAATCACTGATATTACCCAGTCAAGCACTGAATTATTATTTCTGCTGGATGTCTAAAAGCACTGATTCCCTGATTGTCCTAATGTATCCTTCTGTATGCCAGACAAGACTTAAGTGCTATGTTCTTCATTTTCAGTTTTTAAGAAATATATTTGATTTTGTAGCACAACACTCAGCTGATTTACAATGAAAAGTTTCCTAAATTTGTACCTTTTTATATCATGGAGTCATAGTACATAAGTGTTTCAAAGCAAACAGGTGTCTGTTTCAGCTGTCACAGACCCTGGAAAATATTAATATTTTATAAAAAATTAAAAAATGGTGTCGTCATTAGTAATTGCAAACGTGAGGGGCTAGTCACATTCAGTTTACTTAGGGAATTGTTAGTTATTGATTTAAGATTTTTTTTTACCTGTTTTGTTACAATTAGCGCATTTTAAATATCCTAGGCTTTGGTAATTAAGCATTGGAGACAGCAAGAAGACACTCAGATACTCTGGAATGCCTGACTGGTATAGTAAAGTAGCTCTATGCAATCTTTTAAAAAGAAAAGAAGTTAAAGGAAACTCAGTTCTTCTTAAAACATTAATCTAAATAGTATTCTTCCCTACTTAAATCTTCTTCCTTGTGTATATTTACTCATTAGTGGAAACATGAAACACTAGAAAACATGCCTATGAGGGAAGATTGAAAATATTGGGTTTGTTTAGTCTGGAAAAGAGAAGATTGAGACATAAGTTTTCAAGTAAGTAAAAGGTTGTTACAAGGAGGAGGAAGAAAAATTGTTTTTCTTAACCTCTGAGGATAGTACAAGAAGCAATGGGCTTAAATTGCAGCAAGGGCAGTTTAGGTTGGACATTAGGAAAAACTTCCTGTCAGGGTTGTTAAGCACTGGAATAAATTGCCTGGGAAGGTGGTGGAAATCTCCATCATTGGAGATTTTTAAGAGCAGGTTAGACAAACACCTGTCAGGAATAGTCTAGATAATCAGTCCTGCCACGAGTCCACTGGATTGGACAAGATGACCTCTCGAGGTCCCTTCCAGTTCTATGATTATTTGCTCACTTCAGTGGTAGGAAGTTCTTGGCTCTTTTATGGGTAAAAAGTAGCATGACAGCTAGAGAGGAGTGATCTGGATTCTATTCCTTGTGCATCAACGGGATTGTTTATGGAGTTCAATTCAGTTACACCTGTGCAACCCTACTGGTTGCACGGATGTTACTGAGGGCCTACTTGTTGGCTCATAGAACCTTCACTATTGATGATGATCCCCAAGATGGAAAAGTCTGGAAAGACTTGCAGGGTGTTTTGTTTTTATTTTGAAAGCATGTTTTTGGTTGTATTTCAGAGTGTTTGATACAGAAAACATTGATACAATAACATAGAGTTCTATGATGTCAGCTAAGAATGTGAACTGCATTCTATATTCCTTTAGCATCCATCAATAAAACAATTTAGTAAGCATGTGTCTACATGAGAAAATTGTACTGATTTTAACTTATGTGATTTTTAAAGCCCACAGGTAAACCAGTGCAGAAGGCTTATGTAGAAACTTGCTTCAGATGGGACTAGAGTTATTTCAATTTAGCTTAAGTCAATTGAGAACTTAGTTGAGCTGTTCCAAAAAAGTGCCATGCAACCTTTTATACCTGTTCAACTATACATTGATTTAAAAACAGGTTTCAGTTAAACTGTTGCAACTTGTGTGTAGACTAGACCTAATTTCTAGTCAGTTACATTTGGGCATACCCCCACAGATTGTGCGGCTGCATGGTTATCAGCGTGCTTGTGGAGTCTTTATTACTGGTGGCGATGTGTGAGATGGAAAAGAACTGAAGTTGACTTTGCAAGGCTGACAGTCATCTGACTACTCTTTAAATATTTGGTATGGTTATCACTTAAACCAGTGGTCCCCAACCTTTTTGGCTGGCAGGTGCCAGCCGAAGGACCACTGCGGTGGTGGAGTACCCGCCGAAATGCTGCCGAATTTTGGCAATGATGCCTCTCGATGACGTCGCTTGTCGATGGCAAGCGGCGTCATCGAAGGCGTCCCTGCCGAAATTCGGGAGCGACACCTCTTGATGACGTCACTAGTCAGCGACAAGCATCGTCATCAAGAGGTGGTCCCGCCAAAATGCTGCTGCGGCATTTCAGCCGGTGCTCTCCTGGGGGCCAGGACGCAGGCGCATTAAGATGCTCCTGCGGGCACTGCGTTGGGGACCCCTGACTTAGACAATAAACATATAACCTTCCTATGCCGCTATTAGTCATTTTTCAGAATAGCTCATGCTTTAATTGGTAATAAGAAAGTGTTCTTATATCAGTTAAAATAGTTAAACAATTAAAATGTAGTTAAAAAAATTAAAATACTTTCCTCTGTCACTCTTTAATTCTTAATATAGAGGCTTCACACATTGATTGAGGCACTCAACTGGTATATTAAGTTAATAAGGACATTTTTCATGGGTTCAAGATTCTACGTGAACAGAACGGCTTGCACAATCCTGCAAACAGATGCAGGTACAGATCCTTATCTCTATGAAGATGTCAAGATCTGTAGTGCACCTGTTTGTAGGAACAGGCTGAAATTTTGTATCTAGTTTTGGCAAGCAATTGAAACTTTTGCAAAAGTTGATGTTACCTGTTCATCACTGAAAACACGGTTACAGTAGAAATGAAAATATTACAAGGCATAATTAACCTACCTGTCTCAAATCTAATTTTTGAAATGTTACTGTTTTGGATTTGTTTCCTTTAGGTCAGGGCAGTGATTCATAGACTTAAATTATACAGCTAACTTGTTGTTTAGAACAAAATGGGTGGGAATTTTTATTTTTAATTAATATATTTAATTTGTACCAGAGGTGTTATGTGCTTAAAAAAAGTCTAACTATTGCAGCCAGCTGGGATATGTATGACTTGTGAGTTTTTGGCTTTTTTTTTCCCCCCCTTCTTTCTTCAGAGGCTGTTCATTAACAATTATGGATTTTTGAGAATTTCATTAGGTTGATTATTATCATTTGTTTTCTAATTGAGTAATGATACTTGATTTGTGGTATGTCACCCACATGCAACGACAGACCAGTGGATTGTAGGAAATTTAGAAAACATCCAACAAAAGTATCCCAGGTTTCAGATTTGATTGACAGAGCCACCAAAAACTGAGATTTCATTGAAGTTTGGAGAACTACCCAATATACAACAGACTCTGATCTGTCATTTTTAATAATAATAATTAATGGAATTATAGCCACCTGAAACTCATCAGTTAGCAAGTTGCCTGTAAAAGTTTTAGGTCTTGCGCTTGAAAATACTTATACATGTGAATAATCCCATTTAATTAAATAGGACTACTCACTACTGCTTTCTACCATGCACCATATTGTAGGTGAAAATGAGGTCACATATTTTGAATCCTTTTAATACTTAGTCTTTTCCAAGCCTCTAAATTAAAAATTGCGATGAGAGAGATTTTAGGATTACGTTTTTATGCTTTATGTACTTACTGTCTTTGAATTCAAACATCAGGTAATTATCACATTTAGTAGAGACGCATTATGTGCATGGAAAATAGCAGCTTCACTCTAAGTGCAAACACCTCCAAGCTGTCTGGTGTGTCTGCTTTGGTTTAGACATTTTGGTCTGCTACTTTCTTAAAGTATACAAGATACCTAGGTTTTTAATTTTGCTAGACTTAATCGTTGTTCAGCTATGAATGGTGCTGCTCTATAAATGTCTATTAAATGTCTTATCTAATTTAATCAGACTTGTTTTTAAATACTTACATTAAAAGAACTCTCACAAGATTATTAGAAAGATTTGATTCATAACTAGTAAAACAAATTAATTGCAGTAATAGCAGCATATAGTACTGTGACATACAGCATTGTTGTAGCCATGTCGGTGCCAGAATATTAGAGAGAAAATGTGGACCAACAGAAATTGGTCCAGTAAAAGATATTCCTTCGCCCACCTTGTCTCTCTGATATTGTAAAGTCAATGGTACGTTAATATTTCTGCTTTGTCATACTTCCCAGTAGTGAACACCCTCTAACTGTTACATTTGTGAGGCGAATTACCCATTTTTCCTTTTTTTCAAACAAATGTGGAAACATCAATTTCACATTAATTGACGAAGTATTTGAAAATTCACTTCAAACTGTAACTTTCAGGCAAGGAAGTTCATATTTTTATATATTTAGTCTCCTTATCCATATTCTATGCTGCACAATACATAATCTAAAATCTTTATTGAATAGCCATACTCATGTGTAGTTGACCCTGCTTGGACGGTCCACTAAAAGTGAACAAACCTGGAACCTTTTGCACTAAGTGCATAAGCATCCACTCCTAAAGGTTTACATCCCTTTGCTGGAAGCTGTGGTAGACTCATTAACATTATGTGTATGACCTAGTCACTTGAGGAGGGACAGATACCTCCTTATCACTTCAGATTTAATGGTGCACTTTAAAATCTCTGGGAGACTAGCGTAACTGGACATTTCCTTCACATCTTCCACTTTTTATTAAATAAACACCTCACATTTATCCCTTAGATCTGTTGGCATATTAGAGCCACTGATCTGATGCATTGTTTTTTTCAGGATAGGTACTTTGTCTTTAAATCAATGGTTTAAGGAGAATCTCTCTCCACTCCAGTGTGCGCTGAGAGTAGACAGCTGAGAGCCCAAAGGTTGAAAGAGCAAGGGAAAACTGTACTGGAGTTGTGATCTAAATGGAGGGCATCTCCACAGCATGAGAGGAGACTGCTTTGTTTGCTCTTTGAATAGTGCTTTGTAGAGCCAGGAGCAACAGCTGTAGACTGGACCCGATTTAGTACAAACAAATCAAAATATTTGTCTTACAAATAAAAATTCATTGGAAGTTACATTAAATTTACAGGAAAAATAGCAAGAATAATCTTGTTTTGGGAGTGCAGAGGAAGGGGAGGAGCAGCCACTCTACTTGCTCTGCCTCTTAATACTCTTAAAGTGTTTTCCACTGAACTTGATTGTTCAGGATTTCGAAGTACGTATCGAGGGTGGAGATTTCTATACGTTAGATGGGTGGCACCCTTCTGAGGATTAGGAGAACCTTCTCTTTGGGAGTAGGGAAGTAGAGAGGGATGACCACATGAATGATAACAGCCAGGTGTGATAATGTAACCCTGGGTACTATGTGACTAGCTAATAAATAGAGTTAATCTTATATGTAGGCAAAATGGAAACATAGTTGCAAGGAAAACAAGTGTATTGTATTTATCCTCAATATATTGTATATGCATGCCAAAAAATGGAGAATTTGATTTTAGACTTTATTATTGAGTTTTTAATGTCTGCTTTGCTTCCTCATTCAGATTCAAGGCCCAGCTCATATTATGGCTGGCAGTGGGCCAAGATCAGGAACTGTCAGTGGATTTGCCATGAAATCACAGCTTCAGATTACTGGTAAGTCCTTTAAAAGATTAAATGTTTTCTCCTGATTCCTGGAGCGGGTGCAGGGGAAGTAACAAACAAAAAAGTTGTGTACATAGTTAAGTAATAAGATGCTACAGGCAGTATGTTGTGTTTCAGGAAGTTTTGGATGTGAAGAGGACAAGACATTCAACTTTGTTCTGCAATGAAACCAATAATGTTGCTGTAATTCCCTGACAGAAATGCCATTTTATTAATTACATATTTTGTTAGATTTTAGGAAGGAAAAGATACATCTAATTGATAACATGGTAAAAACCAGATGGGAGAAATTTCTTTATTTTTCTCATATTCCTCCATACTCTTATTTAAAGGGAAAATGTTGGGTTAAGAATTGTATACATAAAATATTTTTCTTACTAATAACACTTTAAAAATTGAAAAATGATTAAATCTTAATATTTTATTGCCTTTTATAATATACTCTGTACATTTCAAGTTAGGCAAATTTATACTGCTCTCTTCTAGTCATGTTCAATTGTTTGTTCTCATGCAGTACTATGTTATAGCTGTAGGGCAGCAAGTACTATAGGGGAATATTTAAATACAGGGTTTCACATTTAAATTTGGGAATAATACTCTGTTTAAGTACTCATAAAGAGAGCACACAGCAGTGGATTTGTGTGTGTTGCTCTCATACACAATGCCTCCCCCACAGTGCTGCAATTAATAACTTGCCAATTCAGCTTCATTGCTCTAGCATGTCTGACAATAGTGCTGAAATGTCATAAGGCAAATTCTGCACCATACTCATGGATGCAGAAGACCTTGCTGATGGAATTGGTGTGGATTCTCTGCAGAGTAGAGTGATATATAGAGCCCTTTTCTTTGGGTGTGCACCTCCATGTGCACCTGTGAGGCTCATTGTACAACATGTTCAATGAGGATTTGGAACAGAGACTCTGGTGGTGGATCTGCCACTACACACGTTCACTGGCAATCCTCCCATAGAGATGCTACAGGCCTGGAGGTTACTCCAGCCATGAAACTGGAGGAGTATCCATGGAGCAGTAGCTGCACCTATGTAACCTATGGAGGAGTATTCCTCTCCACAACCACCCACCTTTTCCCAGAGAGATACAATCCAACTGCCTGATCTGGGATTATGTGCAGAAGCTACACAGATTTGAGTTTGGGGAGGATGGAAGGAATAGATTGAAAAAAGGTGAAAAAGGCACACAGAAATAGCAAGGAGAATGACAAAAGAAGGAACAGCAGGAGCTAAAGGCAATGCATGTTAGATTGGGACCAATTATGGCCCCTTACTGAGTGGGCCAGCAGGAACTGGGAGGAGTACTTCGCCCTCTGCAAGCTGACTTGAAAAAGCAATGACGACAAACTTCAGAGAGTGCTATATTCACTCTTCCATCTGGTTAAGGAGAGCACTATAAGACCATGGTATATGGTTTTTGGAAGGGAGTAAAGTGTTACGGTCAAAAAATAGAGCATCCACTCACCACCCAGAAAGGGGAGCAAATTGATTAAAAAAAAAGAAATGGATGAAGACTGTAGTGAGGGGTGAGAACTTTTTTTTTATATGTAAAATATCTTAGTTTATCAGAATGTTAAGGTTTTGAAGTCAAATACTCAAAAGTTAGGAAATGCCAGAAATAAGTTTTCCCAGTGCAACCTTAATTCAGACCCCTTCTGAATATGCATTATGATAGACTTAAAATTGCATGCTGTTTTTTGTTTTGTGTTTTTTTTGCACAAGGACACCTGCTCATTCTCAGATCACACTCCTTCCTCAGACTGCTGTATGTAAGACCCTTGCTTCATTTGTTGCAGAAGTTGAAAGATGTGTTGTGAATGAGGCAGGGGACTGCAGGAAGAGGAAAGGATGGGCTCATGGTTAAGGCAGTTGAACGCCAACCAGAAGAACTGTAATTTATCCTTTCCTCTTCTGCAGAGCCCCTATTTGGTACTGGCAAGTCATGTAAACCAATTTTTTTGTAGATGGCCACTGTGTTCCTCATTGTCTGGATACTCAACTTGGTTTACAAAAGTATTTGGTTTACCAGATGTGGTTGTCCCATCTCAAAAAAGATATATTGGAATTGGAAAAGGTTCAGAAAAGGGCAACAGAAATGATTGGGGTATGGAGTGCCTTCCGTATGAGGAGAGAGTAATAAGACTGGAACTTTTCAGCTTGGAAAAGAGACAGCTAAGGGGAGATATGATTGAGGTCCATAAAATCATGACTGATATAGAGAAGTAGATAAGGAAGTGTTGTTTACTACTTCTCATAACACAAGAACTAAGGGGTCACCAAATGAAATTAATAGGCAGCAGGTTTAAAAAAAAGGAAGTATTTCTTCACACAACGCACAGTCAGCCTGTGGAACTCCTTGCCAGAAGATGTTGTGAAGATCAAGACCATAACAGGGTTCAAAAAAGAACTAGATAAATTCATAGAGAATAGGTCCATCAATGGCTATTAGCCAGGGTGAGTAGGAATGGTGTCCCTCGCCTCTGTTTGCGAGAAGTTGGAAATGAGCGACGGAATGGATCACTTGACGATTACCTGTTCTGTTCATTCCCTCTGGGGCACCTGGTATTGGCCACTGTTGGAAGAGAGGATATTGGGCTAGATGGACCTTTGATCTGACCCAGTAGGGCCATTCTTATGTTCTTCAGCACTCACAAAAGTGGCTGAGGTCAGTGAGCACTGTGTTCTGAACTTAAAGTGCTATAATATGCTCATTACTCTGAAAAATCAGATGCCAGGCATCTACAATTGGGCACACAAAATTCATGGACCCATTTGACAATTTTAACTTTAAGGAACTGAGACACAGCTATTATCTGTCAGTTGAGGATAATACCATCATCCTCTATCACATGGTAGTGTTGTAAAGATAAGTTTATTAATTCTTGTGAAATACTAAGATGTTACTGTGGTGAGTGCCATGAAAACCCATGATGAAATCCATAATTCTGTATTCAGTGCAATGTTTGAATGGTATGTAGTAAATAAAGCTGTGGAAAAAATAGCTTGTCATCATGTCATTAAAGACTATATGCATACAATCCAATTAAGAGCTGAATTAAGTGGGAGGGAGAAGTGTGTGCAGTGGAGTGCTTCCTTATGGATTTTTTTTTTGTAGTAAACATATAGCAATGTGGAACTAGATATCTGTTAGAGAAGGCAAGGTCAAAGAAATGCACCTGGCTCTTAGAGCAGAATGTGGTGAGGTTTGTTACAGCCCTTAGTTCCTGTGGGGGAGTTCACTCCACATTCTCGGACCAGCTCCAGAAAGCTCTGTCTTCTGAACAGGCAAGCCTTATCCTCATTGTAGAATGTCGTCTTGTGCTGGAGGAGTGAAATTGTTGACAGCCATCTTCAGCTGGGGGACTTCCATGATCTTTTAGATACCCTGGGCCATTGAGAGAAGATAAGGACTCAGACCTTGAACTTGATTTGATATCCTGAGGGAAACTAGTGTAGAGAGTAGAGGACAGGTTTGCTAGGATTATGCTAGCTTGTGTTGCTGAAATGTGTTGGCAGTGTTCTGTATTAGGAGTTTCCTAAGTGCTAAAGATCGGGCTCAGCCTTATTGTGTTACTATAGTCCAGCCAAGAAATGACAATGGTCTGAGATCAGGCTGAGGTCAAACCATCATTTGCCAGGATGGGGTCCCCTCGCCAACCAGATATGATAGCAGCATTCATGAGTAATGCTTTCTATGTGAAAGTTTTGCATCAGGGAGGGGAATCCAAGAGCATTCCTAACAGGTGGATTGAATTGACCAATTGTGGGAGTGTACTTTTAACTGGCTGCACTGTAGCTGCAAACTCTTCAAAATGCTTTCCTCTGACACCCAGTACCACTTTTCCAGTTGCTGGGTTCAGTGTTAATCAGCTGTTCTTCATCAACAAGCTGATCTTGTCCAAGAATTGGGCCATCTTGGGAACAGTATGGTTGTATGTGGTTCAGGATAGGTAGAGCTGTGTGTCATTGCATATTGCTGGCTGCCTGTAGCTGTTGAATAGGACCAGAGAGAGAATTGATCCTTGTGTAGGACTCTATAGTAGAGAGGTCTGCTAGTGAAGAGGCAGTTTCCCATTATTACTCATTGGATGTGTCCCTCCATGAAGGATTTGACCCATTTTAGCATATTAACCTGCAATGTATGGTTGAGAGTGTCAAATGCTGCTGAGAGGCTCAGGAGAATGAGAATGAATATCTTCCCTCTAGCCACTGACATCAGGAGATCATCCATCGGTGCCACTAAAGCAGTTTCAGTTCCTTGTCCAGGCCTGAATCCAGATTGTTAGGTCTAGGATATTGGCTTCAATGAGATGATCTTGAAGTTGGCCTTTGATTAGCTTCTCATAGAATTTGATCGGGAATGGAATGTTTGACACTGGGCAATAGTTGGCTATAACTGATGTATCCAGGTAGGTTTCTTCATTGTTCCTCCATGCCTCCAGGAGGAAGGAAAGATTTCTTCCCTGAATCAGCGCTCTAGTTGTGCCAGAATGCCCCAGAACACTATTCCAGCACTTTTTTCGGAGCTAGAATTGTGTTCCAATTAGGACTGTCAATTAATTGCAGTTAACCCATGCAAGAACTCAGAATTAATTGTGATTAATCAGTTTTAATTGTACTGTTAAACAATAGAATACCAATTAACATTTATAAAATATTTTTGGATGATTTTTCTACATTTTCAAATATATTGATTTCAATTACAACCCAGTATACAAAGTAGACAATGTTTCCTTTTTTTTATTACAAATATTTGCACTGTAAAAGTGGCAAACAAAAGAAATAGTATGTTTCAATTCACCTCATACAAGTATTGTAGTATAATCTCTTTATGGTGAAAGTGCAATTTACAAATGTAGATTTTTTTTTTGTTACGTAACTGCACTCAAAAACAAAACAATGTAAAACTGTAGAGCCTACAAGTCCACTCAGTCCTACTTCTTGTTCAGTCAATCACTAAGACAAACAAGTTTTTTTACATTAATGGGAGATAAAGCTGCCCACTTCTTGCTTACAGTGTCACCTGACAGTGAGAGCAGGCATGTGCATGGCCCTTTTGTAGCCGGCATCTCAAAGTATTTACATGCCAGATATGCTAAACATTCGTATGTCCCTTCATGCTCCGACCACTATTCCAGAGGACATGCTTCCATGCTGATGATGTTCATTAAAAAAAAAATGTTAATTAAATTTGTGACTAAACTCCTTGGGGGAGAATTGTACATCTCCTGCTCTGTTTTACCCACATTCTGCCATATATTTAATATTATAGCAGTCTTGGATGATGACCCAGCACATCTTGTTCGTTTTAAGAATGCTTTCACTGCAGATTTGACAAAATGCAAAGAAGGTACCAATGTGAGATTTCTAAGAGAGCTACATCACTCAATCCAAGGTTTAAGAATCTGAAGGGCCTTCCAAAATCTGAGAGGGGTGAGGTGTAGAGCATTCTTTCACAAATCTTAAAAGAGCAACACTCTGATGCAGAAACTGTAGAACCCAAACCACCAAAAAAAAGAGAATCAACCTTCTGTTGATGGCATCTGATGAAAATGAACATGCGTTGGTCCACAATGCTTTGGATGGTTATCGAGCAGAACCAGTCATCAGCATGGACGCATGTCCTCTGGAATGGTGGTTGAAGCATGAAGGGACACAAATGTCTTGCACCGCTGGCTACAGCAGTGCTGTGCAAATGCCTGTTCTCACTTTCAGGTGATGATGTAAACAAGAAGCGGGCAGCATTACGTCCTGCAAATGTAAACAAATTTGTTTGTCTGAGCAATTGGCTGAAGAAAAAGCAGGACTGAGTGGATTTGTAGGATCTATTGTTTTATTTTTGAATGCAGTTAGTTTTTGTATATAATTCTACATTTGTAAGTTCAGCTTTAATGATAGAGATTGCACTACTGTACTTAGGTGAATTGAAAATTATTATTTCTTTTGTTTTTTTACAGTGCAAACATTTGTAATAAAAAATAATTGATCACTGCACACTTTGTATTCTGTGTTGTAATTCAAATCAGTATATTTGAAAATGTAGAAAACTTCCAAAACTATTTAAATAAATGGCATCCTATTGTTTAACAGTGCGATTAATTTTTTTAATCACTTAACAGCCCTAGTTCCAACATTTCTGCTGGTCCTAGGCCACGTGTTTCCATTCTCTCCCCAGCTGCAGAGCATCATCAGAGCCAGCAGGTGTCAGTGCCAGGCTTAGGTGGCAGTGGGTCAGCATGGAGGGAGCCAGGAATGCTACCGCTGTAACCAAGTGTGTGAACATGGGGCTGGAAGCCTAGGGCAGAACTGGAGCCTGGTATGTCAGAAGCAGGGTAGTGGGGCTGACTGGACAGTGGAGCCTCTCATGGGGAGCAGGAGCCAGGGACAGGATGGGTTCTGTGCGGAGTCACCTCCTTTTCCCCTGGCCTCTCCCAGCTCATCTGCTGCCCCTGGCTTTCTCCAAGCTCCCCTGTGCTCCTTCCCAGTTCCTCCCACTGCCCTATGTTCCAGCACTTCTTTTTTTAGGACGCCAGCACTGTCCTGAATGAGATATTGGCTGTTTTGCTCATGAGTGACACCAGTTGCTCATGACTCTTTCATAAGTCATATAGAGCATGCATCAGATTCAGAGGTCTTGGGTTCAGATTCTTTTAGGGTATACAGAACTTCTTCATGAGTGAACTCTGAGAATGTAGGCTTGGTGGAAGCAGTTGGGGCAAATCCAGGTTGTATTGAAAGTGTTCCTGAATGTGCATGGTCTTTTCAGTGAAACAGAATGATAGTTCACAGCATTTGATGCTCAGTTCCAGTACAGACTGTAGACAGTTAGGGTTGATAAAGTAATTTAGTTTGCGGCAGGTTTACTAATGAAGGCTGAAAGGAAGATTCTCTTGGCCTGTAGTACAACCTCTGGATAGGCTTAGAGGAATTCCTTATGTTTCATCCAATTGTATCAGCTTTTGTTTTCTGCCACTGATTGTTGAGTTTCCATATCTCTCTCTTCATGTGGCACAGGGTGTTGGAAAACTGAGATCTCCTGTGGGGGCAAAAGGGAGGAAGGGGCCATTGAGGGACCACGTATTGATGGTCAAGGTTAACATACAATGATGATGATTTGCCAGATCCTTGACTCCTTGTCCTATGAGTGAAGTGCTATTGTCCTTTAGCATGTTCTAGAATTTGGTGGAGAGCACATGTCTTTGTGATTGAATCAGGATCCTGGGTCTGTCTTGTTACCTGGGAGTTGTAAGAACTCTGACTACTGCGTTAATGAGGTGGAGGCCTGACCAAGACAGTGACTGGTTTATGGTGTCCTTGATATTGATTTTTTTAGCTTATTTTTGAATGCTTGACTTTGCAACCTTTAACATACATCTGACAGTTCTTCTGGTATTTAATTTCCTAAACTTAAACCAAAAAAAAACCAAAATCAACCCCTGAAAAACAGTGCATCTTGTGGAACTGTACTGAATGCGTCTCTTTCCTCCCCTCCTCCCCCCAATGAGTCAGCAGCGGGACTGGAATCTTTTAGGGCAAACAGAATAGACCTTTGTCATTTGAACGAACTATCTTGTAGCTGTTACAGAAAGCTGTTATCTTCTAGTTGGATCAGCCACGGGAGGAGAATGAAATGCACACTTTGTCCGTGGGTTTTATAGCTATTTGTTAGAAGGCAAAGGAACGTTGAGACTCAAAAATCCTGAGTTCAGTTTCAGGTTCTAGAGGGAAATGTGCTCTCTAAACCCTCTTACCTCTTAGTTCTCCTCTACCCTAAGCCTGCCCTCACTTCCAACCCCTGGCCTTTTTCTATCCCTGTCCCCCTGCCTTTGGATCCTCATGTGTGCGTTAGTCAGGCAGTCAGCTTTCTCATTCTCTACACTTCTGGGCACCAGCAGGGGGAGGTTTGAGAGCAAAGGAGAGAGAATTTGTCTGCCCTTAGTTCTGATGGCCCCTTGTAGCTTGGAGGGGCAAGTGCATGGAAGTCCTGCTCAGCCTCTGCCACCCTAGGATGGCACATGCTCAATGACTCTGAAGTGCACACATGCTCATCCCCACAGTCAGTAGGTAGGAGCTATGTTGATTTGACATATGATCACTGCATATGGAATCTTTGGATAATTTAGCTACCAAACAAGCCTCTATTGTGGGAACTGCTCTTTTCTGGACTTACAACTTGGCCAATTTGGGTGGATTTTCACTAGGACAAGGAAAACATACCCGTGACAACAGTGTGACCCTTCTGTCAAATTCCAAGTCCATGCTCCAAAGCATAGCAGTGGTAGAGCTCAATGAACAGTTGTAAGATATTTAACAAGAACAAAACACATTTTCCTCTATCTTTGTGCTTAGAAACAGCTGAACTGTGGTTCAGCCTAACATCTATTGTCCCAACATTAAATCATGATGACTGGTTTGCTGACTTTGACCTTCAGGATGCTTATTTCCACGTAGCAATTTTCCCAAGCCACAGGATGTATCTCCAGTTTGTTGTAGTGGACTGGCACTATCAGTACAATGTGCATCCTTTTTTGTCTGTTTTCCACTCCCAGGGTTTTTATCAAATGCATGATTGTGGTGACAGCTTACTCAGGAAGAGCGGAATTCGTCTTCCCGTATCTGGATGATTGGTTACTGAGTTCAGAGAAGTCCTCTATCATGTTCAGTTCATGTTACGCTTACTGAGTCATGTAGGTCTTGTCCTAAACAATGGGAAGTCAATACTGGTTCCAACTCAAATAATCAAGTTCATTGGTACCCTGCTAGACACTACAAGTTCAGAAGTGTTTTTGCTGACAGACCAGTTCCACATGATTTGCCATCTATGCCTAACTGCAGTCTCAACCCTCAACTACAGCCCAAGTATGCCTGAGGTTACTAGACCATATGTCTGCATGCACATATAGTCCAATATGCCAGGTTGCGCCTTCGTCCTCTTCAACTGTGACTGAAGTGAGTCTGTCATCCGAATTATCATCTATTGGACAGACTTATTCGATTTTGTGCACCAGTTCTGGAATTCTTTTGGTGGACAGCTCAGGGCAGGGTGTCCCAGGGTGTTCCCTTAACTCAGTTCCCACTGACGAGAACTGTTGTCACTGATGTCTCCCTAATAGGTTGGGGAGCGCATATGGGGTTGCTGAAAGTTCAAGGCCTGTGATCATAACAGGAAGCTTCTCTGCATATCAATGTCCTGGAGATCTGTGCCATCTGCAGTGCCTTTTGGGGCTTTTGAGGTCACATCAGGGACTCAGTGGTGCTCAAGCTTACCGACAATACCACTGTGATGTATTATGTAAACAAATAGGGGAGCACACTCCAACATGCTGTGTCAGAGGTGATAGGGCTCTGGGATTTTTGCATCGGGGAAAACATTACCCGTGTAGTGGATTAGTTACCTGGGTTCCAGAATCACCTGGTATGTCACCTCAGTAAAAACTTGTCCCTGAATCACAAGTGGTCTCTGAAGTCTAGTGTCCTACAGTCCATCTTTGCAGTTTGGAGCATCCTGAAGATTGACCTCTTCACCACAAGAGACATCAATAAATGCAATCTGTTTTGCTCTTGAGAGAATCTCAGTCTGGGCTCCCTGATGGATGCTTTTCACCGGAGCTGGGAAACGGCACTCCGTATGCTCTTCCTCCAGTTCCAATCATCCCACTGTCATTCTCAAGATGAAATTGGATTGTGCCAAGTTGATTCTCATTGCTACAGTGTGGCTGAGACAATGTTAACAGGGAGTCCGGTGGCACCTTAAAGACTAACAGATTTATTTGGGCATGAGCTTTCGTGGGTAAAAAACCACTTGCGTCTGAAGAAGTGTTTTTTTACCCATGAAAGCTTATGCCCAAATAAATCTGTTAGTCTTTAAGGTGCCGCCAAACCGTTCGTTGTTTTTGTGGATACAGACTAACACGGCTACTCCTCTGATACTTGAGACAATATTGGTTCTTTGACCTCTTCACATTATCAGGTCAGCTCCCATATCTCTTCCTTTTCACCCCCAACCTCCTGACTCAGCATCAGTCAGATTTTGCATCCGGCGCTCAATTCCCTGCATCTCACAGCATGGATGTTGCATGGTTAGATGAGATGGAGGAACAATGTTTGGAGGTGGTCTGGCAAATCTTGCTTAGTAGTAGGAAGCCCTGCGCTAGAGTGGTCTGTTTGGCCAAGTGGAAGTGGTTGTCGATGTGATTGCTAGCTCAGTGAGTTCAACCAAAGACGGCTTGTATTGAGAACATCTTGGACTACCTGTGACGCCTTCAGTCTTTTTGTCTTGCACTTAGTTCATTGATAGTGCACCTGGAAGTGATTTTTGGCATTTGATCCACTCATCCATGGAAAAATCAGTGTGTTCAAACTGCAGGGTGGTGAGAGCCTTGAAAGGGAAATGCTTGTCTCCACCTGTTGACTAAAGAACTGGTTCCTTTGTGAGATCTTAATACTGCCTTAGCAGCTTTTATGGGACCTGTGTACAAGCCTCTGACAACATCTTTCTCCCTTCTGTGTCAGAAAACTGTTTTCCTTGTAACAATAACATGTGCAAAGAGAGTTGCTGGCTTTGATGGCAGAGCCTCTTTTACATGTAGTTTTCCAGAGACAAAGTAACCCTGCAGCTGCACCCCAAGTTTTTATCTAAAGTGGTTTCTCAGTTTCACTTGAATCGAGTTATTTATCTACCAGTGTTCTTTCCTAAGATGCATTCAACCCCAGATGAGCAACTTCTTCACACATTGGATGTCAGGCGATGTTTAGCTTTTCACCTGAATATAATCTTTCTGTTCTTCATCTCGTCTATTTGTTTCATATGTGGACCGAATGAAGGGGCAAGTAGCAGCTCAGACTGTGCCTCCTCAAGGGTGTGAGCTTATTCCACAAAGGCCAAGGCAACGTTGATGCCATTTCTAAGGGCTAGTCTGCATTGGAAGCGGTAGAGTGTGCTGCTGTAGTGCATCTGATGAGGCTGATGGGAGAGAGCTATCCCGTCGGCATAATAACTCCACCTCTGAGAGAGGTGGTAGCTATGTCGGCGAGAAAAGCTCTCCTTTTACCAATTGCGACTTTCTCTCCCCTCTGGGCGGGGCGGCAAAAAAGCTGGAGCTGGTCCTGGAGTCACCTATATGGAATTCATGGCTGCATTTACTCAGAGGTTAAAAAAAACAAAACAGTTACATACCTGGTCTGTAATGATTGTTGGTCAAGATGTGACATAGACATGTTATTTCACCACACATCCTGTCTGCACTCTTAAAATTCAGTGTGAAGGAACTGACTGAACACAGAGGGAGCACACGCAGCCAAACATCTTGACTGCACAGGTTTGGGGTGACACGGTCCTTACAAAGCCAGGATAGGGGCTAGGGCCACAGTCTGTAAGCCAGGCCTCTGCTGGTACTGCCAGGCAAAGTTCTCCAGCTTTGGTGTGCTGGATGCGCTCACTTCTACATGGAATACACATCTGCATTTGTCACAACCGGAACATGGACAGTCTGACTTAGTGCTCAGAGCAGGAGTCTGGCTGGATCAGATACCAGGAGACAAACTTGAGAGTGGAAACACGGGTTGATAAGCAGAGTCAGACCAAGTCAGGATACCAGGAAATCAAGCCGGGGAGCAGGAAGTACAAGGCACATAGTCCAGAGCAAGGTAGGCTCTAGTTGCATGGACAACTTCCCATTCCCAGTTTAAATAGGAACTGTAGACCAATCAGAACTCCCAGCATTCTGGCAGTCAGCTTCCAGGATTGAGGTCCTCGGTCTGAGTTCAGCTCCTATTTTGCCAAAAGTTAGCACATCCCGGGTGATAGGTTGAAACTTGCTGGCTCCAAAGAGCCCTGTGGACCAGGGTTCAAGACCCAGGTCCCTGATAGCATCACATCTTGCAGCACAGCAGATACAGTACAGGTAAGTAACTGGTTTTTATCTGAATGCAATGGAGTGACATTAATTCCCTTTGAATAATTAAGGGTAAATATGGGTTGCTGCACAGCTACTAAATGTTGTAGAGTTTAAACACTTAAGGATTCTGATTATAAAGTTTCCTATATAGAAGATTTCGCGTGCCTTATTTCATACTTTAAGGGACCCCTCTGATCTTTTGGCTAACCAAGAGCTTCAGTCAGTGAGCTTCACATTCAAATAGTGGAGTCCCATTGTCAAAGTAGTAGACTAGAGGAAATATGGATGTTCAGGTAATGAACTTGCAGATAACATGAATTCATCTGTTCCTAAGTGCATACAGGTCTTCAAGTCAAATCGTCTCTGAAGAGATTGGCATTGTACACATATGCATATCTAATAATGTTATAAGGAAACTGACAAGCTAATAAAGTGTTTAATAATGTGTAAACAGACTGGTAAAAGTTAGTGCAAATTTTGTTGTTTGTTCTAATCACAAAGAAACCTACTTGTCTTTGGATGTGCATTTTAAATGCACGAGTGAAATCTCTACTGTAGTCCTCCTGAGCAATTACCAGTGCCATCTTATCCAGACAGGGTAGGATGAATCAAGGCAGGCAGCAGCAGTATGAAGCAGGATCTGAACATTGCAACCTCTTCAAAGAGGGCAGCATGCCCCTCCCTAACTAGTATGTGCTGGAGACGCCACATGCGTTAGCTTCCCGGAGGTCAGCTGTAGCTCTAACCTTCTAGCCATGTTAGTGTGAGAAGACTTTCATATACTCAGCTAGTGTTGAAGCACTGATCTTTCTCCTCTCAGACCAGCTGAATTCTTCAAATCCAGTGTCTGCATCAAATTCTTCTTTGATTTGAAATCACAGTATGCAAGTGTGGTATATCATACTAGTGAATCTAGTTCAAGGTAAAGATAATTCTTGTGCAGTAATCTTGTGGGGTTTATTTTATTTGAGCTGTATTACATGTCCGTGTATTTTAGGTTGTTACAGCCATAGCTACTTCCTATACTAAGGAGAACAATGTTGTATGCTTTTTTTAACAAATTAGTTTGTTACAGGAATGCAGCTAGTTTTCAAAGTGCATTTTTAACTGATAGCTTATTGAATAGAATAAAATATTCATTGTTTTCCCCCTTTTTTAACAGTTATCTCAGCAAAATTAAAAGAAAATAAAAATAAATGGTTTGGACCTAGCCCTTATGTGGAAGTCTCAGTAGATGGACAGTCAAAGAAGACAGAAAAATGCAACAATACAAATAGTCCGAAGTGGAAGCAACATCTTACAGTGTAGGTTTGGAGCTGTTTTTGCTTTATAGATCAATATATGAAATTTAGTAATTATTACGTTATAGGCAATTAATGTAAAGCCTCATTTCTAAACTGTGCTCTGTTCTTTTCATATTAAAAAAAGGTGGTACTGTGATACGACTGCTATAGTATGGAGCATTTATGTAAATGCTGTGTGTTAACTTATGTGGCATGGAAGGGATGCACTGTTAACACAGGAATACATTCCATATTAGCACACCTGATATGCCAATAAATCTGCTTTTTGACATGATCTATCAAAAGTAAGGAAAATCTGTGATCGAGCTGACACTATCCCATGTTCACTTGTTCAGTACATATTTACTGGTGGTGTGGGGGTTGTCATCTCAAAATTCTGGACTCTGGTTTCATTACACAGCTATTCATTGTGTCATTAGTTTTATAGCAGGTTATATTTTAAAGCATGCTTTACGGTGACTCCTACTTGCAAAGATCCAGCCTCCAATGCAAGTGTGAAATTCCTTGTGTACCCGCAAAAGAGAACTTCTTTATCTTTCATGAAATCCAGTTCTCTAGAAATGCCCCAGAATGCATAATTTGGAACACTGGAATCAACAGAAATTGTATGCAGCTGTTAGTATTTCTGATAGCACTTATGTTCCAGAAATATTGCATTATAAGGCCCCTTTAGAGAACCTGGGAACACCCTGCTTAGTGGGAGAATATTCCATATCTGTGCCTGACTCAGGATGCAAAGTTAATTTTTTCCCTTTATTTGGTTTGTACCGCAGCACTGAAGAGCCATTCTTAAGAAAACAAGACCTGTTTGTTTTATGTACATTAAAACACTAAGACTGCAGGAGCCAGTTGTAGAGCAGAATCTGTTTTTTGTTTTTTAATCTTGACACCCTGCTTTTTAAAATACAAGATGCAAAGTATTTTCACTCTCCAGGTCTGCCACCCAACACACATCAATGCATGAGCATTTCTGCACATTGGCCCTGTGCAGTCTACATTGTATGCAGATCCACTGTACTTGAATTGTAAACTAAAACTACTGGTAGAGCCGGGAAGAGAATAAATAACCTGTTTTGTGTAAGTTTTTTGAAATTTCAGAATTTGATTTAGTTCCAATTTGGAATGAAAACCAAAAATCTCTAAATTATCTGTGGAAGGAAATGGAGCCCTGAGCAATCTGCTTGGTGGGCTGTCCCAGAGCTGTGGACCCTGGGAACCCTAGGGTTCCCAGTTCTCTGGCAGTCCATCTGGTGGGCTGCCCCAAAGCTGTGGTCTCTGGGAGCCTGGGCTGCTGAGGACTTGGGAGTTGGTGCTTCCAGGATGTTGGGCCCCCATAAGACATGCTGCCAAGGAAGCAGGCAGGCAACTTTGCAGGAAACTAGACAGTTTTCTTTCATAATTCTACTGGATCCTGTCAGAATTTTGTCAAAATGGAACAGTCTTTGTGAAACGTTTAGATTACAATGAATTGACAAATACTGATGAAAAGGTGTTTTTCTGGTCAGCTCTAACTGCTAGTTTGCTGTGGTAGCCACAAACGACTTTTTTTCTCCTTGGACGTTCTAAAATAGGATGACCAGATGTCCTGATTTTATAGGGACAGGCCCAATTCTTGGGTCTTTTTCTTATACAGGATCCTATTACCCCCACCCCCATCCCGATTTTTCACACTTGCTGTCTGGTCACCCTATTCTAAAACTAGTAGAAATGTGTGCAGTTTAATTGTTCTCTTCCATGCTACCTTAGGGGAGAAAAGAGGCCAAAATAAGCTGATAGTATTTTAATGTTACTTAACCCCTCCTCTAAAGAGCTTCTGTGCTGCTGTTATTTCAATAGAATGTGAGTGGAATCAGTAAAAAGTTAAGGCATGACCACATGAGCTGGAATTTGTATTGAGGTGTTCATAGTGTTGTAAGGACCTATAAAAAGAGCATGTCCCTTCCTCCTAAGAAATTAGTCTACATCAGACCAATAGCACAGCAAAAATGACATCAGGCAGTAGTGGGCAGAAAGGACGACAAAAAAAAATGTTAGACTGCAAGAAGTATAAGGAGGTGAATTCTGTTTTGCCAGGGTAACCTACCTCTTATTATTTTTTTTCCCCTCTCTTCGCCCAGAGAGATTAATGAATGAAAAGTTAACTTGAAAGGACACATTTGGAGGAGAGCAGAGTTGCTTGGGAATAAATAATATCACCTCTTTTGTAAAGCATTTTCAGAATTACTTATGAAAAGTGCTATATAACAGCTAGGTATTAGTCTTACATAATGGAACAGAGACTGTTCCAGATCTAGGTGGCAATGTGAAGAAAAAACTGTTGTAAGTGGGAGGAAGAGAGAGAGAACAGAGGCTTAGGCAGAGTGTAGGACATAATCAGATTATGTGGAAATAGCATTTGAGATTCAGAAGTCACATTAGCACTGTGATATTAGTGGTATTATGTGTGTTATCTATACCAGCAAATATAGGACCCATAATTCAGCAATGTAGGAGGTGGCAGAGCAGGTTAGAGGATATGATGGTAAAATTTTATTTAGACTGGGAACACTTTATACAGTGCCTAGCAATATCAGTTGGGGCGTCTGTGCTGCCATACTGCAGATACATAAAAATAGCCAAGTTCTCTCTATATGTCAGTCTCCACCATTGCCGATGCTGGTAGAGGAGCCTTGGTGAAGAATTCTGGATCTTAATTTTCTTATGTTAGATTGTGCCTAAAGAAGACAGCATAGTAGAGCCTTGCTGGAGAAGAGAAGACTGAACATGAAGTGGAACAAAGTATAAACAATTGATGGAATTAAGGGGAAGGGGTGATGAGTAGCAGGATAGGTAGACCTTATTTATTTTATAGCAGTGGTGTTTTTTGAGTGGACTAGACGGGATAGGTGAGTACCAGGAAGATGAGTATAGTAGTCAGGATTCACATGTGAGTTTTAGCAGTAGAAACAATGTCAAAGTATTTTACAGAGGTTAGCAGGAAAAAGCCATGATTCTCAGCTCACCCTCACAGTGTGGAATATGACAGAACAATGCTGAAAAAATCAGGCCTCTTAACGTACACACCCTCACAAAGGGAATTCTCCCTCCTTATGGAAGGAAGGCCAGTAGTCCAAATCAAAGTTAGAGAATCAAGTATTAAAATATATATGTAGGCAAAACTCCCAAGCAGACTCTTTCAGGTATGGGTATACAGAGTTTGGTAAATTGAACTTAAAGGTCTACAGATGCCCTAGTCAAGCTATAGGCTCCACATATCCCTCTGTAAAAGACTGGGAAAGTGTCAAGTTGTCATTCTCAGTTGCTGTGGATTACTATGCCCTAATGTCCAGGTTATTGTTCCTAGATTCTGTAGCAAGTTACAGTGCCTCTCCACTTCCTCCCCTCTAGCAAGTGGCTTTGGAGGGTAGAGAGGGATAGCATTACAAATGGGAAAGAACCAGCAGGCAGTAAGGGTCTCTTGACCCACTGTTTATTTATTTCTGTCCTCTCCCTTCCCCTCCCACCCCCTTCCATTCATAAAACCAGAAGGTTCTTCTTTGAGTGCTTGCTCATATCCATTCCAGTTAGGTGTGCGCGCCGTGCGTGCACGTCTGCTGGAAACTTTTTACCCTAGCAACTCCAGTGGGCCGGCAGGTCGCCCCCTAGAGTGGCACCACTATGGCACTAGATATATACCCCTGCCGGCCCGCCCGCTCCTCAGTTCCTTCTTACCGCCGTGTCGGTTGCTGGAACTGTGGAGTGCAGTTCCCTGACCTCCACGTCCCTAGCTCTCCTCGTCGTTTGGCTTATAAAACCTTTTTTCTCAGTTAGTATAGTTACCTTTTCAGTATAGTTGTAGTTAGTTAAGTTTTTGTACATAGTTCTTGAACATTGCCTGTGGGTGGGCTGTTACCCTCCCCGGCACCCGGCACCGGGCCCATGCCTGGCTCGCCGGGGTTTAAACAGTGCTCGACTTGTAAGAAGCCGATGCCTACTAGCGACCCCCACGACGCGTGCCTGAAGTGCCTGGGGGAGTCGCACATTAGTGACAAGTGCCGCATTTGTAAGGCCTTTAAGCCGCGCACAAAAAAGGAAAGAGACCAACGTCTCCGCGCCCTTCTCATGGAAGCGGCTCTGTCTCCGGCACCGGCAGCGCAGTCCACCGCTTCGGCTTCGGCACCGGACCGCGCCGGCACCGGCAAGACTCCCCGGCACCGACCATCTCCGGCACCGGGAGCAGACCTACGTCCCTTGACGTCTGTCTCCACACCCAGGCAGACCCGAGTGGACCGCCCGGCTCCTACCTTAGCCGTGGCACCGCCGGCAGGACTGTCGACTCCAGGCCCGAGGGTCCGTCGAGTCCAGCTCCTCCTAGCTCCCCAATACGATCAGGGGTCGAGCTAAGGGTCCCGTCAACGCCGGAGACTTTCGCCTCGGCTCGGGACTTGATTGCTCTCACGGAGCCAACTCAACCACCCACGGGACGCATGGTCTCCACGGGCAAGCCGATGCTTCATCCATCCTCTCCCGCGTCCCGACGCCGATCACTCCGATGGCGTGACCGCTCACGCTCGGGGCACCGCTCGGAGTCCCGGCATCGATCGCCTAGACGGTGCCGGTCGTACTCACGGCACCGATCACCATCTGGCCGGTCCCGATCGGCTTCATCTCACCATCGGCACCGAGCCTCCAGGAGTCGTTCGGCACCGCGGTCGACCTCCCGGCACTGAAGCGGTGGCAGGTCCCGCACCCGGTCGACCTCCCGGCACCGCGCTGGTAGTAGGTCCCGGTCTCCATTGCCGTCTCGGCACCGGGCCTCCAGAAGGTCGCGATCTCACTCCAGACATTGTCATCGCTCGCGCTCCAGGTCGAGATCTCGGCGCAGGTCATCACGCCGCTCTCGGTCTCGGTCCCGGTCCCGGCCCCGGTATGAGTCACGGCACCGGAACCCGGCACCGAGGGCAACGTCAGTCGCGGCACCGGCGGCGCTATACCATTCCAGTTCAGCGCCTCCCTGGCCTGCTCCGGAGCCCTCCATCTCCTCCCTCGATGATAGTGCTCTCGACAGGCACGAAAACCGCTTCCCGGAGCAGGATAGAGGACATCCGCAGTGGGGATTCTGGACCCCGTGGGCATACGCCCAGGCGCAAGGTTCTCATCAGATCACTCCCCGTCCATTGGCGGAGCGTAGACCACCGGAGGCTACAGTGTCCAGGCCACCCCTCTCTCCACAAACGGAGGACACTTCCCGGGACCCGGAGCGCCCTCAGGATACCGAGGTGCAGCCCCTTGTGCAACCCCCCGTCGATACTCTGTTGCCTGGAGTCTCCTCATCTTCATCCCCGGATGAGGCGGTGGCCGGTACCTCTTCCTCCAGCCCCCCACCATTGGATTTAAGGGCACATCAGGATTTCCTCCTCCGAGTGGCTCAAAATCTAAATCTCCAGGCGAAGGAGGTAGAGGAAGTGGAGGACCCAGTTGTGAGCATCCTGGCAGCCGATGCACCAACCAGGGTTGCCTTGCCCTTCATAAAGACCATACAAAATAATGCCAATACCATCTGGCAGTCACCGGCCTCCATTCCCCCGACCTCTCGGGGAGTGGAGCGGAAATACATGGCTCCATCGAAAGGGTATAAATATTTGTACGTTCACCCGACTCCCTGCTCTCTAGTGGTCCAGTCGGTGAACGACAGGGAGCGCCACGGACAGGAGGCCCCGGCGCCTAAGTCAAGGGAGGCCAGGCGCATGGACCTTTTGGGCCGCAAGGTCTATTCGGCAGGGGCTCTACAGCTCCGCATATCCAACCAGCAGGCTCTCCTCAGCCGCTACTCCTTTAACACCTGGGTAGCGACGGAGAAGTTTGCGGAGCTCTTGCCACAGGACGCACGCCAGGAGTTTTCCACCATCCTGGACAAGGGCAAGAAGGTGGCGAGAACATCACTCCAGGCCTCCCTTGATGCCGCTGACTCGGCCGCGCGAACCCTGGCTTCCAGGCTCACCATGCGGCGCCTCTCGTGGCTGCAGGTCTCCGGCCTTCCGCCAGAACTCCAGCACATGATCCAGGACCTCCCCTTCGAAGGCCAGGGTCTGTTCTCTGACAAAACTGACCCTAGGCTGAAGGACTTAAAAGATAATAGGGTCATCATAAAGTCGCTCGGAATGCATATTCCGGCGACCCAATGCAGGTCCTTCAGACAACAGAACCAGCAGCAGCAGCGGCGTCCATACCCCCCGTTCCGCCCGAGACAGGACCCCTCGTGACGCCGGGGCAGGAACAACCGCCGCAGGCAGTCGGGAGGTCAGGCGGGACAAAATCAGGGTCCCGCTTAGGCCCCCCCAGGGCCTAAGCCCTCATTTTGAAGGTGCGCCCGAGGGCGCAGTACCAGCCTCCCCTACGGATCCTTTCCTGCCGTTTTCTAACCACCTTTCCTCTTTTCTCCCGGCGTGGTCCCAAATAACATCGGACCGCTGGGTCCTACGCACCATACAGGACGGTTATCGCCTACAGTTTTCTTCACCCCCACCCTCCCACCCCGTCCCTCTTCAGGGACCCCTCTCACGAGCAATTCCTCCGTCAGGAGGTGCACACGCTCCTGACCAAAGGAGCCATAGAGGTGGTTCCGGAGAACGAGAAGGGCAAAGGGTTTTACTCCCGCTATTTCCTGATCCCCAAATCCAAGGGCGGTCTCAGGCCCATCCTCGACCTGCGGGAACTCAACAAGTACATCGTGAAGTTGAAGTTCCGCATGGTGTCCCTCGGAACTATCATCCCATCCCGGAGACTGGTACGCCGCCCTCGATATGCAGGACGCCTATTTCCACATTGCTATCGCCCCCCATCACAGGCGTTTCCTCCGCTTTGTGGCCGACCGCCAGCACTATCAGTTTGCGGTCCTCCCATTTGGCCTCTCTACGGCCCCACGAGTATTTACAAAATGTATGACAGTAGTCGTCGCTCACCTCAGACGATGCCATGTCCACGTCTTCCCCTACCTGGACGACTGGCTGATCAGGGGTACGTCAGAGCAACAGATCAGGGATCATGTCACCAGAATCAGCTCCCTTTTTGCAGCTTTAGGCCTCATAATCAATACCCACAAGTCCACTCTACTCCCCACGCAGCGGATAGAGTTTATCGGAGCTGTTCTAGACTCTACCCTCGTCAGGGCCTTGCTACCCCCGCCCAGGTTCCGGGCATTGTCAGACATTATTCTCAGGTTGCAAGCGGCCCCGCTGACCTCAATCCGAACGTGTCTGGCCCTATTAGGCCACATGGCGGCCTGTACGTTTGTAACGGCGTACGCCCGTCTCCGCATGCGGCCTCTTCAAACATGGCTGATTGCTCAGTATCGACCAACGAAACGGTCCTTGGATTCAGTTGTCACCATCCCTCAGGCGGTGCTGGACTCTCTACACTGGTGGCTGGACCAATCCGTGGTGTGTGCGGGGCTCCCGTTCCATCCTCCCCAGCCTTCCGCATCCCTAACCACAGACGCTTCCGACCTGGGCTGGGGAGCTCACTGCGGCACCCAGAGGACTCAGGGCTTGTGGACCCCGACAGAGATCAACCTCCACATCAATGTAAGGGAGTTGAGAGCTGTCCGCCTTGCTTGTCAAGCATTTGTCCATCTCCTCCACGGTCGTTGTGTTGCGGTATTCACCGACAACACGACGACCATGTTCTACATCAACAAGCAGGGCGGCACCAGGTCCTCTCCCCTCTGCCTGGAGGCAATACGTCTCTGGGAGTTCTGCATGGCCCATTCTATTCACCTGTCCGCCTCCTACCTTCCCGGAGTGCGGAATACCCTCGCGGATCGGCTGAGCAGATCCTTCCTCTCACACGAGTGGTCCCTCCGTCCGGACGTCGCCCTCTCACTCTTCCAGAGGTGGAGTCGTCCCCGGATAGACCTCTTCGCATCCCGGGTGAACAGGAAGTGTCGAACATTCTGCTCCTTCCAGGGTTGGGAGCCCGGGTCTCTCGCGGATGCATTCCTGATCCCTTGGACAACACACCTCCATTACGCTTTCCCGCCGATTCCCCTGATTCACAGAGTTCTAATCAAGGTGCGCAGGGCAAAGCCCGATTGATTCTAATAGCCCCGGCATGGGCCAGGCAGCACTGGTACCCCGTGTTGTTGGACCTCTCAGTGACCAACCCCGTTACCCGGCCTCTTCATCGGGATCTCATCACGCAGGACCGCGGCAGGCTCCGTCATCCGGACCTTCCGTCGCTTCACCTCACGGCGTGGCTCCTCCATGGTTGACTGACTCTGAGCTGCGGTGCTCCACCCCGGTCCGCGAGGTTCTCTTAGGCAGCAGAAAGCCTTCCACCAGAGCGACTTACACAGCCAAGTGGAAGCGCTTCTCCTGCTGGTGTGTAGAGAAAGCTCTTCGTCCTATGGAGGTTCCCGTCTCCACTCTTTTGGACTACGTCTGGTCCCTTAAGACCCAGGGGTTGTCGTTGTCGTCCCTACGAGTTCACCTCGCTGCCATCTCCGCTTTTCATCCTGGCGTGGACGGCTGTTCTGTTTTCTCTCACCCCATGGTGGCGAGATTCCTGAAGAGGCTGGAGAGGCTCTATCCCCAAATTCGCCCTCCGGCCCCCTCATGGGACCTCAACCTGGTCCTGTCCCGACTCATGATCCCTCCTTTCGAGCCCTTAGCTACCTGCTCCCTGCTTTACCTCTCATGGAAAACCGCCTTCCTTGTGGCCATTACCTCAGCTAGAAGGGTGTCAGAGCTGCGGGCCCTCATGGTGGACCCGCCGTATACGGTCTTCCACAAGGATAAGGTACAGCTGAGGCCGCACCCTGCTTTCCTTCCTAAGGTGGTCTCAGCTTTCCATGTCAACCAAGAGATTTTCCTCCCAGTTTTCTTCCCTAAGCCCCATTTGTCCCGCAGGGAGCAGCAGCTTCACTTGCTAGATGTCCGATGGGCACTAGCCTTTTACATGGACAGGACAAAACCCTTCCGTAGGTCCCCTCAGTTATTCGTGGCAGTGGCAGACAGGGTCAAAGGGATACCGATCTCCTCTCAGAGGTTATCATCATGGGTTACGTCCTGCATCAGGACCTGCTACGACTTGGCCCAACTCCCGTCGGGCCGAGTGACTGCTCACTCTACCAGAGCACAGGCATCCTCGCTGGCCTTCCTCACCCAAGTGCCCATTCAAGAAATCTGTAGGGCAGCGACCTGGTCATCCGTTCATACATTTGCTTCGCATTATGCCCTGGTCCAGCAGTCCAGAGATGATGCTGCTTTTGGATCTGCAGTGCTCCAGGCCGCAACCTCTCACTCCGATCCCACCGCCTAGGTAAGGCTTGGGAATCACCTAACTGGAATGGATATGAGCAAGCACTCGAAGAAGAAAAGACGGTTACTCACCTTTGTAACTGTTGTTCTTCGAGATTTGTTGCTCATATCCATTCCACACCCGCCCTCCTTCCCCACTGTCGGAGTCGCCGGCAAGAAGGAACTGAGGAGCGGGCGGGCCGGCAGGGGTATAAATCTAGTGCCATAGTGGCGCCACTCTAGGGGGCGACCTGCCGGCCCACTGGAGTTGCTAGGGTAAAAAGTTTCCGGCAGACGTGCACGCGCGGCGCGCACACCTAACTGGAATGGATATGAGCAACACATCTCGAAGAACAACAGTTACAAAGGTGAGTAACCGTCTTTTCCTTAGCGTGCACTTATCAAAATTTATGCTGGTATCGCTACTTGAGATAAATGTACCTATTTTTCTGGTGGTCAGGGACTCATAGTTTCTAACTGGGAGAGATTTTTATCTGAAAGAGTAGCCACCTAACTGTATCGACCTTCACAGGTAGCCAAGTAAAGGCAGGCATAGTTTTCATAATTGAAATAGGGGACTGAGACAATCAGGGGACATTAGGTCAACAATATTAAATACATAAATATAACGTTGCTGGACAGTATTCAAGTATGGCCCCTCTCAACCTAAAAAGAAGAAAAAAAAAATCACATGGCCTAAGGGCTTCTCCCCGAGTTACAGGAAGGAGTAGGGGCATGCAGATAACCTTCCTTATTATCCTATGAATGGAATTAATAGAATCAGGCCCTCTACAGAGGAAACAAGGCCTTTATTCCAAACTGAGCCTAGTCTCCTTCCCCATCTCCCCAAAACTAAAAAATTTCAGAAGGCCACAGAACAGTTTTTGACCCTAAATATCTCAATAGATCAAGTAAGAAATCAAAATTCAATATGGAGAGCTTGAAATCCGTATTGACCATCATCAGCAAAAGGAACTTCATGAAGAATGCCTATCTCATAGCTCAATTACCGTTTCACATAGGCACCTATGTTTTGTTTTTGAAGCACAGTACTACCAGTACAGGTGCTTGTCCTTTGGTTTAGCAACAAAAAGTGTAGTAGTGTTAATAGCTGCTCTCAGGCGGGAGAGGATCCATGTCTTCCTCTTCCTGGACAAATTTCTTATCTGAGCCTTATCCAAAACTAGGGTTATGGATAGCACCACCCTGACAATAAGGGTGCTGCAGACTGAGTCAGTTAACATTAGTCTCAGCAGATTCCCCGTCATAGAGTGGAGACAGACAATGTCCTCCACAAAGTTTTTTGTTGCAGGAAATATGGGAGAAGCTAAGGAGTATTATCAAAACCATCAACTGCTTAAGGGATGTATCCATTCATACACTTCAATGGTTTCTTGAAAAGACATTCTTAGAGGGCCAGTGCTCACATGAGGCCACTACAGGGCTTCCTCTTATACCTCCCTGAACTCTCTCTTACCTTCACTGAGAGATGGGTATCTCTCCCCAGCTGCATTTGCAGGTAATTCAAGTGGTGAATGAGTCCAAACAAATTAAAGTTGGGCTTCCCCATTGGAAAGTTACCACCACTGTGCAGGCCTGCAGAGATGGAGTGCTCATGTGAGATCAAGAAACGTGGTCCAAGTAAAAGAATGAGCACATTATAAACTGGTGAAAGCTCATGGCTATCCAATATGGTGTCAAATCTGCTCCCATATCTGGACTCCCTCCTGTGCTCATCATAACAGGCAACACGTCAGCCATTCATACATCAACAGTTATAGCAGAACAAGGACTACTGCTGGTCAAAGAGAAGCTTATCTCTTGATAACTTGAAAAGGAGAGAATCTGCAACCAATTCACTCCTTTCTTATCCAAGGGAAAAAGAATCATAGCCAACTGGCTCAGCACGCAAAAATGAGATAATGTAGAATTGGATGTATACCCAGAGGCATTTAATCTCCTGGTGAAAGAATTTGATCTTCTAGCAACAAATTTGTTTACCTCCCACTTAAATCACAAAGTTTCTGTGTCTTCTCTTCTTGGCCTGGCCTCCCCTCCCCTCTCCTGATCGTCTGTAGCATTTCTGTGAGTTGCAGCACTGGAGTTCTGATAGCCCTGTATGGGGCAAGGAGGTTTTGGTTCTCAGACCTCCTCAGCATGACACAAAAACCTCCCATACTCTTTCCATCTGGATGGGATCTGATATTACAAGGGCCAATCATGTATTTGAATCCAGACCGTCTAAGCCTAACTGCATCGCTCTTGAATGAAGAGTCTTAAGTCAAGAAGGTTGTTCATGACAGGTAATATGCACACTTTTATTTTCCAGAAAGAAATCTAACTCAATGAATTCAAGAGCGTGGTTGAGCTCTATCCCTTGCTGCCAGGACAAGGGTCTCACCCCTATATGACGTGTCTCCATCGATTCTCTTCAGGATGGACTTAGATTAGGCCTTGCAGTTCTGAATTTCAAACCTCAAGGTGCTGCTTTGTCTAGCATCCTTAGTGCAGTAGGCAGGTAGTAGATTTCATCTTACCCAGGTGCCAAGACTTATTTTATTTTTTTATTTTTTTTTATTTGAGAACAGCATCTCTTCTACAGCCTCTTGAAGAGGAGCACAGAGTTATTTCATGGGCTTTTAACCTGGTTCTCAGTGCCAATTGAGACCTTCCATTTGAGCCACTCAGGAATGGGTGTCATTACTTTCTAGCCATTAAGGTAGCCTTTTTGATAGCATCCATGTCAGTTCATGGGGTGCCTGAGTTGGGAGTTCTTTTCCTGGAATCTCAATGCTGCGCCTTCCATAAAGATAAAGTAGTACTCAGAACTGACTCTGCCCTTTATTTCCAAAGAGTGATTCCAGGGTCATAAAACACAAGAAATTGTCATTCCTTCCTTCCTTTTGCACAGCTCCATCTCACCCCAAAGAGAAACTGTGATATACTTTAAAAGCAGCAAAGAATCCTGTGGCACCTTATGGACTAACAGACGTATTGGAGCATGAGCTTTCATGGGTGAATACCCACTTCGTCGGATGCATCCGACGAAGTGGGTATTCACCCACGAAATCGTGCTCATGCTCCAAAATGTCTGTTAGTCTATAAGGTGCCATAGATTCTTTGCTGCTTTTACAGATCCAGACTAACACAGCCCCTCTGATACTTGTGGTATACTTTGAGAACTCTATGGGTGTTCCAAGTAACATATCCACTGCACAGCTCAGTAAGGCAAATGCTTTTGTGTATTGCTTTATCATTCAGTGTCAAAAGGGAAAGAAGGCTTCAAAATCTTCCATTTCCAGGTGGCTAAACTATTGTATATCAGAAGCATGCAGAGGAAAAAGCGTAACTCCATCTTCCAAAATCAGAGCTCACTCCCTCATAGCTATGGCAAGCTTATGGTCAAAAAGATCATATGCCTCATACGAGGAAATCTGTAAAGCAACCAGCTGCTCATCTGTTCATACCTTCTCCAAATTCTACAAGCTGGAAATCCAGTCATCTGATGCTGCTTTTGGTTGACGGATGCTCCTTGCTGTAATATCCCAGTGACAGTTAGGAAAGAGTTACCCTCTTTGACATCACATAACTGATATATTTTAAATACATACCTGTAACATGTGTCTATCATTCCTCCCTCCTCAGCTTGAGTGGATGCTATGAAAATCCCAGTGTCATTTCACTACAGATAAGAATAGAAAAATGTATCCATGCCTTATCTGAACATTTCCTTTCTTAAAATAATGAGGTCCACAGATTAAACCCACCCTGACTGAGCAGTAAATTGAGGAAAGACATGGGATTATTAATTGGCACTCAACTTTGTTATTCATTGATCTGTGGGAAGATTGTTCTATTTAATCTTAATACTTAATTTTCCTTTCTGATATAGAATGTTTAGACATTTCCTAGGCTTATAGAAGTGTCTGAGCTGGCAGTTTCACAGAGGTAGAGTCACATCTCCCCTGTCATTGATTGAGAGGTTTGTTCTGCCTCCGGGGCTACATAGAGTGGAGGCCCCAAATGTCATGGCTCTGTGGACCTCATTACTCCAAGAAAGGAAATATTTGGTAAGGCACAGATAAATTTTCCTATTGGCAGCACATTGTGAGAAAAACTTGCATTGCCACTGTTGGTGCTGCATCTTTTCTGTGGTAAACTTTTTTGTCTCCAGGGTTATTAATGTAGCACTTTTCATGAACCACTGGATTTATTCAGTTTTTGTGTATGCTTTAAAAAGTGGATTTCCTTTGTTTTGCTCTAAACAGTCTTTTGGGGAGGGAGAGGGGAACAGGTGAGAGTGAACAGGCAAATTGCTCACTACATTCTATGATTGCTTTCAGATTGCTTTAGACATTGTGGCAGATGCTGTAGTGACCATTTGTATTCTACAGTGGGAATTACTTAGGAACTAGGCTTGAGATCCATACCCCAAGGCCAGCAAGAGCTTAGAATGCTGTAAAAGCAATACACTCACTCCACTTCTGGGAATTTTGGGAGAGTGAATTTAGGGTTAAGTGTATATCACTGTCATATCAAAGAGAAGAAGACCCTGTTCATGAAGGTTCCTACTATTACTCAGAAAGGGATTCTCCTGGTAACTTTATTTCATTTTGTAGTCAAAAGCATGGTAGTGCAAAATACTATATCAGTTTATGGCAACCACTTTTCATAGAGTCCCAGTTCCTTTCACTTTCATCACAGCAATGTGGACTAAATATGTGATAATTTAGACCTTTGCATTTTCACAGAAGTGCACATTGGGACATAATCACTTGAAATCTAGTCAACTTTTCAAAATATTAAAAGTAGTTTTGAGTACTAACCTTCTCTTGCAGGCCCCTTGCCAATGTTAGTGTTTTACAGTGGCTTTGTTCTCTGAAAAAATATTCTCTCCCCTCTTGCTATATGAAAAGTTCACACAGGACCGTGCAAGGTAAACATTAAAACTGAACCTACATAAAGTTTAAAAAAAAAAAAAGTGGAATAAAAAATATTTTTCTCTTAAATTTTGGTTATAGCAATTTTAGGTGTTAATTGTAATAGTTAATAGTCAATTTTCACACAAGTATGATTAAGTTGATTGTTTCTGAGCATAGGGGGCATACCATCTCCACTTTCTGACCCAAGCATGAACAGTTTTAGTAACCATTTTGACTTCTCTTTCTCTTTGGTATCTTGCTTTCCCATCATCCACATAACAAGAAAATTAATGCATTTTAAGCTGTTATAATTTTAAAAAATCTTTGAAGTTTGGTGTGTCAATTAAATAATATCATTTTTATTTTCAATAAGCTTTGTTTTTTAAATGAAGGCTGATGTGTATCACAGTCTGGTTGTGATGCTTTACCCCCCAGTGTTCACTATTGTCCTGCTCTCTGTACGGTTTTTTTCCCAACAGAATTGTCACTCCTGTCAGTAAATTAAACTTTCGAGTCTGGAGCCATCAGACGTTGAAGTCTGATATTCTACTGGGTAGTGCTACTCTGGAGGTTCATGAGACACTGAAATCAAACAATATGAAACGTAAGTATGTAACTAAAAAAGTTTACCTTGTTTATATGAAATTTGCCATACTTCCATTATGTGGTAGTTCAAGGTGCTATGTTTAACCCTTGTCAATAATGTGGTGATTTAAAGAATATATCTAAAGTATAATTGCTCTTTTGTGTCTACTGATGGTATTTAAGAGCTTTCTCTTGCAGTTTATTTCATTCTGGCTGATCATGCAGTGTAGTCTTACTTTATAATACACTGTTTTTATAGTGATATTACAAACATCGTTTTTTACACTTCACTGGTGTGGAGTAAGAAGTGGAATGTGGGACTGAAAAATCAAACTGAAGATTAGATGACTTAAAAAAAAAAAAAACCACAGAAGATAATTATTTTAAAGTTAAACACTGTCTGAGTCGTGTTCCTGGCACCAGACACACACACATGCATATGAAAGGTGTTTTTGCTTGCTTGCTTGCTTAAATTGATGAGATGCTGTATCATTTCACAAGACTCAAATTTCTTATGTAGCTGAATATGTGCACCTTCCACATTGTTTGGAAAGAGAAGCACATTGAGTACTGTGTTACAGAAACCCTCCTCAGAGAATCCACATTACTATTGCACATACCTTTGCATTGGCTCCATTTTGTTCTGGCCTTCCAGAGAATAGTTTGTTTTGGTTCTTTCAACTGTCTGTACTGTAATTGCAGGACTTATTGGTACCCATGAAACAGTGCTAAAGTTGGAAGAAACTTAATCTAGGTACTCTTGCTATATGTAACATCAGATATTCTGTTGTGATATTGCAAAGATATTTTTCTGAAACTGTGTTCCATTGTGACTAGATGTAGTGGCTTAGCCTGTAAAAGTAAATTCCCTTCCTTCTGTAGATGCAAGAGAGAAAAGCTCAATGTTTTTAAATATAATTTTTTTCAATGACTGGATAAATATTCTTGTCTGTATATAAAACTTGTATATGCACTTCATGAGGAATATTATGAATTCTGGTTCTTAAAGGTGTTTTGGAGGTCAGCTCTAGAAGTTGTTTGAGAGGTGTGGTCCAGTAGTCTAAACACAAAACAGCCAGAAACTCCAGAATCCTGACCCCAGTTCTAATACTGGTTCTCTCTGTGTTCAAGCCACTTCACTGTTCTGCTTCAGTCTCCTATCTTTAAGGGAATAATACCTATTTACAGGAGGTTTGGGAGGACGATTTACAAGAAGCATAAATATTATTAACATTATTCCTATTGGGATTCAGAGCTATTCTATTTATTTCCTGTAGATTTATGATAATTTCTTTAATAAAATGTAATAATATGTTAACATAAAGGAGAGCTTCTAATTTTCTTTACGTTCTGTTCTAGTGGAGCAGGTGGTTGTGACATTGCAGCTTGTCGGTGACCGAGAACCAGCAGAGGTGATAGGAGACTTGTCTGTTTGTCTGGATGGGATGCAGGTAGATCCTGAGCTCCTAACTAATGGTGATGCCACAAGTATAAGAAGTGAGTGTTTGTTCAAGTAAATAGGGTATGTAATCTCTGCTTATCTAAAGCTGTTTTCTGGCAGATAGTACAATTTATTTATAATAATTACTTACAGCACTTATATTGCACTCTTGTAAAGACTGAACTCTTCCATTAACCTTTCTGTTTCTTTTGAAGTTTGAATTTGTGATCCATAAAATAAATGGAGTGATAGGACTTCAAAATATTTTATTTCAAGATTCATTCCAATGTTCAGTCTGACTTTCCTTTCTGTGTCATCTGTTTCATTCACAGTTTTCTGAATTCTTTGTTGTTCCATTTTTTAAAGCTGAACAGATTATTACAGGCTCATAGCCAAGTGTACTAGTTATTTTATTATGCAGCTAGTGTCTGCATGTTTATAGAATATCAATAAATGAAATGGTTTTTTCCCTAGGAACTAACCATTTAGGCACTCTGGGTTTCTTATTTCCTCCCAAGGCTTTTTATTTATGTGTAGATTATAAAATCAGCTGTTTGGGTGTCTGGAGTTGCTCTCTTCTTATTCATAGATTCATAGATTCTAGGACTGGAAGGGACCTCGAGAGGTCATCGAGTCCAGTCCCCTGCCCTCATGGCAGGACCAGATATTGTCTAGACCATCCCTAATAGCCATTTATCTAACCTACTCTTAAATATCTCCAGCGATGGAGATTCCACAACTTCCCTAGGCAATCTATTCCAGTGTTTAACTACCCTGACAGTTAGAAACTTTTTCCTAATGTCCAACCTAAATCTCCCTTGCTGCAGTTTAAGCCCATTGCTTCTTGTTCTATCATTGGAGGCTAAGGTGAACAAGTTTCCTCCCTCCTCCTGATGACACCCTTTTAGATACCTGAAAACTGCTATCATGTCCCCTCTCAGTCTTCTCTTTTCCAAACTAAACAAACCCAATTCCTTCAGCCTTCCTTCATAGGTCATGTTCTCAAGACCTTTAATCATTCTCGTTGCTCTTCTCTGGACCCTCTCCAATTTCTCCACATCTTTCTTGAAATGCGGTGCCCAGAACTGGACACAGTACTCCAGCTGAGGCCTGACCAGCGCAGAGTAAAGTGGAAAAATGACTTCTCGTGTCTTGTTTACAACACACCTGTTAATGCATCCCAGAATCACGTTTGCTTTTTTTGCAACAGTATCACACTGTTGACTCATATTAAGCTTGTGGTCTACTATGACCCCTAGATCTCTTTCTGCCATACTTCTTCCTAGACAGTCTCTTCCCATTCTGTATGTGTGAAACTGATTGTTCCTTCCTAAGTGGAGCACTTTGCATTTATCTTTATTGAACTTCATCCTGTTCAATGTTTATTGAACATTCATTCTTGTCATTTAACTGTATTTTATCCATGTCTGTCTTTCCCTATGGTTCTCTTCCCCCCCCCCTTTTTTTTTATGGATCTCAAAGAATGAGCAGCTGACACAGTACTTTGAGTTGGAGCTGCTATCTACTGCATAGAGACTTCAGATGGACTCTGCCCTCAGCATCTGATAACAATCTGCAGTTTAACTGAATTAACTATGACTTTTTAAACTCTGTTCTTTGAACTAACAGCATATTCCTGTATTCAGATGAGCACTTTCAAGTATGCACTTTCTACCAGAACATAATCTAGAGGCTTGAATTGTGAAATCAGTGTAGCAATATTCATAATATGTTGTTTTAAGAGTTGGAGGTTAGCAGAATTTTTTATGCTTTTTCAAAATGTGGGTCTGCCCTAAAATGACACCACCTTACTCTGCAGATCTACTTCCTGTGTGTATTTAGATTCAAATTGTCTCACTTTTGTGATGAAATAAATTCTCTATTTTTATTTTTTTTTACTCCTTTAATCCTACAGAACCTGTAAAGCTACGATTAAATGAGCTGGAATCTCTTCCATCTTATGCGTCATCAGTGGAACTGTAAAGTTCCAAACAGTTACACCAATGTCAGTAGTAAAATGAGCAAAGTCCTGTGGCACCTTATAGACTAAGATGTATTGGAGCATGAACTTTCGTGGGTGAATACCCACTTCGTCGGATGCACAAGTGTTAAATATTATTGCTATATAAGCTGGATAGCCCAGGCTCAGTTTGCAGGGCTAGCAGTCAAAAAAAAAATAAAAATTATTATACTTTTTAAGTGGAGCATGTTTGTTACAGTAAGTAAACATGAAGCCCATGATGCCACTTGAGTCCTTTATCAGAGTTAGGTCTTCACTGTACAAACATTATCTGTACCATAGCGTTGGAGTTGATCTGCCAAAACAGTCTTCTAATGTCAAGTCCGCCTTGATTAACTTGGTGGCGCTAAACTCTTTATATAGGGCTATATAAAACTAAGACTTAGCTGGCTCATTCTACCAAAGTAATGAGACTAATACTGAGTTCTCAATTCTGAAAGAGATTTCTGCTTTCCTAAGAAAAGTTAGAGCCTAGATTTAGAACAGTGAAGACAAGAGGAAACAATGGGTCTCAACACTTCTTGAGATTTCATGCATGCCTTTTCATAACTCAGCAAAAAATACCTTTAAAAATAGATGCTGTTGACATTCATTTTCCTTCTTGTTTTTGGCAGCTATTCCTTCTGGTTATTGCTCCTTACTCGTTTGTGCTCTTCTTCACAGCTGTGCCTTGGTCATGTGTGAATGAATTAATTGAAGCGGATTCATTGATAGAGAATCTTCATTATAGTTTTCATTTAGGTTTCTTTTTTCTTCAAATTAGAGTAAACAAACTTTGTTTTGATATTCTTCATAGAGACAATGCATTAACTATTCAATCTTTTTAGACAAGTCAAGCATAAAATCAAGGATTCTTTTCAATGTTTTAGAAAGTCACCTCATGTTATTGGCAGACTTCAGCTATCCTATTCTTAAAGGCTTGCTGGGAGGAGAAAGAAGGAAACAAATATCTAACGTGCTTTACTTTGTTGATTGATTTTTTTTGAGATTTTTTTAAAGACCTCTAACTTAAAAAAAAATGTTTTATAAATGAAAATGCATATATCTTTGTCTTCTACTTACTGTTGTAACCCAGGTTTACAGACTGTGGTGCTCTGTCCCCCTCTAATAGCTGGACCATGCATATAGATTTTTGCACTAAAGGTTTTGAGCTAACAGACCCCGGTCTTTTATCTCAGGCAGTGGAGGCTCGGGTCCCAGGTTTGACTTCCCACCCGCTCCCCACAGGCATCAAGATGCACTATTATTTTGGATCTTTCCTTGAATAAAAGCTCTTCCCTCTACTTATCCTGCAAGAAAAATAGTCATCCTCCTGCTTATCTCCCAGTCCATAGACCTACAGGTGACTTAAGAAGTTACACATTCAGTGTTATAACTTCACTGCAGGATCAAATAGGAAGAGCCAGGCTGTAAAGGAATAAGCACTTGTTTAAATACAGATATTATTGGAAACTAACAAGATAAAAACAAAAATATGAAGGGCTGTTTTTTGAGGGGAGGGGGAGGGGAATAACCAATACATTCTTATTGTACACTGTAAGGGAATAGATATGTATGTAGTTGTGGGAAGTACTTGCAATATTCTATATATAAAGTCATGGTTTTTCCGTTCTTGCAATTACAATTGCTTGTTTGATTGATCTGATTAAATTAATATATTACCTTACGTATGTGCTTATTTCTACCTAGATTTTTTTTTATATTGTTCCCATCATAGTGATATCTGAGCATGTGGTTCATATTTCTCTGTGGAAACCAGTCATAGACTAATGTGCAATTCATAGAATCTCAGAGTTGGAAGGGACCTCAGGAGCTCATCTAATCTAACCCCCTGCTCAAAGCAGGACCAATCCCCAACTAAATCATTTCAGCCAGGGCTTTGTCAAGCCTGACCTTAAAAACCTGTAAGGATGGAGATTCCACCACCTCGCTAGGTAACCCATTCCAGTGCTTCACCACTCTCCTAGTGAAAAAGTTTTTCCTAATATCCAGCCTAAACATCCCCCAACTCACAGTACCACAAGTGCTGTATTTTGAGGTCAGATTTGTACAAGGCAGTTGAATGAGGAGCTACAAGGAACTCTGGAGTTTAGGCTGATATGCTACAGTTCTGTTTAAGGCCACAAGAAACTGCTGGTCTGCTTGGAGAGTAGCCAGCTGCTAAAGCTACCAACGGTTCCTCTGTTCTCTCTGAATAACCATACAGAGCGATGGAGAAAGAGCCCAGTTTGAGAGTACCAGAGAGCTGGCCTAGCAAAAACAACCCCACACCTGTTATCACCAAGGGAGGAATCCATGAAGCAGAGGAAGGAAAAATTCCAGAATTGCAGCTTTTTTTCTGCTGTCTTATCCTGCCATCTGGAGAGCAGAGAGAGAAGAACATTAAAAATAGCTCTCTACAGGGTGGAGTTTGGCAGTGGAAGGCTGCTTGAGTCTGTCTTGGGGACCGGAAACAAAAGTGATTTCTCATGATTGATGAGCTTGTGCGGTTGGCAATATCACACAATAGCTGAATAATATTCAGAATCTGTGTTGTTACACCTTTGAGGGGAAAGAATGCATTACTGCTCTTTTCTTGGGCTCCTCAGTAATAATAGCTTAAAATGTGACTGGTACGCAGATTTGTGTGAAAGAAGCTTTCACAAATAGGGAGGTGCTCTTCAATCAACCTCAACGTTAGAAATGAATCTGAGCGTTGAAGTCTATTTTCTACCTTGAAGTCGACACTAAATAAGTTTCTTTCTTTTTCTGGTATTTAAGGTCCCACACAGAACGATGGTTCCAGAGCAAGAAATGACACAAGGTAGGAGTTCATTTCTTGCCTGAGTTGTTCATGTACTGCTGTTAGATTATTATAGCAGTGCAGCATCACCATTATACTTAAGCTTGCATTATGACTTTTGTTTAAAGATCAACCTCTCTAAGTACTCTAAAATCAGTATGCTCAGTCAGATTCCTTTGAAGTTAAGTGGACTGCAGGAGAGTGCAGGGTAAGGTTAGTAGTCCAGATTTGAGGTCATTTGAGGTAGGGGTTGCAGAGACAAATCCCCCCCACCCCCAATAGCCATTACTCTAAAATTTTCCATTCTATGTGGGATTTTTCTGCACAGAGCTAGAGATCAAACCATTGATGTGATATGGGTCAAAATGGTTTCAGTGTGTTGAGTTACACCCAGGGTAGTACGTGTCATCCATAAAAGCTTTGGGAGACCCAAAATGAGACTGGTATTTAAGAAAAAGTGTATTTTTTCTGTATATTGTTTTCACCAATACAGAAAAATGGCTAGAGAGTTTCCATTTCTGCCATTATCCATGCTTTAAAGCTCTACTCTTGTAAATGCTCTAGAATCCTAACAGTTACTATTTGGTTTGTCTAACCGAGGTGCGGTAGCGTTAGTCTTTTCAGCTTGGAAAAGAGATGATTAATGGGGGATATGATAAAAGTCTATAAAATCATGCCTGATATTGAGAAAGTAAATAAGGAAGTGTTATTTTTTACTCCTCATAACACAAGAACTAGGGATCACCAAATGAAATTAATAGTCAGCCGGTTTAAAACAAAAGGAAATATTTTTTCACACAACACACAGTCAATCTGTGGAACTCCTTGCCAGAGGATGTTGTGAAGGCCAGGACTATAACAGGATTCAAAAAGAACTAGATAAGTTCATGGAGGATAGGTCCATCAATGGCTATTAGCCAGGATGGGCAGGGATGGTGTCCCTAGCTTCGGTTTTCCAGAAGCTGGGAATGGGCGACAAGATGGATCACTTGATGATTACCTATTCTGTTCGTTCCCTCTGGGGCACCTGGCATGGGACACTGTCGGATGACAGGATACTGGGCTAGATGGACCGTTGGTCTGACCTAGTATGGCCGTTCTTATTAGTTATTCAAATTTGGATTCATTTGACCAAGAAGTTCCTGAGTCACAGCGCCCTTCCACCCCCGTGCCCCCCCCAAAAAACAAAAAAAAAAACCCAAACACCAAACCAGGTTTCCTTCTGCTGCCTTGTACTGTTAAACTGATAAGTACTTAATGACTGACTGAATTCCAGACCTTGCTGAGATTAATGGTTGTGAGATCACAAGGCTGTGCCTGTGTAACCGATTTGGTCAGTTCTTGCTCCTCCCAGGTCTTGGGCCATGTCTGTACACAGACCTGCTCTGGTTTAACTAAACCAGTTTATTTAAATCAGTGCAAACCTGTGCTGATATTCTTAATTTGGTTTTAAAATGTTTATTTTGGTTTCGTTTAATCCTGCTCCTTTTTGATTTAGCTTAAATTGAAATAAGTGTGTCCATTGTTCCAATACAATACAGTTCTTGTAGGATGCTTTGATCTTATTGAAATGATCTCTTTCAACATCTGGGGCCAGTTCTGTATCGGCTCTGAAAACAAAGAACTGGAACTTTGAACTTGACTGTGTTCAGTAGGCAAGCTACTGCATTTTGAACCAGTCAGATGCGTAAAGGATACTTTTTCATTCTTAGGTACCAAGGGTACTTTTCATCCTATCACATGTTGAAAGCCATCTCTGCTGCTGAGGCAATATGTTCTGTATACCCCCAAACAGAAGGACCTCTGTCCTCCAAGAGCTATTTTTTCAAATACTGTATGTATATGAACATCTAAATTACTTATACAATCTCCGTATCCGCTACAATTATATGATGCTCAGTGAGAGTTTATCTTGGGAAAGTTATGTGTTGCTTATATAATGAACCGATTCTAGAATGTGTGGGTAGCGTAGGTGTTCCTATATATCAAATAACATTTTTATATACATCATCTCCCCACCCCCTGGCTGATTTTGATAATATATGCAAGAGGATAAAATATAATGCTCTTGACCTTAATGTTCAAAACCCGAGTAAGATGTTCTGGGAGTGAGCAAAAACTAGGCTTTAACTCTAGTAAATTTCAAATCACTGTTGATTACCACATGATCTTATTTTCACTTATTTTTAAATTCTTAGGGGGCAATAAGACATAATAACTTAAATTATCATGAGCACTGTCCCTGAGGCAGAGCAAAAGTAGTGCTGTATATTTCGGTCAAACATATATGTAATTGGGCTTGATTCCACATATCTTGTGAAATACAACTTCTATTCCTAGCCTCTTTCTTATTTTGAATAAAAAAATTCCAAGTGTACAAATAGTATGTTTATTACAGAGTTACTTGGTTATGATTCCCTAGATGAGATTTACAGTGGACCACTAGTTGCAAACTTATTCTGACCCATCCACAGTGATCAATGAACAATGTACCTGTACAGAATTTTATTTTCAGAAATGTAGGGTCTGATTAGTTTACATGGCAGCAATTCTAATATCTGATACAAAAAAGTAACATGCAAATACTGAAAATAACTCTAAATTGTGCTTTCCATGTATTCATTTCCCTTTACGTAAACTCGTATTTAATTCGTAAGTATTTCCTTTACTGTTGGATTACTTTATTTATTAAGGTTATGCTGAAAACTCTCATCAGTATCATAGTACAAATCTGTGGTTTTTATGAGATGCGTTCGTGCTGATATGAAAATCATTTGATTAAAAAATAAGTTTTGAAAGCAAACTGAGAATTTTATACAGATTTCCAATCCCCATCTCTTCTGCTCTTTCCAGTATTCCTGTTCCATCCTTCCAAACATGGCCTCTTGCTTTTCTTCACCTGTTTAAACTCATCTCTGAATGCTTCCTGTTAGATATATTGCAACCAACTTAAAATCTGTATAGTTGTATGTCTGTTCTGTGAAGAGGTTTATTACTATAACAAATATGTAAAGATATTGTACAAAAACTACAGTATCTGTTTTGTATAATGTTTATAACCTATAAGATTTTCAGAATTTTCTCTATTTAAAGCCGTAATAGTTAACTTTTCAGTTGTAATATCTTCTATAAATTCCTAAGGGTTCTTGTTTCTATTTTTTCACATAAAGGGCTAATGCAAATGGCCTTGAAAACTATGAGGATGCAGGATCCAGTGAAAGCAGGACTGTTAATGGCAGTGATTCTCCATTACTCACAAATGGAGTCTTCAAACCTGCTAGGCCTCCCAGGCCCTCCCGACCACCTCCACCCACTCCTCGTAGACCCTCTTCTGCAGCTGGTATGTATTCCAGTGCCATACAGCCATTTAAAAATTATAAGTTACATTCCATTTGAACAGTCATGGCCATTTCTAATATCTTTTCCTCAGATGTACTGATCCCATTTTTTTTAGCAAATTCTTTAGAAATGCTCTGCTACAGAGAAATTATCTTGCTTCCTGTCTTGGTACATTCTTTCTTAATTGCTGTTTTTATCTTGAGAAATCTCTCATTTCATGTCTGTGAAAGAACAGTGGCTATATGGCAGTCACTAACAGAAGTGCAGAAAGCCCCCAAAGGTCTTGATCATGCAAATACTACCAAGGATAGTGCTTACTACCGTGACATGTCCAATTGGCTTTGATATGACTACACTAAGTAGTAAGCGTTGGAAAGATTGGTGTCTAAAACAGCCTTCCTGAGTAGGTAGCAGCATTGGCTCTGGTAGATTACAGTGGGTGTTTGTTACAAATCCAGCCATCTACAGTGTCAAAAACTGTCATGTAATAGCAAAAGGCTGACAAATTCTTAATATTTTTTTTTGCCTTAATATAAGAGTAGATGTTTTTGTTACTTTTTATCATCTGCCAGTTGCTAACAAAAGGCCATGACATTCAGACTTTTCTGATTAAGTTTAAGTGGCCTCCTAGAGTTTCTTAGGAGACATTATCTTGAGCTGTGGACAAGTATGGGTAGTATCTATGAAATGTATATGATGTATTACACAATCTGTATTCAGATATAGAGTGCTTAGAAAACCATATTTATAGGAAAAAAATACGACTTTTTCTTAAAGGACATTTGTGGGAGTCAGTTTCCTCATCAGAGCAAAGGCCAGGCCATCACAGCAGCCCACTGAGAAGTGGGAATAGTATTTGATTGAATAGTCAGGTGCAGCATGGAATAGTCTCAGGAAAGCATCTATAGCAAATGCTGGCCCCCACAGAGCTCAGGAAGTAGACTAAATCAGGACTTGGGTTCTTCTTTTTCATCACTAAACTACACTGCATCCCTCATTTATAATATTTTAATATAGCTACATGGGCAATGCAGCTCTCTTATCTCTTACAATGCTGAGATGATTGTTAAAATATTATTGCAGTGTTTGTTTAAAAAAAAATACAGCAATGTCCATCTCAACTTTTCAAACCTACTTATCTTGGCCAAATCAAACACAATTTTTGTTTTCTGTTTTTTCCTAAATAATGATATGCTGCTGCTGATCAAATTGAATTTTAAATGCTTCCCTTTAAAGTTTTCCACCCATTGTGTTTTTTTTCTTTCTCTTGAGTGACATTTCTTTTCAGATAGATGTCGTCTAATTTGCTTTTTTGGAAATTGGCATAGTTCATTATTAAAATAAAAACTAAAAAAATGTTTAACTGAGCAACATAAAAAAGGATTCATTTACATATCTCCAATATTTATTGAAAGTAGGCAACTTGCTATTTTAAAGATAATGAATGTTCCATCATAGCTTTTACATTTCTATCTGCTAGTTCATGGCAGTACGAGGAATGTAGCATTTCTGCAAGGTAGGAAAGAACTGCCTATGAGTTCCAGTAAAGTAAAATGTGTGGTTTTACACCTACCCTTTTTTTGACAGACCTATTTTACTAGCCTTTGTTTTTTGTGGATTAACAATTTCTAGAATAGATTTCTTGGGTTTTAAACAATAATAAGAGAAAACCAACTAAGAACCTTTCTTCCATTTTTGTTTTCTCTGATTTCATAGGTTGTGTCAATGGTCCTTCATCTATGTCCATAGAAAATGATGAGTCCAGTGCAGGATCCTCACCAAGTACAACTCCAAATGCACCTTCAGAACAGAGCCCTGAGGGGGCAACAGCTGGAACAACAGTTCCTGCAGCTTCTGCTTTGACCACGCCTCCTGTATCCAGACAAGTCCAGCCAGTAAATCCTCCATCTCAGCCACACAGTACTGTCAGTCAAGGTCCTCTTCCACCTGGGTAGGAGTTCAGTTCTATTGTACCATTTAGTTCTGTTTTATCTCACGTACTGCAGACACCCATAGCTTCTGTGTTTTGCCCGGTAAGACTATCTGTGTAGTTTGATTAGTTTTTAGGCATAGGTTATGCAAGTAAGAAATTAAATTTGTTGATATTTCTGTTCTTTGGTAACATGCCCTCAAATTATTGAGCTTTTATTCATCTGGCAACCTTTGTCTTCAAATCAGGATGTGATCACGTAGTACGATATAGGTCGTACTGAGCTAACATTGTTATTTTGAGGAAAGCAGTCATTGCTTGGGCTAATCAGGATCTAGAAGCCATCCTAAAATCCTTAATTCCAAATAGCCCAAGTCCTGTGAACACTGTAACCATGATCCTATGTAGGCTTCAGTTGTAGAATTTGCCAGAGAATCAACCCCTTGCCAGAGAATTGTACTTCTGAATGTAAGCGTTTTTTGTTTTTTTTTTAGAACTGCATGTCTAAACTTCATGATTGTGGAGAAAACCTTTCCAATGTGACCAGTGTAATTTATGAAGTGTTGCCGGCATTAATCTGTAGGCAGCCTGAAACAGTAGCTCTGAGGAGTGTGAACAGCCCCATTCATCATACTTGCATTTAAACTCTGAAATCAAACGACAGAATTGGAAATGTCAAACTCGAGTATTTCACTGCTGATAATTTCAGCAGAAACATCAAGCTATTGTACTTATTCCCCAATACCAAGTTGACTCATTCTTCAGATGTTAAAAGTCCCAAATACTGTATACCCAGTTACAACTGACAACTTCTGTGATGCAGATATACACTGTCTGAAAAAATCTGTGGCAAATTAAACATTTAGGGACTTAATAACATTGAATTTAATGACAACATCTATAACATAGACTCATAGACTCTAGGACTGGAAGGGACCTCGAGAGGTCATTGAGTCCAGTCCCCTGCCCTCATGGCAGGACCAAATACTGTCTAGACCATCCCTGATAGACATTTATCTAACCTACTCTTAAATATCTCCAGCGATGGAGATTCCACAACTTCCCTAGGCAATCTATTCCAGTGTTTAACTACCCTGACAGTTAGGAACTTTTTCCTAATGTCCAACCTAAATCTCCCTTGCTGCAGTTTAAGCCCATTGCTTCTTGTTCTATCATTGGAGGCTAAGGTGAAAAAGTTTTCTCCCTCCTCCTGATGACACCCTTTTAGATACCTGAAAACTGCTATCATGTCCCCTCTCAGTCTTCTCTTTTCCAAACTAAACAAACCCAATTCCTTCAGCCTTCCTTCATAGGTCATGTTCTCAAGACCTTTAATCATTCTTGTTGCTCTTCTCTGGACCCTCTCCAATTTCTCCACATCTTTCTTGAAATGCGGTGCCCAGAACTGGACACAATACTCCAGTTGAGGCCTAACCAGCTCAGAGTAAAGGGGAAGAATGACTTCTCGTGTCTTGTTTACAACACACCTGTTAATGCATCCCAGAATCATGTTTGCTTTTTTTGCAGCAGTATCACACTGTTGACTCATATTTAGCTTGTGGTCCACTATGACCCCTAGATCTCTTTCTGCCATACTCCTTCCTAGACAGTCTCCTCCCATTCTGTATGTGTGAAACTGATTGTTCCTTCCTAAGTGGAGCACTTTGCATTTATCTTTATTGAACTTCATCCTGTTTACCTCAGACCATTTCTCCAATTTGTCCAGATCATTTTGAATTTTGACCCTGTCCTCCAGAGCAGTTGCAATCCCTCCCAGTTTGGTATCGTCCGCAAACTTATGGGGATCAGCTGTATTATTGTATTATTAATTTTTAAATTTAATTAAATAAAAACTTCCATTTTTTAATTTACCTGTTGTTGCCATAAAATTTACATCCAGTTGGCCACACATACACAAGAGCCTATTTACTGTCTTTTATTGCACCAACATCACAGGTGTGTTGATGCTTAAATACTGCTCAGAGTAGCTCCAATTTAAGGACTTGACTCCTAAGGTGCTTTCTTTTCAGGATTTATTGCCTGCAGTGCTTTTCCCATTCATCAAGTAGCTCCCAAGATGCTGGCTAAGAAGTGCAATTTTGCTAGATTCCCAATCTCTGAAATTTCTAGCATTTCATAGGTGAGGATTTTATTGAATTTCACTCTGTTGCCAGTACACTAAAACATTTAGTAGTGGCCTGGTACAAGAGTCCTCATACCCCATAGAATGGCTGGGGAAGAAGGGAACAAACAAATAGGAGAGGATTTGAAAAAATGTTTTAATCTCTGGGCACTTTAGTCTTTTCAAGAGTTAAATCCTTTTTGGTTCTCCAAATTGAGGAAAAGTTACCAAGAAAACTTGGGACCCTGCCTCTTTGTTCCTGTCCCTGCCCCATCATTGACCGCTTTTTCAGTTACTCTTCCTCTCACTTCCCTAGTCATCATTAGACCTCTGCCAAACAGCAGACAATGTCACATGCGCTCACTCACATTTAATCACATATCTGGCAGCTTCCTCTTCGTCATAGAGATGCTTCCTAGCTCCATGCCACAAAGTGTTCATCTTTGGTTCGTTCTGCTGTGAGGTATCCACTCATTGCCATGCTTTAGCATGAACAGAATGGGAGAGCCATCTGGGAGAGGTGAGCAGGTTTCAAGCCAAAAGAAGATGGTGTGCAGGATTGGACTGTCTTCACAAAGGGTTTCTGAAGCTTCCTTCCTTAGCCACAGAGGCACCCTCTTTCCAGACTTCGCCACAACCCGAGGAAACTAGCCAGTCCTGAAGGCATAAGGCAGCTCAAGACTAGATGGTATCCATAGGGTCAAAGAAACATCTTTAGTGTCTTACAGAATGATAAAGCAGTATTTGTGCTATATGTCTTCAATGTAATTTTACAACTTGCTATTTAAGTTTGCTGCACTGCAGCAAATAACTAGGTGTCTACATTATGCTTATCTTACAGCCTCAGCATCTGAGCTAGAATAGTTTTCCCTACAGCCCTGAACCATTCTGTTAGTTTACTGTGGATAAACTGAGCTGTATGCAGTTTGTCATTCTTTTCTATTTCCTGCCATTTTGTCACCCTCCTATTCTTTCAGGTATTTATATTATCTTGCTGTGCATATGGAAAATTAGTGATAAAGTACACAATTTTAAAATACTTCAGCTCCTAATTACAGTGTCTGCAAAGTTTTATTCAGGTTTATGTGCCAGCTTGTTCTTTTCATATTATGGACCCAGTGCCACTGACATCACGTGGATAAAAATTGGATTCAGATTAATTGTTTCTAATTGGCTGCTGTCATCTTTGGAGCACGTGCTTCAGAGATGGGGTGTTAGCTCCCTTAGTACTTAGTGGGTAGAATTCCATCCGTAGCCTATTTGGAATTTGATTGCTATTCATTCTGCTTTTAAAGTGTTTGAAAATATTTCCTTTTAAATTCCCCTTTTAAGTATTATGTTGTACCACTGCCTCCTGTACACAGTTTTAATAGATCCGGTGAACGAGGTACTAGTTATAAAAGTGCTTTGCAAATAATAAATACTTTATACAAAGTAACTATAGCATTTCTGTTAGCTTTAAACTGCAAATGCATGATTTGAATAGTTTTCTACCTGAAACCAGACACAAACTGTTGTTGTTCTTCGAGTAGTGTCCATATGGATGCTCCACTTCAGGTGTGCATGCGCCCCAGGAGCCTTTGATCAGAGATTTTTGGTGGTAGTATCCGTTCATCCTGCACATTTGCCCTACATATCCTTATGCCTGGTACCAAAGACCTAGGGCTGTATGGGCAAACCACCCCTCAGTTCCTTCTCAACCAGCTCAGCCTATGACAGAAAGTCTAGCATCTGCCACTTGAAGTTTAGCTTTAGAATCTACTAGTTTTTAGTGTAATTTAACGTAGTTATTTACTTCTAGTTTAATTTATGCCTACACTTTACTTTTTGTGTGAAGCTTGTTTTATGCTTATTTTACTCCTCAGGGTTCATCTCCGGGATATGTCAGGATCTCCAGGATTTAATTGCTGCCTCACCTGCTGGGAGTCTGTTGGACATTCCTGGTGTATTCGCTGTTTGAGGGAAACGCACTTCCCTGAAAAGTGTAGTATTTGCTCAGCCTTTAAAAGCAGAGCTAATAAAAACTGGGAGATTAGAGTCAGATTCCTAGTGATGGCCTCAAATCCAGGCCAAGAGAACTCCCGGTCTGTTCATAGGCCTCCAAGTGAGCATAGTGCTTTGTCAATCTCTGCATTGCATTCACCCAGGCCTTTGCAGGACAGACCAGTAGAGGTGACTGGAAAGACTCGTAAAAGGAAGAGTACTAGTTCTCCTCTTAAAGAGCCTATTTCAAAAAAAGCTGTTGGAGATCTCGGGTCCCAGGCTCCTTTGATGTACTGTATCTAGGGCTGTGAAGTCTTCCAGAGATCACAGTACCAAGCATGCCTTAGTACTAAAGGCATCCTCTGCACTGCCCAAGAATTACCATACTACAAGAGAATCTAAACCCTGTACCTCTAGAAAGGCAGTACCTACAGACCCCATGCTACCAAGTCACCCAGGCTCCCTTGGTAACGATGAAGAAACAAGCATCTCACACTATTTTGGCACCCCCCCAAAGCAGTCATCTTTGATACCAGCAACATCCACCAGATGGGACCTGCCAAAGCAGTTTCAGCCAGGGCTTTGGAGTGGAGCCCGGAGCTGGAGTGTGGAGCAGTGGAGCTGCAGATTTTTTCCCAGAGCTGGAGCAGAGCTGTAACGGTTACTATTGGTGCTAGAGCAGAGCAATTCAAAAATGTGATTGCTCCAAATCCCTGGTTTCAGCCCCTGATACTGACACTAGAACCGTGCTCCTTTTTGGCACAAATGTACATCAGTCATCATGGGAGAATGAGGTCCCTCATTCTCTGTACCAAAGCAAATAAGTTATGGAACTCTGATGTATAGCCAACCATATCCTCATTTCAGCCTCTTATCTTCCATGCATACAAAACATCATGGCAGACTATCCCAGTGGATGTTTTTCCTGTGGTTATGAATGGGAACTGGTCTTGGGGCTTCTCAATCACATTTTTCTGGCTTGGGCAGTTCAAGACCTGTATGCTACCATTGCCAATGGGAAATATAAAAAGCTCTGCTTGAGAGGAAGCTTTGGCCTTCACTCCCTCGGGGATGCCTTCCTTGTTCCTTGGAGGAGAGGTCTCCAATGCCACCGTTCATTGAACAATATCAAATGAGACTGAGCCAAAATCATATTGATTGTCCTAACATGGGTAAGACCAATCTAGTACCTTTATCTAATTTGTCTCAGTTCTTGTCCGGCATGGAGTCTTCTGGCCATTCCCTGTCTGCTATCTCAGGAGTTTGGTCAGGCTCTTCATTCCAACCTGGAGATTCCTCGTCTGAGTTTGGTGGTTCTTGGATATAAAGATTTTCTGTTCTGCAGAGGTATGAAAGGTACTATTAAATAACAGAAAAACATCCACACAAAAGTTATCTTCAGAAATGGAGGAGATTTCATCACAGCTTTCCATTGTTCACTCTCCTCTCTCTGCTGTCCTTTCCTTACCTGTTGGAATTAAAAAAACCTCAGGACTCTTTCAGTTCTGTCAAGGTTCATTTAGTGGCTATAATAACCTTTTATTCCTCAACTGAGGGATTCTCAGTGTTTGCTCATCCCACAAAAGTAAGATTCCTTAAAGAATTGATGCACCTTTTCCCTCCAATTAGGGACCCTACTCTGGTATAGGATCTAAACTTGCTCCTTAATTGTCTCATGAAAACCCTCTTTGAGTCCTCCTTCCCCTGTCATTGAAAGTGCCATTCTTGTTGGCCATTGTTTCTGCCTGAAGAGTTGGGGAAATGGGTGCTTTAATGGCGAACCATCCGTTTACAGTTTTTTCAAGGACAAAATTTCATTGTGGCCATATTCTAAATTTCTACGTAAGATGTCTTCTGTATATCACATCAACCAAGTCAATCCATCTTCCAGTTTTTGTCCCACAGAGAAATCGGACTGATCAGGATGCTACTTTCCATACCTTGGATCTCAGAAGGGTGTTAGCTTTCTATCTGGACAGAATCAAACCATTTAGAAAGTCTCCCAAACTGTTTGTTTCAATTGCTGACTGAGCCAAAGGATCCACAGTCTCCACCCAAAGATTCTCAGGGTGGATCTCTGGATGTATTATCTCCTGCTGTAAATTGGTCGGTGTACCACGCTCCTTAGAGAATGGGCTAGCACTCTAAATCGACCTCTGTGGCATTAGTCATACTCACTGGAAATCTGCAGTGCTTCAACCTGGACCTTGATACATACTCTTTCCAAAAATTATGTGATGGGTTATTCCTCTAGAACTAATGCTGCAGTTGGTAATGTAGTCTTATCTTCAGTATTAGATTCGCCTCCAAAGCTCCTTCATCCTGATGGGGATACTGCTTGGAAGTCATCTGATATGGAGCACCCAGTGGGACACTACTTAAAGAAGGAGGAGAGGTTACTCATCTTGTGCAATAACTGGAGTTCAAGATGTGTGTTCCTATGGGTGCTCCGCTACCCACTCTCCTTACTCTCTTTTTTAGTGTCTCTTTCATGGGACTTTGCAGTGGTGAAGGAGCTGAGATGGTTCACCTATGCAGCCCTGTATGTTCTTGGTAAAGAGCATGAGAATGTGTAGGGCGCATGAACAGATTGAACGTGTACTGCTACCGAAAATCTCTGATCAAAAGTACATGGGATGCACACACCTGAAGTGGAGCACCTATAGGGGGATGCATCTCGAAGAACTCCACTTACTGCACAAGCTGAGTAACCTTTCCTTTTTTAATTCTAGATGGGAGCAAAGAGTGGACCAGCATGGACGGGTATACTACGTAGATCACGTTGAAAAAAGAACAACATGGGATCGGCCGGAACCTCTTCCCCCAGGGTGAGTCTGCAGAAGACATCTAGCCTCCGGTGATATGTCTAGGCTATACTTTAGCTGAAGTTAATTGATTATTTATTAACTTGAGCTAGCTAGCACTTTTTTTTTAATAAAAAATAGTCTGGATATTACACACTTATTCCAGGACACACACATTTGTGGTTTGCCCTAGGCTGAGCCCTAGAGTAAATACCAAACATTAGTGGAATGTCCAGACTAGCAAGTATAAACATGTTGGCTAGCTCCCGTTAAAAAAAATTCTAGTGTAGCTAAACCCCAGGAGACTTTGTGACCCTATTAAGAACTTGCACATGCTGCTTTGGACCATCTCTATCCCTATATGAGTGGCACATGCTGGTGCCTTGGAGATGAGGCGTAGCCATTTTTTCTCTCTTTCTCCAAAGATTTAAAAAAACAAACTATATGCATTGTATCTGTTGTTTAGGGTTGAGGGAGAGAGAGAAGGTATAGGAAAAAGAGGAGTGGGGAAGTTTGTACTAACAGTCAGACACCAAGCAGCTGTGCCTGCTTATAAAGAAAAAGGGTGCTCAAGATCAGTCATGGTAAAAGAAAATAGATTGTTAGTCTTTTCCACCCTGGGGAAAGGAACCAGAACTGAAAAACCACAGCAAAGGTTACCACAAATAACCAGGGCCAGCTCCAGGCACCAGCTAAAGAAGCAGGTGCTTTGGGGCAGCCAATACCAAGGGGCGGCTCCTCCCGGCCTTCAGCGGCGGGTCCCTCTCGAAGCGAAGGATGCGCTGCTGAATTGCTGCCAAAGAGTGGAGCAGTGCGATTGCATTGCCGCGGCTCTTTTTTTTTTTTTTTTTTTTTTTTTTTTTGGTCCACTTGGGGCAGCAGAAAACCTGGAACTGGCCCTGAAAATAACAGCATATGAGTCTTAGCCCCCAAAAATACTAGGTTCACTAGCCAGCTCTGAATAAACGCTTCCCTGATTAGCTCTTTCTCCTGAGATCTCTGGTTTCTATCCTGTTACCATAGCTCAGGTTCCCATCTGCTAATCTTGCTACACACCTGCACCTTAAGCAGAGCTTTGCCATCATACCCTTCCAGTCATTACTAGCCCAGCAGCCCAAAGCATTAACTTTTACACAGGAGCACACATTTTGTATATTTGTCCTTTTCCTGGTTTTCTGGGGACACTGCATCTTTGAACCAAAAACAGTTTTTTTCCTTCACGCTTTATTCATATCACATTCACACTCTCACTTCTGTTACACACAAAACAAGAAAATGTAGAACTGCAGAGAGAACTGATCTCAAAGGGGAAAATACCCCTGCCCATCCATAACAGAGAGACCAACCTGTTGCACTAGACTTTACGGCTTATACACTGATAAAGTGGAGAGAGTTTATCAGGTATTGATCAATACAGATATTGCAACAGACCTTGCTCAATACCTGACCACTGCTCATTTGAGTTTTTTGGTGAATGTCATTTATTTCAACTTGATATGAAGTGGAAACCAAGTAAAATGTGGGCACTCTTGGTTTTCTGAGGTTAGACTAGAAGTGAGCCAGAAAGAGCATGAGTGTCTTGAGTTTTGCAGTCAGAGCTGACAATGTTACTTTAATTTTTTTTTAAAGAAGCCAGTAGACTGCAATTAATTCACGCGTCCATCCCATCCCTCAGATATAACTAATGTATAACAACAGTAGTGACTTACGCAGAGCCAGCCAGATGTGTAAAGCAGCTCTTGAGCACCATTTAAAAGCACTGCAAGTGGGGTGACTGAGTAGGTGGTGAGATTATGGAACAAAGTGAGGCTATGTTTACACTACTGCAGTAAGTCAACCTATGCTACGCAACTCGAGCTATATGAATAATGTAGCTGGAGTTGACATATCGTAGGTCGAGTTACCATAGGGGGTTGATGGGAGAAACTCTCCCATTGACTTACCTTACTATTCTCATTGGGAGTAGAGTAAAGGGGTCAACTGGAGAGCGATCTGCTGTCAATTTGGCGGGTCTTCACTAGACCCTCTAAATTGATGGCCGGTTAATCGATCTCAGAGTGTCGATACCGCCTGTAGTATAGACCTGCCCTGAGAATAGTTCTCTCATTTTAGATGGCACTTTTCTCTAGCTCTTTAGATTGTTTCGGCAGGAGCTGTAATGGGGAGATGGGTGCAGACCACATTGCACTTTTCATTTAACAAAGCACCACGTCCAATTCCACATATATCTCCTGCTTGCCTTGCTTCTTGTCTGACTCTAAAATGGTTCTAAACCTTTGAGTGCTATGTGCTGCTTGCAGTTGAGACGCCTTGTTTGCATTGTTTAGCTGGGAACGACGAGTTGACAACATGGGAAGGATTTATTATGTCGACCACTTCACTAGAACGACAACATGGCAGCGACCAACATTGGAATCTGTCCGGAATTATGAGCAATGGCAACTTCAACGCAGTCAGCTTCAAGGAGCTATGCAACAGTTTAATCAGAGGTTCATATACGGGGTGAGAAATCTATTTTGATATAGAGAAAAAATGTATTATGGAGGTGCACCCTCACTCCCAAATTCCACCCATCCACCTCCACTACAAACAAATCAAACTTCCTTCCCCTTCTCCTGCATCCCTTCTGCACAGCTTTGTGAAGGGGAACACACTTGGGCTTAGCAAGGGGCTGCCAAAAGATTGTACCCTGTAAGGATGCCAGAGTTAAAGTTGTGCATTCTTTGAAGTGTATGGTGGCTGTGTGTTTGTGATGAGGTGTGTGTCTCTGGATGTGAGAATAGAGGGTGGTATGTACAAGTGGTAGCCTTAATTTATTTCCTTGAGTTTGTTATGTATGGCACAACTATAACTGACAAATGGTAGTGTTTGCTGTATTGTATATAGCTTGTGAAATATTTCTCATGTAGCAAAGTCCACTGATTTACTGAGAAAGGTCAAAATGGTTAGAAAATGATTCAATATCTGCTATGATTTAGATGTTGTGGCCAGCTAGCAGATGTAGTGGCTGTTCATGCTGGTAATGTTTGGAAACTTGTTCAGGTTAATTCTATTTGTATTCAGTCTTAAATGAATTCTAAATCTTAATCACTTCACTATGTAGTGTCTTCTCTTGATTGGCCAAAGATTAGTATGGGAAGTTCACCCAGAGGAAGCAATTGAGGGATTTTATGCTTCTAAAATGCAATTATAGCATGTGAATGGGAGGAAAACAAGGGGAGTTAAGCAATCCAAAATCCACCAAATACTAGTGAATGGTAGACTTTGACTGGACATCTCCAAATACAGCTAGCAGTTAGTTTAGCAAGACAGGTGATGCAGGTTTTTAGTTGCTATTTACACACCCACATTAAGCTCCAAGAACAGAGCAGTTTGTTCTCTGATTGTGTTAGGCTTTCATGTATTGGATTCTGAGGCTATGTCTACGCTAGCACTTTTGTCTGTATAACTTATGTCGCTTGGGGGTATGAAAAAAACACACCCCTGAGCAACATAACTTACACTGACAAAAGTGCCGATGTGGACAGCGCTGTGTTGGTGAGAGAGCTTCTCCCACCAACATAACTACTGCCACTCGTGGAGGTGGTTTTATTATGTCGATGGGAGAGTTCACTCTTGCTGACATAGAGCAGCTACATGAGCGATCTTACAGCAGCACTGGTACAGCTGTGCTACTGTAAGCTCACTGGTGTAGACATGGCCTGAGACTTGTTTCCTTTCTGTGTAAGATGGGGCACTTTCCAAAGAAGAAAGTTTAATATTTAATCCCTTGGCATTGCAGTTAGTTAACTATGCGAATTGCTGCAAAATATGTTAATAGCACTACTCTGAGCCCCTAGTTCGAGTGCTTCTTCACATCGATTCACATTAGGGTGTGCGCGTGCCACGTACACAGATGTCGGAAACTTTTCCCCTTAGCGGCTCCCGTCGGGTTGGCAGGGGAGCCCCCTAGAGTGGCTCTTCCATGCCAGTGCAGATGTACCGCTGCCGACTTGACCCCCCTTCAGTTCCTTCTTACCATCCATGACAGTGTTGTAACAAATCTCTCTCGCTTGCGAGTGATCCCTTAGCACAGATATAGCAGTTATCAGTAGTTAGCACTTTTTTATAATTAGATAGTTACGCCTCCTTTGTTTTAGGTGTCTGGAAGTTGTTTCCAGCACCAGCCCTGGGCTGCGGGGCATGCCGCATGCTCATGGGTTTAAGGCTTGTGCCATGTGCCGCAAGCCTATGCCCGTCAGTGATCCCCATGACTCTTGTCTCCGTTGTTTTTGGGAATCGCACCAGACTGAGTGCTGCAAGGTCTGTAAGATTTTTAAGCCCGGAACCAAGAAAGAGAGAGACTTTTGCCTCAACCAGCTGCTCACAGAGGCCACGCTGCAAACTTCGGCCTCGGACCATCTGGCTTCGGCGCTGGCATCCTCAGTGCAGAGTGCCCCTGTGTCAGTCCGTGATCCGGCGCCGGTGGGGCACCGTAAGCATACGGCAGCAGGGCAGGCCCTGGCACCACTCGACCTCTCCGGCACAGTCAAAGGGGCAGCCAAAAGGTAACAAGGGGTGCCCTTGTTATAGGAAGGTGGTGCCTTGCAAGGGACCGAGCACTCAGAGGGACAGTGCAGCCCCAGGACATACACCGGCACTGGTGGCTTCGGTGCCGCAGGGCCTGTCGAGCCCCAGGCTAAGTGTTTTGAGTGCAGAGAAAGGACTGCAGGAGACCCTAGACTAGCCCTCCATGCCTGACACCTTTGAGGTGGCGAAAGACCTCATTGAGCTGTCAGCGGCAAGCCCCCTCCCTGGCAAGGAGAAGCCAAGGATGCCGTCCAGAGGCAAGCCGGCAGTGGTGCACTGCTCGAGGTCACTGCCCCGGCACCGCTCCCAGCTCCTGCCAGACTCCGCCGCCGTGGACTCCCAGATGCCCTTAACTCTGCGAGACTCGATGGCACCGGAACTGAGCCAACATATGGCACTGGACCTGTCGACACACTGCTTCCCAGCACAGTCGCTGAGCCGGAACAGGTGGGACATAAAGCCAAAGTCCTTGGCCCTTGGCAGAAGGCAACGATCCCAGTTCCGAGAGCATCAGTACCAATCCCGGTCAGTGAGGAGCTGTTCTCCAGCCTCCCGACGGCACTGAACCATGGCACCACCTTGATCTTCGAGGTCGGCGTCCTCAGAATCAGAGGTCGACTCAGGCCGCTCCAGCTATAGGATGCCGACTAGCAGGGAGCCCCAGCCCGCGTGGCATCCCCAATGGGGCCTGCCAGGACAGTGGCCCTTTTGGACACCATGGGCATATCAGCAGCAGCAAGGGACCTCCTCCAGAGCTTCAAGGTCCGGCTATGCGGTGCATTGGTCCCAGTCCCCGCACAGGCACCCCTCTGCACTCAAGGAGGCCACAGTGTCAAGGCTGCCAGACGCTTCTCCAGAGCACTGGCGAGCGGAAGTGGCACCGAGCCCAGTGGTCTCCTGGGGACAATCAACCTGACAGGACCCAGATGTGCCCCTGTCCTGTGAGGAGGGGCAAGAAGGGCAGGTGGAGGAGACACAGCAGGCCCTCACCTTCTTATCATCCCCAGACGAAGCTGTGGCAGGCACTGCAGTGTTGGGGCCTCCTCTGACTGCAGTGCGCACCAGGACCTGCTACGCAGGGTTGTCCAGAACTTGGGTCTACAGTTGGAGGAGGCGATGGAGTAGGAGGATCCTACGGTGGACATCCTAAGCCCTTTAGGTCCCTCCAGAATTGTGTCCCATTCATAAAGACAATCCCGACCAACTACAAGATGGTCTGGCAAACCCCGGCCTCCAGTGCACCGACCTCAAAGGGAGTGGAGAGGAAGTACTTCTCCCCTTCCAAGGGCTACGAGTTCCCCTTTTGTCATCCGGTCCCCTATTCTCTTGTTGTCTCAGCCATTAATTAATGGAAGCGTCAGGTCAGCAAGCCCTAGCCCCGAAGGCCAAGGAGGCTAAACATTTGGACCTCTTCGGAAGGAAGGTCTACTTCTCTGGGGGCCTCCAATTGCAGATTGCTAACCAACAGGTGATCCTGAATAGGCACAATTTTAACTCCTGGGTGGCAGTTTCAAAATTTAAAGACTCCTTGCCCCAGAGCTCTCAGCCTGAGTTTACGGCCCTCGTAGAAGAAGGAAAGGCAGTGGCTAAGACCTCTTTACAGGCCTTTCTGAACTCGGCAGACGCAGCAGCCAGAACGATCACCTCAGGTGTGGTGATGCAGCACTTGGCGTGGCTTCAGGACTTTTGCCAGAGGTCCAGAATACCCTCCAAGACTTCCCCTTCGAAGAGTCTGACCTCTTTTCCAATCAGACAGATACCAGGCTGCATAGCCTCAAAGACTCCTGGGAAGTCCTCAAGTCATGGGAATGCACAACCTGGTGACCCAGAGGAAGCCATTTAAGCCCCAGCCGCTGCAGCAGTGGCAGTACCAGCCTCGTCCCTGCCCTCCTTTGATTAGGCTCTTACCTAGGACAATAGACGTAGGCGGAACAACACACCTAACCAGTGCCAAGGCCAGGGCAAGCCCCATCCTGGCAATAAGCAGGGGTTTTGAAGGTGTGCTTGAGGACAGCGTACCAACCTGGCTCCCAGATCCTGCCCTGTGTTTCTTGAACCGCTTGTCCCACTTCTACCATGCGTGGTCCCGTATAACATTGGACCATTGGGTCTTACGCATGGTACAAGTGAGGTACATGCTGCAGTTCTCCTCCTTCCCTCTTACCCACCGCCCCCCTCGTCCCTCTTCAAGAATCCCTCTCACGAGCAACTCCTTTATGCACGAGGTTCAGTCGCTCCTCGAGGTGGGGGCGGTGGAGGAAATCCCTCAGGAACTAAGGGGGAAAGGGTTTTACTCCTGTTATTTTCTCATCCCCAAGGCAAAGGGGGGGCCTTCGGCCCATTCTAGACTTTCACGAGCTCAACAAATTCTTAGTCAAGGTCCGCTTCTGCATGGTCTCCCTGGGCACTATTATCCTATCCCTAGATCCAGGCGATTGATATGCTGCCCTCGACATGAAAGACGTGTACTTTCACATCACCATTCACCCCACTCACTGGCAGTTCTTGTGGTTTGCCAAAAATCAGCATCGTTGCCAGTTTACGGTCCTCTCATTCGGCCTGGCGGCAGCCCCCCACATGTTCACAAAATGCATGTCAGTAGTGGAAAGAAGAGAATAAGAGTATATCCATACCTGACAATTGGCCCCTCATCAGTCGGTCCAAAGAGGAGGTCTGCTCCCATGTGACGGTGACTCTGAACACATTCCGCAGGCTGGGTCTCCTCGTCAACGTGCCCAGGTCTTCCTTGATACCAACTCAAGGGCTGGAGTTTATCGGGGCAGTGCTGGACTCAGTGCAGGGGTGAGCGAGCCTCCCAGAACCCAGATTTTTGGCCATCCAGTGCGTCATAGACTCGATGCTAAGGTTCCCCACTACTACATTCGGATGCTGTCTGCAGCTCCTAGGGCACATGGCGGCATGCACTTATGTGGTCAAGTACTCTCGGCTGCGGCTCAGGACTTTACAAGCGTGGCTTTCCCGGTCTTATCACCTGGGCAGAGATCCCCTAGACCTTATCTTTCACAGTTCCTGCCCAGGTGTTGGACTCCCTGTGCTGGTGGCTGAATCAGCTGGTAGTATGCGAGGGTATCCCCTTTGCCGCGCCACAGCCTGCTCTGACTCTAGTGTCAGACGTGTCAGACCTCGGCTGGGGAGCTCACTTGGGGGACCTAAGGACACAGGGCTTGTGGTCCAGGGCCAAGGTGTTGCTCCACATCAATGTGAAGTTGCTCAGGGAGGTTCATCTAGCCTGCCAAACCTTTCACGCTACTTTAGAAAGTCACAGTGTGACATTTCTGACTGACAACACCACCGCCATGTTTTATATAAACAAGCAGGGCGGAGCCCGCTCCTCTCCCTTCTGCCACGAGGCTCTTCTCCTGTGGGACTTCTCTATAGCCCATTCCATCCATCTCGAAATGTCATACCACCCAGGAGCACGAAGTGAGCTGGTGGACTGCCTCAGCAGGTCATACCGCGTGCATAAGTGGTCGATGAGATCTGACATTTTGTAGTTGGTCTTCCAAAGGTGGGGGTTTTGCCACCAAGGACAACAGCCCATGTCCGCAGTTTTGTTCATTCCAGAACCACAGCCCGGGTTCGGTTGCAGACGCGTTTGTGATCCCTTGGGGCAGGAGTCTGAAGTACGCCTTTCCTTTTCTGCTGGTCATCCACAGAGTCCCCAAAGTTCACAGGGACAAGGCAAGAATAATTTTGATCGCCCCAGTTTGGCCACATCAACACTGGTTTACAACCCTGCTAGAGCTGTCAGTGGCCGCCCCGATTGCCCTGCCTCTTCACCGGGATCTCATCACGCAGGACTGCCGGGCGCCTGCTCCACCCGGATCTGCAGTCTCTGCATCTCATGGTGTGAAAACTCTGTGGCTGAATGCTGTGGAGAGCCAGTGCTCTCTTCCGGTAAGACATGTTCCCCTTAGAAGTCGGAAACCCTCCACTAATGCTAGCTACCTAGCTAAGTGGAAAAGATTCTACTGCTGGTGTGAGCCTAAGCAGGTGCAGCCACTCCAGGCCGCCATTCCAGTTATCCTAGAATACCTCCTACACCTCAAGCATCAAGGTCTCGCCCCCTCCTCGATCAGGGTACATCTGGTGGCCATTTCAGCATTCCTCCCAGGGGAATCCGGGTGTTTGGTGTTGTCTAATTCCCTGATAGTGCTGTTCCTCAAGAGGATATTCCCTTACTCATGCCCTCCAGTCCCACCCTGGAGCCTGAATCTGGTCCCCTCCAAGCTCATAGGCCCTTCGTTCGAGCCCCTCGCCTCTTGCTTCCTCCTCCCCCTCTCCTGGAAAGTGGCATTCCTGGTGGCCATTATGTCTGCAGGGAAGGTGTCCAAATTGAGGTCCCTCACCTTGGAACTGCCTTATACAGCCTTTCATAAGGACAAGGTGCAGCTCAGGCTGCGCCCTAAATTCCTCCCGAAGGTAGTCTTGCAATTTCACATGGGCCAGGACATTTGTTTGCTGATGTTCTTCCCTAAGCCACAGGTGGACTCAAGTCACCGTAGCTTACACACTCTGGATGTCAGATGGGCCTTGGCGTTCTATTTGGAGCGGATCAGGCCTTTCCGCAAGTCATCACAGTTGTTTGTCGTCATAGCCGACAGAATGAAAGGTCTTCCACTCTCGGCGCAGAGTATATCGTCATGGATTGTGGACTGCATTTGCGTCTGCTACGAGCTTGACGAGGTTCCAGCCCCGGCGATCATCGCCCACTCGATCAAGGTGCAAGCATCTTCAATGGCTTTCCTGGCGCAGGTCCCAATCCAGGAGATTTGTAAAGCAGCCACCTGGTCCTCGGTACACACTTTCACAGCCTACTACGCGATCAGTCAGCAGGCCAGAGATGACACGATAGTTGGTAGGGCTATTCTCCAGTCAATTGTTCCATGACTCCTACCCTCCTTCTATGGTTAGCTTGTGAGTCACCTCATGTGGAAAGGACGTGAACAAGCACTTGAAGAGGAAAAAACGGTTACCTACTTCTTGTAACTGTTGTTCTTCGAGATATGGTGTTCACATCCATTACACTTCCCACCCTCCTTCCCCTCTGTCAGAGTCACCGGCAAGAAGGAACTGATGGGGAATTGGGTCGACAGGGGTATATATGCACTGGCATGGAGGCACCGCTCTAGGGGGCTCCCCTGCTGACCCGACAGGTGCCGCTAAGGGAAAAAGTTTCCAACATCCGTGCATGTGGCGCGCACACACCCTAATGTGTAATGGATGTGAACAACACATCTCGAAGAACAACAATTACAACAGGTAGGTAAACATTTTTTTCAAGTGGTCAAAGAGCCCAAATGAATAATCAGTTTGTAATAAATCTCTATCTTTTCTGTGGAAAAAATCTTTTGGACAGTGATGCCATATGTAGCCCTAGCAATAATGAATTTGCTGTAGTGAGTTATGACTAAATTAGAAGTCTGGAGAGAAAATTGGGGGTTGTGCGGTCATGATTAATGCACCATTTTTGTGTGTGAGCTGCAGAACCAAGATGTTACCGCTGCACAGAATGCAGAGTTTGATCCTCTTGGCACCCTGCCACATGGATGGGGTAAGTCTTATTCAAACGGTGTTTTATAACGTAACTTAAACATTAAAGCATACTTGCGCCAAATTATTTTACCAAATGTTTTAGATCGTACTTTGATTTTTTTTCTTTTATGAAATCTGAATTTAAATCCACTTTTGATTAAATATAATCAAAAGTACTGTTTAAGAACCAGCTCCTGATACGATGTGTATGCAGTTCCATAAACAGATTAAAAAGTACACAGTATTATTGTGTTACACTTCTAAGTTGCAACTGACTTTTTTTTTTTTAGTGTCCTTTTCATACAACATGGACTTTTTCCTTCTGCTGTTACTGTCTTAACTATTTTAGTCATACAGATTATTTTGTGTTGTTTCTGGTAGAGAGCCAGTGCTTGGAAAGTTTTTGTTGGTCTTGAAAGCATTTGTATAGGTCTGCCAGTCCCTTTGTGAAAAATATTTCCAGCATAATTTCAGCAGTCCATATTGAAGGAACAAAATGGACACCGTGTAGAATCAAGCACATGGATTTATTACACACAGCGTTGGCAGAGTGTCACCTTGCTTATTAGGCTCAGAAACACTGCCAAACAATTGATTACAGTGGATTAAATGGATTTTCCGTGGGCAGAGGGAAGAGACAGGGCAGGTAGTCCCAAGCCCCAGGATAGGTCTAACAGTAAGATAAGATAAGCACAGTAGCCAATAGTCAAAGATTACATAATGTCTCCGCCCCTGATTTCAGGTTAACAAGTAACATACAATTAGTACACAGGGGTGTTTGTCTTTTAAACAATGTATAAACTGTATTAGTGAAAAATATATATGGTGAATTCTGATTTGAGTCCATAGGAATGAAGTAGCTCCTCTGATTGTCCAACAGGGACATACCTTGGAGTTAAAGCAGAAAAACATTGAAAAGTATATGGCAATAGAAATTATCTTTCAGAGTTGCTCGTTTGTGCTTCTAAAGGCAAATACGGGTATCGGGGAAGGGGAGGAGGATGCCATATCTCATACTGACATGCTTGAACCTCTTCCGTAAACTCAGCGATGGTGTGTGAGGAGAGCATTGTTACCTCCTTTTGCAGAGGAATATACACAGTGCCCCTTTCATTCCTCTTGTCTATTTGCAGCTTCAGATAAGAGTGCCAATTACTGCTCCCCATCTGGCATTTTGCTGACCGTGCATATCTTAGTAAAAGCAAGGTGGTCTTTTGTTTCTGCTTCTCTTAGCTAATATTGTTCCCTGTTTCCTGGGCCTCTCGGCTTCTTGACCAAACTATGGACTTTGGGCCTGTAAAAAGAGCTGACATAGCTTGTATCAGGTTTTTACATAAACAGCACATGGATTTTGGCCCTTCAAATATCATTGCATTATTTTGTTTGAAAGATAATATAAAAGTTGTCAGGACTTGTCTGCACTACAAACGTTGTCGTCATAGCTATAGTGGAATAGCTATACCAGCAGAGCGCCCAAGTGGAGATGCAGATAAGGTGACAGAAGTTCTTCTGCCAGTATAGCTAAGCCACCTCCCCAAACGACAGTAACTATGCTGACAGAAGCACTCTTATTGTTTCTGCTCCGAGGGTTTTGCTGGCATAACTTTGTCAGATGGGGTGTGATAATTTTTTTTCCCCCACACTCCTAAATGATAGAACTATACTGGCAAAACTTTTTGTAATGTAGGCTAAGCCTTGTATTCAGCTGATGGGGTGGAGAAAACAAGATGGTAATCAGAATGATGTCATTTTAAGGTTGAATACCTTTACTTGGCAGAGCTAGACATGGATTTTTTTATAACTTTAAAAAATTGCAAATCAAACTTTTGAAAAGTTTGAAACATTATTTTTTGAACTTCCTAGCCTTGGAGGTGTATGAGATATCAGTGCATTAAACTGACAGGCCCACATGGTGCCTTTTTCTACACGTGTGATATTTCAAAAAACACTGCTAATTAGTTTGTTTGCTCCCTCCCTCTCCCCCCCAAATCAAATCTCCATGTACAGTAGAATTCTGCCACTTTATAACCTCCTTACAAACATGCCTCTGCACATGGGCATTTCCTTTAGAGCTGAACTAAAATGCTTATTTCCTGCCATGGCCTGATTTCAGGGCTCTATGTTTCTCCTGCGACACCTGAAACATAGCGAGGAGCTCATATTCTGTACTAATCTTATGTTGTCAAATTGCAGAAGACTGAATCTTGGTATTAGGTAAAGGAGAAGTGTATTTTCAACAGCATATGTGTATAAGTGTGTTCATATGTGCCTACACATATTGTAACTGTGTGGGATAATAAACATCCATATTTATTTACTGAGGGTGTAAACATTTTTCTTTTGCTGTAGTTTTGGCTCATATTTGAACAGGGGAACGGCTTTCACATTCACGTGCTGCCATACTTGTAGACATGTCTGGTGTACCCAGGCACATTTCTTAATTTGTCCATTAACCTGTTAAACTATATTTGAGGACCTAGGGAGTTGGGATTTATAATGGCTTGTGATGGAAGATGGTTTTCCTGTGGAGAAAACCACTTCCATTTTTATCTCTCCACATAAAAATTCTTTGTTTGTTTTTCCCTCTCTGAATGGGAAAATAAATAGTATAATAAATAACTGTACATATGTGAATGTTTTTAAGTATAGTTTTTGTTAAAGATGGAAGGCTCAGATTTATTTAAAAATAAAAAGATCAATGTTGGTATTTTAATTTTTAAACATGGGAAAAATATCTGCATGAGCATTCCAGAACAACCAGCAAAAGTAAGAAAAATTCTAATTAAGGTAAAATGCAAATCTGGTTCTTCTGTGATAAGTTATCTTCCTGTGGGCATCTGCCGAAGAAACCCGTTTTTAAAATAATGGGAGGGGAAAAAAGCTTTTCTACTGTTGTTGTTGTTGTTGTTATAATTAGTCATAGTTAATATATTATGCTGATGCCCAAAAGCCCCACTTGGGTTTGGGGCCCCTTTGTGTTAGGTGCTGTACAAACACACAAAAGAAACAAGTCCCTAAAGAATATCAGATGAACACCCTAAATGTTGTTTTTCACAGAGGGTAGGTTATGGTACACTTCTAAACATTCCACTAGTACTCGCATTAAAATAGATTTCTGGTGCTGAGAAACTGGCAAGAAATGATGGGGTTGGAGAGGGGATGATGTAGAATCAGATATGTTAAATTTGAGATTGAGGTGCCAAGAGCACCTAAAAAAAACAGACGCTGCCACAATATGTCCAACTCATTGGTTATTTGAAGCATAGTTAGTGTGAGGAGTAAATTCCTGGAATTTATATTTCTTCACTTTTTATTTCTCCTTAGAAAAGAGAACTGACAGCAATGGCAGAGTGTATTTTGTCAATCACAACACACGTATCACTCAATGGGAAGACCCCAGAAATCAGGGGTAAGAATTTTTAAATCGGTTAAATAGTTTCAAATGATTTTTAATGTGTTATAATTATTATTTTAACTGATTACTAAATTCCCTCTTAAGTGCGGCCATGTTGCAGGCTCTCAAGGACTGTGCATGCATGCAGCCACCGGACCTGGAGAGCACAGAGGTAGGAGGTGGGTGGGTAGAAAGTTGGATCGTGCAAGGCTGTGGTGGGAAGAGGCACCTCTCCTCCGACCCCATCCTTGGAGCTGCCGTGGAGAGGCAGGGAATGACGCTCACCCCCCAGCCCAGGTGCTGCTGCTGCTGCACGGTGAGAGGGCTGGGGGGAGTCCTCTCTACCGGCTGCAGCCCTGAGGAAGCCTGCATCCCAAACTCCTCATCCCTGGCTGCACACCAGAGTCCTCACCCCCAGCCGGAGTCTTCAGGCCCCAGCCCCTCGTGCACTCCATACCCCTTGTCTCTGGGCCCATAACAGAGCCCTCACCCCCCTGCACCAGCCCTGAGCCCCCTCCTGTACCCCAAACCCCTCATCCCTGGTCCCATTCCAGAGCCCTCAGCCACCGCATTCCAACCCTGAGCCCCTCCCCTCACTCCGAACCCCTCAGCCCCATCCCTGCCGCACATCACCTCCATATTGGTGCACATAACAAAAATAATTCCACACGTGGATGTAAAAAATTAGAGGGAACATTGGTTGAAAGTGAGAACTAAGAGGCATTTCTGACAGCTGAAGCTTGGAGTGTACCTTGCTGCCCTTTATCGGCTTTTCAGACAAGACTCACTTAAAATGTAGAAAGTGATACAGAACTAAAGCAGAAATTATTAAAAGGAACATTGCAACCCACTTTGGGGTCCTGACCCACAGTTTGTGAACTGCTACACTAGAGCATGAGAATCCAAAAGTTAAATGTACTTGTCTTTTTTATTATTTGTTTATTGTCCAAGCTGAAAAAGCTGCATAAAGTAGACAGGCAGCATAAATAACAAATGTTAATTTAAAAAAAAAAATCTGTCAGATTATTAAAATGAAGGTAGAGTGGAACTGAAGTTCCCTTAAAGAAAGTGGAGTATTTCTGTATATACCTTTAGTTCATGAAATGTAGAACTTGAGGGAAATGTGCACGCCTCCTGCTAGGAAATAATACAAACAAATAATAACTACAAACTACTGCTCAAAAGCTCTTGGCCTCCTGGTGAGGCATGCAATACCTTCAGAGTGACTGTGTGGAAACAATATGCTCTGAGAGCAAGAGTTGCTGCAGGGATGTTACCATTCAGATCCTCCAGTTACATCCTAGGGACTTCCAGCAAAGTATGAAATAAGAACCCTTGATATATTTGATGGTTACATTTACCACACAATGTTTGAAGCTGTCCTAAGTGATAATGGGTCAGTATAAAAGAAACGGTATTATTTTTCTTTTGCTTTGAAGTTATCTTATCATTTCTTGGCAATTTTTCAAAGATCTATGCAGACATTAATGGGGTGGTGATATCTCTGATATGCTATGTCTTTCCGCTTTCTGACTGCCATAATTATATGAATAATACCAAATGCTATTTAATAAAATTCCTGAGAGATTTTTTAAAATGTGGTTACACTGTCAAACAAAACTGTGCATGTTGAGGAGAGAAAACATCCAGAAACTTTACTAGCTTTCTTTGGATTTCTATTAGCTATTGGAATTTATCAAGCTGATATTGATTATTCTCAATTGTGGTATCTGGCATTAAAATGTAAGAGTAAAGCCAAGTAGTAACAAAACAAACAGAAAATTCCCCAGAGAAATCACCACAATTTTTCCAGAATTTCTGCTAATTTATGTTGTCCCTGTCCATGATCAGTTGACAGAATGTATTAACTTGATCAATTATCTTTGTATTTTCTTGTGTCCTATAGTCAATTAAACGAGAAACCTTTGCCAGAGGGCTGGGAAATGAGATTTACTGTGGATGGCATTCCCTATTTTGTGGATCACAATAGAAGAACTACAACATATATAGATCCCCGCACTGGAAAATCTGCTCTGTAAGCTTTTATTCAAGAAGACAAACTATATTACACTGAGCTTTTTTAGATATGTGTCGTTTAACAGGTATTACCAAGTATATTTTTTTTTGCAGCAGGTTTTTGACATACCAGTAGAGTTTTTAATTTCCAGTTATTTCTTCTACGGAGGATCTTCAGCATTCTTGAATGTTCTCTTCCCCCTACATATGTCATATTTTGAATGCTTTACAATTCTTAATCCTTGAGGCCCCTCTGATAGCTGTGATCTTTCCAGCCAAGTACTAGATAAAACTCTTTGGCCTCTAGCTAAGCCACTCAGTCAATAAAAGCTATTGTGCATATGCTGTGTCCTCCCTTCTCCTTCTGTGTTTCACTGTGCAGGTAGATGCAAATTCAGGCCTTTAATATATTCTAACATCCTGAGAACCAGGATTTGGATGTATGTAGAATTGACATGCTAACTTATGTCAGGTTGGGTGGAAGTAGATTGGAAATTGGGGTTGGCATTTAGTTAATTTATTGAAAAAATTTTCTTGTTAACTTTGGTCAACAAGACATCATTTTTTTAAAAATAGCATGTGAACCCAGAATCTTTCCAATAGGCACATTTTGAAAGTTAAAAAAATGTAAAGTAAATTAATCTTAAAGATGTTTTTTTAAAAAAAGAAAAAACCTTTTGTGAATGATGGCCTTTCCGAAGCATTCACCCAATTAGAAAACTGGTTTGTTTAACCAGCCAGGTAAAGCACATGGCTTCATAACTGTAGTATTTTGAAGCTGTTAGCTTGAATTTCAGCAGTGTTTCAGCAGCTTATTTTTTCTTCCTGTTTCCAGAGACAATGGGCCCCAGATAGCCTATGTGCGTGACTTCAAAGCGAAGGTCCAGTATTTCCGGTTCTGGTGTCAGGTAAAAAAAAATTAACCTTGGGAAATGGCTTTGTTGAAATGCATCCTCTAAAAGCTGCATCCAAATGGCTTCAGCTGGGACCATTTTAAAACATAATTTGAAGCAATTTAGACTAATACAGTTGGCCAGCATGGACTGGCGTAAGCTTTAAAACTCAGTAACTGCTAGACTTCAGCATGGTTTAAAAATTTTTTTTAAACAAAGAAGGGTTCAGTTTTGTCTTCATCAGTGATTTTTGTGGTAACATTTCCAAATGGCTCAATAGAAGAGCCTATTTCTGCTTTTCTTGTACAGAAGTTTGCCTGAAGGCATTTAATGGATTTCAGTGTAGAGAATTTGGAGTTAGTTTCTGCTTTAATTCCATGCTTATAAGGCAGGAAGTGTAAGTCTTTCTAAGTATATTTGTACTTTAATATATCCTTGAAGCGTCAAACAAATGTACTATGTGGCAAAATTCTGGTAATTAGATATGCATTTTGATATGCAGGTCTTTATACTCCAAACCTCCCATGTATCAAGAGAATAAATCCCTTGGTCTTTAGCAGAAGACCAAGACTATGTCTACACTAGAGACCTTACAGTGGCACAGCTGTGCCACTGCAGCTGCACCACAGAAAAGTCTCTCGTATAGCTGCTCTATGCCAACGGGAGAGAGCTCTCTTGTCGGTATAATTAAAGCACTCGAACGAGCAGCTATAACTATGTCAGAAGGAGAGCGTCTCCCACTGACATAGTACTGTACGCACTGGTGCGTCTATTGGTGGTGAAACTAGGTTGGTCAGGGTTTTGTTTTGTTTTCACACCCCTGACCAACAGAAGTTATACGGACAGAAGTGCAAGTATGGACATGGCCTTAGGCCAGGTCTACACAACAGAACTATATTGGTATAACTTGCTCAGGGGTGTGAAAAATCTGCACCCTGAGTGATGTAGTTATACTGACCTAACCCCCCTGTAGATTGCCCTATGTAGACAGGAGAGCTTCTCCCATTGATATACCTGCCGCCTCTGGGGGAGGTGGATTAACTATGCTAATAGGAGGAGGTTTCCCGTAGGCATAGTAACATCTTCACTAAAGCGCTACAGTGGTGCAGTTGTGCCACTGTAGTGCTTTAGTGAAGACAAGTCCTTAGGCCAGTGGTCCCCAAACTGTGGGATGCACAGGGGAGCCAGCCTCCATGGCGGGGTGGAGAGGGAGCACCACCCAACTCTGTTCCAGCCCCTGCTCACAGCCCCAGCTCTGCTCCCGGTCCAAGCCCTGCTCCCGGTCCAAGCCCTGCTCCCAGCTGCAGCTCAACCCTCCACTCTCAGTTGCCAGTTCCTGGCCGCAGCCCCCATCCTGGCCATGACTCTGCTCCCAGCCCCAGGGGAATATGGACACATTCCATTGGGGGCGGGGAGAGGGTAGAGAGAGGATGGAGACACAAGAGGAAAAGTTTGGGCACCACTGCCTTAGGCTCATAAGTCACTCAGAATCTACTCTGAAAATTAACAGGGACATTGGCATCAATAATTTTGCTGCTTGTATTTTTTGTGAGGAAAATAAGTTTAAATATAAATCAGTTTAAACTGTGAACAACTTTCAATAAAATTTGGGAGAGAAGTTTCTCTTGTTGAGAAGGGATTATAGATCTACGAAAATTATCACATTGTGCTAGGTTATTATATTAGAACCTGTTTAAAACTATGTCATGGAATCATCTATGTCATAGTGATATCAAAAGCATATTATTTATATTACCGTAGTGCCTTAGGCCCCATTGTGCTAGGTGGTGTACAATGAACAAAAGGACAGTCCCAGTTCCTGGGAATAAGTTAACTCAAAACTTTGATTTTGTTTTTCTGTTTCATACAGGCCAGACAGATTCACCAGTCCCTTTTCTAATTTCTGTTAATTTTGTTTGAATGTTTATTCAAAACACTTATTTAAAAGCTGTATATATTTCACCTTTGAAACATTTTGCATTTCAGCAACTGGCTATGCCACAACACACAAAGATTACAGTGTCCAGAAAGACATTGTTTGAGGACTCATTTCAGCAGGTATTGGATTGTTAACATATGCTTGCTTACTTTGTGTACAAAGTGGTACAGGGCAAATGTTTTCAGCTTTGTAGCTGAAAGATAACATCACCCGTAATTTTTCGATGTCTCATTAATGATGGTTAAAGTGATGATTAAGAAAAACAACACTCATTATGCTGTTCCTGGAGCAGATTCCTAATTGGATACAAAAGGCAATGTTAAAAACTTAGCATACAGCTGATATCTCTGTTTGGTGCTTGTGTGTGCGAAAAGATTACATCATAATTGTTAGCCTCTCTGCTGCTGCTCTCACAAGAACACATGTATCATTAACTGGTGTTTTAAATATTCAGGTTTGCTATGCAGAAAACCACAGTCTTTAGTTGGAAATAATTCCTTTTAAAGAATATTTAAAAGGCTTTTAAGAAAAATAAATCCTCCTTCGAATGATAGTGCATATGGATTCCACTTCTGGTGTGCATGCAGTTTCTTTTGGCCAGCAGTGTCTGTAGGGGCCAGACCTGCATCTTAGACAGCCTTCCTTCCCTCTCCCCTGGAAAAAAACACTTGATGGCATAAAGGGCAGAGAGGGCCCAACCATCCCTCAATTCCTTCTTTCTGCCTGTAGTAATGAGACCGAGCTACTGCAATATCTCCTGCTTGATTCACTGCATTTTATTTTTCTATTGGGTAGTTATCAGTTAGTACAGTTTTCCTTGTTATAATGTCCAAAGCCATTTAAAAAAAAAAAAAAAGCAAATGTTTTTTCTGTTAAGTTGAGGGACAACACTTGGTACCAGGGTCTAGCTGTGATAAATGAAACAAAGTCTCCAGTATTCAAAATCTGCTGTTCTTGTGACACAGCTATTCTGCTGTAATGGTGGGCACTGCAAGTGCCTTTTTGCCATGGAGAGGGGCACATCCCCAAAAAGTGCTTGATCTGTCACTACTTCTTCTCCAAGAGACCACAGAAAGCAGGAGGTCCATCTCAAACTTTTTCTTCTAGAGTGCTCAGTGAGTGCCTTCTCAAGACTTGGTGGGCCCTTTCTTCTCAGCTTCTAAGAGTCTTCTTCATTTAGCACTCCTGTTAGCAGTAGCTCAGCTCCAAGCTCCTTGGTTCACCCTTCATTGAAGAAATCAAATCCTTTAGCTGCTAAGACCTCTTCCATCCAGTCATCAGAAAGGGGAAGGAGGGCAGTGAGTGCAGACCTAGGTCACCATCTCTGGGTACCTACTAAAAGGAGGCAAAAAAATTCACCAAGCCTCTGTTTCACCTCATGCTGCAATTCACAGTCCAAATTGAGTCTCTCTGATGCCTCAGCAAGATCAGTCTCAGAAAGTACCAGTTATCTACGGTACTACTTACCCTAGGACTCCAGACAGGGTATCACCTCTTTTGGAGGAAAAACTTCCTGTCTTTCTGAACATAGCAAGGAGTTATTCCCCATCCATTCACCTCACAGTCACTCTTATGAGCCATGCTGGTCTGAGAGGGAATCCAGAACTCTCCATTACAAACATAGACCCCATGAGTTTCCTGGGGAATATTGACCATGTTATCCAACCCTATCGCCTCCAGCCCAGTACCTCTGTAATATACAGTCTTTCTCTTATTGGACTTCTAAGGGTATGCAATTTCCTCCTCCTATAAGATGTTGTAGGTCTGCTCAAGAGGACCACTTTGTACAATCCCATGCCCTGCACTGGCAAGATCATAATAGCAAGAAAGAACACTTGCAGGATACAGAAGGGCCATTGATTCCACTAGCAGCATCCTTTTCCTTGCCAGACAAGGCAGTAGTCTCTTCTATTCCTAGCAAGCCTGATGATTTTAAAATTTTTCCAGGACCTTTATGTCATATGGCAGAGATCTTGGAGATTCCTGTGGAGGTAGTTCAAGCAAATCCCAAAAATTAATGGACATTCTGCACTCCTACATACCTGGTAGACTTGCTGTGCCTGTTAACGAAGGGTTATTGAAATTGGCAAAAACAAAAAACAAAAAAAAACAACCCAACTGTAGCAGACCACAGAAATTGTGGTATCCATGTCTTAAAGAGCAGATAGATCTTGTCAGATCCTCTCGGAAGGGGTTGAATATTTCTACATCCACCCAGTTCCAAGATCCCTGGTAGCGGTGGTGGTGCACAGGGGGTCCATAAACTAAGGACCTCCAAAAATAACACAAAGAAAGTTGCTTTGTTTGAAAGGATGACCTATTCCTCTGCAAGTTTGCAGGTGTGCATTTCAAACAATCAGGCACTTCTGTCAGTACATGACTACATCAGTTGGGACAAGGTATCACAATTTTATAGGACAGCTCTCACAAGAATGTAGAGAGGGTTTGAAATCCATTTTGTCTGAAGGTCAGCCCAAACATTCCTGAGGCCGTTATGTGCTTATGATACAGCAGCATGTTCACGTGGCTACTTCCATCACAGTGCACAAGGCTTCATGGCTCCGTTCTTCTGGAATACCAAACAAGGTCCAAACAATGATTGAGGACCTCTCATTTGAAGCTTTGTGACCTATTTAATGCCCATACTGATGAAACCTTGCATCCTTTGAAGGATTCAAGAGCCGCTCTCTTCTCCTTGGGACTACATGCCAGTGTCTAGTAGGAAACAGCCAGATCTCAAAGCTTCATGAGACAGGCCCTCTGGATATTTGCTACAATCCAGAGAGGACTCTGAAGCCACCAAATGGGAAGCAGATGATCCAGTGCAGGAGCCCTTCTGCCTCTTCCTTCTCTACTGTTTGCCCCATGTGTACTTTACAGCAATAAGTTGCACCCCATTGTTGAGACCTAGTCAGAACCATTCCAAGATCTCTCTCTCTCTCTCTCTTCCCCCATTTGGCAAGTGCCATTTTATTTTGGGAAGCCTGGACTCTGATTACCTCAGAAGAGTAGGTCTTAGAAATTATAAGCAAAGGGATATTCTATTCAATTTCAGTCACTTACCACCCCTACCCTTTTTCCCCGTCCATCTTCACGGATCCCTCTCAAAAGGCATTATTAAAACAAGAAGGACTCCTTTCTAAATTTCAAAACGGTGGAAGAGGTGCTTCTGGAATTCAGAGGGAAGAGGTTTTACTTCCATTACTTTTTAACCCCAAAGAACAAGGGGGATTGGCACATGCTTCTAGATTTGAAAGGTCTCAACAAGTTCAACTTCACTTCTAATTCAGGATGGTAACTCTGGCCACCCTAATTCCCTCCTTAGATCTCCAAAGTTGGTTTGTGGCTCTTGGTCTGCAAGATGCCTATTTTCACATTTTGACTCACCTGGCACACAGAAAGTACCCCGGATTCTAAATAGGAGCCTCTCACTTTGGTCTTTCAGCAACACCAAGAATTTTCATTAATAGCAGTTGAATTTTGTGGAAGTATAGAATTTAGCATCACAACTGCCGACAGCTAGGAAAGCTTTTAAAAAAAGGTTTTCATTCCAAATTCAGGGTCTCATGGGAGAGCAAAAACTGGTTGTCCTTGGACAGAGATTTATATGAAGTCACCACATCAACTGGATTGTTGTGAATGTCTGCTGTCTGACCAAATCAGCACAGTCACAAATTTGGTATTATGCCAAATATAGCACTAAGGAAATTGCTTTTTAGCATCCAAGTTTCTTCTTGGTACCAGAAATAAATATGGCCTGTGTGCAAAGATTAATTTTATCTTGAAAATTATATTACATCTACTTGTGGAGGAAACTGTGGAATGGAAAATGTGAATTTATAAACACATTTTAAAGAATTTATTTTGTGGCTTTTTTAGTTGTTTAACATGTCTGTTAGAGACTTCTCTCCTATTCTTCCTGGCTAGCTTACCATTTAGTGTGACATTTTGGGGGTGCTCAGTAGCCCTGTGTTTTTGTTTTGGATTAGCCACTGATTTGGGGTACAGATTGTTATCCTTTTTATAGCTGAAAGACTATACTTGATAGACTAATACATTCCATTTAACAATTCTTCTGTTCCTTTTCTGTCACTTGTACACCTTTCATCTTCTAATCTGCTAGATAGAAATATGTTTCTGCCAATTCCTCAAACATTTCAGGAAATGTTGCTTTATGCACTGTACCTAGTTCACTTCATGGTCAATGAAAATATAATTTCCACACTATTGGATAGCAAATAGTAATATTCCGAGACCAGCTGCTTTTATTCTTCATAACCATTTTTTTTTTCACTAAGATAATGAGCTTCAGCCCTCAGGATCTGCGAAGACGCTTGTGGGTCATTTTTCCTGGAGAAGAAGGTTTAGATTATGGAGGTGTTGCAAGGTAAACAAAAGAAATGTGTGTGTCACATAACAGATCAGTCTGAACACCTCATTCTATGAATATTTGGTGTGAACGATTCTCACAAGGAGATTCTTTGTTTGCTGTCTTTTTAAAATGCCAATGAGAGTTTTTCCCCCCTCTCTATATATGATCACTTCTGCAGTCCTAAACTGCATTGTCAAAACTATTGTAGGAGGATGTCTTCCTGTGTGAATATATATTAAGTTTAAAGTGCCTCAATAAAGTTTAGAGCAAGCATTTATGTAATTCTGCACAATAACTCATAGTATTCTCAAATTTTGTTCCATGTGCAAGTCTTTTTATAGTACTTAAAATGAATATGCACCCAGTACTTGCAGGTCTGTTTTTGCTATACTTTTTTTTCATATGCAGTATTATGAATTAACCTTATATTGTCAACGTGTTGTAAAATGCAAGATGATAATATTGTGAGGGGAAAGACAGAAGTATATTTCATGCGATTCACTCATTAGCCTTGGGATTATACTTGAATTTTAATTTGCAAATAAATATAAAACATCCATGCTTGCCACCAGGAAATTCTAATTTGTATTTAGTCTTAAGGTTAAAAAGTGAATTCTTGAATTTACACTCCCAGCAAAGAATTGGAACCAAGTTGTAGTATAATATGGATACCTGTTCCACAAAGGGTGATAGTGATAATTTTTTTTAAATATGAACCTGTCAGAATTGATCTCTGCCAGATTTCCTGCTTCTCTTAGAAAAGCAGCCTTTGTAAATACCTGCCACAGAGAAAAGAAATGAACTTTCTAAACCAGAAATGCTCGCTGACACCCAGGCCTATGTTAATTGATACAATAAACTACATCTGAAGCTTAAGTCAGTGATCACTTCATTTGAGAGCTAGCCAACTGTGGACGTTAGACATACTACTTTTTTGAGCTGCATCAGTTAATCATGTAGCATACTGACACCTACTGTGCGCTAGCAATAGGCAGCTTAATAATTTTCTAGATAGACGAGTGTTAACAGTTGAGCACTAGCCAGTCCCTAAAATAATTTTTAGCATATGTAGTAGTAAGGGTACTTTCTAATGTCATCCTGTTTTCTTTTGAAGTGTTCATGATGTTTTTTGTGTGGTTTCAGGGAATGGTTCTTTCTGTTGTCACATGAAGTGTTGAACCCAATGTATTGCCTGTTTGAATATGTAGGGAAGGATAACTACTGCTTACAGATAAACCCAGCTTCTTACATTAATCCAGACCACCTGAAATACTTCCGTTTTATTGGCAGATTCATTGCTATGGTAAGTTCAGATAATCAGTACACATCCACCATAGTGTGTGTTTATTTTTAAATGTCTAGTTTAAAACACAGCAGTTGGTTCAGATCAAGAGATTTATTGCCAGAAGGCTGGCTGTAACAGCCAATACATTCAGATCACATTTTGAGGTGTGCCAGTAGTAGTGATGGTATTACAGAACATCTTACAACACCTTTGGGCTCCAGGGTATACTTGATACATTATATTGGAATATTAGGTAATCAAGCATTCTTTGGATCATGCCTTGTCTGTTTTCATGTTTTTTAGGCTTTGTTCCATGTGAGATTCATAGATACAGGTTTCTCTCTGCCGTTCTATAAGCGTATCCTAAACAAGCCAACAGGACTCAAGGATTTAGAATCTGTTGATCCAGAGTTTTACAACTCTCTCATCTGGGTAAAGTGAGTTTCTAACTTTTTCATTCGTTTTTGAAATAAAAATCCAGATGTTTTTGAAGTTTCATTTTATTTATTTGTGTAATTTAGATATAAATTTGAAATGTTTTGCAGACAGATATTGAATAATAGAACTGTATAAATTGCAGACCAGCACTGTACTACTTGCATTTTACTGTCATTCCAACATACATGTTCAGTAGTTTGGTAATGCTAAGATTAACTGTCCTCCATAATTCACTGAATATTGCACAAACTAGCATTCCATTTCTGTTTATTTTCCCTTTGAATTCATCTAAGTGAATATAAGCAGTCTTACACATTGTTGGAAATAGAAATGTCTGAATAGATAATCAGATATTGTGTCCCAACGGTAGAGTCAATATTAAAAAAAAGTCTTTAGTGTAAGTTAATGTAAAAGGTGTTTCAGTGGAGTCAGCTAATGCCCAAGCCCAGTATTACTTTCTTTTAAAAAAATTCTTTCCTTTTTGTGAAAAAAACAAAACCAAAAATACACCAAATATTATGATATCTGAAATGAAGAGTTAGTGGATCTCAGCTTATTCCTCACTTCCCTCTAATCCTTCACAGATCACCCCATCCAAATTCTACTTGTCTCTTAAAATTTGCAAAAAATATACTCCATAGTGTTTTAAAAAAAAAAAGTATTTCTAAAGCAATTAAAGCACTTCAAAGTTTAACTTGATTAAAATCTCTGCCTTTTCTTATCCTTGACTCCTGTGCTTCCTTGCACCCCCGCCCTTGACTCCAAGACCGTTCACATCTTTTCTCTCCCATCTGTGCCCTCTCAATATCGTGTCCATGCTCTATGTACCCTTACCTCATAGCTTTCCCCTACCTTGAAATTTGGACAAATTTGGAGTTTGTTGGCCCAAGTCACTTTGGAAAGTTGAGTAAAAACAAATTATAAAACTTCAGGTGTATTTTGAAAACATCATAACTTTAAAATGTATTTTTTTAGGCACACTTCCAGAAAAAACTACTCTTGATTGAGGCGTAATATTAAAAATTTCACTAAGATTAATTACTTTCCGGGGAAAGTAGAGGAAGATTTGAAAATAATGCTTAAAATGGAAAGCTAGATTCAATTCTGCCTAACAAGGAGCTGATCCATAATAATACAAATATAATAGAAAAATGGGCCCTGTGGATGTGATCAGTAGCAAAAACTATAGAATTGTTGTTCTTATTTATAAAGCACCTGCATTGCTGGAGCACTCAAGATGCTTTATTTTAAAATAAAATAATATTAGGAACATAGTTTTAAAATGCCTTATAAGCTTAACAAATAAAAACAGGGAGGAATCTCTTTAAAAAGAAGGAAATGGAAACTGGGAGTAGGAAACAATAATTACAAATGTAGTAATGGTCAAATTTAAAAACACTTTTTGGAATAATAAATTATAATAAAAAGACAATATTTAGTTCTACTTGAGTGCAGGAGACTGAACTAGAAGGCCTCTTGAGGTTCCTTCCAGTCCCATGTTCCTATGATTCTATGACATTGAGATATACTGAAATCTAGTGAGAAATTGATTGAGATAAATTTTAGAAAGAAGTCTCACACCTGCAGACTCACCACAGAAAGGCCCAGAGGCCTAGCAGCTTAAGACTGAGTGAAGGGAACCTTAGCTAGTAATTGGGGTTTGGGCAAAGGTATCCATGAAACTGAGGCTTAGAAAGTAAGTATAATCTCTAGAGTTTACGTGTTTATGGGCTTTAAAGTCCAAAGTTCCATTGTAAAATCAGCTTGGTATATCATCATCAGCTAAAATGGGGAGGCGGGAAATGCAGGGATGCATTTTTTGATACAGTATGATCACATTAACTCCAGACATCAAATGCTACATTCTATACAAGCTGAAAATGACAGAAGAGCACTGCTGAAAGACCTACAAGAGGGAAATTACAATTAACAATCCTTGTAATCATGAGAGGGCATGTGTTGCTGATGCAGTCATCCAACTAAATTACTGTTCGGCCTGCACACATTGTGCAAGTAGAAAAGTGTACATGTAACATCAGACACACAGCTTTTTTTGAAAAGCCTGTAATCAAAAGTGATTCTTGAGTCATGAACTCCGAAAAAGTTTGCTTAATAAGACTCTTGATTAAAAACCTCATCTAGTTAGCATATGACCTCTTGGCAGTTATTTACAATACATGTTTGTTACTTGCAGAGAAAACAATATTGAAGAATGTGGCTTGGAAATGTATTTCTCAGTGGATAAAGAAATTCTAGGTGAAATAAAGAGCCATGATTTGAAACCTAACGGTAGCAACATTCTGGTCACAGAAGAAAATAAAGAGGAATATATTAGGTAAGAACAAATGAGGGGGTTTTTTTAATCTATTCCTTTACCTCCATCTGTTTCTTTCCCTAATTAAAGCAAAAGTTGAATTTATCTAGCTTCATAATTTAAAGCGCCACAGAAATCCTTTCAATGAATAACTGATACTATTAGCAGCAAGTGACTGTTTTGGATGTCATTTCTGAAGAGTGACTTTTAAGAGAAGCTGAAGAGCCACTCTTGTACTGAAGATGTTCAGGCTTAATGTCCAGTATGCTCTGATAGTCAAAAATCTGAACATCAGATTATAAACCATTTCAGAGTCCACTGAGATACTAGCTACCACTTTTATACTGTCAGATTTAAAACATTTGTTTACATCTCGCATGTTTTTTAATGTTTTTCTTATTGTCTATCCAAAAATATGTTTAAAAGTTGTCTGTTAGCTGCACGTGCAGTGCAATCAAAATGCTTATTTTGTGATGTCACAGTCATAGCCTGGAAAATATTGTGATGTCATAAATATGAGATTGACTTCCCTACAGAAACATTCTGAAGCTGTGTTGGGTGGGAGGGATCTTTTATTTAAAAAAGATGCTGTTATCTTGAATACTGGCAAAGAGAATGCAGGAATGTATGGGCCAAATAAACTTGTTAATATTGAAGTCAATTCCACCATATTTGCTGCAGTATGAATACCTTACACTAATGATGAGTACTGGAGGCACAGAATAAAGTGAATCTCACTTTTTCATTTCTAAATTATTTATTCTGTTAAGATTAGTGTTGGTTGGCAGGTCTTGGTATAATTGCCTGAATGAGCTGTGGCAAAGTGTCAAACTGTATCGAACGTTTCCAAATAAATAACACTATGTCACACAAAGGGTAACACATTAGATAGGGAGCACTTTTATATTTTGGAAGATATTAATAATAGAAAACCTCCTGAATAGAATCTGCAAAAAACAAACCAAAAAAAAAACCCAAAAAAACCCCACCTTCTCTTTTAGCTTTCAGCAGCCCAGGTAAAGCTCGGATTCCTATTGCATTCCCAATTTTCTGTCTCTTCCTGTGTCCTGCTTTGTCTCCTGAGTTGCTAGGATTGATACCAGAAATTAGCCTTCTCTCCTCTAGACTCCAATTCTCCTGACAGGTTAGGCTTGAATTCAGCATAATATCTGCTTCTCCCTGGGTTCAGGTTCTCCGGGTCTCCTGCCTGCTTTTCACCCTTTTATTTATGGAGAGTGGAATTTCTGCCACAGAGCAAAGTTTCATGATTAGCAGACACAAATATGGAACTTTCCAAATGGACATAGTCGTTTCTTGGTAAGCTAGCAGTCCTCATTATCTTCACCAGTACAATTTGACCTAGTTTTACCTTTTCTTGGTTAATGACTGAGATTTCTGGGGAAAATATTGGACAAAAAATAATCTTTTTCTTTTTTCTCAAATACCTAGGGACTGCTGTGCACTCATTAGTATAATCACTGGATAGATACTGCCTCCTCTTTGATCATGTAAGCTTTTTCTTAGCGGAATGGTCAGAAATGGAAGGTTTTAACTTCACTTTAATGCTGGTTTGTGCTATATTGAGATATGTTACAAATTAAGTGGTGTTTTGTCCTCAGAACTTTCCATAATATTCTTTAACATAGTTCACAGTTCATCACAAAGTAGGCTAACAAAAGAAATGTGGATCTGGGCAGCATGGGACAGTTTAAATGACAGATTACCTTATCTTTTTCCTTTTCCAGGCTGGTAGCAGAATGGAGACTCTCCCGTGGTGTTGAAGAACAGACACAAGCTTTCTTTGAAGGCTTCAATGAAATTCTTCCACAGCAGTACTTGCAGTACTTTGATGCCAAGGAACTAGAGGTGAGGGACTTACTTGGGTACGAGTAGGCACAGTTGATGTTAAAGTTAACAAGACTCAGGGGGAGTCTAGCCCTCAATTTGCAAAGCAGGGCTGTGTGATTGTTGAAGAAACTGTTGGTTAGTGGTGAAAATTTTTCCTAAACAGTTTCTGGGGTTAACACATTTCCCTCTAGGGAGCATTTTTTATTTCAAAACAAAAATATGGAGAAGTTCTATACACAGAAGAGAGCAGTGTTATGGTTCACACTCAGTAGTCAAATTTAATATTTATTTTAACTGAGCTCTATATTTGAGGTTCAAAAACAAGCAGTTATTCACCTTTTCATTAGGGAAGATTATCCCATTCTATCTGCTTTCTTCATAATCAGTGATTACCCTTTCCTGTAGCAGGTCTGAATAAAGCTCTGTGTCCGTGAGGTCACCAGCATTACTGCTTATTGATTGGTGGAACCAAGGAGCTACTTGAAAATAAAATAAAAAGTGAATATACAGTCATAGTAGGTGTTTCCAAGTGCAAGCACAGATGTCCTTTGCTGCCACCGTATAGAAGCCATTGAAACAAAATATTAGCTTATACCTCTATATTTTCCCCCCAAAAAAGGTGCTTTTATGCGGAATGCAAGAGATTGACTTAACTGACTGGCAGAGACACACCATTTATCGGCACTACACCAGGACGAGCAAACAGATTATGTGGTTTTGGCAGGTTTGTGGTTGATTTTTTCCTTTATTTTTAAAAATAAGAATTACAGAAGGGGTGGGACGATGTTACAGCACGATGAGCAAAAAACAAAATCACAAAACAAGCCTGTGCTACCATAATATGTCCAGTGCCACTGTATTTGTGCAAAGTAATGAACATTGGAAAACATAATCCCAATTATACATTCAAAATGATGGAGTCTAAATTAACAGTTACCACTCAAGAAAGAGATCTTGGAGTCATGGTTAGCTCTCTGAAAACAACTGCTCAATGTGCAGTGGCAATCAAGGAAGCTAACAGAATATTAGGAACCATTGGGAAAGGAATGGATAGGAAGACAGTAAATATCCTAATGCCACCATATAAATCCACACCTTAAATACTACGTGCAGTTCTGGTCACCCCATCTCAAAAAATATATATATATATTAGAATTGGAAAAGGTATAAAGAAGGGCAACAAATTTGATTAGGGGGATGAAACAGCTTCCATATGAAGAGAGATTAAAAAGACTGGCTGTTCAGCTTAGAAAAGAGACAACGGGGGGGTTATGATAGAGGTCTATAAAATCATGAATGCTATGGAGAAAGTGAATAAGGAAGTGTTGTTTACCCCTTCACATAACACAAGAACTTGGGGTCACCCAATGAAACCATTAAGCAGTAGGTTTAAAATAAACAAAAGGAAGTACTTCTTCAGACAACACGGTCAACCTGTGGAACTCATTGCCAGAGGATATTGCAAAGGTTAAAACTATAATGGCATTCAAAAACATATTAGACAAGTTCATGGAGAATATGTCCATCGATGGCTATTTGTCAAGATGGTCAGGGATGTAACTCCATGCTCTGAGTGTCCCTAGCCTCTGACGACCAGAAGCTGGGAGTGGACAACAGGCTGGATCATTCAATTGCCTGTTCTGTTCATTCCCTTTGAAGCACCTGGCATTGGCCACTGACAGAAGACAGGATACTGGGATAGATGAATCATTAGTCTGATTCAGTGTGTTCGTTCTTATGTTCTTTATGTTAGGCTATTATGCAGCCAGACAAAATGATCTGGCTGACACGTCCTTCGTTCTCCAGTGGCCAAACAAGCAAAACAAAAATACCAGGTTCCATCCCAGGATTTGAGCAGTTCTATCTACATGCAATCCTGGCTTTTTAGATGTCGCCACAGTGAATGAGAGAATTTGTCAGGGCCGTGCTAAGGTCACCCCATGACAAAGGCACTAAAAAGCTTGGTGTTTTTGGCGGGAAAAAAAGACACCTTCCTAGGACTTGAATTTGGTGTTATCTATGTTTATGGGCCCTCCTTTTGAGCTGTTGGCATGCTCTTTTCTGCTCCTGTCATCAAAGGTAGCATTTTTTTAGTGGTCATGTCCTTTGCCAGGAGGGTAGGTGACCTAAATGGGTTGGTCACAGATCCACCTTGCACATTTTCTACAAAGACAATGTCCAGCTTAGATTGCTCCCTCAGTTTCTCTCTAAAGTGGGCTCTGACTTCTCCATGAACCAGTTTACCTGCCAGTTTTCTTTCCAAAGCCACATATGCACAGGGATGGAAGGAGACTCCAACACCCGGGACATTTGTGTGCATTGACTTTTTACTTAAATAGGACAAGGCCCAAAAAGGCCTCTTCCCAACACTTTGTGTCATAAGCAGAACATACAAGAGGTCCAAGAACAGCTCAGAGGCTCTCTAAATGAATCACTAGTTGGATCATAAAGGTTTATACTGCTAAGGGAGTAACGCCTCCTAATAGTTTCATGACACTCTTGACTCGAGCCCAGTCAACCTTGGCTTCATTTTGGCGTATGTTCCAGTTGTAGATGTTTGTAGAGCAACGGCATGGTCCTCGGTCTGTACTTTTACCAGACATTCAGACTGTTGCTTCAAGGGAAGATGCAGACGTAGGCAAGGCAGTCCTACAGTGCCTCTTCTGAATAGATTTGGGGCCCCACCTCCTGAAGTAACAGCTTGAGAGTCACTTAAAATATAATGGACATATGCAAGCACTCCAAGAAGGAAAAACAGTTACTGACCTTTTTGTAACTGCTGTTTTTCAAATGTATTGCATGTGTCTGTTACACGACCCACCCCAGTGCATCAGAGTCTACCACTGGGCTCTAGTGCAAAGGAACTGGAGGGGGGTGAGGCTTCTCCGCCCTTTCCGCCCTCCGAGGAGCTGAGCAGTGGGCAGGGCTGCCCAATGGGTACTGCTAGGGAAAATTCTCCAGCACCAGTGCAGATGCCTACAGTGTAATGGACATATGCAACACAACTCAGAACAACAGTTACAGAAAGTAAGTGGTCTCTCTCTCTAAGAACTTGCAGCAAAGCCCATCCTTCTATCATGTGTCTTTATTAATAAGCCCTACACAGATCAGGAAACATGCTACCTGCTAAAAGAAAGAAATGGCCATAAAGTGCGAAGAAGTAGTTGTCCTAGCAATGCTGATGGTTTTCAGCTTTGATAAAGCATTCCACAACTTCTGCTGGGGTGGACCTAAGATCAGAGAGGCTTGTTTCCTCCTAAATTGAGGAACCCTGTTAAAACCTGCCTTGTCGGGGCAGGTAGCAACTGGCACTACTGACAATTCTGAACCCCAAAACACTAAAGGGATTCCAGCATCCTGCCCAGCTGTCCCTTTGTATCCCCAGGGCTTTATTACAAATTGTGAATCTGAAATAGCATTAGTGATGCTATTATCAGTCCCTGCATACAGCAAGTCTGGAAATACATATTCTCCTGCAGGTGCTGGAGACATTAATTCCCTTATGACTGCCATGATGCTTGGAGAACTAGATGTTTGGCTGTTGGTAATAGGCAGTACAGTTCAGTTTATCCAACCTGAGCATAATTTTTCTGTTATCAAAATTACATTCTACTCTCTTCCCTCCTCCCCTAATATTAATACTGCCACCAAAATGGGAATATATTCCCAAGAAGGATATGTTCCTTGTTACACCAGTAGAAAGGCAATCTTCCAGCCAGACGTTAGCAGTAAATAGGATGAAATTCAATAAGGACAAATGCAAACTACTCCACGAACAATCAGTTGCACATACACAAAATGATAAATGACTGCCTAGGAAAGAGTACTGCGGAAAGGGATCTGGGGGTCATAGTGGATCACAAGCTAAATATGAGTCAACAGTGTAACACTGTTGCAAAGTAAGCAAACAACATTCTGGAATGTATTAGCAGAAGTATTGTAAGTAAGACACGAAAAGCAATTCTTCCGTTCTACTCCACTCTGATTAGGCCTCAACTGTAGTATTGTGTCCAGTTCAGGGCGCCACATTTCAGGAAAGATGTGGACAAATTGGAGAAAGTCCAGAGAAGAGCAACAAAAATGATTAATGATCAAGAAAACATGACATATGATGGAAGATTGAAAAAATTGGGGTTGTTATAGTCTGGAGAAGAGAGGACTAAGAGGGATATAACAATTTTCAAGTATATAAAAGATTGTTACAAAGAGGAGGGAGAAAAATTGTTCTTTACCTCTGAGGATAGGACAAGAAGCAATGGGGTTTAAATTGCAGGAAGGGAGGTTTAGGCTGGACATTAAGAAAAACCTCCCAACTGTCAGAGTGGTTAAGCACTGTAATAAATTGCCCAGGGAGGTTGTGGAATCTCCATCATTGGGGATTTTTAAGAGTAGGTTGAATAAACACCTGTCAGGGATGGTCTAGACCATACTTAGTCCTGCCTTGAGTGCAGGGGCCTGGACTAGATGGTCTCTCAAAGTCCCTTCCAGTTCCATGATTCTATATCAAATGTTGGATACTGAGTGTTTGATGTTCAAAATGGAGAGTAGAACAGTGTAGTATTAAATGATCATCTCTTGAACAGTATTTTAGAACATTTTTCAGAAACCTATTTACTGTCTTTCCTAAAATAAAAATAATTAGGATCTATCTTGATGCACTCCAGAGAAAATTCTGATAGTCACTTATGCAGACAGAAACCCAACATGTTCTTAATTCTGAATAAAGAGACCAAATAACTTAAATGTAACATAATATGTAACTTTTCATCTTCCTCTTCACCTAACTCGTGTTCTTTTGGGCAAGCAATTTAACCTCTCTGTTCAGTGCCTTATTTGTGAAATGGGGGTTATAATGTTTCCCTACTTTGTAAGGTGCTGAGAGATACTTTATTAATGTAAACTATTACTGCTCCAGAGGCTTTTCACAGTAATATAAGTAATTGGTTAATTTATGGTCACTGATGTTCTTTGTGAAAATAATTGTGTGTGTAGAAGGTGCACCTACATATCTGTTTGATATTCATTCCCTTTCAGTTTGTGAAAGAAATAGATAATGAGAAGAGAATGCGATTACTCCAGTTTGTTACAGGAACATGCAGATTACCGGTTGGAGGATTTGCTGACCTCATGGGTATGCAGAATAATCCTTCTAATGTATTAGCTCATTTTTGAAAAGGACAAAACTGTATTTTGTGATTGTTTATGAACAGCGTTTTTTGCAATGAATCAAACCAAATACATTTCACTAGCTATTCTCATAATTCCCCATTATATTTCAACTATGACAGGGTGGAGAAAAACATACACTGATCTCAAGTGCCCCCAGACTTCCTTCAAGACCATTTCTTTAAATTTGTGCGTTTCACCATGAGCTGGCTGGAGATGAGTGATTGGAGACACACTTCTTTATTCTATCACCCATAAAGATCTTGTCTTTCTGAGGTGCTTTAGATTTGATGTGTAGTAGGAGGTGAAAAAATATTATCTACTGCATTAAGGAAAGCTAGCTATATCCCACACTTACCCATATTTGCAGCTGGCATGAGAATCACTTTAAAATACTTGATTTTTATTGCAGGGAGCAACGGACCCCAAAAGTTTTGTATTGAAAAAGTTGGAAAAGAAAACTGGTTACCTAGAAGTCATACTTGGTGAGTACTCATTAAATTAGAATATTATTTTCCTTCTAATAATCCTTTGTTACTGATAGACTACTTTAATCTTTTAGCAAGGGTTAATACAGCAGCATTTTGTCTTGGGACTCTAAGCATAAATGATGCTCAGAAATATCTAGGGGTCCAGAGATTACAAACAAAAATTCACTCGGGCCTGGAATCTGCTTTACAGCAATAAATCACCCTGTATTCTGCAAGTCCTACATTAGCTTTAGCTAAAGTGGAGAATACCCACGACCTTTTGGAGTCAGGCCCTAAATAAGTATGGATAATCATTTTAAACTGAATCGTAGTTTAGTGTAGTGCCAAAACAATTTTATAGTTCTTACTCTAAACCAGGATCAGCAACCTTTCAGAAGTGCAGTGCCGAGTCTTCATTTATTCACTCTAATTTAAGCTTTTGTGTGTCAGTCATACATTTTAATGTTTTTAGAAGGTCTCTTTCTATAAGTCTATAATATATAAATAAACTATTGTTGTATGTAAAGTAAATAAGGTTGTTAAAATGTTTAAGAAGCTTCATTTAAAATTAAATTTAAAATGCAGAGCTCCCCAGACCGGTGGCCAGGACCCGAGCAGTGTGAGTGCCACTGAAAATCAGCTTGTGTGCTGCCTGTGGCATGTGTGCCATAGGTTGCCTACCCCTGCTCTAAACCTTAGTGAGCCACATATTTGTTTCCAGTGGGTAATCAACCTTATTTTTAACTTGGTCTACATTTTTTATTACCCTCCACGTGTTTTTCTGGCCAGCTGTAGCAAACAATACCCTCTGCAAAAGTGGAACTGCCTGTAAAAGAAACTGATGAGGATCACACAATCCTAGTTATTTTCCTTCTACAGCTAGATCCAGATATATAGCATTTCTTTTATCACTGGTTGTGTCCCAGTTGATAGTTTGGTGCTTGGCATATTTTGATGGACATGTTAGGAGCCAAGTATTTATATTGCATGAAACTTATTAATGCTTTGGAGTATGGCAGGAAAGGCACAAATGATATACACTACTTTTAGGAGTGTGGTAAGGGGGATACATTGGACTAGTGCTCTGCCGCTGAGATGGGTGTTTCAGAAAAAATCAAGTATTGACACACAAAATGGAGCCAAGATAGTCAGAAATTATGCATAGCTGTAACTCTTGATTTCAAGTTGTTTCTTGTATAGCAATTTCTTCCCTTCTAACTGCACTTTCTATAAATAAAACTTTACTCTTAGCTCACAGCCAGCTATCTTTTGTAAGAATATCCTTAGGCAAGTCACCTGCAGTCATTGAACCCCGAACCTCCAGATCTAAAAGCGTGAGCTTCTACTGCTTGAGCTAAAAGATAAAATCTGTTACCACAGAGGCAAGGACCCGTAACTCTGTCTATGTGGTGCAGTCACTATCAGGAGACAGAGTCATGCCTAGTGTGGGTTACATAAACATCTGGCCAAAGGAATGTCTCAATTAATTTCCAGTTTCGAAAGCTGTAAGGGCCCTTGTGGGAATTGTTTCCTACTGTAGTAAATCTTATGCAAAGATGATTGAATGCCAACACAGTCTGACTGTTGCCATTTTAACATACTAAGGGTATGTCTACATCTACAATTTTGCAGCGCTGGTTGTTACAGCTGTATTAGTACAGCTGTATAGGGCGAGCGCTGCAGAGTGGCCACACTTACAGCAACCAGCGCTGCAAGTGGTGTTAGATGTGGCCACACTGCAGCGCTGTTGGGCGGCTTCAAGGGGGGTTCGGGGAACGCGAGAGCAAACCGTGGGGAAGCAGGTCTCCTTCCCCGCGGTTTGCTCCAGTGTTCCCCGAACCCCCCCCCCCCCGCAAGCAGGTCTCCTTCCCCGCGGTTTGCTCCGGTGTTCCCCGAACCCCCATGCAAGCAGGTCTCCTTCCCCGCGGTTTGCTCCGGTGTTCCCCGAACCCCCGTGCACGCAGGTCTCCTTCCCCGCGGTTTGCAGGGGGGTTCAGGGAACGCGAGAGCAAACCGCGGGGAAGCAGGTCTCCTTCCCCACGGTTTGCTCTCGCGTTCCCCGAACCCCCGTACAAGCAGATCTCCTTCCCCGCGGTTTGCTCTCACATTCCCCGAACCCCCGTGCAAGCAGGTCTCCTTCCCCGCGGTTTGCTCCGGTGTTCCCCGAACCCCCGTGCAAGCAGATCTCCTTCCCCGCGGTTTGCTCCGGTGTTCCCCGAACCCCCTCCCCGCAAGCAGGTCTCCTTCCCTGCGGTTTGCTCTCGCATTCCCCGAACCCCCTCCCCGCAAGCAGGTCTCCTTCCCCGCGGTTTGCTCTCGCATTCCCTGAACCCCCGTGCAAGCAGGTCTCCTTCCCCGTGGTTTGCTCCGGTGTTCCCCGAACCCCCGTGCAAGCAGATCTCCTTCCCTGCGGTTTGCTCTCGCGTTCCCCGAATCCCCCTGCAAACCGCAGGGAAGGAGACCTGCTTGCGGGGAGGGGGGTCGGGGAACGCGAGAGCAAACTGCGGGGAAGGAGACCTGCTTGCACGGGGGTTCGGGGAACGCGAGAGCAAACCGCGGGGAAGGAGACCTGCTTGCTCGGGGGTTCGGGGAACGCGAGAGCAAACCGCGGGGAAGGAGACCTGCTTGCTCGGGGGTTCGGGAACGTGAGAGCAAACCGCGGGGAAGGAGACCTGCTTGCTCGGGGGTTCGGGGAACGCGAGAGCAAACCACGGGGAAGGAGACCTGCTTGATTACCAGAGAGGCTTCCTCTGGTATGCTGGGATACCTGCTTATTCCACGGAGGTCAAGAAAAATGCTGGTGAGTGTCTACACCTGATGAACAGCGCTGGATCCTCTATAACCGAGGCTCAACCGGGTGTACGGCCAGCGCTGCAAACAGGGAGTTGGAGCGCTGGTGATGCCCTGCAGATGTGTACACCTCAAAAGTTGCAGCGCTGTAACTCCCTCACCAGCGCTGCAACTTTGTGGTGTTGACAAGGCCTAAATGTGTTCCTTCCTCCATCAAGAGAAGCTCAAATTTCTCATGACTTTAAAGTTTAGTTGATTATTGTATATTGTTAGAATCCTGCCCTTATTCACTCCAAAATAACTTGAACCTTTCAACAACCAGAATTTGTCTTTAATGTATAGTACGGTCCCCATATTTTGTGGCATTGTGGTACAGCATACTGAAAATTCTGTGGCAGCTTCATTAAATTTTTTGAAAACTATTGTGAATAAATCATGAGAATCTATCTGTTATGGTATTAAATTCTCCACCTGTGAAGGCATGGGTAGGCAGTTTGGGATTGGGTAAGCATTTTAGCTTTATATTCCTGCTAAAATGGTTGGGTGCCTAGCTTAACACTTTAAAGGGATCTGATTTTCAGTGGATAAGTGCACCAGACGTCAGGAAATCCAGCCTCTTTCAAATGTGTCAAGATTTGCACCCAAAAATAGAGGCATCTGAAATCACTGGTCATCTTTTGAAAATGTGTAGATCCAGGCTATCAGTGGATTTTTTTCTTTCTCCATCTAAATGTAAAATAAATAGCTGTGTAATAAATGTGATTTCTACTCCAGATAGTGGAGAGTTGAGTACCCTGGATTTGTGTTCAAGGCGTATCTGTTAGTAACATGATAGTTTTTGTTGTGTTTTTGATTTTTTTTTCATCCTTATTTAGAAGTTGTTTAATTTTTATTTTCAGTTTCAATCGCTTGGACCTGCCACCCTACAAGAGTTATGAGCAGCTGAAGGAAAAATTATTATTTGCAATTGAAGAAACAGAAGGATTTGGGCAAGAGTAATCACATGTGGGAATTTGCACGCTGAAGAACATGAACTTGTGTGGTGTACGTTCTTCACTTCCTCTGCTTGTTGCACATCTCATTGTAAAGTAAACTTGACTAGGATTTACTTAAATAATTACTAGTGTGTAAGTAAATGGATGTTATCCTGAGACTTTATCCCCACTAACTCTGGATTTCTACAGAGCCCTTCCAGAAATCAAATCAGCAAATTACTCATCTAAAAATGATATCTGACCTAACTAGAGATTTAATACCGCTCTTAGCTCGGTTTTGTTTCACTCTTCATTAATTAGATGTGTCATCCTTAATGACAGTTTTTTTTAAAACTAGTCTTCCTTTCCTTTTTAGTAGCATTTATTTTGCTACTGATGCACTGGAAAGTCCATTGGTAGCTGCAATGCTGCAGCATCCTCATACACCTCTTTACAACAGTGTTTTAGAGCCAACCTGTAACCAGTCTCTGGATACTACGAGCAAATCCATTGCTTGTGCTGTTGTTTCTTACTCACGTGTGGCCTGACTGTTCCCCCCTCCCCCCCGGAGCTTTTTCACATTTCCTCTTGATTCAGATCATTGCTAAGGGGGTGTAGAACTACTGCACATGTCCAGAGTATAGCTTTGGTTTTGTTTTTTTTTAATCCTATTAATTCTGGCATGATAACCTGTCTGAGGTTGTTGCTGTGTTTGAGCACCCTCTCCAATCTCAGAAGAATTTTGATCCATTTCCGTGTAATACACACACTTAATGTCAGATACAATATTAACACTGTGGTACTTCAACACTCATTTTGCAAAAGACGAGACCACCTGGGATTGCAAGTAAATGCACTGAATACATTTGCAAACTGATGTTTCTTGTCAAATGAGTTAATGGAAAGTAGACTTGATGTTGCTGTTAAGTGCCCAATCAAATAGTTCTAAGATTGTATCCAGGAAAAGGGATAGCATGTAACTGGATTCTAAAACGTGGCTATAAAGCAGCCTTGCTTATAATTTTAGTGGAGAACTGATGTGCTATAATTGGCTAAGAGACAGTTAAAGTTTAGTCAAGGATTGTAGACTTCCAAATGTTGCTATATCAGTAAATTCAGTAACTCCGTAGAGGTTAGAACTAATGTGTTCAGACTAACTCAGCCCTGAGTTGCTTCTGAGCAGTAACTTCTGTAGTGTGTTTTCTTTCTGATGTGGATGGATAACACCTTTCGCTTCCCGTTATAGTCTTAGTATTACAATTCTCTAGCTGCATACAATAGTATTTTACATTATTCTTCCTCTTTTGGAATGAATGCACTTTCTGTATATGGTCAGCTCTCTCCCTGGCCTTCCTACCTCCAGATGGTGAAACTTCAGTGGGATGAGCTTCTAACTATGGGAAGAGAGAAACACTTGAAATGGCAGTAGTGCATGTTAATGCCTACGTGCCACTGTCACAATGCCCTTTGGAAGGCTTCTGATATTAGAGCTGGAAGAGGACAGATGGGCACTGTCCAATCAAGCTTCCATCTCGGAAGAAAATGTTTCCTACCATTTATTGTGAGGGCTTTTCTGTAGCAGATCATGCAAAGGGATCAGTTGTTCCTCAGTATGTGCTTGTAAGAAGGGAGAATGGCTTAGACCTCTATAGTGTTTTACTTTCTTTGCCATGCGTAGTCCAAGAAATGCATGTAAACATGTTATTGGTTTTAGAGAAACTGACCTACTTTTATCTTTTCCCTGGTGGATGAGAAGTGAACTGACTCTCTCACCTGGAGGAATGTCTGCCAGCTCCCAAAACTTCCGATGGATATCTTACAACATATGGCGCATGGAACAAAAGCCTGATAAATATTTTCTGTTGATAATTCTTATAATGAAGCCTAGCTAGCTAACATATTTCCAAGAGAGAGATAAGATTAAATGAGATAATGCAAGATTAAGCTATGGAAAATAATTTTTGTGTTCTGCATAATGATTCCTGTAGGGACCTAGAAATATTAATGTATAAATATCACCCAGAAGGCTTTCTGCCCTATATTTTTAAAATAAAGAATAGCTATAATTGAGATAGCCATAGCCCTAGTTCTATAGGGTGTGGCTGTTGAATATTTTTATGGCTGAAATGTTTAGTTCAGGAAAAAGGTAAATGCTTGTATATATTTTTGCAGTCTGGGGTCTCACTTACTCCATTTCTTCCTTTAATTTAAATGGCATGGTTATATGTCTTTACTGCTGTATTAGGGAGGGGGAAAGGGGGCTGGATATCCCAAGCACGAGAAGTCATGTTAAAATATTGCAAATAGGAAATATTCACTGAAAAATGAATATGTAAAATGAAATATTGAATTTTGGCCAAAATGTTAACATTTAAAAATAGGTTTATAGTAAGTGTTAAATTAGCAATATTTCTGAAAACAGAACTAAAAATTGCTTTTAGAATACATTTTGCTTTGTAAGCATTGTAAATGGTAACAAATCTGTTAATTTTTTACAGCATGTTATGTTGAAATAAAAAGGAATTAATATGAGCAATTAATGCACTCTTCTGCTCTTTATGGGGACCTGGGGAAAACATCATGTGCATAAGCACACAATTTGGCATACCACGTGATGGGTAGAGTGAATTTGGACTCCAAGTGATCTTCGGTAGAGATTAATGAACATGTATATGCCTTTCTTAAATTGATTTAGCAGCCTGTAAATTGGAGTAAACTGACACTTTGTCCCTACATAAGATTTACCATAACTCTCTTTGGGATTTTGCTTTATGAAAATGTTAATTTTCTCATAACAATTTTGGTCCACTGCTATTACAGCTAACACAGTCTAATATTTCTGGGTAGTTCAGAAAATGTTAACATATTAATGAAATGTGTCGTAAAAGGGTCATTACTTAAAATTTGCTGCAGTATAAATAGGGCCCTACCAAATTCATGGTCCATTTTGGTAAATTTCACCGTCATAGGAGTTTTAAAATAATAAATTTCATTATTTCAGCTATTTAAATCTGAAATTTCACGGTGTTGTAATCGTAGGGGGCCTGACCCAAAAAGGAGTTGTGGGGGGGGATCACAAGGTGGTTGTATGGGAGTTTTGGTACTGCTACCCTTACTTCTGTGCTGCTGCTGGCAGCTGGAGAGCAGCAACTGCTGGCCGGGAGCCCATCTCTGTAGACACAGCCACTGCCAGCAGCAGCACAGAAGTAAGGATGGCCTAGTATGATATTGCTACGCTTGCTTCTGCACTGCTGCCTGCAGGGCTGGGCCCTCAGTCAGCAGACACCATGCTCCAGCCACCCAGCTCTGAAGGCAGCAGCACAGAAGTAAAGGTGGCATGGTATGGTATTGCCACCCTTACTTCTGTGCTGCTGCTGGCAGGGTGCCACCTTCAGAACTGGGCGCCTGGCCAACAGCTGCCGCTCTCTGGCCGCCCAGCTCTGCAGGCAGCGCAGAAGTAAGAGTGGCAACACAGCAACCCCCCCCAAATAGCCTTGTGATCCCCGGCAACTCCCTTTTGGGTCAGGACCTCCAATTTGAGAAACACTGGTCTCACCTGTGAAATCTGTTTAGGTACAAGCATATAAGACCAGATTTCACTGGGGGTGGGGGGAAGGTTGGGGAGACAAGATTGCAGGTCTGTGACGGGTTTTTGTCATGGCCATGAATTTGGTAGGGCCCTAAGTATAAAATTATATATCTTAATTTATCCAGTTGATAAAAGGAAAATAATTTGTGACCAAATATATTGCAGTTTTTAATATATGGCAAAAAAGCAAACTGTGGTATAACTCACCATTTATTTGCTTCATGTTTTCCTAACACTCTGCACTGGATTTGTAATCTAAACATCTTCCACTCTCTTGGTATCTCCAGCCCCGCTTCCTGTTTTTGTGTTGGGGGGGAGGGTGTGACATTTCATTTTCTTTCAGAATCATAGTTTGTGAATATGTGCTCTAGTGAACTAGTGTATGAACTAGGAGCAGCAGCACTGGATTGTAAAATACTGTACTGACATTCCATTGTTGAATTTTCCTTGAACTGTAATTTCAAATACTCAGGTAACTGTAAAAGTATCTCAGAAAGTTAAATACTTTTATAAAAGTACTTCAAGAGCTGGTCTTCCTGTCATCATTTCCTTTCCTGGTATGAAACTTGCGCTTGTAATTACATGTTCCCTTTAGCAATGGAAGCTGTAAGGTTGGTTTGTTGGCAGTTCACTTCTACGAACGGTTCTGCCATTGTTAATCTAAGAGAAATTCAGCAGTGTGATTACATTATTGTGGGGTTTGTGATGGGACGTCTGGCTGTGATGAAACCAATGTCCTGACTTTGAGGAATGTTGTTTAAAATTTAGTGCTACACCTGGATCCCATGCCTAGAGCATAGTGAGAACAGTGGTCAGGAGAAGCAAGGTGTGGGTCACTGGGCTGCTTGGAGGGAAGAGGAAAGGCATTGGTGGGGGGAGAGGGAGGGAGATAGCTCATTTAATCCTACCATACACCTTGGCTCTACACTACAGAAGTAACCAAGGTGAAATATGATTGTGACCCAACTGTTTATAATTTCTTCTTGCCTGTGTGGACAGGAGGGGAAAAAATCTACTAAGGAACAAAGCTTTAGTATAAGAATCTCCGCAAGGTTGAATCACAGTCTCCCAGTGGGACCACAGCGAGAGTTTATGGTACTAATTGTCATCTGATGCTATCGGTGTGGTGCTCTGCTCTGTTCAATGTTGATATCAGTCGGCTCCGTGCGTGTTCCCTCTGTGTGCTGCCCTGGCTCTGCACAGATAGCTGACACAGCAGACCCCGAGAGAACCCCCAATGACCACAGACTCTAGTAAGGTACGAAGGCACGTTGGCCAGGTTTATTGTCAAACAAAGCACAGTTATAGTTCCCTCTAGACTTTACAGGACATACTACGAATATGTGCCTCCTGGCAATGGACTAGCTTAGTCAGTGGCGGGACTTTCCACTGCCCACTAGGCTGGGCAAAGACATCCACTCAGAGGTGCATTCTTATACAGAGGTACAAACAAGTTACACATCACTCCTGACGTATTGAGGTGCAACCCCTCTACGTAGCAAGGTACAACCGGTGCCGCCTCTCACCTTGTACATGTTGGTTTGAACAAAACAACTCTATCCATCACATTACCCTTTTGGCCCTGTCATTGGGATGGGTCAGCTTGTTGCTTGTTATCTGTGTGGAGTGTATGAGTATGCAAATGTTCTGATATCTTGTGTCCAGTACCTTTTAGGTATGTCTCTTTGCAGCATCAACCCTTTCCTTGCCAGCTTCTGTGAGCAGGGCCTACCTCTGGCTCACAGCGTAACTTTGCTTTATGTCAGCAAAGTCTCGACCATTACTTTAGTTCAGGCCTTAGGCCTCATACCAGGCCCCTGATACCAAGTTTTATATCTCAGGGCCTCCTCTTACTACACTAATCAGTATTTAAACATGGTCACTTCTGTAATGTAGACAGGGCCTTAGTTGCAGCCCACATCTTTATCAAGATTTGCCATGACACATTTTGCTGATGTTTCTGTGACGAAGCCTCTGCTCCATAGATCTTTATTTATAAAAATGAAGTGAAACAATGTTGTTTTAGTGAGGCTAGTTGCCCTTTTTTGTTTTTCTTGCACATAATCACCTGGTTTGGTATAAAAATGGCACAATTGAGTCTCCTCAGGAGTGACCCAAGACCAGAATACCAGGGGTGTGACAGACCAAGTACATATGGGATGAGAAGTGAAGATGAAGACATGCAAGATTGCAATAGGAGAGGGGGGTGCAGTCCAGGATTGAGGTGCATTAGCCTGCCCTAGAGATGGCAACTAATTAATTAGATTCAGTATAATTAGTTAAATTATAATTAGTCTAATTTCAATTAGCTATGTAATTACATTCTTTGCTATGATTTAGCACTGCACTTCTGGGCTGATCAGATGATGAGATTCTTCTTTGCATGATTGCTCATATCAATTCCAATTAGGTGTGTACGCACCACATGCACAGTCGTCGGAAAGTTTTTCCCCTAGCAGCACCCATCAGGTTGGCTGTGGAGCCCCCTGCAGTGGCACCTCCATGGCGCTCAATATATGACCCTGCCGACCCGGCGCCGCCTCAGTTCCTTCTTACCGCCAGTGATGGTCATTGGAACTGTGGCTTCTTGCTTTACAAGCTCTCCACGTTTCCCTAGCTTCTCTTTCGGACTGTTCGTATTTTACAGTTGTTCAGTTAGTTCTTCATTATTGTAGTTCTGGCTAGTAGTTAGCTAGCTGTTGGGCCGGGGGGGTTACCCTCCACTTCAACTGTGTTCTCCTTGGGGGACTTGCAGGGCTTGAATCCCTGGGACTTAGGCATGTAAGTCCTGCAACAAGCCCATGCCAACGAGCGAACCTCGTGCTTCCCTCAGACACTTTAAACAAGTGTCACATCAGTCAGAGAAGTGCAGGCTATTGTAAGGGCTTTTGCCCCCAAACCAAGGAGTGGGACTTTAGATTGAAGCAGCTCCTTATGGAGGCAGCACTTAGACCAAAACCTGCATCGGCGCAGCACGACCCAGCACAGTGGCAGAGGCAGCACACCGAAAGGACTCTGGTAGAGACCCGCAGCACCATTACTCCCTGGCACCGAAGACAGCGGGACTGGCCTGGCACTGATCCCATTCACTGGCACAGAAGCGGCACTGGAAGCAAGGGAGTAGAGGTTCCCCCACTTCAGGACTCACTCCATTGGAGCTGGCCAGTGGGGTACGTCCCAGGAAGGAGCTCCCGGCGGCACAACTTTTGGAGCCTGCACCATTGATTTCGGCCCCACAAGGGGGATCGTCGAGTCCGGTGCAGTTGGACTCCCTGGATCTGGTGGTGGAGGAGGTAGAACTGCCTTCTATCCCAGACACTTCTGAGGCTGCCAGGGACCTGATTGCAATGACGGCACCAAGGTCCCCAGCCCTTCACATTAAGCTTCCAATACTGCAACAGGCAGCGCAGTCGTAGGGAAAGCCGGCAATGATCTGCCCTTGGATTCAGCCTGCAGAGGGGAGGTACTGCTCGGAGTCCCAGTGCCGGTTGCGCATGCGGTGCAGGTCTGACTTGTGGCACCAGTCCAGGTCCCGCCAGCGCTCCTGCTCACGGCGCAGATCGCCTTTCCGCAGTAGGTGCCAGTCTCTGCACCATTCATATCGGCACCGTTCCGTCTGTCTGCGCACACCCTGCTTGTGGGATTGTTCCAGGTCATGGTACCGCACCCCAGCTTTGTAGCACCACTCCCTGGCTCAGCTGCACTCAGCACCGCCATGGCCATCGCGGTTGCGGTCCCCGTCTTTGGACTTGGAGTCGGGGTCCAAATAATCACAGTGGCCCCAGCACAAGTCAACATGGGAGAGACCTGACGTTGGTGCAGGGCCATGGCCAGCACAGTGGCCATTTTGGACCCCATGGGCATACCACGAGGCCCAGGGTGTCCGGTCCAAGGGCTCAGGCTCAGTAGCATCTGAGTCTAGGGTGCCGGAGGCAGCGGCCAGTCACCCCACCCGTAGAGGTGCAGAGGAGTTGGCAGTTGCACCACCTCCTCTGGAACCCACCCCAGTTCCTGAGCCAGACCCTGGAGTGACTGACATGGAGCTAGAGTCGGGGCAGGAGGTCCCCGAGGACCAAGAGGGTCCGGAGGACCCAGTTCCCCCACTAGTGTACTCATCCTCCCCAGATGAAGCGGTGATGGGCCTCTTTCTTGGGGCCGCCCCCTATAGATAGCTGTGCCTGCCAGGAACTCCTGCTCAGGCTGGCACAGAATATGAACATGCAGGCTGAGGAGGTAGTAGAATCGGAGGACCCTAGGTAGACATCCTGGCACCAGCAGGACTATCCAGGGTCTGTGTACCCCCTCATCAAAACTATACAAGCCAATGCAGAGACCATTTGGCAGACCCCAGCCTCCATCCCTTCCACTGCCCAAGGGTGTGGGGAGGAAGTACTTCATGCTCTCCAAGGGGTTCAACTACCTGTTCACACGCCCACAGCCTTGCTCGTTGGTAGGGTTGGCAGTAAATGAGAGGGAGAGGCAGGGTCAGCAATCCCCAGCGCCTAAATCTAAGGACACCAAGTGCCTGGATTTATTCATATGCAAACTTTACTCCAAGGGGGGCTTGCAACTAAGGATTGCCAACTAGCAGCCAATCCTGAGTAGGTACAGTTTTAACACCTGGAACTCAATGCTGACTTTTAGGGGGCTGGTACCAGCAGAGTCCAGGGAGCAGTTTGGAGCGATAGTGGAGGAGGGCAAGGCGGTGGCATGAACCTCTTTACAGGCCTCACTGGATGCTGCGGACTCGGCAGCGCGCACCTTGTCTTCATGGATAGCTATGCAGCATAGTTCATGGCTGCAGGCCTCAAGGCTCTTTAAGCCCCAACTGCCGCAATCGCGCCCATATCCTCAGCAGAGGCAGGATTTTTACAGGCGCAGGGGTAGGAATGGCAGGCATAAGCCTTCCTATCCCTCGGCAGGGCCAGGGCCCAACTAAGCCTCTGTAGGGCTCAAACCAGACATTTTGAAGGCGAGCCCAAGGGCAGAGCACCTGTCTCAATGTCAGATCCTTCTCTGTGTTTTTTGAGCCGTCTATCTCACTTCTACCGTGCGTGGTCCCAAATAACGTTGGAACACTGAGTTCTCCACATGGTAGAAGTGGGATATTCTCTCCAATTCTGCTCCTACCCTCCCTTCCACACACCTTCCCCGTCCCTCTTCAGGGACCCTTCTCACGAGCAACTCCTTGTCCAGGAGGTGCAGGGTGGAGCCTGGTCATTGCCCCTCTGCCAGGAGGCCCTCAGACTGGGAATTCTGTATAATCCACCCCATTCACCTGGAAGCATCACATCTGCCAGGAATCCAGAACGTACTGGGGCCACCTCAGCAGGTTCTTCCACAGCCATGAGTGGTACATCCGGCTGGACGTCATTCACTCCATTTTCCAGAGGTGGGGGTTTCCCCAGGTCGACCTGTTGGCCACTCGGAGCAACAGGAAGTGCCCAATGTTTTGCTCCTTCCAGAAAAGCAGCCTGGGCTTAATTCGGACACATTCTTGCTACCCTCGGGAGGAAGTCTCCTCTACACATTTCCCTCAATCCCTCTTGTGCACAAGATCCTACTCAAGATCCGCAGAGATGGGGCGGAAATAATTCTGGTGGCACCATCATGGTCTGGACAACACTGGTACACCACGTTTATGGATCTATTGGTTGATGCCCGGTCACATTGCTGCTCCTCCCCAACCTTATCACTCTGGTTGGCTTCATCACCCAGACCTACGGTCCCTCCACCTCATGGCTTGGAAGTTTCATGGCTGACCCCCATGGAGCTTCTGTGCTCGGAGAAGATAAGGGAGGTCTTACTTAGCAGCAGAAAGCCCTCCACAAGGGCCACATATCTGGCAAAGTGGAAGAGGTTCACTTGCTGGTGTGACCAATGTCATACACCTCCACTTCAGGCGCCGTTAACTCCATGGTGGGATGGTTCCTCAAGAGTCTGGAACGGCTACATCCCCAGATAAGACAGCCTGTCCCTGCACGGGTCTTTAATTTGGTCCTCTCCAAGTTGATGGGGCCCCCATTCGAACCGCTGGCAACTTGCTCCCTTCTCTACCTCTTGTGGAAGGCAGCCTTCCTAACTTAACATCATCAAGAAGGGTCTCTGAGTTAAAGGCCCTTACCTCCAACCAACCTTATAGAGTTTTCCACAAAGACAAGGTGCAGTTCAGACCTCACCCTGCTTTCCTGCCTAAGGTGGTCTCTCTTTCCCATACCAGTCAAGATGTATTCCTGCCTGTCTTTTATCCAAAGCCTCATGCCAGTAGCCGTGAACAGAGGTTGCACTCCTTGTATGTTCAGCAAGTGTTAGCCTTCTACATCGAACGCACCAAGCCGTTCAGGAAATCAAACCCGTTCATAGTGGTGGCTGACCACATGAAAGGACTACCAGTCTAATCTCAAAGAATATCTCCCTGGATCACGTCCTGAATCCTCTCATGCTACAAGCTGGTCAAGACACCAGCCCTGGCACACTCCGCTAGGGTACAGGCCTCAGTGGCAGCATTCCTGCCCGGGTCCCGATCCAAGAAATCTGCAAGACAGTGATTTGGTCCTCAGTGCATACGTTCACCTCTCATTGCGCCATCATCCAGCACGCCAGAGATGATGCAGCTTTTGGCAGAGCAGAGCTCCAATCAGCGATTCCATAACTCCGATCTCACCACCTAGGTAAGGCTTGAGAGTCACCTAATTGGAATCAATACGAGCAATCACTCAAAGAAAAAATAGTTACTCATCTTCTCATAACTGTTCTTCGAGATGTGTTGCTCATATCCATTCCAAACCCATCCGCTTTCCCCTCTGTCGGAGTGACCAGCAAGAAAGAACTGAGGAGGTCCCGGGTCCGCAGGGTCGTACATAGAGTGTTATGGAGGCACCACTCCAGGGGGCTCCACAGCTGACGCAACAGGTGCTGCTAGGGTAAAAACTTTGACTGTGCAGATGTGTGCACACACCTAATTGGAATGGATATGAGCAACACATCTCGAAGAACAATAGTTACGAGGTAACTTTTTCTCATTAGAGATCTCCATGGCAGACAGCCATTGGTGCAAATAGTTCCTTTAGTTCCAGGGAACAACGGTAGGTCAACGAAAGTACTGGTCCCAGAAAGCTGCGACCTTTTAGATCAGCATTACTTTGTTCCTTCCTGCTGCTAGCACAGCTGCAGTTTCCTGGCCAACAATGCTGCTCAGAATTTGCCGGTCATTTCACAAGGGGGAGCTTCCAACACCACTCCCCTTCCCACTGGTTCTTCCGTGGACTGGTGCCAGCCCCGAGCTCCCCCTGACACAGCAAGCCGATCCCTGGTATCAAAAATAAACACTAATATAGAGTCTGATAAACTCAGGGGAGGTAGTTTGAATGTTTAAAGAGTCAGAGGAGATCTGGATGGAAGTTAAATCCTCGCTCATCTGAAGCAGACCAGTTATAGAACATAGCTGGCATGACGTGTGTCAAGAACCAGTGTAAAAAATCTACTCTGGCCAATACGGAAAAGGCATTAGTTAGTCTATTGTCCAGAGATCTGACCTGGTCATCCATTGGAAGGAGGCAACTGAGATTTTAGAAATCTGATTTGGGTGTTTCAGCTGTGTTAGAAAATATCATCAATGTCATAACAGACATATGATTGCAGTAAGTGTCCCTGGGATTTTGAACTGCACGTTTAAGACCACCATCTCAGCACTGCAGGTTCAGGCCTGATCTGTCTTTTGTAGGGCATAATGAAGGCCAAGTTGCACCCAAATTCTGAATGGTACAACTCTTTTCTTGACCCCTAGCCATTCCAAAGCATGGCTGTCATCACACAATTTGAGAATAAATCTCCTTCCTGGGCTCCTCTTACTGCAGCTGTGACAGAGAGGGCAGAATAAATCCCTAATGAGGAGGTAATAGAATACTGGGTAATGGGGGGGATGCAGTGAACAGCACCAGAAAGCTCTGGATGTATTGCAGTAGGTAGAAATTCACTGGAACAAATCCAAGAGCAGTAGGTCTGGCGTATTGCATGTTAGCAGAGTACAGCAGCTTCCTTGCCAAAGGGTGATTTAAAAAGAGGCCTCAGCAAAGATAATTTAAATAATAGCAAATGGGTTTGTTTATTTAAAGCAGCCCAATGTGTTCTTACTACGCCAGTGGCTGCCCCTGTATAACTAGGGCCTTACCAAATTCACTGCCATAAAAAAAATGTCAGATCATGAGCTCTATGGGAAGGGATACCTCAGAGGTTTGAGCATTGGCCTGCTAAACCCAGGGTTGTGAGTTCAGTCCTTAAGGGGGCCATTTAGAGATCTCAGGCAAAAATCAGTACTAGGTCCTGCTAGTGAAGGCAGGGGGCTGGACTCAATGACCCTTCAGGGTTCCTTCCAGTTCTATGAGAGAGGTATATATCCATTTATTTATTTATATTTTTATTTGTATGCTTTTACCCTATACTATACAGATTTCATGGGGGAGACCAGTGTTTTTCAAATTGGGGGTCCTGACACACAAGTGGTGCAGGGGGTCACAAAGTTATTTTAGGGGGGCTGGAGAGTGGCAGCTGTTAGCCGGGTGCCCAGCTCTGAAGGCAGCGCACCACTAGCAGCAGTGCAGAAGTGAGGGTGGCAATGCCATATCCTGCCATCCTTCTGCTCTGCTGCCTTCAGAGTTGGGCAGCCAGAGAGTGGCGGCTGCTGACTGGCTCTGCAGGTAGCAGGGTAGAAGTAAGGGTGGCAATACCATGCCATGGCATCCTTACCTCTGCGCTGCTGCGGGCAGTGGCTTTGCCTTCAGAGCTGGATCCCGGCCAGCAGCCGCCACTCTCCAGCTGCCCAGCTCTGAAGGCAGCAATGCTGTCTGCAGCAGCGCAGAAATAAGAGTAGCAGTACCGCAACCCCCACCCACCCACCCACAAAATAACCTTGTGACACCCCCGCTTCCACGTGTGTGTGTGTGTATACACACACAAAATTCCTTTTTGGGTCAGGACTCCTACACTTACAACACTGTGAAATTTCAGATTTAAATAGCTGAAATAATGAAATTTATTATTTTTAAAATCCTATGACTGTGAAATTGACCAAAATAGACAGTGAATTTGGTAGAGCCCTACTTAGAACATTGACAGATGTGTCCCCTCACTTCTCTCTATGGAAGTGCACACGGGGTAGATACACGGGCCTTTGCTACATTCATAACCCCTGCCTTGTTCTTCCAATGAACTAGTCTGGGGATGCCAGTCTGGGTCCGTGCCCCAGACTGGGAAATGAACCAAAGAGCCTCACAACAGAGCTGAGTATGTTAGCCTGTGTTCAGGGGGAATTCTCCTCCGATGGTACTTTAGCACAGTCATACTCAAGTGTCATGATCCACCTCTGGCCCCCTATTTTGAGGACTTCAGTAGTGGCTAGGCTGTGTACATGCAGGGTCCCCTTGGACACATCCTGATCTCTGCTCACTGCGCTTGACTGTAGCGCCTCTCAAATTCTAGCTCAGCACCACTTAATTAGCAAGGAAGTAATTCTAATAAAATACTTGTATTTAATTGCAGGAAAACTAATTAATTTACTAGTATTCTGCATAGCGTGTTAAATGGGATTTAAGATGGTTACTCCATCACTTTTGTGACCTCCATAATTGAAGGGATACTATCAGGTTGTTTAGGCCTGAAAGTAGTTTGTAAATTTCAGATTGTTTTAAAATAATGGAAGCTGGGGGAATATCTCATCTCCTTAAAATAAGAATCTCAGTTAAAGAAAAAGCTCCTCTGTATGTAAAATTTACAACTCATTTTGGCTGTGGAGTCAGGAGAGGGGACACACACGGCATTAAATGAATCCCTTGGCTTTAGATCGACAGTGTATTGTCACTGCCTAGTAGAATTGGCCCAGCGTCATCAACCTCATTGGGAATTGCAGGTGCTCTGTTTGGGTTGGCTGATACCGATTGCGAATTGCACGCCACAGGTCTGATTCAGTCTTCGCTGGCCTCTCTAGGGATTGGATCGAGCCACAGCAAAGTACAACTGTTCGATGTAGTGTATAGTCAATCAAGAGAACTCGTTGTTGGAGTGTGGAGGCAAAAATTACTTTTTAAAAGGACTGGATACTTGTAATTTTGCATGTTAAGCTAGTGAGGGTTGTGACAGCTGTTGCTTTGATCCTGCGTGTGTTATCAGGGATGAATCCTCACATGACCCTGCTCCTCTGCCTGTTCTCCTCTTCTATCAGCTGTGCAGCTTTACATATTTGACTGGGTTCATTAGAGGAGATTCCTGTTTCCTCTGAAGCATCGGCTAGTGGCCGCTGCCAGAGGCAGGATTCCAGGCTTGATGGGCCAGTGAGCTGATCTGTGATGGCAAATCCTGTGTTCAGAGTATCCCAGAAATGAAAAGCCCTATTAGGGCTTTACTCTACCAACTGGAACTAGAGCATTGTTCCCTACGCTGTTTTCTCTAGAGTAGAGAGAGGTTGGAGGGTTTTCATCAGCCCTGTTAATTTTAGCTGTTTTTAAAATGCAGGAAAACCCCATGTTAATGATCAGTGCTAAATCATGGAAAGTGTTTTTAAAAAGCAGAATTCCTTGTGACGGAGGAATGGGTCCTTGTGAAAGCGCCGTTTCCAGGTGCCCCCACTGGGACCCCCGCCTTCTAAAAATGCATCGTTCCCTGCCTCATGAACCAGTGCTGGCTTGTTGGTTGATTGCATTGCTGGAGACAGCAAGATGCAGTTCAGCCAGTAGCGCCGCAGAATGGATTCCAAATGTGAGAGAGTCGGGTGAAGCAGGAAAATGGGAGGATGATGTTACCTGAGCTCTGCTCGACCTGGTTTTTGTTGAATCTCCACTTTGTATCCCACTCAAGAAAGGTGACTTCTCTCCGTGGAAGTCCGCCAAGCCCGTTCCACTGGCCATTTCAATATCCTGTCCAAAGGGGAAAGGCATAGAGTGAGCACAGGGGTTATGGAGGGAGACGCTGTACTCTGAAGACTATTTAAACCTTAGTATGCAAGTGAATCCTTCTGAGGGATTTGAACCCTTCAAGGGCTGCCTTTGGAGAGGGCACTAGGGGGCAGTGTGCCCGAATGTACAATACCTGGGCCAAAATCCCCCAGGTTCCTGAGCGCTTACCCTGCTTCCCACAGCTGCCTTGCCATTGTTCCAGGGGGGGCTGGGGCTTGCAGCCTGAGCAGTGGAATGCATGTGTATCCAGAAGTGGCTCCAAGCTCCAGGGTAGGTGGGTTGGGAGTAGAAGATTTTGCACCTGCTTTGCAATAGCTTAAATGGGATCCTGTGGGGGAAGGACTGGCTGGGAAGCAGATGAAGTCAACAAAGAGCAAATAGGTGGGGAGGAGAGAAACAGGAATGGAGTTGGCTCTGCTCTCAGCCCACAGGTCCTTAGGTGCAATTGGTTAAAGCTCAGGTCTTCTACAAGTTAGTGCCTCAGGACTCAAGCTACTGCCACCTCTCAGAACTGGGGTAGGTTTCTCTCTGCTTGGGAAACCAACAGCATCCTGAGACTCACCTAGGAAAACGCCTACATTTGGATGAGGGCACTTGGAACAGACAATGCTACTGGGATGGGATGGAGGCTTTGCCAGGACACGTTGTATCCATCCTACGCCTGGCCTCCCTGAAAACCCCCTGAGCTGTTTATGGAGCTCAAGTCTCTTGGGTTTCAAAGAGGCTCTTGGGCAAAGGGCTGCTTTGCTGGAGCTCCTTCCCCGGGCTGAGCTCTCATATAGCAGTGCTGTGTGGGGTGCAGGCCCGGGAGGAGTGTGCAGTGAGCATGGTGCAGTTCGTGTAGCTGGGTTCGCTGAGGTGAGAGCTTCTATGAAGATCTGGATGAGATTTTATGACAATGACATGTACAGCTAAGTCATCTGTGCATAGGAGGGGGTAAGAAACGGCAGGTGATAAGCCAGTCCAGTGTGGTTTAATCGATGAAACACAGTGGAGACCTGGGTTGTGTTCCCAGCTATGTCCCTGGGTGACCTTGGGGAAGCCGCTTCACTTCTCTGTGCCTTGGTTTCTGTAAAATGGGGGGAATGCTCCTGAACACCTTTGTAAAGTGCTTTATTAGCACTAGGTGGTGGTATTCTTCAGGCTGGTCAGACCTAGTTCCCTCCCTTCCCCTCCAAGCTCTTGATGGGAGAGGTTGGCTTCTATTACTGTTTGTGTTGCCAGGATGGGAGGGGCACTGCCTGTGAGAAACCGGGAAATGTTTCTGGATCCTGATCTCAGGAGGTTTGGGCTGGGTCTTTCTTCCTGCAAATGCCGCACTAACGGCCAGCAGGGATGCCTTGGGAGGTGGGGGGTGTAGAGAGGCAAGCCTGGCCGTGACAGAATCGTGTATCACACATACACATGTAACCCACCAAGAATATTCTGCCCGGACCATGCATTCAGGAGAGCTCCACTTCCCATCCTGTCTGTGCTTTGTCATATGGATGGGCTTCCTGGCGCCCCAAAGTGCCATTAACCTACCAGTCAGTAGACGTAGCATCAAAAGAGTGCTGGAGTTTTCTGGTACCCAGGTCTGCCCCTGGGTGACCTTGAGAAAAAGCTTTTAAAAACAGCTGCCCAGGATTCTGTTCTTACCATAGGGTTGGCTGCGTAACACAGGGGAGCTGTGATAAAAAGCCAGCAGATGGTGCCAGGGAGAGTGGACGGGGCATTTCCATATGAGTCAGCGCAAAATAGCACATCAGGAAGCTGCTTGTACTGATCTCTCCAGCAGGGGTCAGCCAAGCATCTGAACCTAAGCCCTTTAGGGGTATAAAGCACAGGTCTCTACCCTCTGTGTTAAGGGAATATCTCTGTGAGCTGCTGCTAGGGTAGACACTGATCCTCTTATGTGAGCCAGTCACTAGAAAGGACCATATGGCACACACTGAACTGATGGTTTTACACAGTCAACAGTTTGTGTACAGCCTTAAGCAAATTAAAACAAAACAACCCCACCCCCCCTATCTGACACGTGGGACTAACGGGGTGCGGCCAGTTCTTCAGCAGACTCTTTTGCGTGCCCTGCCCTTCATCTCTCTATGTTTAGACTGCATGGCCTCCAAGGCATGGATGTCTCTCTTCTGTGTTCGTACAGCACCCAGCACAATGGGTCCTGATCCGAGCTGCACCCTGGGCACTGCCATAAGATAACTCTTTACTACTAATAAATAACAGATTGACAGGAGCACAGTCCAATTAAAAGCCAGGTGTTGCTGTAGCTGCATTGGTCCCAGGGTCTTAGAGAGACAAGGTGGGTGAGAACCTTTCCTGGAGCTGAGGAAGAGCTCTGTGTAGCTCAAAAAACTTCTCTCTCCCTCCAATGGAAGTTGGTCTGATTAAAGATATTACCTCCCCCACCTTGCCTCTCTAGGCTGTCGTCTGTACATTTTGGTGTGAGTAACACACAAGCTCCTTGTAAGTAAAATGTACTAGAGGGCAGGGCTGGCTCCAGGCAAGCAGGTGCTTGGGGTGGCTAAGGGGAAGGGGCAGCACTTCGGGCTCCTCGGTGGCAATTTGGCGGCGGATCCCTCAGTCCCTCTTGGAGGGAAGGACCTGCCGCCGAAGAAGAAAATGCGCGGTGGAGCTGCCACCGATCGCAGGGTTTTTTTGCCACTTGAGGCAGCAAAAACCCTGGAGCCAGCCCTGCTAGAGGGAGAAAAAACCCTCTATGTTCAAGCTGCGTTTCACAGCACCTTGTGCAGAATCTTTCACACCGTCACCCGTGGAGATAGTCACTTTCTCCTGTTGTGTCCATGGGACAGAACAGCATGGTCTGAATATGTTGGTCAAACCACTGACCCAGACAGCAAGATGCAGGGGCAGGGGCACAGAAAGGAGGGGTAGTGCTTTGCATTGTGCTTTTAAAATGGGCGGTCCTGCCATTGGAAGAAAAAAACATTTCAGATCCAAAGAACAATAGTCAATTTAAGCAAAAAATAACAGCAGCAATTTCCACTACTGTAGAACACTGCCCATTGGCTCCCCTCCAGTTCAGAAGCTGGCCTGGGGCCTCAACACAACTAGCTGCTGCCTGTAACTTTCTCTGACCTGCATTGTGGATGTGTGGTTGTAACTTTACCACACAGGTACAGCACCTTGCAGCTGCAAGTCCTCACTCACTAAGAGGAAAATAAGCATTACAAAGAGTGAGCCGTGCTGTCAAACTGGAAGTAGGTGTGTAATTAAACCCTCTGGGGAAACTCCCCTGAGTTGGCAGCACAGTTTTGCTATATTGGTGATTTTCTTGAAGCCCCAGCTACAGGAGTCATGTGACTGCACGTGACTCTCTGCTTTCTTTTCTTTAACCAGGTAAGTGTTTAGCCCTCATGGTTGGAGAAAAAGCATGCAAATGTGAAGTGAATGCACTGCAAAGACTGAGAAACCAGAGGCAAATCAAAAGCTCAGGAGTTTTAATCCAGTCTTGTGATTTTGGGGATCTGATTCATGATTTCTGAATGCTTGAGGTGGGTGATGCTGTGTGCTGCTGAGCCAAAGGAGTATGGTGCTTCTGGGGCTTCAGCTGGCCTGTTAAGGTACATCTACACTGCACAAATCTTAGGCCTGGTCTACACTACGCTGTTAAACCAATTTTAACAGCGTTAAATCAATTTAACGTTGCACCCGTCCACACTACACTGCTCTTTATATCGATTTAAAGGGCTCTTTAAATCAATTTCTGTACTCCTACAAAACGAGAGGAGTAACGCAAAAATCGATATTATTATATCGGATAAGGGTTAGTGTGGACGCAAATCAACGTTATTGGCCTCATTATTTTACAGTAGCTACCCACAGTGCACCACTCCAGAAATCGACGCTAGCCTCGGACCATGGACGCACACCACCAAATTAATGTGCCTAGTGTGGATGCGCACAATCGACTTTATAATATCTGTTTTATAAAATCGGTTTAAGCTAATTCGAATTTATCCTGTAGTGTAGACATAGCATTACAGCAGCATGCAGAGGACATACACTGCAGCCCCGCAGCACAGGTATAAATAGCACTATGGACACTGAGGTGCTGCTTAGGCAGATAAAGACACACCTGAACCCCATGGATATGTACCCTTCCTCCCTACACACCCAAGCCAGGCCTACTAAGTCTTCACTGCTATTTTTAGCAGCATTATGTCCTGCTGCCTCTCAGGGAAAGGCTCTGGCAGGAAGGAGACAGCAGGAAAAGGCTCCCCCTGTCCACCTGACCCTTTCTCTGATGGGTGTAGCCACACACTGCAGTCTGGACACATCCTGCTTGTCATGTACCCTACACGACCGCACTAGTGATGTGCAGTGCAGACGTAGCCTCAGTGTTACCTAGTAAACCTGGACACTGTGCTAGGTGCTGTACAAATACATATGAGACAATCCCTGCCCAGGAGAGCGCTCAGGCTCAAGAGAAAGCACTCCAAGGAAATCCCTGAGGAAGACACCCCCATTCTCATTTTTTACATGTGTGTTTCTCTTCTTGTGGGTCACTATGGAAGAACTGAGACTGGGGAATCTCAAAGGAGCCTTAGGGAGTTAGGCACTGAACTCCCACAGAAATCTGGATGCCAACATCCCAGCCTGAATCCTTAGCAGCAGCTCAGATATGAAGGGAGGTGGCTTTGTGCACGGGAATGGGCAAGGCATTCCACGCAATGGGTGGGGGGTGGATGGAAAGTGGCACGGGGCAGGAGTGGGCGAGGCAGATGAATGGGGCATTAAGTAATGCATAGAGAACTGAAAGGGCTATTGTGCAGAGCCCTGACAGGCAGCATAGCACTCTTCCCCCACAACGCGGCCAATGGCACGAAGCACTAGGAGGAGACGGCTCACTGCATTTTATTGAACTAGTTGTTATGTCCTCTGGATATGACAGCCTACCAACGGTTACATGCCGCCGGGTGTCTGACTGGGACTCTGTGAACGGTTTAAATGGGTAACTAGGAAGTAATAAAGCCAGATTCCCCTCCCCCTCCCCGCATCATTGATCCCAGATGCTGAGCAGGGCCTGGCCTTGTCAGACTACCTTGGCGAAAGCATGTGCTGCAGGAAGTGGCATGGTGTGAGGGGTGCTGGGCTGTCTTTCAAATAGTTGGAAATCTGAGACCCTACAAATCTGGGATCATCAAAGCCCCTCATGGTGTTTTTTGCAGGTGCAGGATTCTGCCCCAACCCCAGTCTTGGTCAAACGGCATTTTTAGTAGTCACATTCTTCCTGCCTAAAATTGTTTCTGTAGCTTCACTGACTCGATACTGTATTCTTCACTTCCTGTCCTAAAGTGCTGTGTAGCTTTTCTCTAGGCTATTAAATAACTGCTATGTTAACTCCTGGGGGCAGCTACATTTCAGCACTAGGGGCCAGGATGTTTGTGTTTGGAAGTTTGGGACGTGTCAGGTCCAGGGTACAAGTTCTTATGGAGACGAGTATTATTAATAGTTATGACGCCTCTGACAGTCCCTCTGCGGATGGATCACTAGGGGGCAGTATTGCGCTTCAATCCCATTCAGCTGCGTTCACAAAGTGCTGAATGTGTGAGGGCTGCAATTGGTTGAGCCCAGAACCTGCATTTTCCATTGCTCTGGCTGAGCCAGGCCACTGGCCACTCTGTGCCTCCTCCTCCCTCTCTGATCCTTCTTCCAGGCATCCCCTTGTGGCTGCCATCCCTTCCTGCCACCAGCTTATGCACTTCTCGTCTGCCAAACAACGCCCTATGTATTGTGCACATCACTAGCAGCCTGGTGGGCCTTATTGCTGCAGCCCTCGTCCTGCTCCCTCCAGCCCCCGCGTCTGTCGCTGTCCTCCCTTATGTATCAGGGTAGGGACTGCGGACTCCTCTGGGCTGGTCACTGTCTATAAAATGTCCTGCTGCTCCTGTCTGAGCCGAGGCACCGCTAGGCATCAGGGAGATGGATGCTAGACAATTGCTAGAGACAAAGCTTGGAGCTTGCCAAGGTTACATGTGCGCTCTTTAAAGTGTGTTCTATTTTCTGTTTCTGTTATCCCAGGGTTCAAATACAGGCTCAAGCCAACCCCTCTTCTCTCTACATACCAATCATGCTAACCAGCCAGGGCTTAGATCCAGGGTACCAGGCCCCCATGGGGGTGGAAGTGCTGAGCCTGAGTCAAGCCAGAACCCAGGGTTCAAGCCTGTAGTAGTGTGGGACTCACCCCTGTGGCGTCTCCTGCTGGTCATCAGGAATTAGCTCTTCTCCAGCCATCAGAGCGCCCTCTGCAGGCCAGTGTCCCACTTTTTCTTGGCCCCTATGTCCCTCTCCGACCCGGTGCCTCATTGTCTGGGTGCTGCCCCCTGGCTGTAACCCCTCAGTCTCAGGGTCTCCCCTCCCCAGGGAACCCCCACCCCTATCCCCATCTTGCCTCAGTCGTAGGCTACTGCCAGTCACCAACTAGCCCCCGCACCCTAGGGCAAACCGCAGTGTAAGCCACTCATCATAGGCAAGGTTGGGTCTGGACCTGTTACCTATCTTTGCAACCCAGTGCCTCTATGGGGCCTTGCCTGTTTCCCCAATCTGCCAAGGCTTGCTGCTTTCCTAGCAGCAGCCCTCTCACTGTCTCAGCCCTCTCTCAGGGCTGATTTCAAGCCCTTAAAGGCAGGAGCAGGTGACCACCCTGCTACAAAGCTCTATTGCTTCACTTTGTAGAACCAGCCCCACTGGACTTGTGCTCTGAGAATCCACCAAAAGTATCCCACAATCTCATGGGCCAACTTCCTTTGTCCTCTCATTTGGTGGACAGTCACGTTTACCCACAATGCACCATGAACAAAGGGCTTAGAGCAGCCACGTTTTGGGAGGGTACTAGGAAGTCTGGGATATGGCCCACATAATGCAGCTTAGACACTGGAGCCCTAGCTTGGGACCCAGGGTTCAACAATTCCTAACCTGGGGTTACAAATGAGTGTAAATGTTCAAAGCCTAGGTTAACAAACCCAGGGTCTCTTAACTGGAGTTCTACCAACCCTGGGCTTACATTGTAGTGTAGACATACCCCACCAGCATGAAGGTGTTTCAGCCAAAGGAACAATTTCATGCAATTTGTCACCTGTCTGTCCCTTCACACTCACCCTTCAACTAGGGATCTGTGTATGCCTAAAATTGTTAGGTCACTTGGCTGCATGAAATTACATGGTCCAGCATGTAGAATTGCACCTTTTTCCTCTACAGGGCTGTTCTCTGTCTGTCTTGTTGCTTTGACACCTGCAAGGTGAGTAAGTAAGTGAGCCGCAGGCCTCAATGGCACAGCCCCCAGATATGCAGTTTTTCAAAGACAAAGTGGCTCTATAGCTGCATCCAAACTTTTTGTCTCAAGTGGTTTCAGCGTTACACCTGAGCCACGTAATATACTTACCGGTATTGAAACGCAGATGAGCAGTGCCTACATTGGATGTGAGACGATGCTTGGCGTTTTTATTTGGAGAGGACTAAACCATTTCATTTGTCACCTTGATTTTTGTCTCCTATGTAGATCAAATTAAGGGTCAAGTGGTTTCCAGGCAAATGATTTCCAAGTGGATAACTTCCTGAATTACGACGGCTTATGGAGTAGCTCAGACCATGCCTTTACAGAGGCTACGGGCACCTGCAGCGAGGGCCCAACCGACTTCAATTGCATTCCTCAGCAATATTTTGATATTGAAGAAATGCTGGGTTGCAACCTGCTCTTCTGTACATACTTTTACCAAGCACTATGGTATTAACAGCTGCATCTAGATCAGATGCAAACTTGGGGAAGGCAATTAGTTCTATAGTCATTCTTTAATTACACTGAGTCCCATCTCCTACCAATATGGCTTGTGAGTCACCAGAGTGGAATGTACATCTGTAACTACTTGAAGAAGAAATAAATGGTTACCTACCTGTTCTATAACTGTGGTTCTCTGAGTTGTGGGTGCAGATGTGTATTTCAAGACCCATCCTCCGTCCCCTCTGCATTAATATACAATGCAAAGTAACTGAGGGGGGTCAGGGTGGTGCTGCCCTTCAATAGCCATGGGAGGAGGGCACAAGTGCTGTCCCGATGGGTACTGCCAGCAGAGTTCTCTGGCTCCAGTGCGGTAGGTGTGCACACACCTAAATAGAATACACATCTGCACTCATATCTCAAAGAACAAGTTCCAGTACAGGTCGGTAAGTGGCTTGCTTGGGCACTCTGGAGAGTTCCTGATCTGCTGTTTGAATGCAGAGAGGGAATGAGAAGTCTGCTGACACCCCCTCATGCAGTGCAAGGGCAGCCTCTACCCCTGTATCATTACAGGAAATGCTGGGGGAGATGAATTCCAAACGTGCAGTAGCTCAAGGTCCATGCAGAATGTGAGTATCTGTGCAGCACAGTGAAGCTCAGGAGGGGATGACATGGGGCTTTTATATGGTTATGCTAGATTCTGCAGGCAGTTTGATACCAGAACTGAGTCCATTAATCTCTCTATCCCTGGATGTAACATCAGTATTTCCCTGCTCATGGTAGATGGTGGAGGATTTGACTGGAATGTGCTGTGGGAGCTGTGAGAATCCTGATGGCTTAGATGCCTGGAACTGAGCATGCAGCATGGCGCTTTTGCATTCTCTTTCTGTGTTGGAAAAATAATGGCTGAGCTGATCATGTGTCTCCTGACTGGGAGAGTGGATGAATTATTAATTACAAATAATTTCTCCTACGAATTTAGTGGATTTTTATTGTTCATGAATTATGTGTCACCCTGTTGTGATTTTTATTCACTTGCTTGGTGAGAGCGACTGCATTTCAGTCTCTAATCTGTTTGCAAATTAATTGCAATGAACATTCAATATTTGTTATTAGAGCTGATCAAAAAAGCGTGAAAAAATTTTTGCAAAAATATTTTGGATTTTTCATTGAACCTTCTAAGTTTCAAGCAATGTTGCCTGGCTGTGTTTGACATTCAGGCAGTGTGACAGATCTTCCAATGACAGAACAGAAACAATGCCATGTGACCAAAGCTTTTGAAAAAGATGAGCCCCTCTTCTGTTTCAAAAGATCAACGAAATTTACAGTTGTCCTATAACTTCATATTAGGGCCCTGCCAAATTCACGGTCACGAAAAACGGAGTGTGAAATCTGGTCTTTTGTGTGCTTTTACCCTATACTACATAGATTTCTTGGCGAAGACCAGCATTTCTCAAACTGGGGGTCCTGACCCAAAAGGGAGTTGCAAGGGGGTCACAAGGTTATTTGGGGGTGGCGATTGCAGTATTGCCAACTTTACTTCTGCACTGACTTCAGAGCTGGGCAGCTGGAGAGCAGTGGCTGTTGGCCATGCCCAGCTCTGAAGGCAGCACAAAGTAAGGGTGGCAATACCAGACCATGCCATTCTTACATCTCCGCTGCTGCTGGTGATAGCTCTGCCTTCAGAACTGGGCTCCCAGTCTGCATCTTCCACACTCCAGTTGCCCAGCTCTGAGAGCAGTGCCACTGCCAGCAGCAGTGCAGAATTAAAGGTAGCATTACCACAAACCCCCTCCCCCAACATAATAACCTTGTGACCCCCCCAATTCCTTTTTGGGTCAGGACTCCTACAATTACAACTCCGTGAAATTTCAGATTTAAATACCTGAAATCATGAAACTTACAATTTTTAAAATCCTATGGCAGTGTAATTGACCAAAACGGACTGTGAATTTGGTAGAGCCCTATCCACAGTGTAATAGATGGAGCTCTTCAAAAGGGTGGCAGGCCTCCTTTCTGGCATGGTTGTTCTCCCTAGTAGTTATTTGCACTAGTATTCAGGATTCTATGAACAACCTGGTGAATAAAACACTCATTTACAGAAATAATGAGCTGATCCAATCAATGGCAGTGATGGAATGTGGTCAGAACATGAAATAGAATGAGACTTCATAAACTAAACTCAGCCATGGTGAATAAGGCATTTCCCTAGTCAATGGACTTGTATTCCAGAGCTGAATTCTGCCATATGCCCTTTACGCAAAGTAACCTGCCACAGGATAAGAGGGAAGGTTCTCTCATGGATTGGTAACTGGTTAAAAGATAGAAAACAAAGGGTAGGAATAAATAGTCAGTTTACAAAATGGAGAGAGGTAAATAGTGGTGTCCCCCAGGGTCTGTTCTGGGACCAGTCCTATTCAACATATTCATCAATGATCTGGAAAAAGGGGTAAACAGTGAGGTGGTAAAATTTGCAGATGCTACAAAATTACTAAAGATACGTAAGACCCAACCAGACTGCGAAGAGCTATAAAAGGATCCCTCAAACCTGAGTGACTGGGCAACAAAATGGCAGATTAAATTTAATGTTGATAAATGCAAAGTAATGCACATTGGAAAGCATAATCCCAACTATACATATAAAATGATGGGGTCTAAATTAGCTGTTATCACTCAAGAAAGAGATCTTGGAGTCATTGTGGATAGTTCTCTGAAAACATCCACTCAATGTGCAGCAGCAGTCAAAAAGAGACTAAGGCTATGTCCATACTAGAGACCTTCCAGCAGCATGGCTCTACTGATACAGCTGCATCACTGTAAGATCTCCTGTGTAGCTGCTCTATGCCAATGGGAGAGAACTCTCCCATGGACATAATTAAACCACCCCCAACAAGCAGCACGAGCGTGTGTGAAGGGGTGGGGGGGCACGTGTCTTGACTGTCAAGAGGCATGACCGAACAATCAGCCACCAGAATGTCTCACCAGGGCTGTGGTGCCTTTTGGAAGGGGGTGTCTTCCTAGCCATGATACTTGCTCTCACTCGGATGGTAGGACTTCAGGCAGGCTCCAGCTTGGCACTCCGAACTGGGCAAGGCAGGAACTCAGACTAGATGATCCCAGGCCTTCAGTCAGCCCAGAAGTGTCCACAAGGGAGAAACCCTACAAAACAGCCCCTCATGTCCCCCCCAGCCAACAACCCCCGACTAGCCCCCAGGCAGCCCCCCAGACCCCTGTGGGCCCTCCAGCCAGCACCGCAGGCAGCTGACCCCCCAGCCAGCAACCACAGGCCCCTGTGCCCCCCCCTAGCCAACACCGAGGCAGCCCCCCAGACCCGTGGGCCCTCCAGCCAGCATCCAGGCCTAGGTATTCCCCCAGACCCCTGTGGGCCTTCCAGGCAGCCCCCGCAGCCAGCGACCACAGACCCCTGTGCCCCCCAGCCAGCATCCCAAGGCCAGATAACCCCCCAAACCCGTGTCGGCCAACCAGCCGGCACCCCAGGCAGCTCCCCCCAGACCCGCGTGGGCCCACCAGCCGGCACCCCAGGCAGCGCCCCCCAGACCCGCGTGGGCCCACCAGCCGGCACCCCAGGCAGCGCCCCCCAGACCCGCGTGGGCCCACCAGCCGGCACCCCAGGCAGCGCCCCCCAGACCCGCGTGGGCCCACCAGCCGGCACCCCAGGCAGCGCCCCCCAGACCCGCGTGGGCCCACCAGCCGGCACCCCAGGCAGCGCCCCCCAGACCCGCGTGGGCCCACCAGCCGGCACCCCAGGCAGCGCCCCTCAGACAAGTGTGGGCCCCCAGCAGCTCCCCCCAGACCCGCGTGGGCCCACCAGGCAGCACCCAGGCCCCTGTGGGCCCAGCACGCCATGCAGCCCCCCTAAGTCCCAGGTAGCGAAGAAACCCCCAAGGAGTCCCCACGCCCAGCAACCGGGGAACGCCCTCCCGAACGCTTCCGGGGCAACCAGCAGCTGCGGAAATGGCGACACCCGCTCCCTTGGCTCGAGTCGAAAGCCCGTTCGTTGCCTGGCTGCCACAGCTCATTGGCTGGCGTAGCTGCCCATCCCCAGCTCGGGGCCGCGCATGCGTGCTGGGACCGTGACGGGGCTGTGTGCCGCGGGGGTCCGGCAGCTGCGTCAGGCGAAGCTCCCCCAACATGGTGAGTGGAGGGCGGGGCCGCACTCGTGTCCCGCGGCCACCGTCTCACCTGCGGCGGGGGCGGGCTGTACCCAGGGCGGTGGTTCGAGACCCCGTGTCAGCCTAAGGCGCCCCGGGTCGGGGGACCCGGGTGCGGAGTTATGGGCGGGGCCAGGGGAACCTGGAGCAACGCGAGGGGGTTCGGAGGACTGGGGCTGAGGGGGGCGGAGAAGGAAGTGGGGCCTCCCTGGGGCCTCCGTCAATAAGGGGCCGGGGGGTCATTTTATATCAGTCCGGCTTGACAGCACCACACCGTTAATTATGGGGATTCGTTAAAGCGCATTCATGCCCCTGGGTAAGCACCCTCATTCCGAACCAAGGGGCTTAAACTGGGTTCGGCCGATTCACCTCCAGAGTGAATGAAGATAAACTGAATTAAGGCCCCTGTAATTCTGAGGCCTGGTCTACACTGGGGGAGGATCGATCTAAGATAGGGACGTCCGCGGTTCCCTCTGTCGACTCCGCTACGCTGTTCGCGCTGGTGGAGTTCCGGAGTCAACAGGAGCAAGTTCGGGGATCGATATATCGCCTCTAGATGAGACGCGATGTATCGATCCCCGAGAAATCGATTGCTACCCGCAGATTCGGCCGGCAGTGAAGACAGTACCCTCAATAGCAGCAGCCACACAGGGGTTTAATGCGGTTTAGCGCATCCACTTCAAATTCACATCTCTAGTTAATTTGGAGGGATTCATTTTCCTCCTGTGCCAATCTATAGGAGCCCTCCGACGCGTGCTTTAGAGTGCACCTGTGCTGCAACGTAAGCCCAGGGTTAGCAGAACTTTAGTTAGCAGATCCTGGGTTTGTTAATCTAGGTATAGGCACCGACTCTGTGGGTGCTTCAGCCCTGGAGCACCCACCAAAAGCCAGCTCCCGCCTGCCTTGATCAGCTGCTGCAGGGCATGCTGGAAGCTCTGGGAGGAGCAGGGACAGGGCATGCTCAGGGGAGGGAGTGGAATGGGAGGGAAGAGGTGGGGTGCGGGCAAGGGATGTGGCATGGGAGCAGAAAAAGGCAGGATGGGGATGGAGGTTTGGGGGAAAGGGTCAAGTGGGAGTGGGGCCTGGTGTGAAGCAGTGGGTTGAGCGCCTCCTGGGCCCAGAGGAAGCTGAGCCCTATGAATCTAGAGCTTGAGTATTTGCATTTGTAGCCCCCAGGTTAGGAATTGTTGAACCCTGGGTCCTGAATAACACAGACAAGGGACTCCGGTGTCTACACTGCACTATGCTAGCCTGAGTCCGGCCACCCATATCCAGACTTTTTAGCACCCTCCCTAACTGTGGCAGCTCTACCCATTTGTTCATGGTGCAATGTGAGAAAACTTGATTGTCCTCCAAACTTGACTACCCAAAAGACAAAAAAAGTCAGTCCATGGGATTGTGGGATACTCTTGGCAAACTCCCAGAGCACGAGTCCAGTGGGGCTGCATCTACCCTTCAAAGCAATAGGGCTTGAACTCTGGGTCTCAGCTGGACTTAGGATCAGACCCTCCAGCCCCAGGAGCTCCTGGTACCCTGCATCTGAGCCCTGGATTAGCGTGATTTGTATGTAGACTGAAGTGGGGTTAGGCTTGAGTCAGAGTTTGAACCCTGGGCTTACATGGCAGTGTAGATATACCCTCTTGTGGGCTTCCAGAGCCCAGGCACCAGCCCAAGCCTAAACACTTACCCTGCGGTTTTGTAGTCCCACAGCCCAGTGAGCCTTAGTCTGCTGAAAAGGACCAGCCGTGGGTGTTTTATTGCAGTGTAGACATATGCTCAGAGTCCTAAATTTCAAGGCCTGAAAGGACCACAGTGATTATTGAGTTCAACTTTCTGTTTGACACAGACCATAGAATTCTACACAGTAACTCTTGCAATGGAAGAAATTATTCTTACATAATTGAATTCTCTCAAGCTAATAATTTGTGATTGAGCACATTACAAAGAAAGGCAACTGAAGTCCCTGTTTTACACATGGGGAAATGGAGAGGTTCTGTGAATTTTCCAAGACCACACAGGGAGTCAGTGACACAGCCAGGGATAGAACCCGGACCCGTAACTCCCAGTCCAGTGCACTATCCCTTAACTCAGTGGTTCCCAAACTTGTTCAGGGAAAGCCCCTGGTGGGGCGGGCTTGTTTGTTTACCGGCCGCGTCCTCAGGTTTGGCTGATCGCCACTCCCAGTGGCTGCGGTTTGCTGCTCCAGCCAATGGTAGCTGCTAGAAGCAGCGTGGGCCAAGGGACGTACTGGCCACTGCTTCCAGCAGCTCCCATTGGCCACTGGGAGCCACAATCGACCGAACCTGCATGGCGGGTAAACAAACCAGCCCAGCCTGCCAGGGGCTTTCCCCACACAAGCGGCGGAACAAGTTTGGGAACCGCTGCCTTAACTGCATGGCTTCAGGTGAGTGAAAAAAACTCACTTTAATAAATGCCGTTGACTGTATGGCTTGAATGTCTCTTTTCAAATAAGTGTGGGCACTGGGATGTATCAAGTCACCCATGGTGGCTGGTCTATAAGGTGCTTCCCTGAGGAAATATTAGTGGTTGGGAGGGAATGGTTATTGTTGTTTTATCTATTGTAATTCTATTTAAGGAGACACTGAAAGCAAACTTTTACAAAGATCAGCATAGACTGTTTCTGTTTACAAAAAAATACAGCTGAAATATTTTCTTAAAAAACAGATGTTCCCCTGGATTACAGATGGGAACCTGAAAATGAAATAGTCTACAGCTGGGATTTTCAGTTGAGCCCAAGGGAGTTAGGCACCCAAGTCCTATTGAACTGGTGTTTGAGCACCACACTCCCTTTTTATCCTTTTAAAATCTGTCTATGTGAGCTAAAAACAAAAGAGAAACTGACTAATCTCACTTGCTACCCGAGAAGAAATGCAAAATCAGATGTTGTTCTGCACAGATGGATCCTTATATTCAGGCAACACTCTTTGGAAGTCAGTAGAGCCCAGATGCATGGAACAGGTTGCAGGGTTGGGGCTTTAAACAGAACAATTTCTATTAAATCTGAAAGAATTTTTAAAAGTCCTGTCTCCAGCTGTTTATTTTTCCACTTCTCCAGCATAAGACTCATTTGTTACAATCTGCTTTTAGTTACAATCCCCTTTCCTTCATTTTGAAATGTGTGCTATGATTTTCCATGCCTGATAATAATTTTTAAGTAGCTCTTGATTTTCCGTGCTGGATAAGACTAACTGTAGTTTGCAGACACAAAACAAATCCAATGTTACACAGTTCCCATGGTTGCCAGCAGTTAGAACTGCATTGTTTCAGACGTGGTTGCCTAGTCTCCTGTGCAATTGTTTCCTTGTTCCTGTGAAGACAAGCATCTTCCTTTGTTTGTAGAAGTCTGTTTTGCCTGACATTGCTTTGTGGAGCTCAGTCAGTCAAGGTGCTGAGTGCCCCAGCCCCACATTCTCTTTAGTGGGAATTCATAGTGCCCAGCACCTCTCAAGGAGCGCTCAGCACTGTGCAGAATCACACCTAGGCCACTCAGATCATTAGGCTCCATTAGTGAGATCCCAAGTGAGTTGTGATTGAGGTAAGAGCAAGCATTGCTAAGCAAACTTTCAAAATCTTTCAGAGTTGACACCGATTTTACAGAGACAACAAACGGATAATAATATCTTTGCAGATTTCTTTGTATGTTGACTTTTTAAAGCAGTAGAATAAACTGTTGGCAATAGATACCAATAGCCCATCCACCATGAATTGCTTTTGTAGGCTAATGGTTGTAAACCAGACTCTTTCCCCTCATTTGTTTTGTTCATTGCCCTTAGCATATTTTTGATAAATGGAGGGGGAGAGTCTTTACCCCAAAACTTGATATTTTTTTCTTACTTATTTGTAAATTCTGTGCATTTTTTCAAAACAAGTGCTGCAGCACTGTCCTTGATCTAACTGTAAAATAATAATAAAAGTGCTGGCAACCCTATCATAACAAAACTCTTGTGTGTGTGTTTGTGGCCTTGTGCCCATGAGCAAATCTGTGATGAGAAACCAGTATTGCAGTGAGGGATAGGGAGAAAGGGTGAGGGATGTATTTGGGAACAGGTTTCAGGCTTCCAAAGGCTTGTTATGGCAAATGGCTGACAGACAACAACGGGCTTGAAAACAACTAAAAAGGCTTTGGTGATATGATGGTGCCAAAAGTAGCCGTGCTTTGCTCTGAGAAAATGAGTAATATCTATTGGAATTATCTTGGCTCAGTTTTATTTTCAGCTACATTATTACAAAGCATTATTTGAAGGCAGGTTGCACCTTCATGACATCAAGTTGCCTAATCTTTTTGTTGTTTGTTTTTTGCAGGCTGAGGTGGAAGAAACACTGAAGCGAATTCAGAGCCAAAAGGGCGTCCAAGGAATCATTGTTGTTAATTCAGAAGGTATCCTGCCACTCTGGCTGTATTTCCTAAGGATGTGACTTTTTTAGAACAGGGCACTTTAAAGATCAATGAATTTGCTATTTACAAAGAGATTAAATGTCTCTCTAGATATGTTTTCCTCCTTTAGAGAGGCAGGTACGTCAAGCTGCCTCTCTGCAAGCCTGTTGAAGTCAGTGGCATTGAGCAGAGGCACCTGAGAGCAGAATTTGTCCCCATGCATTTTAAGAATAACTTTGCAGCCAAGAAGAAAAATATCAAAATGTATAGAATGTAGAACAAGGCACGCTCATTTTGCCAATACGGTGAAGAGATTTTTCTGATCTGTAGTGTACAGTAAATCTTCTAACACTTAATTTTAATTGAACTGGTAAGTGTCTTAGAAAAAAGACATTCGGTAAATAAATGGCAGCTCTATGGAAGATCTGATCACTGGTGACCACATTTACAAGTCAGCACTTGGCTTGCCCTTCCTTGGTAGTGCTGGTGTCTGAGAACTGAGAGGAAGGTCAAACGTCTGGGCTTGGGGGCATACGTCTTCAGTGTACTTGAAAACCAGACAGATGAAATGTTAGCAATTTGCTGCTGCATCAGTCCCATACTACAGCATACGATAAGTGTGGACTGAGTTTGACTCTTTGGCTTCTGCCAGGGCGCTGGTACTGGAAAGCCCCCTCAGGAGGAGGTTGTGGAGCAGACCAACTGCTACCTCCCCATCCTTACGGATCGGTCCTAGCCAAGGTGGCACACTGATTCAGTGCATCCCATTAGCAGCCTCCAGTGGACCAGTTCATATGGCACCTGGCTGTAAAGCACACCCGCCCCCAAACAGAAAAAATCTTGATGTTACACAAACCTATGGAGTGCTCTGGTCCCAGTGGTGGCGAGCAACTCTGCTCTGCTACCATCTATGTTCCTTAAGAGTTTTTCTTATACCTTCTCTTTTCTGTATCTGTTGGTGGCTCCTAGTGGAAGTTTCTCCTTGTTTCCAGCTGCTCTTTGGAAGGAAGGCTGGAGGTCTGCAGAAGCAGCTGAAAATGAGGGAAAGCCAGCACCATGTCACTGGCAGCCCTCCATGTGCCCAGCTTGGGAATCGTTGCATGACTGTAGTGTTGTTTGGGTTTCCTACTCTGCAGGGCAGTGCCTGCAGCCCAGCTTCACCCCACTTTTCTGCACCAGTAACAGAAGCGTTTCTAGTCATACCTTGTTTCCAAAACTTTTTTTTTAAATATGCTAAATTTTAAGCATAAAATCTACTGAGGTTTAAAGGAACTGGACAGATGTGTCTAGTGGGTAGCCAGGAATTAAGTTAGTCTCAGACGTTACCATCGTTAACTATCTCACCACACGTACTGTCTCTTTTTGCAGGTATTCCTATCAAAAGCACAGTGGACAACTCCACAACAGTGCAATACGCAGGCCTAATGCACAGCTTCATCATGAAGGCAAGGAGCACTGTGCGAGACATTGATCCCCAGAACGACCTGACGTTCCTGCGGATCCGCTCCAAGAAAAATGAGATCATGATTGCTCCAGGTAAAAGTCCATCAGCATCAGGCTTCCAAGCCTCCTGTTGAAATTCCTTCCTCGTGGCATGTGTCTCATCCTTCCCTGTGAAGCTTTCCATGGCACAAAATCTATACAGCCTAAAGAAGTGAATCCTCCCCACGACTGTCTAATTTAGTATGCTGTAGCTGTAGCCAAAGAAGTTCTGGTGGTATACTCGGTTCAGAGCTAGGTCTGTTTCTATTAAACTGAGCCTGCCTCTTCATGATTGGGTGTGGGAAGGAATCAGTTTTCCCATCTCACTGCCAGTCAAACTGTAAATTTGCAAGAAGATTCTCTTGTGTCCCTCGGCCCGCACTGCTTCCAGCAGCTCCCATTGGCCCGGAGCAGCGATCCGCAGCCAGCGGGAGCCGCAATTGGCCGGACCTGCGGACGGGGCAGGTAAACACACCGACCTGTCCCACCAGGGGCTTTCCCTACACAAGCGGCGGTCCCTGTTTGAGAAACCTTGTTGTATAGCAACCTATTTGTGCTGGCACAGAGGCTCTGGTTGTGGCTGCACTGGGGGAATAGCTGAGAGATTTATGCTTATGTGGATCTAGTGATCCGGAATCCCCATGTGGAAGATGCAGAAGGGTAGTGAGAGTTGTTCCAGAATGTAGGAATGTGCGTTAAATTACATCGGCTTGATGCATCCTGTTCTCTAGAGAGGCTGGAACTATTCCCCTACAGTAAGATTAGAGCGACTGGCCTGATTTAGCCATAGGAAATACCTGTCAAGCGCACCTCGCTCACTAATGAACACTTGCTGTCAGGGATTTTAATTTTCTCATACTACTTTAAAGTCAAGGTACAGTTGATGAACATTTAAGTAGGTGACATTTACTGTCACTAGTCAATGTATGATAAACGTGCAAGGTAAAAAGACAAAACAAGAAAAAGAATTTTTCTTAATCTGTGAATGAACATTAGCAATGGAGGAATAACTTCCTTTTTTTTCCTTGCAGATAAAGACTATTTCCTGATTGTCATCCAGAATCCAACAGAATGAGATGGTCCTAAATTAGTCTGGTTTTCCGCCCACTACCGAATATTTTTAATTTAATAGCCAAAAGCAAAGCATTAGTGTTAATTCTATTGTGCCACCTTAATAATGACCAGGAGGACAACCTTGTGCTCTTTTTTTGTTTACAAAGAAGTAAAAGTATCTTTCCTTTGTATCACTAAAATGGCATTCCGTGGAAGGGGTATGAGGATTGAAATCAAGTGACTTGGGCAGTCAGAAACGGACAGTTTTCTTTTAGCGTTCAAGAAGATAACTTAATATAATAGAAATTCTAATAGTGTGATCTAAAAAATAAATCTTTGTGGTTTGCACACTCCTTTCAATTCTGTCTGAAATATGGTTTTTACCTTATTGGTTTTGAATGATTGTAAATACGAAGCTTCGTTACTCACAACTTACCTTCTTGTCTCCTTTTTTTTGCCGCTTTTATGATTTATTTTGAAAAGGTTTTGCCTTATCAAATCAATAAAAGTGTCATCAATGATTATTTTTGTCATGTCTCTATTCCTTCTCTTGTGAAATTTTCAATGGCCCTTTGATGATTGAACTTCTTACTGCAAATCTTTAAAAGCTCTCAACTCTCCCTGAGTCTGTTCCTACCTCACAATGTTCTTATCTCTCTGAATGGTGAATCTTTTAATATCTCTGAATGGTGACTTTTTCAAAGTGAATGGGCTCTGTACTAGTAGCGGCCTGTTATTTTCATCCATTTTCACCCCATACACTTGCCTTTAAACCAGGGACAAGGAAGAAAAATACAGTTGACTTAGTAGGGGTTTGTCCTGACTAAGAACAGCAAAATTTCATCTGTTGGAATTGCCATTCCAGTACAGTCCAATGATCTGTCTAATCCGGTATTCAGTCTTGAGCATAGACTGACAGGAAATGTTTCGGGGGAGGGTACAAAAATCCTTTTCTGACTCCCAGTAGTGATCAGCTTATGCGCTGAAGCAATAGGATTGGTTGCCCTTTGTTTTCAGCGTACATGCAGCTGCTATTAATGGATTTGGTTTGTAAACAATTGAGGCATACAAATTGGATACCTGCCTGTGCAAATGGTTACAGTAACCTGCATACACGGTGTGAATATACAATTGCAGTAATTTTTCAGGCAAATTAGATGCACAAATGCATGTGTCAGAGCATGCCTCTTGTTTTAAAAACAAGGCCCGGAATGTCTAATCAGTCTTTTAAAACCTTGTTTTATCTGCCTCAATACCCTATAGAGTGAGTTCTCATGGTAACTATATATCAATGATTTTATTAAAATGTTGACTTTAGTTTTGCACGTCCTCTTGTCCCTGTATTATGGGAAAGGGTAAATAGGGGCACCTGACTGGACTTCTCTGTACTGTTTATTATTATGTCTGATTTTACTCTTCTTTACAAATGAAATATCCCTGACTTTTAATCTCTCCTATCTGAGAGACCATTCGTCTTCCAGGCATGCATTCACTTATCCTTTTGTGAAGACCTTGATTTTTGTGTCTTCTTGGATGAGGTGACTGAAACAGAAACTATTCAGCATGAAGTTGTGCCAGTGATGGCCATAATGGCCTCGGTAATAGATCCAGTATGTCTGTTTGTTCCCTACCTTGGTCACAGTTTTGGCCAGCACCACCCATTGAATGCTATTTGTTTGTCATGGTGGCAACCATGGTTTGTGCTAGGGGCAATCATATATGTGTATAGACCAGGGGTGGCCAAACCATGGCTCGCAAGCCACATGCGGTTCTTTTATAGTTAAAATGCGGCTCCTGGAGCCTCCTACACCCAACCCTCTCATTCTCCACCTACCAGACTGCAGGGGGGAGCTCAGGGCTTCTGCTCTGCAGCAGGGTCGGGGACTAGAGGCTACTGCCAGAGACAACTGGTACTTGCTGAGAGTGGGTGGCAGAATGTAAAGGTTAAGGGTTGGGGGGACTGGAATCGCACACCTCCAGGTACGTGCCCTCTCTTACCCTCAGTGGCTCGTCCCTGCAGCTTCCAGATGTTAGCTATGCAGGGAGGGGCAGCAGCAAAAGCAGCAGCTCTCCGTGCAGCTCCCAGCTGTTTACTACTGCCTCTTCCCACAGCTGGCTCCAGCAGCTGCCATGCAGGGAGGGGTCCTGGCCACATCATGTGACCGAGTGGAGCTAGCAAACCCTGGCAAAAATCAGGGGAGGGGGCACAGTGTGCCCCAGCTCTCAAATTTCTGAAGATTGTTTGCAGTTTGGAGGATCGGTAAGTTTGGCCACCCCAATATAGATGGTGGGATGTGTAGCAAATTGTAGTTAGTGTGTGGGTGTTTGGATAGATAGGAAGACAGTCTCTGCCCTAAGGAGTTCACAATATAAGAATAGGGTTGCCAATCCTCCTGGTTTGCCTGGGAGTCTCCCAGAATCAGGCTCAATTGGCTTCAGTAGCCTCTGGGAAATCTGGGAGATTTTAGGCCACCAAAAGTGCAGGGAGCTATAGCAGGCTCCCTACCCGCCCTGGCTCCTCACCACTCCCAGAAGCGGTTGGTATGTCCAGCACTGGCTCCCAGGAGGAGGCACAGCCAAGGGATCTCTGCACGCTGCCCCCATCCCGAGTGCCAACTCCACAGCTCCCATTGGCTGGGAATGGGGAACTGCGGCCAATAGGAACTATGGGGGTAGTACTTGCAGGCAGAGGCAGTGCACAGAGCTGCCTGGCCGCCCATGAGCCTAGTAGCCATTGCTGGACGTACCACTGCTTCCAGGAGCCGCCTGAGGTAAGCGCCGCCTGCACCCCGAACCCCAGTTCCAGTTTCAGCCCGGAGCCCTCTCCACACTCCAAAACCCTCGGCCCCACCCACCTAGCCCAGAGCCTGCACTCCATCCCCCTGTCCCAACCCAGTGAAAGTGAGTGAGAGTGGGGGACTGGAGTGAGTGGGGGTGGAATCTCAGAAAAGGGGTTGGGGTTAGGGACTGGCCTTGGGGAAGGGGGAGGGAAGGGGGTGAGGCATGGGTGTTTGGATTTGTTTGATGAAACAGTTGGCAACCCTATATAAGAACAGTAAACATCTTGTTCTTAATGAGTTACTCATTCAGAACCCATCATTTGATAGCAGCCTTCAACTACCTGAAAAGGGGTTCCAAAGAGGATGACTCCTCATTCTTTTTGCTGATACAGACTAACATGGCTACCACTCTGACACCTGTCAACTCTTTTGATATCAGTGATTACTATGTTTCCTGAAGAGTCCCCATCTCCAATGTGCCAGAAAAGAGGGGAGCTTGCAAACAGCTTCATCTTCTCAGCTCCTCAGACCTCAACTGCTGCTCTGTTCTCTAGGCAGCATAGCTCCCCTGTTTGCACTTCTGGCTTCCCCTGCTCCAAAGCTTGAAACTGGACTCTTGGTCTGGCTCCTTGCCCTCCTTGCTGCCTGGTATTAAGGTTGCCAGACATCCGGTTTTCGACCAGAAAGCCCAGTTGAAAAGGGACACTGGTGGATCCAGTCAGCACCCTTGATGCAGCCATTAAAAGTTTGGTTGGCAGCGCAGCCAGGCTAAGGCAGGCTCCAAGCTTGCCCTGGCTCTGTGCAGCTCCCCAAAACGCCAGCATGTCCCCACAGCACCTAGGCACAGGGGCGATCAGGGAAGCTCTGTGTGTTTCCCCCAGCGCTAGCCCCAGCTCTGATTGGCTGGGAACCACAGCCAATGGGAGCTGCGGAGGCAGTGCCTGTGGGCACAGGCAGCATGTACCATATACAGCCTCTGCCAAGGGGCACTCAGGGACGTGCTGGCCGCTTCTGGAGAACTGCGCAGAGCCGGGGCAGGCAGGGAGCCCGCCTTAGCCCCACTGCACTACCAACTGGGAGCCGCCTAAGGTAAGCACCACCCGGTTGGAGCCCACTGCACCTCTGCCGCAGGCCAGAACACCCTCCTGCATACAAACTCCTTTCCTGAGCCCACAACCTACACTCCCTCCTGCACCCCAATCCCCTTCCCCAGCCCTGAGCACCCTCCTGCACTCCGAACACCTCATCCCTGGCCCCATCACAGAGCCCATGCTCCCAGCCAGGGCCCTCACCCCCCCAACCACATGCCCCAGACCTCCAACCCCTTTGGCCCTAGCGCTCACCTCCTCCTGCACCCTGAGTCCCTCATTTTTGGCCCCACCCCAGAGCCCACACTGCCAGCTGGAGTCCTCACCCCCTCCTGCACCCCAACCCTTTGTGCCAGCCCAGTGAGAGTGAGTGAGGGTGGGGGGAAATGAGCAATGGAGGGAGGGGGGTTGGAGTGAATGGGGGCAGGGCCTCAGAGAAGGGGCGGGACGGGGGCTGGGCCTCAGGGAAGAGGGGGTAGGGGTTAGGTATTTGGTTTTGTGTTCTGAGAAACAGGGCTGGCTCTAGACACCAGTGCTCAAAGCATGTGCTTGGGGCAGCACTTTCCAAGGGGTGGCACTCTACTCCTCCCTCCCCCCGGAGCATAGTCCCCTAGAGCTGAGCCTGGGCTGCAGCGGCGAGAGGGGCTCCCGAAGTGTGTGAGGAGCTGGGGAGGGAGGGAAGCGCGGCCCAGGATGCAGGGAGGGAGGAGGGGTCCTGCTGCCGCCACCGCGGCTGCTCTGAGTCTCCCCAGGGCAGCGCGACATTTCCCTGCCCGAGTGGGCTGTGCAGGGCGCCGCCAGGCTGGGCTGGGGGTGTGGATCCCGGCTCCTGTGCTGATGGGGCGAGTGGCTGCAGCCCGAGCTGCCAGGGAGCTACCGCTGCCCCCGGACCCAGCCCGCCGTGCACCTCCCCCGCCTCAGCCCTGCGCTGCTTGCCCTGGGCCCCTACAGTGCCAGGGGCAGGGAGAGGCAGAGATTGACTCTGAGTGGGGCAGCGGGGGATACTGCCTCCCCGAAGGACCCCCGCAGCTCGGGCACCTGGGGGTCTGTGTCCATCCTCTTGGCTCTGCCTACACAGGCCTGGGAAGCAGCTGTCAGCGCCTGCCCTCTCAGCCCTTGCACTCCCATCCCACTCACAGCCTCTTCACTTGTACCTCCCCCACATTGCTCCTTCGCCACACCCCTTCTCCTCGTACTTTCCCTTCACCCGCACCTCTCCCCTGGTACCCTCCCTCAGCCCTCTCCTCCTCCCTCTGCACGTCTTCTGATACCTGCTCTCCTCCTGCACCCTCCTCGAGTACATCACACCTTGCTTCTCTGCCAGTGTAGAGCCCTCAAGCACCCCCCACACCCGCTCCTCTGCCTGAAACCTCTTTACTAGATCCCCATCCCTTTCCGGGTACAAGGTTTGAGGGTAAATCCCTATGCCTTCCATGTGCATTTGGAGCACTAAAGATGGGTTGCAGGGCATGGGAGGGCAAGATTTATACTAAAGTGAAATAAAAATAGGAGAAACGGTTTGATCCCCGCTGCAAGTGTAAACGAGGATTGCTGTGGTGAACGAGGCGATCACGTGGGGTGGGGGAATAGGGCCGGTGCAATCACTTAGGCAAACTAGGTGGCTGCCTAGCGCGCCTAGAGGTTGAGGGCGCCTAAATGTCCGCTCAGGCGAGGAGGTGGAGTGGAGGTGAGCTGGGGAGGGGAGGGCTGCCTGCAGTAACGGGGGTGGGGGCGCACAGGGGAACTGCTCCCCACCCCAGATCACCTCCACTCTGCCTCCTCCACTGAGCACACAGCCCAGCTCTAAGTTTCCTCCAATTAGTGCTGCAAGCCTGGAAGGAGAGGAGAATTAGAGAGGCACCAGCGTGCTCAGCGGAGGAGAGCTGGGGCAGGCTCCCCAGACGAGATTAGCTGCCGCGGAGGGCAGTGGGGTTAGCTTCCGCCGGGAGGGGGGAGCTCCTTGGGCCGGGTTAGCTGCTGTGGAGGGAGGGCTTTCAAGGGAGTGTAGCTGCTGCAAGGGGGGGGGCTCCCTGGGTGGGAGGGTAGGTTAGCTGCCGTGGGGGGGGGGCTCCTCGGATGGGAGGGGTAGGAGGGCGTGGTTAGCTGTCATGCGGGGGCGGGGGGTGGGTTAGGGGGTTGGAGGGGGTGGCGCAAGGTGGAAGTTTCACCTAGGGCACGAAACTTCCTTGCACTGGCCCTGGGGGGGGAGCCCAGGGCTTGGGCAGCAGGGGGTGCAGGTGGAGGGGGAAGAGAGAGCCCAGGGGTGGGGCGGCAGGGGGTGTGGGTGAGAGAGGGCACTGGTGGGGAAGGGAGAGCCCAGGACTGAGGTAGGGGGCAGCCAAATATGTTTTGCTTGGGGCGGCAAAAAACCTAGAGCTGGCCCTGCTGAGAAAGTTGGCAACCCTAGCCTGGTTCTATAATAGCGAAAGGAGCGGGCCCTGTAATTATGTGGGGAAAGGTGCAGGGCAAGAGGTGGTTGCAGCAGGCAGGTCCCTGAAAAGAAAGTGCCAGGTGCCGGGCTGCAGCAAAATGGTGGATTCTACAGCAAAAATGCTGAATTCTGTGATATCTTTGGAAAACTGCCAAATTCAGTGGCTGCAAAAGGATGGAGTCTGTAGAGCTCGTTGCCTTGAGATGACTAGGGTGGTTCACACCTCTCATAACCTTTGTTTTGGGCTCTTTGCAGACTCAGGCTGGCATCAGTGTCCAATATTTGAGATGATCTTTGCAAACACAAAGGCTAGAAACTTTTTTTTTTTTTAAGACAGGCTGCGATTCTGTAGCCCAACACTGCATGAAGGGGCAAATGCTGCAGCAAATTTCATGATTACAGAATACGTGAAGGTCTGGTTTTAGTACTTTGCATTTGACTATGCTGAATGTCTCAACTGCCATGTTGTTGTCTTGCCTAGTTTCTCTATGTCCATCAGCTGGACCTCGTGCACCATAATTCTGACCACACATGCTTAATCTAAATACTTCTTTTAAATCAAATTTTGAATCAGTTGTGCAACTAGGTGAACATTGTAAACAAATGTCTTCTATGTACCCTGTCCTGTCTAGGTAACTTACCAAACATGTTGCCTATTATCTTTGATTCCTACCTAGGATGTGATGGGTGCTCATTTATAATTGGTTAGGAAACCTGGTTGCTAATTATTGTAGAGTATTCCAGTCCTCAAAACTCGGTACCCCTCCTCTTTAATCAGTCTCTGTAGCTTCAACTGTGCATCAGGCAGGAGCTTCATAGATACTGTTACATTACATCTTGCAGCTAGCACTACTCTTAATATACAGCAGAGATTACATAATGCATGTAAATTGTCATAATTTATTTTAATTGAATTTTCACTCCATAAAACAATGTTGAACACACTGGAGTCTCAGCCCTCGTCCAGACTAACCCGCGGCATCGGCGGGTTAAAATCGATTGCTCGGGGATCGATATATCGCGTCTAGTCTGGACGCGGTGTATCGATCCCCGAGCGCGCTTACATCGATTCCGGAACTCCATCAATCCGAACGGGGTTCCGGAATCGACACGGAGAGCCGCGGACATCGATGCGACGCCGTCCAGACTGGTGAGTACCTCGATTTTAGAAATTTGACTTCAGATACGTTATTCTCGTAGCTGAAGTTGCTTATCTAAAATCGATTTTAATTCCTAGTCTGGACGTGGCCTCAGTGTTTCAACTGAATGTGGAGACAAGATAGAAGAAAACAATTTAGTACAAGCCTCATGCATATGCTCTATCGTTCATAACCAGATAAATGGCTGGAGATTATGGCCTGTTCATTTGGTTTTCACTCATTGTTGGCAATGTTACTCCTGTGCATAGTGAAGAATTTCTTTAATGCAGTATTCAGTAACTTGGTTGGTCTTGGGTCTGGCATCTGTTTTGAAAAAACACCCAGTAGCTCTGCTGCAGAACTAAGGGCCCAGTCTGACAAGGTCATACACCCTTCCTGTGAGGTGCTAAGCACCAGCAAACTGCAGTGAAATCAGTAGGGTCCCACCCTGCAAAGTGTTGAATGCTGCTCAACTCCTGTTAAAGGCAGTGAGAGTTGAGGGTGCTCAGTACCTTGTAGGATCTCAAAGAAGTTTGTTACTGTACATGGAGGAACAGTTTTCAAATTGTAATCAGCTGAGATCTGGCTCGTCACATGGTGGAGCCCTGCTTGTAGTGACTAGACCAGATCGTGCAACCTTTGCTCTTTCAAGTCCTATTGACTTCAAGGAGCAGGGCCAGCTCCAGGCACCAGCCGAGCTTGTGCTTGGGGCGGCAGATTCTAAGGGGCGGCATTCCGCCCAATCTTAGGGCAGCACAGCTGCCTTTTTTTTGTTGTTGTTTTGCCTCCAGGTCCGGCTGCCCTGTGCCCTGGGGTTTTGGTTCTTTTTTGCTTTGCCTCCGGGTCCAGCCGCCCTGCACCCAGGGTTTTTGGGTTTTTTTTGCTTTGCCTCCGTGTTCAGCCGCCCTGCACCCTGGGGTTTTTTGTTTTTGTTTTTGTTTTTGCCTCTGGGTCTGGCCGCCCTGTGCCCTGTTTTTTGTTTTTTGGGGGTTTTTTTGCTTGGTGCAGCAAAAAAGTCAGAGCCGGCCCTGTCAAGGAGATTAATCATGTGAGTAGGGGTTGCTGGACTGACCCCATTGCCTGGCTTGATGGATCAAACGCTTCTTTCCAAAAGCTATTTCTTATTGGTTCTGGTGTGTTTGTCTCAGGCTGATTCCGATCGGTAGCATATGCTGATCAGTAGCGCAGGTTGGAAATAGTTTCCTTGGCACAGATCCCCAAAGGGATTTTGGTGCCTAACTCCCACGGATTTCAATGGGAGTTAGGTGCCTAAGTCTCTTTGAAGATCCAGGCCTCTGTGCTAAAAGGCAGGAAAGAATGTTCAGTGCAGGTAAAGAACATCACAGGTTATGGGAGTGACACTTCATTTCCTGGCTTTGATGATGACAGTTGTTTCACAAGGGCTGTTTCCTGTGAAAAGTTAGCAGCGGCTGCAAAAGGAGGAAGATAAAGATGAAAATAGGTATTGTAGCCTCAGTGCTTGACACTGGCTGAAAAGTGGTTGATGCAGCTTGGGTGGGGGCGCAAAGGTGGGATTTACCTTTGTACTCCCCTGCACCTACAGTTGGTCTGTGCTAGGCTAGTCCCTGGGCATAAATTGCTGCTCTAATTTGTACCAGCTACAAGAGCCACAAGTGGCCATAATGGCAGCCTGAGATTGCTGAGGTGTGTGGAAGACCTACACCAGGCCTACACTAGCAAGGCACTCCTAGCATGGACCCAGCTTGTATCAGCAAAACTGCACTTTTGCCAGTATAGCTGTGGGCTTCTGCGGCCCCAGCTATGTTGGTTAGGGATCACACCACCTCACACCCCTGTCTGGCATAGCTTTGCTGATAGACGTTTCTACTGTAAACCTGGCCTTACTCTCTCCTCCTCTCGTCTGCTTTAAGGAGGTGGCGTACGAGGCCCAAAGGCCTAATCTACACTCAAGTTTTAATAGCATAGCTAGATCAGTGAGAGGTATGATTTTTTTTTTAAACTGGAATAGCTCTACCAGTTAAAGTCCCAGTCTAGATGCAGTTAATCTGCTTATAGTGGTGTAGAAAAATACAGCAGTTCCTTGCACCAGCATACATAATACTGGCATAAGCAATTTACAGACAAAACTGCATCCAAACCAGAAGGTTCGCCCATATATAAACAAAGCCTACATTGGTTCTAGGTCACCCAAGGATCCTCCTATACTAGCTAGTAGGAATAGCTGGACCCCTCCCTCCCTTTTCAGGAAGGCTGAAGGCTATTGGAATTTAGAGATGCAGAAATCACTAGAAACGTTATACCGTTGTATTAGCAGGAGAACCTCATTATCTGAACCTCTCTTATGCAAAAGCACTCACTATAGAAAGCTGGATTGTTGTCTCCTGGCATGCCTGAATAAATATCAGGGCTTCTGATTTATTTAGATGGAGTTATATAGAATTACTGTCCCAATGCCATAACCAGATCTGCATGGGTGGACTTTGGGACACTGAAAGGGACTGATTGCAGAGATTTGACTGCAGGATCAGGGACCAAATCAATAAGCAAGAAAGCTAACTCTTTCCTAATTGAAAGAAGAAAACTCCACACAAAAAGGAACTTGCCTGTGTCTGCAGGGCATATAGTTATTTAGTTTGCTTGGTCAAATTCATTATGACTAGTTTGCTTTTCTGTGTTAAGGTTAAATGAACCTCCAAGTTGAAATCCTATATCAGGGGTGGGGGTGGGGGTCTTTACTTGTATTTTTAACATCACCTTAGGTTTAGTCAAACAGAATTCAAAGAGTCAAATTTACTTTTCACTACTTAAGTTTTTTTTTTTAATATATATGTTTTATCTTGGACAATGAAAATCAGTTATGTCAGTTTCTTCCGTTTATAATCAATTTCAGTTAATCCAATATAAACACTAGAAGAGAGAATTTGTTTTAAAACAGCTGTTCCTTTGGAATTTTTTTCTATTAATGGTAACATTTCTACTATTTTAGGTTTTGCCAGCTTTGAGAAGGGTCCATTTTAAAATAGATTGGGATGTTTAATGGAATTGCTTTAGTGAAAATATTGTTATTCTTTAATACTATACACACAAATGCAGAGTTCTTGATTAAGATTGTTTGTAAACAATGATACATTAAAGCAGCATAACATTGCCTTTGCTGCAGCATATGCTTACAAGGAAAATTAAATAGCTTAATTTTTCAGGCAGTAGCATATTTTCCTTTTTAGTCACATTATGCTCTTTAATATGTTCAAACAGAAGTAGCAGTAAACTTACCAGGCAAAATAAAAGCATAACAGATTGATTTGTTCATAAACTGTAGAGACACGAGGCAGGTGAGATAATATCTACTCCTGAGGGAATTCTGCACCAAAAAAAAAAAATTCTGCACACAATATTTTAAAATTTTGCATATTTTATTTGTCAATATTTTATTTGATCAACCTGCAGGCCCTCTCCTCCCCCAGACATGGACTCGCTGGTGAGGCTGCACCGGACCCTGACACAGCATAATGGCCAGGCCTTGTCTGAATGGCAAGATGTGCTGGAAAGCCTAGGGGGACTCTCTGTGGTTCCATGGGGAGTGCAGGGTGATGGTCTGAATGCAGGGGGGAAGGGCTCAGTGGGGGATCTGGATGCAGAGTGTGTGGCTTCGTGGGGAGTCTGGGTATAGGGGGGTCTGGATGTATGGGAGTTGGGCAGATGGGGGAGCAGCTCCCCATACAATGACCCCTCCCCCCGCAGCTGGGGAGTGATGCAGCCAGGGGACGCTTCTCGGGGTGGGTCTGACCTGGCCCTGGCCACTCCTTGCTGGGGAGCTCCTTGCCAGTGCTGCTGGGGAAGAGCACGTGACCTCTCTTATGGCTTCCCTTTGCTTCCCTGTCAGAAGTCGTTTTTCTGCCAGGAAGCAAAATAATCTGCGGGGGACATGAATTCTGTGCACGTGAAGCGATGCAGAATTCCCCCAGGAGTGAATATCTGTTATATACTGAACCAATAAAAGATATTACCTCATCTTGCTAATATCCTGCAACCAACATGGCTATAACACTGCAAACATAAATTATAGAGACAACTATGAAGAGTACGAATATCTGACCAGATCCACAACCCTAGTTCATGTCTGGTTTTATCAAGCTCAGGAGTTCTCAAACGTGCTCAGTCAGGACTGCATTGTAATAGATTGTCTCATGGACACTTCATCTCCCCTCCCCTTCAGAATCACATATATTCCTGTGCTGACTACAGCAATTACTTAAGTGAAAAAGCAATCTTCTTCTTCTTCTTCTCATGAATTTCTTTGGCAAAGTTGGACAGCTGGCTGCCAGCCTGATGCTAACCCCCCTCCTTTTTCAACCGGTGTTGGTACTAGCTACGATGAAGTTGTGTGTGTGTAGGGGGGGAGTAATACCATTATGAATGTATTTTCAAAGGCGAGGCAGGGAGTCAGGTACCCAATTCTCACTGGCACCTGGCTTCTTAGTGATCTCCAGCACAAATGTACTTTAGCTATCCCTACAGAAGAAGCAACGTCAGCTTTCCATAGAATGCAGCTTGGGAACCATTGATCTTCCTGGTCTGTCTTAATAAATAATACAGTGTGGATGACTGGTAAACTGTTCATGTAGCCGCTTTACTATCATATTATTGACCGGAAATGACCTTACTGCCAACTTCAAAGTAGCCATCTACAGTATTTATAGAAGTGCCAGTCACTGTTGTATCTAGGCACTAATTAATAACAATACTTCTCTTGTGCTTCACATCTGGTGAGCTGAAAGTACCCAGTAGCTATTAGTGAATTAAAGCCACACCATCAGAAAAAGTACCTAATATTGTTACAAGAAGCCTCAAGGTAACTAGAACAGAAAGAGATTAGAGACAGAATTATTTCACACATCCCCGCCTCCATAGTTTATATATTCTTGCATTTGACACACTTGATATATAGTCAGTATTACTATCTTGTTGAGGGTCAGTTGCACTTTCTGTAAGCGAGGAGGCCAGTCCTCACTTATAGACAGCCCCCCAACCTGAAGCAAATACTCACCAGCAACTACACACCACACAACAAAAAGACTAACCCAGGAACCACTCACTGCAACAACCGCACTGCCATCTCTGTCCACATATCTATCCAAGGGACACCATCATAGGACCTAACCACATCAGTCACACCATCAGGGGCTCATTCACCTACACATCTACCAATGTGAAATATGCCATCATGTGCCAGCAATGCCCTTCTGCCATGTACATTGGCCAAACCGGACAGTCTCTACACAAAAGAATAAATGGACACAAATCAGACGTTAAGAATTGTAACATTCAAAAACCAGCAGGATTCATAGATTCATAGACTCTAGGACTGGAAGAGACCTCGAGAGGTCATCGAGTCCAGTCCCCTGCCCTCATGGCAGGACCAAATACTGTCTAGACCATCCCTGATAGACATTTATCTAACCTACTCTTAAATATCTCCAGAGATGGAGATTCCACAACTTCCCTAGGCAATTTATTCCAGTGTTTAACTACCCTGACAGTTAGGAACTTTTTCCTAATGTCCAACCTAAATCTCCCTTGCTGCAGTTTAAGCCCATTGCTTCTTGTTCTATCATTAGAGGCTAAGATGAACAAGTTTTCTCCCTCCTCCTGATGACACCCATTTAGATACCTGAAAACTGCAATCATGTCCCCTCTCAGTCTTCTCTTTGCCAAACTAAATAAACCCAATTCTTTCAGCCTTCCTTCATAGGTCATGTTCTCAAGACCTTTAATCATTCTTGTTGCTCTTCCCTGGACCATCTCCAATTTCTCCACATCTTTCTCAAAATGCGGTGCCCAGAACTGGACACAATACTCCAGCTGAGGCCTAACCAGCGCAGAGTAGAGTGGAAGAATGACTTCTCGTGTCTTGTTTACAACACACCTGTTAATGCATCCCAGAATCATGTTTGCTTTTTTTGCAACTGTATCACACTGTTGACTCATATTTAGCTTGTGGTCCACTATGACCCCTAGATCTCTTTCTGCCATACTCCTTCCTAGACAGTTTCTTCCCATTCTGTATGTGTGAAACTGATTATTCCTTCCTAAGTGGAGCACTTTGCATTTGTCTTTATTGAACATCATCCGGTTTACCTCAGACCATTTCTCCAATTGGTCCAGATCATTTTGAATTTTGACCCTGTCCTCCAAAGCAGTTGCAATCCCTCCCAGTTTGGTATCGTCTGCAAACTTAATAAGCGTACTTTCTATACCAACATCTAAGTTGTTGATGAAGATATTGAACAGAGCCAGTCCCAAAACAGACCCCTGTGGAACCCCACTTGTTATACCTTTCCAGCAGGATTGGGAGCCATTAATAACTACTCTCTGAGTATGGTTATCCAGCCAGTTATGCACCCACCTTATTGTAGCCCCATCTAAATTGTATTTGCCTAGTTTATCGATAAGGATATCATGCGAGACCATATCAAATGCCTTACTAAAGTCTAGGTATACCACATCTACCGCTTCTCCCTTATCCACAAGACTCGTCATCCTATCAAAGTTAGGGAGCACTTCAATCTCCCTGGATACACAATAACAGACTTAAAAGTGGCAATTCTTCAACAAAAACTTTTCAAAAACAGACTCCAAAGAGAAACTGCAGAACTGGAATTAATTTGCAAAGTGGACATCATCGAATTAGGCCTGAATAATGACTGGGAATGGCTGGGTCACTACAAAAAGTAATTTTCCCTCTGCTGATACCCTCTGCTGATGATACCTTCTTGTCAACTGTTTGAAATGGGCTACCTTGATTGCATTGACCTCCTTAGCACTACAGAAATAATTTTCCCTCTCTTGGTGTTCATCCCCTCTTGTCAGTTGTTGAGAATAGGCCACATTCACCTTAATTTTTGCTCCTTAGCACTGATTCCCCCCACTTGGTAAGACAACTCCCATCTTTTCATGTGCTATAATATATATTCTGCTTACTGTATTTTTCACTCCATGCATCTGATGAAGGGGGTTTTAGCCCATGAAAGCTTATGCCCAAATAAATGTGTTAGTCTCTAAGGTGCCTTGAGGACTTCTCATTGTTTTTGCTGATACAGAGTAACATGGCTACCACTCTGAAATGGGAAGGTAGAACTTTTTAAAATTGGAAAAGAAACTTTCCCTTTATCTGTGGCTTTTGGGGCTGAAGAGACAGGGTTGCAGGAATGCTGTGTAAAGTTTGAGCCAGATATGAAAATTATCAGATCATATCTAAAATTACTTTTAACAACCTAAAGGTATAAGTAGATCAAAATGTTTAGCTAGATGCAATCAGGTTTATTTCTGTTTATTTTTTTAAGGCTTGTGGCTCTCTTCTGTGCTAGCCCCAGATGCTTTTGTTTGCTTGTAACCTTTAAGCTAAACCCCCAAGAAAGCTATTTTGGGTGCTTGATTTTTGGAATTGCTCTTTTAAAATCGAGCAAAAGCCTAAATCCCAGGTATATTTTCTGTTTGTTCTTAATAACATTTTCCTTTCTTAAGAACACGGTTGGATTTTTGGTGTCCTAAAAATTGTGTGAATGCTATTTGATTAGCTGGTAGCCACAGCTAATTTCCTTTGTTTTTTTCCCTCAGCTCTTCCCTGGAGGGGTGTGAAAGGGCTTGAGGGCAACCTACAGGGAGGAATTCTCCTGTGCTCCTTCCTGGGTTCAAAAGGTTTTTTTGCATTGGGATGGTGGCAGCATTTACCAAACCAAGGTCAGAGAGAAGCTGCAAGCTTTGGAGTGTAATACAAGCCTAGAGGGGCAAGTATTAATTTTTAAAATCCTTACAGGCCCCCACTTCCTGCATTTGGAGTAACAGAGTGGGGATCCAGCCTTGACGAGGGAAATGTAGATGGGGGCTGTAGAGGCCTGGGGAGGTGTGGAGGGAAGTAGAGGCTGGGGGGGTGAGGGATTTGGAAGGGGGAAGTAGGGCCTGTGGTCCAGCAGGGGGGAAGCCTTGTGGGGGGAGTAAGGGGCAGTGGTGCAGCATGGGAGGCTCTGGGACCCATCTAGAGTGACCAGACAGCAAGTGTGAAAAATAAGGACCGGGGGGGGGGGGTAATAGGAGCCAATATAAGAAAAAGACCCAAAAACCAGGACTGTCCCTATAAAACTGGGACATCTGCTCACCCTAGACCGGACCAGGGAGGCACTGCCGAGAAGGACGCGCCCCTGGCCCGGGACGGAGGGGCAGCAGGGCAGAGCAGGGAGCCTGCGGCCCAGCAGGGGGATGGGAGAGACCTGGGCGGGGTGGTGCGGATGAGTAGGGGCGGGGTTACTGCAGGGGAGGCGTGTCGGCCAAAGGCGCTGGGCACCTCCCCTTTAAGGGCTGGGTGGTGACGTCGCCGCCGCTCGCTGCGGGCAGGCAGTTGCTGCCGGAGCCTGGGTGCCAGGCGGCTGCAGCGGAGCCCCCTTCTCCGAGCGCCTCGCGCCCCGCCCGGGGCTGTCGGGCCCCCGCCCCGCCCGCCATGCCGTCGGACCGGCCCTTCAAGCAGCGGCGGAGCTTCGGTGAGTCCGGCCGGGCGGGGCTGCGCACCCGGGTAGGGCCCGAGCCCCGGGCTGAGCCGCAGCGGAGCAGGGGGCTGATGAGGGGACACGGCCCAGCTCGCCCGGGGGTGACCCGCGCCAGGGCCGCTGGAACAGCGGGGGGGGGGCTGAGAGCCACTGACCCGAACTGGTCCCCCTGTATAGGCTGGGAACAGCTTCAGCCCCCCCGCTTCCAGCGCCCGTGCCCCGCGCTGCAGAAGGCGCCCCCGCCCCTGCTAGTCTGGCCTGGGGCGAGATTCCTCCCCCCCCCCCCCCCCATGGGGCGATCAGCGGGCTCCGAGCAGGGGCGCAGGAACCAGCCCGCCGGGCTTCCCGGGGTGGGTCTCCCCGTGCGCGGGGATGGAGGCGAGACCCAGCTGATCTGCCTGGGGTAGAATCGCTCTGCGGTGCTGCCATGCTGCCACTTCGAAACCTGTACAGAGCTGGGTCTCCATGGGCAGCCAGTCACCTGTCCTAAGGGACCGCTCTGTTGTCGCCCCAGCATCGCAGGCAGCTCTGCTCCACCTTTATGGTTAATAGGAGGCCACCTCGGATAAGCAGCCATTTATTTATATTTTTGTGTTGGCTAGTTCCTCCTGTGGAGGCTTAAGATGGGTTTTATTGTGTGTATCCTTTAAGAGCGCTGTGCAGGTGACCGCCAATGCGTGCAGGGGTTCAGCTCTTGGGGTGCTAGTGGCTTGGCTGCGGCATGGCTGCAGCAAGGTGTGCCTCTTTGCTTTGTTTTTCAAATTGAAGTTCAGTTGTGCAGAGGAGAGGATGAGAGGGGAGGAAGGAAGCCAGAGGTAATTAGCAGCTGCAGCCGTGCCCTAGTGGTGATGTAATCCCTGCAACAACCAAAAAAAATTGTTGATTTGCTCAAGTCACTGCAATGGTGGGGCATAGAGTGCAGGCTCCTAGCGCCAAGCTCATTGAACAAGGAACCTAGAAGGAGCCAATATGTAATGGGTGGCCTCCAGAACATCTTTTCAGGGGAGAGAGTAATGATGCTATAAGCATTTGCTTTTCCTTCAGTGATAATCTTCCTGTGCCTGTGGGATCAGGGAGAGAAAACATGGTCCCCATTACAGTTTGTCATTATTTAAAGACTCGATGCTTTCCTTGATGTGCACTTATAAATCTGTATGCAGTGTAGTAAATAATGGCGTTTTTAAACCATAGCTATTCCAGTTGTTGCACCTTTTCAGAGCTCTCAAAAATACCCACAAATCTGCAGCAGTCACTCTTGATGGATAATACTGTTCCCACGTCCTTAATACAGCACACGAGTATTGTTACATGTGCAATAACTTGTTTTTTTTTCCTCTGCCACCTCCATTCAGAAAGAGCTTTTATTAAGCAAAGATGACAAGACCCCAGCCCGTCTGTATATGATGTCTTCCGAAAGCTTCCTTTCTAATCCCAGAAGGCAATGAGTTCAAATCTAAGACAAGCTTTCCAAATCATGGAGTCTGTCCTATTCAAAGAGGAAGGGGGATTGCTGCCTTGGGGTCTGTTGTTTCACTGATATGGTTGGCGAAATGTGTGAGAAGCAGTAATACATTCTTATGTTCCCTTGTGTGCCATGCAATAAATGTAGGAAACAATCTGTGATTTAAATGAGCATGCTGTAAATGTATTGACAGTAATGGAAGGCATGCTTGGTTTTACATTTGAGTTGAATTTAACTTCATGTAACTTAGTTTCGTACTGTTAGAAATAAGTGATAGTCCTGATCTTTTATTTCCATTCTTTTGAGGGAAATACTGATAAGTCAGGCTTACATTTCATCCTGTTTTCTCTACTAGGGGATAATGAAGTGGCTGATGTCAGATCAGTAAATTTTCTTTTACCTTAAATGTTCTGCTTCAAGGAGGAGAGAGTTAATAATTGCTGTATGTAGAGTTTTCATAAACCTCCAGTATGACCTTGTATTTCCAAATCTGAGGGATAAATGGAACCCAGGAATTTTGTTGATGAGCACTTAAAAATGCAAGTAATAAATACAATGAGAGTATATGAAATGCAGGCTATGGTGAATGTACCAGGCCCCAACCAGCATAGTAAGGCTTGAGAACACTCCGGCCTCAAACTTTAGTTTCAAGATGGGCCTGAGTTGTAATTTTCAGCTCCAGCTCTTTGCTTACTGCTCATGGGAGTTGTTCTGGCTTGGGTCCCATCACCAATATATAAACAAGCCTTGGAGGACCAGACTTACAAAAATGTTGTGCAGAAATGGATTTTGGCACAATTATGACAGTTGTGTGCAGAACAGGTATCTGCAAAAACAAATGACAGCGATGTGGTTGCAGTTACATGCACCTACCTTTATGTGTGAATATAGTGGGGGTAATTATATGTGCACATTTATCTCACCCACATTCTTGTATACATTTTTTAAATGTGTGCCACTCTAAATATCAGTTCCAAAAGCGTAAAGGTGATTCTCCCTTTATGCAGTATCTACATATATATTTTATTTTAACTTAGTTCTTTGTATTTGTCCTTTTGAAAAACCTTACTGTGCAAGTCCCAAATTGGGGACTAGGGCGTGGTTTACCATGAGCAAAAGAGTCGTGTCTTGAAGTGTCCTAGTGGATAAGGCACCAGATTGTAACCTGAGACTTGTTTTCTGTATTCAGCTGTACCACCAACTTCTTGTGTGACATTTTCTTTGGTGCCTCAGTTTCCCAGTTGGCAAAATAGGACTAATGTTGCTTACTCCTCTTTATAAGGTGTGTTGAAATTTATCAGCCACTTTTCATCAATACATTTAGCCTTTATTACCGGGGTGCCTTTTCCAACCTTTCACCCTAGTGAGATGAACAAAGCCTTCCCCTTCCTTTTAAAGTACTGTTCTTCCTGAAAATATTTTCGAAGTTTAGAATGTATATTGCTCAAACCATACAGCTGTTTTTTGTAACAATGCACAGAAAGCGCTATGATGATGTAGATATTTAATAAGAAGAAAATTAAAATATAGTACTAGGTAGACTGAAGGAAGGCTGGATCAGTGCAGAAAGCAAGAGAACAATAAAACTACTATAAACATGTAATCTTTGACGGGAATGTTATTTATAGGGATCAGTGGAAGCTGATGAAATGATCTGAAATTTCTTTTTCTTAAGCCTTTTTCCATAGGCAGTAATTTGTCATGCGGCAGGTTCACGGAAGTTTCCCATGCCGGAGTGCAATATGGACTGTTTGTTTTTATATTTTTATTATGATAATAGAGGCCTCCGTCAGGAATCTTGTGCAAGGCACTGCACGGGCATGCATGAGGAGACAGCCCCTACCTCATAGTTTACGCAATAAATTCTTTCCTCCTTCCCACTCAAACTGCTGATGTGACTCTCAAATCACCAGGTTCTTGGGAACTATAATTTTTTTTTAAATAGCTTGTTATCACAAAAGCCTGTGTTCTTGGACACATGCCTGCTCTTTGTATAATGCAGCTAATCAAAGGTGACTCTAAACAAACAAGAATAGCATGCATGGTGTGTGCTTGGTTGGGCTGTTGCTGTGTGTTATACTCTTTAATTGCATATCAAAAGCTGATAAAGTCCTTCAGAAAAAACATGTTTCTTTTAGCAAATGCCTGCTTGTAATGTGTTGGGTGCAGCTGCGTATGCTTCAGAAACCATGGATAGGCCTGCTAACTATAGTTTGCTCAGCCTTTATTAAGGCCCCCCCAAAAGGCTCTTTGTGTTTGAAAGAAAACAGGATTAAAATAGCCTAAGAGCTGTAGGGGTGGGGTAGGGAGGTTGGATCAAGCAGCTGCAAGTACTGCTTGTTTCTGTGTACTTTCCATTTGCCCTTTTGCTCCCTCAGCTGACTGGCTGGCTGAGTACTTTGGGGGAGGAGGATTGGGTAGCCCACGCATCTGCATTGGTTCAGGGCTGGAAGTGTCTGTTGGAGAAAGTAAATACAGCATGTTTTCTTCTTGGAATCCTTGCACAACTGGAGCAGGAAGCGATTGTTTACAGTGCAGGGGGAGAGGATGCTATGGAACACCCAAGCTATATTGCCAGCATGTGACTCTTCAGAGGACCCAAAGTTGCAGAAGTGTACCAGTCTCAAAAAATGAGGAGCACAGTTATAAAAATAGCTGATTACCCCCGCCACACACACACTCTCTCTCTCTCTCTCTCTCTCTCTCTCTCTCTCTCTCTCTCTCTCTCTCTCTCTCTCTCTCCTTCTAATCTAGTGCTTTGCATGTGATTTGCTTTTTGTGACATATCGCCCTTGCTTGTTGACATTGGTTGTATGATCCTGGATGTGATCTTGTGGAGTATTCCACCACCCCTTGGGTCATAAATGATGGGTATATTTTTCCCCTTTTTTAGTGTTCTTAAAACTAAGGTTTAATTTTTCCCTAGATTTCCTTTGTGTTCCTAACAGCATGCCAGACTGTTTTCAACTATAACCCTGGGAGTGATTCTGCATTTTTTGACTGACGGGGAATCCTGATTGATTGGACAGAGTTCCCAAAGCCATTTTGGGGTAACCCTGAGAGACTTTTGGAAATGAACAGATATTACATCTCTGCTAACAACTGGACTTACAAATGCTGACTCAGCTGTTATATACTTTACCTGCTTTAACCGCTTCTATTTTCTTTTTCTTATCTAATCTTTAGTTTAGTTTACTAGAGAAATTGGCTGTCAGCATTGTCTTTGGTATGTGATCTGGAGCATCCGTTGACCTGGGGTGAGTGACCGAACCTTTGGGGTTGGAAGGTGAGGTGATTTTTAGTTTTAGTAACCGTTTATAATGAAGTCCAGTTTGTCTGAATGGCAAGATACGCTTGAAAGCCTAGGGAGACCCTCTGTGGTTCCATGGTAAGGCTAATGTAGTAATCCAGGAGTGCATGCTTGCTACTAGTTTGGTAAAATCTAATTACAGAATATACCACCAGTTCGGGTGTGTCCTCTGTTTTTTGCCAGCCTGACCTGAGTCTGGCGCTCACAGTTCTGAGCCACATAGCAGACAGCATGACAGGTAATGGACCAACTTCTGTTGGTGAGAGAGACCAGCTTTCGAGTTTACACAGAACACTTCTTCGGGTCTGGAAAATGTACTCAGATTGTCACAGCTATATATAAGGTAGAACAGATTCTTTAGCATAAGTAGTTAAAACATAAACTGTGAAGTGGCCAGTTAACACCTTTCTAGTCATAGCAGGAGTGGTAGTTCATGGTAGATCAGCTCTTTCCTTTAGACTTTTCTTTCTAGACAGCAAATTCTTTAAGACACTCAACTATCTTAATAAAATACATTTAGTATTTTCTTTGCTTTCTGCCATTCTGCCTCCCTCTTGAAAGCTTGAAAACATCATTTCTTCTTATTTAGTTCGTCTGTTTCCCTTTGGACGGCTGTGGCTTGAACAGAATGGCTCCCACTTACAAAAGTGTTGAACTTGTCACTATATGTAGTCCTGGTCCTGTATGCCCATTCACTGACTCCAGCCGGGTGTCTGCACATACGGGACTTGCAGAGTGAGGCCCTGAGAATTGTTTGTTTTGCTGGTGAAAGGTATTGGCATCTGAAGGCCTCCAAGCCAAAGTACAGCATCAGTGCAAGCTTCTCCCATTCACACTGGCAGGGCAGTCTCAATCCTGGTCTGGAGGGACCATCCTTTAATGACAAAATATTCAATCTCCTTAGCCCATTGACTCCTTGGTGCCTCTGCTGAAGCAGCCAGTGTGGTTACCATATATAGTTGAGGTGGACGTTTGGAAGAAGGACCTGAAACTAGTCCATCCTTTTTTGGGGTCAGGACAATTACAACACCGAAATTTCAGATTTAAATACCTGAAATAATGAAATTCGTGTGTTTATTTTTTTTTAAATCCTATGACCGTGAAATTGACCAAAATGGACTGTGAATTTGGTAGGGCCCTAGTCATAGGACAAAAAGGGAGTGTTTGGGTTACAGATTGTTGTAATGGATTTATGGTTTATTACATTACATCCATTATTGCAACAGTCTGTTGGTCCAATAAAAGATATTACCTCATCCGCCTTGGTTCTCACATACATCCTGTAGGGGGCAACCAGAGCATGGTGATAGCCATATCAACAAATCACATCAGACTTCCTTAGCCACATTCTGTGCTGTGGGTCACATGTTCCCATCCCAGATCCATTTCTCTGGCTGATCATCAGCCTTGAGCATTGGGAATCCAAACCCTTCTTTTATTTTTGTTTAGTGAAAAGGCAGCTGTTGATACAGGAAGCACGTAGGGTCAAATTCTGCCCTGTGTGAAGTGGTAAGGATCCTGCTAACCAGGACAGGTTTTGCCATGGTGAGGTTCAAGGAGATGGCTTGGAGGAATGGTGACTACTAAATGTAGTTCTTCTGTCTTTGAATTAGCTTTCCCTTGCTTTATATATATTGCACATGCGCACACTGAAAACTGCTGTAGAGAAATAGCTTGATTATTTGGAGCAAGGCTCACTGTTACTTTCAGTTTGTGCTCAACTAAGGTCCTGCCCAGAGTTTTAAAGCCACGCTTGTTTTATATAGATCTAGTCATAGCAGTGACGATGGAGGTTGTCTCTGCCATGGTTTAATGTTGTATGATGCAAGGTTGATTAATGAGGCTAGCAAAATACTGAGTACAAGAAAAACTAAACAAATCTCTCTCATTCCAGTTAAATCAATATCCATGTTCCAGAAGACTGTCTGATAACAAGAGCACAGGGCACAAACTACAAATATAACTGCCAGGAAAAATAAGTCTTGCATGTCTGTCACTTCTTCTTGGGAGGCGTATGTTGCGGTCAAACAGATCTACTGCTCCAGTGACTCAGCAGCAGAGAAAGGGTGATCCAGTGAATGGCTCCAGGCTAGGAAGCCGGAGACTTGGGAACTGTTTCTGCCTCTGCTACTGGCTTAGTGTGTGCCATAGGAGAAGTGGCATCACTTACTGTCTATTTCTCCATCTTGGAGACAGATGTCACCTCTGTAGAGCATGGTCCATGGATGAAAAGTGCTGTATAAGTATATTGGTGATCATCAGTTGTACAGAAATTATTTGATGCCTTTTGTGCTCAGTAAGATGGCTTAGAGATGTGTTGCAAAGGCCAAAAGGGGTGGGGGGGGAGAGTAAACTTGAGACTTAAAGGCTGGATTTTTCAGTGGTTTCCCAAGAACCAAACTGCAAACGTGTACATGCAGTCTGGCATATTTGTGTGCAAAGCAAATAGTTCAGATCCTTTCTAGCAATTACCAAATGTGAGTTTTTGCATATGTGGATTTTAGCTCGTGTGCTTACAATGTTGCCCTAGAAATGAAATGGTTTCTTTGTCCATTAGTTATAAGCTGTCCTAGGCACTGGGCCTCTGTGCTACTGTTTGTTTTGCTCTTGATATTTGGTAAGTTTTAAAGCTGTCTGTTTGGAAGTGGTTTTCCGCTTTGAAGAAATAACTTAATTTTATAAATATCTTGAAAATAAAGAGATTGAGGAGCAGGCCAGCAAAAGCTACAGGGAGGCACTTGCAGATGACAACCTTTGTCTGTTTTTCAGGGAGGGAATTGGCTCTTCCCCTTTTCTTGAAATAGGAGCAATGACGACGACTAAGTGAAAGCCCAGCTAATCTGTACCCAGAGCACTTTTGTAAATTATCCAAACCCAATTCAAACACTGTGTGGAGACCATTAGCTCTTGTCATCCCTGCTTAGCAAGATGGGCTGGAGATGGTGTGTTCCAACTTTGGTTTTCCAAACATTTTGTCATCTTGTTCCACAGCCCATCCATGTCTTAAGTTTTCTTTGCTCCCCACTTTCCCATGGGAAGCAGAGCTATTTGCCGCACAGATTAGTTCCATGCCACCTCTTGTGCTGAGGTGTGTGGGGATTTGGTGAGAGGAATGAATGTATATATCAGGAAAAATCTGTTTCTGGTTGAAAATCTAGTGTGTTTTTTTAACCTATCTGAGCATCACACACACATCCTTTTTCCTAGGATGAGCCTAGATGCTTCTAGCTTTTCGCTGGCTTGAAACTAAGCAAGGGGAAGGTTTATATTTTCAAATCTTGATCCATGTCCCTTTCAAGTCAATGGGAGACTATTTATTTAATTGCTGAGCATCAGGACTTGTGATGCTCCCGCTACCACCGCGTGCCCTCCTGTTGTTTTCTGCTCTTTTACTCTTTCTTCTCCCTTCTGCTTGCAGTCTAATCACTTTCCACTGAGAAAGGTAATAGCCACAACTGGATGATGGTTTTAATTCCAGTCTGTATCTATTTCCCTTCATTCATCCCTCCTGATTTCAGGCTGCCTGACTCATGTGGCAGCATTTTGTAAATGGCTTTCTGCAAAGAGGCAGGTGAGTGTTTTCCTCTGGTCTCCAGTAACTTATCTAGGTTAAGCTTTTATGTGGTTGTGTGAGAAAAATGAAGCAGTAAAGCTTCAACTACGCTGAGCAGATGTCACTTAGCCACAAGTTAGTGCAGAAGCCCCGAGGGATAGATTGACTCCTTTTCAGAGGTATATTAATAATAATGACTGCCTGTTTCTGTGATTCCTCACATCTAAATGGATCCAGAAGTGCTTTTCAGAATGTGCTGTCTCTGTTCATGTTTTAAAATGCATACTGGAGCATGCAATATTTATGTGGCTATAAATTAGTTATAGGGATTTTGTGTTGGTGTAAACACAAATATATGTGTAGTGCCTGTGTGTATTCTGTATATGCTGTTAGGGAGAATACGTGATGGAATGGGGTGGGACAATGGTTATAGTGACATGAGTTTGGGTTGCACGACTTGTTTGTGGCCTGGCTCATTATTTATGAGCAAAGCCACAAACGTAGGTTTGCCACCCCTAACCATTAAAAAATCACGTCTGGCCCCCAAAATAACAAGACTGGCTTAAAGTCCATGAGATTCTAAGAAAATAATAAATTGGGGGTTAATTATTTACATTCTGGTTTTTGAGCTCTTAGGGCGCATGCAGGTCATCTCACCTCCACCCCCCCTCCCCCCGGCTTTTCTCCACAGCCTTGAGGGCTAGGAAGTTCCTTATGTGTCTAAAAATGAAATTGCATGAGAATCTTTGTTTGACTCCAGGAGCTGATTTGACCAGTCACGTGACCCCTGCTCCCCAAGTGCTTTTGCACTGATTGCAGGTCCCTGTGACCCTGGCAAGCCCAGAGACAGGGTCTGTGCATCCCATAGTAGCAATAGGTTTAAAATACTCAGTTTAAAAATAACTGACTTCCTCCCAGTGTTTCTGACAGCCGTCAGCAATTTAAAATGGAAAGAATTTAAACATCCAGACTTGATGCTCCCTATTTCTGGATGGGCTTTTGACTTTTTTTTTTTATTTTACACTTCAGTCAGTTTAGACAATGGGAGTACAAGTCACTTTAAATGTTTGTTTTAGAACCCGTCTCCCTTCCCTTAGCACAACCCTGCTGCTTTAGGATTCTCTGCAGAGGGAGCAACCTACCCTTTTTTTTTCTTCTTCATTGAAATTCAATCATTCCTTGAAAACTAACACTTTTTTTGTATCACCCCTGCATTCCAGCCCTGCCCTGAGTTGGCATTGTCCTCTTGCATGTTCTCTGAATTACTTCATTTTATGCATTCTGCAAACGCTGCTGAAGCAGCAGTTGGAAGAGAAATAAGCCATTTTCCTCGTTTATGTAATATTACAAGAATATTCCTGGCTTCCAAGGGGCTCTAGCAATACAGTCTCACCTGGCAGAACCAATCAGAAGCTTGTGTGTTCATCTTGTTGCCATGTTGTTCTCTTATGCCATGGAGCTATCCGAAGGTCTAGCCTCCTGATTATTAATGTATGTGTGAGCGAGGAAACAGGCTGCTCTTTCACTCATAGCTCATGTGCTCAGGATCTTAATGTTTCGCTCAGGAGTCTCTGTGACATCTGAGTTTGGTGCTTCTCTTGTTGGTGCCAGGAGCATTGCAGTGGTGCTGGCATGTCCAGGACTAGCTGGGTTTCTCGCGCCCTAGGCGCACGGCCATTTCGCTGCCCCCCCGCGGTGATCCCGCAGCTCTGGTGGACCTGCCGCAGGCATTCCTGTGGAGGGTCCGTGGGTCCGGTGGAGCTGCCGCAGGCATGACTGCAGCAGCTCCACCAGAGCCGCGGACCAACGGACCCTCTGCAGGCATGCCTGCAGCAGGTCAACCGGAGCCATCTGCCACCCCCTTGGCAAAATGCCGCCCCCTCAATAATCCTGGCGCCCTAGGCGATTGCCTAGGCTGCCTAAATGGTAGCGCCGGCCCTGGGCATGTCCCTTCAGTGAGAGGCCCAGGGAAGAGGGTGTAGTTGCAGCTCTGATAATGTAAAGGTTTCCGGTTTGGTGACATGTAGGTCAAGGATAAATTGTCTGGGATCCTTGCATTACTTAACTGCAGTTAACAAACACTTCCACCTGTCTACAGAAGTCTGATGTCATTTCTGCTTTCACTCAGTGGCTGCTGTCCTTAGCTGACACATCTTTCCACTCTGCCATGTGAAAACTCATCCAAACGCCTGTTAAACAGGTGTGCTTTATACTGTACCCTGAAGCCTGGTGAATTGGCAGAGAAAAGGGTGCTGCACTAAGCAGACCCTGAAGCGATCTGTTCCAGGAACTGACAGCAGTCGAGACGTGATGGGACATAAAGATAGAGGTGACTTCTTAACTAATCTGCCACTAGAACCTTGCAGGCTCTGTAGATTGTGACCACCAGCTCTTGGAATTTCATCCCAAAGTGAAGGGACATCCAGCAAAGCCCAGCATGAGTATGACGCAGAAGCCTGCCTGCTTACTTGGAATGGGCAGCAGCTCCCAGCAGCCTCTCTGTGGTGCCCGCTGGGTAGCCCTTGGCATAACCTGCATTATCGAGTGACAAAGGCAGGGCTGTGGCAGGATCTGGATCGGAGAGGAAAGGCTACAGCCTCTTAGCCAGCTCTGTAATGCAGGTATTTACGTGGCCCCTGTCACCACAGTGTCTGAGCTTCTCACGGTCTTGCATGTTCTTATCCTCACAACACTCCTGTGAGGGAGGGCAGAGCTGTTGTTCCAGTTCTACAGTTCGGAGACTTAAGGCAAAGAAAGACCAAGTGACTTGGCCAAGGTTCCATACACAGGCTGTTGCAGAGTGGAGAATTGAACTTGGGTCTCCAGTGGCCCAGGTTAGCACCCTAACCACTAGCCCATCCTTCTCTCTGGGCCACCTGCAGAGAGAGCACCACTGTGGTATGCTGTTGCTACCTGGTAACTCAGGAGCAGCAACTGAGATGCATCTTGGCAAAGGAAGGGCACTGCCCCCCTTCCCCGCTGCCAGGTAGAAGGGGCAGCCATAACTTCTGCTTGCTTCTTGGGATACGGTCCCCTGTCAATTAACATTGCTTCAGGATTGAGTCGAAAGAGACTTTATCATCTTCAGCTGATAAAGAGGGTCCTGAAGTGCACACAAGACTTGTATGTGCTGAAGTTTCTGATTGACTTGGGGTGGGGGCACCTAAGTGCACTAGTCTGTCACTGTAATGAAATTATTTACAATGCTTGTCCTAAGGAATAATAAAATGCCGCTGTTCAGAATCTGCCGTAACAGAACATTTCTCCTTCTGACTCTGATAATCTCTTAGCAACCGATTTCAAAGGAGGACTTGAGTCTTGCTAAATCGGCGTATGCAGCTGCCTGGGGTTGTTTGTAGTTGTCTGAGTCTCACACTGAAACAATGTTGTTTGTGGCACAAATACACTTTGGACTTGATCCTGTATTTGCATGTGCACAACGCCCATTGACTTCAGTAGGAGCTTTAGGTCTGCAGAGAATGAGAACCAGACCCTCTATGTATTTCACTGTGCAGAGCAGAATGTAAGCAGCAATACTGGATGTAGCTCTGTCCTTCGTCGCTTGTGGTCTGCTTTCCAGAGGTGCTGAAGCCTGCTGGAATTGGAACACTGGTACTGTATGGCTCCTCCTAACATACTGTATAACCTACTGCAGATCAAAGGGTTTCCTGGTGTGGCAGTAACTTGGGAAATGGAAATTTTATATTGCATGTTTTTGTTTTGTTTTGCAGAAAAGCAAACTCTGAAGAGTGCAAAACTGAAAGGAGAAACAGCCAGTCCATTTCTGGGTTCAGTAGTGTCTTTGTCCTGTAGGGTCTGTGGAATGAGTGTGTTGCTAGGGTTTTCTTAGTGTTTGGATAAACATGAATAAACCCAAACATCTTGGTATTTGCATTTAGTTTTTATGGGTATAAAAGGGATATTTTTCCCCAAGGGGAGGCACTTCTGGAGTGAAATATCATGAAATCTGGTTGTCTTTTGTGATATTTTCACTATCCAGGAACTGAAATACCACCAGAAGATGACACCCTGCTTTATTTGGCCCCATAAATGGCTCTCAGAAGCATTAATAAAAGCTCCAAAAGATGAAAAATATTAGAAACATAACTGCTTCATCCTGTGCATTCCTGCTGATTGGTGTAGGATGAGCTGTTTAGTCTTTCCTAAGAATGGAGCTGGTGGTCACTCTATTCTCTAAACTGATCCAGAGTCTGTTCTCCATTGATTGCTCCCTCTATTACCCAGCCTCCCCAGCAGTGTTTGGTGGCTGTGTCTGGGGCATCTATTTTGGTAGTCCCATTGATTCTAAAGGTACTGAAGTGAATGGGGAACGTCCTGAGCCAAAGGCAGCTCTGAAATTCTCAAATAAAAATGAAAAATCTGACTTTTTGCCTGTTGCTTTTACTGGAATAAGAGCCACGCCTTGTGGGAAATCGGATTTTGAAGGGCACAGAACTGAAATGGAGAAGATTTTTGTGCAAAAATTTCCTGTCCTTTACCTCTTCCTCTCTGTTTTGTCCTGCTTCACTAGTGAGATTGGAAGTGAATTCTCTCATGGCCAACAGAAAATGCTTGTAGCTATAATTCTGTGATGGTGACACAAGTGGTTCTTGCCAAGAAACATCAGTTAGGATGCCAGATTGGGTGTAAGTAGGCTGTGACTAGGGTGACCAGACAGCAAATGTGAAGAATCGGGACAGGGGTAGAAGGTAATAGGAGCCTATATAAGAAAAAGATCCAAAAATCGGGACTGTCCCTATAAAATCAGGACATTTGGTCACCCTAGCTGTGACATCTAAAACCCTGCCAACAGGTATCAAAATTGAGGCCAGTTCTTCCTTTGGAGAAGCAACATGGGTGTGTAGATGGAATGTGGGCCTGCGAGGCAAGAAGTTGAGGGTCGAAACCTTTATAAATTAGGACTCAAAATTTGGGCTGTTGCCTGACTCGGAAAAGCGCTGAACTCTGTTGAGATCAAGGGGGAGGTATTGGGTGCTCAGTACTCTTGGAAATCAGGCTGGTGGCTAGGTGTGGATTTAGGAGCCTGACTTATACTTCTCCTGAAAATCCGAGTGCCCTGTGGTGTGTCTTAAATCACTTCAACTAGAGGTGTGTCCTCATTTTATGCAGTGGGATAATGGATCCTCGCCTCTCAGCGGTGGTCAGTGTTGTAGAAAGTTTTGGAGCTATAAAGGGCTGTGGAAGTGCTAAGAGGTCTTCTGTACATTTGGAGCGTGTCTGCCTGTCTTATGGTTCTGCATGTTCGACCCCTGTATTGATAAATATTGCTTCCATTTCTGCTTCTGTCTGCAACACGTCCCTCTCTTTTGAGTTCAGCTCTTATGGATATTGCTTTGTTTTGGTCTGAAACGCCCAAGTGCGCTGGTTCAGACCCCTTCTCAAAGCTTTGTTCTCTTTCCTTCCCAGTGGATCGTTCGAAAGAGGTGCAGCAGATCCGAGAGCAGCATCCAAGCAAAATCCCGGTAAGTGCCAGACCTCCCTCTTGTGTGTGTGCTGGTCAATTATTTTGACTGGATATCTGAGCAGAGCTGTCTCTTATATAGTGCTGTATAGGGCAGAGCCCCTATAGTCAGTAGCTAAGGTTATAATGCTACGGCCCCCAAAGCCAATGCTAAACTGTTTAAAGGACTTTTCTTCCCGGTCTCTCTTGTGTACGTGAGCTGCTCAATGCTAGAGAACCTCATTGTGAACAGAATAAACCGATGGCCATTACTGTTTTCTACTTTCTGCACTAGCCTTACTAAGGGTCAAACAGCTGATCTGATCTACAAACTACCTAAGTGGCATCCCTGCCTGAGAACAAGACTTTAAAATAACATGGCCTAATAGAACATACAGATGACACCCAGGATTGAATGGTATCGAAGTGAAGTGCTGGCCAAAGGCCTTGCTATTGACACACCAAAAGGTGTTCAAGAGCCTCTGCTGCTTTTTGACTGTCTAGATTTGTCCCTGTTGGATTATGTCCTGACTTCCTGCATGTTTCTTAGGATATTGTCAGCAATTGAAGGGTTTATATGCGTTCTCACTCCCTAACTTCCTTTTCTCTCTGGCCTGTCTGAGCGTGTTCTAGCACCGCAGTGGACGTGTTCATCAGTAGGGAGGAATATTCTCTGCTCAGGAGCTACTTTTTTTTTGAACTCCTCTAAAACAAGCCCAGGACTGGCTTGAATTGGCATTCATGATGCTGGGGCATGTGCCACATGAAAGTACAGGATCTGCATCTTGTCTGGTTGGCACCTGTCTTTGGATGGCTTCAGGCTTGTGGTTCCGTCTCATCTGGGTTCAGTTCCCAGCTCAGACTCCCTGTGTGACCTTGGGCAAAGTCACTGAATCGGTCTCTGTTGGGGATGCTACTGCTTCCCTCCTCCCACACATTGTCTGTCTTGTCTACTTGCATGGTAAGCCCTTTAAGGCAGGAGCTGCTTCTTGCTCTGTGTACACCATGTCTGCCGCCATGGGCAATTTCACCCCATTTTAATAAAGGGATCGTACTTAGCTCGTCTGTGTGGCACGTTACGCTCAAGGATCTCCAAGTCAAAGCACTCCACAAATGCTAATTTTCCATCCTGCAAATAGGTAAATATCTGTTTTTAAGTGTAGTGAGGCCAGTGTGTAGAGAGGTTATGTGATTTGCCCAAGGCCACAAACTGGCAGTGGCAGAGCTAGGAATAGAGTCTGGGAAACTTTAATTGCCAATCTTGTGCTCTTGCATTGAGTGAAAAATCCATCTCTACAGTTAATCATAGTGTGCTTTGGGAGCTGAGCAAAATCCTGTCTCCTGCCATGTTTGTTGTAACTTACTGGTATTTACACTAGCACCTGGAGTCTTCAGCTGAAATGAGGGTTTCAGTTTCAAGTGGGCAGGAGTTGCTTCACACAGCAGGAAATCAAAGTATATTTGCCTCAGCAAAACTTTTTGATGATGGAAAGAGTTAACAACGTGATCCTCTGGGAAGAGGAAAGTTAGATTTGTATTAGCATTGCCCCTGAGGGTCTAACCAAAACTAAAGCTAGGTAACACATGTCAGATGGTTCCAATTTACCCTATCTAATGAAGTGCTTGTAGGTTACTGTGTTGTGTTTAGCCCTTGTAGAAGAAACGTTGGGACAGTGAGTGAACAGGGTGAATGGGTCCTCCCTTCCCTCCCCCTCCCATCCACATTCAGTCCAAGGTCTGGCTAGGACCCTTGTCACAAGCGGAGAGCACTATTTGCCAAATGGTCTGCTTCCCCGGAGAGGCATTTGAGATGAGCAAGGAGGATCAGATCCACTACCCTGGGAAATTCTCCTATGTTTTCTCATGACTGCTTTGAACCACATCCCTCTTGCTTGAGTAGTTAAGCTGGTGTGATTTTTTTTTTTTTTTTTTTTCACTATCTGATGGTTGCTATCCTTCTCTAATTCCCACTCTGAGATCTCTCTGGTGACATCACCTCAGTATTTCCTCTTGCTTTTTAACGGCACCGGAAGGAGATGATTTGTGGTTATACTCCTGGGGGGATTCTGCACCAAAAAATAAAAAATGCAAAATTCTGCAAAATTTATTTGTCAAAATAATTCAATATAATCACACCAGTTTCAATTGTTTTGGTAAGTTATTTAAAGTACAATACAGAAAAAAGTCACAATAACTATTCAACATTTCCTAAACGCATGAAAGTAAAGTTACAAATACTTAGTAACTAATACCCTGCATTCCAGTTATAATCTAGATTTTTATTTAAATTACATTACAGAACACGAAACAGCACCCCCTCCCCCTCAAACAAACAAACCAACAAAAAAACCAAAAAATAGAACGGCACTTTCAATTGCTCAGACTTTCAAACATGAACAGTTTTGCCAATCATTGTCCTGGACCTGGCTGGGTAGTTTGGGAAGTGCTTAGTTCTGATTGTACTGACATTTTATTAACTGCTTGGTAAATGTTTTATTTGCCCTCCGGCGGTGAGTAGATGGGTTTTGTTTTTTTTGTTTTAAATGGATAAGTAAAATAAATCCTGAGCTGTAATCTAACCCCATTGTGCCACTTTGGCACAGGAAAAAAGTGAGAGAGTACATAGGGAATCAGCTAGGAAGATCTTACTGTCACTTATAAGGCTTTACATCATTCTGGCAATGTAGGGGCCTTATAACTTTTACAGGTTTTATGCTTCTGGGGGAATTGACTGAGAATGGGAACAGCTAACTAACAATAGGAACATTAACGCTATTGCCAGTGTAGACAAGCCCAATGTTATTGTGCAACAAGCTGCTAAATTTCTGCCTCTGGGGATGAGATCAATTAACCATCTACAGCAACGTTAACAAAATGTGAGGTTTATTTTACAAAACAATTTTCAGTACCATGACACTAATATTTCAGTGTGTTTTTGATTCTCAAGAAGTAACAGATGTTACCAGGCAGGCAGGCTGCTACATTTCTGCCTCAGGGGTGGAGCATTCTTTGTGCATAATAGAGACCTACCCCCCTCCACAGCTGGACCGGGAGCTGCATTAGCAAGTGAGAGTCCCTCTCGCTTGTTGGCCAGCCCCGCCTCTCACAGTGATCAGTGTCTCCCTGACAGGCACGCATGCTCAGGGTCTTTAGGCAATATTTTCCTTTCCCCTCTTAAGCTGTGTGCCAGTTGGCTGTCTTGGTCCTCCCCAAAGCAGTCTGCAGGTCCATGATAAAAGATGCTAACTATGTGAATGTAAAGGATTTATGAATAAAGCAATAGAATTATTCACAGAAATGCAGTTGGCATACTTAATAAACTGAAAATAAATCCTAAATTGGCAATCCCACTTGACTGCCTGACCACTCCTCATTAGACCTGCATAGAAAATGCAGAGTACAAAAGTGTTTTGTATCCTTCAGACCGGGGAATGTCATCTAGCTGCTGAAATATCCTCCTTCAGTATGGAATACAATGACTTTTAAACAGTGTGCATCAGTGCTACACAGCCATTCCTAGGCGGGCAGTTAACCCCTGGAACAGTGCTGTGGTGGATTCTCTGGTAATTTTAAAATCAGATTGGCTGTTTTGCTCTAGTCCAGACTGGAATCAATTCAGGGAGGCCTTTGATATACAACAGTTCAAACACAGCCATCTCTTCTGGCTTTATAATCTGTGGATGAAGTGTCCTATTGAAACTGCTGGCTGGAATTTAATTCACTAAACAAAACTTGGCAGGATGCTGAGGTTAGCACTCTTACACTTAAAAGGTTCTAGGGGATCTTTCTGGGCAATAAGTTGTCAGGACGTCAACTTTTCTCATCCAGGAGCTGATACCAGCAGTACAGGGCTCTCTCAATCCATGCCGGAGCGCTGGTTCCTCAGACCTCTGGAGAAAAGTGCCCCCCTCCTGAGTCACCAAACCCATTTCCTGCAGCTGCTTTTCTTTGGGCTCCCATCCAAATTCTGATAAGGCTGAATCATGCTTATCTTGTGAGACTGAGAAGAAAACTGTGCAGCCATGCACCACTTCATGGCTGAGCCACAGTTCCATCTCTGACTGTGCTGCCAGGCTGCTTATCTGTCCAAACTCTACCACCAACCCAAAACATCCTTCAGCACTTCCACTGCTTGGATAGAATCTCCTTCCTCTGGTCCCCTCCAGTGTTTTCCACATCAGGCTGCTCACTTTTATCCCCGTCTTTCCTTTCCTTCTGGTTTTCCATACACCCAGCGCCATCACTCCTTGCTGAACTGGCCATGGTTGCTGGCTTCCAAACATATGACCACATGGAATTCTCTTGTGTAAATTCCCTGCAGTCTCATGGAGTCATGGCATGAAGGTCATCCATGGCTGTTGAAGTGAGTCCATCTCCCCTCCCTCCAGCTGCTCTGTGCACAGCTGGGTTCTAGTAGCTGATTTATGGCATAGTGTGGGGTGCTAATGGGATAGAATATCTTTCCTGCCATTTCCAGAAAAACGTGAGCTGGTCACATGCTGCTTTCTCAGAAACTGCACAGAGATCCCTTGTGGTTCGTGAACTCCAAAGAAGCGTTAATGCGTTTTAACGAAGTACTGTCCTTTCACCATTAAACTTTTATCTGCATGGCTGTTAGTGCAGTATGCAGGGAGATGACTAGCAAAGCTAAAAGTTGCTCTTGTCACTTTTATTTTTGAGGGGTGCTTAACACCAATTGTTCAAGCCTTTTTAATGCCCGTAGTCACGTCGCTCTGGGCTGTGATCTTGTCACATCTCAAAAGCAAAGCATAGTAAGATTGTTGTTTAGGTGGGAAACCCAAGGAAAGCCTGGATTTCTGAGTGGCTACCATCCTACCGGGCTCCTGCCCCAGTTTGGTGTTAGGCAGTGCTTTTGTTGGGAAGTGCCAGTTCAGATGTAAGACAGAGATCCTGGTCACATTGAGCTTGATATTTAATAGGCCTCAGCCCTTCTGCTATTGCACATGCTTTTTGTGTGCTTGCGAGTAGATGCAGATGCAGTTACATAGTCAGCTTTCTAAATGGGAGTGATTGTGGGCCCAGTTAATTGCAATTTTTCACCTGCATTTAATTGTGGATACAAAATTCATCCAGCAACATTGGAAGAGGTCTCTGAAAATGTAGGCTTGTATCGCTAATACTGCATTAACTCTATTGTAAGGTAGTGTTCGGGACCATTAACTGGTGATTCCTTGTGCTGAGTCCTGTTGCACTGCAGTGAACCTGGTACTTGAGCTTTGAGGTTGTGACTTCCTTGGGGGAGTATAACAGGCTTGTTTTTCTGTTCCGCTTGAGCAGTAGATGGCTTCTAATGCGTTGGCCAAGCTACTTTCCCTCTGCCCCAATTCATTGTCTTTCTCCATAGGCTCTTCCCTTGGGTGTGAGTCCATGCTCTTAGGCAGCCACTCCAGATTCCAAGCCTGTTCACGGGAGGCTTGTGGGGCTTAAAATACCTTCTGAGTGAGCTGCTGTATTCCTGCCGCCCAGCATGCAGGTCTGTGACTACAGCAGGAAACCTGCCTCCCTAAGGAATGTGATGTATATGCTCTGCATAATGCACTGACTTCATACAATGTATTCATGTGCTTCTGAGGGGAGCTCAGAGACTACTAGGGGGATGAGGGGAGTATCTGAACTAGAGTAGAGTGAAATAGGATATCGACCCCTCTTCAGTGCAGAGTGGGCTGGGACAAGCCACCTTTAGAACAGAGAGGCCATGGATTAGATGGGCCATGGAAAAAATGAGGTTTGTTTAGTCTGGGAAAGAAAAGACTAAGAGGGGACGTAACAGTTTTCAAATACATAAAAGGTTGTCACAAGGAAGAGGGAGAAAAATTGTTGTTCTTAACGTCTGAGGATAGGACAAGAAGCAATGGGCTTAAATTGCAGCATGGGCAGTTTAGGTTGGACATTAGGAAAAACTTCCTAACTGTCAGGGTGGTTAGGCACTGGAATAAATTGCCTGGGGAGGTTGTCTAACCTGCTTTTAAAAATCTCCAGTGATGGGGATTCCACAGACATCTGTCACGGATGGTCCTGACATGAGTGCAGGGGACTAGACTAGATGACCTCTCGAGGTCCCTTCCAGTTCTGTGATTCTCTGAAGATGGCAATATCCCCTCTAGCCCCCGTAGCCTATCCCTCCAAAACCAGGGCGAGGAGGTGTGAGGCTGCATGTGCTGTTTGTAGTGTTGGCTCAGGGCTCTTTTCAGGGCTCCTCACCTGCACTATGTTTCCATTATTCCTAAGGTAACACCCAGATTCCTTGATCAGGAACTGGGCTGCTTCATGCTAGGCACTCTACAGAGTAGACACAGACACTGGAAATCTAAGATGATGAGCAACATGCAAAAAGAGGAGGGAGGCACATCTCTCTCTTTTGTGGTCCTTTTAGGGTGTAATCTTTGGTTTTATAATTTCATCCATAGCTGAATAAGGCATGTTCAAGTCGCCTCCAAACCACCTGGCCCTGTGACCCCTTAGTCTGCTTATTCAAATGTTAGCTGAGTCCTTGAAACAAAATCCCTAGAAGTTGTTGCTTCTCATGTAAAACGACAGACAGACCGTATACTGGAGGCACTAACCAGCTGCTGCCCCAACAGCCAGGCATCTTCCTCAGGCTAGTGCCATTGTAATTGAGATGCCAGTCTCTATTGGATGCAGTGGCTGATAATTAGAGACATCTGCCTCCATTCCCATTAGACATGGTTGAGAAACAAGCCTCAGCCAGATGAATGGACCATGTCCCTAAAGGAAGGTAGTGCAGGCCCTAGAGGCTGCGGAGTTGTGCTATTGTTCTCTGGTCTATAGTCCTAGCATATGAATTACCTGTGCCTGGAGGATCTGCTGCTCTTTGCATCTATTTGAATCCCAGACACTAACCAGAGCAGCATCTATACATGCAGGTCCTCTTATTTTGGCTGCCACCTTCTAATCGCTTTTTCCCTGCAGCTAAAGAACTTGGCTGTCAAAGGGAAGGGAAGGAAGGGAGTAGGAGCAGCCATGAGAAAAGGACTCTTCTTTAGAGATCCCCCTTCCTTTGCAATTCCAAGATCCTCCCTAAACCCTCTATTAGTTTGTCACAGAAAATCAGCCCATCACACAATCTTGCAGCCTCAAGGGGACCCCAGGCCTCTCATGTAAGAGGCAGTGCTGTCATCAGACCTTGGAATGGAGCAGTCCTCTGCTAGATGCAGCATTCTGTCCAGCACCATAGTTCTGCCCCTCTATCCAACACGGACAGGGTCTGTGATGAGAGTGGAAATGGATTGACTGGTCCCAGGACCTATGTGGGAGGTTAGAGCCTGTGACATGCCTGGTGAGTGGTTAGTGGTTGTCTCGTGACCTGTAACTTCACTCCCCTGGACAGACTGATCTGGGGATCAAAGGCACAGAGGGCAGTTGGGCATGCAACTTCCTCTGAAAATCTCCCCTGTTGTCTCTGTTGTCCAGATGCAAGCTCATCCCACCCAGTGTGTGTCTTAGTGGAGGGTGGTGATGAAGCTCCAGTTGACTTGCTGTGGAAGTGGGAGGAGGCCTGGCTGGCCGGGATGCTAGGTAGACGTTATCAGCATGTTTGTAGTATGTAGTTTCATAATGAATTTGAGATGAGCCAGTTTTATTGAGAACAGGGAGCAGTGTCCTGCACGAGTCCTGTTCAGCTGAGTGTTGGTGGAGCAGGGGCTCTCGACATCTTGCATAATGGGACCTTTCTAGCTCCCTCCTCTACCTCCAGGCCCCATCTAGCTGGGCCTGGCCAAGACCACCTCATCCATTTAGCAAGCTGAGAAGATCAGAGTGATCCTGACACCTGTCTGCACTGTTACAAGAAAGATTTTAACACTAACATTTTTGTGCCTAGACAGAAAGATGCCTCTTGGTTTGTAATTTTTGTTTTGTTTTCCCTAATGTGCCCCATCTTCACATTCTCTCTGTGCCTCTCCTTTGGGGCTAGGGGATCCAGCTGTGCTTCTGCATTTTTATTCCTCTAGCACAAATGTAGAACTTGTGAGAATCCATACTGAGAATTGGGGTATTGAGATGTGTGAAATGCATGTTTAGTTTCATAATCTAATATGCAAATATTCCCCTCTCCTTCCCAAATCACGTACCATAGAAGATCACTGTTGTGAGGCTTCCTGTTTGTAAGTGGGGAGAGGAGCAGAGGCCTGAGGCTGCAAGGTGCAGGGGAGGAGACTGAAATTCATCTCTTACTTTTGTTCTGTCAGTAAAATGAAGCTGGTTCTTTAGATTAGTTGAATTATTTTAAAGAGGAAGAATAAATGATGAATTTTTGAAGGAACAAATCTTGGCCTTTTTTCTTTACTTTTTTTTTAATTCAAAAATCTCTATCTAGAATCTGTGATGCTGTAGAGCAGGGGTCTCAAATACGTGGCCCGTGGGGCTCTTCTGTGCAGCCCTCCAAGCTCCCTGCGCCCCCCCCGCCCCTCTGTCTGCCTCCAGGCCAGGGATGGGCAAACTATTCGGTCATGGGATTGCGCCCCTGTGGCGCTCCCTTAAGCAGCTAGTAGCACCTCCTTTCAGGACGGGGGAGGCGGGCGGAAGAGGCAGAGGGCTCCTGTGTTGCCTCGTTTCAAGGGAACCGCAGCCAATGGGAGCTTCATGGGAGGTACCTGGAGGAGCAGCAGCGGAGCCCTTTGCCCAGCCCCGTTCCCCGAGGGGCTGTGGTTCCAGCCGCTTCCTGGAGCGGCACGGAGCCTGGAGCCTGCTCTGGCCCTGACGCATGCCGCTGCCACCCCAGAGCCGCTCTAGGTAAGTGACGCCGGGCTGGAGCTTGCACCCCAACTCCCTGCCCTGAGCCCCCTGCCGCACCCCACACTCCTCCTGTACTCCCTGCCCTGAGCCACCTTCTGCACCCCAACCCCCTGCTGCGTCCCTCATCTCTCTTGTACCCCACACACCAACTCCCTGCCCTGAGCCCCCTGCCGTACCCTGCACACCACCTGCACCCCACACACCAACTCCCTGCCCTGAGCCCCCTGCCGTACCCTGCACCACCTGGTGACAGGGAAGGGGCAGTCTTGGGGTGGGGACTTCAGGGAAGGGGATGGGAAGAGGTAGGGCAGGGCCTCCTTGAAGGGGTGGAGTGGGGGCCGGGGCAGTGAGGGCGAGTGTCAGTGATGCGGTCTTCGGGCCAGTGCACTAGACCTCATGGCCCTTGTGGTCATTTGAGTTTGAGACCCCTGCTTTAGAGGAGGCAGCTTTCTTATAAATCTCTGAGCTGAAATTAACACTTGTAGCATGGCAGGGTGGAGGGAAATCGGTGGATGCTAACAGTGAAATACCCTTACGCTAGTTGCTGGCTGCTGAGAAGAGGATCCATGAAAATATCAGCATGACCTTCCAAATACTTTCCTTCTCTTTAATAAACATCCTGCATGGTCTTAGCACTGAAAAGTGGGAGGGAACCTCAAGAAGGCAACCAGTGAGCCCCCTGTGCTGAAGCAGAATTTGGGAATTGCTGCAGCATCAGCAAGTATCAAAGACTCATGGTGGCCTCTGCATCTTCTGGCCTTGGGAGGTGGTGCTAGGCTGGGGCAGCAGAAGAGAAAGGTCACTTATATACACCGTCTACTCTCAGACCACTGAGAGAAATTCCTGCCTCTCCTGGCTGCCTGAGCTGTTTCCAGTTTTCTGTCCTGCCCTTCTCCACCTCAGACACTCTCATTTGTGCTGCCATTTGCTGACTAGTTGGAATCCAGTGGCCCACTTCCAGTTTGTGGATGGAAATACTGGAACCTGGCCAGAAAGGAAAGAGTTCAGATGGCTGTACAGGGAGTGAGGAGAGTATTCCAGAGATTCTGTGCCTGGGACGCTCTTGTTGTGCCCCTTGCAGGGTCAGAAACTGTGACTCGCCCTTCAGGGTTTCAGCAGCATTGGGCCCTGGTCCTAAATAAAGTGCTGGACAGAGCAACTCGCTGCTGCCCATTTTCTAGTGCTCTCTGAACATCGCTGATCACCTGCATCTCAAGCCAGGCACAACCCCACTCCTCTTCTTGGCACTGCATCCCTACTTTGTTCTCTTCCCACTGCCCGGCAGTTGAGGCTGGTGTCATCTGAAAGCGGGCAGGTACCCTATAGGTGCCTAGTCCTAGATCCTACTGTCTGCCTTGATAGAGGGTAAGCTAAAATCCCCACTCTGGGGTAGCCCATGTCTGGTGTGCAGTTGTTTTTCCAGGCTGTTTGCAGAGTCCAGAAAACGGCAGTGCGTTGCTTCACATTAGGGAGGGTTCCTGCACAGCTCTGTGAGCTAAAATCTTGCCAAACAGAAGCTCTGATTCTTCAGAAACTCTGGAGCCTCCTTGAGCCGAGTGCTGGTTGCCCTGAGAGCCAGTTCAGTCCAGCCCAGCCTGGGCTGCAGCGTGTTCTTTAGCGGAGAGATTTTTGTCTGAACACGATGGTAGATGGTCATCAGCCCATTGCATATTCTGTATGCAGTGGGCAGGTCTTGCCCCATGCCACAGATTCCCTGCATCTGGATTGTGTGATCCAGCTCAGCTGGTGTATGTATTTGTGTACACCTCACAGTGGACATGTTTTAATTGTGGTTAGTCGTTCTTGAGGAGGTAACAAAGTATCCACGCAAACGCCATCCTGCTGATTGAGACAAGGTAAAACCAGTTTACTACACAGTGAGCAGTGAATGACCCCATGATTCTGCCTCAGCCAATTGAATTGTAGTTTATCCCTTCAAAAGAAATGACCAATTCTCTCCTGTCTCACTTTCAGTTCAGGGGCAGGATGGCCTGGCTCCTTCCATTCTCCCATGGTAACGCGAGGGCACAGGTGCACTCCGAGATCCTCCTCACGATGCTACAGTTGGAATCCTGGATAGTATCCAGGCCCAAGTGTGCAAGAACCACTTGGATGCGAGGAAGGCACTTCAGAGGAGATAGGAGCCTCCCACATACCCCACATGGGCAGGGGGGAGGGGGAAAGAGAATGGGGGCAGGAGGAGCTAGATTAAAGGAAATTCCCTGCAGCTGATGAGTTGGAGGAGCTGCTTTCTCACTTGACTTTGAACTTGACCCTCAGCTGTGGTAGATCAGCATAGCTTCACTGGCTTCAGTGGAGCTGGGCTCATCTTACAGCAGATCACCACTGATCTCTCATCTTCTCCTGGCCCGAGTATCAGCAAAATAGAGTGCAGCAAATAAAACGAAACCAACAAAACAAATGGAACATCGCAGCGGATTGTTCAGCTTCTCCTGGCTTCGGGTCTTGCTTTGTGTCACTTCTCGCTTCCATGTCAGATCTGCTTACAGACACTGTCGGGCTGCAGGCTCCATTCACAAACTGACTCCATTCCCCAGCTACTCTCTTTCCTGTATGGAGCAGCCTTAACCAGGCTGAGTCAGTTCTTGCAGTTTCTGCTGATGCCCTGCCTGAGGATGCCCTGCCTTTTGCTGGCCCCCTTGCCCTTCAGTGGGGCCATTACAGCGATCTCTCTTGGCCCTGGTGTGGCTGAAGAGGTTTGTGACTCAGTCATAGAAACAAATTCATTCTGAGCTGCACTCGGGCATCTCACCCAGCTCCTGAGCCCTCCAGTCTGGTTACTTTAAATCCCTTTGCTTCTCCCTATTGAATATTCCCCTCATTCTTCTATCAGGGATTGGGGGTAAAGGGTTGGATCATTTGATTTTTCCACTTGTGCAGCTTTGACTTCTGTGTAACCCCCTGCCCAAGTGCCGAGCCCCCGCATGTTGTAACCCTTCTGCTATTGGGACATTAACCCTTGTGGCGAGCAGCCTAGATAAACTTTGAAGTTGTGGACAGGTTTCCCTGTCTGTCTGCTTATCACAGTAGCACGTGGTGAAATAGCAGTCATACCCCTGTTATCCCAAAGGATCCCAGAGCACTCTGCATGCTGCTAGCCTTACCCACAGCTGAAATGTAGCTGCCTCTGGGGTAGACACAACACCCTCTTTGCTTCCTGTAATCAGAACATTTGTACCATCCATGTCACTTTCACTAGGTGCTTTTGTTTCACTTGTCCTCATTCCTCCTCCCTTCTCCAAACAGTCCCCTGGAGATGGAGTGAGTACAGAATGGCCCGTGTCAGTCTGCTTTTCCTGACTGCGCCTGGGAGCTGTGTGCTGTCAGCAGCAAGACTGTTGTCATGGTGTGGGAGAAGGTGCCGCACCAGCACTCTTGGGGCTTTTGTCTACACATGAAAGTTGCACCGGTTTAACTAAAGGTGTTGTATTAAACCAGTGCACCTTGGAGGGCGGACAGGCCTTGTGCACATTTAATGATTAGAGCAGGAAGAGGTTGAGCCCGTGGTTGGGGGGCAGGGTTGTATTTCCTGCTGTTTCCTTTCTGCTTAGAGCAAAAGAAACAAAATAACTGTCTCTAAACTGTGTGTGGGGTTCAGCTCTGGGCCTGGTGCCCCTTTTCTGCATATCGTTGATATCCAAGCTCTCTACCACCTACAGAGCAGACAGGTGGTTGTGTTCATTCCAGTACACGCTTAACTGGGAGCCCCGCCATGTGCTCTCGTGACAACTTTACATTTGTTCTTTCTTGGTATTGATCTAAAATAAGTCATTCAGCCAGAGGGGCGCCGGGGGAAGAGTCTCAGTACCGTGGGGCTCAATGATAAAATGTTCAGGAGGGAAACTTGCTGAAAGACTCCTTTGTTGTTGCTGGAGGAGCTGCCACTCTTCTCCGGCTTTCAAAGGGTTAATGCAGGCACTTGCCTTCACAGAGGTGGTGGCACCCATTATACTGGCTTGTTGGCAGCTGCAGGTGGGGCCTGACTCTGCCCATTTCTCTCTCACTAGGTCATCATTGAAAGATACAAGGGGGAGAAGCAGCTGCCTGTGCTGGATAAGACCAAATTTCTAGTCCCCGACCATGTCAATATGAGCGAATTGGTGAAAATTATCCGGTAAGTGAAACAACCCAAAGCGAATGTGCCATGACCCCTCCTGCCCCGCCCTGGCCGTGTGACCTGCGCAGGGTGGGGCGGCCATGCTGGGTTGGGACAACAGGAGCTGGCCACTGATGTGGGGGAAGGGAGCAACGGACAAGCTGCCTGGCTGTCACCAAGTGGTGGATGGATTCCAGGGCCTGGGAGGGGTTTGCAACCCAGGCCCTGCAGCCATCGCCTTACAGAAGGAAGCAACGTGTCTGCTGCGATGGGCTCAGGCTACACTAAAGCGCCAGCGTCCTCCCTCCATCCCCACCCTCCTGCTGTGGGTGCCTGTGCTGACCTTCCAGTAGCTGAGCTAGAAGCAAAGCCACCTCGTCCTCTCCGATTCTGTGCCCTTTGCCGTCACCTATTTCTCTGTGGGGCTGTGCTCTGCCGCAGCCCAGAGTGCGATAGTCATCCTTCTCCTGGCTGGCAGGAGAGGGGTTCTTGAGAGGGCAGGGTGAGCGGGGGAGAGCCCTATTCTGCTGCATGCCCTGCATTGATGGGGCATGGGTTGGCTCCTTGGTAACAGAGGTGGGAGCAGAGAGGTAGGCCCAGGCCACAGAGGGGTTTGATTTCTGAGCCAGGACTGGAGCTCGGGAGCCAATGGCTCCCCTTCCAGTGCTCAGATCCCTTGATGCTGCCTTGCTCAGAAAGGGCCGTTCAGTGAACGTAGCTCTGAGGCTCTAGGCATCGTGTGAGGATGCTGCCAGCCTCAGGGGCTGCCCAGGGGCAGAGGTGCAATGGGTGGGAGCGAAGCAGGTGCAGCAGCCTGGCATGGAGTGTCTTTCAGGAGGCAGTAAGGCTAGAGCCACAAAAGGACATGGGCGCCCAAGTGCCATGTTAGTGGGCGGGGAGTGTTCTGACCACCAGCTCGGCCTTGCTCTCTGGCCCAGGGATTGTATCCGCGGCGGAACAGCTTCAACACTGGGCCACGGAGAGAGTGAGGATGAGAGCGACTGTGTAGTCTGGTGGTTAGGGCCCTCCCCTGGGAAGCGTGAGATCCAGGATCCACTTCCTCTGCTCCAATGATTCTTTTCATTATCCACCATGGAGAGATTGAGGGAGCCCACATCACAGTAGCCCAGGGGGCAGATCCCACTTCAAATCCCTTCCGCACTCACATGAACCAGGCCTCTCCCACGGGCCAGGTCTGGGCCTGAACCACTGGGCTGAAAGGGAGGGGTTCCTTTCAGAGCAGGTCGGGGCTTAGCACCAGCGATTTGGCTTCTCCCATTGGCTGGCTGACGTGAGGCATCCTGTTTGTCCCAATTGGTTGTACCAGGAGGCTGGGCGCCGGCTCAGGCTTCAGGATCATGGTGACTTTCTGGGTGCTGGGCTGCTCAGCGTCCTCACAGCGAATTCGGCCCTAAATGCTGCATTACCAAGAGCCCTGGGAACCCGAGGGGTTGAGTGCGATGGCTCAAACCTGGAGAGAGCTTGGCCTGCACCAGTGCCAGACTGGCTCAGCCCTTCCCCCCAGAAGCACAGGGAGGGTCACGTATCAGAGCAGGAGCCTTGGTAGAAGGTGGGCCTGGCTGGGCAGGCTGGAATGGGCCCAACTTAGTGGGCAAAGGCTCCCTTCCCACAAGGGCAGTTCTGGGTCACACCAAGGGAGAGTGAGCGCCCAGGCCTGGCCTTGTTGAACAGTTGGGGGCCTCCAGCTCCCCAGGGGAGTCGCTGCCTTCCCTGCCATTCCTCGTTTTGGTCTTACCACCCCTCCCTCCTCTGTCACCCTCAGGCGCCGCCTGCAGCTGAACCCTACCCAGGCCTTCTTCCTGCTGGTGAACCAGCACAGCATGGTGAGTGTCTCCACCCCCATCTCGGAGATCTACGAGCAGGAGAAGGACGAGGACGGCTTCCTCTACATGGTCTATGCCTCGCAGGAGACTTTCGGCTACTGAGACGGATGCGCAGCACATGGAGACAAACTGAAACTATTGCACACAGCCCCCACCCCCTCACCGCGGAAAGATGACGTGGCCAGAGGCTCACAGCGCAGGAGCTGTGCAGACACCCCCCCGCCCCCATATTGATGTCACCCCTGTAAAGGCACAGACAAAGCTAGTGCCCTGTGTTTGACTCATGCCTCCCCTCCCCCATCCCCCTGCCCCAGGCACAGCACTAGTCCCTCACCTCCCCACCCGAACTCCTCAGCAGGACTTCAGCTGTGTGTGTATTTGTTCTTAGCCTAATGCCAAATCAGCTGGGGCTGATGATGGGGAGTCAAAGGGGGCGGCTATCTCCTTGACTTGTAGGGCGGTGGGGGGGCAGGGGGCTTGTCCTCTGAAAATCTAATAAAGGGCAGGAAGTCTGCAAAAAAACAAGCCAACAAACAAAATCATTGCTCTTGAGTTTTAATTGATTTTAATTACACGCATATCAAATTCTTGGTGCTACCGAGTAGGTGTAGGCGTCTGTAGGACTGTGGATAATGTATATCTGTTAGATTTATTTTGTTATTGGTTTTTATTTTTTAACTGGGGGCAGAAGGGGAATAATTTGCCTGTATTCTGTAGATAAATAAACTGAGCTTCTTTGCACTTTAAAATGCAGCAGAGTTGAGTTAGCCTAATTTATACAGCTCTGACACGTAGAGCACTGCTTCTCTGGCAACTTTTCGACCTTGATTTCCTTTGTTTTTCTTCGGAATTTGTTTAAAAACAAAATCAAAAATAAAATCTCCTCTCCCCCCTCTCTTGCATGGGGTGTTTTGGTCCTGTTATGGCAGAGACCCTTTACTTGAGGAATGTACTGATTTACATTTTTTCATGTACTATACCAAAAGAAATGTTTATGAAAAAACCCCACCCAGTTAAAGCGATACAAAAGTCTATATACATATACATACAAATAAATATGAATTCAAGTTGCATCTTGCAGGAATGTTTTTTCCCATCTCACTCATTTTCCCTGTGAGCATCCCCCAGCAGTTGGGGAAGGGAAGGGCCAAAGCCCATGGTGACAACCAAGCCATGCCAGCTGCACCTGGGTTTAACCAAGGATCTGGCACAGTTTCCCCAGCCCATATGGTCAAGGGTGGCAGTGTTGCTAGGAGATAGAATGCAGCGCTGGCACTTGGGAGACCTGGATTCTATTCCTGGCTCTGGCACTGGCCTGCTCAATGACCTTGGATCAGTCACTTCACTGGCTTGTGCCTCTGTTTCCCCATATGTAAAACGAAATAATTATCCTGCTTTGTAAAGCACCCTGACATCTGCTGCTGAAAAGTGCTCTGTAAACACTAGGGATTACATATTTCTCCTGTGCTCAGTTCTCTGGAGTCCCCTCCTGACCCAAGCTATTAAGCTGCATTGGCATCTGCAGAGACCAGAGAAGGCCTGTGTGCAGAGGGAAAGGGAAGTGATGCTGCTTGCCTGCTACCTCATACCTTATTTAACCCTGCTTGCTGCTGGCAGATTCATGTAGGATGCCTGCTAGTGGCCTGACTTCCTCTACAACAACAGGGCCTGATTCTTCTATCCCACTGGTCTCAGGCAGAAGTAACCCCCCTGAAGTCACTGGAGTTACTGTAGTGCCAGAGGAAGGTTGGACCCAGAAAAGGTAGAAGAGGAAGCCATTGGAATCCCCCACTTTTCTCCCAGGCAGGATTGGTCCGTGTTCATATTCTAGTGCTCAGTCACATGCTAGTTTTAGAGAGGGGTTTGCATTGCTTCCGGTGGGAGGCAGTTTCAGGTCATGCTGCAGCTCACTGCTCAGAAGCCTTGCTTAATACTGAGACTGACTTAGCCCCCTTTTAAAAAAAAACCAAAACTCATCCTACCCCTGCTCCTCATCCCACTCCCAGGGCTGTCCTTGGAAAAGTTACCAGGTGCTTCCTTGCTCCAGGCCAATAGGACAGCTAAGGGCCAGGGAGAAGCTGGGGTAAGAATCTCCCATGCCCAGGGAGGCTGCAGTTCCTCTGAGGATGCCTCCCCTTGGTGCCATTCAGTCGCTTTGATGTAAGCTGCTGGCTAGTGGGGGTCTGGAACATTTGAAGCCTTACTCAGTGCTGGCTTCTGGAACAGAGAAGGAGCTTCCTTCAGACCTGTTCTAAGGAGGAGCAGGGGTGGAGAGGATCACCCTGTTTACTAGAGCTGTTCCCCTAACCTTTAATTTCTGGTCCTCTTTCCCTGTGACTAATGCCTGTCCGATTGCAATGGCAGAGTAAAACCAACCTGAGTCTTGTTCCTTTCACTGCTAGCTACAGCATTGCCTCTGTGCGTTAAGTGGCATTTTGTCCTAAAGCTCCAGAAGTCATGTGATTATGTGATAATATCAATAGAAAATCAGTATTTCTAGCCCTTGTGACAGTGGAGAAAAGCTTGGGAGGAAAAGGTGTGTGTTAGAAGGGCACAAAGCAGAAAGCCAAGAACAGATGTGAGGCTCGGCCTGGCTTAAAAATTGAGATTTGAAAGAACAATCACACCAGTTCACTGCTCAGGCCTGGCAACATTCACGTGGGGCTCTGGATGGTGGCACAGAGTGCCTGGGTGACTCTTACAATTGCATTGTGCTGTCAAGGGAAGCCCTGAGCAGGAGAAGCTGCCCTGTATCGAGGTTGTAGTTTGGAGGTTTCCTCACAAGTATGTGTGCTAGCCACTTAAAACTGGAAGCTTAAATGCTACCTATGCCACTGCTCTGGGAGTGGTTCCTCACCCGTTTGACCACCCCCTACCCTGTCATTTTCAAGCCCTGACTTATATCAACCTAAATAATTCCTCTCCTGCCATCCTACTGTTAATGTTTGTAGATGCTGTCCCTACTGTCTTTGCTTCACCCTGCTATAGTCTTTTAAAAGGCACAGCCTCAGCCGCTTGAAAATATTGCTGCTGCATTGAGCCTGCATCTTGCTGAGACCCAGCAGCGCGTGACAGAGCAGAGCATTGCGGCGTGGGTCACTCTGCTTGTGCAACCCCATCCCCAAACTGGCAGTACAGTGTCATGTGGGAGTTACTGGCAGACCCCTTGGCTAGGTCTCTCAGCACTGGTTATTCTCCCCTCACACGTGGGTCTGCAGCTTCCCAAACTGAATCATAGTTGGCTCTTGTGTTCTGTTTCTCCTCACTGCCGTGTTGAGGCCTCTGCAGTCCAGCTGGGCTAGGTGGTTCATTACCTTACTGCTTACGCTGCTGCCATATCATTAATGACAATGTTAACAAACCTTGGTTCTAATACCATTCCCTGCCATTCATACCCGCCTACTTTGCCCCACCCCACTAATAGGTGCGCTGGCCTGCTTGTGCCCTGCTGTCAGGGCCGGCTCTAGGCACCAGAGGCCCAAACGTGGTTGGCGTGGCACTTTTCAAGGGATGGAATTCTGGCCCTTTGGGGGCGGCACTTTTCAATGCACATTGGGGACAGCATGCTGGCTTTTTTCTATTTTTTTTGCTTGTGCGGAGGAAAAATCCTAGAGCTGGCCTTGCCTGCTGTTCAGTGTCCTTCAGCCGCTTTTCAGTTTATACTGGCCTATGAGCCAATCAAACTCATCTGAAGTGGCGTAAGGCTGCAAGCTGAGGTAGCATATGCCTGCGATAGTACACTTGCAGTGTTGGTGTAGCCATGGTGTGAGGGAGCCGGGGCTGAGCGCCCTTTTTATTGGCCCAGCTGCTGTTGGTGCGTGAGCCAAGTGTTTGCCCTCACAGTGATGGGAAGAAGACGTGCACTGTGTAAGCTTGAAAGTTGGGCCAATATCAGCTATTACTTCACCCAGCCACGCTGTGCCCTAGCATGGACATTTACAGGCAGCCCAGCACCAGGCTCAGGCCTTGGTAGCCTCCAGCCAGTCCATTATTGCTAAAAATTTCCCTTTAATGCAGCTCCCTCGTTCTTAATCAGTTCATGCACCCATCCCTAAAAGCATGGTATTTGTTGGGCAAGCTGGTTACCCACCATCACACCCAGTGTAATCAGCCATGCATGATAAAGTGCGCTGGGTAAAATTTTGTTTATAAGGCTGAGTAAATTTGCCTCCCTCCCCAAAGTGTGCCATTTTGGGGTGGGGAGGCACAACTAGTTGCATGATTGGTGACAAGATTTGAAAGAAAACTCAGAACTGGCCAAAAAAAACAGTTCTTTGAGTGACTGTTACTTTGCTGTTGTAGCAGCAAGGAGAAAAAAAATTGGCTCATAGTCACGCAACTTGAGTGTCACACTTGCTCTCACACACTCTACCCTGCCATTTGTTATCAAAGGGGCTGGCAGTGCCAGGCACACGGTGCGTGCCACTTTGAGCCAGCCCTACACATGTACTGGCCTCGCTTCCTGTGCGTGGCCGCCATGCTTTGTGCCTTTGCACTCATTCAAGTACCCCTCAAGGGTGCGCCAGGGATGCGCTGGTTGCTTCAGTCCCAGTCCCATAGGCTCTGTATGGCTGACTTAGCGGGAGGGGGAGCCCTTGGAGCCTGGCTCCTGCTGGAGAAGGGCTGAGCGCATGTTTTGTGGGGTCCTTAGCATTCACAGGCCAGTAACGCTGCGTCTCACCACCTCTGCGTGGAAAGCCTACCGTTTGCCTCCATTGCCAAAGAGAAAGCAACTGGGAGTGGCGGCACTTCTTGTGGCAATGGGGACATTTTGTGGCAGGTGCATGAGGGTAGCATGGGCCCGGGAAGCACAAAAACTGCTTGTGCCCAGCCACTGGGTCACACAGTGCAGCCTGAGCTCATGCTCAGCTCTGGCAGCCACCAGCCACAAAGCCCCCACAACTCACCCTCTGAGGGCACTGGGGGGGGGGGGGGTACAGCTCCCACCCCCTCAGCCAGGGACCTGGCCAGCCAGGTGTGGTGGGGCTCTGCATGTGTTCTGGCTGTTGCTCTGGCCACTTCTGCCGGCTGCCAATCTGAGGCTGCGTAAGGGAGCACAGCCCCAGCCACCACCCCCTCCGTCACCGTACACTAGCCCCTGCCCAGCTCGCCCCCTCCAGACCCTGCCCAAGGAGCCTCCTGAGGGATTTTCCTCCATGCTTACTTTTTGTTGTGTAGCTTTTTTCACTGGTTTACTGTGACATTTAGTATTTTCTGCCCGATTGGCACCATTGAGTTTAGTGGCTGGCCAGGGCCTCGTCCTGCCTCATGCTTGGACATCAGCCTTGGTGCTCTGCGTTGTGGCTGGCACATGCGAAAGCCTGAGTGGCACCTGCTAGAGGCCACATCTGCCCCCACGCCCACCACAACCCTTTGAGTTGCCAGCACTTCTCCCATCCAACTCACTGTGCCAGGGGCAGTTGCCTCATGCTTCTTTCTTTTTCGGGGGGGGGGGGGGCGGAAGGCCCAGTAAAGCTCTATATTGTGATAGCCCCCAGCCCCCAGTGTGTCAAGCGCTGTATAAATACAGCACGGGACCCAACCCCTGCTGTGACGGGCACCACAGGCTAAAGCAACAAACGCCCCTCGGGTGCAGCCGATGGAAGCGCCCTTCACCCAGGCCTGCGCCTCGCTAAGGCTAAATGAGCTGCCAGGCAGCCCACATGGCTGGGGCAGGGTCCCACAAGGCTGCGCCTGCTCTGCAGTGCTGGACATGGCTGTGCTAGTGCCCTGCTGCTGGCCCGGCTAGGTTTTAGTGGAGGAACAGCCGCTAGTGGGTGAGTAAAAGTCACTGCCCCTAGCAGCCTAGGCAGCTGTGCAGTGCAATGAGCTTTAAGTCTAGCCAGCCCCATGTGGCCCTAGGAGAAGCTCGGCTACCCCCCAATACTGCACCTCTTTATTCCCAGACAGCTAATGCCGCCCACGTGACCCTCTCACAGGGTCTGGGCCCCCTCTCAGCTACAAGCTGTGTCTGGATGTGCCCCCATCATTGCTGTCACCTCATTAAGCCAACACAGTCCCACTGGTTAAGGGGTGTTGAGGGGAGCAGCACAGAGAGTTTTACAGCAGTTTTTACAAGAGCCAAGCTAGCATGCCCGCCCTTGTGCAGCCTGCCTTGATCTTGGCCTTACCAGTGCAGGCTGCCCCACTCACACAGTCTCTGTACCCTTTTGAGTTCTAATCTCTTTTTTTGAGATGGGGTGACCAGAACAGCAGTATTCAAGGTGTGGGCGTACCATGGATTTATAGAGTGGTATTAGCATATTTTCTCTCTTCTCTGTCCCTTTCCAAAGGGGTCCTAACTATCTGGTAGTTGTTCTGACTGCTGCTGCACATTGAGCAGGTGTTTTTAGAGAACTACCCACAATGACTCTCAGATCTTTCTTGCAGGGTCACAGTTAATTTAGACCTCACATTTTGTATGTATAGTTGGGATTATGTTTCCCAATGTGCATCACTTGGTGATTATCTACACTGAATTTCATTTGCCTTTTTGTTGCCCAGTCACCCAGTATTGTGAGATCCCCTTGTAACTCTTCATAGCCTGCCTCGGCCTTAACTATCTTGAATAGTTTACTATTAGCTGCAAATTTTGCCACATTACTGTTTACCCCTTTTCCCAGAGAGTATATAAATCTGTTGAGCAGCATTGAACCCAGTACAGACCCCTGGGGCACACTGCTGGTTCTTCTGTGCGTGACTGCGCATATCGATTCCAATTCGGTCTGCACGCACCACGTGCACAGTCGTCAGGAAATTTTTCTCCTAGCAGCACCCGTCGGGTCGGCTGTGGAGCCCCCTGGAGTGGTACCTTCATAGTGCTCTATACATGACCCTGCCAACCCGGTGCCGCCTCAGTTCCTTCTTAGCACCAGTAACAGGCACTGGAACTGTGGTGTCTTGCTTTGCAAGCTCTCTGCGTTTCCCTAGCTTCTATCTACTTTTGCGTTTGTTTCCCTTAGTTAGTTATTAGCATAGTGTAGTGTTAATAGTTCGCTGTTGGGATGGGGGGGTTCCCCTCCAATCTGACTGCGCCTTCCCTGGGGACTCAGGCCCTGCTGGCAGCCCAGGGGTTCAAACTCTGCTAGTCCTACAACAAGCCTATGCCAACGGGCAACCCCTACGACGCTTGCTTAAAGCATCTAGGGAAAACACATGAGGTGGATAAGTGCAGGATTTGCAAAGGGTTTCGCCCAAGAATGAAGAAGGAGCAGGACCTTAGACTGAAACAGCTCCTCGTGGAGGCAGCAGTTAGACCGTAACCAGCACTGGGACGGCAGGACCCGGCCCTGAGTGCATCAGTGCGTAGTGCCCCAGCAATGGCAGAGATAGCACCGTGGAAGGACTCTGGACAAGACCCATGGCACCGCTGCACTCCAGGGCGGAAACAGAGAGGACTCGGCCCTGCTCACATTCCCTGGGTCAGAAGTGGCACCGGAAACAAGGGAGGAGGAGTAGATCTCCAACTTTGGGACCCACCCCTTGGAACCAGCCAATGGGGCGCATTCCAAGGAGGAGCTCCCAGTGCCAAAAACCTCAGAGCCGGCACCATTGACTTTGGTCCTGCAAGTGGAACCATTGATTCCAGTGCAATTGGACCCATCATGTCAGGTAGTGGAGAAGGTACAACTGCCTTCCACTCAGACACATTTGAGGCCACGAGAGACCTCAGACATGATGGCACCATGGTCTCCGGCCCTTTGCACCAAACCCACGATGCCACAGCGTGTGGCACCGTCCTATGGAAAGCCTGCAATGCTCCACCCCTTGGCGCCGCAAGAGACAGGATACTGCTCGGAGTCCCTGGGCTGATCACGGCATCGATCGCCATTGTGCAGCAGGTCCTGGTCCCAGCGCAGTCCATCTCGGCACCGTTCCAGGTCATCACGTACACCCCGCTCATGGCACCACTCCCTAGCATCGTGGCAGCGCTTCCCAACCCAACAGCATTTGGCACTGTCCTGGTCCTCATGGTCTAGGTCCACATCTTCGGGCTCGGAGATGGGGTCTAAAGTCTTGGCATGTGCTCGATGCAAGCCGGCACGGGGCAGGCCAGACAGGGGTATGACACCATGGCGCACACAGTGGCAGGGGCCAGCGCAGTGGCCATTTTGGACTCCTTGGCATATCACCAAGCCCAGGACACTCAGTCCAGGGGCTCCCGTTCGGTGGCATCCGAAGGGTGCAGAGGAATTACCAGCGCTATTACCTCCCCCGGAACCCAGCCCTGTTCCTGACCCTTCAGTGGCTGACCCTGGATTAGAGGCAGGATAGGGGGTACTGGAGAACCAGGAAGGTCAGGAGGACCTATTTCTCCCTCTGGCCTCCTTGTCTTCCTCCCTGGACGAGGCTGTGGCGGGCACCTGCACCTCCGGGCCTCTCCCTACAGGTAGCTGTGCCCACCAGGAACTCCTACGCAGGGTGACACGGAATATGAACCTGCAGGCCGAGGAGGTGGTAGAGTCGGAGGACCCTATGGTAGATATCCTGGCACTGGAGGGACCATCCAAGGTAACTCTACCACTCAGCAAAACTATCCAGGCCAATGCAAAGACCATTTATCAGACCCCAGCTTCCATCCCTCCCACCGCCAAAGGGGTGGAGAGGAACTATTTCGTCCTCTCTAAAGGGTATGAATACCTATTCACACACCCGCAGTTCCCTGGTGGTGGCTGCAGTGAACGAGAAGGAGAGGCAGGAACAGCAAGCCCCAGTGCCTAAGTCCAAGCACATCAAGCACTTGGATTTATTTGGATGCAAAGTATACTCCACAGGGGGATTACAACTCAGGATTGCTAATCAGCATCAACTCCTGGAACTCGATGCTGGTAAGAATTCCTTAAACTTCAGCAGAGTCCGAAGAGGAGTTTGGGGCTATTGTCGAGGAAGGCAAGCAGTGGCACAGACCTTTACAGGCTTCACTGGATGCTGCGGACTCGGCAGTGAGCACCTTGTACTCAGGAATCGCCATGAGACATAGCCCATGGCTGCAGGTCTCAGGGCGCCCGCCCTAGGTTCAACAAACTATGAAGGACCTGCCTTTTGAAGAGGTTAGTCTGTTTGCTGAACAGATGGACTCCAGGCTGCATAGCCTAAAGGATTCCAGAGCTACAATGAAATCCTTGGGTATGCACACCCCAGCAACCCAAAGAAAACCCTTTAATCCCCAACCACAGCAACAGTGATCAGATCCTCCTTGGCCAAGGCAGGATCCCTACAGACACAGGGGCAGAAATGGCAGGCGCAAGCCATCCTATCTTCAGTCGGGGCAGGGCCAGGGCCTGACTAAATCTTTGGGGGGCTCAAAGCAGTCATTTTAAAGGTGCGCCTGAAGACAAAGCACCTGTCTCAGCACCAGATCCTTCCCTGTTTTCTGAATCGTCTATCTCACTTCTACCACATTTGGTCCCAAATGGCATCAAACTGCTGGGTTCTTAGCACAGTAGAAGTAGGAAATTCCCTTCAATTCTCCTCCTCCCCTCCCCCCCGCCCGGCCCATCCCTCTTCAGGGATCCTTTTCACAAGTAACTCTTCATCCAGGAGGTGCAGTCGCTTCTTGCCGTAGGAGCGGTGGAGGAGGTTCCTCAGGAGCTAAGGGGAAAGGGATTCTACTCCTGCTATTTCCTAATCCCCAAGGCAAAGGGGGGGGGTCTCAGAGCCAGAGTTGCGAGGACGCAACAAATTAATGATGAAGTTGAAGTTCTGTATGGTTTCCCTGAGCATGATTACCCCTTCCCTGGATCCGGGAGACTGGTACGCCACCTTGACATGAAAGAAGCATGCTTTCACATAGCCATTTGCTCCATGCACAGGAGATTTCTAAGGTTTGTGGGCGACCACAAATATTATCAGTTCACGGGCCTCCCATTCAGTCTATCAACAGCCCCCGAGTGTTCACCAAGTGCATGGCGGTCGTAGCAGCCTTCCTCCGGAGGGGGCAGGTGCAGGTATACCCTACCTGGACGACTGGCTGCTCAGGGGTACACCAAGGGAGCATGTGAAATCTCAGGTCCGGTTTGTCAGATCCATTTTCAAGAAACTGGGCCTCCTCTTCAAGTGAACAAGTCAACCTTGTCTCCGACCCAGAGAACAGAGTTCATCGGAGCAGTGCTGGACTCTGTGCAGGCATGAGCATTTCTGCCAGAGCCTCGATGCCAAGCCACGTCAAACATCATTCAAGGCCTCAGGCAATTCCTGACCATTACTGCAAGGAGTTGCCTACGTCTCCTCAGCCACATGGCAGCCTGCACTGGTGGTCTGGTGTGCCAGGCTGAGTCTCAGACCCCTGCAAGTGTGGCTTGCATTGGCCTATTGCCTGGGACGCAACAACCTGGACTTAATACTGACAGTACCAAAGCACATACTCGAATTCCTCCAATGATAACGAACTTCGGATGGTGTGCAAAGGAGTCCCTGTCCACAGCCCCCAGCCCTCCTTATCCCTGGCAACGGATGTCAGCTCTGGGTTGGAGTGTGCATTTGGGAGATCCACAAACGCAAGGCCTATGGTCTCAGGACTAGCTCTCCCTTCATATCAACATCAAGGGGCTCAGGGCGGTATGCCACGCATGCCAAACTTTTCGGGCCCAGATGCAAGGCCAGTGCATGGCAGTGAGGATGGACAACACCACTGTCATGTTTTACATCAACGAGCAGGGTGGAGCCCATTCCTCCCCAATGTGTTGAGAAGCCCTCAGGCTCTGGGAGTGCTGCATAGCCCACTCCATTCACCTGGAAGTGTTCTATCTCCCAGGGGCTCAGAACGACCTGGCAGACCACCTCAGCAGATCATTCCACAATCATGAGTGGTCCGTCTGTCTGGACGTCATACACTCCATCTTCCAAAGGTCGGGGTTTCCCCAGGTCAACCTGTTTGCCACCCACAGCAACAGGGAGTGCCTGATGTTTGGTTCCTTCCAGAATCACAGCCCAGGCTCAATTATGGACACTTTTCTGCTGCCCTGGGGAGGCTGCCTATTGTAGGCCTTTCCCCTCTTCCCTCTGGTGCACGAGTTCTTCTCAAGGCCTGCAGGGACAGAGTGGAGGTAATTCCGGTGGCCCCAGTGTGGCCTCGACAATACTGATGCACCATATTCCTGGAGCTGTCAGTGGAAGCCCTGATTGCATTGCCACTCCATCCTGACCTGATCACTCAGGACCACGGTCACCTGCTCCACCCAGACTTCAAGTCCCCATGGAACTTCTGTGCTCGTAACCTGTACAGGAGGTCCTACTTGGCAGCAGGAAACCATCCACCAGGGCCACTCATCTAGCTACGTGTGCCCAGCATCACACCCCTCGAATCCAGGTGCCTATCCCATTCATCCTAGAGTCCCTCCTACACCTAAAACAACAAGGCCTGGCAGCGTCATCTATCAAAGTACACCTTGCTGCTATCTCAGCCTTCCATCCAGGAGTGTCTGGATGCTCCCTATTTGCCAACTCCATGGTGGGATGTTTTTTCAAGGGCCTGGCATTCCTCTATCCCCAGATTAGACTGCCAGTCCCTGTGTGGGATCTTAACTTGGTCCTCTCCAAACTAATGGGGCCCCCGTTTGAACCACTAGCGACTTGCTCCCTCTTCTATCTGTTGTGCAAGGTAGCTTTTCTGGTCACCATTACCTCAACATGCTGGGTGTCTGAGTTAAAGGCCTGCACTTCTGACCCACCTTACACGGTCTTCCATGAGGATAAGGTGCAACTTAGGTCTCACCTGGCTTTTCTTCCTAAGGTCGTGTCACATTTTCATACAAGTCAAGACATATTCCTGCCCGTTTCTTATCCTAAGCCTCATGCCAGTAACCGTGAGCAGAGGCTGCACTGTCTGGATGTTCAGCAGGTGCTAGCCTTCTACTTCCAACACACGTAGCCATTCATAAAGTCGAACCAGCTATTCGTAGTGGTGGTTGACTGGATGAAATGATTTCCGGTATCATCTCAAAGAATATCTTGCTGGATCACGTCCTGCATCCACACATGCTACGAGCTGGCCAAAATCCCAGTCCTGGCACTTACAGCACACTCCACACGGGCACAGGCCTCAGCAGCAGCATTCCTGGTCCAAGTCCCGATCCAAGAAATCTGCAGGGCAGCGACTTGGTCCTCGGAACATACAGTCACCTCTCATTATGCCATTGTCCAGCACGCCAGAGATGATGCAGCTTTCAGCAGAGCAGTGCTCCAATCAGCGATTCCATAACCCCGATCCCATTGCCTAGGTAAGGCTTGGAAGTCAGCTACTTGGAATCAGTACGAGCAATCACTCGAAGAAGAAAGAACGGCTACTCACCTTTCTCATGACTGTTGTTCTTTGAGATGTGTTGCTCATGGCCTTTCCAAACCCACCCACCTTCCCCTCTGTCGGAGTAGTGGGCAAGAAGGAACTGAGGAGGCGCCAGGTAGTATATAGAGCGTTATGGAGGTGCCACTCCAGGGGGCTCCACAACCAACCCGACGGGCGCTGCTAGGGGAAAAACTTTCTGACTGGGCACATGTGTGCACACACCTAATTGGAATGGACATGAACAACACATCTTGAAGAACAACAGTTATGAGAAGTTGAATAACTGTTCTTTACCCCTCCCTACAGGGAGGCAGCGCAGCAAGCCTAGGAAGTGAAACTGCTCAGAACCAAAAGAGAACCAAGCAGCCTAGCACCATTTGGTACCTTGTGCTGTACCATTTGGTACCTGGGCCAAGTGGCTACAAGAAGCCATCAGTGGTGGGAAGGTGTGAATAGGGTTGCCAACCCTCCAGGTTTGTCCTGGAGTCGCCAGGAATTAAAGATTATGTCATGTGACGAAACCTCCAGGAATATGTCCAAATCAAAATTGGCAACCGTTGGACTGGAAGATTCTGACTGGAGAGCGAATCTCTTTGCACTGGCGTGAAGGATAATCCAAGATGTGAGGCAAGAGGAGAAGCAGGCCCATTGTACCAAATGGAGAGAAATGGTGAAATACAAATGGGATGTGCTCTTCAAACATGTGGGGGTATTGTTAATGCAGCGCAGGGATTTCATTTTCACGTTGGCGGTGTCCCTTTAGCCACACTGCCTGCTGAATGAACACAGGCATTAGCTGGCCCTTCCTCCCCTAGCGGAATCAGGCTGTAAGCTCATCAGCACAGCAGCTCAGCTTCGTGCTTCGTGCTTCTGACGCTCAGGCCACTCACAGTATACGGCCCTTACGTGGTCCTTCTACCTCCTGCTTTACCTACCGTCCGGGGAGGCCAGCTGGAGCTGCCCTTTGGTTCCTAGTGCTGCTGAGCCTGGGCTTTTTCTAGGAAAGGCTCATTTCAGCCACAGAAGGGTCATTCCAGCATTTTGTCCTCGGTAGCCCCAAAGCTCCCTTAGCTCCTTTGTTCAGTACAACTCACAATCTGCTCTGGAGTGAAGCCAAACTACTGGGGGAAATCTTACATCACATTCCAAAGGCAGCCAACCCATGGAGCTAGCAGCATGCTCTGCACAGAACAAGCTCTCTTCCCCCCCGCAGAGCCTTTTTAATAGATTGTGAGTGGGGAGGGGCTATGGGCACCAGACAAACACATCGCATCCAGGGTGCAACCACAGCAACTAACTTTCCTAACGTTACTTTGAATAATTTTTCAGAGCAATTCATGGAGCAAGCCCCAGCTATATCAAAGAGCAAATTTTGATCAATCAGCCACTGGGCGAGTGGCTCTCTGAGACCGTGCAGATCACAAAGGCCAAGATGAAGCATGGAGAGCTAGGGACAGAGGGTGCTTTGTTGCGGGGATCCAGCGGTGGAATGACATGCCAGAAGAGCTCAGGTGAACCTGAGTTTGACCATCTTCAGGAAACGCTGTTGCAAAACCTTCCTCTTTGAGAAAGTCTTTCCGCCTAAGTGACATTCACAACGCAAGCACCCCTTTCATTCCCAAACCGCCGGCCTCCTAAAAATAACGCAGAGTTTTATTTTTCCCCAGGTGCTTCACCTAGGGTGACCAGATGTCCCGATTTATAGGGACAGCCCTGATATTCGGGTCTTTTTCTTATACAGGTTCCTATTACCCCCCACCCCATCCCGATTTTTCACATTTGCTATCTGGTCACCCTAGCTCCACCCCCGCTCCGCCCTGAGGCCGTGTCCTCACCCCACTCTCTCTCCACCCCCTCTCCTGAGGCCCTGCCCACGCACCGTTTGCTGCTCTCTGCCCTCCCCCCAGTATCTCTCCCAGCCACCAAACATCTGGTTGGCTGCTGCTGAACAGCTGTGGCTGGTGGGTGCTGAGCACCCACTATTATTTTTCTGTGGGTGCTCCAGCCCTGGAGCACCCACAGAGTCATCACGTATGACTCCAAGGTGAGTTCTGACCCCATAAAGGGAGATGGGCCAGAGACTCCTTGAAGTCCATTAGGGATTGGTTTAATATGTTATCGATTTAACATGGAAGATGCCCACAGACTATGGTGATGGGCATCAGTATAAAGCTCCAAGCTAGAATGCAACTAATGCCATGGTCCCAGCCAGCTCTATGGAGCCACCGGTGATCCCTACAGCAGTTTGGGACCTTCAGGCACCAATGTTAAATCACTCACTTTGTGAAATTACACAAGATGTAGATGTGAGGACCACACTGCAAATGAGATTCCAAATCCACCCTCCAGTGCTGGAACTAATGTAGCTGCCCAGAACAAGACCTGCCAGTATAAGGCCATGGAGCTGAAAGCAGCAAAAATGTCATTACAAGAGAAAATTCATTACGGGTTCCATGACGGGGGAGTCCTAGCCAGACGGCAGCTTGCACCCCACAGATTGGCAGCTGCCACTCATTCAGCCCAGATGGGCCACAGGTCTTGGGGGAAACATGCCCATTCTGGGTAATCCGACAGAAAGAGATCGAGGGTGCTGGGCTTCCGTGTGTGTCTAATTCTGAGAACCTCAAGGATGTCCAAGACGGGCAGAAATGTTTTCTAAAATAGCATCAGCAAAGGGTCAGCCAATGGCCCTAGGGTTTATATAATCTGCGAGAGCAGCTAGGTCTGAACTCAGGATCCTGCCTTCCACAAGTCAGGGGGAGGTGCCTCATGAGAAGCCCCTGTGCCAGGCAATCTGCTTTGGAACAAAACAAACCTCATTTATCCCACACCGAGACCCTGCAACACATGGGAGAGAAAGTGGCTGCTGCCATGACAACTGCCCATGGCAGGACACTGCAGCTCCAGGGCTCCCGCGTGCCAGCCGAGATTAGGATTAAGAGGATGAAAAGGGGGGGAGGGGGAGACTCATGGTAAAACTGGGACACATTTCAACTAGGCAGGGAAGCCAGACTGTCAGTTACATTAACTAATGGCTTTAGCAGAGCTCTGTGTGGCTTGAAAGCTTGTCTCTCCCCCCAGCAGAAGTTGCTCCAACAAACGCTATCCCCTCACCATGTCATTCTAAAAGTGCCCACGTGTCACCCCCAAAGAGCACTCTTGGGCACCCCGTTACCACGGCAGTATCACCAGTCATCAATTGCTCTGACTTGGCCTTTGGAGGCGGCCATTTGCGCAGGACTAACTAGTTCACCCCCGGAGATCAGGAAAAGCTGATGACTTTGAAGGCCAAGTTTCAGACAACTTTCACGGGTGCAAATTCTGTTGGCCTAAGCAGCTGTGCTGGCACCATTGGCTTGCACTTGGTTATATGGGCTGAGAATCTAGCCCAAAGCCACCCGCTTGCCCTACTCCTGGAAGCGCACAGTACCAAACCGATGGTCCTGCTCCCTTCCTGACAGATAGAGCAGACTCTGGGCTCCTTACCCAGATTTACATTAACCACAATTTAAGGCAGTTCAGGCCTTGGAACAAAAAGAATCCTGGATTTATTTAAACAGGAAATGACCCCGGACCCTGGAGTTTTCCTCCAAGCACAAGCCCAAAACAATGGGCTGGGGCAGAGGGTAAGGAGCCCCTTGGCCCCCCAGTATCACTGCTGCACAGAACACTCGGGAAGCATTTAAAACTTGCATGATTATTATTCACTTTGTGATGTGCCCCAAACACCTGACCATCGAGGAGAGAGCTGGTCCTGAGTGCCCTGCTGCAGCCAGGACCAGGAGCATCTCTCTTCCAGGGAATTCCCACATGGGAGCAGCTGGGTGTTGTGTACAGCAGGTTGGACTCAGCCCAAACCCATCCTCCCAAGCGCCAATAGTAGTGCAATAAGGCAAGAGTTTATCATTTTCTTACAAAAAGCCATTTGAACAACTGCTCAACCAGACAGAAAATGTAGGAGAAAGGGCACCATATCCAGCGGAGTGACTCTGTAAAAGTGGCTTGTGCAGGGGTGGGCATGACCGTGTCTCAATCATTCTCTGCTGAATGTGCTTGGTTTAAAAGTAAAATGACGAAAGGGGGTTTTGAATTAGCAGCCCTTCACCCCCTTGGGATCTGAGAGTTGACCTGGGTTCTCTCTGGTTTGTGTTGCCGGCATCAGTGCCAAGGACACTGGCTAGGATCCTGCTTGGTTTCTCGGAGCTGTGTCAGGTCTGAAGAGTTAAAAGCAGCAGCAACACTTATCTTGGTCCCTAAAGTGTGTGGCTCTGGCACACAGGGACCAGAGCTGGGGAGTAAGATGCCATTTTTGCATAGTCACTTTTCTGAGCGTAGCCCCATTTTAATGCTGTTCTAGGTGCAAGGGTAAATGTCTCTCCTTGCTAAGTGGCTGCAGCCCAAAGTACTAAGAGGCTCCTTCCAGTTTGGATCTGTATTTCTAGAGAAGAATTCTCCCTCCTGGCCTGTCTCCCAAAATCCCAGAGTGGGGCAGCTCCAGGAGCTAAAAACAAGCCCCAAATAATAAAAGAGGGGGTAGGCTGAATGGGAGGGACCTTCCTAGGAAACTGAAGCACTGGGCTGACACTCTGTATTCCACATGCAGCCATGCGCCGCATGGATTCAATAAGTGATGCTATGTTATTTCTATTATTTTGTCCCTTCCCCATAAACCTCACAATGCTGCTGTCTAGCTTCCAAAGGGACAGTCTCTCTTCTCCCTTAAAGGGAAACCCCCAGACTATCCCCAACCCTCTCTGTCCCTGCACTCCTTTCCCCTCCCACTCTTCCTGGTGGTTTGTATTTCAGTTTGGTGATTTTCCTGTACATCCTTCCCAGACCGTTCATGCTATCGCTTTCCCTCTGCTATGGAAAGCCAATGGGTTGTCCCCTGGATCATCTATTCATTACAGGAGCTGTCCACTGTGCAAGAAACTCTCTGATTTCCAGATGCAACAACAGAATGAAGAAACAAGTGTCTGAGTCAGTCACAGCTAAATCCCCAGAGCTTGCTGCATGCCAAGCAGGAGCATCACTGAGGAAAGCAATGGAGGAGGAGGAACCAAAGCAGTCTATGAAGAGATTTCCAGTCAGTTCCAGAAAGAGAGAAACACATCTCCAGTGGTTTTCCCCACACGTGATGATAATAAATTAAAGGGTTTATGACCTTAACTCTCTGGGCCTGAGATGCAGCCCCAACGTCAGCCCAGCTACCTGCTCTGATCCCTGCTGGACTAGCCGGAACTGATGGTTGGTGTCATAGCAGAAAGCACAGCTGAAGGAAGAAGGGAGGTGCTTCGACAGAGGCCACGTGGCCCTAGCAGCAGCAGTTTTTGGCCAGTTCTTATGATCTTGGCTTTGACTTCAACGCCACTGCCAATGAGGGTACTCCTATCCAAACCTCAGCCCTTTCTTCCTCCACAGTAGGTAACATCCCACGAGTCAGACCATTCTCAGGGAACCCTCCCCACCCACCCCAAGCTTTGCGTGTTTCAGATAGAAGTCCATTCCCCAAGTCATGCAAGGCAGGGTGATTATTTCAGAACCAGCATGGCCTCCGTTCCGTCTTTCCTTCTCAAGTAGAGTCCGTGAGTGAGGTAGTACTCTCGCCGGAGGAAGGCATAGAAATAATCAGAGATGAGCAGGATCTGCAGAAGTGAAACGTACAGGGTGTAAGTGACACTTCAGACCAAAGACTAGCTAGCTGTACAGACCACAGCTGCAAAGCTCTTTTTCCCATATCACTCCCAGCCTCGTCTCTCATTCAGGAGAGCAGTAACACAACCCAATCCAACCTCTCCCATCTCAGAACTCCATGCTGATCACTTCTAAGGGTCTTTAGTTTAAAGTCTGAGCACTTCTGAGTGACCGTTTTATTCAGAAAGGACAAGAGCCTAGGAAGGACTAGAAGAAAAGCCACAAACACTCAGGGTCTAACACAAAAGGAAACGAGATAGAGGCTTTTGGGACTTCAGTGCTACCAATACACATTGTACTGATGGGTAAATTGCAGGAAGACTAAGGCTCAGCTTTTGAAAGGTATTTAGGTGTTGCATGCTGAGTGGAGCAATGTCCATACACCTTTCAAAATCTGGGCCTAAGTGACTTGCCCAGGTTATTACAGCAAGTCAGTGGCAGAGTGGGAAAGAGACCACAGGAGTCCTGAGCACTAACCACTAGGCTACCCTTCCTCCCAAATGAATCTCTATTTTGCAGTGAGATTCCATTGTGCTGGGTCCTGTACAAGTGTTTGTGAAAACTCAAGAGCTAACTCAATGAACAGTTCTGGAAGGAAGGCCTAAACTCCAATATTTAGGAAGGGCTTGTTTTCTGTAACTGCCAATCTGGGCAGCTCCCACAATAGGGACTGGCTTTCAGTGAGTGCCAAAGTTTGATCATTCTTAAAACACTATTTGTTATTTACCTACTTGCCATTCATCTACTGATACCATTGTCCCCATATCTGCCCATCAGCACTTGGATCCCATCCGCCTGGGAACAAAGCAGTCACGTTCACCAGTGACCCTGACCCATTCTGGAGCCGGAGGCCTTTATAGCAATCACTATAACAACCAAACAACAGCGAGACATAGCTGCAAAGCACTTCCTGAGCATTCATGATGTTACTCAGTGAATTCATTCAAGATGGAATCTTACCTGACAGCCCTTCTGGGTGCTGACTGGACCAAGGGAATGGGGTGATGGGCCGGGTGGGAGAGGCAGGAAGGGAGCTGCACTGTCAGCAGGAGGCAGCTTGGTGTGGAGCAGGTAATGTGGCTGCAGATGGGAGGGCGGGGCAGGTCTGATGGAGTGGGAAGGGCAGGGGATTGTGGAAGTTTGGGTGGTCAGTGGGGCTGGCAGAGACAGAAGGGGAAAGCACAAGGCAGCAGAGAGCTGAGGCAAGGCTGGGAGAGAAGGAGCTGGGAGGCAGTGCCTGAAGTGGGGTGTGAAAGAAGGCTCAGATCTCTCGCTCTCTCCCACAGTGTCACTTCACAAAGATGAGTCAGCACTTCCATGGAAGGCTGTAAAAACTTTTGATCTGGAAAACAATTATGCTTCCAGATCCTACATTTTCTGCATCCCCTTCCCCACCCTGACTCTTTATTACTGAAGAAATCTGCAGCTTACGGAGCTCATCTCTAAAACCCTGTGACAACACAACTGCTTGCTGTGAAAAGGATGATGCTGTTCCCAGTCAAGGCTGATTCCTTCAAGCAGAGGCTATGGCACGTCTTGTTTGGACATGCTGCTCTCACGAGCGGCACAGCAACACAGGAGGTATCAATAACCTCAAGCGGAAGAGGTTCTAAGTCCCATGCAAGGCAGTGGCAAAGACACCTGTAGTTAGTGTTCTCTGGTTCCAGGGGAAATCAGTGTTACCTTGCATGAAGGATGCTGACAACAGGTGATCCCCCATAGTTGCAACACAGTCCAGGAAGGCAATCTACTCATTAGCTGCACCAGCACAAAGCTTCCACTAATCTTCCACTATGTGTGGACATGCCAAGATGCAAGCCTGGACCTTCTGTGTAGTAAATACACACACTCCTTCCAGGGGGTTTCTTTCTGGAATATTTATTTTCTCTAGCACAGATGGGGAAATAATTCCCACCCATTGTCACTGCAAACATCTCCAGCTATATGGAACTTTTAGGAGCCCAATGTAGCTGAAGCCTGGCCTGACATGAGTAATTAACTCCTGGAAGGAGGCCTCATTTCTTGGAGCACACAATTAGGGAGGTAAACAGATCATTAAGTTGAAACACACACTATGTCTGAGCCAGCTCAGATAAGAACACCACCCAGGGAACCATTTATCAACAATGGACAAGATCAGTTAGGAATGTAAAGATGAGGTAAGGAGTAGGTTGAATGTGGACATGCATAGACAGAGCATGCTGCACAGGGACTGGTTCCTGCAAAGTAACCACACCAGTCCAAAACTGTGTGATGTAATATATTGTAAATTCAATGAGATGTGTAAATGTATATGAAGGGAAAGGATTTCTGTGTAACTTTGGATGTGGGGTACACCCTATACCCATTGATGGATACGTCCATCAATGGCTATTAGCCGGGATGGGCAGGGATGGTGTCCCTAGCCCGTTGCCAGAAGCTGGGAATGGGAGACAGAGGATGGATTGCTTGATGATTACCTGTTTTGTTCACTCTCTCTGGGGCACCTGGCATTGGCCACTGTCAGAAGACAGGAATCTGGGCTAGATGGACAATTAGTCTGATACAGTATGGCCGTTCTTATGTACTCACTACACTTGAGTTTGATCAACTCAGAATAGCTTTGCTATACGCCAAATAAAGACACCTGAGTGATGAAATCTGGAATCAAACTGAGTTTTTTGGACCCCAGAGAACTGGATGAAGTTTTCTCCCAGAACTGTACAAAGTATCTGAATAAGCTACAAAAGGTCTTGGAGGGAATCCCAACAGCCCAGACTTGCTGCATTGGAAGAAGCTAATGCTCGGTCTGACGTGGTATCCCACCTCTAATAATAGCCAACGCTAGATACTTCAGAAGAAAAAGTGTAAAATCCAAAATAATACCCTTCGCTCTGCAACATCTGCTGGGGTGGGGGTGTGGGGGGTGGAGTTTCTCTCAAACTCCACTTGTTTAAGCCTTGAGAGCAGACGATTTTCAATTGGTTAAATCCCCTGATCAGGGAAGCCATGAGTTTCTATTAACGCCATTTCCCTCTCCTAGCATCTCGCTAAGAAATACCTCGGCAGCGGAAGGAAGAAAAGTGACTTAGGAAGGGTTTGCAGTTGTACTGGCCACAAGGATGACCTGTCAGACACTGCAATATACTAGAGATGCACATGACAACTGGTCCCACTCTCTCCAGAGCTGCCAATAAGTCACCTCAGGTTTTCCCCACAGGGTAATTTTAGTGATGACAGGAACGCCTACCACTTATATGATACTGTTCTTTTGCAGGGTGCTGTGCAGACATTAATGAAGCCTCAGAACAGTCCCAATTCACAGCTGGGGAACCTGGGAAGTTAAGTGACTTTCTCCAGACCCCACATCAAGCCAGTGGCAGTGCCAGGACTAGAACTCAGAACCTAGGCCAGTCACAGCCCCTGGGTTCCCCAGATTCTCCACATGAGGTTAATTACCTCAGCCATGAGATTGTGAGGCTCATCTCATTAACATCTGGAAAACACTTCAACAGTCTCATATAGAGGCCCCACAGAAATGTAAAATATTGTCTATAAATCTGCCTTGACCTGAACAACCAGGTTAATCCATAAATCACTCACAACTGCACCCATTTGCTGCAAGACTTGTTTTGGCCCGTGACTGAAATCTTCACATCTTCCAACAGTTAAAAGCATGCGTACTCCTGTGAACACACAGCTCTGCTGCAGCCAAACTCTGAGAACAGCATCATGTGTGCATTGAGAAAGCATCTCTGTGCTAGAGAGCTGAGAGCCCCTGGATGGCATTTCTACCTCTCAGTTATCTTTGGAAGTGTAACATGAGACTCCACGTGGGAGTGCATCTCTCTGCCTGAAGAATCCACTTGCTATTAATGACAGGGCAGACTGACTGTAATGGCCAGTCTACACTGAGAAACAGAATGGGGACAATTGTGTTGTGATTTACACCACAGGTTGTATGTGTAGTTTTGCTGGCAGAATTGTTGGTGAAAGAGGCAGTGTTGCCTAGTGGCCAGGACTTTGGATTGGCACTCAGGAGGCCTAGGATCTATTCCTGCCTCTGGCAAAGGGCAGTTGGGTGACCTTGGGCAAGTCATTTCACTGCTCTGTGACTCGGTTTCCCCATCTGTAAAACAGGGATAACGAAGCTGACCTCATTTGTAAATTGCTTTGAGATCTACTGACGAAAAGCGCTATATCAGAGCTAGGTACTATTATTAGTGATAGTGCATCTTAATGTGCACCAACCAGGCTGTCTTCTGAAATAAATACACAAATGAGTGGGTGCTCTGATCACACATTAATTTCAAGGTCAGATTGTTCTGGGGCTGAGTCTCCCATGTGTGACAGCACAGCAAAAAGGCTGCCAGAGCCAAGGAGGGACTGGCACTGCAAAGCTCAGATGTGTGTGGGGGGGAACACATGGCCACAGGGTGGGTAATCTTTTACTCTAATCGCACAGTCCCCTTTCTCAGAGGCACTTCTCATCTGCCTCCTTTCAGATTTCACCCCCTCATGGAACATGCAGTGATGCTTCCCATAGGAACAGTAACAGCACAACTGTATTAAAATCCCTGGAGTCAGTACTATGTAGAATACAAATTTTATACAGTGACCATCATTAGAAAGTCAATAATCAGTTACCACACAGCAGTATACTTAGAACAGGAGGTAAGCATGGTACCTTAGACAGCATGGTATGGTATCTCTTGGGAAGTGCTGATTTTAATGGAAACTTTTTAATGCACAGAAGGGGTCTGAGTTACGACTGCTGCAGGGAACAGATTATAAAGGCACAGAAATCAAAGTTAAATCCCAGTGTTGCATTAATACAGTTTTTTGCATGCAACAATAGCTCCAATCTGGTATTGACTGGCATGTGAGTAATGGTTAAAACAACAACATTGCTACCTTGACAGAAGGACAGGTAGAGTCCCAGGGTGGGCCAGCTCCCTGCAGCCCTCAACCCCAAGTAGTGGTGAGGGAGTCTCCCTGGAAAAGGCAGGCCAAGAGGAGACTGAAGTTCACAAAATAATAATAAAAATAATCCAAGACCAGTCGCTCAGTAATAGACCCATGGCCCTATCCATGGGCAAGGCACTGTCGGAATATCAGCCCTCACCATTCTCAAGGGAGGTGGGTGAGCGCTGTTATCCACAGTATACAGATGAAGACTCTAAGGCACAAAGAGATGAAACGATTTAGCTACAATAACTCCTCAGTACACTGTGACTGTACAGTGCCCTGACTGGGGCTGTTATGTGCTGATCTCACATAAATTCTTAAAACCGCCCATGACAGAGCCAAGGCTAGATCTTAGGGCTTCCTGAATCCCAACCTTGTGCTCCTTTGCCATTCCTCGCAGCCCTTCACCCTTCTGAGATGCGAGGCCAGTCACTTCACATAACCAGCTCTGGCCAAGTCAAGCTGCTGATGCCCTGGCTTCCCTGCCACTGTGAATGACGACATCACACATGCCAAAAAACAAGGGCACAAGAAACAACCCTTTGCGAATCCCTATTTTCATTCCTTTCCTTTATGGCCCTCGGTGACATGTTGCTCTCATGGACAGTAACCAAAGCGCTAGCAGCAGCACCTTTTGGTGAAGGCTCCCAAAGAAGTCAGCCTGTGACATTACAGGAGCTGGATATATACCCCTGCCGATCCAACGGCCCTACAGTTCCTTCTTGCCGGCTACTCCGACAGAGGGGAAGGGGGGTGGGTTTGGAATGGATATGAGCAACACATCTTGAAGAACAACAGTTACAAAGGTGAGTAACCGTCTTATCTTCTTCGAGTGCTTGCTCATATTGATTCCAATTAGGTGATTCCCAAGCCTTACCTAGGCGGTGGCACTGGAGTGAGATGTTGCAGAATGCAAAACTGCTGAGCCAAAGGCTGCATTGTCTCTGGACTGTTGAACCAGAGCGTAATGAGAGGCAAAGGTGTGGACTGAGGACCAGGTAGCTGCGCGACATATCTGCTGGATGGGTACTGCTGAGCCAGGAAGGCGGCAGATGAAGCCTGAGCTCTGGCAGAATGAGCGGTGAGGTGGCTCGAGGGAACATGAGCCAAGTCATAACAAGTGCAGATGCACGCCGTCACCCAAGATGAGATCCTCTGGGAGGAGACAGGTAGCCCTTCATTCGGTCTGCCACCACGACGAAGAATTGGGGCGTTTTACGAAAGGGTTTTGTCCACTGGATATAAAATGCAAGCGCTCTACGGACGTCTAGGGAGTGCAATTGTTGCTCCCGTCGTGATGAGTGTGGTTTTGGGAAGAAGACCGGAAGGAAGATATCCTGGTTGACATGAAAGGCCGAAAGCACTTTAGGAAGGAACACCGGGTGTGGTCGCAACTGCACCTTGTCCTTGTGTAACACAGTATACGGTGGGTCCACCGTGAGAGCCCGAAGCTTGGAGACTCGTCTGGCCGAGGTAATGGCTACAAGGAAAGCCGTCTTCCAGGACAGGTATAGTAGCGAGCAGGTTGCTAACGGCTCAAATGGGGCAGACATGAATCTGGTTAGAACCAGGTTGAGGTCCCAGGTTGGGGCGGGGCGTCGTACTTGGGGGTATAGGCGCTCCAGGCCCTTGAGGAACCTAGAAACCATAGGGTGCGAGAACACGGAGCGGCCACTCTCCCCTTCGTGGAAGGTAGAGGTGGCCGCCAAGTGCACCCTCAATAATGATATTGCTAGGCCTTGCTGTTTGAGATACCAGAGATAGTCCAAGATGGTGGTGATCGAGACCTCGATGGGAGTGACAATCAGCGTTTCGCACCAGCAGGAGAAATGCTTCCACTCGGCCAGATACGTTGACCGAGTGGAAGGTTTCCTGCTACCCAGGAGTACTTGTTGTACTGAGGCAGAGCAATGTAACTCTGACTGGCTTAACCACACAGCAGCCACGCCGTGAGGTGAAGGAACTGCAGATCTGAGTGGTGAAATCTGCCGTGGCCCTGAGTTATGAGGTCTGGGTGAAGAGGCAGGGTAATTGGGTTGTCTATCAAGAGGTCGAGCAACATGGTGTACCAGTGCTGCCTGGGCCACACTGGAGCGATCATGATAAAGCGAGCTCCGTCCCTGCAGAGCTTTAGCAGGACTCTGTGAACCAGCAGGAAAGGTGGGAAGGCGTAAAGTAGTTGGCTCGTCCACGGCATCAGGAAAGCGTCCAAGATCGAGTCCTGGGAGAGACCTTGGAAGGAGCAGAACATCTGGCATTTCCTGTTCTCGCGGGGAGCGAAGAGGTCTATGTGGGGAAATCCCCACTTCCGGAAAACAGGATAAATAACGTCTGGACGAATCGACCACTCATGAGACAGGAAGGATCTGCTGAGTCGATCCGCCAGAGTGTTCCAAACCCATGGGAAAAAGGACGCTACCAGGTCTATCGAGTGGGCTATACAAAAGACCCAGAGTTGGATGGCCTCCTAACAAAGGGGGAAGGACCGTGTCCCTCCCTGCTTGTTTATGTAATACATGGCCGTTGTGTTGTCTGTGAACACTGAGACACAATGGCCTTGTAAGTGCTGTTGAAACGCCTGGCATGCAAGGCGGGCTGCTCTCAGCTCTCGGACACTGATGTGCAAGGCCAGCTCCTGAGATGACCAAAGGCCTTGAGTGCGAAGATGTCCGAGGTGAACACCCCAGCTGAGAGAGGATGCGTCCATCGTCAGGGACATAGAAGGCTGGGGTGGATGGAACGGCATCCTTGCACACACCAGGGAAGGCGTCAGCCACCAGTCGAGGGAGCCTAGGATGCTCGGGGGAATGGTGACTATCATGTCTATGGCGTCTCTGCCCGGGTGGTATACCGAGTTGAGCCAAGATTGGAGGGGACGGAGGCGTAGCCTGGCGTGTTTGGTCACGAACGTGCAGGCAGCCATGTGACCCAAGAGACCGAGACAAGTGCGAGCTGAAGTCGTCGGGAAGTTCTGTAGGCTTTGGATAATTGTTACCATCGCCTGAAACCGAGTCGGTGGTAAGCAGGCTCTGGCGAGACTGGAGTCCAGGATGGCCCCAACGAAGTCTATCCTCTGTGTGGGAACCAGAGTGGATTTCTCTGTATTGATCATCAGGCCTAGACGTGTGAATAGGTCCTTGACGATGCCTACATGATGGGTGACTTGTGTCTCGGAGGTCCCTCAGATGAGCCAATCGTCCAGATACGGAAAGACATGTATCCGGCAGTGGTGGAGGGAGGCGGCGACTACAGCCATGCACTTTGTGAATACTCTCGGTGCTGCAGAGAGGCCAAACAGTAGGACTGTAAACTGGAAATGCTGACAGTTGGCTACAAACCGGAGGTACTGCCTGTGTGGAGGATAAATGGCTATGTGAAATACGTGTCCTTCATGTCGAGGGCGGCATACCAGTCTCCGGGATCCAAGGATGGGATGATGGTCCCCAGGGATACCATGTGGAACTTCAACTTTACCATGAATTTGCTGAGTTCTCACAGGTCTAGGATAGGTCTGAGGCCTCCTTTTGCCTTGGAGATTAGGAAATAACGGGAGTAGAACCCCTTCCCCCTTTCATCTTCTGGTACTTCCTCTATGGCTCCCATGGCAAGGCGTGTGCACACCTCTTGTAAGAGGAATTGCTCATGAGAGGGGTCCCTGAAGAGGGACAAGGGTGGGGGGGGGCAAAATAAATTGGAGGTGGTACCCAAGTTCCACCGTGCGTAGGACCCAACGATCTGAAGTTAGCTGGGACCATGCAGGGAGGAAAAAGGAGAGGCGGTTGGAAAAAGGAGGGAAAGGATCCTGGAAAGGAACTGGTACGCCGTCCTCGGGGGCACCTTCAAAAGTTTGGCGGGACCCTGATTCTGGCCTTCTTGGGGTCCAGACCGCCGTCTACAATTGCCTTGGCCGTGCCCTCTGCTGAAGTCCTGTCTTAGTCTAGGCGGGGAATAAGGGTGGTGAGGTTGCGGATGGAAGGACCTGTGCTGAGTCACCAGAGTGTGCATCCCGATGGAGCGCATGATGACTCTGTTGTCCTTAAGGCTCTGCAGCCTGGGGTCAGTCTTTTCGGAGAATTGGCCTTGACCATCAAAGGGCAGGTCCTGTATGGTGGTTTGTAACTCAGGTGGAAGGCCTGAGACCTGAAGCCATGATATCCACATCATGGCGACACCTGAAGCCAGGGTCCTGGCTGCGGAGTCAGCTGCGTCCAGGGAGGCCTGGAGAGAAGTTCTCGCCACCTTCTTCCCTTCCTCCAAAAGGGCAGCAAACTCTGGGCGGGAGTCTTGGGGAATGAACTCCTTGAATTTCTCAACCGCCGTCCAGGTATTATAATTGTACCGGCTGAGCAGGACTTGCTGGTTTGCCACCCTGAGTTGGAGGCTCCCAGTAGAGTATACCTTGCGGCCCAATAAGTTCATGAGCCTAGCCTCCTTTGATTTTGGAGCAGGAGCTTGCTGGCCATTGTGTTCCCTTTCATTGACTGATTGCACGACAAGGGAGCAGAGAGCAGGGTGCACATACAGGTACTCATACCCCTTAGATGGTACCATGTACTTCCGCTCAACTCCCCTGGCCGTGGGCGTAATAGATGCTGGAGATTGCCAGATGGTATCAGCGTTTGCTTGTATCGTACGGATAAACGGCAAGGCCACTCTTGTGGGGGTGTCAGCTGACAGGATATCCACCACCGGGTCCTCTATCTCCGGGACCTCCTTCATCTGAAGATTCATATTCAGGGCCACCCGCCTCAGGAGGTCCTGATGTGCCCACAGGTCAATTGGAGGAGGGCCTGAGGAGGATATCCCTGCCACCGCTTCATCTGGAGAGGAGGAAGAGGAAAGGCCAGGGACAAGAGGGTCCTGTGTGGGCTCCTGTTCTTGAGTAACGTCTGTCTCAGGTGGAACTTGAGACACTGCTGGCTGAATGAGAGCCTCCTCTGTACTGGCGGGAGTGGGTCAGTTGACCATTGCATCCGGCACCCTGTATTCCGATGCTGCGGAGCGGGATGACATTGGAGGCGCACCTTGGGCTTGATGGTGATGTCATGCCCAATAGCCTAGTAGGATTGGCACTCACCTGGGATGGAAGAGGGTCTCCCTCTAGGTAAGTACCTTAACTACCAGCATACGAGGTCATTCTCTCTCCCCTGTCTGGCATTTAAGCCATTCAAGAATTTTATACAAAGTGGAACAGCTTCAACAGGACAGCTGGAGAGAAATCCACCCCAGGATACCCTATAGCCTAGAGGTTAGGGCACTGACCTGGGAAGGGGGAAGCCTAGGTTCAAGTCCCTACAACTCCAGAGCAGGTTTCAAATGTGGGTCTCCCACATCCCCAGTTAGAGCCCTAACCATGGGGCTAGTGGTTGTAAGTAGGGGAGAAGTGGTGGCAGCCCCTGACCCCCTCCATTTTGTGAATGGCACCTTATTCCTCTTGTGGATCTAGCCCCCCCAAAATGAAATGTTTTGTTCTGATACAATTTATTCTGACATTTCTGGAATTTTTCCTTTTTTCATTTCAGCTGAAATAAGCTGCCAACGCTGACCTGAACCCGCATTCTTTGGGGAAAAACAAGTTTTGTCTGAAGTGTTTCACCCAGCTCTACTGAAAAGTGACAAGACTGAGGGTGAGCACTGCAGAGGGTCTTCTGCTGAGTCTCCCACCAGACTCTGCCTACAGGGAAAGAGTCACAGAAAGGGGTGATGCTTGTGGGAAGGGTTGCAACATTCAGGGATCTGTGTGGGAGAGGGACCATGTGCCAATATGCAGCATGTGACATTGGGCAGTGCTCACTAACAGCAGGGAAGCTGGTCTCTGTAGCTCTCATGCTATCTGCAACAAAAAATCCCAGCTCATGATGTCAAGTCATAAAAGCAGCCAAGACTGTGGACAACTCTCTAACAACAGGTTAGGGATGCTACACATCACATCACATTCTGCTGAACAGAATGCCAAGTGAAGATTCAAGGTACCCGACTGGTGAATGTTGTTGACTTGTAGGCAAGGCTCTCCCAGAGGCTTTATGGCACATTTGTAAGCAAGAGTCCTATGATGCTTTGTAGTAATGTTAAGAGTGGAAAAGTACTGGCTTATGACAACCTGTGTCATATTTCCTAAGAGCTAATCAGTATTTTTAAACATATTAGTCACAATAACAGAGTTATGAGTTAGCCAAATGTGAAGGACAAACCACAGGTGTTCAGTCATGCAGCTGGACATTTATAAAATGTAACAAGTTAGGAAATATACTAAAATAAAATGTCTGCAGACTAGGGAAAAAGAAAATGACAGTAATGAAATTTGAACAAGTTGGGTATAATAGACAAAACCAAGACAGTGCATCTGACAAAGTAGGTATTCACCCACGAAAGCTCATGCTCCAGTACGCCTGTTAGTCTATAAGGTGCCACAAGACTCTTTGTCGCTGTCATCAGGTTGCAAGGCATGGTTCTACAAACTTGGTAATATGTATACTTCTCTTTTGCACTAACCATTGCTTAATAAATCAAATCAAGCTAAGTTACTTAAGGTCCCCTTACTTAATTACATTTGAACCTGTAATACTTGATTACATTGATTAACAATGTATAAGGCATTTATTATCTAGTAATACTCTATACATTCCAACTGAACCAACATCATCAGTAAAGAGATCCCTGCTTTCAGCTTGCAACAGCAATACTCATGCAATTGCATGGCACTTCCTGGAGATTAATGACCTGAGGGGAGCAGTCCATGCGACTATTAACCCCCAGAAAAACCCTGCAGTTACTGACAAGTCAGCATATTCCTTTCCCAAAAAGGGAGACATTGCGGCATTTCTTAAAGATTTCTAGGATGAACGGTTCACACTGGCAGAAAGCTCAGGAAGCCTGACTGTGTGTACCTTCCAGCTGCATAAGTAATGCAGTGTAAAGAACTGAATGTTTGGAACCAAAAATAAAAATGGAAATGTCACTGAATGAGACTGAATTGAAAAGGGAAGCAAGAATGCCTTTGTCATTATAAATAAGACAACAGAGCCAGGAAGGTACAACCTCCTACTGGGGAAACTCCTACCCTATCATGAGTGCTTAGGGCAAGGGCAGGTAAACTTTTTGGCCCGAGGGCTGAATCAGGTTTCAGAAATTGTATGGAGGGCTGATTAGGGGAAAGGGTTGTGGCCCAGCCCCCACCCCCAGGACTCCTGCCCCATCCAACCCCTCCCTCATTCCCAACTGCCTCCCCGGGACCTCTGCCCCATTCAACCCCCCTGTTCCCCACCCTCTGACTGCCCCGACTCCTATCCACCCCTCCGAACTCCCGTTTCCTCTATCCAACCCCCTCCTCCCCACTTCCTGCCCCCTTACTGAACTTCCTGGAGCACTGGTGGCAGTACAGCCACGCTGCTCAGCTGGAGTCAGGCATGCCATCGCCACTGTGCAGCACAGAGCACTGGGTCAGGCTGGGCTCTGCAGCTGCGCTGCCCCAGAAGCTTGCAGCCCTGCCATCCAGAGCATTGCGCTGGCAACGGAGCGAGCTGAGTCTGTGGGGGAGGGGGAACTGCAGGGGAGGGGCCAGGGGCTAGCCTCCCTGGCCAGGAGCTATGGGGCTAGGAAGGAGGGTCCTGTGGGTCAGATGTGGTCTGTGGGCCGTAGTTTGCCCACGTCTGGCTTAGGGGCAAGGTGCAATGGAACGGATGTGGCGCTATCTGCATGGAGGTTCAGAGTTCTGGGAGTTCACATACAGGGTTCCACACATTCTACCTTCCACTAATCACAGCACCACAGAGGGTCCCTGCATCCTAGCACATGGGAGATTGGGGGATAAGGTAGGCCAAAACAAATAGGGAGACTACAGGGATTCATTGGACATAGAATCATAGAATATCAGGGTTGGAAGGGATCTCTGGAGGTCATCTAGTCCAACCCCCTACTCAAAGCAGGACCAATCCCCAGACAGATTTTTACCCCAGTTCTATAAACGGTCTCCTCAAGGATTGAACTCACAACCCTGGATTTAGCAGACCAATGCTCAAACCACTGAGCTATCCCTCTCCCCAAGTCTGGGGGGTGGGGGGAGGAAAGGGAGGCACCCAGTAGGAATGCCTACAGCACTCCTACGGCAGCTCTGAGAGCTTAGTGACAGCTACAGAACCACTCTATCATCTGTTTGCGAACTGAAGGGCAAAGGGAACATCTTGCTTTTATTAAAAGTGATGTCTCACTAATGCTCTTACTTGCTATGTCACGTATTGTGAACATTGTTGAGGCAATCCAACTCCCTGATTCCAGCAGATATATGGGTCTTTTCACAAACTAAACCAGTCCCTTCCAGCGACAGGGACAATTTCCCTCACGGTGGTATGTTACAGACAAGCAGAATCTCATAGAATGTGAGAAGATTGCTGCCTGTAGGCTACACTTCAGCAATAGGGATGGTGGGCAAGTTAACGTGTGCAGCTGGAGTCTGGCATTCAGAAGCCAAATGCACTTCCTCCAGTGATCATCAGTCAACTGTTAATTTTCAGTCCCAGTTGGTACCATTATAACATCAGCATGATTAAATCACCATCCTTAGCATCACTAAGTGCTACACAAGTCTAGTAGCAGCAGCAGGCGGACACTGGTGCTGACTCAGGCCACACTCCTGTGTTTGGGCTTATTTTTGGACAGAAGCACTAGCAGCAGCATAAAAAGGAGGCCTGCCAACCCTTTTGTTATGTCTCCTCAGATCACCAGAAAGAAAAATAAATTAGTCAATGTGGGCCACTGATTATTTTGATCAGTATCTTTATAGCCATCTCCCCCACTCTTACCGTTTGCTTTCACATTTCAGAACTTTCGCCCTTTACAAATCTACTGTGTTTTAACTGCACAAATGGCGCATTTCTGGCCTCTCAGTAAGCTTGCTTGTCTAGTACAAGGTGAAGCACACACCTCCAGAGTGCCAAAGGGTTAGAGGCGGTCTAATTTTTAACATGAAAAGAACATTCCGTTTCTTCAAAGGGCAAACAAAGTCTAATTGTTCTGCATGCGAAACTGACGCAAGACTCAGTCAAAGTTAGCAATATGGAGTGGCTTAGTTACTCCTTTAAGTTTTCTGCACACAAACTGTAAATGGGAGAAGTGTGGATGGAGTTTGGGGATCTGTCTATTGCCAGTAAATACTACAAATACAAAGAGGAAAAAGAAATTAGCAGGTTGCAGAAATTGTGGACAAGCGTCTCAATCCCACAAGGTGCTGAGCATGTTCAGTCTCAGTGAAGTCAATGGGAGAGGGAGATGACCAGCACCTTGCAGGACTTGAGCTCAAGAGGAGGAAAGAAGATTATCTGGGTGCTTTTGGATATTAACTTTCCTTTGTAGGACGTTAACTTAAATACAAGCTTTTACTGCTGTTTTACAAATCTGCCAGCTTCCAAACCAGATGCCTGGGATCCTTCCTTTGTTTCCAAGCTACAGGCTGTATTTTTTGCAGCATAAACTGGATAGAACATTAAGATATGGTTCAAGTAATCAGACAGAATAGTTCTGCTTCTTATTAATGTGTTAGAACCTCGTGACTAAGCTCTTGGCAGTGCAGATCTCAGCTTGACAAGACAGCCAGGACGCTTGCTACAATCAGCGCAGGATGCACAACATGGACCATATTCTGTAACACAGGAGTTCTCAATCTTTTTCTTTCTGAGCCCCCTTGCCCCCCGAACACGCTACAAAAGCCTCCACAGCCCACCTGTGCCACAACAACTGTTTTTACGCATATCCAGTAGACTAAAAGCCAGGGCTGGCATTAGGGGGTAGCAAGCAGAGCAACTTCCTGTGGGGCCCCACACCACAGGACACCCTGCAGAGTGGACTTGCTTGGGCTTTGGCTTCACTTCCCCCCCACCCCCGCCTTCAGCTTGGGCTTCGGTTTTCTGCCCCGAGCCCCAGTGAGTCTCATTCTGGCCCGGCTTTCCGGCTGATTGTGGAGGATCCCCTGAAACTTGCTCATGGCCCCTCCAGGGAGCCCCAGACCCCTACTTGAGAACTGCTGCTGTAACAGACCCAGATATTATTTGACAGTCATGTTACCAGGGACCCAGCTGCGCTGCATAAGTGTTGCCAGTTGCCTCATTTTACTAACCTGCCCTACATTGAACGTCAAAGTGATGGCATAATAAAAATTGGAATTGGCACTTCCTGCGTAAATCCAGAGATGCCAGAGCACTGGGAACAGTAGGGAGCAGACAATGAGCACACAGGAGAGGATAAAGATGTTCCGAAGGACTGTAAGAAAAAACAAAGATATTATAACAGTGTAGTTGAGATACTAACAAGCAGCTGACCTCATGTCAGTGAGTGAATCATAGATTATTAGATTATTAGGGTTGGAAGGGACCTCAGGAGATCATCTAGTGGATGGTACTTAGCATGTCTATAGCACCACCCAGCAGTTTGGAGGCACTAACTAAAGGGTGGTTCTCTCCACCAGCACAACCTTTCATAATGATAAATATTTGCTATAATAATCCCGCTATTGCATTCTATAATAAAACAACTGGGATTTTTCTTTAAAAGAAAAGAATTTTGCCTGTTTAATTTTTAGATTGGATCCCTCATTTTGTGGCTCCTGGTTTCCAGCAAGTGCAGCTCTGATGACAGCAAAAGCAGGAGACCTCACAACAGCAGCAGGGGGCAGTGTCTCAGGGTTATTCAAGAGCCATTAAAGCTCATTCTCTGAGAGGGATATTGCACCTCACCTCAGCATCAAATCAGGTTGCTGTGCTTGCCTACAGGAGAGCTGGAGTGATCAATTACTGAAGGTACCCAAATCACTTTGGATTAGCCTGGAACCCAGGGGAGCTTTCCAATTGGCTGTCAATGTTGTCGTAAAGGATGCAGACCATTCTCCCTTTAATATATTAATTCCCTATTTCATAACTATAATAGGACATTGCAGGATAATAGAATCATAGAAGTGTAAGACTGGAAAGGACCTCAACAGGCCATATAATCCATACCCCTGCACTTCAGGCAGGGCTACGTAATAACTAGACCAGAGGTCGGCCACCTATGGCACATGTGGTAAAGATGGCATGCGAGCTGATTTACTGTGGCATGCTGCTGCTGGCCTGGGTCCCGGCCAATGGCTCCATTCAGCCTGCTACTAGCCTGGATGGATGGAACCCCGGGCCAGCAGCCAGGACCCCAGCTGGCAGGGGCCGGAACCCAAGACCGCCAGCAGGCTGAGCCACTCAGCCAACTGCAGGCCTGGGGTCCCAGCTGCTGGCCCCGCTCAGCCCGCTGCCAGTCTAGGGTTCCATCTGCTGGCCCCTGCAAATGTAAAATGTATTACTGTTGCACGAAACCTTAAATTACAGCGAATAAATGAAGACTTGGCACACCACTTCTCAAAGGCTGCCAACCCCTGAACTGGACCATTCCTGACTGGTGTTTGTCTAACCTGTTCTTAAAAAACCTCCAATGAGGTACTGAAAGAGTATTGTCCTTCTCGAGTAGCCATGGTCCCTTGGCTGTGTGTGCCTGGAGTGCCCAGCTCACCCATGCTAAACCAAGGTGTTTTGGAAACATGCTGCCTCGGTCTGTCAGGCCTGGCTGCCTAAGGGATCAAGTCTAACTGATGGAGTTGCTGGGCTGTATTATCAAGGCTGTTTTATCCTCTGCTATAGTAATTCCAAGACTGGAGAAGCAGCTGTCCTCAAAGGAGGTAAAAAGCCCCACCTACTAGTAGCTAGTGCTGCCACAGAGAACCAGCCATGGGTCACTTCAGTGAAGCCCTGACTACGTGACAACCATTCAATCCCCTTCATTCTTCCTCTTGTTCCCTTTTGAGGGCTCAGGATTAGCTCAGATTTTCAAGAAACATATAACTTGTAATGATTTCAAAAACTTCACAGAAATAACTGGAGCAGAGAGGCCAGGGTGTGTCTTCTGAAGCAAACCCCCTAGTTTTGGATTACAAAAGCCAAAGGGAATCAAAGATGGCAGGTTTCACATTTCCAGGCCTAACTAGGCTCCTTTGTCTTAAGGCTGAAGTTGCTTATTAAGGAAATTGAGGTCATGTTTGGGTTAGCAATGGATTGACACAATCCAAAAAACAGCCAGGCAGGGTTGGCTGGTACTGACTGCTGTAGCCACCCCAAACCGATCACTCCAGGAAGCCACACAAATCTTCCTGGAATGTTACACTGCCAAGCTCATTAGCTGCTGCAACATTATCTCAGGAGACATTTAAAGTCACCCCGAGGTGGTACGTCATGGAATCTGAGTCTGTGAAAATGAGCTGCAAGCTACCTGACAATTACACCAAGTCCAATGCTCAGGGGCTGGAAAGGGTCTTTGTGGTCTAAGAGAGGCTAAGCAAAGTCTTGGCTAAATGGGATGATCTAGTCAGCACACATTTCTGAATGTGTGATCTCACACACAACAAACTGACAATTGTGAATTATAATTATATTATTGTAGCACCTAGGAGCCCTCATCCAGGACCAGGACACCAATGTTCCAGGCACTGTACAAAACACAGAACTAACAGTGTTAGAATGGAGGGTTCTAGTGACTGGATTAACTGTAGGGCTGGTGCTCAGATTACCAGAACCATAAACTGAGATTAGAGACACTCCTGACCCAATTCAAAGGGTGCTTGTACTTTATATCAATGATATGATAATAAATACTTTGTACTCATGAAGTATCCTTCATGCAAGGATCTCAAAGAGTTTACACACAAGCAATTAATCCTCAGAACAACTTGGGCAAGAAGGGAGGGAAAGTTGTTCACGAAAGTCATAAAATCTCCCCACACACTTCATGGTTTGTACTTATCAGACTTGTTTCCTTCCAGACAGTGGACAGTCCAAGAGGGGCAGTGCCCCCTGTGGCACGCAGTTGTATTGCACAGCACCAGGCCACATCTGGTTTTCCTACCTTCATCCTCCAGTGAAGAGTTTGGGGGCAGGTCTACTCTTAAAACACTGCATTGGTGCAGTTGCACCGCTATAGTGCTTAAGTGAAGATGCTCCTACTCTGATTGGAGAGCTTCTCACATCGGCATAGTTAATTCACCTCTGCAAGAGGCAGTAGCTATGTCAATGGGAGAAGCTCTCCTGCCGACATAGCGCTGTCGACTCTGGGGGTTAGGTCGATATAACTACATTGCTCAGGAGTGTGGATTTTGCATACTCCCAAGCGACACAGTTTACCGATATAAGTCTGTAGTGTACAGCTGACCTTAGTTAAGCCTCTCACCTCAGCCATGTCAACAAACCAAAGTTTGGATTGAGCGCGCCACAGGGACTGTGGGGGTTGGGGGAGGGAAGAATCAAACACAAAGAACTTACATCTATAAAGGTGGCTCCAGAGCGGAAGGAAGGCCATATATAGCGCTACATCTCCCACGGTTGGGTAGGACTTGAAGATAGAAATGATGGCAAGCTGAACGAACAAGAAGAAGATGGGGTGCTCCCTAGAGAAAGGAAAAAGGCAGTGACTGGACATAACAGGTACTGGAGAAGCAGCATTTCTCTCTGGAACCTGGTGCCAAGGACCAGCAGGGACACACGAACATACTGTGGCCAGACTCCTACAAGCTTTCATGCTCTTGCTCTGTTTGCCCAGCAAGTCTTCCAGTGTGCTGGACTGCAAGCACTGAGCCAATCTGAGAGGAGTATTCCCAGGGCATTTGTGTACCTACACATGGATACTTTGGGCACATACACATTGCACACATTTACATGATCATCCTGTTGTGTCCAGGCTTTTCCAGTGCTGCCTTCTGTTGTTGTGGTAGAACAGCAACCAAGGCTACTTCACTCTGAGATGCTTTTGCCCCATGAGGATTGTTTTGAGAAGCTCACTGCCTGGCAGATTCACCCTATGGCATATCAGAGCAGCAGCTGTATACATTCCAAGTCATCATAACAGTCCCATCTGAAATCAGGACAGTTAATGGGCTCAAACAGAATGGCACAGTTCTTATCCCAACCCTTTAGTAACTTTCCTGAACCTTTTATTTTACTTTTGCAATGAAAGACTTTATAGAACTGGCTTTAAGTGTCCTGCTGTCCAACCCACAGCAGAATCCATCTCAACAGCCAGCTGTGATCAAGCATCCGCTCCAGCTGCCCCTCCACTCCCGAGTCCATGTTTTTGACTATTGTATGACACATAGCCCTACTTATGGGTCAATATTAGGGTAAGAAAGCAGCAGCTCCTCAATCAGAAATATTCAGCCAGCTTCCTGCATAACTACTCCAGAACCAGCTTAACACATACGGGTATTTTACAAATCATGAATGAATGTATGTGTCACAGTCAAAGGCCTGTAGGCCAAAATAATGACCTATATATATATTGAACTTATGACAGTGCAAGCATTTGGTACATATGTGAGAGACATATTTACAAGAATCTCCACAGTGCAGCTTTCTGACTGTTTTACAAGCATGAGTAGTTGTAGCTGTGTCGGACCTGAAGAAGAGCACTGCGTGGTTCAAAAGCTTGTCTCTCTCACTAACAGAAGTTGTTCCAATAAAAGATATTACCTCACTCACCTTGTCTCCCTTACAAGCACGAGACAGAGGGCTACAGAGTGTGTAGAAAGCATCAGGCTCTGGAGCACAGTTTATTTTTAATTAGGGCTGTCAATTAACCACCGTTAACTCACACGAGTAACTCAAAATAATTAATCGAGATTAATCGCAGTTTTAATCGCACTGTTAAACAGTATATCAATTGAAATTTATTAAATATTTTGCATGTTTTTCTACATTTTCATATATATTGTATTGTGTTGTAATTGAAATCAGCATATATTATTTTTGAATACAAATATTTGCACTGTAAAATGATAAACAAATGAAACAGTATTTTTCAATCTCTATGTCGTGAAAGTGCAACTTAAAATGTAGTTTTTTTTGTTATGTAACTGCACTCAAAAACAAAACGATGTAAAACTTCAGAGCCTACAACTCTACTCAGTCCTACTTCTTGTTCAGCCAATTGCTCAGACAAAAGTTTGTTTACATTTACAGGAGATAATGCTGCCCTCGTCTTATTTACGTCACCACAAAGTGAGAACAGACATTTGCATAGCACTTTTGTAGCTGGCATCTCAAGGTATTTACATGCCAGATATGCTAAACGTTCATATGCCCCTTCATGCTTCGGCCACCATTCCACAGGACATGCTTCCATGCTGATGATGCTCGTTAAAAAAATGTGTTAATTAAATTTGTGACTGAACTTCTTGGGGGAGAATTGTATGTCTCTTGTTCTGTTTTACTGGCATTCTGCCATATAGTTCATGTTATAGCAGTCTCAGATGATGACCCAGCACTTTGTTCATTTTAAGAACACTTTCATTGCAGATCTGAGAAAATGCAAAGAAGGTACCAATGTGAGATTTCTAAAGATAGCTATAGCACTTGACTCAAGGTTTAAGAATCGGAAATGTCTTCCAAAATCTGAGAGGGACGAGGTGGGGAGCATGCTTTCAGAAGTCTTAAAAGAGTGGAAAGTACAGAACCCGAATCACCAAAAAAGAAAATCAACCTTCTGCTGGTGGCATCTGACTCAGATAAAGAAAATGAACATGCATCAGTCCGCACTGCTTTGGATTGTTATCCAGCAGAATCCATCATCAGCATGGATGCATGCCCCCTGGAATGGTGGTTGAAGCAGGAAGGGATATATGAATCTTTAATCCATCTGGCACATAAATATTGTACAATGCTGGCTACAACAGTGCCTTGAGAACGCCTGTTCTCACTTTCAGAGGACATTGTAAACAAGAAGTGGGCAGCTTTATCTCCTGCAGATGTAAGCAAACTTGTTTATCTGAGTGACTGGCTGAACAAGAAGTAGGACTGAGTGGACTTGCAGGCTCTAAAATTTTAGATAGTTTTATTTTTGAACTCAGTTTCTTTTGTACATAATTCTACATTTGTAAGTTCAACTTCATGATAAAGAGATTGCACTTCAGTACTTGCATTAGGAGAACTGAAAAAATACTATTTCTTTTGTTTTTTTACAGAGCAAATACTTGTAATTAAAAATAAATATAAAGTGAGCACTGTACACTTTGTATCCTGTGTTGTAACTGAAATCAATATATTTGAAAATGTAGAAAACATCCCAAAATATTTAAATAAATAGTATTCTATTATTGTTTAACAGTGCGATTAATCGCACGATTAATTTTTAATCGTGTGATTCATCACAATTATTTTTTTAATCGCTTGACAGCCCTATTTTTAATACAAAAGAACTGACTTTGCAGTACTGAAGAAAAATGAAAATAAAGAAGAGAGACACTGAATGTACCAAAATGACCTTCATATTTGACTTTCAGACTATGGCACTCAGCAACCTTGCACGCTTCAGGCAGGAGAGCTCTCTCTCTCTTTTTTTTTTTTGGTCTTCAGAGCTGTTTATACTACATTTAAAAGCTAGGCTGAAACTGGACTGACATGTTCTTAAGGAGAGAGGACTCTTGAAGCACTGACAGCAGCCAGTTCATTCCCCGACAACTGTGAGTAAGAACGGGCCCACCACAGCTATTCTGGGTACTGGTGAAGAAGGGGAGAGGATGCTGTGAAATATCCTGGAGAAGTTTGGTTCACTGCAGTAGCCTCTTAGGAAACGTTGGTCCTGGGAAGCCCCGCAGAGAGTGCTGGAAGGACTGCAAAAATGAGGGGAACAACTGGAGTTGTGACCTTATGCGCGAGGTCACAACGTCACTCACTCTAATTTGGCCCAGCTGCCCCTCTGTCATGCCAGCAGGGAAGGGACTTTGCCATTATGCCACCCAGCTCTGAACCTGGGTCAAGTGGGGGGCCTGGGCCCTCAGGGTCCCCCCTTGCTTAAGTTCTCAAAAGTGAAGGAGTATTGGCACTCCCTCCCACCCCCTGGCTCCAGCACCTGTCGCCTCATAGTGATGCTAATGCCTTACAGCCAAGAGATATGAAGATGTTTCCTTACACTGAATTCTCAGGGCACAGTTGTGTTTGCCTGTCACCACCCATGACCACACACTATTCTTAGCCTTCCAGACTGACAGACAGGGAGAGAATGGCCTGGCTCCAACAGAGCAGGAAACACATATCAGCTACTACCTCAGAAAACTGCCCGCACTTCTAAGGCAATCTGCAATGAAACAATCTTCACAGCTCCATAGCAGAAGAGGATAATGCATGCTAGGAGGGGAGAAGTGTGGGAGCTCCCACGATTCCCCATATAGGAGCAGCAAGAGCCCCAAGCCTTGATGCAGGCAATGAGCGCAGCTCCTTCCTTGGAAAACCAGATATTAAGATGATCTTGTCCTTGCATAGAGCATTTCATGAAAGCACTTTACCCACATTAATGGACTGAGCCTCACACAACTTCTGCCTTGAAGGTGGTATATTTTTATCCTCATTTTATTGATAGTGAAACTGAGGCATGGGATGAGATAGCAAAATTGTTCCAGGCCACAGAGCTGATTCAGAGCCAGGAACAGAATCCATGAAGTCCTGGCAACCAGTCCCTTGCTCTAACCATTCTGCAGTATTAGCTGCCCAGAATATTTGAGGTATCCTGGTATCTTGTACATCCCAGTGTTACATGAGGCAACAGGCTTCTCTACAGAAAAAGCTGCATCCCACCATTCTAGGAACAAGTAAAAAATGCACTAACATGCAGGGTTCTTAAAGGATATGAGGTACATTTTCAGTGCACCAAAGGCTTAACTCCTTAAGAGAAGAACACTATCACTTTAGGAAGTGAGAAGGAAAGAGCTAATAAAAACCTAATTCTGCTCTTTTTCATTTCACAGCTCCAGATGTCTGACACTGACCTACATGGGTTTCTACTGGACGGTAGACATGACAGTGGGCTTTGTGGGCTGAAACCATTTTTGGTGTAGGAAGTATACCAAGAAGAGAAAGTCTCTCTCGTTCCCACTTCTGCCAACAGAGACAGAATAGTAGCAACTCCTCAGGCTGGCAGATCACAGAGACAAAAGGGATAGCAAATAGACCCACTTACTTTAGCTTTACTGCTAAGGGAATGGTGTAGAAGAAGACATTGATCTGAAATACACATACGAAGAACAGATTGAAGTGTTCAAACATCTCAGCAAAGAAGTACCAGAAGAGGCCAATGTTGGGAGTCAGATCTGGAACGCAAAGGCTGAAATTTGAAGAGAAACATCAAGGTAACATTTTAAAGCAGTTGGTATTTGACTTACTTGCTTCTATGAAATTATTGAATCATTGTGTGCTACTGGAAGGAGAGGTGTGGGTGGTGGGGAGGCTATGCCTTAGAATGCATTGTGAGGAAATCAAAGGGGAGAAAACTCAGGGAGGGAAATCACCCTCCATAGTTGGTGTTAGTGCTTCTAGCTGTCAGCACTACTTACATCTTTAACTAGTCAGAGAGTTCATCGCAGCAGAACAAAACTGAAGGTGACACATGAAATTGGGGCGGAGTGGACAAAAAAAGGCTGCATCCACTTACTGAACACCTAAGAGCCCCAAGATATTTAAACATCCTAATCACTATTTTCTCAAGCAGCATCTAACTTTTTCCTTAACGTCACTTTAAGGCCATTTTATACAGCTAAACACACATGCAGCTTTACTCCTGTGGAGTCCATCATCAGTGACACCCACTGGTCAGTTTGGCTAATCCAAAGCACATGCCAAGAAACAGATCCACTTCTGGTTAATTATAAGGAGACTGAAGAAACTCCAGTATCTTCTCCCCACCTAGTTCGTCTTCTCTAGTTCAGTGGCTCTCAGCCTTTCCAGACAACTGTACCCCTTGCAGGAGTCTGATTTGTCTTGCATACCCCAAGTTTTACCTCACTTAAAAACTACTTGCTTACAAAATCGGACATCAAAATACAAAAGTGTCACAGCACACTGTTACTGAACAATTGCTCACATTCTCATTTTTACCATATAATTATAAAATAAATCAACTGGAATATAAATATTGCACTTATATTTCAGTGTACAGTACATATAGCAGTATAAACAAGTCATTGTCTGTATGAAATCTTAGTTTGTACTGACTTCACTAATGCTTTTTATGTAGCCTGTTGTAAAACTAAGCAAATAGCTAGATGAGTTGATGTCCCCCCCGGAAGACCTCCGTACACGCAGGGATATGGGTACCCCTGGTTGAGTACCACTGCTCTAGTTCTTGCAGTGATGGTTTAAAGGAACTTGGGTTATATATTTTTGTTATTAGTGTGTGTGTTTGTTTCCACTGCATTGCTGGTAAATTTTTCCTGAGACTGAAAGCTCTTTGGGACAGGAAATGGGTCTCCCTGCGTGGATAATGCCTATCACAGTATGGACATTCCCAGAAAACAAATTACAACTACTTACATGAAACCATACACAGATAGGATAAAGTCCCAGGAGTTGAGGAGGAAGAATGAGAGGCAGACAATTACCACCAAGCTACAGAGATACAGTGCTGCATATTGCGTGGTGTACAACCAGAAGCCTTTGCTTTTCAGTTTCACTGGTATGAACTGAAGCTGGAAACAAAACACAAAGATGGAAAATAAGAGGACATCCTGTGGCTTTCTATTAACAAGACCTGCCCTGCTGCACTGCTGACAGAAAGCAGCAAACAGTGGCCCAGCTACAATGGGAGTAGCAGCATTCAGCACACTCTGCTCCAGTGTGCTCTGCCTTGGCCAATCAAATCACACACTCTGCCCAATACTTTCAGAACTGTGCCTGAAAAGTCACATAATTTCACATTCAAGTAACCATAACGAGGTGTGTGGGTGAGTGAGTGATTCCCTGATGTACGTGCAGAATGTTGGTAATTGTGCAGCCAAGCAGGCACTCCAGGTTTGGAAATCTGGGCCACCTCCAACAGAAGCTCCACCAGAATTCAGCAGCTACAAATCAGTGAAGCTGCTCTGCCATTTAGCATCCACATTTGTACTGTACATGCCTTGCCAGGTCCCGAGAGGCAATATGGACTCATGGTTGTAAAGGGCTCTGTCCCTCTGAACCATGGCAGATTTAACATCAGAAAACTTTCTGGAACATCTCAAGCCAATTTAGAGACTTTTTGGCAGGATAGACAGAAAGTGCAGGAGAGCAGCCATTTAATTCCATACAAACCTTACAAGGGAGTCAGTGAAGTTCAACAACAAATCCTGATAACAGATATCTTTTGGCAGCTCTGAATGCTTTTGAAAATCCCCTTATAAATCCAAAGGCATTAGGTGTTCATGTATCACCGCAGATCACCAACTCTGGAAACACTACACTTATGCTCTGTCACTGCCATGCAGATGTTTTGCTTAAAATACAGAGAAGTGCACAATTGGGACCATATGCAGGGAACTCATTGCTCCCTAAATAACAGCATGGTCTCTTCTCAGATTTAACAAATAGTTTTGACTTTGTAGATGCTCCATTATGGCAAAGATTTAAAACAATAAGGAAATTTCCTGGACGTTTTGGAGAAAAATTAAAGATATGTACACAGGGGGAAGGAGGAAGAGTCTGTAAATGATTCTTCTCCATTTTCTTTCAGAGTTAAAGAAATTGAGAATGAGCTTCAGGGAAGAGAGAGAGAGGGAAATCTGTAATGAACATCCACTGTAAAATCACAGAGGGAGGCATGTCAGTGGAAATATATGACTGACAGTCATCTGGGACCTGGTAAGATTTTTTCAGACACTACTTATAAATCTCTGTACAGATGCTGGGTAAGAGTCCTTTCACTAGAGTCCATAGCCTTTCCCTGGAGCATCCCCTTGCTTTCCCAACTAGATGAAATGAGAAACTGAGCAGTTTCCATAAGGCCCTTTATGATTTAGGCTCTTGTTCCAGTCACCTCTCACAATATCAGCAGAAGACTTAAGACAGGTATCAAGCCACCTGAAACCCCAGACAAAGGGAAAGGAAAGGGAAGGGAAATACTGAATACCGCAGTGATGGGTACAGTAGAAGGACCTAGAGAAACAAGATTAGATTAGTAGGGAGACACCCATTTCCAGTTAATTATCTCTTCTTCTAGTGAACACGAATAGTCTCTTTACATCATCCTTTCTATTCCACAACACTGTGCTCTCAGCAGTAGCTATCAGCATGCATTTGTCTTTCACAGCACTAGCAAAGAGTTGCCTCCGCTTTAATACCCCTTTCCAGTTTTGGGACGGTAGCTCTTGGCCTACTGATAAATTAAACTGCTTTGCGGCTCAGTGTTCATCTTGCAGGACTTTGGGCATCAATTAATAAATAAGGATACCATCTTCTTCAGAATCCCTGGTACAATCTGATCAACATTCTGTTAACGGAGGAGGAGTGAGGCTGGGGAGATCAGATGTTTCCAAGTACCACCAGTGCATGCCTGGCACTGTGGAGCAAGTTAGACATGATCACTGTCTTTTGCAGTCCACTGTTGGGCCCGGATGATTCAGACAAAAGGACTGTCACTATACCTCATGGCACTGATGCGGAGTCACTATAGAAGAAACTCTGCTGCTCCAAAATTCCCTTTGGTGGTCATGTGACACCAAACGCAGCTTTGTGTTTCAGTAAGGAGAACTGCCTGCAAATTTGCAGACAGGGAGTAAATGAGTTTCTGCTTTCCTCCTAGCCACATGACTATTGCAAGATGTTAAACCTGCACTGGTCTGGGGAAGGATAAGATTATTTTTTCCAAATCTTGAAAACTGGCCATTGAATCTCACAGTGAATCTCCTCCCTCCACCTAGACACAGGGCAATCAACGCTGGCTGATAGGAATTGGACATGCATAGGATATCAGAGGTTACAGCCAATACAATTACTCTTAAGAGAATATTTACCTGCAGAAGATACAGCAATGCTGGTGCAAACAAGGTGAGAGGATACAGTGACTGGTATGTCGCCAAGGCCAGGAATATAGCACTGAGGAGGGTACTACCTGCAGGGAGGAAACAAACCTCAGTTAACAAACCATGATCATAAAGAGGGTCATATTCAAATAAACAGTCCTTTAAATATTGAATCACTGCTCAAATAGGGGGAAGTACTGCACAGTACCTGCTGTGATCATCAGAACTCCACAAGTAATTAGAGGGGATAAAAATAACTATTTCAGCGTGTTCCGGAGCTCGTCCCTCTCTCTGTATTACAGGGACATTGAGACAAGAAGAAGGGCTCTGACAAACAGTCAACAGCATGAAATAGCAATTGATACAACTGGTTTATATCCCTATAATCTACCTAGAGAGATTTATATAACCCACGTCTCATACATAGATACCAGTTACTATGTATGTGGGAGAATGTGTAGTCTGGAGTCATTTCTGCATCAAGCAGCTGTCTATTAATACTATGCACTTCAGAGCCCGTTTTCACTGGACTGTCTCAGAGCGCTCTGCAAACATTACTTGAGCTTCACAAGTAACAGTAGGGAAGTAGCTTAGCCCTATTTTACAGATGTGGTAATTTAGGCACAGAGCTTAATTAAAAATTTTAGAAGTGACTTCTAATTGTGAATGCCTACATTTTTGGTTGCCCAATTTGAGACATCCTGGGCTGAGCTAACAGCTGAGCACCCACACTGCTCATCAACTTCAACTGAAATCGTGGGTGCTCAGATCTGGCCCAAGGGAACTCCAGTTGGACACCAATAAAAGGAAGCACCCCTGACCAGGAGCTATTTCTGAACATTTTGGCCTAATTAATTTGCTCAAAGTTAGTGACAAAGAAAGGATTGGAAAGCAGGAGTCATGGCTCAGTCCAAAGGGGCTAACCAGTAGATCACACTAGTTCACTCCGCATCACTAACACAAATAAGCTTCTCTCCTTCGCTTCCATCCTCTTTAAGAGAATGAGCAGCACAGACCCTTCATTGGGATCTCTAAAATGAAGAATCCTCTCCCTTTCACAATTACATTCTCCTAGACAGAACCCTATCTGTCCTGTTTCAGTGAGTGCTAGATTAGAAATAGCTATGTACAAAGGTTTGCTATGCAGAAATCTATTGTTATATCAAAAACTCCAAAGAAAATCTTTTACCCATAATCTGATTCTCCCCCTAAACACACTTTCAGCACTAGCAGTTGCCACACACCTATTCAGGAAAGCAGCACACGGGACGATTACAACAGAGCAGTTTTTCTTAACCTTTTTGATACTAGGGACTAGCTTGTCATCTTTCTAAATGGTCAGGGAGATCTGAGGGACCAGCGTCAGTCCATGGGAAACACTGCTACAGAGCAGTTCACTGGGAATTACTCAACTTTCAACAGCAATCTAAGTAGGTGAACAATTATACTACACCAAAGTG